>NC_133166.1:114634990-117034990 GCF_040802235.1 Manis javanica
CAGGAGCGCGATATCCGGAAGCCAGCCGCGCACGCAGCTGGCCCGCCGGCCCGTCAGCCGGTGCAGCCCCTCCGCAGAGCCGACCTGCGGCGGCGGGCGGCGGGCGGCGGGCGCGGGCGGGAGGGAGGCGGCGCAGCGGCACAGCGCCTGCACCTGACGTCACTGGGAGTTTACTACTAGGAATTGATCGTGCATTAATAGGACACATTACTCCTGGGCTGGCAGCGCCCAGATTCCCCTGCACGGATTCCAACCTGTAATGCTCACGCTCCCTTCAAATCCATTTACTGAGGGAACAGCGGGCAGGCAGGCAACTTAATGGCAAAAATGTGAAACCCCATGCTCTGCAAAGGAGAACAGATGGGAAAAGACATCCCAGAGACCCATTCCTGGGGAGAGTGGGGGTTTCAAAGGCCTAGAGGGAACGATTGCCGAAAAGATCATCTTGTTTTCAGGGGCAGGGAGGACATGGCTACTGGAGTGGAAAGTTCTGAGTAAGAGATAAAGGCTGCCGACAGCAGGGTTTCTGCTAGTGATGGAGAAGTGAAGGGAGGTAGAAGGGAGAAAACCTTCCCCTGCACCCCTGCCCCCGACAAATCAAGGGCAGGAAGTCCTTGGGGCAAAGAGTTAACAGGAACGAAGCAGCAGCAGAGGAAGCGCGGCGGGTCTGGGAGACGGGGAAGCCAGAGAAGGGCAGGAAGAAGGAAATCCACCGCGGGGGAGGGACCAGGAAAGAGCCAAGAAAATGGGAGGCTGCGCCCGGCTCTGACAATCTGCTGTCGAGGCTGCCACTGTCACCAGGGAGTGCAGGTTCACCTCCTGGGGCTGCCCAAGCCCAGCTCCTCAGTCAGGAGCCCAGAGACTAATTACACGAGGCCTCTGTGGTCACATTAAGCAAATGACACTAATTTGAGGATTGCCGCCGCCACGGGGAAAGGCAGCTGGCTGTTCCTTCACCGAGAGGGACAGGCCACAGTCCTGAGCCGGGGCGCACTGAGGGGTTATTGTGAAGGGCAGCACCCTCATTTTATCGAGGTGAAACCTGAGGCAGGCTCAGCCAGGGAAAGTGACATGCCAGGTCCCACATGAGCAGGTATTGCAGTGGGATTAGAAGCTGCATCTCCTGTCTTCTAGCCACGCACCGCTGCCTCCTTCCAGGAGAGGGCAGAGAAATGGGTCTGCTTCCTCAGATTCCATAAGGTGACAGAAGGGGAGGCCCCTGTGCCAACTCAAAGTGGCACTGTGCCCCAGCTCCTGTGCCCCAGCTCTGAGATGCCAGCCCCAGTTCCCAGCCAAGCCACAGTCTGGGCACCAGCTGCAGGGAGGCTGCCCAGATGGACCATACCAAGGTGGGAACGATGCCAAATGGCACCTGTCATGGACAAACTACCGCCTTTCTCCCTGACCCTGACCTTGTGTGTGAGGGCAAGGCATGACCCCAGGCGTAAAGCTGCCTCTCTCCACACCCGCTTCACCCACCAGGGCAACCCCAGTCTGGCCCAGCAGACAGGGAGGGGGCTGGGCCTTGTGACAGTGCTGGGGCTGCCCTGCTTCCAGGCCACCTCCCCAGACCAGGAGTGCCAACCGGCACGTACGAGGTGGAGGGGCGTGTGGAGGACATGAAGCAGAGCGGGGAAGGGAGTCCAGAGACCCAGGTTCAAGTTCTAGCTCATCTCTGTGCCTAAGTCTTTACCCTTCTCTGAGCCTCAGTTGCTTTAACTGTTAAATGGGAGAATACTACCTGCTGTGTCTGCTTCCCACAGTTGTGAAAAGGACAAAATAGAGTAAAAACCACTTTGCAAACTGGGAAGTGAGAGGCAAACGTAAGGCACAGTCACAGTGACTTTTCCAGGGGGTGAGGCATCCAACCCCCTGGGTGTGCAAGGCATAAGCATACAGGGTGGCATGTCCTCCAATGCAGGATCCCCGGACTCCTCAGACCACCCTAGGCCTGCTGCACAGAGCAGCTCAGGCCCTCCCCAGCCCTTAGCTCACTGATGGCCACTGCAGAGCCTCTAGTCCGGCTCACAAATGGGGGTGAATCTGCCCAACACTGTGCTGCCAGATGGTGACCCTGCACAAGACCCCAGGACACCTGGCTCTCCGTGTCCTTCTACTGCCCTAAAACTCACAGCCTACCTGGTTTCAGATATCACACACTCTTGGTATTTCTTGAGCAACTACTCTTGAAGCTGGCCTTGCCAACTTCACAGGTTGGTTTTTGGATCAACTGAGGTGGCAGATGTCAAAATAAATTATAAATTATTGTAATTTCCAATTTCCATCGTCCTATCACCACCATGACTACCATGGAGAGTAAAGGGGACAGGAAAAGAGGAACATCTCGTTTCTCAGCGTTCTAACACCTGCACAGCCAACCCAAGGCGGGGCCCCATCAGGAGCAATGCATTCTGGGGAAGGATTACCCAAACACAGAGAGTTCCAGAAAAAAGCCCCGCCTGATACTTTGCAGAACTCGAACCTGCAGGAGGGTCTTGAGGCTAAGGTCACCAAGGAAAGCCACTATGAGCCCCAGAGGTTGTCTCCCCCATTTCCTCCCTTGTGGCTTTGTCATTTCTGAACTCGTTTTTGTTCTAACTGTTGCCGCTGCCTGGACAGCCCCCAGCTGACAGTCAGTCTGGTTCCTGTTTTGAGAAATCTGATTGCAATGTCTTAGAGAAAAAAGGGCCCTAACGGCTTTTTCAAAAGGCAGAGCAATTTTCCTCTCCCAGGCCTGGTATTCAGTCAGTCTGAAACCCAGTGAGCAGGGCATGCATGCAAGGGGGGTAGCTGAGCCATCGGTATAGTAACCCCGTGCAGCTTTGGGCTCTGCTTCAGACTCAGGTTGCCCAAGTGTCAAAGCCCTTATTTCACACCATCCACATTTCACAGATGAGAAAACCGAGGCCCTGGAAGGGAAGGGACTTGCCCGAAGTCACGTGATAAAGACCATTGAGAGCTAGGACAGGGCCAGGCTCCTGGGCCGGCCAGGCACCAGCATGCCAACACTCAGGCAGGTATAGAGGAGTTGCTGCGACTGGCCTTGACACATGTCATGAAGAATTGTGGTGGGCGCGTGGCTCTCGGAGATGCAGAATGGCCAGTCCCCAGCTCAAGCCAGAGTGGTGGGCACAGTGTGGAACTAGAGGCCAGAAGTCCTGATGTGCTAACTAGGCATCACCCTGGATTACCTGTGACACTGGTCAGGCCACTCACCTCTGGGCCTTCACCTTTCCCACCTATTCCATGGGGACAAAACCATACCTGTTCCACCTGCCCATGGGCTACTATGTAGCTGAAACACTGGAAAATACAGTTGAAGCCATAAAAGGCCAGACAAGCCTCAGCTATGGTCAGGATCCTGTACACTTCTGTGACTGCATCCTGAACAGTTTAAACTTTGCTACCAGGTGTAGTGACATCAGTTGTCTCACAGAGAGGTGGCAATCATGGTCCAGCTGCAGGTTTGCTGGGCTGTCCCCTGGCAAATAGCACCCACAGGCAGCATAGGCAGGGCCCACCAGAGGGGGAATTCAAGGGCAGAGGGACAGCGGGTGTCCCCCCACGAGGATGGGACACACACCACGTACCCTGCCCCCACCACCACCCTGGCCCTCAAAGCACTCTTAAACCCCAAGCCAGTGAGCCCCCAGAGGGTGGGAAGGCCTGGGAAGACTTGTCTCCCCAAACCTCACACAAGTGACAACCACGGGGAGCTAAGGGTTGGAGTGGAGGAACCCCGCGTCTGAGTGCTGGGCGCAGGGGCAGCAAAGGCATGGGCGACACAGGCAGGCCAGGTAGATGGTGGGAGGCAGCGGAGGGGACCCAACGGGCACCAAGAGCTGCGGGGAGCAGGGTGGAGGGCGCCCGGGAACCCTGTGGGAGAAGGCAGGGGCGAGGGGCTGCGGGGTGAGTGCACACGGAGGGACGGGGCGGCAGAGCGGGGCAGGGGGGGCGCCGAGCGAGGCGGGGAGCCCGTCGGGCTGGGGAGCCCTGGCGTGGGGGCGCCCCGGGTTCGGGCGCACAAGTCCTGGCGCCTCGAGCTCCGGCGGGGGGCTGCTGGCCCCGGAGCGGCGGCCGGGGCGCAGGGGTGCGGGGCCGGGGCCGGGCGCCGGCGGGGCTCGGGCCGGGCCGGCGGCCGCTCACCTGGGCTCGGGCAGCAGGATCTTCTTGCTGGCGCGCGCGGCCGGCGTGGCCTTGCTCTTCTCCATGGCCATCAGGTAGCTCACGTCGGCCAGCACCGCCTCCAGGTCCGCCATCTTGGCGGCGGCGGCGGCGGCCTCTCCCGCCGCTCGGCTCCGCTCCGCTCGGCTCGGCGCCTCGGCCCGGCCGCTCCGTCGGCCTCGGGCGCCGCTGCCCGCTCGCCCCCTCGGCGCCCGCGGCTCGCTCGCCGCGGCTCACAGGCGCCGCCGCCCCATGGCGCCGGCTCGGGCCCGGCCCCGGCTCGCTCCGCTCCCGCCGGGACTGCAGTCGGGCCGCCGCCGCCGCCGCCGCCGCTGCCCGCACCCCGGAGCCGCAGCCGCCTCCGGCCCCGCCTGCCGCGCACAGCGCCAGCGAGCCCGCGAGCGGCCGGGCGGGCGGGCGGCGGCGGCGGCGCCCCCTGGAGGCCGCGCGGCCGGGAGCGAACCTGACCCCCGCGGCCCCCCAGACTCCCCTTCAGACCGGGGGCGACCTGGAACTCCACCCTCCGGCCCCGACCCGGGGCCCGGGCCCCGACCTGACCCCGGACCTGGAACATGACGGGGACGCGAGACCGAAGACCCTAGACCCGAACCGTGAGCACAGCTCGGATCACAAGTGGGATTCCCGCCTCCACCTGGAGCAGGCCTGGACCCCAGACTGGCACTTCAGAACGTGATGCCAGGGACTTGGACTTCAGACCCTGCAAAAAACCCTTGACCCCTTGACCTGGGGCACTACCTGACGCCAGACCTGGATTGAAGTTCCTGAGACCAGACTCTAAACAGGACCCTAGCCCCAGACCTTGGACCACTGCCTGAGACCCTGACCATAACTGCTCAGATCACAACCCTTTGTCCCCTACCCCACACCCAGATCCTGATACTGACCCCAGACCCCTAACAGTATCCCGGATCCAGATTTTGGACCACCATCTCAAACACCGATTTTATCCTGGTTGCTGACACCAACCCTAATTCCCACCCCAGACTTGCACGGCTATAATGACCCTAAACCCTAAACCCTGGACTTGTAGGAAGGAAGAGCCCAGACCTGGACTTGGACTGTTAACTCTAGACCCAGCACCCAGATCTCTGGACACGAACGTAAAATCAGAACATCCAACCAGGGACCCAGACTGCATCTAGAACCCCTGACAGGTCACCATGAACCTCAGACCTCTAACAACTGCCGTCAGACTCCAGACCTGGCCCAGCCCCAGTCCCTCCCCCTCCTGCTTCAGACCCAATCCTGGCCCCAGGCCTCCCACTCAGGACCAAGGACCCTGCACCAATCCTTGCCCTCCCTGGACAGGCTTGTAGGCCCAGGTCCCTGGCCTGCACTCCAACCCATCCATGGAAACGTGATGAGTAACCATGATTACACAACATGGGATTAAACCTCTCTCTGCCTGGACAGGCACAGGGGTCTCAATGCTGCCTGGTGAGAGAAATTCAGTTCGCCGAGAGTCCACTGGGTGGAAGGGCGGAGGGGTGGTGGGTGCAGAGAGACCATGTGCCTCACAGCAGCACTCCCTATCTCAAATGCCTCTCTCTAGAACCTCCCTCTGCTTTCCAAGGTGAACAGATGCCTTCTCAGTCCAGGGCATGTAGACCTCAAGCCTCATGCCACTTTGTGGCTGAGTAAACAGTATCCTTTTGTAAAGCAGGGACCTCTGCCCTGTGCAGAGCCCAGCAGAGATGGTAAGGTCCTTCAAAGTAGGACACCATATCCACCCAGATAACCCAAGTCAGACCTTCAGGCATCACCTTTGACCCCTCCTCTCCCCCTACCCTAATCTCTCACCACACCCTTTTGTCTGGTCTTCTTCTGAGGATTCCCGTGGCTGCTGTCCTGATGCGGCCCTGACCAAAGATGCCTCTCTCAAATCTAGATCTGATGGAGTTACTGCCTCCTTAGCACCAAGAAGCAGGACTCCAGGCTTCTTGAGCTGCTGAGAATGAGGGCTCACAGGAGGGGCTGCAGGCCCTCACCCACTCTGCCCAAAGCCGATCAGGTGAGCAAGTTCCTTAACCTGCAAGTCAAGGTCTAGGGTGACTGGGCCCTGCCCTCCTGCTCAGCTGTGTCTTTGCCGTCCTTTGTACTTGAGGTCCCCCCGTCTGTCAGTCCTCACCTCTGCGCCCTTGCCCTTCCATGTGCCTGGAGGCCCTCTGTGTGCTCTTTCATAGCTAACTCCTGCTCATCTCTTAAGAGCCGCCTCCTCCAGGTGGCCTTCCCCAACCCCCTAACCCCAACTGTGTATGTCTTTAATTCTACACTTAGCACCTATTTCTTTGATCCGAAACATTATCACTTGAAAGATGCATGATTTCAAGTTTTTGACAATAGCAGCATGGGGTGGGGTGAGGTGAAACTTTATTAAAAATGTTTGCATCAATTGGAAAATACATCCTGTTGTTGGAAATGCTAATATTTTTAAAAAGGTACATACAGTCTCCAAATATAAGTGATGATTCCACTTCATATCTTGCTCCTAGTACCCACCACAGGACTTGACACAGACATGCATGCATAAGTCAAAGTTTGATGACTGAATGAATGAACTCTTCAGCTCAAGGTGGCACATGCAGCTTGGGGCAAAACAGAGCCACAACGGGAGGCTTCTAACTTCCCTTCCTCTTGCTCCACCCCAGCTCTTCTAGACTCTGACCATAGCCACGTGCTGGCCTGGTTTCTGGAGCAGCCCCCATTTAAAAAATTCTTCCTGATGAACTTGTCAGACCAGAGTTCCTGTGGGTTGTGAATTTCCAGCCATGCTGCTGCAGGAGGTGGCTTTACTACTCTCCTCCCGTCACCTGAAAACCCAGACAGTCCCTCCCACCCATTGCCCAACCTGCAGCCCTGGGAGGCCTGAAGCCTGCATCCTTCAAGAGAGTCAGTCTCCAGGGTACCCCTCACTGATTCCTGGAGCCCAAGAAAGTGGTTTCTGGAAGCCGTGGGCAGGAAGAACTTGGTGTAGCCGGGACCTGGGGGAGGCTGTTTTGGGGGATGATGCTGCTCTCTGGTGGTTGAGGGAAGGTTGGTTGTAAACTTGCCTCTTCAGGCTGGCTTGCCATTCCTTCTCTCAACAAACCTTCATCTGGTGCCCAGACTGTGCCAGCCTCTGGCCAGGATGCTGGGAGTGAAAAAGAAGTGGACCCCATCTCTGCCCAGCTGGAAGACCCCCAGATATCATTACCTGGCATCTCCCCGATGACTAAGAGGTGTGGCAAACTTCTCTCGCTCCCCCTACCCAACCTGCTCCTCTCCTGCTTACCTATCGTGGCTCCTGCATCTTCCAAAAACCGAGCAACCATCCTTGCTTCCTTCCTCCCTTCTTTCTCACTCGCCCCCACCTCAATGTCAGCACATGCAGGCTGTCATCCAGCCTGTCCTGTCGACTACCTGGTGTGTCTGTTTCCAGAGTACAGACCGGATCCTTCCACCATTCCCAGCTTAACCCAGTCTGAGTGCCATCACCTCCCCCCGGTGCTGGGGCCTGCGCCTGTCTCCTTGTGCCTCGCTGCCTCTCCTCTGGCCTGAGCTTTGACAGGCCTAAATCAAGCCCCACCTCCAACCACTACTCCTGCACTTGGGGTAAAACTCTCCCTCATTTTCTGGGCCTGTAAGGCCTGCCCACCTCCTCTCTAATTCCACACCTCCCACACTGTCCCTTGCCCCTTAGTCTCCAGTCTCTCTGGTCCTTCTGTCACCACAATAAGCTAAGTTCATTTTCACCCCTGGGATCTTGACTTTGTATTGCTCCTCGCCTGGAATGCCCTTCCCTCCTTTCCAGCAAAGCGGGCTCATGGCTCACCCTGTATCTTATGGGCTGCAGGTTTCCTGCTCGGGGGGCTCTCTCCCTTGGTGCCCTGTTTGTCATGGACACTACTACGTTCCTCAAAGCAGCATGGCACCCAGGACAAAATTAGGGATACAAAGAGAACAGGATTTGGTGGTGACCCAGTCTGGTGGGGAAAAACGTATACCTCCAATGATAACAAGAGCTACAGTGAGAGGAGGTGGGGCACTCCGGAGAAGAAAGTCAGGGGAAGCATGGGGGAGGGCCAGTGAGGCAAAGGGAGGGTTCGGGAGGGCCTTGACCTTCAGATGGTGTGTGGGGTGGGGTGGGGTGGGGTGGGGGGGTATCCATGTTGACTGAGAAACTCCTGCCTAACATGGACCATCCACCTCTCTGATGTCTAGGCTCTGGTTGGAATGCTGGGAACTCACTTGGTTTACTCACTCACCCAACAATATTTGTTGACTCATACTGTGTGCCAGGCCTTGGGGATCCAAGACAGGCAGAGACAGTGAACTTATGGGCAAACTATACATGGTAGTAACTACTGACATTTACTGGGTTCTCACTATGTGCAGGGCACTGTTCTTAGAGCCCGGATGATCTCATTTAAAGCTCCTGACATCTTTATGAGACAGGTGACAAGTTATTATAACAGCCTCTTCAGGTGAAGTCAGAGAAACCTCTGAAGAAGGGCGTTTTTGACAAAGCCAGGGTGGGAGGGCAAGCAGCTTACTGGCAGGGAGAGAGCCTTTCAAGAACGCGGAACATTAAGTGGGGAGGACTGGAAGGACGAGAAGGGGCCTGGTTACCCAGGAGGCTCCCACATCTCCAGGACACGGGCCCTCCCTTCCCTCGTTCCCAGTCCAAGGACCTATGGTGGCCCCTCAGCCACCAGGCGCGGGCCCACAATCCTGGGCCGGCTTCCAGACTGATGGCTCTGCCCGACATGCTTTCCGAGAGCTGCGCCTCCCGCTGGAAACCTCCGGAAGGTCACCCAGACCCCGCGCCGCTCTGGGCCCCAGCGTCCTTCTCCGCCTGAAAGCCCTAGTCAGGCCCCGCCCCGCCCCCATCCCGCGTCCAGGCCCCGCCCCGCCCCTGTCCAGGCTCCGCCTCGCTCCCGCCCCCGCCCTCGGCAGCATCCCGCCCCCCGCCGGCCGCCCCAGGGCGCATGCGTCCCCCGCGTCCGGCACTCGGCCTCGCGCCTTGCGTTTGCGCTGAGTGTCCGAACCGTGGCTTCGCAGCCCTGACAGACTTCACGCTTGTCTACTGGGACTTGCTGTGTCGCGGAGAGGGAGGATGTGTGAGGAAAGCACTAGGGACACATGCTGCTGCCACCTCCTACCGCCCCCTGGGTGCCCTGGGCAAGTTACTTAACCTCCCTGGGTCTTGCCTCTCTCATCTGTACACGGGGCGCCTCCAGCCTGGCCTCAATGGATTGTTTTGAGGATGAACGGATATGACGTGTGTGCAGTACTGGGCTGGTGGACATGGTTTGCCAAGTGGTCACTGTCACATGTGGAGTGTCTCGGGCCTCACTTGTGCCTCCCTGTAGGCATCCCCCGTGGTGTCTTCTCTCACCTTTCTTTTCTCTTCTTCACTCACTCTGCCTCTTTCTCTGCCTTTCCTTTCCTGGGTCTTTCAGGGTGTTTTCTCTCCATGTCTGGCTCTTTCTGCTTCTGTCCCTCTGTTTTGCTGTCGTAGCACTATCAGGGCACACTCTTGGGGATAGCAGCTAGACCTTCCTGCCCCTGTAGCTCTTCGGAGTGGGGTGGGTGGGGGACGACACAAGGTGGGTGACAGCGCTAGGCTGAGGGCAAACCCAGATGCCCCTCCACCTCAGGTGCCTGCTGTTTCCTGTCCACACATGGGTGTTGTTGCTGAGGTTTCCTTCTGGCCCTGGGCACCTGGGAAGGTGGTGGTAAGCAGCCAGCAAGTGCCAGGCCTGCTCTGCTGCTGGCCACCCAAATAACACCTAGCATAGAGCTGGCCTGGGAGGGCGAGAGAGAGCCCACTGCAAATGAAATGAAAGAGAGCCCCTTGTTCAAAAATTAAGAAATTCAAGGTAGTGACAGGAGAGCATTAAACTAAGGGTGGGGTTCTTCAGAGTGTAGGGCCCTGTGTGACTGCATGGGTCACTCACCCATGCAGTCACTCCTGCATCCCCCCCATACACCCACTTTTTATTACATTCAGTAAATTTCCTTATTCTCCAAATCCTGGGACCCACAAGGAAGGGAGAACTAGCTAAGGGCAGCCACACCGTCACAGAATTCAAAGCCACATGGGAGAGGGGTGTGGGCAACCCCTCAACTGGATGTTCAGCAGGGCATGAGAGGGCTGGGTTAGTAAACAGTGGAGTTCCAGAGCCCCAGGCCCAGTGTCCCCGTGTATCTTAGCTCTGCCACTGATCCCTAGACTGTTACTTCACCTGAGCCTTGGTTTTGTCATCTGCAAAAGGCACAGGATGTCTAGATTAATCCTTTCTGCTAGGAGGAAATGGGAAGGGCTTCTGGAGGAAGAGGTGTTTGAAGGAAAGATTAGATTTTCATAGCTGTGGTGAGGGTAGTACACCCTAAGCACAGCAAGCTTGGGACAACAGGTCATTTGAGGCCTCAGACAGGAGCACCTACCGTCTGCTGACCATGCTGCTTCCCATTTTACAGAAGCCAGTGGCAGAATGAGTTACTCTGAGTTCAGACATGACCTTGGAGGGTTGCTGAAGATTCTTGTGTGTGCCTTAATTCATAGCTGAACCAGATTAGATTGGAAATAGGCACCAAAAAAAAAAAAAAAAAAAGGCTGGTGACATTAGCATAAGAAAGGACAGGAAAGATGTTGAGGTAGTGGAAAAAGTAAATTTGGAGAACACGGCAAGAGACTGGCTGTTTGGGGAAGGGATGGACCTCTGGGTATCTGAGCTACTACAAAAACTCAGCGGTGTAACAGTCATCCATTGTGCGCAAGCTCTGCATCACCTGCTGGGAAGGACACGGTGGGAATCAACAGACTGATTTCTGTCCTTGTGGACTTCCGGCCAGTTGGGGAGACTTGACTTCCTAAAAACCTGTAGGGTACTATGGGAGCATCCGATCCAGTCTTGAGCAGAGTGGAAGATGGTTTCCTGCAGGTAAGTAACATGTTTCCTGAGGAAGGTGTACCAGCAGAGGTAACGGCATGTGTAAAGGCCCAGGGATGGGGGAACTTAAGACTTTACCATGGGGGGAGGGGTAGGAGGGGGAAATGGAGAGGAAGCCCGAGGCCTCTATCAGGAGACCAACTCGCGGCCGGGTTTCGAGCATAGTAGTCAGCTCTCTAAGGGGCGTGGGCTGGCCGCCAACATGGGGAACAGGGGTTGGACTGGAGGCTGCGAGGCCCTCAGGGCTCAAGGTTCTGACAGTGGTGGCTTCGACTGGAGTGTGGCGATGAGGTAACCAAGAGGCAGATGGGTTTCTGAGAGAAACAGGAGGCAGACTGACTCTTCCTTTCTCGGCAGTGTTCAAGCATGGCCACATCCACACCTAGTGCTCAGGAAACCGACATGACACCGGCCCACCGTACGAGACCTCTTCTAGATCACACACACCTGGAGATGGAGATGGCCCTTAACCGCCAGCTTGGGGAGCAGGATGGGCAGAGACCCCCCCAGGTCCCCTTAAGGTAGAGCTGGAAGCATACTCGGGCTTCCAGGTGGGATTTCAGGGCTCCAGAGATGCTGCAGTCCGGGGAGGAAGCTGTTTCCTGGTAGCACGTAGCACTCTCCCCCAGACTGGGGGTCTATACCCCTCAAGCCAAGTGAGAGGCAACAGTGGGGTCGTGGTGGGACAAATGCCGACTGGAGCCCATTTGGCCAGACCTTGGTTCCGGGACTGCTCTGCTACCTTAGCGGATGAAGTTGGCATCTGCTGTCAGCCCCTAGAAACACCCAGACTTCCTCAGGGAAGCAGCACAAGGGTCCTTTCTGAGCACTGCCTTTGCAGTATGGGGGATTGCTGGGGGATCTTCTACTTCAGTTCGAACATCCATTTAAAAGTTCACCTTGACGAAATGAAGCAAGTGCTGCTTTCTGTCGTTAGAAAGGGAGACAAGTGGTACCAGAGCGCAGTTGTCCCGCCTGCGCTCAAAGGGCAGCGGCAGGCCGTCCCGGGCCCTGGCCTCCAGCACAAGGGGCTGCATTGACCTTCTGACTCATTCTCTCTCACCCACCCACACACACACACACACACACCAAGGCAGAAAAGGTTTTGTTTTTCTTTTTCTTTTTAAAGCCTTTTTATTACAAAAAAAAAAAAGAAAAAAAAAAAGAAAAAACAAATATATTTCCCATTGGAGGCTATTTCTTTGTCTTTAAAAATTTTTATTACACAAGTATCTCCCATTCCCACGTGTCAGAGGAACAATCTCCTTGCTCTTTCTAAAACCAATAGTGGAGAAGGTTTAGAAAACAAAAGTCTAACTAGTTTTTCTCCTTCCCTGGCCCAAAATAACCCCACTGTGTCAACTGAGATAGCATGACTTGTCCCCTTAATGCTTACATTTAATTAAAAATTTTTAGCACAACATTGGAGATTGACTCTAAATCAGCAACAAAAAATATATATTTACAGTATTTCTCCGAAAAACAAAAAACACAACCAAACCCTTTAAACATAGTGACTTTAGGAGTTTTATTTATGGAGCAGTTATTTTTTTAATCACCAAGTGATTTTATATTATATATATATATAAATTTTCTTCCTTTCCTTTGTGGTTTTCGCCCCGGTGCTTGGAAAGATGGCGGCAAGGTGTCTGGTCCTGCAGTCTGAGGAGGGCGGGCTCTCCTGGCAAGGCTGCATCTAGGAGCAGATTGCAGGAAATGCGGTGGGACTCCCGAGTTCCTCTGTCCCCCAACAGAGACTTTGCTTTCCTCCACAGAGACCCACCCTCACCTCTAAAAACCATTTCCCCCTCACAGTCCTGGAGAAAAGTAAAACCCAGCAAGGGCATAGGTCCATCTGCCATCACTCACACGCTCCCTTTCCTGCTGAACAATTTATGTGCACGGTAAAAATGCTTGTTTTTCCAAACCAAAAACAAAATGAAAACCAAAACCCAAAACAAACCATTAGCTTGGAAATTTCTGTGGATGCAATGTCCCAAAATCAGAGGCACTCTCCCGGCACAATCCCTGCTCTGAAGGGGTCTCTCCACCTCCCCTTTTATAAAAAGACAACAGAACAAAACAATCTTTTCAGTATTTTCCACAGGAGCAACCAAAAAAAGGCAGGAAGCTTCCAATTACAGGTCATTAGCAGTAACATTAATAAGGTTTTTGCTCAATACCCAGGGTTCTTTACAGAGAAGTTCCCCTAACTGAGGCACTCTGGAATAAGTCACTGGCATTTCCTCAAAATTTCAGCCCCAGGTCGCTGGGGCCCGGAGGCCAATGGAAGGGGCACAGGGTCACAAGGGAGCAGACTGCTGCTTGTAGATGCAGCCAAAAGAATCAGCAGATTTGGAAGAAACAGACACAATGCCACCCCCTACCAAGACCCTGTTTTCTCGGAGGCGGCTAGTCAATGCCAGGGTCAAAGCTGGGCTAGGTGGCAAAGAGGGGACCCCTCTGCCTCTATTGCTTTGGAAGTAGCAAGGGTGCAGATGGCATCTCTCCTCAGGTGGCTCACGCTTCAGACCCCTGGTGCTTGGGCTCCTTCCCCTCCCCTGTAGGGGTGCAGGAGGAGGAGAGCCTGAGACTGGGCTGCAGGAAAGGGGCCAGGAAGGGACGGGACTGGAGGACGAGGAGGCAGGGCAAGGTTGTGCTATCGCTATCCTTACAGATGGGGAGCAGAGTGCAAATCCGCGTCTATCATTTATAAGTTCTTGCCACAGGCTGCTGCTATTGAGCATCTCCTCACACACTTAAATATTGACCCAAAAGAAATTGCGACCTTTCTTTCCTTTTTTTTTTTTTAAAGTGCAAAAAGCTCTCTGCTGCCCTAGAGAGAGGATCTTTGGACAGGCCGTTCAATGCAAAGTAAAGGGGGCAGCTGATGGGGCTTGACACAGGGTGGTGGAGCAGGAGACACCATGCTCCCCTCCCATCCTCCCCAACACACATGCGTAATACACTCAGCCACGCACACAGAGGCACATGCACACCCCCTTCCACAGCGGAGGGCAGGTGACTGGCTTCTAAGCAGTCCCCCAACCAAAGATGCCAGATCAGTGAGCCACTGGGGCTAAA
Source organism: Manis javanica (assembly GCF_040802235.1). Lineage (NCBI taxonomy): Eukaryota > Metazoa > Chordata > Mammalia > Pholidota > Manidae > Manis > Manis javanica. Next base: position 114,649,195 of record NC_133166.1, read on the forward strand.
TACAAGCCTGGGGGCTCTGGGGGCTGCAATACACCAGAGGCCCAGGGCCTGCTAAGGACTTGGCCCAGCTCTCTGCTCCCCCAAACTGGGGGAGATAGATAGGCTGCTCCCTCTGAGGACTTGCATCCTGGGAAAGCCCTGTTCAGGCAGGAATGAGGAGTATGTGGAAAAGGGTAGAGGGAGGGGGACAAGGATATGATGCCTGTCTCAAGAATCTGCCTAGGATGCAGTAAAATGGGGGTGTCCCTGGGGTAGACAGTTCCAGCTCCTCTGAAGAGTCTCAAACCCGGTAAGTGCAACAAGGACCTCATAGAGCCTAGTGGGAAGTCTGGGCTGGGGTAGCCTCATTATGCAAACTACAAGCATCAGACAGGACCAAGCTAACGGGAGGGAGAGCACAGACACAGACCAGAGGCTTTTAGACACCTCCACAGCACCAATGTGATCTGCATGGGTCTGGCATTCCCAGGGCTCCTGGCTCCTCCTGTACAAGCCAGGAAGTGTGACGGAGGAGAGACACACGCTGGACACCACAAGGAGAACCTGGCCAAGGAGACAGGGCCGCTTTCTTCCCTGGGAGTTTGCTCAGAACCAGGCACTGCTGGGGACCACGGATGGGAAGGGCACGAGGGCTCAGCACTGCTGACGGCTGCACAGACATCCCAAACTGAGAGCTCGGCCTCCTGGCGGGTGAGCAAGCAGGCAGGTGGGCAAGCACGCGAGCAAGCAGGCACCTTGACAGTACACAGCCTGCACTTTTCCCTCGCATCAATTTGCTACTCCCTTCTCCTTGGGAGGGAGAGGAGCAGACAGGTGTCTACCACCCTCTCTGCCCCGCCGGTAAGGGAGGGACTCAAAGGACAGGAGAGCAGAGAGGGAGTGTGAAGCTGGCCTCAGAGCCCGTGCAGGGTCAGGGAGAGAGGCTCTCCTGGCTGGGGTGTCAGGGGGAAAATCGGTTTCCTGTTCAGTCTGGGCTGGGTGTGTCTTAGCTGATCTTCTGTATCAGCTTCTCGTCAGACAGGCAGTACAGACTATTGATGGATAAGTCTGAGATGAAGTGCTCGCAGGCTTTTCGAGTGATCTGCTTGCATCCTCGAAGGTCAATCAAGGTGACGTTGGCGATGCGTCGTAAGTAGACCAGGGTCTGATCTGTCAATTTATTGCAACCTGTGGGGAAAGTGACCACAAGGACAGTGCTATGTATACACGGCCAGAGGTGCATGCCTCTGTTAACCAATTCACTAGCTCCTTCCCTCAAAATGCTCAACAAAAGCCCTATTAACCACCTGGGTCAGAGACCAAGCACTGTGGCCTCTGAAGGCCTCCTGACACCTCACTCCCTGCATGCTGACCAAACTATAGCTGGGTGGTGGCTGTGCTCTTGGGCACCAGACTATCATTTGAAACCTCGGTGCCTATGAGTTAAAGAAGTGACAGAAGCCTAAGTCCTTGTCCAGATTAGAGCAAACAAGTTAACACAGTTTAGTCAACAGACCCAAGTTCTTCTGGAAACTCCAGGGAAGGCCAGGCCCTCTTGGAGGAATGGGCACTGTTTGTCACCAACATCAGAGCAGCATACCTGCCATATTGAGCTCTGTGAGGGAGTAGCGAGTGGAAGACCCGACAGCTGTGAGCAGATTGGAGGATTGATCTGTCAGGTGACTGCAGTGACTGAGGTCGAGTCGAGACAGGAGGGGCATGTGGCGAATGATGAGGCGAAGTGTGGCATCTGTGATGTCAAGGCCTGCCAGCCGGAAGTCGGTCATGTTCCGGAGCTTGCTACGATTGTCCTGACCTGCACAGGCAAGCAAAGAGCCTACATTAACACTCTTAACTCTAGTCCAGCTCTAAAGCTGCAGGAAGCTTCAGCTACTTGCTGGCCAAGCCCCTTGCAGGGGGTTTAGCAGAACTGCCCACACCAGCCCTGCTTTCAGGGAGTGAGCAGAATGTGGGGGCAGTTTCTAGGAAACCAGACACGTTTCTTCTTTCCCAGCTGCTAGATTATGCCTCACTTGCTCAAGCAGAAGGGTATGTGCGGGACACTCCTTCTCTTCCCACCCTCCCACACTTTTCTAGACCGTGATGCAAACAGCTTTTCATGTTCCACCTCAACCATGGAGCCTTCCCAGAGTTTCTCAGGCTTATACTCCCTGGGTCCCAAACTCTACTGACCCACAAAGTGGATATATTCCTTAGGTAGTTACCTGGTTGTGAACAGTTAACCTGTACTTGTACACAGTCCATCATTCTCAACCTGCATTCTTTTATTCTTCCACAGTGTATTTTCTGAGACTACCTTAGCTTCTGAGGACAAAATCTGTCTTAAGACAAAGCTACCCCAAGACAAGCACAGAGAAATCAGGCCCAGAGCATACCTGGTTTATCAGCTGGTGGAGTCAGCAAGTCCCGAATTTGAGGGTCCTTGATTCCTACTGCCCACCGAAGATCAAGGGTCCTGAGAAGGGGGCAGCTGGAGGTGCTAAGGGCAGAGACTGCAGACCAGGAACAGCCTGCTAGGAGGAGGTCTTTCAGTCCTGCAGCAGAAGGAAACAGAGGCACAGGATAACGTACTCTGTCAGCACATCCAAAGCCTCAACTACCAGCTGACTGACCAAAGTAAATGGATTCCCTGTCTAACGGGAAAGAGGGACTATGTCCTAATCTTATTCTGGGAATCCAGCTCAAAGATTCCTATGGTCTCCTACATTTCACCTTAAAGTTTTGGTGGTGAAACAGATTCTTAGTTCCTACCAGAGCAATTTACGTATGAGGAACTTAGTATCTTTCCAAGATTTCAAATGTGCTGAAAGGAACAAGGCCTTATAAGAGGCTAATCAGGGCAGTGTTTTACTCAAATGTCCTCTTCAGTGGCTATGTGGACAAGACCTGCAGGGCTGGCAGCAGCACCTGATCACATGCTTTTTGTTGCTTAGTGTAGTGATTGGCCTGCCAGCCTGGAGTGGCACCCTGGGGACTGGCAGTTACAGTGGCCCTGGGTAAATCTCTTGCTAAGCAGAAAGGCCGCAATGGCACTGCACTGTCACCCTCAACTGCCCTGACATAACTCTAGGAAGCATCGCCGCTTTCCCTGTCTGCTCCTGATTCCCTGGGAGGCCAGTGGCAGGGCTGCTTACCTGGCAGCCTGTTGACAAGCCATGTTAGTTGTTTTTTGGAGATGTTGGTCCAACTGAGGTCGAGGCTAACCGGCTGCCTCTTGATGATGCCACTGAGAGCCTGGGGTACAATGGCCTTACACCTACTTAAGTCAATTTTTGTCCAAAGTCTCTTGTCACAGCACCTGTGACAGAAGGAAAGAGAACTCGCTGTTAATCAACTGAAATCCCTTGTTTGAGAGCTCTCATCTCAGGCTGCCGGAGGCTTCTGGGAAAAGAATTGTACCTGGAAGGTCAACTTCCCTGGGCACTACAAACACACAGGATCACGCCCTTTGTTTTTCCCTCAGAGAATAGGGCTTGTCCTCTACCTCAACCCTACAGGTTAACTAGTGGGTAACCTGACCAGTTCACCCTGATTTACTATGGATGGGCTGAGAACATGGCACAATTGCTAGGGATACCCAGCAAACAATAAGAAAGCATTAAAAGATTTCTTATTTCTTACCACTAGAAGTTACTAGTCTTGCTTCCATTCTTTCGCTTGTCAGTCACTCCCAGCTGCATGAGACACAGGATGCTAACTTGGCACATCCACAATTCATCCTGCCTGAGGCTCTAGAAAATCTAGAGCTTACCACTATTTCAGGCCAAAAGGGGCTTTTTATTATCAAGCCTGGAGAGTACTCTCCTATCCTTGTTGTTTCTGTCTCAGAACTCTCTTTATATTTTCTAGCCAGTCCAGGCCAGAACTGAAAGGGAGAGGCCTCCCTTCTTACCGCAATCTACAAGTCCATAGGCCACAAACAGCACTGCAACATGCGGGCTTCTGTTTAATATTTTACAGCCCCCACCCGCCCAGCCCAGCTCAGTCTGGCAGGCAGGGGAAGGAGATATGACACATAATGGGAGTCTTACATGGTGTGGCCTGGAAACCGAGGGAGAGCGCCAGGCAGGCCCGCTAGGCCTATGAACAGAGAATTTGGGTAGATTTGGGAAATAAACTCATGTTTGTGAAGAATGGCATTATTATTTAAAGACTGAAAAAGTTCCACCAATGGCAAATGAAACTTTATGGTGAAAACAAGCTATGATGACATAGTAGATCACAAGCTTTTATGTGTACAGGAATCCCCTGGCAGAAGATTTTTTAAAAACAGATTGCCCGGTCTCACCCCGAGGTTCTAGTTTAGGAAGTGTTGAGATGGGCCCTGAGAACCTGCATTTCCAAGAAGGTCCCAGGTGAGTGGCTCTTCCCAGTGCCACACTCTGGGAACTACTGGGGGCCAGAAAAAACAATACCCAGTGAAACTTTTGCTCAGCATTTCTAGGGATTTTAAGTGCTTTGATCTTTAACTTGAGAAGAAATGGGAGGTCTCGTTAAGGACAACAGAGTGTCAGGAAGCTTCAATACTGGACCCTGCTTGCTGGAGAAAGTAATTCTGATTCAGGCTTGTGGGATGAAAATTAAATCTGAACACCTTCAAATTCTATGAAAAACACATCTACCTCTTTCATTAGATGGAGAGGCAATGGAGTCAGGGGCTTAACAGTAGTCACTGTGTTAAGCAACAGGAGAGTGGCTGACACATCACAGGCTCGCAACAAATGTGTGACAAGTTCAGATGGCTTGGAGGAAAACTTATGACTCTGAAGTTTTAGCACAAACTATACAACTCCATCCCTTAAATCAGTTTTCTATGCCCTGTTGAGAGAGATGGGAAAGTATGCAGCAGGGAGAGGAGGTGAAGGGCCAAAGCCGCAGGCACAACTGGCCACACCTTTAACAGGATCGACTGTCTGGGGAACAGACTGGGTTGATTCAATCCTTTAGGACCTGACAAGCCTCCAGATGCCAAGACGCATGCTGTTCTCATATGGAAAGCCTGCCACCTACTCCCGTTCCCCTATTCCTGATCCCTGTTTCCCTGCTCACCATTTATACCACGTCTTGCACACTCGCATACATTCACAAAGTTCTCTGCGGCTGAGGTAGCGGAAGACAGACATCCAGACCTCCCGCTGCATCCAGCTTTCGTCTCCATCCTGAGCCCAACTGCCCCGGCCATTCAGCCTGGCCGCACCCCCCTCCTCTGCACTGTCATCTTCCTCCTCCTCCTCCTCCTCCTCTTCCTCCTCCTCTCCCCCCAGCCCCTCCTCATCCCCACGCTGGGGAGCTCGGGCTGGGCAGTGCTGCACTAGCACACGGGGGGAGTGGCGAAGGTTGGCAGAGGAGGCCGTGATGGCCTGCAGCTTGGGCACAATGGATGTCCCGTGGAGCTCTTTGGTGGGCCTCTGCAGCGTGACAGTGAGGTACGATCCCCGGATCTTGGCTTTCTCAACTTCAGACAGCTCCTTTTTGCCGCTGGGATTGTTCTCCTTTTCCCGTACCATGGTGCGCTCTGTGGCCTGTAGCCGCAGCAACTGCCGCCGTTTGAAGCGCTCATCGCGGCTGGCACTGTGGTGGTCGCTGGGGCCAGCCCCAGGGGATGACCGAGTCACCATACCCCGGGGGGAGACCGGGTCATGGATGAGCTGTAGCATGGAAGTGGGTGAGTGAGGTGGGGGCGTGAGGGGCTCGTCACAGCTCCGCAGCGGCCTCAGGACTTTGGCTTGCACAGCTTCTTCATCACTCTCTTCCATTTTCCGCTTCTGCAAAACAGGCCCCCAAAAGTCACATCATCTGTGCTTCCCTTCTTCAAAACCACTAAATTTACAGGGTGATCCCCACTGTTGCCCTCAGGGGACCAGAGAGAGGGCAGCACACTGCTTTCTACGGGCACACAGGGGTACCTGCATGCTGCAGGGTGCCATCTCCTCAGAATCTGCAATCTAGACTGCCAGCACCAGCAACTGAGCACACATCTGCTGGAGCTGATTACAGAACAAAACCCTTAAAATAGGTCACTTGGGAAATCTACCTGTGACAAAAAGGCTTATGTCCAAGTACAGAGGAGAGGGATCCAAATTTGGGCTGCATGATTCCATAGCTTGCTTTATTCATCTCACCCCAATTTTGGATTATAATTCCCTGGATAAAGACATTCTTTAAAGAGACCACAACTCTACCCATAGTTTCTAATTTAGCTCTTTTACCCAAGAGATGCTTCTGGCAAGAGAAAGAATGCTGGTGGTGGAAGAAAAGTAGCCTTCATATAGGACGCAGTATCTGACAACAGTTAAGTACCACTAACTTTTAGCTCCACCAGTATCTGAGCTGAACTCTACCAGGATGCTTCTTCTACGTAGCACCCTACCCTGGTCCCTAGAGACCAACCACATATAAGAAAGAAAGCACAGAATGAGAATCTCTCTGAAAAACTGTACTGCTCTTGGAGGAATCTGCTTAGAATGAAAATGAGGAATTCAGGTTGTGAAGCCAACATTACAAAGGACCACACCCTCATTGCATGCCACTTGTGCTCTCGTCACTTGCCCCTTCCGGAAGCCCACCTTAGCTATGTTGTGAAGCCTAACCAACGTGCTTCTACCACTAGGTTTTATAGCAGCAGATTTTCCTTAAGGAACCATTTTATGTCCTTTATCCTGCTCTCTTTCCTTTTTCATCTTAGGATTACGATGGACGGAAGAGAATGACCACCTCTGGGTGATGACTTCTACAATGCATCAGGTTACACCAAACCACAGTACCTGCCAACATGCCTGTTGCAGCTGGGCAGCAGGCGCCCACCACCTCAACCCACTGGGAAGACAAATGTGAAAGTTACTAGTATAGGTTCTTAGAATATGGAGAATTTTAGCAATAGTCAACTCTAGAAATCCCTGTTCTCAAAGATTTAAGACTGAGAATCCACCTACCTCAGTGCCTACATGGGAAGAAACAGAAGACCAAGATACCTGTCCCTACTTCTGTGCAGTACACCTGGAGGAGGCCGCTGGGCCTGGGTGACTTACACTAGGCCAGATGCTTCCTCTGTATGTGCCCTTAGCAGGTCTTGTCTTGCTGGCCTGAGTGACCAGAGTCCTTCTGGCCCTTGGACGTTACTGGTGACTATTGGGCAAGCAACTGCACCTGCTCAGGGCCAAGGTTATGGCATCAGTCTCCTCTGGGGAAGGGGCTGCCTCTGTAGGACACATTTGGGCACATAGGGGAGGACTTTCTATGAGGCCATTAAGGTGAAGGTGACAAAAATGTGAACCTGCTTAACTGGAAACTCCAGTACACCACTTTATTTACAAGCTGCCTCAGGTCACTGCCTCCCCTCAGGTTTCACTCCGCAGTAGCAACCCTGCTCACCTCATTTCCCTTCTTAAACAGCCCAGCTTTCTCTTTTTCTAGGGCCCCAGAGTAAAAAGAACCTCAGGAATCTGGAGACCCCAAGTGGAACAATACTAAGTAATACAGAAAAAACCACACAAGCATTAAAAGCTCAAACACAAGGAAAACAAATAACTAACCAAAGGAAAAGATATAAAACAAAACAAAATAAAAAACATAATCTCTCTGGGCCAGAAAAACTACACGAATAAAGTTGTAAAGGCAAACATATAGCTGTCTTCTAAGCTTGATGCTTCCTTTCTTCTCACAGTGCCAAGTCTGGACAAAATTCCCTTACCTGGGCCTTTTCTGAGCTGTCTTCCTGGTAGCACTTTGGACACTCCCAGCAATTTGGCAATTCCTCATTAAGCAATCCTTCTCCATCCATCTATAGGCAGATAGGAATGTTAAAAATGTTTCATTAAAGAAAAAAAAAAAGCCTATCTCTTAAGCCTCCTTGATCAAAATAACAGCCACATGGGTGGTAAGAGCCTGGAGGAGTTACCCATTCCTAAACACATTGGGTCATGGGGACCTAGAGCCATTCAACTTCACCCCCAGCCGCTGGGAAAACTAGCCACCTTCACTCTTGGTCACTTGACCAAAGTTAGGCTCCATGAGGAGATTCCCAGAGATCTGGGACAGTCTGGGGTCTCTTCTGACATATATTATCCTGAGGGTCTCATGGCACTTTACAAAAGGAACTGAACATACAGGAATGGTGCCAGACCTGATCTTGACAGTGAGGCATAGCAGTTCTAACTGCCTGGGTTCAGAGACTAGTAACCTAATCTCTGTGACTCAGTGTTCTCAAGTGTAAAGTGGGAATAAATAGCAATACCCATCTTACCGGGTTGTGCTAAGGATTAATGAATTACACATTATGTAAGTATTTAGAAAAAAGCCTGGCATACAGTAAATGCTTTGTACTAACCATTATTTGTATCATGGAGCTAAACCCTATTTTATTGATTCTAAGGATGCATCTTTTTTGTATTTGTTTCTAAAATTGGGTTGCTTCTCTCATTTAGCATTGTCTTACAATTGTTGTCAGCCAGCTGTCAGTCATGACATAGTTGACACCTTTGGGAAGACTAGAAAAGTACCAACACCAATGCCCTTTAGGTTTAAAGAAAAAATGAATAGGGTAGACTCAACTTTACAGGACTGTCTTAAAGATTAAACAAAAGAATGAGTGTAAAACACTGGTATGCCACTCTGGCTGCACATCAGAATCACCTGGGGAGCTTTTGGACGCACCTAGGCCTAGAGTCCACGCTCAAGAGTTGACTCAACTTCTGAGGCTGAAGTCTGAACTTTTTACTTTTCAAAAGCTCCTCGGTGTGTGCTGAGCCTGATACAGACTAAACATGCATTAACTGTTAGCTGATACTACAACTCTAACCATCTTTTGGGAGCTAATATCCAGAGATAAAATGAAGTATACAGTAGAGATGCTTGAAGGCTCGAGGCATTCCAAATTGCGCCAGGAAATTCCATGACAGCCTCGGGACTCCAAACACACCGTCCAGAGGCCAGACTGTAAGCTCCATGAGGGCAGGAACTGGGACTAAATTGTGTACTGGTTTATCCTCACGGTCTAGCCCAGTGCCTGACAAAGTGCAGACATCTGAATCAAGCACAGATGTTAGTGCAGACCACATGACCCACAGCTGAGGGCCCACATTAGGGATACTGGCAGCCTGTAGTGGCACATGTCCCACTCTCCTCTGATCCAACTCAGTATCTTTAGAAACTCTATCAGCGGAGCCCTCACAGGTCCCTTAGGCCTCTCCTCACCTGGAGGCAGCCAGGATGGACAATCTCATTGCAGATACAGCATTCCATGAGTTTCTTTTCAAAGTCCTGTGTCTCCTCATTCTGATCCACCTCTCCACAGAGGGAACATGTGACTGAGTGAGGCAGTCTGGGCTACAAGAGGACAGAGACAGAAACCAAGAAAAAACCAGACTTAGATCCCTATCATTTCAGTTTCCCTTTAGCTGAAGATGTGTGACTTGGTTTCTATAATTCTCAAGGGAACACTTAGGAAGAATAGATATCAAGGAGAGAAAAAGAGGTTTCTGGTAGGAAAAATGGCTAAGGAAGAAAACGGGGCACATCGATTAGCTGGGAACTGGAGACCAACAGCGATCAGCCTGCTTTCAGTGGGCCTACCCTTGGTGTCAGAGGTCCTCCTTTTCTAATCCACTTAAAGAGTGACAGACAACAGTGATGTGTGCCCTTCAAATGCTCCTCTCACTGAAAATTGGGCAAGTGAGACTGAAAGATTAAATTATATAATTTTTAATACTGGACACCTTCCTTCTAAACCCAAGGAAAAAAGGAAAGATGCCGAAGAGCGTAGCTTTTTCTTTCCAACTCTGAAGTGTTGGTTAACTCTGCACTATGTGTATTTTAGTTCCTCTGGCACCACCACCCCTCCCCCATATTCTTTACCCAGCAGATCACTCACTGCCAAGCACTGCCGGAGGACACAGGACTGCTTCATGCGACCAGGACCCCCAAATTTTTTCATGTCCCTGCAGTAATGGCAGACACCACACTCTCCTTGCACGCAGGCCTTGCATTTTCGACATCGCACCCGTCTCCTCCTGGCTCCCGACACTATGGGGGAGGCAGCGGCTGGCCTCACGGGTGTTAACCTTGGAGCTGGTTTCATGGTGTGAGGCTTTGTGATGGGGATGGTAGGAACTCGCACCTTTGGCCGTGTGGGGAATTTAAGCTAGAAAGAGAAAGCAGTGAGGTCAAATATATCATGTAACTTTAAGGACTGGAGAGGGTGGAAGATGACAAGGCTTGGCTAACTATGGCCTGTGGACAAATCTGCCTGTTTCTGTAAATAAAATTTTATTCAAACACAACCACACTTATTTGTTTACATATTGTTTATGGCTGCTTTTCATGTACAATGCCAGAATTGAGAAACTGCAAGAGACTGTAGCCTGTAAAACCTAAAATATTTGTATTTATTTATAATATTTATTATTCACATACTACCTTTACAGAAAAACTTGCCAACCCCTTCAGGTTACTTCTTCAGCAAAATCCCTCTCTCTCTGCTGAGCTTTAAGATTCGCCCCTCCCTGAAGCTTTCCATGTACCAGAGTCACTGCAGAGGCCCACCCTCCAGTATTTCCTTACCCCGAATATTACTACTTTGAATACACTCCTAAATAAGAACATAAACTACTTGAGGGTGAGAAAGGTCTTGTTCATTTCTTCATTACTCCGAATCCAAGCGTACAACCTCGTACGTAGCAGACACTCCAATAATATTTAAGTGTAGAATGAATCTCTCTGGTATATGCATATAATAGTTTAGCACTCATATTTACCATGCTGGTGCTCCTTTCAAGAGCAAGGACTGCTGCCTTTCACTTCTTTCATTTCTCATTGTGCCTTCAAAGGCACAAAACACTCAACAGCCTAAAATGACTAAATTGTTCCAAGGCATCCCATGCGGCCAAACAGGCCAAGCAGAACTCCTTCACCTAGGAAGGAGAAGGTGGTTCTTTACAGACACCTTTCGGCTATATACTTTTATATTCGGCCTAAACACTCCTGGAATATGAAGATGGCTTTGCAAGTTTCAGCTGGGAAACACCAAAGAAGGGTCTAATTTATTTGCCAGATTCCTGGCCAGGATCAGAATGCTATCACTTACTTTTTTGAATAAATAACCTTGACAAAGGATAATATGGGGAAAAAAATTACACAGGACCTAAAAGCATGAAAATTCATAACTGACAATACATTTGCTAATGGGTAATTCCTTTCTTCTTTTTTCAAATCAATAACAGAAAGGCCAAATTAAGAAGAATCTAGAGAGTCTGGTCTCACTCCAACACAGAAACACTCTATAGTCTTTTAAATGTGTATGTAATTATTTTAACTAGTTTTAAATCAGTTATCTGTGAAAAGAACTGAGTCATTCGGTCAGAAGGACAGGAACTGATCCATTCTGGTGAGCAAATGCACACACACCCTGGCTTCCAAACCTTGGATGCAGGTCTCCTAGTTTGATGGTTCTGTTAAGAGAGTCACCTCCAAAGATAGCCAATTACCCTGACCTACCAGTCAAAACAGAACTGAGTAATAATTTTCTGTCAGTTTGTATTAATGCACCAAAAGCTGTCTGCCTCTAGTTCTTTTTTTTCCCCCAGAATGGTAACGGTCAGCCAGCAAAATGCTTCAGTAGCCTGAAGATCAAGAAAAATAGTTTCTTACCTTATCCCTTTTTGGCCACTGTACTATAGGGACTCCAGTGAGGGCTAACTTGGGATCGCTGTTGGCAAGCTCCTCCAGCAAAATCTAAGGGCAAGATAGAAGACAGAAAAAGCAGGGCACAGTGAACAAAGAACCAACCACTCCCACCAGCATCCAGACTTAGCCTCAGTCCCCACAACACCAAGGGGAAGGGCAGGCCAACAACTGTCTGTATTTTCTTTTCACAGAGACTCACTGCAAAACAAGTAAGTCAAACAAAACGACAACTCCAAACTAATGCAGTACTCCAAGGACTTCACCTTTGCTCCCAACCCTGCACTGTGTACTCACTGTGCTATCTGTACACACTGAAGCAACTAGCTACTGTGGTGACTAGGGTTACCTGTCACAGTTCTGTATATGACAGCAAAATTTCATGTATCACCCCTTTATTTTTCTCAAGCAGTTTATGAGTATCAGGTGGCCAAATATTGCCTTCATTTTGTAGAGGTCGGCAAAGCAGCAGAAAAAAAAGACTAACTAATACTGAATTAATAATTACAGCAGAGAATATTAAGAACAGCAGCCTTAGGGCCTTGATTCAACCCAGGACTCTGTTCTTCTAAGGCTGATTATAGATATCTTAATTTCAAATCCCTCCCACCCTCAACACACACAATTTTTTGCCTTTATTCCCTGTAAGTAGGGCAGGAACAATCTCAGAGTCAATACTTCTCACGGCTTTCACCAATCTAATTTGAATGACTTGAGAATACTGCTACAGTAAGAGACTGACACTTAGGTCAACTACGCTAGGTTGAGTGTTGTTTTGAAACAAACCTTTTATGTTTTAGACATAAATTTTTGAATCTCAAACCATCTAGCAGAATGAAATCTCTCTTCCTCTGACCTCATGAACCCCAAAGTAGTGTCAAGAGCCAAAGAATACAAATCCAGAAGGCAAGTTACACGATTCTTTTTTGGTTGCCTTAGGTGTGTACAGGCTATTAACTCTTACAGCAAAAACTAAACTTTGATCCTGGATAGGTCAGCATGCCAGGGCCATCTTTACAATCGTTCTCATAATCCTGTGGGCTCTGTGCCTAGATATCAGGGCTTCTTGAAGCATAAGGCATTTCTCTATCGAGTATTTTCCTCCTCAACCTCAGGATCATGATCCAAGTCTCCGAGTTGGGACTCAGACCCTTTAACTCACACCCATGAAGCTCCTCACAAAGATCCCCTTTGCCAAGTCTCCAGATGCCTCTCACCCTCCCCCAAACTGAGTTCATTTTCAGCAGTTTTATTTACTTCGAGTTGCTATGGTATCCTATTCTGGAGCCTCCCTTTAGCACCACACAGTGTGGGGGTGAAAAGGCGGGGTGCGGTGCCACGTGGGATTGGGCTCTGGTACAGGCTCCTAATCTCCCTTGGGTGAAAAATTCTGGTCCATTCAAAATGTGTGCTCGGGAGCTCCCCTCCCCCACCTCGCACTGCCGAGGAGAGGACTCTGCCCATTTCCTCTGCCTGAGAGCACTGAGCTGTCCACAAACAGGGACTTTCCACTTTCAGCAAAACAGACTGCACAGTAAGAGCCGCGACTGTTTAAGAGTAGAAACGGAACCTAACTGTTCATCAAAACAGTCTAATTCTATCTGAAAGATTTTTGTGGGGGACAGGGAAGGGTAGGTGGAGAAATTGTGTCTGCGTGGGGGTGGGGGACAGCTGTTCACACACACGACTCGGTTACTGGGGTCTGTGTGGGTGTGGAGGGAAATGCAGTTTTCCTTCCAAGCCTTATTTCGCTGGGGTCATACAACCAAGTATGCCCTGCTTTCATCAAAAAAGGCAGACTCCAGCTGAGGCCCTTCGAGAAACCATAAAAAGAAGCCACCACCCTTCACCAGAGGGGTTTGGGACGGGGAGCGGGGGTGGAGTGCGGAAAGGCTGACGCCTATCTAGGCTCCTGGCATTCCGGAGAACATTCAAACACAAGCCTACACCCCACAAATCACAGGAATGGAAGGAGAACAGCAAGCGTCCAGGCAGAGAAGGGAAAGGGTTCCCAAAAGCCAACCGACCCAATTCAAAAGCACATCCTACCAGGCGAGGGAACAAGTGTAATGACGGCTCAACCAACACGAAGTAACCGAAGCATTGTCCTGGACTTGCCTGGCAGGCAGTTCTGTCTCTTCGCCGAGACAAAATCCCTACAGTTTACACACGCCCCGAACCAGAAAAGGTTTGCCGCCCCCACGCCTGACCTTGCGTTTCTTGTCGCTCTGGAGCAGCCGAGGCTCTTGGTTGAAGTTTCCCCAGCGTCTTTGTTTTGTTTTCTGTACTGGAAGTTGCGCTGAAGGAGTTAGGTTTTCTGCCTCTAGGAAAATCCCGATTTACTTGAAAATTCTGGAATCTCCCAGAGTACATAAGGGAAGGCAGTCCAGCTTTAACCCTGTAGGCTTCCCAGAAAGAGCAGCGTGCAGTGCTGAGCTCCTTCTCGAGCCTTTCAGCTCAGCCGCGGCTTCCTGTGCCTGCGAACAATGCTGCTGCGTCACCCACATGCAGCTCCCAGAAATGCTTTGCAACGGAAGACGGCAGGAGGGGGAGCCGAGCTCGAGCGAGTCAGGCAGAGGGCCCAGCGTCCTGCTGCAGAGCCGGGAGGGGGTGGGCTCGGCACGCTCTTCCCACGGCGATTGGAGGAGGGCCGCCGGGAGCGAGCCGGCTACGCCCCGCCCTCTCCCTCCCACTGCGATGCAATCGGAGAACCCAGGCCCGGCCCCAGAAGCCTCCCGCCGGCCGCCTTCGGAAGGCGCCAGCGAAAGGGAAGCCTTTAACCGTTCCGCATCTGGTCCCGCATTTGACCTTGCCTCTGTCCACACCCTTCCCCTCAGGGTCACTTATTGTTACCGCCGGCGCTCTCTCTCGCTAACTGCACACAAGATTCTCTCCCCGCTCTCCGGCCAGTCGACCGAAGTTCGGCCTCTGTGTTTGCGCCAGACCTGAGTTACCTTCTCACTGGGCACACCTGCCTGCTTCACCTGCCCTGCCCTCACTGCTGCTCCCCCAGTCCAGAATCCAGGGCCAGCATATATGTTTCCAGAAAAACCTTCAGGAATGACACATTTCAACCAATATTGAAATTTTCGATACAGTACGTCTGTTGATAATAACTACTTCTCCAACAGATAGATGCCTGCCTCTGGTTACGACTGAAGCTCCACTACCGTAGTTGAAATGCCGAGGCAGCTGTTCCAGCAGTTTCATCGTGGTCAAGCCCAACTAGTCAAGGCGCAACCTCGGGTCAAGTCGCTTCACTCTCCCGCCTCAGAACCAGGCGCAGGAGCCAGGAAATGCGCATCCGCCAACTCCACATCCAGGGACTGAAACTTATTATGCTGACTCTGCCCCTCACATCACCCCACCCTCCGCACACCTCCTATTCCGGCCATTTGTTTTGCCTGCCTCATGCTTGATATTCCCTAGATGAAGCAGCCAGCCCTGCATCCTGACAAGACACCTTGATGCCACTTCTGACAGCCACCTGAGCTGCACATTTTAATTTTTACAGCAGCTTGCTGGAGGAAAGGAGGGACTTCTGTGCTCTTTGAGCTCTTCTTGGAAATGTTTATACGGTGCTTCTAATCCTAAACCTCTCCTTCGCACTTCATCTTAAGACTTCAAAGACATATTATATCTGAAAAGCCTTCTTTAGCAGTGTGAGACCCTTGGAAAATGCTTGTTTTGGTCTTAATGCTATTTAACCTGGAGGGATGATAAAGTACTTACACTTAAGAGAAATGTGTTATTCCAAAACAACATACAAGTTCAAGGTGTAGAATGTACCAACTCAAGAGGCCACCAGGGAAGGACAAAAACCAGACAGGGCACTAGAAACTGACTCTCAGTAAGTTTCCACAGCACAAATTAAACAGGGCCTAATTTTCTTTCTCCTATTAAATCAGAATAAAAGACAGGCAACAACAAAGATCAGAACTAGTAAGAACATGACATCAGCTAATACAGGAATATTACAAAAATATTAAAACAATTATATATATTTTAACCTAACACTATATGCCTCATAGCTAAATTATTTAAAATTTTTTACTCAGTAAAAATGTGTGCATTATTTCAAATCTCTTGTCATTAAGAACTGCCAAAGAAGTTTTATTTATACAGGTTGTCCTTTTCTCCCCTCTTAATCTGATTTAATGGACTAAGATCTAATTGTACTGGGTCCTCTACTAGTTCTTGTTCTCTTTATTAGTGACAGAATCACTGTGTCAGATGAAGAAAATTTCTAACTAGTGTTTCTGTATTTATTTGAAATCATAATTTTCTGCTTCAGTCCCATCATACTCCTGGGACAGTCTGGTGTGAAATTTTTAAGCACAGTTAGACAATGTTAGAATCTTAGATCAGAGCTATAGTACCCTACTGCACCACAAAGACCAATTTTCAAATTTATAAATTGAGAACTTTTACCATTTATGTAATGCTGAAGTAATCAATTTGTATCATCTAACAGGAAAGTTTGTTAACTGGTCAATTAATAAGGCTGGCACCACCTCCTTCCCCCAGGTCAGAATCTACCTCCCGCCCACTGGTGTTTGCTCGGTACCCTGTATGGTGTCAGCAACCCACCCGTAAACCTAGAATGGACTTATTTTCTTAGCCCAAATGCCTGCTCCACCTGAGTTGTAGGCTCTGTGCAGGCTTGGTCCATGGCATGTATGCGTATTTACCCCAACACTCAGCCTGGTTCCTGGCACAAAGTAGGCAGAAATTATTCACTGCAGAATAAATGAATTTCATAGATTTGTAATATCTAAATATTTTCTGTAATGATGATAGTTTATTAAGTACTTTATTAATAGTATCATTAATTTTTATAACCACCCTGAGGTAGAAGTTATTTTACAGAAGAGAAAACAGGGTCACACAGATCCAGTATCCTGCCCAAAGTCACATTTGCCAAGCTTATCAAAATGTTTTAGAGAAAACGGGAAAGTAGAAAAATTTTCAACTCTAAAGTTTAAGTGAGTTGGGCACTCAAATACACTGGAATATTAAAAGTTTCTTTCTGTATATGTACATATAAGGGGTCTTTATTACCAAAATAAACAAAACAATAAAATCTGATTAAAAACCCAGTTTTTCAGCTGACTCCCACCACCCTGCCGTGACCATTCAGCAGCTGATGTGCCCCTCTCAAGCACCCCCATGATGCACATGCAAAGTCTCTTTTTCTTCTATTAATGGGATTGTACTATACATATTATGCACACAAGTTCTGTCTCTTTATTCAACACTTATCAAGGACAGAACCTCTTAATTTTAGGCATGTGAGAATATCTCATAGTGGGAGAGACCTCCATTCTACCTTTACCACATTTTTAGGAGAAAGGTTACTCCCCCCACCAAACAGAGCTTTACACACACTGATTACTTTTCCCTGAACTTTACCAATAAGTCGACACTTTTTAGTGCCTCATTTTTCATGTAATCCCCTTCCAATTCTATTCTGTGATTCTTTCTTCAACACTGTATACCTTAACATTTTAGAATTCAAGGTCCTTTTACCACATCACTAAAATTGATTTTCTTCCAGGGAATATCTTTCATGGAATATCATAGCTATCTCATCTCACCACTTTTCCCCTCATCCCTTCTGCCAGTTATTTAAATGTGACAGTCATACAGGTTGCAGTAGGAAACAGTTCCTCTCTCTGCAGGAAGGGTAAACATTGGGCTTGCTTGTCCTCCACTGCAGTGTAGTCTTCCATGCTACAAGCACCAAGTTGTCTAGCACTGCAGAGTCCCCAGCTGTGCAGTGATTCGGCAGCTACCCAATTCAATGATTTTTTTCTCTTTTGGGTGATGCTCAGATTCTCAAAGCATTCAAAGCTCTACTGTTGCTACTAACTGAGGCTCAGATTAAACATAACTTGTCACATGTAGGAATAATTCATCCATTTGATATTAAGTGAAAACTGCAGAGCTGGGATCTGAATCTGTTGTCTTCTGATATCAGCTGCATTTTTAACTACAGTACTGGATAAACAAGAGAAGGTGTGGACAAACCCCTGCAGGGAGAATTCAAACACTGTCAGCTATGCAGTCAGCCCCCTGGCCACTCCTCATGCTCCAGTCTCTGTATCACTATCTTAACCTGTGCTGGCAGCCATGTTTTTCATGATTCCTGATAATACAAGGAAGCTCTCTCTAGATACTCTTTCTAAGGCTAAGAGTCCTACTTAGATGTCTCTTCTTAACTCATCCCCTTCTTGCTAGCTCCTTTTACTTTAATGTTTGACCCAAATCTTTGTACATTTTCCCTTACCTCTCTGCCTCCTCAAATATCCTTAATTAACTACTTTAGTTAATGGAGTTTGTGTATTTCTATCAGGACAGTTGATTTTACAACTGGTAAGTGGATTATAATATGGCTTCCTACAACTGGATTCAATGGTGTCAAATCCCTTAGGACTGTAAATATATATTTTTTTCATGATTAGAAATATAGATACCCAGGTCAGAAGAATGTTAATGAGATAGAAACTTAGAAATCTTTCTTCTTAGGGCTCCTGAAAGTACAAGTTAGTAAGTCCCAAAAATCACAATTTAATGGTTCCCAAATTTATCCAAGATGGAACAGCTACAAAAAAAAAGAAAGAAAACTTCTGTAGAAAAAAGAAAGATATTATACTCAAACTCTCAGGAAAATATAATTATATATGTCCTACCACAATGGAAAAGAATAAATTTGAGTGACCTTTTGCTCACTCAAGGGTGGGAAATGAATTTGGAATATAGTTTGTGAATATGGAAAAGTATGGCTAAGTTTTATCTGCTCAACATTAATCATTACAGAAATAGGACCACACCCACTTGGAACTTTGTCATTTCCTCCCTAAATACAAGCCACAATGACACCACCTGCCTCTTCTAGAACAAAACTTATATAACCAACTGTATAGCTTTTATCACCACTGGAGAGGACCAACCTCACCAGGTTACCTACCACCACACCTTTTTAGCCTCCAATGAGTTAACCTTTTCACTAATGCATAAACAGTAAGATATAATTAAAATGTCAATCATAAAAAAAGAAAAAATAGTTCAGTTCCTAACCCAGACTTGGAATTCTTTCCTGAGGTGACTGGCAGAAAGTACAGAGCACCTCAGCTCGTTAATGGTGGCCCAGGGAAAATCTGATACAGGAATGAGGGATGGAAAAGATCTAGGAGGTATTTTAACCCATCTTCCTTAAGGTCACATATAATTATTCCCTATAAATTTTTCTATGGCTTAAAATAATCTAAGTGACATGTTTTATAAATAATACTTATTAAAAATTGTGAACTAGCTTTCTAATACATATACCCATGCCCCATACTCGAGACAGTTCCAAACACTGACTTAAACAGAAAATTGTTATTCCTAGATTTATATTTTTTGGTGTTCATACCAATGGTACTTATGAGGAAAAGACTTAGAAGAACTTCCTCCAGTTCAGACAGCTAAAATCTGAATTCCTTAAAATAAGCTCATCTTTTTGAGACCAATACATGAGAGGTAGGCCAGGCTATGAAAATTACTACTGCTGGATACCTCTTGAAAGAAAGAAGAAAAATAGGACAACATGAAGAAACTTGATATAGAAACAGGATGCATTATGTTTAAAAAGACATTTTTCTCAAGTTGCCCCAATGTATTTAAATCTTAATAGTAGATACACTGAAACTAAATATGCTAAGCCTACTTACTCAACATAACCCAAAATAGAACAATTTTTTCCTTTCAATTTGCTTTGGGTGAGACTACTAGATTGTTATCGGCCGCTTTTGTTCTGGAATAGTTCTCTTTATCTAAGGGCAACTTGAATAAACTAGTATTTCTTAATACAAATACTTTCTCAGGCTCTCCTTTATTTGTAGGGGCAGCCTGAAATCTGTGTTTTAAGGACTAAATTTAAGTCCTAACTGAACATACAAATGTTAGTATCTTCACAATGGACCTAACCTCACTCTGTGAGGTTAATTGAAAACACTGTGCAGCATGGGTACATACACACACACAGGCACATATTAACTTCTCTCTGGCTGAACCAGAGATTATCCAAAATTCCTGTACTTTTTCTCGTGGAATCCAGAAACTGACCACCCTAGCCAGATGAGTAGCTATCATGCCACACAGCCAGCCCTTACCTTTACGTCAGCAATGAGAGCATCTTCGTCTTCTATCCCTGTGGGGACACATTTCTTGTGCAGTGGCAGAGACTCCAACTTATCTACAAGGCAGCGAAGGCCTTCAAGCTCAAAATGGGTCAGATGAACCCGCCTGTCCTTTCGGGGGTTACACTGGGAATCCCACACTTGGCCATTGTGGGAGCCCCGGCTAGAGTCAGAGGGTGAGTCTCCAGACAAGTTTTTCTTCAGACTTGGAGGATTTCGGCAGGTTTTGCCCAGGCCATCATAATCCAGGTTAACCCCATTGGCTATAGGGCTAGTGAGGACAGAACGTCTACTGCTCAAGCGCCGGGGTTCTCGATCCGATGTTTCCTCCTCCCCATTTCCAGACTCCAACCCATTTAACTCCAAATCTGCCAGCATGAAGAAAAAATGCAGTTAAAAACATGCCACTTGGCCACATGATTGACCAGAGAAATAGGTGGCATAGGAAAGGACTTTTGGTTTAAATGACAAAATTGTCACATTTTTTAAATGGTCTCTCCTTATCCCAACCAATTTGTCTACTGTGAAAATCATGGTCATAGGTGAAAACAGGATCTTGAGCTAGTAGAACAACTGAGGTAATGGTCAATTGTTTTTTCAAGACTGGGAAGGTCCCAGTCTTTGAACTGTATGCTAAAAATAAGTTAACTATGACAATGGCTGTAAATTAGTTTCCAGTTCAAACTTAAATTTGGGATTAAGAACTCATTTTTTAAAAGAAGACAGTGCAACACACATATATTTAAAAAGTAGTTTTGGTCATAAAATTTAAGCTTTGGAGTTGAAATCCTAGCAACATGGCTAACAAAACAAAACAGTGAATTATTTTTTAAAGGGAAGATTTTGATAGTCAAAACAAAGTGAAAATAAAAATTTTAATGAAAAGAATTTTTAAATGTTCACTGACCTTTTATTATGAAATACATTTACGTAACAACTATTAAAATTCAGAAAATACAGGAAGGTGCAAAGAAGTGACTAAGTCATCCCTTATCCCTCTACCCTTGGAGAACAACTCAACAGTGTGATATAGTTTCTTTCCATGCATATGTATATGACTATGACTGGATGTATTTTTAAATAAAATTGGAATCATGCTGTATATACAATTCTACATCCTGCCTTCATGTACTGGGTGAGCATTTTTTATTTTCAAATAAGAATATAAATTATCCTCAGAAGAAACTGCTGAGGCAAAATGATTGAAGAATTCATGAAGCATATGACCACAGGATATTACAGTGTTGGCTCCTCTCTACTTTAAGGCGTGGACCAGACTAAAAATGTGTTAACTCAAACTATCCTGCCATCCAATAAAATATTTCCCTTGGCAGAAGGTGGGGAACATTAAAGCACAGAGGTTAAGCATATAGATTTTAGGTCTTACCAAGTTGGCTCAAGCTGTAGCTTTCCCACTTATTTTATTAACTGAAAGACTGTAGATAAGTTTTTTAATCTTCTTGAACCTTAATCACCTCATTTGTAAAATGAACTTAATGTAAATTGCTTAGTACAGTGTCTAGAATATACTAAGAGTTATTATGATGATAGATTCCTAGTTTTTATTGTGTCGAAGACTATTTTTTTATACAAAACATATTCAGCAACTGATCATATTTCCTGAGGAGCTAAATACTAATAACTCAGAAAAAGATGCAATGCAGAGTATTTTATTTAAGCCTAGTAATTCACATCTGGATA
Organism: Manis javanica; assembly: GCF_040802235.1. Lineage (NCBI taxonomy): Eukaryota > Metazoa > Chordata > Mammalia > Pholidota > Manidae > Manis > Manis javanica. Next base: position 114,670,755 of record NC_133166.1, read on the forward strand.
GATCAGCTGTGACCAGTATTCAACTTTAACACATGAATATGGTACTTCCAAGCAGATAAGTAGAGATAAAAATAAAAACAAAACTATTGAGCAACAGCCTACTGAATATTCCTGGCCTCATCCTCAGCTCTGTAAGGTGTCTTAAAAGTTCATGCAGACAGGGCACTTACCCATGCTGAGGGACTCTTTCTGAAATTCTTTAGTTAGGTGGGAGCGGTTGGTTATACAGTACACATAGCGCTCCAACACGTACCAACACATCTCATAGTAGAATGGATAGCGGAACTTATTTGGAACCTACACAGGAAACAAGATAGTAAGAAATGCAAGCTGATAACAATTTTCAAGAAAAGCAAATAAGACAAACTGAATCACTGTAATAATTAACCCAGGAAAAACTCTCTCTAGTGAACCTGCACACCTAGTTTGGCATTTGGAGAAAGAATTTAAGTGTATCTGTAAACCTAGAAAAAGTTGGTCTTGGAAAACAATCACTGAAGATAAAAGGTAATTTGGAAAGACCATTCAGAACCACCAAGATGCTGTCTTGGTTGAGTAGGAAAGCATAAAAAAGACCTTTTGGGTCAGAATAAAATGTTGGCATAAGATAAAATATACTTGAGATAAATGTTTTAGGGTTCTTAGGATACAAAGGTGTTCCAAGCACTCTGGCCTTTACTATAGTTTTAACCTATATCAGAAAGCTATGGAACAAAGAATCTAATGGAAAAACAGCATATGAGATGAAGCTATATGTTTTCACTATTTCCTTACATACATGAAAGTGTGATTAGAGACTCATCAAGCTATGTCCATCCTAGGACATGAACCTGAGTATTTTCTCCATGTCAGTTATCAGCCTGTCTGTCTCATACTTTGTAATTTGCCAGGATGACATGTCCACACATCAGTTTCATATCAGATTACCTTTCTACATGGCCTAACCAGCCACTGTTTTTAGTTCCCCTTTTATTCTCCCCCAAAGCAGCATGAAATTACTCCAGCTGAATAATAAAAAGAACTGCCCTTTACCATAGTTGAGGAAAAGGCAACTCAGTATGGATTATCGAGGAGGAAGACCAGCAATGGGGACTGCCCTATGTATATTCTATCTTCTTTTAGAGAGGCTATCTTTCAAAAGGACAAACCAAGCTATACTTTAAAGGTTGTTTTGAATATGCAACTACTGAGAATATTCCCATCTTGTTTTTAAAGCTCCACGTCAGGTAGCCTTCCTGGACCAAGGAGATCTGGATGGGAGTCTCTTTTCAAAATCCTTTACCAGGTCAAAGGGTATCGCTGTGGAATGTGATCACCTTCCTCATCACAAGGTAGGAGAGACATGTACTTTTCACTGGCTTTCCAACATAGCCTCTGAATCTGCATCTTTTATTTGGCTTTTAACAGCTAGAAGGGGTTTTTCCTCTCTTATTTAAACATCAAATTAATTTACTTCAGCCATCTGGCTCAGGAGGCACAAGAATTAATAGATACTTGGTCTCCCCAAATTACATATAATATACTGGGCCTCTCTGCTCACCTTAAAGTGTATTAATACTTTTCTGGAAGGGTCTTTATTAAAAATTCAGAAGAACCCAAAATTCTAAAGCCCTCTGGGACTCTGTTGAGAGCTAAGTAATACAGTAAAAAAAAGAAAATACAGGGCATTAAACTTTTGACTTTCTACTAGAAACTCATCAGACTGCATTAGTAACAGCCAAGACATCATATACCCAATCTGCCCCATCAGATTTTACCTATGCTGCCAGACATCACAGAGCCGATCAATTTTTAAGACTGGGTTAGAATTTTTTTTAGAAAAAAAAGTTTTAAAATCCTCATCACAAAATTATTGAGCCTTTAGGTACTATCAGTAGAATAATTAGCAATGCTCAAGTTTAAATAGTGTATTTCTACACTGGCATGGCAAAAGTAACCAAAACATTGCCTTATATTTTCAATGCCCTTTATACTTCTTCTGTAATATAACATATTAAACAGATGTCAGATTGGTATTGGCACAAAAAAGGCTGGTGTAGAAAGCAATAAAATTAAATCACTGTGTGTGTACATATACAGGGAACCCAATGAAATGGTACAGAAACATAGAAGGGTTTCTTACTTGGAATGAAAGAATTAAGTCATCCTAAGGAAAAATGAATAGTAAAGTGGTTTAGATACTGGAAATTGACATTTTTGATAAATGAAGCCTAGGAAAATTAAACAGATAAAGCAAGATAGTCATTACCAGTGTCACAGTCTGCAGGAAACTTTTAATGCAGAGGTAAGTTGCTCATTTTACCTATGCTATTGAATATATATTCCTCATTCTTCCAAACTGAGCAACCAATTAAACCATGGGTGTAATAGTAATTTTAACGAGAAAAGAGGACTTCTTCATAAAAACTAATTTAGTTCAGATCGTACAGCAGATAGGTGGTATTACCTCTTAGAATGATTTTGAGTTAAATAAGAGTATTTATAGTATTATGTAATTTACTCTTTTGAAACATTTTAACTGTTTTTACTACTACTACAACTTCAAACTTACTAAACTACTATTTTTTTATAGTTTTATTATTCTTGACAAAAAAGCAGAAATTCACTTTCACAAAATTTATTTAAAAAGCACTGCATCCTCTCTTAATTCTAACAGAGCAATCCCTGCAACTCCAAAAATACCAATCTTGTATATAAGTTAATAGATAGCTCTTAAACAAAACAAGTATTTCAAGAGGCATCAAAATGGTTAAATGACCATGTTCGGGTAAATAGGTTAATGACCATTCCTTCTAAAAGTGTGAATTCTTCAATAATTGCTATTTTTTAACTTCAAAAACTTTAAAACCCACCAAGTTTCAAGAGCAGTACACCACGAATATATAGCCTTCACCAAGACTCATCAGCTATTAACATTTCTCCACATTTGCTAATCTCTATTCATATACACTGTTATTATTTGAACTATCTGAGAGCAAGTTGTGAACATCATGCTTCTTACTCTATACTCTAATTGCTATTTAATATCAATATCATTTATACTTCTATCATATATAATTCAGCCCTTACCAAGGAGGGTTCTGCTAAAGAATTAAGCCTTCCATCCTGCCTAAAGCAGTCTACAGATTCAATGCAATCCCTATCAAAATACCAACAGTGTTCTTCAATGAACTAGAGCAAATAGTTCTAAAACTCATATAGAACCACAAAAGACCCCAAATAGCCAAAGCAATCCTGAGAAGGAAGAATAAAGCTGGGGAATTACGCTTCCCGACTTCAAGCTCTGCCACAAAGCCACAGCAATCAAGACAATTTGGTACCGGCACAAGAATAGAACAATAGACCAATGGAACAGACTAGGGAGCCCAGATATAAACCCAAGCATATATGGTCAATTAATATACAATAAAGGAGCCATGGACATACAATGGGGAAATGACAGCCTCTTCAACAACTGCTGTTAGCAAAACTGCACAGCTACATGCAAGAGAATGACACTGGATTACTGTTTAACCCCATACACAAAAGTAAACTCAAAATGGATCAAAGACCTGAATGTAAGTCATGAAACTATAAAACTCTTAGAAGAAAACATAGGCAAAATCTCCTGAATATAAACACGAGCAACTTTTTCCTGAACACATCTCCTCGAGCAAGGGAAACAAAAGCAAAAATGAACACATGGAACTACACCAAACTAAAAAGCTTCTGTACAGCAAAGGGCACCATCAACAGAACAAAAAGGCATCCTACAGTATGAGAGAATATATTTGTAAATGACATATCTGACAAGGGGTTAACATCCAAAATACATGAAGAACTCACACACCTCAACAACCAAAAAGCAAATAACCCCATTAAAAAATGGGTGGAGGATATGAACAGACACTTCTCCAAAGAAGAAATTCAGATTGCCAACAGGCACATGAAAAGATGCTCCACATCACTAATCATAGGGTTGCAAATTAAAACCACAATGAGATATCACCTCATACCAGTTAGGATGGCCAGCATCGAAAAGACTAAGAACAACAAATGCTGGTGAGGATGCAGAGAAAGGGGAACCCTCCTACACTGCTGGTGGGAATGTAAGCTAGTTCAACCATTGTGGAAAGCAATATGGAGGTTCCTCAAAAAACTAAAAATTAAAATACCATTTAACTGGGGAATTCCACTCCTAGGAATTTATCCAAAGAGTACAAGTCCTCAGATTCAGAAAGACATATGCACCCTATGTTTATTGCAGCACTATTTACAATAGCCAGGATATGGAAGCAACCTAACTGTCCATCAGTAGGTGACTGGTTAAAGAATCTCTGGTACATATACACAATGGAATATTATTCAGCCATAAGAAAGAAACAAATCCTACCATTTGCAGCAACATGGATGGAGCTGGAGGATATTGTGCTCAGTGAAATCAGCCAGGCCGAGAAAGACAAGTGCCAAATGATTTCACTCATTTGTGCAGCATAACAACAAAGCAAAACTGAAGGAACAAAACAGCAGCAGACTCACAAGAAGGGACTAGCAGTTACCAAAGGGGAGGGGTGGGGAGGGAGGGAGGGAGAAGCAGATTGAGGGGTATTATGATTGGCATACATGGTATGGGGGGATCATGGGGAAGACAGTATAGCACAGAGAAGGCAAATAGTGACTCTGTGGCATCTTACTACACTGATGGACAGTGACTGCCATGGGGTATGGGGGGGAGACTCGATAATATGGGTGAATGTAGTAAACACATTGTTTTTCATGTGAAACCTTCATAAGAGTGTCTATCAGTAAAACCTTAAAAAAAAAAAAGCCCTATTTCCCTAAGGCCTGGGCCAGCCAGCAAACAGCAGCTAGCACATTTGATCTACTGCCCATTTTTATAAGGCCTGTGAACTAAAAATGCTTTTTACATTTTTAAATGGCTGAAAGGAAACTATAAGTTCATTTTGTGATGTGCGAAAATAATATTAAATTCAAATTTCAGTGTCCATAAATAAAACTTTATTTGAGCCATCTTCATTCATTCTACCAGTATTTCATTCTACAAGGCCCAGTTAAGTACTGTTACAACAGATATTGTATGGCCTGCAAAGCCTAGAATATTTACTATCTGGTCTTTTACAAAAAAAAATTTGCTATCCTAGGGAAAACTGAGAAAATAAGATATACACATTATTTTCTATAGGGCTTAATTCTCTGATGGAACCCCAGTTGAGAAAGGAAGTATACACCTTTATATATTAAAGCTCAATAGTTTAAGTGTTAGATAGTAATCAGAGGATACAAAGATAAATGATTTTAAAGTTGTGATTCTTGAGTTGATAAATCCCATTACATCAAATTTTTCTAAGAGCATAAAAATAGAACATTACCAAATGTCCATCTCTAGCCCTATAAAAAACCAAGAAACCAAGAGCTTCAAAGAATTGGATAGTCCCCAAAACCAAGTATGTAGATCTTGCTACAACTTTTTTCTTAGTGTTCCCAAAATGTGAATACTATATCTTAACCAAAAGAGAAGTTGAATGTGAAACAAACTATCAGTAAATCTCTTATACCATGTCTTAAGTAGAATAAATCTCTTCACACCCAACTGACAGAGAATTACTTACCCGTGTACGATCTTCGATGTTGTATATTTTTAACTGCATGGGGATATTGAAACTATGCAAAAAATTGCCTCCAAAGACTAGTGTGTCTGTAGGAGTATATACAGCATGAATCCAGCCTAGAAGAAAGGGAATGGAGGGCAGTGACTAGAAGCACCTATTACAGTATGGCTCTCTCAGAGAACTAAACTACTACAGGACTCCTAGATTATACATTTTACTCTGATTCTGCCACGGAGTGTTTGGTCAAATAACTTAATCTCTTGCAGCCTCAATATTCTCTATAAAACCAGGATAAATTATACTTTATGTGGTTGTTGGTAAGCATTAAGTGAGAAAATGAGTATAAAATATTTGGCATATAACAAATGTTTAATAAATGTTGCTTCCATTTACTGGAGCACCTACTCTGAACTGGGCTCAACCCAAGAGTTCCACATATTTTCATATATTTCTCACAACCCAGAGACAGGGATTTAAATATTTTACCAGAGTGGTACATAATCAGAATTCTAATACAGCTCTGTGATTCTAAAATATGTGCTTTGAGTACTTATTTTGGAACTAGTCACCTGATCAGAAATATTACCAATTCAGCATCCCAGCATCCTTTAGAAGAGTAGGTAGTTCTTAACTAGGGATTGTGTATCACCTTAATCCAGGTATCTAGCCCTAGAGATCTTGAATATCTAGGGCTAGTGTGGGGCCACAATATGTAGATCTGAAAAATCTCCACTGGAAATTCTGGTATATATCTTTAGTGGGAAAATTACTGCCTTTTAAAGTAAAAAATAAATTCTTAGAATTTACTCTATAATGACAAGAAAGACAGCATTATTTTCTGCCCACCCCAGCACCATGACCATCCTTTGTGGTAACCATCAATTTCTTTTTCTTTAAGAAAAGAAGGTGGCTGGAGTAGACAACCCACTTCCACCCATCTTGCTTACCTGAGGGAATGACGAAGGTATAGCCCTGCTTGAGCTCAATGCGCTGGCAATCTGACACCCGGTCACCCAGAAAGATGTCTCCCTGTTTCCCTGACAGCAGCCAATTCTCGTACAGCTCCAGGTTGTGGGCTGTAGGGGGGATGAGCCAGAAGACCTGTGAGTTAAAAAACTTCAGTCTGTTAACAGCCATTGACATGACCCAGTCGTTTCCCTCAACTGATCAAACAGGTTTAGAGTTAAGGCCAACAGGTAGAAAGAAAAGAGGCAAACAATTCTCCCAGCCTTAGAGACCCTGACCGTTTGGGAAGTTCGAGAGGGCCAAAGGAAGTAATTTATGTTCTCCATTTGATGAAACAGCATTGGACTTCCCTGTGATTTGACTGTAGAACCCGTCCAGGACTCAGGGGAAGAGGGACACTCAGCTTGTTACCTAGGAAGTCCTTTATTTGCCCCTGGCCTCCACAGTCCTAAGCAGCACAGTTAATTAGGTACAGCATCTTCAAGAGACAGGCCTGGATTCTAAGGTAGTAACCAAGACTGAAAGGATACGAGTTAAGATATCATTTAAATGCATCCAAATCCAAATCATTTTGGATGTGGAGATACAGTTGTTCTAGGTTAGGACCTTACATTTTAAGAACCTTATCTGTTTTCATTCCAGTTCTTTTCTCTCACAAATGCATTCTTTTAGTGAGAGGAAAGGTAACAATAAGAGTATAACAACTTTCTGCTACTAATTCTAGATTCCCATTCTCACACAGCATTCATCTGACAAGCTGGGATATAAATCTAAATTAGGACAATCTTCCAAAATCTATTTATATCCTTAGAGAAAACTACCACTTCAGATGAATGCCTCCATACAGGGGAAGGTGGTTCAGACACTAATTTGCTGATTTAATCATGAATATATAAAAAATCTGGGTTCCCTTCTACCACCACATCACACTTCCATGTAGAGCAATTACCGTGTCCTAAAATCACTTCCTTGTCTTTATTTGGAGAGCTCTGCTTTGGGAACCTAGAAACCATTTCTAAGTACTGTGCCAATATTGGTGTATGGACAGTTAGCTAGACAAATACTAATTCCTACTGAACTCTAGCCAAGAAGGTTAACTTTATCTACAATTCTCCCCAGAATAGAGGACAATCTCCTAATAGACTCAATTCCAGGGTATATTAAACATGGCATGAACTGAAGCAAAGTCATAAAGCCATCTTCAGATTCCAACCCCCATCACAATTATGACCGTACCTTTCCCCCTTGATGGATGTGATACCAAACAGAGGTACCACCAAAGTCCACATGGAAGTCAGTATAGCAGCCTCGAACGCTCATTAGACAATACCTGACCCAAAAAAAGCAGCAACATTAGCGCACTCATGAGGAAAAGAGGACCTGCCCCCCAACAATGCCACACTCTCCCCATTTTCAACTTAATCAACTCCCAGTGAGTGAGAAGAAGGCAACTACCAGCAACCATGTTACTATAAAGCTACGTCTTTTCCCCTTCAACTATGTAATCAGGGGCTATGGTCCCGTTACAGACTCTTTTCCCTTTGGAACTGTGAAGTCTACTCTTTAATTCATCTTTTTGGTCATTTAGGACATAGAGCAAGCTCCTAAGGCAAGTCATTCCTTGCTGTCACTCTGGCCCCCCACAGTACTTGACATGCAGGTGAGCCACTTACTTCTGCACTTTAGGGTATTGCATCTCCAAGATGGCATTTGTTGATTCAGTCTGACTTTCCTTCAAGTGCCTGGGCCACATGTTGTCCACCCAGTCAATGAAATCCACCTTTAAAAAGGAGGAGCAAACATTCAGGCTTCAAAAGAAGGGTTGGGATTGAACGGAATTTTAAAGTCAAGAAAAAGAGAATTTCTCAAAATACACACTGGAACAATTTAATTATAAGTAAATTAGAACAATCTGTTGGTGAATCTTAGGATCAACACACATACATTCTAGAAATAGTTATTTAATGAGAATAAAGACTAATGGTTCCATCAACATGATTGTGAGAGAGAGCACTAACTGAAATGAAGTCATGAAATGATGCAGTAGTATCCAGCCGAGCCTGTTCTTCTGTGTCAGCTCTGTTACCCAGCTGTATTCTTTTTAATCCAATGAGAGGCACTTTCTATAAGGTACTTCTAAAACACTGTTAGAGCAGCTAAAACATCAAAAGTTAAAAAAATGTAAGAAAAAAATCCAATAGGGATTTGTAGCCTTGCATGATGTGCTATAGACTCTACTAGGTCAGGAATCAGAAGTTCCAGGTCTGCTATGTTTTCTTGAGACCATATGCAAGCCCCTGGAACTCATCTATTAAATGAGATAATTACCTCAAGGGATATTGTGAGGATTACATGTATATGCAAGTTTAAAAGTTTTAAAGTAATGTTATCATAGTTTAGGAATTTGTTTTAAATAATACGTGCTGAAATAAATGAGAAGTAAAAGCAGTATGAACTTATTTGATCATTTTATACTGAACTTTAACATGTCCTATACCTTCAAATGTGTGTACCTAACCACTGAACTCTAACAGTCTCAGGTGGATAAAGTGTGAGCCAAACAACCATGAATCCGGCACAGCACTCATGTTGCAAATACTTAACTTATGGCTATAAAAAAAATTTGTTTAGTTCATAACAACATCTATATATTTGACCATTTATTTCCCTTATAATATGTATCTAGACATATGCCTACAATCTGTGCATACTGATATGAGGCAGGTGTTCAGTGGACACCCACTGTGTACTGTGGGGGAATGTTTGGAAGGGATCACCAATGACACACAAGTTGAAACAAACAAGATGAAGACTAACTAAGACAATTAACTTGTTACTCCATTTCAAAGAATTTCTGCTCAGGGAAGTTTGAACCAAGCATTCACTGGGCCTAGAAAGAACACTGAATGAGACCCAGATGCCTTTCTTTCCCTCAAATAAAATCTATTCTCTGTTCTTTTAGTGTAGTGTGCCAGTATCTCCCATCTCCTGGCATTGTCCTTTGGAAAGCCTTTAACAGAATCATGAATAATTGTATTTGTGCAATATACTATAAACTCTTATATCTAGAAGGGGAAGGATGGTTAGGATCACATGAGTATTTTTTATCAAGTATTCATTCAAAGAAAGATGAATTTCTCTGGCCAAAATTTCTTACCAGCAGCAAGTCACTCACTGTGGTCTCCCTTTACTTGGTATTATTAGGTATCATCTAACTACCAAGAGTATTATTGTAAGGTGTTCATACCCAGGGTGATCATCAGGTCCTGTACAGTCCTTTTCCTAAGTGACCTGATTCATGAGAGCAATATCCAGTCTCCAATTGGGTTAATCACTAGTTTCTACCTTTTTGGCACCAATACGAGGGTCAACCTTGCACAAAGTCCAATACGTAGGACCTATGCACTGTGCAAAAACAGCTCATGGTCTTCCATAAATTAATCTCATCACCAAACAAATCTGCATACTGTATCTTGCTATTTTTAATCTTCCTCCTCATTACTGCTGGAATGACAGCAGTAAATGCTCTCTCTTTTCACCAGAGAACCCCACTTAATGCTAGCACCCTCAATGGGCATTTAAAAGAGCCCATCCTTCTCTCCCTGTACCTAAAGTATTTTTTTCACAGATCACTCCTTCTGCCTGGATTTCTAGTTGTCCTTTCCTTTGCCTTATTATTTCCTTCATGTTAGGTTATCACTTCCTCCAAAGAGCTTCCCCTAATTCTCTTTCAGTTGATGTTAAGTGGGCCCTTTGTATTGGCTTTCATACGTGCTGTATAACATTCACTTTTAAAGTACTTAATACACACACACACACACACACACACACATACATACATACACACACACATATATAAATGTATATCAATATATAAAAATTGATTTTATAAGCAATGACCATATTTCAACTTTGAAAATCAAAGGAGATAATTAGGATCATTTAAATAGAGATAGGATAAAACACTGAGACCTTGACTTAAAAAAATAATTAGGACATTCCAAGTTCTTCTGTTGTAGGTGGAATACCTGACTCAAGTGAGTTCTGAGTCAGGAATTAAATGAATAAAAATGGTTCAAAAATGAATAGGTATATTTCAAAAGTGAAACCAATTCCCCCCAGGGAAGTTAAGTTTTCTCAATGTCCTGTAGAAAGCTACTACTTTGCAAAGAGATGGGTTAAATCAGTACCTACCTTCAGGAGAGCAAAGATCAAAAAACTAACTAACCTTCCCTTAGGACAGGCTGTCAATTTATTGCTACTAGTCATCCAGTAGAATCTACTCAACAAACCATCTCATAAAACAATCACCTGGCTCTAAACCAGTTTTCCCCCAAGCAAATATAAGCCTATTGGATAGATATTTATTAGGCAAACTGCCTAATAGATGGTTCTTGTAAGACTGAATTTTAAGATTCTCCCATTACATGTAAAGGCCAATCATCCTAAATTAAGAAATTGGTGATTCAAATCAGAACGGCCCTTCCCTATGTAAAATTAAGTGATTCTAGAAAATGATGAACCTTCTAAAAACACAAATTATCATCAAATTTTCCTGTTCATCTTCATGGTATGTACAAAAAGTTACAAATTCTCCCAGTATATAAAACAACTCTCTTGGTGACAATGACAGTGTGGAGAAAATTATGAGACTAACCGTGGAGGGCCTTTGCACCATGTTCTCAAGCCTAGTGTGGCTAAACTCGAGGCTGATGACATTATAGAGTTTTTCTCGCTCCTCCTCTGGGGTTTCATAGTAGCGTGTCCACTGGGCCATGGTCATTTCAATGCCTTTCTGTGTGTTCACATCCATGACGTCCACCATGCGACGACTCCCTATCATGAAAGATGCACTGGTCACCTCTACTAAGTCAAGAATATCCTTAGATATATTAGGAATATAAAATACAAGTAGAAAGAAACAAACTATCTTTTCTTATTTAGGGTATCTAACAATCAATTAGGAGATAGTCATCACTAGGGATGGATAATCAAAAATCAAAGCACAGAGAAGGGGAAAGACAATGATTAATAGTAAAAACAACAATGGCATGTTTATTACTACTCAATCCTAACAATTCTAAATGTTAAGTACTAATTTTTCCATTTCACAAATGAGAACAAGGTGTCAGGTAACTTGCAGGACAAGAAACCAGGCCTCCTGACTCTAGAGAGTCAATGTTCCTATCCACTGAGCTACACTACTTTGATGCAGTTTTGATCTAGCCTAAAATTTGAATAAAAGATCCACTATATACTGAGTACTAGATTAAATTTGAAACAACCCAAACAGATTAAGATGAGTGAAATATCCGTACAGTGGACTATTAGTCAACCATAAAAAGGAATGAGGTGTTGTAACATGCTGTAACACAGATAAACCTAGAAAACATTATGCTAAGTGTAAGAAGGCGACACAAAAAGCTATGTATTTTTTGATTCCATTTATGTGAAATATCCAAAAGAGGCAAATCCACAGAGACAGAAAGTATGTCAGTGGTTGCCAGACCTGAGGCAAGGAGGGAACAGGGATGGACTACTTAATGTATACAGAGTTTCTGTTTGGGATGATGAAAAGTTCTGGAACTAGATTCTGGTGACGGTTGCATACTGTGAATATACTTAATGCCACTACCAAATACATTAAAATTATTTCAGTGGTAAATTTTGTTCTTCGTATTTTACTACATACAAGTAAAAATGCTTTTCTTCAAGAATGTAGATAAAAGCAAAAGTGTTCCATTCTGCCACTGCTACCGAAGTATTTAGTACTCTGCATAAGTACTTGAGCACTTAGATAAAATAATGGCAGTCATAGTAATAGCTAACATTTATTAAGCATGTACTATGCAACAGACAGTGTTCTAAGCACTTCATATTTAAGTACTTGTTCAAGGTTATACAGCTTGGAATTGGCAGAGCTGGGATTTGAACCTAGACAGTTTTGTTTGAGTCTGTGCTCTCAACTAATATATCCCAATGCATGAAGTTCACATTTTATATGAGAGTGGTTTTCTTTGGGTGGGGGTGGGTGGCATGAACTGACACTGGAGCAGTAACATTTTCTAGTTCAGGTAGAAAACAAGACTGAATTAGACTAAGTACATGTAGTGGTAATTTTTGTTTACTGCATTTTGACAATTTTAGTTATCCAAGAAAAAAAAAAACATCTAAACTTCAAACAACCTGGACATAAAGTTAGACATCAATTGAAATTTCTTGTAAGTCTATTAGGTTAGATATAATCACTGTTTTATTTTAAATCATGGCAAAGGTATCCACAGGTCTATCTGGAAAGCATTAAGGTCACAAAGGGCTTCCAAAATCATTATTAGCAGAAATGGATTATTAAAGAAATTAGAACATGGAAAGGGAGTGGGAAGAAATCCAAAAGGAGACTAGTGACTGAGTAAGTGGGACTGAATAAGTAGGATCTATGATGGGATCCAGAAATCTGTATTTTTAAGAAGTACCACAAACAATGCAGGTCATTAGTGGACCAAAAACTGTGAGAATGTCTAACCAGCAGAATAAAGCTGTGGTAGTCCACTAATTTATGGATCCAGGGAATGCCTCCCACTCCTTTTCCATGCTTTAATTTCTTTAATAATCTATTTCTGCTAATGATGATTTTGGAAGCCCTTTGTGACCTTATGCTTTCAGATAGATGTGTGGATACCTTTGCCATGGAGGCCTATTAGGAAATGAAGCCAAGTGATGGACTGACAAGTACTCAAGTAGGTTTCCTGAGGCTCCCCAAGAGATCCCTGCCTTGTGAAGAGTGGGAAAGCATTTTAATTACTCATTGAGCACCTACTATACTCCAGAGATTGTGCTAGCAACTAGGAAATATACAGTGACAGAAAGACGGCTAGAATCTAACACAGAAACAGACAGGGAGTGAAAAATACAGGAAATTAGAGAGCTTTCTTCTATCTAGGTTGTGACTTTCACCTCTTTGAATAAACAGAAGTTACACAGCTGTCTAAAAAAGGCCCTCAAGTGGCCAAAAGGCAGTACTGCAATGTTTAATTTCCAAAGCAAGAGACCACTGGAGCTTTAATTTAGCACAGAGGATAAAACATTATAGAAGTTTTAGTGTTAAGAGGAAAACATCAGGAAATTTTTATTTTCAGTCCTGTTGGAAACATTTATAAAACATTTTAATCCACTTCACTGCCTTATCGTGTATAGGAGAGTGACCACCTCAGAATTCCTAAGGATCCCGGTGTGTTTCAGGGTCACACTGAATACCAATAGTCTGAGGAAAACTGACCTGAACTTTACTGACCCCAGGAAGTTTTCTTTTTGATTAGATTGTTCTAATACTCTTGCTTTTCCTAAATTTTAAATAAAATATAAATCAAAGATTCACCTTAACCAGTCACGAAGAGAGAAATTTTAATGTATCTACTTCTCAGCTTACAAGGTTCCAAAGCTTGGCCAGGTGACCAGTTCTAACACAGATGTAAATTTCCTGGAAATTTCTCTACTACTTTTAGGGAAAGGTAGAGAATCACAGATATGAATGAAGCTTCATTCTTGGCTCAGAGATTGAAAATTTCACTTTCTTGGATAGGTCTGCCCTGGAAGGCAGGCTCTTCATGGCAGGGAGGGATACACAGTGATAAAAATAGTAGGTAGGAAAGAAGTAGAGGTTCAAATGTTGTATGTCCACTGAGCAGTAAATGAGGCAATTTTTGTAACTCCCTTTGAGAAAATTACCAGTTGCTAATGAGCTAATTTCTAATTAAATAACAACTTCAAGTAGTATATGCTTTAATCAAATATATACTTCAATGCTCCTAAGCCTTAAATCTCAGTCATACATTTAGGATTCAGTCCTAAATCCTAAATTTTTCCCTCAAAGATACAAAGCCACAAGCTTAATACTTACCTACACACATTTTGACATCATTCACAGTGAAGTCTGGATCTGGCATCCTATGAAGAAAAACCAGTAAATAAATAGGAAGCACAAGTTCTCTGATGACTGAGTTTTTCCTTAAAATTCTAAGAACTCCCCAGTCAAAACACATCAATCTTCATATTTAGGTTTAAAGTATGTCTAAAGTATAAAACATATATATACATGTATACATAGAAAAAAGTATATACAACAAAAAACATAACAGCGATTATTACCTCAGAGTGACAGATTTCGGAATATTTAAATTTATTTTCTTTTTATCTCACCTATATTTTCTCATTCACCTTTAACAACCATGAATTGTTTTTGTAACAAAAGAAGAAAAATACACTTTTAAAAGTATATGGGCAATTTTTAAAAATTATCTACTGCTTTGAGTTATTAATACTGAATTATCTATAGCCCTGTATATAACACTTTACAACCACATCCAATTAGGTCAGGAACACTTACTTTATTCCAAGTCCATCAGAATTCTTGAATATCAGAGGGTCTCTTAAGCCACCCCGCTGGATATACTCTACATTAAAATCTGTCACCATAAGAAAACAACTGTTAAAAAGGCAAGTATTGCTGGAAAAAGACAAAAGGACCACAAAGAAGATCCTAAGTAATAAGGTAGAAATGGTGTTTACTATTTCTGTGTATATAGTCTTGTTCTATATTAGACAATACAAGCTTGTTATTAAGAAGCATCTTTTAAGGTACAGGGAAAGCACGCTGAAAGAAGCAGCGTTCATCACTAAGTCTGTATTACTACAGTAAATTCAGAATTTAATAGGGATGGTACTAATGAGTCATCTCATAAACCCTAAGCAGAAATTATTATCACCCTGTCTCATAATAGCCAAACATTTAATTATGTCCATTACAATATATGCCACATCATCCTTTTCAGTTTGTCAAGGAGCAAAGTTGCATGGTACACATGGAATCCCACCACTGTTTTGGGGGTGGTGGTTGGGGGTACATGCACAAAATGGTTTTATTGTACTATTCTTAATTAAATCCAAACCAAGGGCTGGAAGAAGGAGGAAGAGGTCTTTAGGGAAAAACTCCAACAATGTTCCTGCCATAATAAATGCTTACTTCTTATATAGCAGAGAATGACTCACAGGGTGGGAAGATTGAGGGAGGTGTGTGTGTGCATGAGTGGCATTTCATAATAAGAGAAAATAAAGATAAACAGCATCATAGATAGCATCAACAGGCAGTATTTTAACTGCATAGATGCTGAGCCAGTCCCAGAGTCTACAACTCCCTACATCAAGAGATCTTGCAGGTCTGAATCAAAATGATACTGACCTTTTCCCTCCATAAAAGTAACAAAGTTTGCATTATATTTGTTGGTGTGGAGTTTCTCTTCCAAGTCAAAAGTTCTTTTCCCTTCAATTTCATCATCTGAAATGCCATCGTCTTCATAGCGTCGTCGCATGGTACCACGCTGGGGAAAGAGGAACATTGAGCATGAAATCATGTACTTTTCATGACTAACTAAAAGTGGTCATAGTTTCTTCTACATGTGCAAAGTTCTACTTTCAATGCCAGATGCTATGTTAAGTATCAATTTCCCTTGACTTACAGATCTTTCTCTCAACTAAAGGTCAGCTAATGTTCTCAGAATGTACAGAATACAACAAAACTTTTATGAGCGACCGGGTTCTGTACTTGTGAATTTTACCTCTGCTAACTCTGAGCTGAGACATAAAAGTTCACAATAAAACTATGGACAAATAGGGTCTACTAAAAAACATTTTATTTGTTTACCATTGCTTATCAGAGTGGGGACAAACTGTCTTTATAGACATTTCAGGCCAGGATACAAAACATGATTTTTTCATAGGGGAAAACTGTACTATAGATTAGTTTTCTAAAACACCCTTCAAGAATAAACTAAAACATTTGAACTAATGAAGCAAAAAACTCTTTTACATCAGTTACCTACCAGGATGGCTATTGATGTCCACCTCAAAAGGTGGACAATAACAAGTGTTGGTGAGAATGTGGAGAAATTAGAACCCTCATACATTGCTGATGTATGCAAAATGGTGCAGCCACTTTGCAAAGTTCCTCAAAAAGTTAAACACAGAGTTATAATATGACCCAGCAGGTAGAAACAACCCAAATGTCAATCAATTGATAAATGGATTAACAAAATGTGATATATTTACACAATGGAATATTATTTGGTCATAAAAAGAAATGAGGTACTGATATGTGCTACAACATGGAAGACTCTTGAAAATATTATATTAAGTGAAAGAAAGAAGTCAAATACAAAATGCATATATTACATAATTTTATTTACATGAAATGTCTAGAGTAGGCAAACCCACAAAAATGGGAAGCAGATTAGTGGTTGTCCAAGTCTAGGAAGAAGGAGGAATAGAAATTGATTGTTAATGGTATGGGTTTCTTCTGGGAACGATAAAAATGTTCTGGAAGTAGAGAGAGGTAATATTTGTGTAACTCTGAATACATGAAAAACAACTGAATTATATACTTTAAACAGGTGAATTTTATAGTATATGAATATCTCAAGCCATTATTTTATTTTAAAGAAAGACAACATGTTGCTTATGCTGCAAATTTACCTTTTGGTGCATTTTACTTTTGCCAGTGTTAAAATTTCTTGAAATTTCTTGAATACAAACACATGGGACAATGGTGTGCGAAGAGCAGAAGGGTAAATTTAAAGCAGCCCTACCCTAGGTATATGCTAAGGACCAAGCCTGGAATTTAAAGTTAGATATTGATTATCTAGAATTGATTACATAGCGCCTGAACTTATGTGAAGACATAAGAAAATGAGACACTAGAGAAAGGACTCTTGGGGAATGGGGGTAAGGGAAGAGGCAGAAATGAGTCATAAATATAAATTAAGGGAAATAAAAATAACTGTTACATGCCAGAGAAGAGTAAGATTCAACATACCAGTTTTCGATAGAAAACACTGAGGGATACCCAATATATTTTCCATATTTGGCAAAAAAACCACAACAACACTCTTACCTAGTACTTTTGATGCCTTAAGTCACAGCTCAAAGGCCAAAAAGACAACCTAATTTTAGGACACCTTTCACTTACTCCAATAATGCCACCACTGCTCAAAAATATTTTTAGGTACTTTTATTAGGGGGGGGAGAGGGGATTTTCATTGTCAATTTCTAACATGGGTTTTTGTAAAAGACATCACTCAGTTCTCTTCCTTACCTTATTTCATCTATGTAATTTTGAAGAGAACTCTAAAAGACAAGCTCAAGTACATCATGGAGCAAGGGCAATACCATAAGAATACTTTTAGAAAGCATTCATTTGTACTGCAAGTTCTAATGTGCTTATAAAGAAAATTTCCCAGTCATGTTTTCAAACTTCAACCTTTCCTAGGCCTACCATTATGTATTCTTCTTCTTCAGTCACAAGGACATAATCACCCTGATTATCCCAACATTTCTAACATGGTAGCCAGATGTTCCCCCATCCTTCCTATCTTTTATATGTTTTTTCTTCTTCCTGTATTCAAGAAAAATCCATCTTCCATTTGCAGTTTCAATATGGCCATTTCTTAAAGACAACAGAAAAATGAATTTGAATGATCATTTTCTTCTTGATTTGCACTTGGGAAGTCAGCAATAATGCGAAAATTATTTTTGCCGGTTTAAACACTGTCAAGAATAAGGTTTTCTTTTCCATCCCCTTATCTTAATGTAAACCCTGAGAGAAGTAAACATCTATAGCAAATCTCTAAGTGCTTTAAAAACACATTCAATCTTCACAATAGCCCTAGAAATTAGTAGGCAACAACACAATCTGCTGCAGGTGAAACCCGAAAGGCAAGGCCACCGTAACATTAAGAAAAGCAGCCACCTATCCTCCAGCCCACCAAAGTACCAAACATTTCAAAGTGGTTTACTAGCATGCTGTGCTCTTTCATTCTAGGTGCTTGTCATACAGGTGATTTTAGGTGGCCTAAAGGAAGTTACTGGCCTTCCACAGACGCCAGTCCTCACTGAACCCAGTGTCACAGTATAGCAGGCACAAATTGAACACAGAAATCTACTCCAACCACATTTTCACGCAAAAGCAGTTTGTACTTTCCAGGGTCAACAGTGAGTCATACTCTTGAGTGTTAACCAACCACTGTTTAATCTACATATTCAAAACAAACTATACAGTAAACTCATGTTTTCCAGGATCCAAACAATAAAAAGAATTTTTAAATTGCCTTAGAAAATATTCACCACTTAGTGATAATTAACTATAATAAATGGAAAAATGGCCAAATAAATGGAATATAAATTAACCCAAGTATTTATACATATGTCAAACTGAAGGGATATAGATATTAGTTATATTATCACTCTCCTAGATAGTTAGCTAAAGAAAAGACAGAAAGACAATGATGCAAGATTCGATGCAAACATGTATCAACTTTATACAGAAATGCCTGGCATTCTCTTTTCTAAACATGTGGTAAAAAAAAGAATGATAGAAAGGATATTTTCTCAAAATGTCTTTATGAAATGAACTTAAAAAGTAAAAGAGCAGAGAAAAAGGCATCCTAAAGTATGAGAGAATATATTTGTAAACAATGTATCTGACAAGGGGTTAACATCCAAAATATATAAAGAACTCACATGCCTCAACACCCAAAAAGCAAATAACCCGATTAAAAAATGGGTGGAGGATACAAAGAGACAATTCTCCAAAGAAGTAATTCAGATGGCCAACAGACACGTGAAAAGATGCTCCACATTGCTAATTATCAGGGAAATGCAAATTAAAACCACAATGAGATATCACCTTACACCAGTTAGGATGGCCAACATAGAAAAGACAAGGAACAACAAATGCTGGTGAGGATGCGGAGAAAGGGGAACTCTCCTACACTGCTGGTGGGAACGTAAGCTCCTTCAACCACTGTGAAAAGCAATATGGAGGTTCCTCAAAAAACTAAAACAGAAATATCATTTGACCCAAGAATTCCACTCCTAGGAATTTATCCAAAGAAAACAAGTCCTCAGACTCAAAAAGACATATGCACCCCTATGTTTATTACACCACTATTTATAATAGCCAAGATATGGAAGCAACCTAAGTGTCCATCAATAGATGGATGGATAAAGAAGCTGTGGTACATATACAATATGGAATACTATTCAGCCATAAGAAAAACAAATCCTACCATTTGCAACAACATGGATGGAGCTAGAGGGTATTATGTTCAGTGAAATGAGTCAGGCGGAGAAAGACAAGTACCAAATGATTTCCCTCGTTTGTAGAGTATAACAACAAAGCAAAATGAAGGAAAAAAATAGCAGCAGACTCACAGACTTTAAGGGACTAGAGGTTACCAAAGGGGAGGGGTGAGGGAGGATGGGTGGGGAGAGAGGAGGAAGGGGATTGAGGGGTTTCATGATTAGTGCACATGGTGTGTGTGTGGTCACAGGGAAGACAGTATAGCACAGAGAAGACATGTAGGGACTCTGTGGCATCTTACTACACTGATGGACAGTGACTGCAATGGGAAATGGGGGGGACTCAATAAGAAGGGTAAATGTAGTAACCACATTGTTTTTCTTGTGAAACCTTTGTAAGATTGTGTATCAATGAAATCTTAATTTAAAAAAATGTGTATAACTGTTGAGCCACTGTATTGTATACTTGAAACCAATATAAGATTGTGTATCAATGGTACTTCAATAAGAAAATAAATACAACATCCTATTAGACTATTATCCTCTGTACTTTACAAATAATGAAAATGAGGGGGACTGGTGCAGGCAGGATTTGAACCTTGACACTTATGATCCTAGAGCCAATGGTCTTAACCACTGCTCTACACTACTGAAATCAGGTTAAAATGAAACTTGAGGCACCTGAAAATAGTTGTCAAAGGAAGGAGACCCTAGACAATTGAAACGACTCTGGTATAGAGAGAAGGTGAAGTGGTGGGACCAGTTGGCAACACAGACCCTATAAATTAGAAAACTGCTTGGTAGGTAGAGGATTAGCAAAGAATCTTCCCCAGGGTGAGAAGTTTCTGACATTTGCTAAGGGACACTACATTTCTAACTATGCCACTGTTTATTTATTATACCACCATTCCTGATTTCTAATTCTAGTTTTTACTTGACAAATCATTTTACAGGTCATTCATCTATTCTGCCTGAAATAAAAATATTGCTATTCCTAACTAAAGACTATTTTATATTACAGAGTGCTTTAAAGTTAATTTATGGTGTATGCTATTAAAATTTATTCTCATCTTCTGTATTTATACTCAAAATGACAATAATTACATGCTTTCTTTAAAGAATAAATTGTTAATATTTTTTACCAAAATTAATTTCTTCATCTCCTATTTTTGCTAAGATTTTCTCTAAGATTCTGATCTTAGTCTACTACCTGGAAGAAAAATCTTAGTTACATAGCCTCTGCTGGTGATAGTATAAGAAGTCAAGAAACAACTAGCATTTCATGTTCTACAACACGACATTTTAAAAAAAGTTTGAAGCATATTTTTATATATTTATAAAGCTTTATGGATTAAATCTGAATCTTTGCAACATATCAAATGTCACTACTCAATAGCCTTAATACGCACTCATACATACTTTAATGGAAGAAACTCAGGCTCTCACCCTGCCCCCTTCACAAACATACAAACACATACATAGTCCAAAAATCAACTGAACTTTAAAGTGTTATTCTAATTTTCTTTTCTTTCATGTTATTGAAAACCCAACATTACCACAAGGTCACACACTGGGGCAGACACATAGATCACTGTCTACACCCCACCACGTGTGTGTGTATGCATATGTGTATGTGCACACTACAAAAATTATTTCTTGAACACTTATTCATTCATGAAACGAGACCCTCTGAATGTGAAGTAATAGCCAGATGCTCTTCATACAAAGATAAAAATTCTAGTCTTCAAGGATATTGCTGGCCAGTAGGGGGAGACAGACATGCAAATAAATTACAGTATTAGAACTCAATGTGATATTAGGACAGTTAGATATGTTATTGAAGTCCAGGAGGAAGAACAACTAACATAGAGGGGTTGGCAAAGGCTCCACGTAAGAAGTGATATAAAAGGAAATGTATTATTCATTCAGTATAACTTTACTGAATAACCACAAAGTTTCAAGGACTATGGATACAGACTGTGTTGCCTCTCATTCAAACTTTTTTGGGCTTCCAGTTCACCCTACTGGATTTCTCAGTATCTCCTTATTATTAAAATATACATAGATAGATAGATTAGATAGATAGATAGATAGATAGACAGATAGATAGATAGATAGATAGACATAACATAAATAAAATAAAAGGTTATAATCTCTGTTTGGAAATTCTGGTAACTTTATTATACCTTATGAGAGAGTTTTATGGGAACATCCTAAGGTAGTACAAAAACTGTGGGCAACAGTGACTGAATGTTGGGCCCAAGTTTTTATCTTTTTATCTATGTAATACTTACGGACCCTAAAATAATAAGAGGCCTGAACACAAGGATAAGAACCTATGGTTAGTTTTATTTATTTTTAGTTTTTTATTAAGATATTATTGTTATACACTCTTATGAAGGTTTCACATCAACAATGTTATTACTACATTTACCCATATTATCAAGTACCCACCCATACCCCATTGCAGTCACTGTCCATCAGTGTAAGATGCCACAGATTCACTTTTTGCCTTCTCTGTGCTACACTGTTTTCCCCATGACCCCTCACACCATGTGTATTAAACATAATTAATACCCCTCAGTCCCCTTCTCCCTTCCTCCCCACCTGCCCTCCCACACCCCTCCCCTTTGGTAACCACTAGTCCCTTCTTGGAGTCTGTGAGTCTGCTGCTATTTTGTTCCTTCAGTTTTGCTTTGCTGTTATGCTCCACGAATGAGGGAAATCATTTGGCACTTGTCTTTTTCCACCTGGCTATTTTCACTGAGCATAATATGCTCCAGCTCTATCCATGTTGTTGTAAATAGTAGGGTTTGTTTCTTTGTTATGGCTGAATAGTATTCCATTGCGTATACGTACCACTTCTTCCTTATCCCTTCATATACTGATGGACACTTAGGGTGTTTCCATATCTTGACTATTCTAAATAGCGCTGCAATAAACATAGGGGTGCATATGTCTTTTTGAATCTGATAACTTATATTCTTTGGGTAAATTCCAAGGAATGGAATTCCTGGGTCAAATGGCATTTCTATTTTTAGTTTTTCTGAGGATCCTCCATATTGCTTTTGACAATGGTTGAACTAGCTTACATTCTCACCAGCAGAGTAGGAGGGTTCCCCTTTCTCCACATCCTTGCCAGCATTTGCTGTTTTTAAGTCTTTTCAATGCTGGCCATCCTAACTGGTGTGAGGTGATATCTCATTGTGGTTTTTATTTGCATTTACCTGATGATTAGCGATGTGGAGCGTATTTTCATGAGCCTGTTGGCCATCTGAATTTCTTCTTTGGAGAATTGTCTCTTCATAGTCTCCACCCATTTTTTAATCAGGTTATTTGCTT
This sequence comes from Manis javanica, assembly GCF_040802235.1. NCBI lineage: Eukaryota > Metazoa > Chordata > Mammalia > Pholidota > Manidae > Manis > Manis javanica. The sequence goes on from NC_133166.1 coordinate 114,693,800, forward strand.
TTTGGGTGTTGAGGCATGTCAGTTCTTTATATATTTTGGACGTTAGTCTGTTGTCGGACATGTCATGTACAAACATATTCTCTCATACCGTAGGATGCCTTTTTGTTCTGTTGATGGTGCCCATTGCCATACAGAAGCTTTTTAGTATGATGTAGTACCATGTGTTCATTTTTGCTTTTGTTTCCCTTGAGGAGATGGATTCAGGAAGAAGTTGCTCATATTTATATTCAGGAGACTTTTGCCTATGTTGTCTTCTAAGAGTTTTATGGTTTCATGACTTACATTCAGGTCTTTGATCCATTTTGACTTCACTTTTGTGTATGGGGTTAAACAATAATCCAGTATCATTCTCTTGCATGTAGCTGTCCAGTTTTGTCAACACCAGTTGTTGAAGAGACTGTCATTTCCCTATTGTATGTCCGTGGCTCAGTTATCATATGTTAACTGACCATATATGCTTGGGTTTATATCTGGGCTCCCTAGTCTGTTCCATTGGTCTATTGTTCTATTCTTGTGCCAGTGTCAAATTGTCTTGATTACTGTGGCTTTGTACTAGTGTTTGAAGTTGAGGAGTGTAATCCTCAAATTCAGCTTTATTTTACTTTCTCAGGATTGCTTTGGCTATTCGGAGTCTTTTGTGTTTCCATGTGAATTTTAGAACAATTTGCTCTAGTTCTTTGAAGAATGCTGTTGGTATTTTGATAGGAATTGTATTCAATCTGTAGATTGCTTTAGGAAGGATGGCCATTTGACAATATTCTTCCTATCCATGAGCATGGGATGTGTTTCCATTTATTGGTATGTTCTTTAATTTCTCTCATGAGTGTCTTGTAGTTTTCAGAGCATAGGTCTTTCACTTCCTTGGTTAGGTTTATTGCTAGGTATTTTATTCTTTTTGATAGAATTGTTTTTCTGATTCCTCCCTCTGCTAGTTCATCATTACTGTACAGGAATGCCACAGATTTCTGTGTATTAATTTTGTATCCTGCAACTTTGCTGAATTCAGATATTAGATCTAGTAGTTTTGGACTGGATTCTTAAGGGTTTTTTTATATACAAATATCATGTCATCTGCAAACAGTGACAGTTTAACTCCTTCCTTACCAATTTGGATGCCCTTTATTTCTTTGTGTTCTCTAATTGCTGTGGTGAGGACTTCCAGAACCACGTTGAATAAAAGTGGAGTGGGCATCCTTGTCTTCTTCTCGATCTTAAAGGAAAGGCTTTCAGCTTCTTGATGTTAAGTATGATGTTGGCTGTGGGTTGGTCATATATGGCCTTTTATTATGTTGAGGTACTTGCCCACTATACCCATTTTGTTGAGTTTTTATCATGAATGGATGTTGAATTTTTTGTATTTTTTTAAATTTCAGTATCATTAATCTACAAGTACATGAGGAACATTGTTAACTAGACTCCCCCCTTCACCAAATCCCATTACAGTCACTGTCCATCAGCGTAGTAAGATGCTGCAGCGTAGTAAGATGCTGCAGAGTCACTACTTGTCTTCTCTGTGTTGCACAGCCCTCCCCGTGCCTCCCCCCACATTATACATGCTAATCATAATACCCCGTTTCTTCTTCCCTGCCCTTATCCCTCCCTACCCTCCCATTCTCCCCAGTCCCTTTCCCTTTGGTAACTGTTAGTCCATTCTTGGGTTCTGTGATTCTGCTGCTGTTTTGCTCCTTCAGTTTTTCTTTTGTTCTTATACTCCACAGATGAGTGAAATCATTTGGTATTTGTCTTTCTCCGCTTGTTTATTTCACTGAGCATAATACCCTCTAGCTCCATCCATGTTGTTGCAAATGGTAGGATTTGTTTTCTTCTTATGGATGAATAATATTCCATTTATGTATATGTACCACATCTTCTTTATCCATTCATCTACTGATGGACACTTAGGTTGCTTCCATTTCTTGGCTATTGTAAATAGTGCTGCAATAAACATAGGGTTGCATCTGTCTTTTTCAAACTGGAGTGCTGCATCCTTAGGGTAAATTCCTAGAAGTGGAATTCCTGGGTCAAATGGTAAGTCTATTTTGAGCATTTTGAGGAACCTCCATATTGCTTTCCACAATGGTTGAACTAATTTACATTCCACCAGCAGTGTAGGAGGGTTCCCCTTTCTCCACAACTTCGCCAACATTTGTTGTTGTTTGTCTTTTGGATGGTGGCCATCCTTACTGGTGCGAGGTGATATCTCATTGCGATTTTAATTTGCATTTCTATGATAACTAGTGATGTGGAGCATCTTTTCATGTGTCTGTTGGCCATCTGAATTTCTTCTTTGGAGAAGTGTCTGTTCAACTCCTCTGCCCATTTTTTAATTGGATTATTTGCTTTTTATTTGTTGAGGAGTGTGAGCTCTTTATATATTTTGGATGTCAAGCCTTTATCGGATCTGTCATTTACGAATAGATTCTCCCATACTGTAGGATACCTTTTTGTTCTTTTGATGGTGTCCTTTGCTGTACAGAAGCTTTTCAGCTTGATATAGTCCCACTTGTTCATTTTTGCTTTTGTTTCCCTTGCCCAGGGAGATATGTTCATGAAGAAGTCGGTCATGTTTATGTCCAAGAGATTTTTCTCTATACTTTTTCTAAGAGTTTCATGGTTTCATGATTTACATTCAGGTCTTTGATCCATTTCAAATTTAGTTTTGTGTATGGGGTTATACAATGATCCAGTTTCATTCTCTTACATGTAGCTGTCCAGTTTTGCCAACAACTGTTGAAGAGGCTGTCATTTCCACACTGTATGTCCATGGCTCCTTTATCGTATATTAATTGACCATGTATGTTTGAGTAAATGTCTGGACTCTCTATTCTGTTCCACTGGTCTGTGGGTCTGTTCTTGTGCCAGTACCAAATTGTCTTGATTACTGTGGCTTTGTAGTAGAGCTTGAAGTTGGGGAGCCAGATAACCCCTGCTTTATTCTTCCTTCTTAGGATTGCTTTGGCTAATCAGGGTCTTTGGTGGTTCCATACAAATTTTTGAACTATCTGTTCCAGTTCGTTGAAGAATGCTGTTGGTAATTTAATAGGGATTACATTGAATTTGTAGATTGCTTTTGGCAGGATGGCCATTTTGACAATATTCATTCTTCCTAGCCAAGAGCATGGGATGAATTTCCATTTGTTAGTGTCCTCTTTAATTTCTCTTAAGAGTGTCTTGTAGTTTTCAGGGTACAGGTCTTTCAGTTCCTTGGTTAGGTTTATTCCAAGGTATTTTATTCTTTTTGATGCAATTGTGAATGGAACTGTTTTCCTGATTTCTCTTTCTATTAGTTCATTGTTAGTGTATAGGAAAGCCACAGATTTCTGTGTGTAAATTTTGTATCCTGCAACTTTGCTGTATTCCAATATCAGTTCTAGTAGTTTTGGAGTGGAGTCTTTAGGGTTTTTATGTACAATATCATGTCATCTGCAAATAGTGACAGTTTGACTTCTTCTTTACCAATTTGGATTCCTTGTATTTCTTTCTTTTGTCTAATTGCCATGGCTAGGACCTCCAGTACTATGTTGAATAACAGTGGGGAGAGTGGGCATCTCTGTCTTGTTCCCGATCTTAGAGGAAAAGCTTTCAGCTTCTCGCTGTTCAGTATGATGTTGGCTGTGGGTTTATCATATATGGCCTTTATTATGTTGAGGTACCTGCTCTCTATACCCATTTTGTCGAAAGTTTTTATCATGAATGGATGTTGAATTTCATCGAATGCTTTTTCAGTGTCTATGGAGATGATCATGTCATTTTTGTCCTTCTTTTTGTTTATGTGGTGGATGATGTTGATGGATTTTCGAATGTTGTACCCATCCTTGCATCCCTGAGATGAATCCCACTTAGTCATGGTGTATGATCCTCTTGATGTATTTTTGAATTCGGTTTGCTAAAATTTTGTTGAGTATTTTTGCATCTACATTCATCAGGGATATTGGTCTGTAATTTTCTTTTTTGGTGGCGTCTTTGCCCAGTTTTGGTATTAGGGAGATGCTGGCTTCACAAAATGAGTTTCGGAGTATTCCCTCCTCTTCTATTTTTTGGAAAACTTTAAGGAAAATGGGTATGATGTCTTCTCTGTATGTCTGATAAAATTGCGCGGTAAATCCATCTGGCCCGGGGGTTTTGTTCTTGGGTAGTTTTTTGGTTACCGATTCAATTTCATTGCTGGTAATTGGTCTGTTTAGATTTTCTGTTTCTTCCCTGGTCAGTCTTGGAAGGTTGTATTTTTCTAGGAAGTTGTCCATTTCTTCTAGGTTCTCCAGCTTGTTAGCATATAGGTTTTCATAGTATTCCCTAATAATTCTTTGTATTTCTGTGGGGTCTGTCATGATTTTTCTTTTCTCATTTCTGATTCTGTTGATGTGTGTTGATTCTCTTTTTCTCTTAATAAGTCTGGCTGGAGGCTTATCTATTTTGTTTATTTTCTCAAAGAACCAGCTCTTGGTTTCATTGATTTTTTCTATTGTTTTATTCTTCTCAATTTTATTTATTTCTTCTCTGATCTTTATTATGTCCCTCCTTCTGCTGACTTTAGGCCTCATTTGTTCTTCTTTTTCCAATTTCGGTAACTGACTTTAGACTATTCATTTGGGATTGTTCTTCCTTCTTTAAACATGCCTGGATTGCTATATACTTTCCTCTTAAGACTGCTTTCGCTGTGTCCCACAGAAGTTGGGGCTTTGTGTTGTTGTTGTCATTTTTTCCCAATATTGCTTGATCTCTATTTTAATTTGGTCGTTGATCCATTGATTATTTAGGAGCATGTTGTTAAGCCTCCATGTGTTTGTGGGCATTTTTGCTTTCTTTGTACAATTTATTTCTAGTTTTATAAGTTTGTGGTCTGAGATGTTGCTTGGTAGAATTTCAATCTTTTTGAATTTACTGAGGCTCTTTTTGTGGCCTAGTATGTGGTCTATTCTGGAGAATGTTCCATGTGCACTTGAGAAGAATGTGTATCCTGTTGCTGTTGGGTGTAGTTCTATAGATGTCTATTTGGTCCATCTGTTCTAGATTGTTGTTCAGTGCCTCTGTGTCCTTATTTTCTGTTTGGTAGATCTATCCTTTGGAGTGAGTGATGTGTTGAAGTCTCTTAAAATGAATGTATTGCATTCTATTTTCTCCTTTAATTCTGTTAGTATTTGTTTCACATACGCTGGTGCTCCTGTATTGGCTGCATATATATTTATAATGGTTATATTCTCTTGTTGGACTGACCCCCTTATCATTACATAATGTCCTTCTTTATCTCGTTACTTTCTTTGTTTTGAAGTCTGTTTTGTCTGATGCTAGTACTGCAACACCTGCTTTTTTCTCCCTGTTTTTTTCATGAAATATCTTTTTCCATTCCTTGACTTTTAGTCTGTGCATGTCTTTCAGTTTGAGGTGAGTCTCTTGTAAGCAGCATATGGATGGGTCTTGCTTTTTTATCCATTCTATTACTCTGTGTCTTGATTGGTGCATTTAGTTCATTTACATTTAGGGTGATTATTGAAAGATATGTACTTATTGCCATTGCAGGCTTTAGATTTGCGGTTACCAAAGGTTCAAGGTTAGCTTCTTTACTATCTTCCTGTCTGACTTAACTCACTTATTGAGCTATTATAAACACTGTCTGATGATTCTTTTTTTCTCTCCCTTCTTATTCCTCCTCCTCCATTCTTTATATGTGAGGTGTTTTGTTTTGTGCTCTTTTGTGTTTCCTTTGACTGCCTTTGTGGCTAGTTGATTTTATTTTTTGCCTTTAGTTAGTATTTGGTTGGTCTGCTTTCTTTGCTGTGATTTATTTTCTCTGGTGACATGTATTTTGCCTTAGGAGTGCTTCCATCTAGAGCAATCCCTCTAGAATACCCTGTAAGGGTGGTTGTGGGAGGCAAATTCCTTCAACTTTTGCTTGTCTGGGAATTGTTTAATCCCTCCTTCATATTTAAATGATAGTTGTGCTGGATACAGTATTCTTGGTTCAAGGCCCTTCTGTTTCATTGCATTAAATATATCATTGCATTCTCTTCTGGCCTGTAAAGTTTCTGTTGAGAAGTCTGATGATAGCCTGATGGGTTTTCCTTTGTAGGAGACTTTTTTTCTCTCTTTGGCTGCCTTTAAAATTCTGTCCTTGTCCTTGATCTTTGCCATTATTATGTGTCTTGGTGTTGTCCTCCTTGGGTCCCTTGTGTTGGGAGTTCTGTGTGCTTCCGTGGTCTGAGCGACTATTTCCTCCCCCAGTTTGGGAAAGTTTTCAGCAATTATTTCTTCAAATACACTTTCTGTCCCTTTTTTTCTCTCTTCTTCTTCTAGTACCCCTATGATGAGGATATTGTTCCGTTTGGATTGGTTACACAATTCTCTTAGTATTCTTTCATTCCTGGAGATCCTTTTACCTCTCTCTGCGTCAGCTTCTCTGCATTTCTGTTCTCTGATTTCTATTCCATTAACAGCCTCTTGCACCTCGTCCATTCTCCTTTTAAGTCCCTCCAGAGATTGTTTTCTTTCTGTATTCTCCCTCCCAACTTTATCCATTAGCTCTTGCATTTTTCTCTGCAGCTCCATCAGCATGGTTATGACCTTTATTTTGATTTCTTTTTCAGGAAGATTGGTTAAATCTATCTCCCCAGGTTCCCTCTCAGGGGATGTCTGGATTATTCTTGTCTGTATCAAATTCTTCTGCCTTTTCATGGCGATAGAGGTAGTTGTAGGCAGTTGGCGCGTGTGTCAGCAGAGAGAACAAAGTCCCTTCCTGCTTGCCTGTTGCCTTCCCTTCCTGTGAGAACGGCAACCCCTAGCGGCTTGTGCTGGGCAGCTGCGTGCCGATGGGGCCTCTGAGTCTTGTCTGAGTCTGGCCCAGGTGGCTGCAGAGGAGGCTCTGCGCGGCTGCTGCGGGCGTGGCCGGTCTCAGGCTTCTGTGGGAGATTTCCATTGCCCTACTCATGCTGCCATCTTGGCTCCTCCTCCTGGATGTTGAATTTTGTCAAATACTTTTTCGGCATCTATGGAGATGATTGTGTGGTTTTTGTCCTTCTTTTTGTTGATGTGGTGGATGATTCTGATGGATTTTTTAATATTATACCATCCTTGCATCCCTGGAATAACTCCTACTTGATCATGGTGGATGACTTTTTTGATATATTTTTGAATTCAGTTTGCTAATATTTTGTTGAGTATTTTTGCATCTATGTTCATCAGGGATACTGGTCGGTCATTTTCTTTTTTTTGTGGTGTCCTTGCCTGGTTTTGTTATTAGACTGATGCTGGCTTAATAGAATGAGTGTGGAAGTATTCCCTCCTCTTCTACTTTTTAGAAAACTTTAAGGAGGACGGGCATTAGGTCTTCACTAAATGTTTGATAAAATTCAGTGGTGAAGCCATCTGAAACAGGAGTTTTGTTCTTGGGTAGTTTTTTGATTATCAATTAAATTTCATTGCTGGTAATTGGTCTGTTCAGATTTTCTGTTTCTTCCTTGGTCAGCCTTTTTGTTTCTTCCTGGATCAGCCTAGGAAGGTTATATTTTTCTAGAAAGTTGCCCATTTCTTGTAGGTTATCCGGTTTGTTAGCATATAATTTTTCATAGTGTTCTCTAATAATTCTTTGTATTTCTGTGGTGTTCATGGTGATTTTTCCTTTCTCATTTCTGATTCTGTTTATGTATGTAGACTCTCTCTTCTTCTTGATAAGTCTGGCTAGGGGTTTATTTATTTTGTTTATTTTCTCAAAGAACCAGCTCTTGCTTTCATTGATTCTTTCTATTGTTTTAGTCTTCTCGATTTTATTTATTTCTGCTCTAATCTTCATTATGTCCCTCCTTCTACTGACTTTGGGCCTCATTTGTTCTTATTTTTCTAGTTCCAGTAATTGTGAGTTTAGACTGTTCATATGGGATTGTTCATCTTTCCTGAGGTAGGTCTGTATTGCAATATACTTTCCTATTAGCATGGCCTTCGCTGCACCCCACAGATTTTTTGTGATGTTGAATTACTGTCATCATTTGTCTCCATACATTGCTTGATCTCTGTTTTTATTCGGTCATTGATCCATTGGTTATTTAGGAGCATGTTGTAAAGCCTCCATGTATTTGTGGAGTTTTTTCTTTTCTTTGTGTAATTTATTTCTAGTTTCATACCTTTGTGGTCTGAGAAACTGGTTGGTACAATTTCAATTTTTTTATTTACCCAGGCTCTTTTTGTGGCCTAGTATATGATCTATTCTTGAAAATGTTCCATGTGCTCTTGAGAAGCATATGTATTCTGCTGCTTTTGGGTGTAGAGTTCTGTAGATATCTGTTAGGTAGATCAGTTATATTGTGTTCTTCAGTGCCTCTGTCTCCTTACTCATTTTCTGTCTGGTTGATCTGTCCTTTGGAGGGAGTGGAGTGTTGAAGTCTCCTAAAATGAATGCATTGCATTCTATTTCTCCTTTTAATTCTGTGAGTATCTGTTTCACATATGTAGGTGCTCCAGTGTTGGGTGCACAGATATTTATAATGGTTATATCCTCTTGTTGGACTGATCCCTTTATCATTATGTAATGTGCTTCTTTGTCTCCTGTGACTTCTGTTTTGAAGTCTATTTTGTCTGATACAAGTAGTGCAACTCCTCCTTTTTTCTCCCTATTAGTTGCATGAAGTATCTTTTTCCATCCCTTTATTTTTAGTCTGCGTATGTCTTTGGGTTTAAAGTGAGTCTCTTGGAGGCAGCATATAGATGGGTCTTGTTTTTTCATCCATTCAGTGACTCTATGTCTTTTGATTGGTGCATTCAGTCCATTTACATTTAGGGTGATTATTGATAGGTATGTACCTATTGGCTTTGCAGGCTTTAGATTCGTGGTTACCAAAGGTTCAAGGTTAACTTCCTTACTATCTAAGAGACTAACTTAACTCACTTAGTATGCTATTACAAACACAATGTAAAGGTTCTTTTTTCTCCTCCTCCATTCTTTACATATTAGCTACCATATCTCTGGCTGCTTTTAATAGTCTGTCCTTATCCTTAATCTTTGCCATTTTAATTACTATATGTCTTGGTATTACATTCCTTGGATCCTTGTGTTGGGAGATCTGTGCACCTCCATGGCCTGAGAGACTATCTCCTTCCCCAGATTGGGGAAGTTTTCAGCAATTACCTCCTCATAGACTTCCTATCCCTTTTTCTCTCTTCTTCTTCTGGTACCCCTACATAATATGAATATTGTTCCATTTGGATTGGTCACACAGTTCTCTCAATATTTCTTTCATTCTTAGAGATCCTTTTTTCTCTCTGTGCCTCAGCTTCTTTGTATTCCTCTTCTCTAATTTCTATTTCATTTACTGTCTCCACCACCGTATCTAATCTGCTTTTAAAACCTTCCATTGTATGTTTCATTTCTTATACTGTATTCTGTAATGATTGGATCTCTGACCGGAATTCATTCCTGAGTTCTTGAATATTTTTCTGTACCTCCATGAGCATGTTTATGATTTTTATTTTGAAATCTCTTTCAGGAAGATTCATGAGGTTGATTTCAGTTGACTCTTTCTCTGGTGTATTTATAATTTTGCTTTGAACCAGGTTCCTTTGACGTTTCATATTTGTATGTGGTGCCCAGAAGTCCTCCTCTCTGGAGCTGCTCAGCCCCTGGAGCAATGTCAGGGGTCGCAGGGATGCAGTGTTGGTGCCTGGGGGGAGGAAAGAGCTGTTTCCTGCTTCCCAACTGCTATGCCTGACTCTACTGCTAGAACCAGTGGGCCGAACACACAGGTATACGCCTCTATGCTTTGCGTTTGTAGGTGTTGTAGGTGGGGCTTCCCTCTGGCTGGCCTAATGCCAGGGCAAGGTTTGCCAGTTTGTGAGCCAGGGGCGGGCTGTCCAAGAGGAAGGTGCAGCAGGCTGTGTATCACAGAGGGGGGCCTTAGAGCTGCGTTGCCAGCCAGGGGGCTGGAGCGCCTGAAGATCGTGAAAGTTCCCAACCCTGTTCCATGAGGTTTATTCTTTTCTCCAGGTGTATGCAGTATGGTGCAGCCCTCTTTCCTGTTGCTCTTTCAGGGTTAGTTGTATTAATTATATTTTCGTATTATATGCGGTTTTAGGAGGAAGCCTCTGTCTCACCTCTTATGCTGCCATATTTAATCTCTCCCTATGGTTAGTTTTAATATAACTACTTTATTAAATTACAAACACTGTGTACTGATCAACTGACATGACTGAAAAAGCTTGCAATTTATTTTGTTGGAAGTTCAGTTAGGTCAGCCTTCAAGTATTTTCTGGGCCAGCTTAGATCGACATTTGTAGAGATCAAAAAAACATTGAACACTTTGTATATCTGAAAAACTTCAGCAGATCACAGTAGTTCCAACAAGACAGAGTAATCCATAAAAGGAAGGCAACATATATAGAATTTGGCAAGAAGCTTATTCACACCTAAGCCTCTTTTGATTAAAGAAAAGAAGGGGGAAAAAAAGACAGCTGAGAAGGCAGAATGCTCAAAACAAAGGGGATATTACAATACGAAGTGAACTTTCCCCTAGAAGTTCCCGCAGAACTAGCGTCAAATACTACTACATAAAGAATGATTGTAAAATTCTCTCAAAGAGTCAGCACACACTTACCCTGACCACAAGTATACCCTCCACATAACCAACTGGCTGGGAAATGATTTAAAAGTGCTGGACCTCTTCCATCAATGTCGCCTGCTTTCCTATATACCTTTTGGTATAATCAACTGTTGTTCAGTGTGCTTGCTCACATTTAAATATGATATCACCACAATTCTAAGGAAAAAACTGGCTCAAAGTAGCAGTATTACCCTTTGAAATTCAGGATGAAGATAAGGCATCTCAACACCACCTTGAAGAGAAATAATCTGAGGTTAAGTATTATACCAAAAGCACATTTTTATTCTCCCAAGGTTTTTCCAGGAATACACAAACATTCCTCTCCTTGGATACTGGCAAAAGCAGTACTCAGCAATACTACACTTTCTATCAACATGTGAATGTTCAATCACTTAATCCTCCAAAAGCAGCCTAATCAAACCATCAGAGAAACTGCAAAAGAGCAAGCAGCAGCATTTGTCAATGTCCAAGTCACTTCAGGGTTGTATTTCTTGAGTAACTGTGAAGTACAGATGTGTAATCCCTCAGTCTACCTTCTGTCCCACTCTTCCAAATTTTTACTTCCTTTTTGTAGCTCCCGAACAATTTTTAAACTTAGCACTCTTACTATCTGACAATTAAAAATTAGTTTAAGTGAAATCATAACCCAAAAGGAATAAAATATTTGCTTTTTATAATTATTTACCTCCTAGAGCCCCAAAGAGGAATTTTAGAAGGTTAATTAGTAGGAAATAATCTTTCTTTTTCTCTTGACCTCAGTAGATGTTTAATGAATGGATAGGTAGAAGGAGACAGTGAGGGAAGGCTGACATTACAAAATAATCTTTGTCAGCACTGTTAAAATAACAGCAAATACACTTAAATACACACATTTATTAAAAAGTTTGTGAATGAAATATAGTAGAATGGAAAACTACAGAAGTTGATTTTTCTCCCACAGTAATGCAGTTATGAAAAGCAATTTCTATCATATTCATACTTGACTACTAGGAAATAATCTTTTAAGTTACCCGCACACAACAAAAACACTACCCACCAAAAATGCAAACAAGAAATAAGAAATACTCAGTTTTTCCCTCAACTCAACCAATATCTTAACTTTATTTTCATTAGCCAATGAATACCCACTGAGATCTAAATACTCCCAGAACACTTCTGTTTACTGCCTGATTTGTTTCTGTAGCAACAGACACCCAGAACATAGTAACAAAGATGATACCTAGTTCTTTACCATCTTCTGTAACTGATGTAATTTTAAGTCATTAGTATGCTATATAGTGCAAGCCATGCCACTTCAGTTCCTAGAAGGTAAGGATTAGTGTACCTGTTAGGCAAAAACAATGTACAGAAAAAGAAAGAGCCCTTAAATTTATCTGAAAGCTAAAGGGGAAGAAAGAGTGACCTTTCTGCCAGTCACTGAGAAAGGTGAACCTTTAAAAGACAGCTTGTTGTAAAGACACTAATTCTAGACATTTGCTCAGTAAATAAGATAAACCATGAAATGGGTCACATATGCTGCATCTCCTACGTCTTTAGGTGAGTTTACGGAGATAGCAATCAGGCCCTGGAAGCCAGAAAGAGTACATAAATGCACCTATTTCCAGCCTTTCTACAGGCCTCTTGTCAGGATGCTTTCCTCTATGACCCTTCTCTCTGGAGCTATGATGAATGTTTTGATTCAGAGATAAAAGTCGATCTCTTAATCAATATATGACGTCTTTTTCAAACTGTCAAACCTGAGATTTGGAGGAGTCATGAAATTTCATGTCTAGAAGTAGAAGGTCTAAAAGGAATTGGTAAAAATCAAGAGCTGGTATTTTTAATTATTCCCCACAAATCCTTATGTACTCCTTCCCTCTCCTACCATCATGACTACATTATAACCCTGGCAAGACCTCTTTCCTTCTAAGCTTTTGGTCACCCATCTGTGCCAACTAAAATTAAAGCAGACAAAACTATGTCTTCACTTCTATATTTACCTAGGAACATTAGGGTAAGAGTGGTAGAGTAACCCGCAGCAGTTAAAAGCCCAACAGCAAATGGAATAAAAAAGCAGTTAAATACAAGCTACCAGGGAAACCATAATTCAAGTTAATGATCACAACTTTGCTAAATTTCTCTAGACTTAAGTATCACATTTAGAACATTACCAATCACCATCAACCAAGTTAAAATTCTTAGAAAATTCACCTTCAGGTATGACCCTATTTATTTATTTATTTATTTATTTATTTAGAGATATCATTGATAGACACTCCTATGCAAGTTTCACAAGAAAAACCATGTGGTTATTACATTCACCCTTATTATCGAGTCCCCCCACCTCATATCCCATTACAGTCACTGAGGTACGACCCTATTTATTATTTATTATCTTTAGCAAAATTACATGATGAGAACAAAGGAAATGAGTCAGAAATAGGTGTGGGCCTGGGTCTCTTGGCACTACCACTTTGAGTTTCAAACTCCCTAAGCTTCCATTTTCTTATGTGAAAATGTCAAGAATCTCACCAAATGCACAGGAGTGTTGTGAGGTTTCAGTGAGAACACGTGCACAAGGATTCTGCAAACTGAGGTGCCCTATACACAGAAAGACGCTGAATAGCATAGTGACAGGTTCTGGACCAGGTTTCCAGGGTTCAAATCCTAGTTCAGCCTCTCACTATGTATATGAGTTACTCAGCTAATAATTAAAATAGAAGCCATCACACAGGACTGTATGAGGATTAAGTGAGATAAAAGATGTCGTAAAGTAGCCAGCACATGCTCAAAAAATATTGGAATTGTGGTTTTGAAACATGAATCAACACTGGCCTGGAAACCGAAACCGACTATCTTTCCCAAAAGGAATGGTCTATGTGGCTAGAGACAAGTCATATTCCACATGCCTTTTCTCAAATAGCATTGAACATCAGATAAGATTTTCTCTTTTATCATCTTAAGAGTTAGGCTTCTAATAAGTTTTCCAAGTTAATTCCTTTCAGCAGCTCTTTATGATTCTACCATCTCTAAGTCTCCTCATACCGAATGTCTAATCCTAGGAATGAAACTTTATGAAATCTTAACTGTATCCTCTCCACCCTAACACTACCAGCAATTTAATATGAAGAGGTCATTTCTAGAAGGTATTATTTGGGAGAAGCCTCTGCTCTGAGTGGTCGAGTCAGTTCTACTATTATTGATTTCTAGGTAGAGAGAGTTTGAAGCAATGATAACATGTCAACAGGGAAGTATAGAGCCAGAGGACAGGGTAGCAATGTGCTTATGCAAGAACAGGTAACCAGACATCAAAACAGTCAGACGGGAGCAGACGGCTGAAGACAGACTCAAGTCAAGAGTAGACACCAAGAAAAGAAAGGTTTAGAATACAGTTCAGTTACTGACTTTAAAAATCACACCTACTTGCCTGTGTTGCTCTAAATCTCAGAAGGTGCTTTTTTTTTTAATTGACATATAGTTGGTATGCAATATTATATTTGTTTCAAGTATATATGAACACAGTGGTCCAACAGTTACCACGTAATTAACTCACCCCAACTAGTGCAGTTACTATCTGTCAACACACAAAGATGTTACAGAACCATTAGCTATATTCTCCATGCTGTAATTCCATCCCTGTGACCAACTTACGTTGTAACGGATTTTTTATGCCCCTTTATCCCCCTTCACTCTCACCAATTACCCACTCCAACCCCTTCCCCATGGTAACCACCAGTCACTCCTCAGTGTCTCTGAGTCTACTGCTGTTTTTGTTCATTTTGTTTTGTTTTGTTTTTAGATTCCACAAACAAGTGAAATCACATGGTATTTGTCTTTCTCTGCCTGGCTTATTTCACTTAGCATAATGCCTTCTAGGTCCATCCATGCTGAGGCAAATGGCAGGATTTCCTTATTTTTTATGGCTGAATATTCCATTGTGTGTATGTATGACAACTCCTTTATCCATTCATATACTGATGGACACTTTGGTTGTTTACATATCTTGGCTATGTAAATAATGCAGCAATAAACATAGGGATGCATATTTCCAGAAGATGGTTTAGAAGTACTATTATATACATTTACAGACGATAAGAATCAAATTACCCTAATATGAATTATTTGGCATGTACTGCTATGATTCTCTTAGATAGTTGGGATGTAATGAGAGAGACCCTGGTGAGAAAGAAGTATGCCATTTATGTTAGAATTTCATACCACCAAGAGAAACATGATTAACCAAAGAAACTGAAACGATTTAATGAACTGTAATTCATCCTTCACTATACTTAGGAAGCCTGGAATTTCTTAAGAGAGACAGAAGAATCCGAACACGGACTTCAAAAGCTCTTTTCCCATAAGACCTGTGTGTCCCATGGCTTTGTAGTAAGACTTACATGTCTTGAATGCTTAGGCTGAGTACTGTCCAACACACAACAGAAAGAAATGGAAAAGGTCTGATATTTTCAAGAAGCTCACACTTTGGAAACTCCATATAATTTAAGAAAAGTCTAGAGGCACAGTCAAGAGCAGAATGACAACAAGAATTTACACTAAGTTTAGATAACCAAGTTTCACACCGGTGAGTATTGCTAAGAAATGCTAAAGCTAAATATCAATGTGCCTAGATGTTACTACATCTTCTGTTATAATAATAGCTAATATATAAATGCTTCCTATGTGTTAAGCATTTTCAAGCCCATTTTTCTAGCTCATTTAAGCCTTACAACAACCCTATTAAGATAGCAAAATGTCAATTTTAGTCATGAAGACACTAAGAATCAAAAAGGTTGGGTAACTTGAGCCAGGGTTACTTAACAGGTAGTCAAGCTGGGACTTAAATCCAGATCCAATTGTTATAAAAAAGTGTACATTCTGGTCAAACTCTGGAAGCAAAAAGTAAAATGTGGTTGCCAGGGACTGGAGGAGGAGAAAATGGGGAGTTGTTCAGTGTGTAAAGTTTCAGTTATGCAAGATGAAAAAGTTCTAGAGATCTGTTGTTCAACATTGTGCATACAGTGAACAATATCATACACTTAAAAATTTGTCAATAATACAGGTCTTATTACATATATTTTTTTACCACACACATACAAAAAGAATGTGACCTCCCAACCACAAAAGAACAATATATATTGTATTTAAACCCTACACCAGAACTTCTCAAACTTTTTGATCTCAGGAACCCTTATACTCAAAAATTATTCAGGACCCCAAACACCTTTTGTTTATGTGGGTTATATATGTCAATATTTATTGA
Organism: Manis javanica; assembly: GCF_040802235.1. Classification (NCBI taxonomy): domain Eukaryota; kingdom Metazoa; phylum Chordata; class Mammalia; order Pholidota; family Manidae; genus Manis; species Manis javanica. The sequence continues at coordinate 114,709,619 of NC_133166.1, forward strand.
TTATAAACTGAAACTGAGGAATTTTACTAAATATGTAACTGTAAAACAAGACAACAATCTATACTTGTATTTCCACATAGGCTCAAGGAGAACATCATGATTTCAAAGTAATGATTCATCAGACCACAATGAAGCTATAGAGATTATAGCAGGTATAATAATCAAAAGTAGCTAGTAAGAGCACAATATGAGAGTACTGAAAGCTGAGTATATCTCAGAAAAAACACCATTATGTCCTACTACACCTAGGAAATTCTAGAAAACACAAGAATACATAAATACATGTTCCATTAATCCTGAGAGCAATGTCACCACAAATCAAGTAGTTCTGGAAGACTCCACAGTAATTCTGGAAAATCTCTCACTTACTAGAGAAAGAAAAGGCAAATAACACCCTAATATAACTATGAAAATAGTTTTGACTCCACAGACCCCTATAAAAGAATCCTGGGTATATACCATACTTTGAGAACCATTCTACCACACCAATCTTCTTTAAATCATGGTCATAACAATCGATTTAGGTCATATATGCATTTTTTAATGAAATAATAAGAGTGAAATGGAAAACATCAGAAAACAGTGTAAGTACCATTTTCCTGAAACTTGTCAGAGTAATGTGTATCCATGTGTATGAGAGTACTAGTCATAACACAGAATGTATTTCCTACTGCAGATAAGTCAAAAACTGAAAAAGAGTTTGCTACAACATACTAATTTCCCTATTCTACTGCCAAACCAAAGGCTAGTCACATATAACCTATAATCTGTGGACTGAAAACTGAGAATTTGTTCTGTCAGATATACTCCAACGTGAAGGCAATTAAAGGTTTCAGATGGATAAAATTTCTAATTAAGAAAGTCACAGTTCACCTTACCATGACAATGCTGTTGTTGCAGCCATCACTAAAGCTTTTCCTACTACCTTCTCCTCCACAGTTAATTCAGGCAAAAAGAAAGGCAAGAGAGGTTATCCAAGTTCCATCAGCCACAAATAAAGGTGCTGTTTCCTTCCCACTAAGAGCTCTTGCTCTTCCTCACAGGGTTTACTTCCTAAATGAAGGGCCTGCCTTCACAACAAACTGGTCAACAAGCACTTTGCTGATGGCATTACATTTACTGTTCTTATCCTGAATCTACGTGATTTCTTGGGTCCAAATGGCAGCATTCAGACAACAGCTCAAGATACAGATCTCTCTCCTGGCAAAGGCAGGCCTGCATCTGGCAAACTGTAACAAATGGAAAGAGCACATAGTGAAAGGCAGAGCCAGTCTTGCACCAACAGCTGAAGCTCCACCCACAGCATGGGCACAGTGAAGGACACCCAAACATCTCAACAATGGTCTCCCTAAGAGGCAACAAAGACAAACTCTACTGGAGGCAGCAGGTGAGCAACATCACTGCCTATTCCTCTCGACCAGATGAACTATAGAATTTTATTTCAGAAGAGTTTATCTCCCAATTAGTCCTAATATACTAAAAGGAAATCTGATGAACATTATCAGACAAAAGGCAATAAGGCAGGGCTAAGTTTAGTGATGCATCATAATGGCACAAGTTTTTTTAAATTCTGGTAATATACATATAATGTAAGGTTTATCATTTTAACTTTTTTTTTTCATTTTGGTATTATTAATCCACAATTACATGAAGAACATTATGTTTACTAGGCTCCCCCCTTCACCAAGTCCCCCCCAACAAACCCCATTACAGTCACTGTCATCAGCGTAGTAAGATGCTGCAGAGTCACTACTTGTCTTCTCTGTGTTGCACAGCCCTCCCCGTGCCCCCTCCCACATTACACATGCTAATTGTAATGCCCCCCCCTTTTTTTCCTCCACCCTTATCCCTCCCTTCCCACCCATCCTCCTCAGTCCCTTTCCATTTGGTAACTGTTAGTCCATTCTTGGGTTCTGTGAGTCTGCTGCTGTTTCGTTCCTTCAGCTTTTCTTTGTTCTTATACTTCACATATGAGTGAAATCATTTGGTACTTGTCTCTCTCTGCCTGACTCATTTCACTGAGCATAATACCCTCTAGCTCCATCCATGTTGTTGCAAATGGTAGGATTTGTTTTCTTCTTATGGATGAATAATATTCCATTGTGTATATGTACCACATCTTCTTTATCCATTCATCTACTGATGGACACTTAGGTTGCTTCCATTTCTTGGCTATTGTAAATAGTGCTGTGATAAACATAGGGGTGCATCTGTCTTTTTTAAACTGGGCTACTGCATTCTTAGGGTAAATTCCTAGAAGTGGGATTCCTGGGTCAAATGGTATTTCTATTTTGAGCATTTTGATGAACCTCCATACTGCTTTCCACAATGGTTGAACTAATTTACATTCTCACCAGCAGTGTAGGAGGGTTCCCTTTTCTCCACAACCTCACCAACATTTCTTGTTGTTTGTCTTTTGGATGGTGGCCATCCTTACTGGTGCGAGGTGATATCTCACTGTGGTGTTAATTTGCATTTCTCTGATGATTAGTGATGTGGAACATCTTTTCATATGTCTGTCTGCCATCTGAATTTCTTCTTTAGAGAACTGTCTATTCAGCTCCTCTGCCCATTTTTTAATTGGATTGTTTGCTTTCTGTTTGTTGAGGTGCGTGAGCTCTTTATATATTTTGGATGTCAGTCCTTTATCGGATCTGTCATTTACGAATATATTCTCCCACACTGTAGGATACCTTTTTGTTCTATTGATGGTGTCCTTTGCTGTACAGAAGCTTTTCAGCTTGATATAGTCCCATTTGTTCACTTTTGCTTTTGTTTCCCTTGCCCAGGGAGATATGTTCATGAAGAAGTCAGTCATGTTTATGTCCAAGAGATTTTTGCCTATACTTTTTCTTAGAGTTTTATGGTTTCATGACTTACATTCAGTTCTCTGATCCATTTCAAATTTACTTTTGTGTATGGGGTTATACAATGATCCAGTTTCATTCTCTTACATGTAGCTGTCCAGTTTTGCCAGCACCATCTGTTGAAGAGACTGTCATTTCCCCATTGTATGTCCATAGCTCCTTTATCGAATATTAATTGACCATATATGTTTGGGTTAATGTTTGCAGTCTTTATTCTGTTCCACTCGTCTGTGGCTCTGTTCTTCTGCCAGTACCAAATTGTCTTGATTACTGTGGCTTTGTAGTAGAGCCTGAAGTTGGGGAGCGAGATCACCCCCACTTTATTCTTTCTTCTTAGGATTCCTTTGGCTATTCGGGGTCTTTGGTGGTTCCATATGAACTTTTGAAATATTTGTTTCAGTTCGTTGAAGAATGCTGTTGGTAATTTGATAGGGATTGCATCGAATCTGTATATTGCTTTGGGCCAGATGGCCATTTTGATTATATTAATTCTTCCTAGCTAGGAGCATGGGATGAGTTTCCATTTGTTGGTGCCCTCTTTAATTTCTCTTAAGAGTGTCTTGTAGTTTTCGGGGTATAGGTCTTTCACTTCCTTGGTTAGGTTTATTCCTAGGTATTTTATTCTTTTTGATGCTACTGTGAATGGAATTGTTTTCCTGATTTCTCTATTAGTTCATTGTTAGTGTATAGGAAAGCCACAGATTTCTGTGTGTAAATTTTGTATCCTGCAACTTTGCTGTATTCCAATATCAGTTCTAGTAGTTTTGGAGTGGAGTCTTTAGGGTTTTTTATGTACAATATCATGTCATCTGGAAATAGTGACAGTTTAACGTCTTCTTTACCAATCTGGATTCCTTGTATTTCTTTCTTTTGTCTAATTGCCGTGGCTAGGACCTCCAGTACTATGTCGAATAACAGTGGGGAGAGTGGGCATCTCTGTCTTGTTCCCGATCTTAGAGGAAAAGCTTTCAGCTTCTCGCTGTTCAGTATGATGTTGGCTGTGGGTTTATCATATATGGCCTTTATTATGTTGAGGTACCTGCTCTCTATACCCATTTTGTCGAAAGTTTTTATCATGAATGGAGGCTGAATTTTATCGAATGATTTTTCAGTATCTATGGAGATGATCATGTGGTTTTTGTCCTTTTTGTTGATGTGGTGGATGTTGTTGATGGATTTTCAAATGTTGTACCATCCTTGCTTCCCTGGGACGAATCCCACTTGGTTGTGGTGTATGATCCTTTTGATATACTTTTTTTAATTCAGTTTGCTAAAATTTTGTTGAGTATTTTTGCATCTACATTCATCAGGGATATTGGTCTGTGATTTTCTTTTTTGGTGGGATCTTTACCTGGTTTTGGTATTAGGGTGATGCTGGCTTCATAGAATGAGTTTGGGAGTATTCCCTCCTCTTCTATTTTTTGGAAAACTTTAAGAAGAATGGGTATTATATCTTCTCTTTATGTCTGGTAAAATTCCGAGGTAAATCCATCTGGTCCAGGGGTTTTGTTCTTGGGTTGTTCTTTGATTACTGATTCAATTTCCTTGCTGGTAATTGGTCTGTTTAGATTTTCTATTTCTTCCCTGGTCAGTCTTGGAAGGTTGTATTTTTCTAGGAAGTTGTCCATTTCTTTTAGGTTTTTCAGCTTGTTAGCATATAAGTTTTCATAGTATTCTCTAATAATTCTTTGTATTTATGTGAGGTCTGTCGTGATTTTTCCTTTCTCGTTTCTGATTCTGTTGATGTGTGTTGATTCTCTTTTTCTCTTAAGTCTGGCTAGAGGCTTATCTATTTTGTTTATTTTCTCGAAGAACCAGCTCTTGGTTTCATTGATTTTTTCTATTGTTTTATTCTTCTCAATTTTATTTCTTCTCTGATCTTTATTATGTCCCTCCTTCTGCTGACTTTAGGCCTCATTTGTTCTTTTTCCAATTTCGGTAACTGTGACTTTAGACTATTCATTTGGGATTGTTCTTCCTTCTTTAAATATGTCTGGATTTGTATATACTTTCCTCTTAAGACTGCTTTCGCTGCGTCCCACAGAAGTTGGGGCTTTGTGTTGTTGTTGTTATTTGTTTCCATATATTGCTTGATCTCTACTTTAATTTGGTCATTGATCCATTGATTATTTAGGAGCATGTTGTTAAGCCTTCATGTGTTTGTGAGCATTTTTGCTTTCTTTATACAATTTATTTCTAGTTTTATACCTTTGTGGTCTGAAAAGTTGGTTTGTAGAATTTCAATCTTGGAATTTACTGAGGCTCTTTTTGTGGCCCAGTATGTGGTCTATTCTGGAGAATGTTCCACGTGCACTTGAGAAAAATGTGTGTCCTGTTACTTTTGGATGTAGAGTTCTATAGATGTCTATTAGGTCCATCTGTCCTAGTGTGTTGTTCAGTGCCTCTGTGTCCTTATTTTCTGTTTGGTGGACCTATCCTTTGGAGTGAGTGATGTGTTGAAGTCTCGTAAAATGAATGCTTTGCATTCTATTTTCTCCTTTAATTCTGTTAGTATTTTTTTTTCACATATGCTGGTGCTCCTGTGTTGGGTGCATATATATTTATAATGGTTATATACGCTTGTTGGACTGACCCCCTTATCATTATGTAATGTCATTTATCTCTTGTTACTTTCTTTGTTTTGAAGTCTATTTTGTCTGATACTAGTACTGCAACACCTGCTTTTTTCTCCCTGTTGTTTGCATGAATACCTTTTTCCATCCCTTGAGTTTTAGTCTGTGCATGTCTTTCAGTTTGAGGTGAGTCTCTTGTAAGCAGCATATGGATGGGTCTTGCTTTTTTATCCATTCTATTACTCTGCGTATTTTGATTGGTGCATTCAGTCCATTTACATTTAGGGTGATTATTGAAAGAAATGTAGTTATTGCCATTGCAGGCTTTAGATTCATGGTTACGAAAGGTTCAAGGTTCGCTTCTTTACTATCTTCCTGTCTGACTTAACTCACTTATTGAGCTATTATAAACACTGTCTGATGATTCTTTATTTTTCCCCCTTCATATTCCTCCTCCTCCATTCTTTTTATGTTAGATGTTTTATTCTGTGCTCTTTTATGTTTTCTTTGACTGCTTTAGTGGTAGTTGATTTTATTTTTTGCCTTTAGTTAGTATTTGGTTGGTCTGCTTTCTTTGCTGTGATTTTATTTTCTCTGGTGACATCTATTTAGCCTTAGGAGTGCTCCCATCTAGAGCAGTCCGTCTAATATACCCTGTAGAGGTGGTTTGTGGGAGGCAAATTCCTTCAACTTTTGCTTGTCTGGGAATTGTTTAATCCCTCCTTCATATTTAAATGATAATCATGCTGGATATAGTATTCTTGGTTCAAGGCCCTTCTGTTTCATTGCATTAAATATATCATGCTATTCTCTTCTGTCCTGTAAGGTTTCTGTTGAGAAGTCTGATGATAGCCTGATGGGTTTTCCTTTGTAGGTGACCTTTTTCTTCTCTCTAGGTGCTTTAAAATCCTGTCCTTGTCGTTGAGCTTTGCCATTTTAATTATTATGTGTCTTGGTGTTGTCCTCTTTGCGTCTCTTCTGTTGGGGGTTCTGTGTATTTCTGTGGTCTGAGCGACTATTTCCTCCCCTAGTTTGGGGAAGTTTTCAGCAATTATTTCTTCAAATACACTTTCTGTCCCTTTTTCTCTCTCTTCTTCTTCTGGTACCCCTATAATGCGAATATTGCTCCTTTTGGATTGGTCACACAGTTCTCTTAATGTTGTTTCAATCCTGGAGATCCTTTTATCTCTCTCTGCGTCAGCTTCTATGCATTCCTGTTCTCTGGTTTCTAGTCCATCAATGGCCTCTTGCATCACATTCATTCTGCTTTTAAACCCTTCCAGAGATTGTTTACCTCTTGCATTTTTCTCTGCAAGTCCATCAGCACGGTTATGACCTTACTTTTAAATTCTTTTTCAGGAAGATTGGTTAGGTCTGTCTCCCCAGATTCCTTTTCAGGGGAGACTGTCTCGGTTAATCTGGTCTGTATCAAATTCTTCTGCCTTTTCATGGCGATAGAGATAGTCGTGGGTAGTTGGCACCTGTTAGCTGGGAGAACATACCTTTTTGCTATTTTGTGGCCTTCCTCTCCTGGGAGAACGCCGACCTGTAGCGGCTTGTGCTGGGCAGCTATGTGCAAATGGGATTTCTGATTCTTGCCTGGCTGCTGTGAAGGAAGCTCCACGCGCAGTTGCTGTGGGTGTGGCCTCTGCCACTATGGCGGAGCTGCGCCAGAGGGGGAACCAGCAGGAGGCTGTTTATCACCGTGAGGGTCCTCGGAGCTGCTCTACTGTCCAGGGGGTTAGGGCGACTGGAGTTCCCCGGGTTCCCAGCTGCTGAACTGATTGTGCCAGGATGCCTCTATGCAGCTGTGAGGTCCCTGTCCCTTTAAGACTTTCAGAAAGCACTTGCTTTTCTTTGTCCCTGGGGCACCGGCTGCGGGGACCCGCTTGCAGGTTTTACTGTCCCGTTTCCCTAGCATCCAGCACACCACGCACTGTGTGTCTGCGCTCCAGTGCGGATGGCTAGAGCTGGGTATTTAGCAGTCCTGGGCTCCCTCTCCCTCCCCACTCTGTCTCCTCTCCTCCTGCAGGAAGCTGGGGTGAGGGGCGTTCAGGTCCCGCTGGGCTGTGGCTTGTATCTTACCCCCTTCGCAAGGCGCTGGGTTCTCGCAGGTGTAGATGTAGTCTGCCTGTTGTCCTCTGTCTTCTGGTCTCTCTTTAATGAATAGTTGTATTTGTTGTATTTTCAAAAATATATATGTTTTTGGGAGGAGATTGCTGCTGCTCTACTCACGCCGCCATCTTGGCTCCGCCCCTCCATTTTAACTTTTTAAGTGCAGAGTTCAGTTCAGTGGCATTAAGTACATTCACCTTGTTATGCAACCATCAATCATCACTATTCATTCCCAGAACTTTTACATCATCTGATACTGAAACTCTATACTTATTTGCATATATTTTTTAATTATCCTATTTTTCTGATACTAACAAACCCTGAGATGTAAATGCACCCCACTCCAAGGATAGACCCATTCCACTACTGTCTTCAAACCTGGAAGAGAAAAGGCAAATTCCATGAGCAGAAATCTCTTGTTTTACTGCTTTCTCCCCAGAACCTAGCATATGCCTGACAAATATAGATTCAAATAATCATTTGTTACATGCCCAAAGTATTATTCCAAGGATTACTTACTAACGGCAAAGAGAAAAATGTATCTTTACAATGAAAAAGTCTGTTGCTATCATCTTAATCAATCTTAACCAACTACCAGCAGGACAACCTAGCATTGTGTACCTCCTGACTTGGTACAATCTGAAGTGCTTAATCAGCCAGGAAACATTCTTGCCAAAATGTTTGACTTGAATCTAATCCTCTAGACCCTAATTCCAGTTTACAAGGAATACAGTTTAGGAAAACAAATTATACAATGAAGCAGACAAATTCAGAATGCAGGACATTTTAAAAGACAATGTTACACAAGTAAGTACACTGTTCTTTGACAACAAAGTTTCAATGTGAAAAGGAGAGTCTTTTCAACAAGCAGTGCTGGAACAAGAAACACACACACACACACACACACACACACACACACACACACAATCCAAACACTGGCCGCATAGCTTTCCCAAAACTAATTCAAAATGGATCACACACACACACACACACACACACACACACACACACACACACACACACAAAATCCAAACACTGACCGCATAGCTTTCCCAAAACTAATTCAAAATGGATCATAGACCTAAAGGTAAAACACAAAACTATGTAACTTATACAAGAGGAGAAAACCTGGGTGATCATGGGTTTGGCAATGAGTTTTTAGATACAATACCAAAAGCATGACCCATGAAGGAAAAAATCGGTATGTTGGGCTTCATTAAAACTAAAAAAAAAAAAAAAATTCAAAAAAAAAAACTAAAAAAATTCTGCTCTGTGAAAGAATTAAGAGAATAAAAAGAGCCACAGACTGGAAGAAAATATTTGCGAAAGGAGTTGAAATTTATATCCATTTTATGTCCACTCAAAAACCTGCATGCAAATATTTATAGCAGTTTTATTCATAACTGTCAAAACTTGGAAGCAACCAAGATATTCTCCAGCGGGTAAGTGGATATACAAGCTGTGTTACATCCAGGCAATGAAATATTATTAAGCACTGAAAGAAATGAGCTATCAAGACATGAAAAGACATGGAGGAAACCTAAAGTGCTTATTACTAGGCAAAAGATACCAATTTGAAAAGGATACATACACCCTATGATTCCATCTATACAATATCCTGGAAGAGGCAAAAACTATGGACAGCGAAAGGATAAGTGGTTGCCAGAGGTTGGGGGGAGAGAGGATAAGCAGGCAGAACACAGATTTCCAGGGCTGCATAATTATTCCATATGAATACTATAATGGTGGATACATGCCATTACACGTTTGTCAAAACCCATACAATATACAACACCAAAAATGAACCCCTAATATAAACTATGGATGTTGGGTGATAATAATGTGTCAACACAGGTTCATAAATTGTTAACAAATGTGCCACTCTAGTCCAGAATTTTGATAGTGGAAGAAGGTACATGCATAGAGAGGAAGCAGGGGATATATGAGAAATCTCTTTATCTTCCATTCAATTTTGCTATGAATCAAAAAGAACTCTAAAACATAGGCTATTTTTAAAAATTTATGTCCACAAAAAGACCTGTACAGAAATGTTTACATTTTATTTAGTAGTTTTATTCATAACTGCCAAAACTTGGAAGCAACCAAGATGTTGTTCAATAGATGAATGAATAAACAAACTGGGACAGCCATATATATACTGGAATATTACTCAGCAATAGAAATAAATGAACTACCAAGAGACAGAGACATGAGGAACCTTAAGTGCATATTGCTAAGTGAAAGAAGTCAGCCTGAAAAGGCTACATACTGTATCTGCTTACAACTATATGACATTCTAGAAAAGGCAAAGCCATAGCCATAGTTAAATAATCAGTTGCTGCTGGTATGAGGGGGAAGGGGACAGGGATGAATAAATAAGAGCACAGGAGATTTTTAGGGCAGTGAAACCATTCTGTGAAACACTATAATGATGGATACATGACAGTATGCATTTGTCCAAACCCAAAGAACTATAAACACATAGAGTAACCCCTCATGTAAACTGAGGACTTTCGGTGATAATGTGGTGTGTCAAGGTAGGGTTCATCAATTTTAACAAACATACCACACTTATGGAAGATGTTAAAAAAGGAAAAATGGCAGTGAAGAAAGGGGGATGTGGGAGCTTTCAGTGATTTATGCTCAATTTTTCTGCAAATCTAAAACTGCTTTAAAATAAAGTCTTCTTTAAAAAATTAAAAGAATAAAGTTTTGTTTAAAAAAAAAGTAAATGTGGGGGCGGAGCCAAGATGGCGGCGTGAGTAGAGCAGTGGAAATCTCCTCCCAAAAACACATAGAGCTATGAAAATATAACAAAGAAAAATCTTCCTAAAATAGAGACCACAGGACACAGGACAACATCCAGACCACATCCACACCTGCAAGAACCCAGCGCCTTGTGAAGGGGGTAAGATACAAGCCCCAGCCCGGCGGGACCCGAGCGCCCCTCCCCCCGGCTCCCGGCGGGTGGAGAGAAACCGGAGCGGTTTTTTTTTTTTTTTTTTTTTTGGCGAGCGCTTTTTGGAAGCCTTAGAGGGACGGGCCCCCGTTGCTGGGGAGGCAGGGTGGCGGGACCGGTGAGGAGGTGCCTGGGAACGGCGCCAGAGGACAGAGAATATCCCGCGTTTCTCCCTGCGAGACCTGGGGGCGGGTGCCTGAGACCGGTGCCTGAGGACGGAGGAGGTCGCGCGTTTTTCCCCTTTTTTTTTTTTTTCTCTTTTTGGCGAGCGCTTTTTGGAAGCCTTGAAGGGACGGGGACCCCAGTGCTAGGGAGGCACGGTGGCGGGACTGGTGAGCGGGTGGCTGGGACCGGCGCCTGAGGACAAAGAATATCCCCCGTTTTTCCCTGCGGGACCGGTGGGCGGGTGCCTGAGACCGGCACTTGAGGACAGAGGAAATCGCGCGTTTTTCCCCTTTTTTTTTTTCTCTTTTCTGCGAGTGCTTTTTGGAAGCCTAAAAGGGACAGGGACCCCGGTGCTAGGGAGGCAGGGCGGCGGGACTGGTGAGCGGGTGCCTGGGACCGGCACCTGAGGACAAAGAATATCCCGCATTTTTCCCTGTGGGACCGGTGGGTGGGTGCCTGAGACCAGCACCTGAGGACGGAAGAAATCGCGCGTTTTTCCCCTTTTTTTTTTTCTCTTTTCTGCGAGTGCTTTTTGGAAGCCTAAAAGGGACAGGGACCCCGGTGCTAGGGAGGCAGGGCGGCGGGACTGGTGAGCGGGTGCGTGGGACCAGTGCCTGAGGACAAAGAATATTGAGCGTTCCTTCCCTGCGGGACCGGTGGGTGGGTGCTTTTTGGAAGCCTTGAAAGGACAGGGACCCTGGTGCTAGGGAGACAGGGCAGCAGGACCAGTGAGCGGGTGCCTGGGACCGGCACCTGAGGACAAAAAAAAAAAAAAAAAAAAATCGCTTGTTTTTTCCTTTTTTTTTTCTCTTTGTTTCTGTTCCCTCTCTCATTGTTGCTGCTGTTGTTTTGGTTTGGAGAGTGCTTTTTGGAAATCTTAAAGGGGCAGGACAGGTCACTTAGACCAGAAGCAGGGAATCTGGGGATCTCTGGGCACTCTAACCCCCTGGGCAGCAGGGAGCACAGAGGCCCCTTACGGAGATAAATAGTCTCCTGGCTGCTCCCCCTCCAACGGGGCTCCACCATTTTGGAGGAACAGCCCCAGCCAGGCCAAGCCCACAGCAACAGCGGAGATAAACCCCAAAGCAACTGGGCAGGAAGCAGAAGCCCTGTCTGCGCACAGCTGCCCAGCACAAGCCACTAGAGGTCGCTATTCTCCCAGGAAAAGGCTACAAACCAACAAGAAGGGAAGCTCTTCCAGCGGTCACTTGTACCAGCTCTGCAAACTATCTCTATCACCATGAAAAGGCAAAACTACAGGCAGACAAAGATCACAGAGACAACACCTGAGAAGGAGACAGACCTAACTAGTCTTCCTGAAAAAGAATTCAAAATAAAAATCATGAACATGCTGACAGAGATGCAGAAAAAAATGCAAGAGCAATGGGATGAGATGCAGAGAAAAATGCAAGAGCAGTGGGATGAAGTCCGGAAGGAGATCACAGATGTCAGGAAAGAGATCACAGAAGTGAAACAATCCCTGGAAGGATTTATAAGCAGAATGGATAAGATGCAAGAGGCCATTGAAGGAATAGAAGCCAGAGAACAGGAACGTATAGAAGCTGACATAGAGAGAGATAAAAGGATCTCCAGGAATGAAACAACACTAAGAGAAATATGTGACCAATACAAAAGGAAAAACATTCGTATTATAGGGATACCAGAAGAGGAAGAAAGAGGAAAAGGGATAGAAAGTGTCTTTGAAGAAATAATTGCTGAAAACTTCCCCAAACTGGGGGAGGAAATAATCGAACAGACCATGGAATTATACAGAACCCCCAACAGAAAGGATCCAAGGAGGACAACACCAAGACACATAATAATTAAAATGGCAAGGATCAAGGACAAGGAAAGAGTTTTAAAGGCAGCTAGAGAGAAAAAGGTCACCTATAAAGGAAAACCAATCAGGCTAACATCAGACTTCTCAACAGAAACCCTACAGGCCAGAAGAGAATGGCATGATATACTTAATGCAATGAAACAGAAGGGCCTTGAACCAAGGATACTGTATCCAGCACGACTATCATTTAAATATGATGGTGGGATCAAACAATTCCCAGACAAGCAAAAGCTGAGGGAATTTGCTTCCCACAAACCACCTCTACAGGGCATCCTACAGGGACTGCTCTAGATGGGAGCACCCCTAAAAAGAGCACAGAACAAAACACACAACATATGAAGAATGGAGGAGGAGGAATAAGAAGGGAGAGAAGAAAAGACTCTCCAGACAGTGTATATAACAGCTCAATAAGCGAGCTAAGTTAGGCAGTAAGATACTAAAGAAGCTAACCTTGAACCTTTGGTAACCACGAATCTAAAGCCTGCAATGGCAATAAGTACATATCTTTCAATAGTCACCCTAAATGTAAATGGACTTAATGCACCAATCAAAAGACATAGAGTAATAGAATGGATAAAAAAGCAAGACCCATCTATATGCTGCTTACAAGAAACTCACCTTAAACCCAAAGATAAGCATAGACTAAAAGTCAAGGGATGGAAAAACATATTTCAGGCAAACAACAGTGAGAAGAAAGCAGGGGTTGCAGTACTAATATCAGACAAAATAGACTTCAAAACAAAGAAAGTAACAAGAGATAAAGAAGGCCACTACATAATGATAAAGGGCTTAGTCCAACAAGAGGATATAACCATTCTAAATATATATGCACCCAATACAGGAGCACCAGCATATGTGAAGCAAATACTAACAGAACTAAAGAGGGTAATAGACTGCAATGCATTCATTGTAGGAGACTTCAACACACCACTCACCCCAAAGGATAGATCCACCGGGCAGAAAATAAGTAAAGACACACAGGCACTGAACAACACACTAGAACAGATGGACCTAATAGACATCTATAGAACTTTACATCCAAAAGCAACAGGATATACATTCTTCTCAAGTGCACATGGAACATTCTCCAGAATAGACCACATACTAGCTCACAAAAAGAGCCTCAGTAAATTCCACAATATTGAAATTCTACCAACCAATTTTTCAGACCACAAAGGTATGAAAGTAGAAATAAATTCTACAAAGAAAACAAAAAGGCTCACAAACACATGGAGGCTTAACAACATGCTACTAAATAATCAATGGATCAATGAACAAATCAAAATAGAGATCAAGGAATATATAGAAACAAATGACAACAACAACACTAAGCCCCAACTTCTGTGGGATGCAGCGAAAGCAGTCTTAAGAGGAAAGTATATAGCAATCCAGGCACACTTGAAGAAGGAAGAACAATCCCAAATGAATAGTCTAACATCACAACTATTAAAACTGGAAAAAGAAGAACAAATGAGGCCTAAAGTCAGCAGAAGGAGGGACATAATAAAGATCAGAGAAGAAATAAACAAAATTGAGAAGAATAAAACAATAGCAAAAATCAACGAAACCAAGAGCTGGTTCTTTGAGAAAATAAACAAAATAGATAAGCCTCTAGCCCAACTTATTAAGAGAAAAAGAGAGTCAACACAAATCAACATAATCAGAAATGAGAATGGAAAAATCACGACAGACTCCACAGAAATACAAAGAATTATTAAAGACTACTATGAAAACCTATATGCCAACAAGCTGGAAAACCTAGAAGAAATGGACAACTTCCTAGAAAAATACAACCTCCCAAGACTGACCAAGGAAGAAACACAAAAGTTAAACAAACCAATTACAAGCAAAGAAATTGAAACAGTAATCAAAAAACTACCCAAGAACAAAACCCCGGGGCCGGACGGATTTACCTCGGAATTTTATCAGACACACAGAGAAGACATAATACCCATTCTCCTTAAAGTGTTCCACAAAATAGAAGAAGAGGGAATACTCCCAAACTCATTCTATGAAGCCAACATCACCCTAATACCAAAACCAGGAAAAGACCCCACCAAAAAAGAAAATTACAGACCAATATCCCTGATGAATGTAGATGCAAAAATACTCAATAAAATATTAGCAAACAGAATTCAACAGTATATCAAAAGGATCATACACCATGACCAAGTGGGGTTCATCCCAGGGATGCAAGGATGGTACAACATTCGAAAATCCATCAACATCATCCACCACATCAACAAAAAGAAAGACAAAAACCACATGATCATCTCCATAGATGCTGAAAAAGCATTTGACAAAATTCAACATCCATTCATGATAAAAACTCTCAGCAAAATGGGAATAGAGGGCAAGTACCTCAACATAATAAAGGCCATATATGATAAACCCACAGCCAGCATTATACTGAACAGCGAGAAGCTGAAAGCATTTCCACTGAGATCGGGAACCAGACAGGGATGCCCACTCTCCCCACTGTTATTTAACATAGTACTGGAGGTCCTAGCCACGGCAATCAGACAAAACAAAGAAATACAAGGAATCCAGATTGGTAAAGAAGAAGTTAAACTGTCACTATTTGCAGATGATATGATACTGTACATAAAAAACCCTAAAGACTCCACTCCAAAACTACTAGAACTGATATCGGAATACAGCAAAGTTGCAGGATACAAAATCAACACACAGAAATCTGTAGCTTTCCTATACACTAACAACGAATCAATAGAAAGAGAAATCAGGAAAACAATTCCATTCACCATTGCATCAAAAAGAATAAAATACCTAGGAATAAACCTAACCAAGGAAGTGAAAGACTTATACTCTGAAAACTACAAGTCACTCTTAAGAGAAATTAAAGGGGACACTAATAAATGGAAACTCATCCCATGCTCATGGCTAGGAAGAATTAATATCGTCAAAATGGCCATCCTGCCGAAAACAATATACAAATTTGATGCAATCCCTCTCAAATTACCAGCAACATTCTTCAATGAATTGGAACAAATAATTCAAAAATTCATATGGAAACACCAAAGACCCCGAATAGCCAAAGCAATCCTGAAAAAGAAGAATAAAGTAGGGGGGATTTCACTCCCCAACTTCAAGCTCTACTACAAAGCCATAGTAATCAAGACAATTTGGTACTGGCACAAGAACAGAGCCACAGACCAGTGGAACAGATTAGAGACCCCAGAAATTAACCCAAACATATATGGTCAATTAATATTTGATAAAGGAGCCATGGATATACAATGGCAAAATGACAGTCTCTTCAACAGATGGTGCTGGCAAAACTGGACAGCTACATGTAGGAGAATGAAACTGGACCATTGTCTAACCCCATATACAAAGGTAAACTCAAAATGGATCAAAGACCTGAATGTAAGTCACGAAACCATTAAACTCTTGGAAAAAAACATAGGCAAAAACCTCTTAGATATAAACATGAGTGATCTCTTCTTGAACATATCTCCCCGGGCAAGGAAAACAACAGCAAAAATGAGCAAGTGGGACTACATTAAGCTGAAAAGCTTCTGTACAGCGAAAGACACCATCAATAGAACAAAAAGGAACCCTACAGTATGGGAGAATATATTTGAAAATGACAGATCTGATAAAGGCTTGACGTCCAGAATATATAAAGAGCTCACACGCCTCAACAAACAAAAAACAAATAACCCAATTAAAAAATGGGCAGAGGAACTGAACAGACAGTTCTCCAAAAAAGAAATACAGATGGCCAAGAGACACATGAAAAGATGCTCCACATCGCTAATTATCAGAGAAATGCAAATTAAAACTACAATGAGGTGTCACCTCACACCAGTAAGGATAGCTGCCATCCAAAAGACAAACAACAACAAATGTTGGCGAGGCTGTGGAGAAAGGGGAACCCTCCTACACTGCTGGTGGGAATGTAAATTAGTTCAACCATTGTGGAAAGCAGTATGGAGGTGCATCAAAATGCTCAAAACAGACCTACCATTTGACCCAGGAATTCCACTCCTAGGAATTTACCCTAAGAACGCAGCAATCAAGTTTGAGAAAGACAGATGCACTCCTATGTTTATCGCAGCACTATTTACAATAGCCAAGAATTGGAAGCAACCTAAATGTCCATCTGTAGATGAATGGATAAAGAAGATGTGGTACATATACACAATGGAATACTACTCAGCCATAAGAAGTGGAAAAATCCAACCATTTGCAGCAACATGGATGGAGCTGGAGAGTATTATGCTCAGTGAAATAAGCCAAGCGGAGAAAGAGAAATACCAAATGATTTCACTCATCTGAGGAGTATAGGAACAAAGGAAAAACTGAAGGAACAAAACAGCAGCAGAATTACAGAACCCAAAAATGGACTAACAGGTACCAAAGGGAAAGGAACTGGGGAGGATGGGTGGGCAGGGAGGGATAAGGGGGGGGAAGAAGAAGGGGGGTATTAAGATTAGCATGCATGGGGGGGAGGGAGAAAGGGGAGGGTGGGCTGCACAACACAGAGAGGACAAGTAGTGACTCTACCACATTTTGCTAAGCTGATGGACAGTAACCGTAATGTGGTTGTTAGGGGGGACCTGATATAGGGGAGAGCATAGTAAACATAGTATTCTTCAGGTAAGTGTAGATTAAAAATTTAAAAAAAAAAAAGAAAGAAAGAAAGAAAAGGGGGATTACTCCTTAACAGGATAAAACTATTGGTAAATCAAAGATCAACGCATGCTTTAAATATCCTTAATGTTGATCACTTAAAGGGTGTCAGATGATCAGCTATGGAGGTACTCTTTTCTGATAATATTCCTTTCTCTTAATTAAAAAAAAAAAAAAAAAAAAAAAGCAGTTACTGTGTGCTGACCTCCAATGAGTTCTGCACAGTGGTATAGAGGGCATGTCAAAGTGTGGGCAAAGGGTCTGTTTGTTTCTACGCAGAAGATCAAGGCCTAGCTTGGATACCCAGAAAATGAACTAAGATACGATATGAGGAGGAGCTTCCGGCATCAGCACTCTCTGGAGGACTCGTGCCGGGGGATGATCATCAAAAAGCCTCCACAGGGATCCGGACGATGCTGCGGTTGTGGCTGCATCCAGCCCACCGTCTCCTGGACTTGCCATAAGAAGGAGGAGGGAGATGTCTAGGCTGGCATGTGCATACAGTGAGACAACGAATTTGACTGGATCTGTACTGTTGGAACTCAACCAGGAGTTGGGAGGGGTGCAAGTTGTAGCACCCCAAAATCTCATGACTATAGACTATCTATGGTTAAAAGAACATATGGGATGTGAACAGATCCCAGAAATGGGCTGCTTTAATTTGTCTGATGGTTCAAGTACAGTTGGACAATATCCATCATATCATAGATAAATTTTCACAAATGCCTAGGGTGCCTAAATGGTTTTCTTGGCTTCACTGGAGATGGCTGGTAATTATAGATTTGCTTTGTTTATGTCACCGTATTCCTATTATGTTAATATGTGTGTGCAAATTAGTTAGTAGTTTAAAACCTATACATACTTAAGGTACTATACAAGAAGATATGTCAAAGAAATAATCAATCCTCCCAAGTTTCCTCCATATGCTACATCTATAGCTTTTCTTCTTCCTTCCTAATTACAAACCTTAAATAGAATTCGTGCCTCATATCGAATTTACCGAGTATCATAATTCCTCCAGGTGGTAAAGATACCTCGAGACAAGTGCTGGGCATAGAAGCCACAGGGCATAAATCTGCAAAGAAGTAAAAAGCTAACCTTTGCAAACAATATGGCTTCTCTCTCACTTACCAACTTTACATTTCCCTGTATGGCCCCGGAAGATGACTGGTTAGCCAGAGACGGGTAAGATTCCTCAAGGGAGGAACAACCTAAGACAGGCACAGTCGCAGGGGGGCCATCAGGTGAGAATTTGGGGATCAACAGAGGTGAGGCTCAGAACCTCACCCCCCCTGCTTTGAGAGAAATCTTCTGCATCCGTGGATGTCTTGCTGCCCTTGTCTAGCCTGGATTAATACTTAGTCCATAGGCACACACCTGATCATCTGATCATCTATATTTGCCTTCTTACAGCACTAAACTATGTTTTCTACCTTTATCTTGCATCTACCTACCACTTCAGCATTTTATTAAAAATAAAAATAATAATAATAATAGGAGAAATGTGGGATCAACATATAAATCAAGTATAAAAATCAAATGAATATTCATATTTGACCTGATGGGTTATAGGTCATATTGCATGATCAAAACCGAAAGTTTCTGTGATGAATGCCCTTGTACTGTTCACCATGTAAGAATTCGTTCACCATGTAAGAACTTGTTCGTTATGCTTCAGAAGATTGGAGACTGACGAGAATTAGGCTTGAGATGGATTAATGATTGTACATTGAGCATTGACCCCCCTATACTGAATTTTATTGTTGTTAACAACCATTTGATCAATAAATATGAGAGATGCCCTCTCAAAAAAAAAAAAAAAAAAAAGTAAATGTCACAAAATTGACAAGATAGGACTGTCTTCAGAGTCAGCAAACTCTTACTATAAAAGGCCAGAGAACAAATATTTTAAGCTTTGTGGGACATATGTTCTCCATCACTACTACTCTGCCACTGTAGCATGAAAGCAGCCATACACAGCACACAAATGAATAAACATGGCTTTATTTACAGATATTGAAATTTGAATTTCATACAGCTTTCATATGTCATGAAATATTCTTTTGATTTTTTTCAATCATTTAAAAATGCAAAAACCAAAGAACTGAAAACAGATATTTGTACATAAATGTTCACAGCAGCACTATTCAAAACAGCCAAAAGATGGAAACAAACCAGATGTCCATCAATGGATGAATGGATAAACAAAATGTAGTATAGCCCTATCCATGGAATATTACTCAGTCATAAAAAGGAATGAAATACTGTTATTTAACATAGTACTGGAGGTCCTAGCCATGGCAATCAGACAAAACAAAGAAATACAAGGAATCCAAATTGGTAAGAAGTTAAACTATTTGCAGATGATATGATATTGTACATAAAAAACCCTAAAGACTCCACTCCAAAACTACTAGAACTGATATTGGAATACAGCAAAGTTGCAGGATACAAAATTAACACACAGAAATCTGTAGCTTTCCTATACACTAACAATGAACCAATAGAAAGAGAAATCAGGAAAACAATTCCATTCACAATTGCATCAAAAAGAATAAAACACCTAGGATAAACCTAACCAAAGAAGTGAAAGACCTATACCCTGAAAACTACAAGTCACTCTTAAGAGAAATTAAAGGGGACACTAACAAATGGAAACTCATCCCATGCTCATTGCTAGGAAGAATTAATATCGTCAAAATGGCCATCCTGCCCAAAGCAATATACAGATTTGATGCAATCCCTATCAAATTACCAGCAACATTCTTCAATGAACTGGAACAAATAATTCAAAAACTCATATGGAAACACCAAAGACCCCGAATAGCCAAAGCAATCCTGAGAAAGAAGAATAAAGTAGGGGGGATTTCACTCTCCAACTTCAAGCTCTACTACAATGCCATAGTAATCAAGACAATTTGGTACTGGCACAAGAACAGAGCCACAGACCAGTGAAACAGATTAGAGACTCCAGACATTAACCCAAACATGTATGGTCAATTAATATACAATAAAGGAGCTATGGACATACAATGGCGAAATGACAATCTCTTCAACAGATGGTGCTGGCAAAACTGGGCAGATACATGTAGGAGAATGAAACTGGACCATTGTCTAACCCCATACACAAAAGTAAATTCAAAATGGATCAAAGACCTGAATGTAAGTCATGAAACCATAAAACTCTTAGAAAAAAACATAGGCAAAAACCTTTTAGACATAAACAAGAGTGACCTCTTCTTGAACATATCTCCCCGGGCAAGGAAAACAACAGCAAAAATGAACAAGTGGGACTATATTAAGCTGAAAAGCTTCTGTACAGCAAAAGACACCATCAATAGAACAAAAAGGATAGAACAGTATCCTTTTTGAAGAAAAAATACAACAGTATGGGAGAATATATTTGTAAATGACAGATCCGATAAAGGCTTGACATCCAAAATATACAAAGAGCTCACACGCCTCAACAAACAAAAAACAAATAATCCAATTAAAAAATGGGCACAGGAACTGAACAGACAGTTCTCCAAAAAAGAAATACAGATGGCCAACAGACACATGAAAAGATGCTCCACATCGCTAATCATCAGAGAAATGCAAATTAAAACTACAATGAGATTTCACCTCACACCAGTAAGGATGGCTGCCATCAAAAAGACAGACAACAACAAATGTTGGCGAGGCTGTGGAGAAAGGGGAACCCTCCTACACTGCTGGTGGGAATGTAAATTAGTTCAACCATTGTGGAAAGCAGTATGGAAGTTCATCAAAATGCTCAAAACAGACCTACCATTTGACCCAGGAATTCCACTCCTAGGAAGTTACCCTAAGAATGCAGGAGCCTAGTTTTAAAAAGACATATGCACCCCTATATTTATTGCAGCACTATTTACAATAGCCAAGAATTGGAAGCAACCTAAATGTCCATCGGTAGATGAATGGATAAAGAAGATGTGGTACATATACACAATGGAATACTACTCAGCCATAAGAAGAGGGAAAATCCTACCATTTGCAGCAACATGGATGGAGCTGGAGGGTATTATGCTCAGTGAAATAAGCCAAGCGGAGAAAGAGAAATACCAAATGATTTCACTCATCTGTGGAGTATAAGAACAAAGGAAAAACTGAAGAAACAAAACAGCAGCAGAATCACAGAACCCAAAAATGGACTAACAGGTACCAAAGGGAAGGGACTGGGGAGGATGGGTGGGTAGGGAGGGATAAGGAGGGGGAAGAGGAAGGGGAGTATTAAGATTAGCATGCATGGGGGGGAGGGAGAAAGGGGAGGGCTGTACAACACAGAGAAGACAAGTAGTGATTCTACAACATTTTGCTATGCTGATGGACAGGGGGGACCTGGTATAGGGGAGAGCCTAGTAAACATAATATTCTTCATGTAAGTGTAGATTAATGATAACAAAAAAAAAAGAAAGAAAGAAAGAAATGGGGGATTACTCCGATAGGATAAAAATGACTGTAAATCAACGATTAATGCATGCTTTAAATATCCTTAATTTTGATCACTTAAAGTGTGTCAGATGATCGGCTATGGAGGTACATTTTTCTGATAATATTCCTTTCTCTTAAAAAAAAACAAAAGCAGCTCCTGTGTGGTGACCTCCAATGAGTTCTACACAATGGTATAAACGGCATATCAAAGTGTGGGCAAAGGGTCTGTTTGTGCTGATACAGAGGACCAAAGCCTAATTTGGCTACCCAGAAAATGAACTAAGATACGATATAAAGAACTTCCAACATCAGCACTCTCTGGAAGAGTCATACCAGAAGATGATCATCAAAAAACCTCAACAAAGATCCAGGCGATGCTGCAGTTGTAGCTGCATTCATCCCACTGGTTCCTGGACTTGCCATTGGAATGAAGAAGGAGATATCTAAGCTGGCCTGTGCATACAGTAAAACAACAAATTTGACTGGATCTATACTGTTGGAACTCAACCAAGAATTAGGAGAAGTGCAAGTTGTAGTGCTCCAAAATCTTACGACTACAGACTATCTACTGTTAAAAGAACATATGGGATGTGAACAGTCCCCAGGAATGGGTTGTTTTAATTTGTCTGATTTCTCTCAGACTGTTCAAGTTCAGTTGGACAATATCCATCATATCATAGATAAGTTTTCACAAATGCCTAGGGTGCCTAACTGGTTTTCTTGGTTTCACTGGAGATGGCTGGTAATTATAGGTCTGCTTTGGTTATGTAACTGTATTCCTATTATGTTTATGTGTGCGTAATTTAATTAGTAGTTTAAAACCTATACATGCTTATGTTACTCTACAAGAAGATATGTCAAAGAAATAATCAATCTTCCCATGTTATCTTCCGTCTGCTACTCCTATAGCTTTTCTTCTTCCTTCCTAATTACAACCCTTAAATAGAACTCGTGCCTCATATCGAATTTACCGAGTATTATAATTCTTCCAAGTGGTAAAGATACCTCAAGACAAATACTGGGCATAAAAGCCACAGGGCATAAATCTGCAAAGAAGTAAAAAGCTAACCTTTTCAAACAGTATTGCCTCTCTCTCACTTACCAACTTTACATTTCCCTGTATGGCCCCGGAAGATGACTGGTTAGCCAGAGACGGGTAAGATTCCTCAAGGGAGGAACAACCTAAGACAGGCACAGTCGCAGGGGGGCCATCAGGTGAGAAATTGGGGATCAACAGAGGTGAGGCTTAGAACCTCACCCCCCCCCGTTTTGAGAGAAATCTTCTGCATCCGTGGATGTTTTATTGCCCTTGTCTAGCTTGGATTAACACTTAGTCTACAGGCGCACACCTGATCATCTAAATTTGCTCTCTTACAGCACTAAACTATGTTTTCTACCTTTATCTTGCATCTACCTACCAACTCAGCATTTTATTAAAAATAATAATAATAATAATAATAATAATAAAGGGAGAAATGTGGGATCCACATATAAATCAAGTATAAAAATCAAACAAATATCCATATTTCACCTGATTGTTTATAGTTCATAATGCGTGATCAAAACCGAAAGTTTCTGTGATGACTGTCCTTGCACTGTTCACCATGTAAGAACTTATTCACTATGTAAGAATTTGTTCACCATGTAAGAACTTGTTCATTATGCTTCAGAAGATTGGAGACTGACGAAAATTAGGCTTGGGGTGGATTAATGATTGTGCATTGAGCAGACTCCCCTATACAGAATTTTATTGTTGTTAACAACCATTTGATCAATAAATATGAGAGATGCCTTCTCAAAAAAATAAATAAATAAAAATAATAATAATAGTAATGATAATAAGGGAGAAATGTGGGATTCACATATAAATCAACTATAATCAAACGAATATTCATATCTGACCTGATTGTTTATAGTTCATAATGAGTGATCAAAACCGAAAGTTTCTGTGATGAATGCCCTTGTACTGTTCACCATGTAAGAACTTATTCACTATGTAAGAACTTGTTCACCATGTAAGAACTTGTTCATTATACTTCAGAAGATTGGAGACTGACGAGAATTAGGCTTGGGGTGGATTAATGATTGGGGTGGATTAATGATTGTACATTGAGCAATGAGTCCCCTATACAGAATTTTATTGTTAACAACCATTTGATCAATAAATATGAGCTGCCCTCTCAAAAAAAAAAAAGGAATGAAATACTGATACATGCTACAATGTGAATGAACCTTGAAAACATGCTAAGTGGAAAAAGTCAGTCACAAAAGGCTTCTTATATTCCATCTACAAAGAACATTCAGAATACGTTAATCCATAGAGACAGAAAGTCAAATAGTGCTTACCAGAAGTTGGGGGAGGAGTAATGGGGTAATGGGGAGACTGCTTCATGGTATATGGTATCTTATTTGGGGCTTAAAATGTCTTGGAACTAGATAGAGGTGATGGTTACAAAACATACATCCTTTAAAATGGTTAATGGTTAATTTTATGTCATCTGAATTTTATCTTGATTAAAAAAATTATATAGGAAAAAATGTAAAAGCTATTCTTATCTGGTAGGCTATAAAAAATACATGGGTGGTAAGTGAGACTTGGCACATGGGCTGTAGAATGCTCTAGATTAAAAGAGACTAAGAGTCATAATTAAATGCAATGAATAAATCTGGAATGAATCCAAGATTGGAAAAAGTCAGAAAAAAAAGCTATGTAGGACATTTGGGAAAATGTGAATATTAGGTATCATGGAATTTTCTTAGGCATGACAACAGATTTGTGGTATGGCAATGTCCTTAGTCTTGGAAGAGGAATCCTGAAATATTTAGGGTTAACATATTACAACTACTTTCAAATAATTCACAGCCCCAAAAAGTATACATAGAAATAAAAAAAAGTGGCAATTATTTTTTTTTAACAAGTGAGAACTCTTAAGTGAAGGATATATAGATCCTCACTAAACTATTCTTTCTATTTTTCTGTATTAGAATTAAAAAAAAGTGTTTTTTTTAGGAAATGTATTTCCTGAGTGTAGAACACTGACACTAGAGCTGAATATGAAGTGTGACCACATATTAAAATTAATGTCCCACCCACACTCCTTGGGAGTATGAACTTAAAAGAACTGGGTTGAGGAATATACCTGGTTCCAGGATCTTTTTCTGGGTCAGAAAAGCATCACTTTTCAAAGGAAAGGAATGGCAGGAAGGACTGGTAGAACCCATTCTTTATGGACATGGGTATAAGATGCACCATGAGCACAAGAGAAATTCCTGGAAAATAGCATACCCACGCATGCATGCAACACACACACAATGTGGCACTGTAATCTGGTATTCCCACTGACTTACAAAATTGAATTTAAAAAAATCTGACTGTAAAAGTGAAATGATGGCTTAAACATTCTTATTTCTTATCACTCAACATACGATCCATATGAAATTCTACAGCAAGAAGAAGTACTTATCCCTGGTCTAGGTTGTTCTAGAGTAGAGGGGTCCCATAGGAAGATAACATGAGCAACACATGCAATTTCTTCTAGTAGCCTTATTTTTTTAAGGTGAAATTAATTTGAATAATGTTTTAATTTAATCCAATAAATCATTTCATATGTAATCAATAACAGCATTTCAATATGTCATCATCATTATTAAAAAATTATTGGGATATTTTACATTCCCTTTTGTATAAAGTCTTTAAGATTCAGCATGTATTTTGATTTTATACTCATATGTCAATTTATACTAGCCACATTTCACATGCTCCATAGCCATATGTAACTAGTAGCTTCCTACACTGGACAGGACAATCTAGCTCTTGTAAGAAGCCCAGAAGCAAAGCTTAGAAAATGAGCTATCAGGAAAGCAACCTAATGTATGTATGTATGTATATGAATTTATTTAACAAGATGGTGTATGCTGGAACTGTTCTATATTTTCATACGATAATCAATAAGCCAAACCACCACTTATGAAGGTAGTACTTACAAACTAAACTCGATCCCTGCTCTGGTATCCTCTGATTCCTCTAAGCAAAGGCGGTGATCACATCTCTATTCTGGGCAAGAAGGGCTTTACTACACTTCCCCCCAACACACACACTGGGTGTCCGGGAGTTCAGTCCTCTGGCTTTCATCACTAGGTTCAGTCTGAAGATTAAGATGAAAGAGGAGGAGCTGAATCTTTCAGAATTCTTCTGAACAATTTTCTCAGAAGGGTTAGAATTAGCACCATTTTACCATAGCATTTTCCTTTATCTACTAATCCCTTCCCCATGGTTTGGTCCAACTAACCTCTAATTACCTCTCAGAAATCATGTAAAAATACATATTATCACTTCAAGACCAATCTCTTTCCATAAATGGCTGGGAATTCATTTCCCATTGTGTATATATTACAAAAAAAAATACCATACAAAAGTGATTTAAATATACTTGAGGAACAATGATGTGCACACAGTAGTTTCAATGACTCCCTCCAACTATCCCCCAAATGCCTTTCTTGCCAGGTGGAAAGGAAAAAAGATGGTAGCAAAATTTTTGAGAAAAGGAAACACCATTTTCTACTAATAAGACTAACAAACAGTATCTTTTACCCACAGTTGTGGAACTTACAGTAAACCGAGAGTGAATTTTGAAGTTTTAATTTACTTATAGGTCAGAAAAGCAAGTGTGTTTTTTAGCTAAACAGCTGATCTATGTTTCTTATTTCTTCTAGCTTTTTCCCTTGATTAAATCTTTCTAAGAGTTACAAAGAATTCTGTAACTTGGCCCAATACCTGACACCACATAGCAAAACTGAATTTGGCTACTCTTTGGTTAGTAAGACTGCAAAGTACAGATTCTAATAACTGGTGATCGTAATATTCACAAAATCACTATATCACTATCTTTCCTATTTTTTTTTTTAGGAGAGCAAGTGAGAGGTTTTTATTTAGAGGTAAAGTAAGAGGACAGAGCTCCTGGCTCAGGCCAGCAGGGGACAAGAGAGCCCCACATCACTATCTTTTTTATTCTTGAACTATGAAGTAGAAAAAATATCAATGTGTTTGTGGGTTTGCATAAGGGCAAAGAAAAAGATGGGGAAGGATACATGAGCTGATAAAACAGTGACTTCTGGGGAAAGGATCGTGCTGGAGAGGTTAAGGGGCTCATTAGCCTTCTTTGTAATACTTAAGTAGTTTTTTTTTTTTAACACTTAAGTAGTTTTATACAATAATGCACTCATATTTTGTTCATATAACTAAAAATCCCAGATTTGAAATATGTGGAACTAGACAGATATGTAACTTATTATTAAGTTTTGAAAATAATATATACCATTTATTGAAAGCTCAGTTTGCAAAAAGCCATCTACATTCATACATTCAGTCTGCATTCATTCATTATATCATTAAATCCTCAAGCCCTAAAAAGGTAGGTATCCTTATTACCCCTAATTCAGTAATGAGCAAACTGAGATTCAGAGAAGTTATAAAGTACCCTGTTCAAGGTCACACAAATGTTGGGGCTTGGAAAGAACTACTAAACTACACTAAAGCAAACCCACAGGGAATTTAACACACTGCTTGTAACCTTGCCAAAGGAATATTCAGTTAATTCAAGAGTAAAGATAAGACACTTTTTAACTTTTGCCATTTTAGCTCCAGAAAAAAAATTTGCTTATTTATCTGTCAGCCTCAGTAAAGGAAGTCATATGGACATTTGGGGTATTTCTCGATTGGCTTATTAACCATGCTGGACATAGTTGTAGCACTCTGAACCTACTGACAGTTTAAGAGATTTAAGTAGAATTGTAGTGCCAAGCCATGTGCCACCAGCCTCTACCTCAGCTCTTTTGGTTAATTCTGGACAAAGTCTAGTAGACAATTTCATTTGGATTGCAGTTTATGGTGTGGATTATTTGTTTCTGATAAAGGGTAAAAAACCCACTGATTTGAGTTTAACCTATCAAAAAAACTCTATAATTTTCTTTAAGGACAACAATGATAAGTACTTGTACCAACTGTAAGTTATCTGGTAAAGATTCTAATTTAATCAATTGATATATATATACACTGAGTCAATTTATATTACCATTAAGACTGGCTATATGTCTTGCTACAAGAATTTCTAATATAAGGGAACTATGCAATCTCTGGGGAAGCCCTTGATCCTTGAAAGTCTCTTTCCTTCTTACTTTAATAAGGTTAAACTAGGTTCACTGATTCCTGAAATCCAGTGAAAGGCATATCTCTTAACCTGACCTTTCCCAAGATGGCACAAGAGATGTGGTTAAGCCTAGATGATATACAAACAAGGCTTATTTCTACTCTTATACACCAAATCTTCCATTATAGCATTGTTTTTAAGTTGACTGCATACCCTGGAATTACATGGTAGACACTGTCATAAATCTTAGTTCTGTTTCTGCTTCCACCTTATATAGTTTTTTGGCTATTTGTATCTGGGGTTCAGGAAATCTTTACTGCTAGTGCTACAAATTAACGTTAATCTTTGGCCAGGTTCTGAAGGTTAGGGTTAGCATAATTCCAACATATTAGACATGATTGATTCCAAATGAGATCAGATAGTTAAGTACCTTTAGAAACTTTTTTTTTGTATCATTAATCTACAATTACATGAGGAACATTATGTTTACTAGACTCCCCCCATCATCAAGTACCCCTCCACATACCCCATTATAGTCACTGTCCATCAGCGTAGTTAAGATGCTATAGAATCACTACTTGTCTTCTTTGTGTTGTACAGCCTTCCCCGTGCCCCCACCCCATACATTATGGGAACTTTTTATAAAACACTTTAATCCTGTACTTAAGAAATAAATAGATAAAACCCACTAAAATGAGGGAGAAAGCATGACATTATAGTTTATAAACTAATATTAAAATGAAGCATTTTCTACAGCAAAAAATGAGAATTAATGGTTCTTTTCCATCACAGTTTTGATATTGTTTTATTTTGTATTCAGTGGCTTAGGTAATACTACACATTTCAAGTTCCTTCCCCAACCTCTAGACCCAGTTCTACCACCTTTCCTTACAACTAATGACCTCATGACATACTTTATGAATACATCAAAATCTTAAAAGCTAACAATTACAGTCTTTCTTCCTCACTGTGTTGGGCCATCTACCTAATCTCTCATTCTACCCCCATCGTTAAGGTACCTTCTCATCCTCTCACTAAGTCTCAGTAAAATTACCCAGACTTTAAGGCAACTAAGTTCTACGATGTGCCTTTCCCCATTTCCTTTTGAAAATTATGATTTCTCTGGCTCTCTTCCCTTATCAGTTCAAGATCCACCATTTCCAGAGTAGCCGTTATTTAAACCTGAATTCCTATCATCACAATCCACCCTGTTCTATCTACTTATAACCATAAAAATAAGTCTTCTCTTTGCCACTACATCTAGACCAAATAAGTAAATCTCAAATTCTGTCTTCTCTTGAAAATTTCTGCAATTAAGTGCCATATTCTGCTTACAGATGCCAATTTGAAAAGAAAACTGAAAAGTTTAACAGACCAAACGTGCATGTGCTGTGTTCTACTAGACTGTAACAATTAGAATACAAAATAACATACTCTACAGAGCACTAGTTCTAAAGTAATTTAGGAGTTGCAAAGTTATTATAAATGAATAAAAGTTCGGTGATGCCTTTAAACTTTTTCTTTTGAGATCACCTATTTTTTTCTACAATGAAAAATACATTATTTAATTTTTGATACTAAAATTTTAAAGATAAAAGTATGTCAGAGCAAGGACAATAGATGGTTGATTAGCAAAAAGTTGTTGGGGGAATTTCAAAGTACCATTCCACAAATTACTTTCTAATTACAAAGAAAAAAACACATTTTTACAGGAGAAGATCTGAGAGTCACACCCATAACAATGTGATCAAACCTAGCAACACGGAAGAGAGCCTGATACTGTCTCCTGGTCTGATACAATAAACAAATACAGAGGTGACCTAGACAGTATTTTTGCCAACATGTTTAATCTGAATCTAATTTTCTGAAATCCACAAACTTGAAATGTATCTAAAATCCTCCTTTCTCATGTTTCAGTCTCAAGTTAGCCACTATCAAAGGGCCTCTGGGTGGACCCCCAATACCACCATGAAAAATGGAGTAGCTGAATGAGTATACGTTTGGAGCCAGAAACCTAAGTTTGAATCCTGGATGTGCTATTTACCAAGACTGTATAAGTACTGAGCCTCAGTTCCTCATCTACAACATGAAGTTGTATAAAATACCACTAACTTCACAGGTTGTTATAAGGATCAAGAAATATACCTAATACATGTAAAATATCTAAGACAATGAAATGCCTGGCACATTAGAGGTATTCAGGAAATGCTGGCTGCCCTACCATACCACATATTTGTTCTTTATAATGTGTCATGGTTAAGAAGGGACTTCTATATGCATACAGTGTCTTATCTGATCCTCCCATAAACCATAGTTCACAAGTCAGTAATAGTGAATACAGTAACAAATCTTCCTACAATCATCTCACATTACAAAAATCAAAGCATTTGTGCTCATCATACATGCTCTTTATACCAGTAGTACTTGTTTTGCATGGTTTCATTATGCACAAACTTCAATCACAACAGTTTAGTTAAGTAACACCAGTTCTCCAACAACATTTCAGTTACCATGGAATATGAACTATGAATAGTTACATAGTAAGTACAAACTTTACCGTCACTTCTTCAGTCCACAAATCACTATGTAAATAACATATGTGCATCATGATCAGTAAACAATCACATCACTACTTCTTTCAAAGTCTGTTGGTGATGAGTCACTGGGCATGTTATTCAGCTCACACACAAACAGTAAAGTACGTAGGTGCCTCCTAGTCCACTAGTAATAAATCCACATGACATTTCAAAAAAATGGATTATCAAAAGAGTGAATCTACGAAGATGAAAATGAAGCAAAGAAATAAAAAGTGGTAATGCTGGAAATGAAATGTGGTGAATAGAAATTAAGTGGAGTTATAAGCATCAGGTGAAGTTAGCATAGACAAACATCAACATAAATAGGGAAAGTGATTATGACAAAAAGGATGAAGATATCCCAGAGGAAATGACACCAGTAAAATAAAAACTCCCAAAGATATTTCATGACACTGAAAGTACAAAGGAAAAAATTATGGAAGCCAAAAGATCCAAAAGATATTTGCTCCCTATCATGTTACAGGGCAAGAAGCAGGCAAGCACCGTCCAAACTACTCTTGGTAAGTTTTTAACAAAGAACTAAAACACTAATATTCAATGATCCTAATGCTTTAAACTACAGGGTACCAAATAAATAATAGTTTTAGTATTTTTTCATTTCCTCATACATCTGTAAGAGTATTCTTAGTATTCTGACAGAATTTTAAAGATCACATCCTAATTTTCCCACTTACCATCTTGCATGGTTTCTGTTCACGTGGTTTAACACTACCATACCACCATGCAAAGTAGGGACTGCCTTATGTATGTGGATATATACAAGTGTGCATGTGTGAATGTATTTATGTATGTATATTTTTCCCCACTTACTCCCAAACCATCTGAGAGTAAGTTGCATGTCATGACCCTTTACTCCTAAATATTCAAGTCTGTATTTCCTAAGAATAAGGATCGTTTTTTACCTTAACACAGAATAGTTGTCAACTTCAGTAAATATATTCTTTAGGAATGAAAGATGCAATCAATGCCTGCTGCTCAAAGTCAAAGATAGCAGCTATGAAATTTATGAATTAGTTTTTCAGAGATGTAGTATCTTTCAAGCAATTACATAAAGTTTAAGACATTGTCAATCATAAAAGTAAAAGAATAAAAATATAGTTAAATAAAACTTTCTAAAGCTAAAAATTCAATTATTTTTAATACTTCCTAGGTATACAGGAAATATAAAATTTTTATCTTCTCTTTAAAATATGTTACAATCCTTTAAGAAACTCAACAATCACAAATAGAACATCATGGTGCGAAACAACAATGCTAAATTAAATACACCACAGGGGTTAAGTCCACAGTACAAAAAATCTGTCACAAGTAGATATTCAACTGAATCCATTATATTTTTTAGTATCTACTATGTGCCAGACACTGTCAATATTCTGGTAAATACAACTGTCATGGTTCCTGCCCTCAGAATCTAGACAGAATAAACAGAAAGACAATCAGGGTAGTATTTGCTATAACAACAGAAAAATCTAACATTAAAGAAGTGGGGAGAAGAGGCATCTCATAAGGATGTCAAAAATTTCCCAAAGGATATAACATCTAAGCTGAAACCTGAAGGATAAAGAGAGTGGAAGGAAGGTGTTCAACTCAGAAACAACTATATATGCAAAGGCCCAGAAGTAAAAGAGGGCATAGAACTTTAAGAAAAGAGAAAGTAGCTAGGTACAGTATCATTTTCAGTTAACAGGAAAAGAAAGGGAGAATATGGTGTAACAGAAAGAAATTCAACCCTAAGTAAAAAGACCTGGCTTCTAGGCTTTGCATTACCACTTATTAGTTGTACAACTTTAGGACAAGTCATTTTACTTCTCTGAGCCACTATTTCCTAATAAGCAAAATGGGGACACTACCATATTCCCCCTCAAAGCTTTGTCTTAAGGATTAAATTTTAAAAAGCATGTAATAAAATGAAAAAATGATTTTTAAAAATTCTGCCCACTAAAATTTACCATTAAGAAAATAAAGTGACAAGTCACAGGCCAGGAAAAAATATTTGCAGTACATATGTCTAACAAAGAACTTGTATCCAAATATAAAAAGGTCTACAAATCAATAATTATAAGAGGAACAAACCAATAAAAAAGGGGGCAGAAGACTTTTAATAGACACTTCATCAAAGAAGACATATAAATGGTCAATAAGCACATGAAAAGGCACTCAACATCATTCATCATCCAAGTAATAACAAATTAAAATCATGAGATACTACTTCACACTCACTAGAACGGCTAATATCAAAAACCAAATGTTGGCAAGGATAGGGAGCCAGTGAAGTGTTCATGCATTGCTGGCAGGAGTATAACACTGAATAGTACTTTCAACAGTTTGTCAATTTCTTATAAAGTTACACATAGATTTACCATATGACCCAGCAATTATTCTTTGTGTTTTTTCAAGAGAAAGGAAAATATGTCCCATCATATCTCATCACAGTCTTATTCCTAACAGCAAAAAACTGAAACAACCTAAATGTCTATCAAAAGGTATATACACACAATGGAATATATTCAGCAATAAAAAGAACTATGGAAACATACAGACAAATCTCAAAAACATAGTAAGTGAAAGAAGCCTCTCACAGAGTGTCACATGTTGTGATTCCATACATATGAAAACCAACAGGCAAACCTGTCTACGGTAACAGAAGTCAGGTATAGGGAAGGAGACAGACACTAACTGCAAAGAGGTACAAGGTAACTTTCCATAGAGATGGAAATATCCTTTACATTTTGTTTCAAATAGTGATTACAATGTCAAAATTCACCAAATGGAACACAGACCTGAGAAGTTATTGTATGTTACATGTATCTCAACTTAAAAATTACACCACGGGTACCAATCAGCAAAATCCAGAAAGTGGGAAATTCTACAGGACAAGTGGCCAGATTTTTCCTCAAAGAAAACAAGAGAAAGAAAAAAGGGGAGAAGTGACCTGCAGATTGAAAGAGATTTCACCTTCACATCAACAACCACACATAGCATATGATGGACTTTGTCAGATTCATGATTTGAACCAATCAGTCATTAAAAAAAAAAAAAATCAGATGTCTTGGGAAATTTGAACAATGAAACAATGAAGGTATGAAGAAAAAACTATTCATTGTTTTTATGACACTAGTAGTGTGGCTATGCTTTTAAAAGGTTTTAATATTACAGAACAACATGGATCAATCTCACAATGTTGGGTAAAACAAGCCAGACATGAAATACACTCTGTATTATTCCATTTTTCATAAGTTCAAAATCAACTAAATTATAGTGCTTTAAGTCTCCACCGGGGAAGAAAAACAAACTAGTAATTGGGAGGGGCATGAGGAAGCTTCTGAAGTGGTGACAATTCCAAATCTTGATTGGTAGTTTACAAGGGTATTCACTTTGTGATCACTCGCTGACCTCTTAAGTTTTTTAATGCTCTTTTCTGTATGTGCATTGCATACCACAAACAGTAAATTTTACTAAAAACTTCGATGTACATAACTCAGGTATATACAGAAGAAATAAACAAAACTATATGGGATTTAATTCAAAGTAATTGAGAGAGTGGAGAATATGGATGAAGAGTTACATGTATTCATGATTGCTACAGCTGGTGACGGGTATATGGGAGTCCATCACAGTATTGTTTATTTTGTGTATGTTTAAGTTTTCCACAGGAAGTTTTTTAATGTTCATAACCATAATGATTGCACTTCTAGGAATAAGGATATACTCAGAAACATAGAAAAACAAATATGTAATTAAGCTCATAGCATTTTTATTTTTAATGCCCCCCCAAAGTGGATACAACCTAATGTTCAAAAAGAGAAATGGGTAAATAAACTATAGGAAATCACAGCAGAACTTTTGTAAGACTTTAAGAGTTTTTAGTGACATGGAAAATGATTATGACAAATTTAGAAAGTAAGATGTAAAAGTATATCTAGGATAATCTCAGCTACATAAAAATACTTCTATGCATGGGAAAAAACTGGAAGGAGATATGCCAAAATGATAATGATTGTTAAGGGTGGGACTACAAGTAGCAGTAGCTTTCTTGTATTTTTCACACCAGCATATGTAACTTTTATCACCAGAAGGATGGGGATCCTTTAAGCTTCTTCCTCATTCAATCACCCAAAAAATCGATTCTATCAAAGTTGAGGGAAGAAAACAACAACATTAATAAGCTGTGGAAAAGTCATCAGTATTATATTCCAGAAGACCAGCAGTATAGAAAAAGATATACAATATTTTATCCATGGGAAAATTCCATTTGAATTTTTCTCAAGTCATTTGTATTATCCATGTATTTTAATTACAGTTTCAATAAAAGTCTTTCTAATATCAAATTAATCTCATAGTACGACTAGCCAATCAACTATTTTTAGAATTTAATAGCATATTAAAAAACATTATACCCAAAGGAACTTCTGTTCAGAAACTGAATTGAGACTATTTCACACCTAAGCCAGTGCTCCTAAATTAAAGTCCTATGGCAATAAACCTATCAGATGCCTGTGAAATGAACTGATTTTGATTCAAATGAACATGTGTCAGCTTGCCATTTTATTCCCATTAGAGCTTTAGCAGAAGCCAATGAATTTTAATATGAGCAGACATATGTAAGTCACTCAACTGATTATTACAATAAAACAAGATTGAGAAATTTTAGTATACTATTTTCTGTTTTCAGATGGGTCTTAAAACTCTGTGTCTCATCAAATTAAAGAGATGTACGCTAGGTGATTAGAAAGCTATCTACAAAAAATGAGAGAGAAGGCTGTTTGTACACGGGAAAGGCTGAGAGGCCTAGAGATGTAATGCCTTCCCAAATCTATAATCGCCACCACCATCCACCTGGCACCTGACCACAGGGCTAGAAATTCCTATTTTACCACTACCCAGTGGAGTTCCTTGGCTCATGGATGGTAACAGAGAGTCCTTCAAAGTTCCAACTTGACTTATGATGGACCAAGTATCAACAGGGGCTTTCCCAAATGTGCTGTTAAAATGCCTGCATGGATTCCATAAAGGGAGACATTCAAGAAATAAGAGTTATTTAGAATTTTAAACTTTAAACACATGAACTTTTCTACAGTTACAAAAATAGAGAATCTAGAAGAATTTTATGTCATATATGAAGAATTAGTAAAAAACAAAACAAAGAAATAGGGACAGAAGTGAATGAATATCTATGGATGTTTGTCCCCCACAAAATAATGTTTGGGACAGGTCCTAATATTTTCATAAATAATACAGAAGACAACATGGAGTAACATTCCAAACAGATGGGGAATAAACTGAGAAAGAGCTTTAAGTGAATGAATCTACTATTAGCTTTTGACTTGGGCAAGCCTAAGGTAAAAAAATTCATGTAGCAATTAAAATATAATGGTTTCTGAAAAAATTTT
This sequence comes from Manis javanica, assembly GCF_040802235.1. Lineage (NCBI taxonomy): Eukaryota > Metazoa > Chordata > Mammalia > Pholidota > Manidae > Manis > Manis javanica. The sequence goes on from NC_133166.1 coordinate 114,745,379, forward strand.
ACCTAATAAAAAGTCATCCAAATCTATACTGATACCTCATGACATTAGCCTTGAATCTCTGGTAGGTTTTTTCACAAAGGAGACTCAATAAATAGGTGAATTAAATGTTACTGTAAATATAAAGATTAATATAAATTAAAATTATATTCTTACCTCTGTATAAAACCATGGTATTCTCCCTCAATTATTAACAACACACCAATCAACCAGGAAACCAAGCCAAAAAACCCAGGAGTCATCCTTTTCTCCAAGAACATCTGACAGGATCACCAAGTCCCATTAACTCTGTTCAAGAATATCTCAACTCAGACTCTCTTCCATCTCCATTCTTGGAATTAGTTATTCTTTCTTTCTAACCTATTGTAAGAAATTCTTATCTCATTTCCTTACCTCTGCAATTCTTCCCTCACTAGTCTGTCCCCCATAACACCCTCTAACAGTGATCTTTCTAAAACAGAAATATGATCAAGTCTACCCTGTGTTTACAGTTCCTCCTGTGCCTCCCCATTACATATTGCATAAGGTACAAACAACATGACTCACTCTTTGTATCTCACTCAGATCCCCTCTCATTCTTATGTTTCAGCAGTGCTGAACTACTGGCAATGCTGTTTTGAGCTTGTAGTGATGTTTCATACTTCTCTGCCTCTAGACAAACTTCACTGTCCCAATATCCAACTGAGTAGTTAATCTCCTCTTTAAAGACTTTCCTCCTCAGTCACTCCCCCTCCTTTCTCTTGCCTCTGTGCTTTGTACCTCCTAAATTTCATTTATCTCAGCACAGAATAATTATTTGTTTATATAGCTCTAATCAGACTATGAGGACAGGGTACAAGATACTCATTTCAGTATACCCAGCACATTCATTAAACACCAACAGTGCCCTGAGAATGTTTGTTGAATAAATAATTGAGCAAAAGACCAAAAAGAATAAAACTGTTGAATCTATGACATTTCTTGTAGTTTTGGTGACCGTATAAGAAATATTTAATAGGTACAAAAGATTTGGAGAACGGTAATTACAATAATTGAAGGAAAAAAAAGAAGCAATTCCCACATAAGGGAAGACTAAAGAAAACAGGCTGCTCCAATTTAAAAAGTCTAAGATGAGTTATAACTAGAAGCTCAAGAGGTAAATGGAGCAAACATGTTATTTACTATAGAAGTGTTCTACAAGGCAGCATCACTCTATGTTGGAGTTCTCTTTAGGAACTCTATTTCTAAAAGGTTCTCTTTATTTAACAGACAGTAAATTTAAACTCAAGATATTAAGCCAAAATAACAATGGTAGAAGTGGGCCACATACAACACTTTGCATAGTGCCAAGCACAAAACACACATCTGATACCTGCTATTATTACAGATTCTATCAATAAAGTGTGCCATCTCCCCTTATAGGAAGTAAATGAACACCAACAATAACCAACACTTTTCAGTCCACAACAACAATCTGTCACAGGTAACACTGAGGCAAACTTCTATTGCTAAGAAAGCTCCTCAGTATAGGAGGTAAGTATGTATATCTGCTACTGCAAAAAAGCAACCTCTACTTTTTGATGTATCTTATTCTGCCATATCACTCATTCAAGACCACCTAAAAAAGGCCTGCACCTTTATCTTTCCCTTCCCTTTACCACTCACCATGGAGAAGTTTCCACTGACTAGAAGTGTTTATGTGTGTTATATGCATATGTATAAATATAAATACACACACACATACACAAATTTTGCTTTGTGCAAGCAGCATTATGCAGCAGTTTTTAAATTCTTCTGACTCTACTGCCTCTGATTCAAAGATACTTTGCCTATGTAGCTACGACCAGTAGTTTAGAAAAATGTCAAAATTTCAACTGGCAGGAAACATACATCAAAGTAAGTTTTTTAAAAAAATTTAAGCTACAAAGTTTAAGGTAGCTAACTCCAATTTTTTTTTAACATACAGAAAAAAAAAAGACAAACTGCTAAAATAATTCCAGTTCTCAGACTTTATTATCTATCAGAATCAAATAGCAGGCTTATTAAAAACACAGACTGCTAGGTCCCAATCCTGGTGTTTCTGATTCAGTTCAAGTTTGGAATACAACCTGGGAATCTATACTTCTAACAAGTTCCCAGATGATGTAGTCAGGATTACACTTTGAAAACTGGTTTAAACTACTGAAAAAGGCCTTGCAAGTGAAAAAAATAAAGCTTAGATAACTAACATAGGCTTCCTGATTACCATTCTAAGGTTCCTTCTGCCATTAGGGCTCAGTTATTATGTTATCCATATTTATTTTTAGGAAGTACACAACACATTTTTGTTCAAACATTAAACATTTGTGATCATCTGACTAGGACATGGACTTGCTGTAAAGTCTACTCTAGTTGGGTGAAAAGAGACTTTAGCCAAATAATTACAACACAAAGTGGTTCCAGAATAGAAATGCATATAAAGTGCCTCAGGAATATTACTGAGAACTCAAGAGAAGAACATCTGGGGGTCTTGGAGGATAAACTAGGAGCTTACCAAGAATACAGAATGGGGCAGAAGGGAAAGCATTTTAGCTATGTATATTCACAGAAAAATAATCCATCAAATACCTACTGTGGACTAGGCATGATAATAAGCATGTGATACAATGGTGAGAAAGGCACTGTAGCAGCCTTTCATGATGCTTACACTCTGAAAGGGAAACAATCAAATAATAACCCAAGTAAATATAAAGTGGCAATTTTAATAAGTGCTCTGCATAAGAGGTATTCTATTCTATGATAACTTCTAGCAGGAGGAGCTAACCTAGTCAAAGAAAAGCTTCTCTGAGAAAAAGGTCTGAGCTAATAAGGTATGAAGGAAGTTCCCATAGTATTCTAAATGCCATGTTTAACCTTTGCACATAAGAATGTTTGGGGCTACTATTACTGTTAGGCGGACATACTTGTCTCCTTTAAAGTTCAGAGAAGGGATCTTGGTAGGCTAGCATTCCACTCTATAAGACAAAAGGACTACTAGTTAACTTCTTCACAAGGGCTAGCACGGACTATAAATACTCATCCCCCTTATTCAGCAAACCCACGGAACTCATTTCTTATTATCAAGGAGAGGGGAACCAAACTAATCATGAAAGTAGCTGGTGAGCACAGTGTAAGAGCAAGGTAAGAGGATGGTCAAGGGACATGAGTAGTCTGTTCCTCCTTTCTTTGACGACAAGAACAAGTAAGACAGTCAGATATGGAAAATCCTTGCTCTTTGGCTCTCCTTCTCTTTGATTCTGTTCTGACCACCACCCTCCTGAATGTAGTCAATTAATTTTCTCTACTGTCTTCCTGACAAAATTAACAAACCAGTAATGTCAGTCTCAATGATACAAATTGTACTATGCTACAAAAACAGACCCATAGATCAATGGAACAGAACAGAGAGCCCAGATATACACCTACGAATATATGGTCAATTAAGAAGCCATGAATATACAATGGGGAAAAGACAGTCTCTTCAATAACTGGTTTGGGAAAACTGGACAGCTACATGCAAGAGAATGAAATTGGATTACTAACTCCAAACACAAAAATAAACTTGAAATGGATCAAAGACCCGTGTAAGATGTGAAACCACAAAACTCTTAGAAGAAAAACATAGGCAAAAATCTCTTGAATATAAGCATGAGCAATATTTTCCTAGACACATCTCCTCAGGCAAGGGAAACAAAATGAAAAATTAACAAGTGGGACTACATCAAACTAAAAAGCTTCTGTATGGCAAAGGACACCATCAGTAGAACAAAAAGGCATCCTACAGTATGGGAGAATATATTCATAAATGACATATCCGACAAAGGGTTGACATCCAAAATATACAAAGAGCTCATGCACCTCAACAAACAAAAAGCAAATAACCCAATTAAAAAATGGGCAGAGGATTTGAACAGACACTTCTCCAAAGAAGAAATTCAGATGGCCAACAGGCACATGAAAAGATGCTCCACATCCCTAATCATCAGAGAAATGCAAATTAAAACCACAATGAGATATCATCTCACACCAGTTAGGATGGCCAACATTCAAAAGACAAACAACAACAAATGTTGGCAAGGATGTGGAGAAAGGGGGACTCTCCTACACTGCTGGTGGGCATGTAAATTAATTCAACCATTGTGGAAAGCAGTATGGATGTGCCTCAAAAAACTCAAAATAGAAATACCATTTGAAGCACGAATTCCACTCCTAGGAATTTGCCCTAAGAATGCAGCAGCCCAGTTTGAAAAAGACATATGCACCCCTATGTTTATCGCAGCACACTATTTACAACAGCCAAGAAATGGAAGCAACCTAAGTGTCCATCAGTAGATGAGGAGATAAAGACGATGTGGTACATATACACAATGGAATATTATTCAGCCATAAGAACACAAATCCTACTATTTGCAACAACATGGATGGAGCTAGAGGGTATTATGCTCAGTGAAATAAGCCAGGCGGAAAAAATACAAGTATCAAATGATTTCACTCATCTGTGGAATATAAGAATGAAGAAAAAACTGAAGGAACAAAACAGCAGCAGATTCACAGAATCCAAGAATTGACTAACAGTTACCAAAGGGAAAGGGACTGGGGAGGATGGGTGGGAAGGGAAGGATAAGGGGAAAAAGGGGCATTACGATTAGCATCCATAATGGGGGAGGAGGGGACATGGGGAAGACAGTATAGCACAGAGAAGACAAGTAGTGATTCTATAGCATCTTACTATGCTGATGGACAATGACTGTAATGGGGTATGTGGTGGGAACTTGATAATGGGGGGAATCTAGTAACCACAATGTTGCTCATCCAATTGTATATTAATGATACCAAAAAATAAAAATAAAAAAAGAACAAAAAGCCACCCTACAGTATGGGAGAATATATTCATAAAAGACTCAATCTGATAAGGGGTTAACATCCAAAGTATATGAAGAACTCATATACCTCAACACCAAAAAAACAAATAATCCAATTAAAAAATGGGTGGAGGACCTGTACATATTTTTCCAAAGAAGAAATACAAATGGCCAACAGGCACATGAAAAGATACTCCACATCGCTAACTATCAAGGAGATCAAAATCAAAATCACAATGAGGTATCACCTCACACCAGTAAGAATGGCCACTATCTAAAAGACAAGAAATAACAAGTGTTGATGGGAACACAGAGAAAAGAGAATCCTCCCTCACTGCTGGTGGGAATGTCAATTGGTGAAATCACTGTCGAAAGCAGTACGGAGGTTCCTCAAAAAACTAAAAATAGAAATACCATATGACCTGGCAATTCTACAAGGAATTTACCCAAAGAAAATAAAATCCCTGATTCGAAAAGATATATGCACCCCTATGTTTACTGCTGCATTACTTACAATAGCCAAGATATGAAAGCAACCTATGTGTCCATCAATAGATGAATGGATAAAGAAGGTATGGTGTATATACACAGTGGAGTATTATTCAGCCATAATAAAGAAATAAATCCTGCCATTTACAACAACATGGATGGACCTAGAGAGTATTATGCTAACTGAAATAAGCCAGGCAGAGAAAAGCAAATACTATATGATTTCCCTTATTTGTGAAACATAAAAACAAAACAAAACAAAAAATGAACAAAATCGCAGTAGACTCACAGACACTGAGAAGGGACTGACAGTTACCACAGTGAAGGCTTGCACAGGGAGTGGGGGATAAAAGGGCACAAAACTTCCCAATCATGATGTAAGTTGTTCACAGGGATGGGAGTTCAGCATAGAAAATAAAGCCAATGATTCTGTAAAATCTCCCAATGTTGACAGATAGTAACTGCACTAGTTGGGGGAGGATTTAATAATATGAGTAACTGTTGAGCCACTGTGTTGTATACTTGAAGCCAATATAAGACTGTATATCAATGATATTTCAATAAAAAAAACCTTTTTGCTACCTGTGTGCCAGGGAAATCATGCCTTATGCTCAAGGGTCATACAAATCTAGATAGAATTAAACTTTGTATCCTGTATCCAGTTAGATATGGTTAAAAGGTAGGGAGAAAATACTATGAGGACTCAGGAAAGAGGGTTCCTTCAGTACCCAGGATTAGGAATCAATACGCAAATGGGCTTTGGAGGATAAGAACCAGGGTAGGGCTAGGGAGACAGCCTATCACAGGAGTGTGGAGAAAACAAGCAGGTATCTTTGTTTGGCTACAACATACATAGTTTAAGAGTAGATAGTAAGGCTCTGACAATCAACTGGGGCCTGAATCCAGGCTAAGGAGTCTGTGCCTACAATGGCAAAATATTTAAAGTTAACCAAGCACTTATAAACAATTTCCAAAAAGTAATATTTCCACTATTCTACACATAAAAAATTAAAGTTCATCAAGGGTAAGTAACCTGACCAAGATTACACAGCTTTTAAGGTGAAATTCAAAGCCAGGCCCTCATGAACCAAAATCCAGGGTCTGTCCAACACCACCAGTGACTTTACAGAGTAGGAATGTCACAGAAGATGGGAACAACATGATCAGAACCTTGGAAGCACAACATAAGAAATAATGGAAATGACATCAAAGGGGAAAAAAATCTAAGAAGGAGGCTATTACAGCAGCCCAGACTAAGAGTGAGAACTAGGAGTGGCCGTGAGAACTACAAGGAGATGAATATCAGATATCCAGCAGGTTTTAGCAACTGATCAAATATGGAGGATAACAGAGGTCAGAGTAATAGCTGATAATGGCATTAACAAAAAAAACAGTGGTCTCTTCCATCTTCAAATGTAACAAATAAAAAACGACAAGAACCTTCTGGACCCTGTACTTTAACCTGCAGCTGCAACTTGCTTCCCTTCTCTCTTTACCATCAAACTTGTCTAAATTTCTCTTCATTCATTGCCTCAGTTTAATGTCTAAATTTTTCTTCATTCACTATCTCCGTTTAATCTCTCATTACTTTAACCTGCAGCTGCAACTTGCTCCCCTTCTCTCTTCACCACCAAACTTGTCTAAATTTCTCATTCACTGTCTCAGTTCAATGTCTATACTTCTTTTCATTCACTAGCTCAGTTTAATCTCTCATTCATTCATTTATTTATTTATGTGATAGGCTGAGAATGCCTGAGGCACATACGGGGTCCTGTGCTACTTGTGGCAAGCCCCCACAGACATGTCCCTACCAGAGTCAATGCTGTGGCTGGACCAGCCCTTGTGGTTCTTATTATGACTGCAAGATGTACCTACGCAAAAAACCACCACCAGGGAACTTAAGGAATAGGACTCATTAGTCACAAGCCCTGGAGGGACATGGCACTGATGCACTGGCCACACAGTGAGGTCGCAGGTAACAAGAGAGGGAGCAAGTGAAGATCTGTGGCTCTGCCTTTACTAGGGTCAATGGTGGGGTGCCTAAGATTTTGAATCTGACATTTATTTTGAAGAATGTCTTCTGCCCCCAAATGCCACTGAAACTCCTGTTTAAAGTCACCATTAACCTCTATTTTGCCAAATCCAGTGGAAATCTTAGTCTTCAGTATACTCAGCCTCTGAGCAGCATCCGCCTCAGCTGACCACTGCCTCCTCTTTTTTTGTACACTATCCATATAAAGTGGTCTTTAAGAATACAACAGGAGACAGACAACCCTGTGTTTGAGAATCAACTTCTCCAGTAATATTATCTTATGGTCTTGGGGCAAGTAATATTGCCCCTTCTTGGGTCACTTTCCTGATCTATAAAATTGAGATAATAAAAGAACCTACTTCACAGAGTCATGAGCATTAAATGCGTAAAAATACTCTTCTGCTTAGAACAGTGCTTGACAAACAGTAAACACTATAGCTCCTTGGCTTTTCAAGATACCAAAACTGTATTGATGTTCCTCATAACCTCTCTGGCCCCTCCTTCTCATTCCCTTTCTAAGCCACTCCATGTCTCCACAACTTCAGTCACCATACATGAGACCTAGATGTCCACAATAAGCCCTTCCTGAGGCCCAGAATCATACTGTTACCTACTCAACAGTTCTACCAGTACATTTTACAGGCACCTCACAGTCACCCTTTCCAAACTTACTCAAAACTGACCTTGCGCTTCTCCCCTCAACCTCCAAACCTGCTCTTCCTTCAGGGTGCCCTATCTTAATAAAAGAACTGCACCACAAGCCACTCACATGAGAAAAACTTGGGAATCGTGCTTACAAGCACCCCCTTAACCTCATTCTCTCCATAACCAATGAACCAAAGTCCTATGACTTTATTTCCTAAAATCTTTTCAAAACCTCTCTAATTCTATGGTTAGCACATTCAATGATACTACCATCATATCCTACCAGAACTGCTGCAGCAATCTAATTGGTCTTACCAAATCCATTTTGTTGCTCTCTCCCTCATCCTTTCTCTATTATGCAGCCTTAGATATTATTATCTAAGCATATTACTCCTCTGCTTAATGTCTGCCTTCCCACTGCCTTCAGGATAAAACCCTACTTGACCTAACTCCGGAATACCCTGTCAAGATTTTAACTCTCTCCTCCACTCACTTTTCAGTTACACTGGACTTTTTAAATTTTTTGTTTGGTTGGTAGGTTCCTCAAACTTGCCAGATTCCTCCCAATCTGAAGGCTTTTTTTGCATATGCTAATAACTTCTCCTCTTTGCCTGGTTACCTCTTACTCACCCTTCAGGTCTCTGCTTTAAAGGCTTTATCAGGAAAAGTGTTCTCTGATCCTACCTTGAAGAGAATATCCTACTCACTGCATCCTATATTTACGTTTGCAGTCTTTTGCGTAACTATAATTAACATTACTAGGATAAGTGCTTAATGTCTGACTTACCCACCAGACTGTAAGCTTCATGACAAAGGGGCCATGCCTATCGTTTTCATCACTGCATCCCAAAAGCTTTGCATGGTGCTTGACACATGGTTTAGGGCTTGTAATATCTTCTTGTTCCTACCATAGGGCTTTGCATTAGTTGGCCCCTCTGCTTACAGCTCTGTTGACTTAGATATGGTCTGCTAAGCCCTTGAACTTCACAAGATTGGCTCCTCATTACAAAATATCATCTCAGGGAGCCTTTACTCATCACCCAATCTCAAGGAGTGAGCCCCACCTTAACAAGTATTTCATCACCCTCTTAATTTCTACAAAGCATTGAGTTCTATCTGAAACTACAACATTTGGAAGTTCTAAAAAAGGCAAAGCCCACATAAAGTGCCTAGCACAGTGTAAACACTCAACAAACATTTAAATGAATGGAATCTCCTGAATGAGAAATGACTTTAAATTCATTAGCAAAATATTTTCAAACCCTGCTCCAACAAAGTCAAAAAAGAGGCAATATACCTCAGGGAACTTGGAAGCCAAGACTGCCTGCCTTGAATCTTGGCTCTTTCCCTTCTTAGCTGGAAAATCTTTAATAAGTTACTTAACTGCCCTATGCCTCAGTTTCCAAACCAGAAAATGAGAATCACAGAACCAACTTCAAAGGGTTGTTGGGTGTAAAGTGCAGTACCAAGCAGTATACACTCAATTAATGTGTTCTGTTATCCATAAAATGGGGTCCCCCCTTTTGTTTCATACACACCCCCATACATACATACATGTGAATATATATATATATATATATATATTCACACACAGATACATATATAACTATTCCTTTATCTTATTTACCCAAAAAGGCTCACTTTTTTGTTTACTGTACAACTCCAAGGACATCTTCCACGTGGATTAAAATATGTGAACGGCACCTTCTGGAACTGTGAAACATGGTGACACTGTCACTAAATTCTGGCAAGTCCCCAGAATTGTGATGATCAAAAGATACAAGAAACAGAGAAGTACTTTGGAAACTAGCAAAGCATCATAATATGATCACTATATTTACAAATCTAAATTCTCTTGAAGTCACTGTCAAAAACAAGAGTGGGTTGGTCAGATGACAGCCCTGACATGGAGGAGTTCCTAACTTCCATGATCCAGGGATACAAAGAGATGGATTAAGATTTAAGGCTACCCTGAAATCACACCGAGGGCCACAACCAGCTCGTGAGGTTGTTTCTCAGGAATGGCCATGGGGTATTCAGCTACAGGGCAATTCATAATATTTCAATTATTTGCTCACATCAACACCACAACTTTTATTTCATTTTTCTACTCTTCAAAAAGAATATCAAAAGGCAATTTTTTATTACAACTTAATTACTGATCTCAAGACAGTGAATACTTACTTTGGTTACCAAATAAATTGATCTTAGGATAAGTTAAAAGGAGTAATGAAGAAACCTGAAATTGGGTTGACTAAGGATTTGCCATGACCACAAAGTTAGTTTTGTGAAATCAACAGCAAAAACAATGCTTCATACTTATTTTGAACAAAACCCTGGGAAACACAATTTGAGAGTCCTTTCCAGCTGTTTTGTGTTACACTTTAAGATGAACAGGATGGAAACACAGATAGAGCACATCCACTGGATATTTCCCTTTAAACCAGGATTTTCAATCTCACACTATTGGCATTTTGCACCAGAAAAGTCTTTGTTGGGGAGGGGTGGATCTGTGTGTTTAGGATGTTTTAGCTGCATCCCTAGCCTCTACTCACTAAAATACCAGTAGTACTCCCTTAGTCTGACAATCAAAAACGTTTGCAGATACTGCCAAATGTCCCGAGGGGCAAAATCACCCATTGAGAATCCTACTTTTAATGAATCTGTTTCAACTGTCTAAAACATCCACCCATGTTCACACTTCCCACTTTCAAAAATCCCTCCCTCTGATCGTCCTGGTAACCCACACTTTATCTCGGAGTCTAACTTAATTTTTTATTTGCCTCTGCCTCCAAAATCCTCAGAAATCACATAGTACAACTTCCTTAATGACAGGTCAGTTCCCTTGTTCAAAATCACAGTTGGTGAAAAAGTTGACATTAGGACTCAGGGCTCATGATCCCCAATCAAGTTCCCTTTCCATCATAACACACTGCTATCCCGCAGCCACCAAGTTTTATCAGTCCCTTTCACTATCAACGTGTCTGCCATCCATCTCTTCCTTTCCATTTCTACATCTATACCCCAGAACAGTGGTTCTCAAAGTTTCACATGCATCAGAATCACCGGGCTTGTTAAAACACAGATAGCTGGGCCCCAACCCCAGAGTTTCTCATTCAGTAAGTATAGGGTAAGGCCCCCAAAAGTTTCCAGTATGTTCCCAGATACCCAGAGGATGCTTATGCTGCTGCTGGTAAGGGGACCACACTTTAAGAGTGATTGTCCTAGAATTCAGATACATATCACCTCAAGAGATAAACTGTTTCAATATCCTTCTAGCCACCTCCCTGACCTGAAATTGTAAAAATACTAGTCCTAAAATACCACTCTGATCAAATTACTATTTGATTAAAGACAAACCACAATTTCAAATGGTTCTCTATTTTCCATACCTGGCTTTCATAATTATTTAAAATGCATTCCCAACATTGTCAACAGTACCTTCCAAAACAAATCTACTTTGGCCCTACTAATCTAATGGATGTCCTCAGTATAGGTTTTAAAGGCTTCCCACTCCATAAATAAGGCTTATGCTGTCTTTACCTCCTAAAAGGCCACCCTCTTCCCTCCTCTTCTCTACCTACCTGAAGGAGGCCTTCACCACTGTATTTGCCAAAACCATTCATTTGGTCACTATCTGCTGCTTTTTATCTTTATGGCTTAAGTTTTTACCAAGTACTCACAGATAGAGAAAACCCTCAAGAACCTAAAATTTAAAACAGAAAACAATGATATGAGTGGCATGCATAAAGGGCTTGACATATACACAAACTGCAAAATTACTGTTGTTTTAATAGTTCAAGTACAGTAAGTTCAATGTTCACAAAAAGAAAGAATGTACCAATTCTGTAAAAAGCAAAATCAAACACGGCTTGTTAAATATATGTAGCTATCTCATTTAGGAATTTAGGATGTTAAGCAGATATCTGTCAGGGAAGGACTTTTAAAAGTAGTCTCAAAAAAAGAGAAAGGTTACTCAGTCTACAATTTCCTATAACAGGAGTGGGTGTCATTTTTCTGTATGAAGTACACCACAAGAGAGAGATGGTGTGAAAAAATGAACAGTGGGTTGAAGGTCTGGTTCCACCCCTTCCAAACTTTGTGATTCTGGGCAAGTCAAGGCCACTTTCTAAAGACTCCATTTCCTTTAAAAAATTAAGGTTTAAAACCATACCCTACCTACCTTCCAGAGTTGTTCTGAGGATTAAATAAGGTAATGTATATGAAAGAACCGAGCCTAGTACTTGGCACATATAAATGTTTTTGAATTTTAAACTTTGTTGATATGAAAGAACAATGCAAAAATACAGTATTATTCCAAAAATGAGATTAAACAGAGCAAATTAATGAAAGCTGATTAAGGATGTTTATTTTCCAAGAAGAAAAAAAAGGACATAAAATAATATTATGTATATGCATGGTATATAGTAAAAATGTCAACTCCCTGACTTAATGGCCAAACCAAGTCTTGAAGGTAACACAAACACCATCACTTGCAACTTCACAACTTCAAGGTTGTCTAAAAGTCAACAAAAACCTTGATGTAGAGTTTAGAACAAGATTAGAGATAGGAGAACTTAAAATTCAGACTGCTTTTAAAGTCAACTAGACTTTTTTTGTTGTTCTGATACTATAATTATACCCCCAAATCTATAAATGTGTTCATCTGGCAAGTATGCTAATAAGCATTAATTTTTATTTGTTATACCTTAGATCTTCTAATATTTATGTACATTGACCCAACTTTGAGATATTTTGCTCATCCCTGCACATCAAACTCTCCTCCATTCTAGTGGCCTATTTCTAGCACTCAAGAAAACTGGTAGCTAAGAAAAGTATTTATCAGGGCTTTCAACAATATCAACAAATACTTATGGAGCACCTTCTAAATTGTAGACTGAGTATTTGTATTTTTCTTTTTTTGAAGTTACTTATTGAGCACTTTCTGTGTGTCACACCGTGCTTGAAGCATCCAGCATACACCATAAACAAAAAGTCCCATCTCGCAAGGAGCTCGCTTACACTGCAGTGGAGAGATAGGCACAAACAACACGAACTGAAGTGTAATAGTGATTAGTGCTCAGCAAAATAAAACAAAGTGATAGAGCTTAAGTACAGCCCTTATTTTGGGTCCCCAAAATACAGCTTACTTGGAAAACTGACACATAAGAATAAAGAATTAGCTCTCTCATTATATGCATTTTGAATCACCCAAAAATGGGCAGCAAGTTTTTCCTACATAATTAGGAAGGAGGCTCCAACACCCATAACAATGTACTTTTCCACCAACACAGACTGAAGGTTAAGTCTAATGAAATTATTATAATAAGCAAACCCAAAAATTTAGACTACCTGTAATTTTTCTCTTGTTAACAGTATACTTTCATGCTAGAGAAAAAATGCCTTAAAATTAGGATTTTATTTTGCCTAGTCCGTTCCTGGTCAGAAAGACCTTACAGTAGGGTCATTCAAAGAGGGAATGTTTGCAAAAGGGATAATCTGGTAACTGATGCTGAATATGGGGAGACCCCCCCAAAAAGGTGAGAATATCATCACCCCATTTCTTGGACAGATAAATTATTTGGCTATTTCAGAGAGAATCATATACAAGGCACATTAACAGGATTTAACATCCAATAGTATAATGACATCCTTCAGAAAATGTCTTAATCTCATCAAGATTGACAAGCAAACTGAATTCTCAAGTAAAGAGTCATCTTCCCCTTCAGACAAAGCTAGAAGGCTTACATGAATTCAAGAGAAAAAAATACTCAGGTCACATAAGTTCTTTTAACCTGAAGTATATGGTCTTGACTTTAATTTAGACTGACTTAGGTGTTGATTTATTTCTACAATTGCCTTTGGCAGGGGCTAGTGAAATTTCTTCCGTACTAAATGTAACTCATGTACAATATACTTTACAGGTTGAGAGCAGATATTAAAATCCATTATATTTATAAGAAAGGTCATCTTTCCCAATAAAACCAAAAAAAGTCCCAAGTTAAAACTGAAGGTCATCATACTACATAGAAATCTTATTTTGCACTTGATTTCCTCTGTAACAATAAGTGTTACTCAGGATTGGTGTGATTTCAAAAACCTAAAGATCATCAATTACAACTGCTAAGGATTCAACTAACATTTCAGATTTAAAAAGTGTAAGACATTCTGAACATTTAAACACACATGGACAGTGACAAACATCTAACCAATACTATGGCTCATGAAACTAAATGAAGGAAAAAAAGTTCCAGGTTTAGTACCTGCCAATATTTCTCAGAATTTCAGATAAGATCCTTTATCTAAATCTACTAGATATACAGAAATAATCATCTTTACCTCAGACCAACCAAATAACCACCTGCCACCAAAACTGAAGCTCTTATCCCTCTCTTGAACTGTATCAACTTGCCCTGGAGATCTATCTAGCTTTGCTCTAGTAATACATACATAAAACTACTAATCTTTTCATTAAAAAAAAAATCTGTCTTGCTTAAGAAAAGTCAAACATGTTTACCCAGACACTACCATTTCCTTCACTGCAAAATAAGTATTCTAGTTTCAGAAAATGGAGCTTATGCCCCAAATCTGCAAATACACACCATCTTCAAAGGTACCATTTTCTTCCACATGGAATAGGTAAATAATAGTTTGGCAAAAGACAAGCCAATTTTTTTCTGAACTATTTCTGATTTTTTTTTTTTAATGACTGTCACAAAACATGAAGGAAGTGTATCAAAATTTACGAAATTCAACCTATGCATTTGAAACAGCTATGTCAGTAAAAAGCATTAAGAGGATCTATTTAATCACTACTAGTATTCTTGTTAGTAAAAACACAACTTCTTTTTTTTAAGATACGTAAAGCATTCTGAATACAAAAAAGTCACTCTTGCTCTAAAATGAGTTCGGACTCAGACTTCTGATACTGGTACTATGTCTTCTCTCCCAAGAGGTTATTTTGAAGGTGTCATAGAAGAATGACCATTTATTTAGATTTTGTCCCCTGAAACATGGAAGTCAGTCAGGTCAGTAACACTAAACTCAAAGTAATAAATTCAATTTGACCAATACATATTGTATGAGACCACAGAAACTTTTAATCACTCAGTCAAATCAGTAAACCTGTCATTTTGTCTCTCTTACAAATTTTATGTTCCATAGTCAATAGCTGCAAAACAAAATTAAGTTCTATACTTTGGCCTACTTTAAAGATACAGTGTTAAAAAATAGTTAACTACTATAAAATTAGCCTCTATACCTTTATGTTAGTCTTAAAATTCCTCAAATATGATCTAAGATGATCAACAGAGAATGCTGTAATATGAGCACTCACCATAGCAACATTAAGTTTGTTAAGCAGACTGCCACTTAAATAAGTCACCAATATGCTCTCATATCAAAAGCTGTATTATGGAATGGACTTACACTTCAGATATAATTTCTTCATGTACTCTTAGAAAGGAAAACAGTCATCAGTCACCCTAAACTTCAAGATTTACCCAAATTATAGATTCCCCACAAATATGTGATATACCCTCTTACATATGTTACCGCTACAACACATGCCCCAAAAGAAAAAAATATGCTAGATAAGGAAAGGGTTAATGGTGTGACAAGTAGTAATCACTTCACAATTAATTACAAAAAAAAAAAAAACAACCTTACCAGGACAAAAGTCAGATTCCTTGGATCTCCTTACCACTACCTCCCTACTTTGTTAAAAAATATGAAAGCTTTTGCTTGCTGAATGAAAAAGGTTCTTCCTTTGATGGACTGGAACCCAAGAACCCTCAGTTATTTACATAACAGCTCAACAATTCTACAAGCTTGATGGGCTAAAAATAAATTCCATATAGCAATAACTACCTGGGAAGAGAATTTTGCAGCATCCTCTTTCTTTCCTTTTCACAAAGAAAAGTTTAATTCAAGAAATGTCAAGAACAAAAATAAATCCTAAATATACAAGATTCCATTCCTGATGAAGTTTATTTCTAGAAACTAGAGATAAAGAATCATAATCTCAACACATGGATTGGGAGACAAGAGGCGAATTTCTGAAATAAGGATTGCCAGAACATATGCCTAATGGATATACTTGCCAATGCACTCCACACTTTTTCAACAATCACATTAAAAGAAAAAAAAAGTAACCTTTTCTCTAAAAGAGTGGAGATCATCAGAAAATGAATTAGAGAATCACTCTTTTCTCCTCAAACTCAGTGTAAAACAAAGCCAAATAAAACCACCATAAATTCCTTCAGTAATCTTCTGGGCCTCAGTTCAGTCAATTTTACATAATAAATAGGATTCTGTGACTTTCCTCATACCCACTGTACAAATACAAATTCAAATTTTTGAAATGAATATATAGTGAGAATATTAATAAAGCTCTCTGATTAGGGAAAACAAGAATCAAATTCTTAAACTCCAATAGGGACATCTTGAGAAGTAAACAGGACCCAAAGAAGAAAGTACTCATATATACATACAAGCTAATTCCCTCCAAATCATTACTATGTAAAAATTTCTTTCACCAAGATGTATCTCATACATCCCTCCCAAAATACAGAACTTTATCTACAATCCAGTATGATATCTTTTCACAACCAATCCCTATCAGTGTTAGTTAAAAAAAAAATTAATAGTTCTGCTCAAAGCCACAAATACTGGCACACCATAATCTGAAAAAATATACAGAACTATCCTTTCTTCAAAAATTTCTTACCCTCTAAAATTTGCAAGCTAATCTAACTTCTTTAGATTTATTACAGCATCAATATTACAAAATCAGGAATCTTTGTCACAGTGTAATCCACAAAATCTTTTGATTTACAATGGTTTCTAAATAACTTAAAGGCTATATGTAACTCCATTTCCAAACAGCATGAATATTAAGGTTCTTACTGCTTGGCCTAGAAACTGAGATATTAACATATCTTCTCTCTCCTGTGGTGCATAGAAAAGCCACTTGAAAAGTTTTAATCACAGTACTGTTCACAAATGGAAACAAATATTTATTCTGCTTCAAAATTTAAAAAAAAAGTCAATAAAATACTAACCAATCTCTGGCTGTAACGAATCCTTTCTTCTTCGGGTTCCATCTCTCACTCTTCTGTTGAAATTACTGTAAAGAAACCACTCCAGGGCTGCCTTCCTCTTCCTTCTTAGGAACCAGATTGCAACACTAAATAATGATATGAGCAGAGATGAGAACTCACCCTCAAACTCAAGCTTTCTTTTCAAGGAAACAAGTATTTAAGACGTGTAAGTTAAAGGTTCTCTGAAAAATCTGGTTTCTCCGCATCAGTTTGGGACCTCTCTGTTCGTGGGCAAGTGGTTCCCTGTCACGATAAATATTAATCACACTACAACCGTCTGAGGCCTGGGTAAAAGAGATGTTGGTCTCAGTTCCTTGCGGACGGGCCGCACCACTTGTCTCTCCCCACGGGATCACAGTAAGTGAGGCTCCCCTTCACGGCAGCATCAGCCGAAAGAAAAAAAAGCGGGGCTGCGGGGCAGTGAGACAGACACGACACCAGGACTTTTATCTCTAGAAAGCGGACCAGGTGAAGCAGGCACTGAAGTGATCCAGATCCTAAGCAAATTTAGTTCTCTCTCTCTGATAGTAAATGAGAGCACAGACTAACTATATAAAGAGGACAAGAAATCCTAAATCTTTACGATTTAAGTAAAGACTACAAATAATTTCCCATAGCCCTCTGGTAAATCCGTGCACAGTCGTCGCCTGCCTTTCTAGACAACCAAGACCTTTTTCATTCCCAAACCAACCCTCCACCCCAACACAAGACTGTACAACTCTGAAACAAACAAGAGAGTTGCAAATCGGGGACAAAAATTCCATTAGATCGTTTTGGATCAAGTAATAAACGATTCTATATCTACAGATAACTCTTTTCCGAAACGACGACGGTCGATCCATAATACCAAGAAAGGTTTTTTTTCTGAATATTCTCATGGATAATGGCTTCCATGGGGAATGCATATTTTTTTTTCCTTTCTGTAACTACATTACAACTTCGTTAATAGCATCCTTTTTAAACTGCTACGAGACCACAGGAGCCGATGACACAGTTCGCGAGAGCAGTTTGTGGCAGAGCCCTCCTGGGGGAAGCCCTCACCCAAGTCGGGGGGGAAACCGTGTTTGCACCCCCTGAAGGAGGACCACCGGGATTGAGAACAACCAGGGCAGGAAAGGAAAAATCTCGCCGGGCTCCCCCAGGGAAAGGGGTTTCAATGATTTACCCATCGGAAAAAGAAATAGAAACTTTACATTAAGTCTTTAGATAACACAGCGAACCAAACTTCCAAGGGGGGTGGGGCGAGGCGGGGGAATCTCACCGGGGATTTTGCTCGTGAGTTCTTGTCCAAGTGAGAAGTAAAAAATTCCAAAAACTGAGGAAAAATTAAATCCCAAACGTCGTCTTCGGTCTTTTCCGTGGATCAAACCAGTATTCAGATAGGGTCACAGCGACCCGGAAAAGAGGAAACAGTTGCTGAATCAAACCTCTTCTGGCTTTGGAAACCGGGAGTCGGAGGCGTCAGGAAAGGGGAGCACGACCCCTCGGCGCCGAGCCTCGGGTGCCCCCGCCTCCCCCGGGCCAGCGGTCAGCAGCCCGAGACCGAGCCCCGGGCCAGCCCCAGGCGCGGGGAGCGCCCTCTTCGCCGTGCCCTCGGCAAGCAACCGCCGGCCGCCTCCGGAGCACAGGCGCGGCGGCCGATCAGCTGAGACCGGCCGGCCCGAGGCTCCCCGCGCCGCCCCGGCCCCCCGGAACGCGGGCCTCGGCCCCGGGGGGCGGAGAGGGCGGGAGCGGCGCGGCGAGCCGGGCTGGGGGCCCGGGCTCCCCTCGCGTCTCCCCCTCAGCCCGGGCTCCGCGCTGCGGGACGAGCCCCCGGCTACTCCCCAGTCGCAGAAGAGGGATTCCAGGGAATGGGCCCCCTGGCGTTGCCCCTCCTCCCGGAGCGCCCCCTGCCCAGGATAGACAGAGCGGCGACAGGCCCAGCCGCTGGGAAGGTGCTCTGCGAGCCGCAGCCACCGCCGCCGCCGCCGCCGCCGGGGAGGGGTGTTGTTTCCCTCACACAGGAGGAGCCGCTGGAGCAGCCGCCGCCATTTTGAACCCGTCAGACTCTCACATACACACAGCTCCTCCGAGGCGCACTGCGCAGGCGCCGCCTCTCTACCCCTCCTCCGACTTGCCTCTCAGCCCCTCACCCCCCTTCAAGCTTCCCTCCGCTTCTTACCGCTCTCCCGGGCGCACGTGAACGCGCACGCGTCACTCCCCTCTAACGCGGACACTTCGCTGGCACGCGCACGCGCGAATGCGTCGGCCTCGAATCGCCCGCGCCCGGAGACGCCGACGCAGCTCCCCGCCCCCACCTCGCGTCAGCCTGCCGGCCCTCCCGCCGGCCCACCGCCCCCGCTCTCCGCCGGCCTTCCTTCAATGCTCCGGCCGGGCCCGTTCGCGCCTGCGCGCAGGCCACAGATCCTCCTCCGCGCGCGCCCTCCCCCTTCTCCCCCACACGCCGTCGCCCTAACACACACTTCGAGTCTGATCCCGCCCCTCGTTGGCCAGCTGCGCCGGCGGCCCTCCCCCACCTCTCCAGGGAGGGTGGTGACCCCCGACCCCCCCACCCCCCACAAAGCACAACACACACACAGATACCCAGCGGTGGGGAGAAGTGCCCCGTTTCCTCTCAACCACCCTCTACCCCTGTCGGCTCGTCACAGTCACACAACCTGAGGACCGGCGGCCTGGGCCAGGAAAGCCGTTGCTCGCCTCAAAACGAGGTCTCCCGGGGTCAGGCCGCTGGGCCGCGCTAACCGACCTGGGCGCCCCGCTTGGGTCTGCCCAGAGCGGGGGACGCAGGCAAGGGGCGCCTTCCCGCCGGTTGCCCTTTTTTGGCGCGCCGGCCGGTAGGCCGAGGCCAGCCTGCCCACCATCCCCGGGCAGGCCCCGGCGCCCCCGCCGCGGGGATCGTCCGTCCTCGGCTCGGGGGGGCTCCTCGGTGCAGCGGCCCGGCCCCGCCTCACCCACTCCTCGCCGCTCCGAAGGGGCAGGAAACGGGAGTAGCATGTCTGTCCTGGGTTCGGCTCCCCCGGGGGAACTCCAAGCTCTTGACAAGGGCGTCCACAGGTACTAGGCACGGAAGTGGTGTCCGCGACGGCCTGGGGGCGGCAGCGGCCGGTGCGCCCACCGCGGGCCCCAGACACCCGGGAGATGGCCCTGGAGGCCCCCGCTCCTCGGCCATGCTCAGGTTTCCGCCGCGCCGATGCCCCCGGCGGCCCGGGTGGGACGTGACCCCGCCCCCGGCGAGCCGGGGCGCCCCCCATGGAGGGGTGAGCCGGCCGCCCCCGGGCCGACCCCGCTGCCCCAGGCCGCGGCGGGCGCAGGAGGCCCAGCCGGGAAGATGTCTCCTCTCGGTGCACGCAGCTTCGCGCGAGGGTCAGCGACGGGGAAGCGGTCGCCCGAGCCGCGCCGGCCCTGCCCACGAACGACTCCGCGGCTCCACAGCTGCCCGACGGGCTTAGCGGGCCGGGGACGTCGACGGAGTCGGGCCACAGGTACCTGAGCGAAGCCATGCGAGCAACCCGACCGCGATCAGGGCATTTCCCCAGCAATCTCGTGCTCTGGGGCCCGTTTAAATTGTAAATCCCATAAAGGGCTGTGGCTTGGGCGTTATGCATCCGGGTCGGCACTGTTGCCTTCACTTCACTCTAGTTGAGAAGGTGTCAGTCACGCAGATCTTTTCCTTCCTGCCTTGGTTTCCCACTGTTTAACCTGATTCCTAGGATCTGGGGATATAGGAGGGGAAGGGTATGGCGTGCGTCATTCAACTTCCATAAACAACCTGCAACTCTTTCAGGAGGGGTTTTAGAGAAACAATTGAAATAGATAGCTCCTACTGCTATCAGGGTTTGAACTCTAGGGAAAGGGTACTATGTAAACCCAAGGTGTTCTTCTTTACCACACGAGGTTTTTCTACATGCAAACAGGGAGTTTTATAGAGCTTCTCTACGTTTCACAACATCTTCAGAAGACAAGCTGAAGTGCCCATTAGTATTACACACTCATTTTAAAGATAGAACATTTAAGTATAGAAAGGTTAAATAGCTTGCATGATCATTCTAACAGAGCAGAGTCCCGTGCTCTGCGACAGTAGACTGCAACATCTCACAAACAACAAAAGGTTTGTTAATATAGTATCACCGTCTTACATTCCAGTCACTGGGAAGCATTCTTTTTTCTGATATCAGTTTTGTTCAGACTTCTTAGATTTTTCAGAACACTGATAAGATCTTCACCAAAACTTTGTCGGGTCTAAAGCCTTTTTAAGTCTTTCAGACTATAGTAAAAATATATTTTAAAGGCACCAATCTTTCACACTGGCGCCACCAGACATGGTCCCTTAGGCCCCCCAGCTCTCTGTATATATAGGAAAGGCAGGAGCTTGTTTAGTTTTTAAGTAGGAGAGAAAGACTTTTACCATTGTCAGATTAAGTAAGTGTCGGGCCTCATTGCTATTTGCAAAATAAACAGCTTTATTGCCTTCCACCTCATCTCTATAACCCATGGGATACTTGGGGGGAAGAGAGAGAGAGGGTCTCTAGCAGTGGTTCAAACTTGATCTTGCCCTTTTTCTTAAGGTCCAGAGCCCCTTAAGTAATAAACCCTCAACATTAAGTTGCTAATCTTCAGCAGACACATGCCTCCTACAGGTTAAACTGAGGTGGGTGTACTGGAAGGAAATCTAAGAGAAGAGGTCTCCAAGAACAGTATTAGTAACTTATTTTGAACAGGACTGCAAGTAAAGGTTTGTCAGATTGCAACCAGCTCTTTTCCAGTTGAAAGCCATTTAACTAGTCTGCACTGGGGGAAATGGCATTTAAACAGATATACACAATGGTTTCTCCACAGGCAGGCTTTGTTAATATTCGAAAGCAGATGTGCAGGGTAACAGAGAGCTATGATGGCTAATGATTCCCCCACAAACACAGTGGATCTGGTTGTCAAGGGCATATTGAGAGACTCACTGCTTTGCCCTAAAAGAGCCATTTTCAAGGAGAATAGAGCTTGGGGGATTCACCAAAAAGGCTGCTAGAATTAGGAACTATATGACTTCAACTGCAGCTGCAGGGAGATGAGAGGAGTGGCAGATGGGAAGGAGGAAAGAAAGATCCCTTCTAAAAACATTGAGAAGAGAATCCCTGGCTGGAATAATCTGGTGTCTTAATAAGATACTAACAAATGTTTGCATTCTTGAGCAAAGTTAAGGCCAACAAGTGCTGAAGAGTCAAAATCCAGATCACTGACTTCTTTGGGGTGACTTATAGTGGGTGAAAAGGAACTCTATCTGCTCAACTAAGTTAAACTACTTCCAATTTTTCTGCATTCCCAATGTTTAGGAAGAAGTAGGGATATCCCAAACAGGGGAGATCTAAACCAAAAAGAAAGAAGTTGGTCTTGAAAGTCCCCTGTAAGGTAGCACATTGTGGTTAAAAAGCTTTGGCATCAGAGACTAAAGGTCTACTCTCCTGGGCACTAGCTATTAGAGCCTAATAAACGCCAAAGTCTCAGTTTTTCATCTGTAAAGCAGGAAAAATATCTCTAAGGACGAAATGAATAAGGTCAGTGTCAGGCACATTATAATGTCCAATTATGAGCATTTACTGTGTTTCTGACCTCTAGTTTGAAGGGAAGTTTTGAGTAAAAACGCTTCAGTATTTAAATTTGCATAGAGTGTAAGTAGTGACTTGTTCATGGTGTCCACTCTTTCCTTTTCTGGCTCCTAGTCTCTTTCCATCTCCGCCCCTGGTGTCACCTACCTCCTGAGGTCTGTTTCTTTCCATCCTTCTCCCCATCACACTGCCACTCCCCACCTGCTGTGTTCATCCCTCTCTCCCAGCCTGATCCGTTGTCATCTATTCTCTCACCAGCAGAGTAGATCTTACTTGCCTATTTCCTTTACCCATCCATTTGGTGCACTTAATCATGTGCTATCTAGTTTTGTTACTTAATCATTTCCTAAACATCTCACCCCACACCCCTCCACCAGATTTTAAGTTCCTTCAAGACAGGAGCAAGGCCACACTGTGTTCCTCAGAAGACCTTCCAAAGTCAGTATTGCATGCTTCCTGTGTCAACCCAAGGAGGGATAAAAACTAGGTGTTGAGTGATTATGAGTTTTTAGGGGATAGAAAGTTTTCTTTTGAGTCTGGAAGTAAAATCTAAATTGATCAGGAAACAAAAGGAAGTCAGAAATACCCTGCAAATTGTCATGTCATTGAACATGGATGACATGACATCATTGGCACATGAAATTCTTGTAAGTTTTACGGAGCATGGTCGGCCCTTTCCTTGGGACTGACGGTCCACAGCCCTCCCTCACCTAGTGCCTCCTTGCTGCCATTTCTTCTAGGCATGTGGCCTGCCTTTGTGCAGACCCACCCCTCTGAAGTCGTGGGGTTGGAGAGTCACTGTTGGGGCAGCTGCAGAAGCATCTGGGATCCACCTGCACTTTTTAGCAGCCTTAGCTTTGCCCTGGGGCCAGGCCACTCTCACTTCCACTTCTAAAAGGGAGGGGTCTGCCTTCCCCTAGAGTGGGTCTGTAAAGATGCCAGTCCTGTGCCTTACTGCACCTGTGCTTGATAGTGGAAGTTTCTGTCACCCTGGGGCTTCAGGGTCAGTCTGCAATCTTGTGCTTATTCGCTCGCTGACTGGTGATAATCTTGCAGTGCTCCAGCCACATCCCCAAAGGGCCAGTTGCCTAAGCACTGAGGACTATTTCTAGAACTTCCCAGCAGGTCTGATCTTTGCCCATTTCGTCAAGGGCATTCAGGGCCCTTTGTCAGCTTCGGCTGAGGCTGAGGCTGGCGCTCCTTCGGCTGTTCTGTGAGAAGCCCTTACCAGTTGTGTATTATTAGCCCAGTTCCCTAACCTATCAGGAACCCCGTTCTCTCTTCAGTAAAACAGCGATAATGACTTCCGCTAGGATTTCCTTCTAGGATTATTGTGGAGTCAAAGGGACTAATGGACACAAACCCCCTATGGAAGCTGGAACAGAACATGCTTAGAAGGGATTGCTCAAATTTCCTGTTTCTTTTCGTTTATTTTTTTCCCACATGAAGGATTTGTTTTGTTACTGAGTATCTTTTGCCCAACACTAAATTAAGTGCTTGGGTTGAGAAAGGAGTTTTGAAAAATTGGAAAGCTTGGCTTTTACCCTTGAAGACTTCACATCACAGAGGAGATACCATGAAGATGTGACATGCTTGAGAGAACAATCGTCATTATAGTGAATCACTGGAAGATAATGTGACAATAAGAACTGGATATAGAATTCCACTTGGATCTTGGATGTAGACCCCATGGGGTAGGGAGTTTTGTTTAATTCATGTTCATTGTGGCATCGCCTGTGCCTAGAATAGTGCCAGGTATAGTTAGTACTCATTCATTTGTGTTTATTGAATCAGTGAATAAAGTAGTGCAGTGATACTTTAGAGGGACAGAGGAGTGTGAAGGCCTAAGGGCTTTGATCCCTTCTAGAGAAGTTTGGTTTTGATAGAGGCACATATGGGCTGGAGCAGATGATTGACAGAATATCAATTATTCTAGGCACACTGTTTCTGCAGCTGTCACTTCAGCTGGAATAGAGGTGATAGGAGCTAAAGCCCCTGCTCCTGCCGGCCAAGCAAGGAGGTAAGGATGCGACTCTTAGGCCAAGGTCTTCACTCTCTTTTGATTCCAGCTTCTCTTGTGATGTTTATTTTTTGGCTTCAGTTACTTCTGCCATCTCCAATTGCTGGGTGTTGTCTTTAGAGTCCATATTGGAGCACAGCTTTTGATGTGATATTATAAACCTAAAATCTCTAGTCAATTTTCTAAAATGCCTCTTTATGCTGTTTTTTATATCTGAAGTGTATAATTTTTAAATGACAATCTTCTTTTTTCCCAAAATGGTTGCGAAATATTTAAATTCAGTCTTCTTTTTCTTTCTGGCTAAATCCATTTTCCCACTCTTGGGGGACCACAAGAAAATATTACTGTGCTTACAGTGAGATTTTCACGTTGTATTTTTTGCAATTATACCTGATTTGCCACAGATTGGAGTTCATGCTTTGATTTGGTCACAATTAATAGATTTGTGTTTGCTGTTGATCAAATTGTCCTCTTGTTGGTGAACTACATATTCCTAGCTTTCTATTCCTTTGTAATTTTATTAGTATAAGAAATGTGGGCAACACCACATCTGTATCTTAATCCTTTACTGTTTAAACTGTTTATCCATCTAGGGTAGTCACATGTACAAGTACAAAAACATAATAAAAAATTTAAAAAGATTTGCTCGTGTTTTTTTATTTTTATTTTTTTAATCTGTTTTTAATATGTACATTTATATTGGTGAGGGCTTATGTTTTGCTTAAACATTCATATTTTCTATAGTATTTTAGGCATTCTCTATTTCACTTTAGTATTTAGTACTCATTTACTATTTCCTGTACTTTATGAACTTTATTAGTGAATTTAGAAAAGTGGGCAAATTGAATTCTCAATTCCAGCTTGCTGAAAGATAAACATCGAATAGGCAGTGGTTTCCTTTTTCTGAATCTACATTATTCCTCTTGAAGGGACTTTGTTTCTTTCTATATGCATTTAAGTTGCTCCTTAATACACAGGCATGTAGTTTGAATGCTGTTGATAGCAGAACAATACTCTTGATTTCCAATGCTTTCTCTTCATTCTCTAGTGCATTTCTGATCAAACCTGCCACCCACTGCCTTACATTTGACTGGATCTCTATTTGACCATTGTTGTCATCAACCACAAAATAAATGCTAATTTCTAACTACCCGCTGGATCCTCAAGATTCAAAGTATAAGACTTGGACGCTCAAGGAGCTTACAGTTTAAAAGGGGGAAAAATGACTTCTTTAAAAATGTGAACCCGTGTAGACAAATAACAGCATGGCAGAGTTGGCAAAGGGAGAAATGAAGTTGGTTCCTGTAGAGCTTTGGAAGCGCAGCAATACTTCTGTCTCTCCCAGGACCTCCTGGTATGTTTACTTGGTGCTGAACGAACTTCTTCCCTATAGTATCTTTTAGGTCCTCATCTATTAAGGGGATATTAGCACTGAAATCACAGAATTGTAGAGCTGGCATGGAGCTTAGAGGTCACTTAATCCAACCTGCTCATTTAAAAAACTGGCAGTCTGAGACCCAAAGATGCTAAGTAGCTTGGCCAAGGTCACTCAGCTAGTTTAGTAATGAAATTGGAACCATAAACCATGTCTTCTGATAGTTGATTTTTCTGCTACTCTTGAAACTGATGACATTTGTAGCCATCAGATCTAATTCATTCACTCATTCCTTCCCAAGAAAGGTCACCTGCCCTTGCAGGTTACTATGCTTGGCACTGGGGTTGCAATGTGACAGTGCGCAAGACTACACAGTGGGGGGACCAGGTGGCCACATAAATTAGCCTCCAAACTTGAACCTTTGAAAGAGTGAAAGGATCAGACAACTACATGCATATGAGATATAAAACAGGACAAGTGCTATGATGGACATCAGGACTCTGCAGGATACAGAAACAGTCTATACAGGATATTGTGAGGGAATAATGGTGGGAGGGGCCAATTCTGCTGCAGGGGAGGAGTGCCCAGTCAGAAGTCTTCGTGGAAGAGGTGATGCTTGAAAGTTAATGGATTTTTGATACACACCAAGAAGACAATGGGGGAAGAACATTTCCCATTCTTGGTGTGCTCTGGACGGATGGCCAACAAGAGCTGAGCCTGCAGAGAATGAAATCCTATCCTAGAGGACCTTTCCCACCATATTCAGCAAGTAGACAGGGTTTTGTATTTTGTAGGGGACAGGTATTTGGGCATCCAGGCAGTAAATATTATATTTATTGAGTGTCTGCTAGGTAGCAGGCACTGCTGTAGTCTCTAGGAATACTGTGGACACAGCAGGCAGAGCCCTGATCTGAGAGACAACATGTGTAGGGGTCCCTCAGGGACCCTGGAAACACCTCTGTGATCCAAGTGCAGCTGTACCATTCAGGGAACGCATTACCTTGCCAAGCACATGGTTCTCAGGGTTTCCCCCTTCGGATGTAGATAAAGTAACATTCAACAGTGCTCGAACAGTACCTGGAACATAGTAAGTGCTATAATAATATAAATAAACTGGTGACATAAAACTGAGCTAGCTTACAGTTGGGAAAACCATAGCAAATTATTTATTAGATAAATTCCATGAAGAAAATAGGCAGACTTTTCTGAGGTGACATTAGAGTTGAGATTATATGACAAAAAGGAGCATTCCAGGGAGAGAAGAGCTTGAGTAAAGGCCCTCATGGAAACGGACGTGTGCTCAGAAAGGAGGAGACCCGAGTGGCCGAGATGGAGAGGTGTGAGGTGAAGTCCCAGAGTGGCCAGGCTGGGCCACCCAAAGCTTGCCTTCAGGGCACAGGCAACCCATGGTGGGCATGGAAGCAGAGGAATGACAAGGTCAAATTTATGTTTCAGAAAGAACCATGATACAAAGAATGTTGGTGAGAAAATTAAGGTGTTCTGTTGACGCCCATGAGATGAGTTGAGGCCATGGCCTCAGGCAATATAATGAGTATGGAGAGGAAAGAGGGCAAGGCTCCCGGGGGGCTGGTCACCCACTGGACACGCGGGAAGTGAGGAAGACTTGGGGGGCGAGGCACCGGTGATGGCTGTGTTTCTGCCTTGGCTGCATTTCCTGTGTGTAACCCTGAAATGGGAAATCCAGGAGAGGCGGGGGTGGGGCCAAGAGGAGGGATTGCACCTGCACTCGTTGTTGAGGCTGAGGGGCTCTGTAAGGATGGAATGGGGGACAGCAGCCTGCACCCAAGAATCAACGGCACCAGGCTAAGACCATGGGAGAAACAAAATGTCCCATGGAAAGTGTAAGAGGCAGAGTCCCAGGGCGAGCTCAATTGCTGCTGGAAGAATGGACAAAGAAAGTGTCAGGCCAAGGAAAAAGAGCCTGTGGGAACAGCGAAGGAGAAAAGACCAGAAAAGTAGGACACAAAAGAGTGAAAGCAGCATGCAGAAGCATGTGGGAAGGAAGGAAGGGTCGAAGGATGAGATGAAGCTGGAGAACCATCCCTGGATGGGGAAGCATTATAACATCCCTGGTGACCCTTGACAGCAGTGTCAGTGCACTTGAGGGTGGGGGGATTCAGAATGCGACAAGCCAAGAGTGAGTGGAATATAAGAAAAGATGACGGGCTGAAAGCCTTCTTTCAGGATCCTGTCGTGAAGAGCAGAAGGAAGGGGGCTGGGGATGGGAAAGAAATGAGCTCGTGCGTGGCCTGCAAGGTGCCTCTCTCTCCAGAGCGAGGGCTGGAGGGTGGAACCTGGAAATAGGGGTTCTCAGTGAGGAACGGCAGGGGCTGAAAGAACGTGTCTTCCTCTGAACCTGGAGAGAGGTGAGAACTGTGCACAGGAGCTCACCGGAGGGTGTCCAGGCAGGAGGTTGAGGGAGTTTACCCTTGAAAACCCTAGGAATAGTCTCAGGAAGGGAGAAAGCAGTGAGGTGAAGTAGGCTTTGCGTCCCAACCCCTTTCTCTCTGTTAGAAGCCATGTCTTAATGCTCTTAACTTTCTTGGAAAGTGAATGGGGTGGATTCAGGAGCAGTGAGAGCGATTGCAGGAAGCCCACCTCCTGTGACCACTAGTCTTGCCAGAGGTCAGTGAGGCCCCAGACAAGTGACCTCCATAGGAAGGAAAGCTCAGAGTCCAAAGCAGCAGCCATGACCCCAGCTGACAGATGACCAGACATGTCAGCCTCTCAGCTCAGCCTCTGCCTCTCTCCCACCATTGCCCTAGGGCTTTCTTCAAGGCCCAGCCTTCAGCCCTTAGCTCTTCTCTCCCATGAGTCCTCATTTATTCTCCCAACCTCACCTGTCATCTGGGATGGCAGCGGGCTCCCATAGTTCCCACAGCCCAGACCTGGCAGCACCTGGCCTTCACTGAGGGAGCTTTGCCTGGACTCTCCTGTGAGGGGTGAGGTCTTCTGCACAATCCTCCCGTCGAACAGTCTCAGGTGTGCTCTCTCCTCCCTAGGCCCTCTTCTACCCAAACACATGCACCTGCCTTCCCTGCTGCCCTCTGTGAATTCCCACAGCCCTGCCAACACCCCACCCAGTTTGACGTTTACTGCATACCTTGTGTTTTAATCATCTCTCCCTTGGTGGTCTTGAGAGTGGTGGTGTCTTCCCTCTGTGGAAGCTGAGGGGAAAACCACCCCCATCCCCTCATCTGGTGTGGTCAGAGGGTAGTTTGTGACTTAGGGTTGACCCAGGAGACCCTCTCTTTCAGATGTTGACTCCCAAGCAGGTGACTTTAGGATGCGGGGAAAAATGTAGGTCATTCCTACCTGGCAGTCAGCCTGTTCCTACTAAACTACTAGCAGTGGAGCCACAGAGCTCCCTGGTTTCCCAACAACCCAAACCTGGTTCTCTAACCCCCACTCCATTCTGAGAGCCACCTCTACTACCACTTCCACCACCACCACACACGCACATATACACACACTTTCATTAAATTCATCTCTGCTTAGGTTGGTTGGAGTCAGTTTCTGTTGCTTGCAACTGAGAGCTTCTGACTAAATCCAAGGTCAATCGTGTTAACTGAACACTGTCAGATCCCTATGCAGATGTGAGTCCATGGAAGCATTCAGAAGATCAGCAGGTTTATTCATCCTTTTAGTCTCCTATGTGCCAGAAATGCTCACTAGGGGATAGATAGACAAATCTGACAGGACCTGGTCTTGACGTAAGTAAGTGTGTCTGACTGTTTGAGTTCACTGAAAGCAAACCCTGAGACAAGGAGTCGAGTGCAAGTAGTTTATTTGGGAAGTGGTCCTAGGAAGTATTGACAGGAGAGTGGGGTAACAGAGAAGGGAAGAAGGTGCAGAGAGGGTACACTACAAAGCAAGCTATTGCAGTGAGCCGCTGGAGCTCAGCCTGGCTGTGGCATCTAGAATACAATGTAGAACAGGCCACAAAATTTCCTTTATCCACCAGCTGACGTCTGTCATTGGCTGAGGGCTGCCTCCAAAGGCTGTGGGCTCCGCGGTACCTGCACTGCTCTACCTAGGCAGAGTTCTTGTCTGAGCAGCTCTCGGGCAGAGGCACAGAATGTGGACTGCCAAGAGGCCACGGGCCGCCAAGTCCAGGGCTACACAATGCAGTGGAGAGTGTCCTGTGGGTTCTAAGAGAGCTACGACAGGGATGGTGGACGCCAGACGAGAGCCATCAGCTCCAGAGGGAAAATGGCATCAGCCTTGAGTGCTGTCCTTCCCAAAAGCTTTCTAGATGTGGTGGGTTTTAAGTTTGAACTAACAGATGTGGTGAAGGAAGGCCAGCTGGAAAGAAAACCTGTGCCAGTGTCTCACCTCAGGAGGAGCTAGCTGGGCTGGGGGCACCTGCTCAGCTCCCAGGACTGGCGAGAGGAAGCAGGTGGGTAAGTGGAGTCCCAGGGCAGTAGCGTCTCACCTGCCTCCCAGGAGTCCTGTTGCTGTCACCCTGGTTTCCACCAGTTGCCAGAGATGCCCTTTAAACCAGACACTTTTATTGAAGGCCCAACCAACCCTGTCCCAGCTCATCACATTGATCTTCAACATCCCTGGGAGGAGGTGGGATGATTACCTGGCTTCAGAGACGGAGGGAAAAGTACTGGGAGGTTAAGGGTCATGCCCAGGGCCATGGGGCTTGACCAAGGCAGAACTAGGGTCAGAACCCAGGTGGCATGGTACCCAGGCCAGCACTCCCAGCCTCCTCACAAGGATTATCTAAAAATATAGGTGAGGTGTCCCTGCTTTAATAACACACAAATGCTGTGTGTGTTAAGTTATAAATGATGTAAAACAGAAGTTCTCAGAGAGCTGCTGGCTGACTGGACAGCTGCAGAGGGCAGTGAACTTGAAGGGTGGCCTGGCATGGATGGAGTGTGGGGACATGGTGAGGAAGAAGTTTCCTTGGGCACCAGGCTGGGGCACAGCTAGGTGGAAGGAGGACAGGCAGTGCTGCAGGCTGGGGGATGTGCACAGGACATGCGAGGAGCCGAAGGTGGGGGTCACCATGTTAGGCACCAGTGAGCCCTAGGTTTGCAAAGGGCGAGGAAGACATGGCCCTTTCTCTCAGTCAGAACCACTGTCCAGTGGAGGAGATCAAAAAGGCCACAAGTGGTGAGGGAGGTGACAGCTGCTGTGGCAGGGTGTGGCAGCAGTCTGGGAGTGGAGGAAGACTGAGGAAGCAGGTGTGTTCACATCCTTTTATGGAAAGGCCCACACCTGCCTCCCACATCCTCACCTCCTGCCTACAGCCTCCCATCTACCCAGCACTCAGGGAGCCTGCCTTCTCCATGCCCAGCGATCACGCCTGCCCCTTCCTCTCTCCTTGCAAGTTCAGGAGGTTGCAGTTAACACACATGTGCTACAGTTATCAGCCAGAAAACGCTGGTTGCCCAGCACTCAGATGTCCACTGTTCTTTTTGACTGATGTTTGCATGGAGACATTGAGTTTCAGGAAGCAACTGGCAGCAGTGTGCTCTTGGGCCCAGTCAGCATCTGGGCACTCACAGACTTGGGACAAGTCTAAGGACAGCCATCTCCCTGTTCACTTCTGAGGGAGAGAACCCCAGCCAGGGGTGAAGGAGCCTTTTCTTTACCCCCCGCAGCGATCATGCTCAGACGGGCAGGTGGTTTGCAGGGAATGCAGCCAAAGGACAGGTGGCAGAGGGTGGTCCTGCTTTGAGAAGGCTGCTCCATGACCACAGGCACACTGCCCCCCAGTCCCCCTTGGATCCCTGTAGTTCAGGAACGGGCCAGGCTGCCTCTCCAGGGTGGAAGCAGAAGGCTCCTCTAAAAAGTAGGGTATGTGGCTGTAGGTGCAGGGACCCCTCTAAAAGGAAGAATTGGCTTGGGTCTTGCCCACAGCTCTAGGTAACCATGTATCCTGGGGGTCTGGTGTGTACTTGGCAGGAGCCGATAGAGCAGCTTTGGGGAAGGGAGCTGGGGTAGGGGGACAAATCAGGCCTTTGCTCCTTAGGGGCAGGGTCTCGGTCCTGGCCTTGCCTAGTTTTCAGTCTGGACACACGCTTGAGCATTCTCCTGGGCGGGTCTGCAGGTCTGTCTGGCCCGTCCCTGCTGGGGTTCTTACCCTCAGCCCAGCTGCAAAAATTCTCCAGGGTCCTCCCACTGGCTTAGCCCCAAATTCTTCCCTCACCTCCACCATGACTCCCCTTCTGGAGCCCAGCCCCTTGTACAGGTGCCCACAGACCCCTGCCCCGTGAGGCTGTGTCGGATAGGCCTTTGGCCAGAGGCACAGGGAGGCTCAGCCAGGTGAATGGAAGGCATCAGGCCCCTTCTGGCCAGTAGAGTTGTGTGGGCGAGTGGCCCAGCTTCTCTGTCGAGGGCCCTCAAGTCTGCCCTGCCCTGGCTTTTAGTATCTGTCATAATCCCTACTCTGACCAGGCTGGCTGTGGGTTGGGAAGAGGGGCCGGTGAGTTTGGAGAGGGTCTGGGAACTGCTCTGCCCACAGCCCAGAGATCCTGGGAGGGGTGGGCTGGTCCTGGATCCTCAGAACCAGGGTCAGTTGGCAGGCTGCCAGCCGAGGGGCAGAGCCTTGCCCTGGAGGTCCAAATGGAGCTCTTAGGGAAAGAATGCTCAGATCTGCTTTGAAACTGTGTTTGGCTAATTTAGTTATGTTAACTGGCTTCCCCGAGCTCCTGGGCTAATGGAATTTGGGCTTGGGTGGACCCTACCTAGAGTGAAAACTGGTGAGCAAAGCCATCAGGGGCTATTGACATTTCTGTTGTCAGCTGCCAGGGTTTGTTTATTTAAACCTCAGGAGGTCTCCCTGGTTCACTCTGGTCTCTGCTCCAGTTCAGAACTTGAATTTCAGAAGTAGGTGTGAACTGCATGCAACTTACCTGTCTTGGGGTTCAGGCCGACTGCCCACTTACATTTAATGAACATCGTCTGCACTGAGGGAGACCTGGAGGGGTTGTCACTAATTCTCTGGGCCCTGCCCTCGGCCAGTTTGCCACCTAGGTACCAGTCAGGGCTCAGCTGCTTGCGGTGCAGGGGGCCCAGACCCAAATGAGCACGGTCCTCGGAGACTCTCAGCTGAAAGAGTATGGGCTCCACCCCACATAAATAACAGGACCTTCCAACCAACTCCGAAGATTTCTCCTGGTGACTACTTTGATTAATTTTTTAATCTTTTAGAAGTTTTATATTTACAGAAAAACTGTGAGGATAGTACAGAGTTTTACCCCAAACCTGTTTCTTCTATTATGTGTTTTATGGCAGCCTGGTTCATTTGTTACAAGTGGTGTAACATTGTACAAAATTGGCGTGCTATTGATACATTCTTAACTAAAGGATTCCCTTACTTTGTATCTAATGCCCTTTTCTGTCCCAGGACCCCAGCCAGGACACTAGGCTACACTGGGTTTTCATGTCTCCTTAGGCTCCTCTGGCTGTGCCAGTTTCTTAGACTTTCCTTGTTTTTGATGACCTTGACAGTTTTGAGGAGGACCTGTCAGGTAGGACTTTGTAGAATGTCCCTCAGTTGGGGTTTCTCTGATGTTTTTCTGATTGGATAGGGGTTATGGGTTTTGGGGAGGAAGGCCACAGAAGTAATCAAATTATTTCCAAACTTGCTCATGTTTCCTCCCCTCCCTCCCTCCTTCTCTCCTGGTCGCTCTCTCCTTTTTGTCCACAGTGCATCTGCTCTGCTGGCACCAAGTACTTCCTCCAACTCTCTGTTGGGTATTAGAACCTTGCACCTGGCTGTCAGAGCCATGGAGCCGAGGGGCAAGGTGCTAGGTAGGATGGGGGAGGACCCAGAAGGCTGCCACAGGGGGAGGGCATAGCAGTTAAGGTCATGAACTTCCTGGGTTCCAATACCAGGAAGCCGTGCACTTTCTGGATCTATGTTAAGAATACCCACCCTTTTAAGCATAGGTGAGCTGGTACAGAATAGCCCCACCAAACGTGGTGCTAACCAGTCTTGCATGACTGCAGTGCTGTGAGACAAGCAGCACCATCCCCTGCCCACAAAGGCCCTTGAGCAGCTTCTAAGAGCTCGGCAGCTGAACTGTCCTCTGGGGCTACAAGCACATCACTGGTGACAGCGGTGCCTCCTAGAGCACCCACTAGGCCCCCATCTTCTGGGTACTCACCAGGCCAGGTGCTATGTCAAGTCCTCTCATACCTGACTTCTTCCAACCCTCAAGCAACCATAAGGAGGCCGTATCACGAGGAGGCACTATCATCGCCACTTTGCAGAAGAGGCAGCCACAGCCCCACCCCCTGGTCAGTTGGGTTTACTGATCCTGATATAACAATGAATCAATGTATCTGAAACCAGGAGTGTCATGGAAAAAGACAGAAAGGGTTTTTCCTTCTCTAAAACCTTTTTTCTTCTAATTTACCGATTCCTGGATTCCCTTTAACCATTCTGAATAAAAGCTTCATGAGCACTTGCTTGGGACAGAGTTTCAATCAGAGGATATTTGGTCACTCCAGCCGGGATCTAAGAGCAGGAAGACCTGCACCGTGTCCTGGCTGCGTTGCGTGACATTGGGTGGGTCTCTTAACCTCTGTTTCCTTGTCTGCACACTGGAGTGAGTGGGGGCGGCGGGGGGGCGAGATGCAGGGCCACTGGGTAGCACTGATCAGCAGGGCTACAATTTAAATAGCACGTGTTGTTTTACAATAAGCTTTCTTAGTTTTATTTCTTATAAAGTAAGTTTTCTTAAAAAACTAGAAATGAAGGGAAACAAAAGCAAAAATGAACTCATGGGACTACATCAAACTAAAAAGTTTCTGTATGGCAAAGGACACCATCAACAGAACAAAAAGGCATCCTACAGTATGGGAGAATATATTTGTAAATGACATATCTGACAGGGGGTTAACATCCAAAATATATAAAGAATTTAACAGGCCTCAATACCCAAAAAGCAAATAACCCGATTAACAAATGGGCAGAGGAGCTGAACAGACACTTCTCCAAAGAAGAAATTCAGATGGCCAACAGGCACATGACAAGATGCTCCACATCACTAATCATCAGGGAAATGCAAATTAAAACCACAGTGAGATATCACCTCACACCAGTTAGGATGGCCAGCATCGAAAAGACTAAGAACAACAAATGCTGGTGAGGATGCAGAGAAAGGGGAACCCTCCTACACTGCTGGTGGGAATGTAAATTAGTTCAACCATTGTGGAAAGCAGTATGGAGCTTTCCCCTCAAAATGCTCAAAATAGACTTAACATTTGACCCAGGAATTCCACTTCTAGGAATTTACCCTAAGAATGCAGCAGCCCAGTTTGAAAAAGACAGATGCACCCCTATGTTTATCGCAGCACTTTTTACAATAGCCAAGAAATGGAAGCAACCTAAGTGTCCCTCAGCAGATGAATGGATAAAGAAGATGTGGTACATATACACAATGGAATACTATTCAGCCATAAGAAAGAAACAAATCCTACCATTTGCAACAACATGGATGGAGCTGGAGGACATTATGCTCAGTGAAAAAAGCCAGGCAGAGAAAGATAAGTACCAAATGGTTTCCCTCATTTGTGGAGCATAACAACGAAGCAAAACTGAAGGAACAAAATAGCATTAGACTCAGAGACTCCAAGAAGGAACTAGTGGTTACCAAAGGGGAGGGGTGGGGAGGGAGGGAGAAGGGGATTGAGGGGTATTATGTTTAGTACACATGGTGTGGGGAATCACAGGGAAAACAGTGTAGCACAGAGAAGGCAAATAGTGACTCTGTGGCACCTTACTACACTGATGGACAGTGACTGCATTCGGGTATGGGAGGGGACTTGATAATATGGGTAAATGTAGTAACCACATTGTTTTTTCATGTGAAACCTTCAGAAGAGTGTATATCAATAATCCTCAATAAAAAAAACTAGAAATGATAAAGCTAGAAGCAAATAAATGTGTAAGAGCCAATAGGCTTTTAAAAATCTGTTAGAATATTCACTAGATGAAATAACATGCAGCCACTAAAAATTATATTCACCTAAATGCACTGTTGAATTGGATCTTAGAGCAGAAAAGGACATTAGTGAAAAAAATGGATGAATAAGATCTGGAGTTTAAGTAATAACAATATTAATGTTAATTTATTAGTTTTGGTAAATGAATGTTAACTTTGGGGGAAGCCAGGTAAAGGGTTAATGAGGACTCTGTACTATTTCTGTAATTTTTGTCTAAATCTAAAATTATTCCAAAATAACATTTTAATGATATTCACAAATTGTTTGCCATTTAGGAATGTTTAGGCTAAAAGGTTAAATGAAAAAAGCAGAATTCAAAATTGTCTGGCAGTGTAATTGTAACTATACAAAAGTTTTCGTAAGAAAAAAAGGAAAAGAAAATATGCAAATTATCAGCAGTTGTTTTGGGTGACAATGAAACTGCGAGTAATTTAAATTCTTTTTTAATATTTTTTATTTTATGTTTTCTAATTTTCCTTAGTAGGGGATCTCAAGCACTCAGAGTTCTTTAGAGGCCGCAGACAGCACAAAAGGGCCATATGGAGACGCTGATCATTCTTGGAGTGGTAAGAGGTCCCCATGGCCCAGGTTACAGCTACTGGATGCTGCCTGTGGGCTGTGGCCCCTGCCCACTGCCTGTAGGACGCACAGTCCAGCCCAGGTTCAAATCCTAGACCTGTCACTTGCTAGTTTGTGACTTGGACATGTTTCTTAACCTCTCTTCCTGTCAGTTACCTTATCTGTAAAATGGAACTGCTAAGTAAACCTACCTTATAGGGTGGTTATGAGGATTGACTGTGTCTGGTTTGTAGAAAACTTTTATATAAAGAAAATCCTGCAGGGTCACCAAAATGAATTTAAACGTCATCCCTTTTCATCTTTTGCCCTAGACTCAAAGCCCTAGATGAGGGGGCAGAGCAGGAGTACTTAATATTGATGATGTCCTAGCTGCCAGGGTCAGGTGAGAGTGAGGGTCCAGAGGGTGGTCCGGCGTCCACAGAGCAAGGCGGCTGCTTCCCAGCAAGGCCGCACTGTGGCGGAGAAACCAGGGAGGGGTCCAAGCACTTGGCAGGGCCATGGGGATTCTTGTAGTGAGTGCTCAGTAAAGAATCCATGAATGAATGAATAGGCAACCAAAACAATAAGCACAGTGGACAAAGGACAGAACAACAGGGCTCATGGAAGGAGGTCCCAGAAGCAGGAGGAGGGAGTGGGGAAATGAGAGTAGGAAGAGGAGAAACTCTTACTGCCTTGTCCTGCAGGTCACTGCTAGGATGATGGAGGCATTTACATCTGCCCCTACACCCTGTGGTCAGGGCGGCTCAGGGCAGGGGTGCGGACAGGGATGTAGGTATGGAGAGGGGCGTGGAAAGGACTCTTTATCAGGCCATTTCTTTTTTCATTTGTGGGGAGGAATTTGGGTGGGCAAGTGAAAAGGGTTAGAGAGCTGGGGGTGTCTAAGTGGCAGGGCTGGCCAAAGGGAGGTATGTGGGTGTCACCTCTGCTGTGGAGGCAGCCCTTTGTCACATGACTCAGCGCCTTCAGTTGGTGGGAATACTGGTGGGAACACTGAAACTCAGCTGACCTTTCCCAACCCCTTCCATCCCCTTTCCAGCGTCTGAGTCTCCGTGTGGGTGAGTTCTCCAGCAGGAAGAACCCCAGGGTCCTCCAGATCCTCCCCTTCTCTCTGTCCCCTTCCCAAAAAGCACCTTACTTTCTGGGAGCACTTCCTTGAAGTTCCTTGACTTTCTTAAATATTTCGATCATCTCCCCAAATGATGTTACAGATTCTGGGTGGAGTCTGGAGAGGAAGTTGGCAGCGAGATCCCTGGGACCCACCTGCCTCCCGGGTGTAGCATAGCAGAAGGTAAGTGAGCCCGCGTTGTGTGGCTGTGGGAAGTGCTCCTCTAAGATGTCTCCCTTGATCTCTCCAGCTCCAAACTTCACTTATAATCCTGGGAGGTGGAAAGCGTATGGCTGGGATTTGAACCCTAGATCCTGACCCTAGAACCATACTCTGGATGGCATACATTGCATTCCAGGTTTGTCCAGGCTGGCTGAATGGTCAATGCACTTGGCCATTCTGAGTCGGTTTTTTTCCCCAGTAAAATGTTGGGGTGGGCACTGCTCAGTGGTGGCGGCTGGTAGAGTGGTGTGTTGCTGAAAGTACCCCAGGCAGGAGTGACTGGGTGCATCACAGCGGGCAGGCCTGCCAGCCTCCCCTGCTGAGGAAAGCCGCCTCAACATGGGCCCTGCTGCCCTCTGCTGGTCGAGGTCCAGCTTCCTGGCTAGTGCCCAGGAGAGTTCAGGAGCTGGGGCTGTGAGTCCAGTCCTGTTCTATCCTGTGTCCAGGCACCCAGCTATGCCACCCACTGCCTTTGGTCCCACTCTTTAGCTTTGTGAAACTGTTTCGTCACCTGTAATATGAGGGTCTTGTGGAGGACTGAATGAGGTGGGATATGCAGAATGTCATCTATAACACCTGGCTGGACAGGGCTCGCGGATGCTCTGCTGGTGAGCATCTATCCCCTGCTAGTAGTTCTAGGACTACCGTGTCCCAGATGCGTGGGTGTGAGGGCCGAGCTCTGTGTGGCTTTAGTTCAGTGACCGCCTGCTCCCCTCTCTGGCTCCCCTCCTGTTTATCTCAATAGCAGGAGCAGGCTGCTGAATGCATGGTGGGGACTCCCTCCCCTCCCACACTGGTTGTGTCCACACTGTAGCTCCCACAGAGGATGAAGGGTGGAGGCTTAGAAGACCTGGCCCACATCCTACTCCCCACTTGGTGTGCAGCACATAGAACAGGGCCCACACAGGGTAGACAACCAACATATATTTCATAATCAAACACATCAAGCATCTGCCCTGCGCTCAGCACTGGAGCAGGCTTGGTGTTTCCTCTGCACACACTCGCCTTGGAGGAAATTCCAGCCCACCCTTCTGGCTCGCCTCAGAGCACCCAGCCAGCCTTCTCGTGTACTCCATGGCCATTCCCCTCTGAGGCTTCCTGTCCTTGTTACCAGGAGGGCCCAAGTTCCCTCTTCTCCTCCCAGGGTCTGATGACAGAGATTGGGAAGAGGGGACCAACCTGCATCAAAGATGCCCATGCTTGCTTCTGCTTTGCAATCCTGCAACAACCCTGCACAGAAAACAACAACCTGATGTCACAGCCAAGAACACTAGTTAGTAGTTAACACTGAGTAAGTCCCAGTCACATTAACTCATTTAATTCAGCACTCTAGGAAGGAGGTTCAACTTTTGCCCTTCTCTTACAGATAAGGAAATGGACACAGGCAGAGCCCTAGTGACTTGTCACAGAGCTGGTATATTCCAGAATCAGGATTGGAGCCCAGGAAAATCCTCTGTTGTTCACGATCTGACCTATTAATCAGAAGCGTTGAGCTTGGAGATCAAGCCCCGGAATGCAGGGCAGGCGATCAGAATGTAGGTATTCTGTTCTCTTTTCTCTCTGCCCCTCAGCCTAGTCTCAGGCTTCGTTGGCTCCCTAGCTAGTGGCTTTGGGCTGACTTCCTGGGGGCTGTGCGTTCTCACCTGCCAAAGGAGCAGGAGGCGGCCAGAGAGCAAACAGGGTGGCCTGAAGTGGTGGGCTGCCAGGTGCCATCCCCTCCGAGCACCCAGTGAGACCCTGGGTGCCGTCGCAGCCCAGGGGAGATGGCAGCATCAGGACTCATACGTGGGCCCCACCCTCCCTGCTGAAGATGCCGGGGAATGGCCTGTCCTGGAGGAGACAACTTGGGGTCCCCACCCCCACTGCTTGCCTTTCCGGCAGACAACCCCACGGCTGGGCGAAGGCGGTGTGGAGAAATGGAGACACTGTGGTTTGTGGCTCTTGGCCCCAGCTGGCCTCTGGGCTGTGCCTTCCCTGGCTCCCAGTCATCTGATGGCACCCGCCCTTCCAGGCGGGTTGTGAGGAATTGGAAGGGGGGCCTAAGGGGTGAGGAGGAGGAGAACAGCAACCCATAATAACAACGCTGGCTCCTCAGCCTGGCATCTCCAAGGGCTGCCGCTCACCGTGCCCTCCTGTGATACCTGGGGTGGCTGCATGTTGCAGGGGTGGGGGGCAGGATGCGGGCCTGACGCTGGACGCCTGCCACCTGATGGGTCTGTCTTTCCCAGGCCGTCTGGGAAGGGGCTCACCTTCTTCGCATTTCTCATGCAGGGGAGAGGCCTGCATTCTTCCCTTGCTCCCAGCGTCCCCACCCATCATGCTGCGCGGCTTCCCAGCCCAGAAGTCACCTGGCCTTGACATGTGGTGGCCTGTTTCTCCTGTCTGCCCAACTGGTGTCCCACTCCTGCCTCCACCCTGCCCGCCGTCCTGACTGGTCCCGCCACCAGATCTGTCATCTGAAGGAGTCCAACTGGCCTTTCCCACAGACAGGAAGAGAGGCCCAGTTCTTTCACCAAGGGACCTGGCAGAGATAATGGATGCTTTGGGGTGCAGGGGTGCTCCTGTGCATGTAGTGAGAGGGAGCGAGTAAGTGGCCAATCCACAGGCTTCCAGAAGGCAGTGTCTGAGCTGCACTGTGAAGGATTTGGGGGCCAGGGGTTTGAACAGGCAATGATTGGGAGGAACAGCATGGCCATGGTGAGGAGGGGAAACAAAGCAAAGGCCTGGAGGCCAGTACCAGTTGTTAATGCTCCCCAGGTGTGGCTTGTGCCAGCGGCAGGAGTGTCAGGTGTCCAAGGGCGTAAGGCGGGCTGCAGCCAGTTGCAGGAGAGCCCATCTCCCCAGCTCCTTCTCAAGCAAAGGGATTGTAAAAGGCTCAAGGTGCCATGACTGGGCTGCACTTTGGAAAAACGGCTGTGCTGGTGGTGAGGATGAAGGAGCTGCGAGCCTTACGTGGCAATCCAGCAGGAATGGGTGAGGCCCTGAAGTGGGACACTGACCCAGAGCACTCATCCATTTAGCCACCGTGTATTTCTTCGTGCTTCCTATAGGCTAGGCCGCGGCAAAGGGGATTCCAGCAAGCCCAGTCTGTGCCCTCGTGTTGCTGGCAGTGCTGTGGGAAGCAGGACCGTCCCGGAGAAAGTAAATGGGGGTGGCCAAGGCCTGGCTGGACAGAAAGTGAAGGAGTGTGTTTCCGACTCAACTGCCCCCTGCAGGGACCCTCCTCTCCAGCCAGCCCGAGGGGACTGTTTACTCGCTCACCTCCCCCTCTGTGCAGTGGCCCCAGAGCCCCCTTCTGGCATACCACTGTGTCTTCCACCTCCCTGCCCCAGAGGTGGCTTTCCCTCCGCTCACAGTAGCAGTTCTTTTCTGACCTTGACTCCCACGTGCACACCTGATGAAATGCAATGAGGGCCTCAGTTGAACTTCAGTCCTACCTCTGGACAGGTGACCCTCTTCTTTGGGAAACCTCTGTCTTTCAAGGCTTCCTACCGATTGGATGAGGCCCACACACATCATGCAGGGGGATCTGCTTTACTCAAAGTCTACTGATGCAAATGTTAATCACATCTAAGAAATACTTTCCCTGAGCATCCAGACTGGAGTTTGACCCAACAACTGGGCACTGTAGCTGAGCCAAGTTGACAAATAAATTCAACCATTGCACCTATTTATTTCTCTAATCATCTCATTCTTGACATAATGAGTCAAGAGTCAGCAAGGCAGAGCTCATTCCTCCTATTTATCAGGTGAGAAGACTGAGGCCCTCCCAGGACCAAGCCCGTCACTCCATCCACCTTAATACTCTCAGCCCTTGGCCCATATCCTCTTGTCCCACCCGACTTGCAAAATGTCCCACAGCATGGTGCAGAATCTCATCCTCCCATGTTCACCTGGCAGTCTCTCTCTCCAGGTAAGTGCTTTCTCTTTCCTGGCAGCTTCCCAGCAGCCCCTTTGAGCTGGGGTTGGGGCCCCTCCTCTGTGCTTATCCCAGAGCACTGCACACAGACCTGGCTTTGAGGGCACAGACTGTGGGTTCCCTTTGTAACATCCCTCGTTCTTGTGGTGCTGGGCACACCAGACAGCTCCTTTGACACCAGGCTGTTGAAGGGACAGACGGTTGAGTCCTTGGCTATCTCAGGGAAGGAGCCTGAGCCAGCATCTTGCTCGGCATTTTGACCTCAAGTATAGGACACACTGTCCAGCTCTGCTGTACTCCGTACGATTCATTCCACACTTCCTGCACACCAATTTTATGCCTGCCACTGCGCTAGGCACCTGACAAACATTTTTTCCACTTTATCCTCACAGCCACCCTGTAAGATGGACATGAATTACTCCCATTTGCCAGACAGGATAGTGAACTCAAAGACTGTAACTCATAAAATCTCACTATGGAAAATGGCAGCATTGAGATTCAAACCCAGATCTGCTACTGACTCAGGTGAAGGAACATTTGTCAATGCCAACAGGCCAAGTCACATCCTTAGCTAGAGGCTGGGAACAAAGAGATGAAGGAGACAAGGATCCTGACTTCGAGCAAGTTCAGGTCTAGTGCAAGGAGTCAGCATGAAAAGTATAGCACCATACCTATCAAGGCTCTAGGGAAATTAGGAGAAGAGAAGTATCTGAGCTAGGCTTAGTTCACTGGCCTGGGGGAGGGCAGAACATTCTGGGCATGGGGCGTGTTTGGGGGAGGAGCAATCTAGGCTAGCAAAAGTTGTTTCCCATTCCTCAGCAACTTATATTAAAACCCTAGGGCGGAGCCTATAATCCAGGTGGGGTTTTCAGAGCAGGCCCCTAACATCACTTCACCCGCTACAGCTCAGCTCTGTAGTCTGAGTCATGAGTCCTCACCCCCGCCCCTGGAGCTGTTGCTAATGAAACTGAGGGAGTGGGGATTTGTGACTAGTTCTATGTGGTGGGCCTCACCCAATCAGCTGAAGGCCATAGAGAAAAGACAGGTTTCTCAAGGAAGGTTTTGCCCCAAGTCAGCAGCACAGAAACCCTGCCTGAGTTTCCAGCCTGCTACCCTGCAGAATTCAGACTCAAGACTGCAACATCAACCTGAATCTCCAGCCTGCCCTATAGGTTGTGGACTTGCCAGCTCCATGACTGTGTGAGCCAGTTCCTTAAAATCTTTTTCTCTCTACCCATATCTGTATCTATGTATCTCCTATCAGTTCTATTTCTCTGGAGTAGCCTAATACAATATTATCAATTGCATTTACATATATTACATCTATACAATATTATCTGTTGTATTTATTGTAAAGAAAAGTAACACTTATGAACCTTTTGTGAGCACTTACTCTGTGCAAGGCACCTGCTAAGCTCTTTTCATATGTTTCATGATGCTCTTAATTATCCAAAAACTCCATGACATTGTCTGTGATTGAGCCCATTTCACAGGTGAGGACACTGAGGTCCAGAAGGTTCGAGTGATTTGCCCAAGGCCCTAAAGTGATAAGGCCAGGTTTGGATCCAAGTAGCCCCACTCATGGGGAGGTAGGTGCCCTTATGTATGATGGAACATGTGTGTAAAGGCATTTCAAAACAAGAGGCCCGATGCAACTGGTAAGTGACGTTGTTTTAGTTGCTAAAGGTACCACTGGGATGGGCAGGGAGAAGGGGCAGGGTATGAATTCTCACCAGAGGGCCCTAGAAACCCCAGCTCCTAAAGGTACAGCCTCAGGAACAGCCACAGGATGGGCCAGGCTGCATAGACCCTGGCTGAGCAGTCCAGGGCTGGGAGCCAGGAGTCTGTGATTCCAGGGGACTCCAGGACTAGATGCTGGTAGGCCCAGGAGCCCCCTACCACAGGCTTCAGTAGGGTCTCGCTCCAGTCCGGGGATCCCAGTCCAGGGTCGGGGACCCAGCCTGAGTGGTGCCCATCTGTTTGACATGCAGTTTGCCAGTTGTGGCCTGGGGCCTGGGTCCAGCCCAG
This sequence comes from Manis javanica, assembly GCF_040802235.1. Lineage (NCBI taxonomy): Eukaryota > Metazoa > Chordata > Mammalia > Pholidota > Manidae > Manis > Manis javanica. The sequence goes on from NC_133166.1 coordinate 114,789,340, forward strand.
CCAAGGGGGCAGAAGGTCAGTGCCCAGCTCCTTCCTGTGCTACAGCAGTGGTCGGGGAAGGGTGGGCTCCAGGCTGTCAGGTGACCATGCAAAAGCTCTGGGTAATCCGCCGCCAGAGGTTTCGACTTCGGCTGCTCAGGGCCACCCTGGCCGCCTCTTGGAAGACAGCGTGGACATTTTCATGCAGCCGAGCCGAGCACTCGAGGTAGGCCACTGCACCTATAGCCCTTGCCATCTCCTGGCCCTAACAGGGAGAGACGACGGGGCTGCTGGAAGGTCGGGGCCTCGCATCCAGCCTCCCCACAGCCCTCCTGGCCATCCCAGGGAGTCTCTGGGACAAAATGGAGGGTGAGCTTTTCTAGATCACCCACAGCTCCTGCCCCCTGGTTTGACCAAGCACTCCTGTGGCTTCACTGGGTTTCCTGCCTCAGTTCTGGCCTTGGTCTCTGCCTTTCATGGCATCAACTAATTAACTTCCCAGGCATGTGGCAGAGAGGGGCCTGCAGTCCCCTCTGGGCTTCAGGCTCCTTGTCTGTGAAGTGGGGAACCACCTGATGTGCATGCCACTCCATCTCCTTTCCAGAGTACTCCAGGTACCGCTTTCAAGCTACTGGCAGTTTCTAACCCATGACTGCCTCCAGGCGACCCCTCCCCTGACCCACACCTTGAGCCTACAGGATGCCTGGTGCCTCTGAGAGGCTGGGCGGAGCTGCATATCCCAGAAGTTCCCTCTTCTGGTACCCCGACCCTGGCTGGCTTTCCTACCCGGTGGTAAGTCACGGGCTCCAACTTATTTTTCCTCAGCTTCTTCACCAGCGACTTGTCCTCACGCAGGTCAGTCTTGCAGCCGACGAGGATGATGGGCACTTCCTTGCAGAAGTGATTCACCTCCGGGTACCACTGCCGGGAGGGTAGCAGTGAGGGGGTTATGTGTTGGCCGTCGGGAGGGCCGTCCCTCTCTGCAGATGGGGAGAAAGGGCCACTCTCCTGCTCCCCGCACATTCCAACAATGATAATCAACACTGCCAACACTGAGGGGGAGCAACTCTGTGCCTGCCTCCAAGACTTCACATGTATGGACTCACCAATCCCCAACTCTTTATGAAGAACGTCTATTATCAATCCCAATGTACAGATGTGGTAACTGAGGCTCAGAAAGGCTATGTAACTTGGCCTTGGTGACAACTGGAAGTGGCAGGATTTGAGCCCAGGAGGAGGAGCCCAAAGCCCTGATTCCATCTGCTCTAGAATCCTTCTTCTCTGCCAGGGAAGGGCTCCTACAACCATCCCCTAAACTGGGTAAAATATATAAGGAAACAAATAATCCTTTAAAAATAAAACAGCAAAATGGTTTTGCAGCTGTTTGCCGGTTGGAGGGAGTGTTCTTATCCTGTGTCAGCTGCTCTTTGGAATGTGAGGCGTCGGGGCCTGGTTACTGCAGCCTGGACCACAGCTGGGAAGCCAGAGAGGGGGGCTTACGTCTCCAGGGCCCCTGCGCTCCTGGTCCTCCTCAGGTCTCCAGCCAACCTCCCCAGACCACAGCTCTTTCCCACCAGTGGCACCTGAACGGATCTGCCCAGCCCTGTCCTCTCCCAGGAACTGCAGACTCAGACTTCTACCTGCTTACCTGACCCTCTGCTGGGACATCACACAGACCCCCATTTCCCCTCTCTCCCCACCAGTTTGCTCCTTCTCATCTTAGGAAATGACAGGTCCACCTTCTAGTTGTTCTGGTCAAAATGTCTCTCTTCTACCCACGTCCAATCCACCCATAAATCCTGATGACTCTGCTTTCCAAACAGACCCAGCATCCTGCCCTCTCTGCCCCCACACATGGCTAGCCCCCTGGTCACAGCCACCACCTTCTCTCCCAGGCCTTTGTGCCTGGCACACAGAGGTGTTCAATCAGTAGTTCTGAATGACTACATGGAACAGACCTCCTGGTTCAAATCCCAGTGCTACCACTTTAATAGATGGGTGGAAATGTAAAGCCAGCGTGGAATGCTCCGGAGGCCAGAACAGCTCATCCACGAGAACTGAGCTCTGGAGTCCCCCTTGTCTCCAGGATAGTACAGGCTGCCCCGGTTTGTGTGTCTTGGAGCAAGTGATCCAATCTGGGGATAATAATAGTATCTGCTCTGTAAGGTTGTTCAGGGAGTAGATGAGTACATATGTGGACGGGCCCAGAACAGTGCCTGATGCACGGTAAATTCTCAGAAAACACTGCCCACACCATTGTGAAAATTATTAACACCATCACTGGGCATTCTCTGTGGAACTCCAGAGCACACCATTGCCCACACAGGCCCTGGCAACAGCAGGGAGGGGCTGTGCCTGAGTCGGAGGGGGAACACATTCCTGACACCTGTGAGCAGTGAGCAACCAGCAGCCTTGGGAACCCCTGACCTACCTGGGGTACATCTTGGGAGGCTGCTAGAGCCAGTAGTCACACAGATGGGGGCTGAGAGCTGCTAGAAGGTGACCATGTAACCTTGGGCTGGCCCGGGCTGGTCCATGCTGGGTGAGCTGGGGCCTCTGGGTGACCCAGCATTCTCAGGGCAGGTCACAGTAGAAAGAGCCACAGTATTTTGAATCCAGCACAGGGCAGGTGAGGAACTTTTGACTGGGAGTCAGAGGCCAGACCCTGCCACCAAATCCTTGTGGGATCTCTGGCAAGTTGCTGCCCTGCTCTGGGCCTCAGTCTCCACATGTATATGCGAAAGGCACTAGAATCAGTGTCATCCAGGGCCTGCCATGCTTTGACAGCCTGCTGGGTCAAGGGTGGGGGCACAGCAGAGTGGCCTGGCCATGAGGGCTGTGCCCCTCCCCACCTTCCCCCAGTACCTACCCGGTTAGAGATGTTGTCAAAACTGTACGGGCTTGTGATGTCGAAGCAGAGGAGCAGGACACTGGCGTCAGGGTAGAACAGGGGCCGCAGGCGGTCATAGTCCACTTGCCCTGGGTAGAGTGGGGGTGGTCACCTGCCCACTGTCAGCACCTCCCCAGCATTGGGGAGGTCACCCTACCAGACAGGGGTCTGGACCAGGGCCTGGTTGTGTGCCATGGGGTCTGACACAAATTTGGCACTTAGTGGTCATTCCACGTGAATGCCCCCTTGGAGCAGTGTTCCTCTGGCCTGTCTGTGGGACGTGCCAGCCCAGGCCTGCGTGAGTGTTCTCCTGTAGGCCAGGAGGGACTGAGGCCATCACTCAGGGGCCTGCTCTGCCCAGGACCTGAGGGCTGAGGAGTGAGCAGCAGGCACGACCCTGGGCAAACACATCTTAGCCCCTCCAAGGTCAGGGGCCTGCTGAGGTTCCCTGAGGTTATCTCTGCGCTCTGGTGTGGATCTGGCTCTGAATCCTCATGCAGGCAAGGTCAGGAGGCTGGAGGGCAGAGGTCAGGGTCAGGCAGATCTTACAGAAACTAAATCCAGGGTGGAACGCTCAGGAGGCCAGGAGCAGTTCATCCCTGAGGAAAGAGCCCTGGAGTCCCCCTTGTCTCCAGGACACAGTGGACTGCCCTAGGGTGGGGGAGGCAGCAGACGCAGGGCCAGAAGCAAGGAGGGTTCAGATTCCTGGGGGCCCTAATCCTGGCCCGCACCTGTCCCTTGGAGACTTGTTGGCCTCCCCGGTTCAGAGAGAGGGAGTAAGGCTTGGCTGCTGGGTATCTGGGGCCCCTCCTCCCACCCTGCTCCTCCCCTAGGCTTGCACACCCACCTGCTGTGTCCCAGATTTGGAGGTCCACGGGTTTGCCCTTCATTTGCAGGTTAACAGTGAGTCGCTCGAACACCGTGGGGGTGTAGCTCTGGGGAAAAAGGGGGCACGGCGCAGACTGTGAGGACAGGAGCCCTGGAGTCATGGTGTTGCCCCTCTTTGGGAGTCAGTGTGGCAGTTTCTGGGAAGTAGCTGGCTGTGGGGTTGAGGCCCAGCTGCCGCTTCCTAGTGGAATGCTCTGGCCAGGCACCGAACCTCCAGGCCTTCTCCTCAACCGTAAAGTGGGAGTATGGGATGTACCTACCACAGCGTCTTGCTGTGAGGATTTAGTGGGAAACTCCATGCAGAGCCTGGCACGAAATAAGCGCTCTACACATGCCAGCCACTGTTATTTTTATCTTTGTCCCCCTGGACGGGGAGACTGTCCCATTTCTGAGCCTTCCTCCATGCTGTCCCCTCCTCCTGAAATGACATTAACCTATATTTGTTTGTTCACTCATTCACTCACTCATTCATGCAGTAAACATTAGCACCTTCTCCATGTCCAGTTCAGGACACTGGGGAGCAAGTAATAAACAAGATTAGCTCCAGAGACCTGTCCTGGAAAGCTCACAGCTTTTTAGGGTCCCTCCTTTGCCTCACAACCTGTCACAAGCCAACCAAGACCCCTGACCAGTCCTTTCTGGGACTCCTCCCCAAGGACACCTCCCCAGAACCCCTCCCAAGCCCTCCCCGTTTCTACCTCTCTGTGCTGTTAGCCTCAGGAGGTCACACAGGCCAGAGGCCCCTACACCCCAGGCCCGCTGAACCTGAGCTCACTCCCTCTCCATCGAGGCCAGAGGAATGGAACACAATGGGTTTTGTACACAGCGACATTAGGGGATGAGGAGGGGGAGCTTTACAGATGGGGTTCAAGCAACAGATAAGGAGGTTTTCAAAACTTTGCCACAACACAAGCCCCCTGAGGGGCATGCTAGACCGGATGCATCTTGGGTCCCCAGGCCTCCCTCACTTGCTCAGGGCTGGTCAGTCGAGCCACCGCATGGGGGGACTCTGCCCTCCTGCTCTTCCCATGCCAGGTGGGGCCCCACCTGCCCATGACTCAGGAGGACCTTGAACCTGCCTGCCTGACTGCCCACTGGCCCTCTGAGTCAGGCCCTGGCCCCTAGGAGGGGCAGCCCCTTAGTGGTGGGTCACAACCCTTCTCTGTCTATACTTTCTGCTGTGTTCTTTGAACTCCCAGCAGGGTGACTGCCTACGGGACCAGTGAGCACCTAATCTTATCTGTTGCGCTGCCCTCAGCTGGAAAGGCAGGGCCACGACCAAGCTAGGGCAGGGCAGAGATGATTCAGGCTTGGGTCTGCCCTTATGGGGCTCACCAACCGATGAATTATGGCAGGATGGGGGACATAGCCCGAGAGAGGAGAGTCATCCCAGGACAGCACACCCATGGAAGTCCCAGGGTGACAAGGAAGGACTCGGCTAGTTCTGGACGGCAGGGCTGGTGCTTCCTGTCCCCTCCCATCCCCGCCCTTCGGTGGGGCCCTGGGCTTTGGTCCTGTGGGAATGGTTGCTGCTCCAAATGCCAGTGGCTCCCAGCCTGGAGGGCCCCCCTGCCTCACGAGCTCTCTCTGCTCTTCTCCCTGTGCCCTGAACCTGAAGTTGGCCCACAGCCCAACGAGAGTCACTGAGGCCCCTCCAAATCCCAGCCTACTCCCTGCTCAAGGCAGGAGGCCTGGGAGACGGGACCCCGGTCTCCTACTGCTGGTTTCTTGGGCTTGGAGAGCTTCCAGGAAAAGGATCGCAGTATGAGCAGAAGGCGGGTCTAGCAGGCAGAGACCTGGGGTCATGGCCAGGGAGACCTGCACTGCCACTGGGCTCTGTTCCCCAAGGCAAGACCATGTTGTTGTCCCAGGGGTAGCATCTGGGGGGCCCAAAAACATGTCCCTCCCAACTTTAAGCAAATGTGACTAGCCAGAGGAGGTGATGTCAGTTTCCTAAGCTGCAAAGCAACTCAGCTTGATGTTACTTCAGTGGAAAGAAAGGTTCGACACTGTTACCAGGCCTGCCCTCTCTGGCCTTCCCTGGGGGACTCCCCGGTGCTTGCACAACCCAGGAGTTTGCAAGATGCTGGGATGGTAGGAGGGAGATGAGGTGGCTTGATGGAGGGGTCCACCTGGACAGTCAGTGAGCATGCTGGTGAAGGACGCACAGTCAACATGCCAGGCCATTAGGGGCATGCCTGGTGCCACTCCAGGTCATCTCCCAGCCTTCCTCAATTCTAGCTCACCATCATGCTAGGTCCCTCCATCCCATGAGGTGGCTCAGAGAGGCTAAGCAAGGTGCTGACGGCCACCCAGCTTGTTAGAGGAGAGCAGTCTGACCAGTCATGTGTTCTTACCCTCACGGCAGAGCCATGGGATGTCTGCTGTAGGGGACAGGAGATGGTGTTTCCCAAAAAAGATGTTTGCTTAGTCCTTCCAGTCACAGGCTCGGAGCTGAGCCATTAGCTGGTATTAACTTACTCTTCACAGTGACCCTGGCAGGTGGGCACTGTCATTTTCCCTATTATGCAGTTAAGGAAACAAGCACAGATTGGGTAGGAGACTTGCCCAAGGGCACAAGCTGTAAGTGGCAGAGCCATGATAGGACCCCAGGCAGTCTGGCTGCAGAGTCCTCAGGCCCTCTTAGCCATGCTGTGCCACCAGGTGCCCTCTTAGGATCTGCTTTGAGCCGAGCTGCCGAAATCAGTGCCCGGGACACCTCTCCCAGGTAGGTGCCATTCTTGCCACTTTACGGATCACATCATTGAGGCATTCGCTCCGGATAGCAGAGCGAGAAGTGCCTGCGACCCCCCACTGTAAGGGCAGGCCACGGGGAGGATGCGGGCGCCGTGCCAGAGGGGCTGGCACTCACCTCGGGAAAGGCCCCGTCGGCGAAGACCATCAGCAGCGACGTCTTCCCGCAGCCGCCGTCGCCCACCAGGACCACCTTGACGGACGGCGCGCCCGGAGTCACCTCCTCGCTCACAGCCTGGGCCGCCTTCATCGCGGCGGGGCACGGGGCGCGGGGCGGCGGGCGGCGGGCGGCGACGGCGCAGGGCTGGCGCGAGGCAGGCCTGGCGGCGCAGTAATGTGGAAGGGGCGGCGCGGCGGGAGGAAGTGGGAGCCGGGCGGGCGGGGGGGCGGGCCAGCGGCCCAGGTGAGGCCAGAGTCGGGGGCGGGGCGGCGCAGAGCCAGCGGGGCGGGGCCTCCCCGGAGCCTCCCCCCGCCTCCCGCTCTCCCTCCCGTGCCGTCCAGCCGCGAGAAGCACGCAGTGAGCCTACCGCGGGCGGGCGTCGGGCCCCGAGGAGGGGCCGCAGAGGGCCCCCTGCGCTCAGCAGGAGGAAGCCCTGGTCTGGTGGGGGGAAGACAAGTGGTGGGACAGTGACCGAGCGTGTGCAGAGTGTGGGCGGGAAAGACGAGCCAGTTGGAGAGGGTGGGGGGGTCAGCCGTTGGCTTGCTAGTTCGCTGGGGCTCGAGAATGGGTCCCAGCTTAGGTGGGGCTCCAGGGCAGGAATCATTACTTTGGGTGAATGAGTGAGTGAGTGAATGGAGGTACATTTCCCCCAGGGCTTGGAGACGGAGCACACCACAGTCCTCCCTCCAGATGTTTAAGGCCAGGTGGGAACAGCGTGACCCAGACAAGCCCTTACGGGTCATTCGCTGGTACTGTTAGCCTGGCCTGCTTACCCCAGCCAGTCCCAGGAAGTGTTGCTGCAGGTGGGTGACCAACTGTTTCACCTCTGGCTGGGGGATGATCTAGGGAAAGCAATGGAACCTTCATCTATAAAGTGCTTAGGGCAGGGTCTGGTGCATGGCCTGTACCATGTGTGAGTGATCTTATTATTTAACCAACACTGATGCCCTCTCTGTGCCCAAGAGCCTGGGACCCTGAGCCATTCAAGACAAAGTCCCTACTTTGAGCAGCCAAAATCTAGAATGGGAGATAGGACATTGGTGTGATAAGACCTACACCTGAGGTGGGGACAGGCAGTGGGTGGGAGTAGGGAAGAGAGGCTCTTCACCCAGGGTGGGGGTGTCAGGAAACCCTTCTGAGAGGGGCCAGAGTCTAGAGGAAAAAGTGAGGTACAGATGGGGGAGGAGGGGTGTTCCAAACTGAGGGAACAGCACATGCAAAGTATGGTGGCAAGAGAGAAGGGGGCACTGGGGGGTCACAGTCCTTCCCTGTGATGGGAGTGAGGTTGGGTTGGGGAGCTGGTGCCGGCATGAGGCTAAGCAGGGCCTGGATAGTGGAGCGTTTTGGATGCCAGGAATAAAGGCAGAGCTGAGCTGAGAACTTACCCCACCTGACCTCCCACTTGGGTTAGTGGCCAGAATTGAAATCTTTTAAAAATGGGCAAAAGGGTCTCCCTAAATCTTGGACTGTTTTCAAAGCTAAGCAGGTGAAAAAGTTGCCTCGGCCCCCTTCGAACGACAGTGGCCCAAAGAGGCAGCCAGGGCAGGAGTTGCTGTCCCCCCTGTACTGAGGCAGAGCCCAGATTCCTGAATCCTATCCCAAGCTCAACAGGGCCGTGGTCAGCAGGCTGAGAGGGGCCTCACCTGGATGGCGGGTGTACCCCAAGACATCCCCACCCTTCAGGTGCCCCTTTCTCCCCGAAACTGCCAAAGGGCTGGGCAGTGACTCGGCACTGGGCTGGGTGTGTAGCCACTGAGCAGGGCTCCCCGCCCCAGCGGGTGGTGGGGAGGAGGCCCATCCCCCAACGATCAGCTGTCAGCCTGCTCTCCCCACTGCTGCTGTCATCAGGCTTTGGATGACAAGGATGGGAGGCAGGTGGGGCCAGACTGGGGGTGGAAGGAGCTGAGAGTCAGGCAGAGGCGTTTGACCTTGGTTGCTATAGGGATAATAACTCTAATGACATCCTTGATGTGTGTCATACTTTACAGTTTCACTGAACGTTTCCTAATAACAGTGTAATGGATTGCTAACCGTGTGCAGGCACTATGTCCTAGCAGGTGGGAATTGTTAGCCCCATCTTACAGGTGAGGAACCTGAGGCCCAGAGAAGTCAAGTTCTTGTCGGTTAAGTTCTCGTCTAAGCTCCACAGCTAGTAGGAGGCAGAATTGGAATTTGAATCTGGGTCTGGCCACTACACCAGGCTGTCTCCTCACAGCACACCTCGTGGTCGCCATTCCCTAAATTTCATCCAGCTCTCAGACCATGAGGTGGGCAGGATAGGTGAACTGCTTCTCCCATTCTACAGATTTTGGGAACTGAGGCCCAGAGAAGGCAGCAGCTTGTCTCAAACTAGCAAGACACAGAGCCAGGACTTGAACCTAGATCTCTTGATGTGAAACCCCAGCCTACTCCCACTCTACCCTCATGCTTCTGCAAGAGGGAGATTGGTCACTGGGCCCTGGTTGACAGGGAATTTCCCCAAATCTCAGACATTGCTGGGCCCTGGATGGCACTGGAGTTTACCTGGAGTTTATTTTGGAGTGGGGCGGTGGCCTGGGTCACAGTCCACCTGGTCAGGGTACTGTTTACTCTTTCATTGTCTTCTGTGGCTGCTGTTTACTGCCAACCTGTAGGTTATGCAGTCTCTTGAGACCTACCAGTCCCAAGCCCGGTGTTTTCCGGGTGCCCTGTGCAGCAGGTCACTGCCCTGCACATCCCAGAGCGGCAGAGGAGGCCAGGCCAGCCTTGAGCAGACCTGGAATCCCCCGCGGGATGCAGCCAGCCAGGCAGGATCTTCTAGTCCCCAACCAAGCCTTGAGCATCTCAAGGCAGTGACCAAGGTTGACCCAACTCTGTACCCCCAGCAGGGGCACCTGCCCCAGTTGTGGCTTGGGATGTTATATTCAATCAACTACCTAGCTGGGCAAACAGGGGAAAGGAAGGAAGGTAAAGGAACAAGGGAGAAAGGAAGGAGGGAAGGTAGACTGACTTTCAAAAGAATGGACACATTGCAGGAATGAGTAAAGAACAAACGACTGCATGGTTGAGTGAAAACAGCAGACACCAAGTGCAGCGTCAGCAGAGAGGTGAACACCCTCCAGCCTCCATCTGCTCCAAGGGTCCCTGGCCCTGCCCTTCTGCCCCATTTTCGGACATCTACCCTCTCCTCCTCCTCGAGTCCCTTGCTGTCCTGTGGAGTCTCTGCTGCCCCCAGATGGCTGCTCCGCTCCCTTCATGGTCGTCACCTAGGGCTGCCTGCTCAGCTTGGGGTTCCTGTCTTGAGGTGTCAGGTGTTCATATATGACTTAAGGAGGACAGTGGGTGCCAGGGGTCGGAACTTCAGAGGTCTGGTCCTGCCCTTTGGATGCCTCGGCAGGGTGTGCAGGCCCTTTGCTCCTCATGCCTCCCCATGTACCCCACCCCCACCGTTAGTCCCAAACACCAGGTTCCCAGAGCTCTTGTCCTTGGCCAGAACTCCACCCCAAGCCTTGACCTCATCTATGCTGAGCACCTACTGTGAGCTAGATGCTTGGCAGGTGTCAATTTCATTCCCTGCTATGAAGTATGTATAATTCTTAGCCTCATTAGATCGAGTGCCCAAGATCTAGCTGGTAAGTGGAGTTGCTAGGATTCTAAGCTCCAGCATTTGGGCTCTAGAGGCCCCTCCCCTACTGCCCAATCCCTAAAAGACAGAGGTGTGGGAGTCTTTAGAGGCCTTCCTGCCCAATATGCTCATTCTTCAGATGGGGAAACTGAGGCTCTTGAGGGGGAGGGGCTTGTCATACAGCAAGTAGGCAGCAGACCCAGTCCATGGCCAGTGGAAATCAGAAGGGCCTCCTCTCCCGCCTCCTTCTGTCTGGCCTCCTCCAGACCAACTTAACTCTGGCTGCCATTTAGCAGGAGTTCAGAGCACGGGTAGAAGGCCTCCTGCCCCAAAACCTCCCCCTGCCTCGCCATTACTGGTCCTTGTGGGTGGGATGGAAGGTTGATAATGGGGTGGGAGTGGTGAGGGAAGTGGGGAACCCTGTGGCCCAGTCTCGGTGTTTGCCGAGCTTTGGTTTTTCCCCTTGGGTTTCTGCAGGCATGGATGACCAAGGCAGGGGAGAGGGTTTGAGCTGCTGTCAAGTGTGGCTGCTAAAGCCGCCCATCCTTCCCCTCACAGGCCGGCCTGGCTCAGCCGCCCTCTTGGGTGGGCCTTGGCCTAGACAGAGCAGTCCTGGGACCCTCGAGGCAGGTCTGTTGCCCTAGGGCTAGAGGAGCCGGGGTGGTAGGAGAGTGGAGCAGAGACAGGAAGAGGTGGGGGTACCTCAGTGTGGGCCTTGCTGAGTGAACCCAAAGCCTAAAGGCGGCTCGGACAACCCCTTAGGGACCAAGACCAGCACTCGATGTCCCTCACTTCCAAAGTCGCTTAGAGCGGCCCCCCTTCCTGTCCCTCTTCCTCGGACCTGCTCCTGCCCAGGACCTCCTCATGGCTCCCCACTGCCAGCAGGACCAGGACCCTTAGCCTCACCCTGGACACCCTCCCCAGCTCAGCCCCACCTGGCCTCCCCAGGCTCAGCTGGCTGTGCAGCTCCCCAGACACATGTGGTGCCTTTCTGCAGGCAATTCCCCTGCCTAGTGGCCTCTCACCATCCTCCCGGCCCTGCAAGGCCAGTACTCAAGCTTCCATTTCCTCCTGGAAGCCTCTGCTGGCGTTCAGCCTTTGTGGGCTCCGGCAGTGGCCTGTCTCATTGGTTACCTCTGTATGCCTTGCTTCGGGTTCCAAAGAAGCTCTTCACAGTCACTGTGGTGGACAGGCTTCCTGGGGACTGCTGGCAATTCCCACCCAGATCCTCTTCCCCACACTTGCTGTGATCTTCCAGGGCTCAAGAGGGGGAAGCCAGAACAGCCTCTGGGGGGCTTCTCTGCTACCCCTCAGCCCCACCCTCAAGGAGTTGGGGAAGAGGCGATGTGGCCTAGTGGTAAAAAGCACCTGCTCTGGAGCCCACGAGCCTGAGCTGAATCCCAGCTCTGAGACTTTCTGGCTGTGTGATCTTGCATTAGTTACCTAACCTCTCTGGTCTTCCATTTCCATGTCTGCGAATGAGGGTACAACAGTACCCACCTCTAAGCACTGCAGGGTTGTAACCTGGACACCAGCACCCATTGCACTCACACGGCCCTTCTCACTTCCAATCCTTTCCTCTGGCTCCCTTCCCCTCTTCCCCCAACTTTTCTCTAGCAAGGTTGATATATTAACCAAGTTTTTGCCCACTCCTGCTCTTTTCTATATGTTGTTCCCTCTGCCAGGAATGCTTTTTTGGCCTTATCTACCTTTTTTGGCATTATACTCCTTGCCCTGAAGACTAGGCTCAGTGACACCATCAGGAAGCCTTCCTTGATATTCCCTACTGCTATTCTCCCTGCCAAGCCTGGCTCAGGGCCCCTTCTCAGCATTTCCCAAGCAGCCTGATGGCACCGATCCTTGTGATGGTCCTCCCAAGCAATAGGAGCCTCTTTCCCCCTGGGCACCCAGCAGTGGGGGAGGGCATCATCAAAGTACCTTCCCCTCCATCATGTGGAGACCTGGAGAAGAGACGGAGGTCATCAGGACCAAGCAGGGCTCCTGGAAGCCCCCTCCTTCCTGCCCCAGCTTTATTTTGGGTCTAGAATCATTCCAGTCAGCATACTCGGTCCCCACCTTGCCCATCCTGGGTGCAGTCAACATTTCATGCAGTTAGAGTGAGGGAAGAGGGGGTAGTGAAGGTGGGTGAATGGCCTGCACAGCACAGTCACTGGGGTTGAAAAAGTCTGGGGTCTCCCAGGCTGCAGAGGCTTGCCAGCTGTGTGTCCCTGGGCCCTGTGCTGGCCACAGGGTGGACATGCTGTATGGCTGTAAGGCTGGGTCATGGCTGTATCAGGTGGAGAGAGCCACGGTCCTACCTCCAATCCCATGACCACCCTGGCCCCCCCCAAACATCACTAGGGATAACTGGTTGGGCCCGGCTCTCCATAGCTCACCAGAGCCAGAGGCAGCCAGCCTGAGAGCCCACGCACTCATCTGTGGGTGGCCCCGTAGAGCAGATGCTACTACATGCCTCCCCCAACCCCATCCCTTTGAAAACCAGCAGGGGCCCCTTCTGCTCAAAGGGTACACAGCTGCCGGCTGCTTTGGCCCTGCCTCAGCCAGGGACACCTGGAAGGCTATGTGCGCTCTCCCTCCAGCTGGGGTGGTGGTAGCCAAAGACTGAGTGGGCTGTAACAGCCCAACCCCTTTGCTTCTGGGAAGCACCCCCTGGGGTGCCACTCCCACAGAGAGCTCCCACAAGCCATCAGGCAAAGCGAGACTCTCCTGAAGCCACGGCTTGCTGCGTACTCCCCGGGCCCAGGCTTTCCTTTCTGCCTTGCAGGGTCTCCTGAGGGCCCTCCCCTAGTAAACTCCTTGCCTACACATCTCAGGGTCTGCCTCGGGACATCGCCATAGGACACCTCCTGAGCTGAGCTTGCAGAGGTCTGAACCACGCTCCAGAACCTTGTCAGGGTGGCATTCAGCCCTGTCCCCCAAACCCATCTTGACGTTTCTTGACTGCTCCTCACTGCCACTGCTCAGGCTGCCCCTTCCGGCCAGCCCAGGGCCTTCTGTTCCACTGCATCTTCCTGGGCACCTGCAGCCCCAAAGGCCTGTCCAACGCACCCCATGCAGTCTGTCTCCTGGCTGCCCCACTGCCCACCAGCCCCCATCTCTCTTCCCAACAGGGCCTGGCCTGGACGGACTCCAACAAATACTGCGGAGTCAGTGCCTGGTTTGCATGGAACTGGACACAAGGGCCTGGGTCTGGGCCTCCTTGCACCTCTGGGCCTTGTAAGGGTTGTGGCTCAAGGGAGTAGATTTCACAGAGAATGACCTAGAGCCAGTGTCGCATGTACCCTGTGGGCCTCTGCTTGACCTGCCCAGAAAGAGGCCCTTGCATCCACTGCAGTAGGCTAGAGACTCTGACAGGGAAGTTCACAGCCCTGCCATGGCTTAAGCTGGGCTGCCTGCCTGGACACCCAGTTCTTTCCTGTGCCTCAAAGCGCAGCTTCCGTCTCATTCCCCCAACCCCCAGAGCCCCCCCCACCAAGCCATTCAGCACTGAGCGGATCACCAGGGCAGGCAGGTCTTGTCTTCCTGACGTCCTAGGGGCTGTGTCTTATTCCTGTCACCCCTACTGGTGCCTAGCACAGTTGCCTGGCCCCCGAGACTCACTCAGTTCCTGTGCATGGCCCAGCTTGTTGCTGGCCTCCCAGCAAGGGTAGGGAATGGGGAGCTCTGAGAGGCCAAGGTCCCCCCAGACCAATGGATAGACCGCTTGAGGGTCTCAGAATGGTAGCACAGTGGGCCAGGGCCCAGCTGCCCTCCTTAGGTCCTAGCCCAGCCACAGCTGGCCTCAGTGGAAGTAAACCCTGGATATCTAGCCAGGCCCACTCCTCCACTGCACCCTGCATGGAGGGACCAAGGTGGCTCGTGGGGACTCCACTGGGGGCTCCCAGTGTTCATGGCTCCAGCTGGACTGGAAAAGGGCATCAGAGCTGAGCTGTGCCAGACCCCAGGCAGCTCCAGTGCCCACCCTGGTCCTGCCCCGGCTGCTAGTTTCGCCGGACAGGGTGCCACATGGACACAGGCCTGCGCAGCGTGGCCAGCATCTGGTTCCAGTGTGTGATGCCCATGCCACTGGCTGATGGCCCGATGATGACATGGCCCACGTTGTCCCCATGGCCATCACTGCTGCTCTCAGCCACCGTCACACGGAGAGACAGGTCCTAGGAAGAAAGTGACAAGGGTGCTGGGACCAGGGCCAGTGCCAGAGGCCCTCTGTGGCCCCCGGGTCCCAGTCTATAAATGCCAGGCCCCAGGGGGTGTATCTGGCACAGCTCCCTGAATCCTCACGTCGGAGCTGCCTGCCCACAGCCTTCTGTTGCTGCCTCCCTTCACGGTGGCAGCACAAGGGCGCGCAGGTCCAAATGCTGGTCTCACCATTTCCTTGCTGCTTGATCTTGGGCAGTGACTTGCAAGCTTCCTACCTCAGTTTCCCCACCTGTAAATTGGTGATAATAATAGCTCCTACCTATTCTGGGAACAAAAGGAGTGGAAATGTGTAAAGCTCTTAGGACTGTACCTGCACACAGAGCATCACAGAGGTGTGTTGTTCCTAACACAATCAGACATCGGACTCCTAACTTGAGGAAGTAAAGACGTGCTTGAGATCAAAGTGCTGCAGCTGAAACCAGAACCCAGCCTGACTTCTCTCCTCCCACCTTTCTGTCCCACCCTGGGCAGGCGGCAGAGCAGTGGCACCACAGCCACCCAGTGGGGAGCAGGGGGCAGATGAGCAGCCTGTCCCATGAGGGTGGCAGGGCAAGGCAATGACACGCAGCACCAACCAGAGACGCCGGGATGTTTCCCTGGGGTAGGAACACCCAGAGCGAGGCCGAGGGCTGGGCTTTCAAATTCTAAAAGCAGTGTCCCAGGAGGGGAGATCAGTGGGGTTCTGCACAGCCCCAGGGCTGGGGGGCAGGTTTCAGGTTTTGGATCAAGTACAAAAAGACTTTCTCACTGTCAGGAACACCCAAGGATGGAAGGAGGTAGTGAGGCAAGGTGGTGAGCTTGCTGTCCTCTGAGGCATGCAAGCAGGGCCACTGGAATGACCAAGGCCATTCTTCTGCAGCCCCTACACTCTTGCTCTGTGATATCTGTGCTGGGAGGGGTCTCCCTGGGGCACATCGTTTTCTAAAGGCTATGGGGCTGTGGGGAGCTAGCAGGGCCTCTGCATGTAGAACCTCAGGAGATTTAGGGCCAGAACTCTGGGCCCTTGGGGTACCCCTGACTCATCTCCAGGCCTTTGTGGCTCCCCCCACTGGGAATGGTCTTGTCCCAGGTCTCAGCTTAGCTAACCTTTCCTGCAGAAGCCTCCCCTGACCGCCGAAGTGTGGCATGCTCTCAGTGGATTAGGACTTTCCCGCCCATCCCCTGCAAACACCACTGGAAGCAGAGCCTGTGCTCCAGCAGCCCCCATAGAGCTGGTAACTACTGGACACTCAACATATGCATCTCCATCACCACCTACGGGAGCCCTGAGAAGCGAGCTTGGAGGGGATGGAGTGGCCCCAGAGCCGTGGTGGTGGCCCCCCCCACCCCTGTGAGTTCCTCCCTCACCTGGAGCACAATGGCCGGCACTGAGAAGATCATGGCTTCGTTGAACACAGGGTTTGGGTCGTCCCTCTTCACAGCGGTCTTCTTCTTGCTCATTTTCCTCCCATCCTGCAGCAGATACACCTTGACGAAGGGGTCTGTGGGTGGGCAAAGGGGTGAGGGTGAGGGCCAGAGCCACACTCACTGGGCACAGCCCCCTGGTTCCCAATCCCCAGACCTTCCTATCACCATTATTTCCTGCAGTCTTGCCACTAGCCCTTTCTTTCCTATTTTGCAGATGAGCAAACTGAGGCTCCGGTGCGAGTCAGAAGAGCTGGGCTCTGGACTCAGGCAGTTTGCCTCCTCTCAGCCCACACACATGTTCCACTCACATGACACTCTGGGGAGCTCAGCAGACCCACCACGTTTCATTCTATAAATGGCCTGAGTGCAGACGTCAGCCCTGAGTCACCCGGCACCCGCTCAGCAAAGCCTGACTTGACAACATGCTGCTCTGAAATAACAAGTTATTCTGCTTGGCACCTACTGCCCACTGAGTGTCCTTGCTGCCCCTGCCCAGACCCCTGGTTCCCCAAGGCCCCCAGTACGTTGGTTTCCCCAGCCTTCTGTCTTCAGTTACCTGATGCTGAGGCTCCTGCAGACCTGGGGCATCAGGTCCTGCATGGCACCCACACAGCCCCAGGGCCCTGGTACCTGTTTGGGATCTGGGATGCAGCCCCCACCTCTGGGAATGCAGCCTCCACCCCTGAATTCCAGTCCTGGGAAGTGGGTGCTCACCTTGGCTTCTTCCCGGTGCCCCAGCTGTGAGTGCGCGCTGCCTCTTACTCTTAGGCCCCCACCTCTCCCTGCACAGGGCTCCCTGCCACCCTCTGTGGTTCCGTCTCTCCCCAGCTAGGTTCATCTTACCACTGTGCATGGCCCCCTGGGCTTAGTCAAGGTCGGGGGTGGGGAGGCTGATACTGTGCCCCACGCCTGCTGATGCCCCCACTGCTCTGGGCTGAGCGGTGGGGGCCACAGCTCCCACCAGCCACAGGAAGGAGTCAGCCAGCCAGCAGGACCTTACCCGCTGTGGTCTTATCATTGGTCCAGATGAGATTCTTGGCTTTCACCACAACCACGGTGAGGCGCTCGGCTGTCGGGAGGTAGCTGAGGGAGAGCAGGATCTCACCCGCGGCATCGGCGGCCTGGAGGGCACGTTGGTGGCTCAGAGGGTTTCCACCCCCTGGACTGGAGGGAAGGGCAGAAGCCTTCTCCTCTATTGAGAAAAGCTGCTCTTTGGTGGCCCTAGGCTGCTGGGATTGAGAATGGGAATGCCCCTCCCATGGACCATGCAGGACCATGCACATCCCTCCCTCCCTGCCCGTGTGGGTCCTGCCTTGCAAGTAGCGCCGGAGGCTTCCTGTTAAATGTAGCAACCAAATGCGGTTACGTTCCCTCATTTTAGACCAAGGAAACCATTCTGTAGCAATGGTGCATTCCAAGTGGACTGGGATTAGAAGATCATTTGCTTAAATAACAGCGATGCTCCCCGATCGCTCCTGTTCTTCTAACAGTAAAGGCTTGGCTTCTGAAATAAGTCACTTTAGGGCCAGAGGGGCACTTTCCTAACAGAAGCTCTATAGGAGGAGAGCTTCCGAAGTTTTGGCGGTAGGAGCAATAGAAGGGCATAAGCGGAGGTCAGGCTGTTTTCCATTTGCATGCAGTGGACTCGGTCTCCTTGAATGTGGCTCAGGTTTCTCTCTCTGAGTTCCTAAAGATGCGAGGGTTCAGGCTGTTGGAGAGGACAGTGGGGTCCCTCCTCTGAAGTGTATGTGTGTGACACCATCTTCATGGGTGGACGGGTGGGCAGACTGACCTTGTTCTGGTCCTGTAAGTAGAGCCAGCCGCTGAAGGGCTGCAGTGGGAGGTCAAGTACAGAAAGCTTCAGCTCCACCACCCCGGTGCTGACATTCCGCTCATCCTCATCGATGCCAAACACGGAAAACCGCAAGCTCTTCTCCTCCAGGGCTGCAGGATCCAGGGGGATGGAGAACTTCTCATCAAAGAAGATAGAGTAGGCATTCCTCTGGATCTGCAGAGAGAAAGAGCCGTTGAGGGAGCCCCAAAGCTGGGAGGAGGTTGCCGTGAGGGGCCTGCAAGGCCATAGCAGGGCGAGAGCTCTGGAAGGGCAATCCAGAGGCCTGGGCAGGAGTCCTGACTCTGCTGCGCCCACATCCTCAACACCAATCCTCCTTCCTTTGGTGGCTCAGCCCTCAGGACTTAAAAGCCACCTGTCTTCCTCTCGGAGTTGGCCAATCTGGTGGCATTCAAAGCTTCCGCAATCTGACACCAACTAATCCCCATCCTCAGTGCCCAAGGCTCTACAGAGCTCTCGTGATGCCATGGCTGAGTTGGTTGCCATCTTTCTTCCATGTGTTCAACTCCAGCCCCGGGCCAGACATGCAGTGAGGATGGGTAGCTGGCTGTGGAGTCGAGAGCCGCTGATGTCCCAGCCCCTGCAGAGCCTGGCCCAGACTGTCTACACATTGCAGGATGGACGGATGGATGGAGTGACGAGGCAAGGCTGGGGATGTTTCCCAGCCCAGTCCTGCTTGGTGGGTGCTGCTGGCCTCCTCCCAGGAAACCGTGGGCAGGCCCCAGGGAAGGTGCACTCGGGCACAGCTCCCCCTTCCGTGGGGGCTGCCTTAGTCACTGCCTGACGGTATTTAAGGAAAGGAACTCTCATCCCTGACACTTTGCCTGAAGTTGGGGGGCTGCCCAGCCTCGGGGCAGCCACCCACTCACTGAGATCAGCTGGGCTGTGATGCTAAGAAGCCTGCCTTCTTGGGGAAAATCCGCCAGCACTTCCAGGTGCCCTGAACCACACTTTTGGTCACACTGCCTGGGCTGTGGGAAGGCTCCTCTCACATTGCTTCCTGGGAGCCATGTTCTCCACCCAACTGCCTGCTAGAGAATCTTCAAGGGCTTTTCCCCCCATGGGATAAAGCCCATCTCCTGATGCTGACCTTGGCATTCAGGCTCCTATGATCTTCTAGCCCCGTCTCTCCTTCCTCCGGCCAAGCAAGCCTCTTTGCTGTGCATTGCCCTATGCGGTCGGGTTCCCTGACCATCCATTCTCTGTGCCTTGTGCTCTATGAACACATGGGTGGAGGAAAATGGGAACCACAGGGTCAAGTGCTGAATCTCCTGCTCCCTTGCTGAGGCTGTCTTGAAAAAGCACCTTCCTGAACCTCAGTTTCTTCATCTGTGAGATACCCCCAGTCTACCCTGTTGGGGCAAATGAGAATCATGGATGTGTTGGGCTCTGTGAACCAGGTTCTCGGCACACATCATGCTGTGGTGGCTGCCGTCTACTAATATCCCACCTCAAGGGAAGCGTCCAGAACAACCCAGGGTCCCCCAGGCCAAAGAGAGCTTGGATCCGGGCTCAACAGGGACACTTGGTGATCCTGAAGACAATCTAGGGAGCACGTACCAAGGCCTGGGCTGAGGACTTTCCGTATGTTAACGTATTCCCTCCTCAAGAGTTAGGATGCCCATTTAAAAGATGAAGAACCTGAGCCACAGAAAGAGTAAGGGACTGCTAGGAAGTGGGGAACAGGGATTTGAACCCCGGCAGTCAGGCTCCAGGGTCCTGCTCCTAACCATCGAGTGGACTGCCTCTGGAAGCTGGGCCGCCCCTTCTCGGGTTCCACGTGCACACAGCTGGCGGTCGGTTCTCCACCCTCCTGCAGAGAGGAGTAAGAGTTGGGTGGGAGAAGGACAACAGTGTCTACCACTGAGGGTGGTGTTTTCACCTGGCCAGGTGACCAGCATGGGCAGGTCTCTGAGGAGCCCCGCAGGTCCTCGGGATCCTCCTGCTCTGGTCAGAGCCTGCTGTGTGTCAAACCTTGCCCACTGTGGGTCCCGGCCTCGACGTCTGGACACCCCCATCCAGCCTGGAGCAAGGTGGGTCTCATGCAGGCTTTGTTCCCTCTTGGCAAGGCAGCTGGGACCCACAAGGAGCAGCCTGGGGGGCTGCTGGAGGCCTCCCCTGCCGCTCCTGGCTTACTTTCCACCCTCACCCACCCTGATGTCAGCCCCAGGACCTGACCTCCTTGGGCTGCACCAACAGGCTCCCTTGGCCTCTGGCCTCTGCTGGGCTCAGCCAGCGGGGGTCACCTGAGGGAAGCTGGAGGTGGGAGAGAGGTTTGGGTGCTACAGTGTGGCTACAGGGCAGCTACAGTCTTTCCCAGCAGTGTGGCTGAAGGCTGACTGCGTCCCTTGGCCAAAGGGCACAGTGCCTGTCAAGGAGGCCCTCTCCACACACCTCTTTTCTTTTGGGCCCAGTAAGTTCCCCTTCCCCTTGTCTCTTCAGACCAGAGCACCATGCTGTCCCTGGGGTCACCTTACACCCCACCCTCACCATTGTTAATAGTCCTGATACCAGGCTCTCCCCAAATAAGCCAACCTGAGTGCATTTTTTCCTTTCCTGACAGCACCCCAAGTTGACTCAGGGGACAGGTATGGAAATGGATGATTACCACACTAGATTTGTGTGGTAGGATTGCGGAGAACCGTGCACAACGAGAATCCTCAAGTGAGGCCCCAAACTCCTGGTTCTGGGCACCTTCAGCTCTGGACCCAGCGCCCAGACCCGCTCTCTAGCCCCCTTCTCAGATCCTGCCTGGCCCTGCAGGCCTCCCTGCCAGCGGAGGACTCCTGAGAGCCCAGAGCACACCCCTGCCCACCCCGCAGCCCCCACTTACCCGGGAAATGCCCACGATCTGCTCGTCGGGCAGCAGGCTGACGCGCATGAAGCAGGACTCGAAGCTGGCTTCCTCCCGCTCCAGGAGATCCTTGCCCTGTAGCACAGCCACGTGGAGGGTGTGGGAGGCGGCATCATAGTCCATGCTGACCTCCACCTGGCCGAGCGTGAAGTCCTGTCCGAAGGTGTTGCTCACGGAGGAGATGGAGTTCAGGGAGTCAGCCGACTGGGACTTCCGGAGGGTTCCATAGGGAGCCAGGTCCAGGTCACGGCCCATCAGCTCCAGGCGCCCAAGCTCGCTGATGCTCTCAAAGGTGTCCTCGATGCTGAGGCTGCCTTTGCGACTAGATGGCCCCCGAGTGCTGGCCCGCTGGACATTCCAAGCAGGCGCTCTCTGGGGATGAGGAAAAGGGACATGGGTGCATCACATGTATCACAAGCATCGCAAAGCATTAAGCACAGTCTTGAGAAGCCGGCAAAGAGACGCAGTAAACTGTGTTCATTCAAGACACCTCCACATCCCCCTTTTGCAAAAATGGTGCATGCCTTAGTTAGGGAAGTCCTTGTTTAACATTATTTCACGTCACTCAGTGTTCTCTCCACAACCAGGATGTAAGAAAACTTTCTCTTAACATGCTTGTTTATATGGGCTGAGTTCCAGACATAAAGATGTTCACTGCAGTGATGTTTATAAAAAGGAAAAGTAGTTAGCAACTGAAGTTTCCAGCAGAAGGGAGATGGGTGAGAATACCAGATACTTGCCCATACATGACTGAGCAGCCTCAAAGGAAGTTAACAACATGAGAACGCTTTCATGTTGGTTTCATTTACCCTAATATTCAAATTTTTCTTTTCTCTAAATTGACCTTGGGATTGAGAAAACAAAAGCTTTTGTACCATAGGCACCTCCCATGTTGCTGCAGTCTTCATTAGAATAATTTTTATTGTCACACCCCCCCGAAATTTGCCATTGAGTGGATAGCCATAATTTATTTTACTGTGTCCCTACTGCTGGGCATATATGTTGCTTCTAACTTTTCACAGCTATAATAACTCAGCATCAAATAGCTTTCTTAAAATCCTGACTCAGAGGACACAGCCCTTTTGAAAGATTTTGACATGTTGCCAAAATGTTCTTTAGAAAAGCCGTGTCAATTATAGTGCTCCCAACAGAATGAGAGATAGTTCACTCAGACCCCAAACGAGTGAGCATGCGGGACCCTTATCTGGTAACAGATTCTGGCTGTTCTCTCTGGAACTCTACCTGATGTTAGAAAAATTCTCTGCCAAGTGTCAAATGATAAAACATTCAGCAATTTATACTGAAAGCCCTAAAAATGTTTGTACTCCCTGATACAGTAATTCCACATCTGGGCATCCATTCAAAGTACATAATCCCAAATGAAGACAAAGTTTTACATATAAAACATTCACTGCATTACTTATAATGGCATTTAGTAAATTACGGCACACATATAGAAAGGATCTTATGCAGCCATTAAAAAGATGTTTATGATGGGTAGTCAATAACACAGGGAAATCCTTCAGCTTTGAGGTGAAAAGAGCAGGGTATAAAATTCTATGTAGAAGTAATACCCATTGTGTAAGAAATATGCATGGAAAAAAGGCTAGGGGGGTAGATTAACAATATTAGAAAGAAACAAATCATCATGTTAATAGTTAAGAAAAAACAGTTAACAGCTCCTTGCCTCTGGGTGGTAGCATTTTGGGAGAGGTTTTTCTTCTTATTTATAGTTTCCTGTATATGTATATACGTATTTCACAGGATGGTTTTTAATATTGGAAGCATTCATTCACTCAACAATTCTTCATTGATTATCTAGTACTAGGCTGTGTTGGAGGTAAGGAGGACAAGGGTCCCTGTTCACAGGAGGAAGGGATTGGGGAGGGAGTAGAAGCCTATCCTGAGAGTGGGTGGTGCACCCATGAGAGCCAAAGCCTCACCTTCTGCCTGGCCTCTGCGTAGGTCTCGCCATACTTCTGCTGAAGGTACCTGTAGTCGTAGTTTGGGAATGGGGAAGGGCTGGGGAAGCTCCCCGATGTCCAGAGCTTCCACAGACTCACAGCTGCAATTCCCAGCAGTGCGAGGGCCCCAGCAGTATAGACACCCAACTCCCAGCCTGGGGGGCTCTTGATGACTGCAAAGCAGGGGAAACCTCTCATTAGTAGGCTCTGGAGCCCCTGCCAGTGGCCACAGACCCCCGTCAGAGGAGCAGGCAGTTCAGTACTGAGTGACTCACTCATCAAATGAATATTCACTGAGCGACTACTATGTAGCAGGCTCGGTGCTGGGTGCAGGGTATCCAGTGCTAAACAAGACCTACTCTCCCTGTGATTCTGCTTCTTTCCCCTTTTCCAAAAAGACATAC
Source organism: Manis javanica (assembly GCF_040802235.1). Classification (NCBI taxonomy): domain Eukaryota; kingdom Metazoa; phylum Chordata; class Mammalia; order Pholidota; family Manidae; genus Manis; species Manis javanica. The sequence goes on from NC_133166.1 coordinate 114,812,317, forward strand.
ATTTCTACCAAGAGAGACACTAGGCTAGAGCAGATGAAGAGAAGAACAATAGTTAAATATTCCTTAGGCTTTAAACAAATACGGTAGTTCCGTTTTTGAGTTCTCTGACCTTATAGCTTTCACAGGACCTTTTACTTCCAAATAATCAAAGCAGCCCTTTGCAGTTTGGGAAAAGAGGAAGAGGATTTGGGGGAGAAAAAGGAATGACCCCATTTTTGCCTGAAACCTCATCTAGAACAGCCCAATGTCCATCAACTGATGAATGGATAAATAAAATGGAGTATGTCCGTACAGTGGGATATTATTTGGCAATAAAAAGGAATTAAGTACTGACATGGAACAACATGCACGAACCTTGAAAACATCATGCTAAGTGAAAAAAGTTAGGCACAAAAGAGCACATGTATGACTCTGTTTATATGAAATGTCCAGAATAGGCAAATCTGTACCAACAGAAAGTTGATTAGTGCTTTTTGGGGGCTCGCAGAGATGAGGGGAATGCAGAATATGGGGTATCTTTTGGGGATGATGAATATATTCCCCAAATTATTAGTGGGCACTCCTCTCTCTGAGGTCGCCTGCACTTCCTAAGTGTGTCACTTTAACTTTTCCCAACCTTTCAGGGTGTCCTCTCTCTCTGAAGTCACCTGTACTTTTTCTCTAAGTAACTTTAAATAAAACTTTTACTCTGCTTCAAGAAGAGTAAAAAAATAAATAAAAATTAATAGTGCTGCTGGGTACACAATACATGAAAACCCACTGAATTGTACATCTTAAGTGAGTAAATTGTATGGTACATGAATTTTATCTCAATAAAACTGCTACCAAAAAAAAAGTCTCAGCCAGAAGTGAGAGGTGGCTTCAGGCTGTGTAGAGCTTAGGGACAAATCCAGGTACTCAAATAACTTTTTCTCTACTGATGAGTAAATAATTGCCCCTTTCTGAGCCTCACTGTCCCTAAACATAGTAACTAATTACCCCCTGAGCTGTGTAGGGTGAGGCCCCACTAGCACAGGGCTTGGTACATGGCAGGATCATACATGTTAAAACATTTTGGCAGACATAATGTAGGGGGTGGGGGCACAGGGAGGGCTGTGCAACACAGAGAAGACAAGCAGTGATTCCATAGCATCTTACTACGCTGATGGACAGTGACTGTAATGGGGTATGTGGGGGGAACTTGGTGATGAGGGGAGTCTAGTAACCATAATGTCGCTCATGTAATTGTAGATTAATGATACCAAAAAAAAAAATTTTGCCTCTCTCTACTTGGAAACCTGGCTCTGCCTTCCCACAAGAAGCTAAGGAGATAATGGGATTCCTCTTGCAGAAGGTCACACTGTTGGCAAATACAATTCTCTAAACCATTCTCAGTGTTGCCTCTATACTCAATTCAAATGGGCAAGCGGAGGCACGCAAAGGATGGAGAATTTGCCCAAAGGTCACAGAGCTCAGTAGGGGTGGTGGGGCCATCCTAAGTGTGGTGGTCAGACTTCAGAGTGAGCACGGGTGACCACTGCCCCACCCAGCCTTGGCCCAGCACAGGATGGAGAGCAGTAGGGAGGGCATTTCAGGGGGTGGGGGGTGGGGGCATGATATCACTGCACAGCCACTGAACACCTACTGTGTGAGAGCACCCTGCTGGGGGAGTCAGCCCCCACCCAGTCTTGGCCTTAAGTAGCTCACAGCCTAGGGGTGGGGAGAGTAGACAAATAAATAGACAAAACAGAGTGATGGGAATTGTGTTGGGAAAGCCCAGGAAGGCTTCCTGGAGGAGGGACAGCTATGCTGAGATATGAGGGAAGAGCACGAAGTGTGTCCGGCCAAGGCATTAGGGACTGAGAGAAAGAGGAGGGAGTGTACAAAGCCCAGGGCATTCAGAGTGCCCAGTGGGAGGGAGGGAGTAGGGCATATGGGGGCAAGAGGGCTCCTTGCCGTCCTGCCCTGAAGCCTGGCCACGTAGGGAGCAGTGGCAGCCCCTTTGGCAGTGGGAGGCCTCCGCCTGCCCCTCCTCTTCTGAGCCCAGCCAACTCTGACCAGAATCCACAACACTCACTCACTCTGGAGAAGGGCAGGGCCCAGTGTTCAGCCCTAGCGTTTATCCAACACTGGGCACCCTGTGGGGCCTTACCTCCCCTTTCCCGAGGAGGATGAGAGCTGAGGCTAAAGAGCACAACCATTTCTCAGCCCCAGGCCACAGGATAAGATGCACAGAGCCTGGGTGCAGTGCCTTGAGCAAGCCACCTCACCCCTGGGCCTCGGCCTCCTGATCCAAACAGCGGAGATGACAACAAAAGCATCTCCCATCTGGTGGGCCCACCTGGGGGGAAGTTGTCCTATGGGAAAAATCCCAACAAGGGTTCTGTCTGGTGTGAGTCATCCAGGCTGTATTTATAGCCACAGAAGTCTGAGAACAGCAGGAAGGTCTGACTGAGGGGCCAGTCGGGGCTGGTGGTGCTGCCTTGGAAGGGAATGTCACTGGCCCTGGAGAATGACATGTAAGGTCATTAGGATGCCACTGTGGCGGTACAGAAAAATGTTTGGGGTGCTGTTAAAAGACAAAAAATAAGTCTACAACATGGGATTTTGATGTAAAAAATCACACAGGGTGTGGGCAAGGGCTGGGTGGACCAGGGAGAGATGAAAGGATCAGGAAATAGGGATAGAGGGGCTGTGAGCCATCCCTGCTCATGCCAACATCTATGATTTCTGGGCTAAACAAAGCCACCACAAAAATCTATGGAGGGTCCTGGCCCAGCCCTGACAAGGCTTGGGAAAGATCTGGAAGCCTGGAGAATAGGGGATGGGGTGGGAGTGGACCTGGTAAAGCAGAAGCACACACGGGGAGCTCCAGCTGGGATGTGCGTGCTGTATTCCTGGCCCCCAGCAGCGCCTGGGTAGCAGCAGGGGGCGGGTAAGTAGATGGGCACAGAGGCCTGAGGTCCGAGCAGGCGCTGGGCATGGCAATCTGGGGAGGAGCTGGAATGATGGGGGGCTGCAGCCTGGGAGTCAGGAGACCCAGTTTCGCGTCCTGACCTGTTTCTTACTCCCTGTCCCTTCCCTCACTGAGTTCCATCTGTAAATGGGGAGGGGAACTTAGGGAGAAAAGGTGGCAAGTATATTTCAGCTCTGACACGGTCCACCATCCGTTGGAGTGTGTCTGGTGTCTTGAGGCCACTCTCGGCTCAGCGCTGTGGGGCGCACACAAGGAGGCAGGAGCTGCATCCCAGGCATCGCTATCGCGGGACTGGGTGATCTCTGAGTTCAGTGTCCCATGGATCTAACATCAGCATTCCTGGCTTTCTTCTCACTGACTACTTACAAGCCTCCAGGAATGGCCCCTGGTGAGTGGACTCCACTTCACAGGCTCATCCTTAGGGAAGAGCGGGAAACAGGCCTCCTAGGGGAGCCCCTCAAGTCAAACAGAGGTGGGGCCCTCCACACGAAAGAGCCACTGGAGGAGAAAGACAAAGAGACCCCAACCCAGGGTCCCTAAGCTGTGTGACCCTGGGCAAGTCACTGTTCTTACCAGTAGAATAGGGCCCTGTTTGTCATCCCCTAGACACCCAAGCTGGGGGCTGGCAGGCTCCTGTGACATGGCCGCTGGGACTCACCATTCAGGTGGTATTCTGCCACGTCCACGGCCATCATGCCCACTGTGGTGGGTGAGACTGGAAAGGAAAAGACAGTCAGCAGAGAGCTCTTTGGTGGGCCACCAATTCCACCCCTGTGCCCTGGCCTCCCCGGTGCCTGCACTCCTGTCATCTGCAGCTCACCTAGTTGTGAGGGGAGCCTGGCCAAAGGTAGGTGATGTTTTAAATGGCATTTAAAAAAAATGTTTAAAGTTCTTTTCAAATACTCTAAGACTGCCCTCATTTTAGGGTTGCCAGATAAAACACAAGATGCCCTTCAGATTCATTTTAAGTATAAGTATGTCCCATATATATGTCCCATACGAATGTTATTCATTCTTAATCTGAAACTCAAACGTTCCTGGGCTTCCTGTGTTTGTGTTTGCTAAATCTGGCACCCCTACCATCCTGCCAACAGCGGGCCGACCATCAGCAGCTCCCTGTTACTCAGTAGAGCAGGCCCGTAGGGTGTTCACTAAGTCTCACTTCACCAAGTCTCACTTCAAATGCTTTTGTTTGCATTGGACAAGCAAGGCTGCACCTCTGCAATTTTCTATTATCAGCCTTTTCACTGATTGGGATGGTTTCCTCCCCACCCCACCCTCCACTCCCAAGTTTTATGAACCTCTGAAGGTCTGACTAAGTTCTAAAAAGTCTGGGAACTCACACAAGCCATTACCTGCTTATGACTGCTCATGATTTTATTATTGTTGCTAAGAAGTAAATCTGGCTCCCAGACTTGTTCTAAATGGGGGAGGGGGTTTGAAAAAGGAGGCTGGGATGAGTTGTATTGGTCTCAGTTCAGGGGACATGGGACAGGATAATCCCCACCCTCAACCTCTGTGCTCCCATTCAGATAGGTGGTTACAAACAGGTGACGCAAGGTAATGGAAGTAAGTGGGGGCAGCGTGTGTGTGTATGAAACTGTTGCATGCTTGCCCACCCAAGGCAGCTGCTTTTCTTTGCCTGAGGGAATGCCAACCCTGCATTGCTGGATCTTCTGGCTCTTTAAAGAAAAGCCAGATATCTGGATTTTTTAAATGTGCAGTTTCTTGGTTTTTAAAGGTTGCAGCTAATTTGCAAAAAAAAATGTAAACACCATTCAGGCACAGTGTAAAAGGCTCTTGGGCTGTGGTTAGCCCATTTGCAACCCCTCAAAGCATTCTGTGGGTTTGGACTGGGGTCAAATCAGAGGGTAGTTTCCTGAGGATTTTCTGGGATCCTGGGGTTCTCCCCAATCTGTGGCTCTGGAGTCAAGAAGTTGATCCAGATAGGGTTCTCCAGCACATCTGGGAAGGCTGGAAGTCCCAAGGCAGGAGGCCATGGGAACCAGGGCAGTAAAGGGCGCTAGGGCCAAGCCCGGCCAGGTGTGCGGATGGCTCCTGGCTGCCAGATCCCCTGGTGGTGTCCCACTACCACCAGGAGATGCTGGGTCATCATAGTGATGGGAGGGAGGCGCTAACCAGGAAGGGCTTTACCCATGCTAAGTGGAGGCTCCTGCCTGGGCCTGGGGCTGGGGACTCTGATAATGATGGCCCACTTTGCTGAGCACTCCTTACACCCCAGGGGGTACTCTGAGCACTTTGTATGTATATTACCTCATTTAATCCTCTAGCAACCTCATGAGTAGGTCCTATTATCTCTGGTTTGCAGGGTAGAGTCCTCAGGCATGAAAGTGAAGTTAAGGTAAAGCCCCAGGTGACACAGCTAAGAAACTGTTCAACCCAGGAATCTGACTCCACGCTGCCAACCCCTGCACCTTACTTAAGGCAGGGATAAGGTTTCAAAAAGTTTTCCAAGAACCTGAAGGTCAAACTGGGCACTGTGTATAAGCCCAGGGTGGCCCTAGTTCCTGGCAGAAGGGGGTCTGGACACACTGAAACATACATGTCAATGTGAACACACATGTCCCAGCCTGCCTCTGCCTTGCTGGGAATGCAACGGTGCCATCAGCTTTCTTTCATGTTTACCCAGCACGAGTTGATGTTCCAAGAGCAAGGCTGTGCTGGGATGGCCAGTCCAGCAGCCAGCGTGGGCTGGATACACCCCTGCAGCAAGTACACACGGTACCAGACAGATTGCCATGTCTGCTGCCCCACCCCTCCAACGCTGGTCCAGCTCAGAGCCCAGACTCCCACACTGCCCACGTTTCTGGCTCCCTTACCACAACACCCCTTCCTGGGAGCTGTGATTTCAATGAAGGTGTGAAGGGTGACTCCAGGCAGGCTTCCCACAGCAATCCTCTGAAGGGTTGGGGGAAGCCTGAACACAGCTCTGAATCCCAGATCTGCCCTCACTAAGCCTCAGTTGTCCCATCTGTAAAATGGAACTCATGAGTGTCCTATCAGGGTGCCAGGAGACGGGGTGACAAGTGTGGTCAGGCTTGGTAAATATCATCTGCTGTGTTTTTTGGCCTGGCAATCCTCTGTAAGGGCCCTAACCCCTAGTTTGATTTCCCCTAGCAGTGGAATCATATGGGAAGCATTGCCAGCCTACAGATATGTTTTATTTGTCTTAAGTCAAGTGAGCTGCCAACATTAAAAATTGGGAAATTTTCCTTTAAAATTGGATTTCTTAAAAAAAAAGATGGATTTCTAGCTTCCCTTTAAAAGTTAGAAGATCTGGAGACAGTGGGTCTGTATCTACCCTCAAAATAGCCAGAGATGGATCTGAGCAGGCTGTGCCCCTTAGACAGGGCATTTACTGTTCAGGCCTGGTACCACCTATCCCTCCATTCATCTGGAAACATCACCATTCCAAGCCTGGTAAGCAGGTCTGCAGATAAGCCATGGGAGGTTCAGAAAGCTGGAGTGACTTGCCCAATGCCACACAGCCAGCCGTGGTGGAGCCTCTTCTATTAGCAGCCACAGTCCCTGTGCTAAGGACACTTCATGTGTGCTTCTCCATTGCCTTCCTCAAGTCCCCTATGGGGCACCCTATTATTAACCCCACTCCACAGAGGAGGAGAGTGAGGCTCAGAGCAAGGCAGTGAATTTGCCCAAGGTCACCAGCAAGTAAGCACGGAGGTGAACAGAGACGGAGCCGATATGACTCTGCAGCAAGCGCCTTTCTTAATGCTTTACTCGCTCTCCCTGAGACCCCGGACTCCATCTCACCCACAACCTCAGCGGCCTTCCGTTGGCAGCCTGGAGGTCTGCCAGGCAGAGGGGCTGCGGCTTCAGCTAGGGACAGAATGCTGACAAGGCACACCCAAGGCCAGGGCAGACTGTGACCAGAGCTTCCCCAAGCTTCTGACACACAGAAAAGGGGGCACAAAAGGGGTGAGCCAAAGCCACCCAACCCACATCTGAACCTCTCAGATTCATGTCCCTTTTCCTTGGCATCCTTCCCCACCCAATCTATTAATTCTGGCCCCAAAGTCCCTACTGCATGGAGCTTGCTCACTGAAAACAGCTCTAGGTTCGAATCTAGACTTAATCGTACCTACCTGGAGATACCTACTGCTGTAAGAATTAGACCCAATGTATACTAAATGCTCAACAGTGCCTGGAGCCCATAGTAGGCACACAGTACGGGATGTTTGAATGGATAAAATGTCATCATTTTTACAGATAAAGAAGCCGGGCCTGGGTCACTCAGTATATGAGTAGCAATACCAGGATTGGTGCCAAGGTGTGATGGATCTGGGCCTGGGCTCTTGGCCACCATGCCACCTCCTGACCAGGCCTTTTGGGGGTGCAGGTGGATAGGAAGAACTATCACTGGCCTTACTGGGATCTGACCACAGTCTAGGCCCCTTTCTGTGCTTGTCAGAGAAATGGCTTTCTAGGAATTTTGTGCCTCTGAAGGGGGAAAGGGCCCCATACATCTGCTCCCCCATCCCATTGCTTTGCTCACTGTCCCCACATCACATCTATGGCCAGTGCGGTGTTGGTACCGCTAACCTTACCCTGAGTCCAGCAGTTAATGGTCGGAATCAGGGGTAGGTACAGGGCAGCTCACAACCTCCCAGGCTGTGACCTCTTCAGTGTCTTTAGATTTGAAATCTTCACTGAGATAACCACAGCCTGCTACCATTCCCCCCCAGAGGTCACGGAAACCACAGTACAGCCTGGCTAGGGTGGTGGAGGTTGGCATTCATTGGTCATGTACTATATGCCAGGCACTGTATGTGGATTTGTGTGTGTTGTTTCAGCACATCTTCCCTGTTGCCCTCTGAGGGGGCTGTTACTCTGCTCATTGTACTAGTAAGAAAACTGAGGTGCAGGAAATTACTTGCCCATAATCACCAGAGCTGATAAGAGGCCGAGTCCAAGCTTGAACCCCAGGCTGGGAGCCCGCACTGCCCCGAGATGCTTGGGGAAGGATTCAGATTTCAGAGTGGGAGGCAGGGGACTGGGTACTACTTGTTTGACTCTTCTTCAGACTGGCTGAGTCAACTGGGTGGATTTCCTAAATTCTCCGAGCCTCAGTTTCCCCATTTTCTGCTGCTGCTGCTCTCTAAATCTGTCACCTCCGGGCTCAGAGAAGAGGCTGACATTCCAGGACGCAGGGTGCAGGCACTTTAGGGTTGGGGGTGGCCTCACTGACTGAGGAGCGGAGCACACAGTCGCTCTGCAGCCCCTGGAAGAAGGGTCACCAGGATGTCTGGCTCAAGGCTCCTCTACTAACAGGCCTGGCTCCAGGCCCCCAGATTCAGCTCCACTCTTATCCCTCTAAAGTCCAAATCTATAGCCCAAGACCCTGAACCACAAGCTTCCTCTCCCAAAGAGCAGCTACATCAAAGGTTCGGAAGGGCTCCCAGAAAGCCCCCCACCCAGGCCAAGGGACAAGGCACTGAGGCTGAGCATCCTCTCCTGGAAGGCTCCCAGGGCCTCCTGGAAATGGGGTGAGACATGCCTCTCAGGATCAGGACACATCCTGAAGACCTAGCGCCCCCGTCGCGGGAACCCCCCAGGGCATACGGGAGCCCAAGTGTTGGGGGCTGACCCGGGAAAGGGGTGCGAGGCAGGGCAGGGTGCCGAATGTAAAAGTGAGGGGCGTGCGTGTAGCAAGAGCTCCGGGAAGGCGTGTAAATGGCCGGGCGAGCAGCGTGTGTGCACACGCGGGACGGGCGTGCGGGGCGCGAGGCGATGCGCAGTGCGCGGGGTGGCCGGGCCGCGGAAGGGCGCCGGGCGTGCGCTGTGCCGGGCGTGCGTGTGCAAGCGCGGCGCGGCTGTGCGGTCCGCACGGGTGTGTAGACGTGCGGAATGCGCGGAGGCCGGGGTCCGCGGGCCTGGGCGGGGGCGCTGCGTGCGTCCGCGCGCCGGGCGCGTGTCCGGCGGCTCGCGGGGGGCCGCGGGGTGCGTACTTACCCGGCCCGGCGGAGGGGCCGCCGCTCCGGCTCGGGCCCGCCGCTCCTGGCTCGCGGCTCCCGTCCGGCCTCCCGCAGCGCGCACGCCCCGGCGCCCGCCGGCAACGCGTCCCCTGCAGTGCCGCTCGGCGCCCGCCTCGGAGGAGCGCGGCGCGGGCCGGGGGCTCGGCGGGGCCGGGGCGGCAGGCAGAGCTGCGCCGCAGTCCGGGCACGCTCCCAGGAGCCCGCCGCGCGCTCCCTCGCGCTCGCCCGCCCCGCTCCCGCTCGGTCTTTAATTTAAAGTGACAACCCCGGGCGCACTCTCCGCTCCGGGGAGCCGCGCCGCGCTTCCGAGGTCTGAGCAGAAGATCCCCGGGGCGCGACCCGGAGTCCCGGGGGTCACCAGAGGCCGAGCCCAGGCCCTCATTCCCAGGCTGGGGGACGAGGGTGGAGGGGCGGTGTGCTCCCCAGGGGCTCTGGGAGGCAGGAGGAGCACTGGACCCAAGAGTCCGCAGGTCCGGGTTCAGGTTCTAGTCCCACTCTGCCGCACAGCGGGTTGTCCCTGTACCGTGTCTGGGCCTCAGTTTCTTTTTCTGTAAAGCGGTTGATAAGGCGCACCTCCTAGGAATTACTGAGGGACCGTGGAGCAGCGGGAAGTTTTCCCTTCTCTGAATGGGTAATTACCCCTACCCACCATGACTGGGTTGTTACCAGGGGCTACGTCATCTCGCCTAATCCTCTCATGACTTCGTGGGGTCGTGATCGCTCCATTTTTTACATGAGGTAACAGGTTCAGGGAGGTGAAATGACCTTCCCAAAGTCACAGAGCCAAGAGTTGAACCCAAGTCTGTGTGACTTCAAAGCCGATACTCCTAACCATTTAGAGGTCATTGTTTCGCTCCCAAAGGAATGAATGAATCATTCAGGAGATATTTACGACGCCCCCGCCGGACGCTAGGCACAGTGCCAGGTGTGGGCGATCTTCCATCTTCCGGGAACAGAGGGCAGGTCCCACTCTGCTGGCGCAGTCTGGCGGGGAGGCACTAGGAGGGGCTGGGGTGTGCAGGGAAAGGTGCCTGGTGCTGTGCGCACGATAATCAGTAGAGGAGGCTCGGTGTGCATCTGGGGAGGCCTCCCAGAGGATCTGGAATATCTGGGGTGAGGTGGGGCAGAGGGGTGAGGAGCTCAGGTTGGGAGCGAGTGTGCAAAGGCAGCAGTGTTTCCTTGACTGGATAATCTACCCTCTGGGCCTTGGGGCCTAAGAGCAACCTGTGGGCACTGCCCCGTAGTGGGAGCTGGTTTTATAGTGGCCTTGTGGGAAAGGGCTTCCTTGGCCTCTGAAGACAGGATCCTGGAGAGCAAGGAGTGCAGTCCCACTCTAACCCACTGGGGGCGTCCTTGTTTTCCATTCATTTTTTGGATCTAGAAGAAAAAGAAGACGGGCATTCATTAGGACCCTTTTTGGGAGGCGCTGGGCACTGAGCCACGAGCTTTCATGCAAAATTCTCATTTACTTAATCTTCACAGCCACTTGTAGTTTGGTATGTTTGAGCCCATTTCCCACCTTAGGACACTGAGGCCTGAGGAAGGACAGTGTTCCCCATTTGGGAAGGAGTGGGGAGTTAGACACACCATAGCACCTAGAACACACACCCCATACAGGCTTATACTGGAGTGGCATAAAAGGGAAGTGGAGGCTGGTCTGGTTCTGGTGTTAGTCCCCCCAGGGCTGATACAGGAACTGGAGTGAGCTTGAAAGGAGATCTTATCAATTTCATGTTAAAAACCCTTCAAGGAACAGAAAGCCTATGCACGTGCACCACGGCAGGAACTGTGAGTCTCTAAGTGGTCGGGTGTGTAAACGCACTGTGTTACAGTCACAGTGGTGTGCCACATAGCAAAGAGAAGAAAAACCATCACCACCCACAGCAAGGTGGATGAATGTCACCTGTAATGTTGAGCAAAAGAAGCCAGACACAAACGAACACACGCTGTATACAAAGTTTTATTTATAGGAAGTTCAAAGAACAGGGAAAACTACTCTGCTGTTAGCAGTCAGGATGGTGTTTACCCTGGGAGTGGTGACTAGAAGGGGCCCGAGGGGATTCTGGGGTGCCGCTCACATTCTGATTTTGACCTCAGTGATGGTTCCCCCAGGTGTGTTCGCTTTGTGGAGATTTGAGGCATTGCACACTTATGATTTGTATACTTTTCTGCATGTGGAATACTCTTCAGTACAACTTACAAAAACAAAACACCTCGCGTGGCTGCCCTGGGATGAGAGCCAAACTCCTTTCCGTGGTCTGTAAGCCCTGCTGGCCTCGCTGCCGTGACATACCATCCTCCTCACCACCGATCCCCTGCCTCTCAGGCCTTCTGGTGCTCCTGACACCTGCCAGGCCATTTTCCACCTCAGGGGTTCTCTCTGGCTGGTCCCTCTGCCCGGAAAGTGCTTTCCCTGGTCTTGCCAAGACCGCCTCCTCCATCCACTATGCATCACCCTAAAGAAGTCACCTCTATAGAGAGACCCTCCGACTGCCCCACAGAGGCCTCCACCCACAGCATGCTATTTTTTCTTTCAAAACACTAGCCATAATCAGCAATGATTTATTTGTTTGAATTTAATTTTATGCATTCCCTACCAGACTAATAATCACAAACACACAGCACACTTACTATGTGCCAAGTGCCCTTCTAACATTGTTTTAAGGCAATGAGTCCTCACTCCAACCCCCTGGGGATATATTATTCTTAGCCCTATTTTACACTTGAGGGAATTGGGACTCAGAGAGCTTATGTAACTTCCTCCTCAACACACAGCTGGAAAGCAGCAGAGTCAGGATTTGAACCCAGGCAGCCTGGCTCCAGAGTCCCTTCCTTTAACTTTGCACTTTGACAGATCTTACCTATCTTCTTAGCTTGTAGTATATCTGGGACAGTGCATGGCACACAGTAGGTACTCAATAAATGTTGTGTGAATAAATGAGTGAATATGTGAATGAAGTTCTAATGGGGAGTGGGGGTGGAGGAGCTTGGATCCCATGGTGGGTGTTGAGGAGGGGGAGGTGTGCAATGGAATTTGGAGCCCTAATATCAAGGCAACCAGAGAACCCATAGCAGATGGAGGGTCCTAGACAGCTGGAATTAACTGCAAGCTGTGGTCAGGCCTGGACCTCACCTGGGCCTGGGCATATGTCCTGCCCAAGTTGAGTTCACATATACCCTTCTGTACAGACCCTGCAAAGCATCGAAGCCATTCCCAGAAGGGGCTGTGCCTCCAGAGTCCACACTGTGTCTGGGATCCCTAGTGGGATGTAAGCCCCCTGGCAGATGATGCCACCCATCAGGTGTCCAGACTGCAGTGGCTCCAGAGAGGGTGACATTTATCACCTGCCTCTGACCAGAGCCTCTCTGGACCCTTGGACCTTGAAATAGGAAGGTCCTGTGTGACTTGGAGTCCAGGTCATGGCTGCAGGTCTGGTCAGTGAAGGTCACAGCCCTGTGTCAGCATCTCCCTTGAGCCTGCCATGAAGTCCCCAAGCTCGCATAGCTGGAGCCTCTTATGTCACTGGTTCCTTGCCATCTTCTTCACCTGTCCTTGGAAGGTGTCTATGGCTATGGGTCTGCTGGCACCATCTCCCAGTGGGCCCTACTCATTCTTATTAGCCTTTGCAACAATTGGGACCAGTTGCTGGAGAGCCAGGGCACTTCCCTGAGGTCCAGCTGAAAGGATGCTCCATCCTGGCCCCATGGGGATGCTGTGTGGAGTCACTCACTTTACACATAAAGAAACTAAGGCCCAGACAAAGGGAGGGCCAGCCAGGGCCAGACAGCTGGAGAGCTCTGGAGGCAGAACTGATCCTCGGCCCCAAGGCCAGTGCTCCACTAAGCTCTACACTGTCCAGGCCCTAGCTAGCTGCTAGTCTGCCCTGAGTTTTGAGGCCTGTACCCACTGAGGCCCAACCCTTTTCTGGAGAGGCTCAGACTAATGCTCCTGGGCACAGACTCGGAGGTCAAGCAGACATGAATCTGAATTTCCATCATGGGGCAAGTGGCTTCCCTTCTCTGTGCAAAATGCCTTCATCTGTAAAATGGAGATGAAACCGTTCTTACCTCACAAGGTTGGAGGAGCACAACAGGAGCTCAAGCCTGGCATACAGCAAACCCTCAACAAATGGGAGCTGCTGGTATTCACCCCACCCCCATCTTTTCTTTGAATAACACACAACTAGAATTTATATAGTATTTGACATCGCACAAAGCACGTTCTTGGTTATTACGCCATGTATTCCTTACAACAATTGGTGATATTGGGGCAGATGATCCCAGTTTATGGAAGGGAAGGGAATAACTGAAACTGAGCACAGAGAACTTTCCAGAACTCAGAGGTAGAACTGGAAGTTTCCTCTGGGGCAGTTCCTGGCTTCTGGAGGAGTCTAAAGAGCTGTGGGACTCTTAGCAATGGCTGCATGGGAGAGAATGTGGCTCCCAGGGCATCCACAGTGGACACCCATGACTCCAGAGCAGGAGTAGAGTGTGGGTGGAGGCAGCCCCCCAACCCCCAGGCTGACCTGGGTGGTCAGCAGAAGGAGGGGGTCAAGGAGGGAGCTGGCCCATCCCCTGGCTCCCTTCCAGGAGCACATAGCCTGGTAAAGGGAGTGGGGGAGGTGCTGGGCTCCCTGCCAGAGCCCCCAAACCAGCTGGCTGGATTCATGCCCTCTGTTCTTTCATTTACTCTCTGCCATACTTCAAGGCTGATAGGGAAACCGAGACTCAAAGAGCAGGGGTCATGCCATGAATTAACAGCAGGTGGGGTGTGTCACACCCTCTGTCTCCACCCCACCCCCAAAGCCCAAGCCCTCTAGGGTGCCTGGCACCTCCCCTATCCCTTTCCCAGGCTACCCACCCCCGGTGGACTCTGCTCCTTCTGTGGCATCTCCAACAGCGACCTCACCTTTGCCTTGATGAACTACAGCGCAGGTCTGAGGGGTGAGGGTGATGTTCAGGCACTGGGGACCCCAAGCATCTGGAGCTGGGTGGGGTGCAGGGAGACACACTTGGCACTGGGCCTGGGTCCTCCTAACCCCTCAGCCCCAGGGGTGGTGCAGGGTAAGTAGTTGAAAGGTAAGCAGAGCAGGCAGAGTGGTGGGGGGCTGAACAGGACAGTGAAGTGAGAGGGTGTGGATAAAGTGAAGGTTCCTGCGGCCAGGGTTCTCACCTGGCCCTGGTTGGCTAGCTCACTACACGTGTGGGCAATACGTCATTATTGTCTCTATATAAAGAGCCCTACCCAGTACTCTGGGCGACATGGTGGCACAGCTGCAGGACAGCAGAGGCTGGAGTGGTGGCAGCGCCAAGGACAGAGACTGGGATGGCTGCGGGGGCAGAGAGGCAGAGGCAGAGACCGGCTTGCTGCACGCAGACTCGCTCTGTGTGGATGGGATTCTAGTGATTGACCTGCCACCGGGGGAATAAATTGGGTATAAACTCTTTCACCCCAATGTTCCACTGTCATTTCTTTAGTCTCATTGAATCCGTAGTGAACTTGCCCAGGCTGAAACCCATTTGCAAGACAGAGGGTTTTACACTTAAGGCCCTCACAGCCATTTTAGCGGTTTTCGAACTTTATGCCCAGAGCCATTTCTTCTATGAAACAAATCAAACGGATCTGTTCTGGTTGAAGCCAGAGCTTTCCCCAGTCCTGGGGTGTCTTGCCAATGGGTTTCAGCCCCTGGCAAGTTCACTATGGATTCAATGTGACCAAAGAAATTGACAGCAAAGCGTTCTTGGGGTGAAAGGGTTATACCCAACTTTATTTCCAGGTGGCAGGTCAGTCACTAGAATCCCATCACTCAGAGTGAGTCTGCAGGCAGCAAGCCGGTCTCTGCCTCTGGGCCCCTCTGCCCACACAGCCGTCCTCTGGGCCTCTGTCCTCAGCGCTGCCACCACTCCAGCCTCTGCTCTGCTCTACTGCAGTGGTACAGCCGTGCCACCATGTCACGCCCAGAGCCATTTCTTTTATGAAACAGATCAAAGGGTTCTGTTCTGGTTGAAGCCCACAGGTGTGCAGTGAGCTAGTCAACCAGGACCAGGTGAGAATCCTGGCCACAGGAACTCTCATTTTATCCACATGGGGCTCTGGAAACATAGCTTGAGGTTAAAGTCACGGAGGTCTACTTTTGGGGGGTGCCCAGATTGTAGCTGAATAATGGCCCTCCAAAGATGGCCACACCCTAATCCCCCAAACTAAATGTTACCCTGCATTATGAAAGGGAAGTTGCACATGTGATTAAGTTAAAGGTCCTGAGATGTGAGTAAGCCTGGATTATCCAGATGAACCCAATGTGAGCACAAGCCTCTTTAAGGTAGAGAGGAGGGAGGGCCAGAGAAAGATCAGAGACAAACGCCATGTGGTGCAGGGCCACAGGCCGAAGACTGAGGACAGCCTCTAGGAATGGGGGAAAAGCAAGGAGATGGACTCTCCCCTCAAGCTTCCAGAAGGAACTGACCTTGCTGACCCCTTGATTCTAGCCTGTAAGACTCCTTTCCTGGCTGCTCTGTGAAACACGGGTGAGTGGCAAAGAGTTCAGAAGCTCCTGCTGGATCCAAAGAGAGAAGATGAGGGCTTGGAACAGTTTCAAGAGGAGCAGTAGACAGATTTAGGGTCTATCTTGGGGGCACTACAATAGAGTATGATTCCAGAATAAACCGGCCCTGGGGAGAGTTTTTGGATAATATAAACTACTTTGAGACTGTCTTGACACATTTAAAGAAACACTAGTCTAGCCTCTAAACTGGCTGAACAGTTGTTTACATCTTTCCAGAAGCCTGTCTAGAAAACACTGAAAAAGCACATTCATAATGCCCAGCAAATACCCTTTCTTCCCGTCTTCTTTTACCTATGTCTCCTGTTCCCCAAATTTCTCTCTACTTGGCTCCAAACTCCTCCCCGAGCTCTGATCAGACCTCTCCACCCTCGCCTTGCCTCTGTGTATCTGATGTTTTTCTCCAGCCACGAGCTCTCTGGCTTCCCAGTATAATCCAGCCAGGCTTCCCTCTGGCTGCTCCAACCCCCTGCCTCCCGCTCCTGCCCCCTTGAGATCCAGAGCCCTCCTTGCCAAGAAGGGAGGAACGAACAACTGGCCATTCCTGCAGTCACTTACAGTGAGGAACTTTATAAAGACTGAACACGAGGGGATTCTAGAAGTGAAAGCTGCAACAGCTGGGGCCTGTCAGGCATGTTTGAAACTCCCTTTATAGTCATTTAATCCCACCAGGTTGATGGTGTTACTAGTTCTTTGCTGGTGAGAAACCCAAGTCCAGGAGAGCTGAAGTCACTAGCCATGTGGAGCCCATGGGCCTGCCCTGAATCCTGAACCCTCGTCTCCATAGAGTCCCTTTATTTCCATTTACGCCCACTGGGGCTCCCATCATACCATGACCTGCGTGCATCCCCCTTGCCTGATCCTACATGCCTCCTGGCATCCACACCAGGGTAAGGACGTGGCCCCTCAAGCAGCTGTCACCAGCACAGCTCCTTGGACAGTTGCTGCCCAGGATGCAGAGAGCCTGAAGCCAATGGGCCGGGACCCAGGGAAGCCACTAGGGTCCCAGTTGTCTGTGGAGGACAAGACAGGACACCTAGGCCCATCTGTGTTCCCAGACCCCCATGCCAAGCCTTGTTGCTGCCTCCACCTGAGTCAAGACAGCAACCCATCCCTCTCCTCCCCGACTCCTGCCTGCTGTGATTGCTCAGCCCTTTATTCTCCAACCTGTGTCTCACTTGCAAAGCCCTAGGCTCCCACCAGGTCCCAGTTGCTGGGGCCATACCTTGAACACAGTGCCCAGGCAGCCCAGAGGTGCCCTTTCCCCACCCTCTCCAGAGAAGCTGGTGCTGGGGGGCATGAAGCTAGCCCACACTATCTGTGGCCCCCTGTTCCATCCACTCCACCCTCAACCCCCAGCATCTGCTCAGGGCTCATTGTCTGGATTCAGTCATTGAGCCAATCAACACCTCTTCTTCCAATAAGCATCTTCTACGGGGATGTGGAGGCAGAGACACTGTCCCTGACCCATGAACACTGCCAGGCTCGTGAGATGGTGTTGTGGGATGAATTGTAACCCCCAAAAAGATATGTCCAAGTCCTAGCCCCCGGTGCCTGTGAATGTAACCTTATTGGAAACAAGGTGTTTGCTGAGATAATTAAGGATCTCCTGATGAGAACATCTTGGATATAGAGTGGGCCCTAAATCCAAAGACTGATGTCCTTCTAAGGAAGATCATGGACAGAGACCCACAGAGAAGGCTACCTGAAGATGAGGAGGAGCCTGGAGTAAGGAAGCCCCAGCCGACGAAGGCCAGGCATTGCTGGTTGCCACCAGAAGCTGGGGGAGAGGCAGGGAGCAGATTCGTCCTCAAGCCTCTGGATGGACCCAACCCTGCAATCACCTTGACTGCAGACTCTCAGCCTCCGGAACCAGGAGAGAATAAATATCTATTCTTTTAAGCGGCTGATTCTTGCCCCCGCTTACCAAAGGAAAGGCTGACCATCTTGGGCCTCAAAGCCCCAGCTTATCTCCCAAGAGTCCCCTCCCCTTGTTGGGACACCCACTGTGGCCCCTCGTCAGCATGCACCTACTTCACCATAAGCGTCTGACATCCGTTAACGTTCTGCACAACCCTCAGAGGCAGCAAGTGTGGCTGAGAGCACCCAAGTCACCGTGTGACCTTGGGTATATTTCTTACCTTCTCTGTGCCTCAGTTTCCTCATAATAACCATAACTGCCTGCTTAATGAGTTAGAGCCTGGAGTGCGGCTTGTGGGGGGTGGCTCTTACCATTTTGCAGCCAGTGGGGAAGCCAGCATTGGTGCTGATTTCATGGCTCTTTCACCCCATTCACCTGCTGGCATTTTAAGCACCTACATTTTCAGGTGGGTGCTGGCCTGAGGGCCCATGAGCAAGACAGACCCTGCCCTCTGGGAGCTCAGTCTGATGGAGGAGGCTGACTTGTAACCAAGAAGTTACAAACAGTGTCACAAGGGAGTATGGAGTATTGTGGGAGAGCAAGTGTCTTGCCAATGGGTTCCAGCCCTGGGCAAGTTCGCTATGGATTCAGTGTGACCAAAGAAATTGACAGCAAAACATTCTTTGGGGTGAAAGGGTTATACCCAACTTTCTTTCCAGTTGGCAGGTCAGTCATTAGAATCTCATTCACTCAGAGCAAATCTGCATGCAGCAAGCCAGTCTCTGCTTCTGGGCCCCTCTGTCCACACAGTCGTCCTGCACAGCCAGCCTCTGGGCCTCTGTCCTCGGCGCTGCCACCACTCCAGCCTCTGCTCTGCTCTCCTGAAGGCTTGCAGCCCTGCCACCATGTAGCGCCCAGAGCACTGGGAAGAGCTCTTGTTATAGAGTCAACAGTCATGTATTGCCCACAGGTGTGCAGTGAGCTAGTCAGCTAGGGCCAGGTGAGAATCCTGGCCACAGGAACTCTCATTTTATCCACAGCAAGGAAGAGTGGCTCATCCAGTCTGAAGGAGGGGCACTCCAGAGGGCTTCCTGGAGGAGGTGATCTTTAATCTGAGACCTAAAAGATGACCACGCACTGGCCAGGTGAAGACGATGGGAGAAGGTATTCCAAGCAGTTTGCTGGGCTTGTAAGCTCCACAAAAACAGGGCCGAGTCTGACCTGATTGACCTTTCATGTCAGGCACCTGGGAGATGCCCAGTAAATACCTGTTGAGGGAATGAAATTCACTCATGGAGGGGAATGGGCAAGATGGGGCTATGGAGGTGGGTAGGGGCCAAGCAGGGCTTGTGGGTCCTTTATCTCGAGGGCTTAAATGGTTGGTAGGAACCCTTTCGCTGGGGGAGAAGGTGGGTGGGGCGGAAGCTGATCTGGACTTCCTGCCACCCAGCACTGACACCTGGGCTCCAGTTCCAAGGACCCAGCCTGCTGGCTGCCTGGCCCTGGGGCCTCCCTCCCTGGTCCTGGGCTTCACCTGCCTTCTCCTGCCCTGGAACCCCTGCCTGTGCCCTACTAGGTGCCATGCCCAACCCCTGACCATGGCCGCAGCCTCTGAGTTTTGTCCCTAGGGTCAGTCCCACTGCTGAGGCAACGAGTAGCCGGGGCTCCCTCTGTCTTCTGCAGTTAGGTTCTTGCCACTAGGGATCCCACCTAGGAACCTCAGGGTTGCCATGTGCATAAGGGGTGCCCTTGATCCTTTCCACGTCACAGGCTTGCTGGGAGGAGGGTGAGATGGCACTCCCGAAACCTAAAACTCTTCCCCCATTACCACAGTCAGGCATGTTCATGAGAGAAAAACTGCAGAACACAAGTAAATAACAAGGAAAAACAAATGTAATTCCTTGAAGTCCTATTACAAGGGGAACTCCTTCACCTTGGTGTCTACCCCTAGGGTGTGTTTGTGACCCTTATGAGGGGGGTCCAAGCCCTGGGGAAGCGAGGCCTGCCCTGCAGATTCAGTCTCTCTCAAGCTCCAGCTCCAGCCCTGCTGTGAGTGGGGCAGTTCCACGGGAAGCAAGTCAAGGGACGTTTGCTAAGGGCCCACCAAGTATACGGGCCGGCTGGGAGACAGGTCCTTCACCTGTGATAAGAATGTCACAAGGGTGGGATTGTGCCAGGGACACTGTGGGGTTCAGAGTGGGAGGCTCCCAGAGGGCTGAGGGGTTGGGGGCTTCTGCGGGAAGCTCCTGAAGGACAGATCAGTGCCTCCGAGCCACTGCAAGGGGCCACAGCATCTGACACCTAAGAAAATCATTTTCTTCAAAACAAGAAGAAAAGTTGAAGTTGGTATTTGATTATGCACAAATAGTTTGTCAACTAGTAAATTACACCTCAACATAGTGTGATAGAGAATCCTGTTTACTGTGAAATGTGTACTCATTTTGTATGATGTGTTGTGGATGAGGCCTTCAGGAGAAAGAGGACCTGGGGCTTAGGAAAGTCTTAGACCGTCCTGGCCCCCAAATTCTTCCCCTATTTCCCCATGCCTGGACTCTCTTGGCTTAGCATGTTCCAGGGGGTGAGATCAAAAATGTGTGGGCACCAACACTAACAGGCCTCTGTTAAGATAGGGCAAAGGAGCCGCAGGAATGCCTCTCCCACCCACGCACCAGCCTCTGAGCCACAGCCAAGGATGCCCTCTCCCAGGAGGCCCCGGGGGAGGCGTCAGGGCCACATAAGCATGAGCAAGATGCAGGGCAACCATAGAAAGCATTTGGAGGTGGCAGCAGGTGGCAGCAGCAGGGTGCTGGGCAGCCAGCTGACACAGGGCCTGAACAATCCTGGCAATATGAAGGAGGATGAGCTCAGGCTTGGGCACGGAGCCCAGGAAGGGGTCAGACGGACCATGGGTCGGTGGGGCTTGGCACTGCCCACCTCCAGCTACATCACAGCACTTACTGTCTAGACACTGATCCCCTCTTGGCTCTAACCTGCCCTGCCCACCCTATAAGGCCCAGCATGTCAGAGCTGGAGCAAGGTCACTAGCTCCAGAAATCATGCCATAGCCTCCCCTCTAGTGAGCCTGGGATAGATTTGCATGGGTGCTTCCACAGGGGAGGAATGAATGAGTGAAGACTCTCCTTTAGGGTAATTCTTAAGACTCTGCTCTTTCTTTTTCTAGCCTAGTAGGCAGAAAAATATTTTCTCTAAATGTCTCAGTAAACCAGAAATCAGGCCAGGTATTTTCGTTATATTTTCTCACCTATCACTTCAGCCTTTCATCTAGCCTTCACTGTACCTTGGGACATACACTTTAAGTTCACACAATGACCTATTAACTCTTCTTCAAACACACCAAGCCCCTTCTTGCCTCCAAGCATTTTTTTGCTCAGTGCAATTCCTTTTGCCTGTAATGCCCTCTATCTGCTTCTCTCCAAGTAAATGCCTCTTCATCCTTCAAAACCCTCACCCCTGAAGCCTTCCGTAACTGCTCCAGCATGTCAGTCACTTTCCTCTCCCGCAGTATCTGGACTCTCCCTCTGGCACATCACATACTATGCTGGAAGTATTTCTTTCTGTGCCTGTCCTTACCGAAGGCTGGCTAATTGAAGAGTAGATTCCATTTCTTAGTCATCTCTCAATCCTTCAGGGCCAGCATATAGCAGGTGCTATGTAGATATTTAAAAATCAAGAACCCACATTTATGAAGGCCTCTAGTGCCAGTCAGCATTCTCAGTGTATTACGTGTATTGACTCACTTAAGCCTCCCACACCCCTGCAACAATGATTTCTTTATCAGCTCCTACTTTACACATCCAGAAACTTGGATATAGAGAGGTTAAGAAATGCAGCCAGCAAGACATGGAAACAACCTAAGTGTCCATTGGATGAATGGATATGGAAGAAGAGGTAGGTAGATACAACAGAATATTATTCAACCACGAAAAAGAAGGAAACAACATGGATGGATCTAGAAGGTATCAAGCTAAGTGAAATAAGTCAGACAAAGAGAAATACCATGTATCTTACTTACATGTGGAATTAAAATAGCTGACCTCATAGAAACAGGGAGTAGAGTGGTGGTTGCCAGGGACTAGGGGTAGGGGAATGGGGAGATGTTGGTCAGGTGGTACAAATTTCTATTTATAGCTGAATAAGTTCTGGGCTCTAATGTACCACATATAGTCATTGTAGTTAACGGTATTGTATTATACACTTGAAAGTTGCTATAAGAGTACATCTTAAAGTTCCACCACAAAAAGAAATGTTAATTATGTGATATGATGGAGGTGTTAGCTAACACCATGGATTATTTGGCAATACATAAGTGTCTTAAATTAACACATATACACCTTAAACTTGCACAATGTTATATGTCAATTATATCTTACAAAAGCTGAGAAAAAGTTATTTTTAAAGAAAGAGTGGTTTCTGACAAATTATAAATGCGATCTGATGAGAGAATTCAAGAATTCAGTGCTCCTACAATTTGGTTGTTCTTGACGGTGGTTTCCACTTTCACCTGGTGGAATAGATCAAATGATTTTCTACTCAAAAAAAAAAAAAAGAAACGTGGCCAAGAACAACTACTACCACGTGGCAGAGGCAGGATCCAAACAAATGGGCAACAAATTCTAATACATAATGAGTTGATGAATCAACAGATATGAGTTAAAGGACTGAAAGGAGGAGAAAAATCAAAGGAAGTCGTCCTTCCTCAGCATGGCGGGGGTGGGGAGAGGTACTCCTTGGAAATGAAGAGAAACCCTCTGATCTGAACCCAGTCTTTTAATAAAGAAATATATTCTTAGTGCTCCCACTCCCTCTTATTACTGCCTCCCACTCTGGAACTGAGAACTCTCCATATAAACAGCACAGCTGAAGAGAGTGAAGGCAACTCAGTGGGGCACCTCCCTACCCCTCCACCCACCTCCCTACCCCTCCACCCACCAGGGCTCCACTCCCCCACCATGTCACCCACTCCCAATTGTTTGCTCATCCTCAGGGCCCAGCTCATTTCCCTTCTCCACTGTGGAGCCTTTTCCAACTCCTAGCAAATAACAGAAATCCACTCAACTTAGCTGAAGCAAAAGAGAGGGATTTAACCAAAAGATCCAGCACTTGGAGGCACCCCAGGGCAGCAATGCGGCCAGACGTCTATAAAGGACAATTACTAGGGAAGGAGAGGCCAGAACGAGCCCTACCGGCTCCCCACGGTGGCTCAGCTTCCTCCTTCCTTGTCTGCAGCCACCTCCTTGGAAAGAACGCCACCCAACAACCTCCTGATTAACATAGCCTCCTAGAATTCCCACCCGGGCCATGCTCTCAGGGGAGAGCTCTGATTGGTTAACATGGGTCAGGTGATCAGGCTGTGGCCAGGAGTTCAGGCACGCGGTACAGACGTGGCTGGCGCTCAGCGGCTGAGCGGAGGAGTAAGGGACGTTGACGGCACCCGAAAGGTGTCTCTGCCGCCTGCCCATGCCTCACCCTCACTCTCCCTGTGGATTAATCCGCACTTCCTTTGCAACGCCGTTTAAACTCCTTCTGCCTGCTGTTGGGATTCGGTTGTGCCTGTGCCTGTCTGCCCAAGGCCAGGGAAGGACCCCAGCACGCAGTACAGATAGACCCTTCGATGAGTTCCAGGCGTCCATCGTGAACCTCTCTTCAAAGCCGGCTTCACAGAGACAGTGTAGCTCGGAGAGGACAAATAGGGGCTGTGTGGCATCTTACTACACTGATGGATGGTGACTGCAGTGGGGAATGGGGGGACTCGATAATAAGGGTGAATGTAATAACCACATTGTTTTTCTTGTGAAACCTTCATAAGAGTGTATATCAATGAGACTTATTAAAAACTAACTAACTAAATAAATAAATAAAATAAAAGCCGGCTTCATAGGTGCACTGCCTGTGCACGGGCACAGGGCGCTGTGCCTGGTCTAATGCTCTGCTGTTGCCATGTTAAAATTCTCAATACTTTTTGAATAAAGAGTCTAGTGTTTTCATTTTGCACAGGGCCCTCAAAATTATGTAGCCTGTCCTACCTCTCTTCTTGCCCCACCTTGAGCTCTTCCTAACCTGACTATCTCAGTCAGCGTGGGCTCCCATAACAAAACACCAGGGCCTGCGGGGCTTAAACAACAGCAATTGATTTTCTCTTGGTTGAGGAGGTTAGAAGGTCAAGATGGAGGTGCCCGCGGGGTTGGTTTCCGGTGCGAGCTCTCTTCCTGGCTCATAGAGGGCCATCTTCTTGCCTTCTCGCTGTGTGCCCTTTTCCTCTGTGCTGGTGGAGTGGGAGAGCACACTCTCTAAAGCACCTCCCTCAAGGCCCTGTCTCTAAATAGAGTCACATTGGTGGTTAGGGCTTCAACGTATGAATTTGGGGGGACACCATCTAGTCCATAGCACCTACCTTCTTAGTTCCCAGCCCCTTTTGCTTGCATCCTACTCACAGACTCATGCCTGCCCCTTGGATCTGTCAGGTGGCACTCTCCTTGAGGACTGACCTCTGGTTTTCCTATTCAGTGATGGCTCATCTTGCCTTGTATTCCCCTGGGCAGCACCCTACTCAACCCAGACTACCCCTGACCTGGAGGAGGGTGGAGTCAGATAGCCTCCTCCACCGGGTGGGGAGCATTTACACCTGTCATGGACTTTGTCAGCCTCCTGGATGATGCTTTCCCTGCTTGCCGAACTCATACTCAACCTTCAGAACCCCAGTGATCCCTCCTCATCCTGCATGCCATTTCTGCATCACGTACATCTGGGTTCAGAGTTCCCTTCTGTGTGTCTTACCTCATCTCATTAGAGCTCCCACCAGACCCTATCACGATGGCCACTTACATGTGTGTTGGTCCACCGGTCCCTTTATGATGACAGAGACTCTTGTTATCATCTTCACCCTGGTGCCTCCCATAGGGCCACAGAGAGTGGGCACAGTACCTGGTAAGATGCTCTTTGAATGTGGGGCTTAGGCTTGTCACCTTTGACAGGTCCACCTTTGACAGGTGCGGTGAGGACCATCTGCAGGGACAGAGAGGGAGCTGGCCACTTTTAGGCCAAATGAGAGAATAATTTTTTTTTTGGATTCTTAATCATCTGGCTTTTAAAAACTAGAGCCGCCAAAGGCCCTGGATAACCTCAGCCTTCAGTCCCTTTTGCTTTTTATTTGCAGTCATGACTGTCTTTAAGAAATACATTTATTAACATTTTTTAAGTTACAGAAGCTATATATATCCTTACCATACCAAACATCAAACAAATGGCTGTAGTTTAGGGTTTGAAATACAAAACCTGGTATTAAAAATGAACTAACTCCATAATAACTGAACTCAGCTCTCTAGCCCATGATCCTGCTCAATGGCAGCCAAATCCCTGTATTGCCAATTTAATGTTGGGCACTTTCCATTACACTTACAGTCTCTGAGAAAGTTTTTCTTCTTTTTCTGACTCTGGCTAACAGTAGGAAATTCACTGCACTTTGAAACCCAGTGCAACATTTAATTAATAGTCATGTAGCAAATTTCCATCAAATAACAATGTGATGCACTTGATGTTTTATCTTCTCTTGCAATTTTCTCTTCTATTCCCGCTGTTTGGAGTCTATTCTGTTGTGTCCATTCACGGAATTTCACGAACCCCTAATGGGTCTTAAGTCCGTTTCTCTCCCTGCCCCTTCTCCTCTTCTTGCAGGGGAGATGCTGACTCTGGGTTGAGGTGTGGCTCCAGCACCAGGAAATGGCCACATAGTCCCTGCGTCTTCCTTCCACGTCCTCCGCCTGAGGGGGGCTCACCCGGCAGCTCCTGGGCGTCGGCCTCTGTCCAGTGCTGGCGGTTGCTGACCAGGGCCTGCACAGGCTTCTCTCTGTCAACGGGTTAACAGGCCACACAAAGGCTGACTGTGTCCTCCTTTCCAGGCTCCAGGCCTTTGGGGCCCAAGCTAGGATTCTTAGGGAGCTCAGGAAAGCTCTTCCTTTCAGAAGCACTTCCTTCGACGTGGGGTGCAGAAGCGGTGGCAGGGGCTCCCGCACAGCTTCCTGAGGCCGGAGGGCTCAGACGGGCCCCCTTACCTGTCTCGTTTTACCTCAGGCATGGCTTGGAAGCTCTCCCCGAGGCTTGTAGGCCTCCCAGGCTCCTACGATGAGGTGGGGGACTGTGGTGTTGGAGCATGTCTCAGGTCCCTAGAGCTTCTTTTCCCAGCAGGAAACTGCCTACCTCCTCCCACACCTCCTTTCCACTGGGAAAACTTTGCTGTGAGCTCTGCAAGGCTTGAAGCCCTTCATTTCTCAACAACCTCTTCTCCCTCAGAAAGCCCCAGAGTAGAAAGCCCCTATGGGAAGAAAGCTTGTTCTCAAAGGCTATGTTTCTGTTGTGGGCTTTGAAAAAGTCTGATCTGGAGCTGGAAGCTGAGCAGTGACTTCTTTGTCTCCCTGTACCTGCCCTCCCAGTGGCCAGTGCGTGTGGTGGGTGTGGGTGTGGGTGTGGGCCGGAGGGAAGAGGAAAAACGAGAGGAAAAACAAAAACATCTGCAGAATCAAAATAATACTCTTCTACACAGATCAAGTGAAAGCCCCAGGCTCCCAGCCCCACTGTGCCCTGTAAAGGTAAGCACATTTATCAGGTGTTTGCTTAAGCATTTGCAGAGAAATATATGCACATGGATTTCTGTGTCTACGTACAAAGTTTGCGATGGCTTTTTACCGTTTAGAGCCTGGGTTCAAACCCCCATCGTTATTTACTAAGTGTGCAACCTTGGGAAAAGTAGATAGCCTCGCTAAGACTCAATTTTCTCATCTGTAAAATGGGGATAACAATAATAACTAACTCACAGAGTTGTGAAATTGCATATAGGGAGAGCCTAGCACTAGGGAGAGCCTAGTGATGAGTGCTAGGCAGCTTTAGCGGTGTTCGCTGCGCTGTTTGTCCGCTCCATGCTTTTCCTCTGTCGCAGAGTATTCTGTTGTATGGACGCATCATAGTCTCCTGCTGATAGACCCAAGTTGTTTCTAATTTTTGTTATTACAGATAATATGCAATGAGCACACTGTGCATTTTTATTTTAAGTTACAGCCAAATTGCCTCCTGCAAAGACTGCACCATCTTAAGACTACTGCCAACACTACCTAGTTCCCTACACCCTCACCAATACTGGGCACCATCAGTTTGGTAGGTGAGGTGATGATGGTTTATTGTTGTTTTAATTTGCATTTCTTTGGTAACAGGGTGGTCAGGCAGCTCTTCATTTGAGTTTGACCTGTTAGCTCCTCTCCTGTGATGTGTCAGTTTCCTTTTTTTCCCATTTATAGGAGTTCTTATGTATTCTGGCTACAAATCATTTCCTGGTTTTATATATTGCAAATATTTTCTCCTGGACTGTTTCTTGTTTTTTTTCTTTTTTAATACACTCTTTCATTTAGAATAGTTTTAGGTTTGCAGAAGATTTGCGGAGGTAGAACAGAGAGTTCGCTTATGCACCCACACTCAGTTTCCTCTATTATTAACACCTTACATTAGGACAGTACAACTGTCATGCTTAATTGACCAATATTTACACAGTACTGTTAGTTCAAGTCCAGACTTTTTCCAATTTCCTTAGTACGTAGCCTCAGGCCCTTTTTTCTGTCCCAGGACCCCACCCAGGACGCCACGTTGTATTTAGTCTCCGTGACTTATGCTCCTCTTAGTTGTGAGTTTCTAAGACTTTCCTTGTTATTTTATGACCTTGGCGGTTTTGAGGGAGACTGGTAAGTAGTCTGACCATTATGTATTCTGTAGAATGTCCCTCAATTCGGATTTCTCTGTTTTCTCATGAGTAGACAGGGGTGATGGGTTTTGGGGAGAAGATCATAGAGATAAAGTGCCATTTTCATCCTATCACTTATCACTGGTGATACTGACCTTGATCACCTGACGGAGGTAGCATTTTGCTGGTTTCTCCATCAAATTTCTTTTATTTACCCACTTCTTATCTGTTAATGGTGTTTACGGTGGCTTTTCATGTGGAAGTTTGACATGATCGTCTTAGAGCTGGAAGGCCCTTCATCTAAGGGGCAGCAGCGGTGGCACCAGCAGCTGCGAGGTAGCGAGACTCCTGAAGCACCTCGCCCCTGGCTAAGGGCTTCCCACTCACCTCGCCGACTCCTGGGGACAGCCCATCATGTTGGTCCCCTTATTGTCTCCGTGTCACAGATGAGACAACTTCCCACGGTTAGCCATACCAGAGTCTGCAAGTGGCCAGGTCATGATTCATACCCAACTCTAGACACAGTTGTTTGGATGCACAAAACGAGGCCCAGAGAAGGGATGCTTGAGCCTTCCCTGCAAGCTGGTAGCTCTGCCAGGCCATGTTATGACCCCAGTGAATCAGTAGCTGTTTCTCACACTGCTGCCCTGGCCTCAGCCCCACGCCTTTGGCCACTGTGGCTTCTAGCTCCCCTGGGCGAAGGGACCCAGACTTCCCAGCAAATAAACACCACCCACAGATTTCCAAATATACAGAGATAAGTGTTCCTTCCTGCCTCAGCTGGGGCTGGCTGGAGCTCCAAACATCCCACCAGGCTTCTGCTCCTTGTGGTATCAGGTTGCAGGTCCTGAGTCCTCACTGAACCAGCATGTGCCCTCTGCTGTATGGTGGAGGGGAAAGGCACACCACGAGGTGGGGGTGGGAAGGGGACATCACTGTCATTTTCATCAACAGTAGCACTGGCAGTGTGGCTAACAGCCACACGCAGGCTGGGGTGAATTTTCCACGCTTCACATTTTATGAAGCAATTGTGAACAAAGTCTTCACAGTCATCTTGGACAATAGCGTCTTCATCATCAGACAGAACCCCCTTGTGAGTCGTCTCACGGGGCTGTCACCAGCACCCGGACCCCCAATCTCAGATCCAGGGCAGTGAATCAGGGTACAGAGCTGCTGGGGTGTGTTAGCCATCTCCACATAGTCACCACTTACAAAGAGGATTGCTTTTGAAGAACACTCGATGATGGAGACTTTTAAACATATACAAAATTAGGCAGTCTCCATCACCCGGCTTCAGCAGTTAGCGGCTCAGGCCTGATCTTGCTTCCTGTACATTCCTGTCCATTTCCCTCACCTTTAAGGCAAATCCCAGATGTTGTATCATTCCACCCACAAAAAGTAAGATTAATCTAAAAGAGTCTTTCCTTAATATAATTTTAATACCATTTTCACCCATAAAAGAGGAACAGTTCTATATTGTTAAATATCTGGTCACTGTTCAAAGTTCCAGATGCTTCATAAATATTTTATTAAAAAATAGTTTGAATTAGTATCTGAATAAGGTTAATACACTGTGACTGGTTAACGTGTTAGATTTCTTTTACCCTTGAGTTTTCCCCTCCATCTCTCTTTTTTCCTTTGCAATTTGTTTGTTGAGGAAAAGCTTGGCTGTTTGTCTTGCACAGCTCATCATAATTTGGATTTCACTGTTTGCAGCCCTGTAGTGTAGTTTTCCATGTTTCTCTGTCCCCAGAGGCCTTATAACTTGGGAGTTGGGTCCAGAAGCTTAATTAAATGCAGGCCTGACTTTTTTTGGCAAGAATATTTCATAGGTAGAACTGTCTCTCCCGTCAGGAGGCACTTACGGTTTGATTGCCTCTCCCTTTGTGATGTTATCATATTGCTTTGTTTTAAAAATTCTTAATTTGAAAACATTTCAAGCCTATGGGATGTTGCGAGGTTAGTACAATGAATTCTCACATGCCCTTCTCCTTGATTTATCATTTTTCTACATTTGCTTTATCATTGACACTCTTTTACATATATATATATATATTTATATTTACATATCCATATATGTATGTATTTCTAAATTATTTGAAAGTGGCTTGCAAACATCATGACCCTTCACCCCTAAGTACTTCAGCATGTATCTCCTAAGAACTCTCAAAACCATCTAAAAGAAAAACAGTTTTTGTTTTCACAGCACTTCTGACAGGAAATGCGTGGGTTTTCCCCTCACATTAAACAATTCTCTAACCCTCCAGATACCAACTAGGTGTCCTGCAATTCAGTTCTGATACTAACTACCTGGAGTTAATGCAGACCCCACAGGTTGAGGCCTCAGTTCCCCAGGACATCATTTCAGACACCAATTGTGTCACAGGTTGTCACCAGTGCTTCTAACCAGCCAGCTATAAATTGGGGGTTTCCAGACCCTGTCCTCAAGTTTGATAATTTGCAAGGACGGCTTGTAGAACTCAGGGAAACACTTCGTTTGCCAATTTTTAAAACATTTTTTTAATTTTTAATATTTATTAAGGTATCATTGATATACACTCTTGTGAAGGTTTCACATGAAAAACATTGTGGTTACTACATTCACCCATATTATTGAGTCCCCTCCACACCCCATTGCAGTCACTGTCCATCAGTGTAGTAAGATGCCACAGAGTTGCTAATTGTCTTCTCTGTGCTACACTGTCTTCCCCGTGACCCCACATACACCATCTGTGCCAATCATAATACCCAACAATCCCCTTCTCCCTCTCCTCTCCCTCCCCTCCCCTTCGGTAACCACTAGTCCCTTCTTGGAGTCTGTGAGTCTGCTGCTGTTTTGTTCCTTCAGTTTTTCTTCGTTGTTATACTCCACAAATGAGGGAAATCATTTGGTACTTGTCTTTCTCCACTTAGGTTTGCCAGTTTTTTATAAAGGATATAATAAAGGATACAGATAAGCATCCAAATGGAAGAGAAACACAGGGCCAAGTACGTGGAAGGGCTGCAGAGCCTCCACGCCCTCTCCAGGAGCTCTGCCCTCCTTGCATCCCAATGTGTTCACCAATCCAGAAGTTCCCTGAACCCCATTGTTTAGGCTTTTTATGGAGGCCCCATTACGTAGGGGTAGTTGATTAAATAATTGGCCTTTTGTGATTGAACTCAACCACCAGCCCCATTCCCCTCCCTAGAGGTTGGGGGTCAGGTTGAAAGCACAAACTCTCTACCGGTTGGTTCCTCTGGGCAACCAGCCCCTACCCTCCCAACGTCACCATGTTAGCATAAACTCAGGTAGGATTGAAAGGAGCTTATTATCAACTTAGGTAGGGTTGAAAGGTTGCTCCAAGATCCCACTGATTAGGAAATTCCAAGGGATCTAGGAGCTCTGTGCCAGGGACCAGGGACAGAAACCAAATATTCTTACTGTGTCACACCATCAAATTCAGGAAATGTAACAGTGATCCCATTTATTACCTAATATTTTGATTATATCCTCATTTGGCCAATTATCATGTGTTACTTTTTGAAATAACCTTTAAAACCTTTATTTCCCAGATAGCTAATTCTTGCATCCATGAGGTTATAGTCTCATAAATTATAAATCTATGTGAAATTAATTTTTTCATTTCTTTTTTAAAAGATCATAGCAATATATGTACTTAGTATAAAAAATCAGATAGTTTAAACTTAGGAAGAAAAGTAGTCGTTCTTCGCCTATACCCCAACCTCAGGGCAGCCCTAGTTGGTGTTTCTAGATAATATGCTTTCATTTATTTCATAATTCATTTGCAATTTCTTGGTTTTCAAATGTAGGTGTCATCTGTTGACTTCCTATATGGAAGATGAGTACTTAGCTCCCCTTTATCACCCCGCAAATACCTCCTTCCCCCACCCTCCCAATAAAATGACACCATGATTTTTGTTAAACATTCATTTGTTACATTACTTTGACTCTGTAAATACTGTTCACAGCTGATCACCTAGTATTATATGTACTTATTTACTTTCTTATACAGTTTTGTTTAATGAGCATGAGACTAGGGCTTAATTGATATCTTGCCAATGGGTTTCAGCCATGGACAAATTCACTATGGAGTCAATGAGACCAAAAAAATGACACTAGAATGTTCTTGGGGTGAAAGGGTTTATACCCAACTTTATTTCCACGGTGGCAGGTCAATCACTAGAATCCTGTCCACTCAGAGCGAGTCTGCAGGCAGCAAGCTGGTCTCTGCCTCTGGGCCTCTCTGCTCCCACAGCCGTCTCAGTCTCTGTCCTCGGTGCTGCCACCACTCCAGTCTCGTCTCTGCTCTCCTGCAGCCTTGCAGCCATGCTACCGTACCGCCCAGAGCACTGGGCAGAGCTCTTTATATAGAGTCAATAACAATATATTGCCCACACATGTGTAGTGAGCTAGCCAACCTGGGCCAGGTGAGAATCTTAGCCACAGGAACTTTCACTTTTATCCACAATTACTCAGGGCCCCAGGGCCCCACCCAGAACAGAAGTTGGTGCGTGTTTGCTGAATGAATGAATGATGCTCATTTAAGAATCAAGGTCAGGGCAGACATATTCCAGTAAATTCAAAAGTTTAGGGAGTGAACTCCAAATTTTCGAGTTCCCCTATCTGACCCAAGTTAGCCTCCCACCTTCCATTTGGAGGCCAACACCTCATTTAATGAGTCATTTATTCATCAATTATATTCTTCTTTTAATTGAGATATAATTGACATATAACATTATGTTAGTTTCAGGTGTACAACATAACGATTTGATATATGTTTATATTGCAAAATGATCGCCACAATAAGTCTGGTTATCATTCATCACCATAAAGTGTTACAATTTTTTTTCCTGTGATAAGAAATTTTACTCTCTTAGGGACTTTCAAATATACTATACAGTATAATTAACTACAGTCCCCTAGGTATGTAATAAGGACTTACTTATTTTATAAGTGGAAGTTTGTGCCTTTTGCTCACCTTTGCCTATTTTACCCACTTCCCACTTCTGTCTGGCAACCACCAGCCTGTTAATCTGTTCTCTGTATCTATGGGTTCGTTTTTTAGATTCCACATGTAAGTAGTGAGATCATATGGTATTTGTCTTTCTCTGCCTGACTTATTTCACAGCAAAATGCCCTAAAGGTCCATCTATATTGTCACAAGTGACAGTATTTTCTTCCTTTTTTATGGCTGAATATTATTCTCTTGTGTATATGTAGCACCACCTTTTTTTCTCCATTCATCCACTGAAAGACACTAAGCTTGTTTCCACATCTTGGTTCTTGTAAATAATGCTGCACTGAACACAGGGGTGCAGATGTCTTTTTGAGTTAGTGTTTTCATTTTCTTTGTATAAATGCACAGAAGTGGAAATGCTGGATCATATGGTAGTTTTATTTTAAATTTCTTGAGGAACCTCCATACTACATTCCATGGTGGCTATGCCAATTTACATTCCCACCAGCAGTGAAATAAGAATTCCCTTTTCTCCACATCTTCATCAATGCTTCTTTATTTTTCTTCTCTTTATGATACTAGCCATTCTGACAGGTATGAGGTGATATCTCACTGTGGTTTTGATTTGCATTCCCCAGATGGTTAGTCATGTCCAACACCTTTTCATGTACCTATTGGTCATTTGTATATCTTCTTTGAGAAAATATCTATTCAGATCCCCTGCCCATTTTTTAAAGGTATTGTTTGTTTTTTTGCAGCTGAGTAGCATGAGTTCTTTATACATTTTGGATATTAACCCCTTATTAGATGTATGATTTGATATGGATGTACGATCTGCAAATGTTTTTTCTCCCATTCCATAGGTTGCTTTTTCATTTTGTTGATGGTTTCCTTTGGTATGTAGAAGCTTTTTAGTTTGACGTAGTCCCACTTGTTTATTTTGCTTTTGTTTCCTCTGCTTTTGGTGTCAAATGCAAAAAATCATCCCCAAGATTATCAGCAATTATTAATTATGCATTGGGTATTGGGGATTACAGCGGACACTAAATATATCAAGTTCTTGCCTCATAGAGTTGCCATTCTGGTGGGGGAGAAAATAAGAAAATATATTGGCCAGAATAAAGTGGGCAGGATATGTTAGCCAGAATAAGTGGGTAAAGGGTAGAGAAGGATGGGCTGGAAGAACTGTTTTAGATAGAAAGTTCAGGGAAGGCCTCTGTGATGAGGCAATGACTAAGCAAAGATTGCAAGGAAGTGAGGCAGGTATTGCAGGAAACCATTTCAGGTAGAGGGAATGGCAAGTGCAAAGGCCCTGAGGTGGGATGGTGTGTTGATATGTTCAAGGAACAACAAGGAGGCCAGTGTGACTGGAGCCTAGGGAGTAAGGGGGAGAAGCCTCCTGATGAGGTTGGAGAGACGGCCAGATGGAGCTGGACCATGTAAGCCATGGGATTCACTGCATATGAACAGGGAGGCCATTTCTGAGTTTTGAGCAGAAGAGTGCCCAGATCTAACTTAAGTTTTAGAGGCATGCCCCTGGATGTGTACTTGGAAAGTAGATAGCATAGGGGCCACTGGTTAGAAGGCCATGGAGATGGTCCTAGTGAGAGGGGATAGTGGCTTAGCCCAGGGCTGTGTTGCCAAGAGGAGGGGGAAGTGCTTAGAATTTGTATGCATTTTAAAGGTGGTGCCGACATGATGGAAGTGGGATTTGGAGAGTGGGGGGTGAGCCACTGACTATAGTGTTTAATTTTATGTGTCAATTTGACTGGGCCATGGTGGGGCCTAAGTATTTGCTTCAATGATTCTAGGTGTGTCTGTGAGGCTGTTTCTGGATAGGATTAGCATTTGAACTGGTAGACCCAGTAAAGCAGATTGCCCTCCCCACTATGGGTGGGCCTCATCCAATCAGTCAAAGGCCTGAAGAGAACAAAAAGGCAGGGTAAGTGAGAATTTTCTCTCTCTGCCCAACTGTGTTCAAGCTGGGACATGGGTTTCTTCCAGCCTTTGGACTTGGACTCAGACCTGGACTGAAGCTTACACCATCAGCATTCCTGAGTCTCCAGTTTGCCAGCTGCTAACTTCTCAGGTTCCATAACTGCATGAACCAAGTTTTATAATAAATCTCTTCGGTTCTGTTTCCCTGGAGAACACTGACCACTGAGGTTTCTGGTCCCCACTTTGGAGTTTCAGGCTGGATCGGAAGGCCAGGAGGACAGTTTGGGACATGTCGAGGCTGGGATCCCTAGTAGACATTGAGGTGTGGGCAGCTGGATGGAGGAGTCTGGAACTGGGGGGTGTTGGGGGAGCTATGTGACCTTGGGCAACTTACTGTTCCCTGTAATGCATTTACATTTAGTTGGGAAGCTGTTCCGCCCCCAGGTGATTCCAGAGAAGCCAACTCAGACCTGTCCACTGGGAGCCTTGTGCTGCTTGTCACAGTGACTGGTCCAGAGATGAGCATGTGGACACAGGCACGCTCTCCCTGTGGGCTTCAGGGTAAAGCACTGGGAACTGCTGCAGCTCCAGGTGGAGACCATGAGGAGAGAAAGGGTCTGACAGAGCGAGCGAGCGAGAGAGAGAAAGGAGAGGGAGAGGACACAGACCCTAGGGACGGCTCTGAGCCCCTGATCATGTACCTGAAGACATGCCCGTGTCTGGACTTTTCAGTTAGGTGTGTCAATACATTTCCTTCTCCCTCAAACTAGTTTGGGTTTTCTGTTAATTGAAACAAAGAGAGCTGTACCTTAAAGACCATCCAATCCTTTCATTTTCCAGATAAAAAAGGTAAAACCGGGAGAAGGGAAAGGACAACCAGTGAGTGAATGGGTAATTGAGCCTGTTGAACAGACCAACCAGTCTCCACTCCATGTCCCTGAAGGTCCAGGATTGCTGGCTGGGATCAGGCGGCCTCAGCCGCCGCTCCAGAAGCGGAGTCTCCATTGCAGAGTGACTCAGAAGTCTAGCCAGGGAGTGTCCTCTGCCAGGGACTCTGCTGGCCGCAGGGAGCCCACGGGGCCGACTCCGGCTCACTTAACCTCCTCACCAGTCCCTGGGGCCCGTTCTGCTATGAGAAGGTGGAGTGATGGACATTAGGAACAGCGGAGGGTTCCATCCTGCCAGCTGACTCTGGTCTGGACATTTACTGCAAGCACACTAACTAGCAATTGTCTGCTGTTCTGTGGAGGCAGCAGCTCTCAAGCAAAGGTGGAGAGGTGGGATGCTTGGCTCCAGGGCGGGAGGGAGAACCGGAGTAGGGAGAGGCTGGGGACAGCTTGGGAGGGACGTTCAACACGAGGTGAATCCTACTCCCCCCTGCCGCAGGGGCAGGAGCAGGGGCCCTGGCCTCTGCCAGCTTCCTCGGCACCCATCCCTACTAACCTGTCCACCCCCGCTGTCAGGGTTAAAGCCTTTCCTGGGAAGGGAAGGGCTGAGTACCCCACCCTCTGGGAGCTGCTGGGTGGGGCGATGTGAACTGGATGGAAGAAAGGAGACAGAATGTGGAGCTGCCCCAAGGACACGGCGGGCGGGCCTGACAGGTGAGCCGGGGGCGGAGTACAGAGCACTTGGCCCAGGCCCAAATCACTGCACTACCCACTCAGGCCTGCCCATCCCCCTTGGCCTTGACTCTCGTCTCAAAAACGGGAACACAGTCTATCTGTATACTTCCCAGTGGGTCTCCGCATCCTCCATGCGGGAGAGGTCCCCGGGGATATTTCTCTGCTACCCCTGTCCCCTGCATTGAAAACCCTGTGATGGCCCCCGGGGCTCCTCAGGTAGAGTGCCAGCCCGGGTCCTTTGAGCCCTGTCCTTGTCTACCTGTCTGTCCTTGCCACCTCCATTCCCTCCCACTTCTCCCCCCTCAGAAAAGATCTGCACCTGGATCTCTGCCCATTCCAGCTGCTTCTCATCACCATGCCTTTGCATGTGCTGTTCCTTCTGCCTGGCATGCCCTTGCCAGCTCCTCTGTTGGGGTGAGCCACCCTCTGCTCTGCTGTGAGTGCTCAGGAAGCCCTCCCTGATGCCCACCCCCAACGAGCTCATTGGGCCCCTCTCTGGCACATCTGCTCCCTGTGCCAGCTCCTGGGGTGCTGGCTCCTTTCTGAGGCTGTCACTATGGGGGACTTGGCAGGGCTGGTTGTGTCATCCTTTCTAAACTCTCCCCCGAGCAGGGCTCTGAGTGAGCTAACTGTTGGTTGAATTGGCTGCTTTTGCCCGGGGCTCAGAGAAGAAACACAAGGCTTGGGAGAGGGCAGGGGGCAAGGAGGGTTCAGGGACAGCCGCAGTGCAGGTGGGTCCGCCCATTCCCGCCCCGCACTAACGGGAGGCCCCAGGGTGGCAGTCTGGTCTGCGGCTGGGCCTGCTCTCTTGGATCCTGTGGCCCAGAGCCCTGCCAAGGCCCAGCGGGCCAAGGTGAGCTGAGGACACGGGGCTCTGAGTGCCAGGCCCTCCGAGGTTCTCACTGAGCTGGCCCATCTGCGGGCTGGCCCTGGGCACAGCACATGTGTGCCTTAGCCCATTTCATCCCCAAGACGCCTTAAGCCAGGTGCTATTATTAGTGCCCTCGTTCCCCAGAGGAGGTCGCTGACGCTCAGGGGGGTCATGCAGGTAGAAAGTTCTGGAGCTGGATACTGTGAATTGACGGCTAACTTCCCCAAGTGTTTCATGTGTGCAAACTTGGGCAATGCAAGGACCCTGGGAAGAGGGACAGTTACTACTCTTACTGAACAGATAAGGAAACCAAGACACATAGAGAGGTTAAGTGACTTGCCCAAGGCCACCCTGTAAGACAGTTCAGGGCAGGGACGTGGGCCCCAAGTTTGACACCCAGGCCTGGGCCTGCCCTGGCCCTGCTGACTGCCTGGACACACTGAGTTTGATGCCACGAGGGGCTGTGGGCACCCTATGTGGGCAGAGTTCTGGGCTGGGAGGCAGGAGCTCTGGGTGAAGGCCCCAGCTTTGCCTCTGGGTGGCTGTGGGAGCCTTAGTTTCCTCATTTGTAAAATGAGCCAGAGCAATGGGCTCTGAGGGCTCTCCCAGGCAAGCTGGCTGTCTAGGCTCTGAGAGATGCCTGGGGACGCAGTGTGCCCACTCACTTGGGTGCTGTCCTTATTAGTGCCACTGAGTGGTCCCATTTCCCTTACAAGATATTTTATTCCACCTGCTTGCAGTCTCCTCCCATTGAAGGGCTGCAGTCCACAGGAAGTTGGGGAAGACGCCCAAACACACCCAGAGCAGCCCTGGCTCAGGAATCAGGCCTCCTGCTTAATTGGCCTGGTTGAGCCACCCCAGTAAGCACTCACTCCACTTTGCTTTGGAGCAGAGCAGCCAACCAGCTGCCTGCCTCCCTCTCCAGCAGGACTGTGAGCTCCTCGACAGCAGTGGTTGCGTGGAAAGAGCGAGCCTGTGGTGGAGGAGGGGAGCACAGAAGGCTGGGCAGGGAGGTTTTAGGGCAAGGTGTGGAGGAGTGTGCGTGCCGCTTCTGCTCACGTTCTGATGGTGACAGCTTGGCCGCACAGCCACACTGGACTGCAAGGAAGGCTGGGAAATGTTTTCTAGCTGGGATGTCAAGATTTGGTGAACACCCAGCTGGTCTCTGCCAGGTAGAATCACATAAACACACTGTTAATTTCCTGCTGTAACAATTTCCCTAACTCCATGTCTTAAAACAATAGAAATTTATTCTCTCACGGTTCTGGAGGCCAAAAGTCTGAAATCGAAGTGCAAACAGGGCTGTGCTCTTGCTGGAGGTTCCAGGGGAGAACCTTCCTGCCTCTTCCAGCTACTGGTGGCTGTCAGTAGTCCTAGGCTTCCTGAGCTTGTGGCCACATCCCTCCAATCTCTGGGTCCTTTCTTTTGTGTGTCTCTTTTATAAGGATACCTCTCATTGGATTTAGGGTAGCCCCCACCCAGTCAATAATCCAAGATTATTTCCTCATCTCAAAATCCTTAATTTAATTATATCAGCAAAGATCTTTTTTCCAAATCAGGTAAAATTCTACAGGTTCTGGGGGATTAGAACATGGACATATCTGTTTAGAGGCCACCTTTCAACCCACGAGCAGGATCACCTGGACACCTTTACATGGCAGCTGGCTTCTAAGAGGGTGGAAACAGAAGCTGCAAAGTCTCTTAAGGCCTAGGCCCCAGAGTCCTAGAACATTATTTCTACTATATTCTATTGGTCAGAGCAGGTCACAGGGCCCACCCAGATTCAAGGGGAGGGAAAACAGAATATGTCTCTTTTGGGTGTGTGGCAGCAGCACAGCGCAAGAGGGCGTGCACTGTGCGTGGGATGGTTGCTACACCTTGGAAAACACCATCAGAGCATGTGCGTGTTCTGGTGAAGGTCTCTGTCAAGGGCCCGGGAGATGTGCTCCCTGCTGATGGGGTTGTTGATGAGGCTGAGGCAGAATTGTCTGCCTGGGAGGGGCCCCCAGACCTGTGAGCTGCAGGGCCAGCTCAGCCAACAAGTCACTGGGTGACCAACTGCTTGGGCTGGTACTTTGTTTACCCAACAACAACCTATTGAGTTCTTACTCTGTGCCGGGCAGGGACCTCCTCCCTCACAGGCCAGCCCCACACAGAGCACCCATGGTGGCTCCAAGGCCGGGGGATGGCAGTGACACTAAAGCAGGGTCCTCTGCCGCCATTCTGACTGTGATATGACGGCAAAATAGGCCTTCATTATGCTAAGCCACTGGTGTGGGGGTTGCTCATTACAGCCACAAGCCTATCGTGACCCATTCAGTGTCATCAATGCATGCTTTCCTCAGGGACCAGAAACTTGGAGAGGGCAGGGTAATTCTCCTGCCCCATTCTGGGCCTCAGTTTCCCTCTCTGGACATTCAAGAGGGTTTGTCAGAGTGGTGCACTCACACTGTGTACCCTGGTGTCCCAGACTACCCCAGGGGCTACCGCACAGGTGGGCTGAGCATTTAAAGTTGTGACTAATCAGACTGGAAGCTTCTGGTCAGCTCCCACAGTCCAGGTTCCAAGACAGGCATGCCAGTCTCTGACAGTAGCTGTGTGGGACAAACTTTTCCCAGAAGTCCTCTTGTTCTGCAATGGCCCTGCCAGGGTTCTGGGCTCTAGGGAAGTAGGCAACCTGCCCTCTATCCATGGGACTCTCATTTACTCCCACCCCCAGAACATACCCTGCACCAGGATGCCTGCTGCTGCTCCCTCACCTTTGACCTCAGATCTGCTTGAGCTGGAAGAGCCCCAGGGACCCCACACCAAGCACAGATGTCTCCTGCAGAGCTCAGGCTCTTTGGGCTCAGACCCTCCCCTCTGTGTGGCCCTGGGTGAACCCCTTGCCCTTTCTGTGCCTCAGAGTGGGCCCTGTCTCCTGAGAGTGAGCACACAGGCCAGGCACTGGTGAGAGTCAGGTCCTCCGGAGCTGGCTGGTGTCAGCAAAGGGCAAGATGGAAATTCCTGGGGACTGAGGTCAAGAGAGAAGTGGCAGGAAAGACCCAGCCTCCTGGAGATCTGCCCCTGATGCCCGTGCCCCACTGTTCTGGGAAGCTTGGGCCCAGCTGGGGGCTGTGATAGGCCTGGAAGCAAGTTACTCACTAGGCCAACTGTGTTCTTCAGCTCAGCAATCTTTATTTCTGTGTTCAACCCCAGTGTTGCGAACTGGGTGGGAGTGGGGCGGGAGATGCCAAAGACAATAATCCCATCCCCCAGGCCTCAGTTTCCCCTTCTGTCACATGGGGAGAGAAGACTTCCCCTGCTTTCGTCACTGGGATACTGTGAGGCTGGAAGCCACAGTATATGGGCCGGGCCTTATATATATACAGCCACAGAGTGCTAGCACTGAGGACTGCCATGCAGGGTCCTTGCCCGGGAGGGAGCTCACCATCTGTGAGGGACACCCATGCCCTGCCCAGCACAGGCGGCTGGTGAGAAGGGTGGGTGGGGCATGGCCCGCGGCCAGCCACTGCGCCCATCTCTCAGCATGGGCCTGGCTTCACGGAGTTCTGTCCTGGAAGCTACTGCCTGGTCTTGTGTTGGGCCAGGGGTGACAAGTCGGTCGACACGCCCCCTTCTGGGCATGTTTCTAGACCCTCATACATGTCACCATCCAGGGGTATCCCTATGCCCACAGGGCAGAATCCACTAGGAGAAAGAGCTGAGGTCCCCTCTTTTCACGGTCCCCTTGGGGCTGGTGCTGTGAGCTAGTGTGGAGTTGGAGGGTCAGAGCCCCGGAACAATCACAGGGCCCTTGAATGAGCTGGTGGCAGGGGCCTCAGCAGACCAGGTAAAGAAGGCAGGAACAGTCCATGTAAAGGAGGCCGCACCATCCACAGTCCAGAAGATGCCCCAGGGGATAGGTCAGTGGACATGGCTGTCTCATCTGGGTGCAGCAGGGGCCACCGTCGCTTCCAGCCCTTATCTGGTGGTGGCCAGAGGGAGCTCCGGGGAGGCTGGCCGGCTTAGGGTCACAATGGGGAAGCTGGAGACAAAGTTCTCCCACCTTCTCCTTACCTGCTGGAAGATAGGAAGGGAGAGATCAGCGCCCAGGGGCCCAGGGCTGAGTTGTGGGCTTCAGGTGTTGTTCCACCTATAGCCACGAGGTGGCGGTAGACCCAAGAAACGATGCACCAGTCCCTGGCGATCCTTCCTCTAAAAGGAAGGAGGGAGGGACCAGGAGCCAGCAGTTCCCACCAAGGGGCTCCTGATACCCCCTTTCCTGGGGGAGAGGAAGGCAAGTTGTAACCCTGGGAAGCTGTACTAGCTGATCTCCTTGCTTCCAGCAAAATCTAACCACTCAACACACTGCCAGATAAATCATCTTAAAACAGCTCTGACCTTATCACCCACTTGCTCTAAAACCCTCCATGACTCCCCAGTACCTATGGGATAGATCCCAGACGCCTTCAGAACCCTCTGAAATATGGTTCTTGCATACCTCCCTGTCCAGCCTCATCTCCAGACAGCTCTGTTGTCCTGGTCCTTGCCCCTTATGCTTTTACCTCTTGGTCTCTCTCCCTGGAGTCCCCACCTTCCCCCATAGTTCTCCTCCACCAGTCAGCCCTCAGCCAGACCTGCTGATACTGCTTCAGCCATCGCCGGTTGCCTCCTTGCTGAGCTTGGATCAGCTGCTCCGTGTCCCCCAAGTCCCCTGGCATCTGCTCCTGATGGGGGGTGTCCAGCCCTTCTGGGCCTCTGTCTGAGGACCTGGACTTCTCTCGCCCCTGTCTGAGGCTTAGTGCCCGGCACAGTCGTCTCTCCGAGGGCTTCTCCCAGGGCTCCTGGAGCTTGCCATAGGAAGGCCGTGGTCCTCGCAAGGACTGGCTGCGTAGCCCAGTCCCCATGGTTCTGGAGGCTGAAGGCACCTGACTGCCCCAGTCCCTCATCAAGCCACTGGCCTCTGAGATGGCCTGGCTCCTCCAGCTATCTGACGGGAGCTCACTTCAGGGCAAAGGTTGGTGCTGTTGAGGTGGCCATCATAAACCAAAGGGCATGCCACAGGGGCCAAGCATCCCTGAGTCACCCTCACTACTCCCTCTCCACATTCTAGGGTGTGGGCCTCTCTCCTTCCTCCTCCTCCTCTAGGGACCCTTCTCTGACCACCCACCCATGAAGAGCTTGGTCTCCCCTGAACTCCTGCAGCCCTGGCTGTCCAAATCCATTCCACCAACACAGAGAACAGATGGCTCAACATCAAAACAATGATGGGCTTTTAAGAAACAGAACAGCTCCAACCTAGGATAGTCAAATTCAGAGACAGAAAGTAGCCTGGTGGTTGCTAGGGAGAACAGCAAGTTGTTTAATGGCTAGAGAGCTTCAGTTTTGCAAGATGAAAAAGTTCTAGAGATTGGTAGCCTACCAGTGTGGATGTATGTAACACTACTGAATTGTACATACAAATGGCTAAGATAATGAATTTTATGTTTATGTGTATTTTACTACAATTGGAAGTTTAGAAAAAGGAAGAACAAAGAAACAGGAAAGCTCTAAGCTAAGAGTTGGGAGACTTGGAGTTTTTCCAGGTCTAGCTCTGCTCCTAATCTTGCAGCACGGAATAGGGCTATCTGAGGGCCAACTGCCTCTGGGTGAACCTCGGCTCTATCACTGCAGCTGCGTGACCTCCGGCATGCTCTCCCCCGGGTTTCCTCATCTGTAATGGGACAAATAACTCCAGTAATTGTTCTGAGGATTAAAGATGATAATGCTGTGCCAAGCACAGGGCCTGGTGCAGAGTGGGCGCTCAGTAAAAGTGATTTGGTGGTATTTGTTATCTTGGGCAAATCCCTTCCGTTCTCAGTCAATCTTGTCATCTGTAAAATGGGTTGCTGGGCAAAGCAAACAAAATCATGGAAGTGGATGCCTCTAAAAGACAGGCTCCCAGCAGCAGCCCTTTCTTCCAAGACAGAGAAAGATACTTCACCTGGGCCAGCAGTTCCTCAGAATTGTAGAATTTGAGGGCTGCATGGGATCTTGCATAAGTGGTTCACAGTCCTTTTTGTTTTAACCACTATTTTCTGAGCATTTTTACTGGTTCTGCAGCTAATCCCTCCATGTATTTCATTTACATCTCATGATAGTCCTGTGAGGGTCAGTGTTCTCTCTATTTTATAGATCGGGAAACTGAGGCTTGGAGGGATGAAGCACGTCCAGTAGGTGGCAGAGGTGGGCTCCTGCTCTGGTCAGCCAGGCTTTAGGGCCCATACTTCTGCTGAGCTGCTGCACAGAGCGCCCCTCTCTGGGCACAGAGAAGTGCTGGCTGCCACTCTTGCCTCACCCCAGACTTCTCCCCAGGCCTGGTCTTGCTCTTTCCTCTTTCTTAGAGTGTTTAGGCCTTCCCTGGGTGAAAGGTCTCTTAATATCTGCCAGGCTCAGCGTCCAGCCAGAGGAGCTAAGGCAGGGCCAGTGTGACGAGAAGGGAGAACAGGGACCCTGAGCCGCTGCCCCAGCCTATCCCAAAGATGGACTATAATCTACACCCAGGCCTCTGTATTCCACCCCTGACCCTGGTTAAAAAGCAACAAAGCCATTACACAATCTTCGGTGCCTCACCCGACATAGTCATCTCAAATCCCTACTCTCTCCAAAGTCTGCTCTGGGAAGAATCTGCTGATTCACAGACTTCATCGGGGTGAATCACTGGCTCCTGCATCAAGCATATAACTGCCAAATACCCTCTTGCCAAGCATGTAATCTTACAATAATTCCCCAAATCCATGAGGGACAGGGGGAAAACATGTGTTCTCTTCCTTCCCTCCCCACTGCCTCCCTGTCTTTGTCACCTGGCAAACGCTTACCTTTCTAGATGCTGCACCGTGTTGTCTCCCCTGGAAGCCTGCTGGGGTTGGGGAGGCAGCCCACCCTCCAGCTCACACCATACACACAGCAGCAGCGATCACACACATATGCCTTTCTGCACCACACTGGATATCCCTTGAAGGCTAGGACAATGTCTTTTTCATCTCTGTGTCCCCAGGGCATAATACAGTAAATACCTACCCTTGAGTGTTAGAGACTATTAATTATCTATTGCTGCATAACAAATTATCCGAAAACGTCGTGGCTTAAAGCAATACTATGTATGATTTCATAGTTTTTGTGAGTCAAGGGTCC
The DNA here is from genome assembly GCF_040802235.1 of Manis javanica. Lineage (NCBI taxonomy): Eukaryota > Metazoa > Chordata > Mammalia > Pholidota > Manidae > Manis > Manis javanica. The sequence continues at coordinate 114,855,994 of NC_133166.1, forward strand.
AGGTATGGCTTAGCTGGGGCCTGTGGCGCAGGGTCTCCGCAGGCTCCAATCGGGGAGCTGTAGTCACATCAAGAATCTAGAAAGAAAGACAGTTGGAACCTACCTTCTGGGGCTCCCTGAGCCAAGAAGAGGAATCAGATCAAAGTTGGGAGGCACCAGGGATAGAGTGTGCCCTCTGTTCCAGAAGCCTTACTTCTGTGATTGCCTTTCATCCTCACCCTACTCTGGAGCTTAGCCCCATTTTTCTACCCCAATAACAGAAGCTCAGAGAGGTGAATACACTTGCCTGAGTCAGGAGTGGGTCTGGAATCCAGCCCCCTAGAGTCGAGCCAGCAAACAGAGTCCCCAGCAGATGTGTGTGCCACCCTATGTGAGCTCAGGCCTGGATCTTCGGGCACCTGTAGGATGACCAGAGCTATGAACCTAATGGTTAACATCACCAGAATTTTCTTTGAAAACATAATGCCCACCAGAGTGAGGAGCGGAGTTGTACAGATACACAAATTTAATTTAAAATGGTCTGTGTATGTTTCAACTGATTTAATTTCTCTCTTTGCCTGAGTAGCTCTTAAAATACAGTACATTTTGGGAGAACTAGTTCTTTTACTTTAGAACAGTGGTACCAGATGTATCCAGTTTTGGTTTCCATCTCCCCACAGGAGGCTAGAATGCCAGGCAGTCAGGTTCAATGCCAGACTTTGGTCACTTTAATCACTTGGATAAATCGAACAAAGGTAATGGTAAGTAATAATAATGCTATTGATTATCAAGGCTCCTATATCCCAGGTACCCGCTCTGTGCCAGGCATTACGCTTAGGGCTTCCTGTATGTAGTCCCATCAGCCTTCAAGGGAATCAGAGGAGTTTTATTTTCAGTTTACAGACAAAGCAATTGAGATCAGTAAGTGCAGAGTCCAAGGGCTGTCAATACAGGCACTCTTGCATTTTTTCGAATATGCAAGACCTGCTGACTATGGATGGTGGGCCTGTCCCTTCCCTGTGGGAGCCTATTTCCTCTGTAAAATGAGGCTGAGTGGGTTTAGCCAGGGTGCTCCAAACACCCCTTGTTAAAAAACACCAGTTGCTAGGTCCTATCACAAGCCCCCTGCACAGATGGGTCTGAGAAGCTGTCTGTAAAATCATGTCCCTGACAATCTGTATCTTGTGGGAATCTTCGAAACATAACTGCTCGAGGTCCTTCTGCCTCTGAGGTCTGTGATCTTAGGATTCAAATTTCAAATCAAAGCCATTCCTTTGAAATCTAGATTCTGCACATTCTTGCCAGGCAGCCAGTGGAGCAGAAACAACACAGCCTGGAGATCAGGGTCCAGTCCTGCCTCTGCCCTTGACCAGCCATGTGATTCAGAGAAAAGTTATTTCCTTTCTTTCAGCCTCAGTGTCCATACCTGCAAATGGATACGGTATCCCTGCCTAGGATGTTGGAAGAACGAGAATGGACAGGAGGATCTTATCCTCTTCTGCCTCAACCTGTGGGCAGCAGCCGTGGTGTGGACCTGCTAGGCCAAGGCCCACCCTGCGGGCAGAAGGTCTGATCATCTTGCAGAGGTCCCATGATGGGATGGGCTCCATGGGCCCAGTGGACTGAAAAAAATGAGCAGGAGGAGACTGAAAACACAGGATGGGGGCCTGGGGGTGGGAGGCTATGGGGTGAACAGGGGCCGGAGACCACAACAGGAAAACATTGGGACTTAGCAATCCCCCATACACACCCAGAACTGTTTTTGGGTAGCCCTGGCAAGGGCCCAGGGCAGCCTCACACAGTTGTTCGATTTCCACGCTGCACCAACGTTCCTGGCTGAAGGTACGAGATGGTACTGCAATCCAACCCATGCTTTGCCAGCTCAGTTGCATGCTGGCATGACTCCACTGCTGCCCTAAGAAGGGTCTCAGCATCAGGAGGCCACCCAGAGGGGCATCTCATCCTCAGTGTCACAAGGCACAGCTTGGGCTAGAGGCAGGTGTGTATGGGCATACCTGCAAGAGCCTGCGTGGAGTGGCCCGGACTGGAGGGCCTTGTGGGGAGGGAAACATATCCTGAACCACCCTGAACATTCTGTGTCATTTAGAAAAATAGAATGCACAAGTGCAGCCTGTGGCAAAGGGCTGTTTTGTCATTCTTCCGTCAGTGAATGGGCATATTCACCACTGGCCGGGAACCCTGCCCTGTCTTTCCAACACTAAGGGTTTAACCCTGAGGTTTCACCAGCAGTCAGACTATTTAAGGCTCCAAATGCCAGAAGTTGGTTAATTTTTTTTTTAATGTAACTTTCATCATCCCAGTATGGGGGTCTGGGGCATGTAGGTTGTCCCTGTGAGATCCTCAGGGCAAGGCCAGCCATCTGAACTGTAAACACAAAGGGATGGGCTATTTCTGGACTCATGGTGATCTGCAGTTTGAGAGCTCTGTGGTTTTGTCTGGGAGTCTCAATCCACCTGCGTGTTTCTGTTTACCCAGACTCCTTAGTCCTAACTGCTCCTGGCTCCCCAACAGCCTCCTCTCAAGACTATACTTCTGACCCCCTCTATGCCTTGATCCATCATGCCTCCCTGACTTTGGGCTGTGTATGGGATTCCTTTGACCAATATATTCATCTGATAAGCTTCAATTTACCATTCTATCATCTATCTATCTATCTATCTATCTATCTATCTATCAATCAATCATCTATTTATCAATCATCATTCTATCTATCCATCTCCCTATCTATTGACTTAGCCAAGGCACTGCCCCCTCCAGGAAGCTCTCCAAGGCCCCTCTCATGGGGAAAGGGACCCCTCCTTGGAATCCCATAGCACTCTGGCAATTATCTCTAGTACAGCACTTCCGTTTTGAAATCTAGTACTTTGATGTCTATGTCCCCCACTGGTCTGGGAGCAGCCTGGGGATAGGAAAGCAGCTTCTTTTTACTGCCTCTCTGCATAGGGTACTGCTGAGATGGTTGCAGAGTGTCTGTCTCCTGTCTCCCAGCACTGTATCCTCTTTCCGGTCAAGCTCAGGGCATTGTCAATGTCTCCTTCTCCCTCACTTTTCCCTTCCCCTTAAATGCGGTGCCCCGTGGGCCCCACTTGGCCTCTGGAGCAGTCCCATTCCTCACTGTAGTTTTAACCACTAAATGTGGGCTGATGACTCCCATTCCTTCATTTGCCAACCATTTAAACATCTACTGTGTGCCAGACTCAACTCTTGTAGAGGTAACATTCAAATGTGAGGAGTGGATGTGAGTAGAGAAGATAAATAAAAATCAAGAACTTTCCAGAAAGTGATCAATAAGAAGCAGTAAGACAAACTCCCAGCCCAACAAGAGCCCATGAGCTGCTTAGCAGCCCCTCCTTCCCTCCCCTGAACCACACCCTCCTAACAGAAATCTGCTGCCTGTGCCCTATGCACTGGAGTTAGACTAGCCAGCCTTCCACAGGCTGGTCTCAGCCTATCTGTCCCACATCACTCTCCCCTGCATCCTCCTAGGAACTCAGCGAAGTTTCTCAAGTTTCTGTGCCTGAAGAATCAGTTGAGGCTTGTTAAAAATAAATAAATAAATAGCAGGATTCTTGGGCCCCACCCCAGATTTACTGAATTCCTACTGAATCATAATCCAGAGGCCAGGGTCCAGGAATCTCTTTTGTTTTTTTAAAGAGACCTGGGGAATGCTTACCACCAGGGCACTCTGGGTAATAATTTCTCTTGGTCTCTTAGTGGGTCTCAACACTGACCAACATTACAACTCTCTGGAGAGCTTCTAAAACTAGCAATGCAGTGCATGGGATCCCATTCCCCATAAATAGACTTAAATGGTATTCTGCTGGTGATTCTAAGATCTCTGGGTTGGTGGTTAATATGCATAGGACCCAGGGGCGGGGCTCAGGAATCTATGTTGCCCAATAGCACCCTGTCCCAAGGAGATTTCATCACTAGTGGTATAGTGAGAAATGCTGAGAAATGCTTTTTCTAGCCATGTTAGACTCCTCATCCAGACCTTTGCCTGAGCAGTTTTCTCTGTCTGGGATAGAACACCCAACTTTGTCCTACTGGGGAACTCAACCTAAGGGTGGGAAAGAGCCTGGATAGAGAGGTGTCTTGTTTCCTAATCTAACTTGAAATAGATAATTTGTATGTCTGAGCTAATTGTTCAAAATGCATTTTTCTTTTGTTCACAGCAGTCCATTTCCTAGTTCTCAATTAAATTCTTCCTTCAGTCCTCAACCTGGTGGTGTTGACATGGGAGTCTCCTGAACCTGGGTGAAGCCACCAGTCCTCTGTTCTAGATCCAAGAGTTCACAGAGACCAGCCAGGACTGAGCCAACATGTCACAGTCTCTGCAGCATGGCCAGGCCTAGAGCATGACCTTGCCCTGTCTGAGGGATGCAGGGACCCAATCTTACATGTACACAGCAGAGGAGATAAGATATAGGCAGGAAGGACTGAAGTCTTAAGGTAGACGCACTAGAAGAGTAGATACAGGCACACTCTCTCCATCAAGTCCGACCCCTTTTATGAGGACATTCAGTCCAGAGAGGGAGGGGACCTGTCCAAGGTCATACAACAACTTTAACTCCTGCTGTATGAAGAAAGTTGTGAGGAAGAAAGGGTCCTTGGACTTGGACATCTAATAGAAAGTGAGCTCTATGATGTGATGGTGGAGGCTGTCTTTTTCACCACTGTGTTTCCAGCATAGCTCCAGGCCCATAGTTGTTGCTCAGTTGCATGAATATGTGAATCTGGAGAACTGGAATTTTAATCCATATTCTGCTACTAAAATAGCTGTGTTGGATTGATCCAGGTTGGAATTCTGCCAGACAGGTGGAAAGAAGGACAAGGAAGTTGGACAGACACAACAGAGTTAGAACGGAGTTGTACTATCTCTCTATGCTCAATAAGCAATTCCTAGTTAATAAAATGTTCTCATAGACCTTGATCCTTCCAACTGTCTGGAAGCAGGTTTTTTTTTTTTCCTCCGTGCCCTAATTACCATCTGATGTACTGTATATCTTATTTGTTTATCGTCTGTTAGGCAGAAATTTTGGGTTGTTTTGGTCATTCCCGTACTCCGGTTGGCACAGAGCCCAGTTTAGGAAGCTTTCCATTCAACCAAGCCTTCCAAACCCTCTAGGTCCTGAGTGACCTCAGGATTTGCATATTAGGAAACTGAGGCTTAGAGGTGAGGTTGCTTGTCAAAGGTCACCCCAGAGGCCGACTCCTCACCACCTGCAGATCACCACGAACCACATCTGCTAGGGACACAATCACGTACACCCCGGCGGCACAAGCGCCATCTCCTTCCTTCTGCTCTCGCAAACGCTTTCCTCCGACCTCTTCTCTACCAGGCTCGCTGGTCTCTGCGTCTAAGCCGGATCCCAGGGCCCCCGTGCGGTCTGTTATGCTTGCGGCTTTGGTAGACACGTGCTAGTCTGGTGAATGAATCGCACGTCCCCACCTCCGCAGACAGCCAACCACAGCGTGTCGGAGCCGGCCACTTCCGCCTATTGCGGGCCACTGCCGCGGCTGAGCGGCCCACGTGGGGCTCTAAAGGCAAGAGAGTAGGCGGTGGTGCGCTACAGGCGGGCTCTCCCAGCCTCGCCACCAATCCAGGGACCCGCCGAGGACGCGCGGGGCGGGGCTGACGTGGGGCGCCAAGGCTTAAACGTGACGGGCAGGAGGGCTTAGGGAGGAGTCTTGAACCAGGGAGCGGTGAGTGACGGAGAATACTGTCCAATAACAGGAGGGGTTGGGCTGCCTGAGCCAATAGAAAGTCCGAAGGGCGGCCGAGACCGCAGCAAGTTCGGTTGCGCGGAGACCGCAGCTGTTCCCTGTCAGCGCCAGTCGCCGCGGCAGAGGCGGTGGCGACGACTTGCGGCGGCAGAGAGGAGGTGAGTGCTGGCGGCGCTGCGCACCTTTCTCTTCCCGCGGCGGGTCGGAGCGGGTGGGCGTGCACTGGCGCCGCGGCGGGGGACGCTTATGTAAGGGTCGCGCGCGCCAAGGCGGCGCGGGCTTCACGAGTGACGGCTGGAGACGGCGGCGGGCGGTGCGCGACGCGACGTGCGCCGCCCCTCCCCTCCCCTCCGCCCTTCCCCCTCGCGCGGGGACTGCCGGCGCGGACCCGCCCCCTCTCTGCTGGACCCCACGCCTAGTCCCCGCTCCGCAGCCCTGCAGACGTCCTCAGGTGCGGGCGCAGCCGGGCCTCTTCAGCCCCGCGTCCCTGTGGCCGCTGGCGGCCTTATTCCTGTCCTCGGGCCCATTTTGCAGATGTAGAAACTGACGCACGGAGCCCTGAAATGCCTCGCGCGGGGTCCCTGAGGGCTCGCACCCGTCTGTCAGAATCGGGAGCCCAAGTTTTCCCCAGCCATCTGGAAGCTCAGCTCTGAAGAAAGCCGTGGCGTTGAAGGCGAGGGTTTCCCGTGTTCTGAGTGCCTGCTGTCCGCCTCCTGTAGGATCTTCCTCGTAACCCGTGGGGTATTTTCCGTTCCACTGCGTTCTAGATGAAGAAACAGGGATTTGTCCGAGGCTGCTCAGATAGGACGAGGTGGGGCTGGACCCAGCCCGTTATTATCACAGCTTTTAACAGTTTGCAGAGTGCACTCGGCCGGGGGCAGTGAGGAGCAGCAGGCGCTCCGGGAAGTGCCCTCCTGGGCACGGAGTCAGAAGCCCTGGCATTGAGGACCTGCCGTGCAGGTTCCTTCCAGCGTGCCTTTCTTTGTGTACTTCGAGTGACTTGTTTCACCTCTGGGCAGCTCTTTCCTCATCTCACAAATGTTGGGGTTAGACCAGGTCCCTAGGTCCCTGGTAGCTTTGAAATTCTTAAAAATCTGGTTGTTCATTGCGAGAGGTGGCCCGGGCCCATTATCCCCATTCTGCAGCTGAGAAAACCGTGGCCCAGAGATGTGCTGATGTCTGCCAGGTCACAGCTAGAGCCTGGTGAGTCTTTACCGAGAAGTCTTTGTCGTCCCTGTTGCTCCCTTCCCACTGCTGCCGGCAACCCGGGCTTGGCTTCCCACGTCACCCTTCCCCCGCCTTGTGATGCAGATTCTTATGCTGGCTGTGGATGTGCTCAGCATTTCTATCCACTGGCAGCTGTGGCTTTTCTGTTCGCCTGCTCTTCATCTTAACTCTTGAACTCTTACTCACATTCTTTTGCACGTCTATCATGCTCAGAGCCCTAAACTGGGTGCTGGGAGAAGACACGGGAGATGTGGTTAATCCTTGCCCTAGAACTGCCCACGAACCGATGGGGGGAGAGAAAAAGAAACGGAACCCAAGCAGCAAGTCAGCCTGGAGCACATGTTTGTAGAGGGCCTGTACGGGTGAGGTGTGGCCCCGAGGAGGGCGTGGAAGACGAAGTCTAGGAAGCAAATCGGGGCCAAGCACACACTAAGGCCACAGAGAGGAGAAACGGACTGACTGGGGGCTGGTCAGGGACCAGACTGGGAATGACTTTGTAGAGAGGTGAGTTGTGAGCCTCTTTTGGTTCCACTGGAGCCAGTAGTGAAGAAGCAGTGATGGGACTTGAGCGACAGGTTTTATTCTGGAGGAGACTGAGAGTTTTAAGCGGCTAGAACGTTCAAGAGGAAGGCTGAGGAAGGTGGAAGGAGAATGTGGGGGAAATAGCACCTCCCAGGTGAGTGTGAGCAGTTTGGTTGGTCGCTGCAAGGAGGCCTGTAGGGGATGTATTAGGCATGGGCGCTTGCTAAGGTTCAGGTAGGGCTGAACTGATTGGGCCCAAAGGCACCAGGGCATGCGGTTGAGCTCTGAGGGCCAGGCAGAGTGTTCTGGTGAGCAACTTGTGAGCAGACATCTTGTGTTTCTTAGTCCTTGCTCTGCCCTGCAGGAAGGGTCTTTGTTCCCTATAGTTGCTCAATATCTATTTGTTGAATTGAATTAGTTTGCCACCACAGGTTCCACTATTCGTCCCAAAGTCCCCTTTGCACCCTATCTCTACTCAACCTGATTCAGCTTGATTGACCCTCTCTCGGCCAGTCCTCACCTCCAGGATCATCTCTCAGGGAGGTTTGCCATGGTGGCTGTGGCCTCATTGGCCCCTCCTGCCTTTGATGTGCCAATACAGGTTTGCGCCTTTGTTTGGTCCTGCTCCTTGCTTTCTCCTTGTCTCATTTCCAGTATCCCAGTACCCTGGGTGCTGTGCTTGGGGCCTGTCTGCCCCACACTGCTCACAAAGGCTGTGGGACCAAGGTGGGGCCGGACCACCAAGTCACAGTTCTCTGTGTGCCTCTTCCCTGGGTCCCCAGAGTCCCTAACACAGTGCCGGAACAAGTAGGTGCTTGACTAATGTTTTGGATGAATCAGTAGAAAATGGCTCAAATTGGAAATCTGTGGGAAGGGTGGAAGCCAGGGAGCCGGGATAGGATTCACATTTGGGGCTGCAGAGATGGCTGTCATGTCAGTGAAGCTTGCAGGGAGGCCCAGGCAGGCCCCACACTGTCCATCTCTCTCTCTAGCACATGGGCTGGATGCCTCCCCCAGGGACACATTTTCCTTGAGGATTCACATGGGCCTTCTCTGTGGCTGCCTCACTGTAGCATCTTACCCTCTTCCAGATGAGCCCCTACTCCCCACACCCAGAAGGTGGGCCTGTTTGGGGGCTTCTCATCCAGAGACATCCTTCACAGAAGTGGGGTCTGCTTACTTGGAAACCTCACTGGGGCCTGATTGGCCATCCCCTCCCTTCTTTGTCTTCACTGCTTCTCGTCTTAGCTGTGGGTACTTCACCAAACTGTCAAGGGAATAGGACCTGAGAGTGGAAGAGTGGAAAATGAGGAAAAGAACAAACCATTTCCCCTTACCTATTGAATGAAAAGATCCCATCCCACCTATTGGGCATGTTCTTCCATTTAACCCCCCAGGCACACTCTTCTGCCTCAGCCCTCATATGACACTCTTCACTCTTGCCCCCAAACTCACTTCCTAGTGTCCCTCCTCCACTCTTGTTCCTGGTGACCTTGTTTCCTGCAGGGTTTTCACTCTTACCTTGTCCTGTCAAAATTAAATTTCTCTTCAAGACTCAGGCTTTCCTGCATTAAGTCTTACCAGATCTGTGCAGTTGGATGTGGGTTCTCTCTTTCAGTAATAATAATGATAAATAATGGCTTACTGTTGTAGTCAAAGCCAACCTTCATTGAGCTCTTACTTTGGGGTGGCAGGGACCTTGCTAGGCCTTTTGCTTACCTCTCTTATCCCATTTGATTATCAATACAGCCCTATAGCAAAGCTTCTGTTAGATCCTTGTTTATAGGTCTGCCCTCGGCTGTCAGGCTCGCAGTGTCTTCTTGGGTCCCTCTCATGTATTATCCTGTTTTTTTTACTCTATATTAGCCAGTCCCCAGCAACTTGCTCTTTGGCACTTGTACCTTCTGGCATGTACTTTATGCAAGGTATGTGCTCAGTAAATATTTTATTGAGGTGAGTGCCCCAAACATTCATTTTTAGCCTTGACATAATATACCAAGGCAACTGGTTTTTGCGGAACATGAATTCAGTTCATTTGATGACTTGTTGATGTCTCTATTTTTTCTTTTTATTGACCAGTGGCTAGAGCTGAATGACAGGTGTGGCCTTTCAAAAGCAAGCTTTCTCTAAACTCCAAAAAGTGGTCACACACCACCAACTGTGGGCTTCTGTGGTCTGAACATGGGGTGTACTCTTACATACATGTGTATGAGGGCTCTCTGCAGGAAAGGATCTGAGGAGATAGGAGACATATCAGCTCTCAGGTCATGTAAGATAGTTCTTAAATGGTGTCACGTTGCATAGTGAGATAGGAAACGGGCTCAGAGAATCTGAGGACAGGTAGCTCCTGAAGGATCAGAGGCAGCACTGCAGAGAAAGAAGGCTTGGGGCTGGATGGGACGGACAAGAGTAAAAAGCGCTTCAGATAAAACAGTAAGTTTCTAGAACTTCTTGCTTCTATGTAGCCGGTGCCAGAAAGGGTTTTACTTAAATATTTCTTACTACACATGTCACATCTGAGTTTGTCCTCTGTACCAGGTACAGTGACAGTGTGTTGTGTGTGTTACCTCTTTGGGAAGCCTATGAAAGGGGTGTTGTTCTTACTCCCATTTCACAGATGAGGAAACAGGCTTTCAGTGTTGATGGGAGTGGGGGGAACGAGCCCAGGAAGCTGAACAACAGAGCCCTGGGTACTCTCGGCTCTGTGCTGTCCTGGGGCTCCCCCCTGTCCCCAGATTCTTCTGAGGCGGAGGCAAAGTAACAGTTCTTCTCTGGGTTCTAAATCTATGCTCATGCTACTCCTGGGTTCTCTGGAGAGGGCCTGGAGAAACTAGGATAACACTTCTTTTTTCTTTTACTTTAGATAGCACCTGCCTTCTGAGAGCTGACAAACACTGAGGGTAAGTCCTGCGCCTGAATCCAGGTCAGTGGGGTGTGCGTGTGGGTCTCCTGCAGGAGCAGCTGTAAATGTTAGCTGTCCTGGCATGCCAGTTAATCAAGCTCAGTAAATAAAAAGGGCCAAGCTCTGATTTTTGGGAAATGTAAGCAGTCCTTGTCTATTCCAGGTCTCTCTTGGTTTTCTTGTTTTCCACAGGAAGGTGACATCTGGCTCCCTGTTGGCCCCAGTTAGCAGCTGACCAGCCTCAGTGGGAGACCCTAGTTCTGGGAGAGTGTGGCTTGGAAAGCCGGTCAGGGCAGGGTGGCAAGGCTTGTCAGGGCCACAAGAAGCATCTTCAGGGCTGGGAAGCCCCTGAGAAGACCCCTTGAGTCAACTCGTAGAGCAGGCCATTGGGCACAGGAGGCGGCTGTGTCAGCTGGTGTTGAAATACTTGGAACATTGATCCTCAGGCTGTGGGATCACATGACAAGGGGGCAGAGGTGGCACTGTCCCTTCTCCCTCACACACAGTGTTCAGGCAGCACTGCCCTGCATCACCTGCTGCTTTTAAGGTTTCCTCTCACTCAGGCTCCCCCTGATTGCATTGATCCGCATGCATCTCGGCCTGAATCCCACAGCCCTCTGGGCTGACCTGGTGGTCCAGTTCTGTTTCCGGCTGTAGTCCTGTGAGCATCCTAGCCAGACATGGTCCTCGCTGTCTGTCTAGCATCCTGCCTGCATTTCAGACCCTGATAACATTTTTCCCTTCATCCAAAGGCAGGCCAACTGCCTTCCCCATTTCATAGACAGGTGCCCTGGGGACTTTGTGGCTCAGAGACAACTTCCTCCACAGCTCATGTTCAGTGCTCAGAGTGAGAATTCCTTTGTGTAAGGATTTTTCTTGGGTTTCCACCCATTGTGTCGGGATTTTTCTCAGGTGACTCTTCATGACCCAGGAGTTATTCTCCTTTCTGAGATTTTCCCACTGTCTTCTCTTGCCCTGGGCCAGCAGTTTTTTACCCTATGATTGAGTTTGCCTAGAAAGTGGGCAATGGAAAGGCAGATGGTATGGGATGTAAATACCTCTAGACTTTTGATGGACTCCACCCTCCGCAAAGTTTCCTCTGCCCTGTTCTCCCTTCTCACTCTCTTGTTTTCCTATTCTTGGCTGATAGAGTTGAATGTTACTGCTCTGACTTGCCTCCCATTGAGGAGAGGTGGGGCCATTGGGTGAAGGCCACCCCCAAACCACCTATCCTATGGATCAGAAAAACCGGGGCCCAGAGAAGGCCGATTAGCAGAATCCAGGAATTTCCCCCCCAACTTTTAACATCTTTTACTGCATGTTTTCTCCCAATCCATCAGGCAGAAGGGAAGATTGGTTGCCAAGAAGGGTGCCTTCTCCTAGGTCATCTCATTTGTCAAGGCTTGTTTGGCTCTTCAGTCCCTAAGTCCCTGCTGAGCCCCCTGAGCTTTGGTTACCTGAGCTAAGGCTCTGCCATAGGAGACTGCTGCCCTGCCGTCCTCCTGTGCTGTCTCCTTGGTGATTCTGGAGACGTGCATGTAGGTTTTTTTTCAAGTATTCTTCCAGAAGGCATAACCCAGGTCATCCCAGCAGACCTCGCTCTGGCTACTCTTCCCTCCTTGTCCAGATTTGCCTGTAGGCCAGAGCAGGATGTGAGGCTGGGATATCCAAGGCTGCCCTAAGTACATTTCCACCAGCTGTGTGTGCAGAGGGGCCAGACCCCACATGTGGCAGCTCCTCTCCTGACCAACAGCCATCCCTGGCCGAGGCCTCGGGGAAAATTCCGTGATCTGGCTGTGCTGAGTCATGCTTTCGTCTCTGAGGTTATGTCTGTCACATCTTGCAGGTCTCATTGGTCAGCTCAGGGTCTGGGAATGGCTGCGGTTGCTCGGGAGTGATCTCATGCTGCTGAGCTCTCACATCGCATCACGGTATGCTTCTCTGAGGGTTTTCACTAACTACTGCCTTGCTCATCAATATGAAACTTATTAATATGAAATAATAGTATACTATTCTGGAAACATTCTTCTCAGAAAGAGGAAACTGAGGTTCAGAGAGACTAAGTGACTTGGTCAGGTGATAGGTGACTGATGAATGGCATGTCCAGGTGAGGTTTTTGATGCCAAAACCCTACTCCTGTTTGTGTGTGTGTGTGTGTGTGTAATGTACATTTTTTTATATTTTGGTATCATTAATCTACAATTACATGAAGAACATTATGTTTACTAGACTGCCCCCTTCACCAAGTCCCCCCCACAAAACCCATTACAGTCACTGTCCATCAGCATAGTAAGATGCTATAGAATCACTACTTGTCTTCTCTGTGTTGTTAATGTACATTTTTGTGTAACAAAGATTATTTGAAAGTTACTTTGATTAAAAAAAAAGTTGATTTACAATGTGTTAAATTTACGAACTCAAAAATTTAGTTCTTTTAAAGGCTAGTCTATTAAGGTTAGCTTTCAAGTGTAGCCTAGAAATCTTTCTGTTCTATTACTGATTCTAGAAAATCTTAACATCAGTCTTAAAGGAGCCTTTGATTAATATTTGATCCCATTTTCAAACTTAACTCATTTGAAGATTTCAAGTTAAATTTACTAATTTCACCCAACTTTATTTATACTTCCAATTGCCTGATTAATAAACATCCCTAATACTTAAATAATGACTGTAAATCTAATAAATCTGACTCTTAAAGTTTCTTTAACATTCCTGTACTGTTTTGTGTTTTATTTTTTTTTAAATAGCTTTATTGATGTAGTTTTGACTAGTGGCACATACTTAAAAGTGCACAATGTATAAGTTTTGACATTTGTACACACTTGTGAAACCATAACCACAATTAACATAGTGAGCACATCCATCACCTCCAAAAATGTCCCTGTGTCCTTTGTAATCCTTCCCTCCAGTCCCTCCCTGCCTCTCCCCAAGTAACCACTGGACTCTTTTCTGTTATTGTAGATTATTTTGCATTTTTCTGGAGTTTTACATAAGTGGAATCCTATATAGTCTGTATCCTTTTTGTCTGGCTTCTTTTACTCAGCATTATTTACAGATTTGCCCAGGTTACATGTATCAACAGTTATTTCCTTTTTATTGCTGAGTAATAAAATACTGTTATGTGGATGTTCCACAATTTGTTTATCTATTCACCTGCTTCTGGTCAGTTCAGTTGTTTCCAGTTTTTGGTGATTCTAAATAAAGCTTCAGTGAGAATTTGTGTACAAGTTTTTGTATGGACATATATATCCTTTTGGGCAGACGTGTAGGAGTGGAGTGGCTGGGTCATATGGTAGGAGTGTGTTAACTTAAACTGTCCAGCTGTCTTCCAGAGTGGTTGTACCATCTACATTCTCACCAGCAGGGTGTAAGAGTTGCAGTCCTGCCACATGCTCTCCAGCTCTGGATATGGTCAGACTTTAATGTTAGCTGTTCTAAAAGGTGTGTAGTGGTATCTCATGGTTCGAATTTGAATTTCTATGGTAATTAATAATGTTGAGTGTCTTGTATGCTTATCTGTCATCTGCCATATTGATTTCAAAATTAGTAAAAATTACTACTTAAAATCACAAGTCTAAACCAGCTACTCAGTTACATTTTTTTCCCAAGAAAATAATGTTTATTTATTTATTTTTATTATTTTTATTTTTTCAGTATCATTAATATACACTTACATGAACAACATTGTAGTTACTAGATTCTCCCCATTATCAAGTCCCCACCACATACCCCATTACAGTCATTGTCCATCAGTGTAGTAAGATGCTATAGAATCACTACTTGTCTTCTCTCTGCTGTACTGCCTTCCCCGTGCCCCACCCCCTCCATTATGTGTGCTAATCATAATGCCCCTTTTTCCTCTTATCCTTCCCTTCCCACCCATCCTCCCCAGTCCTTTTCCCTTTGGTAACTTAGTCCACTCTTGGGTTCTGTGATTCTGCTGCTGTTTTGTTCCTTCAGTTTTTGCTTTGTTCTTATACTCCACATATGAGTGAAATCATTTGGTACTTGTCTTTCTCCACCTGGCTTATTTCACTGAGCATAATACCCTCTTCCTCCATCCGTGTTGCTGCAAATGGTACGATTTGTTTTCTTCTTAGGGCTGAATAATATTCCATTGTGTATACGTACCACATCTTCTTTATCCATTCATCTACTGATGGACACTTAGGTTGCTTCCACTTCTTGGCTATTGTAAATAGTGCTGCAATAAGCATAGGGGTGCATATGTTTTTTTCAAACTGGGCTGCTGTATTCTTAGGGTAAATTTCTAGGAGTGGAATTCCTGGGTCAAATGGTATTTCTATTTTGAGTTTTTTGAGGAACCTCCATACTGCTTTCCACAATGGTTACATCCCCACCAGCAGTGTAGAAGGGTTCCCCTTTCTCCACATCCTCGCCAACATTTGTTGTTGTTTGTCTTTTGGATGGTGGTGTGAAGTGATATCTCATTGTGGTTTTAATTTGCGTTTCTATGATGATTAGCGATGTGGAACATCTTTTCATGTGCCTGTTGGCCATCTCAATTTCTTCTTTGTAGAAGTGTCTGTTCAGATCCTCTGCCCATTTTTTAGTTGACTTATTTGCTTTTTGTTTGTTGAGGTGTGTGAGCTCTTTATATAATTTGGATGTCAACCCCTTATCAAATATGTCATTTATGAATATATTCTCCCATACTATAGGATGTCTTCTTGTTCTACTAATGGTATCCTTTGCTGTACAGAAGCCTTTTTAGTTTGATATAGTCCCACTTGTTCATTTTTGCTTTTGTTTCCCTTGCCTGGGGAGATATGTTCATGAAGAAGTTGTTCATATTTATGTCCAAGAGATTTTGCCTATGTTTTTTTCTAAGAGTTTTATGGTTTCATGACTTACATTCAGGTCTTTGATCCATTTTGAGTTTACTTTTGTATATGGGGTTGGACAATAATCCAGTTTCATTCACTTACATGTAGATGTCCAGTTTTGCCAACACCAGCTGTTGAAGAGGCTGTCATTTCCCCATTGTATATCCATGGCTCCTTTATTGTATATTAATTGACCATATATGCTTGGGTTAATATCTGGACTCTCTATTCTGTTCCACTGGTCTATGGTCTGTTCTTGTGCCAGTACCAAATTGTCTTGATTACTGTGGCTTTGGAGTAGAGCTTCAAGTCAGGGAGCATAATTCTCCCTGCTTTATTCTTCCTTCTCAGGATTGCTTTGGCTTTTCAGGGTCTTTTGTGGTTCTGTATGAATTTTAGAACTATTTGCTCTAGTTCATTGAAGAATTCTGTCGGTATTTTGATAGGGATTGCATTGAATCTGTAGATTGCTTTAGGCAGGATGGCCATTTTGACAATATTAATTCTTCCTAGCCAGGAGCAAGGGATGAATTTCCATTTATTAGTATCCTCTTTAATTTTCTTAGGAGTGTCCCATAGTTTTCAGGGTGTAGGTCTTTCACTTCCTTGGTCAGGTTTATTCCTAGGTATTTTATTCTTTTTGATGCAATTGTGAATGGAATTGTTTTCCTGATTTCTCTTTCTGCTAGTTCATTCATGTATAGGAAGGCAACAGAATTCTGTGTATTAACTTTGTATCCTGCAACTTTGCTGAATTCAGATATTAGATCTAGTAGTTTTGGAGTGAATTCTTTAGGGTTTTTTATGTACAATATCATGTCATCTGCAAACAGGGACAGTTTGACTTCTTCCTTACCAATGGATGCCTTTTATTTCTTTGTGTTGTCTGATTGCCATAGCTAAGACCTCCAGAACATGTTGAATAAATTATGTTGAATAAAAGTGGGGAGAGTGGGCATCCTTGTCTTGTTCCTGATCTTAAAGGAAAAGCTTTCAGTTTCTCGCTGTTAAGTATAATGTTGGCTGTGGGTTTGTCATATATGGCCTTTATTGTGTTGAGGTACTTGCCCTGTATACCCATTTTGTTGAGGGTTTTTATTATGAATGGATGTTGAATTTTGTCAAATGCTTTTTCAGCATCTATGGAGATGATCATGTGGTTTTTGTCCTTCTTCTTGTTGATGTAGTGGATGATGTTGATCAATTTTCGAGTGTTGTACCATCCTTGCATCCCTGGAATGAATCCCACTTGATCATGATGGATGATCTTTTTGATGTATTTTTGAATTTGGTTTGCTAATATTTTGTTGAGTTTTTTTGCGTCTATGTTCATCAGGGATATTGGTCTGTAATTTTCTTTTTTTGTGGTGTCTTTGCCTGGTTTTGGTATTAGAGTGATGTTGGCCTTGTGGAATGAGTTTGGGATTATACCTTCCTCTTCTACTTTTTGGAAAACCTTAAGGAGGATGGGTATTAGGTCTTCACTAAATGTTTGATGAAATTCAGCAGTGAAACCATCTGGTCCAAGAGTTTTGTTCTTAGGTAGTTTTTTGACTACCAGTTCAATTTTGTTGGTAGTAATTGGTCTGTTCAGATTTTCTGTTTCTTCCTGGGTCAGCCTTGGAAGGTTGTATTTTTCTAGGAAGTTGCCCATTTCTTCTAGGTTATCTAGTTTGTTACCATATAATTTTTCATAGTATTCTCTCATAATTCTTTGTATTTCTCTTGTGTCCATAGTGATTTTTCCTTTCTCATTTCTGATTCTGTTTATGTCTGTAGATTCTCTTTTTTTCTTGATAAGTCTGGCTAGGTGTTTATCTATTTTGTTTATTTTCTCAAAGAACCAGCTCCTACTTTCATTCTTTCTATTGTTTTATTCTTTGCAATTTTATTTATTTCTGCTTTAATCTTTGTTATGTCCCTCCTCTACTGACTTTGGGCCTCATTTGTTCTTCCTTTTCTAGTTTCATTAATTATCAATTTAGACTGTTCATTTGGGATTGTTCTTCTTTCCTGAGGTAGGCCTGTATTGCAATATATTTCCCTCTTAGCACAGCCTTTGTTCGCATCCCACAGATTTTGTGTTGTTGAATTATTGTTGTCATTTGTCTCCATATATTGCTTGCTCTCTGTTTTTATTTGGTCATTGATTCATTGATTATTTAGGCACATGTTATTAAGCCTCCATGTTTTTGTGGGCTTTTTCATTTTCTTTGTGTAATTTGTTTCTAGTTTCATATCTTTGTGATCTGAGAAGCTGGTTGGTACAATTTCAATCTTTTTTAATTTACTGAGGTTCTTTTTGTGGCCTAGTATATAATCTATTCTTGAAAATGTTTCATGTGCACTTGAGAAGATGGTGTATCCTGTTGCTTTTGGATGGAGTGTTCTGTAGTTGTCCGTTAGGTCCATCTGTTCTAATACGTTGTTCAGTGCCTGTGTCTACTTATTTTCTGTCTGGTTGATCTGTCCTTTGGAATGAGTGGTGTGTTGAAGTCTCGTAGAATGAATGCATTACATTCTATTTCCCCTTTTAATTCTGTTAGTATTTGTTTCACATATGTAGTTGTTCCTGTGTTGAGTGCATAGACATATATAATGGTTATATCCTTTTGTTGGATTGACCCCTTTTCATTATGTAATGTCCTTCTTTGTCTCTTATGACTTTCTTTGTTTTGAAGTCTGTTTTGTCTGATACAAGTACTGCAACTCCTGCTTTTTTCTCCCTGTTAGCTGCATTAAATATCTTTTTCCATCCTTCACTTTTAGTGTGTATATGTCTTTGGGTTTGAAGTGATTCTCTTGTAGTCAGCAAATAGTTGGGTCTTGTTTTTTTATCCATTCAGTGACTCTGTCTTTTGATTGGTGCGTTCAGACCATTTACATTTAGGGTGATTATCGATAGGTATGTACTTATTGCCATTGCGGGCTTTAGATTCGTGGTTACCAAAAGTTCAAGGGTAACTTCCTTACTGTCTAAGAGTCTAACTTAACTCACTTAGTATGTTACTACAAACACAATCTAATTTTTTTTTCCCTCCTTTTCTTCCTCCTCCATTATTTATACATTAAGTATCATATTCTGTACTCTTTGTCTATCCCTTTTTGTTACCTCTGGTGACAGCTATTTAACCTTACGAACACTTCCATCTATAGCAGTCCCTCCAATGTACACTGTAGAGATGGTTTGAGGGAGCTAAATTCTCTCAACTTTTGCTTATCTGGAAATTGTTTAATACCTCCTTCAAATTTAAATGATAATTTTGCTGGATAAAGTATTCTTGATTCGAGGCCTTTCTGTTTCATTGCATTTAATGTATCATGCCACTTCCTTGTAGCCTGTAGATGGTTTCTGCTGAGAAGTCTGATGATAGCCTGATGGGTTTTCCTTTGTATGTGATCTTATTTCTCTCTCTGGCTGCTTTTAATAGTCTGTCCTTATCCTTGATCTTGCCATTTTAATTATTATATGTCTTGGTGTTGCCTTTCTTGGGTCCCTTGTGGTGGGAGATCTGTGCACCTCCATGACCTGAGAGACTATCTCCTTCCACAGATTGGGGAAGTTTTCAGCAATTACTTCCTCAAAGACACTTTCTATCCCTTTTTCTCTCTTCTTCTGGTACCCCTATAATACAAATACTCTGTTTGGATTTGTCACACAGTTCTCTCAGTATTCTTTCATTGTTAGAGATCCTTTCTTCTCTCTGTGCCTCAGCTTCTTTGTATTCCTCTTCCCTAATTTCTGTTTCATTTATCATCTCCTCCACCATATCTAATCTGCTTTTAATACCCTCCATTGTGTTCTTCAATGATTGGATCTCCATCCTAAATTTGTGTCTGAGTTCTCAAATATTTTTCTGTACCTCCATGAGCATGTTAATGATTTTTTTTTTTTTTTTTTTTTTTTTTTTGAGAGGGCATCTCTCATATTTATTGATCAAATGGTTGTTAACAACAATAAAATTCAGTATAGGGGGGTCAATGCTCAATGTACAATCATTAATCCATCTCAAGCCTAATTCTCGTCAGTCTCCAATCTTCTGAAGCATAACGAACAAGTTCTTACATGGTGAACGAATTCTTACAGAGTGAATAAATTCTTACATGGTGAACAGTACAAGGGCAGTCATCACAGAAACTTTCGGTTTTGATCATGCAATATGACCTATAAACCATCAGGTCAAATATGAATATTCATTTGATTTTTGTACTTGATTTATATGTTGATCCCACATTTCTCCTATTATTATTATTATTTTTATTTTTAATAAAATGCTGAAGTGGTAGGTAGATGCAAGATAAAGGTAGAAAACATAGTTTAGTGCTGTAAGAAGGCAAATGTAGATGATCAGATGATCAGGTGTGTGCCTATGGACTAAGTATTAATCCAGGCTAGACAAGGGCAGCAAGACATCCACGGATGCAGAAGTTTTCTCTCAAAGCAGGGGGGGTGAGGTTCTGAGCCTCACCTCTGTTGATCCCCAAATTCTCACCTGATGGCCCCCCTGCGACTGTGCCTGTCTTAGGTTGTTCCTCCCTTGAGGAATCTTACCCGTCTCTGGCTAACCAGTCATCTTCCGGGGCCATACAGGGAAATGTAAAGTTGGTAAGTGAGAGAGAAGCCATATTGTTTGCAAAGGTTAGCTTTTTACTTCTTTGCAGATTTATGCCCTGTGGCTTCTATGCCCAGCACTTGTCTCGAGGTATCTTTACCACCTGGAGGAATTATGATACTCGGTAAATTCGATATGAGGCACGAATTCTATTTAAAGTTTGTAATTAGGAAGGAAGAAGAAAAGCTATAGATGTAGCATATGAAGGAAACTTGGGAGGATTGATTATTTCTTTGACATATCTTCTTGTATAGTACCTTAAGTATGTATAGGTTTTAAACTACTAACTAATTTGCACACACATATTGACATAATAGGAATACGGTGACATAAACAAAGCAAATCTATAATCACCAGCCATCTCCAGTGAAGCCAAGAAAACCATTTAGGCACCCTAGGCATTTGTGAAAATTTATCTATGATATGATGGATATTTTCCAACTGTACTTGAACCATCAGACAAATTAAAGCAGCCCATTTCTGGGATCTGTTCACATCCCATATGTTCTTTTAACCATAGATAGTCTTTAGTCATGAGATTTTGGGGTGCTACAACTTGCACCCCTCCCAACTCCTGGTTGAGTTCCAACAGTACAGATCCAGTCAAATTCGTTGTCTCACTGTATGCACATGCCAGCCTAGACATCTCCCTCCTCCTTCTCATGGCAAGTCCAGGAGATGGTGGGCTGGATGCAGCCACAACCGCAGCATCGTCCGGATCCCTGTGGAGGCTTTTTGATGATCATCCCCCGGCACGAGTCCTCCAGAGAGTGCTGATGCCGGAAGCTCCTCCTCATATCGTATCTTAGTTCATTTTCTGGGTATCCAAGCTAGGCCTTGATCTTCTGCGTAGAAACAAACAGACCCTTTGCCCACACTTTGACATGCCCTCTATACCACTGTGCAGAACTCATTGGAGGTCAGCACACAGTAACTGCTTTTTTTTTTTTTTTTAATTAAGAGAAAGGAATATTATCAGAAAAGAGTACCTCCATAGCTGATCATCTGACACCCTTTAAGTGATCAACATTAAGGATATTTAAAGCATGCGTTGATCTTTGATTTACCAATAGTTTTATCCTGTTAAGGAGTAATCCCCCTTTTCTTTCTTTCTTTCTTTTTTTTTTTTAAATTTTTAATCTACACTTACCTGAAGAATACTATGTTTACTATGCTCTCCCCTATATCAGGTCCCCCCTAACAACCACATTACGGTTACTGTCCATCAGCTTAGCAAAATGTTGTAGAGTCACTACTTGTCCTCTCTGTGTTGTGCAGCCCACCCTCCCCTTTCTCCCTCCCCCCCATGCATGCTAATCTTAATACCCCCCTTCTTCTTCCCCCCCCTTATCCCTCCCTGCCCACCCATCCTCCCCAGTTCCTTTCCCTTTGGTACCTGTTAGTCCATTTTTGGGTTCTGTAATTCTGCTGCTGTTTTGTTCCTTCAGTTTTTCCTTTGTTCCTATACTCCTCAGATGAGTGAAATCATTTGGTATTTCTCTTTCTCCGCTTGGCTTATTTCACTGAGCATAATACTCTCCAGCTCCATCCATGTTGCTGCAAATGGTTGGATTTTTCCACTTCTTATGGCTGAGTAGTATTCCATTGTGTATATGTACCACGTCTTCTTTATCCATTCATCTACAGATGGACATTTAGGTTGCTTCCAATTCTTGGCTATTGTAAATAGTGCTGCGATAAACATAGGAGTGCATCTGTCTTTCTCAAACTTGATTGCTGCGTTCTTAGGGTAAATTCCTAGGAGTGGAATTCCTGGGTCAAATGGTAGGTCTGTTTTGAGCATTTTGATGCACCTCCATACTGCTTTCCACAATGGTTGAACTAATTTACATTCCCACCAGCAGTGTAGGAGGGTTCCCCTTTCTCCACAGCCTCGCCAACATTTGTTGTTGTTTGTCTTTTGGATGGCAGCTATCCTTACTGGTGTGAGGTGATACCTCATTGTAGTTTTAATTTGCATTTCTCTGATAATTAGCGATGTGGAGCATCTTTTCATGTGTCTCTTGGCCATCTGTATTTCTTTTTTGGAGAACTGTCTGTTCAGTTCCTCTGCCCATTTTTTAATTGGGTTATTTGTTTTTTGTTTGTTGAGGCGTGTGAGCTCTTTATATATTCTGGACGTCAAGCCTTTATCAGATCTGTCATTTTCAAATATATTCTCCCATACTGTAGGGTTCCTTTTTGTTCTATTGATGGTGTCTTTCGCTGTACAGAAGCTTTTCAGCTTAATGTAGTCCCACTTGCTCATTTTTGCTGTTGTTTTCCTTGCCCGGGGAGATATGTTCAAGAAGAGATCACTCATGTTTATGTCTAAGAGGTTTTTGCCTATGTTTTTTTCCAAGAGTTTAATGGTTTCGTGACTTACATTCAGGTCTTTGATCCATTTTGAGTTTACCTTTGTATATGGGGTTAGACAATGGTCCAGTTTCATTCTCCTACATGTAGCTGTCCAGTTTTGCCAGCACCATCTGTTGAAGAGACTGTCATTTTGCCATTGTATGTCCATGGCTCCTTTATCAAATATTAATTGACCATATATGTTTGGGTTAATTTCTGGGGTCTCTAATCTGTTCCACTGGTCTGTGGCTCTGTTCTTGTGCCAGTACCAAATTGTCTTGATTACTATGGCTTTGTAGTAGAGCTTGAAGTTGGGGAGTGAGATCCCCCCTACTTTATTCTTCTTTTTCAGGATTGCTTTGGCTATTCGGGGTCTTTGGTGTTTCCATATGAATTTTTGAATTATTTGTTCCAATTCATTGAAGAATGTTGCTGGTAATTTGAGAGGGATTGCATCAAATTTGTATATTGCTTTCGGCAGGATGGCCATTTTGACGATATTAATTCTTCCTAGCCATGAGCATGGGATGAGTTTCCATTTATTAGTGTCCCCTTTAATTTCTCTTAAGAGTGACTTGTAGTTTTCAGAGTATAAGTCTTTCACTTCCTTGGTTAGGTTTATTCCTAGGTATTTTATTCTTTTTGATGCAATGGTGAATGGAATTGTTTTCCTGATTTCTCTTTCTATTGATTCGTTGTTAGTGTATAGGAAAGCTACAGATTTCTGTGTGTTGATTTTGTATCCTGCAACTTTGCTGTATTCCGATATCAGTTCTAGTAGTTTTGGAGTGGAGTCTTTAGGGTTTTTTATGTACAGTATCATATCATCTGCAAATAGTGACAGTTTAACTTCTTCTTTACCAATCTCGATTCCTTGTATTTCTTTGTTTTGTCTGATTGCCGTGGCTAGGACCTCCAGTACTATGTTAAATAACAGTGGGGAGAGTGGGCATCCCTGTCTGGTTCCCGATCTCAGTGGAAATGCTTTCAGCTTCTCGCTGTTCAGTATAATGCTGGCTGTGGGTTTATCATATATGGCCTTTATTATGTTGAGGTACTTGCCCTCTATTCCCATTTTGCTGAGAGTTTTTATCATGAATGGATGTTGAATTTTGTCAAATGCTTTTTCAGCATCTATGGAGATGATCATGTGGTTTTTGTCTTTCTTTTTGTTGATGTGGTGGATGATGTTGATGGATTTTCGAATGTTGTACCATCCTTGCATCCCTGGGATGAACCCCACTTGGTCATGGTGTATGATCCTTTTGATATACTGTTGAATTCTGTTTGCTAATATTTTATTGAGTATTTTTGCATCTACGTTCATCAGGGATATTGGTCTGTAATTTTCTTTTTTGGTGGGGTCTTTGCCTGGTTTTGGTATTAGGGTGATGTTGGCTTCATAGAATGAGTTTGGGAGTATTCCCTCTTCTTCTATTTTGTGGAACACTTTAAGGAGAATGGGTATTATGTCTTCTCTGTGTGTCTGATAAAATTCCGAGGTAAATCCGTCCGGCCCCGGGGTTTTGTTCTTGGGTAGTTTTTTGATTACTGTTTCAATTTCTTTGCTTGTAATTGGTTTGTTTAACTTTTGTGTTTCTTCCTTGGTCAGTCTTGGGAGGTTGTATTTTTCTAGGAAGTTGTCCATTTCTTCTAGGTTTTCCAGCTTGTTGGCATATAGGTTTTCATAGTAGTCTTTAATAATTCTTTGTATTTCTGTGGAGTCTGTCGTGATTTTTCCATTCTCATTTCTGATTATGTTGATTTGTGTTGACTCTCTTTTTCTCTTAATAAGTTGGGCTAGAGGCTTATCTATTTTGTTTATTTTCTCAAAGAACCAGCTCTTGGTTTCGTTGATTTTTGCTATTGTTTTATTCTTCTCAATTTTGTTTATTTCTTCTCTGATCTTTATTATGTCCCTCCTTCTGCTGACTTTAGGCCTCATTTGTTCTTCTTTTTCCAGTTTTAATAATTGTGATGTTAGACTATTCATTTGGGATTGTTCTTCCTTCTTCAAGTGTGCCTGGATTGCTATATACTTTCCTCTTAAGACTGCTTTCGCTGCATCCCACAGAAGTTGGGGCTTAGTGTTGTTGTTGTCATTTGTTTCTATATATTCCTTGATCTCTATTTTGATTTGTTCATTGATCCATTGATTATTTAGTAGCATGTTGTTAAGCCTCCATGTGTTTGTGAGCCTTTTTGTTTTCTTTGTAGAATTTATTTCTACTTTCATACCTTTGTGGTCTGAAAAATTGGTTGGTAGAATTTCAATATTGTGGAATTTACTGAGGCTCTTTTTGTGAGCTAGTATGTGGTCTATTCTAGAGAATGTTCCATGTGCACTTGAGAAGAATGTATATCCTGTTGCTTTTGGATGTAAAGTTCTATAGATGTCTATTAGGTCCATCTGTTCTAGTGTGTTGTTCAGTGCCTGTGTGTCTTTACTTATTTTCTGCCCGGTGGATCTATCCTTTGGGGTGAGTGGTGTGTTGAAGTCTCCTACAATGAATGCATTGCAGTCTATTTCCCTCTTTAGTTCTGTTAGTATTTGCTTCACATATGCTGGTGCTCCTGTATTGGGTGCATATATATTTAGAATGGTTATATCCTCTTGTTGGACTAAGCCCTTTATCATTATGTAGTGGCCTTCTTTATCTCTTGTTACTTTCTTTGTTTTGAAGTCTATTTTGTCTGATATTAGTACTGCAACCCCTGCTTTCTTCTCACTGTTGTTTGCCTGAAATATGTTTTTCCATCCCTTGACTTTTAGTCTATGCTTATCTTTGGGTTTAAGGTGAGTTTCTTGTAAGCAGCATATAGATGGGTCTTGCTTTTTTATCCATTCTATTACTCTATGTCTTTTGATTGGTGCATTAAGTCCATTTACATTTAGGGTGACTATTGAAAGATATGTACTTATTGCCATTGCAGGCTTTAGATTCGTGGTTACCAAAGGTTCAAGGTTAGCTTCTTTAGTATCTTACTGCCTAACTTAGCTCGCTTATTGAGCTGTTATATACACTGTCTGGAGAGTCTTTTCTTCTCTCCCTTCTTATTCCTCCTCCTCCCTTCTTCATATGTTGTGTGTTTTGTTCTGTGCTCTTTTTAGGGGTGCTCCCATCTAGAGCAGTCCCTGTAGGATGCCCTGTAGAGGTGGTTTGTGGGAAGCAAATTCCCTCAGCTTTTGCTTGTCTGGGAATTGTTTGATCCCACCATCATATTTAAATGATAGTCGTGCTGGATACAGTATCCTTGGTTCAAGGCCCTTCTGTTTCATTGCATTAAGTATATCATGCCATTCTCTTCTGGCCTGTAGGGTTTCTGTTGAGAAGTCTGATGTTAGCCTGATTGGTTTTCCTTTATAGGTGACCTTTTTCTCTCTAGCTGCCTTTAAAACTCTTTCCTTGTCCTTGATCCTTGCCATTTTAATTATTATGTGTCTTGGTGTTGTCCTCCTTGGATCCTTTCTGTTGGGGGTTCTGTATAATTCCATGGTCTGTTCGATTATTTCCTCCCCCAGTTTGGGGAAGTTTTCAGCAATTATTTCTTCAAAGACCCTTTCTATCCCTTTTCCTCTTTCTTCCTCTTCTGGTATCCCTATAATACGAATGTTTTTCCTTTTGTATTGGTCACATATTTCTCTTAGTGTTGTTTCATTCCTGGAGATCCTTTTATCTCTCTCTATGTCAGCTTCTATACGTTCCTGTTCTCTGGCTTCTATTCCTTCAATGGCCTCTTGCATCTTATCCATTCTGCTTATAAATCCTTCCAGGGATTGTTTCACTTCTGTGATCTCTTTCCTGACATCTGTGATCTCCTTCCGGACTTCATCCCACTGCTCTTGCATTTTTCTCTGCATCTCATCCCACTGCTCTTGCATTTTTCTCTGCATCTCATCCCATTGCTCTTGCATTTTTTTCTGCATCTCTGTCAGCATGTTCATGATTTTTATTTTGAATTCTTTTTCAGGAGGACTAGTTAGGTCTGTCTCCTTCTCAGGTGTTGTCTCTGTGATCTTTGTCTGCCTGTAGTTTTGCCTTTTCATGGTGATAGAGATAGTCTGCAGAGCTGGTACAAGTGACCGCTGGAAGAGCTTCCCTTCTTGTTGGTTTGTAGCCTTTTCCTGGGAGAATAGCGACCTCTAGTGGCTTGTGCTGGGCAGCTGTGCGCAGACAGGGCTTCTGCTTCCTGCCCAGTTGCTTTGGGGTTTATCTCCACTGTTGCTGTGGGCTTGGCCTGGCTGGGGCTGTTCCTCCAAAATGGTGGAGCCCCGTTAGAGGGGGAGCAGCCAGGAGACTATTTATCTCCGTAAGGGGCCTCTGTGCTCCCTGCTGCCCAGGGGGTTAGAGTGCCCAGAGATCCCCAGATTCCCTGCTTCTGGTCTAAGTGACCTGTCCTGCCCCTTTAAGATTTCCAAAAAGCACTCTCCAAACCAAAACAACAACAGCAACAATGAGAGAGGGAACAGAAAGGAAAAAAAAAAGAAAAAACACGCGATTTTTTTTTTTTTCCTCAGGTGCCGGTCCCAGGCACCCGCGCACTGGTCCTGCTGCCCTGTCTCCCTAGCACCAGGGTCCCTGTCCTTTCAAGGCTTCCAAAAAGCACCCACCCACCGGTCCCGCAGGGAAGGAACGCTCAATATTCTTTGTCCTCAGGCACTGGTCCCACGCACCCGCTCACCAGTCCTGCCGCCCTGCCTCCCTAGCACCGGGGTCCCTGTCCCTTCAAGGCTTCCAAAAAGCACTTGGCAAAAAGAGAGAAAAAAAAGGGGAAAAACGCGCGATTTCTTCCGTCCTCAGGTGCTGGTCTCAGGCACCCACCCACCGGTCCCACAGGGAAAAATGCGGGATATTCTTTGTCCTCAGGTGCCGGTCCCAGGCACCCGCTCACCAGTCCCGCCGCCCTGCCTCCCTAGCACCGGGGTCCCTGTCCCTTTTAGGCTTCCAAAAAGCACTCGCAGAAAAGAGAAAAAAAAAAAGGGGAAAAACGCGCGATTTCCTCTGTCCTCAAGTGCCGGTCTCAGGCACCCGCCCACCGGTCCCGCAGGGAAAAATGGGGGATATTCTTTGTCCTCAGGCGCCGGTCCCAGCCACCCGCTCACCAGACCCGCCACCGTGCCTCCCTAGCACTGGGGTCCCCGTCCCTTCAAGGCTTCCAAAAAGCGCTTGCCAAAAAGAGAAAAAAAAAAAGGGGAAAAACGCGCGACCTCCTCCGTCCTCAGGCACCGGTCTCAGGCACCCGCCCCCAGGTCTCGCAGGGAGAAACGCGGGATATTCTTTGTCCTCCGGCGCTGTTCCCAGGCACCTCCTCACCGGTCCCGCCACCCTGCCTCCCCAGCAACGGGGGCCCGTCCCTCTAAGGCTTCCAAAAAGCGCTCGCCAAAAAAAAAAACTGCTCCGGTTTCTCTCCACCCGCCGGGAGCCGGGGGGAGGGGCGCTCGGGTCCCGCCGGGCTGGGGCTTGTATCTTACCCACTTCACAAGGCGCTGGGTTCTTGCAGGTGTGGATGTGGTCTGGATGTTGTCCTGTGTCCTGTGGTCTCTATTTTAGGAAGATTTTTCTTTGTTATATTTTCATAGCTCTATGTGTTTTTGGGAGGAGATTTCCACTGCTCTCCTCACGCCGCCATCTTGGCTCCCGCCCTGTTAATGATTTTTATTTTGAAATCTCAGGAAGATTCATGAGATCAATTTCATTTGAATCTTTCTCAGGTGTATTCATAATTTTACTTTGAACCAGGTTCCTTTGATGTTTCATAATTTGTAGTGCCCTCTAGTGCCCAGAAGCTCTACTCTCTGGAGCTGCTCAGTCCCTGGAGCAATGTTGGGGGTCGCAGGGGAGTGGTGTTGATGCTTGTGGGGAGGAAAGAGCTGTTTCCTGCTTCCTGGCTGCTATGCCTGTCTCCACTGCCAGAACCAGTGGGCTGAACACACAGGTGTAAGCCTCTATGCTTTGCATTTATAGCTGCTGTAGGTGGGGCTTCCCTCTGGCTGGCATGATGCCACAGCAGGTGTTGCTGGTTTGCAAGCCTGAGCCAGGTGCAGGCTAACCGGGAGGAAGACACAGCTGGCTGTGTATCATGGTGGGGGCCTTGGAGCTGTGTAGCCAGCCAGGGAGATGGAGCACCTGAAGATCATTTAAGCTTCAAACCTGCTGGGCAGAGTGCACCCAGACAATTTTGTCTACCTGTCCTTTCTCCTGAGCAGTAAGCTCTGTGCAGTCCTTGCCCCTTTAGCTACCCTCTCGCTTTTAGGAAGTCTCTCAGACTGTCCACCCAGATCAGCTGGATATGAATCCCTGTTTTCCACAAGCAGCTGGAATCTCTGTCTCCCCAGGTATTCCGCCTGTCTTAGCTTTCCAACCGCACTAAATCGCCAGAGCACCATGCAATGTAGGTTCATGCTCCCAGAGCAGATCTCCAGGGCCAGGTGTTCAGCAGTGCCAGGCCTCCACTCCCTCCCCACTCTGTTTCTGCCTTCAGTGAGCTGAGGTCAGGGAAGGGCTTGGGCCCTGCCAGGTCACAGCTTTGGTATGTTACCCTGTTCCGTGAGGTCTGCTCTTTTCTCCAGGTGTATGCAGTCTGGTGCAGCCTTCTTTCCTGTTGCTTTTTCAGGATTAGTTGTATTAAGTTTTATTTTCATATTATATGTGGTTTTAGGAGGAGATCTGTGTCTCACCTCTCACGCTGCCATCTTTAGTCCTTTCTATCCTCAGTTACATATTTTAACTGAAATCTGGAGAATAACTTGTTACTCTGAACAGACCAAATTCCCTTGAACATTAAAGCTCATAAAATAACAGATACACACAGATTTCTTAACACAAAATTATGATTATTTTATTTTGTTGGCATATTATTTATTTTGTTAGGCATATTTATTAATAATGCTGTATCTTCCTGGAATTAAAGAAATAAGGAAATAATGATATGATCTCAAACTACAGTAAAGTACTTTCCTAAGCAATGTTTGGAGTTGCCTTCTTAACTGGATGATACTTCTTTATAATTCAAGAGATTCTTTCCTGGCCAGGGTAAAACTAAGTCTTGGCCTTTGAACCGAACTGCTAGCCCCAGCCCTGAGACATCATCATTTTGCCTCCAAATGGGGATGGTCTCACAGCCTGTGTACTCTAGATCGATGCATGACATTGCCTAATCCTCTCTTCTCATGGAACTCTGACGTCACCACCCTGGCTGCCGTACCATGTGACTGGATTCAATCAACTAAAGGCTTATTTCTTAGGTACTTATGGCCAAAAAAAAAAAGGTGGAATTAAAATACAAAATAGGAGGAATATAGATTATGTGCATCTCCCAAGTCTTTGTCTGACCAAGGACTAGCTCCAAAGTCATGCTAGTGACTCAACAGTACTAGAATTTGAGTGCCACTTCTGAGTCCAAGTCTGGCATTTCCCTCCTATATCTTAGATATTTTCAATTGAAGAGAAAGGGAGTCTAGTTCTTTAAAGTTCTTGGTTTCTGGTCAGGCTTGGTTACCAAGAAATTCTGGTACCTGAAACCCATGCTTGTCTTTTCTGGTTCTTCAGTTTACCCCACTAGAATTGGTGAGAACACTGGTCTCTCCCTGTCCTCCTTGTGGAGAGCTACCAGTGTCCCTGGAGGGGCCATTGCCATCAAATTCCTATTAAAGATTTGGATCTTAGATGATAAACAGTTGTGGACTTGCATTCCCATCCTGGTCACTGGGTGAGGCCTCAGGAAGCTTGTGGGTATGAGTGGGACTTGATTGAAAATTGTTAGTGAAGTCTGATCTCTCCCCAGAATGTCTGATGCTTATGTGGCCCCATGTGGGTAAGAGTGAAGGTCTGTGAAATTCCAAGAAAAGGAAATTTGACTTGGGAGACCATCTTATATTCCTGCTCTGCAGGAGTTTCAAATACAGTCTCTCCTTACCTTTGGCTCTGAGTTCCCCCTTCAAGTGGTGAAGGTACATCATAAACAGTACATGAGGGCATATTAAGTGATGGCAGTGACATCACTGAGTTATAGAATCTCTGTTCTCAGACAAGAGATAGGAAAGTCTGCTCTACCACAGGGCAGGACATCAAATGGCCAGGGATATGGAGAATTTTAAACCTAAAACTTAAGAAAAAAAAGTACAGTAACTGAAATGAAAAAGATGTTAGAGGGTAGAACAGGAATGTTGAGCAGGCAGAAGAAAGAACTGGCAAACTTGAATATAGGTCAGTTAGGATTACCCAGTGTGAGGAACAGAAAGCAGAATGAAGGAAAATGAACAGAGCCTCCTGTGTCTGCAGAGCGCCGGCAAGCCTATCAACATACACACCCTGGGAGTCCCAGAAGGAGAGGACAGAAGTTAAGGAGCAGAGGGAATATTTGAAGAAGTAATGGCCAAAAACTTCCCAAAGTTGATGAAAAAATAATTTACACACGCAAGCAGCTCAGTGAACTCCAAGTAGGAAAACATCTAGACATAATCTTGAAAATAGCAGCAGATAAGCAACTCATCATGGCCAAGGAATCTTTGATAAGATTAAGACTTATTTCTCGTTGAAAACTATGGAGGCCAGAAGGCAGTGGGATGAACATAGATGCCACATGAGACAAAACCCTCC
The DNA here is from genome assembly GCF_040802235.1 of Manis javanica. NCBI lineage: Eukaryota > Metazoa > Chordata > Mammalia > Pholidota > Manidae > Manis > Manis javanica. Next base: position 114,886,790 of record NC_133166.1, read on the forward strand.
ATTGTATTTGACCTTTAAGTCTTAGATGCTCTGATCTCTTAACATCTTCAGTGATAACATATCAGTTTAGTCCCTAAATAACAATACTCAAGCACCTTTCACAGTTGACCTGCAGGAAGTCTGTCTTTTACAAAGTTCCTCTCCCCAAGAAGTTCTAGAATGCCTAAGAAATGCTTATTATATGTTCTGCCATGTCTGGAACTTAGTGGGAGCTCAAAAAGTATTTGTTACATGAATGAAATCTCCCTGGGGTGCTTACTCCTTGGTTAGCCTTCTATCCCGTCTTCTCTTCCTCAGTCACCTACTTCTCCCTGGCTCAGGATGTTGCCTCCCTCTTCATTTCTGTTTTGCCTTAAACATAAATCTAATAACTTCTCAAATTACAGCTTTAAAAAATATTGCTAGACATTTCACAAAATTTTACTGAATGCTTGGGGTTAGCGCAATGGAATTACAATATGGAAAAAGTTTTGTCCCCAAAGATAAATTCAACCTTTACCTCAAGAAAAATAGAACTGCTTAACATAGTAGTGGCAGCCTCTGTCCTGGCCTTTAGTAGAGGTTTCAGCAGATATTGGGGTTGAATCTCAACTAGCACATCCCAGGACACCATGGAGCCAACTGCTGGTATTCTGTTGCTTTTTTTTATTGATCATGTTCCTTATGTGTGCGTAGCACTTTATAGTCGTATCATTTCACTGGACAGTTCTTAGTGGTCCTGGTGAAGGTCATGGTTTCACTGTTTATAGATGGTGAACCAGAGGCTCAGAGGGGTTTGTTGACTCACCCAGCTCCACCAGCCAGAGGCAGAGCCAAGTTTTGGAAGCCGCGGTCCTGATTCCTGGCCTTGGGTCCTCCCTGCTGTTCTGCAGTGCATTAGAAGGTGACCCTGCAGTGCCACAGTGCACAGGGCTGGACAGACTGGTCTGAAACTCAGTCTTTCCTCCTTGCACTGATCTCGATGGGTATCTGCCACTTCTATCACAAAAGCCATTTGTTGTCACTTGGACTGGTGGCTAGTTGGGAGCCTGGCGGGGTCTCCTCCTGCCTTGCTGCCCGAGGCCATTTCGGTGAGGCCTTAAGGTTTCCCTTGCCTTTCTAGCCTTTGACTATCCCATTCCAGAGGGGTGCAAAACAGCTGCTTGTGTTTCTGCTGAGCTGAGCCATGTTTCCATCCCTTTATACTTCTGATATTCTTAAATGGCAGTTTCAATATTTGGCAGAATAAATTCCCCATGATCTAATCCTGAGTTTTCACAAATGACTGAGTGGTTCAAGAAGGGCAAAAGTTATTACTGTGCAGTATTCCCGGGAACTGTTCTTCCCTCAAGCATTTACTGTGCATTGTGGCAGGCACAGCTCTCGACTGGGTGCTCTAGGGTGACCAGAGGACCTGACAGTGTGGCCCTGCCCTCTGAATGCATTTATCGGGCAAAATACATGCTTGCTCAAGGAGATGACTTTAATAAGGAACAGTCATAATTGCCATTTTCTGAGTATTGTTTCTGTGCCACGTAAGGAGCTAAATGCAAAAATGAATGTGGAAAATTACCAGGAAGTGGCTAAGAGCAGGGTTCTGGAATCAGGCAGGAGTGGAGTTTGGGTTTAGCCCTCTCCCTGCTCTGTCACTTCTGGCAAGTTCCTTAGTTCTTTGAGCCTTGTTTTCCTCCGCAGTAAAACATGGACACCACCACCTCCCAGTGGGGCTACTGGGGGAGTCAGTGAGCTAACTTAGTAAAGTGGCCCAGTGGACACATCTTGGTGGCTGTGTTGATGGTGCCAGTGGAGAACAGTTCCAAGGTGATTCACTGTCAGAGTAGAACACATGAGGCCAAGGGCCTACAAGCAGAGGGGACTGTCAGGGGGTGGCTATTGAGGAAGGACTTCTTGGGAGAGCTGGTCCTTGAATGAGGTTGTCATATTTGGGTTGGTGGAGAGGAGGGGACAGCACCCAGTGGCAAATGGAGCACAGTTATGGGGATGAGAAAATCCAGGCATTGGGAAGGGTGGTGTCCCAGCCTTGCTGACAGGAGGAAATGACAGAAGCTCTGTGAGGGTGGAGGTTTGCGTCTGCCATGTTCACTGCTGAACCCACAGGACCTGCACTTTTGGAAACCCTGTTGAAAGCATGGATGCTGTTGGGAAGAATGGTTCTGGGGATGCCCAGCTGCCTCTTGGGGTTCAGGATGAGAAGTCTCTGAGATGCTTGAGCCGGTAACCACCCACATGTGAAGGGGATTTGAAGAACTCTTCTGGAGGTAGTGGGCTGTTGACCTGGAATGGGGACAGGCAGGTCATCAGGGTGGGAGATGAGCTCTGAGAGGTGGTTGTTGCAATTTGGACTGTGTCATTGGTGCACGCCTGAACTTGGGAAAGAAACAGTAGATGCAAAATGCCACAGGAAGAAAGTAGCCAGAGGGTGAAGTGGAAAGAGGACTTGGAGAGCTCTACTTTGCAATCTGAAATGCAATTTGCCTCCATCCTGAAATGCAGAGTTGGGTAAGTGACCCCATTCATCCAGCTGAAGGATCCAAGGTCAGGGGAAAAGCGGAGAAGCGCAGAAATAGTGAATGGAAATGGGGTACCATCTCTGGCAGTGGGCTAGTAAGCCCAACTCAGTTTCCTGAGAAGATTGAGTTTGCATGAGACCAGAGCAGTTAGACCTGAGAGCTTAACCTGGAGAAAACATTATCTGGCAAGGAAAGAGGTCAAGCAGAGTCCTATGATTCCAGGCTGATTTTCCCCAGCTCTTGCCTCTGAGGACCTTCCTTTTCTCCTGGTCTTATGGCAGCAGATGCTGTCGGCCTCTGGGTGAGAGAACAGGGCGCCATTCTTGGAGTGAGCCTGCCAAAGCTGCCTGCTGCTTGGAGGCTGGGCTGGAAGGGCTGATCATGAGAGAAATGCCTAGCAGATACTTGGCACTTTCCCTTTACTTCTAGGGCAGGACAGGTGGAAGCTGAAACTGCCTGCCAGCACATGGATTTACTCTGAGCAAAACTGAGACAGTTTTCTTCTCATGGCTCACCTCCCCAGATGAAGGGAACACACAGGTAAAGAGGCCTTCCTCCAAGGGGCAGTAGGAGAGCATTTCTGGGGCTGAGGGAAAGTACAGCCATTCTGAGTAAATGTACGGTCCTGGGGGATTTTAGACACTGCCTCTTTTGAGATTTTTGTCCCAGGTCAGCCGACCCAGCAGAACAAGTCCAAGGGTCCAGTTATTGACGTGTCCCAACCAAGGGTCTCTGATGGTGTTTTTTAACCACGACTTTTATGATGATAAATGTATGGCACTTTTTCCTTCATTTACAAAATCTCTGACTCTCTGACACCAACTCCAGAGTTAGCCCAGACACATTAAGGCTCAGTCCCCCAGGATGGTCCCCACTTCAGATGACAATCACAAGTCCCAGGTGGTCCCTGTACTTCTGACCGACTGGCTATCAGTAGGGGATTCTTATGACCTTAGGTTTGATGATTTGCTAAAATGGCTCACAGAATTAGGGAAACACTTTACTTCTGTTTACTGATTTATTATTAAGGATATTAAAAGCATACAGATGGCCAGCCAGATAAAGGGGTATTTTGGGCGAGGTCCAGAAGGAGCCTGAGCATGGGATCTTCTGTCCCCATGGAGCTGGGGTGGGGGAGGGGTGCCACCCTCCTTGCATGTGGATGCCTTCATCAACCAGGAACCTGAATCCTGTTATTCAGGGTATTCATGAAGGTTCCATTATACAGGCATGATTGGTCTTCGGTGATGAACTCAAATCTCCAGCCCCTATCCCTTCTGGAGATTCCTGGAGTAGGGCTGCGAGTTCCAACCCTCCAATCACGTGGTTGGTTCCTCTGGCAACCAGTCCCCATCCTGAAGCTGTCTGGAGGCCCACCAAGAGTCCTTCGTTAGCAATAACTCAAGTGTGGTTGAAAGGGGCTTACTAGGAATAAAAAGGTGCTCTCCTTACCCCTTCCACTCAGGAAATTCCAAGAGTTTTAGGAGCTCTGTGCCAGGAACCTAGGACGAAGACCACACATATATTTCATATTCTATCACAATGTCACAGGCTCTTTGTGGGACTCTGGTCTTGGGTGGGCAGGAGTGTTGCCCTTGCAGTGAAATCATTTGAGGTGATGGAGAGCCTTCCAGCCTGAAAACTTATGTCTGGTGGAACAGGTACCCATCAAGGCGAGCCAGGTAACTGCCTTAGAGGCAACCACAGGGGGACTGATAGGACAAGGATCAAGATAAGCTGATTTTTCTTGCAGGTAGCTCTTGGGGGCGGGGAGAGGTACATCAGGTTTGTTTCCAGGTCACTCTTACTCTTTGGAAGTAGCCTCTGGAAGTCCCAGCTTCACTGGGGGTCAGGTCTCCTTAGACTTCCCACGCCGTAGGTGGCCTCTGAGCTGTGCGCCTGTGCCCTTTGAGGCTTTGAAAACTGAAGCTCAAGCTTGCCTGGTTCTGCAGGTGCCTTGAGGACAAAAGCTTAAGTTAGTTTGTCTGGGTTTCTGCCTCCACTTAGGTTTAGGCCTGAGTGTTCCTTGGTGTTCTTGCTAACTTGTCTGTACGTTTAAGAAAAAGTTTGTCTGTCTGTCTGTCTATCTATCTATCTATCTATCTATCATCTATCATGTACACACACACACACACACATTTTATCCAGCATTTTTAGTTGACTTTAGCAAGGGAGATAGATGGTGTTAAAAAAAAAATCAAGTAAATTTGAGGCTCTAGTTGGCTTTATTCAGTAATTCATGAATCAGGCAATATATCCCATCTAGCAAATAGGAAGGAGCTCTGAGGGGCTGAACAACATCAGAAACTGGTAGGTGGACAGGGACAGAGACAAGGAAATAGTGGGTTACCTTATCTTTCTTTGGGGCCAAAATAGATCTGTCAGGTGGATTACCTCATTACTGCTGACCAGGAAATTCCAGATTGACTGGTTTAAGATTACATTTTTGGGAGAGGTTGCAACTGCAATTATGTTAGATATTAAATCTTGGTTTGCTGTTGTGGGGCTTAGCATAAGTGACTCCATTTGAGGCATAAGTGACTCCATTTGAGGCATAAGTGACTCCATTTGGGGCTTGTTTCTCTCACTCTTTAATCCTGCCCAGCTAAAAACACTCTTGTTTAACTTTAAAGTAATGCTTTTAAGATGGGGTCCTTGCATACCCTAGGGATATGGCTTCCATTCTCACAGGTCTTTGGCCTTCACACTTGAGAATAAGACTGTATCACAGTGACACTGGAGGTGGTTTGGGCCACTCCTGTAGAATTGTAGTGCTTTGAGGCCTGGAAATCAGCCTTGGTCATTCCAAACTCATGTGACACTTATTTGTCCCAGAAAGCCACTTTATGAATTCATAATGGAAGATGGAATCCCTGGGGTCTGCCTCTTCTGGTTTTAAAGGTCCTGTGGTTGGTGCATCTGTACCAAGTAGGTCTTTCTGGGGACTAGGTCCACTCTAGCATTCACTATATGGATAAAGTTGCCTAGAGGGTAGGAATGGCACACAGGCAATTATTAATACATATCTTAAGGGTTTTTAAAAATGATACCCTATTTCAGACTCTAGTTCCCTTTGTCTCTGGTGGCAGATTCCAACTTTCACCTAGTTCTTTTTCCAAATATTTGGCCCTTTTGATTTCTAAAATTCCCCATAATCTTCACATTTTTTGTATTCCTGGGGAGACCATGTGAATACCCCATTGTCATTCTGCTACTGCCAAGTTGAACTTGGTAATTTTATGCTGGCCTGATTCTTGTTTGTTTTTGTTTTTTTAAAAACCTCTTTATATTGTCCTTCTGTTGTCTGATACCGAAAAGGCTACTTATTTCATTTATTTTTCATTTTTTCTGATTGTCGTAAAATACTCATACTGTAAAAGTTACCATCATAACCATTTTTAAGTGTACAGTTCAGTGGTATTATGTGCATTCACATTGTTATGTAACCATCACCATCATCCATTTCCATAACTCTTAACTCTTTTCATCTTGTAAAACTGAAACTCTGTCCCCATTAAACAGTAACTTCCATCCCCCACCCCCCACCCTCACCCCCAGCCCTCCAACCCCTGCCAGGTTCTGGCAACTACCATTATACTTTCTGTTTTTTCATGTACTTATTGGACACTCATATGTCTTCTTTGAAGAAATGTCTGTTCAAGTCCTTTGCTCATTTTTGAACTGGGTTGTTTGTTTCTTTTTTGTTGAGTTTTAGGAGTTCTCTCTGTATTCTGGATATTAATCCCTTATCAGATATATGATTTGCAGCTATTTTCTCCCATTCTCTGTGTTGCCTTTTTACTCTGTGAATAATGTCTTCTGATACACAAAATTCTTAAATTTTCATAAAGTCCAATTTGTCTTGTTTCTTTTGTTACCTATGCCTTTGATGTCATATCCAAGAACTCATTACCAAGTCCAATGTCGTGAAAGTTTTGCTTATATTTTCTTCTAAGAGTTTTATTGTTTTAGGCCTTACATTTAGGTCCTTCGTCCATTTTGAGTTAATTTTTGTATAAAGTGTTAGGTAAGATTTCAACTTCATTCTTTTGCATGTGAAGATCCAGTTTTCCCAACACTATTTGTTGAAAAGACTGTCCTTTCCCTGTTGAATGGTCTTGGCATCCTTGTCAAAAATCATTTGGTCGTATATCTGGGAGTTTATTTCTGGGCTCTCTTCTATTTCATTGGTCTATGTGTCTGATTTTATGCCAGTATCACACTGTTTTGCTTACCACAGCTTTGTAGTAGGTTTTGAAATCATGAGGTATGAGTCCTCCAACTTTGACATCTGCTTGTCATGCTTTGCTGGTTACACACCATCAGTCTGTTCTCTGCATCAATCTAGACATATATTCTTATAAGCCTTTCTATCCTTCTTGTTTCTTCATCTAAGTTTTTCCTATTCCTTACATTTTTCTCTTCTTTCTTTTAGTCCTGATTTTACAAACATTTCTTGTTTCCCATGATCTGGTTTCTTGCCTTCTCTCATGTCAAGTAGGTTTGACACCATTCAGCTCTTTCAGGTGGGGAGAGCAGAGCCCAAATACAGCATCCCAAATTCTATCCATTTCTTTACTGCCTGAACAAATGCACCTTTAGTGAAAGCCTGCTGTGTGCCAGGGGTTGAGTAAGTGCTTGCCCACCTGTCATCCCCTTGTCATGTTAGCCTCACAGCAGTGCAGAGGCACATAACAGCATCACTGTTTTACTAAAGGATCCAAAAGGTCAGCCTGCGGAGTGTCCCATTGATTATCTGTAATCTCCTTTCTGTTGGGTTGTGGGGACAGGAAGGAACACAGTCAGGTGGTTGGTCCTTGCAACTACAGCCTCCTGTACAGAGACTGTTAACAATGACTTTTAAATTTCTGCTGTTTCCTTTTGCCATCTAGCACATTTCTGGGCTGCTGTTACCTTTCATACCCAGAGAGTGAAAACAAAGAGGAGTACAGTGGTGGGATTGGGAGTCGAGCTCTGAAGTCAGACTATTATGTTCAAGTCCTTGAGTAATTAAAGCATAGCTAGGGAGGCCGGCCTGGATAATTAAAAATTATATTTAAAATGTCACATACGTGAATGTTCATAGCATCATTATTCATAATGGCCAAAAAGTGGAGACAAGCCACATGTTTATCAACCAGTGAATACATTAAAAAAATGTGGTCCATCCATACAGTGGACTGTTTTCAGCCATAAAAAGAAATGGCTGTAGACATGCTACAACATGACCATTGAAATATGCTGTGAAGGAAGCCAGATGCAAAAGGCTCATATTGTGTGAAATTTATATGAGATATTCAGAATATGCAAATTCAGAGACAGGAAGTAGATGGGTGGTTGCCAGGGGTTGGGAGGAGGGTTACCAGCTTTCTTTTTGGGATGATGAAAATATTCTGAAATTAGATTATGGTGATGGTTGCACAACACTTTGAATGTATTAAAAACCACTGAATTGTGCACTTTAAAATGGTTAGAATTTAAATGGTGAAAAGAAACAAAAATACTTTTAAGTGGCAAACTGAATGCTTAATTGTATCACGTTAGGATTGTTTCTCCTGTTTGTCAAGGCACCTATACATTTTGCACATAATTGTAACAAATTGTAACAACTGTGTGTACATTATTGGGGCCATGTACCTAGTCCCTGGTTGTATCAATTTACAATGATTTGGTACTGTTTTTAAAAAAATTCTACTTCCTATGCTATGCTAGGCACTTAAGGAGTATGCCATAAATATTTGTTGAATTGTCTATGCTTGCTGTTCCCATTTCATTAACATGGACAATTACAGGTTAGCTGTAATTACCTATTGTTTCAGATTGTTTGAAAAAAGATAATATCTCTTAAATTATGTGCCTTTCAGTAAGAGTGCTACACTTTACATTTGTAAGCTGTGTATATATTTTTTTCCAGATAGAAATAGCTTGCTTGCCTTTTTTGATCACAAAGATTACTGTAAATTTTAAGAGATTCAGATAAAGGTTTTGTTTGGTCTGTGGCCTTTAGCTTTTAGAGGCCTCCAAAATAATTCCGTATCTGCAAAGGAGTTTCTCTTTTTATCTGTCTGCCCTATCATTCTCTTCATTATTTTCTCTTGAGTTTGCTTGACTTTCATCATTTCTTTCCAAACAGCTTTTTAGACACCTTTGAGACAGGAGCCTAGGATGCCATTGTCCTCTTGTCCAAAGAGCATGTTTACCTTGTTTGCCATTTGTTCTGCCAACTCAGCACCGTCTTAATTTCTAACTTTTTTTTTCTCTCTCTTCTCTCTTTTTGCCTCGTGATTTTCTGAATCCTGAAGCTGTGTGCTTTTCTGTGACCCAATTAAAACCCTCATGTATGACATAGCTCTTTTGCAGAAAGGAAGCAGTGGACTTCTAAGACATCCCCTTTCCCCTCTGTGCATGACAGAGGTATTCACTAGCCTTCCTTCTTGCTGCTCAGTGGTATCTGGTCCCCTCCCCTGCTGCACTCATGGCTCAGCAGCCTTGAGATGAGACATGATAGCCACATTATTGACCTGTCGGTGCCTTGCTTTTCTCTTGGGAATTATTTTCCAGGAGTGAGGATGCTCTTATACTCTCTGTATTCTTGCCTGAAACCCCCTTTAGCTAACAGCAAACTTGGCTAGGACAGTTCATTAGAGTAAGGGGAGATCCCAGGACCTGGAGTAAAACTAACAGGGCTTCTCAGTGATGGAGAGGCCAGTGGCTCTCTGCTTCTTTGGATAATAAGTGACTCATGCCCATGTCACCTGCAGGCATGTAGGGACACGGGCCAGAGATAGGAAATGAAAGGGTAGAGCAGAAGACGACCAGCCCCTTCTCCCTGGACTTGTAGATTCATGTCCAGAGGAGTTGGTGGCCATTACTTTTCCTAACTGATGCTAAATTCTGGAAGAATGTTTCATCTTAGGATGGGGCAGGTATTTGTTGAATGAAGTATGGCTATCCATAGCTACCTCTTCATCCTTCTTGTCATTATTCTGTTTCTTTAGATGTCAAGGTTCAAAGCCCATTTTCCATCCTCTCCCTTCTGATTTAAATTAAAATTGCTTGAAACTCCCTTACTTCAGAAAGTCTGTTCTGGATTGTAGATGCTGGGTAGGCTTTATACAGACAAAGGGACCCCCATGCACACACACAGCACATTATGATTAGGATGATGGTGGGTCTCTTTTTTCCTGTTTAACTAAGCTGGGGTTAGGGAAGGAGCCCCTTTGTGAATGATGTAGGGGGTAGGCGGCTTTCTTTCTGTAGTGCCTTGTCAGTCTGAAATTCTCAGGGAGAGTTCCAAAGCATGGGGAAAATGAGATCAGAATTCTTGGGTGGTTTTGTATCTGCTGGTTGATTTTTCCTCATTTAGGACTGAATTTATATAAAAAATGCCACAGTAAAACAGTAATGGCAGCTCTGTTCATTCTGCTCTGCTGTGGCCTCTTCTGGAGGAAGATGTGTTACCCTGAGGAAACAGGCTCCAGAGGATGAACTGCTTACCCAGGTCACCGCCCTACAAAGTGGCGCAGAACTCAGGTTCAGGCTGGCCTGTCTCCCAACGCCCAGGCAGCGCCCTAGGCCTCGTCACGGCCAGAGGATGGCATGTCCGTGCTTCTTTCTCTGAATGGCCCCAGGGCTTCTCTTGGTCATTTCCATGCCGTGTCCTTCCTGAATCCTTTAGCTGCCTTTTGTTCTTCCTCCAGGATCCGACATGATGCCTAGAGTCTAGGAGCAGGGTCATTCGCTCAGAGCATCTCGGCTGGCACCTGTTTTACAAAATCTGTGGCCTCAGTTCTCCTTTTGCTTTTATTTCCTCTCTAGAATGCTTTCTTCTTTAAGGATAGTGACTATAAAGATAATCCTGCCCAAGGGTTTGAGGAAATGTAAAGGAGAAGTGTTGTATCAAGCAGTGGAGTTTTTGGCAAGGTGGTTGCCGCACTCGTCCATGCCCTGCTGAAAGCAGGTTGTCATCATCCTCACGGTGCAGAGGAGACCAGTGTGTATATACACGGATGCAGTCGGGGCAGTTGAGCCATGAACCCAATTAGGCAATGCTTGGGTTCCTCAGCCACATTTCTTCCGTCACATTTCTCTGCCCTGAACAAATTAAATGTGAGTCCAGGCCCAGCACCAGTCCCTGAGAAGGTCTGAGGTCTGAGTTCCAATTCCTGGGAGAAGCAAGGAAACCCTGGGGTGAGGAGGGTGTGGTGAAGATGGGACTGCTTCGAGATGCTTGGGGTTGACAGGAAACCATTGCTGAGAGTTGGTCCTTTGCCCTTTCCAGTGACTGCCAATTTATGCACCTGATTTTAGGTCCATGCCATTTCTTCTGTCCCCCTATACTTGTCCCAGCTCTGTGTTCCAAGATCTGGAGCTGATGGCCTTTCTGTGAATAGCCTGGCCCCTTTCTTCAGGATGTCTCCTGAGCCAGCTGGGGTTCATTCTGTTGGCGTGTGGAGTCTGAGAACAAAGCTCCCTTGCTTTTCTCCCTCGTCCCTTCCCCTTCCCTCTCTGGCCCAGCTGTAGGCGTGATATATTCTGGTCCATGGTGAAGAAGCTTCACTGTCCCTGTTATTTACACAGTATCTTCTCTCTCTGTGCTACTGATTATTCCAGATTGAACCAGCTTCATTTTGAATCCATTCATCCACATGTCATTCAACAGGTGTTTTGTGCCAGGCACAGTGGTAACCTACAATCTCAAGGCTGTATCTGACATATCAAACCAGTGTCACTGCAGAAGTTGGGGTCACTGATGTGCCTTTGATTTGATGCCCGTTTTATAAACTCATATTCCTTCTGAGTAATACCATATCTCTTTGCCAAAGAGTTGAGGCCTAGATTTTAATTCTGACCTCATTCAAAATGGAATGTGGCCCAGGCTCTCACTGTCAGGCCTCATTCTGAGAAAAGGAGAAAAAGGAGTTAGGTCCTCTTCCCCCTCTTTCTTATCTGTTCGCTATTCCTAGCACAGATCCTCAGGGTTGGCCCATTCACTGCCTCTGGCTGGAGCCCATTGAGTCCCCTGTCCCTTCCCTCCAGGCATCAGCCTGTCAAGCCCCTGGAGGTGTTGGACAAAAGTCTGATTACACACAGAAAGCCCCACCCAGGGTTCTGGAAAGCTACTCTTTTAAGGGTGTGAATGAAGGGAGGATTTGAAGCTAGAAAAATTTCTCTCCACTCATTTTACCCTTTGAGACAAACCCGATGGCTTGAGACAATCCACATGGGGCCCTGGTGTCAGGATTGTTTGAGTCTTTTCCAGCGATTGCACTGAAACCCTCTGGTTTATATGGGCGCCGGAGGCCTGTGGAGGCCAGTTGTTCTCTGCCAACGGCAGAGGCACTTGAGATGGAAGGGCTCTTCGGGGAGGAGGGCCGAGTGTTGCCGTCCTGTCCTCCTGGGCCCTCTCCACTTGGCTTTGAGGCCGTGTTGAGCAGAACACCTAGAGGTTTAGTGGGTGGGGAAGCCTTTTATTCATTCTCTTATATATTTATTCTTATGCCTTTCACGTCCCCCACAACAGCCCAGAAAGAACATGTTGGAAGTAGAAGTGTGAGAAGCAGAGTAGACAAGTAGACTTGAGGCCTGGTAGTTTGTTTACCTCCTTTTCACAGGAAACAATTCTCTTGCCTTCCCATGAATTGTCCTTAATGCAGAATTATTTAGGAGGAGGAAAGCTGTTTTCCTTAACACCTAGAGAACTCACAGGCTGCTTTGAGGGAAGAAACCTGGGCCTTTTGCTCAAGATTTAGCAGTGAGAGTGGTGGAGGGTTGGGGGGGTGCTCTATCAGGGACCCAGGCTAACTTAGGGAGCAGCTGACTGAATTCCAGCCTCTCCTCTCCCTAGACGGCCCCAGGCTCTGGGCAGCCCTCCTGAGGACCTTTCCCGCAGCCTGCCCTTGGCTGAGAGCGCCTGCTGTCTCAGAAGGCAGAGGCCAGGTGCTGAGGCGCCCCCCTCAAGGCCCCAGGTCACTCAAGTTCAGATAAAAAAAAAATCTCTTCCTTATTGTACAAGAATGCCAAAAGTTTTCCAGACCTTTTCCCCTTGCCAGGAACTTTCTTATATTCATCAGAGCAGTTGACATACATTTGTTTAGGGATTAGATTACTCAGAGGCTTTGGTCTAGATGAGGCAAAGCACATACACACCAGACTAAGCCTGAGAACAATGTGCAAAGCAACAGATGCATCAACGACTATAAAATATGATCAGTCTTGTGGGCCCGCTTCCAGTTTTCCTCAGAACTTAGTTCTGGAATTTCAGAATTAATCTCTTTTCTTAGCGTATCAATTCTTCATACATTTGAACTCCTTATCACAAGTAGGAAAAGGTGAGGGGCCCTCTATGGAACCCTATGCCAGTTTGCACAGACCGTGATGGTAAGCACAGTACTTTTACGTATGTTCCTGCCAGGGGTCAGGAGTCTCATTTTGCAGATGTTTTGCTCAAGATCACAAAACCAGGCCTGGGAGCCAAGTATTCTGCCACCAAATCTCCTGTATGTTCTTCGATGCCATGTTTCTCTCCCTTCAGGGTTTATTAGTTCTGTAACCATTTACTAAATGGCTGCTCTGCTAGATTTGGGATGCCGAGATGAGTAAGCCATGGTTTAGGCCTGGCAAATGGGTGTGCTGCTTGTTGCCTCAAGCCAGCCCTGTCACTTGGGAAGCAAGGTGCTCCTTAATCTTAGTAGGAGCATGGGATAAAACTGCTTGGCAGCAAAACAGAGCAAGTGTTCTGTCCACAACTGTGAACCTGACCTGCCCATTGCTAAGGGAAGACAGTGGGCTGGGCTGAACAGTGGGGGCACTCAGTGCAGATCTGGTGAATGAGGAGTGGGTGTCTTCCCTTGAAATTGGGGCCCATGTGTAGAAAGCCTGGGAATTGACAGGTGAGTGAGGGAGGGGGTCTGGGCTCCTGTCCCAAGGCCATTCATTCTTGCTAGTCCCATCAGGGGTGGAGTGAGTTCTGCAGAATCAACTGGTAGCTAAGAGAAATACAGATTGGGATATTTGTTTTAAGGGGTGAGTAGGGAAGCAGACGGGGTGGTGGTACGAAGAGCATTTAGGGAGACTGAACCCGGATGGGAAGAAAAGGTGGTCAGCGCTCAGCTTGAAATGCCGAACAGTGGGCGCAGTAGCTGGTGCCTAGGCTCAGAGCGGGAAAGGAGGCAGGAGAGTAGACCTGAACTGCACCTGGGGCGTCCAAGGATTGGGTCCAGCCTTTTCCCTCTCCTGTGCTGTTCCTTAGAGCCAGGAACTCTACCTGTTTACCCTGTCTGCTCCTTTAGCACGAGATTTCAGGACACTTGTCTTGGAAGTCTGGTAACCTGGCACAGTGCCTCCCGAGCAGTTGCTTCCTGTGAGGCTCACTGAGGCCTATTCCCCTCTCCCAGTAGCCCCCACTGAGGGGAGGGCCTCTGGCGGAATCACCCCTGGAGCCCTTGGTCTCCACGGTCCCTGCGCACAAAGGGGTCTGCAGCCGCCCTCAGCTTCGGAAGCCTCTGTGTGGCTGGGAGAGACATGCGTGTGCCTCCCGTCTACGTATTGGATGCTCACTGTGTTCTAGGCCCTATGCGACAAGCAGCAGGGAACCAGAAAGAAAGAGCCTTGGTCTCCTGTCGTCAGGGGAAGCAGGCGGAAGGCCGATTATTTTCGGTTTTCAGCTGTGATAAGTGCCCCAAAGGAGAGCTGTCCAGGCAGGGAGAGCACCTTCACCGGGTGCAGCTCGGTATCTCCTCCACAGCAGGCAGCAGCTGGGTGTGGATCTTGGCAGAACACAAGAAGCCTTCGGCAGGGTTTCAAACTTTCCGTGACCCGGAGTGCAGGGTGGGAGGAGCAGTGCAGCCGCCGTCTCCGCCCTGGCTGTAGTTGGTTCCTGAGCTGTCTGTCCACCTGGGAGCCCCTTGCTGCTGGTGCATCGTTGGACCTCACAGGACCCTGCTCTTCACCTGCTATGGGGTATCATTAATCGTTAAGGTGATGGCAGAAATGCCCTGAGGGGACAGGGCCTATTTCAAGTTGAATTAAATGCTTCCTTGCCTGGCAGGGGATTATCTGGGCTTGTCTGCCCTCACATTTATTGAGCATTTACTTCGGGCCAGGCTCAGTCCTTCCCTCAAAGAACTTCCAATAAAGTCTTCTTGGTGTCTTTTTTCCTGGCCTCTCACCTGTTGACCTTACTGAGAGAGGCTGAGCAGGGATAAGGTGTGAAATATTGGTGTTGCATAGCAGGGCAGGTGGAGGAGACTGCGCCGGTTTGGCCTGCCCAGGTGCTTGCGACCGGGGAACAGGAGGTGTACCCTTGTTGTGAGCGCCTAGATTTCTTTCTTGAAGGTGGCCCTCTTTGGCCTTAGCCCATGACTGCAGCTGCGTCTGCAGGGCCACCACCACCCTTAGCTGGGCACATGTAGTCCCTGCCCAGCTCTCTCTATATCTGGAGTGCCTCCCTCTGAATCTAAGGCCCCTCCAGTGCCATTCTGACTGGCCATTCCCCACCTGGCCTGGGGCCACATCAGCCTATTTGAGGTGTGGGGACAATCAGATGTCCTATGGGGTTGTCTCAGGGCCCCAGTTCCGGGAGGGTAGAGCTTGCTGGTGTTAGATCAAGTGAGACTGGGTTTCCAAATGGTGCTGACATACTAATTTTGAGTGACTTAAGTTTTTATATAGATGAAAGGAACTCCTCAAAATATTTGCCTGGGGCCCCACACAATCTCGGGGCTGCCTTACCCACGGTCTCCGCAATGGGCTCTCCAGCTCTGCTTGGTAGCTCTGCTCCGACCTGGACTAGGAAGGGGATAAAGGCCTATTGTTTGTCTCTGGCGCTTGAATCGCACTTTGTGTTCTGTGTTGGGCTCCAGGGCCAGCAGCTTTCCTGCTGCTGCTGGAATAGTCCAGTTGCAGATGAGAGACCCATTCCCACCCTGACTTTGCATTGTTTTCCTGAATATCCTGGGAGGATAGGGCTGCAAGCCAACTGGGGGTCTTCTGTTGGTCACTCTGGGGTGGGAGCTAATAACTGAGGTGCTGAGAGAAGGGCCTTCTCTACAGAGAGGCCTCAGCTGTGGGAGAAGGAAAGGGGGGACCCCTTTGTTAACACTGAACCAGGAGACTAGTTGGCAGGAATCAAGGCCAGCTCTGACTTGGCAGGAGGGGAATGTGGTGGGAATGCAGGGAATTGGTGGGAAAGGCTCCCTTCCTGCCCGGGGTGAACTGAAGCTGGGGCAGCTGGATGAAGGCAAGGTGATGGATTTACTGCTCTCTTCCTCTTCTTTTTTGCCTCTTTGCTCTTCCCCAACCACACACGTTCTCTGCTTTGCCCTCTCTCGGAAACAGGGAACAGTCCTAAGAATTGAAGTTGCCTCTTTCACATTGAGGTCAAAGGAATGGAAAGGTGGTTTTGGGGGCAGAGAGAAAACAGGCAGAGAGCTTGTTTGGAGATTCTGAAGCCACAGGAAGCCACAGGAAGATTCTGAAACCCCCAAGCCCTTTAAAGCTGCCATTTATGCGGTGCTGAGATCAGCCTGCCTGCCCTGACTCAGTACAGAAGTCACACCCCTTTCTCCACTCGTCTCCTGTATCCCTTCTTATGTCACAAAGTGAAGAAGGATGTTTGTTTTATTTTAAAGTTGTTTTTCCCTTCTATCAGTCTATAGGGAGTGGCCCCCTAGGCCAATGATTTTCAAGTGAGGTCCCAAGGCCCCCATAGGTCCTTAAGACCATTTCAAGGGGGCCCCTGAGTCAGAAAAATTTTCATCATAATACCAAGAGATTTGCTTGTCTTTTCCTCTGTGTTGACACTGAACCAACGGAGCAAAAGCAGTGGGAGGCAAAACTGCTGGTACCTTTGCAGGGATTGGAGTAGCAGCACTTCCGGGCAGCTCTGTCTGGGGAGGTCTCTCCCTGTGCACTAGGTGAAATCTCAACCTGGACAGGGGAGGATTCTTGATTCTGAATGAGAAAGAATTCTCAAACAGGTTGGACAAGTGTAGGTAAGGAAGGAATTCATTAAAGCAAGAGTAGCAGGGAATGGCAGCAGCCATGCCGGCAGCAGAGAGCAAGGAAGAGCAGAGAGAGGAAATGAAAGCTCATTGAACTCCTGCTTGGCATAGGGCAGATCCCTTCTGATCTCCTAAAGCCAGAGTCACCTGGCATCCAGTGTCTGCCTGAATCTATGTGGTGTGAGAACTGAGTCCCCACCACCTCAGGATTTGGGGGAGCCACAGAGTACTGGGTGGAGTGAGATTATGTTCTGAGAACTTCCCAAAGCAAATAAAGGAGATTTTCAGGTAGGCTACTAAAAAGCATGATCTTAAGCTGCAATCCTGTCTGGGTCACCCAGGCGATGGGAACTTGCAAGTCCAAATCAGAGATCCCAGTGGCCCTTCTTACTGGTCTGAAGTAGAACAGAGAGAAAGAAGACTTGTACTTAAGTTTAGAAAATTGAATTAAATAGCAAAGTAGCAAAGACATTTGCCACTGGAAGAGCACAGAGACAAAACGCAATATGTTGAGCAGAGAGAAGTCATTATTTGAGGCAAAAAAGTACACACTCGAAGAAACAGGAGTGCGGGCAACTTCAGAGAGGAGGCACATTTAAGGGCTTAGGATTTTGTCTTTTAAGGCTTTCAAGAATGGGACAAAGGGCCATGGAAGGGGGGCGTGTAGGCTTGATTTGTGGTCCCATTATGTCTGTTTCCATAGTCTATCCTCTAGATATTCTGTGAGATAAACTTAACACAAGGAATTCATTGACCCTGGTCTTCTCCAAGGTAGCAGCTGCCCTCCATCACCGCAGACATATCGGTCACGGCTGCCCGCCCTGCCTTAAGGTAAGTTGTTGGCTGATTACCAAAGAATATATTAGGGATCTTACCTCCTAATTCCCTGGTTTTTCAAATGGAATCTTGGCCTTAAGATGGAGTCCCTCCTGTTCTTACTATCCTGGTTATATCTTGGCATTTTTCATGACAGGCAGGAAAAGTTAATCATGATGCTTGTCCCATGTCCCTGCCCTATCTCAGTGGTGCCAGACTGCCCACTGGTCACAGAGCCCTTCAGTTCCAGGCACTTGCAGTTCAAAATAGCCAGCTTCACCTAGAACTGGGCTTGATGAAGCAGCAAAAATAACTCATTTTATTAAGTCTGTGTTCTTATGTATGCATCTTTAATATGTGATGAGATGGAAAGTAATGTTCTGCATGCCCCACTGCACTAGTTGACTCAAGGGAAAGCACTTCTGCTGTAGTTTGAGTTGCAAGCTGAAGTGGTTAGCCATTTATTCAGGGAACACTATTTTTACTTGAAAGAACAACTGACAGACAGCTGTGGCTATTCAGGCTTGGATATCTGACAGAGTTTTCCTAAAAAATGAATGTAGTGAGCCTGTTGCTTCAAAGAAAACAACTAATGGTATTTGTTTCCAATGGTAAAATGAGAGCTTTCAAGCAAAAATTAGAATATTGGAAGGCTTATATCTATCATCATGAGCTTAACAGCTTCCCAGTACTTAATTTTTCTGATGAGATTTGTCATGGTTTTACACATGTGATATCTTGATGTTTTATGATAAAATGGGTCAACATTTTGAATATAGCATAACTTAGTGAACCAATATTTTCCAAATGATCAGTGTATGAGGTTACAAAATCATCTTGGGTAAAAGGCCCTTTTACAATTCAAGAGAGAAGCCAATGGGTTTTAATGTAACAGAGTACATTGAAGTTCATAGGGTTTCATATTCTGCATTATAATTTATTATCATTGTCAAGTTTTGGTGAAGTATCAAACAGGAATATCCATAATTGTCTGAAAAGGCTAATAAGATATTCTTCCTTTTTTTGCATGTACTTGTCTGAGTATGTCCCAAACACATGGTTTATATAAACAAAGTTATGGTTTATTTTTCCTCATAAAGACTATTTATCACAACAGATTGAATACAGAAGCCCAGATATGAGAATCCAGTGCCTTCCTTTTATTAAGGTGGATGTTAAGGAGATTAGAAAATGTGTAAAACAATACCACTCTTTTCAGAAGTTTTTAAAATATAATTATGTTTTGTTAAAAATATGTATTTATGTTACCCTATGATGTGTTTATGATTATTTTCAAACAAATTATAAATGAGGAAAAAACATCCCAGAATACCCAGCACTGAATTTGCTTTGCCTGCAGAAAGCCTCCTCCCCTTACTAGAAGACTCTCTGAGGTCAACTCTCTGAATACATAGACTTCCGATTGGTGGCTAAAAAGCAAACATAAAACATTTTTATTTGTACAAGGATTTTAACTTTTCAAGAAACTTTGATACGCATTACTTAATTAAAACTCATTTTTATAACAGCTTTAGTGAGATATAAGTGCTATAAAATTCACCCTTTCAAAGTATAAAATCCAGTGGTTTTAATATATTCACAATGTTGTGCAGTCGTCACTGCTATCTAATACCAGAACATTCTCATCACCCTAGAAGGAAACCTTATGCACATTAGCAGTCACTCTCTATTACCTATCCCTCCAGGCCCTAGCAACCATTAATCTACTGTATTTATGGATTTGCCTCTTTTAGACATTTCATATAAATGGTATCATGCAACATATGGCCTTTTTGTGTCTGGCTATTTTCAGTTAGGATGTTTTCAAGGTTCATCCACTTTGTACCAAGTAACAGTATTTTACTTTTTTAATGGCTGAATAACATTCCATTGTATTGATATACCACATTCTGCTTATCCATTCACCAGTTGGGCATTTGGGTTTTTTCCTCTTCTTGATTATTATGAACAATACTGCCATGATCATTTATATCATGTTTTTGTGTGGGCATATGTTTTCTTTTCTCTTGTGTATATATCTAGGAGATGGATCATATGGTAATGGTATTTAATTGTTATCCAAATGATGTCCATTTCCCTAATGACTAATAGTAATGTTGGGCATCTTTTCATATGCTTATTGGCTATTTATATCTCTTCAAAGAAATGTCTATTCAAATTTTTTGCCCATTTTAAGTTGGATTGTTTGCATTTTTGTGTTAAATTGTAAAATTTCTTTATATGTTCTGGATTTTAGACCCTTATCAGATTATTGATATGTAAAATTTTTTTCCCATACTGTGGGCTGTCTTTTCATTTTCTTGCTGGTGTCCTTGAAAGCACAAACAGTTTTGTGTTTCGATGAAACCAGTTTATCTATGTTTTCTTTGGTTGCTTATGCTTTTGCTGTCGTGGCTAAGAAATCATTCCCTAATCCAATGCCGCAAGTATTTATTTTTTATTTTAAGAGTTTTATAGTTTTAGGCTTTACATTTAAGTCTTTGATCTATTTTGTGTAAATTTATGTAAATGGTGTGAGTTCAGGGTCCAACTTCATGTGGCTACCCAGTTGTTCCAGCACTATTTGTTGAATTGATCCTAAGATCAATTGACTGTGAATGTGAGGGTTTTCTGGGTTTTCAGTTCCATTCCAATGATTTATGTGTACATCTGTATCCTAGTACCACACCATCTTAATTACCATAGCTTTGTAGTAAGTTTTGAAATTTACAAGTGTGAATCTCTTCCTTCAGCTCTGTTCTTTTTCAAGATTCCTTTGGCTCTTCTGGTTCCTTGACATTTCCATGTGAATTTTAGGATCATCTTGTCAATTTCTGGAAATAAAGTAAGTGTGATTTTTGACAGGGTTTGCATTGAATCTGTAGATCAGACTTGGGGAGGATTGCCATCTTAACAATACGAAGTGTCTGATCCGTGAACGTGGAGTGTTTTTGTTTAGGTCTAAGTTCTTTTAATGATATTCCGTAGTTTTCAGTGTACCAGTCTTACACTTCTTTTGTTAAGTTTGTTCCTCAGTGTTTTTATTGCTTTTTATGCTTGTCTTGCTGTTTTCCTTATTATTTGTTTATTTATTTATATTAAAGTATTATTGATAAACACTCTTATGAAGGTTTCACATGAAAAACAATGTGGTTACTACATTCACCCATAATATCGAGTCCCCCCCACCCCATTGCAGTCACTGTCCATCAGTTTAGTAAGATGCCACAGAGTCACTATTTGCCTTCTCTGTGCTACACTGTCTTCCCCATGATCCCCCCTACACCATGTGTGCCAATCACAATATCCATCAGTCCCCTTCTCCCGCACCCCCACCCCTCCCCCACCCCTCCCCTTTGGTAACCGCTAGTCTCTTCGTGGAATCTGTGAGTCTGCTGCTGTTTTGTTCCTTCAGTTTTGCTTCATTGTTTTGCTTCATTGTTAAACAGTGAGGGACTCGCTGTTTATTGATTTAACTTTATGTTGTTTCACCCCCTCCTTCCCACTCTCTCCTTAACTAGACCAAGCCTCCCCTTTGGCACTTTGGTAACAGAGTGCACTGCAGCAAATATTTTATGGTTTATATTTTGTCCGCATTACCTTTTTGAAGAAGGCATGATCATTATTGTCCCTGGCCTAATGGTTGAAGAAACTGAAGCCCAGAGTACAAGACTTGCCTCTAGGTACCGTACTGGTTAATGGTAGCAGAGGTAGGGTCAGGGTTTCTCACAGCCCACTGCTCTGTCCAGTCATCATTGTGCATGGGACTGACACTCTATTTTTGGCCACTTGGGCTTGTGTTTATGTCTCTACCTCTCTTGTGCTTAACCCCAGAGCATGATGAAAAGAGGGTTAAAGCTGATACCACAAGGGCTGACCATTGAGGTCATTTTTCTGGGCATCTCTAATGTGCCAGACTCTCCTAGGTATTTCAAAAATACATGACCTCATTAAATTCTCAGAACAGTTCCACAAAATGACTCAGATCATTCTGCATTTTATAAATCAGGAAACTAAGGTTTAGAGGGTCATGTAAACGCCCAAGTCAAAGAGTGAACTATGCATTAGAGTTGCAGTTTAACTCAGTTCCCGAAGCCCCAGCTGTGGTGCTAGAGGCGGGGAGGTGGAGGGGAAGGAGGAAGGCAGTGGGGGCTTTCTTGGAAATTGTGAGACTGGTCAGCTCTAGGATTGGGTGGGTCGGTCCAGAAGCCTTTGCTTCTTTGTATCTCAAAGTGGTTGGCTTGTTGTATCTTTCTGGAGGTCAAGAAGAGACAGTAGATCCCTGAAAACAGCCCCTGTGACCCATACCCTGTGGCATTATCCTGTGGCAATTAACTCTGGTGGTCTGCTGGTAGAACCTAATTTGCCATGAGTAGATCTTACCTCCACCATACATGTGAATTCTTAAAGTGTAAGGGCCATCACCCTCTATCTTTATTTCTCCATAGCACCCAGCATCACTGTCACCCAGTGGGCATTCCTTACAATCTTTTGGAGTAAGTGCAAGACATTCTGTCTGCCTGCTTTGCTCCACAGAAGTCATAGAACCTCAATGCCTCTGTGGCTGGGTTTGGGGTATGGAGAAGAATGGGGAACCAAGGCCATTAGAGGGGTCCAGTGCCCTGGTGGTACAAGAGGCATGGGTTGGGTGCAAGATCTGCTTCTTCTTGGCCATGTCCCCAGCCCCAGAGCTGAGCAGAGACTAGTGTAGTTCCCATTTGGAGTTGCTGAGGGGGGTCTGGTCTGTCACTCAGGGTCAACAGCATTGCTTCCATATCTGAGCAGCCCATAAACCAGAACACTAGGGAACAACCTGGTCATCGGTTTAACTGAGCCAGATCCTTACTCCCTCCACCTACATATGTTTTCCTAAGATAAAGAAAAAACTGTAAGGTGGCAGTAATTGGTGGCCTTGGTGGTATTCTATAGCTATGTAGAAAGTTAATTGCTGCATTTTTCCATGCTGGATGTTCTGCTTAAATTGAAAACTGGGGCACAGATGACTACATTTCTCTGTGATGCAGTTGTGAGGGACTTGCCTTTTTCCCAGCCTTGTTCTGGCACCTGGTACCTAGCCATGCCAAGCTAAGCATGGCTTGTGAACATGAAAAGCCAGATGGTATCCTCAGCACACGACTTCCTCTCCCGGGAACGCTCGCCCTTCCTCCTTCCCACCAGCCTACCTGTCAGTATCCTCTCTGTCACTTCTCCTAGTACCTGATCCCCCTTCCTGCCACCAGCCTAGAGCTGACAGTAGCTTAACCTCAGTGGCCCTTTCCCTACCTGCTGATTTCTTTTTCTTTTTTCCTCATAAATAAGCTTTATTATTCACCCATGGAGTGATAAGCACACTTGTAGGAACACTTAATTTAGACCATAAAACAAATGTATCTTCCCAAGAAGATCATCAATATTTCCATATATTTTCCATGTGATATTCTTACAGTTTCTAACAATATCTTTATGTTGTCCAAATTCTTGTTTTTCCAAGTACATTCTCTATTAGAAACATACATTGCAATGTCTTCAGCTTTGTCCTTTCTCAAGATTGCTCTGGCTTCTTGGGGATTTTTTATGGTACCATATTAATTTCAGGACTATTTTTCTCTTTTTGTGTAAAAAAAATGCCATTGGGATTTTGATAGAGATTGTACTGAATCTGTAGATCACTTTGGGTAGTATGGACATTTTAATAATGTTATGTCTTCTAATCCATGAACATGGGATGTCTTTCCATTTATTTGTGTCTTCTTTAATTTCCTTCACCAAACTTTCATAGTTCAGCATGTGCAAGTCTCACTTGGTAAAACTTATTCCTAAATACCTTTTTTTATTCTATTGTAATTGAGATTGTTTTTTTAATTTCCTTTTTGGATAGTTGACTGTGAGTGTGTAGAAATGCAGCTAATCTTTGAACAGTGATTTTGTATTCTTCAAATTTACCGCATTTGTTAGTTTGTTAGCTTTTTTTGTGGAGCCTTTAGAGTCTTTCTACATATGAGATCATGTCATCTACAGAAATAATTTTACTCCTTCCTTTCCTATTTGAATGCCTTTTATGCATCACACACCATGGTTTCAAAATATATTACAAAATTGCAGTAATTAAAATAGAACGGTACTGGCATAAAAACAGATGTATAGACCAATGGGACAGAATAGACAGCCCAAAAATAAATCCACACAAATACAGTCAATTTATCATAGGGCTGCAAAGTATACACAATGGGAAAAATATAACTTGAAGCTCAGAAAGGTTTAGTAAATTGCCTGATATGAATAGCACAATAAAAAAATAATTTTGAAATTTAGAATTGGTTTCTGTATGCACAGGGAATCATGTGGTACAAACATTCACTATCATATAAAAAGAATAATCACTACTTCGTTCTAGGAAGTCCTGTATCACCTTTCTCTAAAGCATTTAGGTAGTGAAAATATTCCTCCCTACATCCCACTGAAACTGTGCATCAGTGCTCACCAAGCATCCATCCAAGTGCTCCTTTATATTCCCAGGTACCCTGTAGTTAACTTGACTGTGCTTTGGACAGTAAGGTAGGGGTAGAAGTGATGTAAGCCACATCCATACTTGGCCCTGAGCCAGTTCTGTGTGTAATTCACTGTTCTAAGCATTTTGCAGGTGTTATCTCATTTGTCTTCATGACAGCCCAACAGAAATTTCTTTCTCACAGTCTGGATGCTGGAAATCCGAGATCAGATTGTCAGCATGGTTAGATTCCAGTGAAAGCCCTCTTCTGGGTTGTAGAGCATTTTCTCTGTGCTGTGTCCTCATGTGGTGGAGCCCTACCTGCTGATTTCTATATGATAGGGTCCACCACACTTCATTTTACTTCTTTTTCAAAAATTAAGATATAATTGATATATACCATTATGTTAGTTTCAGGTATGCAATATAACAATTCGGTTTTTGTATATGTAGTGAAATGATCACCACAAGTCTAGTTAATATCCCTCACCGCACATAGTTTTTTTTCTTGTGCTGAGAACTTTTGAGATGTACTCTCTGAGCAACTTTCAAAAGTACAATACAGTATTGTTAACCACATCACCCTTCTGTATGATGCATTTCACTTCTTTGTTTACATGTCCAGTGCCTTCTGACCATGAGTGCCTTGAGGGCAGGGGCCATGCCTCACTGACTTTGTGGCCCCACTGCTGATGGAGATGCAGGCAGGCTGCCCTGGGCAAGTGGAAGATATGGCGTGGCTGTAGCTGCACTGACGGTTTTGGCCTAGGCCGGTAACAGTCTGAAGTGCCCACTACAGGCGGAGCTGAATAAGACATGGGCCAGTTCTTGAGCAACTTCCAATCTGAAGGAGGAGCAGAGACACCTGCTCTTCTGCCTGATCCCCATGTGCAAGAAGTGAAGTGGTGCTGGGGCCCAGGAGAAGTGTCCTGTGAGGAGTGGCATCAGTGCCACTGGAAGTTGTCCCTAGTGCCCTCTGGCCCAAGCAAAGACCTATATCCTCTCAAATCCTTTGTCCCCTCAGAACACAGGACTCAGTACTTCCTGGGACTATTCCTGCCCAAAACTAGGTGACTTGCTTCCTTGAGCTTGTCCCAGATACCAGGTGCCATGGGGAGGAGAGAACCAGATTGCACTGTGCCTCTGGGCTGCCAGAGTGTGTCCAAGAGAGGGTGATGGGGAAAGGAGTGTATGTGCCCATCTTCCAGCTGAGCCCATTTGACTGCTGATCTCTCCCCTTATGCTTGTTCTTTGGTTGAGTTCTTCAATATTGGGAGGTGAACAAAAGTTGGAGGAACAGTAGACTTTTAGGCTATAATTCTCCTTCCTGTCTGCCTATCTCTTTCATGAAGAAGGTTCTACTTCTATGAGTAAAATTGGGGACAATTTGAAGTAGAAACTAGCTATTCATAATCAGATCTGTTGAGCCCTCACAAACAACCTCGCAAGGTTAAGTGTTGTTAACCACCATTTACAAATGACAGAATTGAGACTTGGAGGTTAAATGACTTGCCCAGGGTCACACACACATGTACTGGAGCTAAGATCCAAGGCCAGGCCTATTTCATTCCAATATCCCATTATTCTCCTCTGCTTGGCTGCTCCGCCATGAGATCTGAGCATCACCCACCTCTAACCCAGTGTCACCAGCATATCCAGAGGATCTGATGAAGGGCTTACCATTCTCCCTGATTTCAGCCAATTCCCACCCAGGGGTCCTCACGCAGAGCTTGTACCTGTTCCCACTTAGGCTCAGACTGTCCAGTCCTCCTCAGACCTGGACCAGGGTTACCTGTTTCCTGTACTCATGTTTTCGGGGTTCAACCCCCCTCCATCAGTAGGGAGAAACGTGCCCTTGCTGCCTTCTTCCCAATGAGGCTGGGAAGTTGAGGTTAGGTGCGTGAAAGCGCTTGAGAAAAACGGGCTGAGCTCTTACGCTGTCGGAATGTCCTCTACCTATTCTTGCTCCTGGCCTTGCCCCTGGATGAGGCTGAGGGCAGCGTGCAGCCCCTTGCTGACCGTTCCCTCCAGCTCATCCACCCAAGCTGCTCACTAGCCAGATGGCCGGTCTCAAGGCGGGTGCGGGAGTCAGTGGCACGTCTCTGTCTCCAGCTGGGGAAAAAGCACCAGGTGCCTATCCTGATGCCAGGGAGGGACAAGGCTTGCCACAACCAGAAGGTGCAGCACCAGAGGCAGGGCGTTCCCGCTGGTTTTTCACCTGGGCCTCCCCACCAGGCCCTCTGCTTCGTTCCAGGGCAGAGACTCTAGTTTTGCTGTCATTCTGCCTCATCTAGTATCTCTGGCTACCTGCCTTTGTCAAGGTTTATATGTGGTTAGCACCCTTCCTTGATGGGCTGGAGGGGAAGCAGAAGGCTGCTTGTCAGCTCTGGAGAACGATGGAGAGGGGGAAGCAGAAGTGCCTGTGCCATTGGATCTTGGATCTGAGCAGAGCAGCAGGTTCCCTCCCATGCTGTGTTCTCATGTGACTCATGGGTTCCTGGGACCCCAGGCGTCCAGACCTCTGCCTGACAGAACCTCGACCCAGCCCAGTGTACCCCCATTTCATTAGCAGGCTGAGCTCACCTCTGAAAGCTCCTGTTGTATCAGGCAGTGAGCGCTCTGAACCAGGGAAGGCCTCTGGCTAGTTAACCTTAGGTTCAGGAAGTTAAGCAAAGGCAAAGCAGTGAGTTACTACTGACTGTGCTGCCTCCAAGAACTCCTGTCCAAGCTCTGTCTGGTCTGTGTTTTGTTTCGGCGCTAGTGTGGGAGTGCCGGGCTTGGGAGCTCTATTCCTGTCCTTGACTTGAGTGGTCTTTGGAATAACACCATTAAATAGATTGATCTGGGCAGGATTAGTAGTATGGTAAAAGCATTTAAAAACCTTGCTAATAAAGTCAAACCAGGCCAATAGCTTATAAGAGTCGCTAGGAAACAGGACCCTTGTGAGGAATCCAGCCCTGGGAGAAAGGACCATGGTGTCACCGGTTCCCACGGGGACAGCCTGAGGCACAGCAAGGTCTCAACAGGAATAAGAAGACTAATTAGCTCCTCATCTTTTTCTTCTCCCATTAGATTCTCTGCTCCTTTCTTTAAGCTAGGAGCTCTCTCACCTAGCTGGCTCCCCTATCCCTGGCCCTGGCCCTCCTTTTGTGAAACCCAAATGCTACTGCCCTTTAATCCTTCACCAGAACCCATAGGTGGTGGCTTTTGACTGCCCCTTCCCAGCTCACCCCTGACCTAGTTTTGGATTTTCCCTTTGAATAGTCTGTTCAAGGTCTACTCCTGAACTAGAGATTGGCTCATAAACAGCTCTCTCTCTTCTGAGCTGTAGGGAGGGGGCAGTTCTGGAAAGTCATTGACAAAAGTTTAACCTAAAACATCAATTATAAACAGGCAGCGAACAGAGGGCGTGGATTTGGGTGTCCTGGCACCAGGAACAGCGTGGCCTCCCTGCACTCCAGCTGCCATGGTAAGGGGACCACCTTTTAGAGACCTCTAGGCACACTGCCCTGGGCAGGGTGGGCATATACTGTGGCCATCATTTCTCTTCCCTCTGGGACTTGGCAGCCTTCTAGTACTTGGGAAAGGAGAGGGCAAAGGGATTCTGGGAATGGTCCTTAGAGACAGGGATCCAGGGGAGAGGTGGCTGGATCATTGCTCGCAGGCATGTGGGGACAGTTCTGGTTAGGGATGGGCAAAACCAAGGAGCCAGAGGTAGGCAGATCCTACCTGACAGTGAAAATGGGTTCTGCCTGAGGCTTGAGGCCGTGGGTCCCAGAACTCTGGGCCAACCTCTGTGTGGTGGTGACAATTGGGAGATGTGGTTCCCTTGACCGGGGTTCCTGTATAACTGGTGAAGCTGCCAGTGGTCGGGAAGGGTCTGTGCTGAGTACGCACCAGGCCAGGGGCCCACATGTGTGTGCTTCAGCTCCTTGGCCAACTTGGGCCTTGACAAAATTTTCTGGAGCTGAAGGACAGGAAGGCCTGCTTTTTCTTTAGGAATTTGGGAAATCCAAGGGCCAAGGTAATTTCTCCCCCAGACATGAGTCTGTGACTGTAGCCCTGGGGGGCCATATTTCTGGCATTGGAGCAGGACTCACTGCTCAGATCTAAAGAGAAAACTTCTCTCATTTGCTTGGAAGAAAACCTTCTCAGTTCTTGGGGAGGAGAAACTGATAAGGGCCCCAAATAGCTTCTGGTTCATATCTTTTAACTGCAAACAGACCAGACTTTCCACCAGGTTCGTGGGATAGGAATTCAAGGAAAAGGGATACGCCAGCTGTGTGTGTGTGTGTGTGTGTGTGTGTGTGTGTGTGTGTGTGTGTTGGGGGTAGAGGGGGTTTCAAGGAATAGGTGAGAGGGAGGGGTGTACCTTTCCCTCTGCTCTGTCCCAAACTTCCCAAGGGCAGAAATTGTTAAGAAATGTGCCTTTTCTTCTGGTGTTCTGGACCAAGGATGGAGGGATGTGGCTCCAGTGACTTCATTCTGTGTCAGGTGACTACAAGGGAGACCTGTCATTAGGAGGAAGTCTGAGGCAAAGAGACAACCAGTACTTACTAATCTAGATGGATCTGGAGTGATCTTGTTTGTCCACTTCTCCCTCTGACTGGAATGAAATGTCAATTTCATGAGGTCAGGGACCTATTCTCTTGTTCACCTGTATCTCCGCTGCCTAACAGTTGTCTGGCCTGTTGCAAAGGCTCGATCAACATTGAATGAATGAGTGAATGAATGAATAAATGGATGCTTTTTCTCTGCTTATCATTTCACTAAACCCCTCCAACTTCATCTTATATTGGTTCCGTACCATGCTTCTTACCTGATCCGCATCTGCTCGGTGCCTTCCAACCCTGACCCTAAACTAGTCAGGCTAGACCCTGTTTGCTGGCAGAGGACAGGGCCCCTGCCAATCCCTCTTGCTGCCTGCAGGCTCACCGAGCAGGTGCTCACACAGGAAGAAGGCCTCTTCCTCTGAGCCGGGTCAAGTCCCCTCCTCCATGACACTCACTCCGCTCTCCTCACGGCTCTACCCTTACTTCCCCCATTCCCTTTTTTCTCTGGGCAGTTCCTTTGCAAATGCAAGGTTTTAATATCCTTTTATTTCAGTTGTGCTAGCTTTTCTCCTCACCAGATAGGAAGTTTTTTTTAAAATATCAAATGTACATAACAGTGGTTCAACAGTCACCTGCCCCCCACCCCGCCCCCACTCACTCCCTTCCCCCTTGGTAACCACTAGTTACTTCTCAGTGTCCATGAGTCTAATGCTCTTTTGTTCCTTCTGTTTTGCTTTTTTTTTATATCCCACAAATAAGTGAAATCATGTGGTATTTGTCTTTCTCTGCCTGGCTCATTTCATTGAGCATAATACCCTCTAGATCCATCCATACTATTGCAAATGGCAGGTTTTCTTTCCTTTTTTTGGTTGAATAATATTCCATTGTGTATATGCACCACCTCTTCTTTATCCATTCATCTTCTGATGGACACTTAGGTTGCTTCTATATCTTGGCTATTGCAAACAGTGCAGCGATAAACATAGGGGTGCATTTATCTTTTTGAATCAGGGATTTAGTTTTCTTTGGGTAAATTCCTAGGATTGGAATTACTGGGTCAAATGGTATTTCTATTTTTAGTTTTTTGAGGAACCTCCATACTGCTTTCCACAGCAGTTGCACCAATTTGCAGTCCCACCCACAGTGTAGAGGGTTCCCATTTCTCCACATCCTCACCAGCATTTGTTGTTTCTTATGTTTTGGATAGTGGTCATTTTAACTGGTGTGAGGTGATACCTAATTGTGGTTTTAATTTGCATTTCCCTGATGATTAGTGGTGTGGAGCATCTTTTCATGAGCCTGTTGGCCATTTGTATTTCTTCTTTGGAGAAGTGTCTGTTCAGGTCCTCTGCCCATTTTTTGATTGGGTTATTTGTTTTTTGGCTGTTGAGGCATACGAGCTCTTTATATATTTTGGATGTTAACCCCCTTATCAGATGAGTCATTTACGAATATATTCTCCCATACTGTAGGTTGCCTTTCTGTTCTGCTGGTGGTGTCCTCTGCTGTCTGGAAGCTTTTTAGTTTGATGTAGTCCCACTTGTTCATTTTCATTTTGTTTCCCTTGCCCAAGGAGATGTGTCCAGGAAAAAATTGCTCATGCTTATATTCAAGAGATTTTTGCCTATTTTTTTTTTCTTCTAAGAGTTTTATGGTTTCATGACTTACATTCAGGTCTTTGATCCATTTCAAGTTTACTTTTGTGTATGAAGTTAGACAATAATCCAGTTTCATTCTTTTACATGTAGCTGTCCATTTTTGTCAACACCAGTTGTTGAAAAGGCTGTCTTTTCCCCATTATATATTCATGGCTCCTTTATCATATATTAATTGACCATGTATGTGTGGGTTTATATCTGGGCTCTCTATTCTTTTACATTGATCTTTGGGTCTGTTCTTGTGCCAGTACAGATAGGAAATTTCTTGAAAGCAGAGCCATCTTTTATATTATCCTTTGTCCCGCAAGTGTGTGATGGCTCTAATGGCATGAAATTTGATCAGCAGCCTTTGAGTATGTCTTGTGGTTTATGATCTGTGGAACTGAAGGGATACTCTGAGTCTCACTTACAATAGGTTGCTTAACTGGCAGTCTGCTTACTTGGGGATAAGCCTGTTTTATAGGTAGATGAAAGGTTCTAACTTGTTTTTTACTCATAACACTTCTAACACCAACTATGTGGGGTTTTTCTCATAGCAGTTCTCCTATTCTCTGTGGATACCAGCTGGGTATCCCACAATCCAATTCTGTTCTGACACTAACTACCCAGAGTCAGTGCATATAACAAGGGTTCAGTCCCTCCAGATGGTCTCCACTTCACACACCAGTCACAGGTCCTGGCCTCCTGGACTTCTCTCCAAGTGGCCTTAAATTGGAGATTTCCGTGATACCCTCCTTGGGCTTGATAATTTTCTAGAACTGCTCACAGATCTCAGAAAAGTGCTTTACTTACTATTACGAGTTTGTTCTGAGGGACACAGATAAAGAGGTACATAAGGCGAGGTCGGGAAGGGTCTTGAGTGCAGGATCTTTTGTCCCCAGGGATTGGTGGGCACTACCTTCCCAGCACATGGATGCATACACCAGCCTGGAAGCCCTCTGAATACCATCATTTAGAGTTTTTATGGAGGTTTCATCGTGTAGGCAAGATTGATTAAATCACTGGCCATTGGTAATGAACTCAATCTCCAGCTCCTCTCCTCCAAGTGTGGGTAGGACTGAAAGCTCCAACCTTATAATCACACATGGTTGGTTCCTCGGAACCAGCCCCCATCCTGAAGCTGTCCAGGGGCCCAACAGGAGTCACCTTATTACCATAAACTCGGGGGTGGTTTAAAGGGTCTTATTATGAATAAGAAAAGTCACACCTGTCTCCTCTACCATTTGAGAAATTCCAAGGGTTTTAGGAGCTCTGGGCCAGGAACCAGGGACAAAAAACATATTATAGACAGTTGACCCTTGATTAACATGGGTTTGAACTACACAGGTCTGCTTATATGCAGATTTTTTCAATAAATAAATTGGAAAATTTTTTGGAGATATGTGGCAATTTGAAAACCTTTTCTCTAGCTTTGTTGTAAGAATACAGTTTATATTATATACTACATGTAATAGGCAACATATGTGTTAATGGACTATTTACATTATTAGTAAGGCTTCTCGTCACCAGCAGGCTATCAGTAGTTAAGTTTTGGGGAGTCAAAAGTTATATTCCAATTTTCAACTGCATGCGGGCTGGTACCCCTAACCCCCACATTGTTCAAGGGTCAAGTGTAGTTCTTACATATTATAATATCACAGAGGTGCAGAGAGGTAGAGAGATCCCTAAGGTCGTATGGCCGGATGATGGCAAAGCCAGAATTTGAACCTGTGTTCTCTGACTCTGAGACCTTTCCCTTTTCTGTGGAAACACTGCAGCATAGGGTCCGCAGCATTATACTGGGCATATGGCCCTCACTTCCACTCCATCAAGGCTTCTCCTGTCCTCCATGGAGAGAGGTTCCCGCCTGACCTCCCCCGACCACCACCTGGCCACCCCTGCCCCTCCAAGGACCCTGGCTGCTTCTTCCTTTATCCTTCCAAAGCTCCAGCTCCTGGGATGGTGACACAGTGAGTCATCTGTTTATGGAGCCAGAAGAATTGGTCGCTGAGGTGTCAGGGAGTAGCAGGGAGTTCAGGAGGTAGTGCTGGGGGTGGGGGACAGCACATGAGTAGGATGGCCCCATTTTTTCGATCTATAAAATGAAGACAATGTTTGTCCTTCCTACTAGTCAAGGTTTCTGTGAGTAGCAAATGAGTGTCTATTAAAGTGCCTTATAAACTGTAGAGAGCTTTACGAATAGTGTTAAATGTAATTATAGTATGCAAGTTACAGCTCAATAAAACTGTCAGTGAAATAATACCCACCTCATAAGTGTTGGGCGGATGACCTGGGTAGGGCCTCCTACAGGGCCTGGCTCTCAACAGACATTTATAGCTACTATTATTGTTGGTCTTGTGATTATTCTAAGACATAACATTTTCCCTCAAATGGGCTGTGGGAGGCACTGAGAAGGTGTTCTGGAGTAGGTACCCTTTGAGTTGGGACTGAGAAGACAAGAAAGGCTGTCTGTTGCCCATGGTTTCCATAATTCATTTACTACCTCAGGTCCCGAAACCCTGTTTTTCCATAAAATTGGAAGTTATCAAATGGGAATGCTCTTTCCTCCTCAGGGAATTTCAGCAATCTAACTTCTCAACATGAAGAAACTGTTATATTCAAATGAACACGCCCCTGTTACTGGTGAGCAGAAAAGTGAGTGTTGGCAAGTCAGAGCCTGCTCAGTAGGTGAAGGGGCCTGCGGGTTTAGTCCCAGATGTGCACTTGGTGGGGAGAGGCCAGTGTAGGGGGAGCCTCTGGTCATTTCTGCAGAACTTCAAGCCAACCCCATGGAAGTTTCTGCTCCACTCAGATGCTCAGTCTAGCTCCCCCTGCCAATGGGCAGTGTGACTCTGATGAGGCAGTTAGCCTGCAGGGAGAGGGCTGTGGTGGATAAGGGGGACACCCTGGGTGTGACTGTGACCTAGCTTCAGCAGGAAGAGGCCCTTCACATGATGATCCGTGATGGAGTGCCCAGGAGTGGCCGGACAAGCATGACGATGGGGTTCAGTGCAATGTCTATCACAATCCTAGCTGCTTTTGGTTGCAGAAATCGATAAGATGATCCTAAAATTCACAAGGAAATGCAAAGGAACCAGATGTCCAAAAGAATCTTGAAAAAAAAAAACACAATTGGAGGACTCACACTTGGAAATTTCAAATTTACCACAAAGCTGCTATAATCTTGACAGTGTGGTACTAGCATAAGGGCACACATACAGACCAGCTAAATAGAATTGAGAAACCTCACATTTACAGTCAATTGATTTTTGACAAGGGTGCCAAGATAATTTAATAGGGAAAGAATAGTCTTTTCACCAAATGGTGCTGGAATAACTAGACATCCACATGCAATAGAATGAAGTTGGACCCCAGCTTCATACCACATATAAAAATCAAAATGGATCAAAGACCTAAACATAAAAGTTAAACCTATTAGACTTTCAGAAGAAAACATAAGTTGTAAATCTTTGTGACATTGGGTTAGGCAGTGGTTTCTTAGGTATGTTAGAAAAAGCACAAGCAATAAAATAAAAAACATAAATTAGATTTCATCAGTATTCAGAACCATTGTGCAGCAGAGGACACCGTCAGGAAAGTGAATAGGCAATCCAACGAAGGGGAGAAAATCTTTTCAGATACTACATCTGATAGGGAGTTTGTATCTAGAATATATAAAGAACTCTTACAACTCAACAATAAAAAGATAAAGAATCCAATTTAAAAATGGGCAAAGGATCTGAACAGACATTTCTTCAAAGAAGATATACGGCTGGTCAGTAAGCATAGGCAAATGTGCTCAACATCATTAGCCAACAGGGAAATGTAAATCAAAACCACAATGAGACAGCACTTCATACCCACAGATGGTTATTCAAAAAGACAGATAGTGACAAGGGTTGGTGAGATGTGGAGGAATTGAAACCCTTTTACTCTGCTGTTAGAAGATAAAATGGAGCAGCTGCTGTGGAAAACAGTCCTTAAGCATGTAGTTAAACATAGTTACCACATGACCCAGTATAAACACCCAGGAGAAATGAAAATACATGTACCCCCAAAACTTGCACATGAATGGTCATAGCAGCATTGTTCATAACAGCCAATAAGTAGAAACAACCCAAATGTCCATAAACTGATGAATGGACAGTAAAACATGCTCTCTCCAATAGAAAGAAAAGCCCCGGCACATGCTACCATATGGATGAACCTTGAAAACATCATGCTAAGTAAACAAAACCAGGCACAAAGGACCATATATAATCTATTATCCTTTTATATGAAATATCTAGAATAAGCAAATCCATAGAGACAGGGAGTAGGTGAGTGGTTGCCAGGGGCAGGGAGAGATGGAGGGGAGGGCAGCTGAGGAGGGTGAATGTGTTCTGTAATTGACTGTGACGTTGGAGACCCGACTGCAGATATACTAAAAGCCATTCAGTTGTACTTCAAATGTGAACTGTTATGGTATATGAAATATATCTCAGTAAAGCTGTTTTTTTTTTTTTTTCAAAAACCAACAACACAAAAACCTAGCACCCAGGGGTAATCTGGGAGGCTAAAAGACTATTACTTAGTGAGCAAGCTTTCTTACTGCTTTGTGACAGCTGGCCCTGGCTCTCCTGGTGGAACAGAGGTGCTTCCTGCCACAGATCACCCTCTGCTTCTTTTCTGGGTCTCAGAGCATGGCAAGACTGCAGCTCCAATAGAAAATTTTGATTCCAACCCAGTTTTATTTTGGTTCAGTTACATGTTTCTGGAACCCTACTGCAAACAAGGCACTCAGCTAGGTACTCTCGTGAGGAAATGGGCTCCACAGTTGGACGGACCTGGTAATTCTTGAGTGGACTAACTAATTCCCCGTGGGTCCTTCCAAGCTTTGTTTTTCTCAGTCAAATGGGAGTTGATCTTGTGGGATTGTGGTGAGAATTAAGTGAAGTACAAGGTACCTGGCATATAGTGGGCAGAAAAGAAAGTTCCCTTCTAGTGTTCCTGGAGCAAGTTCAAAGATGAGTTGGTTCTGCCTGCAAAGAGCCCAAGGTCCAGCTGCAAACCAGCCCTTGCTAACTGGGACCCAAAACTTCACAACACACCTGGTGTGCGTCTGTATTCGCCCATCTTGTTGGCTCCCCGTGCATCCACCCACGTGGAAACACGTCCTCCTGGGAGTTTCCTGTGTTATGTCATTTCTCCTCCTTTGTTTATTATTATTATTATTTTTATTAAGGTATTATTGATACACACTCTTATGAAGGTTTCACAAGAAAAGCAATGTGGTTATCACATTCACGCTTATTATCAAGTCCCCCCCCGTACCCCACTGCAGTCACTGTCCATCAGTGTAGTAAGATGCCACAGATTCAATATTTGCCTTCTCTCTGTTACACTGTCTTCCCCATGACCCCACACACACCATGTGCACCAATCATGATACCCCACAATCCCCTTCTCCCTCCCTCCCCACCTACCCTCCCCCACTCCTCCCCTTTGGTAACCACTAGTCCCTTGGAGTCTCTGAGTCTGTTGCTATTTTGTTCCTTCAGTTTTGCTTCGCTGTTACACTCCACAAACGAGGGAAACCACATGGTACTTGTCTTTCTCCACCTGGCTATTTCACTGAGCATAATACCCTCTAGCTCCATCCATGTTGTTGCAAATGGTAGGATTTGTTTCTTTCTTATGGCTGAATAATATTCCACTGTGTATATGTACCACCTCTTCTTTATCCATTCATCTACTGATGGACACTTAGGTTGCTTCCATATCTTGGCTATTGTAAATAGTGCTGTGATAAACATGGGGGTACATAATGTCTTTTTGAATCTGAGAAGTTGTTTTCTTTGGGTAAATTCCTAGGAGTGGTATTCCTATTTTTAGTTTATTGAGGAACCCCCATACTACTTTCCACAATGGTTGAACTAGTTTACATTCCCACCAGCAGTGTAGGAGGGTTCCCCTTTCTCCGCATCCTTGCCAGCATTTATTGTTCCTAGTCTTTTTTATCTTGGCCATCCTTACTGGTGTGAGGTCATATCTCACTGTGGTTTTAATTTGCATTTCCATGATAATTAGTGATGTGGAGCATCTTTTCATGTGCCTGTTGGCCATCTGAATTTCTTCTTTGGAGAAGTGTCTGTTCATATCCTCTACCCATTTTTTAATCAGGTTATTTGCTTTTTGGGTGTTGAGGCATGTGAGTTCTTTATATATTTTGGATGGTTAACCCCTTGTTGGTTATGTCATTTACAAATATATTCTCCCATACTGTAGGGTGCCTTTTTGTTCTGCTGATGGTGTCTTTTGCTATACAGAAGGATTTTAGCTTGATGTAGTCCCATTTGTTCATTTTTAATTTTGTTTCCCTTGCCTGAGGAGATATGTTCAGGAAAAAGTTGCTCATGTTTATATTAAAGAGATTTTTGCCTATGTTTTCTTCTACGAGTTTTATGGTTTCATGACTTACATTCAGGTCTTTGATCCATTCTGAGTTTACTTTTGTGTATGAGGTTAAACAATAATCCAGTTTCATTCTCTTGCATGTAGCTGTCCAGTTTTGCCAACACCAGTTGTTGAAGAGGCTGTCATTTCCCCACTGTATGTCCATGGCTCCTTTTTATCGTCTATTAATTGACCATATATGCTTGTGTTTATATCTGGGCTCTCCAGTCTGTTCCATTGGTCTATGGGTCTGTTCTTGTGCCAGTACCAAATTGCCTTGATTACTGTGTCTCTGTAAGAGAGCTTGAAGTTGGGGAGTGTAATTCCCCCTTCCTCCTTTGTTTTTCTGTTCTTTCTGAGACTCTTGTGATTTAGCCCTCGGATCTTGAATTCTCTTCTCTGTTGCCCATCTCTTTGTCTTTTTGCTTCAGTTTCTAGAACTCCTTTACTTTATCTTCCAGCCCTTCTCTTGATTTTTTTGTTTCTCCCGTCATATTGTTAATTTCCAAGAGCTTTTTTTTCTCTGAATGGTTCTTTAAAAATATGTGCATGGTTTCCTATTGCTTCACTGATGTGATCTCTTCTTAGTTTTCTGAGTGTGTTAGTGCTATGTTTGTTCAAGTTTTCTTCTACTTGCATGGGCTGTTTTCTCCAAATTGCTTTTTTTCTGCTGCTTTCCTTTGGTCTGTCTTGAAGGAGTCTGTCCTCAGTTGCCTGGTGATCTTTGGTTGCCTGCTCCCAATTACTAGCAGGGACTAGAAGCGGCCCAGGAGTCCAGTTTCTGAGTTTCTGAGTTATTTGATAGGTGGTGTGGCTGCTGCAATTGGGGGGCTCAGTGTCGGTATCCTGAGGTCTTCCCTCGTGGGCTGGGCTGGCGGTCAGAGAAGGGGAGGGTCTTCTGGCAGTGTTCTGGGAACTGAGGGGAACAAGGGGACAAGATGAGTAGGTTCACTTAACTTTCCTCTCCCATCTTTTGAAAGGTGCTTAGGCCCTCAACTGTGCCTCGCATCCCCTGGTGCAGCCCTGGGCTTTAGCTTCTCCAAAAAGGGGCCCTTTCTTCTTCAGGAGAGGGTGCTTGAGGGGGACAGACCTAGGGAACAAAATGCTTCTCTGAAGTTTTTACCCTGTTGTCCTTATCAGCCTGTTCATCCCAGTCCCAGGGGACCCTAGCCTTTCTCGGATCCCGTGGAAATGGGGGAGGATCCACCTGCTCCACTGCCAGTGAGGGGTCCAAGTTCAGGTAACCCGAGGTGCTTCTGGCTTCCACAGTTGTGTTGCTGTGATCTCGCTTGGTCTCTCTGCCCTTGGGGGCTTATTGGTTTAAAAACAAACAAATTCTTTACTAATGTTTTGGTGGGATTTCAGGAGGGAGAAAAAGTAGACACACAACCAAGACATGCACAGGCGGGCACGTGGGGGAGGGCTCAGCAGAGGAGTAAGTACGCTGAGGGGGGTGGGAGAGGGCCTGGGTGCTCTGGGAACCAGGAGGAGGCAGTTTGGCTGGAGTTATAGGATCCAGGAGGTTGAGAAACGATGGGAAATAAGGCTCAAAAGGCAGATGGACTAGTGATGGGAGGGAGCCATAGGAAGCAGGATTCTTACCTGTGGGCAATGGGGAGGCCTGGGGGGGCTCTAAGAAGAGAGTGAAACAATGCCTGTATTTGGGGATGCCAGCCATCACCAGCATAGAGCATGGATGGGCAGCTACAGGCAAGCAGTGGGAGTGGCTAGGGGGCTTTGCAGTAGTTGCAGCAGTGAGAAGGGGATGATCTAGGGTCAGTTAGTAGCAACAAAGGGCAGGAGGACCTGAGGGATTTAAGAGGTAGAACTTGGCTGATGGGAGGTGAGGCAGAGGGAACGCCTGAAAATGAGCCCGTAACCGAATCCCTACTTCCTGGGAGGATTGAAGACAAGAAGAGGGGTTTGGTTTGGTTTTCGGGTGCATGTCATTTGGGAGGGGGCAGAAAGGATGGGGAGGAAGGGGGTAAGTTCTCTTTAGAATAAATATTTGACATGAACATCCAACAGCTGTTATTTTAAATCCTCACACTTCAACCTGCAAATGCCTGTGTTGGTGAAGAAAGAGGAGGGAGTGAAAGGCATCAAGGGCACAAACAAGGAAGTCAGCTCCTTAGACAACAAAAGCATGATTGTCAGGCTGTTAAATGAGATTATCAAAAGAAACTATTTTGATATTCTCACAGATTAATTAGTGTTGCAGAATGGCTTCTGAGCTACTCAAGACAAGGAGAGAGTGCCTAAATCATTGTTTCTTAGCTCATCCACATGTTCTCAGCAAGTTAAGAACTTTGTATGCCAGGCCCTTACAAATGAAACAAAGGCCTCTTTCTTTGGGTTCTATAGCCACAGGGGCAATGGAGAAGGGGTGCCTTTCACCCAGCACTCCCTTACTGCCCGTCTCTGGATCCAGGTGGGATCCTCAGGCCACCTGGATGTTCTTTCAGAAGTGGCTCTCAGGGAGGTGCGGAAAAGACCCTGGTTGCTATGTTTGCTGATTTCTGTGGCATGCATAGGTCCATGGTGGCCAGTATCAGGCTCCCAGAGGCAGAGTCTGGGAACGGGAGCGAAGTGCGCCGGCACATGTGCTCATGGTGGGTCCTCATGGAGCCAGTGTGGCCCGTTTCTGAGGTTGTCTGGTTTTTCTGATTAAGGATGCTGGCAGAGTTGAGTTGTCATCTCAGCAAATAAGGTGCTTCATGGCACAGCCCCAGCCCTACCTGGGCCTCAGCTGTCCCCTGGTCTCCTCTTCTCCCTCACAGCCCCACTGCTGCCACCCCTGTCCAGCAGAAGCAGGGCCAGTCCCTGACACTAACAGTAACACTGAAAGCTAACATTTGTACCAAAGGCTGCTTTTGTTCCAGGCACTGTTCTGAGCTCTTCATCTGCATTAACTCATTTGATCTTTGTAACAACCCTATGCACAATTACTATCATTATCCCTGATTTTACAGATGGGGAAATTGAGGCCCAGAGGTTAAGTAACTTGCCCAGAGTCACTGAGCTTGGTGGAGCCCTGTGTGAACCCAGGCAGTTGGGCCCCCTGGGTCTTAACTGTTTTGTTACCCTGGCCCTGTCATTACCATCTGTGAATCCCCATCTCACGTTTCCTTCCTTCTAAGATGCAGTCAGGGCCTCAGCACTGCTGGCTCACTGGAGCTGCCAGGTAAATACAGGATGCCTGTTAAATTTAAATTTCAGATAAACAAGTAATTCTGTAGTATAAGTATACCCCAAATACTGCATGGCATTTACTTATACTTTTAAAAATTGCTATTTATCACAAATGCAGATTTTTAACTAAATGGTTTGCATTTTAATTTGCTAAATCTGGCAGAACCTCAGATAGATAGCTGGGTCTTAGTTGAGAAGTCAGGAGCATGGGAGAAGATTGAAGTACTCAGTATTGCTGCCCATATTTCTCTGGTCAGGTTGTGCTGAGGGCTACAAATCTCTGACCTATGGTACATTTTAAGTAAGATATTCTTAA
This sequence comes from Manis javanica, assembly GCF_040802235.1. NCBI lineage: Eukaryota > Metazoa > Chordata > Mammalia > Pholidota > Manidae > Manis > Manis javanica. The sequence goes on from NC_133166.1 coordinate 114,926,739, forward strand.
TATCTAAACTCCAGACATGTCTAACTTCTGCTTTTTTCCTCTAAAGAAAGAATTTTAAAACAGCATTTTATAGGAACATGCCAAAATACAGGTAGAAAACTGCTTTGCTTCCTGTTCTCCAAGATAGATAACCACAACAGAAACTTAAGAAATCTCATACAATCAGTCTAACATTTTCTATTCCAGAAGAATCAGTTATTTGACCTAATCAGATTCATTCAGAAAACAGTTTAAATTCCTTTGAACCCCGTTCAGAGAGAAATGATACTGCTTTTTCTAATCTGTATCTTTTACGGATCTGACTGACCAGATATTTTTCTTCAAGTTTAATCTCAATCATCTCTGATGCAGCTTGAACTCATTATTTCTGGTTCTTGGAACAGCTGCAGCTAACGAGGAGTTGGGATGTGAACAGGAAGCCCTGCCGTCTCCGATTTATCTTCCTTGGACTGCTGCTTTTCTGGTGTGCCTCCTGGAATGGGGTGTCTCGGTCTCTCAGCCTGGAGAGCCACAGTGCAAGAGCTACCGGTTGTTGCAGGCCTTGGCTGAGTCAGTGCCCTGGGTGACACCTGGGTCCCCACCAGCTACATCTTTTTGCCTGACACTGGCATAATTCTCCACTGGGACTGTCCAAGAAATTTTACCTGTTCTGGTCTCAGAGGAGAAAGGTTTTCTTCATCCAGCCCACGGCCAGTCTTTTACCTGCAGCTTGGAGCCTCTTCCCCAGACTTGCTCTGTCTCCTGTCTCCCGCTGCCCCGACTCCCTCGCCCCTCCTCTCCCAGCTCTTTCTCCTTCCTCTTCCTGTAACTTGTTAAACCTCCTCTCATGCAGGAAGATGTCTGCCACATGTATGGTGGAAAATGGGTTCATTTCTAAAATACACACTTAACTATGACCAGCCCAGCAGAAAAAGGGGCAAGTGATATGAACAGGTAATTCATAAAAGAGAAAGCTGAAAATATGTCCCCAATTGTGATAAAATGTCCAACTTTACTAATAATCAGACATTGAAAATTAAAACAATATATCATTTTATACCCATGAGATTGACAAAAATCAAAGTCTGATAATGGAAGAGTTGGCAAAGATGTGGGGACATAGAAATTCTGTTGTATTTCCAGACGCTACATAAATTATTAGGACAGCTGCTTTGGAGAGAGATTTGGCCGTACGGACATAAATGTACCTACCATCTAATGCCACAATTCCAGTTCTAGGTATAAGCCCTAGAGAAATTCTTGCTATTTTGTATAATAATGTCAAGGTTATTCATTTTTAACATTTTGATTGACTTTTTATTATAAAGTTTTCAAACAAACAAAAAAGGTGCAAATAGTATAATGAATTCCATGTACCCGTTGTCCAGTTTTAACAGTGATTGTTTTGCCATCATAAGTCCTTAATAGCTAAAATTCAGAAACAATCTATACGTCCCTCATTTGGGCACCAATAAACTGCAGTATATGTAATTTATGTAGCCATTAAAATGAATGAACTAGATCTACTTGTAGCAGTATGGATAGATTCCAAATATTGGGTAAAAAATGACAGTATATCATATATGAAAAAATTAAGACCCAAGTATATGGTTATGAGTCCAGGCACATCTCAGACACTGCAGGCTCAGTTCTAGACCTCCACAAGAAAATGAGTATCTCAATAAAGCAAGTCAGTTGACTTTCGGTTTTATAACATATATCAAAGTTATGTTTATACTGTGTCTATTAAGTGTGCAGTAGCATTATGTCTAAAAAACAATGCATATCTTAATTAAAAATACTTTATTGCTAATTAGTGCTAACCATTATCTGAACTTTCAGCGAACCATTAGCATTTTGCTGACGGAGAGTCTTGCTGGTGACTGATCAGGGTGATGGCTGCTGAAGGTTGCATGGCTGTAGCAGTGTCTTTTTTTTTTTTTTTGAGAGGGCATCTCTCCTATTTATTGATCAAATGGTTGTTAACAACAATAAAGTTCTGTATAGGGGACTCAATGCACAATCATTAATCAACCGCAAGCCTAATTCTCAACAGTCTCCAATCTTCTGAAGCATAACGAACAAGTTCTTACATAGTGAATAAGTTCTTACATGGTGAACAGTACAAGGGCATTCATCACAGAAACTTTCGGTTTTGATCACACATCATGAACTATAAACAATCAGGTCAAATATGATTATTCGTTTTTTATACTTGATTTATATGTGAATCCCACATTTCTCCCTTATTATTATTATTATTTTAATAAAATGCTGAAGTGGTAGGTAGATGCAAAATAAAGGTAGAAAACATAGTTTAGTGCTGTAAGAGGGCAAATGTAGATGATCAGGTGTGTGCCTGTAGACTATTAATCCAAGCTAGACAAGGGCAACAAAACATCCACGGATGTAGCAATTTCTTAAAATAAGACAATGAAGTTTGCTGCATTGACCAATCTTCTGTTCACAATCAATTTTTCTGTAGTGTGCAATGATGTCTAATAACATTTTACCCACAGTAGAACTTTCAAAATTGGAATCAGTCTCAAACCCTGCCACTGCTTTATCAGCTAAATTTATGTAATTATCTAGATCCTTTGTTGTCATTTCAGCAATCTTCACAGCATCTTCTCCAAAAGTAGGTTCTATCTCAAGGAGCACTCTTTGCTCATTCGTAAGCAGCAATTCCTCATCCGTTTGAGCTTTATCATAAGATCACCGCAACTCAGTCACATGCTCAGGCTCCGCTTCTAGTTCTAGTTCTTGAGCCATTTCCACCCCGTCTGCAGTGACTTCCTCCACTGAAATCTTGGATCCCTCAGTATCATCCATGAGGGTTGGAATCAACTTCTTCCAGACTCCTGTTAGTGTTGATGTTTTTGCCTCTTTCCGTGAATCACAAATGTTCTTAACAGCACCTAGGACGGTGAATCCTCCCCAGAAGGTTTCAGTGTACTTTGCCCAGATTCATCAGAGGAATCCCTATCTATGGCAGCTATGGCTTTACAAAATGTATTTCTTATATAATAAGGCTTGGAAATCACTTGGAAATCAGAATGACTCCTTGATCCCTGGGCTGCAGAGTGGATGTTGTGTTAGCAGCGTGAAGACAGCATCAATCTCGCCGTCTTTCTCCATCAGAGCTCCTGGGTGATCAGGTGCATTGTCAGCGAGCAGTCATATTTTGAAAGCTATCTTTTTTTCTGAGCACTAGGTCTCAACAGTGGGCTTAAAATATTCAGAAACCATGTTGTAAACAGCTGTGCTGTCATCCAGGCTTTGTTGTCCCATTTCTAGAGTACAGGCAGAAGATATTTAGCATAATTCTTAAGGGCCCTAGGTTTTCAGAATGGTCAGTGAGCACTGGCTTCAACTGAGTCACCAGCTGCGTCAGCCCCTCACGAGAGTCAGCCTGTCCTTTGAAGCCAGGCACTGACTGCTCCTCTCTAGCTATGAAGTCCTGGATGGCATCTTCTTCCCATAGGAGGGTTTCTTCTACATGGAATGTCTGTTGTTCAGTGTAGCCACCTTCATGAATTTTCCTAGTTAGACCTTCTGGATAACTTGCTGCAGCTTCTCCATCAGCACTTGCTGCTCCACCTGCACTTTTCTGTTATGGAGACGCTTTCTTAAACCTCATGAACCAATGTATGTGAGCTTCAGACTTTTCTTCTGCAACCTCCTCCTCAGCTCTCTCATTCTTCCTAGAATTGAAAAGTCAGAGCCTTATTCTGGATTGGGCTTTTGTTTAAGGGAATGTTGTGGCTGGTTTGATCTTCTATCCAGACAACATATCAGCAATAAGGCTGTTTCACTTTCTTATCATTCTTGTGTTTACCAGAGGAGCACTTTCGATTTCCTCTGAGAATTTTTCCTTTGCATCCACAACGTGGCTAGCTTTCAGCCTGTCCTGAATTTCAGCATGCCTTTCTCACCCAGCTTAATCACTTCTAGCTTTTGATTTAAAGTGAGAGGTATGTGACCAAGCCTTAGAGGACATTGCAGGGTTCTTAATTGTTCTAATTTCAATACTGTTGTGTCTCAGGGAATAGGGAGGCCCAAGGAGAGAGAGATGAGAACAGCCAGTTGATGGGACAGTCAGAATACATGTTCATTGATTAAGTTCAACGTCTTACTTGAGTGCAGATCATGGCACCCCAAAATAATTACAATAGTAACATCAAAGGTCACTGATCACAGATCACCACAAGAAATTAATAATAATGAAAAGTTTGAAAAGTTTTGAGGATTACCAAAATGGACACAGATGCAAAGTGAGCAAGTGCTGATGGAAAAAATGACACGGACAGACTTGCTGAGCCCTGGGTCACCACAAAGCCTCAAGTCGTAAAAAAAGCAATATCTGCAAACTGTAGTAAAGCAAAGCACAATAAAACAAGGTAGTCCTGTGCAATTGATCTAATCAGTGTTAAGTCAACAAAGGGAAAACATAGGTAGCAACTCTGGATTGTGGTAGCCCCTGGGGGTTAGGGAAGGAGGCGAGGGGTGAGGGACAGGATTCAGGAGAACCATAGGGGAACTGCAGCTCTCTGTAGAGTGTATTTCCTCTTGTTAAATTTACCTATGACTTTATCAAAATAGCACATGTGGACACCTTCGAAAGTCAAACTGTGCCATGAGGCTGATAAAAAACTGTTCAGCCCCCTGTCCAACCACCCTCTCTGATGGTCTCCCCAAAGCAACCCCTTTAACTCCTAGCTATTTACTGTCCTGTTTCCAAATAGCATTCACTCTGCACTGAGCCTTTGGAAGGTCACAGCACCCCACAGCCCTCGCCCACAGGTGTGTACCTGTTTTCTCTGCCTCTGTCCTTCCAGCATGGTTATGTACCCACTTTTGTTAAAGCACATTTTTAGTTTTTACATTATTAAATCAAGTAAATATTCGCACGTGAGCACACAAGAGTGTGTACATGGGAACATTTTCTTTGTAACTTTTCAGTTTCCTGGAGTTACTGTTTACCTGATTCCTTCAACCCCAGACATTGTGAGTTGCCATCTCCTCTTCATTCTTTCAGAGGTTTCAGGCAGCCTAGCCTTTTATTTATTTATTTATTTATTTATTTATTTCTTTATTTTGAGAGGGCATCTCTCATATTTATTGATCAAATGGTTGTTAACAACAATAAAATTCAGCATAGGGGGGTCAATGCTCAATGTACAATCATTAATCCATCTCAAGTCTAATTCTCGTCAGTCTCCAATCTTCTGAAGCATAACGAACAAGTTCTTACATGGTGAACGAATTCTTACATAGTGAAAAAATTCTTACATGGTGAACAGTACAAGGGCAGTCATCACAGAAACTTCCAGTTTTGATCACGCATTATGACCTATAAACAATCAGGTCAAATATGAATATTCATTTAATTTTTGTACTTGATTTATATGTTGATCCCACATTTCTCCCTTTATTATTATTATTATTTATATTTTTAATAAAATGCTGAAGTGGTAGGTAGATGCAAGATAAAGGTAGAAAACATAGTTTAGTGCTGTAAGAGGGCAAATGTAGATGATCAGATGATCAGGTGTGTGTCTATGGACTAAGTATTAATCCAGGCTAGACAAGGGCAGCAAGACATCCACGGATGCAGAAGATTTCTCTCAAAGCAGGGGGGGTGAGGTTCTGAGCCTCACCTCTGTTGATCCCCAAATTCTCACCTGATGGCTCCCCTGCGACTGTGCCTGTCTTAGGTTGTTCCTCCCTTGAGGAATCTTACCCGTCTCTGGCTAACCAGTCCTCTTCCGGGGCCATACAGGGAAATGTAAAGTTGGTAAGTGAGAGAGAAGCCATATTGTTTGCAAAGGTTAGCTTTTTACTTCTTTGCAGATTTATGCCCTGTGGCTTCTATGCCCAGCACTTGTCTCGAGGTATCTTTACCACCTGGAGGAATTATGATACTCGGTAAATTCGATATGAGGCACGAATTCTATTTAAGGGTTGTAATTAGGAAGAAAGAAGAAAAGCTATAGATGTAGCATATGGAAGGAAACATGGGAGGATTGATTATTTCTTTGACATATCTTCTTGTAGAGTACCTTAAGTATGTATAGGTTTTAAACTACTAACTAATTTGCACACACATATTAACATAATAGGAATACGGTGACATAAACAAAGCAAATCTATAATTACCATCCATCTCCAGTGAAGCCAAGAAAACCATTTAGGCACCCTAGGCATTTGTGAAAGTTTGTCTATGATATGATGGATATTGTCCAACTGTACTTGAACAGTCTGAGAGAAATCAGACAAATTAAAGCAGCCCATTTCTGGGATCTGTTCACATCCCATATGTTCTTTTAACCGTAGATAGTCTATAGTCATAAGATTTTGGAGTGCTACAACTTGCACCCCTCCCAACTCCTGGTTGAGTTCCAACAGTACAGATCCGGTCAAATTCGTTGTCTCACTGTATGCACATGCCAGCCTGGACATCTCCCTCCTCATTCCTATGGCAAGTCCAGGAGACGGTGGGCTGGATGCAGCCACAACCGCAGCATCGCCCGGATCCCTGTGGAGGCTTTTTGATGATCATCCCCCGGCACAAGTCCTCCAGAGAGTGCTGATGCCGGAAGCTCCTCCTCATATCGTATCTTAGTTCATTTTCTGGGTAGCCAAGCTAGGCCTTGATCTTCTGCATAGAAACAGACAGACCCTTTGCCCACACTTTGACATGCCCTCTATGTACCACTGTGTAGAACTCATTGGAGGTCGGCACACAGGAGCTGCTTTTTTTTTTTTTTTTTTTTTTTATTAAGAGAAAGGAATATTATCAGAAAGAGTACCTCCATAGCTGATCATCTGACACCCTTTAAGTGATCAACATTAAGGATGTTTAAAGCATGCGTTGATCTTTTATTTACCAATAGTTTTATCCTATCAAGGAGTAATCCCCCTTTTCTTTCTTTCTTTTTTTTTTTAATCTTTAATCTACACTTACATGAAGAATACTATGTTTACTATGCTCTCCCCTATATCAGGTCCCCCCTAACAACCACATTACGGTTACTGTCCATCAGCTTAGGAAAATGTTGTAGAGTCACTACTTGTCCTCTCTGTGTTGTGCGGCCCACCCTTCCCTTTCTCCCTTCCTGCCATGCATGCTAATCTTAATACCCGCCTTCTTCTTCCCCCCCCTTATCCCTCCCTGCCCACCCATCCTCCCCAGTTCCTTTCCCTTTGGTACCTGTTAGTCCATTTTTGGGTTCTGTAATTCCACTGCTGTTTTGTTCCTTCAGTTTTTCCTTTGTTCCTATACTCCTCAGATGAGTGAAATCATTTGGTATTTCTCTTTCTCCGCTTCGCTTATTTCACTGAGCATAATACTTTCCAGCTCCATCCATGTTGCTGCAAATGGTAGGATTTTTCCACTTCTTATGGCTGAATAGTATTCCATTGTGTATATGTACCACGTCTTCTTTATCCATTCATCTACCAATGGACATTTAGGTTGCTTCCAATTCTTGACTATTGTAAATAGTGCTGCGATAAACATAGGGGTGCATCTGTCTTTCTCAAACTTGATTGCTGCGTTCTTAGAGTAAATTCCTAGGAGTGGAATTCCTGGGTCAAATGGTAGGTCTGTTTTGAGCATTTTGATGAACCTCCATACTGCTTTCCACAATGGTTAAACTAATTTACATTCCCACCAGCAGCATAGGAGGGTTCCCCTTTCTCCACAGCCTCGCCAACATTTGTTGTTGTTTGTCTTTTGGATGGCAGCTATCCTTACTGGTGTGAGGTGATACCTCATTGTAGTTTTAATTTGCATTTCTCTGATAATTAGCAATGTGGAGCATCTTTTCATGTGTCTGTTGGCCATCTGTATTTCTTTTTTAGAGAACTGTCTGTTCAGTTCCTCTGCCCATTTTTTAATTGGGTTATTTGTTTTTTGTTTGTTGAGGCGTGTGAGCTCTTTATATATTCTGGACTTCAAGCCTTTATCGGATCTCTCATTTTCAAATATATTCTCCCATACTGTAGGGTTCCTTTTTGTTCTATTGATGGTGTCTTTCGCTGTACAGAAGCTTTTCAGCTTAATATAGTCCCACTTGCTCATTTTTGCTGTTGTTTTCCTTGCCCGGGGAGATATGTTCAAGAAGAGGTCACTCATGTTTATGTCTAAGAGGTTTTTGCCTATGTTTTTTCCAAGAGTTTAATGGTTTCATGACTTACATTCAGGTCTTCAATCCATTTTGAGTTTACCTTTGTATATGGGGTTAGACAATGGTCCAGTTTCATTCTCCTACATGTAGCTGTCCAGTTTTGCCAGCACCATCTGTTGAAGAGACCGTCATTTTGCCATTGTATGTCCATGGCTCCTTTATCAAATATTAATTGACCATATGTGTTTGGGTTAATGTCTGGAGTCTCTAATCTGTTCCACTGGTCTGTGGCTCTGTTCTTGTGCCAGTACCAAATTGTCTTGATTACTATGGCTTTGTAGTAGAGCTTGAAGTTGGGGAGTGAGATCCCCCCTACTTTATTCTTCTTTTTCAGGATTGCTTTGGCTATTCGGGGTCTTTGGTGTTTCCATATGAATTTTTGAATTATTTGTTCCAATTCATTGAATAATGTTGCTGGTAATTTGAGAGGGTTTGCATCAAATCTGTATATTGCTTTGGACAGGATGTCCATTTTGACGATATTAATTCTTCCTAGCCATGAGCATGGGATGAGTTTCCATTTATTAGTGTCCCCTTTAATTTCTCTTAAGAGTGACTTGTAGTTTTCAGAGTATAAGTCTTTCACTTCTTTGGTTAGGTTTATTCCTAGGTATTTTATTCTTTTTGATGCAATGGTGAATGGAATTGTTTTCCTGACTTCTCTTTCTATTGATTCATTGTTAGTGTATAGGAAAGCTACAGATTTCTGTGTGTTAATTTTGTATCCTGCAACTTTGCTGTATTCCGATATCAGTTCTAGTAGTTTTGGAGTCGAGTCTTTGGGGTTTTTTATGTACAGTATCATATCATCTGCAAATAGGGACAGTTTAACTTCTTCTTTACCAATCTGGGTTCCTTGTATTTCTTTGTTTTGTCTGATTGCCATGGCTAGGACCTCCAGTACTATGTTAAATAACAGTGGGGAGAGTGGGCATCCCTGTCTGGTTCCTGATCTCAGAGGAAATGCTTTCAGCTTCTCGCTGTTCAGTGTAATGCTGGCTGTGGGTTTATCATATATGGCCTTTATTATGTTGATGTACTTGCCCTCTATTCCCATTTTGCTGAGAGTTTTTATCATGAATGGATGTTGAATTTTGTCAAATGCTTTTTCAGCATCTATGGAGATGATCATGTGGTTTTTGTCTTTCTTTTTGTTGATGTGGTGGATGATGTTGATGGATTTTCGAATGTTGTACCATCCTTGCTCCCTGGGATGAACCCCACTTGGTCATGGTGTATGATCCTTTTGATATACTGTTGAATTCTGTTTGCTAATATTTTATTGAGTATTTTTGCATCTACATTCATCAGGGATATTGGTCTGTAATTTTCTTTTTTGGTGGGGTCTTTGCCTGGTTTTGGTATTAGGGTGATGTTGGCTTCATAGAATGAGTTTGGGAGTATTCCCTCTTCTTCTGTTTTTTGGAACACTTTAAGGAGAATGGGCATTATGTCTTCTCTGTGTGTCTGATAAAATTCCGAGGTAAATCCGTCCGGCCCCGGGGTTTTGTTCTTGGGTAGTTTTTTTATTACCATTTCAATTTCTTTGCTCGTAATTGGTTTGTTTAACTTTTGTGTTTCTTCCTTGGTCAGTCTTGGGAGGTTGTATTTTTCTAGGAAGTTGTCCATTTCTTCTAGGTTTTCCAGCTTGTTGGCATATAGGTTTTCATAGTAGTCTTTAATAATTCTTTGTATTTCTGTGGAGTCTGTCGTGATTTTTCCATTCTCATTTCTGATTATGTTGATTTGTGTTGATTCTCTTTTTCTCTTAATAAGTTTGGCTAGAGGCTTATCTATTTTGTTTATTTTCTCAAAGAACCAGCTCTTGGTTTCGTTGATTTTTGCTATTGTTTTATTCTTCTCAATTTTGTTTATTTCTTCTCTGATCTTTATTATGTCCCTCCTTCTGCTGACTTTAGGCCTCATTTGTTCTTCTTTTTCCAGTTTTGATAATTGTGATGTTAGACTGTTCATTTGGGATTGTTCTTCCTTCTTCAAGTGTGCCTGGATTGCTATATACTTTCCTCTTAAGACTGCTTTCGCTGCGTCCTACAGAAGTTGGGGCTTAGTGTTGTTGTTGTCATTTGTTTCTATATATTGCTTGATCTCTATTTTGATTTGTTCATTGATCCATTGATTATTTAGTAGCATGTTGTTAAGCCTCCATGTGTTTGTGAGCCTTTTTGTTTTCTTTGTAGAATTTATTTCTACTTTTATACCTTTGTGGTCTGAAAAATTGGTTGGTAGAATTTCAGTATTTTGGAGTTTACTGAGGCTCTTTTTGTGACCTAGTATGTGGTCTATTCTGGAGAATGTTCCATGTGCACTTGAGAAGAAAGTATATCCTGTTGCTTTTGGATGTAGAGTTCTATAAATGTCTATTAGGTCCATCTGTTCTAGTGTGTTGTTCAGTGCCTGTGTGTCCTTACTTATTTTCTGCCCGCTGGATCTATCCTTCGGGGTGAGTGGTGTGTTGAAGTCTCCTAAAATGAATGCATTGCAGTCTATTTCCCTCTTTAGTTCTGTTAGTATTTGCTTCACATGTGCTGGTGCTCCTGTATTGGGTGCATATATATTTAGAATGGTTATATCCTCTTGTTGGACTGAGCCCTTTATCATTATGTAATGTCCTTCTTTATCTCTTGTTACTTTCTTTGTTTTGAAGTCTATTTTGTCTGATATTAGTACTGCAACCCCTGCTTTCTTCTCACTGTTGTTTGCCTGAAATATGTTTTTCCATCCCTTGACTTTTAGTCTATGCTTATCTTTGGGTTTAAGTGAGTTTCTTGTAAGTAGCATATAGATGGGTCTTGCTTTTTTATCCATTCTATTACTCTGTGTCTTTGATTGGTGCATTAAGTCCATTTACATTTAGGGTGACTAGTGAGAGATATGTACTTATTGCCATTGCAGGCTTTAGATTCGTGGTTACCAAAGGTTCAAGGTTAGCTTCTTTAGTATCTTACTGCCTAACTTAGCTCGCTTATTGAGCTGTTATATACACTGTCTGGAGATTCTTTTCTTCTCTCCCTTCTTATTCCTCCTCCTCCATTCTTCATATGTTGTGTGTTTTGTTCTGTGCTCTTTTTAGGGGTGCTCCCATCTAGAGCAGTCCCTGTAGGATGCCCTGTAGAGGTGGTTTGTGGGAAGCAAATTCCCTCAGCTTTTGCTTGTCTGGGAATTGTTTAATCCCGCCATCATATTTAAATGATAGTCGTGCTGGATACAGTATCCTTGGTTCAAGGCCCTTCTGTTTCATTGCATTAAGTATATCATGCCATTCTCTTCTGGCCTGTAGGGTTTCTGTCGAGAAGTCTGATGTTAGCCTGATGGGTTTTCCTTTATAGGTGACCTTTTTCTCTCTAGCTGCCTTTAAAACTCTTTCCTTGTCCTTGATCCTTGCCATTTTAATTACTATGTGTCTTGGTGTTGTCCTCCTTGGATCCTTTCTGTTGGGGGCTCTGTGTAATTCCATGGTCTGTTCGATTATTTCCTCCCCCAGTTTGGGGAAGTTTTCAGCAATTATTTCTTCAAAGAGACTTTCTATCCCTTTTCCTCTTTCTTCTTCTTCTGGTATCCCTATAATATGAATATTATTCCTTTTGGCTTGGTCACATAGTTCTCTTAGTGTTGTTTCATTCCTGGAGATCCTTTTATCTCTCTCTATGTCAGCTTCTATACATTCCTGTTCTCTGGCTTCTATTCCTTCAATGGCCTCTTGCATCTTATCCATTCTGCTTATAAATCCTTCCAGGGATTGTTTCACTTCTGTGATCTCCTTCCTTGCATCTGTGATCTCCCTCCGGACTTCATCCCACTGCTCTTGCATTTTTCTCTGCATCTCTGTCAGCATGTTCATGATTTTTATTTTGAATTCTTTTTCAGGAGGACTAGTTTGGTCTGTCTCCTTCTCAGGTGTTGTCTCTGTGATCTTTGTCTGCCTGTAGTTTTGTCTTTTCATGGTAATAGAGATAGTTTGCAGAGCTGGTACAAGTGACCACTGGAAGAGCTTCCCTTCTTGTTGGTTTGTGGCCTTCCTCTCCTGGGAGAACAGCGACCTCTAGTGGCTTGTGCTGGGCAGCTGTGTGCAGACAGGGCTTCTGCTTCCTGCCCGGTTGCTATGGGGTTTATCTCCGCTGTTGCAGTGGGCGTGGCCTGGCTGGGGCTGCTCCTCCAAAATGGTGGAGCCCCGTTGGAGGGGGAGCGGCAGGAGGCTATTTATCTCTGTAAGGGGCCTCTGTGCTCCCTGCTGCCCACAGGGTTAGAGTGCCCAGAGATCCCCAGATTCCCTGCTTCTGGTCTAAGTGACCTGTCCTGCCCCTTTAAGACTTCCAAAAAGCACTCTCCAAACCAAAACAACAACAGCAACAATGAGAGAGGGAACAGGGAAAAAAAAAAAAAAAGGAAAAAACACGCGATTTTTTTTTTGTCCTCATGCGCCGGTCCCAGGCACCCGCTCACTGGTCCTGCTGCCCTGCCTCCCTAGCACCAGGGTCCCTGTCCCTTCAAGGCTTCCAAAAAGCACCTGCCCACTGGTCCCGCAGGGAAAAACGCGCGATATTCTTTGTCCTCAGGTGCCGGTCCCAGGCACCCGCTCACCAGTCCCGCCGCCCTGCCTCCCTAGCACCGGGGTCCCTGTCCCTTTAAGGCTTCCAAAAAGCACTCACCAAAAAGAGGAAAAAAAAGGGGAAAAATGCGCGATTTCCTCTGTCCTCAGGTGCCGGTCTCAGGCACCCGCCCACCGGTCCCACAGGGAAAAACGCGTGATATTCTTTGTCCTCAGGCGCCAGTCCCAGGCACCCGCTCACCGGTCCCGCCACCCTGCCTCCCTAGCAACGGAGTCCCTGTCCCTTTAAGGCTTCCAAAAAGCACTCCCCAAAAACAAAAACCGCTCCGGTTTCTTTCCACCCGCCGGGAGCCGGGGGGAGGGGCGCTCGGGTCCCGCCGGGCCGGGGCTTGTATCTTACCCCCTTCGCAAGGTGCTGGGTTCTTGCAGGTGTGGATGTGGTCTGGATGTTGTCCTGTGTCCTGTGGTCTCTATTTTAGGAAGATTTTTCGTTGTTATATTTTCATAGCTCTATGTGTTTTTGGGAGGAGATTTCCACTGCTCTACTCACGCCACCATCCTGGCTCCGCCCCGCCATCTCGCCTTTTATTTGTTAAAACCCTCTCTGCCCTCTTGGGAACCTCCCACCTCCGGGAACTTTCTGGCCTTTGCTATTGTCTGGAGCGGTGGCTCTCTGCACCACTGGACAGCAGGCTCGCCGGGCCTCCTTTGCCATCACCCTGAGGCTTCCCTTTGCCTCCTTCTTTGCTAGCTGCCTGGTTCCTGGGTCCTGTGTTTTCCTCAGTTTTGTTTCTTCTGCTGTTAGTGCCCAACCCCTGGGAGCTTCCCTGAGAACAGGCATGTGGGAGGGAAAGTTCCTCTGGTGGGGCATTCTGAAAATATCTTTATTTTGTCCCCACACTCAATTGCTAGTCTGAGTAGAGAATTCTAGGTTGAAGAACATTTTCCTTTAAAAGTAGCTTCTTGCTCAGTGTCACTGTTAAAGACTGTTATGTGACCTGGTTCTCTTCTTGGGAAGCCTGAATGATGGCCCACAAAGATATCCAGGTCCTTATATCCTGTGTCACCTTATGAGGACAAAAGGATCTTTGCAGATGTCATGAAGTTAAAGATCTTGACATGGGAAGACGGTCCTGGGTTATCTGGGGAGCCTTAAATGCCATCACGCATGTCATCAGGAGAGAGAGGCAGCTTGGACACATTGCGAAGGCTGGGTGACGACAAGCAGAGGTGTTCAGGCAGACGGGGACACCAGAGGCGGGGAGGGAGATGCTCCCCTAGAGCCTCTGGAGAGTGCCGCCGTGCCGGAGCCTTGATGCGGGCCCAGTGAGGCCGATGCTGATCTCTGGCCTCCAAAACCAAAGAGTTTAAGCCATCGAGTCTGTGGGGTTTGTTATGGCAGCCCCAGGAACTAATACAGGAAGCTGGTGGGGACCCACCTGATCCCGTTTGCAGGTGGGACTTCCAACATCCTGCTAGGATCTCGGGAACCCTCACCAGGCGCTGTGTGCGTCCTTCGGCTTAGGACGCGTTCCAGATAACTCTCCCCTGCTCTCGCCCGCCGGGACTCCTGGGAGCTGGGTGCTGGGCTCCCTGGACTCAGCTCTTATTTTCTTACCTTTTCTCCTATTTGCCATATGTCAGTCTTTTTGTTATGCTTTCTGAGTAATGTCCTCAACTGTGTTATGATTCTTCTATTTATTATGTTTAAAAATGTCTGCAACTCTATTTTTAATTTCCTAGAGCTCTTGTTGCCTTTTTAAAATAGCTGCCGCCTCTCAATGCAGTAACTTCTCTTCTCTCTGGAGATTAATTGTAGTTTTTCTCTAAGTATCTGCTCTCTATATTACTTTTCTCCTCAGAGTTACCTATTTTTTTAATTCCCATTTGTTTTTGTGACTTTTTTGGCGATTTCCTCAAATAACTGGTGATATGTGGCTGGCTGTTCATACTGAAGTGACCAAAAACCCTGGGTGTGGTGGGGCTTGTGGACTGGCTGTCCTCACCCTCAGGAGTGGACACTGCAGGCAGCCTCTTCTGGCACCCACTGAATGTTGGTAGCCACGGAACTTCTCCTAGGCTGGTGGTTTCCTGGAGAGAAGTCCTCAGAGTGCTGTCTGATCACCACCCTGGGGGCTGCTCTGCAGAAGCTGACCCGTATACCTACCTGCTGACACTTCGAGCAGCACGTGGTGCCATCTGGAGGATTTGGGGGTGACTACAGAGGGCTCCAGGAGCTGCACCAGCATTTGAGGGGGGGGCCACGGGTTGTTTGCTGTTCCCGGTTCTGCTGGGGTTGGGGGTTCTCCTGGCCACATGTGGTGGGAGACAGGTCTGGAGCTTTCACGTGCACAGACTTCATCCAGCCTTCTGGTTGCTGCCCCACCTTCAGAGGCACCGGAACTACTAAATTCTGAACTCCTGGGAGCTTGCAGCCTAGATTCACTTGCTCTGTGCCTTCTCCTGTGCATTCCCCACCCGCCCCGTGGTTGCCATGTCCACGCGCTGTCCATCAGACGGTGTGATTGACCGCTCTTATCTGCTGCCTTGGCTTTCCCATTCTGTGTCCTTGCAGGCTTGTGCTCTCTGAAACACACCGTTTTGCCAATATTTTAGTGGGATTTCAGAGGGGGATAGGAATGAACCCCTGTGTCAGATCCACTACATTTCACCAGTCCCAATTCTTAGTGTAAGACATGAAGCAAATCTATCAGCATAGGGACATTGGTTTATTCAGGACCCATGGGTCTTATATTACCAGCTGTGCCATCTGTAGTTTTTAAATGTTTTATTGAAAGAAAGAAGACTCCTTGATCCTGGTACCCTCGCTCATCCTGCCCTTCTCTTCTAAGTGCTCTGGAAGTCCTTGCCCAAACCTGGGAGCTTGCACTGGAGACTAACTCACTCTCGCTGACTCCGGCCCTCACCTTCACCCCCACCTTTCTGAGCCACCACTACGGCCACAAGTGGCCACCTTGCTGCTGAATATGGTGGCTGCTTTTTTATTCCATACTGCAGCTCTGCTGCCTTCAGTGATGATGGCTCCTCAAATCCTCGGCTTTCATGACACTCCCACAGCCTTGGCCCATCCCTGGGCATCGCTCTGGGCTGGAGATAACTCGTTCCCTCTCCTGCTCAGATCTCTCCCTCAACGCTAGACCCCAGTGGCTGGTTTGCCCTGCCCAGCCTGAGAGCCTGCGGTTAACTCAGGCTCACCAGGGTCAGAATAGAGCTTGCAGGTTTCTACCTATGTCTGCTTCTGTGCCCTTTAACTTGACGTCCTCGCCCTCCACCCTTCCCTTAGATCAGGAGCAGAGTCATGCTCACCTGTGGCTTCTTCCCTCCTCATCTAACAGGTGCTGGTGATATTGCCCTGACCTGTGTCCTAAGTCCTCACCTTCTGCCTACGTCAGAGCATCCTCCTCCACTCCTCAGAATCAGCTTCCTCAGAACGGCCAGAGTGGTCCCTCTAAAGCACACCTGTCTCCTCCCCTGCCTGGTCTTTGGTCGCATCCCTGGACTGGAGGGTGCAGCCGGCCCGGTGTCTCGTGTCTGCCCGTGGTTTCCTCCTGAGCACCTTCACTCCCTGCCCCCCACCTCGGTGGCCACGCAGCAGGCTGTGTGCTTTCGCCTTTGCTCCAGCTGTCCCCACGCCAGAACGCTTCCCTCCTTCCTCCTTGTTCTGGAAGATGGTCCCTGGTGGCTTCCAGAGGTCGTCCTGCTGACTGCCGGCTGTCCAAACAGCTGCGTGCTGTGTACATGCGCAGTCTTCCTGGCCCAAGCAACTGCTTTTCACAGTCCTGAGTAGCTCCATGCTCTGAAGGCCCCCGCTGCGGCTGCATCAGGATGAGCAGGAGAGAAGGGGACATTTTTACCACCCTGCGCTCCCTGCCCCTGGGTTTAGGGTCTGGTCGTTTTGGGGAATCTGGTCCTATTAGTGACCTAGGGCTGCCATAGCAAAGTACCCAAAATGGGAGTTTACAACCGAGATTTATTGTCTTCCAGTCTGGAGGTCAGAATTCCAGAATTAAACTGTCGGGAGAGCCATGCTCACTCAGACAGCTCTAGGGGAGGGTCCTTCCTTATCTCCTCCAACTTCTGGTGTTTTCCAGCAATCCTTGGCTTGTAGATGTGTCTCTCCACTCAAGGCCGTCTCCTTCCCTGTGTCTTCACATTGTCTTCCCTCTATATGTCTTTGTGTCCAAATTTCTCCTCTATATAAGAACACCAAGCATACTGGATTAGAGCCCACCCTAGACCTCATTTTCAAAGATTGCCTCTGTAAAGACCCTATTTCCAACTAAGGTCACATTCTGAGGTTGGGACCTCCACATATCCCTTCAGGGGACGCGGTTCAGCCCATACACTGGCCATCTGCTTTCTTGCCACCTCAGAACTGGGGTAAACTTAGAACTGCACACACGCAGCACTGGGGCGGGCTGCACCCTCCGTGTCCAGGGATGTGACCAAAGACCAGGCAGGGGAGGAGACAGGTGCGCTTTACAGGGACCACTCTGGCTCTTCTGAGGAAGAGGGGAGGAGGGCCCGTGCTGCTCTCCCGCTGCAGTGGGTGTGCTGGGAGGGGCCGGGAGCCTCCCTGGACCGCCTGCCTGCCTACTGTGGTCTGGTGCCTCCCCCGGCCACAAAGCATTGTTTGTCCATCCAACATTTGAAATTGAGTCTTTAGTGCCTGTCACCCTGCTTAGCCCTGAAATGCACCCCTGGCTCTCACCCTCAGCTTGGGAGGCACTTTTGACTTCCCTTGTCCACACTTTGGGCTCAGTCTATGGGTAAGGATGCTGGTGTGCCCACTGACTTGTGGATGCAGCTCTGGGGAGGAGCCAGGCCTTATTAATCTTTGCCCAAGGCTCCAGCATATTTCTGGACTCACATTACTCAGCAGACTCATGTGGCCTGGAAAATTCACTCACTCATTCATTCATTTATTCCCCAGACACTTAATTTCAGCATCAGGCACTGTGCAGGGTGCTAGGCAGGTCAAAGACCCTATCTCCTCAGCATCTGGTGAGACAGGTCATCAAATCATTATAACATTACATGCTTCTTCCCTAGGACACAGACAGGAACCCATAGGGCGCCCCCACAAGCAGGAGGGCAGTATGTGGCAGAGACAGTGACAGCTGAGGGGGCTGAGGAGGTGGGGGTGTCTTCTTGAGCGAGTCCTAGAGCAGGTGGAGAACTTAGGGGCGGTGGCCTTCCCACAGTGAGCCCTGCCCAGCCGGTCTGGCTCTTGGGCTGGTGCCCAGGTCGGCAGGAGGCTCCTTTTGCACCAGGGGGCAGTGTTCACCCTGGAATCCTCCCTGCCCTCCCTGGCCCTGCACGGGCGCGCCTCGCTTCATTGCACTTTTCAGATACCGCATGTTTTACAAATTGAAGATTTGTGGCAACCCTGCGTTAGACTTACCTCCAGGTGGCATTTTCCCAACAGCATTTGCTCACTTCCTGTCTCTGTCACATTTTGGTGATTTTCTCAATATTTCAAATGTTTTCATGACAATGATATTTGTTAGGGTGATCTGTGAGCAGTGATCATGACTTGCGGAAAGCTCAGGTGGTGGTTAGCACTTTTTATAATGAAGTTTTTAAATTAAGGTATGCATTGTTTTTTAGACATAATGCTGCTACAGTGCACTTAAAAGACTATATAGCACAGAGTAAACGTAACTTTTATATGCACTGGGAAACCAGAACAGTCAGTTGACTTGCTTTATTGAGATGTTCATTTTATTGCTGTGGTCTGGAACCGAACCCAAAGTATCTCCAAGGTGTGCCTGTGGCTTTATTTCCCGGCCACTGCCCAGCAGGCCCTGATCACCCCTCACCCCTCACCTCTCACTCTCCTCCTTTCTCTGCTCCTCCTCTGTCTGGGCCCACAGATCTCCTCCCAGTGCCAGGTGCCCATGTCACGGCTGTGTCCCTGCCCCATCTTAAACCAGGGGCTGTCAGGGGTGACACGGAGCCACCCTGGTGGGGCCTGGATGCACAGGCACGGAGCGTCAGCTGTGCTGCCCCCGCCCGGGAGCTGTCTCCACTCCGCCTCTCCTTCTTTCCCTCCGTAGCTTTTCCTCTTCCTCTGTCACCTCCAGTGTCTCTCGTGCACTCCCTTCAGCTCCCACCACCCAGAAGTCCCAGCCCTGGTCTGTCCTCTCTTGGGCGCTTTGATATCGGCTGCTGTAGCCCATAAAGTCAGGTGCATTCTTTTCCTTTCCCCTGTTCCCATTGGCTTCCAGCCCTGGGTCGCCCAGTGGACCCGTTTAGGACAGCACAGAGCTGCTGGGGCTGGGTGGGGGGGCTCCTGAGCGGCCCATCCGTCAGAGGCTGCCTCTGCCAAAAACTCCTTCCTTCTGGTTCTGACCTGCTGTTGCTGGCAGCTGCTGAGGAGGCTGAGGGCGGGCATGGAGCCTGAGGGGTGCTGGTGCTGGGGAGATAGGAAGTAGATGGTTAGGAGCCTCACTGGTGATAGTTAATTTGGCCCGTTTCTGATTGGCTCTCCCTTCTCACCCCTCTGGCTGCTCTCAGGCGCACCTCTGAGATGGACACGCTGAGAGACTTGGGGCTGGCAGGCCACACGGTGGGCTTCCAAAGCTGACACATCAGCCAGCCGTGCAGACGCAGGGCCGAGCTTTCCCTTCCTCTGTGCCTCCTGCCCACAGCTGCCCTCTGAGGCTGTGGAAGATGCTGTAGGAAGAACAGTGGTATTTTGGGTGGAGCAGTACAAATTTTCAAAGGAACGTTCCAGGGCCTGCTGCTAGACTACAGCAGCCATGCAGATCGCTGTCCTACCCTGATCCCCACAGCACTGCTCTGCTGGGAGCACAGCACACTGAGTACCGTGGCCATAAACATGGACAGTGATGGCCTGACATTGTGCCGCTCCTGGTTGCAAGACACAGCCTGGGAGACGTTGCTTAGGTTTGAAGTAGTGGGACTTCTAGTGACATTTAACGAGTTATTGGATAAATTGAAACTACCCTAGTTTACTGGGGACCCACGATCGCCAGCCCTGTCAGTCTGCTTTCCAGTGGGAGTGCGGAGGGCACTGGTGGCTCTGCTGGGTTTCAAGCTGCCAGCACGGTTTTAATCAAAAGTGGGTGTTTGGGTTTTTGGTTTCCAGGTGCCTGTCACACTGCTTCTGATGAAAGCCACAGCTGATTCCTTTAGTTGGGTAATGACCCCATAGACCCCAGTGGGTCAGAGGCATACCAGCTGGCTCACCACGGGCCCTGCTAGGTGGCCATGGCCATACTTAATCCCACCGCTCCTGGTTCCTTATCAGTGAAGAGAGTTAGATGGGGGGGGGGCCCGAGTCAGCACTGCGGAGCACCCACTCGCAGCCCTGTGCCTCGGAGAGAGGAGGCTCTGCCTAGGTGCCACCGCTTGTCCCCTCCGGCCAGCTCCAGCCTGGCACGTAGGCGGAGCGTGCTGAGTGCTGGACACTGCAGAAGCGGCGGGCGCCGATCATCAGGACTGAGCGGACGGTGTTGACGCCGCCTCCTGCCTCGCTCCACAGGTGGCTGTAGGCACCTTCCCGACTTGATTGTCATCACTGCTTCTGGAAGGAGAATGCTGAGCCTGTTGATCCATTGTTGGAGGAGAAAATTGAAGCTTGAAGAGAAGTAGAAACTGTCTGTGAAGTCATGCTGAGAGGCAGCAGGGGAGAAAACAGGTGTTTCAGACACTCCCTGCTTCCCTGTGCCCATTCTTGCTGGCAAGGCATTGTTTATGGGCCCCAAGCGAGAGTCAAAGCCATCATATTCCCTGTCTCTAATGCACAACCTGAAGCCAAGGAAGGGGATCCATCAGCTGGCATTTGCAAAAAATAGCCAACAGCCTCTCTCAGGGTGTCAGCTCTCTGGAGAGGAAACCAGGGTAAGGCCTCTTTGGGTCATAGTGCTTGCTTTTCTCTTACTCACCATCTCGCCCACCTCTGAGGTCAGAAAAGGAGGTTATTGCTCACGGGCATCACCAGCACCAAGCAGGGAACCGAGGCTGCCGCACTCCTGCAGCCCCCGAGGGGCCTCTCCTATTGGGGGCGGTCTAACAGACGGCGCCCTGCGTGGGAGAGCAGCCTCCCTTGCTGAAGGGCTGCAGCTCGCTCAGGCAGGGTCAGCTAAAGTGACAGAATAGGGACTTCCCAAGGTACCAGGTGGGTCAGTGAGGCCTTTGGAGTTTTAAGATTCTCAGCCAAACTGTCAATGAGGACGTTTTGGTTACCATTTACCAACCAAAAACCCATGGTGGGAGCCTGGGCCCAGTACCAGTCTGCTCACAAGTGACTGGTGCTGCCACCCATTCTCTACCCTGGTGTGAGGCGGGCCGGGATGCCACCTGGAGCAGTGCCTGAGGGAAGGCCAGCACTCCAGGGGCTCTTCTTTGGGAAGTGCCACTGTGAAGAGAAGCTGGCACTCAGGTCACTCCAGGATGCCAGGACTTGCTGTCAGGGCAGGGGTCCCCTTTAATGCCAGAGCCCTCCAAGAGGGAGTCTGGTGCCCAGAGGCCTTCCCACCATCCACTGCTCCCACCTTAGGTGTCCTGCTTCTACTGATGGTTCTCACCAGTGTCTCCACCAGCATGGCTTCCTGCCACCTCCGCCCCAAGCACTGCGCAGGGGCCTGTCCTTCCCCAGGGTTGAGGGATGGGGGGGATTTAGGGAGCAGTGGGAATCTGCTCCTAAACTTTGGCCCGTTCCAGACCCCTCAACCTCGACGTACCCAGAGCGAACTCATCACAGCCCGCAAGGTCCTGCCCCTGGAGGGGAGGGCTCTGTGGCCATTCATGGCTGACCTGTGGCTTTTCCCTAAGCTGATGTTGATTCTGGAAGGCTTGGAAGCCCCAGGCTTCCAAACCCCCTGGGTTTCAGGTCTGGAATGGGTGGGATTTGACAAGAGGGAAGGCTGGGTGCCCAGATGGGTGGAGGTGTACTGGGAAAGAGGTGGGATTTTATTTCATCTATGTGTCCTTGGGTCCCAAGCCTGGCACTGGTGGGGGGTGGGGGGTTGACTAAGCCATGAACTGAGCTTGCAAGGCTGTGCCTGGCTCTGAGGAGCATGTGACCTTGCCCCCGTAACCCACAAGAGAGCCCCACCTGATTAGCCTCCCCAGGTCCCTCTCTGCCTGCGTTTCTGTGCCTTGAACCTCAAGTGGCAGCAGGTCCTAAATCAATTGGGAGTCTGCTGGCCCTCCGTGGGCTGGTCTCCTGCCTCAGATCACTCCCCTCACAGTTGCTCTGCAACTGGGGGGCAAGGCAGCAGGCTTTGAGCTGGGTAGCACCTGCCTCCAGCTTGACCCCGCCTCCCCTTCTGGCCCATACCACCCGGGCCCCAGAGCACCCATTCCCCTGATTCCAGCCTTGGCCGCCACCCAGGCCTCCAGCAGTCTGGGGCCTGTGAACTTTGTCTCCCAGGCCAGTGACCACAGACAGAACAACAGCTGCGGCCTCCCTGGGCAGAAGCAGTTGCAGGTGCTGGGCTGGTGGCAGGGTAAGTGGTCCAGGGAGGGTGCAACCCCCCACACCTCACCTTCTGGTCCCCGCAGATCAGTGCAGGGCTCCTGTGGGCGCAGTTGAGCAAGGTCGAGGGTGGTGGCTGTGGCCTGGCAGGAATGAGAGGTGGGCACAGGGCGTGGCAGCCCAGTGGTGGCGAGATGCCTTCCTGCTCCTGCGCTCGTTTGTCTGGTGGAAGGCCAGTGGAAAGATAGGGATCGCTGCCTGCGTTTATCCCACCGTGCTGCGTTTAGGGTGCTAGGGCTCAGTGATGCCCAGGAGGACCCACTGAGGTTCCCCAATTTTACATATGGGGGTGGTGTCACCTGGTTTTACAGATGAGGAGGTGAGGTGTCAGGCACTCAGCTCTTACAGCTGCGGAAGGCAGGGCTGGGGGCAGACCCAGGCCTGCAGACTCCAGGCTTGTGCTGGGCTGGCAGCCAGCAGACAAGGCTGCTCTCTACCCCCACATTCCCCTCTGCTCTAATTTCAGCCCAAGGACCCTGACCTTTAGCTTTCATGAACATCTGTCTGGCAGCTGCTGTGTCCCAGGGCCTGGTCTGCTCAGGTGTCAAGTGCAGGCCTGCTCTTCTCTCTGTGCAGAGCTTGGGACTCTGGGGCATTTGGAGGCTGCCCCTCATGCCCAGAGCCCAGGCTCTTGGTTTGTAAAGTGGGACTGCCACAGAAGCCCTTCCTGTCACAGTGTTTTTAGGATATCGAATGCAAGAATGCATGTGGGACAGTCTCTAAGGCCCTGGGTGGAGTATTTCAGACTCCCTCAGTTCCTGACTGTGAGCTAAGGAGGCACTTGGCATGCACCCTGTGGGCATAAACTCCAGACATCCCTTTCTTTACAGGAAAAGGGAGTGGGGAGTGCATGGGGGTGGGACACAAAGATCTGTCTGCCCACAGGACAATGGGTAGGTGCCTAAGTGGTAGCAGGAGTAAACCCACCCAGGTGGGAGGAAGGGTCGGACTTCCCTGCGAATAGTTGGAACCTCCTTGGAGGTTTGAGAATCTTGGTGCCATGGCACCAGCTGTGAGGCTGCCCCCTGTAGGCGGGCTCCTGTGAGGGACTGGGCAAGGAAGGAGCAGTGGCCCTGCTGTCTGTGGGCACGGCGGGGGGCAGGCAGCCCCACTCATCGCAGATCGTTGCATAGGGTGCAAGCTGAGCCCTTGACCTCACCTAGAGGGACAAGGCAGCGGCTCCCTTAGCTTTTCCCTCCAAAGGTCTTCCTGTCCCGTCTGCATATTTCTTCATTTTGATTTGTAATTATGATCAATACATCCCCAGGGGAGAAAATACAGAACATACAGGCAAGCACAAAGAAGATGGCAAAAATGAGGCTGTGCCAATTCCAGAACAAAGGGATGAGCAGCGGGACGTGCCGGCAGAGTTCCTCCCAGTTGTTCTCCTTGCCTTAAAAAAAACTTGATAAGATCATGGGATTTATCTTACAATTTCTTTGGCATCACTTTCTATCATAAGCATTTCTCATGTCATCAAAAATGTACAAACAATTATGGTCAATGGTTATATAATGTCTGTACAGATGCCCTAGTGTTGGGTCTGTAAGTGGCTTGTAATTATTTGCTGTTGTAAGTAATGTACTTTGAACATCTTTCAAAAGCATCCATTTTGGTTCCCATTTTAGGGTATTTCCTTAGGTTGGAGTTCTAGATGGTACTGACCCGGCCAAGGGGATAAATACAGGCATACCTCATTTTATTGTGCTTTGCTTTATTGCACTTTGCAGTAATGTGGTTTTCACACATTGAAGTTTTGTGGTAACCCTGCATCAAGCAAATCTATGGGTGCCATTTTCCCAAAAACATTTGCTCATTTTGTGTCTCTGTGTCACATTTTGGTAATTCTTGAAATATTTCAAACTTCTTAATTATTATATTGTTATAGTGACCCATGATCAGTGATTTTGACTCACTGAAAACTCAGATAATGGTTAGCACTTTTTAGCAACAAAGCATTATTAAAAGTTTTGATATTATTAATGTACAATTACATGAGCAACATTATGGTTACTAGACTCCCCCTATCATCAAGTCCCCCCCACATACCCCATTACAGTCACTGTCCATCAGCATAGTAAGATGCTATAGAATCACTACTCAACAAAGCATTTTTTAATCAAGGTATATACATTGTTTTTTAGGTCCAGTACTCCTGCACAGTAACAGACTACAGTATAGAGTAAACGTAACTTTCATATGCGCTGGGAAACCCCGACACTCATGGCCTTGCTTCCTCGCCGACTTTGCTTCATTGCCATGGTCTGGAACCGAGCCGGCAGTGTCTCTGAGGCGTGCCTGTGGTTCAGAGGCTCTTGACAGGCTTTGCAGACAGCTGCCCTGAGAGCCAGACTGGGCCTTGGGGGTCTGTCTCCCGCAGGCCTTTCCAGCACCAACTCTGACTGTTCACAACACTTGCTAATTTAATAAGCAAAGTGGAGCCTCAGTCTTCTCATGTGACCGCCGTGATTTCAGGCGAGGTGTCGCTAACGGTCCGCCAGCCATCTGTCCTTACTGTTCTGTCGCTGTGCTTGTCCTAAAGGAGTCCTTTGCCTCTTCTTGATTATCGTTTGCAGTCGCTTGGGCTCTTTCTATCCATTGTCCTGGCTGCAGATCCCACCTGCGACCCAGAACAGAGCAAGCATTTGGTGCCCAGGACCAGGGCGGGCACGATTGGCACCCCACGCCTGTGCTCTGGTCTGTGTGCTATTGACTACCAGGGCGTGTGGCTCCAGCTGCCCTGCCAGGAAAGAATCTCACTCCCAGTGCCAGTGAAAGCTGATACCAGTGGATTAGGGCAGCTGCTAGGAGATCTGTCAGAGGGGAGATAGCAGGATAGCATCTGAAGTTTATTGCACTTTAAGGAGCCCTCAGTAGAAAGGAAGGTTTCCACTGATGTTTGAAGAAATCTGTGTTTTAACTGAGCAGAGGCTTCGCCTCCTAAGGCAGCACGTTGATGTGGCTCCCTGAGAGATCCACTGTTGCCCTCACTGCCTGGCCAGGCAGAACCCTTGGGGGGCTACAGGGCTACTGTGCCTGGCAGAGGGCATCGAAGAGGACAACATGCACAAAGTAGTCACCCAGGGACTCTGGTCAGCCTCTGAAATTGCTTTAAGAGCTTGAAGTGCTATAAAAACCACGGTGAGTATTAGAGCATAGGGCAAGCATGCAGTTCCCTCCAGGTTTGCATTTGCGCCTTGCTCTAGGACTAGTCAGCCCCACACCCCCCCTCCAGGAATGCTGGGCTTGACCAGGGATTGAGGAGCCGAGCCAGCCATGGTGCTGGCTTTCACGTGGCAGTGCTGTGGGGACCCCAGCTCTTCCCGGGCACCCTCAGTGCTGAGGCTCTTCTAACCTGGCTCTGATTTCTCCTCAGATGCTGAAGTTCCGGACTGTGCATGGGGGCCTGAGGGTCCTGGGCATCCGCCGCACCTCCACTGCCCCTGCTGCCTCTCCAAACGTCCGGCGTCTGGAGTACAAGCCCATCAAGAAAGTCATGGTGGCCAACAGAGGTGAGCCCCTGGGGCCTGTGAGAAGAGCCAGGCCTCCAGCCCGGCCGTAGCTTTTCTCTTCTGCCCCTGCACTGTACCCAGCTCCCCACCCTTCAGCCTGCTGTTCTTAGGACTCAGGAATCTAAGTTCTCATCCCTATGCCTCTGCCCCCAAGGGGAGATCGCCATCCGCGTGTTCCGGGCCTGCACAGAGCTGGGCATCCGCACTGTGGCTGTCTACTCGGAGCAGGACACAGGCCAGATGCACCGGCAGAAAGCAGACGAAGCCTACCTCATTGGCCGCGGTCTTGCCCCAGTGCAGGCCTATTTGCACATCCCAGACATCATCAAGGTGGCCAAGGTAAGCCAGGCTGGGGGTCTCTTGAGGGCCAGGCCTTGGTCGTGTGCCTTCCCTGTGCCATGCGTGGCCATGACACTAACTGGATGGATGGGTAGATAGATGGATGGCAAGTGAGGTGGGGAAGGAGCAAGGGTCGTAGGGTTTAGTCAGGGCCTGTGTGAAAGAATTTGAGGGTACTCCACTCTCTGGGCCCTCACCCCCAGGAGAACAATGTGGACGCAGTGCACCCTGGCTATGGGTTCCTGTCGGAGCGAGCAGACTTCGCCCAGGCCTGCCAGGATGCCGGGGTCCGGTTCATTGGGCCAAGCCCAGAGGTGGTCCGCAAGATGGGAGACAAGGTGGAGGCCCGGGCCATCGCCATTGCTGCAGGTGTGTGCCAGACAAGCCATGGGGGCTGTGCAGCTATCTAAGAGGGCCCACCCCGGGAAGGGGTTGGTGGCTTTTGGCAGGGATTCCAGCTTGTAAAAGAGCTCTGTGTGCCTGTCTCTCTACAGGTGTCCCTGTGGTCCCTGGCACAGATGCCCCCATCACGTCCCTGCACGAGGCCCATGAGTTCTCCAATACCTACGGCTTCCCCATTATCTTCAAGGCTGCCTATGGAGGCGGGGGACGTGGCATGAGGGTTGTGCACAGCTATGAGGTGAGCAGAATCCCGGAGCTGGGAGCCTGGCTGGGCTGCTGTGGGCCCCCAAAAAGCAGACTGTGGGGTTCTGGGGTGGGCAGGGTCATGCAGAGTGTGAGGCACAGCCATGGGGCTTAACATCTGCTTGGCCCTCACCTGCCCCCCAGGAGCTGGAGGAGAACTACACCCGGGCCTACTCAGAGGCTCTGGCCGCCTTTGGGAACGGGGCACTGTTTGTGGAGAAGTTCATTGAGAAGCCACGCCACATTGAGGTGCAGATCCTGGGTGAGTGGGGGGCGTTCCGCCGCCTGCAGTGTGGGGCAGGGCCCGAGCAGGCTTATCTCAGGGCTGGCAGCAGCAGGCCTCTGGGATGGCTCCAGGGCCTCTCCCTCGGGAACCCCCCCAGGGCGGAGGGCTCTGGGGCCCGGGCTGGTCAGGGCCCCAGGGCCTTGGTTGTGGGAGCTTCTTTCTAGCTACCCCCACTGCTGGAGGTGGGCACTGACTGGCCACAGTGGTTGTGTGGGGCTGATGGGAATTCAGGTATTTAGGTCCCAGGAGAAGCTGAGCCCAGTTTACCTCCCACCCCAGGGGACCAGCACGGGAACGTTCTGCACTTGTATGAACGAGACTGCTCCATCCAGCGGCGGCACCAGAAGGTGGTCGAGATCGCCCCTGCTGCCCACCTGGACCCCCAGCTGCGGGCCCGGCTCACCGGCGACTCTGTCAGACTTGCTAAACAGGTGAAGGGCAGGGGCTCTCAGGGTCAGAGTGACCACAGGCTTGCTCCCAGCTTCTGCTGGCCCAGGCCTCATAGCCTGCGGTCCCTGGGGTCCCCGTGTGGACACCTCCTGGGGAGCAAGGCCACAAAGTGACCCTAGGAGGGGCAGAGGAAGAAGCCTCTTGGAAGATGGAGGGGACCTTGGCATCCTCACTGTGTGAGGGCAGAGGTGCTGGGCCCAGAGGCCAAGCCTAGAGTCAAGAAAGGCTGCGAAGATCCCTCAGGGAGAGACCGCCGGCTGTGCCCCACCCACCTTTCCCACAGGTGGAGCCTCTGTGTGGCACCAACACACCCGGGACAACAGGCATGAGATTCAGCAGATTCTGCCCAGATTTGGAAACATGATGGTGGCGTTTCTTCCTTGCTCATTCTTCACGTCCCTGCTTCATCACATTTATTGCAACCTCTTTGCTCTTAGGGTCCTCCCTTTGCCAGTCTCTGCCCTCGGGCGTGGGTGAAGGTGGGAGATGGCGGCTGGCCGCCCAGCACCTGCCTTGGCCAGACCTGGAGCAGGGTCCTGCTGCCCGCTCTTCTGTGCCCTCCCACCCCCACCCCCACTCGAGTCCAAGCATCCTGTGCCCGGCTCCCCGCCCCCCTATGGGAGCCCCGCCTGAGAGCCCCCGTTCCTGTCTGCCTGCCCAGGGTCCTGGTCCTGCTGTGCTCCCAGAGCTGCACGCCCTCAGCAGCCCTCTGGAAGAGATGACAGCAGAAGGTTCTGTACCTTCCCCAGACTGAAACCAGGGCTTGTGCCCTGCAGTGAGGCTGCAGCCACAATTAATAAGAGGAGCTGATTAGGGTCTAGTTTAGAGTTGAGAATTGGTAACGTCATATGAGGAATTTGGTCTTATTTCCTGCTTTCTGCCACATCTCATTCCATAGCAGATTTGAGGGAGTGGATTAAAATCTGGCTTGTGGTCTTGTGGGACCAAAGTAAAACTGGAATAAGGGTTGAATTTTGAATTAGAATCATCATTGGTTGGTTCCTTGCAAATGATGTCTCTTGGAGTCATGGCCAGAGGTGGTGTTGGAGTGGAGGGGAACTTTCTGGAAAATCTTGCAAAGATGAGAAAAGTCCAGGAGAGGACCTGTGCCCCAAACCAAGGAGGCCTCCAGGGGGAGGAGCCCCAGTTGGGGGTGGGTGGGAGCTTCTGCTGATGTCTGGCCCCAGACTAGTAGCCATCTGAGGCTCCCTTTGGAGTCCTGGGGAGACGTCCAGGCAGGGCCCAGATATGGGTTCTGGCACTTGCCCCCCTGGGTAGGGCTGGTGGGCTGCCTGCCATCTCCTGGGGCAGGGCTTGTTGCATCTCTTCTGTTGTGGCACTGCCCTGGGGGGAGACTGATCCCCTCGGGGCTGCCTCACCCACCCCGGCTCACGCAGCCGCCCCACAGGTGGGCTACGAGAACGCTGGCACCGCAGAGTTCCTGGTGGACAAGCACGGCAAGCACTACTTCATCGAGGTCAACTCCCGCCTGCAGGTGGAGCACACGGTCACGGAGGAGATCACCGAGTGAGCCGGGGCTCCGCGGGACAGGCCCAGGAGCTGTAGATGGCCTGGAGGGTGGGAAGGGGTGTCACCTGTGTGTTTTGAGATGTTTCGTCGGGCGGCTGCTGAAGAGCAGGGCGGCCATGAGCTCAGCTCACTCTTCTCTGCAGTGAATGTGGTCAGGGATCTGGTGCTGACTTCTCACAAAAACCTTACCTGGTGGTTGTTAAGAATTAAGGAGCAAATAACAAGGATTGAGCCCCGCCCCTCAGAATTAGCACGCTGAGGATGCCCACCGTGCTGCGCTGTGTGTCGGGTGAATGTGCCGATTGTCCCCATTTTTCAGATGAGGAAACTGAAGCTCAAAGGTTAAGAGACCTGCCCAAGGTCACATAGCCCTCCCTCTCTCTCCAGCCCTGTGCTGTGTTGCCTGTACCCACTCTAAATCTTTGGTTTCATTCCCTCTTTATTTTCTGAATAGTTTGACATAATTTGAGTTTTCTATACAAACCTAAGTTTTGTATAGAATTCTTATTCTACTTTTTAAATTCAGTATTTGTTGAAGGCCTTCCCCCAGGCCATTATTCTTTCTACACGCTTCTAGTGGCTGCCCACTACTCCACCATCTGTGAATTTGGTGACTGACTTCCATGGGCCTCTGTTAGTACACAGTAGGTGGCCTGTGCCTTCTTGGCTACTGAGGGTGCGCAGCTAGCGGCCGCCAGTGCTGTGCCTCCGGCTGCTGCCTTTGAAGAGTCCCGGGGCCCAGTGCTGTCAGTGGGGCCACCGAGCGAAGGATGAGCAGTGCGGGCCTGATTAGCCTCCTGGATTGCCTGTTCTCCGGCACTGAGTATATAGACATTTTTTAGAGACTGCCCATTTTTATAAACAATTAAAATGGTCTTTCATTGTTTTAAAATACATATTGGCTTTGGGCCAGTCCATCCCACCATGGAACTCTCCTGACAGCTCCTTCCCTGACCCCTGACCCACCTGAGACTGAGGCAGCTGCATGGTGCCCCCCTGTGTCCAGCAGGTGCATGGAGGCCCCCCAGACTCCCTGCTCTCTTGAGGCAAAAGCTAAGTCCAGGGATATGACCCAGTGTCATACTCTGGCACACAACACTTTTCCCTATCGTGCTGCTGTGAAATTGTTGTTGCTCTTGAGCCTGCTGGGAGCCTGCTCTGCTGAGGACAGACGTCTGCTTGCTGGGGAGTGCAGACTTGGTGTCAGGCACGGATTTTGGTGCAGGTTCCTCCCAGGTCACTGCAGCCTCTCTGACCCTCGGACTCCTCTGACAGGAATGACAGCCTTTCAGAGCGTTACTGTGGAGAGAGAGCTTGGGAAGAGCACAGCCTTAGTCCATGGCGCGGTCACGTGGCGATCTGTGGCCATCAGCACTACTGAAGTGGCTTCGCAGGAAATACAAGGCACTGCGGACAGTCTGCCAGGGCAGTTTCCAGGCTGTCCTTACCACAGGCCTCGGAGACAATACATTTAAAACCTTGAGTTTTTTTTTAACAGCTGTTCCACTTGGATTGCTGCTGTCCCTAGGAACATGGCAGTCAAGGAGGCTGAGCTTGTAACGCCATGCGTATTTGGAGAGCTTTGTAGTCTTAAGACCTTCTCTGGGGGTCGTGGACACAAGCCCCTGGCTGCAGCATAGCTCTTGGAGGATGGCACCCTGACCTACCTGCCTGGACCCTCCAACACTGTGGTCCCCATTTCAGTGAGCCTGGCCCTCACAACCCTGTTCTCTTGCAAACTGCACCTCCCCATACACAGTGTAGGACATACCACTCTAAGAACAGGGTGCCTGAGGCTTCAAATCCAGCCTTGATGAAGGGAGGGCTTAGGGGAGGCAGGAGACCCTAGGGAGAAAGGAGGCAGGTACGGGTGTCCTGGCTGGGCCCCTCTGGCCGCCACGCTCTCCTCATTCAGACTGCATTTCCCAGCCCTAGTGGGCACAGGGCAGGGCCGCAGGACTAGGCGGAAGGAGCTGGCTGCCTGGGTTGGTGAAGAGCCAGCAGGCAGGGCTGGGCGGGCGGGCCGGGGCCCCGTCTGTGTGCAGACACCCCCCTCGTCCACCCCCTCTCATGCTCCTCCCCTGTTCCTGCAGTGTGGACCTCGTCCACGCCCAGATCCATGTGGCGGAGGGCCGGAGCTTGCCTGACCTGGGCCTGCGGCAGGAGAACATCCGCATCAATGGCTGTGCCATCCAGTGCCGGGTCACCACCGAGGACCCTGCGCGCAGCTTTCAGCCGGACACAGGCCGCATTGAGGTAGGCCGATGTCCCGGCAGCATTGCCGGTCTCCGTCTGTTGGCAGGCCCTCCCTGCCACACTGCTGCTCTGAGGGCCATGAAGGAGCCTGCATTCGGGCTGCTCTGAAGCTGGCTCAGAATACGCGGGAGCTGTGCTTTCCACAGAGAGACTGCCACATGCACAGGCCACACAGCCAGTGAGGACTCACATGGAACAGGGAGCAAGCCACCTGGGGGCCCAATGCAGGGTCCCTAGAAACGAAGCCCAGGTCCTCCATCTGGCTTCTCCCAAGAGCCCCAAAGACAGAGCAGAGCTGCTGGCCTCTGTCCTGCTTCCGTCCTGGGAGAGGGTGGCTGGCAACACAGGACCCAGGTGTGCAGCAGAGGCTTGGCTCTGGCTGTCCCCATGGAGGCCGTCACCGGGATGAGGGAGGGAGGTGGGCATCTGGTGGGAGGCAGAGAAGGGACGAGAGGGCATGGCGGGACAGTAAGGAGGCCTGTGGCTTTGGGCATGAGCCACCTGGCCTCTGCAGGGTGCCTTTTGCCTGGCACTCTGTCTCAGACTGGCCAAGAACACCTCTGATCCTGGGCGTCAGCGGTGCTGCGCCAGCTCTGCTGGTTTGACGCCTCCCCATCTGGCCTGTGCACCCGAGGAAGCAGGACACGTGTGGAGGCTCAGGTTCTGCTTTGGAGTCCAGGGAGGAGGCTGAAAACCACTCAAGACGGATACTGGCTTTCTGAGGAGCAAGTCACGTGGGGAGGGAAGGGAAGGGGTGGAGCTGGGAGGCCGGAGGCAGGGAGGCAGAGAGCGGCCACCAGGATTCTGTGTGGGGGCAGTGCGGGGCTGGAGGTGCGGGCCAGCCCCCCAGCGGGCAGACCCCCGACTTCCGCGTCCTGCGGCGCGACGCTGTCTCACTCCACCTCCACACAAGGCCTGGCTCCTCTGAGCCTGGTTCACCACAGAATATTTTTAGCTGACAGTTCCTGCTCACGGCTGAGTGCTCATCCTTAAATATTTTATCAAGTTCCTTTTTATCGAGCACAGGCCCGGGTCCCATAGAAGTAGGAACATGGTGCGGTGTACGCCCTGCCCGCTGGGTGGACCCTCCCCCCCAGTCCCCCCTGCGCACCCCCCACCCCCGCAGATGCTCCTGTGGTGGAGTCAGCCCCAGACACCCCAGCACCGTGCTCCCCCCTGCGGCCCTCTCCCCATCAGGCTGCTCCCTGTCCCTCTGCCCACGAGTCTTCCCTGACCCGTCCCAGGCCTCCCCCTGTCCCTCCGCTTCTCCCCTCTTGGAAGGAAGGGGAAGGAAAAGTGGGGACACTGGGGACTTGTCAGTTCAACCTCTTGGCCTGCCTTGCCCGTCCTGCTGCGTCCCTGCCACCACCCTGTATTTCCTGTGTATCCCCTCCGCCACCCTGCCAGGAGCCCTGTGCAAGCAGGGACTCTGCCCAGCACGTGGTGGGCACCGAGGCCTGTGGAATGAATGAGCAAACGAATGGATCCAAAAGGGAGAAGAGTTGGTCAGGCAGGTGGGTGGAAGGTCAGTGGGATACTGCCCTGGGGCCAGAGGTGCAGGGCTGGCCCTGCCTACCTGGGGCCCCTCTGTGCTCTGCTGGGCTTTGTCACCTCGAGCACTGGGCATGGAGCCCTGGGGCTGGCAGGACATGGCCTCCCCTTCCCTTCTTTTGTTCCCTTGCCCAGTCAGCTCCCCTTGAGGAATCAGTGCCAGTGTTCATCACTGGGGCAGTGAGTCCCCGGGTTCACCAGTAGAGATCAAGCAGAACTTCACAAGCCAGAGCTGGGGATGACCTGTGTGCCCCTGTGCCAGCCCACACCATTGCCAGCCAGGGCAGGAGCCACATCTGACTCTGCTGCCTTCCCTGCAGGTGTTCCGGAGCGGAGAGGGCATGGGCATCCGCCTGGATAATGCTTCTGCCTTCCAGGGAGCCGTCATCTCCCCCCATTATGACTCCCTGCTGGTCAAAGTCATCGCCCACGGCAAAGACCACCCCACAGCCGCCACCAAGATGAGCCGAGCCCTTGCCGAGTTCCGAGTCCGAGGCGTGAAGGTGGGAGGCCCGCAGGCGCTGCCTGCCTCGGGGTGCCGTCTTTGCTCAGTCCCTCCTCTTCGCTGCACGGCTTGTTCTCTCCTTGCTGCTCTTGGTCACTGCTGCTGCCAGGCCTGCGGGGTCCCTGGGGGCTGGCCTGGGACTGGGCCCCTCAGATGCTCTCCTGGGGCACCGGCCCCCAGCCAGTCTGGGGTCCTGCTCTCAGGAGCCCCACACTCCTTCCTGCTCTCTCGGCTTAGATCATCTGGAGCCTGTGTGCATCCACATTTTGCCAGGCCTCCCTTTTGGAAATTCTGACCCCACAGGTTTGGGTGGGGCCCCAGAGCCTATGTTTTGAATAGCCCTCCAGGTAATTATTAATTCCAGGAAAATGGGGATGTTCTGGATTAGGGCATAAGCCCATGTGGATGAGGCTGCTTCACAGAGCCAGGCTCCTGCCCTCACTGCCCCTTCCCTCCGCCTGGCACACTATTTTAGGGGCAGCCCAGAAGGAAAGCGGCAGAGGGAGGCCTGGCCCGTCTTAGGGGCCTGGCAGCCTGGGTGCTGTGCAAGGATCTGAAATGCCCATTGGCCTCATGGTTGGGCCCCATTACCCTCGTCTGTGGCTAGAGATGAAATGGAAACCATATACTGTCTTGTCCTTGGGGCCAGTGCTGCCCACATATTCGTGGGCATCTCCCTT
This sequence comes from Manis javanica, assembly GCF_040802235.1. NCBI lineage: Eukaryota > Metazoa > Chordata > Mammalia > Pholidota > Manidae > Manis > Manis javanica. The sequence goes on from NC_133166.1 coordinate 114,960,760, forward strand.
CATCAGACTCTGGGGGGCTAGAAGAGCAGGAGAACGGGGCCCTGCCTGGGACTGCACCGCCAGCCTGCTGGGAGGGGTGCCTGCCAGGTGGATTCCCTCCCCCAGTTCTGGGGGTCCCCAAAGGACGGCCACCTGCCACATAGGATGCCCACCCTTGCCCACTGCACGCTGGCTGTGCTGGGGCATGGTTAGTGGCCGTCCGAGCGGCCTTCTCTCCGTTCCTCCCTGCCCTGCCCGGGGGGCATATGCTGGCCCCTTAGTGCCCTGTCCTGGCCCTGTGGTGTGTCCTGCAGGTGCCCTGTGGGGGCAGCCTTTCTGAGCAGCTTGTGGGGGGAGGGAAGGAGGAAGCGAGCTGTGGCCTCTCCTGTCCCTCTACTCTCAGCCCACCTTGGAGGGATCACTGCTCCCCAGGTGCTGGGCAGTCCCTGTGCGGATCCCGAGGAGCCTTGGGATACCTGGCCAGTCGCCATGTGCTCAGCCCACTTCTCTCTGAGGGGGCTTGCTCTTCCTGGCATGGAGTTCTGGGGCTGCTTCTGGGCTGGGTGGCCAGTGTGCATGGCGACCCCACTGGGGGGCCTGGCTGCCCCAGCCCTCACCTGCCCGCCCGTTGCTCCGTGTTGTCCTTGTTGGTGACCCTGGGCCATCGGACCCCCCACTTGTCCCGCAGCCAGGAGGGCTCACGAGTACCCGCTACATTAGAGCCCTGAAGGTGGAGGAGGGAGAAAAGGGCCATGGGCCCGCGAGGTGGACGGCAGGGAGGCCAGCTGCAGGACACCTGTTTCTGGTTCCTGGGGTCTCCAGGGCCCCCCCAAATGTGCGCCCAGATGAGGCCCCTGGCTCCTGCCATGCCTGGAGCCTCCTGCCAACCCTGCATCTGCCACCCAGCAGCTCCTTGCCCCTGCCAGCCTGCATGCCGCTGCCCTGCCTCCCCCTCAGCCCTGTGCCTCCTTGGCCCTCTCTCCATGGTCCCCTGGACAGCTCGCGCCCCCCTGCTCTTCTCTGTTGAGAACCTTGCTTCATTTATTTACATCAGGATCTGGCTTCAGTCACATTCAGGTATGTTCTAGAGCTAGGAGAGCAGGCATGTGAGCATGTCAACACTGTGCAAACCCACACGTGTGCGAGCTTGACCTGTATATGTGCACATACACACATTGCTCCAGCTCTCACCGGGCTGCCCCAGGGCCATGGCACACCTCACACAGAAATGCCCACAGACCCCTTGCCACGTGTGCTGCCCTGCTGCTGCCCAGGCACCACCACAGGCCTTGGAGTGCTGGCAGCCACCCTCCACAGCAGGTCCCAGGCACCTGCATGTTCTTAAAGCCCCTGGGTATGCCTGGCACAGGTGGAGAACCACACATGCCTGGGAGTGTCTGTGTGCGTGGCACTGGCGCCTCCCAGCCCGTGCCCAGGAGCAGCGACCTTTGAGGAGGCTGGCAGGGATTGGGCCCAGAGGAAGCAGGGCACTCCACCCCTGGACTGTGGCTCCATGGGATGGGATGGGATGGTACTAGAGAGGGCAGTGGTCATGCGGGTACGAGAAACCCCTGGGTTTTGCCCCTCCAGTGTCCAGCAAGGAATGTTTGACTCCGTCTTCCCAGACCAGCCAAGAGCAGGGCCACGGGAACATCAGGAGAGCAGCTGGGAGCTGAGATCTTCCTGCTCAGGGCCTGTGGCCCTGACAGGGACTTCGCAGAGGGTCGCGGGCTGACAGCAGGGCAGTGGGATTCCAAGCCCTTTTCCAATCCCTATGGGCTAACATTTTACAAATCTAGAAGGTGCCTCGAGAGATAATGTACAAGATCATCACCAGCCGGATCCATGGGGACCTTCCTGCTGAATTAAGAATGCCAGCCCAGGCCCTACGCCCCAGGGTTGTGCCATCCCCCACCTGCTCACACTGTGGCTGTAACGCCCATGCTGGTGCGGGGGCTACACATTCCAGCCACATTGTGCTGGGCACAGGTGCAGGGCACAGAGGGCTCAGGTACCCAGTGAGTCCAGCTATCCAGGGGCAGACCTGCCCACTCCGGGCAGGAGGCACCACACCCAAGCACTCAGCTCAGACACGAGGTAGCCAAGGGCTGCCTCCAAGGGGCTGGCAGCCCAGCTCCTACCCTGTTCTGGGCATGCCTCCACCAGCCCGTGTGTCTCCTCTCAGAGAGCCTAGCAGGATGAGACCAGAGACTAGCACTGAGGTGTCCCCAACAATTTTATTATAAAGAAAAACAAGACTCGCATTTGGTGGCTGCAGCCCCTGCCTTGGTGACTGTGAGCACCTGTTGGAAGGACCTGTCCCCTTACACCTGTCTGGAGGCCAGAAGCAGGGAAAGGGCCCCCTGTCTTGCCAAGCACAAAGGGGCCTGAGGTACCGAGGGTAAAACCGGGAGGGACTCCCAGGCAGCACTGGCCACAAGGCCAGGCAGCTGTCCACCCTGCACCCTCCACCCCTTCCCCAGCCCATCCTGGGCCGACTCCCCCTCACACCACACTCTCTTCCAGCCGCTCTGCACTGCCCCCCACTCCCCGGCACCCCACCCCAAGTAGCCCCCCATGCACAGAGTGGCTCCGTCGTGTCCAGGCTCCTCCAAGGCGCCTGGCGTAGCCATAGCACCCACTGGCATCTCCCAGGTCCAGGGAGCAGCTGCGCTGGGGGCGAGGAGGGGGGCTCCGAGGGGCATGGGTCTTGGGTGTGGGGCTGGGGCCTCCATTGGTCTGGGACTGGACATGGCTGAGCTTGAGGGGCAGGCGGCCATTCCCAGCCCGGCCCCGAACCAGCAAGGCCACAGTGAAGACCAGTAAGGCAGCCACGAGCACCCCCCCAACAGCCACGGTCAGGGTCCCGCCCAGCACGTGGGCCTGCAGGGCATGGCACAGGGGTGTGGCTGGCAGTGTGGAGAAGTGAGCACAGCCCAGCAACCTGGTGGCTGTGAGGTCAGAAGGCCCAGCGGTGGGGGACAGGGCCAGCAGGCAGAGGTCATAGTCGGCACCAGGGACCAGGTGCTTCAGCAGGAAGTGGTGGCTGGAGGCTGGGACGATCCTGCAGGCAAGGGCAGGTGGTCAAAGTCCAGGCATCAGGGTCCAGGCCCCAGCCCCCACCCACAGAGCCTCAAAGTCCCCTTCACAGCCCAGCCCTGCCATCCTCACTGTGTGCACCCAAGTCCCAGCTCTGAACACCTCCCTCCTCTAGGACCACATGGGCCTCATGCTCCCTCAAGAGGGCAGCGATTAAGACAGGCATGCATGTTGGCACTGGAAACAGTGCAAGGGAACAAACAGGTGTGTGTGTTGACACACAGGCCCAGGGCAGGCTGAGGAGGCGGTGGAGAACCATATCAGAGCCAGAAATAACGTGCACGTGCAGCCCAGCCTATGGGCTTAAACGGACACCAACCACAGGAGGCCTGTGCTCAGCCACGCCTGGGAGAGCTTGCAGCCACAGCTCACCTCCCCCTGGTGCTGGACCCTCCCCTCCTGCTACAGCCCCGGCACAGCCCAGGCAGCTCAGGAGCTGAGGAGGGGAACATGGTAGTGCCCAGGGACAGAAAAGAAGCAGGACCTGCGGCCAAGCCTGGAGGGTGGGGTAGAGCTCAGAGGAGGGCAGCTAGGAGTGAAGTGGGGGCCTCAGGCCGCACAGTGTATCCTCACCGGTAGATGAGGGTCTCATCCTCGCTGCTGTTGTACTGGATTTGGAACATCCACACAGGGTCCGCTGGCCGCCCTGGGCCCCAGCTTACCAGCCCTGATGTTGCTGTTACCTCTGTCACCTGCACTGCTGGCTCGGACTCCAGCGACCCCTCGCCCTCGGCGGCGGTGCGGGCTGAGGCAGCAATGTCCGAGGGCCCCGGGCGGCCACCCTCAGCACTGCCGTTCCCACTGTGAGGCAAGGCCAGCACCCGTAACTCTACCCGGGCTGTGGCCTCTCCAGCAGGGTTGGTGGCAATACAGGTGTAGTCCCCTGCGTCCCCGGAGCCCGTCACCCCAATCTCCAGGGTCCCGTTGGGGAAAGCCCGGGCTCGGGAGGAGTTGCCAACCAGCCGGTCATCGGGGCCAACCCAGTGCATGGTGGGCACAGGGTCGCCAAGGGCCCGGCAGCGCAGTGTGGCCCGCTGGCCCTCCAGCACCCAGAGGCGCTGCGTGTGACGGGCAATGAGGGGTGGCTCACAGGAGAACTCGCCCTCGGGCACTGCCCAGAAGTAGCGGCCAGCCAGGCCTGGTGGGGAGGCGCAGGTCTCCAGGTCGTCAGGCCGTGCCAGCCGCCGCAGCCACAGCAGCTCACAGTTGCAGTGCAGGGGGTTCCCGCTGAAGCTCAGCACCAGGGGGGCAGGCGAGGCCTCTGCGTCACGCCCCCGGGAGAAGAGTGGGTCAGGCGCCAGCGTGGCCAGGCGGTTGGAGGTGAGGTCAAGGCGGGAGAGCTGGCTGAGCTGGGCAAAGGCGCCTGGGGGCAGTGCGTCGATGAGGTTGTGGTCCAGGTTGAGGGTGTGCAAGGCCGGCATGGCACCGATGCCGGCCCAGGGCACCTGCCGCAGGTTGTTATAGGACAGGTCTAGGTCCTCCAGGCTGTCCAGGAAGTCATCAAAGGCTCCTGGCGAAATTCGGCCCAGCTGGTTGCCACTGAGGATGAGGTGCTGCAGGTTGACGGGGCCCCGCAGGCTCCCAGCACCCAGCTCCACCAGCCTGTTGCCATCCAGGTGCAGGGAGCGCAAACTCTCCAGGTCCCCGAAGGCGCGGGCCCCGATTCGGGTGATGGCGTTTCGGGACAGTGTCAGGTCCACTAGCCCCGTCATGTTGCGGAAGTCTGGCGGCCCCAAGGCCTGGATGAAGTTGTCAGCCAGCCGCAGTTCCACTGTGCGCCGGTCCACGTTGGGTGGCACAAACAGCAGGCCTCGGTGGGCACAGAGGGTGCTGAGTGATTCAGACAGGTTCTGGCAGACGCAGGGCAGTGGGCAGGCGGCCGCTCCACTGGCCAGCAGCAGCAGGAGGAGCGGCGGTGCCATGGCGGGCGCCTGTGGGAACGGGGCACCCAGGCACAGGTGGGGCTGGTGCAGGCGGCCGCTGCACCCAGGGCCAGAGGCCTCAGGGGCCCCTCTAGGGCTGAAGGAAGGCCGGGCCTGAGGGCCAGGCCCCCGAAGTAAAGGTCACATTTCCCAAGCAGGTAGGGGGAGACAGGCTCTAGGGACAAGGTGAGGCGTGAAGCAGGAAGCGGAGGTGGGCAGGAGAGCAGGGAGGGTCCCGGAACTTCCTTTTCCTGGTGGCTGCAGGAATCACCATACCCCCTATCCTCTTCGCCGCCTGGGAAGGAGCCCCCCAAACCTCTCCCGCGGCCCGTCGCCCCTCCTTCGCCAGCCCCGCGCGCTGTGCCCCGTGGCCCCCCTCACCTGGCGTCCGTAGCTCAGGGGGCGCGGGCCGGCCTCCCAGAGGGCCCGGCCGGCCCCTGCCGACTCCAGGCGGCTCTCCCGCGGGGGCGAGGCCCGGGGCTGACCGGCCGCCAGCGGCGTGCCCTCCGGCCCATGGCTCTCGGGCCCGCGGCCCCGGCTCACTCGGTTCTCGGCACCTTTTCCCGGCGCTGCTCGCGGCGGCGGCGGCGGCGGCGGCGGCGGCGGCGACAGGCAGGCGGGTGCGCGCTAGCGAGCACGCGCTCCGCGGACACGCACGTGGAGGGCGGACGGGAGGGGCGCGCAGGGATCCACCCGGGCCGGCTCCCGAGGTCACGGGGACACGCGGCTACTGCAGCGCCCACGGGTGGCTCCCGGTCACGCCTGAGGCCCGGGCCGGCGCGGGCCCGCCGCGCAGTCCCCCGGCGCTGCCGCAGCGCACTCACCCTGGCACAGGCGCGCGCGCCCCCGGCCACCCTGGCGCCCCAGCATCCTGCACCGTACGGGCTCCTGCCGCCGTTGCGCGGACCGTCACTCTGCAGACAGCCAGACAAAGCACCAGCTCGCGGGCCCTTTCACCATCTCTCCGAGACGCAAGTCTTTGTCACATGTCGCTGGGCACACTCCCCAACACACCCACACACGCCCACTCGTACGTCCCCGCACCCATAGGCAGGGCCGGACGCAAACCAGCCGTTGCCGGGACCCTCGCATTCACAGACACACGCTGAAGGTCATAACCGCTCTGCATCACCGAGTCACGTGGAGGGTCCCCAACCGGCACGGGGCCTGCGGAGGGTGGGGGCTGGGGCGACGCCCCCGGTAGGCCCGCTGCAGGGTGAGACCCAGAGGGCTCGGCCTCCGGGCTGGCGCCCCGCCCCCGCGCACACCCCTCCCTCTCCGCCGGCTTTCCGCCCCTCTCCGCCCCGCCCGCGCTCTGGAGCCAACCGGCCTCCGCTTCCGGCCCGATTGGTCTGCGCCGCGCGGTTTCCCGGCAGGCAGGCGGCGGCACTGTTTGAAGCAGCGCGTCGGTGCACCTCGCCCGCTGGCAGCTCCCCTCCCTTTCTGCCCGTGTGGCCCGTTTCCTTGGGGAAGCGGCGGGAGGGGCTCGGCTCGACCGAGAAAGGGCTCCCGTGGTTTGTGTGTCGGGGGCGGGTGGAGTGGTTGCCTTACTGCCTCCGTGAGCCGGGTTTTGCGTGGGAGCGCCGAGGGCTTGGAACCCGGTCGGGCACCCTGGTCCATCGTGACCCGCCCGGTTGGGAAACTGGGAGCCTCCACCTTGTTCGGGTTATTTTCTAGTCTTCCGCTGGACCCCTTTCCTCCTCTCCAGACCTTCCTAGGGGCTGGGTGGGGTGGGAACTCAGGGAACAGAGAACTCTGACCCTGCCTGGTACAGCAGGCAACCTTGAGCAAGTTATTTAACAACGAAAACAGTTTTCTCCTGCCGAGTGCTAGTGGTGTGTACTTAGGCACTTCGTGGGGGCGAGAAGAGAGGAAATGCTCACCCTCAGGACAGCTGGAAGCGATTTTTACCGTTGCTCTTTCCCGGGCTTGAGCTGGCCCGTGTGTAAAATGAAAGCACTGGTGTCTAGTCCAGCTCAACTCCGGTGCTCTGTGGTAGCAGACATTTCTTTGTTCTCTTCTCCCCATCAAAAATGTTTTCATTCACTGCAAACATGCATGCTTACTGGCATCCATCTTGAGCTGCCCTGTGGTGGGAGATTGGGCACATTGGGAACCAGATGGGCCTGGTTTCTGCCTCCATGGATCTTACAGCACAGAGGGGATGACAGAGCCTTTCACCATTACAGAGGAAAAGGGACCTTTGTAAAGAGAAATGCAGGTGGGACACGGAAGCCTCTGAGGCTCCTTCTCACCCCTCTGTGCTTCTAGATTCTTTAAGTGGCTTAATTGGTGTTCTTTCAAATGCCATGCCTAGGTCCAGTTGAAATGTCCCCATCTGCTTAGGAGGGGTAAGAGCTAGTCTCAGGGACAGGAAGGCAGACCTGTCACTGGACAGGCGCAAGGCCACGTTGGCAGTGACCACCTGTGGGACACTGGTGGGGAAGGCACCCTCCTACCCCCCGCAGCCAGGGCTCCAGGTTATAAGAGCACTAGGGGGACATGTAGGAGCTCAGAGGAGCAACAGGACCCAGCAGCACATGCTAGGACTGGAGTCCCTACTAAGTACCCACAGAGATCACGAATGGGTGACATGTGGAGATGCACAGGCACACTGGAAACCCAGCCATGTGACCTCAGTCATGGGACACCCCACAGCACTGGCTCCCTGGCCCCCTTGTGGCCTCTATGTTGGACTTGCTCTGCCCCAGCTTCATGCCGTCATGAAGCTATTCAGTGAGCAGAACTGAGGGCCCCTGTGCACAGAGCACATGGACACAGGCCCCTCAGACAGCACCCCTGCCCCCATAGCCCTCCCATGGGTAAGGAATGCGGGCAAGCAACAAATAATGAGGCCGCTCACCGGGTGTGTGCGGCCCTGATGTGAGGGTGGAAGGTGAGGTCAGAGAAGGCCTCTGAGTTTAGACTCCCAGGAAGAGCTTGCCAAACAGGTGCAAAGGTGTGGATATATGAAAGCACAAGGCAAGTGTGGTGGGTGGCCATGAGGAGGGAGCCTGGCAGGAGGCACGCCTCGAGACAGTGGGTCATAGCGCCTAGAGGTGGCCACGGTGGAATGATCTGGCTTGCCTAGTGGTGAGGAGGAGCCGGGGGTGATGGCATATAGGTTTTGTGACAGGGCAGACGGTGAGGCACCCAGCACAAGGCAGAGGGCCAGGTAAGAGGCTGTTTTGGATTTGAGCTTGTGTAAGGGCCACACAAGGAAAGGTGGTCAAAAGGCATTTTGACATTAGGGTCTTGGCTCTGGAGCTGGAGGCCCAGGACAAGGCCACCTGGGAGAGGGTTGTGTGAGGACAGGCCCAGTGACAGCCTTAAGAACTCCATCCTGCAGGGGTGCTAGGCGCCTCCAGCGGGGACTGGGGCGGGGGAGGAGGGCAAGAGGTCTTGGAAACCCAGGGAGAAAGTGTTCAGTGGGAGCTGTTAGCAAGAAAAAGGTGGGGGAGTGCCCCCTGGACTCAGCTGTGGTGAGGGGCCGTAGTGAGACCCGCAGAGCGCGGCGTGTGTGTGTGGAGGGCAGGAAGGTGGCCCAAGGTTGAGAGCCCTTCAAGAAGAGTAGTGGGAGAGCAGGAGGTGGCTGCTCGCCCTGCGTGGCACAGGCCACGTGGAGGGGAGGAGGTGCTGGTTTCTGCCTCTGAGGAAGGAGGAGGGTAGAATTCAGCACTTTCTCTGGACTGAGCAGGAGAGGGAAGTGAGCTCAGCCCCTTGACGGCTTGGGGGACTCAGCCCGAAGGGGGGTGAAGAGATGGGGAACGCCTCTGCAGGGAGGCCTGGGACTGTAGCTAGCTTTAATGGGGATCTTGGGAAGCAGTGCCGGCCTGGGGGGCACCTTCAGCCTCTTCTTTCCGTGGCTGTGCCATGTGGTGACAACCCCCCCACCCACCTCTGTCCTGCAGACCAACATCCCCTTCCTGCAGAATGTGCTCAACAACCAGCAGTTCCTGGCAGGCACCGTGGACACCCAGTTCATCGATGAGAACCCAGATCTGTTCCAGCTGCGGCCTGCACAGAACCGAGCCCAGAAGCTACTGCACTACCTCGGTTCGGCCCCGAGTGTGCCCTCCTCTCCCCTTCAGCTGCCTTGCTCTTGGCCCCCTGCCCAGAGAGCTTCCTAGCACCCCCATCCCTGCCCTCAACCTGGCCCTGTACCCTCCTGCTTTGCTCACCCTTCCACCCCACCCATCCTTCTCCCTCTGATTCTTAGAGAACCCCCTTTTCCATCCATGTGGCCCTCAATAGGTCCCCACTGCCTGGACCCAGGAAGTCCTGGCTTTGGAAAGGTCAGGGGTCAGCTGGAGGGCCAGGTATCCTGGAGGAATCTCCATTCCACTGATGCCCACTCCTGCTCATAGCCCAGACCCTGCCAGCCTGTTCTGACCCTCTGTTCATTTTCCCCCCAGGACATGTCATGGTGAATGGCCCGACCACCCCGATCCCCGTCAAGGCCAGTCCCAACCCTGCAGACCCTGTTGTTCCTGCGGTGCCCATAGGTGAGATTCAGCCATCTTGAGGGTAAGGACGAAGGGGAGGCTGTGCCTGCTGGCTGGGCGCTGATGCCTTGGTCTGTGCTAGGCCCACCCCTGGCTGGTTTCAGAGACGTCCTGCTTCGGGAGGGGCCCCAGGGCTTTGCCAGAGCAGTGCGGGACCACCAGGGGCTGCTGCTGATGGACACGACCTTCAGAGACGCCCACCAGTCACTGCTGGCAACTCGTGTGCGAACCCACGACCTCAAAAAGATCGCCCCCTACGTTGCCCACAACTTCAGCAAGCTCTTCAGCATAGAGAACTGGGGAGGTAGGCAGAAAGTCTGGGACGGGGATAGTGCCTGGGAGGAATTGGGTACTGTGTGGCCAGGGCGCTGGGGACTCTCCAAGCTAGAGATGCTGACATTGCAGAACCAGTGAGACACAAACAAGATAGTGCGCATTTGATCAGCACAGTGACTGGTGCCTACTCTGGCCAGGCCTGGTGCTGGGACAAGATCACAGAGCTGAGACCCAGGCAGCTGGGGGTCAGGAGACCCCACACACCAGTCTCTTAGTTAATTATAGCAGAGAACTGATGGGCTCAGGGCTGTGAAATGGGGTGCAGAGAGCCTGAGACGCCCAGAGATGAGCAAAGGGAAGCCTGCAGGGATTGGGGTGGGAATGCTGAAGAGGAGTAGGGCCTGGTGTCGGGGCTGGGAGCTCAGGCTGCAGAGGTGGGGTCCCTGGAAGTGCACGGCTGACCTGGGCCTCTCGTTGCCCGCGCAGGAGCCACGTTTGATGTTGCGATGCGCTTCCTGTACGAGTGCCCCTGGCGGCGGCTGCAGGAGCTGCGGGAGCTCATCCCCAACATCCCATTCCAGATGCTGCTGCGGGGGGCCAATGCCGTGGGCTACACCAACTACCCTGACAACGTGGTCTTCAAGTGAGCCTGGGCGGGGCAGGCAGACACTCCCCAGGGGGCTCTGCGCCGTCCCTCAGGAGCTGCACCCAGCAAAGGCTGTATTTGGAAATGTCCAAAAGTACAGAATCATAGAGAACTACAAAGACTGCTAGATTATGGGCAGTGGGAACGCCAAGAGGGCAGGTGGCCTGTCCAAGACCGCGCAGCGCAGAGCCGGGATGGGAGCCCAGGCCTTAGGACGCCGTGCTCGGTGCCCTTTCCCCTCAGCCCGCCACTCCTGAAGCAAAGAGCCTACAGCTGCTCCTCTGGCTGGGCAGGCTGAGCTGCACTGCTGTGACCGCGTAGGATGGCTCTGCCCAGCCCAGGCCACCCTAGAGGAGCCTTATCCCCATCGACCCTCGCCCCCCACCCCCTGCCAGGCAGACACTCAGAGCTCATTCCCACCGGCATCTGGCTGGCCTCCATGTAGGCCTTGCCTTCTTGATCTCCTTGGTGGGCCTGGTGCCAGAGGGAAGTGCGGTAGGGAGTGGGATGGGGCTGATCCCTGGGCTCTCCTACCCACGTAGGTTCTGTGAGGTGGCCAAGGAAAATGGCATGGATGTCTTCCGGGTCTTTGATTCCCTCAACTACTTGCCCAACCTGCTGCTGGGCATGGAGGCAGCCGGCAGTGCTGGCGGCGTGGTGGAGGCCGCCATCTCCTACACGGGGGACGTGGCCGATCCCAGCCGCACCAAATACTCACTGCAGTACTACATGGGCTTGGCTGAAGAGCTGGTGCGAGCTGGCACTCACATCTTGTGCATCAAGGTATCTGGGCCTGGCCCATGGCCAGGAGTCCCCCCACCTGCCAATCTTCCCCTCTCTGACCCCCCCTTATCTCTCCTACTGTGCACACTTTATGCCCCTCCTAACCATCGTCTTTTTCTTCTCCTTCCCCCAGGACATGGCAGGGCTGCTGAAGCCAGCAGCCTGCACCATGCTGGTCAGCTCCCTCCGCGATCGCTTCCCTGACCTCCCGCTGCACATCCACACCCATGACACATCAGGGGCAGGCGTGGCAGCCATGCTGGCCTGTGCCCAGGCTGGAGCCGATGTGGTGGACGTGGCAGCGGATTCTATGTCTGGGATGACTTCACAGCCCAGCATGGGGGCCCTGGTGGCCTGTACCCGAGGGACTGCCCTGGACACAGGTAGGAATGGCCTGTGGCATCCCTTTCAGGCTGCAGCCCCTCAGTCCCAGTAGTCTAGCACATCCTGGGGTCGGGATGTTCTTGCCTGGTTTTGCCTTCCATCACCTGCACCCAGGATGGGGCCAGAGCTGGCCCCAGGGTCCTGGGAGGAGAACCTGGCAGCTCAGCACATTTCCGAGCCCTCTGCCTCTGGCGTCCTTGCAGGGGTGCCCCTGGAGCGCGTGTTTGACTACAGTGAGTACTGGGAGGGGGCCCGGGGGCTGTACGCAGCCTTCGACTGCACTGCCACCATGAAATCTGGCAACTCCGATGTATATGAGAATGAGATCCCAGGGGGCCAGTACACCAACCTGCACTTCCAGGCACACAGCATGGGGCTCGGCTCCAAGTTCAAGGAGGTCAAGAAGGCCTACGTGGAGGCCAACCAGATGCTGGGCGACCTCATCAAGGTGAGCCAAATCCTGTGCTCTTACCCTTGCCTCAGCCTCCATAAGGTGCCTGGTACCCTAACCCAGGGTCCTTCTCCTCAGGTGACACCTTCCTCCAAGATCGTGGGGGACCTGGCCCAGTTCATGGTACAGAACGGGCTGAGCCGGGCAGAGGCTGAAGCCCAAGCAGAAGAGCTGTCCTTCCCCCGCTCAGTGGTGGAGTTCCTGCAGGGCTACATTGGCATCCCCCACGGGGGGTTCCCTGAGCCCCTACGCTCCAAGGTGGGGAAGGCCCAGCACAATATGGGGTGGGGGCTGGGCACCGGAACCAGGCCTGACCCTCTGCTTTGCAACCCAGGTGCTCAAAGACCTGCCCAGGGTGGAGGGGCGGCCAGGAGCCTCCCTCCCTCCCCGAGACCTGAAGCTGCTGGAGAAGGAGCTGGCAGAGCGGCATGGCGAGGAGGTGACCCCAGAGGATGTGCTCTCAGCAGCCATCTACCCCGATGTCTTTGCCCACTTCAAGGACTTCACTGCCACCTTTGGACCCCTAGATAGCCTCAACACCCGCCTCTTCCTGCAGGGACCCAAAATTGCAGATGAGTTTGAGGTCAGTGGCTCTGGTGCCCATCTGCGCGCCACCCAGCACCCTGCTCCTGCCGCGCTAAGGCCCCTCACCCGTCTAGAGCTCCAGCTGGGGCTTGGCTGGCACACGGCGTGTGAGCCACCTCAGAGCACATCTGAGACCTGGAAGTTAGGCTCTTACAAGTGAGGTGCTGAGGCCCAGGGTCAGTGGGCTGCCCCCCTCCGCATGCTCTCCGCCACCCCAGCTCTGAGCTGCCACGCCTGCTTTCCAGGTGGAGCTGGAGCGGGGCAAGACGCTGCACATCAAAGCCCTGGCCGTAAGCGACCTGAACCGTGCTGGCCAGAGGCAGGTTTTCTTTGAGCTCAATGGACAGCTGCGGTCCATTCTGGTCAAGGACACTCAGGCCATGAAGGTACTGCTCCCCTGGATCACAGGTGGTGGGGAGGGGCTGGGCCCAGCGTCTCACGTCCCCTCTGCCGTCTGCAGGAGATGCACTTCCACCCCAAGGCCCTGAAGGATGTGAAGGGCCAGATCGGAGCGCCCATGCCCGGGAAGGTGATAGACATCAAGGTGGCGGCAGGAGCCAAGGTGGCCAAGGGCCAGCCCCTGTGTGTGCTCAGTGCCATGAAGATGGAGACTGTGGTGACCTCGCCCGTGGAGGGCACTGTCCGCAAGGTCCACGTAACCACAGACATGACACTGGAAGGCGACGACCTCATCCTGGAGATTGAGTGATTTTGCCATAGACTCACAGCCTGGCCATCCCCACCTCAAGCCTTCAAAAGGCACTGCGCTGCCAGGGCAGGCCCAGGCCAGCCAGTGCCCGAGGGCAGAAAAGCCTGGCTCTGGAGCTTCTGTTCTCTGCTTGTGGCAGGGCACTGCCTGTGGTGGCCCATTATTTCCTCCAGCCACTTGTCTTTTCTCTGCTGGTGGACAGTCGCTCACATATTCATCTCTTGCCAAATAAGGGTTCTCTCCTTGCTGGAGACTCTAGGTGGTGGCACAGGTGGGCCTGGGACCCAGGGGAGCAGGTTTAGGGGTCCTACCTCTTGGGGGGAGACCTCAGCCACAGGTCCTGAGAACTTTGCTCAATAAAACTGGCTTTCTCCCCTGCCCTCCATGCTGGGTCCTGTGCAGCCCCCCATGCGCACCACTCAGCAGAGGGGCAGGGCTGCCTCCTGGAGCCCCCTGGCGGGTGGGGGCAGGTCAGCTGTATCTACCTCCTTCGAGGGTAATGACAACAGTGGGCTTGGTTTAAGCCACTGAGTGCCTGCTGCATGTACATCCTAAACATCCTAAACTTCTTACCTAGTTAGAGCTGGGTGGGGGTTGGAGATTAAACACTTAATATCTATTAACTTGGGAAATCAAATTTCACCCTTTTTATGACTCAGAAGTGGAGTCACAGGAACGTTAACTTGTCGCAGGTCCCACAGTCAGTAAGAGGCAGAGAAGATTCAAGCCCAGGCTGTCAACGGACTCCTCCCCTGCTGCTTTACTCCGTAGACCCAGGGCCAACCGCCCGCCCTGTCAGCTCAGGACTGGAAGCAAACAAGCACCGCTTTCCGGGGGGTGGATCCGGCTCGGGTGTGGGGGTTCTGGTGAACAGTCAGGAGCGCCGTACTAAGAGACCTGGGATCTAACCCCACCTGCATCCCACAGCCAGCCCTTGAGAAAATCCTAAACCTGAGCCACAGTTCCTCACTGCAGGGTGAGCAGCAACCCTGCCTGCACGGCGGCACCGCTGACCACCCCTACATGCCCAAGGTGGGCACAGAGAGTGAAGCTGGGGGGGGGGTCTAGGCAGTTCCCAGCAGGGGTTGTGAGGGAGAGGTAAAGCCCAGGGAACCAGGCAGGCAGCACCTCACCAGCGTGCTGCCAGGCCAGTGCTCTTGAGGCGCCACAGCCCAATCTTTTGAGTGAGTCAAAGACCCCAAATGTACCTTCTGAAACAGGCCCATGCTCACCCCTCTGCCTCCCTGACATCTTCTGAACAGGCTGGGGACCAAGAAGGCACTCTGGCAAGGCAGGTATGGGGCTGTCATGATGCCCTTTACATCGAGGTGAGTGTGGCTTAGTCACAGCCAACTGGGGTGCCAGGGGGAGTGACTGCACTTCTGTTTCCTTCCCCTGGCCTGAGGGAAGGGTCTTGGGACAACCTCCTGAGCCTGGAATGGCACCTGAAGGGATAATATCCTTTTAAGAATTTTTTAAAAAACTGTCCCAGGGCAGGGATGAGAACATGAGAACCATTCTAAAAACAAGGAAAAAGTGAACACTAGCAGGTCCTAAGAAAGAAGCCCGGGTTAGTGTTGCCTGGCAGGATGGTGGCTTCCAGGACTGCAGCCTTTTTTTCTGGGTCCCTCTGTGACCAGACAAGCAACAAAGTAGCAGAGGTCCGAGGTGGAGAGAGCCAGAAAAGCTACTCACAGGTGATAGGGCTCGTTCCTCTACCATTTGGGACCTGTTTCCTCTTGTGTAATGTGAGGCTGGTAGGCTTTGGGGAAGATCCTGGTGGAAGCCCCATCACGGACACCCTCTCAGAGGACACAGGCTGGAGGCTCCATCACTAGCGTCAGAGCCCTAGGTCCCTCTCCCCGGTCCCGGCAGCCAAGGCACAGGCCCCAGGAGGAGCTGGGCCTACACCTGGTACCTGTGCTGGTACTGGGGGCCTGGCTCAGGGAAGAGGAAGCTACATACGCAAGGCAGCCAGCGGCCCCATCCTGCCCCCAGCTCCAGGGAACTGTGCCTACCAGACTGACTGACCTGCCCAGAGGTCAATGCTCCAAGTAGCAGAGACAGGTGGTGGCTGTCTCCCAAGACCTGCCACAGACTGATGCCCAAAGATGCAAAGCCATGTTACCCAAGTTAAATTTCTTTAATATCTCAATACAAAGTCCTGACGCAAAAAGACAATGAGAAAACCCTGGGAAGTTGGGGGGAGGGATTTTGTAAATTCCAACCCCTCCCCTATTCCGTGAGCAGCTTTTTAGAGGCAGAGGGGGCAGTGGAGCCCAGAAAAGCAGCAGTCCAAAGTGAGGAACGGAGTGCACGCTCCGGGGACCTGCCCCTCGTCTCCTCACTACCAGCTGCTGCTCAACCGCCTTTCAGCGGGGGCTGCACCCTTTGGATATCTGCTCCTTTCTCTTGGTCCCTGGGATTCAACTAGCTCTGGCTTCAATCCCCTACAAAAATTCCTGAGATCTCGGGGACTCCAGCTAGCTCCTCCCATGCAGTACCCTTTGATGGGGAGGGGCTGGGGAGCCCATGAGAGTTCATAGGTGCATTTACAGGAATGTGGGTCAGGAGCACAGGGGAGCCTCTGAGTCCCCTGCCTGCTCCAAAAGCACACAAAGGGGAAGACTGCCGTAGAGCTTGGGGTCCGTGAGGGGCTGGAGCAGAAGCAGAAAGAGTCCCACACCCAGAGCATAGCCTGCCAGCAGGGGCCGCCTTTGTGGATGCTCCAAGGCCGCGCACACGGCAGGGAAGCCCATGTAATTGCAGAAGGAGTGGCAGAGAACTGGCCCAATCAGGTGTCCTGGGAGGGGAGACAAAAGCAGCTCCTGGAGCAGCCTTCCAGGGCTCAGGACCCTCATCCCCTGCAACAGATCAATGACCCACCCATTCACCCACACACCACGGCCTCTGCCCCCTTCCACCTCTTGGACCTCTCCCGGCCGAGGGCCCTACCCTAGCTCAGTCGGCCTCTGGGACTGCAGCAGAAGAAACCTGTCACTCCTACAACACTCACAGCATTCCCATTCTCCCACCCAGTCCTGTGGGCCCTAGCCCTCGAGCACCCATGAGAGACTGAGGACCAACCTGTGCGGATGAAGAGGAAAGCAGTGTAGGCACCGAAGACGGCTGTGTAGGAGAACTGGAACGCTGGAGACGGGGAGGCCGCGAGTGACCACACCTGTATGCCCTTCCTGTCCCAGTACTGCACATCCATCAGCCAAAGACATCCCCTTCCCTCTGGGGGCAGTGGCTGCCTGCCCCAGTACCTACGGTACCTACGGCTGTCCCTGGTCAAAGGCCCCTCCAATACTATCACCCTCTCCCAGTTCTTCCTCCAGAGCAGCTACCAGGGACACCCTCACATTCCCTACCCAAGATTCCCCAGGAAAGCTCTCTAGGACTCACCTGCAGACAAGAAGATGCTCCCCACACTGCTCTGGCGGAAACGAAGCTGCTCAAAAATGTGGTGAAAATGGGCTGGGAGGAAGTTGAAAACCACGTCACATTCCTCCCAGCCTGCCCCATTGGCCCTTTTCTTAGCCCAAGCCCCGTTTTCTGCTCTCATGCTGGGAACATCTCAACAGAACCAGGTTGGACAGACTCACCAACTCCAAAGAAGAGTGGACAGGTGAACACAGCAGGGCCCAGGCCTGTGCACGGTGCTAACATGGGCAGCATGCAAGCCCGGAACACCAGCTCCTCTGTCAGGGGTGCAATCACTTGGTTCCGCAGCCAGCGCATGTCCGTGAGGCAGTGGGCCCAGGAGCGAGGGGCTGGGGAAGATTCAGGACAAGCAACAGTGAACTAGTTGTTGAACAGAAATCCTAGCGACTCCAAGGACCCCTCTCCCACAACCGTCCCTGGGCAAACTCGGGCTAGGCATCAAAACTCCTGAAAATAGGAAAGGGATGAGCTATGTTCACCAGACCCAGTACAAAGCAATGTCTCAAGAGCAGAAAGGGAAGGTGGAGTATCCTGGTGGTATATTAGAAAAATCAAAATTTGCCCAAGACCAGCTCTAGTTTGAGGAAGCCAAAGATTAGGGCAAGCAGGGGACAATGTTCTCTAGTCCACACAAAATACTGCTGGGGTTCCTAGGGGCCTCCTTGGACATCAGAAACTAACTTTTACATGCCACGCACTGTATGTTCCCATTTTAGTGATGACAAAAAAAGAACATCTCACATCTTGTATCCAGATCCCACCATAAGCCCAAGGATTCCCTTTCCTGGTTGTCCTGAACCGTCTGTGCCTACTTTCCCCCCCCACAGCCCTGAGGACTCACCTAAGACAACCTTCAACCCATCTGCTAGGTCACAGGGGCAATCCATAGAGAGCTGCATCAGTGGGCCTAAGAAAAGGATCTGGGGACAGGAAAACAAACCAAAGGAAAGGTTTAAACCATAATCCACTGCCCTTGCCCAGCCATGGTTTCATGAGATTTCAAGCTGTGTGTTCTCAGCCAGGATTTCCCACACATGCATACACAAGGGCCCAAGGGCCATCTCACAATTACCGTCTCCCATCCGTCAAAAGCTGGACACAATGATAAGAAACCAAGCCTTGCAAAAGGCCGTCATGCTAATAATAAAAGAGGAGGAAGGTAAGTACTCACCATGGTCAGCAGTAGGGGCAGCAGCGCTGCTGGGAAAATGCCCTCCAGCCTGAAGCCCATCAAGGTGAACAGGGATGTGCCTGGCTGAGCCACAGGAAAGGGGGCATCAGTCTCGCTCCCTTCTCCAAGGACCCTGAGCTCTCCGACCCGTTACCCTCTGCCCCGCCTCCTCCGCACCTGGATGCCTGTGAGTTCCCTCCAGAGCAGCACGCAGAGGGGCGAGAGGCTGGACACCACCAGGACACTGGTGAAACGCCGCTTGATGACGGCAGGGTGGTCCCTACGGAAAGGGCAGTGAGCGCAGGGGGCCTCCGGCGGCCGCAGGACAGCGCGCCCCGCCCTCTGTGTGCCCCGACGCCACCCGCAGTCCCGCCTGGCGGGGGCGCGGGTTGCGGCCGCGCGCGCAACTCCCGCACCTGGGTAGCTCGCTCTTCCAGACGTAGAGGCTGCCCACGTAGGAGCAGGCGAGGCTGAGGCAGGAGAACACGGACACCCAGCAGCACAGTCCGGGGCCCGGGCCGCCGAGAGCTGTCGACTCGGGCTGCCGCTCCGGCCGCGACACCGACAGCAGGCGCAGCCCGTCCCCGCCCAGCGCCGCCATCGCGCCCGGCCCCGCGGCGCGCAGCAGTGACGCGACCCAGCCGCCTCTCGGCCTGCGCCTGCCGGAAGCCCGTGGCGTCATATGGCGGCGCGGACCCCCGGCCCCGCCCCAGACACTGAAGCAGACTGGGCGCGCGTGGAGCAGGTTTATTGACTCGCAGACAATGCAACTCCCGCTACCGCGGGGCTGGCATGGACGCACGGGGAAGCCGGGCTCAGGGCCCTGAGCCGGGACTCAGCCACTCGGACAGATTGGAGACTTCCTGCAACCACAGCGCCTCCTGCGGGAGGAAAGGGGGCCCGGGATGAGGACCCCTCGGCAGCGGTCGTATCCCTGGCCTCTCGCCGCGCCCTCCCCTTGCCCGGTTACCTCCAGGCGGTTCCCGGGGCTCGCCCTGGTTTCGCAAGGAGTCAGGGAGGGCCCGGTGGGCTCTGCGCGGCGCGGGATGGCCTGTGACTGTCTCGGGGCCCTGGCCGTGTGGCAAGCCCGCGTCTTCTCCACCCCCTGGCAGAGGTTGCCGCTCTTCAGCCTCTTGCTTCCTACTTGCCTGCTGATCCCTAGGAGAAAACAAGGCACGGAGCTTACGTGCACATCCCTGCGCTCGGGAGATCCTTGGGGTGGGGGTGGGGGTGGGGTGAATCATCAGGAGAGCGAGGAGGTGCTCCGGATCTCTCAGCTACCCCCCACCCCCACCTAGAATTCCTTTTATCGGCTCTTGTCCAGATCAAAACCCAGCAGCTCCGAGCCTTCAAGATCAGGCTGAGGCTGCAGAACGGGGCCTGCAAAGGGGCATCTGGGATTGTACTGATAAGGAAAATATTCAACACAGCCGTCAAGGTCAGTAAACTGCTTTCTTCCTCCGCTTGGCAAAGTCAGGAGAGCGCCCCCAGCTCCCTCCTCCCCTCCTTCTCTGGGCTCCCCTTTTGCCCTGCGCATGCCAAAATGCCACTTATCAAAATAACATAAACTGCTCTGCCTGATCTTTTGGCAGTCTCCGCCCAGGTGCCCTGGGCCAGCCCCGCTCTGCTGTTCCCGCCAGACTCAAGGAAGCTTGGCATCAAATCCGGTAAGGCCCCAGGGCCCCTGACCCAGCCAGTTCCCATCCATTGGGGTAGAAGGGGAGCCTGATCACCTCCCGGAGACTTCTTAGAAGTCTCACAGGTAGACATTCCCAGGGGGGGAATGTTTAAATTCTGGTCTGAGTGTGTGAGTGTGCGGGGCGGCTGAAGCCATTCAGTCTACACTGAAATCTGATTCCACGGCTTATGCTACAGAATCTGAGTGAGCCCTTGGCCGTATTCATGGTCGGCCACCACGACATAACGGTGACTCAGCTTCGGCTGACCTGGCCTGGGACTTACACAGTGCACCTTGGTCAAGACTGACCAAAGTCTTCAAGAAGAGCAGGAACGGACAGGCACCTGACTGGTCTCCTCTCTAGAGGAGGCACCCCTCCCTTGCCTGTTGTGGCAGCGTTACACAAACATGTCATGGAGTCAGGGCACAGCAAACCCACAGTTCTCAACACCATGATCAAAAATTTCAGGAAAGAATTTTCAGGAAACCACAGAGTAAAATTAACTCCAGAGAAAGAGCCAATATTGTCCCCACCTTATGCGCCCCCAAGGCCATCAGCACCCAGCCCCCCACTCCCGGACACCCTGTCACTGTCAGCCTCCCCACCAACTCCAGAACCAGTGGACCCACTCTCCCCTAGACCAGCAGCCAGACTGCACCCTCGGCCGGGAACAGGCACCCTTCAGATGCCAGTGCAAGAGATGCGTGAGCCTGAAAGACGTAATAAAGA
The DNA here is from genome assembly GCF_040802235.1 of Manis javanica. Lineage (NCBI taxonomy): Eukaryota > Metazoa > Chordata > Mammalia > Pholidota > Manidae > Manis > Manis javanica. The sequence goes on from NC_133166.1 coordinate 114,981,125, forward strand.
CAGGACCATCCAGCCTGGCTGGTCCATGCTTTACTATCAACCCTTCTCCATGACTAACCTCTTCAATTAAAAAAACACCCTGTCACAAAAGCCACAAGCCCTGGTTGATCTCATGAAAGCCCTCTTCCAAACCCATCGGCCGACCTAAAAAAACTGTCAACAGCTTCTCCGCACCCTGTTCACAACAGAAGAGAGGAGGCAGTTGGGGTCCTTGATCGGGGTGTGTGGGCTGAAATCTCTGTCCCCAAGGAGTGCCCCGAGTGGGACTTCACCACCCCTGAGGTACAGCACCAGATCCACCATTATCAGGACACCCTCCTCCAGGGGATCAAAGCTGGGTCCAAAAAGCCTATGAACATGACCAAAGTATCTTCAGTCACGCAACAACCAGGAGGGTCTCCCAGGGACTATTATGAAAGACTGGAGCTTATCGCATCTATACCCCCCTCCAACCCTGAGTCACCAGGGAGCCAACAAATGGTCAACACCTCATTCATAGCTCAAGCCACCCCAGACATCAGACGAAAGCTCCCAAAACTTGAAAGCTTTGCCAGGATAAATATCACTCAACTAATTAAAATTGCCAACAAAGTATATCTAAACAGAGAAGTTTAGGCTGACAGAGAAGCTGAAAGAAGAATGAAGAAAAAGGCCAGCCTCCTGGCTGCCGCCCTAAAAGAAAGAGAGATGACCAAAAAGCAGAGGAAAACAGGCCACCAAGAGGAGGGAGGCCTAGGACCCCCCTAGCCAGGGACCAGTGCACTTACTGTGAGGAGAAGGGGCACTGGAAGAACGAATGCCCCAACTGAGACAAAGCCCCAGAGCCCAGTCGCTACTGAGAGGAGCCTCACAAGGGAAAGCTCATTAGCTTGGCAAGAACGAACTCAGACTGACAAGGACGGGCTCTCTCACTCTTGGCCCCCAGGAGCCCACGGTCAAAATAAAAATCGGGGGGGAGCCAAAACATGACTTTTATAGTTGACACGGGGGCAGAACAGTCTGTAGTCACCTCCCTATAGCCCCCTTCAGTAACAAGACTGCAACTATTCTCGGAGGCACAAAGACAGCGGCAGTACCCCTCTCACAAGAGGCGAGAGCAGGCGTCCAGGAACACCTGATCAGATTCAGAGAGGCAGGCATTCTAATCGAGTGTCAGTCGCCCTGGAACACCCTGCTTCTGCCAGTCAAAATACCAAGAGGAGGGTACTGGCTATTCAAGACCTGTGAGCCATTAACAAAGTGACTGTCTCTTTACACCTGGTGGTCCCAAACCCATACACCCTCCTCAGCCAGATCCCAGGGTCTGCTAAATGGTTCACTTGCCTACACTTAAAAGTTGCCTTTTTCTGCCTCCGGCTGGCCCCCCCAAAATCAGCTCATTTGCCTTCGAATGAACTGAACCAGATACGGGGTGGCAGATGCAGTTAACATGGACGCAGCTTCCACAAGGACTCAAGAACTCACCCACTCTCTTTGGAGAGGCATTGGCCACAGTCCTTGCCAGCTTTCCAAGGGAAGCCATGTGCCGCACCCTCCTCCAGTATGTAGATGACTTCCTCCTTGCCAGTGACACCCAGGAAAATTGTGCAAAAGGCACAAAGGCCCTCCTGCAACTCCTGTCAGACTCAGGATACTGAGCCTCATAAAAAAAGAGCACAAATCTTCCAGCAGCAAGTCTGGTACTTGGGCTTCCTCCTCAGCCAAGGAGAAAGGGCACTAGGGCCAGAGAAGAAAAGGGTCATCATTTCCTTACCTCAGCCCCACCTTACCTCAGGTGAAGAAGGGCATATAGAGTTCCTGGGGGCCTCCGGGTTCTGCAAAATCTAGATTCCCAGGTTCTCGGCAATGGCAAAACCCCTCTACAGCCTCCTGTGGGTGGGGGGGCCAGACTGAGAACCCCCTGTCTAGACAGAAGAAGCAAAAGCCACCTTCCTGGAAATAAAGGCCTCTTCAGAACAAGCACCAGCCCTACGCTTACCAGATATTAAAAAATAGCCCTTCAATCTCTTTGTACATGAAAAAATAGTAGCCCTCAGAGTTCTCACATAGACTGTTAAGCCCTGGCAGTGGCCAGTCACATACCTGTCAAAAAACTAAACCTGGCTGTGGCAGGATGGCCATCCTGTCTCAAGACACTAGCAGCCACAGTTCTATTTATTAAAAAAACAGATAAACTTACTCTAGGCAAAAAGTAAATGTCAGGGTCTCCCATACTGTTGTGTCCTTCTTAAACACACAGAGACACCAATTCCTCTCCAGCTCTCAGCTAGCACAATACTAAAACTCCTCAAGGTTGTCTGGCTTCCCCCAAAAAAGTAGCAATTCTGCATTGCAAAGAACAGCAAAAGAAAAACAACTCTATAACACAGGAAAACCAGCTAGCAGATAAAGCAGCTGAAACAGTGGCCAGTAAAAAACAGATAAAGCTCCCTCCCTCACTATGGCCTTACCACACCCAGTGGAAGCCCCTCCACCCAAGTACACTGAAAAAGACAAAAACACTGGGCCATGAACTGAAAGAGCCACCCTAACTAAAAAAAAAGGATAGTAGATGCTGCCTGATAGGTACATCTTTGTCCCCGCTGCAACTGGAAAGCATCTAGTCAGCAAATACCATCAGCTCATGCACCTAGAGAAAACTGCACTAGAAGCCCTCAAAAAGCAATACTACATCAGCCAGTTGTCAGCATTATGCCAAGCAGTAAGTAGGCAGTGCATGACTTGCTCCAGAAATGAGCCCAGCTAGGTGTCCAAAGAGCAGGAGTTGCCCCCTTTGAAAACCTTGACATAGACTTCACAGATGTCCAGCCAAGCAAAAGACTCAAATAGCTTCTAGTAACAGTGTGTACATACTCTGAGTAGGTCAAAGCCTTCCCAACCAGGACAAAATGAAGCCAGGAGATAGACAAAGTCCTCCTGAAAAAAACTGTGCCCCAGTTTGGCCTACCATCTACAATTCACAGTGACAATAGACCTGCCTTTGTAGCAGGTGCAGTACAGATTTTAACTAAATCTCTCAACATTACCTGAAAACTCCACATTGCATATAGGCCACAAAGTTCAAGGAAAGTAGAGCAAATGATTTGCACCCTCAAAAGAACCCTAGCTAAGTTTTGCCAAGAAACTGGCCTCCCATGGCTGGACCTCCTGCCCCTGGCTCTCCAGCATGCTCGCTGCACACCTGGGACTCAAGGCTCTTGCCCTTTTCAATTAGTGTATAGATGCCCCCCCCTGTGTCTAGGAAGCCTCCCAGGGAACCTATGCCAGATAAGAAACAAGAGTAAGAGAACAGCTCCAAGCCTTAAGAGCCACCCTACATAAGCTGCAGCAACATACCATTGAAAGAATTCCGATCTCCTTAGGGACCCCAGTACATTCCTTCCAGGCTGGAGACTCAGTCAAAAACTTAAAAAGAGACCCCCTCGGAGGAGGAGCCAATGGCAGCGTGAGTAGGGCAGTGGAAATCTCCTTCCAAAACCATATATATTTTTGAAAATACAACTAGTCCTAAAAGAGAGACCAGAAGATACAGCACAACAGCCAGGCTACATCTACATCTGTGAGAACTCAGCACCTCACGAAGGGGGTAAGATACAAGCCATGGCCCGGCAGGACCCGAGTGCAACCCCCCACCCCAGCTCCCCAGCAGGTGGAAAGGAGTCAGAGCGGGGAGGGAGTGGGAGCCCAGGACTGCTGAATAGCCAGCCCTAGTCATCCGCATGGGGAGTGCAGACACACAGTGCGTGGTGTTCTGGATATTAGGGAAATGGAACAGTAAAATATGCAATTGGGTCCCCACAGCTGGCGCCCCTGGGACAAAAAATAAGCGAGTGCTTTTTGAAAATCTTAAAGGGACAGGGGCCTCACAGCTGGACAGAAGCATCCTGACACACTCAGCCCAGCAGGTGAGAATCCCGGGAAACTCCGAGCACCCTAACCCTCTGGGAGGCAGCACAGCTCTGAGGACCCTCATGGCAATAAACAGCCTCCCGTTGATTTCCCCTCCTGCGCAGCCCCGCCACAGCAGGGAAACAGCCTGAGATTGGCCGCACCCACAGCAACTGCCCGGAGCTTCCTCCGCAGCCACCTGGGCCCTGTTGGTGTGCAGCTGCCCAGCACAAGCCACTAGGGGTCGCCATTCTCACAGGAGAGGAAGGTGATGAGCAAGCAGGAAGGGACTTTTTCTCCCAGCTGACACACGTGCCAACTGCCCAGGACTACCTCTATCGCCATGAAAAGGCAGAAGAATTTGATCCAGACCAGAATCACACAAACAACCCCCAAGAAGGAGCCTGGGGAGATAGACTTAACCAATCTTCCTGAAAAAGAATTCAAAATAAAGGTCATAACCATGCTGACGGAGCTGCAGGGAAATATGCAAGAGCTAACGGATAAACTAGGGAGGGAGAAAACAGAAATAAAACAATCTCTGGAAGCAGACTGGCTGAGGTGCAAGAGGCTGTTAATGTAATAGAAATCAGAGAACAGGAACACAGAGAAGCTGAGGCAGAGAGAGATAAAAGGATCTCCAGGAATGAAAGAATATTAAGAGAACTGTGTGACCAATCCAAACAGAACAATATCCGCATTATAGGGGTACCAGAAGAAGAACAGAGAGAAAAAGGGATAGAAAGTGTCTTTGAAGAAATAATTGCTGAAAACTTCCCCAAACTGGGGGAGGAAATAGCCTCTCAGACCACAGAAGCCCACAGAACTCCCAGTAGAAGTGACCCAAGGAGGACAACACCAAGACACATAATAATTAAAATGGCAAAGATCAACGACAAGGACAGAGTATTAAAGGCAGCCAGAGAGAGAAAAAAGGAAAACCCATCAGGCTACCATCAGACTCCTCAAGAGAAACCTTACAGGCCCGAAGAGAATGGTGTGCTATATTTAATGCAATGAAACAGAAGGGCCGTGAAACATGGATACTGTATCCAGCACGATTATCATTTAAATATGAAGGAGGGATTAAACAATTCCCAGATAAGCAAAAGTTGAGGGAATTTGCCTCCCACAAACCACCTCTACAGGGTATTCTAGAGGGACTGCTCTAGATGGGAGCACTAAATACATGTTACCAGAGAAAATAAAATCACAACAAAGAAATCAGACCAACCAAATACTAACTAAAGGCAAAAAATAAAATCAACTATTCACAAAAGCAGTCAAGGGAAACACAAAAGAGTATAGAATAAAACACCTAACATATAAAGAACAGAGGAGGAGGAATAAGAAGGGAGAGAAATAAAGAATCATCAGACCGTGTTTATAATAGCTCAATAAGCGAGTTAAGTTAGACAGCTAGATAGTAAAGAAGCTAACCTTGAACCTTTTGTAACCACAAATCTAAAGCCTGCAATGGCAATAAGTACGTATCTTTCAATAATCACCCTAAATGTAAATGGACTGAATGCACCAATCAAAAGACACAGAGTAACAGAATGGATAAAAAAGCAATACCCATCTATATGCTGCTTACAAGAGACTCACCTCAAACCCAAACACATGCACAGACTAAAAGTCAAGGGATGGAAAAAGATATTTAATGCAAACAACAGGGACAAAAAAGCAGGTGTTGCAGTACTAGTATCAGACAAAATAGACTTCAAAATAAAGAAGGTAACAAGAGATAAAGAAGGACATTACATAATGATAAAGGGGTCAATCCAACAAGAGGATATAACCACTATAAATATATATGCACTCAATACAGGAGCACAAACATGTGAAACAAATACTAACAGAATTAAAGGAGGAAATAGAATGCAATGCATTCATTTTAGGAGACTTCAATACACCACTCACTCCAAAGGACAGATCCACCAGACAGAAAATAATGACACAGAGCCACTGAACAACAATCTAGAACAGATGGACCAAATAGACATCTATAGAACTCTACACCCAACAGCAGCTTCTCAAGTGCACATGGAACATTTTCCAGAATAGACCACATACTAGGCCACACAAAAATAGCCTCAGTAAATTCAAAAAGATTGAAATTCTACCAACCAACTTCTTGGACCACAAAGTTATAAAACTAGAAATAAATTGTACAAAGAAAGCAAAAATGCTCACAAACACATGGAGGCTTAACAACATGCTCCTAAATAATCAATGGATCAATGACCAAATTAAAATAGAGATCAAGCAATACATGGAGACAAATGACAACAACAACACAAAGCCCCAACTTCTGTGGGATGCTGCGAAAGCAGTTTTAAGAGGAAAGTATATAGCAATCCAGGCATATTTAAAGAAGGAAGAACAATCCCAAATGAATAGTCTAAAGTCACAATTATTGAAATTGGAAAAAGAAGAACAAATGAGGCCTAAAGTCAACAGAAGGAGGAACATAATAAAAATCAGAGAAGAAAATAAAATTAAGAAGAATAAAACAATAGAAAAAATCAATAAAACCAACAGCTGGTTCTTTGAAAAAATAAACAAAATAGATAAGCCCCTAGCCAAACTTATTAAGAGAAAAAGAGAATCAACACACATCAACAGAATCAGAAACAAGAAAGGAAAAATTACGATGGACCCCACAGAAATACAAAGAATTTTTAGAGAATACTACAAAAAACTATATGCTAACAAGCTGGAAAACCTAGAAGAAATGGACAACTTCCTAGAAAAAAACAACCTTCCAAGACTGACCAAGGAAGAAACAGAAAATCTAAACAGATCAATTACCAGCAATGAAATTGAAGCGGTAATCAAAAAACTACCCAAGAACAAAACCCCTGAGACAGATGGATTTACTGCGGAATTTTATCAGACATACAGAGAAGACATAATACACATTCTCCTTAAAGTTTTCCAAAAAATAGAAGAGGGAATACTCCCAAACTTACTCTTTGAAGCCAGCATCACCCTAATACCAAAATGAGGGAAAGACCCCACCAAAAAAGAAAATTACAGACCAATATCCCTGATGAACATAGATGCAAAAATACTCAACAACATATTAGCAAACCGAATTCAAAAATACATCAAGAGGATCATACACCATGACCAAGTGGGATTCATTTCAGAGATACAAGGATGGTACAACATTTGAAAATCCATCAACATCATCCACCACATCAACAAAAAGGACAAAAATCACATGATCATCTCCATAGAAGCTGAAAAAGCATTTGACAAAATTCAGCATCCATTCATGATAAAAACTCTCAGCAAAATGGGTATAGAGGGCAAATACCTCAAGATAATAAAGGTCATATATGACAAACCCACAGCCAACATCTTACTGAACAGTGAGAAGCTGAAAGCTTTTCCTCTAAGATCGGGAACAAGACAGGGATGCCCACACTCCCCACTGTTATTCAACATAGTATTGGAGGTCCTAGCCATGGCAATTAGACAAAACAAAGAAATACAAAGAATCCAGATTGGAAAAGAAGAAGTCAAATTGTCACTATTTACAGATGACATGATATTGTGCTACAATCCCTAAAGACTCCACTCCAGAACTATTAGAACTGATATTGGAATTCAGCAAAGTTGCAGGATACAAACTTAATACACAGAAATCTGTGGCTCTCCTATACACTAACAATGAACTAACAGAAAGAGAAATCAAGAAAACAATTCCATTCACAATTGCATCAAAAAGAATAAAATACCTAGGAATAAACCTAACCAAGGAAGTGAAAGACCTATACCCTGAAAACTACAAGACACTCTTAAGAGAAATTAAAGAGGACACTAACAGATGGAAACTCATCCCATGCTCTTTGCTAGGAAGAATTAATATTGTCAAAATGGCCATCCTGCCCAAAGCAATCTACAGATTCAATGCAATCCCTATCAAATTACCAACAGCATTCTTCAACGAACTGGAACAAATAGTTCAAAATTCATATGGAACCACCAAAGACCCCGAATAGCCAAAGCAATCCTGAGAAGGAAGAATAAAGCAGGGGGGATTTCGCTTCCCAACTTCAAGCTCTACTACAAAGCCACAGTAATCAAGACAATTTGGTATTGGCACAAGAACAGACCCCAGACCAGTGGAACAGAATAGAGAGTCCAGACATTAACCCAAACATGTATGGTCAGTTAATATATGATAAAGGAGCCATGGACATACAATGGGGAAATGAGAGCCTCTTCAACAGTTGGTGTTGGCAAAACTGGACAGCTACATGTAAGAGAATGAAACTGGATCATTGTCTAACCCCATACACAAAAGTAAACTTGAAATGGATCAAAGATCTGCATGTAAGTCATGAAACCATAAAACTCTTAGATAAAAACATAGGCAAAAATCTCATGGACATAAACATGAGTGACCTCTTCTTGAACATATCTCCCCGGGCAAGGGAAACAAAAGCAAAATTGAACAAGTGGGACTATAGCTGAAAGCTTCTGTACAGCAAAGGACACCATCAGTAGAACAAAAAGGCATCCTACAGTATGGGAGAATATATTCATAAATTACAGAACCGATAAAGGGTTGACATCTAAAATATACAAAGAGCTCATGTACCTCAACAAACAAAAAGCAAATAATCCAATTAAAAAATGGGCAGAGGAGCTGAACAGACACTTCTCCAAAGAAGAAATTCAGATGGCCAACAGACACATGAAAAGATGCTCCACATCGCTAATCATCAGAGAAATGCAAATTAAAACCACAGTGAGACATCACCTCACACCAGTAAGGATGGCTACCATCCAAAAGACAGACAACAAATGTTGGTGAGGTTGTGGAGAAAGAAGAACCCTCCTACACTGCTGGTGGGAATGTAAATTAGTTCAACCATTGTGGAAAGCAGTATGGAGGTTCCTCAAAAAGCTCAAAATAGAAATACCATTTGACTCAGGAATCCCACTTCTAGGAATTTACTCTAAGAATGCAGCAGCCCAGTTTGAAAAAGACAGATGTGCCCCTATGTTTATCGCAGCACTATTTACAATAGCCAAGAAATGGAAGCAACCTAAGTGTCCATCGGTAGATGAATGGATAAAGAAGATGTGGTACATATACACAATGGAATATTATTCATCCATAAGAAGAAAACAAATTCTACCATTTGCAACAACATGGATGGAGCTAGAGGGTATTATGCTCAGTGAAATAAGCCAGGCGGAGAAAGACAAGTACCAAATGATTTCACTCATATGTGGAGTATAAGAACAACGAAAAAAACTGAAGGAACAAAACAGCAGCAGAATCACAGAAACCAAGAATGGCCTAACAGTTACCAAAGGGAAAGGGACTGGGGAGTCTGGGTGGGAAAGGATAGATAAGGGGGGGAAAAAGAAAGGTGGCATTAAGATTAACATGCATAATGGGGGAGTCACAGGGAGGGATGTGCAACACAGACAAGACAAGTAGTGATTCTACAGCATCTTACTATGCTGATGGACAGTGACTGTAATGGGGTTTGTGGGGGGGACTTGGTGAAGGGGGGAGTCTAGTAAACATAATGTTCCTCATGTAATTGTAGATTAATGATACCAAAAAAAAAAAAAGACCCCCTCAAACTTCAGTAGACTATCCCCTACATTGTTGTTCTAGCCACTGCTTCTGCCCTCAACGTTGCAGGCGTCACTCCGTGGGTCCATCATTCCAGAGTGAAAAGGGCCCAAGCAGAGAAAGAAGTACATCAATAGAAGACCCAGCTTGACCTTCAGAATCCTCTCTGCCTCCGCATCCAACGATTACCCTCTGACTAATGAACGCCTGCATGCCTGGGATCTTGGTCCTCGCCAGAATGGAATCTCCCATCCTGGGCATTAAACTCTCTGCTGCTGCCCCCTCTGACAAAACTGTTCCTCAAAAAGTTGCCCTTTCTATTGTCTATTAAGTAATAAGTTGTTTTGCTGTGCTTACCTGTCTCTCCTAGCTGAACTCAAATCTCAGTCTGCATTTCCAAAGTACGTCTCTATAATGTTACCTCTATCAAATTACCTGTACAAAGTTATAAAGTGCGTGGTCATCACCCAAGAGAGCTGCCCTCGGTGACCCTCCACCCTTAACACCTGTCCTCTCACACTCAAATTAGCCAGCCTGAGTGTAATGCTCAGTTGCATAAAAATAAATTAAGACTGAAGAAAACTGAGTATTTTTTGCTAAACACAGGCTTATCAAGAGTCTGAAGGACTCATTTCAACTTGTACACACAAGGCCCATACAGACAAATGCATAAAAACATGATCATTTGTGTTCTTTACAAAAGTACTCAAGACTTTAACAAAGTTGCAAAAAAAAAAATCCTAGCTCAAAGCAATTAAAAGTATAAATACAAGCCATTATAACCCTATCATAAACCAAAAAGATGATGCCCCCTAAGACGAAGTGTTTAAAGGGGCATCAGCGGGGAGTGATAAGGAAAATATTCAACACAGCCGTCAAGGTCAGTAAACCACTTTTCCCTCTGGTTGGCAAAGTCAGCAGAGCACCCCAGCTCCCTCCTCCCCTCCTTCTCTGGGCTCCGCTTTTGCCCTGCGCATGCCAAAATGCCACATATCATAATAATGTAATTGCTCCCCTTGCGTGTGCTCAGATCTCAGATGTTGGGTGATTACTCCCCTCTGAGCCCACCGGTGTAAAATAAAACCTCAACACTCCCAAGACCTCCGAGTGCCACTTGGTTCCTCTGTCAGTGATCCAGTCCAGGTTTTCCAGTATTTTCCGTAACAGTACCAAGCCTTCACATGGGGGCCCTACCCCACTCAGTCAGTGTACACAGATTATTCGTGGGGTCTGCACTTTTCAGCCCCTCCCTCCTTGCCAAACTCGAAGATTCCCCTGCCCAAAAGCCAACCTCACCTCTCTCACTTTGTTGCTCATGTTGGGCAGTGCCCGCAGGCAATTTTCTCACTATTAATAAGTCAATTGTGAAAATTTAAAGCAAGTTTGGATTGACAGATTATTCCTGAGCAGGTCCTGGGAATGTAGATCAATGAACCATTCCCTGGGTAAAGCTCACATTTGCCAGTAAGGATGCAAACTTGTGTACAAAGCCCAGGGCTAGAACAGAAGCTGTTAACTATTTATGGAAGTGAAGGTTTCCCTGAGATGTCTGAGCTAGGTTTTGAAGCATGAAGAGACAGACAGGCCAGAGGGCAAGAGAGAAGAAAGGGAAATTCCAGGTAAGTTAGGCAAACACCCAAAGATAATAAACAGTATCCTACATAAAATGCAAGGTGGAGGGGTCCTCAGAGATGAATCTGAAGGGGTCAGCAGGAACCAAAGGACACTAATAAATGGATTTTTATCTTTAGGAAGTAGGAAGGCAGTGAAGTTTATGCAGTGGAGATACGTGGTTAATGTCATATTTTAGAAAGATTGCTCTGTCAAGAGTGTGGCATAGAGTCCAATTAGAAGCAGGAAGACCTCAAGAGCCCAGAAGTGATGGCACTCAGGACAGAGGCACCACCAGGAGTCAGATGTATTCATAAGATCAAATTAACAGGCCTTGGGCTAGACTGGATATGGGACATGATAATGAAAGCAATTTCAAATGAGTCTCAGGTTTCAGATGTGAAACACTAGATAGACAGTGGTGCTATTAATCATGACAGACTAAAGAAGAGCTGATCTTAGGGGAGTGTGCAAGGACAAGGTATCCAGAGAGAGTAAACTGAGGGACCAATGGGACCGCCAAACTGAGCTGCCTAGTGAGCAGATAAATCTCCCATCTGGTGCTCATGTGAGGCCTGGGCTGGTCATATCAACTAGGAGTCTTGAGCCCAGAGGCAGGGCTCAGTACCTGGGATGGAAGAGAGCAGCTAGAGAGGCACTGCTGTATAAGCACTGTTTAGGGGGTGCTGGAGGAAGCTGGTTGAGAAAAGGTCAGAGGGGAGAGCCAAGTGAGTCACAGTCCTACAGTGCTGAATTCTGTAAATAGTTCAAGTTCAGTAAAGATAAATGCACAGTCTATTTGGTATTTAAGAGACCTTCCCAAATGAAAGACCTCGCAGTTCAGAGACCACAGAGAAAACTGCGCTGGGTTAGAGAAAGAATGGGAGGAAGAAATGGAGACACAGTGCAGCTAGCTTTTTTGAGAACCTTGGTAGAGATGTGATGGGAAGAAATAGGAAATAGTTCAAGATCATGGAAGATTTCTCTCTGAAGAACTGAGAGATTGACCTGCAGAGGGAAAAGAACTCAGAAGAGATGTTGAAGGTCCAGCAATATAACATACAAGTAGTTAAGTCAATGCCACCCAGAGCCTGGAGGGGATGGGCCCCCATGCTGATAAGGTTCTGGCAGTGGGGGTGGGGGGATACAAGCTGGGTCAAGTTTACAGAAAAAAGAGATCAGTAACTGAAGTAGGAGGCTAACTCAGGAGGCAGAGCCTAGGTGGATTGAATTTTAAAAGAATGGAGTAGCCTCTGAGGCAGCCAGAAGACAACAGAAAGGACTGACAAACTGAAGGCTCCCCAGTGAATGGACCACAGGTCTATGGCGGCATCACAGTGTTCAGTGATTTTCTTCAGCAGAGCTGCCCACGTGGGACAGTACTGGTGATGACTAGAGTTGTAGCTTGATAAGACAGAGCAGTACAAGCAGTCTTCCAGGAGGTTCTACCAGATTATAAATGCACAGTGGAGAAAGCATAGGCTTTAGGGCAGCAGGCTGAAATGCAGATCCTCCTAAAGCACTCCACCCAACCTCTGAGCCTGGGTTGTCTCTTTTGAGAGGGGACCAATGTCACCCATCCCAAAGGGTCACTGTGAAAGAGTAGTCACTATGGAAGAGCCTAGAATTTCTCTGGGTCCACAGAAGGTGCTGAATTAAATGTTAATTTCTTCCTTCTAAGGAAAGTACTTATTCTTTTGTTTTCACTGCATAAATACTGAAGCGTATGTGGTATAATTCCATTCTTTTAAATATCCACATCTAAAATTATAAAAATAGATTCTTTGCTTTACATAAGTCTTCACTGCAGGATTCTTTTCAGTAGCAGCAGCCCCCACAACATTTAAAAGATGGTTCAACTGACAGAATGATTCAGGAACACATTTTAGGCCTAAGCACAGATGGCATGTTGTAGTTGTGACTCTGGAAAGAGGAATTTTACCAACGAATCACAGGCACTGAAGTCAGTCCCCAAATTCCTTCAAGCTGAGACACGGTTTACCCACTAGTCTGGCTGTTTCAGAAACAGACTGGAGCCAGGCTGCCTGGGTTTGAATTCTGGCTCTGCCATTTACTAGCTGGGTGACACTGGTTAAGTTATTGATATCTCTGGTCTGTTTCCTCATCTACAAAATAATAATAATAATAGTACTTATACTTCATAGGATTTTTTTGAGAATTAAGAGCATTAATCCATTCTAAGATTTCAGAATGGTGCCTGGCACCTGTACCATAGAGGTTCAGGCCCCAGTGACTATGGTTATTCCCAGCCACACACACACCCCTGTCTTTGCTGGCCCTGAAGACTGTTTAAGTGGTGGGGGGGAAGACTTCAGTATAATCACCATCACATCACATACACTGACACCTCCTTAGAGCATACACCAAGGCTGGGGTGGTGGTCTGCACCCCAGAGCCCAGAGCAGTAACCAAAACCCTGAAGAGCTGCAGGATCAACACTCATGAAGGAGAAAGGAGATGAAGGAGCCAACTGGATTCAGGACCCTGCCCCATCATGTGCAGCTCTCTGTGACTGCAAAACTGTATGAGAAATTTCTAGTCCTGTCATACCAGCTTTTGGGAGGGAATGCATCTTGCTGCCCCAGCATACCCATGGCGGCAGTGGTAGCCCACTAGCTCCAAGAAGGATGTTGTTGTGGTGGAAGGTGCAGTTCGAAAGGCTGAAGTCACACTTTTTACTTCCCAGCTCTGGTCCAGGACTCACCTGAAAAGCTGAAACCTTACCTGCAAGGAGCTCCAGGCTGCTCTGCTCATGTGCATCCTCTGTGCTCTGCTCTGCATCATTTTTCTCTGGGATCAGCTGCTTACCAAATTAGAAGTCCCAAGTAAGTTTTGCGAAAGCATGAACAAGCCCAGTGAGACAAGTGTGCTTGGTGGCTTTGTTACCCTCAGGGGACTGCCCTCCCTCATGTGGAACGTCCCCTTACTTCCTCCTGGCTCATGTGAGTCCCTCTCCCTGGCCCCCAACCTTCAAGGCTTCATTCCTGCGGGAGCCTTTGTAGCTCATTGCAGCTATTCCAGTTTGTTCCTGCTCTGAACTCCGGTTGCTCATCTATCTGCCCCACTCCTGGTACTCTGCAGTATGTACTGCCTGCCCCGTTCATCATTTTTATGGTTTGTGTCCATTTTCTACAGCTGAAATTCCTCAAAAGGTAAGGTTCATCGTGCCCGTATCTCTTTACAGCTGGCTCAGCATGCCTCACACAGGGCTAAGTGCTCAACAAATGACTGAGGTCATATCTGGGGAGCCACAGGACATACTTTGTAGTTCTCTGTAGCCTTTCAAGGCCCTGCCACACTAGTTGGTTCAATTTTGACAGTGAACAAAAGTATTAAGATATGAACCCAATCCTCCTAGCACCTTGTTTTTCAAGAATACAAATATATAAAAATAGATAACCTTGTCATCACAATTAAAACCTTTTGTGCTTCAAGGGACCCTATAAAAGAAAGTGTAATGTCAACCGACAAGAATGGTAGAAAGTATTTTCAAATAGTATCTGATAAAGGAATTGTATCCAGAATAAAGAACTCAGAGCTAAAAAATAAAATAACCCAATTAAAAAATGGGTTTGACAACGGATTTGAATAGGCACTTCTCCAAAGAGATACAAATGGCTAATAGGCACATGAGAAGATGCTCAACATCATTAGGGAAATGCAAATCACAACCACTCTGAGAAACCACTTTACACCCACTAGGGTGGCAATAATAATACTAATGGACAGTAACAACTTATTGGTGGGGATGTGGAAAAACTGGAATTGTTATACAGTGCTGGTGAGAAAGTAAAATGGTACAGCCGGTTTGGAAAACAGTTTGGAAGTTCCTCAAAAAGTTAAACATGGAGTTATCATATGACCAAGCAATTGTACTCCTATATACCTAAGAGAATTTAGACACGTCCACATACAAATTTTCATAGCATTATTTGTAATAGCCGAAAAGTGTAAATAAAATAAATATCCATCAATAGATGAAATGATAAAAAAAATCTGATGTGTCCATACAATGCGACGTTATTCAACCACAAAAAAGAATGAAGTACTATTACACGTGGCAACCTGGATGAACCTTGAAAGCATTCTGAGTGAGGGAAGCCAGACACAAATGGCCACTTTCATTGTCTGATACCATTTACATTAAATACCCAATACAGACAAGCCCACAGAGACAGAAAGTAGCTTAGTGGTTGCCAGGAGCTGGAGATGAGGGAATTGGGACTTACTGCAAATGGATACAGGGTTTTGGACTAGCAGGATGCAGATATTCTGCAATTTAGTGGTGACAGCTGCATAACACAGTGAATATACTTCTGAAGAACCACTAAATTGTACAATTTAAATACATTTCATGCTGTATGAATTACACCATATCCTAGCATATGTTTTCTACTAAAGCAAGTTTCAATTTCTAAGTAAGTACAATCCAGGGAATGTAGAAGGGATAAAAATGACCTTAATAGTGTGAAAGAAGAAACAGTATTTGGAAATTTTCCAAACATTTCTTTTCTTGAGAGAAAGCTTATTCTTTTATTTCACTCTAGCCTGGAGAATCTCATAATATACAAACCTTTATCCTATTTTGAAACTGGTTTCACCAAGGAAATACCTACATTTGGATATAAGGCTCTGAGCCCTTGGGGAGCCTTGTACACCCTTCATTTGCCATCAGTTCCCCCAGCTGAGACAGTCCTATCCTCAGCATACACCTGGAATTTCACTCTATGAGATGTTTAATTCTGGTCCACCCCTCTGGGAAATAATACCTTTCCCTAGAAAGCTGCCTCCCTGCTACTGCTGCGTATTCTGGGTTTAAGTTTTCAGTCCCTACACACATCTACGACATTAAGCCCTAAAGTACTAACCTGTCTATTCATTCCTTCATGGCCCACTGTCTTCTATTCCAACACAAAGCTTAAAATCTCCATTCCTGGCACAACTTTTCCCTAAATATATTCCATAAAAATATAAGAACATATTCTCTCATTTCTTCCATTTCCCCATAAACTATATAAGAGCCACAGATGACTTATTCTACTGTCCTACTTTAACTTGTTTAGAAATGGAAACTGAGATAAAATCCAGAGGTAAAAGAATCTGACCTATCATCAATAAGCTTGTAGTTTTAGCTGATGCCACTGGGTGCCACTCTTGTACCACCAACAAGTTATTTATCATTAAAGGGACATTATCTGAGGGAATCTAATAATCTTCGGGAAGAAGCCTGGCTTCTACTGGACCCCTCTAACCACACATCTCCCCAGGCTTATGATCCAGTCCCATATGGTGACAACATCACTATGCTTCAGAGCCAGGCAACCTCAACACAAATCTCCAAGCTTTGCCATTTACTGACTGTGATTCTGGGCAAATTAGAAAATTCTCTAACCAGCTGCTTCATCTATAAAATGGGAAGACTACAACCTGCTTCATAAAATCTTTGTGGAGATTAATGAGGAAATCTTGGCACAGATTAGGAATTCCATAAATGTTCTTTCCAGACCTATGACCTTCAAGACTTAGCCATCTGCCAAGTTAACTGGACTATTAATGGCCCTAAGGCTATGAGCCATCACTATAGCAACAGAAGGGGCAAAAGAGGTCAGATCATTTCCTTTGGGATCTCAACAGGATAGGAGAGGCCCAAGCAAAAGGACTTCACAGGCTGAAACACTCCTACATCATGCCCATATACCCTAGGTCCTATGATGACAGCATATGCCTCACCCTGAACCTATCCCTGGAAATATGAAGATGTGGATGGGTGTATTGAATTGGACAGTAGCTGCCCAAAAGCTATGTCCATGCATTAATCCCCAGAATCTGTTCTACTGGACCCCAAAACCTTATTTGGAAAAAGGGTCTTTGCAGATGTAATTAAGGATCTCAAGATCACTGTGGATTTAGAGTGGGCCCTGAATATAATGACAGGTATCCTTGTAAGAGACAGGTAGAGGGAGATTGGAGAGACAAGGGGGAAAGGCCATGTGAAGATGGAGGCAGAGACTGGAGTAATGTGGCCACAATGAACATCTGGAGCCATGAAAAGCTATAAGGGATAAGGAAGGATTCTCCCCTAGAGCCTTTGGAGGGAATGTGGCTCTGACAAAACCTTGATTTCAGACTTCTTGACTCCAGAACTGTGAAATAATAAATATCTATTGTTTTTAAAGCACCGAGTTTGTGGTGATTTGTTATAGCATCCATAGGAAACTTATACAATGGGTATTAGCTTCTATTTGTTCACGTTGTTTTTGCTATTTGTCGCCTTCTGCCTTCCTAGCTACAAAGCAGGGGAGGATGGGCAAATCCATGAGCTGCTGTGATCCTTGGGTGCCTGGACACCTAAACTTCCCTGTCTAATTAGGCAAAAAAAGAGGAAAGGGAGAGAAGAAGCAGAAGAGGTGTTAGAGACTGTTATTCTCTCAGAAAGTATCTATTTTTTTATTACTATTTTATTGAGCTTTAATTTGTGCACATATACTATACTGCAGATAGAGTGTACAATTTCCAAAGTTTTGACACATACATATTTGTGAAACCATCAAAAGGTAAATAATGAATATATTCCTCAAAAGTCTCCTCTGACCTTCATAGTCACTCCATCTTCAAGCAACCACTAATGTGTAATTATAGATTAGTTGGCATTTTTAGAATTTTATGTAAGTGGAATTAAACAATATGTATCCTTCTTTTTGGTTTTTTTTTCATTCAGCATGGCTATTCAGAGATTTACCATGCTTTTGTGTATATCAATAGCACATTCTTTTTATTGCTAAGTAGTATTCCATTGAAAGCTATACCATTTCTTTATCCATTTACCTGTTGACACTGGGTTGTTTCCAGGTTTTGGCTATCACAGATGTGTGGCAGAGATGCCACAACATTAGTGTATAAATTTTTGTGTGGACACATGCTTTCATTTCTCTTGAGTAAATACCTAGGAATAGAATGGCCAGGTCCTATGATAAATATATATTTAACATTTTAAGAAACCGTCAAACTGTTCTCCAAGTGCTTGTACCATTTCTCATTCCTACAAATAGGGCATAAAAGTTTCAGTTTCCCCGTGTCCTTGTAATGAGGTATGACGTGGTATCTCATTGTGGTTTTGATTTGCATTTCCCTAATGATTAATGACATTGAGCATATTTCTTGTATGTTTACTTGCTGTTTGTGTATCTTCTTTGGTGAAATGTATGTTCAAATCTTTTGCCCACTTGAAAAATTGGGTTGTTTTGTTGAGTTTTGAGAGTTTTTCAAATCTTTTCAATATTCAATTTCTTTAATAGTTTTTTGGTATCATTAATCTACAATTACATGAAGAACATTATGTTTGCCAGACTCCCCCCCTTCACCAAGTCCCCCCCACATACCCCATTAGTCACTGTCCATCAGCATAGTAAGATGCTGTAAAATCATTACTTGTCTTCTCTGTGTTGTACAGCCCTCCCTGTGCCCCCCCCACATTATACATGCTAATCATAAGGCCCCCTTTCTTCTTCCCTCCCCTTCCCCTCCCTTCCCACCCATCCTCCCCAGTCCCTTTCCCTTTGGTAACTGTTAGTCCTTTCTTAGGTTCTGTGATTCCGCTGCTGTTTTGTTCCTTCAGTTTTTCCTTTGTTCTTATACTCCACAGATGAGTGAAATCATTTGGTACTTGTTTTTCTCCACCTGGTTTATTTCACTGAGCATAATACCCTCTAGCTCCATTCATGTTGTTGCAAATGGTAGGATTTGTTTTCTTTTTATGGCTGAATAATATTCCATTGTGTATATGTACCACATCTTCTTTATCCATTCATCTACTGATGGACATTTAGGTTGCTTCCATTTCTTGGCTATTGTAAATAGTGCTGCGATAAACATAGGGGTGCATCTGTCTTTTTCAAACTGGGCTGCTGCATTCTTAGGGTAAATTCCTAGAAATGGGATTCCTGGGTCAAATGATATTTTTACTCTGAGCTTTTTGAGGAACCTCCATACTGCTTTCCACAATGGTTGAACTAATTTACATTCCCACCAGCAGTGTAGGAAGGTTCCACTTTCTCCACAAACTCACCAACATTTGTTGTTGTTTGTCTTTTGGATGGTGGCAATCCTTATTGGTGTGAGGTGATATCACATTGTGGTTTTAATTTGCATTTCTCTGATGACTAGTGACGTGGAGCATATTTTCATGTGTCTGTTGGCCATCTGAATTTCTTCTTTGGAGAACTGTCTGTTCAGCTCCTCTGCCCATTTTTTAGTTAGATTGTTCATTTTTTTTGTTTGTTGAGGTGCGTGAGCTCTTTATATACTTTGGATGTCAACCCTTTTTGGATCTGTCATTTATGAATATATTCTCCATACTGTAGGATGCCTTTTTGTTCTACTGATGGTGTCCTTTGCTGTACAGAAGCTTCTCAGCTTGATATAGTCCCACTTGTCCATTTTTGCTTTTGTTTCCCTTGTCCAGGGAGATATGTTCATGAAGAAGTCAGTCATGTTTATGTCCAAGAAATTTTTGCCTATACTTTTTCTAAGAGTTTTATGGTCTCATGATTTACATTCAGGTCTTTGATTCATTTCAAATTTACTTTTGTGTACGGGGTTAGACAATGATCCAGTTTCATTCTCTTACATGTAGCTGTCCAGTTTTGCCAACACCAACTGTTGAAGAGGCTGTCATTTTCCCATTGTATGTCCATGGCTCCTTTATCGTATATTAATTGACCATATATGTTTGGGTTAATGTCTGGAGACTATTTTGTTCCACTGGTCTGTGACTCTGTTCTTGTCCCAGTACCAAATTGTCTTGATTACTATGGCTTTGTAGTAGAGCTTGAAGTTGAGGAGCGAGATCCCCCCCACTTTATTCTTCCTTCTCAGGATTGCTTTGGCTATTCAGGGTTTTTGGTGGTTCCATATGAATTTTAGAACTATTTGTTCCAGTTCTTTGAAGAATGCTGTTGGTATTTTGATAGGGATTGCATTGAATCTGTAAATTGCTTTAGGCAGGATGGCCATTTTGACGATATTAATTCTTCCTAGCCAAGAGCATGGGATGAGTTTCCATCTGTTAGTGTCCTCTTTAATTTCTCTTAAGAGTGTCTTGTAGTTTTCGGGGTATAGGTTTTTCACTTCCTTGGTTAGGTTTATTCCTAGGTATTTTATTCTTTTTGATGCATTTGTGAATGAAATTATTTTCCTGGTTTCTCTTTCTACTAGTTCATTGTTAGTGTATAGGAAAGCCTCAGATTTCTGTGTATTAATTTTGTATCCTGAAACTTTGCTGTATTCCAGCATCAGTTCTAGTATTTTTTGGAGTGGAGTCTTTAGGGTTTTTTATGTACAATATTATGTCATCTGCAAATAGGGACAGTTTGACTTCTTCTTTACCGATCTGGATTCTTTGTATTTCTTTGGTTTGTCTAATTGCCATGGCTAGGACCTCCAGTACTATGTTGAATAACAGTGGGGAGTGTGGGCATCCCTGTCTTGTTCCCGATCTTAGAGGAAAAGCTTTCAGCTTCTCGCTGTTCAGTAAGATGTTGGCTGTGGGTTTGTCATATATGGCCTTTATTATCTTGAGGTACTTGCCCTCTATACCCATTTTGCTGAGAGTTTTTATCATGAATGGATGCTGAATTTTGTCAAATGCTTTTTCAGCTTCTATGGAGATGATCATGTGATTTTTGTCCTTTTTGTTGATGTGGTGGATGATGTTGATGGATTTTCGAATGTTGTACCATCCTTGCATCCCTGGGATGAATCCCACTTGGTCATGGTGTATGATCCTCTTGATGTATTTTTGAATTCGGTTTGCTAATATTTTGTTGAATATTCTTGCATCTATGTTCATCAGGGATATTGGTCTGTAATTTTCTTTTTTGGTGGTGTCTTTGTCTGATTTTGGTATTAGGGTGATGCTGGCTTCATAGAATGAGTCTGGAAGTATTCCCTCTTCTTCTATTTTTTGGAAAACTTATGGGTATTATGTCTTCTCTGTATGTCTGATAAAACTCCACGGTAAATCAATCTGGCCTGGGAGTTTTGCTCTTGGGTAGTTTTTTTATTACTGCTTCAATTTCATTGCTGGTAATGGTAATTGGTCTATTTAGATTTTGTTTCTTCCTTGGTCAGTCTTGGAAGGTTGTATTTTTCTAGGAAGTTGTCCATTTCTTCTAGGTTTTCCAGCTTGTTAGCATATAGTTTTTTGTAGTATTCTCTAATAATTCTTTGTATTTCTGTGGGGTCCATCGTAATTTTTCCTTTCTTGTTTCTGATTCTGTTGATGTGTGTAGATTCTCTTTTTCTTTTTATAAGTCTGGCCAGGGGCTTATCAATTTTGTTTATTTTCTCAAAGAACCAGCTCTTGGTTTCGTTGATTTTTTCTCTTGTTTTATTCTTCTCAATTTTATTTATTTCTTCTCTGATTTTTACTATGTCCCTCCGTCTGCTGACTTTAGGCCTAATTTATTCTTCTTTTTCTGATTTTGATAATTGTGTCTATATACTATTCATTTGGGATTTTTCTTCCTTCTTTAATATGTCTGGATTTGTATATACTTTCCTCTTAAGACTGCTTTTGCTGCGTCCCACAGAAGTTGGGGCTTTGTGTTGTTGTTGTCATTTGTTTCCATATATTGCTTGATCTCTATTTTAATTTGGTCATTGATCCACTGATTATTTAGAAGCATGTTGTTAAGCCTCCATGTGTTTGTGAGCATTTTTGCTTTCTTTGAACAATTTATTTCTAGTTTTATACCTTTGTGGTCTGAAAAGTTGGTTGATAGAATTCCAATCTTTTGGAATTTACTGAGGCTCTTTTTGTGGCCCAGTATGTGGTCTATTCTGGAGAACGTTCCATGCGCACTTGAGAAGAATGTGTATCCTGTTGCTTTTGGATGTAGAGTTCTATAGATGCCTATTAGGTCCATCTGTTCTAGTGTGTTGTTCAGTGCCTCTGTGTACTTACTTATTTTCTGTTTGGTGGATCTGTCCTTTGGAGTGAGTGGTGTGTTGAAGTCTCCTAAAATGAATGCATTGCATTGTATTTCCCCCTTTAATTCTGTTAGTATTTGTTCCACATATGTTTGTGCTCCTGTAGTGGGTGCATATATATTTAGAATGGTTATATCCTCTTGTTGGACTGAGCCCTTTATCATTATGTAATGTCCTTCTTTATCTCTTGTTACCTTCTTTGTTTTGAAGTCTATTTTGTCTGATACTAGTACTGCAACTCCTGCTTTTTTCCCCTTGTTGTTTGCATGAAATATCTTTTTTCATCCCTTGACTTTTAGTCTGTGCATGTCTTTGGGTTTGAGGTGAGTCTCTTGTAAGCAGCATATAGATGGGTCTTGCTTTTTTATCCATTCTATTACTCTGCGTCTTTTGATTGGTGCATTCAGTCCATTTACATTTAGGGTGATTATTGAAAGATATGTACTTATTGCCATTGCAGGCTTTAAGTTTGTGGTTACCAAAGGTTCAAGGTTAGCTTCTTTACTATCTTACTGTCTAACTTAACTCACTTATTGAGCTATTATGAACACAGTCTGATAATTCTTTATTTCTCTCCCTTCTTATTCCTCCTCCTCCATTCTTTCTATGTTAGGTGTTTTTTTGTTTTTGTTTTTGTTTTTGCTCTTTTGTGTTTCCTTTGACTGCTTTTGTGGGTAGTTGATTTTATTTTTTGCCTTTAGTTAGTATTTGATTGTTCCGCTTTGTTTGCTGTGATTTTATTTTCTCTGGTGACATCTATTTAGCCTTAGGAGTGCTTCTATCTAGAGCAGTCCCTCTAAAATACCCTGTAGGTTTGTGGGAGGCAAATTCCCTCAACTTTTGCTTGTCTGGGAATTGTTTAATCCCTCCTTCATATTTAAATGATAGTTGTGCTGGATACAGTATCCTTGGTTCAAGGCCCTTCTATTTCATTGCATTAAATATATCATGCCATTCTCTTCTGGCCTGTAAGGTTTCTGTTGATAAGTCTGATGATAACCTGATGGGTTTTCCTTTGTAGGTGACCCTTTTTCCCCTGTCTGGCTGCCTTTAATACTTTGTCCTTGTCCTTGATCTTTGCCATTTTAATTATTACATGTCATGGTGTTATCCTCCTTCGGTCCCTTCTGTTGGGAGTTCTGTGTGCTTCGGTGGTCTGAGAGGCTGTTTCCTTCCCCAGTTTGGCTAAGTTTTCAGGAATTATTTCTTCAAAGACACTTTCTATCCCTTTTTCTCTCTTCTTCTTCTGGTACCCCTATAATGCAGATATTATTCCGTTTGGATTGGTCACACAGTTCTCTTAATATTCTTTCTTTCCTGGAGATCCTTTTATCTCTCTCTGCGTCAGCTTCTATGCATTCCTGTTCTATGATTTCTATTCCATTAATGGCCTCTTGCATCTCATCCAGTCTGCTCTTTAGTCCTTCCAAAGATTGTTTTATTTCTGTATTCTCCCTCCCTATTTTACCCACTAGCTCTTGCATATTTCTCTGCAGCTCCATCAGCATGGTTATGACCTTTATTTTGAATTCTTTTTCAGGAATATTGGTTAAATCTATCTCCTCAGATTCCCTCTCAGGGGAGGATGTCTGGGTTAGCCTGGTCTGTATCAAATTCTTCTGCCTTTTCATGGCAACAGAGGTAGTCGTAAGCAGTTGGCGCATGTCAGCTGGGAGAACCAAGATCCTTTCCACTTGCTCCTGGCCTTCCTTTCCTGGGAGAATAGTGACTTCTAGTGGATTCTGCTGGACAGTTGCGTGTAGACGGGGTCTCTGATTCTTGCCTGACCACCGTGGAGTTAAGCTCTGCGGTTGCTGTGGACGTGGCCGGCCTCAGGCTGCTACTCCACTATGGCGGAGGGGGAATGGGTGGGAGGCTGTTTATCGCCGTGAGGGGCCTCCAAGCTGTGCTGCTGCCCAGGAGTTAGGGCACCCGGAGTTCCCCAGAATTCCCTTCTGCTGGGCTGATTGCGCCGGGATGCGTCTGTCCAGCTGTGAGGCCCCTGTACCTTTAAGACTTTCAAAAAGCACTTGCTTTTCTTTTGTCCCAGGGGCACTGGCTGCTGGGACCTGCTCGCAGGTTTTACTGTCCCGTTTCCCTAGTGTCCAGCACACCACGCACTGTGTGTCTGCGCTCCCAGTGCAGATGTCTAGGGCTGGGTGTTCAGCAGTCCTGGGCTCCCTCTCCGGCCCCGCTCCAACTCCTCTCCTCCTGCCGGGAGCTGGGGTGAGGGGCACTCGGGTCCCACCAGGCCGCAGCTGGTATCTTACCCCCTTCATGAGGTGCTGGGTTCTCACAGATGTAGATGTAGCCTGGCTGTTGTCTTCTGGTTTCTCTTTTAGGAATAGTTGTATTTGTTGTATTTTCAAAAATATATATGTTTTTGGAGATTTCTGCTGTCCTTCTCATGCCACCATATTGCCTCCTCCTCCTCCTCTTTAATAAATTTTTAACTAAATATTCAATTTCTTTAATAGACATAGAACTACCAGGTATATGGAGCTTTTCCTTTTTGAGTGAACTTTGGTAATTTATGTCTTTCAAGGAATTTGTTCATTTAATCCAGGTTTGTCAAATTTACTGAAGTAAACTTGTTTATAATATTCCCTGATAATCCTTTTAATATATGATGCCACCTAATTTCTGATAGTGACAATTTGTGTCTTCAGTATTTTTACACTGATTAGTCTGGCTAAATGTTTATCAATTTTATTAATATTTTCAGTGAGTCACCTTTAAGTTTTCATTAACTTCTCTCTACTGTTTTTCTGTTTTCTATTTTACCCACTTCAATCCTATTTTATTTCATTTTTTTTTTACTTTTAAGAGTTATTTATTTGCTGTATTGTATTGAAATACTGTAGACATTCCTTTCAATTTTGAGAAAAAGATAGTTTGATACCTTCTGCAACAGAATTTGCAGTTATATATGCTTGCCGTTATAATAAACTTCACCTTTATGAACCAATATTGTTCTACATTACAATGCAATATATAATAAATGATTTTTCTTATATGATATAAATGTGTGTCTATCAATTGCATTTGAACAAAGTATGTTTATATCATTCACAAGCAATTTAAAAACTCAGCTGACATCATTAATAGAATTGACCTATGACAGTTGTGCCTTTATAATTCTAAATCACTTGTAGAACAAGCTTTGAAAAATCATCTTTCATTTGAGTATCATAGTCTAAAGAAATATTTTATTTGTTGTATAATGTTAGTAATTAACTAAATTACATAGGCCTATTTTTTCAAAAGAAAAATGGTGAATACCTCACCAATTCTCAAAGGTTTTCAAAGCATTGGTGGGACTAAATAGTTGCATGACTTTGCTAATTTTTTCAGCATGTATATTCATATTTCATTTCTTTCATTTGTGTTTAATTTGCTCTCCTTGTCCTAGTTTAAATTAGAAGTTGAGATCATTGATTTGAGACCTTTTTCTTTTCTAACACAAGCACTTTTCCCTCTAAATACTGCATTAGCTACATTCAGAAATTTTGATAATTTGCATTTCCATTTTAAATTATTTTCTATTATTTTTACTAAATAATTATTAGATTATTAAATAAATTATTATTAAAGTAATTTCTAATTATTTAAATTATTTTCTAATTTCTTTTTTGATTTTGTGTTTGACCCATAGGGTACTTATAAGTGTGTCATTTACTTTCCAATAATTTGGAATTTTCTAGATATTTTCTGTTCTAGATTTTACTTTAATTCTATTGTGGTAAAAAAATACTGTACTTTGTATGAACTGGATCCTTTTAAATTTATTGAGATGTATTTAATGGCTCATTTTGCTAAATGCAGTTTATCATTAAATGGTCTATCTTCTAAATGGCCTTTGTGTACTTGAAAAGAATGTATATTCTGCTGTGATTGGGCACAGTGTTTCATAAGTAATAGGTCAAGTTAGTTAATGTTATTCAAGACTTCTATAGATTTACTGATTTTCTGTCTACATGTTCTATCAGTTACTGAGAGAAGTATATTGAAATCCCCAAATATATTGTGGATTTATCTATTTCTCCTTATAATTCTATTAGTTCTGCTTCATGTATTTTAAAGTTTTCTAAAAAGTTTCATGAATTAGTTAGGACTTATTGTCTCCATTATATTGTACTGGATTCAACAGTAAGAAATTACCCTATTCTTCCCCGATAATGTTCTTTATTTGAAGTCTACCTTGTCTGATACTGTTATGGTGTCTTCAGGTCTCTTTTTATTAGTATAAACATAGTATATCTTTTCCTATCCTTTTAACTTTTAGTCTATTTCTGTCTTTATCTTAAAGTGGGATTTTTATATACAGCATATAGTTGGCTCTTGCTTCTTTATTCAGTTTAACAACTTCTGTCTTTTAATTGGGTTGTTTAGACTGTTTACATTTAATATGATAATTGATATTGCTGGGTTTTAAATATATCATCTGGCTAATTGTTTTCTATTGGTCTCACCTGTTCTTTGTTCTTTTCTTCTTTCTTCTCTTTTTCTGCTTTTGTTTATTTTTTTTAATAGGCCTTATTGATGAACCTGAGGGGGAGCCTCAAGATTGTGGAGTAGGAAGAGAAGATGGAAACCTCCTTCCCCCACCCTACACACACACAAAGGAAGCAACTACAGCAAATACAACTAAACCTGAAAATGAACTAAAGACTGCAGAATTGTGGGGGGACTACACATGGGGAAGAAAAAAACCACAAAGTAAAGGGTAAAGTGGCAGAGCCATGACCAAGTGGGACCCCAACCCTTCCCCCATCCCAGCCCAAAGGCAGGAGGAAGAGGAAAGGAGTGGGGAGGGGACAGGTGCCCAGGAACTCTGCACACCTGACTCTGGAGGTCTGCTACAGGAACATAAGTCCACATTGCATTGGGTTCTGGTGAACAGTGGGGCTGGACACCAGAGAGAGTTGGGGCACTTTGGGAGACTGAGACACCAGCCACCTGTGGCGGACAAGCATACTCCGCTGGTCCCACCAAGACCCAACACAGAGGCAGCAGTTTCAAAGACTTGCAAGCAGTGGGAAGGGAGTTAGAGGGGTAAGGGTTGGATGGGGCTGTCTCTGTAGAAGTGCAGGTGGACAATACCCGCCCAGCCCAACCTTAGCATAGCAGGCAGAGCAGTCTCAGGAGCCCCAGGTGATCCATCCCCCTTGCTGGTGGCTCATCCCCAAGGTGCCCCCCTGTGGGCCAATGCGCGAGCCCACTCAGCCCAGCAGCATCTGACTTTGCTGCCTGGCAGGCACAAGGAAACTCTCCCAGCTTCCACGGTCCTGTTTCAGCCCAACTGGGGAGACGCCTGCAGGAGCCAGCTCCAAAATCCTCCCCATGGGTGGCCAAGCCAGGTGCTGCCATCCTCACTTCTGCTAGGGGGCGCCTGCAGAACACATTGCTGCAGCAGCTGCATAGGGCTGTGGTGCAGCTAGCTGCCTCACTGCTGGCTGGCCCTTCCACCATGCGACTTATTACCACTGCTCACCCACATACCCGATGCCGTGTGTGCAAGCATGCAGCCTCCCCCGTGGGCCCCCAAAAATGCATGTTGCATGGCCATTGTGACCCAAGGGCCCTTCTACCATGCTCAACTCAGGGCACCCACACCCTTGCAGTGTACCACCCCTGCAGCGGCCTCTAGCACCCAACTGCTGTGTGCCTGGGCAACCTCCCACCGTGGGGCTCACTCCCACTGCCAAGCACCTGAGGGCTCTGCAATGAGAGGACGTGCCACCACAGGGAGCCCATGCACTCTGCCATTGTCCAACTTGCCCTACAACCACCCAGCCCACATTGTTAACCCAGTAGCTTTGCCATTGCTGCAGGGCAGGCAGAGGGTGGCCTTGCCTACAGCTATCCCAGCAGAAACCACTACTCTGATCACATAGGTCCAGCTGAGGCAAACCACTGGCCTCAGCTGAGATAAACCACTGCCATCAGACAGATAGAAAGGTGACCCTGCACATGCCCAACAACAGCAATTGGGGCTTCACAGCAAAGAAGCAGGCACTGAAGAAGAAAGAGTCCTTAGCTCCTGGGCACCACAGGACACCTTCTTCATAAAGCCATTACTTTCTCATCAGGAAGCATAGCAGATCCATTAATACAAAGGAAGTAACACAGAAAGCCTGACAAAATGAGGAGGCAGAAGAATATGTTCCAAACAAAACTATAGGATGAGATACCAGAAGGAAGGCTAAATGAAATGGGGATCATCAATCTTCTTGATAAATATTTCAAAGTTAAAGTCATAAATATCCTCACTGATCTGCAGAAATATATTAAAGATCTCAGGGAGGACTTCAACAAAGAGATACAAGAGCTGATGATTTCAGTAACTGAAATGAAACACAAAATGGAGGATATGAACAATAGATTGTACAAGTATAGTAGACAATGAGATGGAAATTAGAGAACAGGAACACAGCAAAGATGAGGACCAGAGAGAAAAAAAGGATCTCTAGCAATGAAAGAATAAGAGAGCTGTGTAATCAATCCAAACGAAACAATATTCGAATAGGGGTATCAAAAGGATGGGAGAGAGAGAGAGACAATGGATAGAAAGCCTCTTTGAGGAAATAATTGTTGAAACCTTCCCCAATCTGGGGAAGGCAATAGACATTCAGGACATGGAGGCACAGAGTCCCTAAGAAAAGGAACCACAGGAAAACACCACCACAACATATAATAATTAAAATGGCAGAGATGAAAGATAAGAGAGAATTGAAAGTGACTGGAGAGAGAAAAGATTACTTACAAGGGAAACCCCATCGGGCTTAACAGCAGACTTCTCAGCAGAAACTTTACAGACCAAAAGGGAATGGCATGAAATATTTAACATACTGAAACAGAAGGACCTTCAGCCAAGAATCCTCTACCCAGCAAGATTATCATTTAAGTTTGAAACAGGGATTAAACAATTTCCAGATAAGCAAAGTTTAAAGAATTTATAACAACAAAACCAGCATTACAGGATATGGTAAAGGGATTGCTGTAGATGGAAATTTTCCTAAGGTTAAATAGTTTTGATTATGACATCTAATACATAAAGTGTAGAAGAGGAAGAAGAAAAAAGAACTTTTAGATTGTGTTTGAAATAGAGCAATCAGCAAATCAATATAGACTGTTATATAGTCAGGAAGCTATCCTTGGAACCCTTGGTGGCCACAACCCTAAAGCCTATGATACATACACAAAAAATTAAAAGAGATAAATCCAACCACAACATTAAAAAAAACCATCAAATAACAAGAGATGAGTATAAGAGAGGAAGAAAGGAACAGAAAGAAACTATAAAAACAAACAGAAAACAATTAACAAAATGGCAGTAAGTACATACCTATCAATAATTACCTTAAATGTAAATGGACTGAATGCACCAATCAAAAAACAGAGTGGCAAAATGGAAAAAGAAACAAGACCTATCTCTATACTGCTTACAAGAGACTCATTTCAGACCCAAAGACATACACAGGCTAAAAGTGAAGGGATGGAAGAAGATACTTCATGCAAACAACACGGAGAAAAAGGCAGAAGTAGCAGTACTTATATCAGACAAATATATTATATTTGTCTGATAATAAGAGACAAAGAGGGACACTACATAATGATAAAGGGATCAGTCCAACAAGAAGATATAACCATTAAAAATATCTACACACCCAACACAGGGGCACCTAAATATGTGAAACAAATATTAACAGAATTAAAGGAGGTAACATATTACAAAACATTCATCATAGGAGACTTTAACACACCACTCACATCAATAGACATATCAACCAGACAGAACACACATAAGGAAACAGGGGCACTGAACAATACATTAGATCAGATGGACTTAACAGACATCTACAGAACACTCCACCCAAAAGCAGCAGGATACAGATTTTTCTCAAGTATACATGGAATGTTCTCCAGAACAGATCACATACTAGACCACAAAAAGAACCTCAATAAATTCAGAAAGATTGAAATTCTATCAAGCAACTTCTCAGACCACAATGGTATGAAACTAGAAATAAATTACCCAAAGAAAATAAAACCTACAAACATGTGGAGGCTAAACAACATGCTCCTAAATAATCAATGGATCAATGATCAAATTAAAAAAGAAAAAAAGCTATATATGGAGACAAATGAAAACAAAAATACAACAGTCTAATATTTGTGGGATGCCACAAAGGCTGTTCTAAGAGGGAAGTACATAGCAAAAGAACAATCCCAAATAAATAGTCTAAACTCACAATTTAAGAAACTAGAAAAAGAAGAATAAATGAAAACCAAAGTTAGTAGAAGGAGGGACTTAATAAAGATCAGAGCAGAAATAATAATATAGAAAAAAACAAAACAATAGAAAAATTTAATTAAACAGAGCTGGGTCTTTGAGAAAATAAATAAAATAGGTAAGTCCCTAGCCAAACTTATCAAGAAAAAAAGAGAGTACACAAATAAAATCAGAAATGAAGGAGTAGTCACAATGAATACCACAGACATACAAAATTACTAGTGTATACTATGAAAAATTAAATGTCAATAAACTGAACAACCTAGAAGAAATGGACAACTTCCTAGAAAAATACAACCTTCCAGAAAATCTGAACAGACCAATTAAGCAAGGAAATTGAATTAGTAATAAAAAAATACCCTCCCGAAAATGCCAGGACCTGATGGCTTCACAGCTGAATTCTACCAAACATTGAAAGAAGAACTAATACCTATCCTCCTTAAAGTATTCTAAAAAGCAGAAGAGGAGGGAATACTTCCAAACTCATTCTATGAGACCAGAATCACTTTCATACCAAAACCAGGCAAAGACACTACAAAAAAGAAAATTATAGACCAATATCCCTGATGAACACAAGATGCAAAAATCCTCAATGAAGTATTAGCAAACCAAATTTAAAAATATGTCAAAAGGATCATCCATCACAACCAAGTGGGATTTATTCCAGGGATGCAAGGATGGTATAATATTTGTAAATCAATCATTATCATATACCACACCATATTAACAAAAAGGATAAAAACCACATGATCATCTCAATAGATACTGAAAAGACATTTGACAAAATTCAACATCCATTCACAATAAAAACTCTCAACAAAATGGGAATAGAGAGTATATACCTCAACACAATAAAGGCCATATATGACAAGCCCACAGCTAACATCATACTGAATGGTAAAAAACTAAAAGCTTTTTCTCTAAGATCAGGAACAAGACAAGGATGTCCACTCTCACCACTTTTATTCAATATAGTACTGGAGGTCCTAGTCACAGCAATCAGACAACCCAAAGAGATAAAAGGCATCCAAATTGGTAAGGAAGAAGTTGAACTGTCACTATATGCAGATGACATGAATTATATGTAGAAAACCCTAAAGACTCCACCAAAAAACTGTTAAGAATAAATGGATTCAGAAAAGTTGCAGGATATAAAATTAATACACAGAAATATTTTGCTTTCCTATATACTAACAACAAACCAAATCAACAGAAAGAGAAATCAAGAAAACAATGCCATTTACAATTGCATCAAAAAGAATAAAATACCTAGGAATAAACCTAATGAAAGAGTTGAGAGACCTGTACTCTGAAAACTCTAAGACACTCATGAGAGAAATTAAAGAAGACACAAATAAGTGGGAAATCTATACCATGCTTATGGATAGGAAGAATTAATATTGTCTAAATGACATCCTGTCCAAAGCAATTTACAGATTCAATGCAATCCCTATCAAAATTCCAACATTTTTCAATGAACTTGAACAAATAGTTCCAAAATTCATATGAAACCACAAAAGACCCCAAATAGCCAAAGCAATCCTGAGAAAGAAGAACAAAGCTGGGGGCAGGGGGTGGGTATTACACTCCCTGGCTTCAAGCTACACTACAAAGCTAGTGATCAAAACGGTATGGTACTGGAACAAGAACAGATCCCACAGATCAATGGAATAGGAGAGCCCAGATATAAACCCGCATACATGGTCAATTAATATATGATAAAGAAGCCATGAATATACAATGGGGAAAAGACAGCTAGCTCTTCAACAACTGGTGTTAGGAAAAATGGACAGCTATGTGTAAATGAATGAAATTGAATTACTGTCTAACTCCATACACAAAAGTAAACTTGAAATGGATCAAAGACCTAAATGTAAGTCATGAAACCATAAAACTCTTAGAAGAAAAGAAAATAGGCAAAAATCTCTTGAATATGAGCATGAGCAGTTTTTTCCTGACACATCTCCTCAGGCAAGGGAGACAAAATGAAAATGAACAAGTGAGATTACATCAAGCTAAAAATCTTCTGGACAGCAAAGGACACCATCAGCAGAACAAAAAGGCAACTTATAGTATGGGAGAATATATTTGTAAATGATTTATGTGAAAAGGGGTTAACATCCAAAATACATATAGAGCTCACATGCCTCAACACCAAAAAAAACCAAGAAACCCAATTTAAAAATGGGCAGAGGACCTGAAGAGACATTTTTCCAAAGAAGAAATAGAGATGGCCAACAGGCACATGACAAGATGTTCTACATCGCTAATCATCAGGGAAATGCAAATTAAAACCACAATAAGATATCACCTCACACCAGTCAGAATGGCCATTATCCAAAAGACAAGAAATAACAAGTGTTGGCAAGGATGTGGAGAAAAGGGAACCCTCCTACACTGTGGGTGGGAATGTCAACTGGTGCAGCCACTGTGTATGGAGGTTCTTCAAAAAACTAAAAATGGAAATACCGTATGACCCAGTAATTCCACGTCTAGGAATTTACCTGAAGAAAACAAAATCCCTGATCCAAAAAGATATATGCACCTCTATATTCACTGTTGCATTATTTACAACAGCCAAGATATGGAAGCAGCCCAACTGTCCATCAATAGATAAATGGATAAAGAAAATGTACATATACACTATGAAATATTACTCAGCCATAAAAAGAAAAGAAATCCTGCCATTTGCATCAGCATGAATGGATCTAGAGAGTATTATGCTCAGTGAAATAAGCCAGGCAGAGAAAGACCAATGCCATATCATTTCATTTATTTGCAAAATACAAAAACAAAGCAAAACAAGAAACAGAACAACAGTAGGCTCAGAGACTCTGAGAAGGGACTGGTGATTACTATGGGGGAGGGCTTGGGGTGGGTGGGATGGGAGTGGGAGGGGGATAAAGGGGCACAAAAATTCTCAATTATAATGTAGGTTGGTCACAGGGATAGTAGTACAGCATGGAGAATACGGCCAGTGATTCTGTAACATCTATATTGACAGATAGTAACTGCACTAGTGGGGCTAAGGATTTAATAATATCGGTAATTGTTGAAACACAGTTGTTGTTCAAGTGTTGTATAAGTTGAAACTAAAATAAGACTATATATCAATAAAAAAGTAAAAAGAATAGATATTTTTTAGAGCAGTTTTAAGTTCATAGTAAAATTGAGCAGAAGGTACAGAGTACTCCCATACACTACCTGCCCCTATACACGCATAACCTCTCCCATTATCAACATCTCCCACCAGGTGGTCCATTTGTTACAACTGATAAACCTGCACTGACACATCATTATCATCCAAAGTCCACAGTTTACATTAGGGTTCACTCTTGGTGGTTTATATTCAATGGGGTTGGACAGATATATAATGATACATATCCACCATTATAGTATCATACAAAGCAGTTTTATTTCCCTTAAAGTCCTCTGCCCCACCTATTCATTCCTTCTTCCCCCAACACGTGGCAACCACTGATCTTTTTACTGTCTCCATAGCTTTGCCTTTTCCAGAATGTCATATACTTGGAATCATACAGTATATAGCCTTTTCAGATTGGCTTCTTTTATTTAGTGATATGCATCTATGTTTCTTCAAAGTCTTTTCACGGCTTGATGGCTCACTTCTTTTTATTGCTAAAAAACATTCCATCATTGGGATGTACCAGTTTTTCCATTTACCTACTGAAGGACATCTTGGTTGTTTCCAAGTTTTGGCAATTATGAAGAAAGCTGATAAAAACATCTGTGTGCAGATTTTTGCATGGATGTAAGTTTTTGCTCCTTTGGATAAAATACCAAGGAACATGATTATGGGCTAACATAGTAAAAGTATGATTAGTTTGGTGAGAAACTGCCAAACTGTCTTTCAAAGTGGCTGTACAATTTTGCATTCCTATCAACTAGTGAGAGTTCATATTGTTCCACATCTTTGTCAGCATTTGGTGTTGTCAGTGTTCTGGATTTTGGCCATTCTAGCAGGTGTGTAGTGGTATCTCATTGTTTTAATTTGCATTTCCCTAATGACATATAATATGGAGCATCTTTTCACGTGCTTATTTGCTATCTGTGTTTTCTTTGATGAGGTGTCTGTTAAAGTCCTTGGCCCACTTTGTAACTGTTTTTTGTTGTTGTTTTTGAGCTTTAAATAAGAGTTCTTTGTGTAATCTGGGTAATAGCCCTTGAATCAGATGGGCCTTTTGCAAATATTTTCTCAGTCTATGTCTTGTCTTCTTAGTCTCTTGAGGGTTGAATATTTTTTATGGTTCCATTTTATCTCCTCTCTTGGAGATATACTCTATATATTCTATGTACTATAATTCCTTGTTATGTTATTTTGATGGTTCCTCTCATCTTTAACTTATCAGTCTACCTTCAAATAATATTATAGCACCCCATATATAGTTTTAAGTCCTTTCAACAGTATATTTCCATTTCTCTCTTCCTGATCTTTGTGCTATTGTCATATATTCTATTTATATATAGGTTATGAATCTCATAATACATTATTACTATTTTTGCTGTAAGAGGTTAATTATGCCTTAAAGATATTTAAATAAAGAGAAAAAGTTCTTTATATTTATCTATGTAGTTATCATTTCAGTACTCTTCATTCCTTTGTGTAGATTCAGGTTTCCATCTGGTAGTATTCTGCTTGAGGGACTTCCTTTTACATTTCTTGTCAGCTGATAATGAATTCTTTCATCTCTTGTATGTCAGTAAAAGTAGTTATTTCATCTTGTTTTTAAAGATTTTTTTGGGGGGTGAAGAATTCTAGGTTAATAGGGCTTTTTCCCCAGTAGAATAAAGATGTTTTCTTCTAGCTTACACCATTTCTGATGAGAAATTGCTGTAATCCTTATCTTTGTTTCCCTGTACATTAACAAGTTTTATTTTTCCTTTGTTTACTTCTAAGATTTTCTCCTTATGACTGATTTTAACCAACTTAATTATTATGTGCCTTAGTGTAGTTTCATGTTTCTTAGGCTTACGGGATTGTTAAGATTCTTGGATCTTTGGGGTGTGTAGATTTCATCAATCAAATCTTCAGATTCTCCAATCACACATATACTAGGCCACTTGAAGTCATTCCATAAATCACAGATCCTTGATGCTCTATTTTTTTGTTGTTTTTTTCTGTGTTTTGTTTCAGCTTCTACTGATATGTTTTCCCTTAAGTGTCGAATGTACCATTAATACTAAACAGTGTAATCTTCACCTCAGACACATCATAGTTTTCATCTTTAAAGTTTTTTGGGGGTCTTTTTTATACATTTCACATTCCTACTATCTTTAATCTTTCCTCTAGCTTCCTGAACATAAGGAATACACTTATAATAGTAACTGTTTTAATATCTTTGTCTACTAATTCTATCTTCTGTGTCAGCTCTGGATTAGTATCATTAAATGATAAATTAATTGAGTTTTCTTTTCATTGTGGGTTGTATTTTTTTTTTTGAGAGGGCATCTCTCCTATTTATTGATCAAATGGTTGTTAACAACAATAAAATTTTGTACAGGGGACTCAATGCACAATCATTAATCAATCCCAAGCCTAATTCTCAACAGTCTCCAATCTTCTGAAGCATAACGAACAAGTTCTTACATGGTGACCAAGTTCTTACATAGTGAATAAATTCTTACATGGTGAACAGTGCAAGGGCAGTCATACCACAGAAACTTTCAGTTTTGATCACGCATCATGAACTATAAACAATCAAGTCAGATATGATTATTCATTTGATTTTTATACTTGATTTATATGTGAATCCCACATTTCTCCCTTATTATTATTATTATTTTTAAATAAAATGCTGAAGTGGTAGGTAGATGCAAGATAAAGGTAGAAAACACAATTTAGTGCCTTAAGAGGGCAAATGTAGATGATCAGGTCTGTGCCTATAGACTAAGTATTAATCCAAGCTAGACAAGGGCAACAAAACATCCCATTGTGGGTTGTATTTTCCTGCTTCTTAGCATGCCTAGTAATTTTTTATTGAATGTAATAAGGCACTGTGAATTTTACCTTGGTGAGTCCTGGATGTTTTTGTAGTCTTCTAAACCTTTCTGAACTTTGTTCTGTGGTGCCATTGAATTCCTTGGAAACAGCTTGATCTTTTTAGGTCTTGCTTCTGCTTTTAAGCTTTGTTAGGCAGGACCAGAGGAGGGTTTATTGTAGGTTTAATTTTTCTCCATAGCTGAGGCAAGGCTCTTCTTAGTATTCTACCTGATGACCCACAAATTGTAAGGCTTTTCTCTCTGGTTTATGGGAAGAGCCCTAGCCCTATTCCCAGCCCTATCCTCACATCTTAGCTCTGTGTAAGCTCTCTATATTGTTCCCTCAAATCCTTCTGTGTGGTTCTTTACCTGCCGAGTTTCTTCACATGAATGAGCTGATCAGTACTCAACTGAATACTAGAGGGGAAACTCCTGAAGATCTCCAGAATTCTTTCTGTGTGCAGCTCTCTCTTCTCTGGTACTCTGCCCTGAAAACTTCAGCTGCCTTGGCATCCCTGGATTCCCAGCTTCACCTGTTCAACTCAGGGTGACCACTAGGCTTTGCATACAGTTCCTTCCTTGTTCCATGGCTTCTGTACTCTCTCTAGGCACTATGATAGGGTACTCAGAGGGTTCATTTCATTTCTTTTCTACCTCTCAGGAATGACTGTCCAATTTGTTCATGTCCAATGTCTTAAGAACCATTGTTTCATATGTTGTGTCCAGATATTTTATTTCAGGCAAGAGGGTAAATGTGGTCCCTGTTACTCCACCTTGTCCAGAAGCCAGTGCATAATAATTTCACTCTTTTTCTCTTTTATTTACTCATACTATACTTTAGTTCCAGAAAGTCAATCCTACTGATTGGAGCCAAGAAATCCAGAAAAGTAAGCTTCAGTTGGAATACTACTGCCAGCTATACCTGGAATCTGGAGGTACACAGAATTTCCCAAGCTCTGATTTCTCTTTAATCATTAGAAGAGCCTGTCATCACAAAACCAGATGAAGCTATTTGACCTCCTTGAGGGTAAAGACCTTAACGAGTACAACTCTATATCTCCAGCATCCAAACGTGTGCATAGATAAAAGTGTTTCTGATTAGGCAAAACTAAACATAAGAATTCTATCATATTGCTGCCATTATAAGAGTAGCTATGTGCTTAGCACTTTATATATATAATCTTACTCAAACCTCACAACAATCATTTTAGGTATGCATCATTCACTATATTACTGATAAGAAAACTGAGACTTAGAAATGTTAAACAGCTTCCACAATAAAATCCAAACTAGTTAGTGGCAAAAATGAAACTCAAGCAACATCTAACCGTGCTGTTTACCCCTATATCATACTGTGTTCTATAAAGTTTTTCTAAACCACAGCCTTCTTTGGTGAAAGGCTAACCTCAAATTGTGCAATCCAAAGCAATCTGTCACCTACCCATCATGTATTCAGGGTTCCCATACATCAATATGGAAGATTTTCACCAAAGTAAGTAATAAGTGATTTATACTTACCTGCTTCACCTCACATGAGCAATGATGAAGAAATCGGGGCTGGGTAATCTCATAAAATGATTTGTGCAGTTTGATCCCAAACTCCTGTGTGTCAGCTGCCTAAAATGGGCCAGAGACAGAACAAGTTGAGTTTCAGTACTGGCAACCAAAGGGGAAGTACCCATAAGAAGTTTATGTGGGGAGAGGACGAGACAAATAGGAAGACAAACCACTGACATCTCTCACGTTTTTAGGAGTTTCCTCAGTTCCAGTGAACAAAAGCAGAGAGAAAGCCTGGGATATGTGGCATATATGGAATTATATAAACTACTCTCCTCTAAAACAAGTTCCAAGACAGCAGCTTGGAACAACCACTGAACCACTTATATTAGTTAAGACTGATAAAAGAACTTCTCCTCAACAAAGTCTTTTATGGAGGAAGAAAACAAGATAATATAATTTATATCTGTAAGTAATGGGTAATAGCCTCAACTTTTTAATACAGAATTGTAGGTTATCAGAGTTAAACAGGACCAGAGTAATCACCTAATATAACACACTAGATGAGAAAACTGCAATTCAAAACAGTGGCCCACTCAAGATCTCATAGCTAGTCAGTATGAAAGTTAGAGCTGACCCTAGGATTGCCAGTATAGTGTTCTTCACTGTGCTATCCACATGACCCAGAAAGTTCAAGCTATGATAAAATGCACTAGATTATAAAGAGATCTCTGACCTGACCCAGTAACTCCACTTACAGAAATTTATTCTAGGAAATAATTCAAAAGAAGCAAGATAGCACATAAAGGCATTTGTCAGTATATTGGCAAAAAAGAATATTAATAACTTAAATATCTAATTAGGGAAATGGTTCATTAAAATAGATTAAACCAACACAGTGGAATACTGGGTAACCAATATAAATTGAAGACTGCTGAAACACAGTAAAATATCAAATTATATATGATTATATATTTTGGATATAACCACATAATATTTATAATATGCAAAAATTAAAAATTACAGTGATAAAGTTTGTTAATTAAGATTTTTATACTATCTTTTCAAGAAAAAAGCACAAAAAAATAAAGCAATAAACATGGAATATGTTACCCCACTGATAATACCAAGTGGTCAGCACACATTCCTAAGAGAAAGGAGAGAAACTAACATTTACTGAGATGCTACCATGTGCTATACACATTCACATTTAGCCCTCACCCTCATAGTTACCATGCGAGGTACTATTATTTTTTCTAATTTATAGATGAAGCTCAGAGAAGTTAAGGGCAGCCCTAACTCCACATAGCTAGCAAGAAAGCAAGCCAAAATTTGAATTCAAGCCTCTATGCCAAAACTTGTTACACTATTCCGTACTGCCAAATACATGTAATACTTAGGGTTGCTCAGTTATTTCCAATGTATTCTGGCACCTTGAGGTAACAGAACATTCTTCATCTGGAATTGGGAATCATGATCTAATTCTAACTCACTCCTGCTCATAACTAACTGTGTGACCTAAGGGAAGCAGAAATTTTACATAACTTGTTTTCTCTTTTATAAAAGAGTACACACACCATTATCCATTCAAAAAATATTTCTTAAAACGCTTATGACAAGCCTGGTACTTTGTAGGATCACAGTGGGATCAAATGAAATGCTATTTCTAAGAGCACTGTACATATTACCAAGATAGGTAGCAAAATATCATTAAATGGCATTTCTAAGCATCCCCAATCTCCTACTAACTTGAAGGGCCTGGAGACAGACTGTTCGGAAGCTGCTGCTGGTGCTTCCAGTCACAATACTCATGATGGAATTCACAGCCACTGAGAGCGAGGCCTGCAGTTTCTGATGAGCCTAGAGAATATAATTAAGTAGGGGGAGATGGCAGTTTATAATAATCCCAAGTTGCTGCTTCAGAGAATCCCAAAGGGACCAAAGATTTCAGTCAGAGCAGAATTTCAACAATTCTTCCCCCTCTACCAATAATACTTACTGAGATCATGACATAAAGAAGACATTTAGGGATTGAAATAAATAAAAATTTTCTCTCCACCTTAATAAAAAAAAAGTTCTCTCCTTTCATAGAGATGGCTTATGGACACAGACACATTCACAAAAGACAAACAGTAAGACATTGGGAAATAAAAAGGTAAACTTACTATTTAAAAATAAAAAGCTCTAAGCTTTGTTCTCTTAGCATAGTTGTTTTTTCCCTCAAAGGGGGGCATATGAAGTGAGAATTGTATTACTAGAAGTACTCAGGATGGAGGAATTCAGAAAGCCAGGTAAGAAGAGAAAGTGACCTTTTCAGCCCAGGTCCTGGACATAGCAGCCACCAAAATGTTGATGCCCAAGAAGAATCAGATTTCCATCTATGAACTCCTTTTTAAGGAGGGAGTGACAGTGGCCAAGGAAGATGTCTACATGCCTAAACACCCCGAAATGGCAGAGAAGAATGTGCCCAATCTTCATGTCATGAAGGCCATGTAGTCTCCCAAATCACAAGGCTATGTGAAGG
Source organism: Manis javanica (assembly GCF_040802235.1). Lineage (NCBI taxonomy): Eukaryota > Metazoa > Chordata > Mammalia > Pholidota > Manidae > Manis > Manis javanica. The sequence continues at coordinate 115,021,559 of NC_133166.1, forward strand.
AGCAGTTTTCCTGGAGACATTTCTACTGGTACCTTACCTATGAGGGTATCCAGTATCTCTATGACTACCTCTCCCTGCCCTGAGATAGTGCCCGCCACCCTGTGCTGCAGCCATACTGAGACTGGAAGGTGATGGCCCAAAGGTCTGGACCTGCAAGACCCATGCAAGGAGAGGCTGACAGGCACCTACAGATGAAGCGCTGTGTGCCCTGGTGCCTACAAGAATGCTGAAGCTGGGTCTGGGTCAGCAACCGAATTCCAGTTTAGAGACGGATTTGGTCATGGATGTGGTCAGCCACCTCAGTAAAGTTGGAGAGTGTTTGTGTTGAATATACCCAAAGCCAGAAAAAAATCTAAGGAAAAAAAGCATTAGGAAATGGGGGAAGGATGTTAAGATTTAGTGAAGCAGTAGTATTTAGTGAAACTTCAGAAGTGTGTGGGGGAGGAGAGAGATGTAGATAAGGAAGAGGCACACCACCAGTCACTTTTCTCTATTATTCTGACCTTACGTACTCAAACCCACCTACTAGGAGGTAAGGCTAATAAGCAAGCTGGTTACAGTAACCCATCTAAATTGAAGCTTGAATTCCTAGGCTCGATGCAATGTACAAGATCAGCCCAGGTGACAAAAGAGGAAAGGAAGGAGAGAGGAACGGCTCTAAGGCCCTGTCTACCATATACTCACGCTATGTTTTTCTTAGAGAAAGTAGGAGAGAGGGAGCTGTGGACTTCTTATTACCTTCGCAGCCTGGTGATACTGCTCCAAGGCCTGATCCACGGCACCCTGGACAGAATCTTGCACCACGCTGTGGCTCTCCATGAGGATGGCACTGAAACGAGTGGTGAGCAAAGTGTGGACTCCTGAGGGGAAGGAGAATGTTGGTAGCCTTGAGAGAGAATTACTTCAACACTGCTGTTCACGTGCTGTGGCCAGGGCTGGGAATAGGGAAGAGGCCTCTTGGAAGAGGCCACTGCTGCCTATGCCCGAATAATTACATTTTTTTTTTCTCTGTGGAAATTTTTTTTTTTTGAGAGGGCATCTCTCATATTTATTGATCAAATGGTTGTTAACAACAATAAAATTCTGTATAGGGGGGTCAGTGCTCAATGCACAATCATTAATCCATCTCAAGCCTAATTCTCGTCGGTCTCCAATCTTCTGAAGCATAACGAACAAGTTCTTACATGGTGAACGAATTCTTACATAGTGAATAAGTTCTTACATGGTGAACAGTACAAGGGCATTCATCACAGAAACTTTCGGTTTTGATCACGCATTATGAACTATAAACAATCAGGTCAAATATGAATATTCATTTGATTTTTATACTTGATTTATATGTGGATCCCACATTTCTCCCTTTATTATTATTATTATTTTTATTTTTAATAAAATGCTGAAGTGGTAGGTAGATGCAAGATAAAGGTAGAAAACATAGTTTAGTGCTGTAAGAGGGCAAATGTAGATGATCAGGTGTGTGCCTATGGACTAAGTATTAATCCAAGCTAGACAAGGGCAGCAAAACATCCACGGATGCAGAAGATTTCTCTCAAAACAGGGGGGGTGAGGTTCTGAGCCTCACCTCTGTTGATCCCCAATTTCTCACCTGATGGCCCCCCTGCGACTGTGCCTGTCTTAGGTTGTTCCTCCCTTGAGGAATCTTACCCGTCTCTGGCTAACCAGTCATCTTCCGGGGCCATACAGGGAAATGTAAAGTTGGTAAGTGAGAGAGATGCCATATTGTTTGAAAAGATTAGCTTTTTTACTTCTTTGCAGATTTATGCCCTGTGGCTTCTATGCCCAGCACTTGTCTCGAGGTATCTTTACCACTTGGAGGAATTATGATACTCGGTAAATTCGATACGAGGCACGAATTCTATTTAAGGGTTGTAATTAGGAAGAAAGAAGAAAAGCTATAGATGTAGCATATGGAAGGAAACATGGGAGGATTGATTATTTCTTTGACATATCTTCTTGTAGAGTAACTTAAGCATGTATAGGTTTTAAACTACTAACTAACTCGTGCTCACATATTAACATAATAGGAATACGGTGACATAAACAAAGCAAATCTATAATTACCATCCATCTCCAGTGAAGCCAAGAAAACCATTTAGGCACCCTAGGCATTTGTGAAAATTTGTCTATGATATGATGGATATTGTCCAACTGTACTTGAACAGTCTGAGAGAAATCAGACAAATTAAAGCAACCCATTTCTGGGATCTGTTCACATCCCATATGTTCTTTTAACCGTAGATAGTCTATAGTCATGAGATTTTGGAGAGCTACAACTTGCACCCCTCCCAACTCCTGGTTGAGTTCCAACAGTACAGATCCGGTCAAATTCGTTGTCTCACTGTATGCACATGCCAGCCTGGACATCTCCTCTTCATTCCAATGGCAAGTCCAGGAAATGGTGGGGTGGATGCAGCCACAACCGCAGCATCGCCCGGATCCCTGTGGAGGCTTTTTGATGATCATCCCCCGGCACAAGTCCTCCAGAGAGTGCTGATGCCGGAAGCTCCTCCTCATATCGTATCTTAGTTCATTTTCTGGGTATCCAAGCTAGGCCTTGATCTTCTGCATAGAAACAAACAGACCCTTTGCCCACACTTTGACATGCCCTCTATACCACTGTGCAGAACTCATTGGAGGTCAGCACACAGGAACTGCTTTTTTTTTTTTTTTTATTAAGAGAAAGGAATATTATCAGAAAAGAGTACCTCCATAGCTGATCATCTGACACCCTTTAAGTGATCAACATTAAGGATATTTAAAGCATGTGTTGATCTTTGATTTACCAATAGTTTTATCCTATCAAGGAGTAATCCCCCTTTTCTTTCTTTCTTTCTTTCTTTCTTTCTTTCTTTCTTTCTTTCTTTCTTTCTTTTTTTAATCTTTAATCTACACTTACATGAAGAATACTATGTTTACTATGCTCTTCCCTATATCAGGTCCCCCCTAAAAACAACATTACGGTTACTGTCCATCAGGTTAGCAAAATGTTGTAGAATCACTACTTGTCCTCTCTGTGTTGTAGAGCCCACCCTCCCCTTTCTCCCTCCCCGCCATGCATGCCAATCTTAATACCCCCCTTCTTCTCCCCCCCCACCTTATCCCTCCCTGCCCACCCATCCTCCCCAGTTCCTTTCCCTTTGGTACCTGTTAGTCCATTTTTGGGTTCTGTAATTCCACTGCTGTTTTGTTCCTTCAGTTTTTCCTTTGTTCTTATACTCCTCAGATGAGTGAAATCATTTGGTATTTCTCTTTCTCCGCTTGGCTTATTTCACTGAGCATAATACTCTCCAGCTCCATCCGTGTTGCTGCAAATGGTAGGATTTTTCCACTTCTTATGGCTGAGTAGTATTCCATTGTGTATATGTACCACGTCTTCTTTATCCATTCATCTACTGATGGACATTTAGGTTGCTTCCAATTCTTGGCTATTGTAAATAGTGCTGCGATAAACATAGGGGTGCATCTGTCTTTCTCAAACTTGATTGCTGCGTTCTTAGAGTAAATTCCTAGGAGTGGAATTCCTGGGTCAAATGGTAGGTCTGTTTTGAGCATTTTGATGAACCTCCATACTGCTTTCCACAATGGTTGAACTAATTTACATTCCCACCAGCAGCGTAGGAGGGTTCCCCTTTCTCCACAGCCTCGCCAATATTTGTTGTTGTTTGTCTTTTAGATGACAGCTATCCTTACTGGTGTGAGGTAATACCTCATTGTAGTTTTAATTTGCATTTCTCTGATAATTAGCAATGTGGAGCATCTTTTCATGTGTCTGTTGGCCATCTGTATTTCTTTTTTAGAGAACTGTCTGTTCAGTTCCTCTGCTCATTTTTTAATTGGGTTATTTGTTTTTTGTTTGTTGAGGCGTGTGAGCTCTTTATATATTCTGGACGTCAAGCCTTTATCAGATCTGTCATTTTCAAATATATTCTCCCATACTGTAGGGTTCCTTTTTGTTCTATTGATGGTGTCTTTCGCTGTACAGAAGCTTTTCAGCTTAATGTAGTCCCACTTGCTCATTTTTGCTGTTGTTTTCCTTGCCCGGGGAGATATGTTCAAGAAGAGGTCACTCATGTTTATGTCTAAGAAGTTTTTGCCTATGTTTTTTTCCAAGAGTTTACTGGTTTCATGACTTACATTCAGGTCTTCGATCCATTTTGAGTTTACCTTTGTATATGGGGTTAGACAATGGTCCAGTTTCATTCTCCTACATGTAGCTGTCCAGTTTTGCCAGCACCATCTGTTGAAGAGACTGTCATTTTGCCATTGTATGTCCATGGCTCCTTTACCAAATATTAATTGACCATATATGTTTGGGTTAATTTCTGGAGTCTCTAATCTGTTCCACTGGTCTGTGGCTCTGTTCTTGTGCCAGTACCAAATTGTCTTGATTACTAAGGCTTTGTAGTAGAGCTTGAAGTTGGGGAGTGAGATCCCCCCTACTTTATTCTTCTTTTTCAGGATTGCTTTGGCTATTCGGGGGTCTTTGGCATTTCCATATGAATTTTTGAATTACCAAATAATTACATTTTTAGACCAAAAAAACCTCAGCAACTTACAAACTCCCAATTCCCAACTTAACAAACTCATTCAATTCCCACTTAAAAAGCTCATGAAAATTAAAGAATGGCATTATTTTTGAAGAAACCAATTAGGGATCCTGTTTAATTCATATCAGAAACAGAAATATATACCATGTACTACAAACAATGACACTGGTGACTCCCAAAGGAGAGGAGAAAGAGGAAGCAGGAAAGCTTCCTGGCACATGTGACCAACCCTACTCCATTCCTCTTTGAGCGTCACTGTTGTGAGCCACTGTTGCTGTCAGTGTGTCACTCCTTTCAGATATGCTGTTGGTATAGAAAAAGTTAAAACTCAGAAAGATGACTATGAGAACTGCTGGTATAAGGTCTTGGTAAATGGGGGGACTATCTCTGATAAAGTAACCAGAGGCAGCACTCATGTGAGATGATGGGCAAATACACCATCAAACCACAGGCTAGCATTGATGATTCTGATGCAACAGGCACAGGAAGACAAAGTACATTTATAGGGCACCTGGAGAACATACTTCCTAAGTAATCTTTCTTTTTTCAGCATTTTTCTACTCTCCCCTGGATAGCCTGTTCAAAAGTACTATGGTGAAGAAGCCAAAGGCCAGCTGGCTTTTTTCAGGGTTGCATTAAAAATGCAAGCCAAAAGAACATTTTCTACCACATGCCATGATGCTTTCCTAGAAGGGAAGGTGATATGTGGTTGCTCAAAAGGAGTCTGGAACTGCAGTCAGGAGAACACAGATTTTAGGTTAATTCTGCCACCAACTAGCAGTGACCAAGACACTTCATTTTTCTCACCTCATTAGAAAAAATGGCTTTATACCACCTGTTCTCACAGATAAGCTGTGCAGATAAACTGGGATAGTATATATATGAAGTGTTTTGAAATGTACCTTGCAATCTTCAAGTGGAAACTATTGCTATTGCTCTTATGGTATCTTCTGGATTACTATTTTCTACAGTTTGGTCCTAAGAATAGCCTCAAGAAGTAAGTTAGATCCCCTCTGAAAGCAGACATTTAATTAAAAAGCTACAAGTTTGCTCTAAAACTGCTCATACCACCAAATGCCTTTAACATTGTGACAAAATAAGTTAATCATAGAAAAGTTACCATGACAAGGTGGGCAGAAAGCCAAATAAGTGATTTTTTAAAGACACATGAAACAGACTGTAGTTCTGCACAATCTGCTTCCTAAAAAGAGCTCTAGAGAAAGCTTTCAAGGATATGAGGGGAAAAAGATGAAATTACTACATCTATATCCATATATCTGTATCTACCTAATCTCACAATGCGTCCTCTTCAAAGTCCTAAACTACCAGATAAGTAAGGAAATTAAAAAATACACTTACTCTGTATGGCCCCGGAAGATGACTGGTTAGCCAGAGACGGGTAAGATTCCTCAAGGGAGGAACAACCTAAGACAGGCACAGTCGCAGGGGGGCCATCAGGTGAGAAATTGGGGATCAACAGAGGTGAGGCTCAGAACCTCACCCCCCCTGTTTTGAGAGAAATCTTCTGCATCCATGGATGTTTTATTGCCCTTGTCTAGCTTGGATTAACACATAGTCTACAGGCACACACCTGATCATCTACAATTGCTCTCTTACAACACTAAACTATGTTTTCTACCTTTATCTTGCATCTACCTACCACTTCAGCATTTTATTTTTAAAAAATTATAATAATAAAGGGAGAAATGTGGGATTCACATATAAATCAAGTATAAAAATCAAATGAATATTCATATTTGACCTGATTGTTTATAGTTCATAATGCGTGATCAAAACCGAAAGTTTCTGTGATGAATGCCCTTGTACTGTTCACCATGTAAGAACTTATTCACTATGTAAGAATTCGTTCACCATGTAAGAACTTGTTCGTTATGCTTCAGAAGATTGGAGACTGATGAGAATTAGGCTGAGGGTGGATTAATGATTGTGCATTGAGCATTGACTCCCCTATACAGAATTTTATTGTTGTTAACAACCATTTGATCAATAAATATGAGAGATGCCCTCTTAAAAAAAAAAAAACCCCAGTAGTGAAAGATGTTCTATTAAAGTAAGATTGAAGCCAGAAAAAAAAAAAAAACACTTACTACGTTTACTAATGCAGTGATGGACTTCTATTTGATCCAGTACTGAGTACAACTACCTGAGATCTGTAGGCCTTTGGAGTCAAGCTAAACAGATGTATAAACTATCACAATACTACAAGAATGAAAGGTAACACTGGTTTCTGAGGAATCTCAGCTCTTAAGATTTGTTCAATGGGATTCAGAACATGGTATCAGACCATATGTCATCCTAGGGAAGACTAAATATGGTGCTCCCTCCCTCCAGCAAACCTGCTGGGAAGTTAGCAGATCATAAGCATTAAGAGGGTCTTCAGACTTGGAAGGGACTTAGATATCACCTAGTCTAACAATGTCATGTTAAATATATGGAAAGGGAGGATCAAATGACTTATGTGACTAGCTTGATATAAAAATCACTGAAGAATTTGGTGGCAGAACTAAAACTAAACCCAAGGCTTTTGATTCTACCCTGAGGTCCTTTCCACAACACTAAGCTGCTTCTCTTACCAGCCTCTGTCCATGTGAACAAAGGCCAGATAACAACCCTAGGCATTCTCACCTTTGGTTTCCTTGCTAGAAGCCTCACTAATCTGTGTCTCATCTAAGTTCCCAATCCAGGGCCTAAATGAATAAAACGTGGGCACCAGAAACCACCAGCTCCTCAAACAGAGTTGTAAGCCAGACCCAGGAGAGCAATGCTTCTCTCCTGAAGAATATACACATATTGGGAAGCTAGGAGAGGTATGGAAGGCAGACAACAGGAAGATTCCCACAGCTGACAATGGTTTGTTTAACAATTAGTTGGCACCAGTCGTCGTGAGCTCTTCTAATCTGTCTCATTTCCTTTATGACTCAGTGGGAGCAGGGCCACACCAGATAGTACTGGAATGCTTGGGGAGTAGAGCCCCAAGAAAAAGACACTGGCTCACAAAGAACACAGAAACGTATCAGGAACATCAAAATGGAAGCTCATGAAACTTTTCCCAGATGTTTATAAGCTCTACTTCTTGCCCTCAAAGTTTAGGAGGGCATTAAGAAACACTTAAATTTACGTTCCAGGGTTTACTGGATTAAAATACATAGGCTATCTCAGTAGCTTTACTCAATTTAAGAATCACCTGAGAATCTTGTTAAAAAACAAGATTCTTGAGCAGTCCCAGATTTTTGAATTATAGTTAATGAGTTCATCCTTGGCCCAGGAAGTTGAGCATTTTCAAGTAACTCCAGGGGATTCTGATGCATGTGTTCCATGGACCACAAAACAGGGAAATCATTGCTTTACCTTTAACAGAAAACTGTTCTGGTAACAGGTTATCACCCATGTACTAGAAAAATGCTAAAGGCTGCCCCTTGGATGCCTGCACAAGGACAGCTTCTCCCTTGCCAGAGGTCTGTAGAGCAATCACAGAAAACCATCCATACCAATATACTCCCACAGCAACTCATGTTGTATTTGAGATGTTGCATCAAGGCTAAACAAGGCCAATAACATTTCTTGATTCCACCCGGACAGGCAGTACAGCAGAGAACAGTTCTCAGACCTGAAAAGCTTTAAAAACATACTGATACCTGAGCCCCTCAGTCCAAGGAAATCTGAATCTCTGGGGAGTGAGGGTGGGCATTTTTTTAGAAGCTCCCCAAGTAATACATTGTACATTTGAGATCGAGAGCCACCCACCTAGGGTAATAAACTCTGTAGGGACCATTATAGAAAGTGTCTGCTGATATCTGGCCATTCAGTTCTGGGAATATCATCATTTAAGTGATGTTCCAAGATACAGATCTTTTCCATAGAGCATATAATTTGTTTAACTTATTTAAGCAAGATTTTTCAGTGAAATTCATTATTCTACAGAAATACATCTAATTTAAACATATGCATCGCATGAAGTCTTCCTTTCTTATTCTCCTAAAATTTAAGCACACCAAATCTGGCAGTCCCAGTCTCCTGTACCTACCCCAGAGTTCCATTTGCTGGACTGGAAATTGGCTGTGGAAATCCACAAAAAGAAAAAGCAGCAGAGTTTGTCCCTCCGGGTCCATATTCTGAAACTGATCCTCCTCACTGGATGCCACCTGATAACTCACATCTGGAAGCACCAAATCTAGAGAACAAGATATTACACAGTATTCTAAGGTAAGTAAAGCCCTAAAAAATGTTGTCAACAAAGAACCTGAACTTCAAGGAAGGATCTGTGATAGATCTAAATTCGAACATTCCCTTCTCCTCTTAAATCTGTTTTTCTATCCACATGATGGAAGCAAATAATAGTGACTCACAGGAAGAACATCAAAATTACAAATGGGTGTGCAAAACGCAACCCTAACAGTGCTACTGAGAATTTACTAGGAAGAACTATACAATATATTCATTCATTCGTCATTTAACTCCTAAGGTAGGCATAGCTAGTAGGAGGCAGAGGTCAGAGTCAAACCTGCATAGTGGGAAGATAACAGCCAACTAGTACTGAGTGCTTACTATATGCTACCTACTAAATTAAATTCTTTGAATGTATTATCTCAACATTCAGACTTCACAACAGTATGGCATAGGACCTATTCTTATTCCCTTTTACAGACTAGGAAAGAGGCACAGATAGGTTAAGTACATTGCCATAATGCGAGAGTAAGTGGTGGAACTGTTTTGACTGACTCCAAAATCTGTGCTCTTAACAATAGCAGTATGTGATATTTGTATTCCCAAGGTATCTGATGCCCTACAGTCACTTTCTAGCATGTTGATCCTTTTGAATACAATTATGACAGTCCTAAATTCCATCTAAATCGATATAGAGAACCTGTGCGAATCCTGGCTCTGTCCTTTAGAGTAATGCAGGAGGGGGTATTTTTTACAATATTCATTTCCAAAGTTAACTGTGCAAGTTCAGGCACCATGAATTGGCATAGAAGGAAAGAAATCAACAAAGCATAAAAATAAAAATGAAAAGAGATATAAAGAAGCTCTAGAGATTCAAAAATCCTGATAGCATTACATTCTATCTGTTAAGACCAAACATTCTTTCCACACAAAACCATTTACCTCCAGACACCCTGTCCAAGGATACCCTTCATTCCACCCTCTGGAATACCACCTCCTCAAGAAAAGAGCCTTACCTTAAGGCTTTCTTTCTAGACGAAAGATTCTGTCATTCCCCTGAGATATCTCCCCATCCCAGGAGGCTTCAATCTTCTCAGACCAGTCACAATTCTAGAATACCTCTTACCTACGTGTCATCTTCCTCAGGATCCAGTCGCCCAGCTATCTTCTAAATTTCAAAGGATTCTAGCTAACAAGTCAAGCTCCTGACTGTAAATCTCCTAGACACCAGCTCATGGTTGCATATTCCTATTTCCCAGTTTTATTTGTTGGTACAGTTTTTAAGTCTCCTACTTTCAGCATGATTCACCCAAAATTAATGTGGTTGGGCTCTACATGAGTATTATAGCCAGCTTCCTAAGTTTATACTACATGGCTTATACTCCTGCCTTGCATCTATGTGGTGTTTTAATTTTTCTAAGTAATTTTAAGTGGATTTTCTCATTTAGTTAGGAAATGTTTTCCTTCCTCAATAGTTCAAAGATGTCATTGCTCCTTTACTAACCTTTCTAAAACCGGAGTTGACAGATTAAGGCAAAACAGAAGCCTTTGGAACAAGCCTTAGAAGATGAAGCTCCAGTGACTACTTTGACAAGAGGACCAGGAACATAGGAGGCAGGAGAGGAAGTAAGAAGATAACCACTATCAACAAGCAATGCCAAAATGGTTAAGCTCTGCTGGGGCTTTGCCTGTTGATACCTGTTAACGTCACTTCACATGCACTCTCAAATAGCCAGACCCCCACTTGCACCCCCTAACTTAAGCCAGCAGATCATAGGGTTCTATCTTCACATACACCAGCTATTTACATTTCCTTGCATTTCTCTAATCTTCTCCAGATTTCTTTATTCCTGTGTGAAGTAAGGGCATTATACCTTTATCCAAATTGCGATCCAAACTGGGCATCATGCACAAGTGGTATTTCTTCCAGTCAATGAAGGAGGTATCTTTCAAGACAGTAGTAGCACTTGGCTGCTCCTGACTTGGCAGTATCAGAGGGAGACCTGAAGGTCCATATAGATATATGTACAGTTGCTAAAGAAAACTGCCAAATTTTAGTTTTTTATGACTATGTATTAATTTGAATAAAACAAACACAACACTGACCTGGTTCACACTCCCAGAAATAAACTAGTGTGCTAGGTGATTACATATTAAGCCTTCTCCACACTGAAGATAGGTGTGAGGCACCAGAGAGAGATCCACTAGAATCCCCAGAAATTTATTCTGGTTTTAATGAGTATGCACTACAGGTATAGTATTGGGACACTTAGCTTATTTATTCATCCTATTGACTCAATCAGAGGTTTGAGTGGTACTACAGGCTAAACACCGTACTAAGTTTTGGGGATACAAAGATGAATATCCAGATTTATTACCTACCTCCAAGTTGTCATATTTATAGTCTGGGAGACATATATAAAAACCAGTAAACTATAATACAATGTGATACATACTAGAATAGAGGTATATATATACAAAGGAATATTTTTCAGCAAGTATTTGAGTATATTCAGGTTGAAAAGGAAACTCCTCACCTTCTCCAGTCGTATTCTCTAACCGAGACAAAGGAAGGTAGGCTCCGGAAATGGCTTCCTTCTCTTGACTTCCCATTTCCATTCTCACCCTCCCTTTCACCCAGGGTTTCTCAGCCTTGGCACTACTGACACTTTGGGCCAGATCCTTCTTTCTGGTGGGGGCCATCCTGTGCATTGCAGGATATTTAAAAGCATCCTTGGCCTTTAGCCACTAGATGCCTGTAGTACCCCTCCCTCCAATCATGACGATCAGAAATGTCCAAAGACATTGCCAAATATCCTGAGGGTATCCTTGACCCAGTTAAGAATCACTGCCTAGCATTTTCTTGTTCCCTGAACCAAGGCTAAAGAGGCCAGAAACGTTTTCCTTTATCTTTGCTTTCATCCTCTTTTTAATAGGGTAAACAAGAGGCATTAAGTGTGAAGATTAACATCCTTACCCAGTAAGCACTGGGGCATTTTGGAAAGTCACAACAGAATACAGGGAGGCAGTGCCTATAAATGAAGTTCTCCATCACAAATCCAGGAAGGCATTAACATGTGAGCTAAGGCCAGCACTTTCACTGTTTAGAGCCAGGATAGCGTTGAGATGCTGCAACCTCTGAATAAGAGTGGAATATCTAAAGTCATGATGCATGTCTTTTAACTGGGTTGTTTAAACCATTTACATTTAATATTAATACTACTATCGGTGGTTTTAAATCGGCCATCTTACTGTGTTTTCCACTTATTCCTTGTATTTGGTTTCCTTTTTCTCTTTTCTATTGTTGGACTCTACTTTGGATTACATTACATAATTTTTTAAAATTCCATTTTGTTCCTTTTGGCTTATTATTTATAACTCTTGTATTAAAGGGGATTGCTTTTGGTTCTATAGTATACAACTTTAACTTATTGCAGACTACCTCCATGTGATATGACAGCTCACACACATATAGTATATATGTGTGTGAACATACAGTATAAGAATCTTGCACCAATATACTTCCATTTCTCTCCTACTGACCTTTGTGCTATTATCACATTTTTTACTTACACATGTTATAAATCTTAATATACTGTTGGTATTCATTTTATTTCATTTTTGTATCATTAATGTACAATTACATGAGCAACATTATGGTTACTAGACTCCCCCTATTATCAAGTCCCTACCACATACCCTATTACAGTCACTGTCCATCAGCGCAGTAAGATGCTATAGAGTCACTCCTTGTCTTCTCTGTATTATACTGCTTTCCCCATGCCCCCAACCCCACATTATGTGTGCTAATTGTAATGTCCCTTTTCCCCCCTTATCCCTCCCTTGCCACCCATCCTCCCCAGTCCCTTTCCCTTTGGTAACTGTTAGTCCATTCTTGGGTTCTGTGATTCTGCTGCTGTTTTGTTTCTTCAGTTTTTCCTTTGTTCTTATACTCCACAGATGAGTGAAATCATTTGGTATTTGTCTTTCTCTGCCTGGCTTATTTCACTGAGCATAATACCCTCTAGCTCCATCCATGTTGTTGAAAATGGTAGGATTTCTTTTCTTCTTATGGCTGAATAATATTCCATTGTGTATATGTACCACATCTTTATCCATTCATCTACTGATGGACATTTAGGTTGCTTCCATTTCTTGGCTATTGTAAATAGTGCTGCAATAAACATAGGGGTGCATCTGTCTTTTTCAAACTGGGCTCCTGCATTCTTAGGGTAAATTCCTAGGAGTGGAATTCCTGAGTCAAATGGTATTTCTATTTTGAGTTTTTCGAGGCACCTCATACTGCTTTCCACAATGGCTGAACTAATTTACATTCCCACCAGCAGTGTAGGAGGGTTCCCCTTTCTCCACAACCTTGCCAACATTTATTGTTGTTCGTCTTTTGGATGGTGGTGATCCTTACTGGTGTGAGGTGATATCTCATTGTGGTTTTAATTTGCATTTCTCTGATGATTAGTGACGTGGAGCATATTTTCATGTGCCTGTTGGCCATCTGAATTTCTTCTTTGGAGAACTGTATGTTCAGCTCCTCTGCCCATTTAATTGGATTATTTGCTTTTTGTTTGTTGAGGTGTGTGAGCTCTTTATATATTTCATATGTCAACCCTTATCAGATATGCCATTTATGAATATATTCTCCCATACTGTAGGATGCTTTTTTGTTCTACTGATGGTGTCCTTTGCTGTACAGAAGCTTTTCAACTTGATATAGTCCCACTTGTTCATTTTTGCTTTTGTTTCCCTTGCCTGGGGAGATATGTTCATAAAGAAGTTGCTCATGTTTATGTCCAAGAGATTTTTGCCTATGTTTTTTTCTAAGAGTTTTATGGTTTCATGACTTACATTCAGGTCTTTGATCCATTTTGAGCTTACTTTTGTGTATGGGGTTAGATAGTAATCCAGTTGCATTCTCTTAACATGTAGCTGTCCAATTTTGCCAACACCAGCTGTTGAAGAGGCTGTCATTTCCCCACTGTATATCCATGGCTCCTTTACCGTATATTAATTGACCATATATGTTTGGGTTAATATCTGGACTCTCTATTCTGTTCCACTGGTCTATGGGTCTGTTCTTGTGCCAGTACCAAATTGTCTTGATTACTGTGGCTTTGTAGTAGAGCTTGAAGTTGGGAAGCAAGATCCCCCCTGCTTTATTCTTCCTTCTCATGATTGCTTTGGCTATTCGGGGTCTTTTGTGGTTCCATATGAATTTTAGAACTATTTGTTCCAGTTTGTTGAAGAATGCTGTTGGTATTTTAATAGGGATTGCATTGAATCTGTAGATTGCTTTAGGCAGGATGACCATCTTGACAATATTTCTTCCTAGCCAAGAGCATGGGATGAGTTTCCATGTGTTAGTGTCCTCTTTAATTTCTCTTAAGAGTGTCTTGTAGTTTTCAGGGTATAGGTCTTTCACTTCCTTGGTTAGGTTTATTCCTAGGTATTTCATTCTTTTTGGTGCATTTGTGAATGGAATTGTTTTCCTGATTTCTCTTTCTGCTACTTCATCGTTAGTGTATAGGAATGCAACAGATTTCTGTGTAATAACTTTGTATCTTGCAACTTTGCTGAATTCAGATATTAGTTCTAGTAGTTTTGGAGTGGATTCTTTAGGGTTTTTTATTACAATATCATGTCATCTGCAGTGACAGTTTGGCTTCTTCCTTACCAATCTGGATGCCTTTTATTTCTTTGTTTTGTCTGATTTCTGTGGCTAAGATCTCCAGTACTATGTTGAATAAAAGTGGGCAGAGTGGTCATCCTTGTCTTGTTCCTGATCTGAGGGGAAAAGCTTTCAGCTTCTCTCTGTTAAGTATGATGTTGGCTGTGGGTTTGTCATATATGACCTTTATTATGTTGAGGTACTTGCCTTCTATACCCATTTTGTTGAGAGTTTTTATAATGAATGGATGTTGAATTTTGTCCAATGATTTTTCAGCATCATTGGAGATGATCTTGTGGTTTTTGTCCTTCTTTTTGTTGATGTGGTGGATGATGCTGATGGATTTTCGAATGTTGTACCAACCGTGCATCCCTGAGATGAATCCCACTTGATCATGGTGTATGATCCTCTTGATGTATTTTTGAATTTGGTTTGCTAATATTTTCTGGGGTATTTTTGCATCTATGTTCATCAGGGATATTGGTGTGTAATTTTCTTTTTTTGTGGTGTCTTTGCCTGGTTTTGGTATTAGAGTGATGTTGGCTTCATAGAATGAGTTTGGAAGTATTCCATCCTCTTCTATTTTTTTGGAAAACTTTAAGGAGAATGGGTATTATGTCTTCTCTAAATATCTGATGAAATTCAGCGGTGTAGCCCTCTGGTCCGTGGGTTTTGTTCTTGGGTAGTTTTTTTGATTACAGATTTAATTTCATTGCTGGTAATGGGTCTGTTTAGATTTTCTGTTTCTTCCTTGGTCAGTCTTGGAAGGTTGTATTTTTCTAGAAAGTTGTCCATTTCTTCTAGGTTATCCAGTTTGTTAGCATATAGATTTTTATAGTATTCTCTAATAATTCTTCGTATTTCTGTAGGGTCTGTCATGATGTTTCCATTCTCATTTCTGATTCTGTTTATGTGTGTAGATTCTCTTTTTCTCTTAGTAAATCTGGCTAGGGTTTATCTATTTTATTTATTTTCTCAAAGAACCAGCTGTTGGTTTCATTGTTTTTGTCTATTGTTGTATTCATCTCAATTTTATTTATTTCTTGTCTGATCTTTATTATGTCCCTCCTCCTGCTGACTTTGGGCCTCATTTGTTTGTCTTTTTTGTTGGTATTCATTTTAAACAATTGATTATTTTTAAGGATATTTTTTAAATAGGGTAAAAATATTTTTTATTTACCCAGAGAGTTATGACTTCCAATGCCCTTCTTTGTGCAGATATAGTCTGTCTGGTATCACTTCCCTTCTGCCTGAAACGTTTCTTTTAACATTTCATAGAATATTTGTGTGCTACTGATGAAGTCTTTTTTATTCTGAAAAATTCTTTCTTTTGCCTTCATTTTTGAACAATATTTTCTCTCAGTAAAGAATCCCAGGTTTCAAGGCTTAAAGATGGTGGTGTGAGAAATGAGACAGAAACCTTTTCCCAAAACTACATACAACACAAAAATACAGCAAATACAACTAATCCTGAAAGAGCAACCAGAAAGAAGACTCGACAGACTGCTTACTTATGGGGAAAAGAGAAGACCTCATGGAAAAGGGTAAAGTAGCAAAGCCGTGATGCAGTGGGACCCAAGCCCTTCCCCAAC
This sequence comes from Manis javanica, assembly GCF_040802235.1. NCBI lineage: Eukaryota > Metazoa > Chordata > Mammalia > Pholidota > Manidae > Manis > Manis javanica. The sequence continues at coordinate 115,037,587 of NC_133166.1, forward strand.
CCCAGCTCACCAGAGGGAGGAAGAGAAACAGCGCAGTGAGAGGGTAAAAGTCTAGGACTGCAGAACACCCAGCCCTGGAGATCCACTCTGGGAGCACAAACTGACATTACATGGTGCTCTGGAGATTAGTGCGGTTGGAAAGCAAAGACAGGCAGAAAACTTGGAGAGACTGAGATTCCAGCTGCTTGTGGAGAACAGGTACCAACAACCGGTTGCTCTCAGATAAAAAAAAAAGCAGGAACTTTGAAAGACTTCCCAACAGCAAGAGGGCTACTAACGGGGCAAGGATTACACAGAGCTTGCTGCTTAGGAGAAAGGGAAGTGGACAAAATCGTCCTGGCACACTCAGCCCAGCAGGTTGGGAACTTTCAGGAGCTTCAGGAATTCCATCCTCATGGCTGGCGACACGCACCACAGCACCTCACTGTAATATGCAGCCTGCTGCACCTTCCTCCCAGCCAGCATCAGTTCACAAACCTGCTGCCCCTGCCAATGTACCAGGCCAGCCAGAGGGCTGCCCCACCTACAGACACTTCTCCAAAGAAGAAATTCAGATGGCCAACAGGCACATGAAAAGATGTCCACATCACTAATTATCAGAGAAATGCAAATTAAAACCACAATGAGATATCACCTCACACCAGTTAGAATGGCCAACATCCAAAAGACAGGGAACAACAAATGCTGGCGAGGATGTGGAGGAAGAGGAACCCTCCTACACTGCTGGTGGAAATGTAAATTTGTTCAACCATTGTGGAAAGCAGTATGAAGGTTCCTCAAAAAACTCAAAATAGAAATACCATTTGACCCAGGAATTCCACCCCCAGGAATTTACCCAAAGAAAACAAGATCCCAGATTCAAAAAAACATATGCTCCCCTATGTTTTTCGCAGCACTATTTACAATAGCCAAGATATGGAAGCAACCTAAGTGTCCATCAGAAGATGAATGGATAAAGAAGATGTGGTACATATATAACATGGACTTACTAAGCCATAGAAGAAAACAAATCCTAACATTTGCAACATAGATGGAGCTAGAGGATATTATGCTCAATGAAATAAGCCAGGTGGAGAAAGACAAGTACCAAATGGTTTCCTGCATTTATCGAGTATAACAACAAAGCAAAACCGAAGGAACAAAATAGCAGCAGATTCACAGACTCCAAGAAGGGACCAGCAGGTACCAAAGGGGAGAGGTGGGGAAAAGTGGATGGGGAGGGGGGTAGAACAGGATTGAGGGCATTTTAATTGGCACACGTGTTGTGTGTGGGGGGTCATGGGGAAGTCTGTGTAGCACAGAGAAGACAAGTAGTGATTCTGCGGCATCTTACTAAGCTGACAGACAGTGACTGGGGTGGAAGGTGGGAGGGGACTCGATAATATGGGTGAATGTAGTAACCACAATGTTGCTCATGTGAAACCTTCCTAAAATTGTATATCAATGATAACCTTAATTTTAAAAAACCCAGGTTAACAATTCTTTTTCTTTTATTATTTTAAGATGCCACTCCATTTTCTTCTAGCTTACGCTGTTTCCAACAAGAAATAGGCTGTGATTCTTATCTTTGTTGCTTAGTATGTAAGATGTCTTTTAGGTGCTTTCAAGATTTTTTTATTACTGCTTCAAGCAATTTTATTATGGTGTGTCTTGGTATAATTTTCTATAATGTTTAGGGTTCGTTGATCTCCTTGGATCTGCAGGTTATTATAGTTTCATCAAATTTGGAAATCGGGGGACATTATTTCCTCAAATATTTTATATGTCCTCCCTGCAGGACTCCAATTACATGTCTCTGAATTAGGCCACTTGAAGTTACCCACAGTTCTCTGATGTTTTGTTCATTTCTTTAGAGTCTTTTTTCCTCTGTGTTTCGTTTTAGCTAGTTTCTACTGCTTTGGTTTTGAGTTCACTGTCTTTTCTTCTGCAATGTATAAATCTGCCATTAATCTTACCCAGTGTATTTTCATCTGAAAATTTTTATTTTTATCTCCAGAAGTTCAATTTGGGTTTTTTTTATGTATCTTTCATGTCCTTACTTAAAATATCCAGTCTTTCCTCTCACTTTTGAACATAGGGAATACAGTTATACCTATTTTAATGCCCTATCATGTATCATTGCTGGTAGGTTTCCATTGATTTTTTTTCCCTTTCATTGTGAGTCCTGTTTTTCTAGACTCATCTTAATCCAATTTCAAAGTTTAAGATTTTCTGGCATGCCCAGATGACCTAAAAATATATGCAGTCCATGTGAGGATGGTTTATTTCAGTTTCACCTGAAGGCTACTAAAAGTACTACTATAAGTGTTGCCCAAAACAAGAGGTGTGTTTAACAGCACCTCCACGCTCAGCAGGCTCTGAACTCTTTGGCCTTCTTGTCCTGCATTGATTCAGAAGTGCATCTTAGACCCTCAGCTTCTTGTCCTAATTTGCAAATGACTACAGGCAAAAACAGCCTCCAGTGTTTTGCTCAAGAGTTCAGTAATGACTTTCTGTCCTAAATCATAGCCCAGAAATTCCTCCCTGTTCATTAGCTATCAGCTACTTTTATGGTTTTTTAATATTTCATCCAGCCTTTGTCTTTAGACAATTGGTCTAAATCACCTAGTTTGCCATTTTCAGACACTGAAATCCCACCAAAGTTTTCAGAGCTAGCTCGTTCTCTCTCATTCACCCACCTAGTCTTCACTGACCATATTTAAAATAACATCCCAAGCATTATCTTCACTGTACTTATTGCCTCTTGACATTTATTAATTAAATTTTCCCACTAAAATGTAAGTTTCAAGAGAATAGAAAATCTATCTTATGCCCTCTGGAACCTGGGATGAGGAGGAAAGGAAATTTTATATTTTACTTTATATTCTTCTGTATGGTCAATATATTAAGAAAAAGCATGTTTTAAAATACAAAATTTCCACATATAGTCTATCACTATTCTGCCTCTTTCTTCCTCCCTAAAGACACTCTCAGTTGACATTTATCATGACCTTGGCCCTCTTCTGTTCTTGTTCTTCATACTCTAACTTCCTTTACTCCTATCACTTCGATCATATAATAATACCTAATATTTATTGAACATTCATTATGTGTTGGGCAGTATGCTAGGAGCTTCATATGGATTATTATATAGTTAATTCTAAACAAACCACAAAATAACAAAAAGAAAAACTCTTTTGCAAGGGAAAATAAATAAATCTATGAGGTAAGTATTATGAGCCCCACTTTAAAGGTTTAGGCTGGTTAAGAAGTTACATAAAGTTGCACACTAACTAATGGTGAATCTAGCATTTACACTCCTGTGCCATGTTCCGACCACAGAATTACACCATACTTACCTATGGAGAAAATTCTGAGGCTCAAATCTCTCTCTCTAAATCTGACCCCTTCCAAATTCCAAGCCAAAATTCTGTATAGCTGCTGGCCATTTTCAAAGGATGTCCTGCAGGCACCATAAACCCAAAATGTTTTAAAGCCAAATTAATATTCTTTACCCACCAAAGGTGTTATTTATGATTTGCATCTTGTTGACAGTATCATTATTCTGTCAATCATCTATGGAAACCTTTATGAGGTTTAATTCACACATGCTGAAATTCACCCAGTTAAAGAGCACAATTAAATGGATTTTAGAATATTAAAAAGTTGTGTAACCAACACCACCATCAATTTTAGGACATTTTTATCATCCCAAAAAGAATCCCTCGCTGTCTATTTTCTGTCTCTACAGAGATACAGAAATTCTGGATATAGAAATCTTGACATGAACTTTAGCCATTCCCTGCTGTAATCTCCCTAGTCCAACAATGAATTGGTTCCCTCATTATGGTGATTACTTTCAGCACTAAGTCTCATTTCCATGCTCATCAATTCAGACACTCACTATCTCCTGCCCAGTTTATTTCCTTATTTACTTAGTGATTACTGACTTCTCTCTCCCATCCATCCTGTACAATGCTGTCAGAAACTCCTAAAACAATAATGGTTTCCCACCATATAGAGAATAAAGTTCACACTCCTTAGTCTGGTACTGAAGACCCACCATATTCAACTCCAAACCACTTTTCCAGCCTCATCTCTCCCTCTTTCACCATTCAATCCATACTTCAGGCATACTGCATGACATGAAGAGTGTGACACATGTGTCACATTTTATAGTTTTCAGTTTCTTGGAAAAACTCTCAAGCGTAACTTTCATATTGCATTTTTGTTTTGCACAAATCATACCGGTTTCTAGACACAGAGTTTATAAATTGCTAAAGGCTTTGTTAGAATTCGGATATAAAAATTCATTTTCAAAGACTATGATTTTGAAAATTTTGATGAACTCTGTCATCAAAAGGATATGGAAGCTGAAGAAATCCTATTCAGCTGGTTGGAAAAGACTTTCGGGCAAGGACACAGAGCAGCAGCTGGAGTCAGTGTCAGCTCTCCAGACAAGCCCATGTCAGCTATGTCTTCAGAGATGGAAAGGATTACTGGACGTCCTAGCACAGGATGGAATCTGCTGCAGAGTACTTCAGTTGTACCAACTTTTGGTCTACTGTCAAAAACCAGATAAGACAAATTTAGCTTTTTTCCCCTCTTAAAATTTTGAAGGGCTTTCAAAATTCCTTTTATAACTTCCAGCATATGCATAGCCATGTAACCAGCCATATCAGTTTTGCTGGAATAAGTAACCATGTCCCACTCAGGGAATCACAAACAATAGAAAGAGCAGGCAAACTGGCATTTCAGGACTGGTATCATGGCTCCTGCTTCTGCTGCCACTAATGCAGTTTTAGATTCTCAAAAGTGTGTTTCCTCCACTAAAATTACTCTATGGTTCTGAGCAGAAGTTTCTAAGACCATTTAAAGATCACCATGATGGGGATGGGAGTGAGGAGGTCCCTTAAAGACAAATAGCCTTAAAAACTGGCCTCATGATAGTTAGATGTCTGCTTTCACACATGCTACACCTTTTGCTGAAGTGTGTGAGGTTCTGTTTGATAGGAGTAATGAGAAAAAAGTAGGGCATCTTTCTATCCTAGAATTTAGTGAAATTTGGTATTTGCTTACTTTCCAACAGCTCTTTTCTAAAGAGAAAAGCAAGTTAATGAAACTTTTCCTCTCTCTCTAAACTCAGCAGGTCACCCAGGGAAATATGACGACCAACACTGGCTCTGAGACTTAAAACCCTTTCAGTGAATCTATGATAACAAGCTGTCTACCTGTAAAGATTATATGATAGTTAAGAAAGATACGGGGTGAGGGTTTTCTTTCCTGCACATACTAAAAAATAAAAAGTATTCTAATCTGATGTAATTTGGGGCAAGAGTAAGAAAACAGATTAAAAACTAAAAAACCATGGACAGTTTCTTTGAGCCTTAAAATGCTATGACTACCAGTCTTGATTCAGAACATACAGATGGAGGCAGGAACAATTAAATAAAGAATAAATTAGTTGGACCTAAACATAAGGTAGATTCTTTTTCTTGCTATAATGCATGTTTGCTTTGGATTTTGTGGTAGTAGGACAGTTTAAGAAGGCATGGCAGAAAATTCTATTCCACTCATTTAACACCTCCTTCACAGTTTTTTTTTGTAGTCTGAAGAAGGTGGAGGTGGGGAGAGAGATGATTTCCAAACCTATGCAAAATGCTGATGTGCAAAAAGTAATATACAAAGAATTCTTTTGTATTCATACTATTTCTCTAGCAAAGAGTAACCTTTTAAAGTCATTTCCCTCTTCTCATGTCTAAATGGGATTGGAATTAGCAGGGTTTGTTTTATTTCAGTTACGGAAGAAAACAGGCATGGAGAGGAGAAGGAACATATCCTGAGGTTAATTAGAACATATTCAAGGAACAAGGAATAATAATAGTTTTCAATATAAATAGCTTAAAAGTTTTACTTTTCTTACAGAGAATCTGACACCTGTCACTAAGAAATGACAAGTGAAACCATTTTCAATTTCTACCCATATTCATACTCATAACAGGAGAGTAAAACATGGATGACAACAAGGCTTTTCCCCTTCACCTCACATAATGCTGATAGTTTATGACAAGAGCAATTCCATTCAACAGGTTCAAAGTGGGTTCATTCTTTGTCCTGCAAAGCAAAGAAAAGCTAAGCCATATCTCAAAGATTCTGAAACCAACCTCTGCCTGATACAAATTTTGGCCCATGATTACCACCCCTACAGATAACTGGAACTCAGTAATGAATTGGCCAAGGGGAAAATGGCAGTTTTTGAGTTCATCCACTCTAGTGAAAGGGAAAGACATCAAAAATTTAAATGAATCTACTCATTCATTAAAAGTTAACAGGGAATAAAAAAATGTGGGGTTCTGAGAAAATTAGTTTCAAAGTCAATTAGTTTCTTGCTTAGAGCCACAGCATAAACTTAAGCCATGGACTTAAATAACTTACCTAAAGACCTCTATGGAGAGGATTCCATTCACCTTTACACTGAAATTAAATTTAATCTGCAAAATAAATGGCATGTAAGATTTAACTTGACCCAGGATAGAGACTAAAAATTCCTACACTTAATTCCTAAAGAAGTTATTTTTTACATCACCTTTTTTTCACTTGTACTTTCCCTAAACATAATTAACACTTGTCTGTCCAAATCCAGCATCTTAAATATATTGCGTTCTAACACTACAATTCCAAGTAGTCAAAAATTATCAAGCAATCCTACCCTTTAGTCTTATGCTGTTCTCCCAAGGTATCTCTTCTCTGCCTTCTTAAAGGAACTGTCCACTTTTCTATTCTTTCCATTGTCTTCATACATGGAACATTCCACACTTGGTTCTTTGGTTTTTCTTCCCCTGCCTCCAACTTTTATGACTTTTATGTCCTCCTAATTTACTTCATTGTTCTAATTATTTCCTAACTTCAACCCACATTTTTCTTTCTATGTAACATAATGGGTAATAGTGAACTCTAGAACCAGACTGCCTGAGTTCAAATCCTGGCTCTGTAAGTTATTTAGCCTGCATACCATAGTTTCCTCAGCTATAAAATGGAAATGATGATGATAAAAACCTACTTCACAAGGGATGTTGTGAAGATTGAATGAGTGTGTGGAGAGCACGTACAATAGTGACAAACAATAAGCACTGAACTCTGATGAAGACAGGAAAAGTAGGACACTAGCAAGAGAAAACAAGTTATATATAAAGTTATATAGCATACTTAACTGTATATATCTTTATAAACCTATCTAACTACAGAAAATAATAAAAATATTAGCCCTCCAAAGTTCAAAGTACCTTATTAAAATTCCTTTATGGCTATTACATAATTTTAGAGAAGGAGATAATCAGCAAGGTTTATTATCCAGATTTAACAGAAAAATAAAGCACAGAAGAGAGAAAGTAGGTACCCAAAGTGATACAATAAAACAGTAAGGAAGTGAAAATAAGAACCCAAAAGAAAACTCTCTCTACATCCAAGGGTTCTCAACTATGTCACATGACCAGTGTCAAGACTGCCCAAAGGACAGAAACCAAATCAATTCAATATTAAAAACTGAAATCATTTTCATTAAAAGAAAGAGAACCAACCAGATCCTTCCATGTCCAACAGACAGACATCTCCTGAAAACATATGACTTTTTAAACAAGAGAATCATTATTATGAAAAGGAACAGCTTACCTTAGGATGCACCATGATAATTTTGCGTAAAAAATTCTTTATAACCAGACTATCTGTCATCAAAGTTGCAGGCTTTTCATCAACCTGTAACAAAACAACAAAAACATTTACATACATACACAAACCCTTGAACACACACTAATGAAATTATGGTATTTCATCCTATAAAAGTCATTACACCTCAGAAAGCTTTTCAGACTCCAGGTGTACACATCTTTGGGTCTGAGAATTGGACACAAAAGGGAATCTAACAGCCATAACTTCTTGGGTTAAAGTACCTATTTCATGGAACTTCATGAGACAAATGAACAAAAATCAAGGTAAGATCCACAATCTCAAAAACACCTTTTGTAACAAATTTTAAAGTAATTCAGACTGGAGCTGAGAAGAGTAACTCTATCTTAACTCTACCGTCTTAATGTGGGTCAATCTATATTAAGAATCTGAGTTGGAGTCAAAGGAGCAGACACTAAAGGGAGCCTATTTTTGAATGTCAATCTGTTCATCCAAACATTTATCTTTAAGGAAAATCTGTAAAGCAAAAAGCTCAAAAATCAGAAAATATGTGCCTTAGGATTAGCTCTGTAAAAATTACTTAAGTAATCACACACACACACACACACACACACACACACACAAAATCACTTAATTGCTCTGGGCCATATTTCCTAATCTGCAAAACAGGGATAAAACTCTCCCTTTCTACCTCACAGAGCTGTTTTAAGGATCAAACAATAATCTGAAAGTAATATATTACACATGTAATAATAATTCTACTTGTTGAATGCCTACTATGTGGCAAGCACTGTGCAGGTGCTGTTACTACCTTACCTCACCACAATCTTGCAGGCAGGTGTTACTATCCCCTCTGTAGATTTGTTTTAAATGAGGTATAGAGCAGTTAAGCAACTTGCCTAAGGTCACCCAGCTCTTCAGTGACAGAGACAGAATTTGACCTAACACTAATTGGCCATGCTCTTTCCAATATATCCTGATACTTCTCTATAAATGTAGTAAGATTTACAACTTATTGAGGGCTTTCCCTATTCCAAGAATGGTGCTAAAGTATTTTATTTATATTACCTCATTTAACCCTATTAGGCATATATGACCCATATTTTATGGATGAAAAAAAAAAAGATTCCCAAAGAGGTTAAATGAATTTCCTAAGGTTACCTAATCTGGTTCCAGAGCTTTAGTATACTGATTCACTATGTTTAACATAGTGTCTGTAAAACCAAAGTTAAAAGGAGTCTCCTAGAAAATGGAGACGTCCAGGAAAATAAGAAGAAACAGAGCCAGGCATCAGACATCAGTAGGTTCCTATTGGTGGCTCAGAGAATACAGAGTCATCTACGAGGTACATATTAAAGGAAAAAAATAGCTCCAGACCTCAAAATCTCATAACACAATAAAAAGTAAACATAGAGAAGAATAAATTATTATAATACTTTTTATGAGTACACTGAAGAAAAGATCAACAGCTCGGCAGTGGGTGGGGATAATGAGAAAAATTATTACAAAAATTTTTTTTAAATGGAAGAGGATTATTAAGAGATTCTAGAAACAAATCCAAGATTATTCATACATGTATACAGTTGTGATTAAATAGTAACTGCAAATACATATAGTTACATCCTTCATTTAAAAATTTTTATTACAAAATGTTCAAACAGAAGAAAAGCAATGGTCTCTTAAAGCATTTTCTGTACTTAACAACTTCCAAAACAACTTCTTGGAACAGTTTCAAGCTTCTGTAGCCTCAGTGATTACAGGGTGTATCACAGAAAGGGCTAATTATATCTAGCAGTAAGGCAACTAAGTAAGTGAAAGTTCCTTGAGCAGCTACTAGGGAGGGGCTAACAATTCATAATACTGAGCTAACACTTACTAACACCTGCTACATGCCAAGCAGTTTATAAGCAAGTAGGAAATATCCCCATTTTATTCATGATGATTAAATAAGCTAATTTGTCCAAGGTCACACAAAGTTAGTTAAGTGGCAAAACTGGGATTCAAACCTAGGTCTGACTAACTCTAAAGCCCACATTCTACTATATGATTTTGCCTCTCCAACAATGTTCATTTTCTGTGCATATAGCTATCAGAATGAGACATTACACAATCTATCATTACTTCTTACGGTGTCTGACAGGCAATGCTTGTGCATGACTACTGAATATATGTATTTATTCACTCATAAAACACTTTGTGTAGCTTATTATGTACCTGGGCCTACAGAGATAAATAAAACAATCTCAGAATTTAAAGAGTTCACAGTTGGGTAGAAGAGAAAAATATATAAATAATTTTTACAACAATGTGAAAAGTTTTATGATTTATATATACAAGAGATGCTGAAGAAATGCACAAGAAGGATTGGCGCCTAAACCTTGCAGCTGAGAAAAAAAGTGACCTAACATCAGGTCAGCAGAAGATAGTTAACAAAAGCAAGTAACTCCTCTTAAGATAGACTCATACATTTTTAAGATTGAGAGAGAAAGACACTACCAAGTCTTTTACAAGCTTTTACAGTTGGGTGTTAGAAATCCATCATTCAGTCTGACATACCTAGAGAGGCAGTGAATTTACTTAACTGTTGGGAAAAAACAGAGGCTGCAGAAACCACTATTAAATCATATGTTTCAGCCTTCATCTTTAAATACAAGTCTAATTACAAGAGAGAATATGGGAGCCATTTTATATTTTCAAACATGAACTTATGCAGTCATGGGCCCTGTGCAACTTAGAGGAAAGTTAATCAGTGTCTCTGTCTCTCTAGTTAGTTACTTAGATAGTTAGAGAAGTACATAGATAGATAGGTGTAAATACATAGACATGTTTGTATGTATATATCTCTACCCATTTTGTCATTTAGTATTATGGCAAAAATAAATATAAAAATGAAAGGAACTGTCAAGATCTTGGAAGGACGTGTTACCCAGCCTAATGGACCCCAAGATGCAGGACTGACTCTGAGTATAAACGAACACAAAACCCTCGCCGCTCAAAAATGCAGCATTCCTCAGTCTTCCCCAGGATTAGCTCTCCTTACATGCCCAGAGCAGTGTATCATTATAGTTTTTTCATGAATGTCTCCATTCCCTAGTCTTTGCTATGAACCTTGCTATGTGACCTTTCTCCCCAGTGGAGGTATATATAACAAAATCTTCCATAATCTTCCCTTTTTCTCTTCTCACTCTCTTCATTCAAGTATCTTTAAGTAGCTGCACATTACCGTGACAATGAGATGTAATGGAACAAACGCTTTCAGAAAATCCTTGTTGCTCTGAGGTTATACTGTTCTTTTACCTCTCCTCATCCATCATCAGTTGACTCTGGGCACTAAGCTCAGTTTTCCTCTGCATTCTAAGTCCTGCCATCATCTTGGTGAACTTTCACATCCAAGTGGGTGACCAGTCTAAACAACAACTTAGTCTCACAATTCCATTAATCTCTTCAACTCCAATGACCTTGACTCCCACTCATTTCCAGCCACATATTCCAATGGTTATAGCTGAGAACTGCACATTCTGGAAACCTTAAACTGAAAGGTCCCACTCTTACATGAAAAGAGGTACACCAGACGTTAATAGTGGCTACCTTGATTAAGTCAAATTATCTGTGCTATAAATGCTCACTTTGATTTTCCGGAGGGAAACACTGCTTTAATCAGAAACAGAAACTTTATCAGTCTGATGATAACTTCCTATTCTGAACCCCTTTTACCCAGAAAATGTTTTCGGTTTCATCAAAACCTCTAGACTTTGGTCCCTTCCACTGGGTTCAGTACCCTCCCTCCATGGTACCACAGCATTCAATGCTTACCTCTACCATTACATGATGCTGTAATTATTTGTTTACTTGACTATCTTTTCCTCAGATTCCAAAATCCTTGTGATCAAATAACATGTCTTAGGACTCTGTACCTTCAATATCTAGCACAGTGAGGCCAAATTGAACAAACACAGAGGTTTCTGAATGGATAAATATAAAATAGTACTGATCACTCTAAGAAAGACTTTGGTTCAAATTCTAATTCTGTCACTTAACTTTCATATGACCTTGGGAAGGTCAGTCAAATTCTCTGAATCTTAGTTTTCTTATCTGTAAAATAGGGTGTCAATCCTTGTCCTATCCACTTCATAAAGTTGCCAGGAGGCTTAAATAACATAGATAAATGTTAGGTATTCACTGTTCTGACTGGCTAAAACACATGATCTCCTTTTCTAGAACTGCTTTTCTTGGTTAACTGGAATCAGTTTTTTATTGCTATTTGACATTAATAGTTTCAGAGCCGACTAACCATTAATTGCTCCAGACTGTTTACTCTCCATTCCTCTAAAGAAGATAAGGCACAGCCAAGGATAGCCATTGTCCCAAATCCATACCCACTTCCTTTTAGGAGGAGCATATAATTATTTGAACATGGAGAAGGCCTCCCAAGTGCTTCTTGAAGATTGTTTAAAGTACTCTAATTCTTTATGTTGCCACTAATTCAAAGGAAGGAAAGACAGGGGATCAGAGAATTGTTAAAGAGAATGGAGAACTCAACTGTCACTCTCATACATCTGGGCTACAAATAAATCAACACAGATCTTTAAACCAACCTAATAAAAATGTATCCAAATAGGATCTGCCCTGGGAATCTATTTTATTTTCTTTTTCTGGAGATCAAAATTCTAATAATGGCTTGTCTCAGTGGTTCTCAAACTTAGCTGCACATTGGAAGTCATCTGGGATTTTCTAAATATTTCAGAGCCCAGGCCACACCCATTATGGACTGAATTTGTATTCCCCAAAATTCATATGTTGAAGCCCTAGCCTCCCATGTGGCTGTGTTTGCAGGCAGGACCTTATGGACATACTTAAGGTTAAATGAGGTCATAAGGAAGGGGCCCTAATCCGATAGGACTGGTGTCTTTGTAAGAAAAGAAAGATATCAAAGCGCTCTCTCTTCACCTACACACAAAGACAAGGACTTCTAGCCTCCAGAAGTATGAGAAAACTAATTTTTGCTGTTTAATATGATATTTATTTCTTTTGTCAGTCTGAGCAGACTAATCTAACACCCAGACCAAATAAATCACAATCTCTTGGAGTGGGACTACAAACATTAGTATTTAAAACCTGCGTAGGGAAGTCTGGGAACAAATGCCTTATTTCATTTCAAACTGGAACTATGAGGAACCTACATTTTAACTTTCTTGTTATTAGATTTATAGAAAAATATGAATCAAAACATCAGTAATTTATAGAACCACAACAAAACTTGCCTCAAAAATCATTTGGAACGGTGTTACCCCCATTATATCCTGAGAATAGCTGGCTTCCTCTGATGTCCAATTCAACTTTGGAGACAATCCAGGCAGTATAGACTGTATGTCTGTGTGAGAAGAAATAATGACAAAATAGAACAAGCAGTTTGGATAAGCACCAGAGTTTCTGGAATTGTTTATTAAACCGATAAACCAAGAAGGCTTTTCCCTGATGAAAAGATTATCTGCAAAATTTAAAATATGATTGGAAATGGCTATGCATCAGCAAATTGCTTGAACATTTAGAATTACTTTATCAGGTTATGACATTTAATCTCATGTTTCTAAGTTTTCACACTTGCTAAATCAATTGTATTTTCAATTAATTTCCACAAGGTCATAAGCAATGCCAGACATCTTCCGAGCTGATAGCTCTAGCTGATATTCTTGTAGTTTTTAATAAATCAATTCACTATTTAATTATTATAAATCCAGCACGCTAATTTAGGACTAAAAGCAGAAAAAATACAAGAATGACCCTCTCAGACATTTACCGAGTGTTCTTTAATGAGGCACTCTTTAACAATAAAAGCAAACTCTTGCTAATATAATTTATAAATTAACCACTTGATGTATTTACATGTGTTGACTCAGAACTATCTTTCCACAAAGCATCAGTGAGTCCTGGATCATCATCAATAAAGAGAACCTCAAAGTATGCACCATCCTTTTTCCTTTTTTTACCTTGGTACTCATATTTTAAAGGAAAAAAAAGCTCCCATTTTATAAAACACCATCCCTTATTTCCCCTCTACAACACTATTATAATAGAGAACTAAATATGAATAAAGATAGATATCTCAGTCTATGCAAGTTCTGTCTTATAAATGAGATCGACAATGTTGATATTATAAAAGAATTCAACTTTGTAAAACCTGCTAACAATAAAACATATCCTAGAATAATATCATGACTTTTTCCTAAAGCATTTATATTACATATGTAACAAAGCTTTAACCATCTCAAAAAGTATGAAGATGACCAAGATCAAGTTCAGGCTATCAGTTTTAATAGGTAATATTTTTCTTTCCGTTAGTTTGTTTTTCAAAAATAATTCAGTCGGAAAGCCCAGGATAATATGGCAGTACAGTCATGCTACACTAAAGTTTAATGAATTTGGCACTGAACCAGGGTATCTTGCATCAATCTTCAGTTTTACCACTGACCGACTTTCTGACCTTAGGCAACCCTGTTTTCTGTGATTCAACTACTTCTCTGTGAAATAAAACAACTGTTTCTGAATCTTACTTCTCTTTGAAGTACTAACACAGTGCAGAACAGGAAAAACACATAAACACATGAGAAAAAGGCTTGTCAACAACGTTGAATTCTCCAGAAAACTGAATAACAATTTAAAATACAATGTATAGTTATTTGGGGAGAAATCGACTTCAACTCACTCCATACACACACACACACACAAAAATTCAGATGGACTGATTAGAGTTAAATGTAAAAATGTGGAACAGAATAACTAAATAAAAGCCTTCTATTTCAAGATAACTTTAACATATGTTGAAATCTCATCTTCCCATTCAAACATAGAAAATGACAAAAAGCATTTTTAAATCTTAATAGTCATGGTGAAAGGAAAAGAGAAATCTTTACAGACAAAGAAAGGAGAGGTATTCTTCTCAGAAAGGAAAAAGAGAGAATCCACAATGGTTAATAAGGACTAAAGATACACCATATTTGGAGCCTGGACTGAGAAAAACACACAGGGCTAATATTTCAACACCCACAGGTTTAAGAGCAAAGGTCCACAGAGGCCACACCTAGGTCTATGCAAGGGACCGAGGCAGAGATGTTACCTATCTGAAGCTAGCAGCAGCATCAGTGATGCAAGATGAGGACCTTAGGGCCATGTCACGTAAGTGGTGATGAGACTCAGAAATAGATAATCTATCAAGACGCAAGAGTTTTGTATCTTGCCACGCAAGCAAAATTTAATCCAAGGTATACACCCTGCAAGATTAGGGCTCAGCAAACCAGAGAACCTCTTCCTGGAAGGCTGCCAATGCAGGATGTGTTCAGGACAAATAGATCATGAATGATTAGCTCTTAACTAAACACTACCAACCAACAAAGGTCAATACCATGAAAGATACAATATATATAAACCAACAAAACTTACACCTGAGGAAAGAGTTCATAAAACAATCTCTGTAAAAGACTTTAAAATTAGATACTTTATATTTTATACCCTCAAAGATAAAAAGAAACCATGAAAAAAGAATAAACTGCCATCAATTAAACTGAAAGTAACAACAAAAAATCCTATTAGAAATCTCAGAAATTAAAAATACAGTGTTTGAAATGAAAACCCTGTGGATAACAGATTACATGCTGTAAAAGAGCACATTTAAAAAAAAGGGTAATACTTAAATGTTCATAGCAGTATTATTCCTAAGAGATCAAAGTGGAAACAACCCAAACGTCCATTAATGATGACAGATTAACAAAATATGGAATATTATTTAGCCATAAAAGGAAATGGAAGTATTGTTAAATAATACAACATGGTTGAATCTTGAAAACATTATGTTTAGTGAAAGATGCCAGATACAAAAGGCTACATAGTTTGATTTATTTATATGAAAAGTCCAAAATAGGTAAATCCATAAAGACAGAAAGTAGATTAAAGTTTGCCAATGGGTAGCGGGTAGCAGTGAGGGGAGCGACTGCTAATGGGTACAGAATTTCTTTTTGGGGTGATGAAAATGTACTGGAATGATATAGTGATGACAGTTGTACAACCTTGTGAACACTTAAAATTTTTATATACTTAAAGTGTCCTGAATTATACACTTAAAAATGGTATATTCTATGGTATGTGAATTATAAGAAAGCAAAAGGTAAATGGCATTAAGAACAGACTTAAAAAGATATAAACATGGGGAGATTCTCAAGATGGCAGCATGAGTAGGGTGCCAGAAATCTCCTCCCAAAACCATATATATTTTGAAAATACATCAAATGAAACTATTCCTAAAAGAGAGACCAAAAGACACAGTACAACAGCCAGGCTACATCTACATCTGTGAGAACTCAGCATCTCACAAAAAGGGTAAGATACAAAGCCGTGACCCGAGCACTCCCCCAACCCCAGCTCACAGGTGGGAGGAAAAGAATCAGAGTGGGGAGGGAGTGGAAGCACAGGACTGCTAAATAACCAGTCCCAGTAATCTGCACCAGGAGCACAGACACACATTGCATGGTGTACTGGATATTAGAGAAATGGAAAAGTAAAATCCAAGACTAACACTGTGAACAGGTTCCCACAGCTGGCTGCCCTGGGACAAAGAAAAGTGGGCACTTTAAAAGTCTTAAAGGGACAAGGGTTTAACAGGTGGACAAAATCGTCCTGGCACACTCAGCCCAACAGGCTGGGAACTTTAAGGAACTTCAAGTGCCCTAGCCCCCTGGGTGGCAACACAGCTCTGAAGCCCCTCATGGCGATAAGCAGCCTACCGTTCATTTCCTCCCGCTGGCACTGCAGGCAAACTGGCTGACCCGCCATTGCTGTGGAACAGCTGGGGAGCAGCCCCACCCACAGCATCCATACAGAGTCTTCTCCCAGTGTGAAGCTAACTGGGCCAGACCCAGAGGCTGCCCCCTGTGCACAGCTGCCCGGCACAGACAGCGGAGAGACGGCACAGAGCCCGGAAGGCAAAAAGGAGCTTTATTCTCACAGGGAACACACACTGCTTGCCTGCAACTCCCGCCAGTGCCCTTGGCCATTGCGAGGGCCATCCTGCCCATGGCAGCTCAGGGGATGAACCCAGAGGCTACCCCCTACACACAGCTGACCGGCACAGGCAGAAGAAGCTGGTGCAAACTCTGGAAAGGACAAAGGGGCACCATTCTTGCAGGAGAACTCACACTGCTCACCTGTGACCCCCACCAGTGCCCTAGGCTATCCTGAGGGCCGCCCTGCCCACAGCAGCTCAGAGGGTTAACCCAGAGACTGCTCCCTGTGTGCAGCTAACCGGCACAGGCAGTGGAGACCGTCAAGGCGCCCAGCAAGCAGGAAGTTCTCCCAGCTGACACAAGCGCCACTCGCCAGCAATCGCTTCTATCCCCATGAAAAGGCAGAAGAACCTGGTTCAGTCCAAAATCACTCAAATGCAGAGGAGGGCCTGGTGAGACAGAAATAACCAATCTTCCTGAAAAAGAATTCAAAGTAAAAGTCATAACCATGCTGATGGACCTGCAAAGAAATATGCAAGAGCTAAGGGATGAAGTACAGAGGGAGATAACAGAAATGAAACAAACAATGGAAGGATTTAAGAGCAGACTGGATAAGGTGCAAGAGACTGTTAATGGAATAGAAATCAGAGAACATGAATGCAGAAAAGCTGAGGCAGAGAGAGATAAAGGGATCTCTAGGAATGAAAGAATATTAAGAGAACTGTGTGACCAATCCAAATGCAACAATATTCACATTATAGGGGTATCAGAAGAAGAGAGAGAAAAAGGGATAGAAAGTATCTTTGAAGAAATAATTGCTGAAAACTTCCCCAATCTGGGGAAGGAAACAGTCTCTCAGACCACGGATGTCCACGGATCTCCCAATACAAGGGACCCAAGGAGGAAAACAGCAAGAAATATAATAATTAAAATGGCAAATATGAAAGACAAGGACAGAGTATTAAAAGCAGCCAGATAGAGAAAAAGGATCACCTACAAAGGAAAACCCATCAGGCTATCATCAGACTTCTCAGCAGAAACTTTACAGGCCAGAAGAGAATGGCATGACATATTCAATTCAATGAAACAGAAGGGCCTCGAATCAATACTGTATCCAGCAAGATTATTATTTAAATTTCAAGCAGGGATTAAACAATTCCCAGAAAAGAAAAAGTTGAGGGAATTTACCTCCCACAAACCATCTCTACACTGTATTTTAAAGGGACTGCTCTAGATGGAAGTGCTCCTAAGGCTAAATAGATGTCACCAGAGAAAAATCACAGCAATGAAAGTAGACCAACTAAATGCAAAATGAAATCAACTATCCACAAAATCAGTCAACAGAAACACAAAAGAGTACAGAATAGAACACCTAACATATAAATAGTAGAGGAGGAAGAAAAAGAAAGGAGAGAAATAAAGAATCATCAGACTGTGTTTATAATAGCATAATAAGTGAGTTAAGTTAGATGGTTAAATAGTAAAGATGCTACCCTTGAACCTTTGGTAACCATGAATCCAAAGCCTGTAATGGCAATAAGTACGTATCTATCAATAATCACCCTAAATGTAAATGGACTGAATGCACCAATCAAAATATAGAGAGTAATAGAATGGATAAAAAAGCAAGACACATCTATATGCTGCTTACAAGAAACCCACCTCAAACCCAAAGACACGCAAGGACTAAAAGTCAAGGGATGGAAAAAGTTATTTCATGCAAACAACAAGGAGAAAAAATCAGGTGTTGCAGTACTAGCTTCAGACAAAATAGACCTCAAAACAGAAAGTAACAAGAGATAAAGAAGGACATTACATAATGATAAAGGGGTCAGTCCAACAAGAGGATATAACCATTATAAATATCTATGTACCCAACACAGGAGCACCTACATATATGAAACAAATACTAACAGAATTAAAGGAGGAAATAGAATGCGATGCATTCATTTCAGGAGACTTCAACACATCACTCACTCCAAAGGAGAGATCAACCAGACAGAAAATAAGTAAAGAGACAGAGGCACTGAACAACACATTAGAACAGATGGACCTAAAAGACATCTACAGAACTCTACACCCAAAAGCAGCAGGATATACATTCTTCTCTAGTGCACATGGAACATTTTCCAGAATAGACCACATACTAGCCCACAAAAAGAGCCTTGGTAAATTCAAAAAGATTGAAATTTTACCAACCAACTTCTCAGATCACAAAGGTATAAAACTAGAAATAAATTGTACAAAGAAAACAAAAAGGCTCACAAACACATGGAGGCTTAACAACATGCTCCTAAACAATGGATCAATGACCAAATTAAAATAGAGATCAAGCAATATATGGAGACAAATGAAAACAACAGCCCAATGCCCCAACTTCTGTGGGAAACAGCGAAGACAGTTTTAAGAGGAACATATATACCAATCCAGTCCTACTTAAAGAAGGAAGAACAATACCAAATGAATAGTCTAAATTCACAATTATTGAAACAGGAAAAAGAAGAACAAATGAGGCCCAAAGTCGGCAGAAGGAGGAACATAATAAAGATCAGAGAATAAATAAATTAAATTAAGATGAATAAAACAACAGAAAACATCAATGAAACGAAGAGCTGGTTCTTTGAGAAAAATAAACAAATAGATAAACCCCTAGCCAGACTTATTAAGAGAAAAAGAAAATCTACACACATAAACAGAATCAGAAATGAGAAAGGAAACATCATGACAGATATTACAGAAATACAAAGAATTATTAGAGAATACTATAAAAATCTATATGCTAACAAACTGGATAACCTAGAAGAAATGGACAACTTTCTAGAAAAATACGACCTTCCAAGACTGACCAAGGAAGAAACAGAGAATCTAAACAGACCAATTACAAGCAAGAAAATTGAGTCGGTAATCAAAAAACTACCCAAGAACAAAACCCAAAAAAGATGGATTCACTGCTGAATTTTATCAGACATTTACAGAATATATAATACCCATTCTCCTTAAAGTTTTCCAAAAGATAGAAGATGAGGGAATACTTCCAAACTTATTCTATGAAGCCAGCATCACTCTAATACCAAAACCAGGCAAAGACACCACAAAAAAAGAAAATTACACACCAATATCCCTGATGAACATAGATGCAAAAACACCCCAGAAAATATTAGTAAACCAAATTCAAAAATACATCATGAGGATCATACACCATGATCAAGTGGGATTCATCTCAGGGATGCACGGTTGGTACAGCATTCGAAAATCCATCAACATCATCCACTACATCAACAAAAAGAAGGACAAAAACCACAAGATCATCTCCAATGATGCTGAAAAATCATTCAACAAAATTCAACACTCATTCATGATAAAAACTCTCAACAGAATGGGTATAGATGGCAAGTACCTCAACATAATAAAGGTCATATATGACAAACCCACAGGCAACATTATACTTAACAGAGAGAAGCTGAAAGCTTTTCCCCTAAGATCAGGAACAAGACAAGGATGACCACTCTGCCCACTTTTATTCAACATAGTACTGGAAGTCCTGGCCACAGAAATCAGACAAAACAAAGAAATAAAAGGCATCCAGATTGGTAAGGAAGAAGTCAAACTGTCACTATTTGCAGATGACATGATATTGTAATAAAAAACCCTAAAGAATCCACTCCAAAACTAATAGAACTAATATCTGAATTCAGCAAAGTTGCAGGATACAAAGTTAATACACAGAAATCTGTTGCATTCCTATACACTAACGATGAAGTAGCAGAAAGGGAAATCAGGAAAACAATTCCATTCACAATTGCATCAAAAAGAATGAAATACCTAGGAATAAACCTAACCAAAGAAGTGAAAGACCTATACCCTGAAAACAAGACACTCTTAAGAGGAATTAAAGAGGACACTAACAGATGGAAACTCATCCTATGCTCTTGGCTAGGAAGAATGAATATTGTCAAAATGGTCATCCTGCCTAAAGCAATCTACAGATTCAATGCAATCCCTATCAAAATACCAACAGACTGGAACAAATAGTTCTAAAATTCATATGGAACCACAAAAGACCCCGAATAGCCAAAGCAATCCTGAGAAGGAAGAATAAAGCAGGGGGGATCTTGCTTCCCAACTTCAAGCTCTACTACAAAGCCACAGTAATCAAGACAATTTGGTACTGACACAAGAACAGATCCATAGACCAGTGGAACATAATAGGGAGTCCAGATATTAACCCAAACATATATGGTCAATTAATATATAATAAAGGAGCCATGGACATACAATGGGGAAATGACAGCCTCTTCAACAGCTGGTGTTGGCAAAACTGGACAGCTACATGTAAGAGAATGAAACTGGATCACTGTCTACCCCATACACAAAAGCAAACTTGAAATGGATCAAAGACCTGAATGTAAGTCATGAAACCATAAAACTCTTAGAAAAAAACATAGGCAAAAATCTCTTGGACATGAACATGAGCAACTTCTTGAACATACCTCCTTGGGCAAGGGAAACAAAAGCAAAAATGAACAAGTGGGACTGTATC
This sequence comes from Manis javanica, assembly GCF_040802235.1. Lineage (NCBI taxonomy): Eukaryota > Metazoa > Chordata > Mammalia > Pholidota > Manidae > Manis > Manis javanica. The sequence goes on from NC_133166.1 coordinate 115,058,782, forward strand.
AAGCTGAAAAGCTTCTGTACAGCAAAGGACACCATCAGTAGAACAAAAAGGCATCCTACAGTATGGGAGAATATATTCATAAATAACAGATCTGATAAAGAGCTGACATCCAAAATATATAAAGAGCTCATGCACCTCAACAAACAAAAAGCAAATAATCCAATTAAAAAATGGGCAGAGGAGCTGAACAGACACTCCTCCAAAGAAATTCAAATGGCCAACAGGCACATGAAAAGATGCTCCACATCACTAATTATCAGGGAAATGCAAATTAAAACCACAATGAGATATCACCTCACACCAGTTAGGATGGCTACCATCCAAAAGACAAACAACAACAAATGTTGGCTAGGTTGTGGAGAAAGGGGAACCCTCCTACACTGCTGGTGGGAATGTAAATTAGTTCAATGATTGCAGAAAGCAGTGTGGAGGTGCCTCAAAAAACTCAAAATAGAAATACCATTTGACCCAGGAATTCCACTTCTACAAATTTACCCTAAGAATGCAGCAGCCCAGTTTGAAAAAGACAGATGCACCCCTATGTTTATCGCAGCACTATTTACAATAGCCAAGAAATGGAAGCTACCTAAGTGTCCATCAGTAGATGAATGGATAAAGAAGATGTGGTACATATACACAGTGGATTATTCAGCCATAAGAAGAAAACAAATCCTACCATTTGCAACAACATGGATGGAGCTAGAGGGTATTATGCTCAGTGAAATAAGCTAGGTGGAGAAAGACAAGTATCAAATGATTTCACTCATATGTGGAGTATAAGAACAAAGAAAAAACTGAAGGAACAAAACAGCAGCAGAAACACAGAACCCAAGAATGGACTAACAGTTACGAAAGGGAAAGGGACTGGGGAGGATGGGAGGGAAGGGAGGGATAAGGGGGGTGGGGGGAGAAAGGGGGCCTTACGATTAGCATGTATAATGTGGGGAAGGGGCACGGGGAGGGCTGTGCAACACAGAGAAGACAAGTAGTGATTCTTTCTACAGCATCTTACTATGCTGATGGACATTGACTGTAATGGGGTTTTTGGGGGTGACTTGGTGATGGGGGGAGTCTAGTAAACATAATGTTCCTCATGTAATTATAGATTAATGATACCAAAATAAAAAAATAACCACATAACCATACAACAGCAAAGCTGTCATCCCTAATTTCAATGGCTAGTATTTTTATCTAGTCTTTTGAAGAAAAAAAGGCTATAAATCTGACTTGAGGAAAACACTTGAACATTTTCTTAAGTGACTGGCCAAACTGTATTTTATTAAAGAGTTAAATTATGACAATAAACTTGGAAATGAGGAGATATTTAAAAAGATAAAAAAATAAACCGAAGTAATATAAATAGAAGAGGTAAGTAAAAGACAGCAAAATAAAGACCAATAAACATGGTGTTTTTCAAATTCTCCCATCTCATCACTGCCTTCTACCCTATCTTTTTTCTTTTCTCCACCAGAGAAAGGACATGATAGGAAGAAGCTTCTAGACCTGGACAAGGAAGACAAACTAAAAGCATAATGTTTCATCAAATAGATATTTATGATAGAAGTAGTTCAACATAAATAGTTAAGTGTATACATAAATGGATATACAAATGGATTTCTACATAAATGGATAATTATATGATGCAGAATAGTATTACTTGTTAATATGAAGTAATGAGAATTTTTAAAAATACAAGAATTTATCAATCTTAATGGACACCATCCTTCAAAGTATAGATTATTCTAATTAACAGAAGACCTCAAATCTGGTCTGAGGTGTTTTATTCTACCAAGCAATCAGCAACATACAAAGAAATTAAAATATTATTAGCTATATTCTCTAAGCTGTAATAATTACATACTACATACTATACAAGCAGAGTTAACCAAAACAAAAAATCCAGTTCAACAAGATATGGAGAAAAGAAAAAGGAAATGCCAAAAAAAGGCCAAAATGTAAAGCCTGGAAAACCATGAGGATGTTAGTATCATTGAAAAGAATGGAGATGTTACACAGCAAATTAGTTTCAAGAAAATGAACCCCAGTTTAGACACACTGCATATGATATTTCAGAGGAACCCTCAAACTGACTAATCTTATCGATAATCAAAGCTGGAAACATGTTAGTGATGAAGAGAGAAAAAAATAAGTCTCATCAGCATACCAACAATATTTAAGGCCTCAGAAATAGATAAGCTATCTGAAATAAATAAAGAATAATAAAGCAGAATAATAATGGAAAGAAAGGCACACTGGTGACTGAACTCTAAGAATAGTGCTCTGGGTTACCGAAGAAGCACCTTGAACATACATACTCCCGTATAGTACTTATCACACTGTATTTTATTTTCATAGTTACCTCTCCCTGTGACTTCCCTGTGGCAAGGTAGATGTTCAATAAAGGTTTACCGGATAAAAGTATGAATAGTTAGGCAACAGAGTAGAAAGAAAACAAAAAAGAGAACATAAACCATTAGAGAGGTGGGAAAATAGGGAGAATATTTGGTCACTGTTTATTAATCCAGAATAAATAGAACACCTAGAAATACGAGCCTGTTTGTACAGGAATTGATCTGAAGTATTCCAGATCCAGAGAAAAAGTGCCTTGATACAACTCTGATAAAAACAGATGCAAGAGTAAGGAAAACTGAACCTGGATGGCTCTATGATATAGTTTCCCTAAATGGAGATCACATCTTATTTTAGGCACTGAGAGAAATCAACCAAGCAATGAAGAGGACAATATAGTTAACAAATTGAATTCAGAGCTATACCATTAATTTTGTATAGCGACATATTCCTTTAGCATCTATCTGGAAATCTGATGGTTAATGAACAAGCCATGAGAGACTGCCTTATGAAACTAAACAGTGTAAAGATTTGTGAATGGACCAATTTAAAGCAGTTTGCTAATGTTACAAGAATGCTAAATAAATAACAATAGTAATAAAGGCATAATAAATAGTTAATATGTCAGGGAGCTAAGGGATTCAAATCTTAGTCTTGGACAATTTCCTTTGTGAGTGTCACTAAGTCATTTTTGTTACTAATTAGTAAGAATAAATAGCAATATTATTGAGTAGGGGTTAGTATTATGAGCACTAAGAGCAGGAGAGAAAACAGGCTAAAGTTGGCTACTAAATGTGATTGACTATGAGCAAAAAGGATTCAATTTTTATTGTGTACTTGATGTGCAGCATTTCCTCTTTGTACAAAAAGTTAGCCACCTCCACTTTATCATAAAAGGATATAAAAATCAATTAAGTATGCATGAAATTGCTTCAAACATTAAAAATAACAATTAAATTTAAATTAAATCACCATGACACAAACTGTCTAAAGTTTGTATTGACATAATAAATTAGGTAGTTATTCCATACACTACTCAACTCGTAACTTCTCTAATACTTCTAACAAGGACAATAAAATCATTCCCTTGTACTTACATGGGTTTTCATTTTTTTCAAAGAACTTTCATAAATATTAATTGAAGAAGGAGCATTAAGTATAATCTTACCACTCATTGTACAGGCCTGTCAAGTACAGATCTATGTTGCAGGAAATCCTTCTATTTCCTCCCTAGTGCTAACAACATAATCCCAGATTTTCACTTCTTTCAAAGTACTTTCACACACATTAACTGGAGCAACAGCATTAGGATCACAGGGCAAAAAGCTGAAGTCTATTAAAAATCCAAGATACAGACAGCTGGGAGGTAGGCTCAGAGGGCTAAGACAATTTCAAAGGCAAAGAGAATGTACCTGAAGACCCCTGACTGGGCAAGCGGCATTTTTATATCTCCATGCTCAGATTAAAAATTCAGAAAACAAGTTTCAAAAGGTCGAATTGTTCCCTATATGTTTATGACTTCAGAGTCATTACTTTATAACATTATACCTTACTAATGTAGCTTTTTAGTTGTTTATTTTACATCTGGGAGAATTTTGCCTGATACTATATAGAAAGTATTCAGAGAAATGATAGTGACCTAGGTATCTTATCTGTTCCTGTAGCTACAGAATTTCATATATCATATTTCAGTAGGATTGCCAGATAAATCACAGGATAAAATACTGCATGGAACATACTTATAGAAAAAATTATCCATTGTTTATCTGAAATTCAAATTCAAGTGGGTGTCCTGTATTTTTATTTGCTAAATTTGGCAACCCTATCTTTCAGCATAAGCCTGTTTCAGAAAACACCAAATTCATCTCCAGGAAGAAATTTAGTCTTGTAGAAGCTGGGAAATTCTCTACCTTTGAGGAACTTCTTGAGGACCAAACCACCATAAGTGCTTCCTGCAGAAGCAACTGTAAGAAACAGAATACAAAGAAATATCACAAATAAAACAATTAAATGGATTTTACCTAAAGAATCAAATGGCAGCCTAAAAACACTGCTTATAGATACAGAACATAAAAATGGTGACCACTATTAGTGAGTTCATTTAAAAATGGAAGCACAAAAGACTCATGATTAGACTACAACTGTTTGGGCAGAGTAACTTCTTGGAGAGAACCAATGGCAAGTCTTTTAATCTATACTCAACACCAGGACTGCCTCTTTGGATATTACTATTTCTGATAGAATAGGATTCAAGGAAGACAGCAAACTGTAGCAGAAACCAAAAGCTACTATGGCTCAAGTCCTTTGTTTGAGTGAAATCAACCCTGCACCTTGACCAGTTTATCAGATTAGAATCCATGCACAAGCTAATACAACCATATACAGACCAACATCACCCCAGCCATGTAGCCAACCATTTCTCTCATGAACGGTGAGAACTCTGTATAGTCAGAGGGGAGTTAGTTCATGCAGTAATTGCTAGTTACACAAAGAGAAAACAGGTCATTCTAGTTCAGGTTGAGAAAATGTCTTGTAGAGCTTAGAGTACTATTCAGTCTCAACTGGGACTCAAGGTGACTCCTCTAAGGCTCATGGGACAACTTCACCAAAGCATCTGTCAATAAACCTGCACACACATATATACACACAAAAAAACCATACAAACAAAAAAGTTATCACTTCACAAGTTCAAGAGAATTAGTTGTTTCAGAGCCACTCAATTCATCACCTTTCCCTCAAGAGTAGAGGCAAAAATGATGAAAGAATAAGAGCCAATGGAAGAGAGATATTGTCAAACTAACTGCAAGTTAGGACTATCAAAATATACACTATCCATCTTTTTATTTCTTTCCCTTTTCCTTTACTTTTTGGCTCTTTTGCAACTACCAAAGGCTGGGCATAAAATAAAAAGAAGAAAATTCAGTGTAAAAATTTTGCTGTGAAAGAGGAGGTTAAACCAACAGCAAGAGTGAGATTGTTTCTGAGCAATCTCAAACAAATAAAATAAATAATCCTGTGATGGGAGTCATTCTACTCACCTTTCCTGTATGGCACATTTGTAAACCTATCACCAGATACTTATTACATAATCGTTTAAGTTATTCTGACTACAGAACCCTGGAGTAATAACATGATAAGATTATGAGTAACTGAAATTGTTTAATAAACTGGCATTCATAAAACAAATCATGAAAAAACAAAATCAGTATTTTTTCCTCCTCTACTTACTGGTTGTTAAACAATGAAGAGTATTTGCCTGATGCTTAGAATTTAATGCTTCTATAGAAATCACTAGCTGTCCTTCTAGCAGTGCTCCAGTTGTTACTCCTGCTGTTTCACACTTCCAGGAAATTATTAAATATTTCAAAATCTGAAAAGGGAAAAATTCAAACAAAACATTATCTTCTTTAGAAATCAGAGTAATAAATTTGTGTGATATAATCAAATTAATAATTCCAATTTCCAAAAAATAATACACTTGCTTGCAAAATGTGAGACTTGCATTTGTTCAGAACAAAGCATTGTGTCTAACCAGAAGAAATAGCTAGGGGAGTGACAGAAGAAAGGAGACCAGTGAAATTCAACACAATGCCCAATGAGACAGGAAATGGGGACAAAAAACTGCTATATTCAAAGGGTAAGTTCATCTGGAAATAGTAATTTGGAAAAATTAAGTGGGAGTTTGCTTTTCCTGTTTCTTTTTTTTCTCTCTGAATAAAAGCCAGCATGAAGATTATGAATAAGAATGTCATCTGGTTATGAATCATCTTTACCTTTCTTTCATTAAATCAACATTTCTGAGGGTCCAAATACTGGCTCTGGAGGCAGATGCCTGGGTATGAATCCCTGATGTGCCAAATTCTAGCATGTGACCTTGGGCAAGTTACTTAACTTCTTTGTATCTCAGCTCTTCATTTATATGAGTGAGGACAAATCTACCACATATGGCTGCTGTTGAACATAATATGTGCAAAATGCTTAACACAGTGCCTAGCATATAGTAGATCCTTAATAAATACAGGCCGTTATTTCTGATAAGGTATCTGCAGTAAAGATTGCACATAATATTTAATGCTGAAAGAAGGTCTCCAAGATGTTTGGATAAAAGATTCAATCTTGACGAGACAAACTTATAAAGTAATTGTATTTAATCCCTATTACTATTTATGAAAGTAGATGCTCACTGCCACACTAAGGTACCACAGAGAAAATTATTACCCTTTTCTTAAAGGCAGGGAGATCTCAGGAATAGAACTTGGGAGCTAAGATCCTAATTTATACCAGTTTATAAGGATGGTTTCTAAGCATTTCTACAGTCTGACACTTTTCCTTCACACATCTTCTTACTTAACTGTGCTCCCTGTTAAGATTTTCCAGCAGTTTCTTTATCCATAATGAGGGAGCAACAGGGAAAACGCTGGCCTGTGAGCCAGAAGCTTTGGGTTCCATCCTAGGTTCTGGCGTCTGTAAAACCCTCCAACTTTCTCTGATGGTATAAAGAAGGCAGGCGGACTGGGAGAGCCCATGTGGCCTGTGGTTCTCTCCTAAGTATCACAGGGCTAGTAGGTTAGAATTCCATCAAGTAATGGCTGTGCAAGTGCGTAAGGGCTGAACAAACGTGGCAAGTCAGTGCCAGGTGTTCGGTTCCACCCCCAGAGCAGAAAGGATCTCTGGTCCGTGGTGTTACCAGGGCTGGGAGAGGCCTCCCTAGGCCCCGACCCACGGATCCGCCGCACACCCCGGTTGACCCAACGGTGTAAAAAAATTTCCCCACGCTCCCGTTCTGTCAGGGCTCGTCCCGCTGACCCCCGCTCCCCGGACTCATTCCCTTCCTTCTGCGTGTCCTCCCAGCACGGGGCGGGTCTTCCTAGGCTGGCATCCCGGTTCTACCCCGGGTGTCGGCTGCTGTGTGGCTCTCCTCGGCTTGCGAAGCCTCTTCTCCCAGCGGCTAAGGTGGGGCGGTGCCGGCCCCTCCCGGTGGGCAGGACGGCCTGGCGCGCAGGCTGTGGCGGTTCCCCACCGAGCAACCATTTCTCACTGGGTGCCCCCGGACCTTACTTGCCAGGCGCTCCCGTGCCCAGGTCTCATCTGCGCCCCACACCCGTGTGCGGCAGGCTCCAATCATTCCCGACCCTCCTGCTCCACCTCAGCAACGCGAGACCCCTCTGCCCCAAATCTGCGGCCTCCTCCCTCACAAAGCCCGTCTCCTCACAGTGTCCTTTTCTGTTTCTCTCCCCTCCCGGCATCACCTCGCAGACGGCCGTGGCCGTGCCCTCCATTCCGCGCAGACTGCAGCAGCGACGCCGGGGCGCAGCGGGCAAAGGGCCTTCGACCTCTCCAGGCGCCCACGCCCGGCCGCGCGTCGTCCTTTCCCGCCCGTGCGCGCGCCCCGCCCACCGGTCCGTCGCGCCTGCGCACTCGGCCGCCCCGCCCCCAGGCTGTGGGCCGCCGCGGGCTGCCGGGAGCGGCGGAAAGGTTCCCGGAGCCGTCGCGGCCCGCGGGCTGACGTGGGGGCGGACGGCGACCTGAGGTGTAAGCGAGCGGGAATGAGGCCAGGCCACGACGACTCCTTCCTCCCGAAAGTGACCTTCCCACGGTCCCGCCGAGGTGCAGCCCTCAGCCCTTTGCTGTCCGCGTCACGTTCCTTGAGGCGAGAGAAAAGGCCGGTGCCGGTTCGGGATCTCCCAAACTGGCTGGCTAACCAACCCCCAAGCAGCCTCACCTGCTGAGGGGGCTGCCCCAAGTGCCCCAGGCCAACCTCCGGCTCCCGGATTAAGAACATAAAAATACGGCAGGGCCAGTTAAATTTGAATTTAAGATTAAAAAGATAATTTTTTTTAGACATACATATATCCCATGCAATATTTGGGACATACGCATAGTAAGAAAATTATTCGTTCATCTGAAATTCAAAACTGGATTTTATCTGGCAGCCTGTCCCAAGCATGATCCAGGCCGGACTTGATGGAGGACCCCAAGAGGCCCCTCCTCACTTTGACTCCGCACTGAATGTGCCCGTGGTAGGAACAGGCTTTCCTGGGCTCCCGCCGACAGAAGCTCTGGAGTTGCACAGAGGATTCCCAGCGGGAAGGAAGGTGGTCCTCCGGACTCCAGCTGGTAGGACCCCTGGTTGGTTCAGGGGAGGCGTGGTGAGAGGGGCTTGACCCCAAGCTGATAATCTGGCAGCTGGTTCCTCGGGCAGCCAAAGGAAAACTGGTGAGAGATTCCTGCCTGGCAAAGGGTTGTCCGAGGAGAAGGGTGTTGGCTGCTTTCCTTCAGGGAAAATTCTCCCACCCCAGCCTCTAGAAGCCAGGATGGGACAGCACAGGCAGGGTAGCTGGCAGAGCGCCTGTCCAGTACCCAGCCTTGCTGCTACTCTACTGTGACCTCAATCATAGCGTTCAGGAGTCTGTGCTTGGCGCCATTGGCCACCCTCCCCATATCCGTTGCTCACAGGTAGACCTACTGGAGAAAGGTGGCTTTTATTTCTGGAAAATACATCATAAACCATCTAAGCTGGCGTTTGGGGAACCATTGGAGGCCCTCTCTCCCTTTCATTCTCTTCTCTCTTGGGTGTCCCCATTAGGAAGGGGAGTTGCCAAGGTGAAGAAAGCTAACATTTATTGAATGCTTGCTTGCTGTCCCATACCATTTGGCTCTTGACACAATTTTTTCATTCTCACAAGTATCTTGTGAGGTAATGTTTATCTTCACTATTTGATGGGTGAGAAACCAACGTGCTGAGGACAGTCCTTTAAAATATTTCCTGTGGAGTGCTGGCTCAGCAGAAAATGCCCCACCTTGAGAATGGCATGGGTGAGGAACAGTTACCAGTGGACTTCAGAGAGTTGGTCATCCAGACTTTCAGCCCTTGTCCTTGGAATGAGCCTCAGAGAAGAACATGCAGTGGAATACCCAGCACCAGCCTAGAGGTAGGGCAGGCCTAACAGGTAGCCAGGGACACAACCGCCCTCCCTAGCAGATGCAGGCAGGAGTGACGGAATGACAAAGGGAGCCTTTGCTACAAGGACCTGCCATCAGGACTTGCACAGCATAAACCCTTAGAGTCAGGCAAGGTTTGATGCAGGCTTGACAACTGCTCTATGCTAAGTGGTCTTCACTTTTTCTTATTTATCTTAAGTAATCTTCCCAACCTTGTATGGGAGGTATTGTTATTATCATTTAATAAATGATGAAGTTCCAAGAAGAGGTTGTATGACACTGAGTTTGTAAATGGCAGAGCCGGAATCTGAAACAAAAATTTCTTAACTGCTTTTCCACTTCCCTACAGCTACCTAGTGCATCTCCCACCTGGATGTGACCTTCCTAACTGCTTGTCTCAGAGGTCTATAGTATGAGAACATTAACAACACCATGAGAAGCCAACCCCTCCATGCAAAAAGCTAAGGAGCCAATGAATTCAGCCACCCCCATCTTCCACACAATAGGGCTAGAATGAGCCCCAGCTCCCAGCCTTCTCTCATCCATCAATGGGTGTCCCATCCTGTTTGGGTTCTAATAACTGATACACAACTGAATTCCATGTTATTAAAATAAACTTTACTTGGACTCCATCCTCAGAGCAATAGAATGTTAGAACCAAAAGGTGGCTGTAGAAGGTATCAATTATCTTCAATAGATGAAGAAAGTTGAGGCCCAAATAAATGAGCTGCCCAGGGTTAAGGTCAACCAGGTCAACCAAAGAGCCTTTGAATGCGGCTCTGGACCTTTTCAGCCCTGGTCTTCAGGGTCTTATTGGCAGTGTCTTCAGAGGCCCAGTTCTCCCCAGTCTTTGGGTATAGCAGCTTATTGATTCTGCAGGCATTCTTCCACCCATCTCAGGATTTTAGACCACTGTTGCATGTACATTTTGGACATCCTGTTTATTCTTAGAAGAAAGCCCCTATCTGGCCAAAGAGACCCCATCTGAAGAGCTTCACATTGGTTCTGACCCAGACCCAAGTTTGGAACCAGTATATCCCAGGGAATGCTGCCAGGTGAACAGGACATTTTAGGAACTGTTGAGCCGTCTTTCCTTTTGAATATGCCCTCTCTGTGTGTATCATGTATCATTCCTAGACACGTCTTAGATCCTACCTTGTTCCCAGGCTGCCCTAGAGCATTCAAAAGCCCTAAGAAATTAACCCCAGGAACTTAGGTGGAAATTATCCTTGCGGTCCCCCTTACCAGGTTTGGTGCAAAATTAAGTCCATTTGAGGGGTTTCTTTCCCAATGGGAAATTTATAAAGAGGCTATTTCCCATACAAACAATAGGAAAGGGTTAACTGCTTCTCTCGGGTGCTGAGCCAAGTCTGTCCCCCACCAGTTCCCATAACCGGGTTTCCTGAAATGGAGCAAGTCCCAGGTGCCTCTCCACTAATCACATCCTTGGAAATGGGGCCAGAAAGCTCAGATTAGCTCATCCCTTCACCTTCTTGAGGCCTTCTCTACCTGGAGCACAGAATCTGGGGCAGCTACACCACTCACCTCCCTCTGCTTTCCTATCAGAGGTCAGATGGGGATGTTCTTGAAGAGGAATGTCAGGTTAGGGTGGCACTAAAGGCCTCAGTGGTGCTGACTTTTCTGCCAGTTGTTAACAGTATTTGTTCTTCTTCATTCTAAGACTTATGGGCAAAGGAAAGATTCTCCCCCCAAGATAATACCAAGGTTTGTATAACTAAAGTATTTTCTCTTTGACCTCCATTTCCTATGTTTTCTTTCTCTCCTTAGAATGACTGTGATACTAGGTAGCTTCCTGTTTTTTCCAGCTGACAGTCACCCTTTGCACAGTCTCTGATTTCTCATCCTCCAGTAGCAGGTTCTGGGGTTAGCCCAGCAATTTCATTCTTTTGCTGTTACCGTTCAGTTTCTCCTCTTCCTGATCACCAGTAAAATCTACATCACGAAGCCAGTGCTACTCTCAGTAACTGGCTTTTTACTTTCACGCTAGGCAGGCTTGAATTTGTCCTGCCAGCTGATGTCCACTGAAAGTGTAGTGTTCTTTGTGGCATAGAAGCCTTGGGTGGGAACAGCAGCGTAATCTGGTCACGAATAGCCAAGTAAACCTATTGGTCCAAAGGCCAGATGATCAACTTTATTTGAAACATAATTAGGCTAACCAGGACAAAGATTCTTCCCCTAGGAGCCCCATTCAAGAGGACATTGGATGCACGTGTTCAGTCTTCAAGGGTCCAGCCTTTGTATGACTACAGTACTCAATTAGAACTCAAGTGCTTTACAGGAATGCTTGTGTACAAAGTCTCTGAAGCTAGTATTATGGACCCTTAGTGAGCTGGTTTTCACAGATCTCTGAAGTTGCCTTGATTTCATCTATTTTAGCTTTATGGCCACTTCCATTTTCTGTTTCCTCAACTTTCACTCTCACCCGTTGAAAAGAGGCTGTGGGATCAAAAGTCTAAAAGGGTCAAGATGTCTGAATTCTTTTCCCATTTTACCACTCACTTTAGGTGTTATGTTCTAGTTTTCCTCAACTAAAAGAAGAAAATTCTCCCAGGGATATAGTTAAAATAATGCCTGTGAAGCAGTTTGAGAGTTTTAGGATCTTTAAATTAGAAGACATCTTGGAAGTCATTTAATCTAGTGTTTACTGACCAGAGGAGCACTCTTTTTTTCCAGTTCATTTCCTTTATCCCCATCCCTCTTCCTGAACAACCTCTCTTTACCTCCTTCCTGAACTCTTTCCTGGTATCCAAGGTAGAGATGATCTAGTTTGCCAGTATATTTTGTGTATTTGGGGCTGGGGAAACACTGTCCTAATTCACCTCCCTATTTCATGCAATAGTCATTCCAGAAGTCCTGACAAGTTGCTATCTAGCTTTTACTTTAGTATCTCGTGTTAGGAAATTTGCCACCTCAGAGACAACCCATTCCAGTTTTGGACAGCTGTGATTTGGCAGTTTTTCATTATATTGAACTGAAATCTCCCCCTCATTGTATCTTCTACCCTTTGGTTCCAGCTCTGCCCTTTAAAACCACAGAAAATTCATCTAATCCTTTTATAAAAGGTAAAGGGGAATACCCAGAATTGTTATTGTTAACTTGTCACAGTGATTCAGACCCGGTCTGAATGATTATATCACAGATGTCCTGTGCTTTGTCATTGTACGTTCCTAAAACATTGGTCCTAAAACCTTGTATAAACCCAGTTTTGTGTGAATCACATCATTTTAGACACACTGGGAAGCTGACTGTCTATAGGAAACCCTATTATCAGTTCTTTCATGAACTGAAGAGTCCTTTTGTAATGCAAAGAACCTCCCCCATTAAATTTTAAGCTAATCTAGATTTTCATACTTTACATTACACTTACAGCAACATTTGCCTACATACAAAACAAATAAAATAATGATAATAGTAATAGCTAACAGTTTATTGAGGCCCTATCTGGCTGGCACCAGCTGTCACGCACCTGACATGCATTATTTAACTTCGCACCATAACTTGCTTCTGTAAAATTATCCCGTTTACAGATGAGGAAACTGAGGCTGAGAGAAGCTGAGCAATTTGCTCAAGTTCCTATAATTAGAAAGCAATGGAGGGACTAGCGGTTAACAAAGGGGAGGGCTGGGGAAGGATGAGTGGAGAGAGAGAAGGGGATTGAGGGGTATTATGATTAGTACACATGGTGTGGGGGGTTTTGGGGAAGACAGTGTAGCACAGAGAAGACAAGTAGTGACTCTGTGGCATCCTACTACACAGATGGACAGTGACTGCAGTGGGGTATGGGGTGTCTTGATAATATGAGTGAATGTAGTAACCACATTGTTTTTCACGTGAAACCTTCATAAGAGTGTATATCAATAATACCTTAATTTAAAAAATTGTATAAAAAAAAGAGAAAGCAATGAGCCAGAATTCCAACAGGGTCATAAGCCTCCGGAGTCTTGCGTATAGCCACAAGAAAGTTTCAGATGCCAATGATAGTCAAAATGACTAGCTACTGGCTGTGTACCTCAGTACAAGTAAATTGGGCTACGATACAAAAAAATCACTATAATTTCTACAGCTTCAAAGATGTACACAAAATCTATTCTTTGGGTTCTGGCACTGTAGGTTTCCCAGCACAACTCACATTTTCCAGTGCAATTTGACAAAGGAACCCCAAAGACTCCCCTTCAGCTATTAGTATTAAGCAGATGCTGCCAAAATTTATTTCAAGCACACACATATGGTTACTTTTTCAAAGGATCTGTGTATTCCCAGGGGACTGTGGCATCAGCTTTATAAAAGAAAGAAGGGGTTCGTTACTGACAGGTAAAATCAGAAGTGTTGAGAATCATGGTTGATCCAATCTTGCTCCTAGGTGAGTTGGATCATTCAAATATGTTTTTAGACCCAGTTTTAAATGGCATGTAGGTCTGCAAGTTAAAAATAGTCTAGGAGGAATGGTCCATAAATTAAGTGCTGTTTTAAATCCAAACTGGACAAAGATAAATGGATGTAATACTTCTATGTCCTCAAATCAGTTCTAGTTTCTCCAATTTAGTCAACAACAGCATGCACTCACAATATTGCTCAGCTCAGAACATACCCCTTGGGGCTCCTAGAACCCCACAGTTGTCCACCCTGCATAAGGGAGCCTGAGGAAGGACTCTGTTCCATCCTCATGCCCCACCTCCACGCACCCCTCCATCAGAATGCCGCATTTGACTCAAGATTTTATCTTGCCTCATCAGCAGACTTCTGCTTTCAAATACATGATCACTCTTTGCAAATCCTAATCTCATGCTACATGGCCTCCTGGCCCCCAGTAGTCTCAGGAAATCAGATCATTCCTTGCAAGACCCCAGAACTCCCTTTCCAAGCCCACCTTTCTGACCTTTACTTACACAGCAGGATTGTAAACAATCTCAAGTGATAGACTCAAATGAGGAAATGGGTAATTTTCTTTATTTCTCAACCTAGCTCTTTAGCCCCCGTTTCTACTAATGGCAGAAAAATAATAAGCTTGACCTACTCAAGACAACTCAATCATTTCAAGTTTTAAATTTAGTCTCTTAGGATTCTCCTCTCAGTCCTCTTCTTTTCACGATGTTCTAGTTTATGGGGCTTATGCATCATTTTGACATCAGGGAAGGGGCATCAAGATCAAGTGCCACTAACTGAAAAAGTGTAGCCTCCTTCCCATTGGGCTCTGTCGCCACTGCACCTGCTGCAGAGTTACCTGGTGGGTGGACCTGCAGGCTTGGTAGAGACAAAGTGCAGTGACTGCTTTGTGGGGAGCTCAGCGGCTCCCACCTCATCTCTTCCTGGTACAACTGAACTTCCATCTGGTCCCTGGCTTGGGTCATGCACCCCTCAGCGTCTACTATGGGGTACCCCCCCAACTCCACAGCAATCCCCCCCAGGCACCCAATTCTCAGCTCACCCTCACACTCCTTTCAGAAGCTTGGTGCCAACCAACTTTTCAGATTTCCTCCAAACGTCAAGGAGCCAAGTAGATTCAGATTTAGGAGAAAAGGAGGCTGGGAGTGGTAAGGAGTTGGAATTTATTGCAGGCCTGCTTTGCCTACACAGGTGACAATGACACTTCTACTCCGTGTCTGTCACCCCTAGTTAGCATAGGGTACTGTGAAAGGCTGTATCTTCCCAGAGTTAGAAACAAAATGGAGCATAGACCCCTTCTGTCTACTGTCGTCCAGTGGTGGGGACAGAAAATAGCTATAAACTGTCTTGCTCTCCTTTTCCAATCCTTTTCAATTCTTCTCCAAGCTCAAAAAGGGTTATATTTTCTGTGTGTGGGGAAAACTGACATGTTCTTCCTAATTCAACAGTTGATGGCATAAGCTCTGAGCTTCAGGTTTATCAGGTTCTGTCTCTTGATTTTTAAAGGGAAGAAAAAAAAGTCCCTCTCAAGAAATAGGCTCCTATAATTGAAAAATCAGAGCTTGCAAGAACATCTTCTCTGCAATAGATTTTAAAAGGTCTAGTTAAGAGTTCAAAGGCCAAGACTTTGACTCTGCTGTCTCTATATCGTCCCTTTGCAGAGGATGCTGCATCTAGCGTTCACTGCTGCTTAGTGATGGGAGTAAAAGAAGTGGAAAACACATTGTTTGATATGAAAACATCTAGTTTTACGTGTTTACAACAAGGAATCAGCTTCTCCCACAGGGTCTTTTCTGTTATTCATTAATTTGTTTCACAGGTATCTACGTGTCTGCTCTGCGGGGAATACGACCATGAAGTGGATGCACTCTCTCCCCTCACAGAGTTCATGCTCTAATACAAGGGAGAACACCAATGGGCAGGGACCGTCCAGTATGGAGCGCTGTCAGAAGGCCCCTGTCCCTGACCTGCAGCCTATGGAGGGCTCTCTGGAGGAAGTCTGAACTGAGACATAAAGGATGAGTAAGCCCTAGGCAAATAGAAAGGGAAGAGTTTCCAACCAGGGGGAACACGATGTTCGAAATCTCACACACATGGGAAAAACTCCAGCATATTCCTTAGGTCTAGGACACAGAGTGTCAAATGAAAGCAGTGAGCCATGGGGCTGAGAGGATAGCAGGGAGTGTCAGCTCTGCTAAGAACTTTGGACTTTATCCCCGAGGCACTGGGGAACCATTGAAGGGTTTTCAGCAGAGGGGTGACCTGTCAGATTGCTTATTAAGAAGACCACTCTAGTTGCAGAGTGATAGATAAGGGGGCCCACGAAGAATGCAGAGAGTGAGATAAGGGCCTAAAACAAAAAAACACCACCACCAGTAACAACAAAATGAAGTGACAGAGAAAAGGAACTTACAAAAGAAACAAAGGACCCCAGGGGTTAAGGAAAACCAGGAGACTGTGGCAGCACTAACCCAAAGGAGGAAAATTTCAAGAAACAGGCATAATTGGCCTTAATTGCAGCCAGGAGGAACAGCAAGATTGCAATTGGACATTAACACTGGATTTAGCAATAGGACTATGGATGACCTTGTTGAAAGCAGCTATAGGGGAGTAGAAGTTATCCTGTGTTGGACTAAATCAATTGCGTCAGTGCTCATCTGTTCCCTTCACTTACCATCTGTCTGCACACTGATGTCTTCCAAATGTGTATCTTAAGTCCAGACCCTCTCTTTGAGTTCCAAACCCAGATACAATGGACTCCTTGATTATCTCCATTTGATCGGTTCAAAAATATCTCAAACCCAGCAGGCTCCAAGACCAGCACTCTCCCCACCCAAACCTGGTCTTCCTCCAGTAGGCCTCACCTCAGCCCACAGTACCTCCACTCTTCCAGCTGCCCCATCCAGCCACGACAAACACTGTCCCCTACCACCGCCCCTACATCTGACACATCGCTATGCCCTGCCAATTCTTTCTGCCTATGTGTTCATCCAGCTCCACTACCAACATCCAAGTTCAAGCTACTGTCCTCTCTCTCACCTGAACCACAGTGGTAACCTCCTAACTGGTTCTCATGTCAACTTCATCCTTCCAACCTGTTCCCCACACACAAGCTGGAGTGATCTTTTTAAAGTACAAAGTTGATCACTTGGCTTCTTTGCTTCAAATCCTTCAGTAGCATTCCAGGGCTCTAAAAGTGAAAAACAAAATTCTTTAAATGACCTAGAAAGCCCTGCATGATCTAACCGTTACTGATATTCCCAGCCAGAATTCACCACACACTTCCTCATGCCCTTCACTCCCACTTAGCTTATCTATCACTGTTTTCCCTCCCACTGCCCTTCTCTCTGTTTCTCACATGCACTGGGCATCCTGCAGCAGCAGGCCTGGTACCCACACACTGTGTCCCTGTAGCTAAGAAAATGGCTCAAGTGTCAGACTGTCTGGGTTAAAATCCCAGCTCTACCCCAGCCTGGTTCAATGACCCTGGGCAAGGCACTTAATCTCTCAATGCCTCCATTTCCTCTTTTGCAAAATGGGGTCAATACTTACCTCTCCCAATTATTACAATTAAATGAAATGTGTACAATGGGAGAAGTATAGTTCCCTATTAATGTTAGTAACTGCTCTTATTATTCGCCATTCTCTGTCTGGTTTAATGCTTCTCATATTTCACGTCTCAGCTCAGCTGATCTGAGGGAGGGGATGTCTCCCTTGACCCCAAACTTCTTAACCAGGTTAGGACTCTTATTAAATTCTCATTCAACATCTTGAACTTTTCATTCATTATACTTTGTGATTATATTGCTGAAGGGTTATTTTGTTACTGTCTGTCAACCCCACCAGACTATAGGCTCCAAGAAGATAGACACAGTGCCCATTTCCCTCACCACTGGGTCCCCAGATCCCAGCACATTGCCTGGCGCATAAGCCAGACAGTTTTTGAATGAATGTTTCATTGCATGGGAAGTAATGATGAGTTCAAATGACCCAAGAAGATTGTGATCGTAAAGGCAAGACATGGAGGAGGGTCGGGGTTCTCACTTATATTTTAAGCTGGCAGAGATACTTGAGCATGTTTAAATGCTGAGGGGAAAGAAATCAAAAGAGAGGGAGCTCATCAGAAGGAGCAAGAGCCATGAGGCTGCAGAGGGATGGAACTTAGGGCAGGAACCAGAAGAATCAGTCTCAGACAGAAGGAAGAACACCTCTTCCACCGCACAGGAACAAGAGCTGAGAATTCAGCTCCATCTATCTGTAGGTTTGGTGGCAGGAAGTCCTACCAAGACCTTTCCTTGAATCTTGGTAACGTAAGCAGTAAATCTGGATTCTCAGACACTCAGCATTCTTGATCGACATCATTCCATTTACTTTTGCAGCTCATGTAAAATGGAAGCAGACGTTTTCTTCCTCATTGACTGTACTGATGCACAACAGAGAAAAATAAGTTTCCAAGCAACTTGGTTACAGAGCTGAGACAAGCAATCTCACTGTTCTCCTTACTGAATAGGCTTCCTCCCCAAATTGAGAAAACAGTACATTAAAATGAAAATACAGCAAAATAATGATGGCTGACACTGGCTGAGGGCTTACTATGTGCTAGGCACTGTTCTAGGAGTTTACCTGCAAATACCTCACTTGATTCCCACATTATGATACCATTTTACAGGTAGGAAACTGAATCCCAGGAGGTTAACCAACTTGTCCAAGGTCAACAGCTTAGCAGATGGCAAAACTAGGTTTTAAACCCAAGGAGTCTGACTCCAAAATTGACGCTTTTAACCACTCTGCTATTCTCTTTCTCTCTAGCAGAGGGACAAGAACGTATTAGGAATAATTGGAAGACCTGGAATCTCCACCTATGAACTATGTGAACTTGGGCATTGACATAGGTATCTAAACATCAGTTTTCTCATCAATACAATGAGAATAATAATGTTTACCTTATGAGGCTTTTAAAAGAATTATGAAATACTGAAAATGGGAAATTACTATACAAAAGATACTATTATGCTCATCATAAGACCTATATCCTGTCTTCTAATTGGGTTGCAACCTAATAGGCTGTTATTGGAACCCTTGGTTCCCGTAACCAGTACAGCAGCAGCAGGTTTGGGTCTGACTCCCTTGGCAGGTCAGCTGATCCTCATACCATCAGCTTTAACATCCCTGGCCAAGTCTCCTTGATGACCAAAAGCACACTTCAGTGACCCCCTCCCCATGAACATACTCACTCCTCTGTCTGGGAATATAGGGGCTTATGCCCTCACTTTGTTGATCCCATTACCTGAGCAATGACCATTAAAAATAAGTAATAAGTAGCCTGAATTGCAGCTAATTGTGAGGTGCACCCCAGAAGGCCAAACTCTAGTTTGGCAGTAGAACTGCTGTTCCAGTTTAGTGGTGGAATCAGACCATCAGAGCCAGAAGACAATGTCAAGGTCATGTTTTAGTGGAACTTCCTGATCCCTCTCCCAGCCCGTTTTAAAAGCTAGGAAAACTGAGGCCAGGTAGGTAAGATGACCCGGCTAGTTAGGATTGGTAGCAGGACTTTTTTTACATTGAAAATGTTTTTAAGTGGCTTAACCCAAATGATTTCACCTTGTCATAATCATGCCCTGCAAAGTATTTCCATTACTTATGTATTTGTTTCAATATGTATACCTTTTCAGAAATGAGCAAAATCCTAAAATCCCATTACCCATAAATAAATAAAACCTTAAACCCAATAATTCACACACAGCCCATTCTTCACATTACCCTTATTTGGCCACTGCAGGCATTTCCCAGGTAGAAACAGGCCCACACCTTCAGTGGTCATATAACCTAACTGGCTAAATTCAGAATGCTCTGTACAAAGTCCAATCTATCATTACTAGTTCGTCTCTGAGCGTTTCAAGTCTGGAAGGACAGTACCTGCTACCTCTTAGAGCTGGAGTGTGGGGGTGGGTTGTGTGTCCTCCCATGAGATAATGCACTTTTAGCACCTGCCTGGCACTCCATAACTTTATTATTTGGGCATAATTCTTTCCTCTCTTAGGCAGAAACAAGTGCACCTTGGTTAATGACCTTAGACCGTGGGCGACTCAGACGCTATTCAACTAAGGAGAAACCCAGCTGTGCCAGGCCTAGAACTGTCCATCCCCACCCCCACTCCCGCTTAAGTCAGTGAGTAGGCCGGAATTCTCGCGGCTGATAAATGAGAGGCGCTGAGAAGGAGCTGAGAGGAGCTGCAGGGATGACTGCTCCGCGAATCTCAAATCTCCACCGCGTACACCACGGAGATGCTCGGGGACAGAGAGCCGGCCTACCTGCCTGACGGAGGTCGCGCTCCAGAGAGGACGGATGAAAGAAAGCCTTCACGGGAGATGGGCTGGAAGTGCCCAAAGGGGAACATTTGAAAAGAGAAACAGAGGCTGAATACAGGGAAACCTTCAGGTCGGTGAGTGCCATTCAAAAGGATTACGCGTCCTGGGGATACAGATTTTGGGTGAAAAGACGAGTAGGGACAAAGGTAGGGCACTCAAACTGCCGGGCCCGAGCCCCAAGCCGTGTGTGGAGGGGCTGTACCCTGATGGCCCGGGGGTGACCCCAGCCGGCAAGCACCGGAAGGTCGGGTTACGGGGGCACCCGGAGGGAAGCGGGGGAGTCCGGAGCCCGCCGCGGAGCCGCCGCCGCGTTCGCCCCGGGAAAGGTCAGCAACCCCGGGCCGGGGAGCCCTGCGGAGAACCCAGGGGGGCCGCGGTTGCCATGGTGCCGGGCCGGTGGGGGTTGGGGGAACCGGGCCCCGCCCCGAGCCCCGCGGGGCCGGCTCCAGATGGTCCCGGGCCTCCCGCGGGAGCCGGCGGCCTGCAGCAGGGGGAGGCTATTGTCCTCCTTCCGCGGCGCCGCAGTCCCGCCGCTCGCGCCCGCGCGCCGCCACGCGCCCCGCCGCTCCCGGCCCCGCGCGCCCCCCGCGTCGCTCTCGCTCCGTGACAGCGCCCGCCGCCGCCCGCCGTGCGCCCGGCCGCCGCTCGCAACCGCCCCTCGCGGCCGGGCTGCGGGCGCGGCGAAGACCGGTGCGCCCCCGCCCGCCCGCCGCCTGGCCGGCGCTCCGCACCCAGGTAGGTGCCGGCGTCCGGGCCCGCTTTGTCCCGGCCCGCGGGGCGGCGCGTTTTGTGCAGCCGCGTGCGGGCGGCGGGGTCGGGGTCGGGTCGGGGCCGACCGGAGCGCCGGGGAGGTCTGACGCGGCGCCGGCCCCCGCACCCGCCCGGTCCCGGGGACAGGATGGAGAGTCGTGTGCCAGACCCCCAGGTACCGTGCGCGGACGGCGGGGGTCGAGGCTTGGGGGACGCGGCCCTTTCTGAAGCCGAGAGAAGAGTCTGGAAGAGTTGGGGCTGGCAAGCGCGTGCAGAGAGCGGGTCGTGGGCTTGGAGCGTGGCTGACAGCGCCGCTGCCGGCGTCGCGGCAGCTCCTCGGCGGACCGGCTGGCGCTGGTCCAGGTGCCCCAGCCGCGCCCGGCCAGCTCTGCCCGGCGCCGCGATGGCCAGGCCCCCTCTCGGGAGAGCTGGGGGCTCCCTCTGCAGCCGGTGGGCTCTCCTCAGCACGTTGATAGCTAGCTCCACGCTCTCCTTTATGCGTCCGCCCAGCGTGGGTGAGGGGGACACGGTGGGCTGTGGTAACCAGGACGCTGGCAGAGGAAGAACGAAGCCCCTCGCGGGTGGGGACGCGGCCGGCTGCGGTGTGTCTGTGGCCGGGACACGCCGAGCGCTGAGAGCCCGCCCCTCGCGGAACTGCCGGGCAAGGCCTCCCGGCCGGGGCTCCGACACCACCCCATCACCACCCCGCCGCAGCCGTCATTCACATCCGTTCCGCCTCGGGAAGACTTCGCCCGTTAACCCCGTGGCATTGCCTGCTCATCTGGGCTGCAGCTTTGCCCCTTTCCCAACCTGCTACAAGTCTCGGTTTGTTTCTCAGCTGCCCTCCTCCCCTCCGCCAGGGCCACAATTCTAGGGCTTAGAGAGCTGGTCGGTGCGGACATGGGCAGGGTCCCCCACAAACCAGTTTTCTTTGAAGGTGAAGGGGGCAGAGTGAATTCGGAAAATGTAGCTTAGATTGAGGTTCTGGGCAACCTCTTGGCAGATTCCGAAGAGTCGAGGATTTGGGAGGAAAAGCTAATAGAGATCTTAGATTTGTCCCTTAGAGAAACTGATGTAACCCGTTGGTCACAGGCTTGGGGGTCGGGCGGGGGGGTGAAGCAAGGGAGTGAAAATTAGTATGAATAATTCTGCCCTGAGCGGAGGATTCTGAAGGAGAAGCCCAAACAAAAATTCAGTTTTAGTCTTCAGTTTGGTTCCTAAGTTCTTGGAGGAGAGTCCTGTGCTTTATCAGGGGCATAGGCTTGAGGGGAACAGGGGTTGGAGTTTTGTTTCTCCTGATTGTTCTGATAGTGCTGAGTGCCACTCTCTTTTGCTCTCCCTAGGTGCTCTGAGTTTATTTGTGATTTCTTTTTCCTTTTCTCTCTCTGGCAGTCCACTCACACTTTGAGTCAAATAAGACTTTTACTTTGCCAAAGTCCCCATTTCTCCACATCTATTATCCATCCTGCTGTCATTTGTTCAACTCCACCTCCCCATAGCGGCTCCAGCCATAGCGTCCTCCTTCCGCACATCTATGGTTTGCCTGTGTTGGGGCGTCAGTTCTATTTGTCTCTTTAGACCTAGAGTTCACTCCGTCTTCATTTCCTCTCCCATTGACTAAGTCTGGCTTTTGTGGGTCTTGGGGTTTCTGAGCGGAGGTTATAGGTGAAGTTAGCATGGGGTGGGGCCTGAACAGAACCAGAAGCAAGCCTCTGGTCACACTCAGCCCTAAAATTCCGTGTCTTCCCAGTCCTCACAGTTCCTCTGACTAATTCTAACTGCTCCTCATCTTTCAACAACGGTGGCCTTCAAAGTGTAGTCCCCAGACCAGTAGCTTTAGTATCATCTGGGAACAGATTACAGATGCAAATTCCTGGGCTGGACCCCAAATCTACTGAGTCAGAAACTCTGGGGCCCAGTGATCTGTGTTTTAATAGTCCTCCAGGTAATTGTGATTCATGCAAGTTTGATAAGCCCTGATCCTGAATTAGAGCTCAACCCCGAGAGTGTTGCAGATGAGGAGCAGAGAGTCTTCTCCCATCCCATTTTCGTTCTTTCCTTGAGTTTTTCTCTAACTCTAAGAAAGACATTAATTTGATGGCAAAAAAAAAAAATTATTGTCCATTAACTCACTCTTTCTTTAGATTGAATATCTATTTTCCTGGGCTTGGAAAACACAAACGTGAGTGAGACGGTCCTCAATGGGTTAAAAATGGAGCAGGCAGAGAGACATAAGCACCTAACTGTAATACAACGTGATGGGTGCAGTAATAGCTGCCTGCTGGATGCTGTGGGCGCGTGGAGGAGGGCACGATCAACTCTCTCAGAGGGAGGTACAGAATTAATCAGGAGCAGGATGTGGTGAGAGCAGGAATTAGGGTACAAGACAGACTCAAGGCTGGGGGATAAGATGTCTAGCTTTATGTGCCAGCTAGAATGGCAGAAAGGGGAAGTGCTGCCCTGGAGGATAGGCGCGCGGTGAGCAGAGTCTACATCCAGCAGCACTTTGGCGTAGAATCTAGCAGGACCTCAGGCTTACAGCTGGTGGGGGTCGGCTTTATTCTAGCGTGAACGATGTAAGCCACTTGGACCTGGTCTTGAGGTCAGTGGCTACGAATAAAGTGCTGGGGCAATTGTAGTCTGGATTAGCTGCTAATCCGCCCTATTGCTAGAGTTCAGGAATCCATGGAGGAGAATGAGTTTGATGATTCTCCAGCGTGGAGAGAGACAGGGGCTCGTGGGTTTGGGGGCAGGCAGACTAAGGAAATGTTAGCAAGGAGACTCAAATCATAGGTGAGGTGTGATATACTCACTGAAAAGAAACCAGAGAGGGATCTATGTAAAGAAACTCCAATAGAAAGCTATCGGAATCTGGACATAGCAGCAGGGAACACAGAGAACGGGGCATATAGGCCAGGGGGGCTGTAGAACCCAAATGCTTGAAAACCAAAACTCAGGCCCTCAGAACCACCAGGCTGAGCCGCACCAGAGAGCACTGCTTGCAGGCAGACCAACGGCAGCAAACTCCACAGAGTCCCACGGTGGTCCTATGCGGGTCTGTGATCCAAGGATGCCAGTGCCGTCTTGGTTCCTCAGGTATACCGTGGTATCTCTGGAAACTCAGGACACAAAGTGTGGATGTCAAAATGTAATTTAGCCAAAGGAGCATTGAAGTGGTTGAATTTTTCTGTGGGAGAAGCTTTATTTCCAATTCCATACTCTCTCTCCCACATTGTAGGATTCCACAGAGAGGCTCTAGGAACCAGTCTCGCTGAAAGGTCTGGATCCCATGCCTGGGCCGCAGTAGGATCCCTTGGATGGACCAAGTTGGATCACCAAAAGGAAGCCAAAGCAGTAGCCATTTATATTTTGTGCAGCAGGCATACAGTAGTTTGAAAACTGAGTCTTCCTTTAAGTGTCTGCTCTTACGGAATACAAAGATATAAAGGGTTTGGAAACCTGAGAGGCCTTCAAGCCCCTGGCAGTTAACCTCAAGACCAGGTCCAAGTGGCCTGCAGAGAAATGAAAGTGCAGGCCATCTAAAGGAATCCCAAGTCGGTTAATCTTAAATAGCTTATTGGCCACATTCAGGGGGCCAGCTTTAATAGGTTTGTGATTCATGCTAAAAAGAAACAATGTTGGGGTGCATTATGTATAGGAGTTTTTGTGGGGTGGTCTATACAGGGAGAGTGTGTGTACTGGAAATGGCCATCCTAGAGCTAAGTGTGTGAATGGTTGCTGGAGAGGAAGCCCTAACCCAAAGGGCTGGGAGAAATGGAATTAGAATTGGACCTGGGGCTGCTTCCCTGTCCAGTAGCTGAGAATATTAGGTGACTCTAGCTCAGGTCACACCTTGCCCACAACACTCTTTGCTTAGGGTGACTCAGCTCTACCCTATAATTTATTTTTATATAAATATTTACAGAGCAAATCAAAGAATCTGGCGGGGGGAGTTAGGGGCAAATGATGGGTTTTAAGAGAGAAAGGAGTCCTAGGCCTAGTGGAAATTAAACTCTCTTTCCTGTTATATGGAATGCAAAACCCAAATGTAGAAATCTTAGACCTTAGTTCCCTCGTACCTCCTCTGTGCCCCTCCCAGGGAAATCCTCCTGTGCTTTCTCTTTGGGTGAAAAGGGAGGGGCAGACAATCCTGGCCTTCACATGGGTCAGGCTCAGCTCCACAGAACCAGTTAATGACAGAGGCAAAGTTCTGCCTTTGTGTGCCCACGGGAACATAACCTCCCTACCCACCCACGTGTCACCACCCATCCCTTCTCCCTTCCCCTCTCCGTACCTCCTTTCCAGAACCAGAGACTGCCAAGATCCTAGCCTCCACCCTAGGGAGTAGTGCTATGGAATAAAATGTCTTTGTATTTGAGAGGTATTAGGAAAATTAGAAATGTGACATTTTGGAGTTCTGATAATCTTACAGGCCCAGTCCCCTCCATTCCCTTGAGTGGCTGCTGAATGCTGAATTTGGACACTAGAAAAAATTGTTTAAATCCCTAACAGCTAACCTGAAGCTCATTTGTTAGTTTTAAGAAGGACAGAGTTTGTGTAACATAGAGTCATGAGTAGTGCTGGCAAGCATACATGGCCCTAATTTCCTCCGCCCTGGGCCTTAAAAGTAATAGGAACTGATCTCTCCTGGGGAGCTCTGAAAGGCTCCAGGAAGTTCAAGGGGCATGTAAATGTGATTAAGAGCTTGTCCCCGAAAGTCAGAAAGAAACCTGCTTTAAAATCCAAGCTCCTTCTGGGCATATGACCTTGAACCATGACTTAATTTCCATGGGGCAACTTCCTCATTTATGAAATGGGAATGGGAATGGGTCCTTGCTCCATAGGGCTTGGGATGAGGTGGTGCCTGTAGATGGCAGGGACACATACCTCAGCTGACACTTACCAAGCACCTATTAAGTATTCCTCATAGCAAACCAAAGGAAAGAAAGGGGAGAGGACCATACTGTGTTCTCCTTTGAACTTCTGGGCACTTAATCTATACTTGCCTAATAGTGCATCACAGCTTTCCTGGTGTAGCATAGCTGTGTCTTAGCTTGAGAGCAAAATCCGGTTCTTTTCATCTCAAATAGCCTACAGGGAATAAGCCGTCTTGTTTGGAGTAGGGACTCAAAACTGTTTGGGGAACCTGGGAATGGTCTACCCAGGTTATACTCATTATTGCCCAAGGGTTCCCTTGCCTGTGTCCTGTGTTATCCTCGTTCACACCCTGCTGGTCTGATCCACGCTGATGGCCATGGCCACCTTCAGCCCCCTGGCTTTGCCCGCCGTCCCTCTCTGGCCCGAGCTCACAAGCCCTTCACTGCAGTGCTCTGAGACCCTGCTGCCTCTCGGCCTCGCTCCTTGTGCACCTGTTGTGCACTTGTCCTTCTGCTTGCCCGCCTCGGCTTTCCCTCTCCCACTGGGGGTTGATTTCCATTGGCAAAAAAACCCAACCACAACCTTTGGCTCTTAGGAGAATAGAGCAGATCTCAGGCAGGAGGAGAGAGAGATGATGTGAGTAGGGGCTCAGGGCTCTGCGATGGCCCTCACCAGCCATGTCCCCCCTTGCAGGAGCAGGAGGCCACCCATCACCATGAGCAGCACCCTGTCACCCACAGACTTTGACAGCTTGGAGATCCAGGGCCAGTACAGTGACATCAACAACCGCTGGGACCTGCCTGACTCAGACTGGGACAATGACAGCAGCTCAGCCCGCCTCTTTGAGAGGTCTCGCATTAAGGCTCTGGCAGGTGAGGTCAAGGGAGGGCCAGGGGAGATGCCCAGGAAGCTGGGGGGAGAGGCTTGTCATGAAGAGACCTTTAACTTCATGGGGAAGTTTGACCAACTTTCTTCCTAAGCTGCTGCACGAGAGTGGGAAATCTATCTCACCCCAACTGCAGCCCCAAGAATAAACTTCATACAGTCCAGAGCTTGTGTGAAGCCCCAAGCACAGAGGAACTGCTAGCCCTCAGCAGTGTTCCCCTCTGCGCTCAGCTGACTTCCTGGCCTCTGTCCTGAGCCATGTTCCTTAACACTTTTGCACTTTTAGTCTTGCTATTCTGTTTCCACCCCCTTTTCCTTTCATCCCCCTGTGTCTTTCTGATTTCCACTGTGGTGTCTCACACCTGTTCTCCTTCCCGGTGCATTCCTCTCCCCTCCTTCCCCACCTGTTCCTTCCATTATTTCATCTACCTGTTCCCTGAAGCAGGTTCCCTCCGCCTTCCACTGGTTCCCGCAGTCACCTGTACTCCCTGGTCTGCGCTCCGCCTGCCAGCCCCTGCCCTCCCCTACAGCCTGGGCTCTCCCCTTCAGCAACTCGGAACACAAACAAACCCGTTGGACAGGCCTCCCTGCGTTCCGGGAAGGAGTTGTCATGGCAACAAGAGTGCGGCTGCCACCTGACACCAGCTGCGGCTGGCGTGGGACTGAGTCACTCACACACCCAAGGCCACCCACCCTGTCTTGCTTCCCTGCTCCATCCCACCCTTGTTTTTTCCACTGACCTGCTGGCCTCCCAGCCCAGTGTAGTGGAAGAGGACAGGCAGTGCTCCCAGCGAGGGTGGGTGGCCTCCTCAAAGAAGGGACACTCTGAGCTGGTGGTTCCCAGATGTGGCCATGCTTTCTAGAGGATCACCCAGGGATATTTTTACAAAGACAGGTTCCCAGGCCCTTTCCTGGACACATTGAATTAGAATCCCTGGACATATGGTCCAGAAATAAGGGTTTTTCAAAAGCTCTCCAAGTAATTTTTTTCAGCCAGCCCAGCACCAGTCCGAGGACCTCTGTGTGGTGGCCATAGCTCTGGGGACCCTTTGTCATCTTCTCCTGGGCCTCTCTGTCCTTTTGGATGGGTCTTCAGGCTGATTTGTGAAATAGCAGTGTTTCTATAGATGAGATAAGACAGAAGACCTGGGTCATGGACATATCACCTCTTTGGGGGAAAGTTCCCTGTTACCCTGATTTGGCGTGTGCATAGCCTCTAGAGCTGTCATGATGTCTGTGTGCACACATGACATGTGCCACACCCTGCTGTCATTTCCCCACCGTGAAACTGGGCTCTTCTGAAGTGGCATCTCTGTACAGGTTTTGTTTAGCACTATGCCTTGAATCAGCAGGGGCCAAATAAATACTGAATGAATGAAGGTGGGGAAGAGGCCAGAGTAGGCCGTAAGTGATAAGAGCTGAAGCCCAGAGAGGGGTAGGAAGGGAGTCTGGTAATGTGCCTGGGGTGGTGTGGACTGGGGCCTGGGGTGGCCTAGCTGAGGGGAGCCTAGTGGGGCCAGTGGCAAGGAAGGAGCCAGAACCAGTGGTGGACGGGAAGGCTTGTTTCACCATAAGGGAGCCCAAGCAAACCCCCAGCACAGTGCCTGGCACCTACTGGTTTCACCTCTTGAAGGATTTCTTTTTCTCTGCTCTCTGAACTGGGGATCAAAGCCCGTGTCCTGCAGGGGGACCTCCTGGGGTCACCCAGAGAGAGGCCATCCTGGTCACACCTGCAAGCCTTCAGGAAGCAGGAGTTTGCTTTTTTAGGGGGTGGCCTCTGTCATGGGTCTTCTGCCTTCTTAGGCAGCTCGGCCTATGGGCAGAACTCTGAGGCGCTGGCAGTCCCCTCCTCCGCCCTGTAGGGCCTGGCCCTGCCCCAGCTGGCACAGCTCCGCCTCCCACCCCTCCCCCATCACCCAACAACCTGTTTGTCCGGAGCTGCCTCTGTCTTCTCACCACAGCCAGGTGTGCTCTGCTGACTTGTCCCGAGACAGGAGCTCAGACATCCCGTAACTCCCTTTCCCCCACTCCTCGAAACTTCCACCATCTTTGAACCTGCTCCCCACCCAGGACCCCAGCTTCTTGGGATCGCAGGCTCCAGGGGGAGCAGACCCTTGGTGCCCACCCCAGTGCAGGCAGAGCATGGTCTCTGGGCCCTGAGCCGCGTGAGAGGCAGCTGGGACCATGAATGGGAATGCAGTGAGCAGGGTGCAGGGGCACGGCCTGAACGGGGCTAGCGAATTTTATTATGAGGCTGTGGAAGGGTCTCAGAACCCTGGGGGCCTCCTGCTCTCCCCCGCTGCCTTCATCAACCCCGCTCAGTACGCCAGTGTGCTGGAAGGACGCTTCAAACAGCTGCAAGGTGAGCTCCCGCGGGCAGAGGGGGCCTGGGGGCGAGCGAGGGGAACCAGAGCAAAGAACACGGGGCAGAACCTTTTCTGTGACTCAGATGCTGTGTTGGAGACAGTGTGACAGGGAAATAATTACAAGTAGCCAGAAAATACATGGATGCTGACAGCGTTGGGCATGGTCTGGACCCTCTAGATGAGACCATGTGTGTCACCGTGATGCCATGAGCATGGAGGCAGCTGGTGGGCAAGGTGGAGAGAGGCAGTGTCTGTGTCAGCCTCCCGGGGGACTGTCAGCGTAGTTCCACTGGAGTGGCTCACTTTCAGCCATTTGGGGATGAAGTGCCTGCTCAGACAGCTGGGGAAGCAGAGGGGGTGAGCTGGGAGGCTGAGGGACCTGGGGCTTGTTCCTATTGCCTTGGGTTTCTGAGTAGGTGTGGAAATGTGTGTGAAGAGGCAGGGTGTCTGGAAACCAGCGAGTGTGTCCAAGGGAGGTGGTGCAGACAGGCTCAGGTGTATGTCTGGGCAGGCGTGCGTTTCTTCCTGGCACTAACATGGCAGTGTGTTTCTGGGAGCCACTGTTAGGCAGTGTGTGTGTGTGTGTCTGTGAATGCTGTAAGTACCTTGTACACTTATGCTTTGTCTCTGGTGCTTGACTTTGTACAGTTTTCTCCTAGCTGCTGCTGTTTGTGTGTCTTCCCCTCTTATTCTGCCTGTGTGCCAAGACGGCTCCACCCCAGCGTGCCTGGCATCAGGGCAGTTGCCATGGACCAGTAGTGGCCGGTGATCCAGGCAATCCCAGGCTCAGGCAGGGCCTGCAGACCCTGAAAGGAGGCCCAGGGAGCATCGGGCCAGCCCGTGCAGTTGTTAGAACCCTGAGGTTGGCCCAGGTACAGGGGTTGGAGGTAAGAAAGACAGGAATAGACATGGGTGTGTCGCTCTGGTCTGTGGGTGAGGTTGTAGGAATGTAAGATTAAGGGATGAGTCTTTTCGGTTTCTGTGTGGCTCTTCAGACCCTGGCCACTTGGGGTGAATCCTTGTCCTGTGCTCCTCTGGAGAGAACTGGCAGAAATCCTCTGACTGGAGCAGCTCCTGACGGCCCAAGCCTCTGGCCTCACTTTGTTGTTTATAGCATTTTGCATGTCCATTGTTCTGTGGGCCCCAACAGCACCCCTCATCAGCAGCTCTCCCTGTGGACCAAGCAGCAGGGCATTTCCTCACTTTTTTTAGATTGGCACCTAATCCTCCCTGGTTTTTTCTTTCCCTGTCTTTCTTGAGTTCACTGTTTTTCTGTTTCCAACTTCTTAAGATCTCATTTTCCTTCTTAACATTGGAATGTCAGTGCCCTTGGCCTGGGTCACCATGCAGTCAATTGAATGGACCCAGTGCAGGAGAAGAGCCCGTCTTTCCTTTAAATTATCTCAGGAGAGCAAGCTGACTCAGGAGGCCCACAGCCTCTATAACGTCATATCCTTCTAATGACCACTTGGAAGAGCCACTGCTGTAATTTAGGTCCACACCCTTGCCTCTGCCTGCCACCTAAAGAGAACAGCCATACCTCCTGCTGGTCCAGAGCAACTCTTGGTCTTTCCTGTGGGTTAGATCATGCCTGTATGACTGTAACTCATCAAGGAGCCCATTCATGCCAGGCTGCTTGTAGATATTGTCTCATTTAATCAACGCAATGACCTGTTGAAGTAGAAAATAACATGCCCATTTTACCGATGAGGAAAGTGAGCCTCTGATGGATGAAGTAAGAGTGTGTCATCACCGTTACATGACAGAGCCCTAATCCCAGCCCCTTCCTGCATGTCCCACGGCTTCTAATTTATTTCATCCTTCTTCTCAATGCCTGTTTTCTCTCTCTTGTTTTTGTTCTTTACCTTGTTTATGAGCTCATTCCAATTTCTTTATTTACCTCTGTATGAGTTACAGGTTTTCCTCTCGGCCATTTTCATTCCCCTCTTCCCCAGACCTCACCTCTGGCCTCTCAGGCACCTCCTAACCCCCAGCCTGGCCAGTTGGTGTTTAGAAGCAGGTGCACTGTACTTGAAGGACAGAAATGACCCCATGTTGCCACCACAGATGAGCGAGAAGCCGTGCAGAAGAAAACCTTCACCAAGTGGGTGAATTCGCACCTGGCCCGGGTGACGTGCCGGGTGGGAGACCTGTACAGTGACCTCCGGGACGGGCGGAACCTCCTGAGGCTCCTTGAGGTGCTGTCAGGAGAGATACTGGTGAGCTGTGGTCACGGAGGGAGGAGGGGCCCTGAGAACAGCAGTTAAGGGGACCAGCTGCGAGAGTTGCCCTTAAAAGAGTGACAGCACAGAGTGGGAAGCAGGGGCTGCCCTCTACTCAGAGGATGGTTTTGTTCTGAGAGGCTTTGCTACGTGGATTAAATAAGAGCATTGCTTCATGGAGATTGGAACAGTGGCCCCATTGAAAACATTTCTTTTCCCACCCACTCTGGGTGCAATTAATTCCCTTGGGAATCTTAATCTGCCCCAAGCCTTATCTGCAACCTCGGCTTTGGCTCCATGAACTCTGGCTCAGCCTTAGGACTGTTCCTGAGGAGGCCGTGGGGAAGGTTTGCAAAGCAGGGCCCCAGAAAGGATAGGAGGGAAGGCAAAGGAGGCCCTTGGTCCATGCCGTTCTGTCTCCTGTCCCTCAACAGCCAAAGCCCACAAAGGGCCGCATGCGGATCCACTGCCTAGAGAATGTGGACAAGGCGCTGCAGTTTCTGAAGGAGCAAAAAGTGCACTTGGAAAACATGGGCTCCCATGACATTGTGGATGGAAACCACCGCCTGACCCTTGGGCTGGTCTGGACAATCATCCTTCGATTCCAGGTACCCCACCCCCAACCCCTAGGGTCACTCAGGTGCCTCATGCACCGTTGCTGCCCTGCAGATGGTCACTGTCAGTCCACAGCGTGGTCAGTCCAGACATGGAGGGTCAAGAACCTTGTGTAACAATTTGCGGTTGTTGTGATATCCAGGCCCCAACTCAGGGACTCTGCCTCAAACGGGTAGGCAACAGTTGGAGGTATTGTCAAACTTCTGTGGAGAGTTCCCTGTGACCTGGTCTGTGTTCTAGTCACATGCAGTAGGACCACATATTGGTCCACAAGGGACTGGACATTTTACCTGCTGGTCCTTAAGCACCAAGAGTTTCAGAACTGCACAGGGGTCTGGTCATCAGCCCACTTCTGCGCCTCAGCCTCTGCTTGCCTCCCTCTAAAGAACAGTCACCTACTCCCTCTTGCTCTGGGCGTAGTCAGCCCAGATGGCCTAACACCATCACAACTCTCCGGGTTCCTCCTCACCTGGTGTAAGCTCCTCTGCTGCTTCAGCCTCAGCAAAGCTGTGAGCCCCAGCTGTAAAACCCAGCCCTCATCCCCCAGCAGTCCCCCTGGAGGAGCCAGCATCATCCTTCAGGTTGAGGCACTGGCATTCTTCTGGCTTCCGGCCCCATTCGATGGCCTCAGATCCCTTTGACCTGGTGTTCTGGGGTCACTAGCCCAGGAGGAAAGGTCCCAGGTCTCAACATCCCAATTCTAGGTGTCTAATGCTTCCCACTAGGTATTTCTGAGTATCTCCAGTAACTTCAGGAGCCCCTGTGCCGTGAGTGAGGACTTTCCCTCCTTTGTTCTCAGATCCAAGACATCAGTGTGGAGACAGAAGACAACAAGGAGAAGAAGTCTGCCAAAGACGCCCTGCTGCTGTGGTGCCAGATGAAGACGGCAGGGTGAGGCTGCCCAGGGGGCGTGGCCTCGGCAGGTGGGCGCACCGAGGCTGTGCGGTAAAGGCGGGATGGGCTCCAGGAACCACAAGCTGGGGATCTGTCCTGAGTCACAGACCTGGGCTTGGCCCTACTCAGTATTCTTCCCGGCCCATTTACAGATATCCCAATGTCAACGTACACAACTTCACCACCAGCTGGAGAGATGGGCTGGCATTCAATGCCATTGTGCATAAGCACCGGTGAGAAGGCGAGCAGTTATGAGGCATGAACATCTGGAGAAAAGATAGGGCATGGGGGCACCACACTGCACAGAGGGCTGCGTGGGAAGTGCAAGGGCGGGAGCACTGGGTGTGGGCTTGGGGTGCCTGGTTCTGGACAAAATGGAGTCAGTGACTTAGAGATTAGACAAGGTAGCTTCACTTTTCCTCTTTAGGATCTCATATGCTTGTGATATTCCATATTCCCTCCCCACGCAGGCCAGACCTACTGGATTTTGAGTCCCTGAAGAAGTGTAATGCACACTACAATCTGCAGAATGTTTTCAATCTGGCTGAGAAGGAACTGGGACTTACGAAGCTGCTGGATCCTGAAGGTGGGGCAGAGCTCTGTAAAAAGATGCTGTGAGATAGGGACAGAAGGTGGATGAGGGGGTGCGGGGGCTGAGAATGGGGAGAACGGGGAGTGACTGCCAGTGGAGACAGGGTTTCCTTTGGGGGTGATGAGAATGTTCTGGAATTAAATAGTGATGGCTGTACAACCTTATGAATATACTAAAATCCACTGAACTGTATACTTGAAAAAGGTGAGTTTTATGGTGTGAAAATTATATCTCAATTTAAAAAAATGAAATCTATAGGAAGAAAGGCAGCCTTATGGTGAGCGAGCCTTGGGATAAGGCTCTGTCCCAGCCCCACCATGGAGTAGCTGTGCAACTTAGAGCCAGCCGCTTGGCCTCTCTGTGGCTCAGGGTCTTCATCTCTAAAATGAGAACATTGGTCTACATGGTCTCTAAGGGCCCCTCTTATTCTAAAATTCCAGGGTTCTCAACCAAGCTACATGGCCTTGAGGTCTCACCAAGCAGTGGCCCTGTGACCCTGACCCTGCTCATTGGCCCCTGTGGTTCTGATCTTAATGCCAGTGAGACTGGTAATGGTGCTGGGCTCTGACTTTGCACCTGGCACTGCACTTGACATACTTTAACTAATTTAATCTTCATAACACCCTGTGAAATTGGTGCCATTATTGTCCTCAGTTTATGCAAGAGAAGACAGGCCCTATAGTAGGGTTAAATGACCTGCCCAAGGTCACACAGCTGGTGGAGATGAGATGCAAATTCAGGCA
This sequence comes from Manis javanica, assembly GCF_040802235.1. NCBI lineage: Eukaryota > Metazoa > Chordata > Mammalia > Pholidota > Manidae > Manis > Manis javanica. The sequence continues at coordinate 115,092,790 of NC_133166.1, forward strand.
GCCTGACTCCAGAGCCTGTCTCCTCCTCCACCATCTCTGGCAGAGCAGAGAGCAGTCTTGGTGTAGCCAGGAAAGGGGAGGAGGAAAGAGCCAGATGGCCTCCCTGTGGGAGCCGCCTCAAGCCTCCTGGGCCAATTTGGGTTTGGTTATTTTCTACCTGTTTTCCATCCCACCTGTAGCCCCACCTCTGTGCTGTTTTAGTTGAGGATGACAAATATCAGCTACCTAGTGACAGAAGTAGGCCTGGGAGAGCATTTGGGAAGCACCGCTATGATAAAGAGCATTTAAGTAAAGCCAAGTAGGCTATGACTTTCAGAGGTGATTTCAGCGGCTCCTGCCTGTGGGTTTTCAGAGGTGGTTAAGAGGCTGCCAGTCCCATAGCTTCCTTTTAGGTGGCTTGGAATCTGGCCTAAGAGAACCTAAGGATTTCAACTCATAGTCAGCCTTGGTCCTGACAGTAGAAGCTGATTCACCTGAAGGGCACTCACGTCCTTGGGCCCACAGCTGAACTTTGGGATTGAGGTCAGACATAGCTGTGACCATGTCCTGAGATGGCCCTGAGAACCGGCCTCTGTCCCTGCTGCTGGGGCTCCCCAGGCCCAGCTTCTGAACATCCTGGGTTCAGGATTCTCAGTCTGTCCCAGCCATCTTGCTGACCCTGAGTCTACCGACTTCTCAGACATCTTCCCAGCCCATAAGTCCATGATCTGTCCCCAAATGGGAATGTAGTTTTTTTTCTTGCCTTTCTTTCCCCAAACAGCTCATTTTGGCCTCCATTGGAAACAGAGGGTAGAAGCCTCCTGCGCTTCTGGGGTTTGTACTCTGCTAGTTTCTAGGAGGGGGGAAAAAAGCCTAGCTTTTTCATGCCCTTGTGGTTCAAATGGTTTGTCATTTTGCTATGAAGGGAGCTAGAAAGGTGTCAGGGCTGGGAGGGCCTGTGGTTGACGTAAGTGTCCAGGCAGCAGGTGTACTTCAGAGCAGCAGGTTCCTAATCTCTGCCTGACCTGAGTGGTATGTCTTCTCAGATGTGAATGTGGACCAACCAGACGAGAAATCAATCATCACCTATGTGGCTACTTACTACCACTACTTCTCCAGGATGAAGGCTTTGGCCGTGGAAGGCAAAAGAATTGGCAAGGTACACCCCACACAGGCTGCAGGCAGAAGGTCGGCCTGGGGTCGTCCTCCCCTAAAGCAAGCTGAGGTGGAGCTGCAGGACTGGGCTGGGACCCCACGGGCAGGTCCCCTGTCACTGTCTTGCAGGTGCTGGACCATGCCATGGAAGCAGAGCGCCTGGTGGAGAAGTACGAGTCCCTGGCCTCCGAGCTGCTACAGTGGATAGAGCAGACGATTGTGACCCTCAATGACCGGCAGCTGGCCAACTCCCTGAGTGGGGTCCAGAACCAGCTGCAGTCCTTCAATTCCTACCGCACAGTGGAAAAGCCACCCAAGTAGGTGCCCTAGGCCGCACCCTGCTCACCCACCCAGCGCTGTGCTCCCGAGAGAACCCTAAATTAGGGCAGCCTTTTGGGAGGGAAATTCAGCAGTGCATAAATGCAGTTGAAGCTCATTTCCCCCAACTCAAAGTGCCAGAAGCCATTCCAAAGTAAACATTTTTAAATGATTACCCATTAAAAAAAAAATCATGCTGTGAATATGATGGCGATGGCATGTAGAGTGGCAAATAAGATTGCTGGTCACAGTGTCACAGCATCCCTAGGCCAACTTAGGGACGGGTGGGTTTGGAACTGACAGGCAGGTCATAACTTGCACATTGCAAAGGTTGTTACCGTGTATATATTTTAACAATTAACTGTTTTCAAGTGTGGAATTGCTGTTAGGCAATAATACAGTACATACTAAAACTTCCATGTTTTTCTGTTACTGAGCTCTTTTGCAATTAATATGTTTCAGCTCCAAAACTAATCAAGAAAACACCTGACCTATTAGACATCCCAGGGAATGATTTGGGATGTGCCCCTTCATCCAGGAAGTCCTCTTCTGGGCATTGAACAAAGATGTAGTTTCAAGGATATTTACTAGGATGACCTTTGTAGAAGAAAAGTAATTCATGGGACAGCCACTGAAAGTAACATTGAAAACATGTGCTTATTAACATGAAAAGATGTTCATGAAAAATAAGTGAAGAAACAGTTTTCAAACAGTTGTGGACAGTAGAGAGCAAAGGGCTAAACGTCCAGGTTCAAAGTACCTGAGTTCAAATTCTGACTCTGCCCCCTAGCAGTTGTGAGTGTTGAACACCTCTGAGCCTCAGTTTTCTCATTTGGAAAATGGGGGTAATAAGACAATATCAATAACAGTGAGAACTCAGTGAGAGAGTTCATGGAAAGCCCGGAGAATTGGGCCTGGCGGGAGGCGAGTGAGTCTTTGACCAACGTTGGCTGTGGTTACAACGATCCCATCTGTGTAAAACAGAGATGACGTATGTTGTGCCTGCCAGGGGGTAACAGTGGTCGTTTCTATGTGGTTTTCACTTGTTTTAAAATTACACTTTTGGATCTGACCTTATTTTCTGGCTTTACCCAAAGAGTATGTATTGCTTTTACAAGGAGAAAAGCAACACAGGACATTTCATTTGGAAACGTAAAAAGTTCCTATGCTCCTAGTGGCCTTTGACTTTGCCCTGATCTGGCCTCCTGCCTCAGGTTCACCGAGAAAGGGAACTTGGAAGTCCTGCTCTTCACCATCCAGAGCAAGCTGCGGGCCAACAACCAGAAGGTCTACACGCCCCGTGAGGGCCGGCTCATCTCTGACATCAACAAGGTCCTCAGCCTCCCTTCCTGTCCGCTGCACATCACACTCCTGGCTCCAGCCCTGACCCCACACTCCTCCTGGCTGCCCGCGACCCTTGGTGTGGACGGGACTCACACTCCCCTCTCCTCCATCTGCCTCTCTATGAGAGTTCAGAGTAGACTACAGCCTAGTCCCTATCTGGTTCCTCATGTCCCAACCCCCTCTCCCTACTTTTATTTTTTTACAGACAATATAAGATTAATAAAAGTAATAGGATTCATCCTCAGTCCCACCACCACAAAACAAATCCGGTGGCTTCCACTATTCTCTAGTCCCCTCTGTCTAGCCATAAGCAGATGTGGTTTTCCTACAGCTCCAAAGTACTTACGCTGCCCACGTCTCATGCTGCCATGCACAGCTGTCTACAACCACATTCCACAGATCCACTGACCAAGATTCCCTGGGACTCACCATGCCCTGGGGACCCTTCTCACCCTTACTTCCTGAGCCCTGGCCCTTCAGCACTGATCCTATCCCCTCCTTGCAGGCCTGGGAACGTCTGGAGAAAGCGGAGCATGAGCGTGAGCTGGCCCTGCGCACGGAGTTGATCCGCCAGGAGAAGCTGGAGCAACTGGCCGCCCGCTTCGATCGCAAGGCTGCCATGCGTGAGACGTGGCTTAGCGAGAACCAGCGCCTCGTGTCCCAGGTAGGGCATGGGGGACTCTTGGCCTGTCCAGGCTGGTGAGGAGAAAGCAAGAGAGTGGTGGGTAAGGGGTCTGCAATATGGGGAGCTCATGAAATGAGAATTCCATTGTGCAGATAAGACCAAGAAACCTGGAAACCAGGGGCCAGAGGCTTGATCAGGAGGAAGTGTCAGTGAGGCAGCGGGGGATGGCATAGAGAGGGGGCTTAGAGCCACCCCATGGAGCTGGATCTTGCAGCAGAAGTGCTCTGGAGGGCAGCAGGGGCAAGCAGAGATGGGGTCCCTGAGCTCCCAAGCCTCCTCTCCCTGCCCTCTGCCCCAGGACAACTTTGGGCTGGAGCTGGCGGCCGTGGAGGCAGCAGTGCGGAAGCACGAAGCCATTGAGACAGACATCGTGGCCTACAGTGGCCGGGTGCAGGCTGTGGACGCTGTGGCCGCAGAGCTGGCGGCTGAGTGCTACCACGACATCAAGCGCATTGCCGCGCGGCAGCACAACGTGGCGCGGCTCTGGGACTTCCTGCGGCAGATGGTGGCTGCCCGGCGGGAGCGGCTCCTCCTCAACCTGGAGCTGCAGAAGGTGTTTCAGGACCTGCTCTACCTCATGGACTGGATGGAAGAGATGAAGGTGCAGGGGCGGAGATGGGATGGGGGTATGGCAGGCGCACAATCCTGCACTTGCCCGGGTGACCTTGTAGAGTATAAACAGTGCTGGACCCATCCCCAGATCGGATGAACAGAGCAAACAGGTCCTTGTCCTCAGGGGCTCACCTTGCGGTGGGAGGCAACAGATGATAAAACTCATGGGCATATCAGTAAACCAAATATCAGGAGGATGGGAAGCCTAGGAGGAAACTGGGCAGCGCCACGTGATGGAACGGTCTGGGAGGGCCTCTCTGAGGAAAGGCTGTTTAAGCCGAGTGCAGGACAGCGAGCACAGGGAGCCAGCCCAGGGGGAGCCAGAAGAGAGTGTGACAGGCAGAAGGGACAGCCGGGCACGGCCCTAGGCCTGCACCAGTGGGGTGTGTTCAGCAGAAGGCGGGCCAGGGGACTGTAAGAAGTGGGGGCCCCCTCACTTAGGACCTTATGGGCCTGCTCAAGGAGCTTGGATTTTATTCCACATTACGCGGAGCATTGAAAGTGATTAGAAGTTTTTCAGAAGAGGACAGACATGATTCTGCCTTAAATTTTTAGAAAGGTTACATGGACAACTACATGTGGAAGGGCTGGGAGCAAGAGACTAGTTGGCGGCTGTTGTGGGATGGGGTGTGAGACACCCCAGATAGCTGGGCGGCTGGGGGCCGAGCCATGGTAATAATTCAGGGGCTGAGAGGACTCAGTAGAGGTGCCAGGAGCAAGATTTAGTAAAAAGGTTGTTCCACAGGAGGGTAGCTGAGTGCAGAGGCTGGAGTTCCAGGACAGAATTGGGGTCCTTGTTTGTGAGTGACAGATGGGAGCAGGTGTGCTCACCTGGGTACAGCACCTGGAACCACCCAAAGAGGCCCGGAGGTGCAGATGTGTGCAGCGGGGCAGAAGGCGCCTGGCTGGGAAGGAACCCGGCGGCTCTGGGCCAGCATGGCGCTCTGCTTGTCCGGCAGGGCCGGCTGCAGTCTCAGGACCTGGGCAAGCACCTGGCTGGGGTGGAGGACCTGCTGCAGCTGCACGAGCTGGTGGAAGCAGACATTGCTGTGCAGGCCGAGCGGGTGCGGGCTGTCAGTGCCTCTGCACTGCGCTTCTGTGACCCAGGAAAAGGTGAACCTCGGGGAAAGAACTGGAGAAGGCAGGGGCTGGGGAGGAGCACATCAGAGCTGGAGCAGCAGCGCTGGGAAACTGGGATGGAAGGGTGATGAGTGGTGGTGGGTGACGGAGCCAGAGAGGGTGGGAGGGTTCATAAGCAGGGATGGGTCACAGAAAGCCGAGGCTGGGTTACAGCTCACCGCCCTCCATCATGACTTTCAGAATATAAACCGTGCGACCCGCAGCTGGTGTCGGAGCGGGTGGCTGCACTGGAGCAGAGCTACGAGGCACTGTGTGATTTGGCAGCTGCGCGGCGGGCCCGCCTGGAGGAGTCCCGGCGCCTCTGGCGTTTCCTCTGGGAAGTGGGTGAGGCCGAGGCCTGGGTACGAGAGCAGCAGCACCTGCTGGCTTCGGCTGACACTGGCCGGGACCTGACTGGGGTCCTCCGCCTACTCAACAAGCACACGGCCCTGCGAGGCGAGATGAGTGGCCGGCTGGGGCCTCTGAAGCTCACCCTGGAGCAGGGCCAGCAGTTAGTTGCCGAGGGCCACCCTGGGGCCAGCCAGGCTGCCACCCGTGCCGCTGAGCTCCAAGCCCAGTGGGAACGGCTGGAGGCGCTGGCGGAGGAGCGTGCCCAGCGGCTCGCCCAGGCTGCCAGCCTCTACCAGTTCCAGGCAGATGCAAATGACATGGAGGCCTGGCTGGTGGACGCGCTGCGCCTGGTGTCCAGCCCTGAGCTGGGGCACGATGAGTTTTCCACACAGGCCCTGGCCCGGCAGCATCGGGCCCTGGAGGAAGAGATCCGAGGCCACCGGCCAACCCTGGATGCCCTGAGGGAACAAACCATGGCCCTGCCCGCCACGCTGAGCCGCACACCCGAGGTGCAGGGCAGGGTGCCCACCCTGGAGCGGCACTACAAAGAGCTGCAGGCCCGGGCGGGTGAGCGGGCACGGGCCCTGGAGGCAGCCCTGGCGCTCTATACTATGCTCAGTGAGGCTGGGGCCTGCGGACTGTGGGTGGAGGAGAAGGAGCAGTGGCTCAATGGGCTTGCCCTGCCTGAGCGCCTGGAGGACCTGGAGGTTGTGCAGCAAAGGTAGGTGTCCAGTGGCTCCCTCTGCAATGGCCTTGTGAGGCAGGAGGCCAGGATGGGCGGTGGCAGGTCTTGCTATAAACTGCCCCCTCTTGCTACATCACTTTGAGTCTTAATGGTTTTCTGTTTTTTATTTAATGAAAAATTAATACACTCTAAAGCAGAAAACATGCAACACATTCCTATATATCCATCACCTCTATTCAGTGATTGTCAATATCTTGCTCTGTTTGGTTATTTTTCCTTTGAAAAAGCAAATCCCAATATTATTGTTTCACTTCTACATTCTCCAAGATACGTCCTTTAAGAGAGCTGAGGAAGTATTCTTAAATATAGTAAACTACTTTCTAATTGCAGATTTACACTTAAAAAGCTGAGGCTTTTATGTGATAGACCTCCTAGCAGAGCTACTGATGAACCTCTCATGAAATGGCTTTATTTACAGAATAATAAATCTTAAAATAATTTAGAAAGGACGTTTTTCTTATAGAACCACAATACCATTATCACACAGAATGAAATTAATAATTCCTCGATATCATCTACTCAATCTCAGTCAAATTTCCTGGCACTTTTTAAAATGTAATGAAAGATTTTATTTTTATTATTAAAAAAATTTTCAAGCTATCTATGACAGAGATTAGCAAACTATAACCTTTGGTCCAAGTCCAATGCCTGTTTTTTTATAAATAAAGCTTTCCTGGAACAGAGCCATGCTATGTATTGACGTATCTTCTGGCTGCTCTTGCATTATGACAGCAGTGCTGAATACACTGTATTCAAGCAGTGCTTGAAACACACTGTATGGACCACAAAACCTAGAATATTTACTCTCTGCCCCTTTATAGAAAACCTTTGCAGACTCTGCTCTGTGAGAATGTAGAAATGTTCCTTTATCATTTAACAAATATTTTGTTTATCAATTCATTTTTTAACACATATTGGTAGAATGGGACCTAAGTAGGCAGCTAAGGGGTAAGTCCCAGGAGAAAATGGGAGGTTCTGACACTGACAAAGCAGGGGCCCCGTGTCAAGGATTGGTTTGACTTGTGCACCTGCTCCTGACCTTTAACTGTGTCCATCTTCTTGAGCACCTAGAGATGACAGTCTTTCTACTTGTCTTGGAGGAGCTGGGGGCTCCCCACTTGATCTACAGATGCTATAAGCCTTGTAGGTGAAGAGGTGCCGAGGCTCCCGTGAATAACCCCATGTTGAGGGAGAGAGGTGCTCGTGGATGTCTGAGGGAGGTGGACTGGTGTGGTGCCTCCCACCCTTCACTCCCAGCTCAGGCAGTCATTTCCACCCCCTCAGGTTTGAGACCCTGGAGCCTGAAATGAATGCCCTGGCAGCTCGGATTGCTGCTGTGAATGACATTTCAGAGCAGTTGCTAAAGGCCAGCCCCCCGGGCAAGGACAGCATTGTCAACACCCAGAAGCAGCTCAACCACAGGTGGGGCTGGGGAGGGCAGGCAGGGATGCCCTGATGGGCTGCACATAGGGTATGGGGTGGAGGCTCGGAGGGAGGAAGGAAGGCTGTCTGGGATACACTGGGGGAGATGTGGGGAATGATGGGAGAGACAGGAGGGGGAGATGGAGGTCTGTGGGGGCGCAGGCGACCACAGCGTCAGGAGGATGAGTAGGGGGCAGCCTCTGCCAAAGAGCAGAAGCAGGTGGTAGAATGTGCCTGGGGAAGGGGAGGAAGGGCAGGAGCCTCTCGTGTCCCTGCGCAGGGTGGGGAGGCTGAGCCGCTTCCCACAGCAGGCCTTCCTCCTGCCCTCAGGTGGCAGCAGTTCCGGTCCCTGGCCGATGGTAAGAAGGCAGCCCTGACGTCAGCCCTGAGCATCCAGAACTACCACTTGGAGTGCACAGAGACCCAGGCCTGGATGAGAGAAAAGACCAAGGTCATCGAGTCCACCCAGGGCCTGGGCAATGACCTGGCCGGGGTGCTGGCGCTGCAGCGTAAGCTGGCCGGCACCGAGCGCGACCTGGAGGCCATCGCCGCCCGGGTGGGTGAGCTGACCCGAGAGGCAAACGCCCTGGCTGCTGGCCATCCCGCCCAAGCCCCTGCCATCAATGCCCGGCTTGGAGAGGTGCAGGCTGGCTGGGAGGACCTGAGGGCCACCATGCGACGACGAGAGGAGTCGCTGGGTGAGGCGCGGCGGCTTCAGGACTTCCTGCGCAGCTTGGATGACTTCCAGGCTTGGCTAGGTCGCACGCAGACCGCGGTGGCCTCTGAAGAAGGGCCAGCTACCCTGCCGGAGGCAGAGGCCCTCCTGGCCCAACATGCAGCCCTACGGGGAGAGGTGGAGAGGGCCCAGAGCGAGTACAGCCGGCTTCGGGCCTTGGGTGAGGAGGTGACCCGGGACCAGGCCGATCCCCAGTGCCTCTTCCTGCGGCAGCGACTCGAAGCCCTGGGAACCGGCTGGGAGGAGCTGGGCCGTATGTGGGAGAGCCGGCAAGGCCGGCTGGCCCAGGCCCACGGCTTCCAGGGCTTCCTGCGGGACGCTCGCCAGGCCGAGGGCGTGCTCAGCAGCCAGGTGAGAGCCGGAGGATGAAGCCCCAACAGGAAGAAGAGGGAAAGAGGGGCCGGGAATGGGAAGAACAGAGGTGGATGTTGGGGGCAGATGGAGCGGGTGGAGGAGTTGAGAAAACAGGACGGGCAGAGAGAGCACATTCGAAAAATATGGGAGCAAAAAAATTAAAAGATGTAGATATAACTTACCTAAACTGCTTTCAGAAAAAAATAGAAAGCCTGGCTTATTATATAACTACTAAAAAAATTGAATGAGTACCTAGAAATAAAATGGATCAGGATTCGGACTGTTAAGGGTCCTCCAGCCTGGCTCCCTTGCAGCTTTCTGAGACCCACATAACCAGGCGCAGCCCCATTTTCAGAGCTCAGCAGCCTCTCCTGCCCTCCCGGGTTGGCCGCCACGTCTCAGATGTGTCCCCTCATAGGTCCCTTCTGAGAGGTTGAGAAGTGCTTCTGGAAGTGAGCTCCGTGTCTCTCTCCCAACAGGAATACGTTTTATCTCACACGGAGATGCCAGGCACACTCCAGGCTGCTGATGCTGCCATCAAAAAACTGGAAGATTTCATGAGCACCATGGACGCCAATGGGGAACGGATCCGCGGGCTGCTGGAGGCTGGGCGCCAGCTGGTGTCTGAGGGCAACATCCACGCTGAGAAGATCAAGGAGAAAGCAGACTCCATTGAGAGGAGGTATGGTGGGATCAGCGGGCAAATGGGGGGCCTGAGAGGGAAATAAGTGGAAACAGGATGGCCCGCTTCACTGAGAAGACAGAGATGGCGGCCCAGGCAGACTGACAGGCAGGGGTGAGGGCCCAGCAAGAGGTGGAGGAGGAAGAGGGAAACCTGCCTCCCGTCCACTGGAGGGAAGTCCGGCAGGAGAGCTGGCCTCTGGGTTGCCTGGCAGTTCTGGAAGGCACTGTCCCCCGTGGCAGGAAGACTGAAGGCTTCTAGGTTAATTAGGTCATACCCCTTTCACAGCAAGTTCAAGGGTCTCACAGGGGCCTGTCATTACAGACACGGGAAGAATCAAGAAGCAGTGCAGCAGCTGTTGGGCCGACTTCGGGACAACCGAGAGCAGCAGCATTTCTTGCAAGATTGCCATGAGGTGAGGCTCTCCATTTCCCCAACGTCCCCTCCAACCTTCTCTTTGAACCTAGAATACGTCCACTGCAGTGTCCCCTGAGCAAGCACCCCAGGGCTCCTCCCATGCCCGCCACTTCTCCTGTCCCCCCACACCGCCCCATCCCCCGTGCATCATTCTTCCCTCCTTCTGAAATGTACTCTGTCCTCCGTCCCTGCTCTGTGCTTGGCCCAGCTGAAACTCTGGATTGACGAAAAGATGCTGACAGCCCGGGACGTGTCCTACGACGAGGCCCGCAACCTCCACACCAAGTGGCAGAAGCACCAGGCGTTCATGGCTGAGCTGGCTGCCAACAAGGACTGGCTGGACAAGGTGGACAAGGCGAGTGGTGTGATGGGAGCAGCAAGAAGAGAGCCTGCGGCCCCCTCTGGGGAGAGTCCTGGTTGCAGTGCACAGGGGAGTCCTGCCTTCAGCATATGGGATTTCTGGTAGAAACCTCGAAGGTGGAAAGTTACAGTCTGGGAAACCAGCATCTTAGGTCTATGGGACAGTGACTCCAGAACTCTGAGAACATACAAGTTAATAGGGAGCAACATCACCCATGCTCAGCACTCTGCTAGATGCTGCAGGGTATATAAAGAGACATTTTCCTTCCCTCAAGGACATGATGGTTGGGGAGAAAAGGAGACTAGGATATATTCAGTTTTTCCATTTTTTCCAGCAAATATTTACTTGTTGCCCCTGTATGCCAAGCGTTATATTAGGCACCAAGGGGGCAGTGAAGGTGGATTCCACTGTGGGCTCCACCCTCGGAATGACACCAGCCAGGATATGAGACATGTACACATATAGTTAAGTTAAATCCAAAGTACAATATAATGAGTGCAATAAGTGAGCCCAATAAAGCCTAGGCATTAAGGAGACAGGAGATGTCAGGATCCTGGGAGCAGAAGCCTCCAGGGAAGTCCATGAAGGAAAAATAGACTTTGGACCAGCAGAGATGTTTCTAGGCAGAGAAAACAATCCAAACAGGAGACCAGAGGTGTGAAGTGGGGTGCCTGCAGGGGAGCAAGCGGGGAGTCAATCTGGCAGGAGCACAGAATGTGTGAACAGGCCTCATGGAAGAACAGGTGGGAAAGAGTGCCAAGCCAGATCGTGAAAATCCCTGATGCCACAGAGGCTTGTGCATCGATCAAAGTGCGGTTATGCTGGAGGTTTGTGAAGTCACCCAGGCAGGGCCAGCATCTGACACTCTTCATCCTGGCGGCCGGGTGTAAATGCCCGGAAGGCAGTGTCTTGGTTTGCATTCCCCTAGAAGCAGACCCTGAAACAAGGCCCCCAGTATAGGTCACTGATATGGGGGGTGATGGCAGAAAACACCAATGGGGAGAGATGGAGAAGGGAAGGGGTTCAGTAACATATGCACTACCATGGCAGTTACCCCAGTGGGCAACTGTTGCTCAGGCCTAATGGGGCACCCTGGGAGACGGTCCCTGGGAGATGGTCCTGGGAGATGGTGTGGAATGTGCATCAGAGTTATTCTAACCCAGGCACGAGGACGCCGAGTTGGTGGTATTTTTCCACCAGCTCCCTATCTGTCATAGCCTGAGGGTTGCTTCTGCGGGTAATAACTCTGGCACTTCCTGCCTACCTTGCATGCAGTCAAGAAGACCACGCTTCCCTCACCTCCCCGGAAACAAAAGTCCCCCAGCAGAAAGGCTGGGAGCGGGGAGACGGGTGGGGCCCACTCGCCATAGTTCAGGTGAGGGGTAATGAGCTAAGAAGCATGCGGTGATAAGAAACCCTACAAGGCCCCATGCGATGTAACACTAGACACCACAAGTACCAGGGAATTCAGGAGAAGGAAGGGTCGCAGCAGCTTCTTGTTTGAAGTGAGTTTTCAGCCAGACCTTGAAGGAGGAGCAGGTTTAATCAGCACCCAGCATAGGGAAGTTTAGCCAGGGCTGGGTTCCTCTGAGGAGAGGATGTTAAGGAGAACACACAAGAACTTGGAACTGTTGCCCATACTTAGGTCTCTACTGCCCTTTGGGTCCCTAATCTGCTGTGGCCTGAAAAGTCCAGGGTTGTCCAGTTCTGACACTTACACCTCTTTGTCCCAACACTCAGGAAGGGCGAGAGCTGACTCTGGAGAAGCCGGAGTTGAAAGCCCTGGCATCCGAGAAGCTGGAGGACCTGCACACGCGCTGGGACGAGCTGGAGACCACCACCCAGGCCAAGGCCCGCAGCCTCTTTGATGCCAACCGAGCTGAGCTGTTTGCGCAAAGCTGCTCTGCCCTGGAGAGCTGGCTGGAGAGCCTGCAGGCCCAGCTGCACTCCGATGACTACGGCAAGGACCTCACCAGTGTCAACATTCTGCTCAAGAAGCAGCAGGTGTGCCGCGGGCCTTTGATGGAGATAAACAGCAGTGGGGGAGGAGGGAGGCTGCAGCTCCTGGGACTGGAAGGTCGTTCTCCGGCCCTGCAGGCCGCGGGGTTAGTGGCATTCCCCCCGGCCATTCCCATGGGCCACCCTGTCAGAATCCCTACGAGTGTGTATCCATCAGAGCAAGTCAGGAGACAGAAACCACACTCTAACTCGAAACAAGGTAACTTTAGTAAAAAGAAGCATCAGTTAGTAAAAGGTGGTTATCTACCAAAGAGATAAAGAGAACTCTAAAGCAGGGATCAGAAAACATTTTTCTACAAAGGGCAGAGAGTAAATATTTTGGGCTCTGTGGGTTGTAAGGCCCCTGTCACAACTATTCAACTCTGTCCTTGTAGGGTAAAAGCAGCCATATTAGTATGTAAAAACATAGGTGTGGCTGTGTGCCAATTAAACTTCCTTTACGAAAATAAGCAGGGGGCTAGCTTTGCTGATCCCTGCTCTAAAGCATACAGGGCCAGCAAGTGGAAACCTCTACGGCTGAGGAGGGGTAGCCAAAGAAGGAAGGAGATGCCCTCCCCGCAACCCCAAGGCTGAGTTTCAGACCTTAGATCTCCCACCTGGAGAGGGCAGAGGTCTGCTGGGTGGAACAGAGCTTTGCTGAAGTGTCATGGGCTGGAGCAGGTCTGAGGCTAGCAGGCGAAGGCTGGCAGGAAGTTGCCACTGGGATGCCAGCAAAACTTGCTGAAGGCTGAGAGCCACTGGAGCTCCTGCACACCGCAGGCAGTTGTGCTGTAGGAGCAAGAGGGAAAAGTGCTGTGGCATTGAGCACAGAAGCCCTTGCCTCTCCTGGGCATTGTGGTGTCCCTCCAGTGCCCTCCACTGACAAAGCTTAGCACTGCACCAGCTGGCAAAGGAGAAATGTTTGCCAGGATCCAGTTGCAACACCTCAAAACAGGGATGGGTGGATTTGGGACTGAGAGGCAATGGATAACTGGCACAGTTACCGTGCTCCCCTGGACTACTACGTATATTAAAGTCTGAGATCCGCTGATGTAGGCCATGAAGAGATGCTCTCCCTGGGATGAGAAGTCATGACTGGCTTGATATAGACCAGTGCCTCCTCTGAGTCTGAAGGCAGCAGTGTGATGATATCTTCCTCTTCTGGTTGGCAGATGCTGGAACGGGAGATGGCAGTGCGGGAGAAGGAGGTGGAGGCCATCCAGGCCCAGGCAAAAGCCCTGGCCCAGGAGGACCAAGGTGCAGGGGAGGTGGAGAGGACCTCGAGGGCTGTGGAGGAGAAGTTCAGGGCCCTGTGCCAGCCCATGAAGGAGCGCTGCCAGCGCCTGCAAGCCTCTCGCGAGCAGCACCAGTTCCACCGCGATGTGGAGGATGAGATTGTGAGTCCCTAGGGTGTGGGATGGGGTAGAGTCCTCATCACAGCAAACTGCTCCTGCCTTTGGCTCTCTAGTGTCCTTCCTGGATGCTTGCAAGATGCCAGAATCCCTGTTTTCTCTCCCCTTTGGCATTGAAGGTCAAGCCTCTAGGGACACTTGGGGGTCTCCTAGGTCCCTTACCCCAGAACCAGGATGACCATTCCCCACGCGCACATTCCGGGAGCCCTCCTAGACCTCTCCCCAGGTGTCCCTGCTGTCCAGTCCCCAGCTCCCGCTTTGCCCTCTGGATCTCCACTGACCCCCTTCTTCTCATCTAGTTGTGGGTGACAGAGAGGCTTCCCATGGCCAGCTCCATGGAACATGGCAAGGACCTGCCCAGTGTCCAGCTCCTTATGAAGAAAAACCAGGTGAGGCAGGGGCTAAAGGCAAGAAGGAAAGGTCCCGAGAGCCTCCCCAGACTTGGAAGTTTGTCTTTCCTTAAGAATTGGCATTTCTCTGGCTCCCCCTTGATGCTGTGTGCAATCCTAGACCTCAGCGGCTCACCTTCTCTCACTGTGGGAGGGTGGGTCCCCTTGGGAGGAGACCTTGTGGATTGAGGGGCATTACCATCACGTCCTTGGACAAGAAAATTGGAGAAGTGAAGGAGACCTCGGAAGGAATGGAAGCGGGAGTGTGGAGGGGCTTGGGGTCACTCAGGTATAAGGGGGAGTGTAGGGTGGGGGTCCCTAGCAAGCCTTTCAGTGCTCGGCCTCTGTCTCTGCGGACAGACCCTGCAGAAGGAGATACAGGGCCATGAGCCACGGATTGCAGACCTGACTGGGCGGCAGCGTGCTCTAGGTGCGGCAGCAGCAGGTCCGGAGCTGGCTGAGCTACAGGGAATGTGGAGACGCCTGAGCCACGAGCTGGAGCTTCGAGGGAAGCGACTTGAGGAGGCCCTGCGGGCCCAGCAGTTCTACCGCGATGCCGCGGAGGCAGAGGCCTGGATGGGCGAGCAGGAGTTACACATGATGGGCCAGGAGAAAGCCAGGGTGAGAGCCGGGGCCAAGGTCAGGCTGTGTGGCTGACTCTTTCCTCCCCCGACCCCTATTTGCTGATGCCCGCTGTCCGTTTCCCCAGGATGAGCTAAGCGCCCAGGCAGAGGTGAAGAAGCATCAGGCACTGGAGCAAGGCCTGGCCGGCTATGCCCAGACCATCCGCCAGCTGGCAGCCAGCAGCCAAGACATGATTGACCATGATCACCCAGAGAGGTGAGCACAGCGGGCAGCAAGGGCCCCAGCTCCCGGGGCAGGGGCGAGCTCCTTCCAGGAAGGTGCAGGGATTGTAGAGCCTTACATATCATGTGTGTAGAGAACCATCTAGAAAGCTGGAGAAGCAGGGACTTGGCAAGTGCTCGGGTGGCTATGAGGGAGGTACTGGACTCTTCTGGAATAGGCTAGGGACCAGAGCATTGTATTCTGAGCTCTGTGGTGCCCCCCCCCCCGCCCCGTAGCACGCGCCTATCGATCCGCCAAGCCCAGGTGGACAAGCTGTACGCCAGCCTGAAGGAGCTGGCGGGAGAGCGGCGGGAGCGCCTGCAGGAGCATCTCCGGCTGTGCCAGCTCCGCCGTGAGCTGGATGACCTGGAGCAGTGGATCCAGGAGCGCGAGGTGGTGGCTGCATCCCATGAGCTGGGCCAGGACTACGAGCATGTGACCGTGAGTGCGGGGAGAACACCAGCCACAGATCACATCCTTGTAGTGCTTCTGCTGGGGCAGAATGCCATGGGGCAGGGGGGCAGAAACCAGGCTTTGCAGGTGCCATCCCCCTGGGTGCTGAGGAACTTCATTTGAAAACTCATGCAAAAGGAGGGCCTGGGGATGTGCATGGACATGGGCAAAAAGGAAATTACCAATCAGTCTTTTCCAGCTGAACTCAGCAGTGCAGGGGGACTTGAAGTTCCCCTCCAGAGTTTGGGGGTTTGGACCCTCATCAGTGCAGAAATATGGGTATCCTTGTCTGAGGGCTAAAGGTTCTGAGTGTCCCCACCACCTGTGCTGGGGGCATCAGTCAAATAAATCCAGAGTCAATGGGAACCAGTTGCTTCTGCTTATTAACTCAGTGCTGCTGCAGAGACCTGTTTGGGCCCGTGTGGCCCCGAGGAGAAAAGTGGGTTCTCTGTCCAGGGTGAAAGGCCTCGCCCTGTTTGACTGGGGCCACACACAGTGGTGTTACAGCACTGTCCGTGCACTGCTTCCTCTACCAGATGCTCCGAGACAAATTCCGCGAGTTCTCCCGGGACACAAGCACCATTGGCCAGGAGCGCGTGGACAGCGCCAGCACACTGGCCAGTGGGCTCATCGCTGGGGGGCACGCTGCCAGGGCCACTGTGGCCGAGTGGAAGGACAGCCTCGGTGAGGCCTGGGCCGACCTGCTCGAGCTGCTGGACACGCGGGGTCAGGTGCTGGCGGCTGCACACGAGTTGCAGCGCTTCCTGCACGGGGCCCGCCAGGCCCTGGCACGGGTGCAGCACAAACAGCAGCAGCTCCCTGATGGGACCGGCCGGGACCTCAATGCCGCCGAGGCCCTGCAGCGCCGGCACTGTGCCTTTGAGCATGACATCCAGGCCCTCAGCTCCCAGGTCTGACCTGAGCACAAGGAGGTGGGGGTGGCTTGGAGGGGACTTTGTGGGAAATGAAGGAGCCCTCACAAATACGGGGGGATGGCATCCTCTGGAGGGCCCCTTAGGAATGAGGTAGAACGGCTCCAGAAAACGTCTCAGCCAAGCAGCATGTAGCCCCTGCTCCTCCTGCTTTTCTCTGGCTGGTGAAATGGGCAGGAGATAGAGAGCAGAAGCCAGAGGGAGGGACTGAGGGACAGTCCTGTGTTCCCCAGTTCTGCCTGATTCTCACCTGGCACCCTGCAGGCCCAGCAGGTGCAGGATGATGGCCACCGACTCCAGAAGGCCTATGCTGGGGACAAAGCCGAGGAGATTGGCCGCCACATGCAGGCTGTAGCTGATGCTTGGGCCCAGCTTCAGGGAAGCTCTGCTGCCCGGCGGCAGCTGCTGCTGGACACCACAGACAAGTTCCGCTTCTTCAAGGCGGTCCGGGAGCTGATGCTGTGGATGGATGGGGTGAACCTACAGATGGATGCCCAGGAGCGGCCCCGGTGAGGCCCATGGTGCCCCACAGGGGCTGGTGGCTGGTTGCTGGGACAGGGTGTGGGCAGCAGGTGATACAGTCTCTCTACCCCCAGGGATGTGTCCTCTGCAGACCTAGTCATCAAGAACCACCAGGGCATCAAGGCAGAGATAGAGGCCAGAGCCGACCGCTTCTCCTTTTGCATCGACATGGGGCAGGGGCTGCTTGCCAGGAGCCACTACGCAGCTGAGGAGGTGGGTGAGGCCTGCGTGCAGCCATAGTGGGGAGGCCTTTATGCTGGTTTCTTCTCTGAGTCTCCTCCTCCTCTCCTGCTTTCTTTGCAGGAACCTTTCATTCTCCTCTCAGTGCTGTTCAGGGATTTCCCCCATTCCATCTCTCCCCCAATATGGTCTGCCTCTTGCAATCAGAAATCACTAATTCCTGCATGTGCATTCCCCCACCTCTGCTGGGTGGGCTAACTCACATTTCTGCCCCCAGATCTCAGAGAAGCTGTCTCAGCTGCAGGCACGGCGCCAGGAGACAGCTGACAAGTGGCAGGAGAAGATGGACTGGCTCCAGCTTGGTGAGCCTCTGTTGGGGCCAAGAAACTGGCTGAGGACACCATGCCCCAGGGGGAGGGGCTGGGGGGCTGGCACCCTGGAGTTGCCAGAATATCCTAGGCACGGAATTCCAGGCGCCCACTCTTGGCACTGCCCGGCTCTGCCCGTGCTCCTGTTCAGGTGCAGTAGCTTCATCTGAGTCCCTGTTCTTGAAGTGCCATGGCTACAGTGCCGTGCTGGTGCCCACTCTGACCTGCCATCTCTCTGTGTCCACCCTAATCCCTGCAGTTTTGGAGGTGCTCGTGTTTGGGAGAGATGCAGGGATGGCGGAGGCCTGGCTGTGCAGCCAAGAACCGTTGGTGCGAAGTGCTGAGCTGGGTTGCACAGTTGATGAGGTTGAGAGCCTCATCAAGCGGCACGAGGCCTTCCAGAAGTCCGCAGTGGCCTGGGAGGAGCGTTTCAGTGCGCTGGGGAAGCTCACGGCGGTGAGGGCTGTGGGACCGCGGGAGTGCCTGCCCCGTCCCACTTGCCCCAGCCCTCGTGCTCTCTCCTACTGAAGAAGATATTTCTTTCCTTCCCATTGCACCACATCTCCCAGACATGAGCCCGGAATGCTGCGCTGTCACCGCAGAGTTATCAGTTGCCTGGGTGACGCTAAGAGACACCACTTCCCCCATTGCTTCTGATCTCTACTGTCATTTGGAATTACATTTTTCCATCTTTCCATTCCTCAGACTGGAGCTAAGACATTTCAGCTTTCCTCAATGCCCTGGTCCTCTTGAGACCTTCTACACTCTGACCTCAGAGTTTTTTGACAGCTGGAGGAACAGGAGAAGGAGCGGAAGAGGAGGGCGGAGGAGGAACGGAGGCAACAGCCCCCTGCCCCAGGGCGCACAGCCAGTCTGCCCGAGGGGGACCTGGCGGACAGCTGGGGGGCGCCTAATCCTGCCTGGGACGGGTGAGAGCTGGGCTGCCTGGCGTGGGGTCGGGGGGAGGCTGAACCTGGGCCGCCCGAGGACTTACCATTCCGTGTCACCTGCCGTTCCAGAACCCACCCCCGGCGGCCAGCATCCACACAGCCAGCCAGTGTTAACGGAGTCTGCACAGATGCAGAGTCCTCACAGGTGACCCCGCTGTCCCCTGCACCCCCACCAGTCTTAGCCCCCCTCGCACATCTTCTTACATCTTTTTGTCCTTTTAGCCCCTGTTGGACCAGCAGAGACTTGAGCAGGGCAGCTTCCCAGAAGAGCCTGTGAGTTTCTCCTGGAGGTGTGGGTGTTAGGAACTGGGAGATTGAAGGACAAAGAGGGGTATGAGCCAATTGTGGGACTACCAGGGATAGGAGAGGGCAGAGGCTCAGGGAAACGGAGGCAGGAAGACCAGCACCTGAGCCTCAAGCTTCATGACATTCAGGCCAGGTTGCCCCATCTTACCCTTTGACACTGACACCGTTTTCCTCACAGGGCACTGGCACAGGAGACGAGGCCAATGGGCCACGGGGAGAGAAGCAGACCCGGACACGGGGCCCGGCACCTCCTGTAATGCCCCAGAGCAGGTCGTCTGAGGCAGCGCGGGCTGCCACTTCACCCCCTCGAGGCCCGGAGCTCTCTGCCCAAGAGCAGATGGAGGGAATGCTGTGCCGCAAACAGGAGATGGAGGCCTTCGGCAGGAAAGCTGCCAACAGGTAGTGGGCCTGGCGACGCAGTGCCTGGGGCTCCTCTGGTCCTGCCTTCAGAAGAGGCGACCCTGGGACCTCTTCCTAGAGGTGGGGAGGAGCAGTGCCCTGTAGGGGGAGCACCCTCTGGGAAACGGGCAGGACTCAGGGGCAGAGCCCCCACTCTTCTCTGAGGGCCAGGAGGGTGGAAAGATGCCAGGCCGATGCCGGGAGTGGCACTGGCAGCCCCAGGGCACCCAAGCTATTCCCAGGGTTACAGGCCCCACAAAGGCCGGCCAGTCAGCTGTCCTGCCTTGTCATCTGCACCGTGTCTGCTCCCAGGTCATGGCAGAATGTGTACTGTGTCCTGCGGCGTGGGAGCCTCGGCTTTTACAAGGACGCCAAGGCAGCCAGCATGGGAGTGCCATACCACGGTGAAGTGCCGGTCAGCCTGGCCAGGGCCCAGGGCAGCGTCGCCTTTGAGTATCGAAAGCGCAAACATGTCTTCAAGCTGGGGTAGGAAAGGACCCATGCCCTCAGGGTGGTGGGAGAGTGGGACGAGGTGAAAGGGAGCCATGGGCTGGATCTGGGGGGAACAGCGCCAGGCATTTGGGGACCAAGGGGAAGATGAGGGACGGGGCAGTGGGGATTCTGACTGTAGTACACACTAAGGGGAGTGGGACCTCCAAGACAGGCCTGACAGCTGATGGTGTCAAACTGGGACATGGTGCTGGATGGGAAATCTGAAGGCAGGGTGCTGGCACTCCCCAGCATCCACGAGCCTCCAGGGACCTGCCGCTCCCTGCCCGCCAGCTAGCGGAGCAGGAGGCAGGCCTGGGATGGGAGTGAGCTTGGCCCAGTCCTCGCAGCCATCCAGGATTTGCTTTTGGACAGCCCAGGGACTCTGCAGAACGCGCAGGACGTGTGGGACGGGGCGGGCGCTGAGGGCCACAGCCGCGCGTCCTCCAGCTGGTTCTCCCCAGCACTGACCTGGCCAGTCCGAATTCTCAGCTCTGCCCTGAGGTTTCTCTCTCTCCCAACAGCTTACAGGATGGAAAAGAATATTTGTTCCAGGCCAAGGATGAGGTGAGCTGTCTGTTCCCTTCTCCTCCATGTCCCTGTCCCTCCGTGACCCTGCAGTTGCAGATTTCCCTTTCTCCCCCTCTTTTCTTCTTCCTTGTCTTAAATGTCTCATACTTTGTAATCAGACAACCCACATTGTGCCAACTGGATATTTGTGAAGGCTACACATCATGTTCCCTATTTTAAAGGGGTCTTTTTCTCCAACAAGAGGAAACAGTGAAATCACTTCTCAGCCTCCTCCTTTCAGGCTCCCTGCTGGCGGTCTGCAGGCTGGCTGCCTCCACGCTGCTTCCTCTTGGAAGCTGACCTCTTGTCTTTCCATGCCCCCTGCAGGCAGAGATGAGCTCCTGGCTGCGGGTGGTGAATGCAGCCATAGCCGCTGCATCCTCTGCCTCTGGAGAGCTGGAAGAGCCAGCGGTGCCCAGTGCCACCCGGGGCATGACCCGGGCCATGACCATGCCCCCAGTATCACCAGTCGGTGCTGAGGGGCCTGTTGTGCTTCGAAGCAAGGATGGCAGAGAACGAGAGCGAGAAAAACGCTTCAGCTTCTTCAAGAAGAGCAAGTAGTTGGGGGCAAGCAAGACCCCCAGGCCAGCTCCCTTTCTCTGTTCAGGAAACTGCCAGGGACTGTCGACAGGGACCACCCTCTTGTCAAGACAACCGCCTGCTGCTAGGGCCTGTTGCCAAGGTCAACCATCACCAGGAACTGTCTCTGGGGACAAGTCGGTGTTCCCAAGGGCAACCCTCCTCTTCTGCTATTTAATTCCAGACTGGTGGTGGGGCCCAGGCAACCCCCAGTTCCATTCCCCCCACTTCTTCCTCCTTCCCCCAACCCTGTGAACACCTCTGTCCCCACCTTGGTGTGCCAAGCACCACACCCTCAACATAGGCCACATGGGGAATGGCGACCCCTGCCTCAGGGTCCTTCTCCCGCCACAGCTAGGGCATGCCACCGGGTTCCTTGCCCCCGGGAACAGCTAGGAACCTCTCAGAGCTGAAGCAGGACCTGGGGGCGACACTGCCAGATGGCGGAGTCAGAGACGCTGAAGCTCCCCACTCCCATCCTTCCTCATCCTCTGACTTGAGTGGCCACTCCGTGTCTAACCATGCTGAGTGGCTTCCAGGTGTGAGCTATTCAGGGGCAACCACAGCCTTGAGTCTGGCCAAGGAGGTGATTAAAGAGCTCAGCTTCTCTTACTGCCTGTGGGTTTCTTTGCTTTCCCGCCCATGAGCCTTTCTGCCGAGGCCCATGCGCTCGCTTTCTTGGGGCTCTGGTCTCCCATGTGTCAGGTTTCCACTCTGCCCCCAGCCTCCAAGCCCTTGAAGAACCAGGTTACCCTGGCCTCATTTCCCCATGATAATGACCTCCAGTTTGCTGGGTTGACCCACGTCAAGCCTCTTTTTAGACCTAAGAAGTTCACCATAGGTCAGGATGATGTTATAAGCAGTAGTAATGTTAATAGGCAGTGAATGGCTACTTTCCTGGTATAGAGCTTTATTCACCCACGATTCTGTGCTCAAAAATGAAAGACTGAAGCGCACAGCTGAGTCTCAGCCACTGCTCAGGCTGACAGAGGAGAGTGGGGCACATAGCAGCTGATTCCTGCCCCACCTGCTGTCTCTATAATACAGAAGATCAGATAGGAATCAGATCAGTGACAAGTTCCAGTCTATTGACCAAAGAATGACATCACCCTAGGAAGCCCCCCTACACCCCACTACACACACACAGGAGTATGTTTTTGAGATCCAGTGAAGTATAAAAAAGGAGCAGGTGGCTTTTCTCCCTTGTCTCTGGTTTGGCAATTGGAGCTTTCAGGGCAATAGTATTTGCCTTGGTGACCTCCTGCAGAAAAGCCGTGTTATTTTATTGTTTTCCACAACCAACCATTTCTTTTCAGGGCATAGAGAAAATCTTTGGATCTACCCCATTTTTAGCATAATTGGCCAACGGCCCTGGCTGAGCAGACCCCTGACCATCATCAGCCACGCCAAAGACAGAGTCAGGACCAGCATAACACAGCCCCAGATGGTCTCCAAACATAGGATCTAGTAGATCCAATAGCCCACAGAATAATTATCCCTTTCTCTTGAGAAAAGCAGATTCAGAAGTATTCCACAATAAACAATTGGATAAATGTAACTGAACAATCCATCATGGGACAAAATAGAATAATACATCAGTATTACAGCCTTCTCTTATTCTTCAAGTACAACTGTAAAATACCCACTGAATGAAGGAAGAAAAAGTCATACTCTGTGGAGTGTTCAGGGAACCTGGGTATTTATACTTAGGGTGGCAAACCTGGGGTTGGGGGAGAAATAAACTAGAAATTTTAGAAGGAAATGTATATGGGGTGAAAAGTTAATGCAGAAATTATCATTTTAACATGTGAAACGTAAGTGTAAGTAGGGAAGCCCAGTGACATGATCCTGCAGAATGAGTTGGTCATGTGTGAGGAGAGGTAATGAAAATGTGGTTTGGGCGTCATCTACGTACACGGCAGCTGAAGCAATCTGAGGGCATGAATCCTCAAGGACAGGACACAAAAGAAGGAAACATAAGGTCAGGGAGACA
The DNA here is from genome assembly GCF_040802235.1 of Manis javanica. Taxonomy (NCBI): domain Eukaryota; kingdom Metazoa; phylum Chordata; class Mammalia; order Pholidota; family Manidae; genus Manis; species Manis javanica. The sequence continues at coordinate 115,115,456 of NC_133166.1, forward strand.
CCCTCAGATATGAGTGGAAGAAAAGTCCCAGGAACAATGACAGGGTGGAATAGAGTAGTGAAAGACGGGACAGATTAGCATACAAAAATATGATAAAGCAGGCACCACAAATCAAGGGGGAAATATGAACAGATAAAAATGGATTAGTCATTTAGAGAAAAATATGTTTGCATTCTTAACTTTCCCAACCCACAAGGGTGAGCTCCAGACTTGCGCTATCCAATACAGTAGCTACAAGCACTTGAAAGGTGGCTAGTCCAAAATGTGCTGTAAGTATGAAATGCTTGCCAGATTTCAAAGACTGAAGAGGGGGAAAAAAACTTTATCTCAACAATTTTAATATGGATTACATGTTGAAATATTTTAGCTATATTGGGTTTCAAAAGAAAGTTAATTTCAACTGCTTCATTTTACTTTTTAAGTGTGTTACTAGAAAGTTTTGATGTGGCTCCTATTATATTTCTGTTTGGACAGCACTGCTCTAAATGGACTACAGACCTAAATGTGAAAGGTGAAATCATTAATGTTAATAGAAGAAAATGTAGGAGAATATATTTGTGACTCAGAGGTATAGAAAAGGACATCCTATACAAAACTCCAAAAGCACAAAATTAAGGGTTTCTATTCATTGAAGGACACCATGGACAAAATTAATAATTTGGTGGAATAAGGGGAGATACTTGAAACCAGTAAGAGATTAGTACCTGGAACGTACAAGAAAATCCTGCACATCAACAACAAAGGAGACTACAACCAAACAAGAAAGATGGGCAAAAGATATGAACAGGAAATTTCCAAAAAAGTAAATGCAAAAAAAAAGAAGAGATGCTTAAAATCACTAGCAAGCAGAGAAATGCAAATTAAAGCAACTGTGATATATCACTTGAAGCTGTAAAAAATCAGGAAACTGGATGTCAAACATTGACAGACAGGGTCCCTCATGTGCTGCAGGTGAGAGGGTACCTTGGTAGTTTTTCTAGAGAAGAACCTGGCACTACTTAGACAAGTTAGTCCTATGGATGGATACCCTACGGCCCAGCAGCCTAGCACTTCCAACCCTGGGTTATATCCCCCAAATTCTCACAGGGATCTATTAGGGCAAATATAATTACCGTAAGGATGTTAACTGCAACCTAGTTTATATCTGGGGACTTGGAGGCAACTTTCTCTCAGACATGACACATAACATGCGGTGGTTGTATACTGTGGAGATCACTCAGTGGTTAGATGTCACACAGCAACAGAGCACTTCGTGAGAAAAGAACCAATTAGCAAAACAACACAATTTACATAAGGATTTCCATAGATGAAGTGCCTAAGTACGCAATTGGCAGACCTTGTTTAGATACCTATTAAAAGAAACCAGCTGTAAAAAGGCATACTTGCAACAGTCTGAGGGAAAGTTTAATATAAATATTAGATATTAGTATAGCAGTGAGGTTTCATTTAGAGGCAGATTGTGAGGACTTTATGGGAAAAATTACATTATATTTGGGATTTGCTTTTTAAAACTCCAGCCAAAAAATAAAGGGGATAGATGAAACAAGATAAGCAAAATGTTGATAATTGTCAAAGCTGAGTAAAGAGTCCATAGGAGTTCATAATAATATTCTCCATTTGTCCCTTTTTGAAAATTTCCACAATAAAACATTTTTTTAATGGAAAAAAGTAAATGCACACTAAAAAGACATGTCTTGGAAGAACACAAAGTAAAACACAAATTAAATTCATTATAATGGTTGTCTATGAAGGAAGGGGAAAGGAAATAAAAGGGATAAATAAGAATAGGGAAATCGTTGGGGAAAGGAGGTGGAACAGGGCTGCCAGAGCTATGAGAAGGAACAGAGGAGAAACGGATGATGAATGACATGAAAATTTCACAAGGGTGAAAACTGTTAAAAGGACATTAGATGACCTCAGAAAATTTTGGGAATTGGAGAGAATAGAACCCAAAATACAGTGTATGAAGATGGGTGATAGCAGGTTCAGACTCTCCACTTGTGAAGTCTGTCCTGAAACACAGGGAAGAAACCCAACTTCGACAACAACAGTGAAGATGAGTGAAAGTGCTTTCATAAATCGGGTAGGATGTCCCTATACATGCCTTAAAAGTCCGAGTGTAGAGAGAAACCGGGTATGACCAACATTATTAGGGAAGGGGAGAGAATCAGGTGAGACAAGCATGAGTTATTATAGTTGTTAAGGACAGTGCCTCTACTGGGAAACAAAGAATTCAGGGAAAGAAACATCATAGTAGTTGGGGAGGAAGAGGGCAGACTAGGGAATTTGTGCTTGATGCCATCACAGAAGATTCTATGGAGCCAACAACACACTGAGAAATGACTGACAACACCCTGGCAGGCTTTACTCGGAGATAAACTCAGTGCATCAATCTCTATAAAAGTCTGTCCTTTGTTCAAGGGTGACAGTGAGTAATCCACCTAATAGCTTCCCTTTTGCCACCAGGAGGTGCCCTTGGACCACAGCTGAATTTTGAATACTAGAAAGTGTCTGGGGACTCACGGTTGCCTACTCCTCCAACAGCTTGGGGTGGACGTGGAGATCATGTCCCACACCCCCAAAACAAGGAACCTCTCCGGGCCGCTGTACGAGGTATTCCTTTGGTGTGCTCACCACGGACCAGGAACTGTGAAGGACACACTATTAGAGCTAATACTCTAGCTAAAGAGAGAAAAACAGCCCACTGTGTACACGAGCAAACAAAACATGACGAAGTGTTGCCCGAATAGAATGCCTCTTAGAGCTATCCCAGCTCTGCCATCTTTGATTCTCAGTTTCCTCACCAAGGAATACGTTTGCAATGAAAAGTTCTTAATCCTGTTTAAAGCTCTACAAAAACTGACTAGGATTGATTAAAATATGGCGCTTCGGTATTCCTAAAATGCTGTACCAAGCCGCCACAGAAGCTGGACAGTCCGATAGGAGAGCCCTTTGCTGGGACCCGGTGGGATGACCCTTTGTCATCATCTCCCGCCCCTCCCTCCCCGTGCAGCTGGCCTAATAGCATGATCCACTGTGATGCCTAGTGACTCCCCCGGGGTTCTGATTTCACCTCGGCAGTGGTTGCGTCCCGAGCCCTTCTGACGCTCGACCCCTTCCAGGGTGGGGATTGGCTAGCCCGGGCTGGGGGCGGGCCAACCTCCGTCGCGCACCGCCGTCCCCGGCAGGCCCCGCCCCCGTGTCGGGGCGGTTGGGAGCCGAGGCCGGGGCAGCCATTTGTGTGCGGCCACGGGATTGGTCGCCCGGCTCCGGCGAGGCGGAGGGACGGAAGCAGCGCGCGCTCGCGCGTGCGTGAGCTGGCGCGCGAGGAAGGGCCCGGTCGCGCCGAGGCTCGAACGGCCGTCGCCATTTTGTAGGGTTCTCCTGACGCGGGAGCCGCCGCCACCGCCGCCGCCACCCGGAGGTGCGAGGGGGTCTCGAGGGTGTGTGGGACCCCGAAGGTGGGTCGGGTCTTCGGCAGACGGGGCCGGCCCGAGGTTTGGGTTTCTCTTGCCGCGGGAGGTCCTGCGGAGACAACGGGAGGAGGCGGGGCTGGGTCTCCGGAGGGGGCGGGGCAGGGGTCGGGTCGAGTCTTTGTTGGGGCGGTGGAGCTGAGGTTGGGTCGCTGAATGGGGGGTAGCAGGGCTGTCCCGGTTTGGGACCGAGGAGACCTTTTTAGTCTGAGAAAATCTTGAAAGGTGTTACCGCACGGAGGAGAGGTACTCAGATTTCCCTCCAAAATCTTACCATGGACAGTACGATATATGCCTCTTGTCCCCTGCTTGGGCTCTTCTCTTTTCTGCCCCCAAAAGAGCATTTTAAGACACGAAACAGCTGACCCTGTTTTCTTAAATGCAATTCGCGGAGATGATGGGCTGTGCGGTGCATGCTGACCCGACCTCCTCCTTACGTGTCACACAGCGCACAGTACTTAAGAACAAGCCTTTCCCCTCTTTTGAGAATAACGAATGTGTGAAAGGATCTTGAAGGTGTACTTCTAAAGAGGATTAAACCAAAATGCAGTGTGCACAATTTCCCACTCCACCTCCGACTTTTGGAAATCCCTATTCTCTCCCAGGCTCTTGTCAGGATGGTGAAGCTGTTCATCGGAAACCTGCCCCGGGAGGCCACAGAGCAGGAGATCCGCTCACTCTTCGAGCAGTATGGGAAGGTGCTGGAATGTGACATCATCAAGAACTACGGCTTTGTGCACATAGAAGACAAGACGGCGGCTGAGGATGCCATACGCAACCTGCACCACTACAAGCTGCATGGGGTGAACATCAACGTGGAAGCCAGCAAGAATAAGAGCAAAGCTTCAACCAAGTTACATGTGGGCAACATCAGTCCCACTTGTACCAACCAAGAGCTTCGGGCCAAGTTCGAGGAGTATGGTCCAGTCATCGAATGTGACATCGTGAAAGATTATGCCTTTGTACACATGGAGCGGGCAGAGGATGCAGTGGAGGCCATCAGGGGCCTTGACAACACAGAGTTTCAAGGTGAACTGCTCTGGGGTCTGTCTGGGTGGCAGGACTCAGTGGGGTCTAGCTCTAAGCAGAGGCGACAACACAGGACCAGGGGCCGGCCTGGCGGTGTCTTCCATTCTGTTTCAACTACTGTGAATAGTAGAAAGATTACATGTTTACCACTTGAGATTTGCCAAGACGTTCCTCAGCAACTGTGCAGAATCACAAACTGGGGGTTACTTCATCCTGCAGGCTTCATTCGCTTGAGTGCTTTGGGAAGTTTAATCTGCCTGGGCAAATGAGTACGTCATGAGAGAAGGGAGGGTAAAGGTCTGTGGTTATCTGCTTTTTTAAAAATGACCAGGAAACCTTATATTTGGGAGTTTAAATGCTTAGGATTTATATTCTTTGCTGCCTTGGCAATGAGTTGTGGTAGGAAAGAGGAACAAAAACATTAGAGGAATCCTTATTAGAAATCTGGGTGGTGAATCTGAATTTGGGGGAGTATCTTCTGAGTGTTCAAATTTGGTAAGTATGTGACCTATACAAGCAGAGCCAAAAACCATGCCATGGACTATTTTGCCCCACCAACTATCATTTAAGGGGAGAAAAAGGAAGTTTTTAAACATACTAGGTTGAATGGGAATGATGGTGGTTCTGCTTCTGAGGAGATTCCGGGGAGGGTGTCATAGAGCATACCATAGTATATATACACCAGTAATCAGGGCACATTTATTGTCATTCATACCACGGGAAGTGTCTGAAGACTCTAGAACTGTGCTATAGTAATGTAGATGCCACTAGCCACATGTGGCTATTAAATTGAAGTTAAAGTTCTAAAATTCATTTTCTCAGTTGTACTATACTCATTTCAAGCACTCGAAGTCACATGAGGCTAGTGGCTACCATTTTAGCACAGATATGGAACATGTCCACCATCATAGAAAGTTCTGTTTTGGACACTGCTGTTCTGTGAGTTTTTTGTTGACAGTCTCATCTTGGACCACACATTTACAGTCACTTTTCAGGTTCATAAATTAACACCATTTTTTCTGAGTGCTGCTAACAGGGCTGTTACAAGGTAGTTAAGGGTCCTCTGCTAAACCTAAAACAGTGGGGAAAGAAATGGGAGAGGTAAAGTTGACCAGAAAAGAGTAACATAGTTTGCAAATAGTGCATCAAATATCTCTAGCCTTAGCCAGTAGTGCCCTGGTCTTTAGCTGCTCTTAAGCACAGGGCAAGAGTCATAGACACACTTGCTACTGTTAACTAGTCCAATGACTCTGGACAGTGTTTTAACCTGTCGCGCTTCATTTTCTCCGCTAATGATCCCTCCCTCACAGGGTGGTAGCAAGGCTAGATTGAGGTAGTAGATGTGAAAGGATTTTGACAGTAAAAGCACGATATAATTAAAGGTGAGTGTTGTTTGCAACAATGAGTGTTTCTATGCTGGTTAGAAACTTTAAAAATAGTTTTCTTATTTAGTTATTTATATTTTTCTTTTATTTTGGAACGCTGTTGCACTTCAGACAGCTCTAAGGAGGATAATCCTAATAGGTATTTGATGGGGAAAGAGGTCATGAATGGACAGTGTGAGGAGGTATGGGAGTTTTCTTTTGACAGGTATCAAGCAAAATGTAAAAAGAATGCACTTAAAAGTCAGGCACAGTCCCTGCACAGAGATTCTAGCAGAGTAATGCTGCACATCCTTACATTTTTAGTATACAATTGAATGAAAGAAGGGGCAGAAATGTTATATAGAAGTCAGTTAGTTGGGGGGACTTGGGAGGAATGTGTGTTTTAATAAAGCAGTGTACTTTAATATAATAATCTTCAGGAAGTGACTATCTGAGTAACAACGATCCATGAAATGTTTTTAAATGTCATCATTGAAAAAGAAAAATCCTTGGTCTCGTTTTTAGCCTGGTCTCTCTGGACAGAAAGCACTCTACACATTCATTTTTATAACCAGCTGTTTTTTTCCCGATGACCAGAGAAAGTTCAGTGTTGGATAATAAGTTGCACTTTCACAGAAAATGCAATCTAGCTACCAATTTGTCATGTTTTTTGATAAGGTTTTTTCTGTCACCTGCTGAAGGTGGCCTCTGAAAAGTGCCACTTCGGGCATCCTTTGAACTTTTATGTTAATGGTTGCCATTTACATAGGATAGAGCATGTAATGCCATTACATTGCACATGATAGGAGCTCTGCAGTTAGGACTCCAAATTACCCATCTCTAACGTTTTAATACTCTTTTCTGTTCCAGCTTTCAAAAGAAAACGCTTTTATTGGACTGATTTTCTGGAAAATGTTGGCAGCGTATTTCAGTAACTTTTGGGGGTCTCAGAAAATTTTAAGCTTTTGGCCTCTCCAAGTGTGGTAGTGTTAGAATTTAATCTTCCAATTTGCTTTGCTTTGATTCCTTAAGGTAATAGGGAAGCACTGTATTTTTTTCAATCATTATAAGAATTTTAGAGGATTTAAAAGCCTAGTTAAAACCTTTGGAAAGATTGTATTTCAGAAACCTGTCACTTCTGTTAGATGTTTTTATTCTAAGTAAACATTTTTACCTGAATCCTTCCACAGCTACTGCAGAGATAGAAGTTGCCACAGATGCTTATAAACTTAAGAGTTCCAGTCTCCAAATAAAACAGGGTTGAAAATTAGATATATTAACAGAATATCATGGAAAAATCACTGGATTTTGTTTCTCAAAAAAATGGACTCAGAATCTATAAAAGTAAAGAGCAAGTTAAATTGAAATTTTTTTCTTACAAATATACTTCTGGGCCTCTGGATTGGTTGCTTTTTGGATTGTCATGGTTACCCCGACTTCAGAGTTGGAGCACAGTTGGTGTCTATTACACAGATTAATGTCACCATGTGTGTTTGAAAGCTAAGTAACCTGTAACCCTCAATCACAGTTATAGGGAACTCTACATTTGGAATCTAAACGGGGGCAAAAACCTGTGTGTTTCTGTCTTAGCATTTGGCCCTTAATAATTTCTGAGCATTAGAATGGGAGTATGTAAATCCCTGAAAACAATGGGATGGCTAAATGCCGCCCTTCTGAGAATACTGCCGTATGGTATCCATTGATCGTGTCAGTGGTGACGGTGGATGCCGCCCCTGTGCTCGCAGCTGGAAGTAAAAGCTTGAGCACCTTTGTTTCTGATAAAGAAAGGGTTTTAAGTTGGAGGTGACAATGGCTAGAAACTGGGATGGTAGGAATCTTAGACACTAGGCAGAACTGAGTGTGACTACAGTGATGTTACTGCACTAACCCGCTCCCCTCTGAGGGTCAGTGCATGGTGCTGTTCTGGCCGCCGTCCTGAATTGGGCTGTTTCCCACGGGATGGTGGAGCACCAGGCCTGTCACATAGCTGCATCCAGAACAAGGTCTGTTAAAGAGAGAGCAACGTGCTGACCACGCAGGGGGGATTTGTTCTGAGTAGCCCTTGAGAGTGACTTGAGGCCACTGCTCTCTATGTGCTCACTGCCTTTTGGCTGCACACTCTGCAAAGCATTGATTTGATCTCCAAAGTCAAGCAGTTTGGGACTAAATACTACCAAGACTACTACTATCCTCAAACTGCCTTTAAAGACCTTGGATGCTTTCCTTAGGAAGGGTTCCTGGGCTTGATTGTACGGAAGTCAGGGTAGAGATTGTTTCTTCTCTTAACCATTCCTAGCGCTGGTCATTTCCTAGAAGCATGGGTGTGGCTTGTTTTATAGGTCTTTAGGCAAATGCTGCATTTTTCTAACAAGTAAATAATCCCTTGTAAAGAATTGTAAGTTGAATGACAGGATGACCTGCTGATTGTTCATTACATGGCAACAGTGTCCCTAAGAAACGAGTACTGCTTTAAGATGTAATTCTTGCTGTTGAGAGACCTTGGTCAAATAGTTTTCTTCTCCACACTAGGCATGGTTTCACCCTTGCTGAATGAAGTGGGGGTGGGGTTGGAATCTGGAGGGTCTTATAACTGCTAGAGGTACTGGAGAGGAAGCAGAGGATGAGCCAGGTATGATTTGATTTGTGTACCCAACGTAGCCTTCTGGTGGCACCTGTAAAAATGGCTGGAAGAAACAAGATGGACAGAAGATTGCTGTGGTTTTCAAGCTACAGTAAATGCTCAGGCTTTATGTGGCCCTGGGCAATTCAGTGAGAGGCTGGTAAGATGCTTTCCAAATGTGGAATAACTGATGTTTTGTTTGGTGTGTGATTTGTAAAAATTGGCTTGTTTTGAATTGTTGCAATTAATAAGTCTTAGCAGTGAAAATTGTCGATTTCTGTGTGTGGAGTTGGGGGAGGTAAGTTGTGGACACATAACTAGGAAATCCTATCTACCAGGTGTAAGTAGAAAGTAATGACTGGTCTCTGAAGACTCAGATTTTCTCTCATAAACTTTAACTTCTTTTGGAGGGGGTTGTTGAAATAGGGCTGCAGGAGTGTGTGTATGTATGTGTGTCTTATGCCAACTTTTTACTTTCATTTGGGGGAGGATAAAGACTGTCAGTAAGTTATAATAAATCTTCTTACATCTATTTCCTCAAGGCAAACGAATGCACGTGCAGTTGTCCACCAGCCGGCTTCGGACTGCCCCCGGGATGGGAGACCAGAGCGGCTGCTATCGGTGCGGGAAAGAGGGGCACTGGTCCAAAGAGTGTCCGGTAGATCGTACGGGTCGTGTGGCAGACTTTACTGAGCAGTATAATGAACAGTATGGAGCAGTGCGTACGCCTTACACCATGGGCTACGGGGAATCCATGTATTACAACGATGCATATGGAGCTCTCGACTACTATAAGCGCTACCGGGTCCGCTCCTACGAAGCGGTGGCGGCAGCAGCAGCAGCTTCCGCGTACAACTACGCAGAGCAGACCATGTCCCACCTGCCTCAAGTTCAGAGCACAGCTGTGACCAGTCACCTCAACTCCACTTCCGTTGATCCCTACGACAGACACCTGTTGCCTAACTCAGGTGCTGCCGCCACCTCAGCTGCTATGGCTGCTGCCGCTGCCACCACTTCCTCCTATTATGGAAGGGACAGGAGCCCCCTGCGTCGTGCTGCAGCTGTGCTCCCCACAGTTGGAGAGGGCTACGGTTATGGGCCAGAGAGTGAGCTGTCTCAGGCTTCAGCAGCTGCACGGAATTCTCTCTATGACATGGCCCGGTATGAGCGAGAGCAGTATGTGGACCGAGCGCGGTACTCAGCCTTTTAAAAACTGGAGGTGAGAGTGGGGTGGGTGTGGTTAAGAGAGTCCATCTAGTTCCCTTGCAAGAGACCCATGCTGCATAGGGGAGGCCAAAGCCACCTATTTGCTTTCAGGACAGTATCCAAAAGGTATAAATTACATAGTAGTATTAATTATTTCTCTAGCTTAGGCAAGAAATTCATTTGGCCTTTTGAGGTTTTAGCGTATGACTCCAACCAAATAGTTCCTTGTGAGAGAATGACAAACGCAGTTTGTTTGAATATTGTTCTTTAATGAAGTGTAAGCAGATCTGGGTTACAGAAACAGTTAGGCAAACTAACATTTTCTGAGTGCCCTGTGTATACTTTATCATTTAATCTACACTGTAAGCCTTTAAAATATTTTCTCTTTTACAGAAAAGGGAACTAAGACTCAAAGGTTAAGTACTTTGCCTAGTCACATGGCGACTGAAAAGTAGAGTCAGAATTCAGACTCAGGTCTGGCTGACTCCAAAACTCATTCTCTTTCCACTCCAAAAGTTACTATGGTATAAGTTGAAAAGTACAGTTTCAGGAGTTAATAATGAATGTCACAGTGAGAATTTTAACTGTAACTTTAGACTTCAGACTTGCTAATAAAACTAGTACTTAGCTCATTAGCTTTTATCAGAGGGAAGTCTTCTAATACATACCTATAAACCAAACAAAGTGCTATAAATTTTAGACGTTTAGGTCTAAGACACATGAAAGAATGTTTTGATGTCGCTGTCCCATAGAGTCTTTCCTTTTTAGTAATCCAGAGCATATTCTATCTGAGCACCTGAGCCATATTTCTGCATAGCCCATGATGCTATCATTTAGAGCCTCATGCTTCCTGCTTCTGCCAGCAGTTTTTGTTTGCAAGGACATGTAAGAAACTAGATGAAACAGGTAATTTTCTGACATATATAAAAATCGTATTGGTGGTGCTCCTGGAAGTTTAATTTCCTACTTCAGAAAATGTGTGACAAAAATGTTAGAATGACAAGAATAACCAAGAGTTTCTAGAAATTAATTAATCTCTTCATCTGAGTAGAAATAGCATCATGAGAACTTTCTATTCTCATGATTTTCCTTATACTTACTTGAATTGGAAGTCTAGTAGCAGAGCTAAACTGAGTCATCACCGAGTTGCCAGGATTCCTAACGTAGCCCTTTGGTGTATGTGTAGAAGAAAAAAGTGATAGAAATTTGTTTTTACATAGTGAAAAGCATAGTCCCCTTTGCCTGTGATACTACATACTTTGTGACCTTGGCAAGACTGGGATCTCCTGACACCACCGAGTAACAGTGTGTGGATGCGCACAAAGTGGTATAGTCTTGCAACTTGTGTAGTTTGCCATTAATTTTTACTTTTAATGCAGCTGGACCTGCCATGAAGTGGGATATGCCTCTGAAGTAAAGTGGTATTTATCAGATAACTTTTATTTCTTTCAAATGTTTCAAAGTTAAATATTAAATTAGTATATTGTAGTCTTTAAAGGGTATTGCTAAGGTTATTTTAAAGTGAATATTAACTGCAAGTAGTGGTTGTTTGACTAACTTCTTTTTAGTGATGACTTTTAAAGAAACTTACCTTCCAGGTGTGAACCTCAAATGGACTGAATAACCCTGAGTTGGTTGCAGTCCCAGGAGCCTGATGTTAATGAGGCTGCCAGGATGAAATACTCCAGAACTGTTGGGGATCCAAATTCGGGTCTCACCCTAGCAGAACTGATTCAAGAACGTCACAACTTTTGAAGTCGATTGGCACAGATCAAGACCAAGATTTGGCCCTTTGTCTGTAATAAGTAGAGGAACTTGGTGTGAGTTAACTTTTTTTTTCCCCCAGCCATTGGTGTCTGGAGTGTTCCCATCATCAATGGAAGAATTAGAGAATTTTAGGATTTCTTTTGATTTGGTCAATTAGGGGAAGTACTGGAATTGTGGCTCCAAATCTGTAACAGTATGACATGCAGGTGTGTTGGAGATGAATGAACCATTCCTTGGTATTGTGATTAACATTTCTGAAAACTTGTTTAATATGAAAGATTAAAATGAAACAAATTTAGAATAGTGCAATTGGCTGTATTTGAAATCTTAGCATCTTCTGCTCTTTCTAGATCCAAAAAAGTTCTTGATATCTGTATGCCCTTTGTTGCGACAGTTAGCCTTGTATCACAGAGGCGATCTTGCCTAAAAGATGGGTAAGAAAATGAGAAAGATGGGTTTATCACCAACACAACAGTCTTCTAGGTAGACTGCTGCTTATTCTCTATATAGCTATATGTAGGTTCCTATATATACATAGCCATAGTAGACTCCTAGGTAATTCCATGGGATGTAAGTTTGATCCAGTCTGACTTGGCTTTGTTTTGTTCTTTGTTCTTTTCCCCCTGGAATACAGGACGGGACCAGGGCCCTTGTACTCGGAGCCAAGCTGCTCTCCAGGCATTGTGTAAGCCTCTTGTGTTGTGCTCTCTTTCAGGTAGGATAATTGCGGACTGAACCCTCGGGCTGCGGTCATATATGAGAACTTGCTCCGCGCGGTCCCCTTTGCCGGGATGTTTCCATTGCTTCATGTTTCAGTAAACAAAGGAATTTGTGACCAACTATGTTTTCTTTCTTAATTTAATTCTTCTAAGTTGACTTTTCTTTCCTCCTGATACTAGTCTCTGTAGCCTTTCACTCTGTTCCTTAATTCTCAGCCTCTGAGCAGCCCTAGGTAAGGATTATGCTGGCGTCCCCTTTTTCCTGTACAGTGGAACCCCTCTTATCCTGCTTTCCTTAGGAGTTGAACCCTTCTCCCTGTCTACCTGCAACATCTCCTTTCCCTTTAAAACGACCATGTAGTGGCAAGTGACCTGTTGCTCTTGTTAGCTCTGGACTCTAACAAACACTGAAGCTAATCTTCTGAAGTTGCTAGGACCATTGGGGTTTTGGTGGTGGGGGTTTCTTTGTTGTTGTTTTGTTTGTTTTTTTAATGTCTGACCTGTGATCGTGGTACAGCATTTGCTGAAATTTAGTTTTGTTTTACTCCACTCCTCCCACTTTTTTTTTAAATATTTTGACAAATAAACGTTTCTAACACTTAAATAAATGCCTTTGTGTGATTGTTATTACCAGCATCTTGACTTTTCCTTAGTTGTGTTCAAACTAAATTCAAGTGAATATTGGAAATTGAGATGCAGAAGTATTTCATGAGGTAATATGGCCTCAGCATTGGGCGGAAAGAAGTCAGCCAGCAGCTTAAGACATTAATAAATATGCTGTGGTAGGCTTCTTCCTTCTAACCAGAACTGCTCTTTCCAACTTGAAGGCTGTCAAACGCAGGTTAGTATGATAGAACTAAGCCCCACACCGAGAACCCTGTACCATCAGGACAAGGCTAAGCCAGAATATCACCAAAGACCTGTTGGGTTGACTCAGTTTAACTACGTAGTATGTGTTCTTCTGAATTTATTTATAAAGTACTCGAGGAGGTCTGTCTTCCCATGGTGTTGATATTCTGCCACAAAAAAAAAAAAATTCCACTACAGTTAGATGGTTAGACTTTGGCTAAAAATGAAAAAGGTGTGGATCAAAAGAGGGAAAACATAAAACATTTTGAGAAAACGTTATTTTGAGAAAAGCAAGTAGGTTACTAATGATGAGTAGTGACAACATTCTGTAATGTGTTTTGTCTTCTAGAAATTTTTTAAAGATCAATGGCGTCAGATACCCCATAAAATCACTTTAATGATGGCTGCAACCCTACTTAAGCTTTATTGTATCCTGTATGGAAATGCTAACCCATAAATTATTACTACCTGTGAATTTTTATCTACAATTACATAGCATTTTCTTACATATTTTATACTTAGTCCTGACGTAGGTGAAGCAGAATTTTTCCCTGATTTTTTTGGGCTAGGATACCAAAATCTAGAAAGCTTTGTCTATCCAAGCATACACTCCAACTAGTGTCAAGTACACAAGGACCAGGACACAGGACTGTCCCTCTTACAAAAAGAAAAACAAGGCACATATTGGGATTTCCTTATGGTGTGCAAGGCTCCAGGCACGGCTAAGAAATGTATACAGGGTTTGCTGGCCTTGCCAAAATCTCTGGTCCTCTGTGCTAACTTTAATATAGCAGTTTAACAAATCTTGATTTCTATCACATTATCAGGGAAGAACTGGATTCTGCAACAGTTTTCCATCAGCACTGTCCCAATAAAACTTTTGACATTGTAGGAAGGGTTACTACAGCTGTGCCATCCCATTTGTAACCACTAGCTACATGGGGTATTAAGTACTTGAAATGTGGCTAGTGAAGCTGAGAAACTCAATTTTTTATTTTATAATTAGCTCATGGCTAGTGGCTGCTGTATTGAACACAGCTTAGTAAATAAGTTCTTACATGAAAAATTGTATGTTGGTATGAAAATCCCTTTTTTATTTACCAAGTTTCTCATTTACAGACCATTTCAGAGTCCCAGGAGGCCTCACACTAAAAGTTCCTGAATTCATTTATCAGTGTTTTGAATTCTTACAATGAGCCAGAATTTGGGTAACGAATGAGACAGGTGGTTTCCTAGTAGAGGTAAACCTTAATTACAGCTGTGATTATTAGTGAGACAGGGACCACAGATGTAGTCAGAGTAGGGTGAGGGCCTCTGGAGGGGGCAGGGCAGGATATTTGCAGTCGGAGCAATGTAACTACATGCAAGGAAACCCCCCTGCTAAAACTCTATGTTAAACATTGAGCTCTAGAATCATTCTTCAGTGAAATCAGTTAATGTTCCCCAGATAAAGAAGAGTAGCACATGTTTTATTATGCTAACCATTTATAATCATGTGTAAGGTCCTCTTTAGCATACTAAAAGGCCCAGGCCTCTGTGCTGTCTTTCTCCTTCAGATCTGATGAAGTGATTTTGCAAACTGGGCAACTAATTTAGCAAGTAAGCCCAGGCATAAACAACACGGTAAAAGGCAGGAAGGATTCCACCTTAAAGATAAGATTGCATTTTAATACCCAAGAAGTTAAGACGTTAGAAATTCTTAACTTACCCTTTAGCAAACAATACCTCAGCCCACCTTGGGGCACTGAGCAGGTGGCCTTGTTTCATATGCCCCCAGACCAAGATGCTGGTATCTCAGGGAGAAATCATCAGAAGAAGTTGCTTGTGTTAATTCTAAATATTCAGAGGCCAATTACCAAGTCCACACCCCAAGTTTTTTTCATGTTCTCGAAAAATCCTCAACTGCCTATAAAACCCCCTAGACAACGCACCACCACGGACTCTCTTGTCCCCTCCTGGCGTGAGCCGGGAGCTCTGTCCTTTCACTGTATCTCTAAATAAAAGCCTGTACTTTGCTCTCCTACCTTGACTGTTTGTGAAGCTCATTCTTCGGCTCCGCAAACAAGAACCCCGGCATCAGTACAATGGAGGATCAAGTAGAGGGTGCTGTGGAAACAGCGACTGGCCTTGGGGGTTGGAAGGGGAAGAGTTGCTCTTCCAAGGTGAGGAAGCAGCACATTCGGCAGGAATAGTGTGGTGCCCGTTAGGGACCAGAGAGGGAGCTCTGTGGCAAGAGAAAATCTGTGCAGAGAACTCTGGAGAGGTAAGTTACAAGCACTGTTTATAAAAGCCTTGCGGCTTGTGTTAGGAAATTTCATCTTTACCCTAAGACTAACTGGAAGCCAAGGGCTTTATGTTTGGGGGCAACAGGTTCAGATTCAATTTTCTTAAAAGATCAGTGACTGGAGAGGAACAAAAGCGAATAGCACTATAAATGTGAGATCTGTGTGATATGTAACAGGGCTCTCCCCTAATCATAAAGCCAGTAATGTTTTAAAGGGAGAAAAATATTTTGTAGAAAAGGATCATGCATGCATAGAACATGGGATTCAAAAGGGCAGAGTTTCTATCCCCAAGGTTAATCAAACCATAAATAATAGAACGCCAGTGCCTCTCCCACCCTAACAGGTGGAGCACCTGTCGTGGGCCAGGCCCTAAGGGCTTACACAAGGCACCACTGAGTGCTGAGGAGCAGGGCAGATAAGGTCTCTGATCTTGAGAGACTGAGAGGATGGTATGATGAAAATGCCAATTGCTGTAAGAAATGTAAAAGCATTTTGACAGTTCAGAGGACAACGATAGACACAAACCTACCAAAACTCAATCTTAAGCACAAAAAATACAGAAACTCTTATAATCTCTTTTGAAATGGAAATATACTTAGTATGTATCAGAAACGGTGAAAACAGGGAATAATGAAGGCCAAGGGGTATTCCTGGCTCAGTTTGGAAAGAAGAAAAAGTACCCCAGGCCTCTACCTCATGAATTCCTTCCTGAGCAGTCAGCTACTGAGGTGAGGCTCTGGGTACCCTCCCAGGCAAGGCCCAGCCACAGCAGCAGCACTCCTGTGGGTACGTCAAGCACAGGGCAAAATAGCCCCTAGCCTGATTTAAATGCTGCTGCTCAGGTGGAAGGCGTCCAAATCCTCCTTGGTGGTGTTTGAGAACTCCTGGGGTTCACTGCAACACCTTCCCTCAGGGTGGTGGTGGAGACACAGACATACTGAGCCACAGCTCCCACTTGGCAAAAGCTCCTACTGTAGCCCAAACCTTGCCTACTTCTTAAGACCTGCAGCAGCCTCAGAGCTGCCCTTCCTCTGATTCCCAACCACAGTGAAGTTAGACAATGTGGCATAGAAAGATACCAAGCCCCAGGCACTTGAGCTGAACAGAGCTTGTCCAAAAGGCAAAAAGGGTTGGCTGGCTGCAAGGTAGCCCAGGAAAAGGAAATCAACTTGCCCAGGGCTCATCAGGATTTGGTTCACAAATCTGAGACAAGAAAAGAATCTCCTCCCCATGCGATCCAGAAGGAGGGGAGAAATAAAAACATTCCTAGGAGGAGCCATCAGTTTGTCAGAAGCGACTATCTCAGGGCTTTGTGAAGGTCAGAGCTATGCTCTACTGCCAAAGAGAACAAAAGCACAAGACGTGACAGGTCAGTCCTGGAACTCACAAAGACAGCAGGGAAGGTCTGGTGAGATGATTTCTCAGTAATAACTTAGGTTTGCAAGCCCTCTGAGGATCCACACCAAATTCAAGCTCAACAAAGGCCTTACAGTCTCATCCACTATCTCTGCTAATCCGCAAGAACCCAATGAGGTAGTATCCTTGGCTCCCCCAGTAATTAAAGCAACTGAGGTTTAGAAAGGTGAACTGACTTGAACCCGCACCCCACACACAGACCCCAGCTCCTAATGCTTGTTCTCCACAGCAGAAAGCCACAGTAAGAGGTCACTGAAATGGAGAGGGGCAGTTGGCAGAGACCCATCAGTCCTAAAGGTAGATCCTATCCCCATGGAGGGGGTGGAAAGGAAAGGTTAAGCCTCTTATTTGGCAAGATGACCTGGACTGACTGTGGCAGAAGCGCTAGCCTCCTGTGGCTCTGCTCTCAGCAGCAGTGGCTGTGAGAATCAGGAAAATGAGTGGTGAAGGGAAGGGCCCCATACATTCCCTCCATGCTGGGGCATGGCCAGTACGCTCAGTGGCTGTGAAATCACACCTCGCCTCCCTGTAGGGACAAAATGAGGAATTCTGGCTGAGATCATCTAAACTGGGCAAGTGGCCAACACTCTGGGCCCATACTGCCACTGGCACGCATCCCCACCTGGAACTGCACTGCACTGCACAGAGCTGGGAAAGGAACGCTGTAACTATTCCCATTTTATGAGGAAACAGGTTCAGAGAGGTTGAGTAACGTGCCTAACGCCACAGAAAGGGCTTGGATTGAAGTTCTGCCAGCCCAGCTCCAGAGACGGAACTTAAGCCACAGAGCCTCCACACCCAGGCTGCACTCCCTGGAGGGTATGGGGTTCCGGCTTCCCTGCAGGAGCCAGCGGCTCCGCACTCATGGACCCAGCCCTCAGCGGCCTGCTCTACTGATGTTTGGGGCTGGGATTCTTTGTGGGCTGGGGGCGTTCTGTGCCCTGGAGGAGGCTTAGCAGCATTCCCAGCCTCTGCCTACTAGATGCCAGGAGCAAACCTCTGGTTTTGACAGTTAAAAACTACTTCAGACATTGCCCAGTGTCCCAGCAGTGGATGGGGAGTGGAAAGCAGAAATCACCAGTGGTTTAGAACCACCGACCTAGAGTGCAAAAAGGACCAGAACTCTGGACAACTCCAGCCCTGACATTCCCCTTACATAGTGTGCATGAGGAGTTAAAAGGAATAAATTCTCTGTCCAATTTTTCTAAGATGGTAGGTCCTACGGAAATCAAAGAAAGGGGTAAGATGACTTCATGTGAAAAGTGCAGAGGTCCAGTTTCTAGCACATGAAAAAAAGCCAACCAGTGTCTGTAACAGCTACCTCAAGAGGTCTTCCCCCAACCATCACTTCTTGATTATAATCCAGTTTTTCTCTTCCCTTCTGACCCCTTCCTCTTGACAACCAGTAGTATTTACTGAGGACCACTGTTCTCAAAGAGAAACTCCATGTATTTGTTTGTAGAGACTGATGGTTATCCAAATTAGATTAAACCATGGGTGCAGATTCAAATATCAAGCTTCCATGGCCTCTCAGACAAACAGCTTGGCTGAGCATGGAGTTGTTTAGGGCTGGAAATACACATTGGCGACCTTTAGGATCTAGATGGTAGGTAAAGCCAAGGGAATTGGTATACTAACTAAATAAAAGCATGGAGAAAAGAGGATTAGAAACCTAGCCTCATTTTTAGTGCCCTGAAAACTTACCAACTTCCTTTTCACCTCAAAACCCCAATTTCTGTTAAAAAAAAACAAAAAAAAAACTCACAAGCCTTTAAGGAGTATCTCAAGGAATAGCTGGTGCAAATACTAAGGGAAGGGAAGCCTGGCAGCACACACCCAACAGATTTGTCAAGTCCAGAGTACAGTGTGGCTGAAGCTGAGTGAGCAAGGGGAGCAGGAGAAAGTGAGCGAGCTGAGGAGGCGGCAGATCACGCAGGATTTCACAGGTCTTTCCACCAAATGGATAGTGACACTCTTGATGAAATGAAAAGCCCCTGGCAGGGTTTGAGCTGAGTTGTGTCATTATCTGATTTTTTTTTTTTAAAGATCACTTTTTAAAATGGATCAATGTGGCTGCTACATCGTAAATAGATAGTAGATGATATAGAAGCAGGGAGGTCAACTGGGAAAGAACTTCGGAAATCCAGGTGAGAGATGACAGTGGCTCAGACTAGGGGGTTAACAGGGAGGCTGTGAGAAGCACAGCTGAAGAGATTTCCTAACAGACTGAATGCGTAAATCGCCTGATTTTTGACCAGAGTAACACAAGGTTGGAGGTGCCATCAACTGAGATGGTGAAAGGGTACAAGAGCAGTGTTGGGGAAGCAGCAGTAAGATCAGATCAGTTTTATACAAGTTGTAGCTGAAGTATCAGACACTGAAGCAAAAATGTCAAGTGAGTGCTAGGATATGAAACTGCAGTTGGGGAGAAAGATCTGGACCAGAGACTTAAACTGTGAATTTGTGTATATAGACGGCATTTGAATCCACAGGATCACCAAAGCCCAAGATCGAACTACAGAGCCTCCAACAGCAAGAGCTCAAGAGAGAGAAAAAGGGACCAGCAGAGAAAATTGACAAGGTGGGAAAACCAAGACTATTGTGTCCTTGAAGTCAAATGAATTAAATGTTGAGGAGTAAAGAGTTAATGGAGAGTAAGGAACTGTTCAAAATACTTACACTGAAGATACAAGTAGGTAGAGGAGGATTAGGAACTGATGAGGGCCTGAGGGCATTAACTGTAAAGCCACAAAGGGGCTTTTTGGGGTGACAAAAACATCCTATCGTTGACTGTGGTCATGGTTACGCAATTGTGTATTTTATCAAAATGTGTCAAACTGTACTCTTAAAATCAATGTATTATATGAATACTTCAGTAAAGCTGTAAGTGCATCACATCAATACTTCTCTGCTAAAAACAATACAAGACTTTTTCACTCAAAATAAAAGCCAAAAAGGCCCTAGACGATCTGGCCCATCATTTAACTATGTCCCTCCTCCCCTCTCCCCATCACTCTGTGCTTGCCCCTGGCCTCCTCATTAGAACAGGCCAGCTACAATCTCCCTTGGGGCCCAAGCCCAAGCTGTTTTACTTGGAATACTGAAGTGTGTTTGGATTCATTCAGTTCTGCTCAAATCTGTTTTTCAATGAGGCCTGACCACCCTATTGATTAATCTACACACATACATTGCTCCTCTCCCAACCCTCCTTACTCAACTCTACCCTTTTTAATAGAGAACTCTTATTTCCTAACAGTTTACTTATTTACTATGTTCACAGTCTGTCTTGGGCTGGAGTGTAAGTTTCAGACGGTTGTCCATTAGTTTGGGTCATGAGGATAACATAGAGGAGAAACCACACCACCACCACAATGGACATGTGGCATGAACAAGAAATAAACCTTGCTTTTTAAGTTAAAAAAAGTCACCACATGACTTAGTATTATGGAATCACTAACAATGTTCCTGTGCAATAGTAAAGGTAAAAGCCTGATTAAAGGGGGTTTAAAGATAATGGAAGGTGGTAATTGTGAACAGAAACCATAGAAAATTCTTTGGAGTTCTGCTACAAAAAGGAGTCAAAAAATGAAGTGGTGGGCTTTACCAGGTCCTGGTTAGCTGGGTAGGCAGTAGGTGGAAGGAAAAAAAAAAAGAAGCGGTGGCAAGGTAAATGGAGTCAATTTTTTTTTTCAATGGGAAGACCAGAATGTTTATAATGCTAACTGATCCAGCAAAGGGAGAAAGACGTGGATAACACGAGAAGGAAAGAACTGCAGGAGGAAGAGGACGGGCCACTAGCATAAACTGAAACACTTGCCTTAGATAAAAGCAGTTAAGATGGGAATGCAATGTGGGTGTAGATGCTAGAAAGTGAGGTGGTGTGATGACGTGATGAGAATACTACAATTCTCCCGATTATCTTCTCAGTGAAGCACAAAGCAGGTTCTTAGCTAAGGAAGCGTGAGGGGACCTAGTCTCTGACTGCAGGTCTACACAAGATAAAAGGTTTGTGATTATTTACTTAAAGTGAGAACAGTCACTGACAGTTTTCCAGTCACCTTCAGCCTGACCAGTCAGACAAATGAATAACTAGCTGAATTGGATTTAATCTGGGTTGTGGTTTTGCCAAGTGGCTGTGATAAAGCTGGGTAGCCTCAAGCTTGCAAGGAAAATCAAGGTGTAGGCAAAGGAATGACAATGACTGGGTATGGATTTCAAATTGGGTAAGGAAGTGAGAATGGGGGACAGTGAAAAATTGATCAATGGATTTGAAATTATAGCGGAACTAAAAGGGTTGGGATATAATAGAAAGCAATCTGGAAAGACAGAAGATAGATTACGGTTAGGACAGGAAGTAAATTTCAAGAAATGAAGAGGCTGGCATTTTAGGATTGTCTCCAAACCAAAAAACCAGAACACCCTTCCACATCAACTGGTGTTTACGAATGGCGCACCAGATATAAAATCAATTTATCCCTTGTAAAAGGCGGAAAATAATGCCAGCCAGATTTCTTATCCATCTGCTATCTTAAGAGATGTCCAATACAAAAACCTGAAAGAAATTCATTTAAAGAAACTGTTTTATGACTTCATAATGCCCAGACATGGTTTACATTTCATTATTTACTTTGATAAAGCAAATCAATTATTTCAACATGACTTTCTAAATCCAAAGGTTTATGAACTGTATTAAAAATTAATCTCTGATGAAAAACTGGACCAACCAGTAGAAATACTGGTCTAAACACATGATGTCATGTAAAGCTGGTCAAATAGTGAATTGGGGTGGGGTGGCACAGCTGTTCTTGCTGCAGCATGACAGTGTACCACAACTGCATGCCAGGTATTTACCAAAACAAAAAAGTACGGCTTTAAGACATCTGCTAATATATAACCTCTAACCTGACCTACAAGCATTACAGAAAGCCAGTTGAACCAGGTTCAGCAGGTCTTCCATCCAGTAGGAAATCTGGGAGACAAGATCTCCACTTCGGCCAATATAATGGCCCATAATTTGGGCCAAGTCTGTCTTGCAGCCAGGTAACTTACACATTGTAAGAGGCCACCAATGGTCCTGAAGCCCAATCCAAGGAAAAGGCCACCGAAACTGAGTGAAGAATAACAGAGCAAACCTAAGAACAGCTCAAACATGAAAATACACCAGGCTGGAAGGAAAGCAGATTTACTGCAAATCAAGTCAAATGAGCCCCCCTCACCAAACATGAGGAAATTCTAAAAGCTTTGTGTTAGAATGCTAGAGAAAAATTTTTTCAAAAGTTAGGGGTTGGTCTGGGTGCTGCCCACCTGAGAACAGTGTTATAAAATAGTAAGGAACGGGAAGAGAAATGTCATTCTCTCCCATCTTGACTAATAAAGGCAAGGTGTGTCCCTGTAGGCTCAATCCTGGGTAAGTTGTGAGCATTGTCAAAAATGGGACTGGGTAGCACAAATCATTCTTCAGCAGGTTCTATAGGTTGAATCATACAGATAGAATCCCTGGAGGACAGGCATACCAAACTACAACAAATCAGATTAACACTCCATAATATAAGGCCTAAGGACATTATTTAAAACACTCTAGGCACAGATTTACAACAGGGTTGATTTTAACCCCCATGCCAAACCCTAGCGACTGTGACTTAACTGGTCTAAGGCAGGTTCCCCTGGTCAAGCAGGTTATAGGGTAGTAGGAGAGGCATTTATGTCCTGCTCATTCTAGTCTTTCATCAAAAAGGGTGCTAAAATTTCTTGCTTCTTATAATCAGAAAAGAAGATATGTTCTATTAACATTGTTTTCATTCCTTTAGTCCCACTGCAACTGAGATTTGTTTCAATTTGGACCAGGAGTAGCCATACAGAAAACAAAGATACCTGCTCCACACTTTGTATTAAATAGATTCCAAAAAGAACAAAATTTTAAACTTGAAAAAAATGAAACCATAAAATTACAAGAAAAAAATTTTAGGTTCAAGTGCAGAAATCCCAAGTATGACAGAAAAGACTAGAAATTCAATTGCACTACATTGAATATTCCTACATGTCAAAAATATCATGAAATAAACTGGTAAAAACACCAGCAACTCATATCACAAAGAACTAATTACTTTTATACATTGCTTCCACAACTTGGGACCAACACCCAAAGAAAAATTAAAAATATAAAGAAGGTAAGGACTAGGATATTTATAGACAAAAAGGAAATACAAATGGTTCTTTAAAATATAAAGATCATCAACCTCACTCAAAAAAGCAGATGTTAAGTGGAACTATAAGAAGATAACCATTTTAACTTATTAGGCTGGAAAGATCAACAAATGCACTAGAAAGGTTTAAGGAAACACTTTCATATCTTGCTGGTAGGAATATGAACTGGAATGACTTGAGAATTTGACATGCAGCAAAATGTAAAATATCATCCACCTCCGGAGTAGTAGTTTATAGCTGTACTTGCGCTCATGCAGAATCATCCTATTTCACCTCATCCAGAATACTACTGATTTTAAGGTGCATCACTTATTTCATGTACTAAAACCAGAACAATGCCAGTTACACTACAGATATCAAGATGCAAATTTCAGATATTAAAAAAATGTAACATTTAATAATTGATTATATATAGCCTAAATCCTCCCATTAATTTCATTCCGTAAACCTTTTTTTAATTGAAGTATATATTCAAAATCTGGTCCCGTCTTTCAAATGTGCCATGCTGAAATTCTACAGGAATATTTTTTGGCATCTTAGCTCCCAAGCTGCTTCTCTGGCTTCCTAGGAAAGAAACTTAATGTTCATTACTGAAGGCTGCTCTTCAACCATTTCTAGTTTATAAATCAGAAGGTCCTAGACTGGCTCAAGCCAATACACAAAAATCATCTTCCTTCCCCTTGCAATAGCCTGGATGCATTACATCACACTGGAAGTGCTACACTAAGGAAGCTCAACAATCCTTGAACAGTACAACTGAGAGGTCCCACTTTGTTGCATAACTGGGTAAACAATTCAGCATGTTGGAAAGAGGTGCTGAAGGAAACCAGCAGGCTGTCTATTAGAGAACGAGCCCCCGTGGACAAGCAGCCAGAATACCATCTCCTGTTGGCCATGACAAGTTAGACAAAACAGAAGCAGTAATAAAATACTCAATGCAGCTTTTAAGATCTACTTATCGCTGGCTATTGGTCTTACCTTCTTGACAAACTGCTTGACAAAACATCATGCCCGCCTTGTATCTCAAGGGTGCTATTTACCTGCCAATAAAGTAATACAAGTCCCTTACTCCAGACAACTGGTTGGAAGGTTCATTGTCTTATCTGAGGCGTAAGGGAAAAGCATGTTAGCATTACAAAACCTCCAATCAAAATAACCCATGACCTTGGGTGTAACAGCAATGCCTTCTAGTCTTGCCCCAGCCTCACCAGAAACAAAAGCTGTTAGCTCTGTTCCCTACCTTCACGTGTATGAGTAAGATGTTTACTATTCTCCATTTACAACTTTCTACAATTATCCACTGATTCCTATTTAGGAATTGAGCTTTGTTCTTACATACCTCATTATTCACCCCTCCACACTTCCCCATTCTCCTATTTTGTTAGACAGTAGTTATTAAATGCTTAGTGCTACCAGGATAGGTCTAGGTTGAGTCCCACAATTAGGTAGTTTTTGACTCTGGAGTTAGTATTTACCTTTTCTCCTTCATTTTCTATGTACTTAACTATAACTCATCTCTAAACTCTTCAAATGAACCAAAAATTTCCTCAAATATGCAAATACAGGAAGTTTCAAATTCCTTCTTGAAGACATCCCCTTCTGGAACTCTCCCTTTCTCCCGTTTCAACCGAGACTACTGTTCTCCAAGCCCACAGCACTAGTCCTAGGACTTCCCACTACCATCATTGTGGGAATTCCCTTTGCCTCAGTGAGACCACGTGGAGAACACTAGTGTTGAGCAAACTACTCCAGTAGTTTAATACCAGTGCAAACGGTCTCATTACTCCATCCACCTAGTGTATAGTGCAGCTCTGGGGTAAGAAGACTGGCTAAATTTAGCACTCCCATCAATTTCAGTTTTGAGGAAGCCTAAATGACTTTTAAAATGAGGTCTAACAACATCAATTCAAACTCCATAATCATTCAAAACTGCCCTAAGTCCCCTGACCCATTTGGAACCAGGCCAGACCAAATGCCATCACTACAGGCCTTTTCCATCCCCACGGACTTCCAATGACACTTATTTGCACACCCAAGGGCTGGACAGAAAGCTGAGTGTGGAGGCAATGAAAGAACAGGCAGCATGTCCTACTCTTTGTATTATCCACGATACTTACACATAGTAGGCAACCAGTGAGTACTTGCTTACACAAAAAGTCAGCTCTCGGGTGGATGTTAATAACCACTTTACTCAATGGTGGAAGGCTACAGAAAATCAGTGTACTACAGCATTACTCTTTGAAAAACTGTGTAACTCCTGAGCTAAGGATGAAAGTATAACTTTGTCAATTAACCAGGGCAGTCTGTGTGGCCTCAAGTCAGATACACTTGATTGGAAGCTTTAAAATTTCAGAAAATTTTATGTACTAAGTTAAATTCAATGCTTACAAATCATCTCTTAAAAATAAAGCTTAGAATTCACTTTCTCCATTGTCCTTAGTTTTCCTTTCAGCACCAGTTAAAAAAGCTGTAATAGGCATGTAGCTTTAAGCCAGCTGTTTGTCACAAAAAACTGCCTCTAGGTTGTTACAGGGAGATATGCTAAGCAGAATGACTCCCTTTAAAATTTTATCAGATAGCCTATTTTACAATGCAAAATCTTACTACTTCCATATTTAATCTACTATGACATTACCACCTCAGAAAAATCCTCACTGCCCATTCCCACCTAAATAAAATTCTCTGCTTGACATTATGTACTTTGTCTCCCTCTCTCAGAATATAAGCTCCTCAACTGTATTACCCCCAGCACCTAAAACCTTGTAGAGTGTAACTCAAAATTTGTTTCATCAATAAATACGGTTAGTAGTCCATCTTTTGAAACTTGCCACCAGGATATATTGATAAAAGTGATAATCAGTGACAGGTCTGTCTTTTGAGAAGAGACAAAATAGGGAGAGTCCTCCAAGTGGCAGTGGCAAAAAAACTAAGAGAAAAGGCAAATGCAAGGAAAGTACCTTGTCTAGATGTCAGTCATGATCTTGTTACTAACCACTTATCTGTAGGACCTAGTAACTTTTCCTACCACTAATACCCTTAACTCCACTTTTCCTGGAATTGCTGTCTAATCACTTGACTTCCAGCAAAGACAGCTTCCATGTTGAGCAGTTTTTTGTATTCTCATATTAAGAGAAGAGTATAACTGACAGAAAAACGGTTACTGGATTAAATACCCCCATCAAACTACCGGTTTCACGTAAAGCAAGTATTCAATAAATTACAAGCTGTATTGATAGTTCTGCCCACCTCAGTTATCTATGTAGATTGTCAGGCAGAGGCATTAAGTAGAAAAACCTGACAGGTCACCCAACTAAAATTTCTAATCACCCATCACAACCCAGCTTTCCTAGAGGCGTAATGCTAGCACAGAGTAGGTGCTCAGTTATTTGTTGAATGACTCTGAAAAATGCCCTAACTGCACACGGCCCTCATCTATAAAATGTTAAAACTGGAGCAGAAAGGTGGATTGTTTCTGTGATTCTGAAAGACAGCCTGTTTTGATAGAAGCATGGAACTAAAAGGCAGTGACTCTTCCTGGTATTCACGCCCCCCATCCTCATTGTTCGATCACCTAAAATTCACTGCCAGATCCCTTTTCCATGCTTATCATTGTGAAGACTGTAAGTACAAGTAATAGGGTACTGGTGGCACTATTCAGGTATTCTTTGGATTTTGGCAGAGCTACACAACTAGGTAATGATGGGCATCAAAGTGTTACTCACTGGGCTAGAGAAGTACTGGAACGGTGCTGGAGCCACACTTTATTATTCCATATGGCATGAAAAGTAAAGCAGCTGACTAGTTTCCTCAAGCCCTTCATTTTCCTACACCTCTTCTTTGAAGTTAAGTCAAGCTAGACGCCTTGACTGACTGGGTAGTCGTAGTAGTAAGAGGGGTGTATGATGATTGTTTCTCAAGCAGGGAAAGATCTACAACTCCAAACTCCCAGTAAGTAGTTGGTTTTGTAACAAAGGTGGACAGGGGAAGTCTTCTGGGTTAAGGTTGATTGCCTGAATTCTCCTGTGTAACTCCTCTTTCTCCTTCGGTACCTTTAAGTCCTCTCCACATTAAAGTAATCACAGTGATGTTCACCCAGAGCTGAAATGTCAAACTTTTCACCCTCCCCTTCTCTTCCAGGGACAAGTAAGGAACCCAGACACAAGCCCAAGCAAGAACTCTCTCAAAGCACACATAACCTAAGTTGAAAAAACCATTTATTTCACCGGAAAAGAAAAAAGTGATCCAACTCTGTGTGTCTACCTGCCACAAGCCTTTGGGTTAAAAAGACTCAGGAGCAGTGTGACACTCTCACCAAGGTCATTCCCAAATCCACCACCCACTGGAAGCAGGAGGTGGGGAGACAGCACAGTCCCCACCACAATTTCTGCACACAATGAGGCCTGCTGGGAGAACAGAACATGAACAGGGATCTACAGAAGTACTGAAGGACAGGAAGAACAGGAAAATGGACAGGAGAGAAGAAAGGGAGAGGCGGTCTGAACTTAACAAGGTAAATTAAGGTCCATGGTTCCTGAGGGACTGAACGTACAGAGCCGAGAACGTCCCGGAGATGGGGTACCATGAAGGGTGTATTCTCATGCACAACCGCAGCTCGGAATTTCAGCCCACACACATCCCACCTGAAAGAGAGCACAATACAGGGGCTTTACAGTAAAACTCAAAAGGGCTTTTCCCACTTAAAACTTCAAAAAACATCTTTACAAAGTCTGATACCTCGACACTCCTTTTAAGTTTCCTTGTACCCATTCCCAGTATCACAATAGTCTCTGAAAGTGAAAAAAGCTTGAAGGCCAGAGAATAACTGGGAAAGTCAAGCAATCCCAGACTGAGGCCGTGGTCTAAATAGCAAATTTTCTTTCATGACAGTAGCCAAGGACACTACATTTCTTTTCATGTTAACATTAGCATTCCTCTAAGAAGGTAATTCCACAGCACAACCTGTCATTGGAAGGCAGGAAATAGGGAATGGTTCCAATTAGTTATCTGCAGTAACAGTTCAAAAGTATGTTAGAACCTGGGAGGACTACCAAGGTCCAAATTAAAGACCATTTGAGGTCTGGGTAAAAGTAGCATCAATGGAATAAGCTGTAAGACCTGAGGGCATTCAACCCTGCCTAGGGAAGAAACGGAAAGATGTACTGCAGGGGACATGCAAGCCACACATCAAGTCACTCAAGTTTCTTTTCCAGCCCTATCAGTGTATTTTCTACCCAATAAACCTGGGCAAGTCTCCTTATCTTCTGCCTAACTGAAACGGATGACAACAGTATCACCCACCCTGTTACTACAGGATTTTGGACCAACAGTAGTATCTGGGACACAACTGGTGCTATTCAAAAAACAAAGGGCATTGAGAGCCACCCTTTAATACAACAGCAATCTCAAATACCTAGAGCCCAAAGCTGGCAAGCATAAGAAGAAAAAATATTCACGGAGTCAAATGGATCATGGGGCTCAAAATGAACAGTAAAGGAAAAAGCCAGAGGGCTCAAGGTAGAGCTGGTGGTTCAAGAGTATTAAATGCGGAGTGACTGTAATGGGGTACATGGTAGGGACTTGGTAATAGGGGGAATGTAGTAACCACAATGTTGCTCATGTGAAACCTGAGCATAATATTGTATATCAATACCTTAATAAAACAAAATTTTTAAAAAGAGTATTAAATGCCCATAACTACTGGGAAGATGGAGGGAATGATCTGCTTAAGGCAAAACTCCCAGGCATGGTTTGCAACATTATTAAAGAGAGTAAAATTAACAGATATGCTCACATATTTATATTACCATATGCTCAGAAGTGGAGAGGATGTCAAATCTAACACTGGGGGACGTTTTTAAATGGAACAAAACTGAACTAAATAAACAGGCTATTACAGGAGAGATTCAAAGATAAAGCAATGGAGTAGGTGCTCTATCCAGGGAATGAATCTGAGCTGAACGGAGAAGTTGGATTTGAGCCTATGCCCCAGGCTCCTTGTTTAACTCAACTTTTATAGATTAAAAGAAAATACCTTTTCTACTCCTCTCTGCCTCGACTTACCATCAAACGAGTTTTCTTTATAAAGCTCACAGGGGCTGAACTGTTCAGGAATGTCAGAAATAAGCAGTTTCAAGATTAAGATGATGCCATTTCAGTAGTCTTCATAGTAACTGGGACCTGAGCAGTGATGACCAGTTAACTAGTTACGGACTTTACCATTTACAGGTCCTGTCAGACCCTCCACGTAACACCGAACAGAACAGGAAACTCGGAACCCTTAGTAATGTCACACACATAGGAATTTCAACAAAGGCTCTGAGAAACAGCACACCAGAGTCTGAATGTCTGGCTCCCAGGTTCAGTGTAATAACAGCACAGAGGTGTGACCCAAGATTCATCGCACCATTCTGTTTTTCCAGGCACAAACAGTATCAGATTGACTCCCACTACTATGAGTCCTGGAAAAATAGCCATGAGGGCTAAGGATGTTTTTATTTTTCACCAAGTTAAGTAGTTATAAGACTTCTCCCTGGTCTCTGAACCATGCTATTAACCTTACCCTAACCCTGCAAAAGCAAGCAAGCAGGGCAGCCTAACTGGAACCTTTAGGCTGCAGGAAGGATGGCAAAACCAGAACAGGGGACACCCCACCACTCTCACCTCAAGCTTTAAAAGGCTGAATACCGCGCCCGATCCGCATACTGCTCCCGCTCATACCGGGCCATGTCGTACAGGGAATTCCGCGCGGCCGCCGAAGCTTGGGACAACTCACTCTCATGCCCGTAACCGTAGCCCTCTCCAACAGTGGGGACGGGGGCTGTAGCGCGACGCAGGGGGCTCCGATCCCGCCCGTAATATGAAGTGGAAGCTGCAGTAACAGCAGCAGCGGCTGCAGCAGCAGCAGCAGCTGTAGCAGCAGCAGCTCCTGAGGTCGGCAACAGGTGTCTATCGTAGGGATCAAGAGAGGTGGAGGTGAGGTGACTGGCCATGGCTGTGTTCTGGACTTGTGGCAGCTGGGACAGGGTCTGCTCTGCGTAATTATACGCAGAGGCAGCTGCAGCCGCCACTGCCTCATAGGACCGGGCAGCACGGCAGCGCTTGTAGTAGGCATCGAGCGCTCCGTACGCGTTGTTGTAATACAATGAATCCCCGTAGCCCACGGTGTAAGGCGTACGCACTGCTCCATACTGCTCATTATATTGCTCGGTAAAGTCTGCCACTCGGCCCGAACGATCTATAGGACACTCTTTGGACCAGTGCCCCTCTTTCCCGCACCGATAGCAGCCGCTCTGGTCTCCCATCCCGGGCGCAGTCCTAAGCCGGCTGGTGGACAACTGCACGTGCATTCGTTTGCCTTGAAGAAACAGACGCAAGAAGGGTTGCTATCACTCTTAGTCACAGCCCCAGCCCCTACCCCAGATGCTGGTCATAGCAATAGCTTTACCTGGACAACTCTAATGCCAAAAAGGTATTTTTAAGAAGTTCAATGTATAAATTCAGTGTAATGATCTGATTTCAGGCAAAGATCAGTTAGATGAAATGTTTCAGCTCTAACACTAGTTTAAGGCTTCAGAAAGAAACTACTCTCACAAACAAGCATCTCGTCCTTTGCTTAGTAACTCTAGACAGAAACTACTCTGAACAGTGGCCCAAAGTCAAAAGAAGTAACAGTATGTAAGAGTGGTCCACAAGATTCTTACACCTACAATCTCCACTATCAAGACTGACTCCATTAAGCAGGAGAATGCAAAGGCCAGTCCCCTACCCCAAAATAAAGAGAACAGAGTAAGATTCTAAAGTTACCACATACAGTAATCCACACTCAATTTCTGGCTGAGTGTGTTAGACAAGTTTCAAGATCTGGAGGGAGGGGAACACTCATGAATAGGGGGAAGGGAGCGAAATATCAGTTGAGGACAGCCTTCCCTCTTAACTGCATCCTTTAAATTGCTGGTTCTGATACTAATTCTAAGGATTCTGTACAATCTGACAGCTATGTTAGGGACCCCTAGTAAGTCAAAACAAACAGGGCAGGCAGTTCACAAAACACCTAACTTTTTAAATACTATTATGAAAAATATGGAAGGTGGGGGAGAAAAGTGGAGAACAACCAGTAATACTAGTCAGAGGATCAAACTGTTCATTTTGGCAAGATTAAAGTACTTTTCCTTCTTAAACTAGGGATCTGAGATCCTAGAAACATGCACCTAATGCTATTTTTTACTGACAATTACAATTCCTATTTTGGAAGAGAAAAATAATACTTCTCAACACCTAACAAAAGAAACATTCAGAAAAAGTTAAAGATTTAAACCTTTTCAAATAAGTTGTTTCCACCTAATATGATTCTACCAATTTAAACATCAGCAAAATTCCAGCAATAAACCTTCCAAAGCAATTGGCTATAGTGTACTCAATATGCAGATGTTGAAGTGAATGGTTAGAACCAGGGGAGAGCCAACAGATGCATCAACTACTCATGCAACATTACAGAAAGTGGCAAATACACAGTTTTGCCTTCAGTATTAGGTTAGTCACGTTCTGGGAAGACAGAAATGGGAAGAGGGAGTGGAAGGACCAAAACACCAAAAAGTCCAGGTTTAAACATGGTACTTGGTAAGTGTAGTTGCAGGTTAGGAGCTAAAATATGCAATTAAGTACTTAAGTGCTTTAAAATGCTAACCTATGTCCTTCTGGCATTTACCCGTGGGGCCACTTTGGAATCTAACATAAACAGAGAAACCAAGTTGCAACCAAGGAACCAACCATGCACATTCAAGACATAAAGATTAATAAATGTCCAATCCAAAGATCTGTCAATTCCAAAGCCAGAAAAAGCCAAAAATTTTTAAATACCTAACATGTTCTATAGAGGGCAAATAAAAAGAATATACCCCACACTGAGAACTGAAAAGGAAAAAGATCACCATAGTATTGCTAGTTCAAATATACAGAGTTCTACTAGACAGTATTACAGAAATGACTAATAGGAAGGACCATAGGGAAAAAATAACAAAGCATAGTAGTAGTAGTAGTAGCATCACAAAGCTTATAGTGCAGATGCTAAGAGTCAAACTATAAGGATAATTGGTCCTGCTCAGTCCACACTGCCATTCCTTTTCCACACATAACTGCTAAAAGCAGATTCTACCACGTCTTTGATGAGTGGGTCAAAGTGTGGAAGAGTATCCGAAGAGTCAGGTTATTATACCACAAACCCTCGCAAGAGCAGCCTTTGATCCCAATTAAGTTGTTGACACAAAATAATTCTCAACTTAACCAATTATAAAAGGAAAACAAACTAGACCTAAGAGACCTGTGGTACTTTTCTTTAATAATGCACAGCAATACCCACAGCACAGGGCAACCCATAACTTGGAGGAATGATGACCAGACCTCCCCCTAGAAGACTGGTCCTATGTAAGGGAAAAAGGGAAATAAACACCAAAGATGGCAGTGATGACTCTTAACAAGAGAAGTGCACAGAAAAAGCAGCAGTCACCGCCCTGTTTGGACTAAAAAGGTTGGAATATAGGTTTAAAACGTATCAAGGAGTTGTGGGAATATCCCATGATTTGGAAGTAGTTACAACTAAAGGAAAAAGACTTTTTGATACTGGGGACCCAAAGTGGGTGGGTGGAGGGTTAACAACTCACCACGGTCACCACCCCCTTGAGTGCCAATCCTGCCACAGGAGCTGAGATCTCAAACCAAGAAAAGATAGTACCTTCCAAATAAAGTGACAATCCACAGCAACACTCATGCTGTCCTCCAGGCATGCTAATAATTCATCTAGTCGAGACTCCAAGATAACACCCAGCTAAGTGCTCTATTCACCAGGGATATTAAAAGTCCAACCCCCAACTATTGAAAAGGCACTGTTATTGTCCCCAAAATCCCAATACCTCCTCAAAACTCCTGAAATTAGCCTTTTAGAGTGGCCTCATCCTCAAAACAGAACCTCTTGGTACTAGTATAGAAAAGCAGCAAGAGCTGTAGCCTTTATGGACCCTAATTAACTAGCTATCCAACAACTCATCTTTACTGAAAAGTTATGAGTTGGAATGAGATGGGGGAGCTTAACAGGGATTTTCCTCCTACTGCCTTGCTTAAGCCACTTTTGCCAAGTTCTTCAGACGTAAAATAACGCATAATGCTGATACCGTGCTGAGGGAGTAATTCAGGATAAAACACTGCAATGTGCTCTACTACAATCCCCTCCCCCAACAAACAACAAAAAAAGCAAAAAGGTAACTGGCGAAAGCTTCAGAGGAAAGGATTTCTACATTAATAGGCATAAAATCCTTAGGGGCTCCAAACTAAAGGCAGTGGCTTTTCCCGCCAGACTTGATTTGCCTAAGGAAGACCTTCTAAATCTCAAGCAGTCTCCATTTTAAGTTGATCACTCACACTTCATACTTCACCATCAGCCAGCCAACAGCTGTATTTCTTCCCCAAAACCCTTTCTTTTTACTTATCCAACCTATCTTCTGCAGGAAGCCTCGCATTCAGCCCGCTTCCCAAAAAGAGGGTGGT
The DNA here is from genome assembly GCF_040802235.1 of Manis javanica. NCBI lineage: Eukaryota > Metazoa > Chordata > Mammalia > Pholidota > Manidae > Manis > Manis javanica. Next base: position 115,148,924 of record NC_133166.1, read on the forward strand.
TCACCTTGAAATTCTGTGTTGTCAAGGCCCCTGATGGCCTCCACTGCATCCTCTGCCCGCTCCATGTGTACAAAGGCATAATCTTTCACGATGTCACATTCGATGACTGGACCATACTCCTCGAACTTGGCCCGAAGCTCTTTGTTGGTACAAGTAGGGCTGATGTTGCCCACATGTAACTTTGTGGAAGTTTTGCTCTTATTCTTGCTGGCTTCCACGTTGATGTTCACCCCATGCAGTTTGTAGTGGTGCAGGTTGCGTATGGCATCCTCAGCCGCCGTCTTGTCTTCTATGTGCACAAAGCCGTAGTTCTTGATGATGTCACATTCCAGCACCTTCCCATACTGCTCGAAGAGTGAGCGGATCTCCTGCTCTGTGGCCTCCCGGGGCAGGTTTCCGATGAACAGCTTCACCATCTCGGCAGCCTGGATGAGAAGAGACAAAATTTCTAACAAAAGACCTTAGGCCCACATCAGTTTGGAGAGGGGAATCAATACTGCCATCTCTTCTCACTCTTGACCAATACTTCCAAACTTTCCCCTCTCTCACACACGCCCCACATGCACACCTCCACACAATGATAAAAGGAAAGTGGGAATAGGGAGGCCTGCTACAGTATTGGCTTTAAACCTACGATAATGGTAAGACTTCTATAATAGAAAAGCCCTTGGCAGACAAAGGGTTTGGATGTTTTCTAACGGTGATGTGCATGAGAGCATAAACGTAGGGCTGGAAGTAGTTGGCTGTTTTATCCACCGTGAGGACAGTCAGAAAACAAAGATCCAACTATTGACTGATTGGTCTGACTGCCTGAAATTATGAATTAGCTCTTCCTCTCGTAACCGAAAAAAATAGCCACCATTTCCGGAAAAGTGGGAATTATAACAGTTAAGTCTCAGGGTTTCCTTTGGAAGCAGAGAACTGGCGACTTGGGCCAGATAGCAAGGCATGAGTAGAACAGCTACTGGCGTGGGGAACGCCTCTCTCGCCGTGCCGTCCCTACGAGCTCCCACAGAACGGGGAAATGCATGGCCAGAGGAGGCTTCACACAGAAGCCAGACAACAATGTATCAGGGGCTGATGAATTCTCGAAACGGGGTTCTAATTCCTGCCTCTATGGGAAAGTTATCTCGGTGGAAACCTCGAGGTAGGAAGCCGAGCCAAGTCGGATAGAGGGCAGGGGGGTTAGAAAGCACGGTATTCTCGGGGGAGGACGTGGGGGAAGGGCTGCTTCAGGCTTACCGCGCAACGCCGAGCACCGAGGTCGGCTCTATGAGTGGTGCGGAGGCCGCGACCCCACTAGGATACCCCTGAAGCCCTAGTAAGTGAAATAAGATTTAATGGGGCAAAAGAAAGACAGCGGAGGGGCTCGGAGTCTCTCACCCGCACCGAAAATCAGCAGGGGCTCTTCCTCGCGGCGGCAGACGCTTCTCACAAAACGCTAAAATGGCGGCGACCGCAGCAGTGACTCTGGGTAGAGGGGGGGAGTGCGTCTGTCACCGGATTGGCCGGTCAATAAAGTAAAAGGCAGGCGTTCCCGCAGACCTTCCTCCTGATTGGTTATGACGAACGCCAATTACCTGAGAGGCCGGGAAGAGGTGGAAACGTCAGTAACCCCGGAGCTCTTACGCGAATACCAATGAGAACCAATCTCTCGAAGCTGGAGTCACTGATTGGGTAAGAGGTCGACGTAAGGGAGGAACCACAAACGTGGGCTTCGCCGGGGGAATTCAGCCCGCCATTAGGCGGCGGGACCTAGGACCCCGGGTGCCGGTTTTTAGCTTCATGGTGCCAATTGTGCTAAGCTTCCACATTTCGCCACTTTCACGTGCACTCCGACAGTATTCCGAAGCTCCGTTTTGCCCTGTACTCCAAACTTCTCCCTCTAAACTCCAAACACCATCCCCTCGCAAAATGCTGCGAACAATAGCTTACGCAGACCCAAAAAGACAGGTAAGGAAAATAGCAAATAGTATCCCTCAAAAAACCAACCACCTCCTTTGGCCAAAAACCCACACTGCAGTCCCCGTGGTCCCAGAGCTCCCCCTAAATTAAAACTTTTATAGGGTGTGAAAGGAACTCTGAAAACGATTAATGGGCGCAGTTTCAATTAGAGTAAAAACACTCCAAAGTCGGCTCGGTTGGGGGCTGCATTACTCAGGAGGCACTGACATTAGTTCCCTCGAGGAACCAAACTCCCGGGGTCTAAGATGATGGAAACGGCTTCTCTGGGCGACCGTGGAGATTGAGGTAACACCCGCAACAGACCCCACCCTGAGAAAGAACTGGAGAAGCAAAGTTTTGTGTTTTATTTTATTGGGCGCCATCAGCCAGAGCTTTAGGTTTAAATTCCCAGAACCGACCTTGGAGGGAAGAGCCTAATCACAACCAGCTATACAACAAAAATTCAATCAAAATGGCATTCTCGAAGAGGGTCCGGCTCCCCCATCACATTTTCTTTCGCATCCTGTCTTCTTCAGAATCCCACATTCATTGCGAAAGCAATGACCCTTTACAAGGCAACTTTTGAAAACGGAGTTAAGGTGGGATGGGCAATGCTGGATCGAAGAACTTAAAACTCGAACTAAAAATTTGATAAAAGCAGTGAATTGTAAGGAAAGGAGTGCAGATGACAGTAGAACATACTACAGTCCAAAGCAGCCCCCAAAAAGGAGTGGGGGTCATAAAGAAAGTGAAGTCAAAGTTATGGAAATGGATTTTAAAACCTGACATGACTCAAAAATCTCATGATGGAAAACTGGTCAAGACTTATTCTTAGGGTGGGAAAAGGTAAGGACCTAAAAATGTCAAAATACAACATTTACATATGTGGTGGTTGCTAATCTTGGTCCATTTTCATTGTGGAAACTGATGCTGATACAAGTAAAGACCCATAGAATCAGTGATGAAGAAAAGCAATTCCATGTTAGTCAACTGTATGTGTGCCCTTTTGAGAGGGCCAGCATAAGGAGGTAGGTGGTCCCAACTCAATCTGCACAGGGAAACTCATCTGGCATAGAAATTCTCAGCTTCTTTCAGTTTAATCTTCCGAATTTGCGTCCCAATAGCTCTTGAGATAAACTTTCTTCCAAAAATACCACAGCATATAAAATCAACTCACCCTATCAAACTAGGAATCTCTCCAAGTCCAAAGAGAAGAGACTGGGAATATTCTATCTTCTCAGGATCAGAATTCAAGACACGTTGAAGTGCGCGCGCACGCACACACACACAATCTATTTGATTTACCTTCTGAAAGCCCTCTACTCGAGGTGTTGTTTTATTTTTGTAAGCTCATCCAACTGAGTAAACCACATTTAATCATCTCCCTGCTTTTAAAAACTAATTGCAAATGGGAAAATATCAAATTCACTCTACCCAATCTGTTTCTTACCAGAAACAATCTTTTTAACAAACCTTCCTACCCCCCCACCCATGCTCCAGCACACGGATCTTTTTGTCCCAAGCTCAGACTGGAATGTTCTCTCTCCAGGTCTTTTGAGGGCCACCCCATCTGAAGATGTCCTCCAACTCCAACCCTACTTGGAACTCTATCCTATGGCTCCATGTTATTTTTCCAAATACTTACCACTTGAAATTCTATTTATTCATTTTCTACCTTCCTCCCACCCCTGCCCCAAGTAAATACTTCTCCTACAAGGACAGAGACTTTTTATTGTTCCCTACTACATCCTCAGTGTTAGAACTGCACATGGCACATGGCAGGGACTAAAATATTTGAGTAAGTTAACAAATGGGTGAATTACTGCATGAATTAACTTCTTGGTAACTAAAAGAAAAGACTTTGAAATGACTTTGGATTTTCCGTCAGTATCAACTTAAGAACATGAACACCTAGTACTTGTTGGCACCTGGTATACTTTCCAGTTTCCCTCAACCAGAAATGCAGGTGCCCCAAATCCAGGGGTTACCTACGCTCCAGCTTTTGACTGCCAGGATTACCAGCTTGAAAAATGCTTCATAATGAAGCTTTAGTAGGAAGATTTGCAGTTCAATGTTTCCAATGCTGATGTTCATTTACCCAACTATTTTACAGAGTACTAAAGCTTAATGTCTGCTCCCCTCAGAAGCCATTAAAAGTCTTCCAATTAAGCACATCTGGTCCAAATCCTCTACTTTACCACCTCAACTACAGAGAATGGGATTGAATGAGATATTTTAAAAGCACCTGGTCTGGAACACTGTAGATGCCATACTGGTGACTCTTAATTTGCTGATCAGATTACCAACCCCCTAAAAGTAAAGTAACTTGTCCACAGTCATCCAGAAAGCTGATGTACTGTCAGAGACACGCATAAATATATTCTGGCTGCAGATCTTGAAGAGATGTAAAAGCCTGGACTCAAAAGGGAAATGAGAGGCAAATCCAAATTTAGAGGAGAAACTGTTGACAGTGAAGCCTCAAATGTGGATAAGCAGCAATCTTTATTACTTTCACACCCTTGGGGTTGAATATATATAATTTATATACCTAACCAGTAACTCTGGCCCCTGGTCCACAAATGAGTTACTGGTCTAGTAACAGCTCAAATTAAAAACCAGGATTCTCCAAGGATGTTCAGAGGGAGCCACTAGGCCAATCAAGCAAGCTTCCTGGCTTCCAATTTCACAGCCAGCTATACCCTCTTAGCCTTCCCTTAATGTCTTCTTCACAGGTCTCCTACCCCTTATCTTTCTTCTCTATACCTAGAAGAATCTGACCCAGGACAATGATAGGGTTCCAAGACTGAAGGTGACCAGAATCAGTGTGGTCCAGCACCTTAAGTCAATTCTAAGTACCCCTCATTATAAACCTCCACTACCTTCACTGTTACTTCTAAGTGAGACCCTCACTCCTACATCCAAAGTCCTTTGCTCAGCTGTGTGCTCCACTAGGCCATCTCAACTGCCCCAGAACGTCCTCACTTCTACGAGACGGCCAGCATATAATGAGCAGTGACTACAAATGAAGCCCTACATTTGCCAATGTTCTCATTCAATCCTTCCAACAATATTACCAAGATTACAAGCAAAGTCCTGGGCAGTTCAAAATGGCTGGTTCAGTTTCTTGACCTGCTGCATTCCAGCCATGTGCTCTTAATAAAAGTTACTTAACGTATAACATCAACTTCCCCATTTGTAAAATAGGTTTAGAAATACCTAATGCATGTGGGTCTCGATGAAGACTAAATGAAATAAATATATGAAAAGCACTTTTAACAGTGCTTACATGTTCAATATTTGTTAGCTATTATCCCCTGGTTTTATAGAGGAAAAACTGAGGCAGAGTCCCTGATATATACAGAATCACACAGCTAAGTGGTAGAACCAAGATTCAAACTCAGGAAACCTGACTTTAGAGACAACACCCTTAGTCACTGTCAGAAATTCTCTCTATGCCCAGTTTTACAATTAAATAAATCCTGACTCCAGAAAGTGTGCTCTAACTACTGGCACTGCTCCATCCTCTCCTTCCTGACCTGCCACTTCCCTAGCAATGCTTATTAACTTTAATTGGTTTGTTGAGGAAGGTCCTGCCTCCCAGGCTATAAATTTAAGGTCAACCCAAGGGCTTAGCTACATGAACACTGTATTTCCAGATACAGTGGAATCTGTGTTTACAGACACACTATTTCAAATAATTTAGAACTGGACTTGAAATCACTTTAAGAACTTTTAGTTTTCTGGACAACTCTATATTCTACCCTTCATGATCTTTTTAAAGGTGCCCATAGAATTTGGGTGAATATAAATTCTCCACCTGCTACCCATCTCACCTTCTCTATTACCCAAATTCCAACTATATAGCATACTAGTAAATCTAAGAAACGTAGTTTCATTATGACTTCAGCCACCTCATGTTGCTTTGGGTCAACTGACTTGACACTACAAAATAACTGGAGACCAACAGTCTGTGCATGGACTTCGGCATGACGAGAAGGTAGCCTACCCACAGAGGCTAATCACTCAGTGACAGTCCCATTACCTCCAGTACAAAGGCTGGGTCCCCAGGCCTACCCCAGACAGAATGCGAAGTAAGGTCCAAACATCAGGAGAGAGCAGGCGACAAGGCTAGCATAGAAGCCTCTACATGGTCTTGTTTGAAGAGTAAACCAGGACAACTTCTCCAATGAAAGCCAAGTTGTAGAGGTAATAGATGCAAAAGTGCAAAGATCTAAAAGACAATGGGAGCCCACATTCCCCACCCATTTTCCCAAAACACACATTAAATATCTGTCCTCCCATCCATTCAACCCAAATGTTTCCAAGTTCCAGGACCCTGTAAATCAGAAATCCACAAAAAGCAAAGTATGAGTAGTGGGCTATAAGATTAACACAGGTAGCATAATTTAAATAAAAGAGGTGAGAGAATTTTTAAATAATCTTCAAGCAAAAGGAAAATGATGAAACGGTTTAGCTTTGTAGCCCTTTCTGGCTTAAACAACGAGAGGCCTGAGGGCTAAAGCAGCAAGAGGGCATCAGGACCTGGAGATGATGGGCAGTTAGGGAGATCATCTAGGCCAGGTCTCACTGAAGAACTAGGCTGCAGTAAAGAACATCAGTGCGGCCCCAAGAGCACAGTAAGCTATTTTTCACAGGGAACAAAGGGACTAGAACAGCGGCAGAACCCTCACTGGAAAGAAAGGAAGACAGAAAGCCACATTAACAAAGAAGTATTACAAATACACAGGCCACAATCACAACCCTACAATCAATCAACCCACCATTTTCCGGAGTAATAAGCAGAGCTAAGCTTATTAGCTTGGCCCTCAGATCATCCTACATTCACTGCAGAGAAATGACAAGAACCTATCAAACTAACCCCTCCCAGTCCTGCGAAAAAAAGAGCAGCAGCAAAGCACCTGAAGGCAAAGCAGTGAGCAGAAAGAAAAGCAAGGAAAAGAGCAATGGTCCCAATACCCAGAGATACACATTTATATCCACAAGTAAGAACTCATGGTTATGAAGACCATATGCTTTTGCCCTCTGGGCAGAGGGAAGAGAACATCTGGTGTAAACTACTTTGAACAGGCAAGTTCACAAGAAGCCAGCTGGAGGCATAAAGCCCACCTGAACTCCACCTGATTGACACACACCCTCCCCAAAATTGCCTTGCCCCAGCAGGCTCCCAAATTCAATCTCTAAAGCCCACTTTCCCAATGGAACATCAGTAGTTCTTCTTATCACGACACCCAAGTCTTCTACCATTCACTCATCAAGCCCAAGCCTAAGCCTCCATCTTGCCCTGGACTGGAACTGTCATATACTTTTTGCTCAGGTCCTCTCAACCCCCCGTCCCAGATTAGGAGCATAAAAACAATCTTTGATTCCTCAACCTTATTCCAACATCCCTACTTAGTTATGCTTGCACCTTACCCCTTTCCCAGAATCTGTATTTACACCTTCAAATACAAACCCAGCAAGAAAAAATATCTGGCAACCCTAACAAGAAGAGATAGGGAAAGTGATTCCCGGGTGACTATGATGGCAGAAGTTGGCAGGACACAGAAGGACACTCCATGATGTTCAACAGGCGAAATATCAGGTCTATGGCCAGAATCCCCCAGACCTGCCTCCAATCGTTTCTGCCCTTCTCCAACCACAGGGCAGTAGCAGACCACACATCACCACCCACACCACTGGCTCTTTTCCGGGTCCCAGCCCCAGCACTCACTCCAGCCCACTGCCTGAAGGATCCACTAGCTCATAAGCACCAAAGCAGCCCATTCCTTGCTTCTCACTTGAGAAGCCAAACCCCAGAACCATCCTGCTGGAGCACAGGTTGTCTCTGAACTGGAAACAAGTCAGGGAAAATGGTCAAGCATAGGCAGAGGAAAATGGGAAATAAATTCACTGCATTTTGTTGTGATTAATTCAATTTGAGGGCCAAGGAAATCCAAGCAACTTGGTCTGGACTCTCCCAGGCCTAAACATGGCGGACTAGCAGGATAATGACGAGCTAAATCCCTCTGGGCAGCAGGGAAATCATTCTAATTCCCACATGCAAACCCCTTTCCTCATCTGCCGTGGGTTCCCTGGCTGCCTTCCCTTCAGCTGTCATGTCTTCCTGGATGTCAAACTGGCTCCTCTGAAACTGAATGCAATCAAGACAATGACAACCAGGTTTCCAAACTGCAAATTGCCCCAAGTTTTATTTGTAGTCCATACAAAAGGGAAAAAAAATTAAGGTTTTCTAACACCACCTACTTGGGGAGATGGGGAATTGGGACTGTGCTGCTCAGCATTAGCTAGAACATCAGGGGTCAGTAGGGATTTGGACGTATACCAACCGACTGTCCCAACAGGAACTCAGTATCAACACAGTCTACAAAGGAACAAAGTCAGGGTCCCCTGGGCTGCTGGCACAGCTTGGTGCATAGGAAATGGTTAGGCTAACCATTTCCTGGTCTCCCTCACATCTAAAAAGAAAAAGGCGCCGCCGACCTCAGCTGTAGGTTGCTTCCCCATCCAGATGACCTTAAATATCGCGCACAAAAATAAAAGGGAGCCAGGAAAAAAAAAAACATAAAAGAAACTCCCATCCTGGGGAGATGGGAGGCAGGGGAGAGGGGAAACCGCAGATCTAGAGCCAGTAGCAAGATTTGCTGCTGAGGCGAAGGAACAAAGGTTACTGCCGAACACTCATAAGGATCATTTCCTGGGGATGGCCCACATGGTTAGAGGGAATGAAAAACCGCCAACAGGAGAGGTGTGGGCCAGTGGTTACAACCAGGGTCTGCACCCTACCCCACCTTCTCCTCTCCCCTCCCTGTGGTGCCCCATCCCAGGATGGCCCTACATGCGGCGCTGGTAGCCAGAGTGCATCTGAGCTGCCCGCAGGTAATCATTATAGGAGCCCGAATAGCGTGCGTAATCAGAATGGGCATCGGGCAGGCGACGGTAATCCAGCGAGGACTTTGTCGGCGAGCGGCGGAACGAAAGCTGCGACTCTGATAAACGGCGGTAATCAGAGAGCTCGGCTAAACGCCGGTCGGAACCATACCTAGTCGAGAGAAGAAGACAGTTGGTGAATGAGACAATTGAGGGGAGGGCTCCAGGTGGGCATGGGGGAGATGCCAATGGGATAGGGAGGGTGCGATCAGATTGGTCTCCAACAAACAAGACTTTGTCAGAAGGCTCATCACCCTATCCAGGGCAAGAAATCAAGCCTGGTTGAACTCAGTGGGAAACCAAGCGCACCACTGAAGCCCTCCCTTCTGATGTGGACAAGGTGGATTTTGATCTACATTCCCAAACCACAAACAATCCCCATCCCTGGGCCCTGCACAGAAAGACCTTGGTTTTTATCGACAGAACGGCGGATGAAAGCAAGGTCCCCAACTTCCTCCAGAGTGGACGCACCTCATACACCTTGCCTTCAGTCAGTGAGTGCCAAAGGGACTACTCTTTCAAACCCACCCCCACCAAAGCCAGGACAACCACATAACAAGCTTAAGGATACTTGAGACGGTGGGAAAGGCTATGGGGAGACAATCTTGCAGGCAGTGGCTCCAATGGCAGTTGGGCTTGCCTAGACAGGTGACACTTTTCCCAGACTGACTAGTTGGTACCACCCCAGGCTGAGCACTATGCTCCACCTGAACCCTGGTGGCCTGAGAAGCTCAGATATCACCCCCCTCGGCCTCTGGACATCCCACAGGAGTAGAGAAGACCAAGGGAGGGGCCAATTGCTCCAGTTTCCCTCCCATGCCAACCTCAGCCCCTTGCCCTAAGCCCCAGCTGGGGGCAGAGGCGGGGGGGGCATACAGTACCTTTTCGACATGGCGACAGCCTTTTTGTAGGGATCGTCGTAGCTGGCCCGGGGTGGGGAGAGGCGGGTACGCTCATAGGGCGGCGGGGTGCTGTTGGCGTTGGCAACGGCCCCCTGGGACATGGACAGGTAGGCTGCAGACGGCTGACCTGCCCCATCGTAGGCATTGCCCGGCTGGCCACGATAGGAGGCAGCAGCCTGGGGATGCTGCTGGGCAGCATAGGAAGCAGCCAATGAGGCTGACTGAGTGCGGTAAGGAGCTGCCAGGGTGGCAGAAGGCTGGGCCCCATAGGCAGCTGCAGCACCATAGGAGCCAGTGGCTGCAGCAGCTGACTGAGCCCCATAGGAGCCTGACAGGCCCATTGATGCTTGAGCCCCATAACTGTTCAGTTGGGTCTGAACAACCGGCTGGGCACCATAGGAGCCAGCCATTGGGGTAGCAGCTTGTGCAGCATAGGCAGCTGGCTGGTTGGCATAGGCAGCAGCTGTAGCTGGCTGTGCCACGTAGGTAGCAGGCTGGGAAGAGTAGGAAGCAGCCTGCTGTGCGGCATATGGGGCAGACTGGGGATTGTACGAAGCCGAGGGCTGGGCATTGTAAGAAGCTGCCTGGGCCCCATATGCTAGTGAGGAGGCCGCAGACTGGGCCCCATAGGAGGCTGCCTGGGCCCCATAGGAGCCTAGGGAGGAAGCTGCTCCCTGGGTGTTGTAGGAGGCAGCCGCACGAACTCCATAAGAGGCAGCCTGTGCGCCATAAGAAGATGGCTGGTTACCGTAGGAGGCAAGGGAGGAGCCTTGAGCCCCATAGGAGTTGAGCGAGGAAGCCGCAGCTGGCTGACCTCCATAGGAGAGGGCAGAGGCCGAAGGCTGGGCTCCACCATATGGGCCAAGCGAGGAAGCTGCAGCAGACTGGGAGCTAGGGCTAGCTAGCTGGCCCCTGTATGGGGCCCCAAGGGAGACAGAGGGCTGAGCGCGGTAAGAGGCCGCCTGGGCTGTCATGGGCTGAGTCCGATAGCCAACACCCAAAGAGGCAGAAGGCTGTGCCCTGTAGGCAGCTCCCAAAGACACTGAGGGCTGGGCCCGGTAGGTGGCTGGCTGGGCCGTCAGAGGAGCCACGTAAGAGGCTCGGGGAGGTGAACGGCGCAGGGGGCTGCGGTCGCGACCAAAGAAAGGTGGTGTGGGCTGACGGGCTTGCCCATCAAAGCCACCAGTGCTGTTGCCAAAAGCCTGCTGGTAGTCGAAGGTGGCAGAGAAGCCACCAGTTCCAGGGAATGCCGTATCCCCAGCCCCTGGTTTCTTGGTCTTGTCCCCAGACTGGATAGCCAGGCCAGGCCCCTTCTTCTGACCCTTGGTTGAGAGTTCCACGTTGATGCGCTTGCCCTTCACTTCTTTGCCGTTGAGCTGCGCGATGGCGGCTTTGGCATCTGCTTCCTTCTCCATGTGAACAAACGCGTAGTCTGATAAAGCAGCAGACAGAGGGTTAGCAATTAGGGGGGCAGGGCATGCTACCCAATGGGTCCCAAATTGGACACACAACAGCACCCAGCTGTTGTCAACTTCCTCCAGGCCTCCAAACCCTCCTTCTCCAGGAGTATGTCATAAAATGTGGCTCCCATATTAGCAAAGCTTCTGACTATCCCAAGCAGTCACCTTTGCCTATGGCCTTCTCCCTATTCTTCCCTTTCCCCCTGTCACCTCACACAACTTCCTGGTGAGAGAAGGAAGAGCTAAGATGAACTGCAACACAGAACAGAAATCTTCACAGCTCCTGTAAGCATAAACCAGCAGACAAAATGCAGAAAGGGTTCCTGGATCAATTATTCAGTGTTCTCTAACCCAAGGTCACCAAACACTACTGCTCACCTTTGAGGCTTAACTCTAAAAACACTGGAAATGACATGTCTTGGCATGACCCATGTCTCAGCCCAGGCTCCAATTAAGGCAAAAGGACTAGCCTGCAAGGCAAAGTTCACAAAATTCCTCCAATATGACCTTCCCTTTCTCATCATACCACTTTTTTCCAATTTTCCAAAGCACTTCCACGCACTGCATCTCTTTGGAGCCTCACAACAATCCTTTGAGACAGGCAGAACAGAGGATCATTATTCTCATTTTACAAGAGGCAAACATACTCAGAGAATTTATACAGCTTGCCCCAAATCAAGATGTGTTAGAGCCAGGAACAGAATACCAGCTCTTCCACACCTCATCACTACACCAGTCTATCCCTGAGAATTCAACGTAGAAGGCAAGACTGCCATATGACTAGAAATTTAAGCTTAGAAAGGGAGATGCTGGAATGGAAACTGAGCCTCCTGACTTGAGTTCAGGCCCAAGCCTCCCCTCCCCCAGGCTACATTACATCCTCCACTGGTTCTCTTTCAAAAGAGGTATGCCTTACCGGCTTGCACTTCTTTCACAGAACAGGCCATTTCTCAGGACAGATTTGGTTTCTCAGCTTCAAGGTGAGAAGTTGCAATTACTGCAGCTAGAAAGCTCTGCTAAGTAGTTTACCCGAGGTCCTCACTCAGGACCTAAATGAGCAGTGGTGGGATAGGCTCTAAATAGAATGTTGACCTCTAAGTCCTACTCATTTACCACACAGAATGAGACAATTTTAGGAGGGGGAGGGGTGGGAAGAAGAAATTCTTGTTCATGCCCAAACTTACATGTAAACCACAATGGTGTAAGCAAGATCTGAAAAACAGTAAGCTCAGGATTGTGGGAAATAAGGCCATGCATTTAACCCCATCTGGACCTGTGGCTTCTTTAAGATACAGTCTAAGTACAAGGACCCCATTTCACTTCTCAGTTTAGGAAATGAACTATCTGGATGAAATTACTAAGGTTCCCTTCTTTAAGATAAATCCTTTTAAATAGCCTCTAAACAAGTGTTTTAATTTCTGGAAACTTTCACACTGAGATGCCCTCTCTAGCTGCTCTTATAGAGCAAGTCATTTTCCTGGATGTGAGGCAATGCCACCAACCCAACTCTCATATAAATGAGAATGAAATATAATCACCAGGCAGAAGTCAGAAATAAGATAGAGCACAAAGAATGCTGGGTAAGAGCTAAAAAACCTGAACTATAGATCCAGCTATCACTGACTTCAAATGAGAAAATAAAAGTACCTTATAAAGTAAAAATAACTATATAATGGTAAGGAATTATTACTGCTCAATCCTAGGAATAACCACAGGCTTATTTCCCTACAGAATATTATCTTTCATCTCTAATAAAACACAAGAGATACAACACTATTTGTACATGCAAATTTGGAGCCTGCCAGAGATGACAAAGTAACAAAATGAACTGTTACAACTCTCAGTCCTCACACCCCATGGCCAGAACCTGATTACTTATCTACCAATTATGAAAAGCAAAAGTGTTTGTTTGGCCTGGCCACAGGGCACTGTAACTGTCCTGTGATCTCTCACCTCCCCTTTGAGTGGAGTGGTAAATTGCTGGGAGGGGGAGATCTCTTTAAAACCAGAGGCTGAGCTGATCCCCCTGGGAATGGCAAAACCCCATGGAAATTCAATGAAATGGCAAACAGAGAGCAAGCTTGTAGGAAGATTAAGAGGAAGGGGGGAAATAGTTCACATTATATTCCTGGCTAACCTGACTAAAGCAAGCTAGGGAAAAACACCTAGTTAGGGAAAATAAAAAACCTTCAATGGGTTTATAAGAGCAACAGGACGTCCCATTGTCTTCATCCTAATATTTAGCCGGGTTTTATTGAGACAAAGGTGTGAAATTTTAAAATTGAGATTTCACGTGTACAATTCAAATAATGGCCCAGATGAGCTACATAACTGATTTTTAAAAAAGCAGCAGCAGCCATCAGATACAATTATGACCTATTTATATCATGCAGTTCCTAAACCTGGTATTGGAGGCAAGTGTGAATTACATAGGAGGGAAGCTGACCCAATCGATTCAGGGCTAACTAACCACATCACAGTGAACAGCCAAACCCAGACCTATAGCCCTGTAAAAGATGCCCAGGAACATAACTCTCAGAGCAATAAAGAAAAACCAGAGATCTAGAAATCTTCAGGAACCCACCTGCCCTGGAGAGAGAGTTCAAGAAACAGTGACCTCTGAAGGAAATCCACAGTAGTTAAAGGGACCAGCAAGCAATGTTTTATAGAACTCTCTGAATGGTCTGGTAGCCTCCCAATTCCTTCAGTACCAAAGTTAAGAGAACCCAGAAAATGGGTTTTCCTATCCAGAGAAAAGTAAAAAACCTCTAACTTGAAACTACAGAGCTGTGTATAGTAGGAGGAAAGAATGGCCACCCACAACAAAGTAAATTTTTTTTCCTCTTTTGCCTTTCAGACCTCCCCTTAAGTCTAAATGGTTCCTAAGGCTGTCAGCAACTCTCGTACTTCTTTGAACACCCAATAGAATGTAGCTGTGGACAGTGGTTACAATCCACTGTTGCTATAGAGACTTTTGCTCTACAAATCAAATCATATCTAAGCCTGGGGTAACCAAGCAACTATGTTAAAAAAAAAAAAAACAGAACAGAACAGAATGCAATGGCAAACTATTTTATCTCCCCAAGAAATAAAACAGAACTGGTTGTCCTGTGCAGTGCCAAGCTTCTGTACTTTTCAAAAACCTGACAGTCAACAGGAGGCTGGAGCCTCAGCCTCAATCCAATGCCCATTCCCAGCCCAAGAAATGAGTAAGTTATTCATAGAACCAGAGCCAGTCTCTTCTACTACATTCCCAACTTTAAGAACCTCACTTTCCTTCAACCCGAGATAGAAAGGCATTAGTGAAGGACCTGATGCTCAAATCTTTCCCACAATCCCTTACATCAAAGTATATCAGAAGCTCTTTTACGTAACAGCATAACTACAAATAACAGCTGACCATCACTCTCTAGGGAAGTCAGTGTATTTCTGCTAATCAGTTGTATACAAAAAGGAAAAAATGCACAAAATTTTGTCCTCAAGAAGAGCCAGCCAGGCATTCTAAAAACCACATGTAGTTATACACTTCACCCCGCCTCCCACTGTCCCTTGGTGTTGGTCCTGAGCAACTTCAGGCAAATTTTCAGCTTTCTCAACCCCCTCAAAGTAAGCTTCTTGACCAAGGAGTTTCAGAGACTGAACCTCAGATGCTAGCTTCTAGATTTTCAATCTACTAGCCAGCCTAAGAGCTACAAAAGAAACATGGTTAAGTCAATTAAACACAGAACTCTGAGTCATGTACCCCCATCCATTTCCTGGCCAGGTGCATTATCCGAGGCCCTTTCCACTTTTAGTCTAAACAAAAGCAAAAATCCATGCACCACACAGCCTGCCTCAGAGCACCCAGCAGGAAAGTTCGAACAGTTGGGGACTTGCATAACCTGAGTTGAGGAAAATAGGATGTAGGTAGTATCAATGCAGAACAAGGAATTGCTCCTTGCAGTGGAGAATACAACCCTTTACACTTCCCCCAGCTGCAGAAAGGACAAAGAATGGCCCAAAATATGTGCCTTTCCAGAACAGCAAGTATCTTGGTGGAAACAAATCAACACCTGAACCCACATTTATTTCCCATCCTCAAAACTTCTCACATAGGATACGAGCAGGTATGAATCCAACACCAGGACCAGGGCATCAGATACTCCCAAGGTTGCATTCTTGAAAATGGCAGGGCAAAGTTAACCCAAGTGGAACAGAGAATAACCACATACACAAGTACTATCCCACCAAATCTTGCCAACATAAAAGAAAAACAATTTTGAAGACAACACAGATTATGAAAAAATCTCAATGGGATCCCAATAAAGAAGTCGGGCCTAAATTACGGTGGTATTATGTATTTCTCCAAGAAAAGGCAAACTAGGGATCTGCCCTGAGGATCAGACTACTCAAGCAAAGACAAGCTACTAAGTAAATCTGTTTAGCCAATGTTTAGCGAAGACCTCTCACACGCCCCTCCCCACATCCCCCTCAGCCGCAGAGTATGCTCCTTTGCAAAATCATCAAGCTTATGAAATGACACTGCCCTGGGCCACGGGCTTGGCAAGTGAAAGCTACGGAGAAGGCGACCTTCAGAAAACAAGGTCCTTCCAAATGCGAAAGGTCGTCGGGGTTCCAGTTTATAAAGGTAAAATAGAGCCTAAAGAAAATGATCCAAGTTTGAGAGTTGAAAAGCGCAGAGTGCCACGCCTAACCCACCTAAATACACTGAAAGGCCAAAATGGTTCGGAAGGGGTCCCTTCTGCACCCACGAGTAACTGTACCCGTGAGTGGACCCATACCACACAATACTAAAATATCCCAGCCCGAGAAACGTCCAAGGGCCCCGTTACCTTCCGCTCGGGAGCATTCATCGGGAGGGAACATGAGGGTGGCCTTGGGGCATCAGCCCCCACCTTTTCCCTCTTCCCTTGCTCTGACCGACGTCTGGAGAGTAAGTGGGGAAGTGGCGAAATCTTCCCCGCTCCACGATCCGGCTTGTGCCCGTCACTTCCCAATTTCCGCTCGGTGCCAGGCCCAGGAGATCAGAGGAAGGCGCGCCCCCGGCCTTTCCCGGTATACTCCCAAGTCTTTCAGGCGCGTCCCGGCCCCGTAGCTCGGTTCACATAGGTCACCGCACCCACCCAGAGCCGCTTCCTCCCATTTGGTAATGCTGCCTAAACCGCAGGGGAGGAGGGTGGCTCTACCCAACGCGCCCCCAACACCTTCGGCCTTGCTCCCGCGGGCTTACCCCCACCCCCCACCGCGCAGTGACAGACCCCCGGGAAAGGGGCGTAGCTAACAAGCAGAGTGCCCAGCGCGCGCGCGCGCCCCCGTCCCCGCGCCCCCCGCGCGCGCCTCCGCGTTACCTTTCACCACGTCACATTCGATGACGCGTCCGCGACGCTCGAAGAGGCTGCGCAATTCCTGGCTCGTGCACGCAGCCGACACGTTGCCCACGAAAATCTTCCAAGTGTTAAGAGGCCGTGGGCGCGACATCTCTACTACGAGCGCGCGCCCCGGTCGAAGCTCGTGGCCGTGCAGAGCCTCGATGGCGCGCAGCGCGCCCGCATTCTCGCGCATGTGCACGAAGGCGAACTGTTTCATGACGGCGCAGCTCATGACCGTGCCGTAGGGCGCGAAGAGGGCTGCCAGCTCCTCCGGCGTCGTATCCGCCCCATCGACGTTTCCTACGAATATCTTCATTTTGCCGCCGCAGCCGCCTTCCCGGAGAGCCGGGACCGCTCGTCCAACGACAGGCAACACGTCCGACCGGCCAGCAGTTCTCCCCAGGAATGGCTGGCGACTGAGAACCCCGCCGCGCAGGCGCTCTGACCTAGCCAATCGGGGCCCTCATCCCGCGCGTCCTGCAGCCAATCAGAAAAGCTTAGAGAAGATGCACTCAGGCGCAGCCAATCCTAGAGGGCCTGGAGCCCGCTCGTTAGCGAAGGGGGTGGGAAAGGAACGACGGCGCGCGACCAACCGCCACTGCCGGGGGGAGGGGGAGAAGGATTGGAGAAGAGGGTAGGCGCGGGGAGGGCTGGCGGCGGAGAGGCCTAGTCGGTGAGGCGGCCTATGGCTCGGGTGGGGCCGGGACCCATGGGCCCCAAGGAAAAACTTTGTTCATTCGGAAGTCCGAGCTCCTCCTATTCTGGCATCCACAGGAAGGCCGCGCCTGGCAGGAGGAACTAGGACAAACGCCTTCAGTGAGCAAACACTCGCCTCCCGGGACTGCCACCTCCGGGACGGTGCTGGGCGGTCTGAGGGGACCTGAGGCGTCTGCCTGGAGAAACCCTCATGCCAGTAATTCGTTGCCCGAGATTGCTGAGGTCCTTGCAGACGCTGGAGGCAGGGAAAAGTCAGAGAGGGTCTCTGCCTTTAATGGAATTCTCAATTGAGGAATAATAAGATGTATCTCTTCTGTATGTTTAAAATATTCCACAATAAAAAATTTTAAAGAGAAAATTAGGTCAAAAGAATGATCCTTGAGGTTGAGGGGCGAAAGTTGAGCCTGTAAAAAAAAACTTTATAAAGGGGGAAAATTTTTTCAAAACCCAACAGATGTATGTAAATAAGATCTTGTTTGGCAGAAGACACCGAAAATAAACACGTGACAAACTCAGAACTATTTGCCTACATGTTCATTCTACGAATTTTATTGAGCACCTACCATGTGGGCATCAGCAATGATATGAAAGTGAACAGTGTTAAAAATCCCCACCTTCTTGGAGCTGATACTGTGGTGGCCACAGGTAATTAAATAAAACATATAGCCTGTTAGATGGTGATAAAGACTTGAAGTAAGAGCGGGAGCAAGCAAGCCACCTTCTTGGGGAATCATTCTAGCCAGGAAGTACTAATCAAAAAGCCCAGGAGCAGGAGCATGTCTGCCTGTTCAAAGAACAGCAAAGAGCCTATAAGGCTGGAGGCAGGAACAGAGTGAATAATAAAAGCATAGGGTTGGGAGGGAGGTGTAGCATCTTATTGGCTATTGAAATTACTCTAGCTTTCATTCTTACGCTGGAAGTCTGTGGAGAGCAGGGGACAGTGGGGCTCGTCTGATAGGACTTATCTTTCATAGTTTTATAAGTATCATTCTGGCTGCTATTGAAATGGGCAAAAACAGAAAAACAGTTGTTGCTTCGGAACAATTACCTCTACAGCAAAAATTAAGGAGAGAGCTGATGATAAGAATCAAGGTGACCACAGTAGAATTCTGGGGAAGTGGTCAGATTTGGATGTAGTTTGACAGTAGAACTATACACCATATGTGATTGGTTGTGAGTTGTGAGGGAAAGAAGACACCAAGCAACTAGAAGCATGAAATTGCCATTTACAGAGATGGGAAACATTGCAGTAGAAACAGATTTTCTGTGAAGGACCAGAAATCCAGTTTTGGACATAAGTTTGAGATGCCTCTAAGTCACCCAAGTGGGACACCAGTGATACACACACGCACACACATATGGAGACACCAATAGATATATGTCTGGAGTTCAGGGCAGAGGTCTGCGCTGATGATAAAAGTCTGGGAGTCTAAAGAGTTAATAGACTGCTTTTTATAAAGAACTCTTACAAATTAATACCAAAAAAAAATGAGATAATTGTGCCAAGTATGGGAACTGGCAATTTTATAGGAAAAGAAGTGCAAATGGACAGTGAACAAGAAACTTCATTGGTAGTCAGGGAAATGCAATTTCCTGACACAATGAGAACATTTTCACCCCTTTGGTTTGCAAAAAATTGAAATATTTATATCTGTTGCTGGTCAGGCTGTGAGGAGTGCACGCAGATATTGCTGATGATAGTGTGGACTCTACATCCTTACTATTCTGACAGTATCAAAACTTTAAATGAGGTGAGCTTTTAATATAATGAACATACTTTGGAAATCTAGCACACGGAAAACTCATCAATAAAGATATTGGTAGAAATGTATTTATTGTGGCGTTTGTAGCAGCAATCAGTGGAAGCAACCTGAATGTCCAGAAATAAAGGAATTAGGTTTTGCCTTATGATGGGATATTATGTTGCTCTTAAAGATAGTTCAGAATTTATTGATATGGAAGGATGATCATAATTCAAAAGGGAAAATATAATGTAATTGTATAATGTTACATTTTTCTAAGCTATAGGGGGAGAAACGCTCCATATAAGTGCATATATTTTTTTCAGCATAGAGAAATAACACTGGTTACCTCAAGGAGATGAAATGGGGGTTAATTTTTTTTATACTTTTCTATAGCAATAGACTTTTAACAATGAGCATCTAATTCTCTCATAATTAAAAAGAAAGTACATTTTAAGGTGGAAAACGGGCACCACTTTGATTCCACTCTGATAACTTCACAAATCCAAACTGCTGGCAGAATTCCCAGAGCAGGTGTCATCAGCAAGTCCCTAGTCACCCGGCAAGTATAGTCATTTTAAAGGTATAATGGGGAGAGTTCCATGTTTGTTCCAGTAATGCTGGTAGGGTTTGAATCAGAACCCTGGGCAACAGCAATATAATGTGAAACCTGTATGTACTTTTTTCTGGTATCTACTTTGAAAAACAAAAAGAAACAAGTAAAATTAACTTTAACAATATGTTCTATCCAACCCAAAATATCTAAAAAACTATCATTTCATCATATAATCAACATAAAAATTATTAAGATGTTTTATGTACTTTTCCTTATACTAAGTCTTTGAAATTTCATTATGCATTGCAGACTTACAGCACACCTCAGTTTGGACTAGCCCATTTCAAGTGTTCAGCAGCCACATGTGGTCAATGGCTGCCATGTTGGCTAGTGTACTTTTAGCCTTCCTCTTGAAGTGGCCTTTACATCCCGAAGAGACAGACTTTGGAAAAGCAGAACTTCAACATCAGGGATGAATCTGATTTTTAAAAACAGTCCCATATTCTTCAAAGCCAAGTGTGGGAAATGAGGGTGAGCAGGAAGATCAAGCTCAGAAATATCCATCAACAAATAATGTCAAAGCTGCAAAGAATTCTTTAAGATGAACCAGGCCAAGTTAGGCCGATCACTTTATAGATGAGAGATCCACTCAGAGCTGGAGAAGAGAAAGGAGTTGCCCACCATCAAGGTGGTGGTAGAACTGGGCTACTTTAGTGCTCTTTCCATCACCCCAGGCAAGGAGTTAGATTATTAGATCCATGTTCAAATCGTGGCTTGCCAGTTGTGTGAACTGGAGCATGTTTCTTCACAGCTGTAAGCATCACCTCCTTCACTTATAAGACCATTGGCCTTACTATCAGGATTTCTGGGTTTGGTTTTCTTTTTAAATAAGTCTTTGTGCCTCTGGGAAAATCACAGAACATAATATTTACCATTCTAAGCATTTTTAAGGATAGAGTTCTGTGGCATAAAGTACACTCACATTGCTGTACAACCAACACCACACTATGTGTCCAGAACACTTTCATCTTCCCTATCTAAAACTCTGCACCCATTAAACACTGATTTCCCATTGCCCTCTCTCCTCAGTCCCTGGAAACCATCAATCATCTTCCTGTCTTTGTGAATTTGACTAGTCTAGGTTCCTGATAAAAATGGACTTGTACAAGTAGTTGTCCTTTTGTAACTGGTTTACTCATTTAGCATAATGTCTTCAAGGTTCATCCATGCTATAGAATGCATCAGAATTTCCTTCCTCTTTAAGGGTTAGAAATATTCCATTGAATGTATACACTACGTTTTGTTTACCCATTCATCAATAGACATTTGGGTTTCTTCCACCTTTTGACTATTGTAAATAATGCTGCTCTGAATGAGGGAGCACCCTATCTATTTGAGTCCCTGTTTTCACTTCCTCTGAGTATATACTTAGAAGTGAAATTGCTTGATTTTGTTTTTAATTAAAGCATAATTCATAATACAATGACAATCACTTTTTTTGTGTACAGTTCTTTGAGTTTCAACAAATGTATACAGTCACATAACCACCACCACAATCAAAATATAGACAGTTCCATCACCCTGAAAAGTTTTCTTATGCTGTTCCCTTAAGTCAGCCTTCCCCCACCCTCCAGGCCCTGGCAAATCTGGATCTGTTTTCTTACTATGCCTGTAATTTTGTCTTTTCCAAAATGTCATGTAAATGGAGTCATTCAGTATATGGCTGTTTGAATCTAGCTTCTTTCACTTAGCCTAATTCATCTGACAGTCATCAGTGTCCTTGCCTGTATCAGTGGTTAGCTCCTTTCCAACAGTGATTTACATGTATGGATGTACCACAGTTTGTTTTTCCATTCCCCAGTTGGAGGCCATTGTGGATTGTTTCCAATTTTTGGCAATTATGACTAAAGCTTGCATATAGGTATCTGTGCAAACAAAAGTTTTCATTTCTCTTGGTATATACATATGAACTATAAGGTCATTCTGAGCATTCTGAACAAGGTATAATAAAGTGTTTAACACCCTATGAGGCACATAGTAAAAAGTTCAATAAACGGAGCTATTAGAAAAGTTTGTTACAGATGTTTATTGTAAGTCAAATCAAAAGAACCTATAGTATCTCAACTAGAATTTTATTAAGCACCTACTATCTGCCAGGCATTCTTCTAGTTTCTGAACAACGTTCAGTTAGAATTTTAACATCCTGTATGTTTTAAAGACAAAAATAGAAATCATCTCTCTGTTTTCACAATACCTCATACCCACAAATTGACTCTACTTCTCTGACAACGACGCTAGACTTTCCCTGATGCTTGCCCTCTCCCCATGTTGTAGCCCAGTGACATACCTGGCCCATCATGGCTGCTCCAAATGGCCTTAACTGGAATAAAAAGGAGAACTAAAAGGAAAGACATGTCTTTTTTTTTCTTTTTTTTTTATTATTAAGGTATCATTGATATACAATCTTGTGGTTTCATATGAGCAACATTGTGGTTACTACATTCTCTCCCATTATCAAGTCCCCCCCACATACCCCATTACAGTCACTGAAGGAAATATATTTTAACGAACTATGTCTTCTGGTCAGCTACAGATGCAGACTGATATACAGAGGCTCTGCTTTGGCAGCTCAAATAGGACGACTGCCATGACCACTGATGATATTATTCTCCAAAATGGTGAACGATTCTCAGTAATCTTCTAAACCAAACAAAGAGCAGAAAAATCCAGTGCACATTAAGACTGCATCAAAAGCACTCTGTTGTTGATAAATAAAATTATTAATAAATGAAGTATATTAGATTCTAATTATAAATATGTTTTTCACCTACAAGGATACCTGGCAGGACATTTGAAAGTTGTACAGGATATGGGACAGTTCTTCATTATGCCAGACTGTCCTGCACATAGCAAGCTGGCAAGGATCCCTAGCTTCCCCCAGGAAGCACCTCGCCACCACCCTACCCCAGCCCAGCATTATCACAGCCAGAAAAATCTCCCTCACAAACTCTCAAAAGTTGCCCAAGGGGCAGCAGCACCCCCATTAAGAACCACTAATCTAAACCAAAGTTTGTAAACTTGCAGTAAACTTAAGATAACTTTGAGTTAATTTTGGGTAAAAACCAATTTATGAAATAAAGCAATCCGATAGGAAAAGTCCTTATCTTTTTACAATGAATGGAAGGAAACTTTAGAGAGAAATTCTGTCCTATAAACTAGAGAACAGAGCCCAGTCAAATTTACTTTTGACACCTTTGCCTCAGTTAATTGTATGAACAAACCAGTAGTTATTTGATTTTATAGTTCATTCTAATGGGTCAAAGATACCAGGTCCTAATCCTTGGAATCTGGAAATGTTACCTTCATTGGAAAAAGGGTCAATGTAGATGTGATGAATTTAAGGATCTTGAGATGCGGGCATTATCCCGGATTACTCAAGTAGACCCTAAATGCAAGTGCATGTATCCTTGAAAGAGGGAGGAAGAGGGAGATTTGGTACAAACAGGGGAGAAGGTGATGGGGGAACAGAGCAAAGAGATAGTTGAAGATGTTGGCCTTGAAGGTTGGAGTGATGTGGCCCCAAGTCAAGGAATGCCAGTGGTCACCTGAGGTTGGAAGAGGCAAGGAATGGATTTTTCCTAGAGCCTATGGAGAGAGTATGGCTCAACTGACACCTTGGTTTCAGCTCAGTGATACTAGTTTTGAGCGTCTAGCTTCCAGAAATATGAGAGAGTAAAGTTCTGTGGTTTTAAGCCACCCAGTTTGTGGTAATTTATTACAGCAGCTGCAAGAAACGAACACAGCCGTGACTATGTTTTCTTAACAACACAGATGCAGTCATTTTCACAGCATGGACTTTTATCATTTTGTTCCATAGATGTTCTTGCCTGATAAAGGGTAAGTGCTTCCCCCCTCTCAGCCTCCTTATCTTGTGAACTAATTAATGTCTTACTTGCTTTGGCCACTATTCATCAGGACTCTTTACTTGCAGCAGAATTCATCCTAATACATAATTCAACAGACAGTATCAAGACTGCAGATAATAAACAGCGATACTGTCATGCTGTCTAAAATTATGGAGGTAAATCCCAGAAGAAATGACCACAGTTGAAAACAGTTGCCTCTAGGAAATGGATTTCGGAAGAGATGGGGAGGGGACTGGCATTTTTCTTTAGGTGCCTAGTAGTACTATTTGACTTTTTAAAGTATGCACATATATTACTTAGATAAAAATATAAATAAAATTTAAAGTACTTTGAACAATCTTAGTGAAAATAAAATTTTTCTAAAGTGTTCTAAAAGAATACAATGAGTATTTGAAAAACCTAATTTAATTTTTAAAGTACTCTACAAAGCTCATTATCAAATGAGACAAGATTGAAGAACATTTACATTCTGCCAATCTCAGAATTAGGGAACAAAATGATCAGAAAAATGGGGGAAAGTTCTTACTTTATATTAATATAGATCCCATCTTCTTGTAATGACTAAGAAGCAACAGAAAGCTTCCTGACATGGTCACAGGTTTTCCCCTAACACTGAATGAATGAATGAATGAATGAATGAATGAATGAATGAATGATAAAATAGTAATAGTTACCACTGAACAATTACTAAATCTGCTAGGTGCTGTTCTTTGCATGGGCAATCTTATTTGATTATCACCCTAGGCCTGTGAGATTGGCTTATTGTAGCCCCCATTTCACAGACAAGGCTAAGAAGCATTGCTCAAGGTCACATAGCTGGAAAGTAAATAGGTCTGAGATCTGAACCCAAAGACCAGCTTGTTACTACAAAATTTCCCCTAGATAGAGGCATAAGAAAGATTATTAAATGTGGCTGTACCTAGAACACAAATGCAGCACTGATGACACTAACAAGGAATACATCTATATATGTAAAGATATTCATTTGTGGCAAATACATTTTCAAAGCCAGAAAAAGATTTGCCATTAAAATGTCTTTAGAATTATGGCCAGAAAAAGAAAAGCCAACTTCTCGTAGATTACTTGGGTTTAATCTAATCAAACAGTGAAGAAAAAATCTATACAATATTCATTACTTAAATCAGGTGATAAAATTAAGAGGTTATGAAAACTAGCCTTACAGGCTTCCTTTGAATTTAGGGGTCATGGTTTCTAAAGCCAACGCCATCTGTAGGGTTTGGCCTTGTTGTTTCCCATTATGACAACGATTTAGAAAAGACCCAGCAGGTACACTCCTTGCGTAGGAAGAATGGCCCTGGACACATGCAGCCCCAGAGATAAACCGCCTGGCCCGGGGAGTACGACCCAACTTCTCTGCAGCTGAAGAAAGCTGTTCCCTGAGTGGATAATCTAAATACTGGGAAGGATTAGAATGAAGAGGAAAATGATGAATGCGCCTCACAGTAGTAATACTTCTGTTGTAGATTCACAAGTAGAATTTTGTCACATTTGGGGAAATTTGAATATATTTGGTATTTAAAGTATGTGTAATGTTAAAGAAATGTTGACATATTAGAGAATCTGACAGATCAGTCCTGGTGTTCTAATTTAAAAAGTGTAAGTAAGAAATTGATTTTGTAAGCATGAATATTACATGATTCTACTTCTTTGAGATCCCTGGAACAGGGGAAAATGGAGAACTGGTGTTTAATGGGGACAGAGTTTCGGATGCAGGAAGATGAAAACATTCTGGAGCTGGATGGTGGTGTTGGTTGTGCAATGTGAATGTACTTAATGCCACAGAAATAGGCACTTAAAATGGTTAAAATAGTAACTTTTATATTAGGTATATTTTGCCACAATTTAAGGAGAAATTGATTTTAGATGCTAAAAATCAGTGGGCAAAAAAATTGATATGAAGTAGGATATTTATTTACATAGTCTCCGAGTAGCTCTCCACAAGCTATTAACTAGTAGCAAAGGGAAAAATCCTAAGGTTACAGTGAAGAAACTCAGAAGACCCCACCTCACCAAGTGATCCCAGCAAATCCCACCAGCAGTGAGATATGCCAACGTGATATACTGAGAAAGGCACTAACTACTTCCCTACTGTGGTATTTAAGCCAAAAACACATAACCTCAACCTAATCCCAAGAAAACACAGACAAGCCCAACTGAAAGACATTCTACAAGATAACTGATGAGCACTCCTAGGTGTCAAGACAAGGGAGTGCAGACAAGGAAAGTCTGGGGAACTGTCCCAGGTTGGAGGACACCAAGCAGACAAGACAGTGAAAAGCAAAGTGCCATCCTGGACTGGATCCCAAAACAGAAAGTGATTATCAGCAGTGAAACTGGCAAAATTTGAGTAAGGTCTGCAGTTCAGTTACTAGTATTGTCTCAAAGCTAATTAACTGGTTTTGATAACTGCACTGTATTTATATAAATTAACATTAGTGAGAGTGGGTGAAGAGCATGGTGAACTCTTTACTGTTTCTATGCAAATGATTTTTAAATACTGAGATAAAATTCACATACCATAGAATTCACCCTTTCAGTGTACATTCAGTGGGTTTTGGTATATTCACAGGGTTGTACAGCCACCAGAACATTTTAGTCACCCCCAAAAGAAACCCTGAACTCTTTGGCTGTCACTTCCATGCCCTGCTTTCCCCAGACCCTGGTAACCACTAATCTGTCTGACTCGGGATTTGCATATTCTGGATACTTTGTATAAATGAACCATACAACTATATGGCTCTTGTGTCTGGCCTCTTTCACTTAGCATAATGTTCTCAAGATTCATTCACATTGCAACTTTTTGGTTAATCTAAAATAATTTCAAAACATAAAACTTTTAAAATTAATTTTAGGGTTGTGATATTTAGCTAAAATGTATATTTATTTTTATAAGTTTATAAACGGTAGTAGAATAATTTCATGATTATTTATAAATTTAAGATTTACCAGGAAGTATGTTGGGAAGTTTATATTTCAGCCAAGCATCTATGGTATTTAAGAAAATTAAATGTATTAAATATGCAAAATCAATTTTTAAAATTTTGAGGGAAATTAAGTTGCACATGGGTATGATTCTTTAGCACCCAACCTTAGTTTTATCAAAGAAAAGGTAAAGATAATAGTTCTTATATTACTAGATTTGTAAAGAGAATAATACTTCTTGTAATTTGAATTTAAAGCCTTAAGGAAAACTAGGAAATGTATTCTGTTAATAAAATTGATTCATAATTATATTAGTTTTTTGTGGCTGCTATAACAAATTACCACAAACTGTGTGGCTTAAGACAGAAATTTATTCTCTCACAATTCTGGAGGCCAGAAGTCCAAAATGAGCACTGGGCTGAAGTCTAGATGTCAGCAGGGCCTTGCTCCTAAGGGAAAATATGTGTTCTTTGCCTCTTCCAGACAGCTTCCAATGACTGCTGGCGTTCCTAGGCTGTGGCTGCATCACTCCAATCTTTAAAGTCAGCATCTTCAAATCTCTCTGCTGGCTTCCCACTGCCTTCTTAGTGTATGACCTTCAAAACTCCCTCTGCCTCCTTCTTATAAGGATACATGTACTTGCATTTAGCACCCATCCAGATAATCCAGGATAATCTCATCTCAAAACCTTGAATTTAATCACATCTGCAAACACCCTTTTTCCAAATAGGGTTAACATTTACAGCTTCTGGGGACTGGGACCTGATAACTTTGAGGGCCATTATCAGCCTCTCAGGAATTAAAAAAAAAAGGAATCAGTAATAGTCTTTTCTGTGCACCACTACTGCTAATGTGCATCATAACCACGGTGACCGGACTCTCCTGCTGGAATTGCTAATGGTATTATTAGGCAGTGAGACCAAGGCAATTCAGAGTACTTTCCTCTTGGCACTCTCAGGTAAACGGTGCTTCCCTCACCACGTTTTCAGGTGTAATCTCTTCTGTCTCTGGCTAAGATACAGCAAGCTCTTTTTGGAAATAAGTGACATATGCATTTAAATTAGAAGTGGAGTCTTTGGGGTCTGGAAGATGGTCCTGATCTCTACTCCTACACCAGCATACGGAGCAGCAGGCAGGAAGATTCCAGGCCCTGAGCTAACCATTTTTTAAAAGTTGAGATGACTAGTTCTCGAGCCTTAGTGTGTTTCAAAATAACAGTTTTCTAGGCTTTGTTCACAGAGTTTGTGATTCAGTGCATCTGGATTGAAGCCCCAGAATTTGCAGCCACTGGTAGTGGAAAAGTTGAAGACAGGAAGAACAAGGAAAAGGGTTTTGAGAAGGCGGAGTGCCACTAGCCTTCACACCAGGGGCCCCTTCGGAAACAGCCCCGCCTCTTCCAAGGACCCCCATCTGCAACCAGGAGTCCTTAAGGGGCTCTGCCACTGCTCTGAAGAGGGACTCCAACTGGGCCCCTCTGCTGGATAGAAGGTCTCCTACTTGGGAAAACAGAAGTTTCCTTAAATGTTGGAAGCTCAGCAAACCCACAATGTGGAATGTTAGATTGAATGGACTGCCAGAAGGGGAAAACCCAGGGGGAAGAGGGCCAAAGAGACATGAGTTCCTGGAGACGGGGATAATGAGGCTGGGTGCTGGGCCACTGAGAAAGCAGCTGAGGCAAAGGAAAAATAATACATGGCAGCTGAGAGAACAGGGGGCAGAAGAAAGCATCTGGTTCCCTGAAATGCAATGCACAACCACTGGAGTGACACACAAGTGTGGGCAGTTCATGGGCTACCAAACTTCTATTTATGACAAATGAATCTTGTTTTCCACACTTAACAATGAGAACCAATATATGGTCAAGAGCAGAGACTTGGTAAACTTGAAATGGATCAAAGACCTGACTGTAAGTCAGGAAACTAAAGCTCTTAGAAGAAAACATAGGCAAAAATCTCTTGAATATAAGCATGAGAAATTTTTTCCTGGACACATCTCCTCAGGCAAGGGAAACAAAATAAGAAATGAACAAGTAGAACTACATCAAACTAAAAAGCTTCTGTACGGCAAAGGACACTATCAGCAGAACAAAAAGGCATCTTACAGTATGGGAGAATATATTCATAAGTGATTCATCTGATAAGGGGTTAACAAAATATATAATGATCTCGTATGCCTCAATACCTCCCAAAAAAAATAACATGATTAAAAATTGGGCAGACGACCTGAACAGACACTTCTCCAAAGAAGAAATATAAATGGCCAACGGGCACATGAAAGATGCTCCACATCACTAATCATCAGGGAAATGCAAATTAAAACTACAATGAGGTATCACCTCACCCCAGCTAGAATGACCACTATCCAAAAGGCAAGAAACAACAAATGCTGGAGAAGATATGGAGAAATAGGAACCCTTCTACACTGTTGGGATTGCAAATTGGTGCAACCACTGTGGAAAGCCGTACGAAGGTTCCTCAAAAAACTAAAAATAGAAATGCCATTTGACCCAATAATTCCACTCCTAGGAATTTACCCAAAGAAAACAAAATCCCTGATTCAAAAAGATATATGCACCCCTGTTTATCACCACACTGTTTGCAATAGCCAAGATATGAAGCAACCTAAGTGTCCATCAGATGAATGGATAAAGAAGAGGTGGTGCATATACACAATGGAATATTATTCAGCCAAAAAAAGAAAAGAAATCCTGCCATTGGCAACAACATGGATGGACCTAGAGGGTGTTATGCTCAGTGAAATAAGCCAGGCAGAGAAAGACAAATACCATATGAATTCACTTATTTGTGGAATACAAAAACAAAGCAAAACAGTGGGACAAAACAGCAATAGACTCATAGACACTGAGAAATGACTAGTGGTTACCAAGGGGGAAGGGTTGGGATGGGTGCGGGGGTGGATAAAAGGACACAACAATTTGCAATCACAATATAAGTTGATCACAGGGGACTGTTGAACCACTGTGATGTACATTTGAAACCAACATTAGATTGTATATTAGCAATACCTTAACACACAAAAAAAGAAAAAAACTCATTGAATGAAAAAAATTTATTAAAAAAAAGCAGACTTGGAGCCAGAGCACATGGGTCTGAGCCTAGACTCTGCCATGTTACTAGCTGTGTGACCTTGGGCAAATTACATAACCACTCTGTTTGTTTCCTCATCTGTAACAGTGATAATAACAGAACCTACTTTGTAGTATTGTCACAAGGATTAAATTAATTACCACATGTAAAGTGTTTAGAACAGAGCCTGGCACTTAATAATTACCATAATATGTAGCATCTACTATGATTAAAATTTCCTTTTTAAGTAAGTTTAAAAGTGAATCAATTTTTAAAAAGTGATAAATAATAGTACAGATGGTCTGTAGACATGGCAACAGTTGAGAAGTACCACAAAAATGCCTGAGTTTGGCAAAGATTTTCACCCTGAGCTCCCGGGAGCCCCAAGGCTTTGGGAATCCCTAGTCTGGGCTGAGTCTCTTCAGCCAGAGTTTCACACCTGCTTTACAGATGGGGCTTCAAGATGTTTGAACAACATTGTGTGACTGAAAAACATAGTTTGAAAACCACACAGCTAAGCATTTAGAAGAAAGAAAAGCTAATGGAGATGTTGATCCCTTAAAAGTAGAAACAGTGTGGTAGGGGATGGTGAATGATTTAGCCATAAAAGGGTTAAAGCCAGGTATAATTCCAGAATAAAGGTCAGAGGTTGGCTGTGGGCAGAGTCCAATGATCAGGGCAGTGGGGAAAGACAGCCTCGGCCCCAGGCTTAGAAAGATTTGGTTCCCCAGGAACCAAGGGAGCTGGAAAGTGACTAGCATAGGTTTAGCAAGAAAGAGCAGAGTCCAAGGGCTGGAGCTAGAGGCAGGACGAGCGGCCTTTTGGGGAAACAGGCAGGGCCTGGGCAGTGGGAGCAGCGCCAGGCACACTAAACCAAGGCCAACTAACTGTAAAACCACCCACCTGGTTACAGGCAGGCAGCATAAGGGGCAAAGTTTGTGCTCTGACAGCACCCCCATGGAATAAAAGCCACTTTGTCGTGGATGGGTAGGTGTGCCATGGATGCCACAGTCCAGGGAGGGTAGGGGTAGGGGTAAAACTAGATGAGTGGGGAGGCTCAGAATCCCTGGCCCCACACACTAAGTCCTTGGCTATGGGCCATCCTGTGAGAGGGGAGCTCAGCTGGGGCTGTCTCCAGGGGCCCCACTTGGCCTCAGACGCACAGCCGCTGCTCCCTTAACTTCCCATGTGGCAGGCACAGTGCCAAGTACTTTACTGATTAGGCTAATTAAGAGTCTTTTACATGTGAGTAAAGAAAGCAATTCAAGCCAGATTAATTAAGGGGGGCAGTAAGGCACTGGGAAGATACAGGGTTGTCCTGTGACCCACTGATCAAGAGGCAACCAGCCTCGACAGGCCCAGAGCGTGGACTCCACAGCGCCTGGCCTTCTCCAGTCTTAGCTTCTCCCTGTGCATCTGCCTCACCCCGCTCCTCAGCAGACAGGCTTTTTCTGGTATTCAGTTGACAGGCAGGGTGCAGAGGATGGTGCTCGTTTCCCACATTCCCATGTTATAGATCCAAACACAGGAAGAAACTAAAGCTGGGTCTGCTCAGATTTCTGGGGGAAAGCAAGGCCCTGCATGGGGCAGGTTCCAGTCAGCCATAGAGAGGGAAGGGGGACAGGCCACCAACAGAAACATGACTGCTCTGGACCTTCACTGTGACCCCAAGCACCCTGGCCCTCAGGAGGAGTGTGGATTTGAATCCAGTTTTGTCTGACTTTAAAGCCAAGAGGTGTCCCTCACAGGAAGGGCAGAGGGAGAGGAACTGTGTTCACATGGGGACTCAGACAAAGCACAAAGTTCCATATGAAAATAAAACTTTAATTCTCCAAGAAAGCATCACAGCCACCTCTGCACCCACTACATCCCCTGCACAGCAGCTCTTCTAGGGCTGGGTGAGCAGGGTCCCCTTCCTTCCCTCTGGGAGTGGACAGTGCTCAGCTGAGAGCACAGTAACAGACCCGAGGCTAAGGCCAGGCTCAGAGGTGGGCGGGGGTCTGGGCCTTTCGTCCCTCGCCAGCAATGGGCCGGCCTCTCTCCTCCCAGATGGTGAGGCCATCACAGGAGCAGATCTGCTTGGGGTTCTGGAAAAGGCCAGCGGAGCGTGCGATGATGCCACAAGCCAACCTGCAGAAGAACACATGGTCATGAGGAGGCACCTGCCTGGGCCCCTCCAAGGTTCCGCAGGCACCACTGGCAGAGCACAGCCTCCTGCTGGCAATGGCATCACTCACCTCACCCCAGAGTTCCCCGTGATCTTGGACAAGGGATGGTTGCCCCGGCCCAGGTCATCTTCTCCCTCATCAATGACCAGGCTTCGGCCAATCACATCCCACACCTTTCAGGGGAGACAGCGGCCTCAGACAGCAGACCTGTCAGGAAAGGTCCCCACCTTCTCTTCCTCCTTACCTTCAGCTGCTCATCCTCTATCCTGAAGATGGCTCGGCCGTCTGCATCAGCATGGACGTTCCCCAGGTCTCCACGGTGCTACAATGAGAGCCAGGCCCACAGGGCACAGCTGCTAGCTTCTGGCTCCCCAGTATCTGACTCCCCTTTCCAAGAGTACCAATGTGCTCCTGTGGGTATAGTCTAGGAGGATGATGGGACAGCCCAGGACTCAAGGAAGGCAACTGGACACTTCTCCCCAGAACTGAAACCCTGGGCAGAATGACAGCTTGCTGAAAAAAGCCAGTGACCCAACCCCTTCTTAGGAAGTCATGTCTAGTGGATCAGACGATTTCTCCTACAAGGCTGCTGCCCAGCCCTGCATTCCAGTGCAGAAGCTAGCCCGGTTCTTGTTTCTTTCCAAGCCGGGTTCTCCAGCCTCCAGTTGACTCTGAGTGCTTGGCAATCTGCAACTCCCCTGGGCTAAGTTGGCCAGGCATGGCTTCCTGACCACAAGCTTCAGCCACCATTGATTCCCTGACTCCCAGCCTCCAGGAACAGAGAGAAGAAACACAAGGGGCAAAGGGCCTGACCTGCCCCAGAAGCTTTTTATTACCTTTTATTACCTTCTCCCTTTGAAGGTAATAAAAAATGTAACGCATCTACTGAGCACCTCTTACATCAGACACACTCTGCCAGACATGGGGGCTGCATATGCAGTCACCACCTCAAGGGGCTCATGGCACAGTGGGGAATAGACTGGTGATTAGGAAACACAGGATTAGTACACAGTGAGCATGTTTTCTGATAACAGGACCTTACTGGTGAGTCACAAACACCCGTGTCTATGCAAGTTGTCCCCAACCTGAATCTTTGGGCAGAAACGAGCACCTGTGCCAATGTGGGCTGGTGCCCATGGCCTTGCAGAGGAGGAGCATAGTCACAAAGCATGTCGCTGTGTGACAGGGCCGACAAGCAGCAAGAAGCACCATTCTGCTTTATCTTATTTTCCAAAGAAACATCTGCTGCTTATACCTGGCACTTTTTGTTACATCCTATGTTGGAGGCCTTTATGGTAAAAAGATCAAAGAAGGGGAGGTGACACCAAGCCCTGAGTAGGACTTTCTGTACTGGGCTGAGGGATTGAGCAGCAGCAGGGGTCAGGAGAGGAAGCCTTCCTCCTCTCCCTCCCCTGCCCTTGGGTGTGGGGCCTTGAATGTCACACTACGCAGCTGGGCAGGGCCTCTATGCTCAGGCACTGGGGAGCCAAGAAGGGTTTCAGGCAGGTGTACAGCATCGTTACTCTATGCTTTGGGAGCAATCTCTCTAGCACAGTGGATGAAGAGGAATGATGGGCAGGGGATGGGGAGCAGGGGAAGGAAGCTTAGAGACCAGTTAGGGGACCTGCAAAGGGACAACCTGGCTTGGATGTAAATTCCCACAATTAATTCATTTCCAACTGGGCATAACCAGATGCAGAAATCCCAGAGGAACTTGCCAGTCATCATGGCGGCCTTGCCACCCAGCTCTTGCCCATCTTCCTCCGCCTATATCAAGGGCTTAGGGACCCTGGAGCAACAGGCTCCAGCCCCTTCTGCTTTCCTGCCCTGAGAGGGACCTACGCCACGGCACAGGTCTCAGGTGGTCTCTCACCCTTCCTAGGAGGCACAGGGCTGCCAGCAACTGGCGCTCCCCACTGGTTCATGCCTCAGAGGCTTTGCCCAGGGAGTTTTCTCTGCTGACCCTGACATTCCTACTCTCACACTCTTCACCTACTTAATTCCTGCTCAGCACCCTCTGGGCTCAGTGAGGATGACAGCCTCAGAGGTGCACCCCTGCCCACCCCCATGCCCCATGTTTACATCCTGTGTGCTCCCCCCACTCCGAGTGCAGCCCAGATCTAGTTAGTGTCACTTCCAAGATTAGATTTCAAGAAGATAGGCTTCAGTTTCGGATACCGTCACTCACTCTGAAGATTAGCTGCTGCGATGTGAGCAGTCTGAGGGATAGGCACACATGGCAAAGGACTGAGGTCTCTGGCCAATATCCAGGCAGGACGTGAGGCTTGCCGTCCTGAATGGCTGCAGCCCCAGCCAACACCCTGACTGCCCCCTGGGAGAGACCCTGGGCCAGAGCCCCCAGAGAAGCTCCACCCAGATTCCTGCTCCAGAGAAACCAAGCTGACAAACGCTTGATGTTTTAAACCCCAAAGTTTGGAGCAATTTCATTTGCAGCAATAGATAACTGATATGCTAAGCACAAGCAAGGCACTGCATGATGGACTCGACTGAAATGCTTCTCCAGCTTCCCAGGGTGGGAGGGGAGAGGAGTAGGACTTCTGACCACTGGAAATGTGATAGAGCTGTCACAAGTCCAAAAAATCAGTTGAATGAATTAAGAAACACATGCTATGGTTTTGTTTTGTGGTGTAAGGCTGCAAATTTTCATCAATATGGAAAATAAAAATCAAGGAAGCCTGACTATAATTCATGATGGCTCTAACATCTTACTAGGCTGACAGTGACTGTAATAGAGGGGGTGAGGATTTGACAATATGGGTGAATGTTGAAACCACTGTGTTGTTGTTTTTTTCTTTGCATTTTTTAAAATAAAGTATCATTGAAATACAATCTTATTAAGGTTTCACATGAGTAACATTGTGGTTTCAACATTCACCCATATTATCAAGTCCTCACCCCCACACCCTCGCCCCACCCCATTGCACTCACTGTCTCATCAGCTTAGTAAGATGCTATAGAGTCATTACTTGTCTTCTCCGTGCTGTACTGTCTTCCCTGTGACCTACCTATACTGTGAGTGTTAATTATAGTGCCCCTTAACCCCCTTCTCCCTCCCTAAACCCTCCCCTTCAGTAACCACTAGCCCCTTCTCGGAGTTTGTGAGTCTGCTGCTATTTTGTTCCTTCAAAACCACTGTGTTGTGGTTTATAATGTGATATACAATCATAAGATTGTATATCAATGATACTTTAAATAAAAAAAAATCAAGGAAGCCTGTGAGTTCTGGGAAAGTATAAAGAGGAGTCACCAGTTCCCAGGACCAGGACCCAGAGCCTGCCCTCCAAGTGCAGGGAACACACACCACTGGAAGAGGAGATGGTATTAGGTGTGCGTCAACAGGGCATTAGAAAACTAAATCGCTAGGAGAAAAAGCAATTCTCCTGGATAACAGGCAGGACAAAGCTTCAGGTGTTAATGGGTTTTCATCTCTTTAAACATTTGCTAACATCCTCGTTAACAAAGATAAAGCAGGCCTCAGTTCCCCAGACCTTGCAGGCCAGACTCTAAACAAAAGAACACTTTTTTGGGCTTTTATTGATTTATTTTTATAATGATTCTGCTCTTTTGACTAGACGTCCTAGTTTTCTATTCTCTGTGGCAATATCAAGTTTCTTGTTAAAAATAAATCTGCCTCGATTCCATGAAATGATGTGTTGATTTGCTGAAAATAATGCTGGAGAATGTCTGGGGTTGTAGATGAAATAGGACTGGCCATGTTGGGGCTGGGTGGTCAGATGTGGGGGTTCGAGACATTAGTTTTTCTATGTTGGAATATGTTTGAAACCTTCTGTGATAGATTGAAACCTTAAAAATAGCTAAATTTACCTAAGGAAAAAAAATGAGTCAATTCAAATCAAAATACCAAGTAACTAACAGAACAAGTAGTACTCAGATAAAGCAGAAGTCAGTAAGGCAGCATGTGACTCATGACCAAGGAAGAAACAATTCTCTGGTGAAAAATGAAACTCCAGGACCAGGAGTTGCTGCATGAGGAGTTGCAGCAAAAGTCACAGCCTTTTCAGTTTAGATAAAAATCTTCAATTCCACATCTTCAGCTTCTCCAGGAAGCTTTGTCCCACCACCCATGCCCCTCGGGCTGGGTCAGGTGCTTGTTCTGATCCCCAAGGGCCTGCTGCAGGCTCCTACAAGGATTACCTCACTGCACAGTAACCAGAGTTCTCAGCGGCTTCACCAGGCTGTGAGCTCTTAACAGGCCGCAGAAAGTGTCAAAAAATGTTTCTAAGCTGAATAAAATAAAAGAAGGGGAAAAGACCCTACTGAAAAGGAATCACATGTGATTCATGTGATTCCAAGAGCTTCCTGCCCTGCCTCTGGGGCCTTGGGTTCTCTCCAGTCTAAGCCCCGCCCAGATAGACACTTACCCGGTCAGAGTCCTGGGGGCCCCCGTGAGATGTTCCGTCAGGGTTAAAGTGGTCCCCACAGCTAAGAAGAAAAGGGAGCAGGTGGGTAGTGACACAGCAGCTCCCAGACCAGGTGATGCCTCCACTTACTTTAACTCTTTTAACTCCATTCATTCACTCACTCATTCATTCAACAAGCAAGCCCACTCTGTGCCAGGCTTTGGATTGAGGGCACTAGGAAGAATCAGATGTAGGTCTGTCACTCAGTAAGCCTCCAGGAGAGACACAGGTGCATAAAACTTAGTGCCTCACAGCATGACAAACCCTGACACAGGGACCTGCCCATCCCATGCCAAGGAGCCACCTTCCATATCAGAGGCATTAAGGAGGCTGGATGAAGAGCGTCAATGTCAGATTTGGGTTCAGGCTCCCACTCTACCATTTATCTGCTCTGGGGCCTTTGACAAGTCATTTAACCTCTGAGCCTCAGCATCCTCATCTGTAGACAGGGCCTGTGTGTACATGCCTCACAGGACGTTTATGAAGACCAAGTGTGTGTAAAGGGCTGAACACAGCCCCCTGCACACAGTGGGTGCACTACTGGGGGATGAGGATGCTACAACGGAGGCTACAGACAACTTACCTGCTGCAGTTCTTTGTCAGGTCCCCAAACTGATGGACATGGAGCCCGTGTGGCCCAGGCTCCAGGCCGTCAATGGTCCCCTCAATGAGGCAGCGCTCAGGGGTCAGCTGTAGGAAGCGCACCACCCCTTGCACAGCACCAGGCCCCTCCAGAATGGCCACTGCTGCCCCCAGATTCCCTGCAAGGTATCAGACACCCATGCTGGCTAACCACCTCACCCAGATCCACCCCTTCATCTGCTGGGGAAGAGTATGGAGAGAACCCCACAGACTTTTGCATCTCCCCCAAAGCCACTCCAGCCCAAAGCTGCCAAGTTCCTATGGTTAGATTTGCACCAGCCCCAGACCACCCCCTCCCAGAGAGGCTAAGGCCAGGGCCATAATGATTACTCACCCAACAGGCCACTGCCCATGCCCTTGAGCACCGCCTGCCGCCCTGTGCTTTCTAAAAGGGCCTGCACGTCCTGGCTGGGGAGGGTGGTCTCCACCAGGACCATCTGGTTCTCCAGCTGCACCTCCACACTCTGGACACCTGGGAGGAGAGAAGGGGCAGAGGGCAGGTACCCCTGTTCTGGGAGCAGGGAAGAAAGGAAGAGACAGTGATTCCTCATCTTCACCAACCTTCCCATGGCTGGAGGCAAGCTCAGAAGCTGCCTTCCAGCTGTTTAAGGCCCTCAACTCTTCGAGTCTGTTTCTTTATAAATAAAGTGGGGATTAATACCACCTTGCCCCCAGATTATTGTTAAGTCCTTATTATGTGCCAGGCATTATTTATAACTTTAGACAAAATTATTTTTTAAATGTTTTTATAAAAGCGGGAAATCAATAGCTCATTACCCGTGATAGCTGAAAGGTGAAAACAACCCAAATGCCCATCAACTGGTTAAGTCTGTAAACAAAATGTGTACCCATGCCATGAAATATTATTTAGCCATAAAAAGGAAGATGTGGTACATATACACAGTGGAATATTATTCAGCCATAAGAAGAAAACAAATCCTACCATTTGCAACAACATGGATGGAGCTAGAGGGTATTATGCTCAGTGAAATAAGTCAGGTGGAGAAAGACAAGTACCAAATGATTTCACTCATCTGTGGAGTATAAGAACAAAGAAAAACTGAAGGAAGAAACAGCAGCAGAATCACAGAACCCAAGAATGGACTAACAGTTACCAAAGGGAAAGGGACTGGGGAGGAGGGGTGGGAAGGGAGGGATAAGGGCGGGGAAAAAGAAAGGGGGCCTTACGATTAGCATGTATAACGTGGGGGGCACAGGGAGGGCTGTGCAACACAGAGAAGACAAGTAGTGAGTCTACAGCATCTTACTACGCTGATGACAGTGACTGTAATGGGGATTGTGGGGGGGACTTGGTGAAGGAGGGAGCCTAGTAAACATAATGTTCTGCATGTAATTGTAGATTAATGATAACAAAATAACAACAACAAAAAAAGGAATGAAGAACTGATACATGCTACAACAGAAAATATTATGTTACATGAAAACCAGTCACAAAATGCCATTATGGATGCCAGGTCCAGAATAGGGAAATCTATAGACAGAGAGTAGACAGCGGCGGGCGGCGAGCAGGAGGATCACAGCTAAAGGGTGCAATTTCTTCATGGGTGATGAAGCATAACATTGGCCGTGGTGATGGTTGCACAACTCTAAAGATACTAAAAATCACTGGACCGTATACTTTAAATGGGTAAATTTTATGACATATGAATTATATCTCAGTCATGCCGTTACACACATGAAAAGGAGATGCTGTCACCATCACCATGAGAGCTCACATTTACCAAACACGCACTGTGAGCTTTCTTGTCCATTGCCTGCGTTAACTCACTCGATACTCAGGTAACTCTGAGGCAGGTACGGTTATTCCTGTATCACAGATGAGAAAACTGAGGCACGGAGAAAGTAAGAACTTTGCTCAAAGTCACACCATAGTACTTTGTGGAACTGGAACCGATCCCAGGCAGCCTAGCTCCAGCCCGAGCACTTAACCCAGATACTCTGCTCGCCCTGAGAAGCAGCCCCCACCCACCAGGCAGGGAAGGGTCCTCCTCGTCTGTCCTCGTGGGGTAGCTCCTGCTTCCCTTGTGTAACACACTGCACTGATTACAATCCTCTGTGAGGGCAGGAGTCATGTGGTCGGTAAGGGTCAGGTTCAAAAGTCAGAGTATCTCAATCACCCTCCAAATTCCTGAAGCCACCTGGTGTGTACACAGCCTGCAGGCTAACTGTAACACACTCAGCTTTGAGGGCCATGGAGCCATCCCAAAGGAGGAAGAAAAGGGGCCTCTCTTTCATTCACATATGTGGGGCTCCCAGGCCTTTTAAGAGAACTTGAGAATCCTCAGCATGGGGCTGGGTTGGGGACTATAATGCTGCTCTCACCCGCAGGGCTTATGCCATTCTGCTTTGATCTTAGGGTTTGTTGCTCTGCGGGGAAACAGTCTGGAAGGCACAGGTTAGGAGGCATAAATAAGGCATTTCACTCCACGCTGAGCTACTGCTCCATGAGCTTAAGGCTATACTAACTCTTGGCATGCCCTTCATCCTTGGATTCCCCACTCCGTGTTCTTTCAACAAATGTATGCTCAGATTCCTTCCAGCTCAAAGGAGGCAAAACTGGGAAATGCTACTGGGAGGCGGTACCACCTGACAGACAGGAATCTGAGCCTGTGTTTGGTTACAAAGGTCTCATTGGCTTGCTTCTTGAGGTCCCCTGGGGCATCAGTGACACTACTAGGGGAGGGACAGGATTTTCAAGAGATCAGACAGACACATGCATCCTCCCCTGCAAGTACAGGGCAATTCTGTGAGATGAAACCCCTCCAAATTTTCAAACTGGCCCTCACATCACACAACAGCTCATCCTGGGCCACCCAGCAGCCTATGAAGTCTCCGAGCTCCAGGTCCACCCTGGAGATACCTCTGGATGCAGTGGCTACAAGGGGGTGTCAGGAGGACAGCGGAGAACTCTTGAAGCCTGAGCTTTCAGGATATGCCAAGAGCTTTACACACATCACAGTGGTGATTCCGTCCTCATCTGGCAGGTGAGGAAATTAAGTTAGAGGCGACACAACTGGCTTGAGATCATAAAGCTCAGAAGGCAGCCTATCCAATCCAAGCTGATGCGTGGTCCCCTGCCCCACAGGAAGCAGGGTTAGTTTTCTAAGGCTCCCAGGGCTCAGGTAAGCACACAATGCAAGAGGTTTTGTTCCTTCCCTCACCTATTCACTCACTGAACAAATGTACACTAAGCACCTACCACATGCCACGTTCCAGGCAGTGGGGATACATTAGGGAACAAGTCAGGTGATGTCTCTACCCCACGAAGTTGCATGTGCCCCAGTGTCAGGATATGGATATGAAACATGCACAGATGAGAGTAAAAGGCGTGATCAATGAAATCAGCGTTAGGGAACAACAGGGGGTGAGCCACTTAGGCTGGCTGAGGAAGATCTCTGAGCCTTTAAGCAAACGTGTGCCTGCAGTAAGGGAAGAGCATTCCAGTAAAGGAACAGCATGAGCAAAGACTGAGGCAGGAATAGTATCGAAGTTCTAAGAAGAGAAAGGCGGTCAAGGTGGCTGGAGCTGGGAGTAAAGAGAATATTAAGATAGGAAGTTGTAAGTGGAAACCAATCAAGCGAAGCCCAACAGGAAACAATCTGGATTTTAATGTCAATGCAATGGGAAGCCATTGGGAAAGACCACAGTGTACGGTGGTTGAAAGTGTGAGCTCTGGAGTAGATATCCTGAGTATGCTACATACTAGCTCTGTGGCCTTAGACAAGTTACTCAACCTCTCTGTTAAGTTTCTATTCAGTTACTTCATCTCCACGCAGAACGAATATTACCATCTCCTTCAGAGAATCATTGAAGGTCTAAGTAAGTTACACACAGAACTTAGAACAGTGCCTGGCTCATGGAAAGCCCTTAAACATGACTTCTAGAGGATTTTTAAGCAGGGCAGGGACACCATCTGAGGAATAATTTTAAAAATCACTCCAGCTTTTGCATAAGGAAAAGCTATTAAAGGGGACAATAAAAGGAACCAAAAGATGAGGTTATTGTATGGGTCAAGGAGAGGTGAGGTGGCATGAATGGGTTTGTGGGCCAAAGTATGGAAAATTGAAGCTGAATTTTGAGTATGTATTAGACATACAGCCAGTAAGACTTCCTGAAGGATTGGCATCAGTGCAGCTAGCTTCCTGCTCTGGGATCTCCTAAGAGGAGCTGATTCTCTGCTCCTGAAGTGGGAGGGCCCCAGTGAGGAGCTCCTTATAACTACATACTTCCTGAACTCTGGACCTGAATCTGAACCAGGAGGAACACTGGCTCCCCAGCTGAGCAGCAGTTCTGCTCAGCTGCTGTGGAGTATGACCAGGACAGCCCTTGTTTAGCTCAAAGCCCAGTGAGGGAGGAAAGTTAAGGCCTCAGGGATCTGGGGTGTGTGATAAGGGTTTAAAGAAGTTAACCTTGGGCCAGGAGCCCCTCCCATTTATCCGTGGGAGGAGAACAGAACCATCTTCCCCAAATCCCAGGTCCCCTGGAGAGGGCAAATCAATCACTCTCTCTGCGTTCTGGAAAACTACAACGTCCCTGCCCAGCTCATGAGAAAGCCAAGTTGATTCGAGTTACCCAGACCAGAAAATGTCAACTAGAAGTCTTTTTCTGTTGCATAAGAAACCTGCTGAGGGCTAGAAACTGCCCTGTGTGCAACAGAAAGTCCAGCTGTCTGCTCACCCAACAAGTTTTACAGGAAGTACAAAGATGGACATTCTTAGAAGGCTTTGCTTGGTCAAAACACGCCACTCTCTGTGTAATGGCTCAATCGTCTCAGACCCTTATCCGCCATCCCAAAACACATAGTGTGTCCCCTCATGCCTCTGCCCAACCATATTTCGGCCTGCAACCTCTTCCTCTCATGACTTGTAGGATTTAGTGGTTTCTTACTACATGCCAAAGACTTTTCTAAAGTGCTTTATATGTACTAAGTGCCTTATATGTACTAACTTACTCCTTACCACAACACTCTGGAGAAGCTTCTATTATCATGTCCACTAAACACTGAAGAAACAGAGGCATCTGAAGTAACATACATGAAGTCTCAGTGCCATTCTGTGGCACAAAGGGGATTTGCCAACCCTAACAGTCTGACTCTAGAGCATATCCCCCTGCCCAATACAGGGCCAAGTGCCATCACTGGTGCCAGCTTCAGAATGCATCTCATCTCCTCTCAGAACTGCTCTTTACAAGTAATGCTTGTGTGCAGAGGGCATGGGCTGTGCCTGAGAACCTTTCTCCTTAAAAGGCCCCAAAGACTGGATGAACATTTACCAGAATCAAAGGAAGGCAGTTCCCAGTGCCGTGCTGGTGGCTCTGCCTTCTCAGACCTTTCCAATTGTGTTAGGGCACCTCCAGACTAGTTATCTGGCTTTTAAGAACCAGTCACCTAGGATGGAACCTGGCCAGGGCTGCTGTTTGCTTTCTCAAGATTATGCTGTTTCCCAATCACGAAATGACTGTTTTCCAGGGAACTCCCTCTGTAGGTGGGACTGTGCTCAGCCTTGCTCCTCAGGGCACCAGAGGTTTAAGACAGAGCCAGTAGAGACTCTAGCAGGGCTGGCTTGAGGCCTGTATTCTAGACTCTGCCTCTGGGTCTCTGTGTGACTCAGAACATTCCTTCCTATCTCCGGGTCTCGATTTCTGCACCTGTAAAATGGGAGTAGGGTTGATCTAAGACACTTGCCAGTCCCTCCCAGAGGCGTCCGGACTGTCTGCAGGAGTTGATCTGCCTCTTACCTGCCACCCCTTGCAGGGACTTGTGCACCGCGTCCACGCAGTTCTGACAGGTCATCTGCACCACAAACTCCAGCTGCAAGGGCGACAGGGACGCGCCAGTGAGAGTTGGGGACCTTCCCAAGGACCTAGAGAAACGCCCCACGTGACCCCTCCATAAGCGCCTTCATTATCACTCAGGCTTATTCCAACACCAGCCCCCACAACATCAACGCCAAGGGCCCAGCCACACTCGCACCCAGTTTCACCCCGGAGCCCTAGGCCCCGCCCCAGGCGCCCGCTCTGACCCCCATTCCCGAGTTGACGTTCACCCTAGAAGCCGAGGCTCTCTGCCCCGCCAGGCTGCGACCCTCACCGTGCAGGTGGTCCCGCGGTTCCCCGAGTCCGAGGCCATCCTGAACCCGGTCACCCGCGAATGACCTGAACAGCTACGCGCAAACCCTGAGTAGAGCCGCGGGGCTGCAGAGCCTCGGAAGCCACTCCTCGTCCGCCCCTTGGTGCGCGCGCACGAAAGGCCCCTCCCCTGCGTCCAACCGGGGACGACCCCGGCCGCGCAGGCGCACTCGGGCCGCCGGCCCCTGGTTGCCGTAGTAACTGCTCTGCTGTCCCAGCGGCTGGCACCACCAGCACCGAGATGGAGCCCTATAACCCGGAGCCTGAACTCCAGCGGTTTTACCACCGCTTGCTGCGTCCGCTGTCGCTCTTCCCTCGCAAGGAGACGCGTCCAGAGCCTCAGAAGCGCCTCCCGCAGGAGGTCCCGGCGCTGCTGCCTCTGCCAGTGTCGCGGCTGACGGTGGCGTCGCTGTGCCGCCAGGTGGCCAGGCGGCTGGCCAGCAGCGGACTGGAGGTGCGGGTGCCTGCCGAGGGCCGACTCCGTTTCACCGAGGTCATCCTGGACGAGTTGAAG
The DNA here is from genome assembly GCF_040802235.1 of Manis javanica. Lineage (NCBI taxonomy): Eukaryota > Metazoa > Chordata > Mammalia > Pholidota > Manidae > Manis > Manis javanica. The sequence continues at coordinate 115,192,430 of NC_133166.1, forward strand.
TGCAGCTGGCAGGAGCCTCCCAGCGAACCTAGCCTGAGCCACTTGAACAACCAGAGGCTGCGGAAGCGGCTCCAGCTTCACGTGCTGCTCAGCAGCGAGCAGCTCTTCTTGCGCTACCTGCACCTGCTGAAGACCATGTCGACCCCCGCAGGTGTCTTCACCGAATCAGCCACGCTCACCCGCTTGGCCGCCGGCCTCGCCAGGGACTGCACAGCCCTCCTCACCAGTCCCGAGGTCTACCGCTGCCTGCTCGCCGACTTCCTCGTCCTGCTGAAGGTAGAGCAGGGCAAAGGCGGCATGCGCAAGCTATGCCCGGCAGGCCCCACGGGGCCTTTCAGGATCGGCCCTCTCCCGCGGTCTCACACCACCGACTTCGCGCAAGTGCCATGCTCCAGCCTTAACCTCAACTACCTCATTCAGCTAAGCCGCCCGCGAGAGTTTCTCAATGAGCCTGAACTGGATCCAGTGAAGGAACTGAAGTCCATCCCCCAGCTGAAGAGGAAAAAGCCTCTCCTCTGGCTGTCCTCCATGCAACAGAAGAGAACAAGTGACTTGAATTCCTCACATACTGTGCCGCTGCCCAGACACTCTGTGCCTCCCACCAGCCGGGCTCCCCCCACCTCCCATTTGCCCCTCGACTCCTGGCTCCAGAGGGGCCAGTCCATGCCCAATCTGCGGGAGGGCTGGAAATTGGCAGATGAGTTAGGCCTTCCTCAGCTCCCTCGTCACCCCTTAACCCCGCTGATCCTGGTTACAGAGAGCAAACCAGAGCTGGCAGGGGACATGGTGACTGAGGACCTGAAGCAGTTGGTGAAGAACACAAAATTGGAGTGGACTCACCTCTCACCGCCGGACTCAGGCCTGCCCCCACTCCTTGGGGTCCTGACCCACTGCCCGACTGAAGCACATCGCATGGAAGAGCTGCAAAGAATGTTGAAGGGCCTCGAGGAGGAAGAAGCCTCTGTGCAGAGGGGCCTCCAATCTCCCAAATGCCCTTCACTTCAACCACAGCCAGTTACTGTTACTTTGAAGCTAAGAAATCAGTTTGTGGTCCAGGCAGCGGCAGTACAGGTCTCAGAGAGAAACTTCTTGGACTCCTTCCACGTTGAGGGGGCCGGAGTCCTATACAACCACTTGGCTGGTGAACTAGAGCCCAAACTTATTGAGGAAATGGATATCGATCACTTTGCCAGCAATAGCATCAGGGAGGTCTATAAGGAGTTGGTGAGCCATCTCTCTGCTGACCACTTCTCTTTTGACCAAGGACCCTTGGTTGAGCCTGCAGCTGATAAGGACTGGTCGGTCTTCCTGTCATCAACCTTTCTACGTCAAGAAAAACAGTATTGTATCATCAACCCCAGTCTAGCTGGACTTTATTCTCAGAGAGAAAACACTTTACAGTACAACCCTGATAGAATGTCCTCTGTCACATCACTCCAAGCAAGCAAAGGCTGGGAGAGGTGGGCAAACAAGGCCTCATGGAACACATGGAAAACCACCCTGTCTGTGGATGACTACTTCAAGTACCTCACCAACCAGGAGACAGATTTCCTCCATGTCATCTACCAAATGTATGAAGAGGAGGCGCCTCTGGAGATCATAGCCCCTGTGAAAGAGTCCCTGAAGATTCAACACCCACCTCCCTTGCTAGAAGACGAAGAGCCAGACTTTGTGCCGGGAGAGTGGGATTGGAACACAGTGCTGGGGCACCTGCCAGGAACTAAGAGAATCAGCCTCCTGGGAGAACCCCACAAAATGCTGATCCTGCAGAAGCGTCTGGAGCAGCTGTGGTCCATGCTTGAAGTGCCGGAAAAGGACCGGCTGGACATGGCCATCAAGTACAGCTCCAACGCCCGTTTGAGGCAGCTGCCTGCCTTGGTGAGTGCCTGGGAGCAGGCCCTGAAGCCCATTCAGCTGCGGGAGACATTGCTGGGGAGGCTGGAATCATTTGAGCGACAAGCCTGCGACCCCAACCGCTTCTTCCAAAAGACTGACATGGGCTTGAGTCGCTTCCTGGAGGAGAATAAGATCCGCAACCATCTACACAGGAAGATTAGTCTAGTAGAGGCTTCTCTAGCTTCTCTCCTGGAGGAGATAGAGTTGATCTTTGGCGAGCCAGTAACCTTCAAGGGGCGGCGCTACCTGGACAAAATGAAGTTCGACAAAGTGGAGATGCTATACTGGCTGCAGCAGTGGCGGCGATTCCACCACCTGACCCGGGTCCAGAAGGCCTCCCAGCAGTCAGCCCTGTGCAGAAGGTTCAGCAGCCAGCCTTTCATAGCCCCTGGGAATACTCCCATTACTCTCTGACCAGTCCAAGTGCCCTGAAACCCCTCCCGCACTTCCAAACACTCAGAAGCTCATCCAGTCCTCTTGACTGCTTTGGAAGAAGTAGTATCTGGGAGTGTGGGGTTCAGGAACATTAGCTTCCAAGTACCTAGGGACTAAGATTAACACTTTATTCTGATCATGAAGAATTTCCAAACCCAGGATTCCCATTTATGTTGAGCCTTGCACAATACAACCCAAATTTCATATGTTGAAAGAACAATCGGTTGGAGTTCATTGTAATGGGAACTGTCAGACACAGGCACACCATCGTCTTTGCAACACCTCAGCTTAGCATTTCTGCCACACCACATTAAACTGGCTTATTGGAGACCCAAATCAAGAGACCCTGTGGCATAATGGTTAAAAGCTAGGGTTCTGGGGTTAGGAGATGTGGGTTTAAATCTGGCTTTGTAACCTTGGACAAATAACCTAACTGCTTTGCACCTGAACCATCAAATGTTAGATGAAGGAGTTGGGTCCAGATTGTCACTTCTTCCAGTTCTAGGATACTGTTGGTAGAGCTAAAAATCTGTATTACATTTTTACCAGTTAATACAAGTACATGGTACAAAGAACATAAAGGTACATACTAAAAAGTAAATCTTCCAATCCCTACCTCCAGTACCTCGGACCCCCTCCCTGGGCCTAACAACCATTACCAGTTTCTTGGGTATCTTCCCATTCCCTTACTCAGCAAATATTTATTGAGCACCAGTATGTAATAGATGCTTGGTCTAGTATCACTGAGCATAACAAAGAGTAGAGTTAATGTTCTATTTAGGGGAAACAGACCATAAACCATAAACATAGTACCTAAGTATATTGAATAACAGAATGTTAGAGGGTGATAAGTACTGTGGAAAAAAGAAAGTGTCGAGTAGGGTAAGAGGAAATAAAGGGTGCGGGATGTAGTCTTAAGATAATCAGGATAGGTCTCACTGGGAAGATAAGATATGCAAGATCAGGAAGCGAGCCTGGTGGACATCTGAGTCAATAATACTGACACCCATTCCAAAACCCTAAGGCAGGTGGTTGCCTGGGATGTTCAAGAAAAGCAAGGTGGCCATTGCGGGTGGAGTGGAGCGAGAGGAAGAGATGACTTGGGGTCATGACCAGGTGCCAACGGGCGGGTTAGATAATATAAGGCCTACTAATAAGTAGCTAACATTAAGTTCTTAACCTTGTGCAGAACACTTCCCCTGCATGATTTCTTAGACTCCTCCTAACTACCTTGTGAACTATATATTTTAATCACCATTTTTCAGCTGAAAAAAAGAAAGGCTCAGATAGGTAAAGTAACATACTCAGGGTCACAGAGCCAGGATGCAAGCCCGGGTCTGTCTGGCCCGGAAGCCTACGTGTGTCTTCTTGGTGTACTGATTCTGTGAGATACAGCCTGCCTCAACTGCCTGCCGTGGGTAACGGGGAAAGCCTCCAATCTCCTCTCACCATTTGCTGACATGTACACTTCCACTTTGTGTTCCCAATAAAACAGCATTTCTCAAACTTTTCTACCCAAGTACCCCTTAGAATGAGAGGAACACAAACAGCTTGGTTAGGTAGGAGGGATTATGGCAGAGGGTGAGGGTGGGAAGAAGCAGGGCTGGTGAAAGGCCTGAGAAAGTTTTTTAAAGTCTTTTGTTTTTTAAATTTATGCAAAATTTTCCTTCTATGCCATAGTATGTCCACTTCTGTTTTTATATAAAAATAATGCTTGAAATTACTTATCTTTGAATTCAACTGGCCCTCTAGGCAGCTATGCCATATTTGGCATTTATATTTTGGCTTCATGTCTCTCCTGGCAGACTGCTACATTCTCCAGAAGTCACACATAACCGCCCAAGTGAGAAACGCTGCAGCTGGGGTTGGTAAGCTTTTTCTATAAAGGACCAGGTAGTAGATATTTTAGACTTTGTGAGCAATGTGGTCTCTTACACAAGGCTCAACTTTGCTTTTATTGTGTGGAGGCAATTTTAGACAATATGTAAGTAAATGGGCAGGGCTGTGTTCCAGTGAGACTTTATTTGCAAAATCAGGTAGCTGGCTGGATTTAGCCCCCAGCCTGTGTAGTTTGCTAATCACTGCTAGAGCATCAACCCCTTTAAAAAGCAAACACACTTAGGAGGAGTAATATAGGGAGCTTAGTGCAGCATTTCCCAAAGTATGTTGCACAGTAAACTAATTCTGGGTGATAGTCCTGGAGAAAGGGTTCCACAGTCTAATAACTTTGGGGAACATTGCATCCTGCATTCTTGTATTCCCTCAGAGATTTGCAGTACATGTTAGCATATTGAAAGCTCTGATGGGTCTTGCAAAAAAAGGACCTTCACATTTCAGTGGGGGAAACAGCAGTTACACAAGTAAAACCATTGGTGTGTGTCTTGCCAATGGGTTTCAGTCCTGGGCAAGTTCACTATGGATTCAATGTAACCAAAGAAATTGACAGCAAAACGTTCTTGGGGTGAAACGTTTATACCCAACTTTATTTCCAGGTGGCAGGTCAGTCACTAGAATCCCATTCACTCAGAGCGAGCCGGTCTCTGCCTCTGGGCCTCTCTGCCCACACAGCCATCCTCTGGGCCTCTGTCCTCAGTGCTGCCACCACTCCAGCCTCTGCTCTGCTCTCCTGCAGCCTTGCAGTCATGCCACCATGTCGCGCCCAGAGCACTGGGTGGAGGAGCTCTTTATATTGAGTAAAGGGTTATACCCAACTTTATCTCCAGGTAGCAAGTCAGTCACTAAAATCCCGTTCACTCAGAACGAGTCTGCAGGCAGCAAGCCGGTCTCTGCCTCTGGGCCCCTCTGTCCACACAGCCATCCTCTGGGCCTCTCTGCACAGCCGTCCCACACAGCTCTCCTTTGGGCTTCTGTCCTCGGCACTGCCACCACTCCAGCCTCTGCTCTGCTCTCCTGCAGCCTTGCAGCCGTGCCACCATGTCACGCCAAGAGCACTGGGCAGAGGAGCTCTATATAGAGTCAACAACCATGTATTGCCCACAGGTGTGCAGTGAGCAAGTCAACCAGGGCCAGGTGAGAATCCTGGCCACAGGATTTTATCCACAGTGTGAGATGGTGACAAATGGCACAGGGGAAACAAGCAAAAAGGGCAATAGAAAGTTCAAAGAGTGGTGATTTAAAAATAGGGGGTCGGGGGGGGGAGTATTGGAGCAAAAACTGGAAGGAGTGGGAGGAACCTAGAACATTCTGGTTAGGAGCTCGCATATGTGCAAAAGCCCAGAGATGGGTGTGTGCCTGGAGTGGAGCAAATCTGGTGAAGAATGCTTGGGAATTAGGTCAGAGAAATAATGGTATTTTAACGGGCTTTAGTCAGAGAAGTGACATTTAGCTGCACCACAGGTGCCTGTTAGGATGCTGCCAGGCTGGGTGTAAGCAGAGCAGGGTGGAGGCTGCCACAGTGGGAGAAAGGTGAGGCTACAGTAAGACAGCCAAGGGAAACCAGGAGGGCCTCCAACAGACGCCAAGTCTGCAGGCACCTTGATCTTGGACTTCCCAGCCTCCAGAACCATGAGAAACAAAAGTCTTGTTTAGCCCCCATCCTGTCGTATTTTGTTATGGCGGCCCAAGCTGACTGAGGCATCATGAAGTTACATCCAGGCCAGGGAGTCTTAAGTCCCAGCTTTCCCATTCTTTCTCTGTGTGACCTTGGGGAAGGGATTTCTTGTCCTTTTCATTCATTAATTTCTTTATTCATTCATCACATATTTGATAAGCACACCCTATGGGTCTGGCACTGTCCTAGGCACTGAGGATATAACAATGAGCAAAGCCAACAATGTTTCTGCCCCCAGTGAGCTCCTATTCGGGTGGGTAGAGACCATAAACACAGGAGTGGAAGTAATGTGGGACATGGGGAGGCCTGTGGATCACCCATGACCTGCAGCCTCAGAGACACTCCCTTCCTGACCTGAGAGGCTCAGCAAACGTAGTAGGGTCTGTCTGAGCCTGACCAAGCCCTGTGATCTGGCTTTGTGTGCCTCAGTTCATTTTGCGCTCATCCAGTCCCTGCAAGACATCCTGATGCTCACTCTACAAATGAAGAAATGCTCAGAAAAGCAGAGCGATCTGCTGAAGGTCTTATAGTTAATAAATAATAGGCAAAAATTTTTAATTTGTGTTTCCATGAATACCATCAAAAAAGCGAAAGACAACGCATAGAATGGAAGAAAATGTTTGCAAATTATGTATCTGATATGGGACTTGTATTTCCAATATATAAAAGACTCTTACAACTCAATAATAAAAAAAACAACCCAATTTTTAAATAGGTGCTGGGAGCCATGCTACTCAAGCTGTGTAGCAAAGCTCAGGCTGGAGGAAGACCCCCCACAAAGCAGGGGCCTTTGCAGCTGACTCTCCCTATTACCCACCTTGATTTTGTTTTTCTCCACTATACTATTGGCTTTGTTTTTGCTTGCATTGTTGCCAAGGGTTAACTAACCTTTGCTGAGCAGTGTGGAAAGGATGAGAACATAAGTTTCCCAGGAGCTTTTCAGGACGGCGCTCCTGAAGAATGGAACACGCAGGGGCCAAATGGTGATCTTGGCATAAAGTACCAAAACCTGCTGTTAGTTAGTCAAACATTGACCACCCCATTTCCACTGAGAATGCCCCTCTTGTTTACAATGCTAGTGAAACTAGTGATGGAAAGTTTTCTAGAAATAGAGTTATGAGAGAATGTTGAATAGAATAACCCTGTTGACACTTAATTAATCATCTCATGTTTTCTTCCCTCTGCTACTTCTATACTTTGCTTTTCTTCTTTCCTAATTACAGTCATTTACTAGAATTTGTGCCTTATATGTGAAATTACCAAATACCATAATTTTCCAGGAAGTAAAAATACCTCAAAACAAGTGCTGAGCATGGAAGCCACGGAGCATAAATCTGCAAAGAAGTGAAAAACTAACCTTTTCAAAGAATATTACTTCTCTCTCACTTACCAGCATTACATCCCCCTGTATGGCCCCGTAAGATAGCTGGTTAGCCAGAGACGGGTAAGATTCCTCAAGGGAGGAACAACCTAAGACAGGCACAGTCGCAGGGGGCCATCAGGTGAGAAAATGGGGGCCAACAGAGGTGAGGCTCAGAACCTCACTCCCCCCCCCCCAGTTTTGAGAGAAATCTTCTACACCCGTGGATGTTTTGTTGCCCTTGTTCAGCTTAGATTAAGACCTGGTCTGTAGGCACAAACCTGATCATCTACACCTGCCTTCTTACTGTTCTAAATCATGCTTTCTATCTGTATCTTGCATTTACCTACTACATTAACATTTTATTAGATTCACATATAAAGTATAAAAGTCAAATGAATAATCATACATTATATTTGATGTGATTTTTTATAGTTTAAGATTTGTAGTTAAAACAGAAGCAGTTTCTATGATATGAGTGCCCTTGCATTGTTCACCATGTAAGAACTTGTTTAGTCCCTGCAGTAGTGGAGCCATGGAGACCTGTGTAGCATATGTCAGGGAGATTTTGGTATCCACACAGAAGAAATAGAAATGTAGAAGGGGAAATTTAGTTTGCTGCCTACTGTGCCCTATAAAGGGGTATAAGGTGAAAATATGAGTTTATGATTTTAGATTGACTATAAATTTATTAAAGCCTCTAAGAATATTTTTGTGGGAAAGAATTCTAGCTAACTGTGGCACTAGGTGACCTGTATTTCACCCTGAGCTGATAGACTCCATAGTCGCTGCTACATACTGCACGCTCCTAAAGTCACATGCACTACTTAGAAACGGCATTGCATAGAAACGTAAAACACAATAGAGTACATGTTGATAGGAAAAGTTTCGGTCAAGGACCAGAAAAACAATGACCTGTCTAACGCTTGACCAACCATGAATAGATTAGAAAGGAGAAGAAAGAAAAAAGCTTGGCTATACTTACTAACCAACTGCCTATACTAATTAATCATCAGAACAATAAAAAATAATCATATCCTTCTGCAAAATGGTATAAATAAAGCTGTCATCGACACTTTGTCGAGAGACCACCTCCATCTGACTCCGTGTCCTGTCTCTCCATACGCCGACTCCGTCTCATCCTTTTGGGCTTCACTGCCGCCCCCCTCCACCCCCCCACCCCCAGCTAGAGCTGGACTCCGGCAAATAGGCAAAGGATTTGAGAAAACATTTCTCCAAAGAAGAGATGCCAATGGCCAGTAAACAACTAAGAAGATGCTCAACATCATTATTCATTAGAGAAGTGCAAATTCACACACATTAGGATGGCTATAATAATGATATGACAATAACAAGTGTTGACAAAGATGTGGAAAAGTTGGAACCCTCATACACTGCTGGTGGGAATGTAAGGTGGTGCAGTCTTTGGAGGATGATCTGGCAGGTCCTCAAAGAGTTAAAAACAGAGTTACCACATGATCCAGCAATTCCAACTTCTAGGGATAGACTCAAAAGAAATGAAAACATGTCCACACAAAAATTTGTACATGAATGGTCCTAACAGCATTATTAATAATGTGTATCTCCATGTAATGGAATATTATTCAGCCACAAAAAGGCATGAAGCACTGACACACACTACTACAACATGGATGAATTTTGAAAACATTCTGCTAAATGAAAGAAGCCAGACACAAAAGGCTACATATGGTGTGATTCCGTTTCTATGAGATAGCCACAATAAGCAAATCCATAGAGAGAAAAGGTAGATTACCAGTTGCCAGGGTGCTGAGTGGAGACAGGGGGTTGGGAAGTGACTGCTAATGGGTGCCAGAGTTATTTTGGAGTTAAGAATTGATTGTGGTGATGGTCGCACAACTCTGAGAATATACTAAAAACCATTGATTCACTTTAAATGAGTGACTTGGATAGTATGTGAATTCTATCTCAATAATTCTGTTACCTAAGAAAATAAGTGGTAGAGACTGTTGGACTCCAGAGCCTGCATCTGTCTGCTACCATGGAGGGAGGGGAGAAAAAGGCCCCAGAAAGCCCTTTTTGACATTGGTGCCTCTTATCTTCCACTAGGGCCCTGTGCCCATTGTCTGTCCTGAGAGGCCCCCATGGCCCCACCACAACTAAAATTTTCTGTCTTCCACTCTCCTAATTTGTGTCAGCTCTTAACCCGGAACTCAGCTAAGAGACTAGAATGCCAGCCTGGGAGGGAAGCAAAGAAGAAAAACCAACCTTATGAGCACCTGCTCTGTGCCAGACAAGTCACTGTGTCCGGAAGGGTGTTTCCCACACCCTCTCATTTAGTGCACACCACGACCCCTACATCTAAGGGCTCAGAGTCTTTTCACGGAGCCAGCTGCCTTGAAGGCAGTGACCGGAACCTTCTTTCTAGTTCTGCTCTTTAGGACCTTGGGCAACTCCCTTCTCTTGGTTTACATCTGTCAACTGGGGGAGTGGCTGTGATCATCTCGCAGGTCCACTCCAGCTCTGACCTGCTTGGTCTCTGCAAACAATTCAAGGAAGGCTACCCACAAAAGTGTGAAGGATCCAAGAGAGTGCAACAGCGACAACAATTAACATTGTGAAGGATCTGCTGCACAGCACTCCCTGCTCTGGGGTGTTTCAGGCAGTAACTCCTTAACTCTTCAGAATCACCGGCCAAGGACCAACAGTGCCCCTGCCTTATAGTTGGGGAGATAGGGACCCCGAGTCAGGAGCCTCCAGGTTCTGGCATAGATGGCATAGGGCAGGGGAGAGAACACAGGCTTTGGGGGAGCTGCGCCATAGACCGATTTGCTCAGTCTGTCTGTCTCAGAGGCCGCTAGCTCAGAGGAACTAGGCTCTAGTGACAAAAGACCTTGCCCTGAAGCCCAGGACTGGCTCAGGTGTTATTTGGAGATGAGTCTGTTTATGGAGACACTTGCTGAGGATCAAGATTTGGCCCCTGCGGAGGGAGGCCACAGCCTGCAGTTTGGAATCAGCCTAGGGAGTGGGGCAGGGAGGAGCAGAGCCGCAGCACCTCCCCTCGTAGGGCGAGGAGGCTGGCATGAGGCTCACCTTGGCCATACAGGGAACCCGGCCTGGAGGCTGGGCCACGGCTGGCACTGGCTGTGCTCTGTGCTAATCCCCAGCCAACGGAGCAGGGGAGCTTGCCAGCTGCTGACTCTTGGACTTCCGTCACCCTTAGGTCTGTACTCCCCCACCCAGGAGGGTCTATGTGCCACCCAGCCCCACACCACCTTTGGACACCTTGGCTGGTGACTGGCTCCCACCAGACCACTGGGCTTTCTTGGGCAAACTGGTTTCTTGCAACTCTTGTCTTGCAGGCTCCCACACTTGCCTCCCACTCCTCCCACCCCACCAGTGGGGGTATCAGCCTAGGCTTGGGTCTAGTTTCAGGTTTTAAATTGCTGCACTTCATTTGACCAAACCCCTGAAAAACAACAATTTGCTGGCTGTTAAGGCAGAGATTTCAGCAGGTTCCATGGAGGGAAGTCTTAAGATGACAGACTTTCCTACCTCTAGGCCAGAAGGCCTCGGATCACCTGGAGATGACCTTTCTACATTAAAAGGTCATTCCTGAGAATTATCGTTGCTGTTGTTATTGGTGACTCCTCATGAATTATGCAATGGTGAGGTGAGTTGGGGCCATTCTGGGATTAGGGTGTAACAGGGATCTTTTGCTGTAGCCTGAGATCTTCAGTACAAAGCAGTGAGTATGTGGGTCAATTTATGTGTGAAGCTTTGGAGCCCTTGGGATGGGGGAGGTCAGTACCCTAACCCTTGGCCTAATGATTCGGTCACAAAGACCTGGACGTGGACCAGCCCTCGAGATAAATTCACCTCTAGGAAAGGAGTCTGGGCTCAAGACTGGGCCCCAGAATTTCCGTCCATCCATCCTTCCATTCAATCATTCAAGAAATGTTAGATCGAGCCCACTAAGGGTTAGGGCAGAGTCATTTTTTGACCCTTGTTGACTTTAGTCCCTTAAACTTTGGGGGGCCCCACCCACATCTTATCACATCTGATCAAATGCACCCATGTCCACATTAAATAATATTTTGCTGCAACAATGTTTGAAAGGAATTTTGTAGTTTTGCTTTTAAAATTCTCTGACTTCACGTAACTTATTTAAATTATGATTTGCTGTGATGCTTTTAAGCAAACTATATACCCCAGATGGTCTTGGGTTGAGAAATTCTAACTCACAAATCTTTCTCAGTAGTACCAAAATTTTTATCAGTATTAAATTTAACAGAAAAGACAATGAAATGACTTTATTCTATAGTCATTTAATTAAATATATGGCAATTTCTGACATAAAAAATTTTTGGACTTCATAAAAATTTTTCCCCAGACTCTAACATTTTCACAGCTCCTAGAAAGCTCAGAGGCCTATGGTGTCTGATGTAGAAAATGGCCCTGAGGGTCAGGCATATCAGGGATAGAGACAAAGGGAATAAAACAGTCAAGGACCCTGTTTTCAGAAGTTTACATCCAGTGAGAGTAAGCAAAATTAGAACATGGTATGATATGTTCTGGAATATATAACATGTTTTGAGATAGAGTGTGGGGGGCTCCCTTAGATAAGGTGGCCCTTATTATGAAGAAATGGCACTGAAGAAAGGAACCTGACTCTCACAGAGCAGATGTCTCTCTCCAAGCAGAGGGAACAGTCAAAACCCTGAAACAGGTAAGTGCTTAGCTGGTGGACATGAAGGGGTCACTGTGGCCAGGGCCTAGTGAGGACAGTGAGAGAGGCATAATGTGAGTTCAAACAGGAGGGCAGCAGCTGGACCATGGCCAGCCTTACAGGCCACGATACGGAGTTTGGATTTCATCCTAAGTGCAGGGTGTCACTTAGGGTGGGCTTCCCGGGGAGCAGATTCTGGGTTGGAGTTTGGTAGGCAGGAGGTGTGCCTGTGGGTGCTATTAGGATCAACGCCCAGGAAAGAGAGCAAAGGAGGCAAGACTGGGCAGAGGGGGAAGCTGAGCTGCCATGCAGACCCGTGGACACCTCCCCTGACCCTGCAAGAAGATGAGAAGCTGGGGGGGGTCCCTCAGATTTGTCATTGGTGCAGCTGCCTAGGGAAGGGGTCATGACTCTTCAGCCAAGGCAATCCCCGAGGGGCTATGGCAGTGGGACACCCAGTCCATTCTGGAGGTGATCTGGTCTGCGCATCACAGCTTACACCTGGTCCAGCTTAGGTTTGAGGAGGTTCCTCTGGCTGTTGCATGGAGAGCAAATTATTGGAGGCAAAAGCAAATCTGGTCAGGCAAGCAAGGGTGGTGGCTTGGCCATGAGCAGTGGCCGTGGGAGTGAAGATAAGTGGATGAATTTGGGAGATACTGGGAGTGGGAGTCCAGAGCACTTAAAGATAGTTTAAATGTGGGACATGAAGGAAAGGAAGGAATCAAGGACCCTTCAGGTCTCTGGACCGAACAACTAGGGGAGCGGTGATGCCATATGACGAGAGGGAGGATCCCTGAAGTGTGGTGGGGATGGACATGATATGCAGTTCTGGCTAAGTTTTGAGATCCAAGAGTTAACGTCAAGTAGGTGGCATAAAGCTCAGAAGCAAGATCTGTTTTAATTTCTAGCTGCACGTAGGGCATGTAGATTAGGGTTGATTTTCACCAGTGGTGCCGGACTCTGGCTCTGCCTCCCTGGCCAAGAGGTTGTGCTTTGGAGGACAGTGGCCAACGGGAGGTGGGAGGGCACCGCCCAACCTCTTCCACTAGCCAGGACTTTCGGAACGTCCAGGACTAGACCTCAACAGCGCCACCATGTGGCAGTCATAACTCACAACGGCAGTGGACCCCCAGACCCAGTTCCAGTCTGATGGACAGACGTCAGACCACAGCGAGCACCCTCAGAAACCAGTCCCAACTATTGGCTCTTTTGAACTAAATAAGTCACTGAGGTGTCTGGACAGCTTAGAGCTTGGTGGGAGACAAAAGCCTCAAAAGAAAGAGAGAGCTAGGCAATGGAGTTTGAAGAATTAGGAAATATAAAAGGGTGTTATTATCCCTGTGCTGTAAAGGAATAGATTAACATAATGATAATGTTGGCAGCTACCATTCAAGCATCAGATATGACAGGTAGCGTGATCTCATGTAGTCTACAAGAAAGTTGAAGCTCAGAGAGGTGAAAAGATGTATTCCAGGTCACAAACTACTGATTTACACTCCTGGAAATTTCAGTGTGTACTAAAACTGTACACATAATGTTGTATGTTTACATATGCAGCAGAGTTAGAGTTCTTGGTGCAGATAATTACAGACAGGTTTTTCCGCTTACGTTAAATGACCAATGGGGCTTTAGTAAGTTGTGCAGGACAATTCTCATTAATGTGGGACTGTCCCAAACATCGAGGGATGTCTACTACCTCTGGTTCTTGTCTGCTAAGGACCAGTTATGTGCAATGTGGTAATCAAAAATGCCCCTACAAATTTCAAAATCCAATTTTCTAGGGGCAGTAGATTTCCCTTGGAGACCTCTGGTGTATGATAAAGCCCAGGTGCCTAAGCTTTGCTTTTCTGGCTTTCCCCTCATTCAGGGCTCTCCCAAACATCTGGGCTTCCCGCCCGCTTCTCACTCCATCCTTCCTTTAGCTCTCTCTCTGCAAGTATGTGTATGTGTTTGTTACAAGCTTAGAACTGATGTGATAAATGAGGTGCATTTCTGTCTTCCTATTTCTACGAAAAAGGCTCCGAGAGGTGAAGGATCTTGCTCATAGCCACACGATCAGAACCAAAATTAGAACCCAGGTCAGTGAGTCTGATTCTAAAACCTGTGAATTTTGCCATCTCTTCTAATCCCTTCTCACTGCCTCCCGTTTCCCAGTTCCAGAAGGTTTGTTATCTGGGGAAACCAAGGCTGAGAAAACTGAAGCATCTCACTTATTGGGTAAAATGTTTGTAAGTTGTCCATCATTCTTGAAAGTCAGAAGGTGAGCTGGAGGGGTCTGGAATGGATTCAGACCATAAAGTTGTTAACTGCCATTCTCATAAATGGGGTGAGCAGTCCCAGAAGGAGACCTTGCTGTTGCCCCACCTTGGCCTAGAAAGCTCAGTTCCATCTGGCCATGACCTGGGTGTTGCACTACCTCCCAGATATGTTGGGGCAGCATTTGCCTCAGTGGAAACGGTGTAGACCTTCTCAAACTCTGTTGGCAAATGAGGGTGAAATCAGCCCCTCACCCTGGGACCTGGGGATGAGCTGCAAGCAACTGCTATTTCATTGAACACTCAGGTCTTAAACTCTTTCCCTTGAAATTGGGGAAATCCTAGAAAGGGGTGAGGGTTAGTTTGGGCTCTGAGATCAGGGAGAACTGATCAAAGATCACCTAGTTCAGACCTAACTTCTTATGACAGCAGAGGTCTAAAAAGGTGGAGTGATTTTACAGCTACTTAGAAATTAGTGCTGGAGCCAGCCCAGAGCCAGCTCTGAGCTCCCATCTGAGATCTGAGAGGGGAGAGCCAGAGGGACTCCAGCAGATGCTCTCTCTCCCTGCTGTGCTCTCCCCAGTGCAAGCTCTTTGGGGCTCCCCTTGTCCCTCTTACAAAAGATAGTCCAGGTCCTTAATGTGGCTCCTAAGGCTCCTAGAGTTCCTGTGTTGCCTCGGTCCTCACCCCATACTGCGCAGGCAGGGAGGCCCAGGCAGGGAGCACTATGCCTCATGTATCTGTGCATGCCTTCTCCTGCTAGGCCGGCCCTGGAATGCAGCTGGTGAAGCTTGAATGAACAAAACAGGCCCAACCCTGTGCACTTTGCTTTAGTGGTTATCGAATGCTCGCATGCTTGCATTTGATCCTCACAACAGCCTGAGGCACTGCCAGTCCAGGGCATATTATCTGTTCTGCTGCTGATGAGACAAGGGGGACTCAAAGAGGAGATGGAGCTGTGAACCCAGACTCTAAAGCCACCTCTTTGGGTTCAAGTCCAGCCTTCTCACTTATCAGATGTTTGGTAAACCACTTAATCTCCTAAAGTTCAATTTCCTCAATTATAAAATGGGGATAACATACTACACAGTATTACTGTGACGATTAAAGGAAGATGGCATATAATGTGCAATATATAATACGCATGCAATAAATGTTATTTTTATTCACAGGCCAGCGTCCTTTCCCCTCCCCGAATAGGGACCTAAGAGGAATAGTCCAAAGCTACGGCTCTGGCCACAAGTGCACAGACCCAATTGGCGTCAGGCTGCGTCTGCCCCCGCAGGGCTGGACCGCCTGCGCTGCCAGGGTGCCCCACTTGCGTCGCGTAAATAAACAAATGCGCAGGCGCCCCCGGCCGGAGCCCATTGGTCGCTGCCTCGCCGCAGGAGTAGTGGGTGGGACGCAGCCCCTTTGGCTGCTCCTGCTCCGCCCGGTAGGTCGGTCAGCGAGTCGGGTGGTCGGTGTGTCCGGGCGGTGCGCGTTCGCCATGGCGCGCTGGCTGCAGCTGCTGGCGCTGCTGTGGCTGCTCCCGGGCGCAGCCCCAGCCCAGTCCAGCCCAGCAGCCAGCAATGAGGCCTGGGTATCTGCGTCCCCGGAGTTGCTGGGCCCCGCCCGCTACGCCCTGGAGATGTACAACCACGGTCGGGCTGCCGGGACGCGGGCAGCGCTGGGATCCGTGCGCGGTCGCGTACGCCGGGTGAGGACGCGCCGGGGGCGGGGGCGCTCCGGTGAGGGGTGCGCAGGACCCTCCACCGAGGGATGGGAACTTTGGCCTAGACTTGGGGACAGGGGACGCTGGGCACCTGAGAGATGATCCTCGGGCGATAGGGAAGGAGGAGGGGGCAAGGTGGGGCTGAGGAGGGAATGGCTGTGCCCGCCTCACCCGCGCCTCCACCCAGGCCGGCAGGGGGATGGTGTTCTCCCTGAAGGCGACCCTGGACGAGCCACCCTGCAACGACCCCACGGTGTGCCAGCTCCCAGTGGCCAAGAAAACCCTGGTGAGTGATGGGTCAGGATCTTGAGGAAGAGATCTGAGGCGGCAGCTACCCCACCCTGAGTCACTTCCCAGGCTCTGAGGGCCAGACACCAGGATGCCGCAAAGGAGGGTGTCCGGGTGCTGGCCGGGCCACACTCCACAGTGGGGTAACTGCCTTGGAGGTGGCCCTCACCCGAGGACCCTCCAGCTCCATCTGGCCCAGGCCTTGCTCCTGCCCAGCCCCCACTCTGGCTTCCTTCTCTCCCTCCAGCTCTGCAGCTTCGAAGTCCTGAATGAGCTAGGAAAACACGTGCTGCTGAGGCGGAACTGCCGCCCAGTGGAAACCAAGGTTACAGGTGCTGGGACAGCCCCCTCGGAGCTGGGGGAGTTCAGATTGGACTGAATGAGATTCAGCCTTGATTTCTTCTCTGCTCCAACCCTATCCAGATGACAGAAATGAGACTTTGAGTTCTGTCCTTCCACTGTCGAACAAGGCTCCCCTGCCCCAGGTGAGGAGCCCGCCTCTGTCTGTGGAGCTGGCTGCTGCCTGCTTCCCTCTATTCCCCTCACCCTGGCCTGGGGCTCCTGGACACTCTGAGAAGGACTCCATGTAGAGACCCCTCTGTTCTTCTAGGACCTTTCTGTGTGGATGGTTTCCACCTTCAAGGAATTTGTCACCAAATATAACCGGACATATGAGACGAAAGAGGGTGAGGACCAGCCTTGGTTGTACTTGTCCCAGTCAGATCTTCCTCCCAGTTTGGCACTTTCGTGTTGGGTGGGGAAGGACACCAGCAGTGCATCCTTTCAGGGACCCCTAAGTCCCCAAGTTCTTGCTCAGCCTCCCAGGACTGGGCAGCCACCTCAGGTACTGGCCACTTCTCCCATCTGATTTTCCTGGTCAGAAACCATCATTCTGAGCAGAGTGGGATGGGACAAAGGCCAGATTTCCTCTGTCCGAGGCCCCTGGCCTGGTAGCCTTTTCCCACAACCTCCTGTCTGAAGATGCTCTTTGGAGACCATTTCGGCTTTGCCTTCATACCTGGGAAGTCATCACCCTAGTTGTATTGTAAAAGTTGATCACCTGCAGCTCTGGTGCCCCTGCCGCAGCCCCCACAGGGTTCTGTCCTTGGGAAGAACTTCAGCCCTGATCCACAGCCCCCTTAGTCCCCAGGGAAAGCTCTGCCGGTTGGCCCCAAGCCACCACTCCTTTTATGATCTGCCTGGGGCCTGAGCCCTTCCCCTCTGCTCCTTGGTCCTCAGAAGCCCAGTGGCGCATGTCCGTGTTTGCCAGTAATGTGATACGAGCGCAGAAGATCCAGGCCCTGGACCGTGGTACAGCTCAATATGGGGTCACCAAATTCAGTGACCTCACAGGTAGGAGTGGTAGCCAGAGTGGGCCTAGGACAGTAGGCCCAGTGGCCTGGTCAGGGCTGGCCTAGGAAACTCTTCCGTGCCATCCCGTACCCACCTTTGCCCACAGAGGAGGAATTCCGCACCTTCTACCTGAATCCCCTCCTGAAAGAGGAACCAGGCAGGAAGATGCGCCTAGCCAAGGCCGTTCTTGACCCCGCCCCACATGAGTGGGACTGGAGGAATAAGGGGGCTGTCACCAAAGTCAAGGACCAGGTTAGGCCCCTAAGAAGTGAGGGTGGGACATGGAGGTGTACTGGGGCTGGGAAGGGACCCAGCCCTGACTCTGCCCGTCTCTCGGCAGGGTATGTGTGGCTCCTGCTGGGCCTTCTCAGTCACGGGCAATGTGGAGGGCCAGTGGTTCCTGAAACGGGGGGCCTTGCTCTCCCTCTCGGAGCAGGGTGAGCATCCTGCTCTGCCCCCTTGTCCCCAGCCCAGCCCCTCCAGAGGGCTCCTTGGGACCAGCCTTCTGTCTCCTAGAGCTCTTGGACTGTGACACGGTGGACAAGGCCTGCCTGGGCGGCTTGCCCTCCAACGCCTACTCAGCCATAAAGACTCTGGGTATGGATTAATGGGGTCAAAACAGGCAGTGAGAGCCACTGCTCCCTCCACAAGAAGCCACTTTGCAAGGGGGGTGCATGAGTGTGAGAATCACGTGAACTGGGCTCAGGTCTTAACGCTGACCCTTACTGGCCAAAGACCTTGGGCGGGTCTGCTCTCTCTGAGCCTCAGTTGCCTTGTCTGCTGGCTTCCTGAGATTGCCTTGAGTGTCAAGTGAGGAAACGTGTAAAGTGCGGGTGCATAGCAGTATAATGCTGCTGAACCAGGGAGCAACACACTTCCCCCTCGAGGGGAGGTATTGACCTAGCTGGCGATTCAGTGTAGGGGTGAGCTGCAGGGACAGGAGGATGAAGGGCAGGGGGAGCTGAGGTGGCTGCACAGAAACTGCTCTGGGGGCCTGGCAGCTCGGGACAGACTGTCGGAGCAGGAGAAGCAAGCCACGGTTAAGGGTCTCAGGAATGCTGGGGCTGGTGAGGACTCAGAGCTGGGAGTTACTTCCATCTCTGCACCATGTCTCACCATTGCACCCCCACCCAAGTCTCAGTTGTGTCACTTGTAGGAGGACACTGTTTCTCAGAGGGCACGGCTTGTGGCCTGGGATGGATGAGGACCGAGACCTCGTGTGTAAGGGGCATAGCACAGCTGTTGGCTGGGAGAAGGCAAGTGTGTGGTAAACTGGGGTCCTTCTCTTCTCTACCCCTCACTCCACCCCCCCATCCCCTAGGAGGGCTGGAGACAGAGGATGACTACAGCTACCATGGCCACTTGCAGACCTGCAGCTTCTCTGCAAAGAAGGCCAGAGTCTACATCAATGACTCAGTGGAGCTGACCCAGAATGAGCTGAGTGAGTGAGGACAGGATGGGGAGAGGCTAGGTGGGGCCGGGGCCTGGGTGATCCCGACACCGTCCCTCCTGTCTCAGAGCTGGCAGCCTGGCTGGCGGAGAACGGCCCCATCTCCGTCGCCATCAATGCTTTTGGCATGCAGGTGAGGCCCCAGCCCTTGCTCCAGGTCTCACTGACTCCTCCCAGCCTCTTCCTGGTGTCAGCCCCCTACTCCTTCTTCCCCGCTGCAGTTCTACCGCCGTGGGATCTCCCACCCACTGCGGCCCCTCTGCAGCCCTTGGTTCATTGACCATGCCGTGCTGCTCGTGGGCTACGGCAACCGTGAGTTCTGCTGGCCCCACTCTGCCCTTCGACCCCAGGTCACGGGCTGAACCACAGCACTTCCGGACCTCTAGAGGGGGAGACCAGGGGAAGGCCTGTCCCCACCCCTGCCTCAGGCAGAGGGCCAGGCAGGATTATCTGGCCCAGCAGGGTTATCTGCCCCACAGTGGCTGTGACAGGGAGGTTGAACTGTTACAGATGAACTACCTGCTAGAGGTGGGTGGGTGGCTGTCTTCCTCAAACCCTGGAGCCGTACCAGGTCTCCAGGAAGGGGGTAGGTGGGCCTGCCTTGCTTGCTGCTCTCTCCCTAGTACCTATCACACAGCGGGCCCACAGCAGATTTTGAAGAGTGCAAAGTGCTTGGGGCCCTGACTCCCTGCCCTCCGCACCACTCCCCAGGCTCTGACACCCCATTCTGGGCCATCAAGAACAGCTGGGGCAGTGACTGGGGCGAGGAGGTGAGTCTCGCCTGCCTGGCCCCTCGCCCTCCAGCACGTTCCTGCCCTAGTGCCCTCACCAACGCCCCGTCTCTCTCAGGGTTACTACTACCTGCATCGTGGGTCTGGGGCCTGTGGTGTGAATACCATGGCCAGTTCGGCTGTGGTGAACTGAGGAGCACCAGCTCAGGACCTGGTGCTGACCAGAGCAGGCCCTTCCCCAGCTTGCATGTCCAAGAGGCACAGCTGGCTGAGGGATGGGCACCGGGTATCTCAGGGTGAGCAAAGGGCACTGGGCTAGGGGCACAGACTATTCCTCTGCACCCCACTCCCACCTGGAAGTTCCCCAACTGTGCCTTTGTTGAACTGTGGTAGCCAAGAGGATCGGGGGGTTAAGGATGGTGTCTTGTCAGCTGGAGCTAGGGCAAGAACCTTGGAGTTGGGTGAGGAGCAGGGGGGCACCTCTGGCTTTGTGCCCTGGCTTTCCTGTGTCTGATACTATAAATTTTCGGATTTCCTTGGATTTGGGGGCAGTGTTCCCTTCTACATCTAGAGAAACTGTTACAACCAACCTTTCTAACAGCAATAAAGTGGTGTTCTAGGCCCCAGCATGGTGTGAATGCTCTGTCCTTGAGGGGATGGAGGGGTGGCGAGGGTCAAGGCCAGGCAGCTGGTCCTTCCTGGGAACTTGAGGGCCCAGCTTCTGCTTCAGAAACCAGAAGGAGATAGAGGCCCACAGATGGATCATTATTCAGAAGCACTTGGCTGGCCCTTCTCTGAGGCCCTTGCTCCAAGGGATGGACAGGATCAGCTAGAGGGAGCATCCTCTCTCCAACTTGTGTAGCGAACCCCAGGGCTTGAGGTCAGAGGTCAGAGGTTGCTCTCCGCATAGAGGGCACTGGAGAAGGCCACATAGTCCAGGGCTCCAGCCGGAGCCCCGGAGCCCTTGTAGGGGGCCATACGGCAGATGCAGTACTCAGCCTGCTCAGTGGGGAGCTCCCGCCGCAGTTCCTCAGGGGTGATGTAGTTCTATGGGAAAAGAAGTGTTGGGGGCCCATGGGTCCTTTTCGCTGCCCTAGCCCACCAGCCCTCTCCACCATCAGGGACTCACCTTGTCTCCTGCCAGGATCTTGAAGGAGGCCACAACTTGCTCAGCTGTGTCAGTCTCGGCTGTCTCTCGGGTCATGAAATCGATGAAGGCCTGGAAGGTTACGACTCCGGCTGCATTGGGGTCCACCATGGTCATGATGTGAGCAAACTCCACTTCCCCCTGCAGGGATAGAAGCGGGGTCCCAGGCCAGTGGATGCTAAAGCCAGGAGGTCTCCTAACGTCCCCTTCTGGGGATGTCCAGCCTGGGACTGACAACCCCACTGACCAGGTGTCCCCTCCATAGGCCATCTGCTGCAGCCTTAGTCGGCTAAGGGAAGTCCTTCCTGCTAGGCTGAAATCTGCCTGCTCTTGGCAGTGCCCCTATTGCCTGTTGGTCCTGATCTGATTTCTGGGGTTCTCTGTAGTGTTTCTCTGAAATGTTGCAAGCTCAGACTTCAGAGTCATACAGAAGTAGGTCTAAATCCTAGATGTGTGTCTTTTAGCGAGTTAGTTTACCTCTCTGAGCCTTTGGTTGCCCCTATGTGAAACAGGGTACTTCTACTCAGCCCCAGTGGGTGTGGTGGGCAGGAAATGAGAGCACGTACATGAAGGTGGGAGGACACACTAGGTGATCCATATGTAGGAAAGTGGCACTGATGAGACTCCGGGACAGGTCGAGGTTACTCACCAGGTCGTAGCCCATGGAGATGAGGCAGGCCCGGAAGTCATCAGGCTCCATCACCCCATTCCGCTTCTGTGGTGGGTGAGTGGATGTCACGCTCAGTCCCTAAATCTCACCAGCCCCCAAGTTTACCACCCCAGAGGGGTGGGCCCCTGCTGACCCGATCAAAGTGGTTGAAGGATGCCCAGAACTCATTGAGCTGCTCCTGGCTTAGGCCCTTGGCATCTCGTGTCAGTACCTGGTTCTCCACCTCATTGATGGTGCAGGCGATGGAGGTGAGCAGCTGTTCCCAGCCCACACGGATGTGCTGGGAGAGTGGGAGACAGGCCAAGTCAGAGTGCAGCCAGTGCCTGGCCACTAGCTCTGGCTCCATCCCTAATCTGCTGGGTGACCCTAGGCAAGTCCTCCCCCTTATCGGCCTCTGTCCCCACCTGGAGGTCCCACTGTGTGACCTCCAGCAGCCCTTAAGTTTGATGATTTATTATGTATTAAGTACTGATCAGCCAGCCATGGCCAATCCTGTCCTGGCTTTATTTTGCTGTGTGACTCTGGATAGATCACTTTCTATCACTGGGTCTCAGTATCCCCATGGGTAAACTAGGGGACCTGGCCAAGCTGAACTGGGGGCCCTCCTGGGGCAGACGTGCTAGGTCCAGCTGTGGCCACCCCATTTCCCCAGCCATTGCCACCTCCCCCTCTTCCAAGCAGGTGCAACCTCCCACCTCCATGCTGTAGACGGTGTGCTTGTTGTCAAACACCAGGCTCTCCTGCAGCAGCTGGTGGTCTCCCTCCAGCCGGTCGATGTTGCTCTTGTAGTTAATGATATTTTGCTCTTGCTGCCGCAGCCCAGCCATCTGCTCCTCCAGAGAGCCGGCCATCCCTGCTGCCAGGCGCCCCACCTCCTGCGGGGGACCAGGTAGGATGAGGGTGCTCAGCCCTGGTCCCACTCCCCCAGCTTGGTCCACCCTCCAAGACTTACCTCCACCTTTGCCTGGATCCAGGGCCCGACAGCATTGGCCTGGACCGCAAACTGTCGCCGGAGTCTCTCATTCAGCTGCTGCCGGGCTAGCTCCTCCTGCAGGCTCTGGTCACGGCTAAGGACCAGCTTTCGGACCTGCAAAGGAGGGTGGTTTCACCAGGGGCAGCTCAGGGCCAAGAGAAAACTTTGAGGGGAGGTGGGCCCCAACCCTTCCAACAGCTCCTGCTGCTCTGAGCCAAGCTGTGAGGGCTGTGGACAAGCTCTTGGGCAAGTCACTCAGCCTCTCTAGGCTTGTTCCCTTGTCTAAAATGGGGTTGAGGATGTCATTTGTGACAGGTTGTTTTATAGAGATAGCCACACCAGATTTAATTCTTCATGTCAGGCCTGATAGGAGAATGCTGCTGTTATGGCCATTTTACTGATGAGGCCGAGACAGGCAGGGTGACTCATACACTGGCACCCAGCATCTGTGGCAAGCCCTAGATCAGAAGACAGACTTGATTCTCCATTGTCTTGCGATGCCTGAGGGTTCAGGGTGGTTACAGTGCACAGGAGTGGGTGGGAGGCAGGCAGAGGCCACTGGCAACACTGACCGTGTCCCATTTGGTGTTGATGTCCTGTGGGCTCAGGTTGACGTAAGGGTTGGCAGAGCTGGGCTGCAGCCCATAGGTTTGGCAAATCTTCTGGATCTCACCCTGGATGCCTAGGATGGCGCCTCGCTCTCTGTCAGCCTCAGGCAATGTCGCCTTGAACTGCTCCTGTGCTGTTGACAGGCTCTGGGAGTGACAGGGAGGAAGCATCAGCCAGCACCCCCACTTCCCGCAGGCAACGGGATGGGCAGCAGGGTGCTCCAGGCCATCCAGCTGGCCCACAGCAGGGGCTGCCTGTCTCCCAGACAGTGCTGGCCGCTGGGGTTTTCCTCCCATCCCAGTCTCCAGGAGCCCAGAGCAGTAGCTCACAGGATTTGGGGCCAATGTAAGCCAGGTCCCCTGCCATCCCAGGCAGCTCCCCCACCCTGAATCCCCATGTCCACCTGGGTCTCATCCACCGAGTGCACCAGCCACACGTCTTGCAGGTCCTCCACAGCACCATCCAGCCAATTGTTGAAGGGCGCTGCCCGCCGGGCAAACTCGAGCTGCAGCTGGTCTACGGTCTCCAGGAGCTTCTCCGTCCGCTAAGGGCCGAGGGGATGGCTGAGTCGGCAGCCTGACCCACAGGCCCCTCCCCTGCCTCCCGTCTCCAGTCCCAGCTCCTGGGCCCCCGAACCCACCTCCAGCGCATCCCGCCTCTTCTGGGTCAGCATGCCCAGATTGTCCCACTGGTCACAGATGGCCTGGCAGCGGCTGTTCACCGAGGCTGCATCATGGTAGTCCAGCTCACTGGGGTGAGAAGCAGGGCAAAGGTGGGGCCTGACCACAGCCCAAATTTCCTCCTCACTGCCCTCCTGGGGTGGGGTTCGGGGTTCCCAGCGTGTTCCTGGGGGAAATGGGGACCTGCTGATACTCAGCTCGTCCCTCAAGGAGCTTGGATGGCAGGGCAGGACCTAGCATTTCGGAGGCGGGATTATGCCAGGAGGAGCCCGGGAGGCCAAGGCTGATGGAGAGGATTTGGGGTAGCAGACCGGACGGAGTTGAACGGAACGGCCAGATTAGCGGGAGGCCACGAGGATGCACAAGGCTAAGCGCCAGTGAGAAGAGTGTGGGCAGCAGAGTGGGGTCCGGAGATGGGGTCGTGGTTCGGGAGGAGGGGCGACGCAAGTGGCAACGGGGAGAGGCAGGAGACGAGGCCGGGTGGGAGCGCTGTTGGGAGGGTCGCTGGGGAGGGCGTGGGCCACGCCTACTTGAGCTCCTGGGCCAGCGCTGCGATGTGCTCCACGCGGTCCTGATGCGCCGCCAGGTCGCTCTCCAAGGCCCCGTGGCGCCGCAGCAACGCCCGCACCTCCTGCAGCGAGGCCGACTCATAGTCGCGTTGGCTCAGCAGGTCCTCCTTCCCTGTTTGAGGAGAGAGACCCTGCCCCGGTCATCCAGCGGTGGCCGTGGCACCGCTCATCTGTCAAGTGCGGGTGATCACACGTGCCCAGCCTACCCTAGGAGTTTGCTCTGAGGCTCTAGCGTGATAAACGGAAGTGAAGTCCCAGTTCCAGGGTATGGCCCACGAGTGACGTCAGTGTCCACTAACCCTGCACCGTTCGGGGTGGCCCTTGGGACAGTTTCCATATTAAAAACTACCTCCCCACGACTCTGAGCATGTTCACTTCACTCTGACCCGGTTTCCTTTGCTCACTAGTTTGCCCAACACCTGGCACAGTGCCTGGCATTTGGTAAACCCTCTGTGAATATTTGTTGGATGAATTACTAATGAATGTAAAAGTGCTTTGAGAATGAAAATTACCATAATTATGCAAATAAAAATAATCATAATAACTTCAGCAGCAACCATTTATTGCATGCCTCTGAATTTTGCGGAGAAGGTAACAGGTTTAGAGGTTCAGAGACTTCCTCAGGGTCATATAATTGGCCATATATTTAAGGAATTCTTATTATATCAAACCATTGTTATTTATTATGCCTAAAACCCATAACTAGTGTTTGTTATTTTTACACAGGACTCCTTCATTTGTAGGATTAAAATCCGTGATAGAATACAGAAGGTAAGTATTCATACAGAATGATATATTTGACTCATACAGTATTTTGGCCTCAACATACTTTGAGTATAACATAAATTATGTTAGGATTGGGGACTCACCTTTAAATACCTGCTACATATACAAATAAAATGCTCAATGAAAAATTAACCAGAGACCTACAGATGGCCAAAGCCAGCAGAGAATTAGGGGCCTGAGTTTATAGATAAAGAAACTATGTCCCAAAGAGCAGCAGTGACTTCGTTGCACAGCAAGCCATGGTGGGATGAGAGAACAGGTCTCCAGCTTCCCAGCAGAATACCCACTCCTGATCTGTGCATTTTGCTAGGACCTTGCCCCTCTCTACCAGTCTCCACCCCAGGACACAGTCAAACTCCATGAGGTGTACTTACCCCGGGTCCAGGCTTCATGCAGGGAGGCCTTCTGCTTGAACTTCTCAGCCAGGTGTTGGAGCCGCTGCAGGCGCCGGATCTCCGAGAGCAGCCAGTCCTCATAGCCCTTCTCCACTTGCTCCAGGCCTTGCCATGCATTGGCGATATCCTGTGGGGTAGGCGAGGTGCCCTCCATCACGGTTCACCCATTGTACAGATGGAGACACACACAGCCCAAGGTCACTCATAAGAAGTGGGCAGAGCTGGGGTCACCCCCACCCCAGGCCTGGCTCACCGAGACCAGCTTGCCCTCGGAGGGCATGAAGGCGGGCCGGTGGCTCAGTCGCAGCTTGGTCTGCAGCGTGTTGAAGTTGATCTCCAGCTGGCACTTCTCCTGCACGCGGGGCGGTTTATGCAGGCGCCGGTAGTCCCGAAAGTCCTCCAGCTTGTGCTGCATGGCCCCCAGGCTGGGCTCGCCCACGCGGTTCTCCAGCCACGGTATGGTGCGGCGGATCCACTCCAGCAGCTGCCAGGGCCAAGCGGGGCAGAGCAGGAAGCTCAGCCGGCCTACTCACCTCATTCGGCCCTTTCCACCCACATCCAGGCTGTGGCCAAAAGGTCAGGCCTTGAACAGAGTGGGGTTCTGGAGAACAGAATGCGGCTGACCGGGGAAGAAGTAGGATGGTTAATTACTGACTTCAGGGTCCAGTTTGGCCAGCACAGAACAAAAGGCCACGAAACTGCCTAAATATGAGTGAAAGGGTTAACGACTGAGTAAATAAATGAATAGTGAGTGAATCAGTGAATGACAAGGAGCTTGGACAGGCAGAGGGAGCAGGAGATGGGGCAGACGGCAGGAGGAGGCTGGGGGAGGCCAAGGCTACCCCGGGGACAGGAGCTCCACAGGCCCAGGCCTGGGCTTGGCTGGGCAGCCAGGGTCGGGAAAGCACAGTGTGGGAAGGGGAAGGGCCCTCCCTGGCCCCAGTCTCACATCGCTGGCGAGCTTCTCATACTCCTCCATCAGCTTCTCGTTCTCCTGATTCACGGCCAGCACCTTGCAGATCCTGTTGGCGGCTGTCTCGGCCTGTGGCAGGAGTGAGCAGAGGGGCTGGCATTTGCCAAGCTGCCACAGACCCCCTGACCCACAGATCCACAGGCTGCCCTCTGTAAAGCCCTTAAAACCTAGGCCTGTTCAGGGAAATAGAGAAAAGGATGAGGGCAGCACATCCAGGGTGGAGGACCCAGCTTCCGGGCTGGAGGCCCTGGCTCCTGACTCCCCAACCATTGAGCACCTCCAGCTGTTGGCATGCTGCCAAGGCTGGGTCCCTGGGACCACAAGCCCAGCCCAGAAAGCAGCAGTTGAGGCCCCTCACCTGCTCAGCCCCTGCAAAAGCATGGTAGAAGCAGGAAACGTAGGTCATTATGGCCTTCTCATCGGGCTTTGGGGTGTTCACGATGTCTGGGGGACAGCAGCGAGGTGTTTGTTTATTGGCCAAAACCAGGTGTGGGGAATAGGCTCACGCCCCCACCCAGACAGAGATCCCCTTGGGATGGGAGGGGGCGGAGACATCAGTCACGGCCACCAGCCGTCAGCTACCCTAGGTCCAGTGTTTTCCTCTTCCCTGGAGGCTGATCACCCCAGGGCCCAGCAGCTTCCCCCTCAGTGGGGTGAGGAAAGCAGAGTGGGTGTCCACACTACCTGGTGTCCCTAAGCATCCCATAACTCTGTCTATCTGTCTGTCTTTTCTCTAAGTTCTCATCCGTCAATGCCCACACATCCAGGCCACTAGACACAGTAGGTGCTCAAAAAATGTTTGATGCTTCAATTGACCAAAGTCTTGCGTGGGCTCAGGGACAAGAGGCAGGACCTGCCCCAGAGGAGCTCCTGGCCTCGGGGCACATCATGCTCCCAGGTGACCCAGGGAAATGGGATATGAGACAGTAAAGGGGAGAGGCTGGTTCCACTGGGTGGCAGGGGCAGGGGGCTGAGACAGAGAAGGCTCCTGGAGAGGGGGCCTGAGCAGGAAGGATTCTGCCCAGGAGGTGGGGTGAGAGGCAGAGCTCTCCAGGAGGGAAGGGCAGGGGCAAAGATGTGCAGGTTGGATCGCGCAGATCCTTGCGTGAGTGGTCTCCTCTCCTAGGCTAGGCTTACTCTCACCTTCTGCATCCAACATCTTGGGGATGTCTAAGTATTTTTCTGCCACCTCAAAGGCAGTGTTCAGGTTGCCAATGCGGTCATCCTAGGTGGGTGGTAAGAGGCAAAAGGTGAGCTGAGGGCAGAAGCTGGGGAGTTGGGGCTGGGGTGGTGGCTGCCTACCTTGCGCAGCTTGGCATAGTCGATGAGGTCGGGGCGGTGTCGGTGGATGAGAGCACAGAGGGCCAGGCCATCCTTCCAGCTGGACAGAGACAAGGGGAGGTCAGGCCTGGGTTCAAGCTGAGGATTCTGTCTTACCGTTGCCCTAGGAGCCGCCCATCAGGGCAGCCTCGTCTGTAAAATGGAGTTAAGTCTAAACACCTTAGCTTGGCATTTCAGGCTGCTCATGACCAAACTTGGACCATCTCCTTCAGGTTCATCACGGTTCCTTCACATGCCCTATCCTAGGCCACATTGGTTTCTAGATGTTTTGGCCTCCAGGTCTTTGCTTGCAAGGTTCCCTCCGGATGGCATGTCCTTCCAGGGAATTCTCCAATGCTCCCTCTTCCAGGAATTCCCCCTCACCTCCTGGACTCAATTCAACACTGACTGAGTCCCCCCATTTTCAGACACTTCCAGGAGTTTGGCTGTGACCTGTCCTCCCCTGGGGCTTGTGACCAGGGCCAGCTTTGTGCCCCAGAGCCCAGCGGAGGCCAAGCACATGCACCAATCAGCTGACAGACCTCGTGTGGAAGTTCTGTACATTCACATTGCGGTACGGCGCTGTCTTCCGCTGGCACCACAGGAGCAAGCCTTCTTTGGCAGAGGTTTCTGGGTGGAGAGGGTGGGGAGTGTGAGCTGGGGAGGGCTCTCCACCAGCCCTCCCACCCTCACGGCTTCTCTACCACTCACCCTCTACGGAGATGTCCTGGATGGCAAAGCGCAGAATGATGGTCCAGATCATGCCCAGGGTCATCTTCAGGTTCCCGTCGACGATCTCTGCAGGAGGCACTGGGTGATGCCGGGACAGATTCCACCCGGCCTTCAAGGCCTGTAGTACCAGGCCTCAGCTACTTTCCACCCTGCTCTGCCCTCTGGCCCTTGTCTCCATCCCAGGACTGGTACCTAGTAGGTGCTCAATCATTTTACTTAAAAATGATTCATTGTACACCTACTAAGTTCCAGGTCCTTGCTGGCACTTTGTGTACATTTGCTCCTTACGAGGTCCTTACAGTCCCTCCTGTAAGGCAGGGATGTTTTTCCACATTGTTGAGATGAGGAAGTTGAGGCTCACATAAGTGACTTGCTGATGTCAGGAATGCCCCTACCCCCAACCGAAGCCCCCTCCTACCACCTCCTCACCTTCGGCACCTATGGACACCAGCTTAACCCCCTTGCTAGCAATGAAGTCCAGGGCCTTGTTGAGATTGGCGATTTTGTGGAAGCGCATCTTGCCTTTGTCTGGCCTGGGCAGCCTCTCTCCTGGGTGTAAGAGGAGAGGTTGGGGGTCAAAGGTCATGAGAGGAAGCTGAAGACATTGTCCTCAAACTTCCTCCTCCCTCACCAAGTCTCCTCCAGCACTCTGCTGCCATACTCCCCCAGCTCTCTGCTGCCCTTAGGCCCTGACGTCCCTGCACACTGGTTTGCACCCCTCACCTGAAATGACCTCCAGGAGCAACATGAGTTTAAGGCC
The DNA here is from genome assembly GCF_040802235.1 of Manis javanica. Lineage (NCBI taxonomy): Eukaryota > Metazoa > Chordata > Mammalia > Pholidota > Manidae > Manis > Manis javanica. The sequence goes on from NC_133166.1 coordinate 115,221,805, forward strand.
ATTGCGGAAGTCCTCCTCGATGTTCTCGATCTGGGTGCCGGCCTTGCGCAGGTGTGAGTTGCACCAGGCAGTGAAGGTCTGGGGGCAGAGGACAGCACTCAGACCCTAGCACTGGGTCTGGAGGACACGGGACACAGTCTTCACTCCTCGGTCAGGGTAGACCTCAGGGCCCCTGCTCTGGATTCAAGTTCAGACTCAGCTGCTGACTTGCTGTGCATCTGTGGCTAGTCCCTTTCCCTCTCTGAGCTTTAGTTCTCCTGAAAGAGGAGAAATGTCTGGGACCCACACAGGTCCCAGTTTGGACTGACACTCCTGCTTTGGCTAGCCCCAAACACTGTAGGGGGATTTAGAAACTTGTAATGCAGACATTCCAAAGTGTGGGGCCCTCTGAGGCATAAGAGCCAATGCAGTTTGATTTTTCTAGTCTGGAAATTCTGGATTGAAGCACATCTGGCTCTGAGGGCTTTGCCCAAGGGACTGTGCATCTGTATTACTGTTATCTCAGCCCCACTGATCTCCCAGGGCTATGGTGAACTGGCCTCCAAGTAGACCTCGAGGTTGCTTGAGCTCTGCAGGCCAAGGAGATCAGCCAGGCACTCAGGCCCAGTCTGACCTAGTTTCTGGGGGAACTGCTTTCCTCTTTACCCCAAAGTAGCCTCTGCCTCAGCCGCCACGTGGGATGGGTGGGCTGGTACACAGCTGTGTGTATACTGGGGATGGGGTGACCTGAATCCTGGTGCACAAGTTTCCACTAACCTACCAAGCCTTCAGGCCCTGGATGCGGCCATCAACTGTAGAGTCCCTGGTAGAGTCCATACTTATGCTCCAATCCCAGCTGAGTGACCTGCTATCTGTGACCTGTGGTGTGCCCCTTGCTCTCTTTTTTTTTACAGTTTAGGGGCCAGACTCTCTGATACTTAGGTCCTTCTTCTCCAATCTGGTAGGATTCTAGAGATTCAGAGCATTCCCCCAACACAAAGCGGAAATCCTGGGATAGGCGGTCCTGGAAGTCACTTGGAATTCCTTCCCTCAGGCTGCTTCCCTTCCTCAGACCAGCTTTTCAGATGCCGTAGAAGGTGGACATGGAAGACAGTGCTTTGAATAGCTGAGAGGCTGTCATTGCTATGGGAAAGGGTGGGTGAGCTCTCTGTCACTGGTGGTGTGTGAGTGACTGCTGAGCACTACTCAATGGCACTTCGAGCACAGGACAGGGCAGCTGAATTCTCTGTAGTTCTTTCCAACCCTGGAGTCTGGGATGCTCTGAGTCTCCATAGGGCAGACGGAGAGGCAGGTCTGTGTGAGGATTCCAAGGCTCCCCGTTGGACAAACAGGGCTCTTCATGAGATGTGGTCCCTTTCCTGAAGGACCTCACAGTCAAACAGTCATGTTGACCTGAGAAGTTCTGGAAGAGGCTAGCATCAGGGAGAAGAGGGAAGGAGTTCTCCAAAGCGGGGAGGAGGCTCTGGGGGAAGGTTAAGCTCTGAGGGAAGAGCAAGAGTTACTCAGGCAGAGAAGAGCCCGCAGGGGCATTCCAGGCAGGGGCAGCCAGGCAGGCAAATGCTTGGGAGGGAGGAGCAGTTGCTAGGTTTGTGGGGTACAACTATGTGGGCACAGCTGGACTGAAGCTGGGGTGTTAGGGTATAAGTGGTGAGAGGCAGGCCGGAGGGGCAGCTGGGGCCAGATCATGCACGATCTTGGGTGCTAAGCCGCGGCTGGGAGTTTGAACTTGATCCTGAGAGCAACAGGGAGTCAGGGAAGCTTTCAAGCAGAGGAGGGAGGTGGGCAGAACACTGTTAGAAAGCTCCTTCTGGTTGCAGAGGGGAGGTAAAGGGCTTGGTAGAGCAGAAGGGAGGATTGAGAGGGTGGTGACTGGACCAGGCAGGTGAGGATGGGTGTCAATGTGGGGAATAGGGTGGGATTGGGTGGGTGATGGATATCTGTCCTTGCTGGAATAGAAGCCCCCTGAGGCAAGGTCTTTATTTCATCCACTGCTGAATTCCTGGCACCTAAACAGTGCCTGGCCATAGCAGGACCTCCTTAATGAATACTGAATGAATGCTTCTGAATGAGGGTGAACGAAGAGGACTCAGACATCAGGTGGAAGGAGGTGGGAAAGCTCCAAGATACAGAGGAGAAGCAGGGGCTGAGGCTGAGCACAGAGATATTCATTGCAGTTTAATGAACAATGATGGATGAGAAAGAAATGACCAGAATGTCCAACTCTAGGGAATGCTGCTTAATTTATCCATGCAGCTGTTGAATGAATGGATGAGGTGGGTGGCTGTAAACTGAGTTGGAATCATTTGTTAAGTGACTAAGGTAAGTCACATACTAGTATGTGTCTTATGACAGGCATGTAGACCTCATCTGGGAGAGGACTATGTGGGTGGGTTTGGGAATAGGAGTTGTTGCAGAACAGTGGCAGCTGGGATGACATCACTGGGAGTTTGCCGGACCCAGGGACCATAGCCCTGCTTGGAGACAGGTGCAGGAGGAGGCAGGGGAGGCAGCTCCTCTGAGGCATCCCTGCCGAGTCAGCTGAGCCTCGCAGCCCCTGGCGTCATCTCCCATCACCTAACCCAGCGGAAATGCTCTGCTTCTAAATCTTGGGATTCTCAGGTCCTCCAAATTTCACTGAGTTCCCTTGTGTCCTGCCCTTCCTGGAGTGGGACACTGCTGGCAAATGCTGAGCAGAGCCCAGTGACCTCATGGTGTCCTCCCTACTCCTGGCCTGCCACTCCTCAAAGTTTCCTCACTCAGCCCGGATCATTTTCTCTTTTGGGAACCCAGGTGTCCTGCCCCCTCCACTTAGGAAAGTCTGAGAGTGAAAATGGATCAGGCAGGGGGGGACCAAGTGCCCTACTAGGCTGGGCCTGGGCAGCAGCTGCCCCTGTACCCCTCTCTAGCTCTCCAAAGGCGCTGCCTCAGCACAAAGTGTCCATCTGGCCGGGGAGTCAGGTTACTACGAAAGGGGACCCAGAGCTCCCCTCCTCCTAGGTCTTGTGGCCTTTTCAGCAGACTCTGCCGAGGCCGGGCCCTTGGAGCAGGAAGGGATATCTTGGGAATGAGTGGGGGTGGGGCAAGCAAGGGGCACAAACCATCATGTTGGGGGTTCCTGTTTTCTGGGCATATGATTTGGGTTCTATCTCTGCCCCTTTCTAGATCTGTTTCCTCATTTGACAACTGAGGTCGAGTGACTATGAATGCCCCAAGCAAAAAATACAGAGGAGGGAGTGGGAAGGGGTGTGGGATGGATCCCCCTTCCCCCGAACTCCCAAGTCCACTAGTTGCCAAGCTGCAAGTTCGCGGTGGGGACCCCAGAAACCCTCCTTGTCTTCCTAAACCCTTCATGAGGGCTCCCAGCCCTCTCCTTCAGCCCTGCGGCGCAGCAGAGGACTGATGGGCAGAGCCTGGGCTAGGTAGTGGCACTCTAGGTTCAGACACTCCGCGCCTGACCTGCTGAGATGCCAAGGACAAACCTCCCGGCTTCTCAGGCCTCAGTTTTACCATCTGGAAATGGGCGAGCACTCACTTTCCGCTGCTGCTTCTCCCAGGCCGGGTCCAGCAGCAGGTCGCGATCCCAGTCCTCCTCCTGTTCCATGTACTCGCCGCCCCCGCCGCCCCCCGCGAAGGGCGCTGCCCCGACCCCCAGACTCTCGGGCTGCAGGACCATCATCATCTCGGTAGGCTCCTGGCTCCGCTCCGCTCGGCGCGCTTCAGAACCCGGGGACCGCGTTAAGTAGCGACCGGCCCAGCCCCGGATCGGATTCGCGCTAAATATGGGGGAAGAGGGAGGGGCCGGATGGGGGCGAGGGCTCCCTGGTCAGGACCAGGGAGGAGTTCGCCCTGGCGTCCAGGGAGTGCAGGGACGCGGGGGTGGATCCCGGGGCTGAGTTCGGGAGTTCCCGCTCCGGCTCCACCGGCTGGGCGCTGTGTGACCTTGGGAAAGCCGCGGGCCCTCTCTGAGTCTGTTTCCTCGCATGTACAGCCGAGATGATAATAATAGCGGCTGTAAGGCAGCCCTAGAAGCTGCCCTTTGCGCCTCCACCTGGCTCCCTTCCCGCGTCAGGAGGGAAAAGGGAGCCTATCGCCATTTCACGGTCAGAAACATCAAGGCGCCAGACTTTTCTGAATGTTTTCTGTGGTGAAGAAGGAAGAAACTAGAGCATGGGGAGGGGTTCCAGGACAGCTAGATGCGCCAATGCAGGGCTATTAATATCGGGGCAGCCGGGGCCGAGGGGGAACGTGCTGAGCCGGGAAACCTGGAGGCCACCGAGGTGGCCACTCAATCCCGGCGCCAGCCGAGGGGGACCGGAGGGGAGGGCCGCTGAGGAGGGGCGGGCCTCGGGAAGGCGGGGCTATGAATCCACAGCCCTATCAGGCTCTAGAGCCAACATGTTCCCAGCATCTCCTTGGTTCATTAGGCCATCCAATCATATATCTGCTCTGCAGGCGCGACCGACGACTCTGAACGCTCACCGCACCCTTTCAGAGACTCTACTGGTTGTAGCAGACGTCCGTCTGGTACTAGCCCCACCCCAATACGGAAGCGGCGGGGTGCTCCGGACCCGACGGCCGCTGGGTCCAGGCTATGGGGCATTCTTGGGTGGCGGGGAGCGTCGAGGGGGCGCCCGCGCGGCTGCCCCTCGTGCTCACTGCGCTGTGGGCCGCGGCCGTGGGCCTGGAGTTGGCCTACGTGCTGGTGCTGGGCCCCGGGCCGCCCCCTCTCGGACCCCCGGCTCGGGCTTTTCAGCTGGCGCTGGCCGCCTTTCAACTACTCAACCTGCTGGGCAACGTGGGGCTCTTCCTGCGCTCGGATCCCAGCATCCGGGGCGTGATGCTGGCCGGTCGCGGGCTGGGCCAGGGCTGGGCGTGAGTGGGGCGCGGGATCTGGAGGGGGAAGAAGCCGGAGCCTTGGACAGGGGGAGGGGCCGTAGGACGGGAACCAGATTGCCATAGGATACACTTCTAAGAGCCAGAGAACTCCTTTAGAACCTGGGGTGTTGGATTCAGCAGTATCTTCATTCATTTACAAATACTTACTGAGCACCTACTATGTTCAAGATACCGTTCCAGGTACTGGAGGTACAATAAAACAGTTTCCTGGCCTCCTGGAGCTGATTTTAGTGGGCGAGAGAGCAGATGAGAAACTATGGGCGTAATGAATAAACAAATTATGTAGAATGTTAGATGGTAGTATGGAAACAAAAGTAGAGCAGGGTAAAGGGGTGCGAGTTTCAGTTTTAAATAAGGTGGTCAAGGTGGGCCTTATTGAGGTGGCATTTGAGCAAACACTTGAAGGAAGTGGGGGAGTTAACCATGTGGGAATCTGGGGGAAGAGTGTTCCAGGCACAGGGAACAGACAGTGCAAAGACTCTGATGTAGTTATGTGCCTAGCATGTTCTGGGAACAGGAAGATGGTCCTGTGGCTGGTGTGGAGTGAGAGAAGGGGAGGAGAGAGGTTAGAAATGGAAAGACCTTGTAGGACATTGCTTTTTGCTGGAAGTGAGATGGAAAGCCACTGGGTGGTTCTGAGCAGAGGAAGGACATGACAGATCTTTAAAGATCAGTCTGGCTGCTGGGGTGAGACTACACAAGAGGGGACAAAAGTGGAATCAGAGAGACCAGTCAAGAGGCTATTGGGATAATCCAGTGGAGAGTTCATGGTGACTGGGACCCAGGTGGTGGCCATGCAGGAAGTGAGAAGTTTGCTCCTGGAAGTTAGAGGTCAGAGCTGGAAGCACCCTCAGGTCTGCAGTGTGGGAACTGGAAGGGCCTGGGAAGTGTTCAGCCTTGGTTTACCTATGAAGAACCTGAGGCTTAGTGAGGGCAGTGACTGAGCCTGCTTCCCCAGGATGGGCTTGGGCTGACTCAGGCATTCAGAGCTGCTGGGGGACTGACCCTGTGTTTCCTTCCCTGCAGTTACTGCTACCAGTGTCAAAGCCAAGTGCCACCACGAAGTGGGCATTGCTCTGCCTGCAGGATCTGTATCCTTCGTCGGGACCACCACTGCCGCCTGCTGGGCCACTGCGTGGGCTTCCACAACTACCGGCCCTTCTTGTGCCTGCTGCTCCATGCTGCTGGTGTCCTGCTGCACGTCTCTGTGCTGCTGGGCCCTGCCCTGTCTGCCCTGCTGCGAGCCCACACGCCCCTGCATACCGCTGCCCTCCTCCTGCTGCCCTGGCTCATGCTGCTTACAGGTGGGGAACTGGGAAGTCTCTGCAGAGATGGAAGGCATTGTAGTAGGTCATTCTGGTGGGTGATGGGATTTCTGGCTCGTTTTCCTGGCTGTGGGGACCCACCTCAGTGACAGTTATGGAGGGTGACAGCAGCCTGGTATTCAATGGGGTGTGAAGTACAGTAAAATACAGGGTCTCAACCCAGGTAGAGTTCTGGCTGGGAGATTCAGGGAAGGATTCCAGGAGGTGTTGCCAGAAGAGGAGATGAGTGGGAGTTTGAGGAGTCGGGTGGGTTGGCGTGGTGAAGGGGTATTCCAAGTGTGGGGGGCATTCTAGAGGGGACCAGCATGAGCAAAGGCTTGGAGGTTGGGCAGGGAGCAGCAAAGGCCCTTAAATGGCAATTGTGGGAATTAAAGGTAGGATGGTAGGTGAGGGCTGGATGGTAGAGGGCTTGGATGCTGGTGTGAGCAGACAGCCCTCACTGACTGGGTACTGGGGAGCCAGTGAAAGTTATATAGGCAGGGGAAGGGCCAGTCTTTGGAAGTTGGGAGGGGAGACTTGAAGCAGGAGGCTGACTGAGAGGCCATCCATGTTCTAGATGACACATGTATTCCTCTTTCCTGTGACACCACCCAAGTTCAAAGCCCCACTGGTCTTTTATACTCTTTGTTGTCACCCCTCAAAATGCTTTGGGCTTTCTCTCCCCTCCTTCCTTCTGACCTCTCCCGTCCTACAGTTACTAAATTCCCTGACCACTCAGAATAGTCACTGCGTCTCATCCTATCCAAGCCTGGCTGTGTCCCAGGGATGCCCTCCCGGCAGCCCCAGGCCTTGGGAAGGTCCATGGGGTTGGCAGTGTCTTCCTCAGCCCACCTGGCTTCCTGAGCAGCCCTCTCCTGCCCTGCCTCCACCAAGACGCAAGCCCTCCAGCTGCACCAGGTCCTCTGTTCCCCTCAGTTACGGAAGCCGTGGCTGCAGCCCCCAATCTCTCCCAGCTCTAGGCTTGTTGAAATCATGGGTGAATGGCCCAGGCCCCGATCACTAAGCTTCCTGACCTTCTCTTATTTCCTTCCCTTACTCCCACAGCCGTATCCCAGACCTTGTCAGAATCCAGAACAGGTCACCTCCCAAATCCCCCCATCAGTCAGTCCCCCTCTCTACTCCCCACCTCCCCTCTGCTTGCCCATCTCTCACTCTCACTCCATGACATTTGTTCCGTGAGCCCCTGGCCCTCACCTTCCCTCCTCACCACCCCCAAATCCAGTAGGGCCCTCATTTCCACCATTTTCTGGCCAACGTCTCAGACCTCTTCACTCCATCTTGGAAGGCACCCTGGCTTCTCTGCGTCTGCCCCTGGCTGCTGAGAGCTTTGAGAGACACATGCGCTTCGTGGCAGTTGGTACCATGGCACATTTTGACCTTAACAGGCCCTCACCCACGTGTGGTTGTCCTGGTCTCTCATAAGCTTGCGTCCCTAATGACTGCAGCTCAAACCCCATTTTCCTGTCCTCCAAGCCCTCACCCCTCTTGAAAATCTGTCACAGAGAAAACGAGCCATCAGATGGCCCTGGCAGAACTGTCCTGTCCTCCAGTCTGTAGCCAGGCTGACCGCCCCCGGCCTCTCCTGGCGTCCAGCCCTCCGCCCAGCTAGCTGGAGGCCTCACATTGAGGGGCCGCCTCTCCTCCCGCCTCCCCAGGGTCTCTCTGCTGGCCTCCTTCGGGTTTCCCGCCTGGCATAGATCCTTTTTTCACGCCCATACCCTCCTCCTCTCCTCTTGCCCTCTGGCTCCTCTCCACCCAGCAGCCAAGCTTCTGAACGGACTTGCTGTGCTTATGGGCCACTTTTCCTTGCCTACCAGCCATTCCTGCACCTGCTCCAAACCGGATTCTGCCCCACCACTCCTCCGAGACTGCCGCAGTCCCGACAGCACGGAACCCAAAGGCCCTTCTGAGTTCTCTCCTTGCTTCATGAGACCCGTCAGCCTCACGAAACGCCGACCGCCAGTCTCCCTGAAGGGCTTTGCCCTTGGCATCCCCAGAAGCTCCTACTTTGGGGTTTCCCCTTTCCTTTCTGGCTTCCCTGTCTTCTTTATCTGGTCCCTAAGGACCTGGTTTCTTGGTGCTGAGAGTGAGGGGCTCTTCTCCTCTCCCTCCACGATCTCTGGTGGGTCTCAGAGCCGCCCATGTACCGACTTCCCACAGGTCTGCACATCCAGCCCGGGCTCCTCTCCTGACCTTCCAGAACCACCCACTCACTTGTCTTGCAGGCGCCTCTCCTTCCTGCCTCGGAATCTTCAAACAGAAATGTTTTCCCTTCACCTAGCAAATTCCTTCTTAACCTTCTCAAAATAGATTTAGTCCACATCCCCTGGCCACTTAACAAAAGTCTGCATGGCACTACCCTCCACCCCCTGACATTGCCTCTTTTATTGAAGTAAAATTTGAGTAACATGATATTCATTATTTTAACCACTTTCAGGTGTACAATTCAGTGGCATTTAGTATATTCACAATGTTGTGCAACCATCACCTGTATTTGTAACATTTGTATCACCCCAAAAAGAAACCTATACCCTTTAAGCAGTCCATTCCCCATTCCCCCCAAATCCGCCAGTCTTTGGCAACCACTAATTTACTGTCTGTCACCATGGGTTGGCCTAAGTGGACATTTCATATAAATGGCATCATACAGTATGCGACCTTGTGTCTGGCTTCTCTCACTTGGCCATTTTCATGGCATCTTGCAGTTCGTTAGTTCAACAGATACTTGTTTGCTGTGGGCCAGGATGGTATAAGACCCTGTACTTTTCCAGTGTAACACACATCACAGCTGAGATTAAGTAACTGAGAAATGGTCCCTTGAATGTGTTTCTGTGAGCTGTCTGAGGTCAGGGTTGCGATCAGTGTTCATCCTGGTGTCCAGCACAAGCAAGGTGCTCGTAAGTTTGTGATGCATGAATGAAAGTCCTGTCTAGGGCAGGGGGCCGTGTCTGCACCGTTTGCCAGTGTGTTCCTATCACCCAGCATGGGCTGCTAGGCATAGCTGACTCTGCTGAGTAGGGGAGTGAGATCTGCTTCAGGGTGGAGGGTAAGGGGTGGAAGGAGGGCTGGGCCTGCTGCTGCTCCCTGACCCTCTGCTCTCTCCTCGCAGGCAGAGTGTCTCTGGCCCAGTTCGCCCTGGCCTTCGTGACTGACACGTGTGTGGCTGGTGCGCTATTGTGTGGGGCTGGGCTGCTCTTCCACGGGATGCTGCTGCTGCGAGGCCAGACTACGTGGGAGTGGGCTCGGGGCCAGCACTCCTATGACCTGGGCCCCTGGCACAACCTTCAGGCAGCCCTAGGGTCCCGCTGGGCCCTCGTCTGGCTCTGGCCTTTCCTGGCCTCCCCGTTACCCGGGGATGGGGTCACCTTCCAGACCAGAGCTGATGTGGGACTCACGACTTCTTGACTCCAGAAAGAACCAGAGCTGTTGAGGGAGTGGGTATGGGGAGCAGGAGAGCGGGCTCCTGACTCACTTCAGGGCTAAGGTTGGTACTGAATGCCTGCTTCTGGCAACACAAGCCCTGTCTTTGGCCTTAGCTCTGCCCAGCATGGACTCCTGGTGTCCAGGGCTTGGGCCTGTGACTTTGCCTCTGTTGATGGCCCCCAAGGACAGTTGGAAGGTCTGGCAAGGGGCTGCTCTGCCAGCCTGCCTGCCCCTTTGCCAGGTTAATAAAGCACCCACTTGGCTCTTGGCCTCCCTCCATCTTTGTGGGTTTCTCATCCCTCACTGTTCCCCAGCCTGCTGTTTCTGGTTCCTGTTGAGCAGCCTGGGAGGCACAGAATGCCTGAGGGCATGGGGAGCCACAGCTCTGCCTCCTGTGGCCTTGGCAGGGTGGGGGAGAGGCACCAGCAGACCAAGGCAGCATGTAGTGGCCCAGGGTACGAAAGTCCGCAGTTCTTTCCCAGGTCAGTGCTTTATAGTTAGAAGCATTTCCACCATTGCCCTGAACCTCTCTCTAGCTAACCCAGTACATGGGGCTGCCGTTACGTAGGGGAAAACCCGAAGCCCTGACAGTTGATGCGATAATATCGTGGGGTAGTAAATGGAGCAGGCAGAATTTGAACTCAGATCTTTCTGCTTTCTCCTTCATCCTTGCCAGTCAAAGGAAGTGAGTAGGAAAAATCAAGGCAGAGAAATCAGTTGTGGGTGTTCAAGCATCCATGAAGGACGGTGCTTGGAGGGCTAAGCTCCTCCTCTCTGGACTCTTTAGGAGTTACTGGCTAAACATTCTTATTTAAATATAGTAAACAGACTTCCAGTTAAATGTGGCAGGTTTAAACCCATGGTTTTATCTGTTCTTCTTAAAATCTAAAATGGTTAAATAAATAAATAAATAAAGATATAAATTTACAAGGAGAAAGTGACAACGTTTGAAAGATGGGAAGTGGATAGAGGCTCATTTACTCTCTTAGCAGAGAATTTGAAGTTGAAATTAAGCACTGCCAGAGGCGGGGCCAAGGGGCAGCCAGACTGCCGCAGAGCCCTGGAGAGACTGAGGACCTCCACCAGCTCCGTGAAGGCAGGGATTGGGCTGACCGCAGGGACCCGTCCAAAGCGGCTTTGGGTCTCAGGGGCACTGGGGTGGGTTGGGGTGAGGGGCTGGACTAAAATAGGCTTACATGAGTCTGCAGATGCTGCGGGGGGCCCTCCAGTAACATGACAGGCTTGCTGGCCCCCAAGAGCCCTCAGAGAAGCCCACCCTTCCTACGGGCCCTGCCCATGCTCACCATCATTCGAGCTGCTAGGACTTCGCTATTCCAGAAGGCAGGCTCTGTTTTCGAACTCCCAGAACCCCAGGAACGGGCGCTTTGAGCTGTACTGCAGCATCGGCCGACTTCCCCTTCCTTCTGTGCTTTATCCCTCGCCCTCCAGAATCTCTTTCTTTTATTAAATAGTGAGGACAGGCAAGAAAGCATTTATAAAATAAAGAGAAACCACCTCCTCCCCATCCCCAATTAAGAAACGATACCACTTCCGTCGCAGTCCGTGCTGCGCCCGCCCCGGTAGAGGGAACGCTGTGCTCCGGTGATTATTCCCTTGCTCTGCTTCATAATTTTATTATATATGTTTGTATTGGTTTTGCATGTTTTTAAATTTTATGTAAGTGGAATCATACCATGTTTATTCTTCTGTGACTTGCCTTTTCACTCACTGTTTCTGAGATTTATCCAAATTAGCCCGTGCAGCTGTAGGGCTCTCCTTTTCCTAGCTGTGTAGGGATCCACTGAATATATCACAACTTTTTTCTGTTTTGTCCCACTGGTCATTTTATCTACCCACGCGTATGCGTCCATGGGATTATATCCTTGACCCGTGCTCTTCCATATGCATTTTAGAATCAGCTCGTCAAGTTCCACCAAGCTCTATTCAACAAAAACCCCTTTGAGTTGTGACTAGAACCCCCTTGAGTCTACAGTTTGGGGAAAATCAACATCTACATGGAATTGAATTTTCCTCTTCATGAACATGGTGTATCTTTCCATTTAATGTTTTCAATAAATTTATATACTTTTCTCATAAAGAGCATGCCTTTTTTGTTAGATTTATTAAGTATTTGATATTATTATGGTATTGTACATAGGTATGAGAATAGATTTTTGTGTCCAGTGAACCTAAAACTTAATTGTAAATTCATCTGAATTCACTTCAGGGAAGTGTCCAGACTGGGTGAGGGAAAAAAGTTTGCAACTGGTATACACAGAAAACTACACAAATTAAAAAAACAAAAACAAAACAAAACAAAAACACAGCAATTGTTAACTCCATGAAAAATTTAAAGGTAATTTCATTATAGCCTGATTCTTGGCTCTGCAGTGACAGCTTTCACATAATATTATAAATCATAACCTACACAATGAGTATCGATTTATCTAAAAACCTGGGGAGACAAAGAGAGGGCAGGGTGTTGTCACAAGAGGGCTAATGTCTCGTCTATCACAATAGGGAGCCAACAGATGTTGTCTAAGATTGATAAACAAGTATAAGCATATTTTTTAAATAGTGAAAATGACTGTAGCAGGGGAGCAGTACTGGGGAATGGTGACAGGCTGTTTTCTTATTATAAACTATTGCCATGGTACTAAGGAGGTACATGTTTTTAGAGAAATACTTTTTAAAGATACCAGCTCTCCTCCCTGTACTCATTTTCCTGGAGCTCTAACTGCTGAGGGCACCAGGTACTAGGCAGTGTTTTGCTCATACTGCCTTACGTCCCTTTGTCCACATGTTTTTAAATTTTATGTAAGTGGGATCATACCATGTTTATTCTTCTGTGACTTGCCTTTTCACTCACTGTTTCCTGAGATTTATCCAGGCGCAGTTCCTGTACTCTTTAATAGTAGCTACATAGTATTACATCATAGAAATTCACAGTAGGTCGGGGCAAAGGAACAGTTTCTCTGTTAGATCATCGTGAATAGCAATGAATGGAATGCAGATCACACGTTTTGTTCTGAGTTCACACTGTTCACCACTTGATTGGGGTAAAAGGGGCTGTAAGTTCGTCTGGCCCAACTCAGCCCTGTGGGGTGATGACACAGCCCCAGTGACAAGAGGCTCACCACCTTCTAGGGCCAGCCCTTCCATCTCTGATAAACCTCTGAAAAAGCTCTTCAGGTTAAGCTAAAATCTCTGTGACTGACAGCGACATTCCAACCATCTCCCCATTTCCAGGTTAAACCTCCTGTTTGGACTATGCCTCACTGACCTGATCTAGAAACCCCCGCCAGCCTGCCTCAGCTGCCCTATGCGTGAGAGTGTTTGGGCCGTGCAGAGGCAAGGGGGATGGACTCTTTCTCCAGTCCAGATTCCCCCCTTCTCTAACCTGGTCCCAGAATGCATTGCTGAGAGGGATGCGGGTGGGCTGTGGGCCGTATCACCCCAGTCCCTCACTGTCTTGGGCAGAAAGGCTGTAGCCTGGCAGCAGCAGTCAGCCTGAGACCCTCCCTCTCAAGGGCCAAAGCTCTGGAGTGACTCCTGCCAAGAACCCCCCTTCTGGAGCCGACTCCTTGTTTCCAGACGGCCGGGCTCATAGGGGTACAGCCACATCTGGTCAAACTGCCTCACTTCCCACATGGAGAAACAGAAGCCCAGGAGGATTTAATTACTTTCACAAGCCTGAGCTGTCTGCCCCACACTAGGCTGCACCTCGTCAGATAGGGGGAGATCCAAGTCCTTAGGGAACAGGGTCCCTGGCTCACAAGTAGCTCAAGGCAGCCCTGGACGCACCGGCCCAACACATGTGAGGTGGGCCAGGCAGGCTGGCTGGGCTCCAGGGTGCACTGAGGGCTGGACTGCGCCTCTGGCCCTTGCGGTGTAAACATGTGCCTCCAGCCTCACTCAGCACCTCTGGTCCTTTGAGCTAATTCTCTCCTACTGTGGCTACTTCCCAGTGGACTTTCTGCTCACGTGACTTATCTGGGCTCCAGGGTATAAAGAACATCTTGAATAGCAGCTCTGGGCTTCCACCTCCTGTGCCATCTCCCAAGGGCTCCAGCAACACTCCCCCTGCGTGCCCCGGCCCCACCTCTGCCATCCAGCTGAGCCTTCCTCTCTTGGGGTGCTCTTTCTGGGCATGAGCATCCCAGACAGGAGTGGCAGCCCCAGAAGCCCGTGGGGCCGTCAGCAGCTGGCGGGGCTGGGGCCACCAGCTCCCTGCATGGGCCCACGATTCCTTCCTGCTCCTGCTCCTCCCTTGACAATCTTCGTGGAGCATCACAGGCCTGAGACCTTCGCTGAGCCCAACATTTCAGAAAAGCCCCTGGTAGGGAGGCAGCTATATTCTCCGGGCCCTCTGAATAGAAAGAAGGGCCCCTTGCTCAGCTCACAAGGGGAAATCAGAGAGTGTGTTTTACCTGTAGGCTGAGCTGGCAGCAGCCAGGCTTCTGGAACCCCAGGGAGCAATAGAGGACTTAGTCTCACCCAAGAAAGCTCTGTACCAGGCCGGCCATAGCCGATTCTGGCCTGGACTGGCAGCAGCAGATGAATGATGTGCCTAAGGGAGGCGGCAAAGGAGATGGCTGGGCCTCCACCCCTCATCTCACCTTAACCACCTCAGAACTCTTCCTCTGGACCTGGGTGTGGCTTCGGGAGAAAGTGTGGAGGACGGAGGAGCAGCAGGAGCCTGCTGGGCCCATGTCTGCTTTCCAGAGGGAAGGAGTGGACTTGCTGGTGCTCCCGACCTGCTGCTGTAGGTCACCCAGTGATCAGGTTGGTGAGAAAGGGGGCACTTGGGAGAGGAGAGGGAAGCTGTCTCACCAGCACACTGCTGTGTGGGGAGTGTGCCACTGACTCCGTGCAGCTCAGTGGAAGGGACTGGATCCCCTGGTCCTGATGCCATAGGGCTTTGACAGCAGCCCAGGGGTTAGGCTGCTGCCAGCCCCTCACTCACAGGCATATTGATGTGGGCACTCAGAAGAGGTGCGCTCTGGCCTTCTCGAAGCACCAGCACCTGTGGAGGAGGTTGCCCATGGCCGTACGGGAAATACCCCCTGCTCCCTGCCAAGACCAGGCCTGGCATGATCTGCACTGGCACTAAAGACAGGCCTGCCAGGGCTCTGTCAAAGCAGATGGGGAGGCTGGGAGGCCACTACTGTGTAGATACCCACCCCGACCCGGCAGCCAGCTGGGGGCCTTGTCCACACTCACTCCCACTGTCCCCCCCGAGCGGTATCAAGAAGCGACCTACCTTGATAATGTCTGAGATGCCCTTGTCACCGAGACTCTCCACAAAGGTCTCCAGGGGGTAGCTGAGCCCTGGCACCAGCAAGGGGACCTAAGTTTTGGGAAAAAGATGTAGGGAAATTGGCCCTTATGCCCAGACAGGGTTTGGCAGAGTTCAAAGCACTCGCAGGTCTGCCCGTGCAGCTGAATTTCAATGTGAGCAGGCATAGGCAGGGATGATGGGCCTGTTCGAGGAGAACATGGGCTCAGAGGGGGCAGTGAATGCCGCAGGGCCACATGTGTGTCTCTGAGCAAACCTAAACCTCTTGACCACTAACCAAGTCCACAGCTATTTCACATCTCAGCATCATTCTCAGCTTCTAGTCTTCCCAAATGAGGGTCAAATCCGGACCTGGTCAAAAGCCAGGTCCTTTACTCTGTGGAGGATTCTCTTTGGGACAGAGAGAAGCATCCATTCCTGCTGCGGGGGTGGCTGTAAAGCAGTATGGGCTCGGGAACCACCCACCACCAGCAGGCTCTGAGAGAAGCCCAGGTTGGACCTGGGCTCTGGCTGTTATCCCAGAGCTTGCTGTGTGGCTCCCTGAGACCTCTCACAGGCTGGGAGAAGAACAGCTGAGGCAGGTCTTGGGTGCCTTTCCCAGGGACCCCTGCTATACCCCAGCCTGCTGTGGCTGTGGCCCCCTGCCAGCTCCCTCACCAACCTGCTAGGGCTCTGTGGGCATCTGACCTCCCGCCCTGGCCCGTCACCCCGCCTCAGTGAGGAGTGCCCAGTACCTTGAAGAAGGCCCGGGGCAGGGCGTAGAGTGCCTCACTGTACAGGAAGCAGACCAATAGCCCCAGGACGGGTCGGGCTGTCGAGGTGTTCTGCAGGTGAAGTGTGAGCTTAAAGGTGGGGCCCAGGCCCTGAACCTGTGGAGTGGGATGGGTAGAAAAGCTCTTCGGACCTGGCGGCCGTGGGTGCTGAATACGACCCCGGCCCTGCCTGCCTGCTTCCTCATCAATGTTCCCGAGTCACCCTCTGCAAGTGCTCGAAGGCACTGTCCGCCTGCCCCTCGGAAGGCACACGAGCCCACAAGGTTGACTCTGTACAGGGATTAGCAAAGGCCAGAGAGGGATGGGGCTTGATGGAGACTACTCAGCAAGTTGGCAGGAGACAGAGCTGGCCTGGGGGCCTTATCACCTGCCTGTGCCCCCACCCCTGGCCCTGCCCCGCTATTCCCAGGGCCTGGCCCGCCACCCACCCTCATCCTGTGGAGCCGCCCTGGTTCCTTCCCTCCCTCCTACCCTTAGGTGCTCTGCAGCCTCCTCCTCTCCCTCCACTTTCTTTTGGGAAAGAGAAATCAGAAACCAGGGGGGCCCGATAGCACACCTCAGGGACCCTCAGAGCTAGCCGGAGTCCCGACGGCCTTGGGGTCAGTGCACCTCAGTGTGAGGGCACCTGCTCCTTGGGCCTCTTCCCTGTGACACCTTGGGCTGCCTGACGTACCATGGAGCTGTCAGAGTCCCTCCAGGCTCCTGCCCAGAAGTGTCCCAAGGTGACTACTTGTGGGCCCTGCCCCAAGTCTTGGGGCTTGTCTGGGCCCAGTGTGGAGCAAGGGAGCTGGAGAGTGTCTGCTCTGAGGCAGGTGAGGCACAGAGGCAGCGCAGGACAGAGGTGAGAGCACTCTCACAAGGAGATGTGGCTTGGCCTGGTGGCCGGGGGAAGGTGAGAAGGGGGCACAGCCTTGTTGGCTTGCAGTTGGCTCCTCGACCCCTGGCCCCGAGGAGAGCAGACTGCCCCCGTCACTGGGTGCTCACCACAGCATGCAGCTTGAGGGGCTCCCGGGCTGTTGCAGACACGGGGCTCAGGCTGGACTCAAGGGCCTGCACATAGGCGCGGGCAGTCCGGAGGCGCAGCAAGTAGAGGTCGGTCTGGAAGGCCCGGTGCATGGCTGAGGAGGGGGACACAGAGGGCTGATGCTGGAGGTGGGAGGGGAGGAGGGGTGCTCCCTTGTCAGGCCCAGTGGGCAGAGTCTGCAGGGGTGGGGAAGGTGGGGAAAGCAGGGACGGAAGTCCCATGAGCCAGCCTCAGGGTGACACTGGACACATGGGGCACTCCCGCCTCTTCCTCCCCAGCTCTCCTACCACCCTGCTGCCTGCGCCACCTTGGTCTCCTTCTCTGGCTCCCCGATTCTGCCGTAGGGCCAGGTTCCTTCGTCCTTGGTCCTCTTCTCACCCTGGACAAGCTACGTCCTACCCTGGCTGTTCCATCCCAGAGAGGGACAAACCCAAGCTCCCGAGGGCAGGGCCTCGTCACTGCCAAGCCCTCAGTGCCCAGCTCAGGGCCTGGCCTGCATCCACACTCCATCCTGTGTCTGCATCGCCAGCAGCTTCTCCCTGCCTGGGAGCCACCTCCAGCTGAACGTGCCATCAACACCTCAGATCTGAAACTGTGGAAACCAACCTAGTTCCCCTACCTCCATCCCTGCATCCCCACCCACCAAATCACCAGGTTCACCCTAATCATTTGCCAAGATGGGATGACTTCCCTGAGCCATCTCCAGAGCCCATTCCCTGCACGCCCACCGCCATCTGTCACCCTTCCCAGACAGCACTCGCCTGCCAGCCTGCCCTTGCTCTTTTATATGTGTGCAAGACACCTTTGGCCATTTGGAAGTTAGACGTCTTTTGTTATCCCATCTAGTAATCCTCCCCTTTTCCTCTCATATTTTTACATTTCTTTTTAATGTACTCAGAATTAATGTTGTTTTCTAGTAATAAGTTGTCCTAATTAAATTTTTGGAGAGCCTCTCCTTTCCCCAATAACATGAAATGAAACCTTGAACATATACTGACTTTCCACATATGCGGGGGTCTATCCTGGGCTTTCTAATGGCCCACGGATCTGCATCAGTTCTCAGGAGACCTCGGCTGCTAATCTCTACAGCCCCACACTTCACTCTGACAGATAGAGTGATTCTTATTCCCCTGAAATTCTTTAGATTTACTCTTATAATCAATTGGTCAAGTCCTTAAAATAAACTCTATTGGGATTTTATGTAATTTTGTTATGTTTTTAGACTAATTTTAGAAGCTGTTAGTCAGCAGTTTCATAGCATGAGGTCTTGCCACCATGAGACTTGGTCTCATCTTAAATATTCAGGTGGTCTTTTATCTTCTTGAGAGTAGTTTTATCCTTTTAAAAATTAGACTCTATATGTTTTCTTCTTAAGTTTATTTCTAGGAATTTCCTTGCTATTGTGAGTGGATACTTTCCATTACATTTTCTATTTCCTGTTAGTGATTTTTGCATATTTTACATCTGGTCCCCTTAGAGAACTTCTTATTTCTCTAATGTATCTATTGCTTTTCTTGGATTCTCTAGGCTATAATAGCAACCTGCTAGTTACTTTCTTTTTGCTGTAACTTATTCTTTAAGCTGCAAATAAAACCCCTTCTTAAGATATAGTTGGTTGAGTTACTGTCTTTTTCTGCTTTACATCTTTCCCAGCTCCCCACTACCTAAAAAAACCCCAGAATATCGGCTTTGCATCTTGGTCAGCCATGTGGACCTGCCTTTCCAGGCTCCCCTCTAGCCACTCTGCCTTTCTGCACCTGCAGCCACATGACAGACGCAGCTTGGAGGGCCGGGTAGGGCTCTGCGCCTCTGCCTCAGTTGTCCTTCCCTATCCCTTTCTCGCTGGTGGGCTTGGAATCATCCCTAAGGTGAAGTCTGATGTCACCTCTCTCTGAAGCCTTTCCCAGTCTCCTCGGCAAGCTTGCTCTCTCCTGTGCGCCTCAATAGCCTTTTGCAGGGAATTTTTTATACCTTCATGTAATGCAAGATGAAGTTAGCAAGGTAGGCGGAACTCCTAAGGTAGAGATTAGCCTAATTCAAAGCACAAGCACAAAGCCTGGCATAATCATAGACAATGAATGAATGAAAGAATGAATGAAAGAGCAGGAACAACTGAATAGGAAAAGGAAGAACCATGGTCAAATCCTACTTCTGAGACTTCCTGCGTCTAGTAGGGACCGCTCCCTCTTCTGAATTCTAAGAGCTCCTGTCCTCATCCACAGCACCTTCCACCCTGAGGCCTGGTTATCTGCAGGCCTGGTATACCTCCTAGACTGTCCCTGGACTTCCAGAGGCACAAGGCCCACACAGTTTGCCCAGGTATCCCCCCACTGCTCAGGGCGCCCAGGCAGCATTCACCCAGTTCTTGCTGCTTTGGGGCAAGGGAGGAAGAGGAGGAAGGACCTGGCCTGAGTCTCACCGGTGCCAGCCTCCCGCTCCCGCAGCGTCTGATCCACATAAAGCCGGGTCTTCCGGGGCACGTTGAGTTTCATGGCCTGGGCTGGTGGTGGGCCCACCTCCCCTCCCCCTTCCAGAAACACTGCTGTGCGCTTCAGGATCTTGATAATCAAGCCACCGCCTAGGGAAGAGGACAGACAGGGACAGATGTGTCCTCTCCAGTTCTACCCTACATTCTCATTCTCTCCTCCCCAATCTGCCTCATACAGACCCATTTCTCTACATGCCTGTCTTCCAGCAGAGACTCTGAGTTTCTGGAAGGAATGAAGTGTGTCTTAATAAATTATTAATCCATTCATTTAGCAGTTATTTATTGACTATGTGATATTCTTGGCACTGTGGCAGGTGCTGAGGATACTGGGGTGAACTGTCCATGGCCTGGCCCCTCAGTGGCGATTTCAAACTACTGATGAGCTGTCCTGGGTGGACGCCCACCCAGACAGGACCTGTATCTATAGGACTTCTTCTCCAAATCTAGGCCCGCCAAAGCTTCACGTCTACTCCTTCTTTCCCAGATTCTGGCTGGTCCCCTTTACTCCTAACTCTAAAACCCTCGCCAGGTCTCCCTCCCTCACCTCGAGTCGTCATGATGAGGCTGTTATCCTCCCGCCCATAGCGGCCAAAGCAAAGGCTGGTCACCGCATCCTATTGTGGAGACACCAGAGTTTAGCTGGAAAAATATCTTGGAGAGAAGAGCAAGACTGGGGGTGGGGGATAAGGTTAGGAGACCCCAACTATGATATAATAGGTGAGATATAAGGCGAGACCTAGAGTAATGCTGCCTCTGAAATAGCTCTGAACTTCCAGCCTCCCCTCCAACCCACTGCCACTGCCGCAGTTCCAGACTGAACATCACGGGGCTCTTGGGGTCAACTTCTAACAGGCCCCCAGCCTAGACTTTCCTCCCAGTCTGTCCTTCACACTGCTGCCACTGCTGCCTTTCAAAAACACAAATATGACATCTCCTCTGCTAAAAAACCTCCCATGGCTCTGGCCCCTTGTTAGGGCATTTAAGGCCTTCCACACTGACTCCGACCGCCTTTGCTCTTCATCCTTCCCCTGACTGGCACCCTGCCAGCCTCCCCCGCAGCCTGTGGTCCAACCCAACAGCTTTCAATTTTATATTGTGACATAGGACACTTTATAAATACATATAACAGAAGTTCCACTTGTGACACACTCTGAACCTTTTTAATGTTCCTGTTGTGACCCATTAAATTTGCTTAATGTCTCACAACTTAGTATTTGAGAAACTGGGCCAAACCCATCAAACTACCTGAATTCCTTAATCAAGAACACTCCTGCCTCTCAGCATTTGTTCCCACTGTTTCTGGTCTAGAATGTTCTTCCTCCATTTTTGCACTTGGCAAACTGTTTTGAGGCCCAGTTGAATGTCACTTGCTGTGTGAAATGGCTGGTGAGGTCCATCCCCATTTATGTGTCACCTCCACCTGAGTCACTAGGTCCCCTGTGCTTTCTCAGTACTGGCTCAGCTTTAGTCTGCCTTGCATTTGAATTAGCTGTGTTTCTGGCTGGCTGTCACCTTAGATTGTAAGTTCCCTGAAGGCAAAGATTTAGCCATGTTTTTATCCCCCCACTACAGCGAGCTGTATATATGGGATACTCAACAAATGCTTTTGAAATGCATCAAAAGTCAAGGGAGATACGGGAACTGGGATCAGGACAGACAGCTAGAAAGCCCTAGGGTGGGAGTAGGGAAGGGGGTCAGCAGCTCACCGGGGTACGGATGATGTTGAGCAGGGCCTTGTCATGGTAAATGCGAACCTCTCTGTTGGCCAGCCCAACCATGACAGCCTGCAGGCCCCGGGAGCGCTGCTCTAGAAGATTCATGGTCAGGATGGCTGCCGGCATCTGCACGGTCCACAGCCTCTTACCCTGGAAGGGAATAGCCAAGTGTTGCAGGGGACTCAGGACTTGAAGAGAAAGAAGGGGTGGTTGGAGTTGCTGGGAAGGGGGTGCCAAAAGGGGTCGCCTGCTAAGGGGTCCAGGAGAGACACACGGAGGGGCTGAGGGATGGTACTTGCTGAGGGCACACCTTGTGGGTAAAGCCATGCAGGCTGTCTTGGGTGCTGCCCACCACCAGGATCTTGTGTACCCGGACAAGCCCTACAGGCTGGGCGCTCAGCTCAATGCAGTACTTGGGGCGCTTGGAGTCTCTGTGGAACAGACATATCCTCTTAGCCACAAAGAACCCCCTACTCCATCCCTAGCATGTATCCAATTTGCAACATTACCTTGGTTCGTTGACTTTAATATCTGTCTTCCCGTGAGGGCAGGGACTATGTTTATTTTGGTCACCAGTATATCCCAATGCCTTACACAATGCTTAATGCACAGTAGGTGCTCAAAAATATTTATTGAATTAAAAAATGAATGTCATAAGGAATATCAAACATGCATAAGGAAGTGTCACATGTCTCTAAAGCAATATGACAAACATGAGAGACATTTTATTTCTTCCATTTTCTGTTTGCATTGCTCGTGTGTTACAGCTAACCAGCCAGGTCTCTCATTTTGCCCCATCACACAGCCTCTACATAACCCTCCCCTGCTCATGGGCTCAGCCTCCTATCTGAAGTTCTCAGCTCTTCCCAAATACCAACCCCAAACCTCCTGATCATCTTGCAAGCCCCTGAAACCACCAGGTTTCTCAGATGTTCCTTCTGGCCCAGAGATCACGGATAAGGCTACCTTCTGAGGATATAGATGCTCCCATTGCGGCAGGCAGCGGCAAGCCGGAACTCCACATCAAACTGGCCAGAAACCTCCAAGAAGACGGGGACACTGGGCAGGCTCATCTGCAATGAAGAGGCTCAAAATCCTGATTTCTCTGGAGCCCCAGTCCTTCCCTGCCCTGAAATAACTCCACCAACTGGCTCCTGTCTGAAGTCCCAATCTCCTCACTCACACCTTGAAGGGCAGAGTTTAAATCTGAAGTTTTTCTGGAGGGAAACGCAGCAACATGCAGCAAAAGCCTTCAAGTCTACACCCTTTAGCTAAACAATGCCACTTCTAGGAATGCATACTAAGGAAGTATTTCGATAAGCAGGCAAAGGTGTTAGGCCAAGGAAGCCTACTGCAGTGGTGTCAGTAACAGTGAAGCACTGAAAACAGTGTAAACATACAATAGGTGACCAGGTAAATAAACTATACTATATCCAAATAATGGGTATCATGTGGCCTCTGAAAAGCCTGAATTGGTTTTACAAAGATACAGGAAGACATTGATGAGTTTCTACTGCTACATGAAAAGAGCAGGTTACATGATCCTGTACTAAATGGCTGTCTTTGTAAAAAAAAAAGGTATATAAAGTTATATATCCATGTCTAAATATGACAATGTCTGGAAAGACATGTGCCAAAACTTTAACAGTAGATATCCATGGCTGATGGGGGTTTTGCATATATATCTTTTTCTTTATGCTTATTTACATTTTATAATTTTGAACATGCTATTACAAAGAACTAACTGGGGGCAGGAAATGTAGGGGAACATGGGGAGGGAATGCAGCCCGGGCCTCAGGTATGCCCAGGGCCAGACCCACACTGACCGTGGCCAGGATGGTGAAGGCCTCCGGGTCTAGCACCAGAAGCTCCTTGTTCTCGGTCCCCAGCACCAGGCAGGACACGGCATCCTCATCAGCTAAGTCCTTCTTCAGAGTGCTCATGGTGGTGATGACGGTCTGCAGAAGGACTCCAAGGGTCGCCCAGGGGACCATGACCCACCATCCCCCCAGACAGCCCCGGGATGCCACAGGAGGGAGGGAAGAGGGCAGAGGAGGAGGAAGAGTGGCAGAGATGTGACGGAAGCATTAGGTATAAAGTTGTTTATTGCAACAAACCTGATTTTCTTACAAAAGAGGATTGTCTAGGTCTCCTCTGAACTATTATGCAAATGGTTGAAACCATGCAGTTATTAAAAAGAATTACATTTTTTTTGTTAATTTATTTTTTATTTATTTTTTTCAACATCATTTCAAATTGTTCCCATGAAATAAATCATAACAGAACAATAGAGCCCAGCTTGACCATTTATATCAAAATAGGCTGACAATCAACTCCTGATCATTTCTTCAATTTGTCTTTTATCCATGGGTTTTCCTTAGCTCTGATTTTTTCTTAGCATACCCAAACTAATGCCTCTCTTCTTGCCTAAACTTAGATAGAGTTAAATTCACTCTGAAGAGACATGGACGGCCTCAGGAGCTGCTAATGACTGGAGAGACATGGCCCCTCTTAGTACCCCCGTCCTGCTTTCAGATCTCTCTGTACCTCTCTCCCCTCTGACACCACAAGTGGTGTGTGTTACATGGTGCCTGGTGCATTGTAGGCAGAAGGCAAATCTTTGTTGAATTAGCAGTGAAACCCACTTAAAGATGCTTTTTTGTAGCTCATAGACCTTTTGAAGGAAGAGTATAAAAGGTGGTATCTGGCAGCAACATGCTCGAATGTCACATTTGAAATCTGAAGGAAATATGGCTTTGCTTTTATGGCTGAATAACTATTTCTTAGGTGAGGAAGGCAGCCACAAAGGTAAAATTAACTGTAGAATTTGCTGTACAAGGTGCCATCACACCTGGGAAATGGCTTACCTAAGTCTAAAGCCTGCCCCACTCTGTGAGAATAATGAGCTCTTGAGTATGACTTTCTGGGTAGGTATGTGATCACTATTACAACCATGACTCTCTTTTCTCACACTAATTTTGACATACACTCAGAGACATTATAATTTGCCTACCTGATAAAAAAAGTATAAAGAGAATCTTACTCTTTATTTTTTAGTATAAAAGAGGAAAAATGTTCAACCTTGTTTGAAAGGTTGTAAGTCAAATAGAAAATATATTAGGAAGCATGTTCAGCAGATATCTTAACTTAAATCCATCTTTTAAATGATGACATTATTTTTATTCTAGTGCTAAATTTTTTAAATTAATTTTTAACATGTTTTATTAAGAGCCAAAAAGGTAACATCTCTGTCATGGCATATTCCTTTAAAAAAAGGAAATAGCAGTTTTCACATACAGTCCTAGACTATACTAAACTGAATTCTTAGTTTAAGTTTTTCTATAGGTTAATTTCTGGTCATGATAATAGAAAGTAACACATATGGTAGGAGATATAGTTAACTGAACTCTAGCAAAATATGAGGCCAAGAAAAAGACATTGGGAAGATATTTCATTAATAGTGTACCATTAGCATACAGTACTTAGAATTTAAATCCTTTTCATTATACAAGAGATATATTAAAAAGAATTACATTTTAAAAGAAGATTCAATGATAGGGAGAAGGCATCTAATGTGTAAAGGAAAAAAAAAAGAATTCATGTTAGTGTAATCTCAGTCTAAAAAATTTATGAATAGAAAAACATGCTAGAAGTTTAAACCCTTAAATACAAACACTGGTAATATCTAGATAATGAGATTACAGGCAATGTTTAATTTCTTCATTGTGCTTTTCTATAATTTCTACAGTGGGCACATGTTCTTTCTGTAATTGTGATTGGAGAGAAAACAAAAGAGAGGGTATGATCCCTTTATAAGAAATTGTTCCAATGGAAATAATTTAGCAGGACCAAAATGTTTCTTTGGATTAAGCTGCTCACTGTGTGATTATCTTTAAAATTAAAAAAGAGTAAGAAAGGTGGATGTTAGTGGTTCCCCATCATGTAACCGTGGCTCATATTTGGAAAGACTGCCTCCTCCCCCAAGCTGCAATTTTTATGTAATAATTAATTCACTTTCTGATTTTGAAAGTACTCAAATATATTGATGACTGTGGATCTGAACTGCTGCTCCGCAGGAGAGAACAATGTTTCTCAGAGAACTGTTCTAAGGCTAGTCAAAAGCTGAGGCATATGTTGGTCAATGTGTTTGACTCACATGGCCTCTTACAGGAAGTAGATGGTTCCCGTGAGGTTTTTCTCAAATGCAGAGAACAGCTCTGAGAGGCCCTCCCTGGACTGAGGGTCTGCCCCTAGGTCAGGAACCATTAGAGTTCATCCATGAATAGGTTCATCAATAAAGCCATTAAAAGTATCACCAAGAATATGAAGTGAATAAAAGGGAAACATTTCTTGTCCAATATCCCACATATGAACATTCACACATAAAAATATGAATCATGTATAATCAATGAAATAATCAAAGGGCCACTAAAAATGGAGTTCTTAAAGACTATTTAATGCTCCAGATATATACAGTCAAGCAAAGCAGGAGTAAAAATATATTTATGAAGGAAATGTACCAAAATGGTAAGAGTATCTTCGGGCAGTCAGATTATAGTCATTTATATTTCTTCTTTATAGTTCTATTTTCCAAATTTTCTCAAATGAGACTATATTACCTTTATCTCTAAGACAATAAAAGCTATATAAGACTATAAAACTATTTATCCATTCAAAGCTGTCACTGTGAACTGGAAATGTAGAAAGCCCTACAGCTTTGTGGCCACATACATGCGGCATGGGCTAGAAAGGACACTGAAAAGTAAAACTTGTCCAGTTTGATTCTAGAATTTACCAGTGATGTTATGTGGTCTTTTAAAAAAATCATCCATACTTTTTACAGGGAAATAAAGAGAAGGGGCATTACCTGCCGCTTGATCAACTTGGACTTGTGCTGGTTAACGAATGCCTCCATTTCACTCCGCTCCAGCTGCAGAAACCTGGACGCACAGAGAACCAGGACCCACACACCCTGGGCCTGCTGCCCGCCACAGGCCGCTCTGCAGCCGCTCCCTTCCCCTTGGAGCTTTGGGAGCCCTGGCCCTCCAGAGGGCCCTTACCTGAGGGACTGCACGCACAAAGGCACCTCTGCCTTCTCCCTGCCCAGAAAGGAGCAATCATGGCAGGTTTAGTGAGGAACAGGGCCCTGGGGGTCAGACTGAGAGCTGCAGGACGAAGGGGTGGGAGTGAGGGAGGAAGGGGAGGCCTATGAAGGGGAAGTGGGCCCTCACCGGATGCCCTCCAGCATCTCCTTCAGGGTCAAGGGGTCGATCCGGTCCTGTGACACAGTGGGAAGAACGTACAGCCTGTGATCACCCACATCAGGCAGGGAATGAGGATGACCCAGGGGCTGCCGTCTTTGCCTTCCTATTCCCATGCCCGACATCACTTACCTCCTTGGCCTGGTTCCAAAGATCTTGTTCCAGGGGGTTTGGAGGCAACTGGGGCAGGCTGAACTTGAAGTAGGGCCTAAGATTTTTGTACACATACACACAGGGGCCTGAAGCAAGTGCCAGAGCTGGTGTCCGGGGCTTGTGTTGCTCCATGAGGAAGGTGGCAGCAGCTGCTGGCAGCGCAGGTAGTGGGCTTTCGGTCAGCACTGTGGGTCCTTTGAGCACCTTCAGGCAGGGCTGCTGCCCACCTGGACCGAGGTCCCCCACCACCAGCTGCACAGAGAGGTGGCTTATTAGGCTCAGGGTCTAAGGACCCCTCCACTGACCCTCTTCCTGGGCTTAGCCTTTTCATTGGTGCACATTCATTCACTCCCACAGTAGTAGTGTACAGGGTGGGAGATGGGGTGGGGGACTATGGCAGACAAAGGCTTTGCAATAATGTTTAAAAGCTATGTGACTTTGGTAAAGTTGATTATCCTGGGCCTTTGTTTTCCCACCTACAAAATGGGAATATCTATCTCATGACAGTTGTAGTGAAAATCAGACAACATAATGAATTGCAGAACCTGGTATGTACCAGTGAGGTGTGGGTGCCACCTGATGTTTCCATTATTCCTTCAGTAAAGTTTTCTTTAGAGCCTTTTTCCAGGCACTATTCTAGACAATTGGACAGTGGCTGAGGTCAGTGAGGTACTGGAAACTCATATCTGGACTTCTGAGGCCTAGCTTCCAAATAGGAACAGAGTTAATGAAGCCGAAGCAAGTGTGCACAGCAGGATATGCTCTGTGGATGCAGAGAGAACCAAGCTCCTTGGTCTGTGTTTTTGACCCTTCAGTGCATCCTCCAAGCCACTGCAGCTGCCATGCAAGCCCACTCTCCTGAGTGAGGCCTTCAAAGCCCCTCTGATCTGGCTCTCTACTTGTTTTCTATCACCTTCCCATCTATGCTACGCTCCACCCAGAATGAGGGCTGCCACAGACTGTCTGCATTTCTCAGCACGTACAGTGTACCAGCAGCCACACCAGGAACTACATGCATTCTTTCATTTAATCCTCTCAACAACCTATGAGGTAGGTACAATTATAAGCTTCATTTTTTACCAATGAGGAAACTGTGACTTAGAGATACTAGGTAAAAGTCACAAAACAAGTAAGAGGTAGAGCTGGGATTGGAACCTAAGTCTGTCTGAATCCAAAGCCAGTGGTCTTAACTATGATTTTATACTGGTCTCAGTTTTCTCACTCCAAATTCACTCTTTCCAAATATACTGTGAAGTTCTAAGCCTCTGTGTCTCTGCTTGTGCTATTCCCTCTGCCTGGAATGCCTTTCCCCTCCTCTCTTCCAAGCTTGTTTGATACACTTCATTAATCTTTCAACACCAAGTTCTCATGTTATTGCCTCCTGGTGCCTCCAGAGAGATTTCACTATTTTCTCACTGATGTTCCCATAATACTTTCCACATATTCTATTTTAGCATCCATGCATTCACCCCACGAATATTTATTGAGCATCTAATTTGTGCCAGGAACTGGGCTAAGTGCTAGGTATAAACAATAAATGAATTAGCCATTAACAAAGTTATTACACGAAAGCATTTAACACTTCACATTAGTTACTGAGTCTGTGATTTCTCTACCTTTCATTGCTGTAGAAGCAGAGCCAAGCACACACTGTGTGTTCAGTCTTTATCATGGATGAATTAAGGACAGTGTCTCTATCTCCTCCCAGCTGTATACTAATTCATTTCAGAGTTTACTGCCTACACAATGCCTGACACACAGTAGGGGCTCACTGTATGCTTGCTGAATGCTTTGCAGATAGGAATTTGGGAACAAAGCCACCAAATCTTGCTGTACTGTCCTTGTTGGGTATGAGTCCAGGGCTATCTTCTCGCTGCCCACATAATATGTCTACTGTGGGCTCATTGCCAATGGCAAGGGCTGACCTATAGTGGAACAAACACATGACTTAGAATCTGACAGACCCAGGTCTGCCACCCTTTACAAGCCTGGTCAACTTAGCCTCTCTGAATCTATTTTCCCATTAACAATATGGGAATACATAGTATTGATGTATGTGAAAATGCCTTGAAGACGGTTTGGTCCATAAACTGACACTCATCAGACACGGACTTCCTTTCTTTAGCCCTATATATTTCTCAGCATTTTAAAAAACTATGCCTTTGGTCATTTATTTATTTATTTAAATTTTATTCATCTTATATTTAAATATAAAATTTAACCTTTATATTATGGAAAAATTGCAGTCACATACAAAAGTAGAGAGACCTGCATAATGAGACCCCAAATACCTATTATCCAGCTCCAACAATTATCAGCTTATGGCTAATGGCAAACTCTATGTCCTTCTGATAAACATAAAACTCGCACTTCCCTCCATTACTCCCTCTACTTTCCTTCCAGATTCTAACACTCCAACCCCACCAAGGGATGTGCTGTTCCAGCAAAGAATTATGTCAAGTTAACAAAATTAAGAGGCTTTGTTTTTGCAGAATCCCCAGCAGCATTTGGTTCTGCCGTGCTTTCTGTAGTCTGTATTAGAAAATCAATAGGTTCTCTTCATCGTTCATGTAAAAATAAAATTTTAACACCAAATGTGCTTTATCAGAATACACGTGGGTTCCACATCATGTGGAGCTTCTCCGAAGCCATCCGGAAAGCATAGTTCCAGTATTCCCCCACCCCCGATTCTCGGTCTGCTAGGGCAATATGCTTACCTTGTACTCCCCGTCCATATGTAAATCTGCCAGTGCTAGAAAACACAAAAGAGCCATAAGCCAGGGTTTCAGATTCCTGGAGGCTTCACTACAGAGCCAGTATCTACTCCTCCATCTCCCCAGAACCCAGGATTCCTGCTTGCAGACTCACCCAGGCAGGCGGAAAAGGTGTGAATATTGGCCATAGGGTCGTAGTGCGCATCCAGCCATTTCGAACTGGCCTCATTGCTGGGGGAGGAGGGAGAGTTGGGAGGTTAAGTCCAAACAGGGGGGGAAATTTTTTTGAGAAGCTCTCTTAAGAGTGAGGTACTTAGGGAGCTCTGAACTCGGGGTGCAGAATGTCTGGGTCCAAGTCCAGGCTCCATCACTGGAGCACTGAGAGACCTCGAGTCACTCACCCAGGCACATGCACTCTTGGGGCCTCAGTCTCCCTATTTGATCTCTAAGAGCAGCTATTCAAGTGCCGCCAGCGCTATCCAAGAACCGCAGGAACCCAGATCCCGGACACCAGGGCACCCTCTTTACGTTTTTAGGAAAGGAGGCCTCGAGGACCCCGGCCTTCACCTGTCAGCTCTGCAGCTATCGGAATCCGACGGGGACGCAGCAGCCATCCTCGCAGGTGTCGCCCTGGCAACCGGCTCCGGCCAAGCGCTGCGCAACACCCAATGGCGTCCGGCCTCGGGGAAGCGCGCGTACAAAGGTTCCGGGCGCTCAGCTTTCCGGCCCGGGGCCGAGACGCTGCCACGCATGGACAGCGGAGGCCTCTTGGCTGGGTTTCTACCTGCGGAGGCGCAGTCCTTCTTCCCAGCTCAAGATTTATCTTTGCTCCTCCCCTTCCGGAGCTTCTGGGCCCTGCAATCTCTGAGTCAGTGGCAAGGCTTCGAGGCCTGGAGGGGAACCCTTCAGGTGTTCATGAGCACCAAAAACTGACTCCCCCATCTCCCGCCTTAAAGGTTAACCGGGTTGAAAAAGGGCCATGTCCTTTGTCCTGCCTTACGCTAGAGGTCTCTGCCTTACGCAGAGAAACAAAACACAAGAGTTAGATTAACTCCTAGGATTCTGACTAAAGTTGAGCGCGGCTAGTTTTTAGGCTCTTCGGATATATTTAAATACAAGCAATGCCACCAGGAGCATTGCAAAAATTGTGCTAATTTGTCTTTGTGACTGTCTTTAAATTCTCATTTAGAGGTGATGCCAAAATCCTGTTGTGGATGGGAGCTTAAAAATTACCCTCCCCCCTCCCCAGGCCTTGCTCCCACTACCCTGCCGGGAGCAAACGAGAAATGAGGCAAAGTCAAGCAAGAATTAATTGCACATATCGCAAAGACAGTGGTGGTTTCTCATATTTATTTCTCTGGTTATAAAAGTAATACATCAAGAGCACTGGATCTAGGCAGGCCACTTGCTTCTCAGAACCCCCATTTCCTCATCTGGGAAGAGGATAAGGAGCCCCACTTGGCCCACTTCAGAGGGCAGTGCGGATCGAACGAGATAACACAAGGGGAACACTGCGTAAACCGGAGAGTGCTCACAAATGCAAGGGGTAGTGTCTCCACCCTCCGCTGAGGTAGCACCAAGGTCCAAGCTCCTGTCCCTCCCCCAGCCCCTGCCCCTCATACACACACAAAAGCCTTGGTTTGATGGAATCAGAGGAGGGGTCAAACAAATCTGCCTCAAGCCTTGCCAGATGGGGTCTCGCTGGGGCCCTTCCAGAACCGGGCATCAGCCGTGGCCAGCTGGGTGAGGACCTCTTCCAGCTCGGGCCCGTCCTCCGGGAAGCGCTCAGAGAAGGACTGGATGAGGCCAGCAGCTGAGGCCTCATACTCAAGAAGCTGCACATCTGAGCCTGGGGAGGAGACAGAGAAAAAAACAACAGCAGGAAAAGGTCTTAATAGGAAAACAGAATCAGTCATAATCATAGGAGCAGCCAGTTCTTCCCTGGGCTCTTACCATGTGCCAAAAATTGTGCACAATGCTTTATCTAATTTAATGCTTACAGTAACCCTGTGAGAAGGAAATGTTAAGGGGGGAGTAGTCAGTGAACTGCATTCATCCATTACTTCATTCACTGAAGATTTACTCCTGTGCCATGTTAGGTGAAACAGACACAGTCCTTGGCCTCCGGGAGATCACAGTCCAGCAATTGCTTCTCTCTGTTTACTATGGGATGCTGGGCAATATTCTCAGCCTCTCTAGGCCTCAGCGTCCTCATCTTTAAAGTGGGGGCAAACACAGTACCTCTTCCCTAAGAAGGTGTGGTGACTAAATACAATTGTGCATCATGTAGATGTTCAGCAAGTGCTATCTACCACTGGCATCATTATCTCTGAGCCCATTTACCCATCTGTTAGATGGGGCTATTCCAAGAGAACCATTCAACTCGGGCTGTTGTTGGGATTCCCTGAATTCTCATGGGAAGCATTTCCCTCTAACACACTTCCACTATTCTACCCACTCACAGCACTTTGTACTCTGTGGCATCATGGGGTGTGCATAGCTAGAAGCACAGGTCCAAGTTCGAATCCTGGTTCTGCACCTGCTGTGCGATCTCAGGTAAATACACAGCCTCTCTGCCTCAGTTTCCAGATGGAAAATGGGGATAACAACTTCCTCTCTTTAGGTTGCTGGGAGTCAATCCATGGAAGGTTTTTACCCAGTGACTGGCACATGGAAGTCTTCAAAAGTTAGCTTCATCATCACCACCATCACCACCACCACCTCTGAAAATCCAAGCTGTTCTTCAGGCCTAGTTTAACCATCAGTTCCTCCCCAGAACTTTCCCTCAAAGGCGGAATGCTCTTCTCTTAAGTGTTCAGACCACTGTTTGTACCTCTTGGGAACTCATCAACTGGTACGATCATTTCTGTCTTACTCCTAATAGACTGAACTGCAAGAGATGAGGGCCTGGTTCCAATCCGACTCACTTCTCTATCCCCAGTGGGCCACACAGGGCTGGCAGTGGTGTCCCTGTAACGAGCACCTCTTAGTGCCCGGCATGACTCATCCATTCCCTCATCGGACGGGCGTTGAGCACTCCTGTGTGCAGGCTTGGGGACACTGCTCCTGCTGTCATGGAGATGAGGCATATGGGAAAGTGGCAGAGTGCCGGGTGCTTGAAGGGATTGCTTTAGGTTGAGGGGTACAGCCTCTCCTAGGAGATGCCATTTAACAGAGACCCGAATGACCAGAAGGACCAGCCAGACACGGATCTGGGGGAGGACTGTGCCCACAGAGGGGACAGTGAGTGTAAAGGCTACAGGACCGGGTGAGCTCGGGGTCTAGAGAGTTGGGAGGCTGCAGTGAGCCAGGGAGAAGGGGTCAGGGGTCATGCCAAGTCCCAGGGAGTCCTGCAGTAGGCAGTAGAGCTGGGAATAAGCTTCTTAAATGCTTTTCCCTCACCAATAGGAGGTAATTATTGCATTTAACTCTCACAACTGCCAGTGACTGAGGGAGTGAGGAGGAGATGCTCTTAGTTTGACCATTGGCTCCACCAGTAAAAAGCTGTAAGCCTTGAGCAACAGACTCTGCCCAACTATCTCCTTATCTGTAAAATGGGGATAATAAAAATACCTACCTTACTGGGTTATTGTTAGGATTTAAGGGTTAATCCATGGAAAGCACTTAGAACTTGAAGGCACTACTTCACTCAGCTTCACTGCAAGATTGTCAGCCTGCAATCTACACTGGCTTTATGAATGAAGACACCAAAGCCCAGAAAGGTTAAATGACTGGGCCAAGGCTGCAGAGCAGTTCTGAGGCTCACACTCTAATCAGTGCATAGCACCACCTCTCCTCAGGTGCCTCACATGGCAGGTGCCAGGAAAGATGAATCAAGGGGTGAGAGGACGTGAATGCAGCAAGGTGCTGGGACCCCAAGGACAAACAGTCCAAGCAGGGCACAGACAGGATGAGGGTCTTTGGCAACGCAATCACATGAGAAGCGAGAGGGACCATGGAACTGCTCATCTCTCTCCTGGGCTCGGCTGAGTCACACTGGCCCGTGGGTTCCACTTGGCCCACTGGGCCCAACTCGCTGCCTCACTGACCTCGCTCCCGGGAACCTGGAGGGCCCAGTTCTCAGGTACCATGCCTGGCTTCCCCATAAGCCCAGGGCCTGTGTTCCCCCAGCCTCTGCTCCACTGGCCTGCCTCAAACCCGTTGCTGTCTTACAAGCAGCATGACCCTGCGTGTGCAGGGTGGTGGCGTGGGGAGAGTGGTAGATGCCAAGGTTTTAGTCTGAGGTTTGGCACGGGGCGGAATGGCAGGAAGGGACAGAGGCAGGAGCCACCCCAGCTAGCCTTTTTCCAGCCTGGAGTCAACGCCAGGCCTCCTTCATGCTCCTGTAATACCTTGCATGGCCCCCCACCAAAGGGGTCTCAGGAGGGCATTACCTTCAAGACGAGTGTTAGGCTGAACGATGAGCTTCCGAGATTCCTTGCGGAGCAGCACTGTGTCCCTGAGGGTAAGGAAGGACTCCGGGGGCGCATCCGTGACCGCCGCATAGCCCTCATAGAAGGCCCGGCCTCCGGCCACATCCCCTGTGGACTTCAGCACCTGTGGAAAGGCAGAGGAGTTAGTGCCTCTGATGGGCACCCAGCCTGCATCAGTCCACGGGGCTTTGCCAGGGGCCACAGCTGATGGTGCCCAGCCCTAGACAGTATCTGCTCTCATGTAGGTTACTGAGCTGAGGCCCTGAGAAATGCAGGTGGAGTGCCTGGTACATGTAAGTGCCCATTAAAGTGACTGTTAATGTTTCTCATTTGATTGTCTCATTTCAGTGATAGACAAGGAAGACATTACCACCACTCTTTTTTGAATAAAACGTTTCACATACAAAATATATAGTATAAATGTTATAAAGAACAGTTATGACGCCTGTACACCCACCCTTAAGAGTTAGTGCAGCTGCCCCCCTGGAATGCCCCCTTACACCCCCCATTTGAGCAAACAGTCCTCAATTCTGTGCTGATTATTCCCTTGTCTTCCCTGAACTCTACTCTCCACCATATATGACTTCATTTTTTTTTTTTTGTGAGGGCATCTCTCATATTTATTGATCAAATGGTTGTTAACAACAATAAAATTCTGTATAGGGGAGTCAATGCTCAATGCACAATCATTAATCCACCCCAAGCCTAATTTTCATTAGTCTCCAATCTTCTGAAACATAACAAACAAGTTCTTACACGGTGAACAAATTCTTACATAGTGAATAAGTTCTTACATGGTGAACAGTGCAAGGGCATTCATCACAGAAACTTTCGGTTCTATCACGCATTATGAACTATAAACAATCAGGTCAGATATGAATATTCGTTTGATTTTTATACTTGATTTTATGTGGATACCACATTTCTCCCTTTATTATTATTATTATTATTATTATTATTATTTTTAATAAAATGCTGAAGTGGTAGGTAGATGCAAGATAAAGGTAGAAAACATAGTTTAGTGCTGTAAGAGGGCAAATGTAGATGATCAGGTGTGTGCCTGTAGACTATGTGTTAATCCAAGGAAGACAAGGGCAATAAAACATCCATGGATGCAGAAGATTTCTCTCAAAACGGGGGGTGAGGTTCTAAGCCTCACCTCTGTTCATCCCCAATTTCTCACCTGATGGCCTCCCTGCGACTGTATATGACTTCATTTTTGCCTGGATTTGTGATTTGCTTTTTTCTGCTCCAGTTATGTTTGAGAGCCATCTGTGTGCATGTAGCTATAGTTCATTCACCCTTAAACATACCCCAATTCAGTATCTTCCACTGTTGATGCGGAACTTGCGGATTTTGCCACCAGCGTCACTGTGGACACCCCGTATGCCTCCTGAGGAACAGGTGCAGGTTTCTCCAGGAGAACCGACGGTCCGGAGGGCAGGTGAATGCTCAACCTTAAAGGACTCTTTCTCAAAGCTGCTGCACCAGTTTATACCCCCCAAACAGTGGGTGGCAGTCTTTTCTGCTCAGCATACAAGCTTGGGGTTGGCAGTTTTTCATTTTTGACTAACTGGGGGCTATAAAACTCATGTGGTTCAAGTTGTGTTTCCCTGGTTCCCAACATGAAGAGGATTGAACATCTCCCTACAAAGTGGTGATTTTTCTTCTGTTTGGGTGTTTTGCTTATTTTTCTGTTGGGCTGTCTTTTCTTCTTTGTCTTTTTAAGTTCTTTATATATTTAGACACTAACTTTTTGTTAACACATATGTGGTAAATACCCTCTCCTAGTTTAACATTCGGCTTCTCACATTCTTTATGGCAACTTATGATGACTGAAAGTTATTCATTCTCATTGAGTTGTAACTAACATAGAATTTTATATTAGTTTCAGGTGTACAGCACAGTGATTTAATGTTTTTATACATTATATAATGATCACCTCCATGGGTCTAGTCACCCTCTGGCACCATACAAAGTTATTACAATCTTATTCACTGTATTCCCTATGCTGTATATTACATCCCTGGGGCTTATTTATTTTATACCTGGAAGTTTGTACCTCTTTATCCCCTTTACCTACTTTCCCCTCCCCACCAGCTCCCCGCCCTCTGGCAACCACCAGGTTGTTCTCTGTATCTATGAGTCTGTTTCTGTTTTGTTTTGTCATTTTTTCAGATTCCACATGTAAGTGAAATCACAGGGTATCTGTCTTTGATTTACTTCACAAAAATTATCTTTAATGATGTTAAAGGGATCAATCAGTCTTTTCCCTGATGGCTTGTGCTTCTTGTGTCTGGAGAAATTCTCCCTCCCCCTGAGGTCATAAAGATAATCTCTCAGTTTGAATCTTTGCCTTTCACATTTAAACCTTTCACCTCTCTGGGCTGGTTCTGTGTGGAATAAGGCAGAAATCCACTCTTTTCCATAAGCATAATCCACTCTCCCAGCCCCGCTTACTAAGCCGTCCCTCCTTTCTCCAGCGATCTGCAATGCCACGTCCACCATAAACCGAAGTCAATGCCTGCTTCTTGGTTCTGTTCCACTGATCAATTTGTTTTTTCCCACCCCAGGACCACACAGAGCTGAGTGATCTTAGAATGTATTTTGATATCTAGTGGGGCAAGTCCCCCAAACTCTTTTGCCTTAGGAATGCCTTGGCCCTTATTCTTATTCATGGGCCTTTATGCTTCCATCTAAATTTTACAATCAGCTTGTCCAGTTCCATGAAAAACCTCCTTGGCACTTCATTCAAACTTGCTCAACTCTTTTATGAATTTCAACAATTGTTTACTGAATCTTGTGGCATGCCTATACGGACAGTCACATCTGCCAAATAATGTGTGTGGTTTCTTCCTTTCTAATGCCTGAACTTAATTTTTCTTGTTTCCTTCCAAATGCTGGGAACTTTGTACACTGTTGATCAGAAGTCGAAATAAGGAGCATTTGGGACCTGTTCCTGGTTTTAAAGAGAATCTTTTAGTGTTTCAACAGATGGCATTTACTGTATTTAATTTTTTGAGACACTCTTTATCAGTAAAGAAAATTCTTCGCAACGCTACATTTTCTAAGAGTTTTTATCATAGGTGGATATAAATGACTTTCATAAATTACTTTCAAGAGCTTTTTCTAAAGCTATGGTATGGTCATGGTTTTTCTCCATTAATCTATTAATATGGTGATTTTCATAAATATATTTCCTAATATTAAATAAACTTCATTTTCCTGGGATAAACCCAAGTTGGTATTTTCTGGATTTGGCCTGCTAAGATTTTGTTTAGAATTCTGGTGTTTACATTTTCCTCTCTTGAACTCTGATTTTGGTCAAAGTAGCATCATAAAATGAGGTGGAGAACATTCCTTTTCTGTTATCTGAAAGAGTTTATGTAAAATTGATACCATCCACTACTTGAACAATTAGTAGGATTCACTTATCAAACTCTCTACTTAGCAATTTTTATATGAATATTTTAGACCACTGATTTAACTTCTGTAACAGTTACAGGACTATTCAAGTTATCTATTCATCTATTTGTGAGTCAACTTTAATTCATTTTATTTTTCTAGGAATTTGTCCATTTCACCTAAGTTGTATATTTTATTGCCATAAATTTCTGCTACCTGTGAAGTTATGTACCCTTTAAAATTTCTACTGTTATTTGTGCCTTCACTTTTTTTCTTGACTAATCTTGCCTGACGTTTGCCAATTTTATTAGCTTTTCAAATCATCAACTTTGGCTTTTTGGTCTTCTCTGTATTTCTACTTCGGGTTACTTGTGTCTGTTCTGACATCCGTGATTTTCCTTCTTCAACTTTCCATATTTCCCTCTCTCCACTGAACTCTTAAACTTGATGGATTTCTGAATTGGGTTTTTAATCAGTTGTAGGAAATTCTTGGCCATTATCCCTTCTAATACTCCCTCTCCCTCCTTTTCTCTCCCCTTTCCTCCCGGAACCTTGGTTTATGTACATCAGACTCTTTCACACTCTCCTCCATGTCACTTAACCTCTCTCACATTTTCAATCTTTGTCTCTCTATGCTATATGCTGTGTGATTTATCTCCAGCTGGATCTAAAACCTGTCTGACCTGCTTATTTTTGGTTTCAATGATTATATAGTTTATTTCTGGGCATTCAACTTGGTTCTTTCCCAAATATCTGATTTTCCAAATATCCTTACTTCTGCCAATTTGCAAGGGGCAAAGCAGGACTGCTACTAGGGTTCCCTCCAGGTAAGCCTCCACCTCTCAGACCCAGGGTTAGAATGATTTTCCCTAGCTCTGAGGTAAATAAAGCCAACTGGGAACTCTTGGAGGAAAGTTAAAGAGAACGTCTCACCTTTCCCTCTTCCCCATGGCACTTAACACCCCAGAAGTGCTGAACACACCTTCCTCAAGCTGCTGTGTTAGACCCCAGCGGCTTAACCCAGATAGAGAGCTGGCAACATGGATGCAAGGTTTATGGTATCATAAACCTGACTAAGGCAGTACAGGTATTAGGGAGCAGGCCCCGCAAACCGGAGAGTCAGGCCAGGCCCAAATGCCCCAAAGTCCAAACGTCCAAGTGCAGTGGCTGCTGCTCACTTCCAGCCAATATTTTACATAGGACTTGAGCCTATTGATGTCAATCCTTCCAAGCCAGAAATACAGATTTATACCCAACTTTGCCAATTTTACCAAGATGGGCCAAAGGTGGGTGAAAATTATGACTGTATTTGTGACTGCTGGCTGAAGCCTTTCCCTGTGGAAGTGCCTTCCTTCATCTTCCCCGCTTGCTGTCTCCTTGCTGCGCCCCTGGCTTTAATGAGGAGGCTGATAGAAGAAACAGCCACACCAAGAATGCTTCCATATTCCGTTATCTTCTTTAAAATGATTGCTGAGGACACTACTGATCTGGTGAATGATCCTTCCTGTACAGAGACCCCGACAGTTCAGTCTTTAAAGTGGAACATTCTATGCTTGTGCAATACTCAGTCACAGTTCCATATTGGCCTAGGATTTGGCAGATTTGATTCCTTCATCTGGTGACTTATTATTATTAATAAACTGTTTTGGAATAAATAATTTTAGATTTATAGAAAAGTAGCAAAGACAGTACAGAGTTCTCATATAACCCACACTCAGTTTCCCCTGTTGTTAACATCTTATGAAATTGGAACATTACTAACTAAACTCTAGACTCTGTTTAGATTTCACTAGTTGCCCCATTAATTTTTTTTTCTGTTCCAGTATCTCATCCAAGACACCACATTCATTTTGCATCTAATGATTTTTCATTTCTAATTTTATCTTACTTTAATGGTTTGGGGAAAGTTGGGGTTCCTATATCCAGGATCCTCGCCTGAACCTAAACTACTTGACGATGTAACTGGCTACTGCTTCCGCACCCGTGGGCACTAAACTATTACTGACTGAGCCATATATAAAGAGCTCTGGCCAGTGCTCTGGGCGGAGACAGAGACGTAGGAGGATTATAGAACTGCAGACTGTTGGAAGCAGAGGTAATTCTAGTGCTCGACCTATCGCCAGGAGAACAAGCCGGGTAATAAACCCTTTCACCCCAAGAACGTTCCATTGTCATTCCCTGGTCTCACTGAATCCATAGTGAACTTGCCCAGGGCTGAAACCCATTGGCAAGCTAAATGGCCAAATGCATATATTTTATGGAAAAATGCCTTAAATCCTTTCTGGAAATAGGTGGGAGTATAATCATCGAGAGATATTTGCTGAATTGAAGGCTGGGCCTTCTACAGATTAAGAGCCGGCAGATCCCTGTTCTGATGGAAATTACTGAGCTGTGAAGAGTGCATTCTCAGGGGTCCTCAAATTTTGCTGGGTGTCAGAATCACCTGGCAGGCTAGTAAACATGCAGGTTCCTGGGCCTTACTCTCAGAATTGCTGAATCATGTGGTCTGGGGTGAGGGCCTGAGAATCTGCATTTCTAACCTCCTGGGTGACACTGATGGTCCTGGACCACACTGCATGTCACAATGGCTTGGATAACACAACATTCTATTTGCTCAGCTCCATGTATATGTTGCTTTCATTTAATTCCTGCCAGGTAAAGCAGGTGATGCATCCCATTTGACAGATAAGAAAAGTGGGGCCCAGCAAGGCCAAGTATGATGCCCCAGTTCACAGCTGATTAGATTTGGGAGGGAAACCTGTGCTGACACTGTCCGTTCCTCCTTTCCTCACCAAACTGCAGGCCTGCCTCTGTTACTCAGCCCACCAAGCTCACTCCAGTCCTAAGACCAGCCCTTGTGCTTTCTGTTTCCCCTGCTCTCAGATCTTCTTGTAGCTGGTTCCACTTTGGCACTCAAATTCTAGCTTAAATGCCACCTCATCCAGGAAGCCTTCCCTGATCACCCAGGTTAAGGTGACTCTATTCCTTTCCCCTCCAATCTCACTTGCTATCACATCACCACGTTTTATTGTCTTTGCAGCTCTCATCATGATTTAAAATTATCTTAGTCACTTACTGTTTACATGTTTATTGTCTACCTTCCTTCACTACAGTATAAGAAATTGTTTGCAGCTGGTTCCCAGTGCCTGGCACATGGTAACATTTGGCATACAGATTCATCAAATGAGTGGATGAATGACAGATGAGTTTATGAGGCACTGTTAGAGAGTGTGGAGAAGGGGTGAGGCTGGAGGGAGCCTCCAAGGCGAGAGGCCTCCACTTACCTGGAGTCTCTGCAGGAATCGCTCCAGGGTGGGCTTGCCCACAGACCGGATCTTGCTGCGGTCAAGGCGGACCCGGGCATCCGGGCGCCCATCAGAGCCTGTGGTGGGAGTGACAGTAACGAGTCCCTCGCCAGCCTCCAGCAAGACCCTCAGGATCACAAACCGGGCCTGCATGTGGGCCTGCCAGGGCCAAGGAAAGAGGAATCATTTGTGGCCCTGAGAAAAGACATATCAAGAGCATGGCCCAAGGCCTGATATATGGTATATTCTGATCAACTGTCAATTATTGTTACTGTTTTACTTCCCCGACCCTGTGAGTCTTTTTCTGCCTATTCTTCTCCCCTCAAATGTCTCCTCCCTTTTCTGCTCACTGGGGAGGAAAGGCTGCCCTGGGAGACAGGGAGGCCATTTCTAGGCAGGACCCAGAGCCCTGTGTTCACCCTTGTTATCCTCCCACCCTTTACTGCTCTAAACCCCATCATGACGACAGTAGTTACCCCCAGGGTCCCTTCACCAGGACCCTGAGCACTTTCTCCTCCACGATCTTATCTGCTTTCAGCATTGAGACCAAGTGGGCCCCATTATCCCCAGTTTACAGACGGCAAAACAGAGGCCCAAAGAGGTGAAGTAACTTATTCAGAGTCACACAGCTGGAAAGGGAGAGTGAAGACTCAGACCCAAGTTTCCTGACTGTAAACATGTGTCCTTTTGATAACATAATATTGCCTCCTCAAATCACACTTGCCTGACTTTCAAACGCTTTTCTATTGCTTGCCTATTTCCATGTCGGTCTCAAAACCAGTCTAGTCCAACAGTTCTGGAGGCAGAATGCTTGGATTTCAATCCTGCCTTACCAGCAAGTTACTTAATTTCTTTGCGCCTCAATTTCCCCCTTTCTAAAATGAGGGCAATGACAGTACTTACCTCAAGGGTTGATACTGGGAACAAGTGAGTTAAGTCAGGTAAAGTGTTTAGAACTATGCACGGCACAGAGTAAGTTTTCTGCAGATCATCTACTAGTTGTAAAATCACCTCATCCGATTCATCCTCAAGGTTGCAGGGAGACCTGTTACTCCCATTTCATAGACAGGGACACCGAGGCTCACAACAGTGCTGTGAATTGCCCCTGATGCAGTGGAGGCTGGGATTAAGCTTGGTTCATGTGCCTCATAGATACAGTCTGTCGCGTACTAGAACCCTGATCTTGGCCCTGTGGATGCTCCCTTCAACCCCTTGAGGCCCCACCTGTCTCCAGCTGGAGGCCTCAGGGGTGTAGAACTCCAGAGCAAGCAGCCCAGCCCGAACCATGTTGAGCCAGTTCACGTAGATCACATCTTCCGCATCAGCCCCCTCGAAGCCAAAGATCCTGGGGGACAGGGGCAGTCAGAGGCTGCCTGGGCCCTGCCCTCCCTGCCAGCACCCCACCCATCCACAGGAGGCCCACCCCCCATGCCTGCTGCTCATACTCCAGCACTTGGGGGTTGAGGCAGAGGTAGAGGCCCAC
Organism: Manis javanica; assembly: GCF_040802235.1. NCBI lineage: Eukaryota > Metazoa > Chordata > Mammalia > Pholidota > Manidae > Manis > Manis javanica. Next base: position 115,263,502 of record NC_133166.1, read on the forward strand.
GCTTTCAGCCCGGCACTCTTCATAGCTGGAGGCAATGGTGCTGAACTTGCTGTCCCAGGTCTCCCCACTCCGGTACCAGCTCTGAATCTGGGAGGGGAGGCCCGGGAAGCAGGCTTAGGGGTGGCTGCCATTCTGTCAGTGCCCACCCTCCCAGCACCCTGGGGCTCTGCTGAGCGGCCCTCACCTGCTCCCCCGTCTCTGGGTTGATTACTGTCTCCTGGTCAAAGTTGAATGCTCCTTTCTCATCCTGCAGGAGTGTCAGGAACATGGGGCACATGAGGGAAAGGTGCCCATGCCCCAGCTTAGCCTTCAGCCCTGGGACCCAAGGGCCTGACGAGCGGCTCAGAAAGGTGCCCGGGGAGCAGCAAGCAGATGGGAAGGGCAGCAGGTCCGTCAACATAAACCGCTACATCCAACCTGAGTCCTGTGACACCGCGGCCCTCCCGGAGCCCCTGGCAATTGGAAGGGCCAGAGCCACTGCCCCACTGCACAAGAGGACACTGGGGGCCAGAGAGCAGAGAGACTTGCCCAAAGTCGCATGAAGACCCAGACCCCAGAGATGTCCTAGTTGGGGGCCAGAAAGCCCAGCTCCATGCCCCAAGTCCCCTCCCATGCTGGCGGAGGCACTCGGCACACGATCCTCGGCCTCCATCAAGCATTGGCTTTACGGTCCACTCCATGTACCAAATGTCTTTCACGCACCACGCATTCAATCCACACAGTTACCCTCCAGGGAAGTCTCTCCTATTGCCCGATTTCACAGAGGAAGACATGGAGGCTCAGGGACTAGGAACCCCAAAGTGTAATGTGAGCACATAACCTCCAAGCACAGTCCTTTAATACTAATGCCCATCTCCAGAGGGCCTGCTGTGTCAGGCAAGCCCAGGTACGTTTGTTCCTCATAACATCCCACCTGGTAGGGGTCAGGAACTCCATTTACAGATGGGCCAACTGAGGCTCATTGGGGGGAACTGATTTGTCCCAGGCCAAAGTGGCCACATTTGTCCCCATTGCCCTGTGACTTCAAAGCCCCTAGCAGCTGCTCTCTGAGTCCTCCTGATGTCCTCGCCCCAGCCGCCTCATCTGAGGTCATCTGCACAGCGCCCTGCCGGGGGTCCATGATGGGCTCTTTCCGGCCTGCCAGAAAGGCTGTCTGTCTTTTTCATATTCCCTGAGTGGGTGGGTATCAAGGGGGCTCCAGCCACTTTGACCAGGTGGCAGAAAGGGGCTGCTCTGCGGAGAGGTGGCTCCCTGTAATACCTGGAGAGGTATAGGCTCCAGGAAAAGCGGTACAAAGACAGACAGTGCTGTAGCCTCAGGCCTGCGAGCATCCAGAGACCACCACCTCCCGGCCTCCCGGCCTCCTGGCCTCCCGGCCTCCCGGGCTTTCTAAGCCATGCCCTCAGGGCAGGCATCCATGACTCGGGTCAAACAATTCTACCTGTGCCAAAGACTGCGGTGAGGGGCTCCCAGCTGGACTCTCCTGCAGGCCCCTCTGCAACCACTCGATCCTCAGGGCAGGGCAAGACAGGGACATCCCCAGTGACTGCCACTTCCCTACCTGGCCCAAAGCCTCTGGCAGGCCATGCCCCCTGGAGGGAGCAGCTTCACCCCCAGGGAGGTCTGATGACACGGGGTCCACTGGCCAGTTCTCACCTGCACAAAGAGCTTGCCGCTGCCGTGGCCCAGCAGCTCGTGCAGTCCCACCTGCACATCAAAGGAGGGCCCCTTCCAGCGGATGTACAGGTCCTGCCGAGACAGAGAGCCACGCTGTCCACCGTCCCCGCACAGCACGCAGCCTGCCAACTACCCCTCTGCCAGGCCGTCATGATGCACATTCGATAGAGGCCTACTATCGGCCAGGCCCCACACCGAGCACCACACGGCCCATCTCACTCTTGTGACACCCCTGGAGGAAGGGAGGCCTCCACTGTGACAGCTGAGGAAACAGGCTCCCAAGTCCCAAGGCCAGGAAGTGACAGGGCAGCCGGGAAGTGGCAGAGCCAGGACCAAAGCAGTATTCTTTCCTCTCCCCTGCACTGGACAGTCTGCCTTCCTGGGTCAGCCGGGCAGGCCATGCCTACCCTGACCTTCGGGATGCCGATACCCACCTTGTCATCCTCCTCCAGGAAGGTAAGCTTCTCCCGCTGCGTGGCGTAGGCCACAGCCAGCACGTTCCCCAGTGACACATTCTTAAAGCCTTCCATCTGCCTCAGGTCATCATCTGCAGGAAAAGGCAGGAAGGGTAACAGGAAAAAGGGGCAAAGGTCAAGGGTCACAGACAAAAGGAACAGGCTAAGATGGTGAACTGAGCAGCAATTTGTGGCCAGCATGAGTGTGTGGAGGCGGACAGAGCAACTCTAAGCAGACATTCCTGGGGGTTCAGGGGACACGGTCACGGTGGGACTGACCAGGCCTGGGGAAGCTCACAGTTGGGGATGTTGATGCCAGCAGGGATGCCGGAGCCAGCGAAGGTGAGAACATCCAGGGAGGTGAAGTCGGGGCTGAGGAACTTGTCCTTCTCGAAGGCTGGGGGCCAGGGCAGCTCCTTCAACAGCTGCTCTGCACTTGCCACCAGCCACTCAAACTTGGCACTCATGGCTTTGTTCACCATGGCCACGAAGCCTGCAGGGGAGGGAAGGGGACGTTAGCCGGGTGGGGGAGGGATCCGGGATCCCACCCTTTCCTCAACCCCCTACCCCTCCAGCCAATTACTGGATGCTTGTACACTATGACCCTGTGCTGGCCACTGGGATGAACAGTGACCCAGGCCTGGGCTCTGCCTTCATTGAAGTCACTGTTTGAGGTGGGTGGGGGTAGAGAGAAGGCCTCACTGGGTAACATCTGAGATGGACCGTATAGGAGTTTGTGGGGAGTACCTAGGGGTGGTGGAGAAAGGACCAGATTTCCAGTGGAAGGGACCACATGAGCAAAGAAAGATGCATTTCCCTTTGGAGGAACTGTGAGCTGTCCTACACAGCTAGAGCATCTGGCTGTGGGGCAGAGTGAGGCTGCTGCACCAAGGCTAGGCCTGTGCCTTTTAGATCTAAAGCAGTTCAAGTTCCTAGCTCAAAGCAGTGTTTCCGAAGTTGCACTCCACAGCAAACAGTTTCTACGAGAGCCTTCATAAACAAAGAGCTCTCTGGTGAAATAAGTTTGGGCAGTACTATATAATTGATCTCTAAATACTTAGAGTTTCCTAAGGCACAGTTGCATATTATAGGCACTGCAGAGTCCTGCAGGCAAGACCCTTTGCTGCTTAGCACTGAGCCCTTCTTGGTATAATTTCTGTTACCCCTGCATGGGCTATACCTTGGAAAGGTTTGGCCTAGACTGCTGCCTGGTCAGGCTCTTGAGCAGAATGGGTTAACCTTTCCAAGGGTGGAGCTCTGCAAAGTCTCTCTGTCTGGATCCACTGTACCAGACAGAATTGTCAAACCAGGCCAGGAAAACAGGATGATTAAAATAGCAAAGAAAAAGGCAACCGAAATGTTCAACAGTCAGAGATTAGGTAAATAGGTTAGGGGGCAGCTATATAACAGCACACAAGGCAACTGTCAGATGTGTAGTACAATGTCAAATGTCAGGGAGAATTATTTATGATATATTGTGATATTATGCAATTACTAAAAGAACATGGCAGGTCTGTATGTACCAATATGAAAAGACATCCAAGACGTATCACTAAGTGAAGAAGCAAGTGGCAGAACGGTATGTAGAGTATAATCTCATTTACCCAGATGAATTAAAAGTAGCATGTGAGTGTGTGCATGTGCTTGCTTAAACAGAGGTCTAGAAGGTTTGTGAACTCTAGTGACCCCTGGAGGGAGTGACATGGAGGGTAGCAAAGGGGAGATTTCACATTTTATCCTACATACTCGTGTACTGTTCCAGTTCCTTACAACAAACAGGGATTTTTAAATAGCATGCACACACGCATGTTTTTAAACATTTATAGTTCTATTTGAAACCAAAAGATAAAATGTACACTCCAAATTTCAACCGTGGGGTGGGTATGATCACAGCTTATTTTTTTCCAGTATTCTCAAAATTTTTGGCCATGAACTTCTCTAATAATCACAATGAGTTACGTATGAGGGGGTGGAGGCACTGAGATCGAAGAGCTGTGGCCTCTGAGGAGGCCCTGGTGTCTCAGCCCTCGGAGCAGGCCTGGTAGATCAGAACCCACGCAGGAAAGCTGCAGGGATGCACACCTGTCTCCCCTAAAGGCCCCTGCACGGTCTGCCCCACGTTCCTCGTCCCTGGGCCTGCATGTAGGGGCTCAGACCCAAGGCCCCTGCGGGCTGCAGGGGCTCTCCTCCTCCTCCTCCTGGGTAACCTCTGGTTTTCAGTGGTTGGATGCTCCAGACTCTACATCTAGGTGCTGGGAGGATAAGGCGTGGCAGGAACAATCCTCAGGCTGGATGCCCGGCCTTGCATAGGTGGGTCTCAAGGGAGCGTGGGCATGAGGGATGAGGCAGCCTGCCACCTGCCCTGGGATGACAGTGGCCAAGTAAGGCTGACAGTCATAATGTGAATTACACTCCCACTCACCCAGTACCTTTTATGTGCCTGGCATTGGGCTGAGAAGTCTGCACCTAATACATCACGTCCCCAGACATCCAAAGGGACTGGTTAATGCTCAGAAGCAGGGTTAGTTGCCCCAAGGTAGGGTGAATGGAAAAGCGGGCTTGGAACGGAGGGAGTCTGTGCTGGGACCAGACACCAGAGGCAGCACAGCACAGCTGCTCAGAGCCACATGCCTCGTCTGGGCCACACACCAACTGCCCCTCAGTTCCGATGTCCGCGAAGGGAGGAAAGAAATCCCCGGGCGATGATGGCGACCAAGCAAGCTAACACGGTAAGTGCCCAGGGCACGGCAGATCCTCAGCGCGGGCTGTCGTGATTGTTTCCAGCACTGCTGAGGTGGGGAGACCTGCGGGACAGGGTAAGGGGTCCCCACCTGACCTGCCTCCTCCTAGAAGTTACCTTCAAACTCTCCACGGGAACCAAAGGGGTCTCGGTAGCTCTCGATGAACCCGATGTAACTGGGGGAGAGAAGGGCAGAGATGGAGGAGGGGTGACAGGAGGGGGCAGGGCAGGGGCGAAGGTGGGGTGCCACACCTCTCCACAATGGGGCCTTTGTCCTGGATCCAGAAGCGAGAGCCCCTCTTATGGGCCTCGATGGAGCCCTGGGTGAAGCTCTCTATGTACTGGGCCAGCATCTGTTCCTGGCGGCTGTTGGCTGCACATGCCTGGGGATGAACAGGGTTCAGTTGGCCTCAGGCCACTCACCCATCCCCGTATCCTGTTTTGCTACCCCCATGGGTCCAGAGCCCACACGCCTTGGCCCCAGCCAGCCAACCCTACCTTGGCCTTCTCCAGGTGCTCCACCACCTTCTGGAGAATGGGTGCATAGTCCCCGCGGGTCACCTGGAAATGGCTCCCCTGGAATTCATAACTCTTCAGCTTGGAAGTCATTTCAGAATCCAGAGGAGGCTCTGAGGGAAGAGGGTTTGCTCAGGGAAAAGGTTAGCATAAGACACCCCAGAAGGCATCTCACCCTTTTAATATAAGATCTTCAATGGCTCCCTATTACTCATCTTCAAAAATATATAATTATGTACCATGAGATGTTCTAAGTTAACATGTGTTAACTCATTTGAGCCGCACATCAACTCTGGAGGGAGAGGGAAATGATTATCTTCATTTTATAGATGAAGAAGAAACAAAGGCCCCAAGAGGTAAAGTCAGTCTCTAAGGTCACGCAGGCAGCAAGTGGCAGAGAGGGATTCAAACCCAGTGTGGCAGACTGTATTTTAAAAGATAATCATACCCTAAATATAATCACAAAGGGCCTTATAAGAAGGAGGCAAGAGGGTGAAAGGGAGGTAGAAGTGATGAGGAGAAAGAAGCTGGAGTTGTGGGGAAGGGGACATGAGCCAGGGGACGCAGGCAGCCTCTAGACGCTGAGATGGGAGAGCTTTTCTGCAATTCCAAGTCTGTTTCCTAACAGACTTCCTCCAAGGCTCCAGAAGGAATTGCAGTCTTGTTTTAGACTGGACCCCCCAGAACCACAACAGAATAAATTTCTTGTTGCTTTATGCCACTAAATTTGTGGTGATTTATTACAGAAGCAGTGGGATACAGATACATTATTGTATTTTGTACTTTTGTCTCTGACCAAATGTTGTATTGCTGTCTCTGATCAATATAATATACTTCTAGGTTATACGGGGGGAAAAAAAAAGATAGCCACGGTATCTCCCATCTGCCATTTCCCAATGTGACTTCTCCCCTCAGGATGTGAGGGACACTTACATTCCCTCTTCTTGAGCCTGGGCAGGCCTGTGACTACAGCAGAAGTGATGGCACGTGACTGCTGAGGCTAGGTTGTAAAAGGTGACAGCTTCCACCTGGCTCTCCTGGAGCCCAGTCACCATGAGCAATGTGAAGAAGCCACATGAGGTATTCTGATGGACAGCCCTAGCCTCCAAGACTCCCAGCTGAGGCCTCAGACATCATCAACTAGACACGGGCTGTTTGTTACGCCACCACAGATAACTGATACACTCAGGCAGCCTGGCTCCAGAGCCACTCTCTTAACAACTGTCTATACCACATCCTGTACTCTAAGTACAGGTTATATTCCGGTGTGTTCTACTCCTATACCCTTGAACCAATATCCTTTTCCCAAGTCAAACCAAACTGCTTGCTAATTCTGAAACTTTCCCACCACCCTGCTTGGGCTCATGCTGTTCCCTCACCCAGGAGTCCAATCCCCCACCCATCTTCATTTATTCACACACTGAGTATCTACCAACCACTAGCCACTGGGGAGACAATAGTGAGTGAAACACACAGTTCCTCAAGGAGCTCAGAGTCAACAGAAAAATAACTGGGAAAATCCTGGGTGTGTTGATGGGAAAAGAGAAGGACCTGGACTTAGTTATGGGAAGACAAGAAAACAGTCTGGAAAAGGTGATGTCCAAGCATGGCCTGAATTGGAGGTGTTCATGCAGTGAACACCTAGAGGGAGGGAGGACATTTCGGGTAGGAAGCAGTGGGTAAAGGCCTAGAGAGGGCATGTGAGCACAGTGGGTTCTCAGGGGCCTGCAAGTTGCTGAGCATGGCTGGGGCACAGAGCTTAAGTGGGAGGCTGGGGGGATATGAGACTGGGCCTGGGAGGTCAGTGCAGGAGGAGGACCAGGTTACAAAGGTCTCACAGGGGCACGGATGTTTCTGTCCATACTGTATCCATTTGTGCCTTACCTGGTAACAGACCCCAATTTCCCTTTGAGACTCCCCCCATCACTACCACTATCTTTTTCCGGTGGTAGGAGGGACTGACCTCATCACCTGGCTCCAAGATAGGCTTACGACCAGATCTAGCCAATCAGAGATTGGCCCTTCACCACAGGGACTGGTTCACAGATAGAGATGGGACTCATAACAAAGAAGCCAGAGCCACTCCCAGACCTTATGAGGAAACTCCTAGGAGCAAAGGGCCCTCTTTCTGCTGGGATAGCCAGGCTGGTGGCTCACAGGCCCTCTGTGGGAGCAGCCTGCTGTGGATGAAGTCAAAGAGAGCCAAGCCAAGAGATGGAGAGAGAAATTTCTGAGAATACTGTCTGGACAGCTGGATGCAGCTATGCCTGAAGCTATTGCACTCCAGCTTCACTAACCAAGCCTATAAAGTCCCCTTTGGGTTTAGGCAAACTTGAAATATGTTTCTTCACCTGTAACCAGAGTTCTGAATGATGGGGCCCTCTGAGGGGTGGATTTGGACTTTACCCTGAGGATACTTTGAGAGATATTTAGGAAGCAGAGTTTAGTGTGTTTACCGTCCCCACCTTTCTATATTCTCCACAATCTCTAAGACATATCTGATCACCTCTTCCATTAAGCCTTCACTGACGTGCAGTTTGGATTTCTCCTCTAGGCTGTCATGGGATGCATGATCCAGCCTCTATCCCACTGCTTACGTGGACTGCTATCTTCTGTAGCACTGCCTGGAGGATGGGGACCATGCTCAATACATGGCTCCCATCAGAGGCTGACAACAGTGGCGTTTTTCAAGTGGAAGGGAACCCCTCTCCCTGCCTCCACGTCTTTCCTCTGTATCTTTCCTGCCATGCCAGCACTGGGGCTGGGAGTGCTCACTGCACAGGTACCACAGTACGCTGAGCACGGCATGAGCAAGGCACCCAGAAAGGCTTTGACCAACATGGGCCTTAACTATTATAACTGTTACTGTTCCCTGCAGCTACCCCGTCTGCAGTTGTGGCCCCCTCCACCCTGGTCCCGGAATGCTCCGGAGGGAGTGGAAGGGGAGTGTGAAGCAGCTCACCTGTGCCAAGCACAGAAGCCAGGCGCACCACATAGCAGGGCTTCCCATCCTGGTCGACCTCTTTGAAGAGCCGTGTGTTGTAGGCACTGAGGTTCTGGAAAAGACCAGGGCAGGGGTTTGGGGAACAGCAAGTCCAGAGTGGGCTTTGGGGTGGGAGGTGGGAAAGTGGGTCACACCAGGGAGAGAAGGTACAGAGGTAGGGCCAGCCAGGTGGGCTGGGATGGGGCGAGCAGGGTGGGCGGGCCAGGGCACTCTCCCACTCTGCTCAGCACACCGAGCGCTAACTTCTACTAAGTGCGTGACCTCAGCTAACCCAGGGCTGCATGAGGCGGACCCCGTTTCACAGACACGGGGACAGGTCACACAGCTGCGGAGCAGCTGAGCTGGGAGGCAAACCTGACCAGTGGACAGAGTCCAGTGGGAAGTGGGTCTCATGCTCTGCCTCATCCTGCCCTGAGGCTGTCAAAGGGCCTATTTGCCCGGGTGAGGAGGGGCAGCTCCCTCCCCAGCACATGTAGAGCCAGGCTGACTTTACACAAGGATTCCCAAGTCCCCGCAAGGGCCCAAGATGCCCGGGTCTCTCGGCCCAAGTTGAGACCCAGTGGTGGGTACCAGTGGCAAGGGGACCCCATCAAACCACTGTCCCAAGTTCCCAACCCCCAAACCTGTGAGTCCAGAAAGTCCTGGGCCAGTTTGGCATCTTCCATGGTACAATCCCCAGAGAAGTAGGTGGTGATTCCCTGTGGGGGCAGAGGACAGGTAGGAAAGAGGAGCTGCTGAGGTCAGGGGCCGCAGGGTGGCCGGTGGATCCCGTCCCAGGGCATCCTCTCTGGCCCAGGCTTCCTGCACCTCCTCAGCAGCCTTAATCCCGGCCCCCTCCATCCCATTCCAGGTGAAAAAATTGTAACAAACAAATAGAGGCCCGTCTCCAGCCTTCCTGCACCTCTGCTCCAGCCTCTCACAAGCTGTCCCTTACCCCACAGCTCCAAACAGCCTCCAGAGGCGGGAAGGCCGCCCCTCCTTTCCCATCTTCCCTTCCTCAGCCCCCTCCAGCTCTCGGCTCTTCTTCCCTTCCTTTCTGCATACAGCATCCCAAGACGTCAGAACTGGGAGGGCATTTAGAAAGCATTCCATCCAAGCTGCTCCCATTTTACAGATGATAAAACCGAGGCCTGTGTGGGAAACAGCTTTGCCTCAAGAGTGTGAGGCAACGCCCACTGCCTCCCCACTATGCACCCTCCCCTGCACACCAGGTGGCCTCCAAGGACACCCTCCACTCCCCTGTGTAGTTGGGAGCCTCACCTCCTTCCCTAGTCCAAGGTGTCGAAGCCTCGGCTCCAGAGAGAACATGAGCTCCCCACAGGCTTGCCAGAGGCCCCTGACTTCTTCCGGGTGCTGCTGAGCAGCCTTACTCCCCAGGATCACACGTTCCAGCTTCTCCTGCAGGGGAAGAGGTTATTGGCTCCGCCACACCACCCACACCTCCACATCTACTCCCAAGCTCTTCTCCCAAGTCTAAGTAAGACCTTCCGGCTCCAAGTGTGGTCAGCGGACCAGCAGTATTCGTATTGCCTGAGAAATGTCGAACTTCAGCCCCACTGCGGACCTGCTTAACCAGAAGCTGCATTTCAACAAGACCACCAGGCAACCCGGGTAGAGTCAGGGCTGAGAGCCCTTGGTAGGAGCCACCTCTGCCCCAGATGGCCGAAGCCCCACAGTCCTGGGGAGGGACTCCCTGTGCCCAGGCTTCTCCACTGTCCCTGGTGATGACCAACAGGCTCATTCTGGCAGTTCACAGCACTGCCGCAGCCTCTGCCATTCGCTGCACGGAAAGCATGGTGAGGAGGAACCACCGCACTTCCTGTGTGAGGCTGCAGCAGCTGGCAAGGCTGGGTGGTTCACCCAAGGTCACGTAGCCTGGCAATGGGGTCAAGGCTCCATTGAGTCATCTCCCCTACCCCCACCAGCCCTGCATTCCCCACCTTCCCCAGCCCACCTCAGCTCACCTTGGGCAGGCTGGGAACAAACTTGGTGTCACCGAAGGACTTGTAGTTGCCCATGTTGGAGTAGACACCCGCCGCATAAACCAGGAACGCCTGGGGGAGGGAGCATCAGAGACCTGGAGGCCCAGCCTCCCCCGCCCCAGGGAGGTTCCTTCCAGAGATGTTAATACCCCAGAGGGACTAGTTCGGGAGAGGTGGAGAAATCTGAGAGCCGCATCCAGACGCCAGAGGCCCAGTCCGGCCCAACATACTTTCACAGATGGATCTTCACACACCCACCATCCGCCCAAACTGGTCTCAGCAGCTCCCACATCTAAGCGCCCACCCATCTCCGTTCCTGCTACGCCCAGCACCCTCCCACCCAACTGCGGCCATCCCATAAGACCTTTGAGGCCCAGTTCAGACACCACTGCCTTCAGCAGAAATCCTGTCCCCTGCTCCCAACCTGACAGACAGCCGGCACGGGAAGCATCGAATGGTACAGCTGAAGGGCCTCGGTCATCTACTCTATGGTTTTTGCTGACAAAAAATGTTTCCCTTCCTCTGGCAACAAGACTTCCTCCTGGAAGGGGGAGGGATCTCCCTTCTGCCACTCCAGGGGTGGGCACAGGCCCAAGCTGGCTACCCAGGCAATTTCCCAGTGTTAAAGAGCCTCTCTTTTAGAGTAAGGATCATCAAGCCTGCAGCCCCTGGAGCTCCTTACTAGAGATGAAGACTGCATCACAATGGTATCACTGAGCCCCTGAATCTAGCCATGCCTGAAGCCTTCCTAGCCCTGGACTTGTCAATTATGTGAGCCAGTAACTCGCTTTTTTTTAACAGACTTTATTTTTTAGAGTACGTTTAGGTTCACAGAAAAACCGAACACAAGGTACAGGGATTTCACATGTGCGCCCTGCCCCCACATCCACCAACCTCCCCCATTATAACATCTTATACTACGTGGTACATGTGTCACAACTGAACCTGCACTGACACATCACCAGCCAAAGACCATAGTTTACATTAGGGTCACTTGGTGTTGTACATTCTATGGGTTTGGACAGATGTATGATATATACCCACCATTATGTATGCTACATTGCCTGTATTATACAGTCGTTTCATTGCCCTAAAAATCATCTGGGCTCCACCCTTCCCCAATGCCTGGCAATGACTGACCTTTTGATTATCTCCATAGTTTTGCCATTTCCAGAATATCATATAATCGGAATCATACAGTACGTAGCCTTTTTAGATTGGCTTCTTTTACTCAGTAATATGCATTTAATGTTCTTTGTGTCTTTTCATGGCATGGTGCCCCATTTCTTTTTAGCACTGAATAATATTCCATTGTCTGGATGTATCACAGTTTACTGGTTCAGCTACTGAAAGACATCTTGGTTGCTTCCAAGTTTTGACAATTATGAATAAAGCTGCTAAAACATCCATATGCAGGTTTTGTGTGGATGTTTTCACCTTGGTAAACACCAGTGCAATTGCTGGATCATATGGTAAGAATATGTTTGTTTTTGTGAGAAACTGCCAAGCCATCTTCCAGTGGCTGTATAATTTTGCATTCCCACCAGTAATGAACAAGAAAAACTGTACTTTCACATTTTTGCCAGTGTTTAGATTTTGTTGTCAGTGTTTTAGATTTTGGCCAATCTAATGGATGTGTAGTGATATCTCATCATTTCTTTAATTCGCATTTCCCTGACATACTACGTGCAGCATTTTGTCATGTTTATTTGCGATCTTGGTGTCTTCTTTGGTTAACTACCCTGGTTAAGGTCTTTGGCCCATGTTTTAATCAAGTTGCTTGTTTTCTTATTAAGTTTTAAAAATTATTTGTATATTTTGGATAACAGTCCCTTATCAAATGTATCTTTTGCAAGTAGTTTTTCCATCTGTGACTTATTCTCTTGACAGTGTCTTTCACCAAGAAAATTTTCATTTTAATGAAGCCCATCAATTATTTCTTTCATGGCTTATACTTGGTGTTACACCTGAAAAGTCATCTCCATTCTGAAGGTTTAGAGTTCCTCCTATGTTATCTTCTAGGAGTTTTATAGTTTTGCATTTAATATTTAAGTTTGTGATCCATTTTTAATTAATTTTTGCAAAGGGTATAAGCTCTGTGTCTAGTTTTTTTTGTGGTTTTTTTGCATATGGATACCTAGTTGTTCCAGTGCCATTTGCTGAAAAGGCTATTTTTTGCTCCATTATGTTGCCTTTGCTCCTTTGTCAAAGCTTAGTTGACTGTATTTCTGAGGTCTATTTCTGGGCTCTCTATTCTATTCTACTGTTCTATTGTCTATCCTTTTGCCAATACCACACTGTGTGGATTACTATAGCTTTACAGTAGGCCTTGACATCTAGAGGTACCAGTACTCCACAACTCTGTTCTTCTTCTCCACTATTGTGTTGGCGATTCTGGATTTTCTGGATTGTTTGCCTCCACAAAGGAACTTGCTGATATTTTGACTGGGATTGCATTGAATCTACAGATCAAGTTGGAAAGAACTGACATCTTGACAATACTGAATCTTCCTATCCATGAACATGGAATGCCTCTTTGCTTATTTATTATCTTTCATCAGTCTTATAGTTTTCCTCATATAGGTCTTGTACATATTTTGTTGAATTTATAATTATTTCATTTTGGGGGGAGTGCTATTAGAAATGGTATTGTTTTTAATTCCAAATTCTACTTTTTAATTCCTGGTCTGTGATGGACTTTTGTATATTAACTTTGTATTCTGCAACCTTGCTGTAATTGCTTTTTAGTTTCAGGAGTTTTCTTTTCAATTATTTTGGGTTTTCTACAGAGGTGGTCATTTTATACATGAACAAAGATGGTTTTATGTTTTCCTTCTCAATCTTTTATTTCCTTTAATCTTATTTGTAACATCAGCTAGGACTTCCAGTACAATTTTGTAAGCAGTGGTGAGAGGAGATAGCACTGCCTTGTTTCTGATCTCAGTTTTTCACCATTAAGTGTTAGTCATAAGTTTTTTGTGGGTAGTCTATCAAATTGAGGAAGTTCCTCTCTATTCCTAGTTTACGGAGAAGTTTTTTTTTTATCATGGATAGATATTGGATTTTGTCATAGGCTTTTTCTGCATCTGTTGATATGATCATATGACTTTTCTTCTCTAGCCTTTTGATGCAAGATTACATATATTTATATTTTCAAATGCTGAACCAGATTTGCATACCTGGGATAAATCCTATTTTGTGGTGTCTAACTTTTAATACATTGTTGGGATTCAATTTGCTAATATTTTGCTGAAGATTTTTGCATGTATGTTCATGAGAGATATTGGTCTGTAGTTTTCTTGTTACGTCTTTGGTTTGGGTGTAAGATTAATGCTGGTCTTATAGAATGAATTAAGAAGTATGTCCTCTGTTTCCCTCTTTTGAAAGAGATTATAGAGAATTTATATAATGTCATTCTTAAATATTTGGTAGAATTTACGATGAACCCATCTGAGCCTGGTGTTTTCTGTTTGGGAAGGTTATTAATTATTGATTTAAGTTCTTTAATGCTATGGGATTTCTAGTGGTGTCCTTTCTTTCATTTCTGATATTAGTAGCTTGTGACCTCTTTTTTCTTAGACTGGCTAAAGGTTTATTGATTGTTATGGTCTGAATGTCTGTGTCCCCTGTAAATTCATGTGTTGAAACCCAACACCCAAAGTGATGGTAGAAAGTGAAGCTGTGGGGAGCTGAGTGGGTCAGAAGGGCACAGCTGTCATCACTGGGATGAGTGCCCTTATGAGAGACCCCAGAGAGCCAGCTCGCCTGTTCCACCATGTGAGGACACACTGAGAAATCAGTCTGTCACACAGAAGAGGGCTTTCACCAGAACCTGACAATGCTGGCACCCTGAACTTGGACTTCCAGCCTCCAGAACTCTGAGAAATAAATGTCTGTTGTTTAGAAGCCACTGGGGCTGTGGTATTTTGTCATAGTAGCCCACATGGACTAAGATTTCCATTTTATTGATCTTTTCAAACAACTAGTTTTGGTTTCTCTACTTATTTCCTGTTTTCAATTTTATTGATTTCTGCTCTAATTTTTATTATTTCCTTTCTTCTGCTTACTTTGGATTTAATTTACTCTTCTTTTTCTAATTTCCTAAAGTGGAAACTTAGATTATTGATTTTAGATTTTTCCTCTTTTCTAACATATGCATTCGATGCTATAAATTTCCCACTAAGTGCTGCTTTCACTGCAGCTACAAATCTGTTTTCATTTTCATCTAGTTCAAAATATTTAAACATTTCCCGAGATTTTCCTATTTGACCCAAGTATTATTTAGAAGTGTTTAATCTCTAAGTATTTTGAGACTGTCCAACTACCTTTCTGTTAATGATACCTAGTTTAATTCTATTTTGATCTGAAAGCAGATCAAAATTATTATTTCGATTCTTTGAAATTTGTTATGATGTGTTTTATGGCCCAATATGTTGTGTATCTTGGTGAATGTTCCATGTAAGCTTGAGAATATGTATTCTCCTGTTGTAGGATGAAGTAAAATATAGATGTCTATTATAACCAGTGGGTTGATGGTGTTGTTGAGTTTAACTCTCTCCTTACTGATTTTCTGCCTGCTGGATCTGTCCATTTCTGATAAAGGAGTATTAAAGTCTCCAACTGTAATAGTGGATTCATCTCCTCCTTGCAGTTCTATCAGTTTTTGCCTCACATACTTTAATGCTCTTTTGTTAGATACATACACCTTATAGACTGTTATATATTCTTGGGGACTGAACCTTTTATCACTGAGGAATACCCTTATTTATCCCTGAGAAATGTTCAGGCTCTGAAGTTTGCTCTTTACAAAATTAATATACTTTTTTTATTAGTGTTGGTGCGGCATATCTTTCTCCATCCACTTACTTTTTATCTATGTGTGTCTATATATTTAAAGGGGTTTTTTTACAGACAACATGCAGTTAGTTGGGTCTTTTTTGATCCACTCTGATCATTTGCCTTTTAACTGATACAGTTAGACCATTGATATTCAAAGTGACGAGTGATATGGCTGGATCAAATCTATCATATTTGTTACTGTTTTCTATTTGTTGTCTTTATTTTTTGTTCTTATTTTTGTGTTCCCTTCTTTTTCTGCCTTGTGTGGTTTTAACAGAGCCTTTTAGATGATTCCATTTTCTCTCCTTTCTTAGCATATCAGTTGTACTTCTTTTTTATTTTTATTTTTTCTAGTGGTTGCCCTTCAGTTTGTAACATACATTTACAACTAATCCAAGTCCACTTTCAAGTAACATTAGTACTGTTTAATGCATAGCTGAGTACCTTATAATAACAAAATAATCCTAATTCTTGCCACCCCTCCCTTGTATCATTGCTGTCATTTATTTCACCTATACAAAAGCATACATAAGTATATATATAAAACATACATAAATACATATATAAACATAAGCATACATACATAAACACATTGGCCCTATTATTATTTTGAACAAACTGTTCTCTCTTAGGTCAATAAAGAGTCAGAAAAATAAAAGTGTTTATTTTATTATCACTTATTCTATCTCCAATTCTCTTCCTTTCTTATGCAGATCTGAGTTTCTGACCTGTATCATTTTCCCTTTCTAAAGAACTTCTTAAACATTTCCTACAAAACAGGTCTACTGACAACACATTCCCTCAATTTTTGTTTTTCTGGTCAAGTCTTTACTTCTTCACTTCTGAAGGATAATTTCACAGGGTATAGAATTCTAGGTTGGCGGCTTTTTCTCTCAACACTTTAAATATCTCAATCCACTCTCTGCTTGCTGCACGGTTTCTGAGAAGGTGGCTGGAATTCTGATCTTTGCCCTTCTATAGGGATGATTTTTTTTTTCTTCTGGCTTCTTTCAGGATTTTTTTCTTTATCTGTGATAAAGAAAGTTTGAAAATGGCATTTAATATCCTGCTTGGTGTTCTCAGAACTTCCTGGATCTGACATTAATTTGCGGAAATTCTCAATTATTATTGTTTCAGATATTTCTTGTTTCTTTCTCTCTTCTCCTGGTATTACCATCACACGTTATACCTCTTGTAGTTCTTCCACATTTCTTGAATATTCTGTTCTGTCTTTTTCTTTTTTTCACTCTTTTTTCGCTTTGCTTTTCAGTTTTGGAGGTTTCTGTTGAGATATCCTCAAGCTCAGAGATTCTTCCCTCAGCTGTGTCCAGTCTATGAATAAGCCCATCAAAGGCATTCTTCATTTTAGTCACTGTTTTCTTGACCTCTAGCATTTTAGGTTCTTAGAATTTCCATCTTTCTGCTTACATGGCCCATCTGTTCTTGCATGTTGCCTACTTTATCAATTAGAGCCCTCAGCATATTAATCATAGTTTTCTTAATTCCTGGTCTGCTAAATCCAACATCCCTGCCACATCTGAGTCTGGTCCAGATGCTTGCTCTGTCTCTTCAAACTGTTGCTTTTTGCCTTTTCGTATGTTTTGCAAGTCAGATATGATGTACTGAGAGTAAAAGGAACTGACTTAGACAGGCCTTTAATAATGTAGTGGTAAAGTGTAAGGGAAACGAAGTGTTCTATAGTCTATAATTAGGTCTCAGTCCTTTGTGTGCCTGTGCCTCTGGACTGTGAATTTCACATGTGTTTCTCAGTCTTGTGCTCCCCCCACCCCACATAGGTGGGACAAGATGGTTAGAGTGGGCTGAGTTGGGTATTTCCCTTCCCCCAGGTCAGTTAGGCTCTGATAAAATCCTAGCAGGTCAGGTTCTGGTTAAATAGTTTCTCCTGAGGGCAGACCATGTTAAAAACAGAATGTTCTCATAGCTTTCAAAGTTAGTTCCTTTTTTCCTTCCCCTGCTGGAAGCATAAGGGGCATCTTCTCTGAAATTCATTGTGAGAACCAAGTCAAGCTCCCAGAGGTAAAATTCCCAAAAGTGTGGAAATCCCCCCTCCCCCGATGACCAAGACCCCCTAGAGTTTTTAACTCTCAACAGTTGTCCACGCTGAGCCTCCAGCAATTCATCAATCACAGTTTAGGTTTTCCTATCCCAGGATGGTTCCAGTGGCGGTTTTGCTCATGAATTTTTGTTCTATTAAGTTGTCATTCTCTGTGTCTGCCTGTCTATCTCTCTAGGTCTGGGGGCAGCTGTGTGCCCTGTGACCTCACTTCCCCTAAGGATCTAAGAAGAATTGTTGATTTTTCAGTTTGTTCGGCTCGTTACTTGTTGCAGGGGACAGGATGGCAACTTCTAAGCTCCTTTTATGGACCAAAAACTGGAAGTCATGATATGCTCCTTCATTTAAGACAACTAGAGACGGGTTTCTGCTACTTGCAAACAAAAGAGAACCACTGAAAATAGTTTAACACTGGGGCAGCACTTTTTCATTTATAAGCACTTCTCAGATATTAACTCTTTTAATGAGTAAATCAAAGCCTAAAGATGGGAAGTGAATACCAAAAGTTCAAAAAAGGTAGAAGAAACAGCCTGGACCTCAGCTCAGAGATAGGCAATCCAATCCCTTTATTTTACATATTCTCATACATTCTTGGTGAAACATTTTTAGAAGATGACTTAACAGCATCAACCACTTGTAAATGTACAGAGCCTTTGACCCAGCAATTCTATTTCTAGAAATAGATCCTACTCTCTCGTGTGCACAAGTACACTCATGGTGACACTGTTTCTAAGAAGAATCAGGAACAATCTAAATGTCCAGCAATAAGGAAAAGATTAAATTGATTATAGTGTGCACTGCAGTGGACTGCTTCACAGCCAATAAAAAACAATGAAGTGGCTATACAGAATTTTATTGTTGTTAACAACCATTTGATCAATAAATGAGATGCCCTCTCAAAAAAAAAAACCAAAAAAACAAAACAAAACAAAACAATGAGGTGGATTACATGTACACCATGGAAATTCTCCAAGAATTCCATGGGTTCAGTGAAAAAACAGGGCTCAGAAGAACATGGAGAGCACGATATCATTTATATAAAAGAGAAAATGAGGAACTGATATACATGTATATATGCAACACACAGAGGATTAAAAAAAACATCCTCAGTGGTTACCTCTCAGGAGGACACTGAGAATAGGTGATCTTCGTATTTGTCTTGTGTCTTTCTGCATTGTTGCAATGTACTAAGAATGCATTTAAGTATTAATTGGCCAACAGATCCACAAATAAACAAAAACCAGGGGACAGGCAGAACATTCTGCCCAGGGACAACACAACATGGTAGAGGAAGATCTGTTCCAGAACTAAGACTCCCTAATCCCTACCCTGGGCTCATTCCTCTACTGTCTGAATCTCCACAGATGTTCCCTTTACTCATAGCAGCCACCAGTGGAGTCGGTCACTACAACTCTAAGAGGCACAGACTATCCTCATGCCTATTTTACAGATGGGAAGACTGAGGTCTCAGGAGAGAAGGTTCCAGTATTTGTAACCTCTGATCTAATTCAAAGAAAGAGAAAGACCTTTGTACCCCTGCTTGCAGCCCCTCACAGCCAGAAGCCACTCAGGAATGGGAGAGCCTAAGAGAACTGACCTGATACTCCTCCTCGGTAAGGCCCTCAGCCAGGGCATGCTGGCGCAGCTGGTCGGGGTCCTGCGCACGGAAGAGGCGGCTGAGCAGGGCATAGATGTAGGGGGCCTCAGGGGAGGTCTGCAGCAGCACAGCCAAGCCTCCGTACCAGGCAGCCCGGGACAGATGATGGGCATAGAGGCGCTCTGTGGGTGACAGCAGACGGAAGGCCTCGCGGCAGTCCAGGCTAGACACACCGATGTCATTGGGCAGGATGTACTGGGTGTCCGCCATGGGCCCTGCTGAGAACCATCACCATCATCACAGCCATCATTCACCACATGCCAACAGCACACCTGGCTCTGCACACCCATGGTCTCCTTTAATCCTCCCAGAAGACCATGAAGAAGGGAACACCTTTGTACCCATTCACAAGATACATAACTGAGGCTCAGAGAAGGTTAGGTGACTCAGACAAGGAGACTACAAAATACATTAGTGGGCCATATTTGGCCTGTGGCCCCTCAGCCTTAAAGATCAAATCCACCTAGTATTACAGATAGGGAAACTGAGGCACAGAGGCTAGGAGCTTTGCCTAACAACACAAAAGAGGAGTCAGAAGCAGAGACCTGTATCTCTGGACTCCAAAGTCAGGCCCCTCTCCGTCTCTCATCCTCCTTCTCTGACCACTCGGCCTCCTCTCCAGAATTCTCCTGCAGGTTCTTCAGTTCTGCCCACCACAGTGTTCACGAGGACAGAGTCCCAGTTTACCAAATGGAAGGGCTAGGTTCCAATCCTGGCTCAGCCTCAGACTGACTCAGACTCAAAATCAAGTCAATGGTTTCACTTTTCTGTGCCTCAGCTTCCACCTCTTTAAAATGGGGGTAATAGCCTCACCAGATGGGTGTGCAATCTGTCCCATTCTCATCCCTCCGCCTTTGCTTTGACCATCCATCCTCCTACCCTCTCCCCGTGCTGGACCCGAGAAGCTACAGAGCCACAGTTCAGCGCTTGAAGCCAATTCACTTTTCAGATAGGGAGACTGAGGCTTAAAGAGACTAAGCAACTTACCTAAGTGTCACAGCCCCGTTGGGACCAGGGGGTCTCCCCACCCAGGGCATTCTCCACACTGCCCTTTCTGGGAAGTTTTCAGCTTCCCCGGACATTCCCGAAGCTCCGCCCCAATAGCACAGAATCCCCGGGGTTCTGAAAGGTATGTTAACCCTTTGCTGCCCGGAGCGTTCCTTTGCCTTGGGGCCGCGATGAAATTGGAAGGAGTACTGGATGGGGGACAGAAAGGGAATGATCTTGCACTCGGTCCAGACTCGCCCTATCCCCTGAGGATGATACACTGTGACCCCGAAACCCGGGCACCGCGCCTCACCTGCAGCAGCTGCTCCGATCGCAAACTCACTTCCTGCTTCCGGCTCCCCCATTCATTGGGGCTCCGTGAACTCCGCCCCCACGGGCCAATTGTCGGGCATCGGGACCTGGATGGGCATGGGCTCCAGCCAATAGGCGCGCCGAAGCAAGCTCCATCGGCTTGCCGGTTCCCCGCCTCCAGGCGCAACGGGCTCCCGCGCAGAATGTCCCCTGTGGCCTTGGGCTTTTGTCCTCCAGCTGCGCTCGCTCCTGGGCCAGGAACTGGAGTGGCTGGTCTGGCTGCGGCCTAGTCCCTGTAGACGGGGCTGACAAGGCTCCCCGAGTCCAGGAGGGGTGGAGTGGTGTCTGAACAGAGCACCAGCGGCTTCCCCACAGATCCTCGACCTGCTCTCCTTTGGGTCTTTCGGAGGCCCCCGACCTCAGTTTTTCAGGTGGGAACCTGCAGAGTGGGTAATGTGGCGGGATTCGAGGGCCTGCGGGTGGAGACTCCTCGGAGACTGCAACGCTCCAGGCTACCGGGCCGGCCCAGCATGAGGTGGCCTCACCCGTGAGCTGGCACGGAGGACCGCCTCCGAGTGCTTCACTGCACCGCTACCGACTCGCTGGAAGCCTGGGAGGAGGCCGCTAAACATCCCCGAACCTCAGTTTTCTCAGCACAAAGGGGTGAGGGGCCTGGCAGTTTCTTGGTGCTTGCTGGGCGCCTAATGAGAAAGCCACCTGAGACCCCCAAGAGTGCCCAGGGCGGATCCGGGGCTTGAGGTCCTCTTGCATGTCTTGTGGTCTCACAAGAGGACCCACCTGGATTGGGCATAGCATGTGGAAAGTGCCTGTTGCTGGCTAGGTCAGAATGTTGGCAGAGCCACACTGCTGGCTGTGTGGCCTTGGATGGATCACTTTACCAGAGTCTGGGCTTCCTCAACTGGGAAACTGGGCTTACCACTGTCTCAACTAGGAGCAATATTGTAGGCTTAAGCGTTGACTGGGCAGTGCTGCCCTTTAGGGTTGTGCAGAGAGGGGATACCTAAAATCCACACACTTCTTGCCATGCTTTTTGCCACACCTGTGCCTAGACCCAGGACAGCATCTGCCCACCAAAGGTGCCAGTTTTTCATTTACAAAGGTGCCCAAGGCCCTGCTTGACACAACGTTGCTACTGTTAGCTCTGATGATTACCATTACAAGGAGGAGCTCAATAAATTGATCAGGAAAGTCTACCCCTCTTCTTCCCAGTGTATCAATTTTCATTGTCTTTTTAAAAAGTTTATAGTCTTCTTTGACTTGGGTGAAGTTGAAATGGACACCAGTAAAAGTGGTCATGCTATCTGGCCACCTGTGGGCAGCTCAGGCCAGGGCCAGATCCCAGTCACTTCCTGGGACACCCAAGCTGCATGTTCCAGCTAATACAAACACTTCGGCTATTACAAGGTCCTGGGCTAGCAGCCTGACATGGAGAATCTCCCATTTCACTCTTGCAAAAAACCTGAGATAGGATATTATTTTACCCTTCCTTACTGGCCTTACTCAGACCTTCCACCACACTGTCCCCTCCACCTGCCCCAGCACACACAATCATACAGAGCAGTTCACTCACTGCTCACTGGAGTCATGACCGTCCCCAACCTTCGCTCTTACCCACTGGAATGAAACGGGGTAGGTTAAGGGAGTGAAGTGCCTACTGAGCTACATGTGCCCCCTTATGTTTCACAACCACCTGGTGACAGGGATTGTTAAACCATTTAACAGCTGAGGAGACTGAGGATCCATGAGCTGGGAAGGGGCTGACCTGGGCCAAAACCAGGGGTGTCTGACCCACTCCACCACCACCTCTGAGTTCTCCCTGGGGTGGTGCCTGTGCCCTTTGTCTCTCTTCCCAAAGTCGTCTGAGGTTCTCTGCTAAAAATGAGATTGGAATGTTCCCCTACCTGGTTCCCAAGAATCAGAAGAGAGAGAAACCAGAAGAGTTGGGTTCCTACTGGTTTTGTGCATGTGCGCATGCAGAACTCCCACATCCACCCAGCATCCCCATGTGGCTCCCGCACTGTGGCAGTGTGATGTTCTTAGAAGCAAGAATATGATCACAGCCCCCTACCTCAGGTGCCCTCTATCCTCTCAGCAGCCCCAGGTCTGGTCTCTGTGGCCCCAACCAGCTGTGTGGCTGGGGGCAGGTCCCTCCCCTTGGAACCTGAACTTGTAAGGCAGCTGTCTTCCACTGGGGATGATACCCTCATCAAGCTTGTACCCAGAGCCCCTTCCTTTGATTTTGTATTCCCAGAATCTCTGTCTACCTACCTTTCTAGCTCATTCCCCCGAGGAATAGTCTGGGAACAACCCCAGCAGCACCCTGAAGCTTGCCCTGGCTCTCCAGGAGAACTGATGCTTGGCCAAGATGAATAAGCCAAGTTCAGACTTGGCTTCCATAGCAATTAAGGCCCACTAGTCCCAGTCCAGCATCCCCACCCCTCATCCCACTTTTCTGCCCCCTCTACACCTGCCTCATTGGTCATCGAGCCTTTTCCCTGCCACACCTCTGCACATGTTGTTCCCCTTACCTGGGAGGTCCTCCCAAGTCCTCCCACTCCTGTCCAAGGAGAACAGCGCAGTGGATAAGGATGGGAGATGAGGGCAGGCTCACAGCCAGGCAGGCAGCTGTGGATCTGAGTCCTGACTTGGCTATTTCCTAGCTGTGTGACTTGGAGCATGTGCCTTAGCCTCCCTGTAAACAGAAATAGTAACACCTCCCTCCCTGGGGCACTGTGAGCATGAAATAAAAAAACCTCAGAGAAGCAGAGCCCGGTGCCTGGTGAGTGCTCAGTGAACAGTCATTATCATTAGCACAATGTGGGGCACACGGTGGGCATTGGGTAATAGTAGCCCTTGTGTCACAGCCAACACTCTGGAACTGCGCATCTTCTCTCCTCCCTTGACTCTTGACTGCCCACAAATGAAATTCTAAATCCTCCATCCAGCATGTTCCGTTAGCACAGCCCCACCTCCTTCCTGCCCCTGCAACCCCTCTTCTAGCCACTCAGAACCCCTCCCTCAGTCCCCTGCTGACTGCCACCTGAGCTTGTGCTCAGCCTCCCTTCTGCCTAGAACACCTGCCCCTTCCTGTGGGGGATTCTGACACAGCCACAGCAGCTCAGCTCCTATGCCACCTTCTCAGTGACGCTTCCCTCACTTGGCCACCTGCCAGTGCAACCTGCTCCACAGCCCAGTAACTCTCTGATCCTGGCACACAGGAAGCCGTGCTGTCATTAGGTAATTTCGTCTGTTGTCTACCCGACTGTGAATTCCACCAGGCAGGGAACCAGGTCTGACTGTGTCTGTCCCCAGAGCCCACGTGGCATAGAGTCCGTGATACCCACAGCGCACAATGGGTGTCAGATTCAGGTCCCAGCCCGCCGCACATCTGTCACTCGCTCGCTTGCTTGGGGGCTGGAGACATTGCACACATGCAGGAACACATGGGATTTGTGAGGGCAGCTGAGCAGCAAGGTTTATAGAGGAACCCAGGGCACAGCAGGGTGAGTATCTTCAACTGGATTGGCAGGCTCAGGCACAGCCAACCTAAGCTGGAGGTCAGAAGCCCATGGCCACTTCACTCCCCCAGGGGCACAGTGAGGCGGCATGATGAGGGGTGCCCCAGGAAGGGTGGGGCATGGGAGTGGATTTCCCTCTATAAGCCCAGGACAGCTGGTGCTGAGGGCCCCATTATTCTGACTGGGGCAGGGGTAGGGGTTATGGGGGCCAGAGTTAAAGAGGGGAGGGGCACAGCCCATCCAACATGTCCATGTGGTGTGGCTACATGCCAGCAGGTAGAGTCCCACATGCAGAGCTCCCTCTGGACTGCAGGAGGTGGGGGACCTGGGTGGGCAGGTGGGCACAGCAGCAGGGGGCCCCAGGAAGCCTAGTCCAGTGGCCCCTGGAAAATGAGGCGGACGCAGCCATGCTCACCAGTGAGCCAGGCCCCACAAAAGGGGCAGGCAGCATGGAAAGCGTGTGTGCCGTGGGGCAGTGGTGTCTGGGCCCAGTAGCGGGCAGTTTTCTCAGAGCAGACATGGCCACAGGGCGCAAAGGCATGGCTGGGCGGCCCAGGGTCCAGGCAGAGGCCAGCCTCTTGGCCAAGCCACAGGGGCACATAAGGCCCCACAAGGCGACAAAGAGGACACTCTCGCTCCTGGGGTCCCCGCTCTCGCCGGCAGCCCCAGCCATGATAGCCATGAACGTGGCCGCAACGGACGTAGACCCACGGCTGCTGCTTGTCAGGTGCTGTGCGGCCACGCGCCGGACTGGGGAAGGCCAGGGTGCTGAGGCCCACAGGGCACTGGGGCCGCGCCGCATTTGCCTCCTGCCTCTGGGCTTCTAGCTGCTTCAGCGTGGGTGCCCGCAGCAGCCCTGCTGGTGTGCGCCACAGCAGCGTAGCCCCACACAGGTCGATGAGGGAGCCGTCCTGAAGCATGTTGGACTCGTTTTCCACCTGCCAGGGGCAGCAGAAGGGCCTTACTGCCAAGAAGCCCCTGAACACCCTGCCGTTGGGCAGCCATCACCCCAGCCAGGCTACCCATCCATCCCACTGAACCTCCCTGGAGATGGCACTCTGGTTGGGTGGGGCGGGCTGGGATAGAGGAGCGGGGAGGGCTGACAAGCCAGGTGGGAGGGCCGGCAGGTGCTCCCAGGCCCACACCAGTCCCTCCCTCTCAGATCAGAAGGTCTGGGCCAATATGAGGTTTTTCTAAAACATTTTCCCAGGCTCTCCCCTAATAGCTGAGGTAGGAACCCTTCCATCTGAAACACTGAGGACTCAGCCCAAAGCAGCTGTCCCCGGGTTAAAAGCAAGGACTAGAGAGCTAGACTGCCTGGGTGTGGATCCTGGCCTCTCTCGTTACTGACTCTGTGTCCCTGGTAGAGTAGCTCAACCTCCCTGTGCCTCAATGGCCTTATTCCTCAAGATGGATTCCACTTCCCAGTATTTCAACTGGTTCTCATGAATCAATCAATGTAAACACTTGGACCAGTGCCTGGAAGTCAGGTGTTCAACACATGCATGCTAGTCAAACATTCACGTGCATGATTTTTAAAAAATAATGTTTCCCCAAATATCCTGAGTAGAATTGATGCTCTCGAAAGATAAGCCACGTTTTTCCCTGAGGTCTTGCATCTCCTGTCCCAACTCATCTACAGGAAGAGCCCTGTGGGGGCCCGTTTGACGAGTTTGGCCACATGACCCTGAACAAGCCCCTCCCTCCCTCTAGGATCTCTCCTAGCTCCTAGCAGTTCTCTGATCTGTATCATGTGGCACATTTACTGTCACCTGTGGGAACTACACCCTTTCCCACTGGAAGAGCATAATAAGCTAAACCTGTCTGAACGGGACAGACATCACAAACTGCCAACACTTGAGGCTATAACTGCTCACACCTAGGCCAAGTGTCACCCTCATAAGAGGGTGTGATTTTGTAAGCTGCTGCATCCTTAAAGCCACTTAGTACTGCACAATGGGTTTCTGTGCTGTACTTGCCATTACCCTGTGGACCACCAGCCGCATGTAGGCTATGCTTGGGGACACTGGTCTGGTGCTCATGTAGGGCAAGTGGCACATGCCCCTAGATGGAGCCTGTTGGGGCTCCCTTGGGCAAGAGGCCTGGGGATCATCTCCTGGCTTGGGCAGTGGGAAAGGCAGATTGGCGGGCCCAGGAAGGATGAGGGGTGGGCAGGGAGTGGAGCAGGCCACCTACCAGCTTCCCCCGCTGCTGTGCTGAGCGGCTGTCCCTCAAGGTATACACATTCCCACAGACTGAGATCTCTCGCCAGACACCTGGGGCCGAGTCCTCAGAGAAGCCGCCTGCTGGGTGCATCACCAGGACCCCATTGGTGGTTAAGCCGTCCATCAGGCCGTCAGGGGTCCGCCATTTGGCCGCCCGCTCCTGGGACCACATGTGGGATCAGATCATATCGCCAGATAGCCCTGAACAGGCTGCAAGCCAGGGATGCTGCCCCTCTACCCTCAAGGTCAGAGATGGCCCAGAGAGAACTGGAATTGTGGAATTGGCACTGCATGACCTTGGGCATCACCTGACCTCTCTGCTCATTTGTTAAGTGGGGTTGCTAATCCCTGCACAGGTCAGAGTTACGATTACTACAGACTGGTCCATCTCTCCAGGACAATGGCCCCCTCGCCCTACCCTTAGGCTCACTCTCAGATGAAGTGCTGGTCCCTGCGTGGGGGCTCACTCACTCCAAGGAAGATGTTGCTGGAGGCATCAAAGCCAGCGGCATAGATGCGGGCAGTATAGGGTGGCCGTCGGTCACAGAGGATGCGGCAGGCATAGCGGGAGATGGTGCTCTGGGCAGAGGGGCCCTCAGCAGCCCCTCCTCCAGGGGATGTGTCTGTTACCACAAAGTCAATCATGTTCTCCGTGGAGCGACCGATCTGTGAGGAAGGGGAGCACAAGCACAGGATGCTGTGCACAGGTCAATGCCATGGGCTGCCCACCCCAGGAAAACTCTGCATGCAGGGTCACCAAACACTGAGGGGGGTGCAGCACTATCCCAACTCCCCAGCTCCTCTGAGGTCCCAGCTGGAGTCTCCAAGCCCAAACACCAGGGTCTGGGACTCCTTCTCTGTCTCCCCTACAGCTCTGGGAAGTACCCCACTCAATAATAACTAGTTCATTTGCTGACAGAACAGTGAAAAGGTGATACCCATGGTCTGGGAGTGCTCAAATACTAGCAGCAAAGAATGAATTTTTGCAAATATTTATATATACCATGCTAAGCATTTTATGTACAATATCTCAGTTCATCTTCCCAACCATTCCATGCGGTGGATACTATTATGGGTCCACTTCACAGAGGAGGAAATTGAGAACCAGAGAGGTTAAGTTTCTGTGGTCAGAGTCACCCAGCTAGTAAGGGATGGAGGCAGTATGACTCTCACGCAGCACTCTGAACCCCTAAGCTCTGTGGCCTCCTGCAACCTGAGTGTCTGGTCCTGGGTTTTGAATCTCGATACAGCCGCTGACTTGCTGTGTGACTCCAGGTCAACAGTCCTTGCTGGGACATCCTGCTTCCTCACCTGACAAGTAGTCACCTGCACTGAGTGGCCCTCAAGCCCCTTCCACATGGCCGTTGGTTCTTCAGGCTCACCCTGCAATGCCTGCAGAGCTGTGTCAAGGCCTGGTGGCCCAGGGACCAGAGACTTGTGGAGGGGCCTGAGCATACCTGGAACATGTCTGTGTCGCTGTCATGAGTGTACTCGACTATGACCGAGTGGCTCCGAGATAGTGTGTATGAGATACTGTGCTGGCCACGGTTACTCAGGGCCTGGGGAGGAGAAAGGAAAAGTCACTTCCCAGGGTATGTGGCCTGAAATGTGAGCCTCTGAGCCAGAAGCTAGAGCCCAAGGCCCAGTGGTCACTTCCAGGAAAGGGGCAGTGCTTTACACAGTTACCTTCTTTGATCCCTACATCCACCCCAAGGAGGCATAGTTATCATTCCCATTTTATGGTTGAGGGAACCACAGCCAGGAGAGAAGAAACTGGCTTAAAGTCACACAGCTGGAAACAGCAGAGCCCAAATTCTAACCCAAATCTCTAAAGCCAAAGTCTTTTCCTTTGCCATTGCTGTGTGACTGCCACATCCTTCTCTGAGCCTTGGCTACCTCTAAATGATCCTCATTGTTTCCACCCAATGGATGTGGTCTGGTTGTTAAGGAAACACTTTACAAACTGTAGCACCATGTACACTGCAAGGGGTCTCCCATCAGCACCATTTCTGGTGCCCAAGGTAGTGGGTAAAGACACAGAGGGCTCCCTGCTCCAGTGCTGTGGGCAGGGTGGACTGGGAAGGTTGAAAGCTGAGACATAAGCAGGGAGGGCAGGATGAGCGCCAGGTCTGCTGGGACAAGCTGCTTGCCTTGGATACGAGTGGTGTGGAGATGTGGTGCATGACGTCCGGCTTCACTCCATTGGCATGTGGCCGGCGGCTCAGTGCCAGGCGGCTTCGCCGGCGGCCCTTGTCCCCATTTGCCAGACATCCATTGTAGCTGTGGATATGGGGGTTAAAAAAAGGGATGCAGGGAGAGAGAGGAAGTGAGCCCTTGAGAGACTTGGAAGAAGTGCCAATCTCTGGGCAGAATGTACCTTAATAAACAAGCCCTGGAACCACCCCAAACCAGAAGACTCTACTACATCAAATCAGTGTTTTGGGGGAATGGGGTGGGGGTCAGAACATCTTCAAAAGGCCCTTCATTCAATTAACCAGTGTTTCCTGGACACCTGAGCTATAGCTGACCAGGTGCTGGGTGCTGGGGTCACATAGATGATGCATGGAAGGTCAGTTCTGTGTCCTCAATGGTTGGGGAAGGGGATCCTCAGCTTTTCAAGGAACCTGGGTGCCACATGCCATGACCCAGGCACAAGTCAATTGTATCCTAAACCTGGAGATAATAGAAAGGAATTCTGCCCCACGATCAGGTTTCTAGGAGAGGGAACAACTATCCTGGGCCTTGAAGAACTGGAAAGGATTCACTTTTAGCAAACTATCATTTACTATACTACAAGTACTACTGGAAACCAGAATGAAAGGAAAAAATAGACACACAATGCCACTACCTCCATATATCCATACATGTCAAATTTCTACCTTCCTTCCAGCTCTTATCCGGAGGGAATGGTTGCGGAAGGCAAAGATGGGATGAGTCATAGCCTTGTTCTCTGCCATGTACTGGAGCCTCCTGTGTTCCTGGTGCTTCACATTATTAATTACCTAATGGAATCTGTGCAATGTCCTGCCAGGTAAGTATCTTTCTTCCCATTTTATGAATGAGGAAAATCGAGGCTCAGGGAGATAAAATAACTTGCCTGAGGTTCCAGGCTTGTAAGTGGAAAAGCCTAGATTTGAACTCGGGTCTGACTCCAGCCTGTCTTGCAGAAGCCCTGTTAGATGGAGGGCTTACCCTGAGCAAAGACCCCACTCTAGGTCTAGGGGTTTGATGAAATCAGGAAGCAGTGACTTGGATGGTGCAGTGCACTAGGGGCAGATGAAGCTGGTGGAAGGGCCCTAAACACCAGGTGGAGGGAGGCTGCACTTCATTCTGTAAGCAGCAGGGAGCCACAGATGGTTGTGGAGCAGGGAGTGACAAGGATGAACAGCTGCCAAATCTAGACAAGGACTACTTGAATCAGAATTTTCTGGCAAGCTTGTTAAAATACAGATTCCCTGGCCCCACACATGGAGATTCTAATTCTGTAGGTTTGGGGTGGGCCCGTCAATGGGTATTTTCAATGCACTCTCCAGGCGGCTCTAATGTACACAACAGCTTCACTGCTCTGCAGAGAATGAAGGGCTTTCAAGAAGGCCTGTACCCTTGGGTCTACACTCTCCCCGATCAGTGGTCTCACCGTCAACAGGAAAGCCAGCCCTTCCTGTGGGACAGCTGCTCTTCTACCGCAAGCTTCCCCAGAAAGGCATCATGTTTGCCCTTCTAAGTTCCTCCCACATCTAGGGGGTGGAGCTGTTCCAGACATAGGCTAGGGGTTCAGATGGGCCTGGCTTATCTCCTGACTCTTCTACTTATTATGTGACCTCTGTAAAATGGGGCTAATTTGTCAGGACCTACCTTGCAGGTCCACTGTGAGAACCAAATGAGATTAAAGCATTTAAAAATGCTTGGCACAGAGTTTATGTATAGCAAATCTTAGTTTAGCTATTATCTTTTTTTAAAAGCATATGACATGAATATGTCAACAGTGGCCATTATTATTTCTAAATAATTGTCATAGTGATAACATAGCTTATTGGATATTTTCTTCAGGGCACATGGCAGAGAGAGGCCAAAAAGAGGTATGGATAGGGAGGAAGAAGAGGAGCCTGTGCCTGGTGGAAGAGCTAAGTGGGTGGTGCAGAGATCATGGCCAGGCAAAGACACAAGGAATTAGGTCTACCCAGCTACCAACACATCGCTTCCTCTATCCTGGCCTCAGTTTTCTCGTGTGTAGTGTGAGGGTCAGCTGTGGCTTAGTGAAAGCATACTAGACCTAGAGTAAGAAAGACCTGGGTCCAAATCCCAGCCCTGCCACTTACCAGCTGCGTGCCCTTGGACCAGTCACTTCCCCTCTCTGAGCCTCGGTTTCCTCACCTCCTTCCTCACAGCATCTTTGTGAAGATTGAAATGAAATAATGACCATGAAAGGGCTTGGCACAGGCCTGCCTCCCAGAACACTTGATATGTGCCAGGCATTGTTCTATGTGCTTTACAGAAATCACCTCATTGATTCCTTCCAACAACCCTCTGAGGAATTATTATTATCATTCCTATTTATAAAATGGGAAAATGGAGGCACAGGAAGTTAAGCAACTTGCAGAGGTAGGATTTGAACCAAGCAATTTTTCTGGAGAACCAGAGTTCTTCACCCTGGTTCTCCACCCCAGACTACACACACTAGGTGCTCTATGAAAGGCACTGGTGTTACCTTTTCTGATCAGAAACTTAGGCAGTTAGAGCTGTCTCAGTAATTTATGAAAAATAGGAAGATAACAACTATGAATTGAAGTAGGTTTGATCAACTCTGTCTCTCAGTCAAGAAGGTGAGGAAGGACAAAGAGGAGGTCATACATGGGGAGGGCTGGGGCCCTTGGTCTGGCTGCCCTGGGGGGTGCCTGGTGCCCTGCCCCACCTGGACCAGGGATGCTCACCCCAAGACGATGAGTTCACCATACTTGATGGGCTCCTCGCCTGGCTGTGCATCTTCACCAGAAGAAAGGACACAAGAGCTCTGGTTCCCAGAATGCTGGAGGTCTGAGGTTCGTGGGGACCCCACTTCAGGGTTCCCTTCCAGCACCATTCTGGGCAAAGTGGGAGAGGAAAAAAATAATTCTGCAGCCTCCCACCGCAGCCCTCCTCAAGGCCATCTCTGGCCTGCCGCAGGGCCACCTAGGCTAAAGCCAGAATGACCTTTTACCACCTCTGCTGCCATGGCAACCGGTTCACCTCCGCCTCTCTTAAATTGCCCAGGGTTGCTGAGATACCAGGGATAGAAGACGGGTGGGATGGAACCAAGAGGGGGGCTGCACAATGGACCAGAGGGATGTACAACCTAGGGTGGCCAGAGGCTTCCTTTTGACCAGGAACCCAGTCAGGGATGTGCTTGGAAGAGGTGCACCCCAGGAATTGGGGGCCCTTACTCCTCATCTCAGACTCAGTTCCTGTGTTTAGCTCTCAGCCCCAGGACCTCTGAGTAATCCTTCTGTCAGGTTCTTGAAATCTATTTGTTTATCTTAACCTGTCTGCCCCTTTGCAGGTCTAGGCCTCTGTCTCTCTTCTTTCCAATGACTCTGTCCTCTCTGCTGCTCTCCCTTTCGCCGTCTGTCTTACCACCCTTCTTCCCATCTCCGCCTGTCTGGCCCCCTCCCGCTCCCCATCCATCTGCCTCAGTCTCCCCATTTTGGCCCTGCGGGCGAGCCTCTGGACCTCTCCCGGTGCGCGCTCCCTCCCTCCCCCAGGTGTCTGTCTGCAGTCCCCGGGTCTCTGGAGGCCTATGGGGGCGGCGCTCCCCCCTCCGACTCCGGCTGCAGCAGAGCCCGTCACCGCAGGAAGGCTGTTTTGGAAAACATCCCCGCGCAGGAGGGACTGCGCCGGGGCAGGCCCGCGCCCCGCGCGCCGGAGAGGCACGACGATGGCCCAGCGCATACGCAGATACACACCCGGCGGCCCCTCCACACACGCGCGCGCGCACACAGTCCCGCACACCGGGACCCGGTGGGCAGCGCCCGGACAGGCGCAGAGCCCACCCCGGACCCGCGACGGCAGGCGCCAGCGCGCAGCCACAGACGCCCGCCCTCGGACCCACTCCCCCAGCCACTCTCAGACGCGCAAACACGCCCCCCGCGCCCGTCAGGGCCCGCCCGGCACAGCCCCCGCCCCCTGCGCCCAAGTGGCCTTACCTGGCGGCGCTCCTACCCCGCTCGGCGCTGCTCCCTCTGCGCCTTGCGCCTGCTGGGCCCCGGGGCCGCTGCGGCGGGATGGGCCCGGCCCGCGGCGGTTCCGCGCTGCCTCGTCACGGGGACACCCGGGGCCTGGGGAGGGGGACGAGCACCACCCGCCACCCGCCACGCTCCACCTACTGTCTCTATGCCCCGCCCCGTTTCCCCGCCCCCAGGCGAATCCCGCCCCACCTGAGACTCCGCCCCTTGCGGCTAACAGTCCTGGTCGACGGAACCCCACCTCCTTCTCGGGAGACCACGCCCCTCAGTTGACCACGCCCCAGGTCATACGAAGCCCCGCCCGCCACTGTCTCAGGAATTCCCTCGCGCTTCTTCGCTGGTTTGGGGACTCCTCTGTAGTCTACAAGACCCCTCCCCCAGTTTGGGCTCCCAGACCCCGCCCACATATCTGGGGACTTCCGGGTTCTCCCGGAGACCTGGGCGCTCCCTCCCCCACCTTAGGCTGGGGGCTCTCTACCTACCTCCTGAGACACCGCCTCCCACCTGAGGGAAGCTGCGGAATTAGTGGAGGAGATTAGCGGGGGCGGGCAGAAGAGAGAGAAGGGAAACACTAGGGGAGGCGAAGGTGGGGGCGTGCGTGCGCAGGGCGAGAAAAGCTGCGGCGATTGACTGGAGGCGAGCACCCATCTTCCAGCCCGGATACGCCGCAGCTGGTTGACCTCCGGCTTGCTCTGGGACCCCAGCTGTTCAGGAATAAATACCTCAGTCCTTCCCGCCGGCACGCACACACCACCCGAGATAACACAAAGGGGGCGGAGACCTCGGGGGCCTGCAGCCCCTTTCGGGCCTGGGCTTGCGAGAGGTCCGTAAGTCTGTGCCAGGTGCTGTACGCTCTGCCTTGAGCTTAGTTTGCTCAAATAATTCCTGGGAGGCAGGCACGACAATCGTTTTACAGATGAGAAAACAGATTTACGAACCTGACTTGGTCATGGTTATTTTGCTAGAAAGGGGTCAAGAGTGGAACTTAGATATCTAACTACAAAGTCGGGACCCTAACTTCTGTATCTTGTTATGACTAGGGTTGGCAGGAGGGGGCTCAGATGTGCATCGGATAAGATCTCTACAGTTTATTATCTCTTAGTCTGTTTGGAACTATAACCAAGAGGGAGGGGAGGCCCAGAGGGTGGACCCTTAACCCGTGTCTTGGAAGTGTGTATTTCACTGAGGTAATCCAGGAAGGCTGCACAGAGGAGGTGATTTTTGGCCCCAGTCATGAAAGATAAGTGAAAGTTTGCCCACACATTCCTGAGAGGAAGTATCCTTCCCCTTCCCCTACCTTGTTGCTTATGAAGTTCTCAGTTTCTGAGACTCCCCCTGAGCTCCAAACGTCCACACACCCCACTAACTCCCCACCTAAAAATAGTCCAAGATACCAACTGCTTTGCCAACTGTTCTGGGCCCCAGGAACCAGCTGACATAAGAAAGTAGCCGACGGCATATCCTTTAGGGACAAAGGCACTCATTAATCAAAGAGAAACTCCCTGAGAGAGGACAGAGCAGTCTGCATTGTTGGGCTGGCAGCAGCTGACTATAAAAATTCTGCATAGGAGGCCAGCTTCCATTCCTGAATGCCTACAGTATGCCCACCTCCATGCCAGGTATGCACAGCCCAGTGGTACATAGGGACACTGGGACAGTCTCACTACCCTTTGCACTTCCAGTTTCTAGGACACTGCCCACCAAAGCGGACCCTCAGTGAACGCATGCATAATTACTATTAGAATCCCAGTTTACAGATGAGGAAACTGAGGCTTGGGGTGGGGGGTGGTGCTGGAGGTGGAGGGGTGGATACTTGCCCCAAGGCACACAGCCAGACAAGGTTGGAGCTGAGATTTGATCAGACAGAACTCCAGGGCTATACCACCTAACACCAGACTGCAGGGAGGAAAGGCCAAACAGGATTCCAGGATTTGCCATATGAGGCAGAGATTTATCCTGTGGTACAGCACTGGGATCTGAGCTGCTTAGTGGACCTGTCCAGATGGAGCACAGGGACCTTGGAGAGCCTGGGGTGGGCCTGGTCCCAGCATTGTACCAGTAGGGAGAGAGAGAGAGTTGGGACACCACCAGCAGACATAGATGCCCACATGCCAGCCTTGCTTCTGGCTCTAAATATTGTGCCCTGTCCCAACCACTCCAGCTTCTTAATCTCTCTAGGCCTCAATTTTATTATTTATACAATGGGAATAATAAAAATGCCTACCTGTGGTGGGATGTCTGAAATTCCTTTGTTCAGCCCCTCCCCTTTCCTCAATCTAGATCTTGACCCTATTGCTTTAAAAAAAACAAAAAGGCAAGAAAGAAAAGAACAAGGTACTTTTATTTCTTCAATACTTGGGTTCAAGTGCCTGAAGATGAGGGGCTGACATGAACAGTTTGGAAGCATATTTGTGTATCTAGTTGAGAAAGGATGTTGAAAACAACAAAACAAACTAAAAGCAACAAACTAAAAGCTCTGGGCTAAGAGACGAGGTGAGAAGGAAGAATTCCTTGCTGGGCTCCATCTCTGAGGCCTCATTGCAGGGGAAGGGGGCTAGGAAATGACAGAACCCTACCATAGATTTAGGAATCCAAAATGTATTCCTTCAAGAGCCTGGATTTGATTGGATCAGTTTATGGAGCAATGTATGTCCTAAGACATCGCTGAAAACAATAGAGACATCCTCGAGCAAGGGAAACAAAAGCAAAAATGAACTCATGGGACTATATCAAACTAAGTTTCTGTATGGCAAAGGACACCATCAACAGCACAAAAAGGCATCCTACAGCCTGGGAGAATATATTTGTAAATGACATATCCGACAAGGGGTTCACATCCAAAATATATAAAGAACTTAAACGCCTCAAACGCAAAAAGCAAATAACCTGATTAATAAATGGGCAGAGGATATGAAGAGACAGTTCTCCAAAGAAGAAATTCAGATGGCCAACAGACACATGAAAAGATGCTCCACATCACTAATAGTCAGGGAAATGCAAATTAAAACCACAATGAGATATCACCTCACACCAGTGAGGATGGCCAGCAACGAAAAGACTAAGAACAACAAATGCTGGCGAGGATGCGGAGAAAGGGGAACCCTCCTGCAATGCTGGTAAGAATGTAAGCTAGTTCAACCATTGTGGAAAGCAATATGGAGGTTCCTCAAAAAACTAAAAATAGAAATGCCATTTGACCCGGGAATCCCACTCCTTGGAATTTATCCAAAGAATACAACTTCTCATATTCAAAAAGACATCTGCACCCTATGTTTATTGCAGCACTTTTTACAATAGCTAAGATATGGAAGCAACCTTAGTGTCCATGAGTAGATGAATGGATAAAGAAGATGTGGTACATATATACACAATGGAATACTATTCAGCCATAAGAAAGTAACAAATCCTACCATTTGCAACAACATGGATAGAGCTGGAGGACATTATGCTCAGTGGCAGAGAAAGACAAATGCCAAATGATTTCCCTCATTTGTGGAGCATAACAACGAAACAAAACTGAAGGAACAAAATAGCAGCAGACTCACAGACTCCAAGAAGGAACTAGTGGTTACCAAAGGGGAGGGGTGGGGGAGGGCGGGTGGGGACGGAGGGAGAAGGGGACTGAGGGGTATTATGTTTAGTACACATGGTGTGGGGGATCACGGGGAGAACAGTGTGGCACAGAGAAGGCAAATAGTGAATCTGTGGCATCTCACTACACTGATGGACAGTGACTGCATTGGGGTGTGGGGGGGTACTCGATAATATGGGACAGTGTAGTAACCACATTGTTTTTTCATGTGAAACCTTTTTAAGAATGTATATCAATAATACCTTAATAAAAAAGAAAAAAGAAAAAAAGAAAACAATAGAGAACTCAGCTGGCAATGAGTGGAGTGTAACAGCTGGGGATGGTCAGGGAAGGAGTCACACACAGCCCTGCCCAAACCAGTCATCGCAGGGGACTGCTGGCATGCAAACAGCTGCACTCCTGCGGACCAGTCACAGAGGTCCTTTATACTCCTGGTATGGGAAGCAGAGGATGGACTTGACTAAAAGAATCCAGCCAATCACTAAAGAAGCAAAAAAGCAATTCACCGACTCTGGAGGGGGTGCGCCAGTACGAAGTTGTTACAATATATTAATAAGGATCTTCAATTTCCAACAAAAAATCCTAAATCATGCAAGGAAACAGGAAAAGGTGAACCACAGACTGGGAAGAAAGCAGGCAGGTATTGTCAGGATGTGGGGAAATCAACACCTGCACACATTGCTGATGGGATTGTAAATCAGTGCAGCCACTTCAGGAGACAGTCTGGCAGTGCCTTAAACAGTTAAACAGAGTTAACCACATGAGCCAGCAAATCCACTCTGAGGTGTATACTAAGAGAAACGAAAACATACCAAAATAAAATGAAAACATATTTCCACACAAAAATGTATACACAAATGTTTTTGGAAGCATTATTCATAATAGCTGAAGGGTGGAAACAATCTAAATGTTCATCATATATTCCATATGCAATGGAATAGTATTCAGCCATAAAAAGGAACAATGTGTTGGTACATGCTACAACCTTAAAAACATTATGCTCAGTGAAAGAAGCTAGTCACAAAATACCATGTTATATTGAGTGCACTTGTAGGAAACATCAGAATAGGAAAATCTATAGGTACAGAAAGTAGGTGAGGGGGGTCATGGCAGAATGAGAAATGATAGCTCAAGGGCATGAGTTTCTTTTGGGGGTGATGAAAATGTTCCAAAATTGACTGTGGTGATAGTTACATATATCTGTGAATATGCTAAAACCCACAAAATTGTACATCTTAAATGGGTGAGTTGTATGATATGTAAATCATATCTCAATATAGCTTTGATTAAAAAATAAAAACCAAAAAAAATAACATTGAACAAGTAAAGCCAAACACAGCAGAATTCATACTCTTTGATTCCATTGATGTAATTTCAAAAACAGTCCAAACTAAGCTGTATCAGTCTAGGGTCACATGTACATGTTAAAGAAAAGCAAGGGAGTCAATAGCATGAAAATCAGATGGTGTTTCTAATTGAGAACGAGTATTAGGGGTGCTGTCTGGGGTGCTAGTCATTTTCTTAGTGGTGCTCATCTGGGTACTTGTTTTACAATAGTGAAGCTGTATGTTTATGTTGTGCAAGCTTTTTGTTTGTTTTATAATAAAAATGTTTAAAAAAACCAAGTTGAGCTGATTCAATCAAACCCTCACACTCTGCAGTTTGAATTGGTAGGGACTCATTCCAGCTGAAAGGACAGTGGGGAGAAGAGGCTGATGAGGTGAAGACAGCCATGAGCAGAGTGAGTTAAGAGGGAGCAGGACCAGAAGGGGATGAGGAAGCCTGTGAGAGCACATAGGTGGCAGGGCAGGTGCACAGAGAGAAGCAAAAACGGTGAGAGGGACTAGAAAGGGTCCCTAAAGCTTCCTTTCTCTGCATCCTCGCCAGCATTTGTTGTTCTCAGTCTTTGCTACTGACATAAGTACTGCCACTTCCTAGGACATAAGAATCATTCCTACCTAACACTTGGCCCCTATTTGACAGGTCTATAGTTTGAATGTCAGTGACTTTCAAACCCCACTTCTGGCACCAATTTCTGTATTATTTATGGGTTACATAGGAGAAAAAAAGAAAGCTCTGTAATTAGACACAAGAGGGTATTACAGAATCTTGATGAAATAGACGTTTGTTATACTTTTTGGCTGCTTATAATCTGAAACTTTTCCCATGTGTGTATAATCCCAATTTGATGAGACAGCAATAAAGGTTGAAAATACCAGGCACTCCCTTTTCCAGCATCCCATGCATCTAGGATGCAGATGCATGTCTTGACCTCTTCCAATCAGAGGCATCGGCTTCAGATGAATCAGAGGCCAGTTCCAAAGAAGCAGGGGTGGGGGAGGTGGCAGTGGCTAAATCCAACAGTGGAAGTGGTTCCAACTACCGAGTCTACAGCCTCTGACTGTGGAGTCAGTGGTATAGGTGCTGGGTCTATGCCAATTGGGGGCGGTGGTGTGTTCTTAGGTCCAATTCTACAGCATGATTCTGACTGGTGTGCCCAGTTGCTACTGAGTCTACTTCCCTGTGTAGCCTGGAGACTCTGTGGTGTACCCAGTATCATTTCATAAATTCTCCTGCTGCTTAGATTGTGCAAAATTGGCTTCTGTGCTTGACATTAATGACCTACCTGGGGATCGGGAAGGCACTGTCTCTCCTCATTTCATGTGTCTTTATCTCTCTGTATGTTGGCATTATCCTTCCCTCCCTGAAACCAACATACTTGGCCTGAGGTAGGCAATGGCTGGCCCATATCCCCCAAGTTTTTTGATACTTCTTTCAAGAAGCCATCCCAGATTGAGAATAGAAGTTCTAACTTTTAATTTAAAAATATAGGGGGAAGACCTCTGGCTCAGCATGGGTGAGATGCTTGTTCCTGGCCAGTCAGCCATAGACAGACAGGGTCATAGAATAAAAAAAAAATGATTGCTGAATCTAACCCTATGGATTGGGGGTGCAGTTTCAGAGAATGGGGACTCCAGGTCACAGATTGCACCCAGCAGTGTCCACTACAAAAAGCAGTGAAGTGTGGTGAAGTGGGGAAAACAAAAGCAAGGGGCAGGGGGTGTGTGAGGCTTGAAGTGGGGTTCAACTTACAGTCTAATGGCCCTTGAGAGGCAAGAAATTAGAATTTTACCTTCTGGATGATGTGGAATTACTGAGAAGCTACTGATGACAAGTTTTAGATATTCAGGGTAGGAAATTTTCAATGTACAGAAAAGGAGATATAAGAAAAAAGAATTCTCAATTTTACTATCCATTTGGGTGTATTTTCCTTTCAGTGTTTCCTCTAGGTGTGTGTGGACACACACACACACACACACACATTATAGTCACTATTCTATATATACAGTTTGCTATTCTGCTTTGAGCAATTAACATGATATCATAAGCTTACTTCCCTGTTATTAAATAGTCCTCCTACATAGAATTTTAATGGCTAGGATGGTTAGGGGTGGCCTCTTTGAAGAGGTGATGTTAGACCTGAGACCAGAATGATCAGGAGCCTGTCCAGGGAAGAGTTTTCCAAGCAGAAGTAATAGCTTGATGGGTTTAAGGAAGAGTGTAAAGAAAAACTCCCCTTGTGTTTCTTCTCTACTGACACTTAATCCATTCTCTGACCCTCTGGCGGACACCAGCTAGGTGTCCTACAATTTAACTGAATTCTGACACTATGTACCTGGAGATAGTGCAGACCCCACAGGTGAAGGACTCAGTCCTGCAAGATGACCCCTACTTCACATACCAATTCCAAGTCTGGGTTGTCATCAGTGCTTCTAACAGACTGGCTAGAAATTGGGGTCATGAGAATGGGGCTAGAAATTGGGTGTTCTCATGACCCCTACTTCGGATTTGATCATTTGCTAGAAAGGCTCACAGAACTCAGGAAGTAATTTACTTGCTACGGCTGGTTTTTGCAAAGAATATTTCAAAGAACACAAATGAACAGGTAGATGGAAAAGATGCAGAGGACACAGGATGGGGAGGGGCACAGAGCTTCCATGCCCTCTCCCAGCACGCCACCTGCCCAGGACTTCCACATGTTCACCAGCTGGGGAGGTCTCAGAACCCTGTCCTTTGGGTTTCTATGGAGGCTTCATTAAGTAGGCATGACTGGTTAAATGATTGGCTATTGGTGATTAATCCAACCTCTAGACCCCCTCCCCTCTCATCTGCGGTTATCTAGGGGGTTTTCAAAAATCACCTCTTTAACAGAAACTCATATGTGGTCAAAAAGTCTTTCATTTTGTTATGAATAACAAAAGACTCTTCTTTCACTTCTATCTAATACTCAAGAAATTCCAAGGGTTTTAGGAGCTCTGTGCCAGGAACCTGGATAAAAACAAAACATGTATTTTGTATTATAAATCACAATGCCACAACAACCAAGTTGGCT
Source organism: Manis javanica (assembly GCF_040802235.1). Lineage (NCBI taxonomy): Eukaryota > Metazoa > Chordata > Mammalia > Pholidota > Manidae > Manis > Manis javanica. The sequence goes on from NC_133166.1 coordinate 115,303,712, forward strand.
GGAGTGGAATGAGAGAGGGAGGGGAAGGAGGGGCTGTCAGAGGGAGGGAGGAGGCAGGCAGATCACATCCGGCAGGGTAAGCATTTAGGACTTCACTCCAGTTCCAGTGGGAAATCACTGGAGCAGGTGAGCGACACAATGACAGTGACAGTGGCAAAATCCGACTTATGCTTTAGAAAGATCCCTCTAGGCTGCTCTAGGAAGGTCTGCAGAGGAGCCAGAGTGGAAGCAGACACCTGTTGGAGGCTGTTCTCACCCAGGTGGAGGACTGTGATGCTGAAACTAGGATCACAGAGGTGGAAGTAGTGGGGATAATAGATGCAAGGGTCACTGTGTTTGTTCCACAAATATTTCCCAAAGACCTACCGCATGCCAGGTCCTAGGTCAGGCATTGGACATACAGGAATGAGTAAAGTGTGACATCATTTTTGAGGAGTCACACAGGCCACTGCAATGGCTTTCTTTTTTGTTCTTTTTTTGGCCATGAGCGTTAGTAGGGAATACAATTTTATTGTGGTCCAATACACACACACACATACACAAGGGAAACAAGTTCATGGGATAATACACATCTTTACTCCACGAGCGGTAGCCTGCTATATTCTATTCTGTTCCATTAGAAATGCTGGTTGAACTCATGAAATCAATTGTGTAGCCCACTGACAGGTCACAAACCCAGTATGAAAAGAGCCCCGTGGGCAGGTCTGGGGTCTCCTGAGGCCGCGCTCCTTGACACCCAGGTGGCCGCCTTCTTGCTGATCCTTCCTCCGTGCAGGTCTGTGCTCCAATCTCCTCTTACAAGGACACCAGTCAGATTGGATGAGAGCCCAAACTAATGGCCTCATTTTAACTCGTTCACTCCTTTAAAGGTCCTGTGTCCAAATACAATTACATTCTGAGGTGCTAGTGGTTAGAGCTTGGACATATCACCCTTTGGGGAGAGAGAATTCAGCCTATATCAAGTCGCTTCCTGAGGGATGGGAGGCGGAGGGAGTCAGGAAGGAAAAGAGAGGGAGAATGTCCCGAGGTCCACAGGTGCACAGAGCGGAGGAGGGGAGGGACACACTCTCCGGCGTGGCGGGAGGGTGAGGGAGGGAGCTCAACAGGGCTAGATCCAGGGCCTTGAGTCCCGTGTGTAGACTCATAGAGCAAGGAGTCTCAGCAGGGTCCCCCGGGGCACTGGAGGAGAATCGCAGGGAGCTGAATTTTAACGATTGTTTCAGTAGGACCGAGACCCACACACTGGGAAAAGAAGCTGTAGGTGCCATGGTCTGGCTTTAGAGGGGCCTGACGCTGGCTGCGTTGGAGAGGATAGATTGGAGGCAGCCAAAAAAAAAGATGAAGTCTGAACCAACAATAATATTTAACCTTTATAGAGGGCTCACCGTATGCCCGTGGCAGGCCTGAGCCAAGCACCCTGCCTGAGTAATCTCACTAAATTCTCTCAGTAGTCCTGTGTGGTAGGACTTGATTATTCTTATTTCACAGTTGAGAAAACTGAGGCCCAGAGAGGTGAGAGGACTTGTCCTGAGTCACACAGTTAGGGAGAAGTGCGTGTGTTGGAAATAGCAGAACCTGGATGCTAGCCCTGCTCTCTGGGCAGTCACAGAGGGGATGGCAGAATTGGTGGGAGCTGTGGGACATAAGTGCACAGGACTTGGGGACAGGTTGAATGTGGGGGCTGAGTGGGCAGGGTGAACTCTATGTGAGCAGTTCTGCCTAACTCCCCATGTCTGCACTTAGAGGATGAAACGAGCTCAGCCCACTCCTTCTCCCTCTGCCTCCCTTCTCTCTGCTCTTCCATGCTGCCCCAGGGACTCCCAGGGTACCGGCATGGGGCTGAGCATTGGTCCCTGTGAGTGTGATGGGTACAGACCTCAGTGCAAATTTCCTGAGTGTAAGATACGGAACTTTACTTTTTTCTAATTGAACCTCATCTCTGTGTCCATTGGTGGAAATTCTGAGTTCTTCCCCTTCCCTTGGCAAGATGCATCTGGCACCCTATGCTGTCTGTTCACACAGGTCTCTGTCTAGATGGCCTGGCTGGACCTTGATGCTGAGAAGGCCTCTGATTGGTCAGCCTTTCCCTCAAGAGCTGGTGGCCTCTCTGCTCTCTTTGTCATGTTTTGAAGCACAGGAGCCTCCCTGTCCAGGGACACAGGCACTTCTGCCAAGCCTTCTGTGGCCACTACACAGCACACCTGCTCCCTCCCAGGGTCTGGCTGCCTCCTTGGGGGATGGGACTAGCCACCCACTGACCTCTGTCCTTAACTGCTTTCTGAGATCTTTTGACCCATCTGAGGAGCAGGCTGCAGGCCTTTCTAGCCCAGACCTCCTACATCTTTCCTCTGGTCACCCCACCTCCCTCTTGGCAGCCCAGTGAATCTTCTTACACTATGTACTATTAAAAAAAGCAAAATTCATCCAAGTAAATTTGAAGATCCAATTGGCTTATTAAGTGATTATGAATCAGGCAGCATCCCCTCTAGAAAGTAGAGAGATGCTCCAAAGGGCAACAGAAAAGGAGAGGTTTTTAAAGACAGGACGAAGTCACAAACAGAAAAAAGGATTATTTCTGGTGAGGTCACCTTCATTTGGGGACAAAAAAAAGGTCTTATTAGGTGGATTACCTCATCTTTGGGGGGTGGATAGTGCTCCAGTGACATTATCCTATTAATGCTGGCCAGAAAATTCCTGACTAGATTTTAGAGGAGGTTGAAATTGCATTTAGGTTAGTATTGCTGCAAGGAAGCTGCAACTGGGGAGGTTTCTCCCCACACACTAGGTGCAGCACTAGGAGAAAGCTCAGCTTGGATGGGGGAGGTTCTTAACTCTGAACAAGAAAGAATTATTGAGCAGGTCATATGCCTTAAAGCAAGAGTAGCAGTGAACGGCAGCAGCTGTGCCTGCAGCAGAGAGCAAAGAAGGGCAGAAGGAGGGAAGGGACAGTCATTGAACTCCTGCTCCGCTTAAGGCAAATCCCTTGCCAACTTTCCTAAAGTCAGGGTCATCTGGCATCCACTGTCTTTTTGAATCTGCATGGCGTGGGGACTAAGCCCCTGCCACTCTAGGATTTGGGGGAGCCACAGAGCACTGAATGGCATGACATTATGTTCTGAGAACTTCCCAAAGGCAAGAAAGGAGATTTCCAGGCAGGCTACTAAAGAGCATGATCATACAGCTGCAGTCCTGCCCGGGTCACCCAGGTGACGGGAACTTGCAAAGCCAAATCAGAGCTCTCAGTAGCCTCTCCCTACTTATCTGGAGTAGAACATAGGCAGAGTGAAGACGTGCTTAAGTCTGGAAAACAGCATGAAATAGCAGTGACAAACACACCACACTGGAAGAGTGCAGAGACAAAATGCAGTAAGTTGAACAGTGAGAAGGCTTTATTTAAAAGATACACCCTTAAAGAAAGGGAGTGCAGGCAACCTGAGAGAGGAGGCGTGCTTAAGTGTTTGGGGTTTGGGGTTTTATAGGGCCTTTTGAGTATGGGTCAGCATAAGCCATGATATATACAGGTGACTCATAATTGCTTTTAAGTTTTGTCTTAAGAATAGGGTTATTTAGGTGACTGTGTTGACCTGGACCTTGGCATTTTTTAGCCACATAGGTTCATTTATACTTTGGAGGTCTATCCCCCGCCCTGGTTACAAAGTTACTTAAATGATGATGGGGCTGGAAGAAGAGGAAGAACAGCCTATAGTTTAAGTTTAAGAATAAATTGGGCCTTTTTCACAGGCTAAGTAGACTTTACAGTGGCATGACCCTTGTCCCATTCCCCTGCCCTACCTCAGTATTAAGCCCCAGTTTGGTGACTGGGCTTATCAGAAGTGACACTATGTGAGCCTGTATCTTTCTTTTTACCAGCATGTTGGGGGTCTGCAAATCCCCTGCTTGCATACCTTTGGTCCAAGCTTTTCTATGTTCTGTGGAGCACAGGCTCAGTTTAAGCCTGATTTCCACTTCATTTTCTTTTTCTCAAACTGTTTTCCTGCAGCTTAGATGCCTCACTCTCCTTGTCGGTCTCTTAACTCCATGGCTGCTCCTTCTTGTTCTCCTTTGCTTACTTTTTCCTCCCTTCTCTTTACTCCTTCAATGCTGAGTTCTCTTCCCCCCACCCCAGGCAATCTGATTTCTGGCTCTGACCACCAGTCTCCAGGGAACCAGGCCTAAAAGAGTTAAAAGCAGCTCTCTAACCCCTCGCAGGCCAACAAGAGCCAGATCACGTTGACTGAGTAAAGGTGGCAATGTTCCTTGGTCTTCTTTATTCCTGGAATTTAGAAATGTTAGAGGGGACATTATTTTCCTCGGTTCTTGTTCCTGCCGCAACAAAGAATTGAAGGGCAGAGACCTGGTAGTGAAGCACAGTAAATTTTATTTAAAGTTACTTAAAGAGAGAAAAAGTGCAGGCCACCTCAGGGAGGAGAGGCACCTTGAATGATTGGGAGAATGTCTTACGGCAAAAAGTTTATGCACTTAGAAAGTGCGGGTGACCTCAGAGAGAGGTGTGCACTGAAAGCTTGGGGGTTCCCCCTTTTAAGGATTTTTCAGGAATGTGAAAAAGGGCTGGGGGTGTGGACTTAAGTGGTCTCAAGGAGATGTTTATCTTTGATAATGAGACAGGGATCATGGGTTTAGACTGAGCAGGGTGAGGGCCTCTGGAGAAAGCAAGGCAAGATCATTACAGTCAGAGCAATGTAACAATATGCAAAGAAACCCCCTACCAAAACTCTGTGTTAAACATTAAGAAATGTCAGAGTCACATTAATTCTCTAGAGTAAAAATATCAAACTAAGAATATAGGCATTCTTCAATGAGATCAGTTAAAGTTCAAAAAGCCAGGAGTAACTTGGCCTGGAATGTTTGAGTATTCCTCAGATAAAGGAAAGTACCTCCACATAGCCCATGTTTTTATTGTCTTAATCATGCCAGTGTAAGATTCACTTTAGCATGCTAAAAGGCCCAGACCCATATGCTACGGTTCCTCCTTCAGCTCTAATCAAGTAATTTGCAATGTGGCAATTAATATGGCAAGCAAGCCCAGCCATAAACCACACAGTAAAAGCAAGAAGGATTCCGCTTTAAAGATAAGATTGCCTTTCAAAACCCAGGAAGTTAGGAAGTTAAGAAGTACAGTTCTTAACAAACTCTTTAGCAAACACAATAACTCAGCCCACTTTGAGGGCAGGGCAGGCAGTCTTGATTGATATGCTCCCAGACCAAGAAACTGCTATTCTGGAAAAGAATCTGCAGTAAATTTCTTATGCTAATTTTTCAGAATTACCTGGAGAACTGATGAGAAAAGAGACTTAATGTCTCATCAAGGATGAACATTCTAGGACTACTTAACAAATCCACACCCCTAGCCCTTTATCACGTTTCTAAAAATCCTCAACTGCCCATAAATCCCCTAGACAATGGACAACTATGGGCTCTCTTGTCCCCTCCTGGCATGAGCAGGAGCTCTGTCCTCTGACTTTATCTCTAAAAATAAAAGCCTCTCCATTGCTCTCCTACCTTGAGTGTTTGCTAAGTTCATTCTTTAACTCTGCGAACAAGAACCCCCGGCATAGATGAGACATTAAGTTTCTTATCAGTCCTCCAGATAATTCTGCAAAATTAGTTTAACACAAGAAATTTACTGCTCTGATTCCCTCCCAGGATAGCAGCTTCCTGGTCTGGGAGCATATCAATAAAAACTGCTTGCCCTGCCTCCATGGTGGGCTGAGTTATTGTCTGTTTGCTAAACAGTATGTTATGAATATTACTTCTTAACTTCCTGGATTTTTAAAAATGCAATTTTAGCCTTAAGGTGAAATCTTCCTGTCTTTATAGTTGGGCCTTTTAGGAGGCTAAAGTAAATCTTACAATGGCATGATCTAATTGACACAATGAAGACATGGGTTATGCTGAGGTACGTCTCTTATCTGGGGAATATTCAACATTCCAGGCCAAGTTGCTCCTGGCCCTTTGAGCTTTAACTGATTAACTCATTACCTCTGAGTCTTCTGGCTTTTTAGTTTTAACTGGTTAACTCTGAGTCCCTTTCAGTGGGCTTTACTGACCTTACTCTTTTTCCACCCCACTCATATCTATTTTCCTGCCTAAGAAGGCTGGTAAAAGCATTAGTAGGCATTTAGCAAAGGGTATGTGGGTAAAATTGTAATATTTGCAGAATATCTCCCCTGGCTTTAGTATATCTGCATATCAACAGGTGTACAGAGGTGGAAAGAAGTATGGCTTTAGTTCATTTGCATGACTCCTGAGGGGTGGAGAGAAGTTCATCTCCACATCAGTGGGTAATTACCTGGTCAACAGAGGGCTTATCTGTACCCGAGAGGTGAGGGGGGCCCTGGTTTTGCTTGCCAGAGCAGAAGAGAGAAACCGTCCCAGACTGAAGTTTGTAAACAATAAACGGATTTTAAACTTTATTTCTCTCTTTGACTGATTTTGGTTTTTAGAGCTATTTTGCCCCCGGGATTTCCTTTCCCTGGACTTACAGGGTAGTAGCCAGGATGCCCAGTTTTAAAAGTGGGACTGAATTCCTCATGATTCTGAGAGCCTCTGATGAATCTGTGAGAGTTGATCAGCTAGTTTCTTCACTGCTTGTCAGAGACAGAGGTTGAAATCCTTGTCTGAGCAACATCTGGAGTTGGACTTGTACTCTGGAAGAATAAACTTGACAAGGAGATTAAGGTGTTTCCAAGGGGTGGAGAGAAGTCCATCTCCATATCAATATGTAATTATAAGGGCCAGCAAGGGACCGGGGAAGTTGGGTAGTTTTTTACTCTGCTGTGGCAGCTGGTTGACAGAGACATGGGACAACTGCTTGTACGCAATAAACGGGTTTCTTAAACTTTATTTCTCCCTTTAACTGATTTTGGTTTTAAAGGTATTTTGCCCTGGGATTTCCTCTCCCTGGAGTTACATCTGGCGGTAGTCAGCAAGACCTCTGAATCTGAAATCTGCCTACATGGGTGTGACCCTTGGGCAGGCTGTCCCTAGAGATGGTGGGGAGATGCCCGGAACCCCGTCTGTGGATAGTGGGGAGGCCCCAGTGGCTGCAGTGGTAGAGAGTGCAGCTTCACCTGGGAGCCCCCTATGTCTGGGGCTTCCAATTGGGGCGCCCCTCTTGGGGAATTGGTCTGGGGTAAAGCACCTCCTAGAGGGGTACGGCCTTCCCCAGAACTGGGGAAGGGTAGAGACACTGAAAGCTGCAGAATGAGCCCTCCGTCAGACAGAAGATTGCTAAGAGGCCCTGAATGGCTGTGTAGCAGCTGGCATTATACGATCTCTTTTCCTCGAGATAGTGGAAAATGTTATTGAGGAGAGAGAGAGGGTTATCAAGAAGAGAGAGAGATTTCAGCAGGAGAGAGACACACTTCAGCATCACTTGGAGGAGCTGGGTGATGATCTATGGGATGCCCTTAAGGAAGAGAAACAGTTATTGAGAAGGACGGGTTGTGCTGCTGGAAGATTCCTTAGTGGCAAGGGGGAGGAGGCTGGAGAAGCCGCGTTGCAGGAGGCCATGGGGGAGGGGGAGGAAAAAGTGGTGCCTTCAGCCAAACAACTGCAAGTTCCTCAGGGGGAGGAGCAGCCTCCTCCCCAGGTTGTGGAGCCCTCCATACTCCGCCCCTGTACCCAGGATGAGCTGGTAGACATGAGTATCCGGTATGGGCAGAAGCCATCGGAATCTCTGCCTTCATGGCTTTTAGGTCTCTGGGATATGGGGGTGGAAAGCATTGTTATGTCGATTTCTGAAAGGAGTAGACTGGCTTCTCTGACAACTCACCCTTCTCTCTGTCAATGGTTGCAAAGTGCCCATCATATCTCAGGGAATCAGGCACTTCTGGATTGGCTGACAGCTGCTATCAGGGCAGTTTGGCCTAATCAGGGTGATTTAGCATACTTAACACGCTATCTGGAAAATGTATGTAGAGCTCCAACAGGTGTTGCAGGAACTGCGCATGAAAAATATTGTCTATGATATGGCCCCCCAGTGCCCCATTGAGTTGTTCATGGTAGGAATGAGAAACCTGGTGCTGCACACAGCTCCCACATCTCTCTGTGGGTCCCTAGTGACTACTCTTGCCCCCCACATAGGGCACCCCATAAGTTAGGCTGCTTGTACTTCAGCAGATCTGAAGGAGGTTGAAACAATAAGGGCATGGAAGGAGAGGTGCAAAAGGCCCTGTGAAGGTCTTGAGGACCCAGATGTGCGTTGATTTGATAAAGGCCGGGGTAGTGAAAGAAAAACTTGATAGGCAGCCTAATAGGATCTTGTTAGAACTGTGGCACCAATGAAAGCCAGAGCAGCAGTTGTAGCCACTAAGGTCCAGGACACAGAAACTGGAATCAAATCCTCATGCCAGGCCTGTGTCCCTGGAAAATTTCCTGAGGGACAGTACTCAGGATTTGCCTGGGTCCTCACCCACACAGGAGGACTATTACGCATCTCAGTTCGATGGGGGTGGGAGGTCAAGATCCCCCACCTTGGGGGACGTGGTGGGGACCAGAGGCCATGTAGAATGAGCAATTCATTGGTCCCCTGTGAATGTACAACATGTCCTGGTGCTGGTGGACAATGAGGCTGAGTGTTCTCTGATTGATGGCAAACCTGAGCATTGTCCTGGGACTCCTGCTGTGACAGATGGCTATGGGGGTAAGGCAATTAGAGTGAAGAAAGTCCAAATCCCATTGTGGCTAAGGCATTTACCCCCAAATAAGTATAGTGTGTACATTTCTCCCATCCCTGAATATATTCTGGGGGTAGACATCCTGCAGGGCCTGTGGTTAGAGACCACTGCAGGGGAGTTCAGACTGAGGGGACGTGTGGTAAAGGCAGTATTGAGGGGACATGCTAAGCACCCACCTGTAGCTCTGCCTGTACCTAGGTGAGTGACAAATACTAGTCAGTATAAATTGCCTGGTGGGCAAAAGGAAATTGGAGAAAGTCTACAGGAGTTGGAGAAGGTGGGCATCATAAAGCCCACTCACAGTCCTTTTAATTCCCCAGTGTGGCCAGTGAGAAATCCAGACGGCTCCTGGCATGCTACCATGGACTGTAAGGAATTGAATAAAGTCACACTCCCTTTGCATGCTGCTGTCCCCTCAATAGCAGCCCTTATGGACACACTAAGTCATGAACTGGGGACGTATCATTATGTTGTGGACCTTGCTAATGCTTTCTTCTTTATTGACACAGCACAGGAAAGCCGGGAACAGTTTGCCTTCATGTGGGAAGGCCAGCAGTGGACACTCACTGTCCTTCCACAAGGATACCTCCACAGTCCCACCATTTGTCACAGACTTGTAGCCCAGGACTTGGCCACATGGAAGAAACAGCAAACAGTGTGACTGTATCACTACGTTGATGATATTATGCTCATGTCTGATTCTCTTCCAGATTTAGAAGGGGCAGCTCCTAGACTGCTGCAACATCTACAGGAGAAAGGATGGGCTGTGAATAGTACTAAGGTTGAGGGACCTGGTTTGTCTGTGAAATTCTTGGGGGTTGTCTGGTCGGGTAAAACTAAAGTTATTCCTGAAGCAGTCATAGATGAGGTCCAGGCTTTCCCCACTCCTACCACTGTGGCAGTATTACAAGAGTTTTTGGGTCTTTTGGGCTACTGGAGAGTGTTTATCCTGCACTTGGCACAAATTCTGAAGCCCTTATACCGGTTGGTAAGAAAGGGCATCAGGTGGGCCTGGGATGAGACATGTGCAGCTGCTTTTACTGCTGCTAAGTGAGCAGTCAAGGCCATACAGGCCTTCAGTGTAATGGACTCATCAAGGCCCTGTGAGCAGAATGTTCATGTAACCAAGGATGGTTATGCATGGGGTCTTTGGCAGCGGCTTGAACAGACACACCGACCCATTGGATTCTGGTCACAACTATGGAAAGGAGCACAGGTCCAGTCCATCTGGATAGAGAAGCAACTGGCTGCTGTGTACCACGCCTTGCTGGCTATGGAGCCCATCACCTGAACAGCTCTGACCAAGGTAATAGCCACCGATCCTATTGCGGGGTGGGTGCAGGACTTGACCCAAAGGCCACAGAGTGGTGTGGCACAGGCACCTACACTGGCCAAATTGGGAGCACATTTACAGCAGCATAGTGCCCTCTCTACTAGCCCCTTAAGTGGAGAACTCCAATGCTTATTAGGGCCAGTGACCTATACCAATGGAAAGCAGGAAGAACTTGCTTTTGAGCCATTGGTAGCCAAGAGTCCTTATCTGGAGGGAAAAGCCCTATACTTGAAGATGCTTGGTATTCAGACAGCTCCAGTCATGGGCAGCTCATGAAGTGGAGGGCTGTGGCTTTCCATCCTAAGATTGAGACAATATGGATGGAGGATAGATAGGGGAAGAGCAGCCAGTGGGCTGAGGTGCAGACAGTATGGCTTGTGATCACCCAGGAGCCCTCCCCTAGAGTTGTCTGCACTGACAGCTGGGCTGTCTATTGGGGCTTGACCCTGTGGCTACTGACATGGTACCATGCCAACTGGATGGTTGGTCATCAGCCCCTTTGAGGGCAAGAGTTGTAGCAAGACCTATGGGCCTCTGGTCAGACTAAGACTGTTACCATATACCATCTGACTGGCCATTTGCCTTTGGCATCCCCAGGGAATGATGAAGCAGACACACTGGCCCAGGTGCACTGGCTAGAAGGAAAGCCTGCCTCTGATGTAGTCCAATGGTTGCATCAGCATTGTGGCAAAAGACAATGTGGGCTGTAGCCCATTGGTGGGGTTTGCCATTGACCTTTGAAGAAGTCAGCAGAGCCCAGAGGAAGTGCTTTGTGTGCTCTAAGAGGGACTTACACTGAGTCCCACAGCAACATGGGACAATAGTAAAGGGGCCAATACCCCTTGTCAGGTGGCAGATAGACTATATTGGGCCTCTGCCCATATCAGAAGAATATTGCTATGCCATGACTTCTGTGGACATGGCTACTGGACTACTGGTTGCTTTTCCTGAACATCGTGCAGATCAGCAAACCACCAAGAGGGGTCTGGAGCATCTCCTTGCAGCCTATGGCCAGACGCAGGTGACTGAGAGCGATCAAGGCACCCACTTTACTGGACATGCTTTACAAAGATGGGTGCAGCAATTAGGAATAAAGTTGAAGTTTCATGTACCATATGATAGAGAGAAGGCATGATAGAGAGGTACAATGGTTTGTTGAAATCTGGCCTGAAGTCAGACACCAATAGTCTATGGGGTTGGTCAGTTCACTTATGGACAGTGCTACAGTGTTTGCATGAGAAGCCCTGAAAAGGAGCTTTGAGCCCTGTGGATCTGCTCACACACCTTGCTGCCTCTCCTATACAATTGCATGTGCAAACCAAAGAGGAGTTATTGAAGCCAGGATGTGGCCAGCAGAGCAACATCCTGCTGCCAGCACTACTGCATTAAACCCTAGAGACTCTGTTGAATGAACCTGGCCCTGGACATTTCAACACATGGACCAATGATGGCTGGCCCTTCTGGCACCTTGGGGAGAAGTCCTGGAAGCTGGCCTCATATGTATTCCTGCAGTAACAGAGTGGCTCCCAAAGAGCACAGGAGTGTACCCAAAACATCCAGGAGTTAAGAGCATCTTACAGGGAAGTTTTGTTTTATCTTTATGGCCAGTGCATGTACCTCCCCTCTATTGACCCATCTGTAATTCCCACAGGGAAGGGGGTAAAAGTCTGGTATACTAGACCAGAACAAGATCCCATTCCTGCCACCATCCTATCACAGGACCACTCTCTTGCATGCATCCTACATGATGAACAAGATTTTCCTATGCTGGTGTCATTAAAACATATATCTTATGGCCCTCAAGGTTATTTTCTTCCATGGTCCCTGTGGCCTGGATGCGCCCCCTGGCTGCAGCTGCCATGTGATGATGGCTCTGAACTCCCCACCTCTTCAGCTACTGCCTGCCTGTGGAATGGGTGAGCTATGGACTTAATCTGCATAGGACTTTGAATGTAGCTGAATCCTCTAGTTTGAGGATTATCATGATTTTATGTTATTAGTCTGGTTACAATGCTCCAGTTTTCTTGCACAGGGACCATTGCAGAAGATGGGGAATGTGTAGATTGTGAGGTGAGATTTCTGGAGGGGTGGGCTGTGGATAAAATTGTAATATTTCCAGCATCTCTCACCTGGCTTTAGTGCATCTGCATATCAATAGGTGTTTCCAAAGAATAGAGAGAATTAGTCCATCTACATATCAATAGGTAATTACAAGGGCCTGTGAGGCCCGGAGAGGTTGGTTGGAGTTCTCTCTCTCTTCTGTTACAGCCTGGTCAAGAGAGAGACAGGAAGGCTGCTTGTAAGAAATAAACAGGTTTCTTAACTTTATTTCTCCTTTTGACTGATTTCGGTTTTAGAGGTATTTTGTCCCGAGATTTCCCCCCCTGGAGTTACAACTAATTATTGAATTTTTGGAGGCCATTCAACTACTGGCAGAAGTGGCTGTTATACATTATAAGATGTGTCACTCATTAGTCAAAATAAAATAAAGCTGATCGAATGGCCAAACAGGCAGCCATATATTAATTCCAGTGAAGAATCGACTTCAGTTGTTAATCCCTCGGCCACTGCAGGTCTGTCCCAGTATTCCCACACAGAGAGGGAGTAAGCCTGAGAGAAGGATATCAAGAAGAGGGTAATGGCTGGTTAATAAGAGATAATAAAATTCTCTCCACTGAGGCCCAGCAATGGAAGTTCATTCAAAGCCTTGATGATGTGAGCCCTTATGGAAGAGAGACCTTTTGGGAATTCATTAATAAGGCCTTTTCAGGGCGGGGCTTAAGAAAAATTGTTAAAAGGGTAACAGCTGCCAGTGATGTTATGTCTTAAAAATAACCTTGAAACCCACTGCTTCCTCTGAATTTGCTCAAACCTATTCAGTACCGAGGAACGTATCCACTCAAGGACTGGCAGATTGGTTTTACTCAAATGCCCCTGAAAGCTAGTATTAAATATCTACTGGTCTTCGTAGACATGTTCACCAGATGGATTGAGGCATTTCCCACGTGAACAGAAAAGGCAGTGGACATATATAAATAGTTGTTTAAGGGGATTATTCCTAGATTTGGACTGCCTAAATTCTTCCAGAGTGACAATGGCCTCAACTTCATCGCTAAAGTTACTCAGGGATGTGCTTCTGCCCTGGGGACACTGTACAAGTTACACTCATCGTGGCATCCCCAGCCCTCTAGAAAGGTAGAGAGAATGAACCATTTCATAAAGCAAATGTTAGCAAAGCTATGTAAGAGGACTCAGGAGCTCTGGATAGTTACTCCCTAAACCCTTGCTCCAAATTCAATTGGCCCTGAGGATTCTAGTTTAAAACTTAGTCTATATGAAATGATATGTGGAAGGCTTTTCCTGTCTAATGGCATATTAGTAGATGAGGACATAAATCAGATTTTACAACAGGTGATTAATCTGAGCCTGGTATACGAAGCTATTATAGAACATAGGAATAAAATATCGCCCTCTCCCGAAGACAGTAATGTAATCAGAAATGAAAACCTATTAAACCAGGGGAACAAGTGATCTTAAAAATTTGAAATGATCCCTTCAGGATCAACTGGACACCAAATGGAAGGGGCTACTTGCTGTCCTACTGGCATCTGCCTCAGCAGTCAAGCTGCAGGGAGTGGTCAGTGAATTTATTTGTCCAGAGTTAAGCCATACATTTCTGGGTCCCACCACGAATTAGAAGACTTTCACTGATACGACAAATGTCAACAGGTCAGTATGAAGTGATGTGGGTGAGCCTGGACATGCCAATCGTCCTCCCCTTAATCACGATTCTTCTTTTCCACCGTCTTTGTAATAGTCTCCTCTTCCTGGGAAACCTAATTCTGCCCCTGCTGGGTGCAGAATGCTTTCACTAACAATTTTTCTCATCCCAACAGTTCTCCCTCTTTGTATCAAACGTTCCCCTTCCATTATTTAAACCTGAAAGCCATTCATGGGAAAATGCTAACCTTATTGATCTCCCATGTGGGAAATCTTACTTTATTTGGTATAATATAGAAACTGACCAGATTAAGTGTTAATTGTGGAAGGAAGACTCCAGGATTAATCTGATGGAGGAAACCTCTTTTCAGTGATATATACTATAAGGGACTGATGGCCTATAATAACATAAGTGAGACCCTATCTAATAATGACATGGGGGGACAACTTTGGAACTTTAAACAGAAAGAACATTGTGTGGCTATAAAAACTGATGCCATTAAGCTAAGGAAAGTTTCTGTAAGATAAATTCTAGCCAGAATAAGCAGGCAAAGAGAGGCAACAAAGGGCCAGGTAATTTATATAAATACCCCCGGGTGAGGTTCTGTGGCCTTCTTGTCACAGGCCAGAGAAGTCACACCCAGTTGGGGAGGTGGGGGGCTTACAAGGGGTTAGGAGGGGGAGGAGTGGGCAAGCTATCTTAGGGGGTGTGGAGAGGTATGACTGGCTAAAGGTGACATAATAGTCAACTAGAAACTTTTTTCCTTCCGAGAGGGAGGAGGCTGACATCTGGGTCTTAGTTGGCACATCAGGATGGAATTCAGGGAGAGCTGTCCCCTTTCCATATATGGCACGGACTTTGGGGTCTGGTCTGTCCTCCCCCTCTGGCATCTCTCTGTTCTGTTTGCATGTCCTTGTTTTCCTTTTCTCCAGCCTAACAGTTTATGGACAGAAAACAGCTGCCGCTTGCACTGTGTGCCACAGCATAGCATGCCCTGAGGCTCCCTTGCTTATAGTGTCTGGTGGGTACCAACTGGCCAAGGAAACACATTTCCTGAGAATCAATTTATAGGGGTAAGATGGTGGATAGAGGACCAGATAATCACAGTGTAACAATCAGACCTGGTAAACTGGGACACCCAGTCTTTGGCACATTTAGGAGTGACAACTACCCACCTGACAATAGTCTGGGACACCCAATGATTTGGGGTTAGTTCCACATACCCCATTTATTCTACAGCCATCAGAGTTTTTTGAGACAGCATTCCTGGCGGGTAATACAGAACTGCTCTCCCCATGGTTATGCTCCCAAAGAAACTGGAACCCTGACTTCACCCAGATATGACCTCTTGTGTGTTCCACAAGCCACAGTATTTGGTGTATGGGAAAAGGCAGTTTCTGTTGGGAAGGCCAGAAAAATGACACAGTACAATTATACGATTTCTCTTGTAACATGACTTCATTTACAATTCCAAAGACAGGCATTTGGTGCAACACTGAGACAATGGGAAAAATAAGCTTACCTTCTGTAAATAAGTCCTGTAGTGATTCAGATCTGGAAGGTGATATGTTTCTGGAAATAGAATTATTTTTTTTCATAAATAATTTACATATTACAAATCTGTTTATTACGTTAATTATTTATTTATTTATTATTAGCTGGCCAGAAGAAAAACCTGCAACTCTTAGACACAGAAATAGAGGCTATGCCACAATCCTCAAATTACATCTACCATAAGGTCCAAATAACAGTAGATAAAGAAAGAAAACACATCTTACATCTAATCAAAGAGTATGATAATACTTGCAAAGGATGTGTTGGCTGGATATGATGTCTACTGTCTTCCAACTGGATGCTTACAATTTTAGGTCAAATATCTGCAATAATTTGTAAAAGGGATATAATAAAACAACCTCATACCATTGCAATGCCCTTAAAGCATTTAACACACTGCATGACATGTATCAAGTACTAAAAAAAAAAAGTGGAAAATTATATAATAAGATGCTGGCTTATTTTATTTGACGCAGATGATGGTTCAAACATGTTCTGGTCCTGTTAAGACTCACAATAGTCTTCAGTTTTTCCTTATTGTACAGTTAATAGCACATATTTACAAAGCACTTGGCTAACTCAGTCCTCACAACAATTGCTAGAGGTAGGTGCTACATGTTATAAATCCATCGTACAGGGGAAGAATGAAATAAGTAACTTGATACAGTTCACAACCAGCAAGAGGAGCAACTGGGCAGTTTGCTTCCAGGGTCTGTACTCAACCATCCTGCCTTTCAGAACTGGTGAGGAAACAAGCTCAGAGAGTGAAGAGATTCCCAAGCCTAAGAACGAGCTCTACGTTCATTTCAAACCAGGGATTATCACCATGCCCAGCAGATGGCGCCCCAGCGCATAGAAATCTGCGGGATTTGCCTAATCAGTCAAAACTACCATACCCACAATGGTGTGCGGGAATTAAGGTCCTCCTCCGTCAATTTAGTTGTCCGAGGTACTGCCTGTGCGCTCTCCAGCCGGAGTGTGTGTCCCCGAGCCCTTCGTGTCTTCATAAGATAGCAAGTTAAAAAAAATTTTTTTCTCTGCATCTCGCCCTCCTTTTACTATTTGGAGAGCGGAAGGACTGACACAACGCTGCTGTTGTGGGTTTCACCTGCCCTAACCTAACGTGAGGACCCTTGACCTCTGACTCAAAATGGCAGCTCACGGAACGATGGCTTCTGCAGTTTCCCTGAGGTGAACTAAGGCTGGTAACCCCGCGTCATGTCGAAGCTAAGCAGGACCACTCGGGCCGTCAGAAAGCCCGAGGTCGGCGGCGTGATCCGGACCATCGTGCGGGCAGGCCAGGCCATGTCCGGGCCCCCACTGGGCCCCATCCTGGGTCAGGTGCTGCGGCGGCTGGAACCCGGTGTGGGAGGCGCCGGGGTTGGAGGGTCAGGAGCCAGGACGCAGGTGGACGGCGCGGGCTGTGGAGCCAGGGAGGCCTCGTTTCAAAGCCCGGCGCTGCTACCCACACGCTGAATGTCCTTGAGTTAGTTACATAGCCTCTCCAAACTCCGCTGCCCAGTCCTTCCTCGGCGGGCACTTGTGGGGATGGAGAGAGATGATGCTCCAGGTCATCCGGCGCATGAAGTGGCAGCTGATGCGGGTAGAGGAAAGAGGACGGGAACAAAGAGAACTGAGACGGAGGAGGGAGCGGACGGGGCCTTCTGGGTGGCAGGAAGCCGTCTCTTCCTTCTGACACCAACCCCTCTGTTTCCCTCATAGCGAGGAGTTTCCATCAACCAGTTCTGCAAGGAGTTCAACGAGAAGACAAAGGACATCAAAGAAGGCATCCCTCTGCCTACAAAGATCTTTGTGAAGGTGCACAGTCGGGCCCCTTACCCTGCCTGTCTTGCATGCCCCCTTCTCTGCCTGGGTAGGGACCCGTCACCTAGGGTTGCTTCTCTGCGCCTAACGTGGGGCGAGTCTCTTCTCGTTACCAAACCCGGCTTTTCTTGTTAACGCAGTGAAGACTATACCACATCTTTTCTGAGCCCACTCTGCCACATTCCCTTTGCCCCTCCTCTTTACTGAGACTTTCAGAGCAGAGTTGGGCGGGGAATAGAGGTGACAGGCCGCTTGCTGCAGCTTTATTTTTCCTGTGGTTTTGTGGCCTGCCAGAGGGCCATCGTTGGGAGGTGAGTCAGGGGAAAGGGGGAACAGGAAGTTAGAAATTCCTTGGGCTGGGGCAGCAGGATTGGAGGAAGCAGGAAGAGATACTTTCATATCTCTTTTTTCCATTAAGCCTGACAGGACATTTGAAATCAAGATTGGACAACCCACTGTTTCCTACTTCTTGAAGGCAGCTGCTGGGATTGAGAAGGGGGCCCGGCACACAGGTAAGGGGCAGGGTGGGCCCTTGGGATTCTGGGGCTCTGGAAGGAGGCAGTGACACCTGAAGGGCTGCTTGTTTCATGCTTTCAGGGAAGGAGGTGGCAGGCCTGGTGACCCTGAAGCATGTGTACGAGATCGCCCGAGTTAAGGCTCAGGACGAGGCCTTCGCCCTGCAGGATGCCCCTCTGTCTTCTGTTGTCCGCTCCATCATTGGCTCTGCCCGTTCCCTGGGCATTCGTGTGGTGAAGGAGTGAGTGTCCTGGGGAGGCTTAATGTGCAGGAAGAGCTGGGGCAGTTCTTGACTTTGGGGCAAAACTGAGAGGGCTGTTACAGTGGGAGAGTCAGCTTCCGGACTTCAGCCCCTTGGGAGTGGGGCACCTCATGCATCCAGTACACTTATTAAGTACCTGTAATGTGTTAAACACTGACCTGGACGTTGGCTACAGCTAGATGTGACCTAGCCATACATGGCCCTAATCCCCAGGAACTCGCAGTCCAGAGTTGGAAGCAGATGTATAAACAGAGCGTTAGACTGGCAGATGCTCAGTGTTGATAAAGGATTCTTAAGTGTCTTGAGAGCAGGAGTAGGACTCTGCTTCCGCCTGGTGTGTCAGTGAACACATTGAAGAGGAGGTGACATCTAAGCAGAGACCTGGGAAAGGAGGTCAAGGACTGGGGGCAAACATTCCAAGAAGAGGGAAAAACCCCTGTGAAGAATGGAGGGTGAAAGTGTCATAAACAAGTTCAATATGATCTGGTGTGAAGTACAGAGGCAGAATGGAAAAATCGGAGACAGGTGGGGCAGAGAAGGACCAGCCAGGAAGGACCTTTCTAGCTGTCTCAAGTTCAGACTTGATCTCCAGGTCGACGGGGCATCAGCTCCCGATGATCTGAGGAATTGTTGTTTTGAAGTGAGATGCTGGGTGGGAGGGCATCTGGCTCGATCACAACCAGGTCAACACCAAACCCTTTATGGGTCCCTTGCTGCTGATGTCACACCCATGTGAAGGCTAACAGTTGTTTCCCAAAAGAAGTGGGGTTAAGCATGGAACAGGGATGGACTTGACATTTCTCAAATCTTTCCTTTCACTGGGAATACAGAGATGAGTAAATCTGGTCCCTGCTTGGGGAGAGAGACATGTGCACAACCTGATGACTTCATTGTACAAAGTGTGTTGGGGTACAGAGAAAGGGGTAGTTAATCTGGACTGGGATGTAACTGTCAAAGAGCAGTAGGGCTCTAAGAAGGGGATAAAAGGCAGAGATGGTGGGAGTTGGGGGTGGCATTCCTGGCAGAAGAAACGTGAGCAAAGGTATGGAGGCTGGGAAGTCCAGGGAGGAAGAAAGGGCTCTGAGACAGTGACATGGGCGCCTGTGAGCTCCCCACCAGCCATCAGCCACTCACTTGCCGTCTGTTTTTCTGCACCTGCAGCCTCAGTTCAGAAGAGCTGGCAGCCTTCCAGAAGGAGCGAGCCACATTCCTAGCTGCTCAGAAAGAGGCAGATTTGGCAGCCCAGGCAGAAGCTGCCAAGAAGTGACCCCTGTCCCCCACAATCCGGGATTTTGAAGGGAGGTGCTGGGAATGGAGCCAGTTGGGAAAGCTGTGCCCAAGGGGAGGGAGGGAGGTGACACCAATCTGATTATTTCCCTGATTTTAAATTACATGTTTTTACACAAATGGCTGTGTCAAGGGATCAGACCTAAATAAACGTCCTTTGTCTCCCACTCTCAACTTCTGTCTTGGGACCCCAGGGGAAAGGTGTCAGTACAGATGGTAGCCAGCATGGAAGACATCAGCTGCCCTGAGGGCCTAGGGGTCTTCATGCTCTTTCTCAGATATGTGATCTAGGCTCAGCCAAGTAGAGCAACTTGCCCAGGTTCTGAATTGCTGGCGGAGGTAGGAGTAGGGTACTGGCCTTCAGATTTGAGTGTTTTACTCCTCCCCAGGGGTGGATGAATGGGCAGGCTGGGTGGGGCTGTGGACTCGGGCTTGGTGTGCAGACACAGCTGATGTTGTTTGTGCCCTCTCAGAAATGTCATCTGGTGACTTGTGAGGCCCTGTGAGGACTTCAGGTCACAGCCCCAAACAGTTACTGACCAGAATGCCCCTGGTCCCAGGGGCTACTTCTGCTAAGGCCCCTCTACTAAGCTGACTGGCTCTGGATTCAAGAGTTAGCGGAACATAAGCTATTGTGGGGTTGGTGGCCACAGACCCACAGAAGAAGCAAAGCTTCAGTAGGTACCAGCCCAAGGTGGGCGAAGACTTGGTCTTTTGTTTTCCCCGCTATCCAGAACATCAGGGACTATTCTTAGAGAAGAGAGGAGTTGGGTCAGAAATGGGGTTCACATTTACCAAGCATCTTCTGTTAAGTGCTAGGTGCTTCATTTTACACTGAGAAGTTATGGAAAGCATAGAAAAACAGAAGAAAATTAAAACCTCACATAATCTCTCCAACCCAGATGAGATTCCTGCCAGTATTTGGATGTATATCTTTTCTACTCCTTATTCTCTGTGTATGTATAATATGTAACAGTTTTTGAAAAACAAACTGGGGTCGTACTGTAGATACTGTATTCTTATGCTTTTAACTTGGCAGTTATTTAGAACATTTTCTTATACTATCTTCCTTAAAACAATTTTTAATGACTGCTTAGTATTCTGTCTTATATATAGGTGGACTATAGTCAAGTCCTCAACTGTTGAGTACCTTATTGTTTGCATTAAAAATACATATGTATACATACAACCTTGTGATGGACATCTTTGGAAAACACTATTTAGTGGCTTATGTCAGGTGCTGGGCTTGGTGTTACTATGACTGAGGACACAAGAATAAATATGACACAGTTCCTGCCTTTAGAGGTGGCTGCTTAACAGTAATTACAGTTACTGTTTCGTGAAGAAACAATTAAAATTATTGTGACAAAGGAGAAGTATTCATGCAGATTGAGGCAAAACCAAGCCTGGGGATTCAGGGAGGAGTTCCCAGGGGAAGTGATTTTAAAACAAAGACCTGAAGGGGTGTAAGGCGAGGCATGAATGATGACTGGGACTCAGCGAGGGGGGAGCATAGCATAGGATTTCAGGCAGAACTGCTTTCGTTATCTGCTGCTGCAGAACAATGTTGCCGTACATTAGTGGCTTGAAACAGTATTTTTTCTCACAATGTTTGTGGGTCAGGAGTGTGCCATAGCTTAGGGTCCTCTGCTTCAGGGTCTCACAGAGTTGCAATCAAAAGTGTCAGCTGGGGCTGTAGTCTCATCTGAGGCTAACTGGGGAAGGATGCACTTCCAAACTCGTGGGTGTTGGCAGCATTTAATTGCATTTGGGCAGTTGGACTGAGGGCCTCAGTTGTCAGCCAGAGGCGACCTATGTGGACCTTCCCACCCTGACCACTCACTTCCTCCAAGCCAGTGAGGGAGAGAGACTCCTCAGAAAAGGAGTGCCAGTCTTTACGTATCGTAGTCATACCCATGTCAACGTGGGGATCATACAAATGTGCGGATACCAGGAGGTGGAGATCCCGGAGCCGCCTAAGGTCTGTCCCCACGGGCCAAGAGCCTGTGCAGAGTGGCATTGCGGGCAGACTCGGGCTGCTCTCAGCACTGCTGCCCTCCTCCCTTCCACCTTGGGCATCGCACCCCTTCCTGCTTTCTCTTCCTGCCTCCTCCAATCCACTCCCCACACATCTGTCAGAGGGATGGCTTAAACATGTGAATCATATCTTGTTCTTCCCCTGCTTAAGTCTCCTCAGTGGATTTCTGTTGCATGTGAAGTAAAATACGAGTTTTCTACCACAGTCGAAAGGCCCTGAGCAATCTTACCCTCTTCTCCAACCAACGACTCTCCCTCCTGCTGGCCTTGATCAGCCACACTGCCTTCCTTGCTGTTCCGTAAACGGGTCACACCCTTTCCCAGTTAATACCTCTACTCTTGCTGTCCTTTTGAGTGTTTCCAGGAACATTCTGATCCCCGATTCTCATCTTTGAGTTCTTAGCTCACTGTTACCTCCTTTGAAAAGGCTTTCTGACACTCCACGCTAAGTTCGGCCCTCCAGTCTTGTGCTGTGCTTCTCTCTCACAGCAGCCTGGCTCTTTCCCTTACCGTACACGCCGTACACTCCTTTGAGCTGTTTATTTCCTTTCTGTCATGTCTCCCCACACCTGGAATGTAAGCTCTGTGTGCCCGGGGACCTTGTCTTCCTTGTTCACAACTGCATTCCAGGACCCTGAACAGTGCCTAGAGCATGTAGGTATAGTGAATATTTATCACATGAAAAAATGAGATTGTAGAGCCAATGCTTGAGCTCAATCTTTTATGACCTCCAAATTTGAGTGCTTTCCCCTACATTCTGCTCCCAGGGCAGAGGTTGGTATTGGTGATAAGGGAACTGACTGAGAGTCAGAGCTGGCTTCTGCAGCGACTCTGGAAGTGCCATTAGGCAAGTCCTTTCCTCTTACCTGGCCTCAGTTTATCCATCTATTCTAAGCTACGAGGCTCAGCCACAGGGACCTTGCCAGTGAGGAACAGGTGCAGGTACTTCTCTGTCCAGCAGGTGGAGCCATTGGCTCTAATTTTCGTTTCCGTGCTGGACTTGGCTGGCGGGATCTCTGGTTCTGAGGTCAGGGTGCCTTCTCCGTACAAGCACACACTACATCACCCACCACTACCAAAATCCAGTGAAGTGTTTGTTTTTCCCCACGTATTTTTCACTTTTAACATTTTCATTTATTTCATTTTGCCTTTTAAATAAACTTCTTATTACAGATTCAGATTTATGGAAACATGAAAATAGTACCAAGTTCCCACATACTCCATACCTGTTATTTTCCCTGTTATTGACATCTTACTTATGTAGTACATTTGTTATAATTAATGGGCCAATACTGATATATTATTATTAACAATCCATATTATTAACAGTCCAACCTTTATTCAGATTTCCTTAGTTCTAACTTACACTCTTTTTCTGTTCTAGTATCCCATCCAGAATACTGTATTATCATTTTGTCATTAGTTTCCTCAGGCTCCTCTTTGCCTTGTTTTTGACTACCATGGACGTTTTTGGATGGGTCTCCAATGTGTGTCTTGAGCTTATGGTCGCTTAAGATTTGAAACGCTGGGAGTTAACAACATTTTGCTCTCTGGGGAACTTAGGAACATATTTTTGTGGTAGAAAACTGGTGCCTTCCTACTCACGTCCTTGGAATGATATTTGTAAATGGTCCTTTTAATAAAATATTTCTAGCGTGTCTGCCATGTGCCCGGCTCTGCGCTCAGTGCCAGTGAGGGAGCAGAGCTAAGACAGTGTCCTCTTGGGGTTTTTGGTCCATTTCTTTTGTCCAAGTTGGGAAAAAGATGCACAGGAAGATAGAGGCCAAAGCTTCACCTTCCTGTTTCACCCAAGGATTCATCCAAGGTGGAAAGGGGGTGACAGTTCCCTGGAAGGTCTTTCTTCCCGTAGGATCTTCTAAGGGGACAGCCCAGAGCTGGAAGATTTGGAATGAGAAGAGGTTTAGGGGAACTCTCAGCTCCTGGAGTCCAGCCCCACTTTTCACTGGGGGAATGTGGGGGGCCTGGAATTTCCTTCTCCTTGAGAAAGAAACTTTGTCTAAACCTTTACAGTCACCATTGCCTCCTGATTCATTTCAGTCACTTAAATGTGTTCTGAACTCTTCAGCTTATAGAGACCCCATCAAAACCTAGCAGCATCTTTGGGAGGTAAGCGCCATTTTTTCAGCCTAATTTTACCTGTGAAGGAACAGGTACAAAGGTCCCTCTCAGCAAAAGTGGAGGTAGCATTTGAACCCAGGTTCCTCTGTTTCCTAATTTTTATTCCCCTCATCTAGCCATATACTGTTGGGCTGTTGAGCCCTCAAGCTTGGAGGAAAACAGCATTTGTGGAAACTTCTCTTGACCCACTAAGTTCTATCCTGCTCAGAAGTTTGGGGTCTGCTCTAGCTCAAAGAAGTGTAGGAGTAGAGACCCCTGCTTGAGCCAAACCTGTCCTTATCAAGTAATGCAGGATGGGACAATCTGAGATAGTGGTTCACTGACTTTGAAGGCAGAGGTGACAGCCCAGGGCTCAAACACAGATGATGTAGATATATTTCCCACCTGTAACTCTCACCGTCTCTGTGGGAAAAACCACTATCTACCTGTGGTCCTCAGTTACTTTGTCAGTGAAAGGGTGCCAGTATGCCTGTCCAGAGGCTTTATCGTGGTGAATGAAAGTGTTGCGAGCTGAGAACCCTGGGCAAGCGTAGCAGAAGTGGTTTCCATTTCCAGTGAGAAGATCCAAGGCCTAAAGGGAAGCTGCTTCCCTTCTGGGCCAGGCTGAAGGAAGAAACTCAGGTCCTGAAATTTCAAACCCATGTCCAGGAAAATGCCAAGCTGAACCCCCTACCCTTCCCCAGGCCCTTCTGTTCCCTCCCACATTGTGAGCACTGCAAGCTTGAAGAAGGGAGGAGACTCCTTCCAGTACTGGATGCCAAAGCGTCTTGAAAGCAAGATGTAACATCTGTTTCAGCATCAAACTCCCCAGCTTCTTGCACAGGGTGGAACACACACTGTGCTCCCGATGCTGAGTGAAAGGATGCATGGTGCATAAGTGGGTGGAGACATGCCAGGGCTATGGGCATGTCCAGACTTTACCTCTGGACCCCCAGGCTCCCAGCTGGGCCTCCCAACCTTCTCAGGGCCCCACCCCTCCCTTGTCACAGCAGTGCATGACACCAGGGGTACCGAAAAGGCAAACTGGACTTTATTATAAAGTTGGCTACGAAGTCACCGCAGCACCACGAGGTGGCTGCCTGGCAGGCCCAGGCAGTCTGGCAGCCGGGTGAGTCCCGCACCAGATACACGCACTTGTGCAAGCGCACGTGTGACGGCGGCAGGTCTGCCTTCCTCCATCGGAAAGGAATGTAGCGTCTCTTCGCGCCCCCCACCCCAGGCGCGGGGCGCAAGAGTCACAAGAAGGGCCGCCGGGGCGGCAGAGTCCATCGGAATTGAAATCCCGTTACTGGTGTGTAGAGAATTCTACGTGGGTTCAAGAGCCCCTCAGGGCACAGGCTGGCCCGGGCAGGTGCTGCCTTTCCCCCACCAAGGCCCAGGGGTGGCTTGGCCCCCAGGAGTGGAGAACTGGCCCAGGCCCATGGGGCAGCACGGGGCGGGGAAGTGAGATTCCCCTGTTCTCCGCTTGAAATCCCATTCAAGGAAACTCACTACGAGTGATTACAGATTGAAATGGAAACTGGGATCGCTCGAAGTCTCTAAATTTTAAAAAGAAGGTTCCCTCCTTGCCCTCCCACCTCCCCCCCCGCAAAATCCTGCAGGCCTGGGGAATCAGATATATCCCCCTCTGGCCCCCAGAATCCCCCCAACAGTCCCGGGGGGGTGGAGAGCGGCTCCACGTCTTGATGACAATATGCCATACTTGACGACGTTAAGTCACAGACTTATTCAAAACGTTGGTTCCCCTCCACTTCCATCTGCAGAGAGAGAAAGAATAAGTCCTATTAGGAAAGAAAGTTTGAGGATTGGTGTGCATGCATGTTGGCACATAGTATGGGCTTCAAATATGTTGGACCAATGTGAATGATCACCGGAGGCTCAGCAGATAAGGAAGCAATTTGTACAGATGGAGTGAAACTGTGGCTATAGTTCCGGGAAAGACGGAGCCATAGCAGGGAGCCTCTGACGGGGCCAGGGGCTGAGTCCCACCCTCTTTCTTTCCCAAACTCTATAAACTCTTGCTCTGTATTCTGGGGGCAAGAATACTGAGACAGAGCTCTAATTCCTCTTTCATCAATTTGTTATGCAACCTTAGTCAAGTTTCTTTAACTCTGAGACCTCAATTGTCTTAATTTGTAAAATGAAGTGGTGATGGCTGATCTAGTTCCTCATAGAGTTAAGAAACACAAGCCATTGCCCGAGGATTCTTTTGCATTTTGTCCCACACCCCTTACCTCTCCCCTCCAAGCCTACTTATCCAAAACTTCCACATTAAGTTTCTCATTAGTTCTTATCCTCACTGTGACCCTAGGCAGTATCCCATTAATAAAATTGAGGTACAGAGAGAGGGATTTATTCATCTAATGCCCCCAGCATCTCACTGGCAGGACAGTTACCTGAGTTCTTGAATATTTTGGCTGGACTCACCTTCATGGAAGCTGTCTTGAACTTGGCTCTGGAGTTGATGCAACTCATCAGTAAACCCATCATAGGGGAATGCTGAGACACTTGTCTCAAAGGCGGTTTCATATGTGGCCAGGTCCTCCAGGAAGCTGTGGTCTTCTGGGGACAGGTTGTTGTGAGGCGAGGGGGCCCCTCCTGGGACCGCTGCCTCGGGATCCCCTGAACTCCATTCCCCATTGGGGTCTGGGGTAGAGAGATCCATGAAGATATCTTCCACAGGCGCGTCTTCCAGGAATATGTTATCAGGGTCAGCCAAGAAATCCAGCTCCTGACATTTCCAGGGTTTGAGGTCCAGGCTGAGCACAGGAGGACCAGTCCCTGAAAGGGACAGGCTGGAATCCAGGGGCTCTAGACCCCCAAGTGGCTCCAACCCGCCTGTGCCAGCCTCAGCTGAGAAGGGCCTGTCCATGCCCTGAGCCAGCTGGCTGATCTGCTGGATGAGACGGTCTATCTCATTCTGCTCTTTCTCAGAGTAGTGGAAGAAGCTCTGCTTGACTGGAGAGGCCTCAGGTGTGAGTAGGCCTTCAGGCACCAGGGGGACGTCCACAGACAGGGGACCCCGGATCTGGGCCAGGGCCAGCAGTGTGCAGTCCCCATTACCAGGGCTGCTAGGACTTGGGGGCAACTTCTCATAGAGAAAACTGCATCCCTCCTGGGCAAAGTAAGTCTTGGTAGGATTGGGGCTCAGTTGCTCTGGGAAAGTTTGACTGGGGCTGTTGAGGTGTGCTTGGAATGCTGTGCTGGGAGGAGTCAGCTGCTCATGGGCAGGGCTGCCCAAAGTCTCTGGGAAGGTGGCAGTGCTGGAAAGCAGCTGATCTGGGAAGGTGGAGGTGCAGGGAGTCAACTGATCTTCGTAGCTTCTGGCTGAGGTTTCGGTCAGCTGGCTTTGTAGTGGGTTAGTCAGTGGATCTGGGAAGGTTGCACTCCTGGGCGTCAATTGATCAGAAAAGGTCATGGTGCTTGGAGTCAGCTGTTCTTGGAGAGAGCTGGAGGGAGTGGGCAAGTGGGTCTGAAAGGGCTCATGGAGGCTGAAGAGGAAGGCGCAGCCTCCTGGCTGGTGGGGTGTGTAGGGCGGGGTGCACACAAGATCCTTGTTCAGGTCTGCTTGAAGAGAAGGCTCAGGGCCAGTTGGGAATGTCAGGTAACTGAAGCCCAGCTCTTTGGGTGGTTGAGGAAGCTCTTCTGATGTTGAGACAGCACCCAGCTCAGGAGCACTGGAGAAACTAGTGCTTCTGGGAGCCCCCAGGGCTGGGGTAAAGAGTGGGTTAGGGCTGGAGCACTGCTCCTGAGAGAGGATGTTCTCAGGGAATGAGGGTAACATGGTTGAGGTGCCCAGGATATAGGCTGCCTGGGTATCTTCAGAGTTCAGCTGCTGGCGGAGGCTCCAGGCTTCTGTGTCACTGGAAAGGAGAGAAGAGGCAGCAGGTAAGGGTTTGCTGTACATTCCCAGAGTAGTTCCTTGATTTGTACCTCCTCCATGCCCATATCAGTTGCCCCCCAGACCCCTGCCTTGCAGCTCACCTGATTGGGTAGTTATTGGCAGTAATGGGCCCCTCTGTTCCTTCTGAGTATAACAGGCAATAAATCCATGCCCAGCCTCCAGGCTTGGCCTGAAGTCTCACCACCATCTCTGCCTGAATATCTCCACTCTCAGCCACTGAAGGGGAAGAAGAGGTATAAAATTAGGACACCCATCAGGCAACACCACCTAAACTCCCCCTTGCTGACCTCTCCATTGAATTGGGGTATCCATGACATCCTCTTTTCTGACTATCCTAACTTGTACCACTCGGCTCCCCACCTTGACCTCACCACTTGGACTCCTCAGTTCTGACTCTTGTCACCTTGACTCCTCACCCTAATGTTCACCCTGTAGCATCCAAAAGTGTTGGCCTCTGGTATTTACCCAGCATAAGTCTTGACTATAACCCTTCTTGGTTGGATCTCCCATACCCTTTCCCAGCTCCCTGTCTTGTCCCCAGGTTCTCTGGACACTCACACAGGCGATAGTGTTGAGCAGAAGCGTGGCCCAGGTCCTCAGGGTGCAGCAGTCCATACCATGATTTACAGAGCAGTTCACTGCGCTCAAAGCCCAGGTAGATTAGGACACTGGGAAGATGGAAAGGGTGAGGTCAGCTTTCTGTTTTCCCTGCTAGATACCCAGGCACCTCACTCTCAGGTCCTCTAACCCCTCAGGCTTCCCTTCCCCTGACTCCAGAATCTAAGGTCGCCTCATCTCTGGCTTGCCTTCCTCCTGGAGTCTGAACACTCGGGGCTTACCTCTCAGAGATGTCCAGTAGGGCCAGGTCCTTAGCGTGACGGCTCTGGAACATGGCCAGGAAGAGTGAGGCAGGGCCAGGGCCAGGGCCAGGGCGGGGTCTTGGCTCCAGTGGGGCACAGAAAGCTGTGAATACGGGGTTTCCTGCCCAGTAGGCCCCAGGTGGATGGGCGTGGAATCGGCCTCGAATAAGCACCAGTTTGTTGCCTGCACTCTGGCGCCGGAGGGACTTGGAGGTATTGAAGCGGCAGCGGAAGAGGCGATCTAGGTGAGTGAAGAGAAAACTGATAAGAGGGAGCACGGCTGAGAGAGATGGCAGAAGGGAGGAGCAGGGCAGCAGGAGGGAGATTGGTTGGAGGAAGGGAAAAGTTCTTACCAGTGTCCAGGGCAGAGGGCAGAGTGAGTTGCTGGCGCACAGTTAGGTGGTCAGCTGGGTCAATGATGTCATAGATACTGTCACCCTGGGCAACCAGGTCCACCTGGAGAAAGGTAAGGAAGAGATGACCATTAGTGAAGGTGGCAGGAGTTAATTCTTGACACATAGAATCTCTTGACACATAGAACCTCTCCTTCCTCAGTAATTCTCAGATTCTCAGACGTGGAAGGCTCATCTGTCTCATCTGTGTCCCAGCCCAAGCTCAGAGGATGCTCAGCACTCACCATGGAGTGGCCCAGATGCTCGCTCACACTCTCAGATAGATATAGCAGCTTCCCCTCGGCTGTGAACACAAGTAGAAAGCCAGGTAGGGCTGCCACTATGTCTTCAAGCTCTTGAGGTGAGAGGATCCCCGTGGGGCCTGCGAGAGGAGTGCCTGCTGGATGAGAAGATATGGTGAGTCAGGAGTAAGACTGGGAACCAAAGCAGAGTGAGAAAGGCATGGACCGAGTTTCAGAAAGTCTAGAGGAATTTCCCTCCGTCTGCCCCTGAACACACCGCTGCCCACAGGCTGTCGCCCAGAGAACCTGTTGCTGGATCTCCCCAGCCAGAGAGTCCTTCGACTTCTAAGTCAGGACCAAGGCCTCCGCAGCCATGGATTTCAGAACTGCGGACAGCGCTCCAAAGCCCACCGGGAGTTCAGCACCGCGGGCAGTGCCTCGCAACCCGGTGGTAGTGTCAGCACCACGGACAGCGCCTCAAAGGCTGCAGGCGCGCTCTTCCAGCTTCTCGACCAGCTGCTGCATTTTCCCAGGCTTTCGTGGCTCCATCACCACAACTTCCCAGGCATCCCTCCCCGGGTACCCTGAGTGCCTCTGTGCTGGTGGGAATTGCAGACATTCTGTCCTGGCTCTCTTCTTCCCATATGTCTGGCAAGCAGGATATTATCCTGGCTCTCTAACCCTCATCCAAAACTAAGGTGAACTCTGGACAGAGTTCAGGTGGAAAAGTAGAAAGTCTTGAGTTCCCAGAGTATCCTCTCTCCCCAGCTCGCCAACACGCTCTCCTAGACATGCGGCAGTCCCAGCGGGTTCCCTCAGCTTCACTGTCCCCGGTGCCCACCAGCCAGGGTCTCTGGAAGCCCCAGTTTGCTCACCTCCAGCGAAGAAGACGCCCTTGCGAGTGTAGATGCAGGCAAGACTCATGATGTGCAGGTAGGACAGCCGGACCTTGTCTGCCTCGGCTAGCGGCAGCAGCTCCTTGAGGTTCCGGATCTCAGCGTTGATCTGGTCGCGGCGCGCCTTGGAGGCGCCCTTGGTAGAGCGGTACATGACTAGCGGCTGTGGAGCTCCAGCCCCGGCGCTCCGAACACCTGCGTGCCTGTCTCGACGCACCAGTGGCTTCCTCCTCCTCGCTTCCCCGTTTCTCGCTCAGGCTCTCTCTCTCTCCTCTCCTCTCCTGGGCTCCGCTCGGCTGCGCTGCCCCCCTAGCCTGCCTCGTTCCGCCTTATATAGCTCCTACCAGGCGTGGGGGCTCGCTTTAGAGAAAGGGGGGCGGGAAAGAGGGAGGCTGGGCTAAGCAAGCTGCAGCGGGAGCCGCTGGCTGGGGAAGGGGGCGCTCCTCCTCCCTCCCTGGCTTCCGACGTCATCCCATGACGTAGAATGAGAGCGGGAGGGGGGCCGGGAGGGGGAGAACGGAGGCTGCGGAGGGGGCCGTGACTGGCGGCAGCTGAGCCGAGAGGCAGGCGCTGCATTAGGAAGGCCTGAAGGGGGTGCAGGGACCCAGGCGTCCGAATGTGTTCAAAGGAGGGCAACGAGAGGGCAAGGGTGAAGTGGTCTGAAGCCCTTGGCAGGATAGTCTGTAGTGGGCGGGAGGGACTGGTTCTGACAACGATATTTCTAAGGAGACCAGGAAATGGGAAGGGACAAGGTTGTCCACAAACTCCTCCTAGCTTCTTGACAGACAAGGGTCACGTTCACATAAGAGGAAGAAGGACCCCTGTTGGCCTCCGTGGGATGGGTCACAGCTGTGGTGGTTTTCTCTAGGGATTACTCAATCTGGGATTCCCTTAGCACTTTCAAAGAACAAATCTCCTCTTCCCCTTTTTCAAACCCAGGCCTTGGCGATTTAGCGGGAGGAGTTACATGGGGGTCTAAGTCTCTAGGAAGGGGTGGAAAGGGGGTCCTGAGGGACAGGGACCATCTGAAACCGACCTTGGTTCTATTTTTCCCAAGCCAAGAATAGGAACAGCAACACCAGCGTGAAGTCTGAAGCGATTCATTTCTCTGTCAACTAATTAGCCACTGATGGGGTAAACTGAGGCAGGGCCCTAGGGTATGGTGAGGCCCTGGGTCTGCACTTAGGTTCCCCGCCCCCACCCCACCCTCACGTTCCCAGCCCCCAAGGCGAGCGGTTCCCCCCCACCCCACCTCCGCCCGCTGCAAGCCTCGGTCTCCCGGAGGGCCGGGGGCGGGGGCGGGGCCGGGGGAATCCCAGCTCCATATTAGGACAGGAATCCTCCCGCGGCGGCCGCGGCGGCGGCGGGCGGGGCCTGGCTGCCTCCGCGCCGCTCTGCAGGGCTCCCCCCGCCCGCCTCTGGCGGTGAAGACGGGGAAGCCCCGGAAAAGTAAGGGGGCCGTGCTACATCCTCCGAGATCCTTGCACCTCCCAGAGACCCCTTAGCTCCATCAGGGGTGCTCCACACCCCCAGCCCCCTCCCCATCTTCGGAGCTGGGACTCCCGGTTCTGTCCACCTTCAACTGTCCACATGCCCTCCCTTTCTTGTATCTTGTCCCCCGCCCGGTGGTCTGTCTCTGCGCCCGCTACCCCTTCCTGCTGTCTCGTGTCTCCTTTTCTATGTCAGTTTTGTTTCCACATCACGTCGCCTTTGCCCTTCCTCCCTATTTCTTCTTCCTCCCTTCACAATAGATGATTGCTCTCTGCAGGGGCTGAGGAATACCTTTCTTTCCCCCAGGATCCCTTAAAAGGAGGAGGAAGCGGGCTAGGGAACATTTTGCGTGAAATCTTATTTGGTGGAGTAGCGGTCTGCAATCACTTGAGGGGCTGAAAATGAGGCCACTTAAAAATTGGGGGACAGGGATTGCCCTGATAGTAGGAAGTCATATAGGAAAGATAGAGATAAACTTTTGACACCAAGAGGCAAAATTTGGGATCAAGGAACTCCTCACTTCTCGTGGGAAATAGCAAGAGAGGCAGTGGGAGGAGACAGCCGAGGAGGAGGGTGTCTGAGAAGAGGGTGGCTGGGGGCCCTATCCTGACCTCTTGCAACATTCTGGCAGAGGTTGGGGCCGCCCTGATCAACAAACCTGTGTTCAGTGGCACAACTGAGATGGAGGGACGCTCTATGTGTACGTGTGTATGTGTGCGTGCCACTCTCTCTAACCCTATTTACCAGGATGGCAGAGAAGTGGTTTCTTCAGGAAGAATATCTCTGCTCCACTTGCATCTTTATCTGACCCCTGCTGTATCTGCCTGCCCCTCTCTCAAGCTCGTGTTTGGACAAGCCCTTGATCTTTGGATCCCGTTCTTGGATGAAGATCCAGGGCAGTGTTCCTGTTTTCTTCACCCACTGATGATTTAGCACTGGCTTGAGACATTCTTAGTGTCCCTCTCCATGATAAACAGTGTCTATTAGTTGGGTCCAGATAGCCTCCTGCTAGATGTGCAGATCCACATTTAAAGAAAGGGGCACAGACCACTGTCCATGGTTCTGAAACAATCGCCAGGGGAGTCACATTTGATGTCTGAAGGACATCAAAGCAGAGCTTGAGTCCACACAGGCAGCCTCAGAGGGAGACCCCAGTTGGCTGTCCCCTTTTCCTATGAAGATGAAAATGGGAGAGGGATTTCACAGAACCAAGATTTCTGAGCTCTAGGAGTGAAGCAAGCGTGGGGGGTAACTGGCCTCAAGGGAAGAGACCTTGGATATTTCCTGGAGAATTGTCTGGGGAGAAGGCACTCTGGAAGCAAAGAAGAGTCTAGAAATGGACAAGGGAGTGGGTAGAGAAGGGCTTATCCAAGTTTGTCCACTCTGGTTCAAGTTGAGAAGCTCTGTTTGCCCCAGTGTCTCCTCTCCCTAATCCACTTCCCACTCCCCTTGCCTCCCACCTCTGTGAAGCTATTTTTAACTGTGCACACCAAAAATAGCTTGGCAGCAGCTTCAGGCCGTGGGAGAAGAGCTATTTATATCACCAGTGACAGTTCCAAAATAGCAAGCAGGAGGAGGGGGGCGGCTGGCACGCTAGAGAGCTCCTGGCCGCTGCTAAAAATACTGGCAATATGAGTCATACTGGCCTGGCTGAGTCACCCCACTCTCCTCCCCTCCCCCCACCAAGTAGCAGGCAGCAGCAGAATAGGCTAAAAACTGGAAGCCTGAGATGGGGGAGGAATAGGAGGCCCATCGGCAAGGCAGTGAATTGAGAGGGGCTTTGGGGTGAGGGTGTAGAAGGAATAGGGGAGCAGAAGCCACCCAGCAAAACTCACTGGTGAACCTGCAGCATTCCCAGCCATCACTGCTGTTCAGGGATGCTTGGGAAATTGAAGGGAGGGGGAGCCAGACTGTGAGACTGTGTGTGAGTCTGTCTATCCATTTGACCATGACTGTATTGGTATGTCTCTGTGTCTGTCTGCATGTGCCTTTGTAAGTGTGTGTCTGTATCCCTGTATATCTCTACATTTGCCAATGCCTGCATCTGTGTCTTTATAAAGAATGTCTATGACTTTCTATGTTGTGGGTAGTTCTATGTTTGTGCCTGTATGTATTTATATGTTTGCAGGTTTCTGTGTGCCTCCCTGTCCATATGTGTGCTCATGTCCACATCTGAGTCTGCTCTGTGCCTTTCCCTTTTGGCATCCAATGCTGTGTGTGGATATGCATGCATCCCCAGCCTCAATGCACCTTGTTACCCTCTGTGATGTCACTTGTTGGACTCTTGCACTATCTATCCCTTGCTCACTTTTCTCCACCCAGAATCTTCCCTTCTTTCCAGATCTTGGCCCCCAACCATTTGTGAAGTCTCTGCTGCATGCAATCTCTAATAAGAGGGTGGAGAAAGGGAGCCTCATATGACCTCTCCCTTTTCTCTTGAACCATCCTGAATCCTCCCTGGTCTGCAGGAGCAAGTGGTTTTCCATCAATCCATATTTGGGGAGCTGAGGGAAGAGAAGGGCTTTCTTTAGTTCTAAAAAAAATTCCTGGTGTGGGCACAGGCATGCGCAGCGTACACACACACACACACACACACACACACACACACACACACAACACGAGAAAGAGAGAGAGAGAGAAAGAATGAGAGAAAAAAATATCAAGGTCCCTTCTTTACCGAGACAAGCTCGCATCTGTTGCCATGGCAACCCGCCCACTCCTTCCCCGAAAAATCACCAAGAAGAGGTGATGGTATCGAGGAAGGATTGGCTGATTCTTTATTATTTTTTTTCCAAAAAAGGGCTTTTTATAGCAAGAACAGGACCTGAGATCCCTTGCCCCTATCTTGAACAGCTTTACTGGGGACCTGGAGGGACATCACCCCTCAACCTCTATCAGAGAACAGGAGGTCTATCTTTTCTAGAGATTTTGGGGAGGACCTAATAGGAGGGACCTGGAGAGTGAGTGGGGAGTCTGCTTCTTTAGAACAGCATGGAAACTCCTGATTAGCGCTGCTTTTCTGGAGACTTGGGGCAAGGATCTTGACAGAGGACTCAAAGTGTATCCTGTCTTGTCCTGGACAAATGTGTCTGTGAGAAGGAGAAAGAGAGGAAGAGAAAGGGTGGGGTGGGGGAGAATATCACTTGATGGACCTTTAGAGCAGACGACAAGATGCCAAAGAATGCAAGACCTCAGTGGACAAGGTAGCTCAAGAAAGAGCCCATTAATGCAATTAGTGGTGCTACAAGTCACCGCTAGACCACAGGTTTGGCTTCTTGCCCTCCAGGGAAGCTGGGGCCATAGGTGAGCAATCTGGGGGAGTATTGAAACTCACCTTTCTTAATTCTAGTCCTAGCCTGGGTTTCAAAGGCCTCCTGTAAAGCCTGGCCACCAGCCACTACAGCCATATCACTTTCTTAAGTGAACTGTAGCCTCCTGCCAAATGACTGGATGGTGGAAGGGAAGGGATTCCTCATTTCCTCCTGTGCTTGGCTTGCTACAGAAATGGGGTCACTTGGGGCTGGGTGTTGGAAAGCCAGACCAAGAATCTGACTCTAGAAAGAAACACCTCCCCCTTCCAGCAGGCTGCGGAGACACTCAGCAGGCAAGGGAATAGCCTGGGGAGTGGGGCTTAGCTATGCTTCAAGTAATGCAACAGAGATGAAAAGACTGCAGATTTGCTCTGACCTATTACACCTAGTTTCATGACAAGTCTGACTGATATGATTATGCTCATTTGAGGTGAAACTGAGGCTCAGAGACTTACTCAAAGTCACATGAGAAGTCATTGGCAGTGCTGGGACTTAAGCCTAGCTCCTGTCCCCCAGCCCAGATTCTTTCTCTTGCACCATGGGATAGAGCAGGGATTTGCAAACTCTGGCTAACATGCCAAATTTGGCCCACTGAGTGTTTTTTAAATAAAGTTTTATTGGCACACAGCCACATCTATTTGTTTACATATTGTTTATGGCTGTCTTTACCTTACAATAGCAGAGTTGAGCAGTTGCAACAGAGACGGTATAGTTTGGAAAGCCTAAAATATTTACTAATTGACCCTTTATAGAAAAGTTTTCCATCTTTTAGGATAGAGGATGAGTTCACATTAGGAATTGTCAGGAAGACAAAATGTCCTAGTGGGAGGAACTTGATGGTATTGTGGGGTCTCAGGCTTCCTGGAGCCTCCAGTCTAACCCAGGGGAAGAATCTTAATAACACCTTCTCAAAGAGGGCTAAGAACTTGCCCAGAGTCACACAGCTAGAATGAGCTAAATGCAGAATTAGAACCCAGCTTTCCTGATTTCTATTTCTATTTTTTACTAGATAGTTCTTTTGAATTCATGGTTTTGAAATCATATAAAGCCTTTCTAACAGATACCAAGTAACCTCCCCTGTCCTGGCCTGGGGTCCACAGTCCGGGCCGTGAATGTGTAACCCTCACGTAGAGCTGGTCGTGCGAAGGCTGTCTTGTCTTTGGCTGCATCTTAGGCTGTTAGGCTGTTTTCTTTCTTCTAAGGCTTTTTCATTATGTTATCACTCCCCCAAGTCGACTAGCACAGGGAAGTATTCAGAACATTTTTATCTATTTATGGTTATGAAATCAACAAATCTCATGTGAAGAGGGTACACGCTGGCACCCACACATTGAGACGGTCAGAGCTGGGTGAGTGGGCTGAGTGGAAAAAGTGAGGAACATGGAACTGTGGAGAGGGTGGGAGGGGGAGAGTAGCCCAGGTAGGAAAAGATGACTTTTCTGGCCAAGGGCCTGAAGGCAGGGCTGAGGGAAGAGGACACAAGGCATGCGACGAGGGGTGTCAGACCAGCCATGTCCCAAAGAGGGAAGGAAAACCCATCAACTAAAAGCACTCTCTGAATGCAGAACAGGGACCAGCACCCCACTGAGCCAGTGGGGGAGACAGGCATATAAGACCCTGGCCTTGCTCCCAAGGAGCTGGAGGCCTGGAGGAGGAGATGGACTTCCCACCATTCTTCATTAGTTCAGCCCAGTCTCTGAGTCCCCTCCATCTGCCTCCCCATTGGTTGATGAATCCCTCCTCGCTCTTTTGGTCTCTGGTTTCATCTGGGGACCCTCCTCAGTGGCCCCACAGCCTTGCTTCCTCGTCAATGCACTTCCCATCCTGACTGTCACCACTTGTTTACTTGTCTGCCCCCCCTACTAGCATCTACATCTGGTCTCCATATTCTCAGGGTCCAGCACTGGGCCTGGCCCTGAGCAGGGCTCAGGTATGTAACTCATACACACCCCTTCAAGGGCCAAGTCTGTGCCAGGCTCTGTGCTAGGCACTGGTGATGCAGTGGTTTGGAAACACAGGCTTGGTCTTAATTTCACGGAGCATCCATGAGAACTCCGTCAAGCCATTAAAGTAGGATGATTGCTGGGAAGAAGGATGAGGGTGTTCAGGGAGACCAGAGGAGGGCCACGTGAGCCCAGGGAGTCTAGGGCAGCCTCCCCGAGAGCGGGGTGGGACTGAGCTGAGTTGCTGGTGTGGCAAGTGACTAGGCTGTGCTGGATGGGTGGGGGGAGGGGACAGGGTAGCTTAGTAAATCAGACTCTACAAAGAGACAGGTAGGCTGTGTTAACAGGTGAACAAAGTGACAGTGGAGCAGAGTCGGCCACTGCTAAGGGCAGCCGAGCCCCACCTTGACTAGGAGGTTCTGCTCCTACTCCCAGGACTGAGATGAAGCAGCCCCACCCTGAGCAGAAGGCTCCACTGGGAGATGGCCCGCAGGTTCTTTGTGGAAAGGCGGGCAGGCGGGAGAGCACCTGAGGCTCGGATGCAGGAGGCAGGGGTGTCTGGAAAGAGACTCTGGGGGGAGATGCCCACGTGGAGTCCTGGTTCCTTCACACTGGGCAAGTGACTTAACCTCTCATGCCTCAGTTTACCCATCTGTGAGGGCCATGAGAAAATAACAGCACTTACATCAAAGGACTGATGTGGAAACTAAATGAGTTAAATCATTAAAGCACTTGTAACAGATCCTGGCGCATAAAAGGAGCATAACAAATGTTGAATGATGGAACGTTAGTCATCATTATTTTAACTTTATGAAAAACACAGTTCTGAGCAAGGCTCTGAAGAGATGACACAGGCTGGTTCAGGAAGTAGCAATGCCCTGTCACTGTTAAGTGTGGAAACGGGGCCTCAGCACCCATAGGCTTCGCAACCTTGGCCCAGCTTGGCTTGAGAGCACCAGATGGGCTGGGCCAGGCTGGGGGCTGCAACAGTTTCAAAGAGAAGGAGACAAAGATGATGTCTAGGGACCAGGGAGGTCAAGGGATGCACACAAAGTCATCTTGAGGGCTCCCTCCCTAGGCATCACTGGCTCCCACCCTGCTCAGCAAGTCTGGGGATGGAGGCCCAGTACCCCCATCCAGTGCTCAGTGACTGAGCTCCACTTGCCACTGTGCTAGAAGCCAATCTGACCAAGTTGTTACCCAAATTAAAACCCTCATGGTTTCCATCACCACCCCCTAGTCAGACACCTCCTGGCTCCCTCTTCCCCTTCTGCCCATAGGTGCCTAGGCCACCATGGGCTCCAGCTTCAAGGGTCTTCCTGTTACCACCTGAATACACCTGTAACATGGGAGTTTACAGATGCAGCATTTACCTGTGCCTTTTATACCTAATGTGTTCATTAATACATTCAAACCTCCCAGCAACCCTGTGACATGTAGACTATTATTATTCCCCCCTGCCCTGTGCCCAGCAGAGAGGATGTCTGCAGGGCATGGTCCATGGGATCCCAGGGAAGACGTGGGGTTCAGGGCTGGGGTGACTGTGGGAAAGCAGCATGCGTAGGCCTGGCCAGTGACAGAAGGAGACCCTCGGAGCAACCGAGAAGAGACTGAAGACCCGGGCAGTGAGGATCCCCACCCAGGAAGTGGGGCTGCAGGAAGGTGGTTGAACCCTGGCAAGAAGTGGGTAGCGACAGCTGTGGCCTGCAGATGAGCCCTGGGCAAATGGGGAGAGGACACCAGGAAGCCTTAGGAGAAAGGACCAGCCTGCTGAAGGGACAGCCCCTGAATCACCCAGCATAGACAGGGGTGGGCTGGAGGGGCCTCTGTCAGAGATTCAGAGGTCCAGGAAGAATTGCGGGTGGGCTCAATCTAGATGTCAGTGGATTGTGTTTGCTGTGGGGGGAAAGAATCCTGGACAGGAGGATGGAGACATGGATCCTGGGTTCAAACCCCCTCTCTTCTCTGCACCTCGGTTTCCTGATTGGCAAAGCGGTAGTGGCAGTGGGTGGGGCCACTTGGCCTAGAAGGGTCCTCCCATCTCTGGCTCTCAACGTCTCTGGGCCCAGGACCCACCTGGCCAGTGCCTCTCAGGCTTTGGAAGTTGGGTGCTGCTGCCCTGAGACCCAGTTTCAGGTGAGGCTGAGCCCAACGCACCAAGTGCTAGGGTCTGAGTGGGCCTGAAGTCTCCCAGAGAATCAGGTCCTTGGCCTGGGAAAAGCAGGGCCATCTTGGGCAGTGGAGACCTGGTCTATGTGGATACAGAGGGAAGCAAGCCCTGGTACTGACCCTGTGGTTTTCCTTCTTCAAACCCAACCCAACATGAGCCACCCTCACAGGTCTGTGCCAAGTGTACCAGGGGACTCACCATTGGAGGGATCCGATGGGCTCCAAGGTATGTAAAACAGACCCCCAAATCATCCTCAGAATGGTCAGCATAGCCTGCAGCTGAAGCAACTATGCTTCCAGTATGCCTGAGCTTCAGTCTGGTGGGAGGAAGAAAACCCCAGCAGTGTCCCCCAGAATGCCATACAGGCTTGCAAAAGACCCCATTCCAGAGAATCCCAGACTCACAGCTGGAGTGGGGGCCCCTCAGAGATTGTCCTCCTTTGGTGACTGAGGCCGAGTGCAGAGAACGAAGCAGCCTAAGTGCGAGGGCCAACACTTGGTAGATGTGGACACTGAACCAGTTCCCTGGCTCACAGCAAAGGCTGGCCCTTGGGATCAAGATGCAGAGAAAGAGTCTCGGCCAGAAGTCAGGGTTCTGGGTCCTAGACTCAACAACACACTGACTTCCCATGTGACTTTGGCAAATAATATTTCTTGGACGGCTGCCTCGGTTTCCCTTTTTGTGAGTTGAGGTCTTGGCCCTGGCAATGGATGCCCATCGGAAGAACTATTTAAGGCTCCAGGGCTAACTGCTCCAGAGCATGAGCCTCTCTCCTTTGCCAGACTTGATACCCACAGCTAGGCTGGATCCGATCCACTTCTGTGTCCCCAGCCCTGGGCCAGAGTAGGGACCCAGAGCTGTCTGGGACCTACACAGCTCCTTGGACATGGTCAAGCACTTCACAGCTGTCTTCAGTGAGTCCCAGTCAAACACCCTGTGAGCACTGCAGAGAGAGCACAGGCACCATCATGGGCAGGGGAGTCCAGAGAGCTAGGTCCATGTGGTCTGAAGAGCCCTGTCAGAGCCCACAGGTCACACATCTATTCAGAAATTAATTGGTGTTTGTAAGCAGTCTGTAACAGATTTGGCTCCAGAAAATTCCAGAGAGCTCGTGGACGGCAGGAAGCCTTCAATGGAAGCAGATGTTTGCAAGCAGCAACCTTGTTAGTCTGTCACGGAGTCCCTGGGATCCAGAGGAGATCATCAATCCAGAAAGCCCACCTAAGTCTAGACCATGCTGGGGAAGAAGAAACAGTTGTTGACAGGCCAGAAGAGGAACTGTCTGGCCGTTCTGCTGGTCACAGGGTAGCGACCAGAGGCCAGCACAGTGTGCCAGCTATTCTCAACATTAAGGAAGAGGGGATTGACCTCTGGCTAGGAAGTAGCACCCCTGGGCTCTGGCCCATGTTCTCCAGGAACATGCCATGTGATCCAGTCAAGTCACTACTCTTCTCTGGGCCTCAGTTTCCCTTTCAGTTTAAAGAGGCTTTGGAGAAACTGGTAAGGGGCCTTCCAGCTAAGATCCTAACCTGACCCCAGGTTGAGCCCAAGGAGAGGCTAAAGCAGGAGGCTGGAGGGGGAGCGTGGGTCTCCAGGTACTCAGGGTGGCCCTGCCGGCAGTGCCGTCCTCACCTGGTGTTTTCTGTCTGTGGCCTGGTCCAGAGAGGATCCCCACACGCGTTAGGCCAGGCATCTTGTTTCCTTCCAAGGCTCCTATGGAAGAAGAGTCTCCTCTGTTGGAGAGAGGAGTGGGGTCGAGGGGCAAGGGCAGGACCTCCTTTCTCCTTGGTTGAAATTTCCCCAAAGTGAGTGGAGGGCTCTAAGATAGGGGTAGGGGCACGGCTTTCGGCTCGGGGGCGGGGGGCAGCTCCCAGGCTCTGGCTGAGCCGCCACTCTGCCGGTTGCCTTTAAAAGGCGCCAGCGCGCGCCTTATCAGCAGAAGGGCTGCGGCTCTCTTCCAAAATAGGCAAGAACTGGGAGGCCGCGGGAGACAAGCTGCAAGCTGCGCGGACGTCACCCGGGGCCTCCCTCCCCACCGGCCTGCATCACGTCTCCATGGCAACGGCGTGCCGCAGCCTCTGATGAATGAGCTACTGCGAGGAGAGGGGGAGCGCGCATCTGTGCGCGGTCCCGGCGCCGCGGCTGTCCTGGGGAAGGGGTTGCAGAGCCTGCGCTAGGCGGAAGAGGGCGCCCTCATATTCAAATTGGTTCCAAGACCCATTCATTCCCAAGTGATCATATTGCGTCCTGGGAACCTAGAAACTACTCTGTCCAGGGACCCCGATCCTCCTGTTCAGGGCTCCTCAGCTCCCAGGGTTCCCCTTTACCACCATCTCCCCTCTCTGTCCGCTCTCTCTGCTCCCCGAATTGCGGGAAATCAAACATCGTGTGACGCAGCGCCACCACGTGGCCTGTAATGGCGCTGCGTCAGGCTTTCCTGTGGCTGCTGTCCCGCCGTCTATGTCGCCCTCTGGCGTGTGCAAGAGGGAAAAGCATATAAGACCTTAGTCTTCGCAGGAGGATCCTAATTAAGGAAAGCATCATCCTAACAGCAGTTAACGTTTAGAGAGTGCTCCCGTTGTGTCTCACACTGCTAAGCGCTTTCTCCGTATCACTCCCTTTCGTTCCCACGGCAGCCCTGCCATGCAGATAATGACGATGATTGTTATTACTATTACTACCCTTTCACAAGTGAGAAAATCGGGCGGAGAGATCCCACAGCTGTTACGGGGCAGAACTGTGTGGAAAGCGCTGTGACCCCCTCACTTCCAAACCCAAGATGTCTCTTTTGATCCACCTTATAGTCTTTTGAGACAAGCATGACAGCACCCCTTGGAATGATTCCCGTTTGACGGGAGAGTAGACTGAAGCTTAGAAAAGTGAAAGGTCTTGCCCAAAGTCTGAGCAGCCGTGGATAGAGCCGAGGCCCCTGGGCCCCGATATAGGGAATGTTAGGGTGAGGTGGCCGGCAAAGGGGAGCTTAGCACATCTCTGGCTAAGGGGAATTCCAGCAGCTCAGCCAGGGCTGCTACTCCATTAACAAACGGAGCAGCCCAGGTCAGGAGAGGGGCAGCGACACCCCGCATCTCCCGGGGCTTTGAGAGTCCATGACTTTTCTCCCTCCCTCCCTTTTTCTCTCCATTTATCTATATGCACACATATACATACACACGCACACATATATTACATTTTAGTGTTGTTTTATTCTAATGTAGTCTTCCCTTTACACTTACATACTTCTGCGAGAATATGCCTCCTGGTTTCAGCTTGCTGCTCTTGTATTTTCCTGCCCTGTTTTCCAGTAAATAACTGCTCTCATGTCTATTGCTTTTTTTTTTTTTTTTTTTGCCCTCAGTGAAGCGGACTCCATGCAAGTCTCTGGGGCTGTTGGCAGTTTGTTCCTATTGGCTTATATTTGGGGGCTCATGGGTGTAGTCGTATACCGTGTAGTCTAGTTTTGCTGCAAACATTGACCACATGCTTTAGTTTTACTATCTTGCTGCTCTCCTTTTAAGTGGAGATCCAAACCCTGTACCCCCACTGCCGCTCAGTCTTCCCCATTATTCTAAGTTAACTCACTTGGTGGTGACAGGGTTTGTGTGTAGACTATTAAAGGGAATCCATCCAAGGGGCTGGTGGTCACAATTTCTAAAGTGCTCCTTAAGGGCACTACTGCCAGCATGGTTTAGATTTTTCAGGAATTTACAGAGAACCATCAACTACAAGGGATGTTGTCCCCAAGTGGGTGACATTGACTCCACTTACCAGACCCTGGACTTCCAAGTCCTGTCAGTGGTCATTTTGTCCCATTCATGGGGCACCAACTCAGTCAACAGCTTCGCCCTGCATGGCTCTGCTGTTTTCCCATGATCTTGCTGGCGGGATTTGCTGCCACAAGGCAATCCTGAAAGGGCTGTAGAAATCCATACAGATTTCTGTATCTAGACTTCCCCAGACAAATCCCCAGTTAACTTCTCCTAAAGCTAC
Source organism: Manis javanica (assembly GCF_040802235.1). NCBI lineage: Eukaryota > Metazoa > Chordata > Mammalia > Pholidota > Manidae > Manis > Manis javanica. The sequence continues at coordinate 115,346,280 of NC_133166.1, forward strand.
AGGTCCCTTCAGTTGCTGACCGCTACCGGGGCTGCCCTTCTTTTGACTCCAAAGTTTCTCTTATAAGGTGTGTTTACAGCTATCCTCATAGACCCTTTCTGCATCCTGACAGGAGTATTCTCTGGAACAGCCAGTAGCCCCAGGGAGTCACAGGGGTGGGACAGTTTGGGACCAGCTGGTAAGTTCCCTCTCCACTCGCCATTCCACCATCAGGTTGTGATTGTCCGTGTATAACTTCCCACCTGTCCTGTATCTGTCCCTGAGTGGCTCCCAGGGATGTGCCCCGTGCCCAAGGTTGTAGTTTCAAATCACTGGGGTTGGGATTGGCCAGAAGGACGTGGCCTCTCAGCTTGGATTTTCTGTGGCTGTTCAGTTCTGATTTCTACCAGGCAAGACCAAGAACTGTCTCATGAGCATTTTCATTTGGGGCCCTGTGTAGTAAATTCTTACAAATCAGCCATACTCCATGTAGCACAGGTAGGCCACTGGTTGAGGAGAAATTTTTCCACATTATTCTTACAGTCAGAGAGGCCAATCTTTGTGGCATTGGACCCGTTCAGATTTTGTTAATCCCTGAGGTTCTGTATCAGTTAGCAATTGCTTTATAACAAACAACCCCCAGATATGGTAGCTTAAAGCACTACACATTTATTAATACACACAAGTCCATGGATCAGCTGAGCCTTTCTGGTTTGGGGTGTATTCGGTTAATCCTTCGTGTTGGCTCTGAGTTGGGTAGGCGACTCTGCTGACATTTGCTGGGATCTCTCACATGTTTGGGGACCAGCTGGCTGAAGGCCGGCCTAGCATACTCTCGAATGGGTCATTCGGGCTCTCCTTCTGTGGTCTGACCCTCCTGCAGCCGGGCCTGGGCTTGTCCGCATGGAGGGGGCAAAGTCCCTAGACAGAGATGGCATACATAAGCCTTTTGAGACCAAGGCGTGGGACATGACGCTGTGTCACTTTCCCCACATTCTATTTATCCAGGCCAGTCACAAATTCAATCCAGAGTCAGAGTGGGGGGAGAATTACAAAGTGACAGGGTAAATGGCATAGATGTAGATAAGACGGTTACTGGGGCCATGAATGCAATCTCTTAGCATAGGCCCTATGACTTTCCCTATGGCAGCCAGTTATAGTGACAGTGAATTTTGACTGCTCAAAGCTTGATTTATAATCAGATCATTATTCTATATCACATTCCTAGCATTACTATTTACCAATATATTTTCAACAGGTTCTAAATTTTTATTATTAGGTTTCAGAGGCCCTATGTATAAAGAGGTAGAATCCGCAGAACCTCATTCATTAGTAGAATTCCACTCCAGGCAGCTCACTATCATCCATGTATCATGCGTTTCACTGCAAGTAACAGAAGATTAACTCAAAGTGGCTTAAAAATTATTAAATGTGATGTCTCGCAAATAGGGAAATCCAGAGGAAGGGCAGTTTACTTAGAGTCCTGACGATGTCGTCAAGGACCCAAGACAGTCCCATCTCTCTGTTCTGCTGGGCTCAGGGTGAGATCGACCCTTGGAGGTTGACTCCAGCAGTTCCGCGCATTGTGGCCACAGATACAATGGCATCCGCGGGAGCAAGGGGAACAGGCCTTTCTACTCCTGGGTCTCTTCCTTAGAAGAAAGGGAGCTTTTCCCGAAGAATCTCTGTGACTGCAAAATTTCCATTTAAACCTCCAGACCCACTTGCCGCCTTCTCCAGCTTGCTCCATGCCCTGGGAGGGTCAGCTCTGGGACGGCACCGGCGGACTCCTTTGCCTGTCGTTGCCAGGCAATGTTGGCCAGCAGGAGTCTTTAGCAGGAGAACAGACAGCAGGCAGAGAATGTGGTCAAGGTATTTAAACCTCCTGACTCCGTTTGCTAGGTCACCACAGACTGGGGGCATTTCGTTATCAAAGACTGGAGCCCCTGGCAGGCATCTCTTTCTGTGCAGCCCCCTCTAGGTTCAGGCCGAGGTGTGGCGATGACCCTCTGCTCTTGCCAGTCTGAGCCTTGTTTCTCTAAACCCACACCTTTGTCGACAATCTTGCTTCCCCAGTTTGACTGCGTCATCTGTTTCCATCCCAGGAGCCTGACGGACACCCTCCAATACAGATCTTTCCCAGTGGCTCATTGGCTGGATTGACTAGCCTGTTTCCGAACCAAAACATAACAGGAGGGAACAACAATGAACAAATGATTATGTAGAAGGTGATAGAAGTGGAAGATACATAAAAACACTCTGACATAAGATAACTGGCATTCCCAATGAGGAGATCAGAAAAAAAATGCAACAAGAAATACATTAAAAGATGCGGTATCACACTTTTCTGAAACAAGGCCTTTATTTATATATAAAGAACTCATACCTTGAGAAAACATGTGGGGGATGGGAGGAATCACATGAAAGGACAGAACAAAGCCATGTCCTGGGGACACAGATTTCATGGATACACAAAGATCACCATGACATTCATGAAAAAAACAAACCAACTTGTTACAGGCCAGTAGGAAAACATCATTTATTTATTCAACAAATATTTATGCTGTATTCTGCTCAGGATATGCGGGATATGTTTAGTGTACAAACTAGATAAAGGTCTCTCCCCTTGTGCAGTTTATAGTCTAGTGGGGACAGACAGACATTTCTTCTAATATAAGAAAATAAGAAGATGTTAAGTTTATGGAAAAAAAATATAGAGCAGGGTTGTGGGATTGGGGCATCTGGGTTTGAAATTTTAAACAAAGCGTCAGGGAGGACTTACTGGCAAGTTGGGAACTGTAATGGTAAGCCGCATTGTACCGAGGCAACTAGCACCCCCAGTTCTTCATTGCCTGTAACAACGAAGGGGAGATATCAAAGTGGAAGTTGGAAATTAAAAGCGGAGTTCAAGAGGGAGGTCTGAACTGAATATAAAGTACTGGGGAGACTTTGGTGTATAAATAGCATGTAAGGCCACAAATCGGGAATGAGTATAATAGAAAGGGGAGGGGGCCCAAGACCAGAGGCCTCAAGGGATCAGAGAGGAGAGGGAGACCGAGGACATATCGCAGCCTGTGTCCTGCAAGTGAAGAAAGGGCTCCCACGAGGACAGAGCAGTTCTCCAGGTCGGCATTGAGACGGGAACTGAGAATGTAGGGCTTGGATGTCATGGAGGGCCAGGACGAAAGTCAGGTTGGAGTGGCCTTAAGGGGAAATTGAAGGGGAGGTCTTGGAGAGACGGAGTACCAACAATTTTTTTTTTCCTGCAAAATGGAGCAAACGTATTTGGCAAGGGAAGTGATGTTTTTAAAGTGGGAGGAATTAACTCCGTGTCTATATGCTGATCGAAAAGCTCCAGCAGGGAGCGAACATCAGTAGAGGAGAGAGAGAGGAGACCTGGAAGAACAGAACCGCTGAGAAGGGGAGAGCAGGTGGGGTGTGGAGGACAAGTGCACGACTGGCTTCGGACAGGAGCTTGGATGGCTCAGGAGCCAGAAAGTGTGACAGCCGCATGTGGTAATCACATTGGTGGAAATTCTGATTGCTTCAGTTTTCAAGGAAGTAGGAAACGGAGTCATTAGCTGTCAGTGAGGAGGAGGGTGGTAGAGATTTAAAGAGAGAATAGGTTTTCTAGGGGCTTGGGGGAGTGACTGGACCGAGGGAATGGAGTATGATTGTCCCACAGCGTTAAGGACAGTAGTTGAGGATCACGGTTCTAAATTTGAAGTGAAACTACTCAGCAAGCTGTATGCATTCCCCAGTCCCTCTCAGGAGCACAGTGCGGGCACAGAGCAGGAGGGGAATTACGTGAGCAGGGTTGTGGTTATGCTGTAGATGATGAAATGGGAGGGGCGAGCGAGTCAAGAGAGTCAACACCCATGATGAACGCTTGGGGGTGTCATCCCATAGCTTGCAATTCAAAGCTGGGAGGCTTAAGAGAAGAGGGAAAAAGCCGTAAGGTCAAGAAGAACAGCAAGTCAACCTCCTGGTATAAGAGTAGTAGGAGAAAAATACATCCACGCCTTTCAGGGGCTTCCGGAAAGCAGTGAACTCAAGGGAGGTCCAGGTTTTGGTTCGAGAAAGAAGGGAAGAGGAGCTTGAGAGAAGAGGTTGAGGGTCTGGGTGTTGTTCTGGTGGATGGTCTTGGAAGTCCAGAGAACCAGTGAAGAGGTTCAGGAGAGACGGAGATGGGGACAGGGGAAGAGACATGTACAACTCCACCAGGATTTATGTGCAAGATATGAAGGGTGATGTGGGAGTCTAGGCTTCTCAGGTTCACTGTCTAGAAGCTAGGAAAATTGATTTGCAAGAAGAAGGAAAAAAATGCAATATTTAAGCAGCACAGCTAGATTTTGCATAATACAAATGGCATGCTATGTGTAATCACAGGTAAACCCATTTATATCTGGATGAAACTATATATCTGAGGCTTTTTTGTTGCTGTTCAATATAATATCTTTTAAAATAGTATTTTCTGACTTTTTAAAAGCTACTGTAGAGAAATTGATTTAGTATACCAAATATATACCCAATCTCATTGCTGAACTACCTCATTAAATCTAATAATGTGTGCATTCAAATGTTTTCCATGTAGACAGTCCTTATTGTCTTTGAATGACAGCTTCGTCTCTTCCTTCCCAATTGTATATTCTTTTATTTCTTTTTTGTGTCTTGCTTCATTAACACAGTACAATGTTGAATGGAGGTAATCAGAGTGGCACTCTTGTTCTTGATTTTAAAATGAGAAATTTCAACATTTTGCCATTAATTTAGTTTGCTATATAGTTTTTGGTATGTACCAAGTTAAGAAGGATCTCTTTCAACTCTAACTTACTAGAAGTCTTTTTAAAAATCATGAGTGGATGTTAAATTTTATCAGACACATTTTCTGTGTTTATTGATATGATCTTGAGAATTTCTCATTTGATCCACTAATATAGTGAAATACCTTTCTATATTGTCTATTCTTAAGCCATCTGTTCTGGTTATCTACTACTGTGTAATAAATGACTTCAAAGCTTAGCAGCATCAAACAAGTATAATTTTCTTATACCTTATAATTCCATGAGTTGGGAATGTGGGCAGTGCTCAGGTGGTAGATTCTTCTCTTCCATGTGGCATTAACTAGTCTCTCAATAGTCACTTGATGGGATTCACCTAATGGGTGGTCGGGTCTAGAGAGTCCAAGACGGCTCCACTCACATGCCTGGCACCTTGGCTGGCAAGACTGGAGTGCTGAGATCAACAGGGCACTCTTTCTCCACATGATCTTTTCAGCAGTATAGCTGGAATTCTTAGTGGCAGCTCAGGCCGTGTTCAAGGCGAATGTTCCAAGAGACAAGTGGAAGCTGCCAGCCTGAGGAATGGAAACTGGCACAGTATCCCTTCTTTTCTACTTTATTGGTCAAAACAGTCAGAGTCCACCCAGCTTCAAGGGGAAGGCACACAGGATGCCAGGAGTGTCAAGGAACATGTGGCTGTCTTTAACCCCTCATACCATCCTTGCATTTTGGGGACAAACTCAAATTGATCAAAATTTAAATATTTACATGCTTCTAGATTATTCTTATTAATATTTTGTTTAGAAATGTTGCATTTATGTTCAAGACTGAGATTGGCTTCTGACTTTCCTTCTTTGTAATGTTCTTGTCTAGTTCGGTATAACCTCTATTGAGGTTATACCCAAATTATAAAATGAGTTGGAGAATCTTCTCTAATACTGTGCGTTTTAGAAGAGCTCATTTAAGATTGGAATAATCTGCTTCTGCAGCATCATTAGGGACACATCTGTTCTTTGTGAGAATACTTTAAATCACTGATCCAATTTATTCAGTGATTATAAGACTATTCAAGTTATCTATTCTTGAATTCTTTTTCTAAATTATATATTTTATAAATTTGTCCTTTTCTTGCATGTTTTTTATTAGCATAAAGTTGCTCTTAGGATTCCATTATTTCATAAAGCTTTTATTACAAAATAAATCATACACAAATAGACTGATGCAAGCAGTTTAAAGAATAATAATAAACTGGATTCCTGTTTACTTACAACCCAACTAAAGAAATTAAATATTACCGGTACCCACGAGCCTCCCCCTTTGTCCTTTCCCAATAAAATCACCTCCTACTCCACCCACAGGTAACCACTGCGGAATGTTTCTTATTCATCTTCTTGCTTTTTGTTACAGTTTTATCATATATGTGTGTGTGTGTGTGTGTGTGTGTGTGTGTGTGCATCCTTAAATAAATATTGTTTAGTTCTGCCGGCTTTTGAATCATCCATAAATGTGAGAACACTATATGTATTTTTCAACAACTTATTTTTTTTCATTCAAGATATCTTTGGGGGTTTAATCAGTCAGGGTCCAACCAGGAAATAGAAACCACACCAGTAATACATAGAGAGAAAGTTTAATGTAAAGAACTGTTAGTGAGTAACAGAGCTTAACTACTCAGACTGTTAGTAGAGAACTCACAGTAGGTGGGAATAGCAGTGTATGAAGTAGCTACTACCTCTAGAGCTCAGAAGAGTATGGAGGGAAGGAATCACTGGAAAGAGCCCCGAACCATGGCTGAAATCCAGACCTCACTGGGGAGGGAGTGGTCTATCAGATGGCAGGGAAGGTCAGTAAGGTGCTATCAACTGGGGCCCCAAACACAAAACCACCTGAGGGGGTACACTGTGGTAGAAGAAAGAATAAAAGCACCAGGATCAGGAAGAGAAGACCTTTCCTTTGACAGTATCCCCCCAGTGTTTCTACCAATAAGGTTTAATGTGCCAGCTGGCAAAAAAGAAACATTTGCAGCATCCAGCTTCTCTATCTCAAGGCAGGGCAAAGACTTGTTGATTGGAGCTGAGAGTAACAAATCCGTAACTGGCACGGAGGCTCATCTGTGCGTTGCATGTGGCTGCACTTCATTCATTGTCGCAGGACGGCGCCCTGTCGTCTGAATGCACCGCACTTCACTGATATACCTACTGTTGCTAGGCATTCGGGTAGTTTTCTGCCATCATGAACATTGCTGCTATGGACATTCTTGTCCGTGTCTTCTAATGCACATGTGCCAGGGTTTCTCTAAAGAAGAATTTCCCAGGCAGTGCCCCAGAAAGGTGTATTAGGGTGCAGCTCTTTTCAGCCCGTGGGGTGGATGGGGCCTGGTGTGTCCAGAGCCCCTTCACCAGTCACCTGTGCCTGTGGGCCACCTCCTCAGTTAACCCAGTGTGCTGATGACATTTTATGGTTTTCTATGTGTAAGAAAGGTTGGGAGGTGTTGCTTCAAAGAAATGACAGGGTTACTTAGAAGTGAAACTATTCGGTTGTAGGGTATAAAAATGTCCTATTTCAGTGTAACTCCAAATTGTTCCCCAAATGCTCCTGCCAGCACTGTGTGAGAGCCACTCTGCAGCCCCACCAACACTTGCTGTCATCATGATCATCGGTCTGGTGGGGTGAAGGTATGTCTCATTGTGGCTGCCCTGTAGATTTCCTGAATACCAATGAGGCTGAACATCTTTTCATGATTATAGACCATTTATATTTTGTCTTCTGGAATACTGGTTTCTTTTGCTTAATTTAAAAATTATTTTTTTCCTTTTCTTTATTGATAAGAAGGAGTTCATTCTATATTGTGGGCACTATTTATGATTGTGCCAGTCAGAGTCCCATTGCAGAAGCTACTGTCACTGTTTTAAGTATTATGGGTTGCCGTGTAGGAGGTTGTGTTTACAGAATGACTGGAAGGACCGGAGCAGCAGGCCCTCAGCTGGGCTTTCAGAAATGACATTCAAACAGCAGGGCAGAATTGGCCCACCCAGGGACCTGCTAGGCCTCTCCAGGAGGCTGGAGAATGCTTTGTCCCAGCTGCTGGCCTTGGAATTATACCCCTTTGGCAAAGGATCGGGAGGCTGTCATCGAGACTTGATTCTCGGAATGCACTGCCTTGTCTGCGTCTGTGGAACAGGAAGCCAGTATCAGAACTGCTGGCTCCAGACGCTCTCTGCCTGACACGCTGCCCAACCCGTGTGGCCAATACCACCAGGTTTCACGGAAGCGCATCTGGCTGGCAGGCTCTACATCACACCCAGAACCTGAGCTGTGAGCAAGCAAGCCTGGGAAAAGCAGTGTTTCTCTTTCCAGCCTCTGACCTACAGGAAAGCAACTAGAAAGAGGTTGGGAGAGATGTTGAAAGAGACAGTTTCCCATGTCGGCTGAATCCCACAGTCTCATCACTCAGCATTCTTATGTGTCCTTGTCCTCAAACATCCCAAAACTGCCAACACCCACTGACGTAAGGTAACTCTCCCTCATACAAATGCAAGAGCACGGACTCCCTCCCCAAAAGCAAACAGTCATAACTCAACACTGACGGGTCATCACGTCTGTTTCTCGGTGTTCATCTTCCTTTGGTTCTGTCCCAATTCCGTCTTGATACCCCAGAACTTACGGATGAAAATATGAGCCACTCCTGACATACCCTTTATCAGTGTCCTCCTTGACACTGTTGATGTTTGGGTCAAATAATTCCTTGTTCGGATGTTTAGTAGTATTCCTGGCCTCTACTCACTGATGTGAACGGCGCCACCCCCAAGTCATGGCAATAAAAAATGTCTCCAGACATTGATTGACACATTTGTCCCATGGGTCAGAATCACCTCTTGTTGAAAAATACTGCCTTATATAAAATAGAAGGGGAATAGGAGAGAGGGAAGAAATAGAAATAGGTTCCATAATAGGGCAAGGAGGAAACAAGATATCTATTGAAATGTTCATTTCTGCCACAGCTCTAAGGCTATAGTTGATATTTACAACTACTCTTCTACATGACCCTCTTCACATTCTCTGTGCCTCCAGCCTGTACTGTGGCTGATTGGGGTTCTTTCCCTGGAAGGGTGACTTAACTTTCAGTCCTCAAGGGTTTGAGCTATGAGTGGTTTGGCCAGACCTTTTGTTATGAATCCTCAGTCCTGTTCCTTCCAAATCTCTGACTATGAGTGGTCACCATCATCTAATCCCAGCAGGTAAATTTATATAGTGCTTATCATGTTGCAGGCAATAATCTAAGTACTTTACCTATACTAATTCAGTTATTAGCACAGCAACTCTATGAGGTAGGTGCCACTGTTTACCCATTTTAAAGAAGAGGTACCGGAGGTGTGGAAAGGTTAACAAGTTGCTCATGGTCACGTGAGCAGTAAGTAGCCAGGATTTGGACTTGGGTGGCTCATATCCATGCTCTTAACTACTAAAGTAATAATGCTTCTCATACAGCTAAACTGTTATCCACTACCCTGGTACAGAGCTGCAGGTCAGATCAGCTGTCCTTAGAAACAACAGATCTTGAAGTGACAGAAGCGTTCTATATCCTAATTGTATCAGGGGCAGTCCTGGCTGTGATATTGTACTGAAGTTTGACCAGATGTTGCCCTTGGGGGAAGCTGGGTAAAGAGCACATGCGATCACTCCATATCATTTCTTTAAGCACACATGAACCTACGATGATCTCAAAATAAAAAGTTTGATTAAATAAACAAACAAACAGGGAGGGAATGTGCTGCAATCTTCCTGTACAACCTTGCCGTAAGCTCCGTACAGTTTCTCAGTCTGAAGCCTGGTTCTTCTGGAATCTTTTCTTGCTTTGCGACACATTGTAAGCCCATAAAACTGGCTATAGAAAATTATCACAAGCTTAGTGGCTTAAAGCAGCACCCATTCATTGTCTCACAGAGCTGGAGGTAAGAACAAGCCTCACCGGGCTACGACAAGGTGTGGGCAGGGCTGGCTCCTTCTGGGGGCTGTAGGGGAGAATTTGTTTCCTTTCCTTTTCCAGCCTCCAGAGGCCACCTGCATTCCTTGGCTAGTGGCCTCTTCCTCCATTTTCAAAGCCAGCAGAATAGCGACTTCAAATCTCTCTCTGACTCCCATGACTGCCTCTTTCTGTCACTTAATAGGACTCTTGTGATTACGCTGGGCCTGCCCAGATAATCCAGGTCCCACCTCAAGTTCCTTAATTTAATCACAGGGAATTAAGTGGATCCTTTAGCCATGAAAGGTGGCATTCACAGGCTCTGGGAATAGGACATGGGAGTCTCCACGGGGCAGGTGGGGCATGATTTTGCCTACCACACTTGGAAAATGACTCAGAGCATCACACTCACATTAGCATGTTGCCTTTAAAAATCCTAAGGAGCCTATCCAGCTTTATGCCTCTTTCTGCTGAGAGATTCTAGTTCCAGCAACGTGAGTACCTGATGTCAATATGCTTTATTATTGGCAATTTAACCTGGATCACTTGGTTAAGGCAGTGTCTGCTGGGTTTCTGTTTTCCTCTTTGTAATGAATGAATATCCTGTGGAACATAGCCAGATGCTGCTGAATGCACTGGAGAGCTTAAAGAAAATGAGAAGTTCAGGGCATTAGATTCTTGGATCAAGGCACAAAGCACCAACTAGTTCCCATGCCTGCCCTAAAAGAATTTATTACTCTGGTAGCCACAAGGCTAGTGTGGATGAAAATCAGAGTCAGAATCAACAAATACAAAGAATTCATATTATGTCTGGTCTTTCCCTGGTCCCATGCGTCTCCCTTGTCAGTCCCCTGGAGAGCCCCTTTCTTCAGCGCCAAGCTCTTGAGCACACAGTTTTCCCACACTAGCCTCCTCCAGGGCATAGCTTACTCTAGCATCTGGCTCATACAGACCGGTTTTTCCAGTGACCAGCTCCTGTTGAGATCTGCTTCCCCACTTACCAGTTCCTGAGCCGGCAGTGCCCAGCAGGCAGTAGCTGCAGCTGGCAGATCCTCTGGCAGCTTTGTGGTGTTGCCAGGAAGGCACTTCAGAATCTTCTCATCATCCTCTCCAGCGAAGTCTTGCACACAACACAACTTTCTATGGGACAGTCTAGAAAGCAGCACATGTCACTTTCAGTCAAATTCTACTAGTGACAATATAACAATGCCCAAACCCAACTCCAAAGGAGGCTGGGAAATGAGGCACAGTCAGTGTCATATGCTCCACTACAAGTCTATGACTACCGAGGAAGAGAAATGATTTTGGTGGGTAGCAAGCAGTCTCCACCACAGGGGGAAAATCCTGGGTCCTGCAACAGGGAGGCCTAATTAGATCTGAGGATCAGGCCGGAGGTCAGGAGATATGACCTCTCTCAGGAAGGATCATTTCAACAGGGGTCAGAGTTACTCAGACAGGATGAAACACTCACATTGGCTTCGAGAATAGAAAAGTTGGAGTATCTGGGAAGCAAAAGGGATGGTGTGGCTGGGGCAGGGTAGGCTGAGGGCAGAGCAGCCAGCTGGGGTCATCAGGAGCCACCCAGGCAGGATCTTGCAGGCTGTGCAAACCCAGCTGTAACTCTCAGCAGAGAGGGGAGTTATTCAAAAGTGTAAGTGGGGAATTGATATAATTCTGATTTTCATTGTTAAATGTCACTTTAGTTCTCAGTACCCAGATCTTGGTTTCCAAATACCATTCTCCAATAAAAGCAACAGGACTCTTTGGGGGAATGGCTAATTCAGGGCTAGGACAGCAAAACCACAACGTGGCCCTGGAGCGGTATATAATACCAGACTCAAGGCAAGACTCGAAACAGTAAAAGGGACACAGAAGCCAACTTGAAAGAAACTCCCAGTTGCCAAAGCTGGGACAGTCTGAGTAGCAAAATAAATAACAGAGTACTGAGTAATGACTCCAAGTGTAAAATATATACGTACATTAGTCCACAGTGGTATAAACAAATTGGGGAGAAGAGGCCAATATTCCTTACAGAAGAATTCCAGGTAGTACGTGGCTCCTCCCCCAGGAGGGGTGCTCAGCCCCGCCCACCTTTGTCTGTGGGCCGGACTTGGTGGCCGGCTTCCAAAGGGCAGAGTATGGAAAGGGGCAAATAGTAGCTATACAGTGGGGGACCTGGCAACGCGACCTTAGCCAAGTGATGGAAATTAACATGGCCAGTGATGTCATGTCGATACCAGGTACTGACCGATGTGTGATGAGAAGCACATTCACCACCGTGGTATTTTCCCCAGAATACCAGTCTAGTCAAAAAACAGAAAAACCCAATTTGGGGGACACTCTACAAAGTTCCTAACCTGTACTCCTCAAAAGTGTCAGAATCATGAAAAACAAGGGAAGGCTGAAAAAAGGTGACAGGCAGAGGAGGCGTGCAGGATTTGGTTAATAGTAATGTGCCAATAATGTCCGGTGCTTAGTTTTGACCAATGCGTGACGGTAATCTATGAAGCTAAGCTGTGTGTATCTAGTAGCTTCCTGTACTGTCTTAAAATAAGAAGTTTTGGTGGACTTTTTTGGTTTGGTTTGGTTTTTAAAGTCAACAAAGGATAAAATACCTGGGCATACTTGTCTAGCTTGGATAAATACTTAGTCTACAGGCACACACCTGATCATCTACATTTGCCCTCTTACAGCACTAAACTATGTTTTCTACCTTTATCTTGCATCTACCTACCACTTCAGCATTTTATTTAAAATAATAATAATAATAAGGGAGAAATGTGGGATTCACATATAAATCAAGTATAAAAATCAAACGAATAATCATATCTGACTTGATTGTTTATAGTTCATGATGCGTGATCAAAACCGAAAGTTTCTGTGATGACTGCCCTTGCACTGTTCACCATGTAAGAACTTATTCACTATGTAAGAACTTGTTCACCATGTAAGAACTTGTTCGTTATGCTTCAGAAGATTGGAGACTGTTGAGAATTAGGCTTGGGGTTGAATAATGATTGTGCATTGAGTCCCCTATACAGAATTTTATTGTTGTTAACAACCATTTGATCAATAAATATAAGAGATACCCTCTCAAAAAAAAAGTACCTGGGCATAAACTTAGAAATGTGCAAATTTATAGACAAGACTTTAAAACTCTACTAAGAGACATTAAAAAACAGACTTGAGTAAATAGAAAGGGCTGTTCATGATCTTGGATAGGAAGAGTCAGCCGCATAAAGATGTTCATTATCCAAAAATAACCCCTATTTTAAATGTAATTACGATAAAACTACAAACAGGATTTTTTTTAACTAAACGAGCTAGTTCTGCAGTATAGTTGGAAAAATAAACCAGTAAGATGTAACGATTTTTCTGATAAAGAAGTGTAGTTAGGAAGTATTCTATCTCCCTTAGTTAAGACATATGTTAACATTATAGTAATTAAAACAGAGGGGTGTTGGTACACAAATAGACACACAGATCAAAGGACAGACTAGAAAGCCTAAAATCACACCCAGATATATGTGAGCATTTAATATATGATAAAAGGGGCATTTCACATCCGTAGGGCAATATTTGATGCTTCACCAACTAGTGATAGAACTCAGCTAGGAAAATATATGCTTGGGCTCTGCGATGTCAGTTTCATCCAGCCATGAATAAGGAATCACCTTAAAATGTTTTGGCTTAGCTGTACAATGACCCAGTATGCAATCAGATGGAAAAAAAGTTTGAGTCTGGCAAGATGATTCAGAGAAACTGCTCCTGCCATAACACAACTAAAGTGCTGGCGAAAATATACAACATCTTTTTTTACCTTTTTAAAACTGAAATATCGTTTATATACAATATAAATACTCGTTTGGGATGAACAACTTAGTGTTTCAACAATCACGTACATTATAAATGTTCACCCTGATAAATGTAGTTACCATCTGAAAACACCTTTTAGGTGAATTGTTAAGATAACAGGAAATGTAAGAGAAATCCTTACTTTCAAAACTTTTTGTTGTAGAAAGCTTCAAACATATGGAAAAATAGAAGACAGCAATGAACATCCATACACCCACAGTCTAGGCACAGCAATCGTTGACATTTTGCAACATTTTTTCATCTATATGAAAACATGATATAAATAATAATAAATATTTCTCTATAAATAAAACCAGGTATCATGACATTTCAATCCTAATTGCTTCCCATACATGCCGAGTTTTTTCCTTTTAATGACCAATTTCAGAGTTAGATTTGGTGCAGTGACCACCTCCAGTGGTGGCAGAGATGATGGAGTTCTGTTTTGGTTTGTTGGGGTTTTATTTCTTTTTAATTATCATCCTGGACTCACGGTTTTTATAGATTCAGTGCATTTCACCCACTTACAATCATTTTTTAAAAAGAACTCCTACAAGAATTCCCAACCACACGTCTGTCCCTGCTGGGCTGGGAGCCAATGAGATTTTGTGACCAACCTAACAAAAAGGTAGCAGCAGGTGACTCAGCAGTTTGTCACATTGCCACCAAGAATCTTTGGGAAAGAGTCTACAAGTCAATTAATATTTTCCCATGTTACTAGGTGGAATTATAGTAATTGACATTTTTATGATTTTAAAAAGATCAAGTATCAGCCTTTTCATGTGGTTCATCTTGACAGTAAAATAAAGGATGGTCCCTCAAATTACAGACTATTTTGTAAACTTCTAAGTGACAACAAAGGAGGATCCAAACATTTCATCTTTTTTTTTTTTAATTGAGTTTGACGCAGGTTCTTCAATATGTAGTCAATGGGATCTTGGTTAAATTGCCTAGATTGTTCTCTTTTCCATATTTACAGTTTCTATGGGCCCAGCCATCGCTTTGTAATTGTACAGTCAAAATGTAGTGTTGATGTGGGGGTGACTGAGTTACTGTGATATAATAAATTAACAGAAATTTGGGTTCTAGTTCTAGCTTTGCCATTGATCAGTTGTGTGGTTTTAGGCTAGTTTTTTTTTTTTAATTTTATTTTGGTACCATTAATCTACAGTTACATGAAGGACATTATGTTTACTAGGCTCCCCCTTCACCAAGTCCCCCCCACATCCCCGTTCACAGTCACTGTCCATCAACGTAAGATGCTGCAAAATTACTACCTGTCTTCTCTGTGTTGCACAGCCCTCCCCGTGCCACCCCCCACACTATACATGCTACTCGTAACGCCCCCTTTCTTTTTTTCCCGCCCTTATCCCTCCTTTCCCACCCGTCCTCCCCAGTCCCTTTCCCTTTGGTAACTATTAGTCCATTCTTGGGTTCTGTGCTTCTGCTGCTGTTTTGTTCCTTCAGTTTTCTTTTGTTCTTATACTCCACATATGAGTGAAATCATTTGGTACTTGTCTTTCTCCACCTGGCTTATTTCATTGAGCATAACACCCTCTAGCTCCATCCATGTTGTTGCAAATGGTAGGATTTGTTTTTTCCTTATGGTTGAGTAATATTCCATTGTGTATATGTACCACATCTTCTTTATCCATTCATCTACTGATGGAAATTTAGGTTGCTTCCATATCTTGGCTATTTGTAAATAGTGCAGCGATAAACATAGGGGTGCATCTGTCTTTTTCAAACGGGAGTGCTGCATTCTTAGGGTAAATTCCTAGAAGTGGAATTCCTGGGTCAAATGGTATTTCTATTTTGAGCATTTTGAGGAACCTCCATACTGCTTTCCACAATGCTTGAACAAATTTACATTCCCACCAGCAGTGTAGGAGGGTTCCCCTTTCTCCACAACCTCGCCAACATTTGTTGTTGTTTGTCTCTTGGATGGTAGCCATCCTTACTGGTGTGAGATGATATCTCATTGTGGTTTTAATTTGCATTTCTCTGATGACAAGCAATGTGGAGCATCTTTTCATGTGTCTGTTGGCCATCTGAATTTCTTCTTTAGAGAACTGTCTATTCAGCTCCTCTGCCTATTTTTTAATTGGGTTATTTGCTTTTTGTTTGTTGAGGTGTGTGAGCTCTTTATATATTTTCGATGTCAACCCTTTATCAGATCTGTCATTTACGAATATATTCTCCCATACTGTAGGATACCTTTTTGTTCTATTGAAGGTGTCCTTTGCTGTACAGAACGTTTTCAGCTTGATATAGTCCCATTTGTTCATTTTTGCATTTGTTTCCCTTGCTTGGGGAGATATGTTCAAGAAGAGGTCACTCATGTTTATGTCTAAGAGATTTTTGCCTATGTTTTTTTCTAAGAGTTTTATGGTTTCATGACTTACATTCAAGTCTTTGATCCATTTCAAATTTACTTTTGTGTATGGGGTTAGACAGTGATCCAGTTTCATTCTCTTACATGTAGCTGTCCAGTTTTGCCAGCACCATCTGTTGAAGAGACTGTCATTTCCCCATTGTATGTCCATGGTCCCTTTATCGAATATTAGTTGACCATATATGTTTAGGTTAATGTTTGGAGTCTCTATTCTGTTCCATTGGTCTGTGGCTCTGTTCTTGTGCCAGTATCAAATTGTCTTGATTACTGTGGCTTTGTAGTATAGCTTGAAGTTGGGGAGTGAGATCGCCCCCCACTGTATTCTTTCTTCTCAGGATTGCTTTAGCTATTTGGGCTCTTTGGTGTTTCCATATGAATTTTTGAACTATTTGTTTCAGTTCATTGAAGAATGCTGTTGGTAGTTTGATAGGGATTGCATCAAATCTGTATATTGCTTTGGGCAGGATGGCCATTTTGACGATATTAATTCTTCCTAGCCACGAGCATGGGATGAGTTTCCATTTGTTAGTGACCCCTTTAATTTCTCTTAAGAGTGTCTTATGGTTTTCAGGGTATAGGTCTTTCACTTCCTTGGTTAGGTTTATTCCTAGGTATTTTATTCTTTTTGATGCTATTGTGAATGGAATTGTCTTCCTGAATTCTCTTTCTATTAGTTTATTGTTAGTGTATAGGAAAGCCACAGATTTCTGTGTGTTAATTTTGTATCCTGCAACTTTGCTGAATTCCAATATTAGCTCTAGTAGTTTTGGAGTGGAGTCTTTAGGGTTTTTTATGTACAATATCATGTCATCTGCAAATAGTGACAGTTTAGCTTCTTCCTTACCAATCTGGATTCCTTGTATTTCTTTGTTTTGTCTAATTGCTGTGGCTAGGACCTCCAGTACTACGTTGAATAACAGTGGGGATAGTGGGCATCCCTGTCTTGTTCCTGATCGCAGAGGAAAAGCTTTCAGCTTTTCGCTGTTCAGTATGATGTTGGCTGTGGGTTTGTCATATATGGCCTTTATTATGTTGAGGTACTTGCCCTCTATACCCATTTTGTTGAGAATTTTTATCATGAATGGATGTTGAATTTTATCGGATGCTTTTTCAGCATCTATGGAGATAATCATGTGGTTTTTGTCTTTCTTTTTGTTGATGTGGTGGATGATGTTGGTGGATTTTCGAATGTTGTACCATCCTTGCATCCCTGGGATGAATCCCACTTGGTCATGGTGTATGATCCTTTTGATGTATTTTTGAATTCGGTTTACTAATATTTTGTTGAGTATTTTTGCATCTATGTTCATCAGGGATATTGGTCTATAGTTTTCTTTTTTGGTGGGGTCTTTGCCTGGTTTTGGTATTAGGGTGATGTTGGCTTCATAGAATGAGTTTGGGAGTATTCCCTCCTCTTCTATTTTTTGGAAAACTTTAAGTAGAATGGGTATTATGTCTTCTCTGTATGTCTGATAAAATTCTGAGGTAAATCCATCTGGCCCGGAGGTTTTGTTCTTTGGTAGTTTTTTGATTACCGCTTCAATTTCATTGCTGGTAATTGGTCTGTTTAGATTTTCTGTTTCTTTTTAGGTCAGTCTTGGAAGGTTGTGTTTTTCTAGGAAGTTGTCCATTTCTCCTAGGTTTCCCAGCTTGTTAGCATATAGGTTTTCATAGTATTCTCTAATAATTCTTTGTATTTATGTGGGGTCCGTCGTGATTTTTCCTTTCTCGTTTCTGATTCTGTTGATATGTGTTGACTCTCTTCTCCTCTTAATAAGTCTGGCTAGAGGCTTATCTATTTTGTTTATTCTCTCGAAGAACCAGCTCTTGGTTTCATTGATTTTTGCTATTGTTTTATTCTTCTCAATTTTATTTATTTCTTCTCTGATCTGTATTATCTCCCTCCTTCTGCTGACTTTAGGCCTCATTTGTTCTTCTTTTTCCAATTTCGATAATTGTGACATTAAACTATTCATTTGGGATTGTTCTTCCTTCTTTAAATATGCCTGGATTTGTCTATACTTTCCTCTTAAGACTGCTTTTGCTGTATCCCACAGTAGTTGGGGCTTAGTGTTGTTGTTGTCGTTTGTTTCCATATATTGCTGGATCTCCATTTTGATTTGGTCATTGATCCATTGATTATTTAGGAGCATGTGGTTAAGCCTCCATGTGTTTGTGAGCCTTTTTGTTTTCTTTGTACAATTTATTTCTAGTTTTATGCCTTTGTGGTCTGAAAAGTTGGTTGGTAGGATTTCAATCTTTTGGAATTTACTGAAGCTCTTTTTGTGACCTAGTATGTGGTCTATTCTGGAGAATGTTCCATGTGCACTTGAGAAGAATGTGTATCCTGTTGCTTTTGGATGTAGAGTTCTGTAGATGTTTATTAGGTCCATCTGTTCTAGTGTGTTTTTCAGTGCCTCTGTGTCCTTACTTATATTCTGTCTGGTGGATCTGTCCTTTGGAGTGAGTGGTGTGTTGAAGTCTCCCAGAATGAATGCATTGCATTCTATTTCCTCCTTTAATTCTGTTAGTATTTGTTTCACATATGCTGGTGCTCCTGTATTGGGTGCATATATATTTATAACGGTTATATCCTCTTGTTGGACTGAGCCCTTTATCATTATGTAGTGTCCTTCTTTATCTTTTGTTACTTTCTTTATTTTGAAGTCTATTTTGTCTGATACTAGTATTGCAACACCTGTTTTTTTCTCTCTGTTGTTTGCATGAAATATCTTTTTCCATCCCTTGACTTTAAGTCTGTGCATGTCTTTGGGTTTAAGGTGAGTATCTTGTAAGCAGCATATGGATGGGTCTTGCTTTTTTATCCATTCTATTACTCTGTGTCTTTTGATTGGTGCATTCAGTCCATTTACATTTAGGGTGATTATTGAAAGGTATGTCCTTATTGCCATTGCAGGCTTTAAGTTTGTGGTTACCAAAGGTTCAAGGTTAACTTCTTTACTATCTTACTGTTTAACTTAACTCGCTTATTGAGCTATTATAAACACGGTCTGATGATTCTTTATTTCTCTCCCTTCTTATTCGTTCTCCTCCCTTCTTCATATGTTGGGCGTTTTGCTCTGTGCTCTTTTTAGGAGTGCTCCCATCTAGAGCAGTCCCTGTAAGATGCCCTGTAGAGGTGGTTTGTGGGAGGCAAATTCCCTCAACTTTTGCCTGTCTGGGAATTGTTTAATCCCTCCTTCATATTTAAATGATAATTGTGCTGGATACAGTAGTCTTGGTTCGACGCCCTTCTGTTTCATTGCATTAAGTATATCATGCCATTCTCTTCTGGCCTGTAGGGTTTCTGTTGAGAAGTCTGATGATAGCCTGATGGGTTTTCCTTTGTAGGTGACCTTTTTTTTCTCTCTGGCTGCCTTTTATACTTTGTCCTTGTCTTTGATCTTTGCCATTTTAATTATTATGTATCTTGGTGTTGCCCTCCTTGGATCCCTTGTCATGGGAGTTCTGTGTACCTCTGTGGTCTGAGAGGCCATTTCCTCCCCTAGTTTGGGGAAGTTTTCAGCAATTATTTATTCAAAGACACTTTCTATCCCTTTTACTCTCTCTTCTTCTTCTGGTACCCCTATAATGCGGATATTGTTCCATTTCGATTGGTCACACAGTTCTCTTAAAATTCTTTCATTCCTGGAGATCCTTTTATCTCTCTCTGCATCAGCTTCTCTGCGTTCCTGTTCTCTATTTTCTAGTCCATTAATGGTCTCGTGCGTCTCGTCCACTCTGTTTTGAAGTCCTTCAGAGCTTGTTTTATTTCTGTATTCTCCCTCCTTAGTTCTTGCATATTTCTCTGCAAGTCCGTCAGCATGGTTATGACTTTTGTTTTGAATTCTTTTTCAGGAAGACTGGTTAAATCTATCTCCCCAGGTTCCTTCTCAGGGGAAGATGTAGAAGCTGTCGAAGCTGTCTGGGTTAGTCTTGTCTGGATCAAATTTTTTTGCCTTTTCACGTTGATAGGTGCAGTGGAGTGCTATTGACGCGTCTGTCAGCTGGGAGAGTCAAGCCTCTTTCCACTTGGCTCCTGGCCTTTCTTTACTGGGACAACTGCGACCCCTAGTGGCTTGTGTTGGGCAATTGCGTGTAGACTGGGTCTTGTATCTTGCCCAGCCGGTATGGAGGAAGCTCCCTTGCTGAGGGTGTGTCCAGCCTCAGGCTGCTGCTCTGCTTGAGGGGCCCTGGAGGGGTAATGGACGTGGGGGCTGTTTGGCTGTTTACCTCTGTGAGGGGTCTCAGAGCTGTTGCCCAGGGGGTTAGTGCGCCCAGAGTTCCCTGGAATTTCCAGCTGCTGGACTGTGACCCGGGAGGCCTCCATCCAGCTGTGGGGCCCCTGCCCCTTTAAGACTTTCAAAAAGCACTCGCTTTTCTTAGTCACAGGGGGGCTGGCTTCAGGACCCCCTCAAAGGTCTTATTGTCCTGTTTCCCTAGTATCCAGCACCCCAGGCATACACTGTGTCTGCGCTCTGGTGCGGATGGCTGGGGCTGGGTGTTCAGCAGTCCTGGGCTCCCTCTCCCTCCCTGCTCTGACTCCTCTCCTTCCGCCGGGAGCTGGGGTGAGGGGCGCTTGGGTCCCGCTGGGCTGCGGCTTGTATCTTACCCCTTTCACCAGGCGCTGGGTTCTCGCAGGTGTGGATGTAGTCTGGCTGTTGTCCTGTGTCTCCTGGTCTCTCTTTTAGGATTAGTTGTATTTGTTGTATTTTCAAAAATATATATGTTTTTGGGAGGAGATTCCCAGTGTCCTACTCACGCTGCCATCTTCCAAACATTTTATCTTAACCCGAGAAGTAAACCTGCTCTCTAAAGGGAATTATTTTAAAAATGTTTTACCTACTTTTTGATATTACTGGGGAATTATTTAATTCAATCAAGAAAATATTAACCATTATGATTAAGATACTGCAAAATGATGTAACATACCTTTAGGTATAGTTGAAAATTTTATCTGCTGGAAAAGAAGATCAATCCCACTAAAATGAAGAGAATTATCATGGGATTTTTAAATAATCTTTCTTGTAGAGAATTTCCAGTTTCTATTTTTGTAGCATCTTGACATGAACAGGACCTAAGATTATTTTGGAAATGATTTTAAAGGGCATAGACATGATGGGCGAGATTTAAAGTCTTACAGTACTAATCTGGGTATTAAATCCATCTGAATTGGATGGAGCATTGGCCAACATTGACAGGGAGAGTTAATTGAGCTGAAAACTACATTTGAGACCCAAACATGATTTAGCCAATCTACTTCAGAAAGGTTTTGGATCCAATTATGGCCTTCATCTCCATTTCTTTGGAAAGAACTAATGTACTGTAGCATTTCCAACAACGTATTTATTTCAAAGATGCTCACTGCAGTAGTGCAGCTGTTAAAAATGCCTCAAAACCAGCAGTAAATCTGAAGGTGACTCCTCTTAACAGACTTAGAACAAAATATCATTCATTAGTAGCAATAAATGAAATGTAGGGAGCTCAGTGCTTTGAATTAATATGGTTTGCTTCCTAAAGTATTTCACATTGACAAAGTCATTTTACAATATTTAAAACCCAATGATAAGCAATCTACTATATGAAAAATTGCATGTTGTAATTATTTACTTATTTGGGGATTACCTAGATTTTTTTTTTAATTTCCCAGAAATTTACCAAACCGATTCCACAGCCTCTAATATTACTGCTTGTTCTTTCCAACCCACCCTGTGTTCCTCTTGGCCCCCGAAATGACACCTTGGTCTCCGAGGCCTTACGTGCTGCAGACTCTTTATGCCCGCCTGTGAAAAGAGCTTTCAAAACAGGAGACAGAGCTTCTGACATATTTCATTCCTATCCCAACCCCATATCATTACATCAGGAATTACTTTGACACCAAATTCACAAATGAAACTCAGGTCATTTACAGCAATGTCACAGCTTTTCATTGTCTGTATTTCAGCAATCTGAAATTAATTTTGGCACGATACTCAGACTTCAGTTAAGGTTATTTTCCTCTTTCTTTTATCATACATGAAGAGAATTGGGCTGACTTATCCTACTTGGAACTTTCATTCTGGCTGTTCACCAGTATCTCTCTGCTTTCATTTTCCTGTTCTTCTTGTATTGGATTGACTTCTGGTCCTCTTACTTCTTTAAATCCGAACATTTTCAGTAATTGTGCCCAAAGATGTACATATTGAAATACTTACCATTTCACTACAAATTATTCATTTTACTTTTCCTCTGCATTACACTTAGGGCATTATCATTTTTTAAGTTGTGTAGATGGGCTCTGTTACTTGTAAATCTCTTTTAGGATTATCAAAGTGGTGTTACAAAAATACATTGTAAAAAGACGATGTTGGGTCTGAGAGAGCTAAGAACAAGTGCCCCAGAACAGCACCGGGGCAATTTTGCCCCCAGGGGACATTTGGCTTCGATGATCACCAGGAAAGTTGCTGCTGGCCTCTAGTGTATGTAGCCTGGGGCTTGGCTAAGGGTCCTGCAATGCCCAAAACAGCCCCCACATTGAAGGATCTGCCCAAGTGTCTGTAGTGCTGAGGTGAGAACCCCCGATCTGTAGAAATGCCTGCACAAGATATGTGCAATGGGTACAGTACCACCCAGAGCATTATTGCTTATCCTAGAATAAAATGGGGAACTGGCCAGATGCCTGCAACATTTATCCGGTCAGATAAAGACCATGTGGTGGTGGAATACTACAAGTCACTGAACAATAAACAACAGCCCTAACAATCATGAATGAGTCTCAAAAACATGTTGCATTTTTAAAAAGTCAGCTGCACTTATATGAAGTTCAAAACAAAGCAAAACAAAGATCATATCTGGTTGGATGGCTCCAAAACGCTGTGGTAAAATTCACAGCCACCGCAGTTACTTTCAACAGCTTATTTGAACCCCATTATTCTCTGTCTCCTATGTTGGGAGGGAAATTACCCATAGAAGGACAAAACATTGCCTCCTCGGGCATTTGAGGATGTTTGTTAGTGGCCACAGTGATTGGAGGAGAAGGTGGTAATGGCAATTAATGGGCGAGGTCAGGGATAATAGTTGTCTGCAAATACACAGGACAGTCTCACCCAAGGAAACCCAGCCTTTCACTGACTCTAGGCATTCAGGTGAGAAAACACCTTTCACAAAAACTAACTCAAAATGAATCTTAGACCAAAATGTAGAACACAGGGTGATAAAACCTCTAGAAGATTACATAGGAAAAAAATCTAGGTGAAGTTGGGTTTGACGATGTGTTAAGATACAACACGGAAACAATGATTCATGAAAAAAATCCGACAAGATGCATTTCATTAAAATTAAAAATTTTTGTGAAAGTAATTGTTGAGAGAATGAAAAGAGAAGCCACTGGGAGAAAATAGTTGCAAAACACATATCTGATGAAGGATTTGTATCAAAAATATACAAAGAACTCTTAAACAAAAAAATAAGAAAAGAAACAATACAATTTCAAAGTGGGTAAAAGATCTGAACAGACACCTCACCAAAGAAGATTGACAGGTAGCCAATAAGCATATGAAAAGATGCAGATTATAATATGTCATTAGAGAATTGAAAATGCAAACAAGATACCACTACCTACCTATTGGAAAAGCTAAAATTGAAAACACTGACAATACCAAATGCTGATGAGGATGTGGAGCAACAGGGATGTTCATTCATTATGTGTGGACTGCAAAATGGTACAGACACCTGGAAGGCAGTTTGAGTGTCTTACAAAACTAAACATAGTTTTACCCTATGATCCAGCAGTCATGCTACTGGATTTTCATCCAATTGAGTTGAAAAGTTATGTCCACACAAAAATTTGCATCTAAATGTTTAAGGTAGATTTATTTATGACCATCAAAAACTGAAAGCAACCAAGATGTCCTGCAATAGGTAAATGGCTAAAGGAATTGTGATAATCCATACAATGGAATGTTAATCAGTGCTAACAACAAGTAAACTACTGAGGCACGAAAAGACACAGAAGAACTTTAAATGCATATTTCTAAGGGAAATAAGTCAGTCAGAAAAGACTACATATTGCATGATTCCAACTATGTGACATTTCAGAAAGGCAAAACTATGTTGACAGTAAAAAGATCAGTAGTTGCCAGGGATTTGGGGGATACACAAAGGACTTCTATGACAGTGAAACTACTCTGTATGAAACTGTCATATGGAAACATGACATTATGCATTTGTCAAATCCCATAGAACTGTAAAACACAAAGAGTGAACTCTAATGTAAACTATTCACTTGAGTTAATAATAATATTGGTTCATCAACTGTGCTAAAGCAAGATGTTAATAATAGGGGAATCTGGGGAAGGAGGGTGAGTATATGGAACTCTGAATACTATTTGCTCAACTATTCTACAAATCTGAAATTGTACTAAAAATCTATTATTTATTTTTAAAACTAGGTTGATAATTTTCTGAGACTAGACCCTAACCCCACTTTATGTATGGACACAATGTACTATTTGTAAGGCTTGAACACACAGCATTTTCCTGTAACACAGCTACTGTCTAGGTAGAGGGACAGCTGCATTTTGTTTTGCTTGGCACGTTGCCAAGATTTGGATGCCATTTCAGAGAATCACATCACCAATAGCAAACTGTGGTCTTCGCGTGGCCGCTTTGCTACTCGCGGATATCGTGTGTGCGTTTGCATCAGTGGCATTCAGGTTTTACAAAGAGGGGCCAGCATCCAACTTCACTGCAACCGAGCATTAACATACTCAAGCACACTATTTTATTACTGAATGCTTTTCTTTATACATCCCATGGAGTTCAATTAGGATACTATATTGACATTACATTTTTTTGTATATAGGTAGGTTTTATTATATATTCATTTAATGGCAGGATGGTAACAAAATATTAAAAGGATGACTTGACAACGTCTCCTTTAAAATGAAACCCAAACTCCTTACTCAGCCATTGGCCTGTCCTAACCAGCCCAGCTGTGATAGAGGCTCTGCCCTCCTCCCACCACGCCTGCCCAAGGAAGCTATTTGTATATGTCAGAATTCTCATATCCCTCGTCTTGGTACAGGCTGGTCTCTCCTGAAATGCCGTCATCCTCTTCATTCACTGCCTAACAAATGCAGTGTCCCCAAACCTGTTCTCATGTTCTTCCTTTGACTTGTGTCATGCTATGCTCCACCTTCAGTCCCATTTACTTAATTTTCTTTAAATGACTTATTTCATAAATGAATACATTTTATATTAAAGTTATAAACATATTTATTTGAAATTAAATAATTAAATGTATTGCTTTATTACCTTAACAGGTTGGTATTTTATATTTATTTATATTTAGTTTCAATTCTAGTGTATATTTTAAATTTATATTTAATTTTAATAAATGTATATGTTTATTTATCACATTTTACATCATATTATTTTTCAAAGAAAAGTGTGTATCATTATCCTAAATAGGAAACTAACATGAATAGCCCTAAAATTAAAATAACTATAAAAATAGGAGACCCAGGAACTCCACTCCTAGGAATTTACCCTAAGAATGCAGCAGCCCAGTTTGGAAAAGACAGATGCACCCCTATGTTTATCACAGCACTATTTACAATAGCCAAGAAATGGAAGCAACCTAAGTGTCCATCAGTAGATGAATGGATAAAGAAGATGTGGTACATATACACAATGGAATATTACTCAGCCATAAGAAGAAAACAAACCCTACCATCTGCAACAACATGGATGGAGCTAGAGGGTATTATGCTCAGTGAAATAAGCCAGGTGGAGAGAGACAAGTACCAAATGATTTCACTCATATGTGGAGTATAAGAACAAAGAAAAAACTGAAGGAACAAAACAGAAGCAGATTCACAGAACCCAAGAATGGACTAACAGTTACCAAAGGGAAAGGGACTGGGGAGGATGGGTGGGAAGGGAGGGATAAGGGGAAAAAAAGGGGCATTACGATTAGCAGACATGAGGTGGGGGGAGCACGGAGAAGGCTGTACAACACAGAGAAGACAAGTAGTGATTCTACAGCATCTTACTACGCTGATGGACAGTGACTGTAATGGAGTTTGTGGGGGGGACTTGGTGATGGGGGGAGTCTAGTAAACATAATGTTGCTCATGTAATTGTAGATTAATGATACCAAAATAATAATAATAAAAAAAGAAGGAACATAAAAGTTATTAACTGCTATTAGAGAGATAGGGAAGAGAGAGAGATTTACAGGCATTAGAAATGTCACCATGGAGTGGAGACTTTCCCCTCTGATGTATTCCAAAGGCTTGAAAGCAAATTGAAAAGAGAAGAACCTTCTCTTTCAGTGTAATTTAATGCTGTCTCTTCTCCCTAAAATGACTTGTATATTATTGCAATACACATATTCACCCAGCATTTACCAGGCACGTTCTGTGGACTGGCAGTGGCGCTAGATATTTGCGACAATGAGACACCGAGCTGGACAGGCACAGTCTCCGCCCCACAGACTCACAGTCGGATGGAAAAAAAGACACAAGTAACGTGGCAGTGACCATAAAATTTCCTTACTTATGAAAACAACATGTGATTTAGAGCCTCTCACGTCTCCAGCACTTCCTATATACACGGTGATTGCAGAGAAAATAAACCCGATCGTAAATTATGAGTTAGAGTAAATTAATTTCAAAATAAAATAGCAATGGTCTATCTTTGAAATCTTTTCAAGGTTTTCACAGGGGAAAAGAAAACGAGAGATGGGTGTAATAGGTTTGACTGATGTGACCTGGGATCTCCGAAAGAAAAAAAAAAAAAAACGAAGCGGCAGCGCTGGGAGCGTCAGAGACAAGGCTGGGGAGGCGGCCCCGGCTCACACTTTCCTTGAGAGCCCGAGCTGAACCCGGCGCGGTGAGGACGCAGCTCCCCGCACCGCCACCGGGAAGCCCTCCTGGACGTCCCGGTGGGGCCCCCGCACGGCTGTGAGCCCCAAAGCCCGGCGCTCCCTCAGGCATCCGCGGGGTTCGAGCGGGTCTGTCCTCCTGTCTTCCAGAACGCCCTGGGGGCTGCGCCAGCAGGGACGCCCGGCCCTGTCCTCGGCTTCTCGAGGCACCGGCGACACACGATCTCCCCGCTTCCCCAGGCTTCGGCCCGGCTCGGGTCCGCGCTGCGCCGGGGCTCCGCGGGCACGCGGCGGGCGGAGCGGGGGACCCGCTCGGGGGCGGGGCGGGTCGCAGCTCTCGGCGGGGACCCGGGGCACCACATCGGAGTCCGCGGGCGCGCGGGAGGGGAGGGGCGACCCCTGTCCCCGCCCCGGGGGCGGAGCCGAGGTCCGAGCCTGCGGAGCCTGAGGCCCGCGGAAACCCGCCCGGGTCGCGCTTCCCGGCCCCCGCCCACCCCCTTTCGGGGAGACCCCACCCCAACCCCTCCCTCCGCCCGCCGCCCTCGAGACCCTGCCTGCAGGCCTCCGGCACTGGGGCTCCGGCGCGGGTGCAGGTGCGGCCCCACCTCCCAGCCCGGGCGGCCATGGCGCGCGGAGACGCCCCGCAGGACAGGCGAGTTGGGGGCCGGGCGGGGGCAGCGCAGACCCGCCCCGTGGGGCTCAAAGCAGACGGGATGGGGCTACAGTGCCCACCAGCCGCCTCCCTCTGCCGCCTGAGCCGGCGGGATGGAGCTTGCAGTCCGCTCCCCGGAGCCGGCGGCCTGGGCGGCGGGAGGGGAGGCCGAGGCGGTGCGTCCTCGGGGTGACCTTCCGACTGATCCCCACAGCTACCACCTGGTTGGCATCAGCTTCTTTATCCTGGGGCTGGGCACTCTCCTTCCCTGGAACTTCTTCATTACCGCCATCCCGGTGAGACTCGCGGCTGGAGTGACAGCCCCGCGGCCGCAACCACCGTCCGTCCCTGCAGCCGCCTCGGACCTGAGGCGGACCAGGCTCTTTCCCGACCGCGCCGCCTTTGACCCCCCACTGAGCCCGTTCGTCTGCCGAAGCGCGGAGCCTCGAGAGGGGAGGTGCCCGTCTCTCGGCTAGGGAAGGCCAAGCCTTCCCGGCGCCCAGATCCTTGAGGGGCAAGGCCACTAGCTCAGGGGGTCCTGTGGAACCAGCAAAGAACTACCCACCCGGCCCGTTCGTCGTTACCCCTGGGGTAGTCACTCCAAAAGTGGGTTATCCACGCCTTTGGTTTTCTCGGCGATAGCACACATCACACTGATTCATTCAGCAAACAGTGTGCCGTACTGTGGACAAGGCCTGCTCTTGGCACTGGGGGTACAGGAGGAAACGCAAGAGAGGAAGGCCCCGTCTTCGGGGCGCTTTCCTTCTCCCCAGGGAAGGCTGTGTGGGGCTTGGGCTCTCTCTGGGGCTGGATCGTCCTTACCTACAATCAGTGTAACAACTTCCCAGGTGCCACTTCAGTGTCTGGCTCCGTGCTGGGCCCTGGAGACCCAAAGATGAGTCAGCCCCTGGTCTTGAGAGCAGGGTGGGTGCCAAAGAGCTGTTATTAATGTACCATCCCAGGCTTGGAGCAGAGACCTGTGGGTCCACAGGGGAGGCAGCAATTCCTTCTGCATCATATTACAGGGGATGGGTAACTGGGGAGAAGGGTAGGTAAAGCGTTTGTGTTTGGGTTGGGGAGAGTGGGAGGAAGGGCAGAGGGCTTCCAGGTGGTGCTGGCAGCCTTGCAAAGGCACCAAGGGAGGTGGGCGCCAGTGTGTTCAGAGAAAGGGTGAGAGCCTGGGGTGTCTGGAGCTTAGTGGGATGGAACAGGAGATAGGTGCACAAGGGAGGCTGGGGCTCTGGTTCTGAAGGGCCCTTAAATGCTGTTCTAAAACCCTGGGGCTCTGCCCGGCAGGCCGTGGAAAACGTGGGCAGGGAGAAGGGGAGGCCAAGCAGAGGCATGACAGGGTGTGTGTTTCAAAGGGAATGCAGTTGGTCAGCACCTGGACCAGAGCCTGGCTCACAGCAGGTGCTCAGTATATGGTCGGGAACCTAGAAGCTGCTGTAGGGCTGGCGCCGGAACCAGGGCGCTGAGAGGAGCAGGGATCCAACCACGGAGCAAGGCCCAGGCTGGGGATTCCTCAGGCCTGGCTCTGTCCCAGACTTCAGCCCTGCATTCAGTGCACATTCACCGAGCTCCCGGTGCGTGCCAAGTGCTGGGGACAGTATGAGGATGGAGAGTCCCTAAGACATTAACCACTAACCAAGCAACCCCGAGCATCGGGGGAGGCAGAGGAGAAGGCTGGGTGCTCCTGAGGGGAGGTTGGAGGGTGACCCTGTACCCCCTCCCTCGGCATCTGGCAGTACTTCCAGGGGCGGCTGGTGGGGGCCAACAGCACTGCCACGACCCTGTGCACCAACCACACGGGCCCTGCGGATACCTTCAACTTCAACAACTGGGTGACGCTGCTGTCCCAGCTGCCCCTGCTGCTCTTCACTCTCCTCAACTCCTTCCTGTATCAGTGGTGAGAGGTCCCGCCCTGCTGAGGCAGCTCCACCGAGGCCCAGGGGAGACCTCCTGTCCTTCCTCCACGCCCCCTGCATCTCCCCCGGGGCCCTCTGTCCAGGCCCAGGCTGAACCTCTTGCCTACCTTGCCCGCCTGGCCTGGGCCCAGCCAATCCCCATTCTGCCCCCTTACAAACAGTGTCCCTGACACGGTGCGGATTCTGGGCAGCCTGCTGGTCATCCTGCTGCTGTTTGCCCTGACAGCAGCATTGGTCAAGGTGGACATGAGCCCTGGGCCTTTCTTCTCCATCACCATGGCCTCTGTCTGGTTCATCAACTGTGAGCACCACCGCTGCCCCCACTCACCTCCCCTCGCAGCGACTCCCTGGTGGAGTCAGCCCAGCCTCTTCTTTGTAACTGAAACAGCCCAATGTACCCAGGAAGGGGAGAGAGCAGCACGGCCCATACGGGTGATGAGGAGCTAGGCCCACAGGGGGAGGAAAAGTCACTTGTCCCAAGACCCTCAGTGGCCTGAGCACAGGACCCTGGCCCCTAGCCCCGCAGACCTCCGGCTACATCTCAGAAGAATGAATGGGGGGTGTCACACCAGAGTGCCCAGTCTCATGCCTGCATAACCTAGCCCAGAGTCCGTGTTCACCCTGCTGACACCTCTTCCAGGGAGCCCCTGAGGCCTGCCTGCTTGAGCAGAGGCCCCCACTCCTGCCCCTCTACAGCCTTCTGTGCAGTTCTGCAGGGCAGCCTCTTCGGACAGCTAGGCACCATGCCTTCCACCTACAGCACCTTCTTCCTCAGTGGCCAAGGACTGGCTGGGATCTTTGCTGCTCTTGCCATGCTCATGTCCATGGCCAGTGAGTGGATTTGGGTGGCTGGAGGGCAGGGGTGGCTTCTGGGATTCTGGGGAGCAGAAAGAGTATGCCAGGAGCAAGATGCCTTGGGTTCTGGATGGAACACTGGGGATTGGGTTTGGGGGTAGGGAGCAGGGTTCTTGGGTCCTGCAGAGAATGACTAGGTGAGGGTTGGGTTAACCTGGGGCCAGGAGCAGGATTCCTATGGCTACCACTGATATGTGGCAGCAAGTTGAGGTAGGAAAGGGGGGACAGGTTTGGGGTGCAGATAGAGTTGGGTTCAGATCCCAGTCCCACTATTCCCTAGCTGGGGGCCTTGGACAAACACTTCACTTGTGTCAGTGTCCCCACCTAAATGAGTCTGAGAACTCCATCTGCATATGGTAAGGAGCATGCAGTAATAACAAGCACATAGCAGGTGCTCAACACATGACAGGTATGGAAGGGGAGAGAAATGAAGGGCTGGGCTGGGGCCCTGCACAGGATCCCTGAGTTTGTCAGTGTGTGAAGCGGGAGGAGGCTGGGGGATGAAGCTGATGAGAAGTGGGATCAGAGTTGTTAGCCCTGTGGGGGCCCGCGGGCCCAGCGCCTTCCCCTCTGCAGCTGGAGTTTCTGCACAGGTGGTGTGGATGCCCAGACCTCTGCCCTGGGGTACTTCATCACGCCCTGTGTGGGCATCCTCATGTCCATCCTGTGCTACCTGAGCCTGTCCCACCTGGTGCGCCTGGTATTGGGCTCGAGGCCCCTCTTCAGAGCATCTCAGATATACCTTGAGTCTGAGGCCCCAAGAGAGGCCAGGGGAGGCGGAGGGGACCTGACTCCCAAAGGAGTCAGCCACTGGGGGACCCCAGACTCTAAGTCAACAGGGTGGGGAGAGGTCCAGATATCTCAGCCAAGCCAGGCAGGGTGAACTCTTTCCTTCTGCAGGAGTTTGCCCGCTACTACCTGGCCAAGAAACCATCGCAGGCGCAAGGGCAGGAGTTGGAGACCAAAGCTGAGCTCCTCCAGCCTGGTGAGTGGGGACCCTGCTGGGGAGGTGGAGGCCCTGAGGAGGCTAGAGCCACCTCTGCAGGAAAGCATTTCCCCTCTGTCCCCAACTAGAGCCCTCAGCCTTAGTAGCCTTGTGTGAGCACAGGCAGAAGATCATGAAGGGAAGTCAGTGGGATTAGAGTCATCCTGCTGCCCTTTGGGCCTCAGTTCCCTCCTCTATGAAATGGGGAGGCAGTAGAGCTCCGGGCATGCAAGTTCTGGATCCTGGCTTCACAACATCCAAGTGTGTGACCTTAGGCAAGTCATTTAACCCCTCTGAGCCTCAATTTCCTTGTAAAGCAGTGGCAGTGAGATAATCCACCTAAGGGGCTTAACTCTACCTGGCACGTGTATGAGCTTAATGAATAGTAGCTAAGCACATTTCTGCTGTTAATCCTCTGTGCCTGCACCCTGGGCTGCAGGAGGGCAGTTTTCTTGACTGTTGGGAACTCCCTGCATTGGGCCCGGCTGTCACAGGCATGGGTCACAGGTATGACCCTGCCCTCCCCTCTCACCCCAGATGAGAAGAACGGGATTCCCAACAGCCCCCAGAAGGTGGCCCTGACTCTGGATCTTGATACTGAGAAGGAGCCAGAGGAGCCCCAGCAGCCAAGAAAACCTTCAGTTTTCATTGTCTTCCAAAAGGTTTGGCTTGGATGTAGCCCCAGCCACCATTCCTGGGAAAGACAGAGCCACCCTTTCCAGCCCTCCTCAGAGACTCTTAGAATGGAATGGGACCTTAGAACTCACCTGTCCACCCCAAGGTGAAAGGGTCATCGTGGGTCAGAGACACAGCTGGGCTGGGGTTCAACAGGAGGCTTGGGGCTGCGTTGGGCCCCTACTGCCCCATCTGCCCACACCCCTGCCCCCGGCTTGCAGATCTGGCTGACGGCGCTGTGCCTCGTGTTGGTCTTCACGGTCACCCTGTCTGTCTTCCCCGCCATCACAGCCATGGTGACCAGCTCTGCCAGTCCTGGGAAGTGGAGTGAGTGCAGGGCAGCACAGAGGTCAGGGCAGGGGAGGACAGGGGAGAGCGGGAAGAGGGGAGGAGGGACAGGATGAGCACTCTCTCTCTCCCAGGTCAGTTCTTCAACCCCATCTGCTGCTTCCTTCTCTTCAACATCATGGACTGGCTGGGACGGAGCCTGACCTCTTACTTCCTGTGGGTGAGCACACCTGGGCTGGGGTGATCTGATGGTTTGAGGAGGCAGTTCGGGATCAGAGGGTGTGAAAGGGCCCAGAAAGGTGACTTCCCGGCAGACAGGCTGGCCCGGCAATGGAAGGCCCCTGGGGGTATGCAGGCCAGGGCTCAGACTGTGAGCTCTGAGAAAGCAGAAGCCGT
Source organism: Manis javanica (assembly GCF_040802235.1). Taxonomy (NCBI): domain Eukaryota; kingdom Metazoa; phylum Chordata; class Mammalia; order Pholidota; family Manidae; genus Manis; species Manis javanica. Next base: position 115,378,896 of record NC_133166.1, read on the forward strand.
ATCCAGTTGAGCTGTGTCCCCAGCATACAGCCCGGGGTCCAGCACCTCAGGGCTCAGACAGCTACTTGGGGGTCCCTGCACTGTGTGGGAGGCTGACAAGATTCCTTGTGTTTGGATTGATTTCAGCCAAAGTGCTGCTTCTTTAAGTGAAATCTTCCAAAGAGGCACAACAAATAAAGTAGATCAGCGAGGAGCTGCTCAGATCCAAGCCAGAATGGGGCCTGGATCCCCGCTTCCAATCCCATCCAGCAACCCCATCTGCCCCAAAGGGGTCTATGGAACCTGTTCCCAAGGGTGCTCAGAGGAATGGAGTTTGAAAACCAACGATGCCTCGAAGGCCATCTGCCGTGGAGAAAGCAGGGCTAGCAATCAGGAGGGGCAGAAGCTGGTCCCAGGCTGGCCCCTAGTTGCTTACTGGCTCATACAGGGTAGGACAGGAGAGGTGATAGATGAGTCTATCTGGGGGTCCTGAGAGCAGAGCCTTGTTCCCAGGGGCTGCCCTCACCCCAACTTCTTCCGCAGCCAGATGAGGATAGCCGGCTGCTGCCCCTGCTGGTCTGCTTGCGTGTTCTCTTTGTGCCACTCTTCATGCTGTGCCACGTGCCCGACAGGTCCCGGCTGCCCATCCTCTTCCCGCAGGACGCCTACTTCATCACTTTCATGCTGCTGTTTGCTGTTTCCAATGGCTACCTGATGTCCCTCACCATGTGCCTGGCGCCCAGGTCTCGGATGGGAGGATAGCCTGGGTGGGCTAGCTCTCCGATGGGGGACAGGCTGCAGGGCGGGCCATTCTGCCTCAGCCAGCCCAGCCCTAGCTGTCTCAGGCTCGCTGGCACCACCCTGTGGGCTCAGCCCCAGGAAGACTCGACTGGGCAGGTTCCTGCCTCGTAAGGTAACCCAGGCACTGGTTCTGGGGCCTCCTTCCCAGGCTTCAGTCCCCATCTGTGAAATAAGTGGGTTGGACTATCATTCCTTAGGGCCCAGATATTCCCCAAATTCTCAGTTGAAGGAGAGCTAAAGTTTCGATCAAAAGCAGGGTTCACGGGCTGTTTACCTAGGGACAAATGGAGTTGAGAATCTAGGGGAAGTAAATGTACCAGGGAGGACCAGTCAAGAGGCCAGGCAGTGGAATCTAGGACCCTATAGCAGTGGACCCCAGGGGCCTGAGAGAGAGCCCTGTCCAGTGCCTCATCTTGTAGAGCAGGAAGCTGAAATCCGGGCACCAGGGCTGGGTTCAGGTTGGGACCGGCATTTTCTAAGAGCCCCCATGCTTGTGTGTTTTGTGTTCCAGGCAGGTGCTGCCACATGAGAGGGAGGTGGCTGGCACCCTCATGACCTTCTTCCTGGCCCTGGGGCTGTCCTGCGGAGCCGCCCTCTCCTTCCTTTTCAAGGCGCTGCTCTGAAGTGCTCTGTCCAGGGCTCCCCTGCTGCCCTCCTCTCTGCCCACCGTGGAGCTGGGACCCAGCACAGGGAGAATGGCGAGCCAGGCTCAATCTGGGCTGCAGCCCCTTGGTCTGGGGCTGGCTGGAGGAGACGGGTGCTGCTCTCTGTCCCCGGCTGGCAGCCCCTCGGGTTGCTGCAGGGAAAAATTCACTACTGGTCATTCCCTTGCCCAGGATTGGGGCTGACTGGTGCAAGACAGGCTGTCTCGACATGCACAAGAGCTCATTGGCAAGGTGCCGACTGGGGAAGAGAGGCATGGTGCATCCTCACCATGAGGAGTGCATTTGTGAATCGCAACAAACCCACTTGCTAATCGTCGGGGATCCGAGATCACCAGTGGAGCCTTGCCAAGGGTGTGGGTGGTGTGGCCCCAGCATCAGGTTCTGAGTGGGAGTGGGCACCAGCCCAGAGCAGGAGCTCCTTCTCCCCAGGCCTCAGCAATCCCAGGGTCAAGTCTCTCAGACCCCAGGACAGAGGATGCCAGGGAAGTTGAGGGGAACAGGGAGAAAGAACAGTTGTTAGGGATCTGAGGGTGCTCAAGGGAGCCTCTGGGCCTCAAACAGTGTCTTTGTTGCCAACACCGCTGTCTCCAATCCCTAGAGCCCAGCTGGGCCTGGGCCCATGAACTGCAGGCAGCCTGCATGTGTGCACTGCACTTCAGTCTTCAAAGCTCTTCCACACTTGCTCTCTCACTGAAGCCGCGCTGAGGTCCTTGGAGAGAGCCAGGCAGGGATGGGGCTTCCCTTTGTACAGGTGAAAAAATTGAGTCCCCCAGGGAAGTGACTGGTTTTTGGCAGAGCCGGGACCCCGCTCCCTGCAGGTGCTGTTCTTGCCTGCTCCCTGCTTCTCTTCTCAAAGGGCTCAAGGCAGGAGCCCTAAGCCCTTCACCTCCTTTGCTGTTTCCCCCTCTGACCCTGCTCCTGGGTCTAATAACAACCTTCTTCATTTGTATAATGAATTCACTGAGTCTTTATTTCCAAAGTGCTATCAACCATACCAGCTTGATGAGCTGGGTAGGCTGGGGATGACTGTGCCCATCTGGCAGATGGGCAGTGATCTGTGGGTATCCCCGTGCTCGGCTCCCTCCACCACACGATGGCCAATGGGCAATGGCCTGCAAGGAGCCCTGTGCTCCAGGGCAGGGTCCCTGGCTGACCTCTCACTGCGCTGGTGTCCTCTGCCTCTCGAGGACCCCTTCTCAGGAGTGGAGCCTCAGAGAGGCAGTCAGCCAACATTCCTGGAGGAAGGGAGGCATGGAGGAAAGGCCTGCGTGACCACATACCTTTACTATCCCGCCCGGCCCAGACAAAAGTGAGGGTTTTTGTTTTTTGTTTTTTGTTTTTGCCATTATATGCTCAGCCTTTCTGCCCACTTGCCCTCCTGCCTTCTGTGAACATTCGCGAAGCAGCTATGATATACCAGGCACTGAGCCAGCATAGGGCTCCTGCTCAGAAGCCAGAGGCTATTTTGCTATCAAAGAGGAAGGGGAAGCAGATGAGCTTTGTGGCCAAAATGAAGCCACAGGGCAGATCCCAAGTGAGGATTCATTCCTTCACCACCGTTCACTGTGCCAGGCCCTGGCTCGTCTGGTGACCTTGAAACAAAGGAGGTGTGGTCCCCGCTCCTAAGGCCCTGGGAAGCAGGATGTAACTTGTGATGGGCTTGTGAGGGCCCTGTGTAAGTGTGTGACGTAAGACTCCAGGGGAAGGGCCACTGCTCCCACTGGGAAGTCAGAGCAGGCATCCCAGATGACGTGTCCACCCAGCTGGGCCTCTAGGGGTGAATATGAGTTTGCTTGGCTGAGGTGGGGGAGGGGCATCCCAGGCAGAGGTACCCGCAGGTGTGAAAAGCTGGGACATGGACTATTACGAGAATAGTGGGGACTTTTGGTGGGGTTGAGGAAGGGGGAATCCCCTAAGGTGTGAGAGCTGGGGAGCAGAGAGGATGATACTGGAGCAGTGGGTTGGGGACAAATGGTGAAGGGCCTTAGCGATGAGGCCTGAGCAGGACGTTAAGAGAGGGGAGGAGGGAGCCAGGGGAGAAGTAGCAGCTGCCTCTACGGAGGCCACTTGACTTAGTGCTTAAGTGCATGTGCCCTGATCCAGAGTCCTGGGTTCAAAATCAGATCCTTTCATTTATTCACAAGCAGGAGAATTGGGGCTTGCCTAAGTCGGGAGTCCCAGACAGAGGCAGGGGCTGGAGTACAGACTGACATTTACTAAACAGCTGTAGTCTGGGGAGTCTCTGGTGCAGACCACTAGGCCTAGCTGTTCCCTTTGACTGGGATTGGTGGTGGCCGGACCCCAGCACTTCCTGAGTCCCCTTGTCCACCTTCAGAGACTATTGTTTGTCATACCCAAAGTTCCCTCTACCTGCCCAACCCAGGCCACGGTCCCAGGGAACCCACTGGTGCTGGTCCATGGTCGTCCGGAGCAAGCCCAGGTTGGGCTGAGCAATGGAGGATGGGCCCAGAAAGAGGACCCTCACCCCTCAAGGGTCCTGCAATTCCTTCCACCCATCCTCATTCTCAGTAGACCCAGCTCAGCTCTCCCGTCACATCAGGAGAAAGCTGGCTTTGATGTTGGAAACAAATACTTGGGCTGCACCTGCCTACCTCTCTCCTAATGCCCAGTTCCCCGGCCACTGCCATTTCCCCAGCCTGGCACAGCTCTGCCAGCAGGCCCAGAGCCACCTAGAAGCAGCCAGTGTCCATCAGCAAACACACAGGGCCCCATGTGGAGAGCACTGGCTTTGAGGCAGGTTTGGAGAAGAGACGCAAACACTTGAAGGCCAGCCTCTACCTGCAAGCTGCTCACCCTTTTATGAGGAAGAGGCATCTTGGTTTGTAAATTGACTCAGGTCTCCAGTTAAAAGGCAGAGATTGTCAGAGTGGATTAAAAAGATGAATTCACATGTGCTTTCTACAAGAAATTCAGCCAAAAACACAAATCGGTTGAAAGTGAAAAAATGGAAAAAACTATTCCATGCAAACAGTAACCAAAAGACAGACGGAGTGAATACATTTATACTAACATCAGACAAATAATAATAAAAAACTCAAAAATAATTTAAGAGACAAAGAATAATGTTATACATCATATTTAAGGATGTAAATTCATGAATAAGATACAGTAATCATAAACATGTACACACCTGACAACAAAATCCTAAAATGTATGTAGCAAAATTAGATAAAATTGAAGGCAAAATAGACTCTTCTACCATAATAGTTGGATATAACAGTAACCCACTTTAAATAATGGTAGAACACATCGACAGGAGATAAGCAAGGAAATAAAAGACTTGAACACACTTTAAACAAGATTTAACAGACTTCCTTAGAACACTACACTCAACAAAGCAGGAAGTCTTTTTCTGAAGTGCACATGGAACATTCTCCAGCATAGATCATATATAAACATATTCAGCCACAAATCAAAGCTGCAGTACATGGTTGAGAACCTTATTTGTGGGTAGCAGATACAAGAAATAGATGGTATTTGTCAGGCAAACCATAAGGCATTGAATTTTGACATCACTGAACCAAGTTTACCATTATTTTTAAAGGAATTCTCATACAGATCTTATTGGGAATGCTAACTACCCATTCTAAGGAAGGACTGTTCCTCAGTTAGGATTTACTTTAGCTGGGACTGTAAATATATTTTTGCTTCTAAAACTTATTAGCAAAACTTACTTTTTTAAAATGCTCACTGTGAATATCAAAATATATTCTTAAGTGTTTTATACCTAACTGTGAACTTTTTGTCGGAAGTCTTGTTTTGTACTTGTTAAACTGAAACGTAATTTTTGGATAATGTTGAAACCTTACTTTTCATACTTGTAATAACATTTATTTAAAACAAAAATGTATACATTGCAGCAAGAGCAGTGCCGAGAGGAAATCTGTAGCTGTAAATGTCTATATTAAAAAGAAAGAAGGTCTCAAATCAATAACCTAACTTTACACCTTAAGGACCTAGAAAAAGAAAAGCAAAGTAAACCCAAAGCTATAGCAGAAGGAAGGAGATACAGGTTAGAGTGGAGACAAAATGGGGCTAGAAAAACACTAGAGAAAATCAATGAAATTGTAAGTTGGTTCTTTGAAACAATCAAAAAATTGACAAACCTTTGACTAGACTGCCTAAGAAAAAAAGAGAGAACTTAAAATTACTAAAGTCAGAAGTGAAAGAGAAGACTTTAAAATTATGAAAATCAGAAATGAAAGTAGGGCCATTACAATTGATTATGCAGAAATGAAAAGGATGGTAAGAGAATGCTGTGAATACCTGTACACCAGCAAATGAGAAACCTAGATGAAACAGACAAATTCCCGGAAACACACAAACTACCAAAACTAACTCAAGAAGAAACAGGAAATCTGAACACACCTATAACAAGTAACAGGACTGAATCAGTAATCAAAAAATTCCCGACAAACAAAAATTCCAGGACCAGATGACTTCATGGGCTAATTCTACCAATCATTTAAGGAAGAATTAATACCATTCCTTCTCAAATTCTTCCAAAAAACACAAGAGGAAGGAACACATTCTCATTCTATGCAACCAGTATTACCCCAGTGCAAAAACCAGATAAAGGCCTCACAAGAAAACAGCAGATTAATAACCCTTATAAACATAGATGCAAAAGTCCTCCATGAAATACTAGCAAATCAAACCCAGCAGCATATTCAAAGGACTATACACCATGACCAAATGGGATTTACTCCCAAATGCAAGGTGGTTCAACATGCAAAATCGATTGATGTAACGCACCACATCAATTGAATGACGGGGAAAAAAACATGATCATCTCAACTGATGCAGAAAAAAACATGAGACAAAAGCCAACACCCTTTCAAGATAAATAATAGATAGGAACTTCCTCAATCTGATAATGGGTATTTATGAAAAATCCACAATTAATGTCATATTCAATGGTGAAGGACTGAAATCCTGCCCCCCTAAGATTGGGAAAAAGACAAGGATGCCTGCTTTCACCATTTTACCTATTCCACTGTGTAACAGAAGTTCCATCCAGAGCAATTTGGCAAGAAAGAGAAATAAAAAGATTATAAATTGGAAAGGGAGAAGTAAAACTATCTGTGATTACAGATGATATAGTATACACATAGAAAATACTAAAGAATTCACACACACACTTTTAGAGCTAACAAATGAGTTCAGCAACGTTGCAGGATTCAAGATCAACATGCAAAATTCAGTTGCATTTCTGTACACATGATTCTGACACCAGGTCTGATATGTGGGTTTTTTCCCCCACACCCAGCAATTTGCTGACACCATCTGAATGTCCTACAACGCAACTCAGTTCTGACATTGTTTACCTGGACAAAGCACCAGATCGCACAGGTTACAGGCGCAGCGTCACAAGACTGCGCCCACTTCAGGTGCCAATCCAAGTCTAGGTTGTTATCTTTGCTTCTGACCAACTGGCTATAAGGTAAATCAAAGATTCCAGAAAGTCCAGCCTTGGTTACTGGATTTCAGTTTTATTATAAATAAATAAATATATATATATATATATTTATATTATATATTAATATATATAATTATTATATATATTATATATTTTAATTATTTATAATTAATATATTATATATATAATTAATTATATATAATAAATATATATAATTAAAATATAAATAATAATAAATATATATATATAAATATATATAAATTATATATATAAATAAAATTTATATATATAAATATAAATAAATTATTATAAATTATTATAAATAAAACTGGATTTCAGTTTTATTATAAAAGGTATATTTCAGGAACAACCAGATGGAAGCCACACATAGGGAAAGGTATGTGGGAAGCAGACCCCTTGTTAATGGTTTGTAACTTTGGCCTTTGAATCTCTCATGCCCCTCTCCATCTCAGCCAGTCCCTCTCCCCAGCCAGGCCTCTCTGCCCACAACAGCAGGCTTCAGATGTTTTTCTGGGCCTTCCATGTAGCCCTCCTTGATCTTGACACCGGACCAAGGTCAAGTCACTACCTTTCAGTCTCCCCTTAAACTAGGGCCCTGCGTCACTTCGGAAGCTTCTCATCTACTAATTCACAAATGTGTACTGGTGTCTGCTAGGTGGCTAACATTTAGTGGGAAAGGGGGTATTGCAGGCACATGCCTAGGCAAATCTTCAATCAAGATGGTGAATAGGTATTGTGTGAACACTGCAGATGAAACTCAGATGTTCAAAGGCCCGAGCAGGCAGGGAAAGTGCAGGATTGAGACTTCCCCAAAGAGAAGACTGTTCGCAGAATGGGAGCCTCTCTTATGCTCTGGCCCATTGTCACCCTGTGGGAATTCAGGCCTGAATTGCCAGATCTCCCAGAATTTAAAACAGAATTTGGAAATGTGGATTTTATGTGAAATATGATTCATGAACATTAGCAGCTAATGTGATTTAAATTGTCATTTTTAAACACTGAGCAGGTCAAAGAAAACCCACATGGTACCAACTCTGGCTTTTGAGCTTCCAGTTTGCAAGGTTTGTGCTGCAAGGATCTGTACATACCTCTGTCCACTTTCCTGGCCCAGGTCACCAGTGAAAACCTTCCAGGACAGCACCTGTGTCTCCTGCAAGGACCCCATCCCGGGTGCCGAGCAAGCTCCTGGTGCAGACCTGGTGCTTAGTAGGTGACACTGCTGCAGCTGAAGAATCTAGGTCTCCTGGTTACTCTCCGACCCAACAAGCTTGGCTCCCTACTGAATGTGGGGTAGCAGGCAGACACCTTAACCCACCATTTGAGGCCCTCCCCAGTCTATCCCAAAGCATCATCCCAAGATTCAGAGTACTCAAATATTATTGCATATTATTGATAGATTTGTTGAAGTGCCTGCCTTTCCCCACTGCCTCTTCTCTTCTAAATGGATCATTTCACAAACACTTATGAAGCGTTTCTGTGTACTTTGGCTGGTGTTAGAATATTCAAGGCCTTCTCGTGTGTGTGTGTGTGTGTGTGTGTGTGTGTGTGTGTGTGTGTGTGTGTGAGAAGTGCTGGGGGGAGGGAAGAAGGGATTCAGTGGGCTGAATAGTGTAATAATCTAAATGACTAACACCCCACCCAAGGTTCACTACTTCAGACAGGAAAGGTGGCCCCTCCAAGTGGGCTTCTTTAATTCCTGTAAACAGTATGCTGGCCCCCAATTTAGCACTGGCCATAATTCCAGTTCTGGTATTCGAGATGTCACCGACCCAAAGACCCCCTCTTCATCGGCAGAAAGAAACATAGACCTCTGGCGTGCACCCAGAAGGTTCAGATACCTGGGGTATGAAGCAGCAGGAGATGCACAGAGAACAAGGTGGAGAGAGGCCCACACTGGGGCCAATTGCGTTTTGGCCCCCAGTCAGTTCTCTTCAACCTGAAGGTCCAGGTAGTTGGGATGTGGAAAACGAAGAACCATTTTCTGTATAAAACACTCAGCACCGACGAGGATGGGATTCGAACCCACGCGTGCAAAGCACAATGGATTAGCAGTCCATCGCCTTAACCACTCGGCCACCTCGTCCTACAGAAGCACGATTTACTGCACTCTATTATCGCCTCCGCACTTTTCATGTTCCTTATTTCTATTCTTGAGTGCGAACTTCGCTGGACTTGGAGGGAGAAGCCATGAAAAGAAAGGGGCTTTTTGCGTTCCTTTCCGCTCGCCGCAGCCGGGAACTCGCGCCGCCCTTCACCAAGCTGCAGCCGAGTTAGGCCACGGCTCCTCCTCCCTTAGTAGGGGACGAGCGCGCCGGGTTTCAGGACGCGCTTGGTCCAGGGGTCGGGCACTGAGTGGGGACGGGGTACGCGTCCCTGGGAACCCGGCAGGCGCGGCGGCGCGGCGGCGCGGCGGCGGGCAGTTTCAGCGTTTGCAAATGCGCGGCGCCGGCGGAGAGTGCAGTAGCTCCTCCTGGCGCGCAGGGGGCGAGCTGGCGCGCCCTGAGGCCGGCGCGGGCGGGCGGGGCTGCTCGGGGCCTCGGCTCGGCTCGGCTCTCTTCGGGTGCGCTCGGCAGGCTGCGGTAAATCCGGGCTTGAAGCGATCGGCGGAGGCTGCGGCCCGGTGGTCCCTGCTGCGCGCCCCGAGCCCCGAGAGCCATGCAGATGTCCTACGCCATCCGGTGCGCCTTCTACCAGCTTCTGCTGGCTGCGTTGATGCTGGTGGCGATGTTGCAGCTGCTCTACCTGTCGCTGCTCTCCGGGCTGCATGGGCAGGAGGAGCAAGACCAGTATTTTGAGTTCTTCCCGCCGTCCCCGCGGTCCGTGGACCAGGTCAAGGCGCAGCTTCGCACCGCGTTGGCCTCCGGAGGCGTCCTGGACGCCAGCGGCGACTACCGCGTCTATAGGGGCCTACTGAAGACCACCATGGACCCCAACGATGTGATACTAGCCACGCACGCCAGTGTGGACAACCTGCTGCACCTGTCGGGCCTGTTGGAACGCTGGGAGGGCCCGCTATCGGTGTCGGTGTTCGCAGCCTCTAAGGAGGAGGCGCAGCTAGCCACCGTGCTGACCTACGCGCTGAGCAGCCACTGCCCCGATATGCGCGCCAGGGTCTCCATGCACCTCGTGTGCCCCTCGCGCTACGAGGCCGCCGTGCCCGACCCGCGGGAGCCGGGGGAGTTCGCCCTGCTGCGGTCCTGCCAAGAAGTCTTTGACAAACTAGCCCGGGTGGCCCAGCCTGGGATCAATTACGCCCTGGGTACCAATGTCTCCTACCCCAATAACTTACTGCGGAATCTGGCTCGTGAGGGGGCCAACTATGCCCTGGTAATTGACGTGGACATGGTGCCCAGCGAGGGGCTGTGGAGAGGACTTCGGGAAATGCTGGATCAGAGCAAGCAGTGGGCGGGCACAGCGCTCGTGGTGCCTGCCTTCGAGATCCGCCGAGCCCGCCGCATGCCCACGAACAAGAATGAGCTGTTGCAGCTCTACCAGGTGGGCGAGGTGCGGCCCTTCTATTATGGGCTGTGCACGCCCTGCCAGGCGCCCACCAACTACTCCCGCTGGGTCAATCTGCCAGAAGAGACCTTGCTGAGGCCTGCCTATGTGGTGCCCTGGCAGGACCCCTGGGAGCCATTCTACATCGCTGGAGGCAAGGTGCCCACCTTCGACGAGCGCTTTCGGCAGTACGGCTTCAATCGCATCAGCCAGGTGCCCATAAGGGAGAGGGCAGGGGAAATGGGGCAGGAGGGGTGGTGGGGTCAAGGAGCTATGAGTGGCTCTAGATGGAAAAGAGCAATGAGACAGGAGGAATTATAGCTCAGGAGTTGGTTGGATGGTGTGGAAGATCCAAGATGCCTCCAGAGGAATGGGGATGCTGGAGTGCAGCTTTAGGGAGGTCAGTCTTGGCCCTAGGAATGTCATCAAACTTTGCTGACCTCTCTCTCCCCCCTACAGGCCTGTGAGCTGCACGTGGCAGGATTTGATTTCGAGGTGCTGAATGAAGGTTTTCTGGTTCATAAGGGCTTCAAAGAAGCCTTGAAGTTCCATCCCCAAAAGGAGGCTGAAAATCAGCACAATAAGATCCTTTACCGCCAGTTCAAGCAGGAGTTGAAGGCCAAGTACCCCGACTCTCCCCGTCACTGCTGAGCCCTTTCTTCCCCAGTCTGAGAGTCTCATCCCCCTCTCCCCTTAGGCCGCCCCTCAGGCCTGACGGGGGTAAGAAATGTCACTCCACTTTACAGTGGTAGCTGTGGTGTTGGAACCCTGGACTTGAATATGGGGTGCTGGGATCAAGTCCTAGCTTTACCACTAACTAGCTGTGTGGCCTTGAGCAAATCCTGTTCCCTCTCTGAGCCTCAGTTACCCCGTCTGTAAAAAGGGAGGTGAGAATACCTACCTCACAGCACTGTTGGGAGGCTCAGGTGAGATGCTATATGTGAAAACATTCTGTGAGCTTCGTACAAATGTGAAGTATTAATATTATTACAGTATTATCGTTGTTATTATTGTTATTATTATTAACAATCTTGGGTGGGTGGGCAGTAGGCGAGCAGAAAGTATGAATGGGACAGAACTGAGCAGTCCGGGTACTTAACAAAATGACTTTGGGAAAGGAAGTCAGATGAAGGCATTGAATTTAGTTTTTACCTGTAGGCAGAAGCCTAAACTTGCTGGTTCTCCCAGGCCTCCGCCCTCGGGAGCTCTGAAGAAAGGAACGTCTGCAGGTTCTGTGCGTGAACCTGTACGTGATAGTCCGAGATCTGTACCCTATAGTAGCCGTTCTGGGTTTTTTGCCTACCGATGCCAATATGTAAATAAATGAGTGTTCACACCTACAGCTGGCTCCATTACTCTTCTGAACCGAATGGTTGGGGCGGGGCGGTCGCGGGTTTTACCCTTTAACGCCGGAGAGGTGGCTGCGGACTGAGAGGAGCCGGGTTTAATGCAAAGAAACCACTAGGGCCTTTCTCCCCAGGAGAGGTCCAGTGTGAATGTCCGCCGGTTGCTCTGGAGACCGGCCTGCGGTATCCCAGCAAGCTTGGTCCCCAGCTACCCAATTGCGAGCCCCGCGACGAGCGCCTACTGATGACGCATGCGGAAGCGCGGCGGCGGTCCCGCCTCCCGGGGAAGAGGGACCGCCGCCGCGCTTCTAGGAGCTCAGCATCCGCGGCTACTTCTCGACGGTGTCGACGTGAGGCTGCAGGCCTCACTCCTCGCGGTGCGTAACGCCACCCCTGGCGTCTGGTTCAGCCTCCCCGGCCAGTCGGTCGGAACCGGAGACCTAACCTGCTGGACGCGTACTGGGCCGCGGGGTCCAAACTGGCCGCGGAAGAGCCAGTGATTCCCCCGCCCGCGCCGGGGCAGACGTGGATAGAGCGGGGTGGGAGGCCCCTGGCGCGCCGTGGAGGGGCTCGGTTGGCTTCCTCATCGGTGGGGACGAATCTGCCTTCCGTAAAAGCCTGCCTCTAAGATGCTGTTCTTGAAAAGATAAATATATGGGCGCTGCGTCTTATGGTTTGCTTTCCGACGCTTACCTCTTTCAGTCTTTACAGCGCTCACTTGTAAATGCAGTGGTTGTACTCTTTTTGCAGCCGGGCAGGGAGGAGAGGTTGTGATTTAGATTAGCTCACTCAGTAGAATCAGACACAGCTGGAGAGACTCTCCCTCCACCACCGCACCCCCACCCTTTCTGGTCTCACAAGGTAGGACTTTTATTGCGCCTTACAAAGTAAATGTATTTAACAATGAAGAGGAATCGCAAAATTTGGTAACTGCAGGAAATGAATTTTGAGAATGGGAAAGACAATGCTGATTTGGAGAACCAAGGTTTTTGGGTCAGGCTCAGGTCATTTGTGAAATCACTGAGGAATGTGACTATCTTCTTGGCCAGTTATTTTACAGAATTCGAATTGGTGTCAGAACAGAACACTTCGGGCTTGCTACTACTCCGGGGTCCTGGAGCTACCAAGAAGTTAAAGTCAATCCCTGCCCTGCTAAATTTTGTTTTGTTTAATTTGTATTGGCAAATCCTCCAGGCATTGGGTCTGTACTGTGCTAGGTAAGTGAGGTGCATATGCAGCCCTGCCCTACAGTCTGACTCTTTGGAGAGCCAGACATGAGAATAGGCAAATCAAGAGGAGATTTAAGCAAATGGGGCTTCTTAGAGGGAATGGTGTCCACACCAATCTAAAGGACACAAGATAGTGTCCAGAGAAGTTGGAAGATCACACTGAAATGGAAAGCCTCAGTAGGCAGAAATTATCTGAGAGGAACTGTTCAGTTTTCCTCTTAGGTGACCTCGTGGCAGCATTTGGAACTGTCACCACTCCTTCCTTTCTCTGTCCCCATGACTAAGTTTTTCCCTCCTTCACCTCTTTTTCCTTCTAGTTTCCTGCTATCTTCCTTCTCCTTTGAAGGGGTCTCATCATCTTCCCCTGTGGTGACCCTGGAATTTCCATCCTAGACCCCTTCTCACTCTGTGCTCTGCCTTACTAGTTGCACCTCTCCCAAGGGCTGGAAAACTGACTATATGCCAATGACGAGACCTCTGCAGTCCAGATTTTTCTCTGAGGTTTAGACCCATCTGCTCCAGCCCTGCCCCTTCTCTAATTTGGGGGTCTTTGCACATGCTAGTCACTTTACTTGGAATGTTCCCTCCCCAAGCCAGCTCAGCTTGTGCGTCTGGGCCTTCCTCCTCTGCAAGCCCTCCCTGCCTCTACAAGCTCCAGGTCCCACTTAGAAGCCTATCCCATATGCCCCCAATCTTAGTACTTCTCACACCGCAATAATGGTCTACTGTAGCTTTACAAGTTCCTCTCTCTCCCAGGAACTTGTAAACTCCGTGAGGTTCAAGTTGTGTCTCTTGGTCACAGCAGTCTCTGATGAGACCTAGCCTATGTTAGATTTTCAATAAATATTAGATGGGTGAATGAACAGAACACTTAACAGTGATCAGAGTTGCTGAGAAGTCAGCTGAGATCAGCACTGAAAACTATTGGTGTTAGATTGTCATTAGTAACCACAGAATTAGTTTCAGCAGAGTGGTGATGCAGAAACGGAAGTGAAACAGTGGGAAGTGGAAGCGGGAAGAGCAGGTGTGCGGAAGGCCTGGAGCAGTGTAGCTGTGAGCCGGAGTGCGGCATGGTTTTGTGCTCCTGTCTTTTGTAAATGGAAGAAATACCTGAGCATGGCTAAAGTTTCATGGGAAGGATTCTGATGGCATGAGGTCCCAGAGGAAGCAGGAGATGGGATCTGGCCAGTGCACGTGAGAAGGCAGGATTGTAGAGTGCTCAGGAAGAGAAGTGGAGGGCCCTATAGGCAGAAGGACAACACGAGGCGGGGAGGGGGGCGGGAGGAAGTGCATGCATTTCAGAATTGGCCATTAGATGGTAGGGTGAGGAAGCTGGACCGGTTCAAGTCCAGTCTTGTGCAGGGCCTTGAAAGCCCCAGTCAGAAGTTTGGGCCTAGTCCCGTAGGCATTGGGGAAACCAGCATTGGCCTTTCCCACCTTCTGGCCAGTATTTCCAGGATTGGCATCACCAGCAGGGTCTACAGCATAAGCATGACCATGGTTCCCGGGCTTCTGGGAGGTGTGGCTAGTCCAGTCACTTGCCCTGCCTGCCCAGTCTGTGGTCAGGCTTGGTCTGACTCCCTGTGTGGCCATTTTCCTACTTGGAGGTGTGGGCGGTAGCGAGTGATGGCTCCCCTCCTCCCAGAGCCCAGATGCCCGTCCAGCCTCCAAGCAAAGACACGGAAGAGATGGAAGCAGAAGGTGATTCGGCTGCGGAGATGAATGGGGAGGAGGAAGACAGTGAGGAGGAGCGGAGCGGCAGCCAGACCGAGTCAGAGGAGGAGAGCTCCGGTGAGCCCCCCGCACATGCCCGCCGGCCTGCCGCCCCCCGCCGGCCCTCACTGGCCTCTTGTTCCAGAGATGGATGACGAGGACTACGAGCGGCGCCGCAGTGAGTGTGTCAGTGAGATGCTGGACCTGGAGAAGCAGTTCTCAGAGCTGAAGGAGAAGTGAGCAGGGGACGCCTTGGCGGGTCTGGAGGCAGCGGCTCTGTGCTGGGCGCGGGGCTGGGGCTCAGGGCCTGCTGCGGGGAGGGGACCCAGCGCCTTGTGACGGATGCGCCCTTGGGTGCGGGTGCACGGCTGCCTTTTACCCCGCAGGTTGTTTAGGGAACGACTGAGCCAGCTGCGGGTGCGTCTGGAGGAAGTGGGAGCCGAGAGAGCCCCCGAGTACACAGAGCCTCTGGGGGGGCTGCAGCGGAGCCTCAAGATCCGCATTCAGGTGGCAGGTCTGTGGACTGTCCTGTGCCCTGGGGCAGCCCCAGCCCTCCTCCCTGTTCCCCTGCCAGAGCCCGCAGCTCCCTGTCCCCTACCCCTGTCATGCCAGCCCTGCCCCCCCTGTGCTCCTGGGCCCCCTCTTTGGGCACCAGGGTTCCTGGCCAGGCAGAACCTCCCGTCTGCCTCCCTCCACAGGGATCTACAAAGGCTTCTGTCTGGATGTGATTAGGAATAAGTACGAGTGTGAACTGCAGGGAGCCAGACAGCACCTGGAGGTGAGTGACCGGAAGGGGGCCTGAGACGGCCTCCCCAGTCCCCCCTGCTGAACTGTCCTACCTCCTAGAGCGAGAAGCTGCTGCTCTATGACGCGCTGCAGGGGGAGCTCCAGGAGCGGGTCCAGAGGCTGCAGGAGGACCGCCAGAGCCTGGACATTAGCTCCGGTGAGGCTGCCCCTGGCCTGGTCCGATTGATGCCCACCCTTGTGTGGGCCCCCACTTCCCTGCTGCATGAGGGGACAATAGAGGACCTGCTTCATGGGGTCACTGTGGGGACTGAATGACACCAGGCATGGAAAGGGTCTAGCCTGGTACCTTACACACAGTTGGGGCTCAGGAAGGGGGGCCCCCTACCCTCTTTCCAGAACAGAAGGTGTCATTCTGACATGCTCACACATAACAGTAGCCACAGGCCCCTGCATGTCCCCAGCACCTACGTCCACACAGGGCCCTGAGGAGGCAGGAATTCTATTGCGTACTGTCCACTAAACAAAGAAACAGAGGCTCACGAAAGCGCGGTAACCTCTGCGCCGGGGTTGCACAGCTGAGCAATGGGACCTGAACTCAGCTTCCAACTCCCCCAAGGCCAGATTCTCTCCACTGACCTGGGAGGTAGTGGGGAAGGGCTGGCTTGGTGCAATTAAGGGACACAGGCTACCGGGACGGGGGTGTCCTGGGAGGGCCAGCACCCTGGTCCTGACTCTGGGTCTGAGCCACAGAGTGGTGGGACGACAGACTGCACGCCAACGGCAGCTCAAAAACCTGGGACTCCCTGCCGCCCAGCAAGAGGAGGAAGGCGCCTCTCGTCTCTGGTATCCTTCCACCGCAGGCGGCCTGAGCTGGGCAGGACGCCAGGGCCGGTTCCAGACCTGGGGAGAGGGAGAGGCACGGAAGCCAGAGTCAGGCTAGACACACTGATGGTCGTTTGGCACCGTGTGGCCATGTGCAGGCGGATCCAGCTGTCAGGAGTTCTGTGAGGTCCTGGGTCCCTCCCAGGCTCCGTGGGCCACAGGAAAGGGGAGATGTCTGTTTGGCGACTCCCCCCATAACTTCCTGAGTGAAAACTCCTTTGCGGCCTGCCTTTCTTTGCCATGATGTTCGCAGGCAGGTTTCAGGCTTCCCCCCTTCCTCTGGGAGTACCTTTCTGCCTGTCTGAGCCTGTTCAGTGCTCCTCTCGGGTGTTTCCTCCTCTATGAAGCCCCTCCTGGCTTCCCCTAGTAGCTATGGCTTGCTTCTCCTTAGCACCCCTGTGGCCTGAACCGGGGCACCCTCATCCCATGTGGGGGTAGTTGCTCTGCCCCACCTTGAGCATGAGCCCCTTCCATCCATGTCCTGCTGTACCTTCATCCCTCCTGGCACAGCCCAGTGCAGAGCTGAATTCAATTTATGTGCCCTCCCCATCCCCCAGTGTTCCTGCAGTGATCCTTCCTCAGGGCATTGGTGGCCCAGAGACAAGAGTCAGGTTTGAGCAGGGAGGGGGTAATCTGGACTGCAAGGGCCTGAGGGCTGCACGGAAGGTGCATCTGGGACAGAGCACCTGAGAGCAGGGTGCGTGGTGCCCACAGGGGACTGTGGGACCAAAGAGGGGGTCTTTTCGGGCTGGAAGACAGAGTCTGTGTGTAGATGGGGAAAGGAGCCAGATGACGGCACAGGAAAGAAGGAGCAATGCCCCTAAGTGGATGGGGTGGGTCTTGGCCTGCTGACCTTGAGACTGGAGAGAGGAGGGGAGGTAGGAGGAGCCCCTGCTCTAACCCAGGCTCTCAGCCCCCTCCTGACTGCCCTGGGCACCACCTCTCCCGAGTGTCTGAGCCCCCAGATCGAGGCCCATCACCTGCCGCCTCCGCTGGGCTTCCTGCTTCCTTGACCGCTGGCGCAGGCCCGTACATCGTGTATATGCTGCAGGAGATCGACATCCTCGAGGACTGGACGGCTATCAAAAAGGTGGGTCTGGTGCTGCCCGCCTCATCTTGGGTACGGCTGGCAGTGCAGGCCCCCCCCATGCCCAGATACCAGCTTTGGTCTCTTGACAACTCTCCACACACGGTTTTCCTGAGGACCTGGGGAGCTCCTGCCAACCCTTGGCAACTGTGCCCCCAGCCCAGGTGCCCTGGCATCACGGTCAGCTCACAAGCTGCCTTTGGCCCGAGGCTGTGTCAGCCCCTTGTTCTGGGCAGGTTTGATGGGTCAGGAGAAAGGGAGGGAGGCTAGGGCACAAAAGCTGGGCTGGCTGGGCTGACAAGAGGCCCCATCAGAGCTTTGCCTAGAAAGGGTCTTCTGCCCCCCTTCCTGCTTGGTAAGCACTGTCCCAGCGAGGCTGGTGTGGAGGGGGCACTTGCCAGGCTGGAGGCCAGCTCTCAGGGGCGCTTTTCTCTCCCCGTCCAGGCTAGGGCAGCTGTGTCCCCTCAGAAGAGAAAATCAGATGGTAAGAACTGCAGGGGTTGTTCACCTCACTCCCCCTCACCTAACCTAGCCTCCGAGCCCGAGAGGCAGCGGCCATGTCAGGTCACTGGCCCAGGGGAGCCGGGACAGTCTGGGTGTGAGGGCATGTGGGAGTCCGGGGAACAGGAGCCAGGGTGCGGGTGGGGAGGCTCCAGGACTGCAGGGCTCGGTGTGGAGCCCTGCAGCAGGATGGATCAGGAGGGCTGCGGAGCTGCCCTGCGCCCACCTGGCCTCACCTGCCTTGGGCCAGACCGAGGCCACTCCTTTCAGTCCCCATATAAAGTGACTGCCTGCCTCTTGGTCCAGCTTCCTCTTACCTGCGGTGACTTTTCCTTTCCCACACACCCCCAGGACCATGACCCGCTGTTCGCAGCCCTGGGGCCCCTTGGAACAGCCAGCACCAAACCCAGGATTTGCATTTTCCTGCAGCAGAAGGGCAGACGGACAAGCCCCTCGGGGGCTGCCTGGCTAGCTCCAGGGTGCTGCTGCTGGGCCTTCCCCTCCAGCCATCACTCATCTGGGCTCCTCTGCCTCTCAAGGGCCTGCACAGCTGGGCCTGGAGTTGCCCCAGCAGGCCAGACTGTCTCCTCGGTCCCCCACCAGCCCCCCAACTTCCCCTGAGAAGGTCAGCCTCCTCAGTGCCCTCCCTGGCGAAGAAGATGTGCCCCTTCTTAAGCCAAAGCAATGTCCTTCCTGCCGACCTTGGACCTGGCTCCCCAGTCACTGAGCCAGTCAGCTGAGCTTCTTGGGAACTCTGAGCCAGAAATTATATTTTGGGGGCCCTGTCCTGGCTGTTGCTGACGGTGAGAAGGCAGGATCCCCAGGTCTTCTCAAAGCAGTTCTTAGGGACTGCCTCCCAGATTGTGGGGACTCGAATTAAAAACTTTCCTGAGACCCTGGCGTGATCTGCACGTGTCTGATTTATTTTGCAAGGGAATCAGGGTTCCCATGTGGAGTACCTGAGACAGGCAGTGTATTCTGGGGTCCCTAGTACCTTCTTTCACGGCCCAGCAGGAACCTACACACTCTGACTTGGGGTACAGACTGGGGAAGGGGCGCTTTCCCACCTCTGGTGGGAGGCTGGGCCCTGGACTCCCCAGCGCTGGTGAGCAAAGTCTGAAGCAACATGTGGCACAGGCAGAACCCAAGGCCCTGGGTGGAGATGGGGGCTGGGTGCTTGGTGCCTGGAGACTGGGCTTGTCTGCACCTGCCCCAGTTGCTTGGCAGATTGGCAAGGCAGGCTGGCAGGCCTGCGCGCGTAGGAGGCGGGAGGCAGCAGCACCATGTGCCAACGACCTCACAGCCAGACTCCCCCTGTTCAGCGCTGAGTGTTAGAACCACCCCCAGAACCTCAGTTAAGCAAAAGGGTTAGTTACTATGGAGACATGGCATCCTCTCTCCATGGCAACCTGAAATCCCAAAACCCAAGTTAGGCTCAGGAATGAGTCATCTGTGACCAGTAGGGGGTGCTTTCGCACAAGGCTGACCCTAAGGCCATGGACAGATGAGCAACTGACCACAGACCGAAAGGTGTCCCAAGGGTGAGTCTTGGGCCTGTGGGGAGTGAGAGTGGCCCTGTTTAACCCCTTTTCACCCACCTGTGTGGTTTGGGGAGGCTGGCAAGGCCTTGGGAAGCGCTGTGGAGGCGGCAGCCACACAGCTGGGGCCCCTCGGAGTGACGCTTGCACGGAGGAGATCCATGTGCCCCCAGAGGCTCGGCCCAGAACAGAGAAGCAGCAGACACTGCCCAGGCCGAGTGGACACACAAGAGTTAACTGGCGGGGTGTGACAGGGCGAAACGCCCTCAGGAAGTGTTACTCACCGCTGGGAATGTGAGCGCTCTCGCCTTGGGGGCTGGATTCTCTTCCTGAGTCCTGGGAGGAACCGAAGGAGCTCCCAGGCATGGAAACCCCTGGGGACCCAAAAGCAGACCTTCTTGGAGCCCCCAGCCCATCCGACTTCTCGCCTGGGCACCCGGAGAGAGAAAAGTTAGTGAAGTTGGAAGGGCAGTCTGGTGGGGCAGGGAGGGCTGGCAGAGCAGTCTGTCTGCAAAGAGGAGAGGGAGAGCGTTGGGCAAGGGTCCTGCCCCTGGCTCCCTGCTCAGGTCTTGTGTTCGTACCCAGGCCAGCCCAGGACCCACTGTATGACGTGCCCGGCGCCGGCGGAGGGCAGGCGGGAGGGCCCCAGCGGCCCGGGCGCACAGTGAGCCTGCGGGAGCGCCTACTGCTCACGCGGCCCGTGTGGCTGCAGCTGCGAGCCAGTGCCGCAGCGGCACTGCACGTGCTGAGGACCGAGCCCCCGGGGGTGAGTCCTGCCCGCACCCCGGAGACTGGCCAGTGGACGGTGGGAGGGAGAGGGACTAGACACGGAGGCCCTGAGCCTCCAACCGCTGTCCACTCACAGACATTCCTGGTGCGGAAATCGAACACGCGCCAGTGCCAAGCCCTGTGCATGCGCCTGCCCGAGGCTAGTGGCCCATCCTTTGTCTCCAGCCACTACATCCAGGAGAGCCCAGTGGGTGAGAGGGGCTGGCTGGGCGGGGAGGGACTGGCAGCACTCCGGGTGGGGCGCAGGGAGGTTCCCCAGAGAACAACCTCACTTCCCATCTCAGGCGTCTACCTGGAAGGCTCGGAGCTTGTGTTCCCAGACCTGGTCCAGCTCATCTGCGCCTACTGCCATGCCCGGTGAGCCTAGCCACAGGGTGCCCCCTGTCCGGGAGGCCCTGCTCCCTGGGACACCCTGTCCTCCCGCTGCCACAGGTCTCTCAGCCTTCCACAGTGCTGAGCAACCCTCACTCCTGACTTTCTGCTCTTCTCTGGCCTTAGGGACATCCTTCTTCTCCCCCTCCAGCTCCCCAGAGCTATCTGCCAGGCAGCCACCCACAAGGAGTTGGAAGCCATCTCCCATCTGGGCATTGGTAAGGGTTCCTCAGCTACCCATTGCACAGAAGGACAAGCTGAGGCCGAGGGACAGGAAAGGCAGTGGGCACACAGCCTGAGCCTGCACCTTTCCCTCATTTGGGCACCTTCCCAGTTGGTTTCTCTTTCCTAGAGTTCTGGAGCTCCTCCCTCAACACCAAGACTCAGATGGGTCCATCCGAAGGCCCGCTGCTTCCCCGGCTGAAGCCCCGTTCCCCACAAGAGCTGGACCAGGGCACCGGAGCCGCCCTGTGCTTCTTCAACCCCCTGTTCCCAGGGGACCTGGGCCCCACCAGACGGGAGAAATTCAAGAGGAGCTTCAAAGTGCGTGTGTCCATGGAGACCTCCAGCCCCCTATCTCCCCCGGCTGTGCCACCTCCCCCAGTGCCTGTGCTGCCAGGGGCAGCCCCCAACCAGACGGAAAGGTTGCCGCCTCACCAGCTGCTGCGGAGGGAGAGCTCGGTGGGGTACCGTGTGCCAGGGGGTGCTGGCCCCAGCCTCCTACCCCTGCCCTCCCTCCAGGAGGTGGACTGCGGCTCCCCCAGCAGCTCGGAGGAGGAGGGGGTGCCGGAGCCCCCAAGGAGCCCAACAACCTCCCCCTGCCTGGCCCACCAGCGGCCCCTGCTTAGGTCCATGAGCGCTGCCTTCTGCTCCCTGCTGGCGCCTGAGCGGCACGTGACCCGGGCAGCCATGGTGCTGATGCAGGACCGACACACGGACGTTGGCCAGCTGGTGCAGGACCTACTGACCCAGGTGCGAGCCGGTCCTGAGCCTCAGGAGCTGCAGGGCATCCGAGAGGTGCTGAGCCAGGCCCGGGCCATGCTGAGTGCAGAGCTGGGCTCTGAGAAGTCGCTACCGCCCGACAGACTGGGTGAGACTCCAACCCAGGCCTCTGCTGGCTCAGCCCTGTCTCCACACTTCTGGCTGTTCCCCAAGCCATGCTCTTCTGCCCTGCGCAGTGCCGGCCCATCTCTGAGTGTGTTTTGCTGCTTCACAAACCCACCTGGTCCAACCACCAGTCAAGTGAATTCCATGCCCTGCCTCTCCCCGATGCCTGCCGTCTCACCAAGATCCCCCCTCCTTTTCATCCCTCCCTTTCCCTGGGTGTGCCCCCTCTCCCTGAAACTCTGCCCCCGACCCCTGCACTGGTTGCTCTGACCCAGCCTGCCTGTCCTCCACAGAACGTGTCCTGGAGAAGTCACTGCACCGCGCAGTGCTCAAGCCTCTCCGGCCCCTCCTGGTGGGCCGCCTGAGGCGCCGGCTTTCTGCTGATGGCTCCTTGGGCCGCCTGGCTGAAGGCCTCCACCTGGCCCAAGCCCAGGGCCCTGCAGCCTTCGGGGCCCACTTGAGCCTGCCTTCCCCAGGAGAGATAGAGCAGGTGCGCCAAAAGCTTCTGCAGCTGCTGCGCACCTACTCACCCAGTGCCCAGGTGAAGCGGCTCCTGCAGGCCTGCAAGCTGCTCTACACAGCCCTGAGGACCCACAGGGGTAGGCCTGCACAGCTTCTCCCACCGGCCCCTGCCGAGCCAGAGGCAGCACCCCCCACCCAGGCAGAGGTCCCAGGGACGGCACTGTAGGGGGGAAGTTGGTCCAACGCTACCATCTCGTAGAAACTGAGGCCCAGAGAGCAGAGCATCCTCTCCCCAGCCCCTGCCAATGACTGTCACACCAACCTCATTGCCCAAGGTCTGGCAGGCAGAGGGCCCCGGAAGAGCCTGATGCTTCCTTTTCCGCCCCACAGGGGAGGGCGCCGGGGCTGATGAGTTCCTCCCACTGCTGAGCCTGGTCCTGGCCCAGTGCGACCTTCCTGAGCTGTTACTGGAGTCTGAGTACATGTCGGAACTGCTGGAGCCCACTTTACTCACTGGAGAGGGTGAGGGACGCCACACGCAAGCCGCCTTCCTGGGTGGGTGGGCTGGGGTGCCCCTGTGGCCCAGAGCAAGCAGGGCAGGGGAGAGGGAGCAGGCTACCCACCCCCAGCCGGAGCACATTCTTCCCCCTGTGGCCTAGGCGGCTACTACCTGACCAGCCTCTCAGCCAGCCTGGCCCTGCTGAGCGGCCTGGCCCAGGCCCGCACCTGCCCCCTGCGCCCCTCCCAGGAGCTGCAACACTCCCTCAGCCTCTGGAAGCAGCGCCGCCTGCCCGCCACCCACAGCCTCCAGGTAACAGGCACTCCACACCATCCCCTGAACTTTCAGCTCCAGGGGGACCCTGCCACCATCCAGTGCAGCCCCCTCCTCTGCCCAGTGAGACCCACCAGGAGAAAGGCCAGTCCTGCATCACCCTGCAGTGGAAACAGCGCCCCACACAGGACAAATGTCCAGGCCCGAGCTCCACATGCCAGGACTGTGCTCAGTACCTAGGGCTCAGCCCTTAATCTTCACAGAAACTCCGGTAGAACCATCATTACCCCTATGTTACCGATGAAGAAACAGAGATGGCGCGGAGCGGGAGAGGGACACAGGTGGCCGGCTCAAGCCCCAGGCCTGCTTCCGGCCCATTCTCCATTCATCCTCCTATCTGGATTCAGGCCAGAAGCCAGAAGGCCATCCCTGCCCTTCGCCCTCCTCTCCAGCCAGCCAAGGGACCTTCCTAGCCTTGGTTAAGAATCCAGACTTTGTAGCCAGATCCTGGGTTCAAATCCTGGCTCTGCTACTTTCTGGTTGTGGGAACTTGGGCAAATTATATAACCTCTCCGGGCCTCAATTTTTTTATCTGTAAAAAGCAGTACTAACACCTACCTCCTGGGGCTGATATGAGGATTGAAGGAGCTAACGCAGGCCGGGGCACGGTTGTCAGGCTGGGGCCCCCCTACCGGCCTGCAGCTGTGACCCACTGGCCGAGGCACATCTGTCCCTCACAGCTCACCGTGTCCAAACAGCTCCACCACTGGGTTTATGCCGCCCCATCTCTGTCCCCGCGGAGCTTCCACTGGGGCCCTAAGCCTTTCAGCCGGGTATGTACCAGCAGGGCTGAGTCCCTGTTCTTGCTTCTCCTCCTGCACAGCGCCTCATCCGAGTTGCCTATCAGGACCCCAGCAGTGGGTGCACCTCCAAGACACTGGCCGTGCCCCCGGGGGCCTCGATCGCTACCCTGAATCAGCTCTGTGCTACCAAGTTCCGAGTGACCCAGCCTGACACTTTCGGCCTCTTCCTGTATAAGGAGCCAGGCTACCACCGCTTGCCCCCGGAAGCCCCGGCCCACAGGCTTCCCACAGCTGGCTACCTGGTCTACTGCCCAGCAGAGTGGTCGGAGGCCCAGGGGGCTGCCCCTCGGGCTGCAATGGAGGAGGGCAGGGCGGGGCCAGAGACAGGGGTCAGGGAGGAGGAGAGAGCGGGCTGGGGAGATGGGGACACTGAGGTCGAGGCCTGTCCCAGGGACATCAGGGGCGAGTCTGAGACAACTGCCGAGGCAGGCGAGGGCCCGGCCAGAGGATGCCCCACTCAGCCAGGGGGGCCAGAGGCTGAGGAAAGTCCAGTAGCAGAGGAGTAGCTTCGAGTGGCTAGAAGGGCCATTTGGGGCAGTACTGGGAAGGCTTTTCAGAGCCATCAGCCCCACAATTAAGGCCTCACACCCAGGCCTCTCCACCCCAGTGTCTGCCATCACCTCTGTC
This sequence comes from Manis javanica, assembly GCF_040802235.1. Classification (NCBI taxonomy): domain Eukaryota; kingdom Metazoa; phylum Chordata; class Mammalia; order Pholidota; family Manidae; genus Manis; species Manis javanica. Next base: position 115,403,335 of record NC_133166.1, read on the forward strand.
GGATAGTTATCTCTCTGATCACCCTGCTGGCAGGGGAAGGGGTGCCAGGACTGGCCATATCTGGGGCACTGGAGGAAAACTGAGGGAGCTTGGGGGACCCCTTTGCTGCTTATCCTTCTCCCCTAGCTGTAGGCCAGCCAGCCTGCAGTGGTAAGTGTGCCCAGCAGATGACAAATGCAACCGGTGTCCAACACCTGGCAGCCGGGGAGCAGCACAGCCCAGGAAGGTCTCCACCCACTTCCAGGATTCAAGAAGGCAGCCGGAGCTCAGGGCTCATCTGGAGGACTAGCACCCCCAAACCTCAGTGTCCTCACCTGTAAAGTGGGGGTGCACTGCCACCTGCCTTCTCTCAGAAGTCTTCCAGGGGTCAAAATGGTTGGCTTTGCTCCCAAGCAGAGCTCAGACTAGGGAAAAGGGGAGGGAGGAGGTGGCATGTTAGCAAGCCCTCTTGCCCCCAGGGTCTGTTTTCAGCACTGGGGAAAGGTGGCTTCTCCAGTCAACCCAGGGCAGATCATGGAGATAAGGTCCAGCCTCCCCCTCTCTAGCGTCTCAGGGGAGTTGGACAGGAGAGACGGGCTTCCAGGGTGGACAGGAGACTTGGAAACCAATTTTTGTGCACTTAACCTCTTTCGGACTTTGTGAGAGCTTCCTGAGAGGCAGGGTGTGCCTGGCTTATTAGCCGCTGAAGTTGAGGAAAGTGACTCGGAAGATATCTCACAGCAGGCCATTAGGGCCCCCCCCAACTAGGCTGTCAGGTTCCAACTACACCCTCTATTCTCAGCCTCTCTCAGATAGACTCTTGAGACCAGCAGCCCCAAACCGGGGCCCAGAGCAAACAGCAAATCTGAACAAAGAACATGCCATCATTAGCCACAAGGGGGCGTGCGTGGCTCAGGAAGCTGCCGAATGGGTGCCCCTCGGGGGACGAGGGGTGCTCCAGGGCTGCAGCAGCCTAGGTGGCCGAGGTCCTTGCACTCTGGCAGCTCTGAGCAACATGAGGACAGTGCGGGGCCCAAGACTGCCAGCCCTCAGCTCCCTTGGAGTCCCCGGTCTGGGCCAGCCCCCTGGGGACCACTCCCTGGGAAGGAATTGTCCCCTGGTGGAAGGAGGACCCAAGCAGGTCTCTGAGGCACTCCCTCAGGCACAGAGCACAAAGGACATCAGCCTGCATGTCAGACGTGACAGGGAAAGGGGGAAATCCCAGGCGTTAGAATTTCAGACAATCCAGAGACAGCTTGGGTGCAAGGCTCCCAAATTTCTCACTAGGCTACGAGCAGCAATTCCCTCAGTGCTTCCCTGGTAAGGAGTCTCCCCTCCCCCTTGGTCCCACACCTGCTCCTGTGCCTTGACTAGTGCTGGGCACTTCGCAGGCGCTCAATAAATGTTGTCCATTGATTGGAGTTTGATAACTGGGTGAAGGGCAATGAGGTGGGAAGCAGGGAGATTAAGGGAGGGCTCGGTTCTGGGAACCAAACACAGGGTGTCTCAAGAAGTTCAGTCCCGAAAGAAGGACGTGGAATGATGTCAGGGGTGCCCAGAGAACCCCAGGGCTGGATGTGGAGCTGGTCCCATGGGAGCTAGGACTGTCCAGGCTTCTGGACTCCTGCCTCGAGGGCTTTGGCAAGCCCCTCCCACCTGCCGCAGCTCTGCTGTCCTGACTCCTGGCTCTGGGAATTCATAATGCCCCCAGCAGTGGCTCATGAGCACTGCCAGGCCCTGCCTGCTGCCAGTCTTCTGGTAGAGACCCAGCACTCACAGTCCCCGCCAGAGGAAAACAGGTGTGATGTGGGCACTAACAGTCCACCTTGCACTCAGATTCTGCACTGCCCTCCCAACCCGTTCCCCAACTTTGACTCAGAAGAGGAAGTTTTGACCAGCACCCACAGCCTCTGGGCAGAGCTGGAACCCCGACATTTGGATCTCTTGGGGAAACAACCAAGTCACCTACTTGGAAATGTACCACCTCTAGAGGCCCCATAGTTCCATGGGTGAGTTTGCTGCTTGTCTCCCCCACTAGAAGCCAGAGCCAAGTCGGCCTTGCTCCTTGCTACACCTCGGGGTCTTAGAACAATGCCTGGCCCGGAATTGGCACTTATAAATATATGTGGAATGACTGATTTGGGAAGACAGCCTAAACAGTTCCTCTGAGTTCCTGGGACACAGGGAGGCGCATTCTCCATTTCTGCCACCAGGGGGCGAGCGTGCCTGTTCCCGGTCACATGCCAGCTCACCCTTCTTGCCTGAGGCCACCCAGGAACCCAAGGCAACTCAGAGGATTGGCACCAGGCCTGGTGCCAAGAGGGAAGCAGCCCCCCAGTGGGGCCCTGTGACCATCCTGCAAAATGGAGGTTGAGAAGAGGGGTGAGGGAGGAGCTACTTACTTCTGGGGCTCCACCTGCCAGGCTGGAGGCGGTAGCCTGAGAGGGAACCTTGCAAGTGGTTCCAGGAAGGCAGGGGAGGAAGGCAGTCAGTCACTAAGACCCACTGCAAAGCCCTGACTCATCTCCAGCACAGAGCACCTCAACACCCTGCCATCGCCTTGTGACCCATGCACACGCCCACAACTGAACACACACAAACAACCTGACCCACATTTGCACAGAGACTATTTGGCACTCTGCCTGCCATAGTCATGTACAGTAATCCCTGGGCACCCTCACCCTTAACAGGAACACTCAGAATGTTAAGAAGGCCCTGAGTCTACTAGCCATTCATGCCCAGTGGGATGGACCCAGGGACCCACATGGGTCCCTCCTCTAAGACACGCCCTGACACAGACATCCTTAGCTCCACAAACTTAAGAGACATTCCCTCAACACCCTCCCTCTTGGGTTCAGAATGTGACTCTCTGACACACACACACATGGGGACAGGCTGGCACAGAGACATGCGGTGACTGCTAGGCGGGACTCCAAGCTCCAGGACATATACCTACCTGTGCAGGACTGCCACTGCCACGTCTGAGTGCCCCACTCAGACACAGCACACGGGCTTCCTCCTCCCCCCTCTGCACAGGCAGAGGAAGTGCGGACACGCACAGGCACAGGACACAAACCCAGACACAGACACAGAGACAGGCAAAACACAAAGACACACATAAACTTTTTATATTTTTTGACTTGTTTTGTGCAACAAAGTTGATATACAATGTTATGTTGGTTTCAGATGTACAGCATAGTGACTAGTTAATTGTGTACATTACTAGACACTCAGACTTTTACACTTTTGATCATGCTGAAGTCCAAGCCCTTCTCCTGACTAATCTCACTCCCAGCCCTGCCTAGTCCTTCCACCACTGAGCCACCCCACCCCATGGTAGACCCTGTCGGGGGCTGTGAATTGCCTAGAAGACCCCTGTGGGGGGTGTGGCAACCCTGCTGGTTAGGCAGGAGGCAGAGACCAGCAGCACTGGGTGGGGAGGCCTGAGCTCATCAGATTCCAGCCTGAGTGATTCACCGGGAGCGCTTGGGGAGGATCTGGGGGGGTCACTGGCCCAGGGGCTGGGGCTTTGGGGGCCTGGGTAGGTTTCAAACCAGTGAGACTTAGGTCCAGAGCAAGCCTCTAGTCTGGGTGGGGGGCTCCCTGTGGGGTGGCACAGTCTGAAGGGGTGTCTGTGGGGCCTGGTTCCCGGGAGGGGCTTAGGACACAGAGCTGAGCCACGTGATGAGACAATCAGCTCTCCCGCCCACCCCGCCTGGGACCTGGGCCCTTGACCCCATGCCTTCCCTGCCCCAGCAGCTGGTGTTTTTAGCAGGGGTTAGGCCAAGGGTGCGGGGCAGGGGTGGGTGACCTTCACGGCCATCTTGACCCCTCAGGTTCTCGTGCAGGCAGCTGGAGTGGACCCCAGAGATCCTGCAGGGCTGGTCCTGCCTGACCCTGTTGGGGCTGACAGGGTTACAGACCCTCACTGTCCTGCCAGGCAAGGCCTCTGCCGAAGAGCCGAGAATGCACGGCTGTCCCAGCGCCAGAGATGTTTTCCTTCTGCGATGGAGCCCTCTGCTCCTGCCGCCGCCTGAGCCTCCTGCCTCCCAGGCTGGGCTGATGCTCAGAGGACCCGGCTGCTCCTGCAGGGTGACCGGAAGAAAGGATGGGGCCCGGGGCAGGACGGGGGTGCAGGAAGTGCCTTTCTTGGAACTCTGCACCAAAATAGCCCATTTTGTCCCTACTCTGGATCTCAGTGTCCCATGGGAGACCCTCACCAGGGTGGGGTCTGAGCTGGATGCAGTCTGGCTTTGGCTTGTCACCCTCCCACTCCCTCCCGTTCTGCCAGCCCCAGCTTCCCCCCTTGGGCCCTGCTCCCCTTTGAAGTCCTAACATAAATATCATGTCTGCTTGGGTTCCCCTTCCTGGCCTGGTCACAGCCCCCAAACCTGGCTCCCACCCCAGTCAAGCCTGGGGGTGCGTGCCAGGGGAGAGGGGGGAGGCCCAGACCACCCAGGGAAGGTGGTGAGCCAGAGACTGAGATAGGAAAGGGGAGACAGAGGGGGTGAGACGCCAGAGACAAACAGGAGCAATGTGAAAGTGGACAGAGCAGGAATGGAGGGACAACCCCAGAAACCAGCAAGGTGACAACCCTGGGGACAGGAGAGCCAGAGACCCCCAACACCGAGGGAAGAGGAAAGAACAGGGAGGAAGAGAGCCTGTGGTCAGAGGGAGAGAGAGTGAGACCCCTGGGGACAGTGAGGGGGCAGGAAGAAGAGGATGCAGGGACAGGCAGAGAAAGGCAAAGTCCCAGGAGTGTGGGGGAGGAGCGGGGCTGAGACGGCGCGACTGGGCAATGGCGAGGGGCGATGTGGCGGCCAAGTGACCAACCGTCCTCATCTGCCCAGGGGGTTCCCAGGACATGGGACTTGGAGCCCTGAGGCCAGGGAAATCCTCAGCAAACTGTGACAAGTCGGTCACCCTACGTGACAGGCCTGTGCCAGATGCCACAGGGACCTCAGGGCCTACTCCCATAGAACCCTCACACAGAGAAGGAAGCCGGCCAACAAGGGCGCCCAGTGAGGCCAGGGCAGGGCCCGCCACTTGGAACCTCACAGCCAGAGGGCCCCAGAGTCGGGCAGGAGAGTGAGAGACAGAAGGGCACCTGCCCCTGCTCCGGATCCCCTCTGCCCGCACCACGTGACCGGGCACAAGGCTTGTTTCTCTCTGGGCCGTGTGTACAATGCACACTGAGAGGAAGGGGTTCCCTTCCTTGCTGGCAGATGTGACCAGATGTTCAGGTCAGGCCCCGCCAGGAGACAGACTGGGGTCCCAGCTGGGCCCAGGTTGGGCAATGCAGGGGCAGCCATATGCTTCTCCCCTCACAGCTGTGGGCACAGCTGCAGGCCCTTGGGGACACACATGTGTCACCCAGCTGCACACACCAAGGCGACGCTAGGCCCATGCAAGCCCAAACACATATGCGCACGTGTTCATGCACAGACAGCCAGGTACAGCCATGAGCACACAGTCTCTCTCCAAGTCAGACATCACCCTTGTCAGCCCCCCAGCTGTCAAAATCCTTTACCCACATGGGCCAGGCCTGGACACCTTTTCTTCCTACCCACCTTCTGCAAGCCCTTCTCGCCCACCCTGTCCGGTGGCCAGCACCACCCCCATTTCTGTGAGGCTCCCTCCTCCACATGCTCACAGGGTCAGGCAGCAGCACATGGTAGGGGGGGAGCCTGCACGAGTCCCCTCCCTCCCAGGCTCCCCTCTTCACTCTGGCCCTGGGACGCTCCCCTCCCCTCCTGAGGCTCCCACCCAAGACCAGGCACCTCCTGCCCACCATCCATTGGCCCTCCTGACAGCCTGAAGGCTGGGGTGGTTTAGGAAGAATTTAGAAATGGAGGGAGGTGCGGGAATGGGGACAAAAGAAAAAAGAGGAAAGGAGGTGATTTGTACATAAAGCAATGTGCTGGCTCAGCAGCCAGGCATGCCAAGGCTCCCTAGGACGCCTGCCTGGGGGGCGCCCCCAATCACACTCAACCCCCCATCTGGGCTGTTCCACCAGGCCCTCTTCAGGCCAGCCTTCACCCCCACCCCCAGGGGCCCACACAGCACATCTGAAACCACCATCCGATTGTCCGTGGTGGCTGGAAGACAAGGCTCCTTCTGGGGAAGTGGGCTTCTGTTTTCCTGCCCCTCTTGAGATTAATTCTCCCCACAAGGTCCATGATCAGAACAGGGAACCCCAGTCTGTGGGCAGAGCTGGGTGTCCTGAGCAGCCCCAGGCCCAGCCAAGGAGACACATTGGCCTCAGGCCCCAAAAGAGAAAACAAGCCATATGGTAACAAGGAAGCATCGCCCCAATCCCTGCTGGGGTGGCTGGAGCTACCGCCCCCGCCAGAGCCACACTCCTGCAGGGCCGGAGGGGTACATTCTGAGCACACCACCCAGCATGCTGGTACTGGTTATGAGTTAGTACGTCTGCCTGAACCCTAATTGCAACCTTGCATCTGAACACCTCATCATTCACCCATCCATTTAGCCACCTATTTACTCACTCCGCACCCACTCCTGCATCCATCCATCCATATGTCCACCACCCGCCAAGTGTTCCCTGCCTCGGTTAGCATCTCCCCTGGGCTACGGCACAACCAAGATGCACCAGGCTGAATGGGACTGGCAGGAGGAGCAAGACCACGGCCAGCGCCCTCTCCCCCCCACCCCCAGGTCCCTGATGCTGCGCCCACAGCACCCTCTATCCCGACTAGGGAAGGAAATTCTTAAGCAGCCGCAACCCCACCTCTCTCAACCTGCGCGAGGGCAGGTGAGTTCCAGGCTCCCACCAAGACTGGACACCCAGGTGCACCTCCGAGCCTCGTTGCCTATCTACCACACCTTAAGCCTTCTTGGGGGTCAGAGGCACCCCACTCCTCCCTACCACCAACAGCGCCGGCTCAGGCTTCCCCTGACTTGCAAGTAGTCCCAGCCAGGCCATCTGGAATTTGGCCTTTGACTGTCTTTATTGTTTCCCTTGCCTGCCTCCCAACCCCTCACCCCAACTGAGGCTGGAGTCCTGACCTCTGATCTGACCCGCCGGCTCGCCAGACGGCCCGCACCCTCCCCTGAGACGCCCCAGCACCAGCAATTGCCCGAATCATGACTGGGCCCGCCACGCCCTTGGCCCAAGTTCCTGCCCGCCCCTAAGGAGCCTCCAGAGCCTGCCTCCCCCAGCCCGGCCCGCCCTGCAGCCTGGCCCTGCAGCCAGCTCCCGTCCCCTTGACAGACTATTGCTACAACCCGCTAGCTGGTCCCTGGGCTCCGGTCCCTCTGCCTAGCACGCACCAGCCACTGGGATCCCCCGCATGCCTCTTCCCCAAGGGCCCCACAGTGGAGGCCTGCCTCTCAGGGGCAGCTTCACTACCTGTCGCCCCTTCCCAATATTCTTGCTCCACTCCTCACTGCCCATCCAGATGTCCCTCATTCCAGGCCGAGGGGCGTCCTTGGTATCCCCCAAACTCAGGTGAAGCTCTCCCACCTCAGCGCTTCCGGCTGGGCTCTGCCTCTTCCGCTCACACCTTCCGCCCATGCCCAACTCTCCCACTGGGCTCCACCGACTCCTCAGGGGGCTGCAGCAGAGAGAGGACTGGAGTAAGAGTCAGCTTGGAGCCCCAGCCCTGCCACTAACTTACCCTGGGACTCCCTGGGCCTCAGTGTCCCCACCTGCAGAAAGGCTTGTTGATTTCCAGGGACCGCCCAGTTCTCAGATGGTCTTAGTTCTGGGGAAGGCTGGACGAGTGTGGGAGTGGGTGGGCTTTGGCTCCAAGCTGAACCCCAGCTTCCCCTGCAATCGCCCTGTCCATAGCACAGTCCCTACAAGAAATGATCACCTAGCCCTGAACATCAGTAAATGCCCAGGTTGAGAAACCCTGGCTATTGGGGGATTCAGGCCAACAAGTAAATACATCCCATGCTGGACAGTGATGAGTGCAAAGGAGAAGAACGGAAGGGCACCCGGGGGGGGCCAGGGACTCTGCCGCTTGAGCTGCAACCTGAAGAAAGTGAAGAGGCAGAACGTTTGAATATTGCAGGTAGAATATTCTAGGCAGAGCAGTCAAGGTAAAGGCCCTAAGGCCGACAAGGCCTGGTGGACTTAAGAAACAGCCAGGAGGGCAGAGAGGCTGGAGCAGAGGAGCAAGGGGGGTGGAGCGGGGTGGGAAACTCAAGGGCAAATCACATCGGCCTGGAAACAGTGGGCAAGACTCTGGCCTTTCTTCTGAGTGCGATGGGGCCTCCAAGATCCTAAGCAGGCCAGTGACTGGATCTGACTGCATCTGAGTTAGGTTTTAGGAGGAAGAGAGAGAGACCAGAGGGCAGGCAGTTGCAAGAATCTAGATGGAAGATGACAGTGGCATGGGCCAGAGGTGGGGACAAAGAAGGTGGTGAGAAGCCATCAGATTCTGGACCTGTTTTGAGGGTGAAGCCAACAGGATTGGCTGAGAGATTGGACACGGGGTGTGGGAGAAAGAGGAGTCAAAGATGATCTCAAGGCCTTGGGCCTGAGCCAACGGAAGGATGAACAGCCCTATACTGACTTTCCTCCCATCGAAGGGGAGGATTCTATGTGCTCCACAGACGGAGACCTTAAGAGAATGACTTTCTGGGTATATAGCAAGTGCTTCAAAAGCCCTAGCTTTTGGGGACTGGCCATGTCTGCAGGGCCAGCCCTGGCACTGTAAGGTGGCTAGGAAAACCAACAATATCCCTACCCCCCCACCCAGATTTGCTCAGAGAACTGAGGAACATTTGCCTCATGCTTTGCAGCTGACAAAGCACATTGGTAAAGGCTGAGTGCTGTGATAGCCCTGCTGAGCTAAAAGGCCCCGACACATTACCCCATTTTGTTCTTAAGAAAAATGGAGACTCAGAGAGGGCCAGTGACTTCCCTGCAGTCACACAGCAGATTAGTGACAGAGTGGGAAGCCGGATGAAGGTAGCTTCCTGAGGGGGAGCACCTCTCTTCCACATCCCCACCTCTGGCTCAAACTTCTGCTAAGAGTGCGGTGGGTGTGCACGGGTTAATCTGACAACCAGCTCCCCAGGGACCATCCTGGATGATGGGCTCGGTGCACATGCCTCCAGAGGCCTCCAGGAGGGGCGGGAAGAGGACCCTGGCCAGGTCCAAGCGGCAGGCCCCGGGGGCAGGGAGGGCTCCACACATGTGATGCCTGTGTCACACACATGGCACTGTGTGCCCCATGCCCATGCATGGTCTCTCACCAGTCCTTTCCTGGCCAGCCCTGCTCACCCTGAGTGCAGCCCAGCCCCTGCCCAACCCCCTCCCCCACACACCCTGCCCTCCTGCAGCAGGAGCCCAGAGAAGCATTTCCTGTTTGGGGGCCGCCTCCTTCTCCTCTGGGCCCATGTTCCCAGGACCCCAGGCTGAGCAGAGGTGAAGGGAGGGCAGCCCCCCTGCCCCTCCTCCTCCTCTGCACACACCGGTCTAGCTGGAGCCAGGAAGCTTGCGCAGGAGGTTGAGGCAGGAGTTTAGTATATAAACGAGGGTCGAGGGTGCCTGCGTGATCAAGGCGGTTCCCACTCCGCGCCTGTACACAGCTGGGAAGGATGCCATGTGTTAGGGCATGTAGAATGCCACACCACTTTTCTATGTGCACCTAAGGGGGTTAGTACGTCAGAGCATGTGCAAACCTCGGATGAAGGAAGTGTCCTGTGTGGGGAGAGCAGACACGCGTGTGCAATGTATGAGTCAGAGTATGTTTCCACATGTATGACGACCAGTTGGGCTGGGACGCCTTTCGTAAGTGTGATGAGGTTGGTGTGTCCAGATTTGGGTCTCTGAGAGTCTGCGAAGCGACCTCATCCCACTTTAGGCCAAGAGCCCCAGACCGTGCTGGAGATTTCCGAGGGTCGTCCAGTCTCCCCAGGCAGGCGTCTCCTCCTCTTCTGGACTCCCAGCCTGTTAGTTGCGCCTCCTCCCCTCCTCCACCTCGCCCCCCAGCACCCCTATCCCTGCCCTCCGCCCCCCTGCTTCCTGCTCTGGCGGCCCCGGGGGAGCGGGAACAGGGAGCTGGCAGCAGCCCCAGCCCGCTCCTTACAAGGCCTGAGCAGCCCGGCCCGCCCCCGCCCCGCCTGCCAGGGGCCCGGTCCCTCCCCCTGTCAAGAGCAGCCGCGGGCCGGGCCAGGGCCAGTCGGGGGGCGTCGCGATGCTGCTGCGCCTGCTCCTGGCCTGGGTGGCCGCGGTGCCCACGATGGGCCAGGCCCCCTGGGCGGCTGAACCCCGTGCCTCCTGCGGCCCGGGTAGCTGCTACGCCCTCTTCCCAAGGCGCCGCACCTTCCTGGAGGCTTGGCGGGCCTGCCGCGAGTTGGGGGGTGATCTGGCCACACCACGGACCCCCGAGGAAGCCCGGCGTGTGGACAGCCTGGTGGGTGCCGGCCCGGCCAGTCGGCTGCTGTGGATCGGCCTGCAGCGGCAGGCCCGGCAATGCCAGCTGCAGCGGCCACTGCGTGGCTTCACGTGGACCACTGGGGACCAGGACACGGCCTTCACCAACTGGGCCCAGCCAGCTACAGGTGGGCCCTGCCCGGCCCAGCGCTGTGCGGCCCTCGAGGCGAGTGGCGAACATCGCTGGCTCGAGGGCTCCTGCACGCTGGCTGTGGATGGCTACCTGTGCCAATTCGGCTTCGAGGGTTCCTGCCCAGCATTGCCAAATGAGGCGGGCCAGGCTGGACCAGCCGTCTACACCACGCCCTTCCACCTGGTCTCCATGGAGTTTGAGTGGCTGCCCTTTGGCTCTGTGGCTGCCGTGCCCTGTCAGGCTGGCAGAGAAGTCTCTCTGCTCTGCATAAAGCAGCCTGAGGGTGGTGTGGGCTGGTCACGGGCTGGACCCTTGTGCCCGGGTACTGGCTGTGGCCTGGACAACGGGGGCTGTGAGCATGAGTGTGTGGAGGAGGTGGATGGTCATGTGTCCTGTCACTGCACTGAAGGCTTTCAGCTGGCAGCGGACGGGCGCAGCTGCGAGGACCCCTGTGCCCATGCCCCATGTGAGCAGCAGTGTGAGCCTGGCGGGCCGCGGGGCTACAGCTGCCACTGTCGCCTAGGTTTCCGGCCTGCTGAGGATGATCCGCACCGCTGCGTGGACACAGACGAGTGCCAGATCGCTGGCGTGTGCCAGCAGATGTGCGTCAACTACGTCGGTGGCTTCGAGTGCTACTGCAGTGAGGGTCATGAGCTTGAGGCTGATGGCATCAGCTGCAGCCCTGCTGGGGCCGTGGGTGCCCGGGCTTCTCAGGACCTTGGGGATGAGCTGCTGGATGCTGGGGAGGATGAAGAGGATGAAGAAGAGGCCTGGGAGGCCTTCGATGGTGGCTGGACAGAGATGCCTAGAATCCCATGGATGGAGGCCACCCAATCATCTGACTTTGGCCTGGCCTACAGACCTAGCTTCCCAGAGGAAGGAGAGCCACAGATGCCCTACCTGGACCCCACCTGGCCGCCCCCTCTTAGTGCCCCCAGGGTCCCCTACCATTCCTCAGTGCTCTCTGTCACCCGGCCCCTTGTGGTCTCTGCCACGCGCCCCACACTGCCTTCTGCCCAACCTCCTATTATCCCTGCCGTGCGCCCACCTCTGGATTCTGCCCCTCATGCCCCCATGATTCCTGCCATGCACCCTGTTTTGCCCCCTGACCCCCAGTTCTCCATGATCTCACCCAACTATCCAGATCTTCCCTCTGCCCACCAACCTCACATTATCTCTGCCACTCGCCCAGCACGGACCCCTGCCCACCAGCCCCCAGTTATCTCAGCCAAATATCCTGAACTGTTCCCTGCCCACCAGTCCCCCATGTTTCCAGACACCCTAGTGGCTGATACCCAGACCACCACTCATTTGCCTCCAATAGCTCACCACACCCCTCTGGTCACCACCTCCAGTGCCCATCAACCCCCCGTGACTCAAGATGTTCCAGTCCTCAAAACCCAGGCCACTCACCTTCCCATTACCTCAACTGTCCAGCCCCCTCTGACCTCTACCTCCAAGTCCCCTGTGCCCCCTGCCCTTCAAGTCCCTGTGCCTACTGCCACCCAACCCCTGGCTCCCCCCATTCCCCTGCCCCCTCAGAGACCCACTAACCAGACCTCACTCACTAGCCATTCACACCCCCATTCCAAAGCCCCACAAGTCCCAAGAGAAGGTGCCCCTGACCCCAAGCTGGCCCCCTGGCTGCCCTCAGCAGCCCCAACATCCCTGGGGGAGGCCAGTCTGGCAGGCCACAGCCAGAGGGATGACCGGTGGCTGCTAGTGGCACTCCTAGTGCCAACATGCATCTTCTTGGTGGTCCTACTTGCATTGGGCATCGTGTACTGCACCCGCTGTGGCCCCCACGCACCCAACAAGCGTGTTACTGACTGTTATCGCTGGGTCACCCATGCTGGGAGCAAGGGCCCAACAGAACCTGCTCCCCACCAGGGCAGCCTCACAGGGGTGCAGACCTGCAGAACCAGCGTGTGATGGGGTATAGCCCCACCTCTGCAGGGTGGGGGCAGGGGCATGCACTGGACACCTGGCCCAGGCTGCACCAGGGACCAATGGGGGTTGCCCCGCTGGACAGAGGGCTTCCTGTTCCCCGGGGCCCAGCCAGGCTCCTCCCTCAGTCAACCAACTAGACTTGACTCTCGGGAACTCTGCTCCCCAACCCAGCACTCATGACAGAGGAGACACCAAGGCCCCCAGGACCTCAAGAAGTGGGTGCTGGGTCTTCTCCAATAAACAGGGTGCCAGCCCTCACCCAAATCTCCTGATCCCCATTGGTGCCTGAGGGGAGGGTCTGGGAGGACTCAGGAAAAAAGAGGGAATCTTCCTTCAGCTTCTCTGAGCCCCTAAGGAAATAAGGTAAGACCCCTTAAAGGAGGGTAGGCTCCAGAGATTCTCAGGGAAACCAGCCCAGAGATGGCAGAGCCTTGCTCAGGGTCACACAGTGAGCCCAAGAGCAGGGAGGTTTGGCATGGAGAGAATTCCATATTTGTTCTTTTTTTTTTTACTAAAACTCCAAGAAGTGGGCTGACTGTGAGGGGAAGCTTCTAGAATGAGGGCTTCTGCTGAACTAGAGCCAAACTGGGATTTTGGGAGTCAAAAGTAAGCCCTGGGCCTGGTGATTCTGGGGAGTTATGGGGGTCTAGTGGGTGAGCTCCTAACTTTCTTCTGGTACTTCCCCTCCCATCCCCACAGGCTGCCCAGAAGCTGGTGGTTTGGGGCTCAGGGCCACTCAAGGGTGCTACCACCCCTCTGTGTTGTAGGTGCCCTGGAGGCTCTCCTCCTCCCTGCTTCCCTGCCCTGGGGAGGAGGTGGGAGTCAGAGCCCAGCAGGCTGGGAAGGGGAGAGCAGGGGACCCAGGAGAGAGCCCACACCCAGCGCCCTGGGCAGCCAGCCTCCTGAGCAGGGCTTTTCTCCTCTCTGGCCACACTTTGCTCTTCTCCATATGGGCGGCACCAAGACACAGAACCCAGGAGCCCCGAATGAGTGAGGTTTCAGGCTGCTCAAGGCTGAGGTGTCTTATGAAGAGGGGGTAAACATCAGAGCCTGGGGGACCCGGCAACCTCCACCATCCTGGGCTCACTGCCTTGGGGATGGGGAGGGGCGGGACCTGGGCGGGGGAGGTGCCAGTTCCCACCGCCTCTACAATTTCTCAGTTGCAGGCTCTAAGGGGCCTCTGATTAGGACAGGACAGAACCACCGCGACCACCCCGGCTGCCGAGGAGGGGTGGCCCGCAGAGCCCCCCTTACCTACCCGGTGCCCTGTGTCACCCTCTGGCCCCAGGGCCTGGGCCTGGGCTGGAAGCCTGGGCTGAACCCCAGAGGACCGGGAGAGGAGGGCTGGAGCTGGGGACGAACCCGGGGGCCGCGGAACGGGAGGAGGGAACGCTACGCACCACCCACTGGCTTTGCGCTCACGTTCCCCTAACTCAAACCAGACACTCCCGCCAGATCCTACCCAAGCTTTTAACCTCGGAGGCGCCACCAGGGAGCCTTGCTGGATGGGAGTGGGCGTCGAGCGGTGCCCCAAGGGCCTGGGTCTGAGAAGGCGGAGCCGGCGCAGACTGGGCGGTGACAAAGCCTACCAGGTCGGGAAGGAGGGGAGCTCCTTCCTGTGACCCTGGGCAGAGCATCCAGAGCGCTCCAAGGGCAGTTAGGAGTTAAATGTACTGATGTCGTAGGGAGGGGATGGGAGTGGGGAAGGGGGCCCAGAGCCGGCCCTTTGTCATCCGGTAATGAGCACCAGATGCCGAGCTGCGTGCAGTCCTAAACAGACGGCCTCCCACGGCTGAGACCCCGCCCGCGCCGATCCGGGGCTCCGCCCAGGCCCCGAGCTGGGTCTCAAGCCCCACCCCACCCAGGCGAGAACCCCGCCTGCACACAGACCCAGGCGCTGTCACCCAGGTCCGTCGGAGCTACGATCCACGTCCACCCACTGCAGTCTAACGCCCCCTCAGGAGCTCGCCAGAGGCCTCGCCCACCAAAGCCACAAGCCTCGCCCCCTGCCAGCTCAGAGATTCTCGCAGAACTTTCGCCGCTTCGGCTCTATCAGCTCCACCCGGGCAGAGACTTTACCGATGGCCCCGCCCACTAGGGCCACAAGCCCCGCCTCTTCGGCGCCGCGAGCGCACACTGGCAGCGTTATTAGCTCCCGCTTCCCAGAGGTACGAGCTACGCCCTGAATTTGTGCATTCTCCTCGCGCGACGTTGCGTGCCCCTCCTAACAGAACCGCAAGCTCCACCCCTTCACAGAGCCAGAGACCCGGTCGGCCAGTGCAGGGGATCTTGAGGAGACTAACTCAGTCGGGGGAGATGCAGACTCCGCCCTTCAGGAGTTCACGCTTTCCCCTGAAGCACCTCCCTCTGCAGGCCCCGCCCTGTAACCGAGCGTCCCGAACCGAAGGGACGGAGCTCCAGATCCGCCCCACTAGGGGAAGAGCTCCGCTCACGCCCTGACACACTTTCCCTCCACTCTGAGGTAATGGCCCGCTTACCCAGAGCTTCGGGGCCCGCCCACTAAGGATGACCACAAGCCCCGCCTGTGACAGTCCCTAAGTCCCGCCGGCCTAGAGCACCCCCCTCTCTCGGGGCTTTGCGCGCACCTACGGGCCACTGAGAGAAAGTATCCCAAACACTTCATTCAGGCTCCGCCTCCTTTAATGCTTAGCCCCGCCCACGTTAGGTCCCCCTTTTTCGGGCGTACGCCCCCCTCGCTCCCGGCCTTGACCCCTAGATCACCGCCTTTGGGGTGTGTTCAGATTAGTGAGACAGAACCCCTCGTCCCTGACCCGGATACCTCTAAACCCTGCCCTGGCGCCCCCCTCTCCTTCCTTCCCCCGGTTTCCGTTCGTCTAGATTGCGGGTTCCCTGGAGAGAGCTACGAGACGTCTGCGGATGGCGTCAATGAGAAGGGCCTTTGGCACCACCTGCCTTCAGCGCCGCGCCTTGCAGCCACTGGGAAGCCTCAGTCCTATCCCTCTCCCAAAGCTCACCAGTGTTCAATAAATCGCTGTTTAATTTATTAAATGTTTGTGTTACTCAAATATCTGCCCCCTGCTCCCACTGCAACAGCAGGTCCGCTAGCGGTTGCCCCCGTCGTATTTGGAAAACCCCAGGGAATCTTCACAGCAGCCCTCAAGCCATTCTGTGAGCTGAGGCAGCCCCTGCCAGTCTTTACAGCGGCGGGTGGGACGCTTGCTGTAACCTTAAGACAGATCCTGTTTCCCGGGAGCGAAAGCACAGCCTCTCACCTAGATGCCCAGAATTGTTAGGTCTGGGTCCTCTCCTCCCGACCCAGCTCCAAAGTGTGGACACCATCCCTACAGGGGTGTGTGTCGGGAAGGCGTGGGTTTGGACTCAGAGGCCCTCAGGGGGCAGCTGAGAGTCGCAGTTTTGGGGCGGGATTGATCTCAGGGCGACTCTGTGTCATTAGCATTCATCACTACATTTGAGAATATTCGCCTACTCACTCCCACACTAGACTGGGGCTCCAGGAAGGTAAGATACTCTGGAGTTTAGCGCTAGGGGCTCAACCAAATGTTTTTCAAACATTCCTGGGATAGCCTGGGAGCTAAAGTTGAGGGTGGCCGAATTAACACCTAGCAAGCTCAGCTAGGTACTAGCACCCAGCTGGGCACCCAACACAACCACCTCCCAACAACCTCAGAGCTGCAGAGTGGGACACCTTCCAGACGAGATTCTACCCCTGGTGCCCTGGCCGCTGTGAACAGGAGTAGGGTTTGCAGCCAAACAATAATAATGAAAATAATAGTGAATGCTCACAGCATTTACATACCACGTCCTATGCTAAAGCTTTACATATCTTGACCCATTAAGATCCATCACAAGCCCCATGAAGTACTATTCTATTATGATTCACAGATGGAGGAGGCTGAAGGCACTTGCCTGAGTGCTTAAGCCACCTGCCCTATGTGACCCAGTTAGTAAATGGAGGTTTGAACCCAGATAGATTCTGTGATCTTCAACCCCAGAGAAAAGCAGCCCATAATGACAATGACAACCGTGTCTCCAATCAGAAAATGCCCACCTCCCAGGGAACTCACTTTCATGGGTGAGGCTGCAAGATGGGACTCCCCAGCGGAACACAGTGGGGTTGGGTGGGAGGATGGCTGAAGCCTTCCTCCCGGAGGAAGAGTCACTCAGTGTGGTTTTGGTGAAGGGAGGCATTGCTTGTGACCTTGCGGGAGCCAGACAAGGGGCTAAATCAAAGTACAGCTTTAGGGCCCCTGGCAGTGGCCGCGCTTTAGCATGGTTTTGCTGAGTTCCAGGATTCTCTCCAGGAAGCCAACCAGGCTCATGACGGGCAGGCACTCTGCACCAGACAGCCTTGCTTCAATTCCAGTTCCACTACCTAAGGGCTGGCTCCCTAATCGCTCAATGTTTGCCTCCTCATTTGAAAAGTGGGAATACTATAATAACCACTAGAGCCACAAGAATCTGTGGGAGAGGAGACAGGACTCTGTGAGCAGAGTCAAGATTTCCTGCTGGAAGCCAGTGAGGGTCTTCAGGGTGGCTGCAGGAACCTGCCCCAGAAATGCTGTGTGCTGTAGCTGCCACTGGGCAGCCCTGAAGACGGGGTCTAGAAACTGATCGTGGGAGAGCTGAATCGGTGGACTGGTGTCTCACACCCGCCAAAACCTCTCTGCAGAGGTTCTCAAACTCCTTCAGTTCCCTGTATCCTGAATATCTCAGTGAGCTTTTCATGACACCCTAGGGTTGAAAAAATACTAACAGCTCCATTTAGGTCCAAACAACATAATACTTGCGTTTTAATACCTCAGTAGTCATTTGAAAAAATAACACACAGACATTGAAAAATACAAGAATATTTTATTTTATTCTTAAATAACCACAGTCATTTGCTAATGGGATGTGTGTGCCACTTGGGCACTGCACAACTTCTCGAAACTTGGAATCAGATTGGACATCACCACCTTCATATTCTGTTCCACATTCACTTTCCCAGTGGCACTTGCTTTTTATCGTGGCAGCTGCCGAAAACCCAGCTTTGCAAAAATATCGTATCATCAAAAGGAATGTAGAGCAATCAAATGTTGAAACTGTGAACTACCTCAAGCTAGCGGTTTGCCAGTTGTTTGACAGATGTCTGGTATCTCTGCATTTCTCTCAAAGTTTCACAGTATTTCATGGTGTCCCTGTGAGTTTGCTGCAATGCCCTGGGCCCTGCATCAAAGGAAGGGTCTTGTTAGACACCAGAAACCTGAAGGAGGAAGCTAGGAGGAGGAGGAAGGTGTGGGTCTTCTAGCCCTTCCCTTCCCTTTCTCCATGGCCTGATTGTCCCAGGGTAACTGATAATGGGGTGGGACTGAAACCCAAACGGGCCGCTGGTGCTGTGCAAAATCAGATTAGCAAGACAATATCACAACCAGGATGAATGCTGAGAGCCTCGGAAGAACATGCAAATTCAGATTTTGGGGGTACGCCACCAGGCCGAGAAAGTATATATCTCGGTCTTGACACATGATTGTCTTGGGGGCCCGTGGGGAAGCTGGACTTGCTTGCCCTAACACAGTCACCTGGTGGTAGCTTTTTCCATAGGGCTTGCTCCAGCCTGGACCTTAACCCATGTGAGGAAAAGTCAGATTTCCCTTGGAACAATACCGAGGAAAGAACTCCTGGACTTCAGGAGAAAGGCATGGTAATACCAATCTATTGCACTCATTAGCTGCCCGAGCCACAGACTGAGTCTCACTAGGTTCCCCTGATTCTCCATTCTTGGAGAATTGAATGAAATCATCAAAAATAGGCCGATCAAAGAAGCACCCAAAGGGCTGGTTAAAATGGGTGTCCCACCTGGGTATTTCAGGATAACAAGCTCCCTGCTCCAAGGCTCTTCACTGTAACCATATCTGCCACGTGCCCGCTGCTGTGTAGGGAACACATTCACAGGTTCCGGAGGTGAGAGTGTGGACATACTTGGGGCCATCACTCTGCCATCCACACTTAGGGACCAGGAAAAGAGTCCTAGGTTGGTGTGAGGTGCCACTAACCCCAGGGAGCCGGTCCTGCAGAGGAGCAGCCAGTGGGACAGAAAACCTATTGTTTATCATTGGCTGTTTATTAGGGAGAGAAACTGCTACTTGAAAATTGCCAGCTGCTTTATGCCACAGCCCAGACAGCTGGGAGAGCCACCGACCCGAGGCGCTGTGGCTGCTGATCATCACACAACAGGCATTCCTGGCCGCGTGGCCGTGTGGCTGGAGGGGCCAGTGTGTTGTCACAGCCGTCACAGCCACTGGAGTGTGGGGCTGGGTCAGGAGGTGTTTTCAGCTTTGGCCTTCCTCTAGGACCCATCTGGGCCCCGGTGCTGAATTGTCTGGCTACACCCACACCATGGTCATCCCTCTCTGGGAGCTCCTCTGAGATTTTTCCTGCCATTCGATCTCAATTCGGGCCTATCTCCAGCCATCGGGGGCCACTTAATCACCATAAACCCCCAAAAGAGAAGAGGTCTCAAATGGTCTTCTCCCAGGAGCACGTGGCCCCCAGCCTGTCAGGGGCCTTTGACAGAGAGCAAGTAAACAGGAATCTTTGGTAGGGTACTGGAGCTGTGAGGTTCAGGTGGGCCGGAAGTCAGACTTGAAGCCAGCAGAGGCTGGGCAGCCCACGAGGCTGTAGCAGGGACTCTGGAGCAGTGGGATCAGGCCACTGCCCGAGGCTCACCCCCAGCCATGCTTAGGACCTTAGAGACTTTGCCTAAAATGTACATTCTGAGGAGGGATTACCCATTTAGCCTTCCTGAGGTCTTGTGCCTGTGATTTTGTCAGTTGAAGAGGAGGGGACAGCTCCCAGTTACAAACCCACCAACTGGGTTTAAAGCAGCAGGCCGCATTGTAGTGGCTGTTTATCTCACGAAAAGCAAACCATGACTAGATTTTATTTTCTGCTCTAGTATTGTCCTCCACTGCAGGGCTCACTCACAGCTAGCTACGGCTATCTTCCCTAAGTGTAGGACACTTCTGACACACACAGAGCTCCATATCGCCACAGGAACAAGAGCTACTACAGGGGGAAGGGTCAGGTGGAGGCCACTGGAACCCCCTGCCCACGAAAATGATAAGCCATCACTCATTTATCCATTATGTTCTGAGACCCTACTATGCTTCAGAGACTCCACAGGGGATCATGGGTACAAAAGAAGCCGGACAGGAGAGCATATGTATGGTGCCACCACTTGGGTCCTGCCCGTGAGAGGCGGTGCCCTGAACCTAGGAGAGGCGGAGTTGGGATGGGAGCAGAGAGCAAAATTGAGAGGGGCTGGCAGGTAGATCTGTATAGAGCCCAGCGACTGGCTGAACATGAAGAAGAGTGATGGCCACTGGGTTTTGGCTCCCAAGTGGAGCAGATGCACTACAGCCTCTGGCAGACATGCCGGACATGTGAGTGAATGAGTCTTCAAATGATTTCAGCCCTGGCTTTTCAGTTTTCCAGCAGAGGCCTAAATGTCCTGGAACAGAGATAAGCCACCCCTGTTTGCTCTGTCTGATTTCTTGACTCACAGAAACCAGGAGAGATAATGATTATTGATGTTTTAAGCCACGTGGGAGCAGAGTCGTGGGAGAAGCAGCCACTGTGAAGACAGATGTCCAGTTGGTCTGGGATCTGTAGAGTCTTTGGTGTCTGGAGGTCACCAAATCCAGAGCTCAAAACAGTGTTCAAGTTGAAGACAGAGATTTGAATTTCCATGGCACCACAGCAAGGCTGGGGGATCCTGGAAGCCACCAGCAGTGCCACCACCACCTAGGGGGCCCCAGCACTCCCCACCCCTTGCTTTCCCAATTTGGCTCTGGAAACAGACTGAGTGCATCAAAGTGCAGCAGGGACCTACAGCTCCACACTTCATAAATGTCCATATTGTTGGAATTTTTGAATGATCATATATTTTGCTTTATAAGGATTTTTAAGGGTTGGAATTGGTTTTTATTAAAATTATAGTCTTTATACTGTTGCAGTCTTTTATAAGACATTGTTATTGTCCTTAATAACATACATTGAAACTCTTTTACTGAAAAAAGTCAGTATTTTATTTTGATCAGTTTCATTTTATGTTTTTAAAACAGCAAAGAGAAGAAAAATACATCTGTTGTTTGGAGTATGACCCTGGGTTACTGAAAACTTGCTAATTAATTTGGGGCTCTGTTGACATTCTGGACAGAAACTGGTTGGAGCAGATGCACTACAGCCTCTGGCAGACATGCCGGACATGTGAGTGAATGAGTCTTCAAATGATTCCAGCCCTGGCTTTTGAGTTTTCCAGCAGAGGCCTAAATGTCCTGGAATAGAGATAAGCCACCCCTGTTTGCTCTGTCTGATTTCTTGACTCACAGAAACCAGGAGAGATAATGATTATTGATGTTTTAAGCCACTAAGTTTTGGGATACCTTGTTATGCAGCAGTAGATAATATAAGCTGCCAGTAATAGAAACAAGAAAAAAACAGCGGCTTTAAGAAACTAGAAGTGTATTTCTTTTTCTCATTGAGAGTCTGGAAGTAGCTCTTTTGTTGTCATCAGAAACCAACGTCTTTTACTCTGATCCTCTGCTATTCTCAGCACATGACTTCAATTCTCAAGGTTGCCTCCTGATGCAAGATAGCTGCTGGAGTGCCAACTATCACCTCTGCATTCCAGGATGAATGCAAGATGAAGCAAGAGGACAGAACTAGCCTTCACCAATATTGTTTCTATTTCAAGGAGCATTTAAAAAATCTTTTCCCATACCTTCTGCTTATATCTCCTTTCTTAAAATTGAGTCACACAGCCACACAGTGTGTACAAGGGAGGCTGGAAATGTTGCCTTTTAGCCGGGCTCATTGCCATCTGAAGTAAAACTGGGGTTCTGTTACTGAGAATGGATAGTGGCTGGCAGGCAGCTGGTGGCTGTGCTGTTAAGAACAGGACAATGGGAGGGGGAACCTTGCCCACAAAGGAGCCACACTGGCAAGCACGTTGGTCCGCTGCCCATACACCTTCTTGAATGCTTGGGCACCAAAGAGTTTTCCATCTAAGTTGCTTCTGAACAAAGAATTGACATCACCCCCAAGGAAGTGAGGCGGTGGGCTGATGCCCAGAGAAAGCTCTGCTCTCTGGCCCTCCCCTCACCACGTGGCAGGCAGGCAGCTGGACTGCTGCCTAAAACCTAACATGCAGCCCTGACCTTACCTGCTCAGTCACCTCATGGCTCATTTGCCCCAGTTTAAGGACAAATTCTGTGATTTGGTATTGAAGGCCTCAGCCGACTCTTCCATGGGGCTCCTTGCTTCCTGCCCCGCACCCAGGCCTTTCTGTGGGCGGCCCCCTCTGCCCAGAACACTCTGCTCTGTCTCTGCCCAGGGAAATCCGCAGCGCCCTTCTAGCACCGCCAATAGCCCTTCTGGTGCCTTTGCATGGATTTAGCCAAATGGAAGCAGTTCCGTGCCAGGGCTCGAGAAGCGGCCCATGGGCTGGATTCTACCCACAGGTGCCCCTCAGCCTGGTGTGCTTGCACAGTGAACCCCCTGCACAGCTGGGCATGTGAAGATACCAGTTCCAGCGACCTCTCTAGCTTGATCAGTAAGTGAGGCCCTTCCTTTGCCCTTGTTCTCTGCCTCTAGAGCCCATGCCCTGAGTGGGGCCGGCTGTTTCCTGCTTATGTCCTTCAACATGCTCAGCGCCTATTCCCCTGGATCTCTAACGCCAACAGCAGGGGAACTGAACTTGGGCCACAGGCCGCAGCTCTTTCTTCCCGCTGTGGGGACCAGCCGATAGTCCCTTAGTCCTCAGCACACCCAGCAGCAGAATGGAAAGCCCCACTGTGCTGGCAGAGGGAACGCTGGGCAATGCCTTAGAAGTGACCCAGATACCAGCTGATTAGAGTCAGCTGCCCAGAGCAACTCAAACCTGAGTCTCAGAGGCGGGACGGGAAGGTTCCCTCTCAGCTTACCTGCTCCTGGGAATGCTGGGGCCTGAAGCTGCACTGCACCCCGACCCAGGGCGGCCCATTGCACTTGTACTGGTGGCCTTGGACCCACCACTCAGGAATGCACATGAGAAGACCTTCCATTTCATACCTTTTATTTTATCTGCATCTTCTCTGCCTCCTCCCAACCCCACCGGCCCCTGAGAGGGGGTGGAAGTCCCGGTTGGAAGAAAGGGACTATTCTCTCCTCCCTGGGGGAGGGATGGTGTCCCCTGGGCCAGGGCCCACTGAGGGAAGCAGGGGCCTCCATGGCAGAGCAAGGGCACCGTCCAAGAGGCTGTGGCCAAGGCCGAGGCCCCTCGAATGCCCTGTGACCCTGGGCTCTATGGGTCATCCAGAAGGTGAAGGGCAGAGAAGTCCACGGAGCGATGAGAGGACAAAGCCTGGGGGAGTGGGGGGTGGCTGACAGAGGTGGATGTGGGCCTGGAGGAGGAGGGCAGGAGTTGAGACCAGGGGATGTGAGATCAAGGTAGGGCCCTGAGGAGGAACCCCAGGTTTAGAGGGAGCTGAAGGAGGGTATGGCAGGGAAAACAGTGGAGGCAGGGTGGGGCAAGGCTGCACTCTAAGGACCCGGCTCCCAGCCGCAGGGACGCACCCCAGGGTCTGATCAGGACTGGCCCTGCGCAGAGGCCGGGCAGCAGGCAGGGAGGGGCCTGTCCGGCGAGGAGGATGGGGACTAGGGCTGGTAAAGGAGCCGGGACCATGGTGCTGCCGAAGGGGGCTCTTCAGCTTCACGGAGGAGGCTAGCCCAGCTAGGCGTGGCCCCAAACCACCAATTTGTGCTTCTCAGTTGTTCAAGGGCTCCCCGTGTGGCCTCCGCCATGCAGAGTAGAGCCCACAGGCAGCCCTCTGCGGCAGGCAACAGCTGTCCCGGGGACTCCTCCCCCACCTCAGGTTTTCTGGAAACTTCCTCCCCTGTGCAGCCTGAGGGGCCCCTGAGGCAGCTCATCTGCCACCAGAAAGTGAAGCCTGGCGATGGTGGGAGGAGCCGCGCTGGATGGTTCATAGGCTCAACTTTGGTGGTGCCCATTTGCCCTCAAAAGGACCACCTGTTACTGCACTGTAGACTGTTTAAAGGCTGCACCCTCACCCCACGCTTGTGTGCTGGTCTGTTTTCCCCCCTGTTTTGGGTAATTACTCAGGCATCGAAGCCCGTGGTAGGCTGGTGGGGAGGAGGACACTCCGGAGAGCGTGGGAGTCAGAGTCCGCCCTGCCCATCCCCCTGGCAGCCGCTGTCTCCATGGACAATGAGCACCGGGAAGTAAAGGGCGTCCTCGTAGCATGGTGGGCTCTCCAGGGGCTCCGTGTCCTCTCCACGGCGTCCCAGTGGCCCCCCACTCAGGCTCCGGAAGACGCCTGGTGTGGCCCGGCCCCCAGCTCCCAGCGAGAGGCGGCTGCGGCTGAAAGGCAGGCGGGGCCCGCTGGGCCGGGCAGGGGGCAGCGAGTTGCTGCTGACAGAACGTCGGCAGCGCTGGCAGCCACGGAGGTAGGCACCGGAACCGGCACTCATGACCACCGCTTCTGAGTAGCTGGGCACCAGCTGCCGGTTGGAGCAGATGTGCCACTCGAGCTCAGTGAAGTCCACTGTGGCCACACGGGAGAGTGGGGGTCCGCTGGGCACAGTGCCAGGAGGGGGCGAACTAGCGCCAAAAAGCTTCTCTACCTGATAGTGCACATGGGCTGTGCCATAGGCCGCCACAACGCGCAGTGGCCAGGACAGCGTGGCCGCTGACACCAGCCAGAAGACCCATGCGCGGGCATACCAAGGAGGGCTGCGGGGGTCGGCGAAGACCATGAGGGATTCACGGAAGTCCACATCCTTCAGGTGCATGCCCTCGCGGGCCTCCAGGTAGTCGTCCAGGCCCTCGTTGGCACTAAAGAAGCGGGCCCTCTGGGTGAGGTATGAGGCCTCAGCCTCGGCGCTGCCGAAGCTGAAGCACTTGGTGAAGCGCAGCCGCGTGGCAGCGTAGTCGGCCAGGCCCACGAGCTCCTTGGAGACATCGCGGACACCGTGGGCTGAGTAGTCAAACTCGCCACGAGCTGTGCGACTATCAGCCCTCTCGTGGTAGACCTGTGTGGTGGTGTAGGCGTCGCCATTCCGGTAGCGGGTGATCTGGCGGGTGCGCCGCACATAGTGGTAGCTCGTGGCCTTCCACCAGACACAAGGTGGTGCCTGTTGCAGCCGGTGGATCAGGGCCAGCACGGTATTGGCATCAGTGCGCGGTGCCTGGCATGACCGCACATGACAGTGCCAGCACTCAGCCAGGTAGAGGAGGTAGAGGAGGGAGACAAAGGCCAGTGGGATGTATAAGTAGCCATCAGAGCAGGGGCTGGCTGGGTAGGTGGGTGGTGGGCCCCCGGCCCCATGGGCCAGGGCTGCCTCTGGCCCCAGGACCAGCCGTGGCACTGTGGCCAGGCGACACCATGCCACCACGGCACCACAGGCGTGGATGAGCAGCGTGAGGAGCAGGCATTTCCAGTGCGACTCGCGACACAGGGAGCTTCCCAGGGACTGTTTCAGGGGCCGCTGCTGCAGGGTGGATGGAGAGAGGGGAGGCATGGGTCAGGACAAGACCATCAGTTGTGCCTGCCGCTCCACTTAAGCTCGTGAAGGAGGTGGTGCTACACTCCCCACTTTACAGAGGAGGAAGCTGAGGTGCAGAGGGACTGAGTGGTCCAGGCCTCACCCTTCCAGGGAACTCACAGTAGAGCTCTAGGACTCCAACTCAGGCCTATCTGCCTCCAGCGCATCTTCCACTGTGTGTTTCCCAGTAAAGAGCACCTAGGACAGAACAGTCCCATCTCTGCCAAGGGAAAGAAGGACCCCTTGACCAGCCATTGAGAAACTGAGTTCTGGTCCTGGCTTTGCCCCTAATTTGCTGTGTGGTTTGGTCATATTCCTGCCCTCTCTCGGCCTTGATTTATGGACCTTATGGTGTGGAGGAGTGGGGTGGCAGGGGTCCTAAGAATGAAGAGCATGGGCTTTGAAGCCCCACTGCCCAGGATCCCGGCTGGCTTCAGCACTTACTGTGCTTGGGCAGATCCCTTATCCTCTCTGGACCTCAGCCACCTCACCTGTAAACTCGTTGTTGTGAGGATCCAATGAGATCATACGGGTGACAATCTCAGGTTCTGACCATGGGAATCGATGTTATCACTGTTACCCCGAAACTCCCTCTGGTCCCTTGGTTGCACTAGGGACAGCAGGAGACCCGGGAGAGGCTTTTAAGTAAGTGAGAAAGAGGAAGAGCTGGGAATGGGGGAGGTGTGAGTTTGGGGGCAGCAGATGGAGTGTCATCCTCCTCTCCCCATCTGTGCTGAAGGAGGAGGCGGGACACAGCTGCTGGGCAGCAGAGGCCACTCCCTGGCCCAGAGGGTTTGGCCCACCCTCCCTGGCAGGGTCCCTAGCCTGGCAGGCACCTCATTCCCAGATGCCTATGGAGAGAGAAGGCTGGGGAGGGTGTGGGAAGACGAGGGGTAAAAAGGGGAGAAGATGGAAGTGGTCTGGTGGAAGCAGCAGAGGTGGGGTTAGGGGCCCACCTCTCCCACCATAGCCCCACCAGGCCTTGAGAAACCCAAAGGAAGAGGAACCACCCTCATCCCAGACTAGGGCAGCCTGCCCTATCCCCCAATCTCTCACCGCAGGTGCATACCACCACCCTGACCTGCAGATCCAGCCAGCTGCACACACCCACTCATCTCTGCTCCACCCTACATGCTCATTGCAGACCCACTCATCACAGATGTACAAGCTGCCTGCTCATCTAAGACACATAAGACCCCCACCTGTGCCCAGGGCACAACCCCTCACAAACATAACATGGTGCACAGGTGCATGCATGCACCCCACAGACCCACCCGCTGCAGGACACACATGCACATACACATTACACATTCACTGAAGCCCAGGAACACTCTCACCTGCCCACAGTGCACGTCCCCAACCCCCACCCCTACCGCAGCCTGACACACCGCACACCCTACAGACTCAACATGGAGAGACTTATCCACGGCAGGAAGACAGGACACATTTGCATGCACTTATGCATTACCACTTCACCCAAGCTAAAGGACCCACCAGACCCTCACCTGACTTTAGGGGGCATAAGTCCCACCCAACGTGTGGGGAGCACAACCGGCATTCACACACCCACAAACACACTACATTCACCGAGACACATATAGACCCACTCACCACCTACCACCCTCAATACCTATACAGGGCTGCATACCCCTGCAGATCCTCTTCCTGTCTAGGGCTGAAGACGGGCCTTCTTGGGGGTCCCAGCAAGCAGGATGGGGCCTTAGGCCACCTTAGGCCACCTTACCGTTGGCCACCTCTTTTCCTCTTTTTTCTCCTCCCTCTGCTCCCCTCCCCAATCCCCAAGTCCCTGCTATTGCTGCTGCATTGCAGGCGCAGCCCGTGCACCTCGTGAGCTGCTAGGCCGGGCTGGGGGCCTGACCCCGGGGCTGTGGGGATGAGGGGCAGCGCTGCGGAATGGGGAAGCGCGGGAGCCAGACGCTGACGTCACAGGAGGGCAAGGCCGGACTAGGGGGCGCCGAAGGCGGGAGTCGCCCCCTCATCCCTTCCCAGCCATTCCACCCCTATCCCTACGCTGGCCCCTAGGCCCCCGGGCCCCTGGCGGGACTCAGGCTACCCCGATGACGTAATTGGCTGCAGGGGCTCGGGGCCCTCCCTCCTCCGCCCAGGGCCCAGGGTTTGTGTCTTCCCTGGTGCCCCTCACCCCGCTCCAGCCGCGGCTCCGACCCCCCGCCACACAGCACCGGTACCTCCTCCCGCAGCGGCTCGCAGTCCGGGATGAGCGCAGGCACCTCCCCGCCGTCGCCACCGCCAACCTCCGGCATGGTGCTCCTGCTGCTTGGGCGGCCCGGGCCCGGGCCCGGGGCATGATAAGTGGGAGCGCGGGGGGTTGCGGCGCGGCCCCGGAGGGCGTCCGCTCCGCTCGGCGGCCGCGGAGGAGTGCGCTGAGCTCGAGCCCGAGCTCGGCGGCGGCGGCGGCAGCGGCGTTGGCGGCCACAGTGCCGGGCGCCCCGCCCTCCGCTGACCCCGCCCCCGCGGCACCGGCGGCGCCTCCAGCCGCGCCTGGCACCGCGGGCTCTGCCCCAGAGCTCCAGAAGCCCAGACTGCGCGGACCGACACCCGCGCTTCCTTTCTGTCGCGCTCGCACTCGCGACCTTGGTCGAGTCCTTGTTCCCTGGGGCCTGAGTACCCCGCTCCCCCCCGTAAAATGAGGAGGGGGAATCTTGAAGATGGGTGGGTACCGACGGGGCCCCATCTCTGAGGAGTAGGCCCAGGCCTAAAACGGGCCCAGACCTCACCCCAGCAGCCCCGCTTGTAGGGCGGGGGGAAGTTACAGCCCAGAGAGGTGTGATGAACCTCAGTAGCTGGACAGAGGCTCGAGGCTCCACTTAGAGCAGCAGGTGGGGGGCCAGGACACCTGGGGCGCTAGGTTGCAGGCCTCTGGGTCGGCACTCTGCACTGCCAACCTCAATTTTTCCATCTGAAAAATGGGGATGGAAAGGTGTTGGATTCAACACACCAGCATTCGTCATGCGATACGGTGGAGTGGAATCTGTCCTGCATGGGAGGGCACCTTCCCAGGAGCCCGTGTTCCCGGTGCTGCTCCCTGACCCTCAGGGTCCTCAGACCTTCACACTGCCCCTGGGTCTGGGCTGCCCCCAAGGCAGACAATCAGTGGATGGCACATGGGGAGCTGCAATGCTAAGTGAGTTTTGATTCGTCTAGTGATTTTTTTTCCCAAAGGATAACTATTCAGTTCAACAACGCTACCCATTTAAAGATGAGGTAACTGAAATGGTAGAGAAGAGAGGACTGACCCAGGGTTTCATCCTCTTATTTATTGAACACAAATGTTTACTGGGTGTCTTCTATATGCAAGAAATGTGCTTGGCACTGTGAAGACATGAACAGGAATAGAGAATGGCACAGGACTTGTCTTCAGGGAATTTACGCCTGGGCAAACTGGTGTACCCAGAGGGGGCTTAGAACCCAGACTTTTGCCTCCATCCCAAGTCAGTCAGGCTTCTGTTCCCTTTGTCTTGCTGAGGGGCAGAGGTTGAACTGACTCTTAAAGGATAACTAGGATTTTGACATATGGGTACAGGGAGAAAGGTCATCTCAGCTGGAGGGAACTTCTTCTTGGTAAAGGCATTGTGATTGGGTTGAACTCTGAGAGCAGGAAGGTCACCTGGTGTAACTGGACACTGGGTAGCTAACTAGAGACAGGTCACAGAGGACCTGATCTTGCTCTCTAGAAAGTAATGGCTGAAGGTCTGTGGAAAGGGAGGCCCCTGAAGACTGTCGGGGGAGGGTGAGAGTGGTCAGAAACTGGGTGAAGAGAAAGGAGCCCCCTGGCTCACGAGTAAGGTTTGAGGAGTCTCACTGTGCTTTGAGATGACCGGAGGGCCGGCAATGACTCAGGAATTTCAACGTTAGCTTAATCAGCCGTATCAGCACGCCCGTACCTCCAAATCGGCCTCAGCTATCTATACCACGCAGATCTGGTGGACCTCAGTTTTTCAATATGTGTAATGAGAGAGAGAGAGGGAGGTGGTAAGGGAGGGAGAGAGAGACGGAGAGAGAGAGAGAGAGAGAGAGAGAGAGAGAGAGAGAGAGAGAGAGAGAGAGAGAGAGAGAGAGAGAGAGAGAGAGAGAGAGCCCAGCAGTAGGCAGCAGGGGGGTCTGCAGGATGGCAGCAAGGGCGATAAAGCATTTCAGCACTGTACGACGGACAGCACCCGTGCGGCGAGGAGGGGTGGGAGGCGGGCTCGAAGGCGCTGCTACTGCCCGGCCCTGCCTCCCACCAACCCTTCCAGCTGTCCAGGCTCCTTGCCACGACTGGGGGCTCTGGGAGTACGGGGAGGACAAAGAAGGAAAGCGAGCGCTGAGAAGGAAGGGTAGGAGCTCCGAAGGGCGGACTTTGCCGAGTCCCACAACTCCACTCCCTCTTGGAGTACGTCCCGCGAATGAAGCTTAGTTCCAGGACTCCAGCTTCCGGCGGGTCTCAGCCTGGTGCAGTCGTGGCAGGGATAGCGTCAAGTGCTGCACTGCGCAGGCGCAATAATAATTCTCGATACCATCCTACCTTTACTCATCTGGAAGTAGCAAACACTATCCAATCCGAGAGCGCCTCGAATTGCTCCGCCTATCTCCCTGCCCGGAAGTTCATTACTGTCGAATCCGCTTTTGCGAGGGTACGACAGTAGCCAATTGAGAAAGGGGAGGAGTCAGCCGGCTCCTCTGAGGAGCCAATGGCAGGCGGCGGAGGATGACGCTATGGATATGGCGGCTGCGGTCGAAGAACTCGGGGACGTGTCGGGCTGCTCGGTAATCTCTGTCGGTGTCCAGGGAACAGAGCAGCTGCCTCATTAGGATTCGTACCCACGAGGTGGTGCAGCAGGCCGTAGGGGAGAGCGAGCGGCGGTCATGGCTTATCACGCGGGCTACGGAGCCCACGGTGCGTGGGGCGCGGGGCGGGCGGGGCGCGGCCCGACTGGCCAAAGGGAGGTCAGTGGCGCGGCCCGCTTGCTGAGGGAGAGGGGCGGCCGTGACCGCTGCCCGGGACGGCAGGTGTAATTCAGGTTCCTGCTCCCCTCGACTTGGCAACGCGTCCCGGACTTCGCCCTCTAGGCCCAATCCTGAGATCGGGGAGTGACAGCACAGCTGGGATCCCCATACCCAACCCGAGCATGAACGGGGTGTGCCTCCAGAATTTCCTTCCCCTGTCATGATCCTAGTAGTACCCGACCTCCGGGTACCCAGGCGTTGCCTTTCCCACCCTTGTTCTGCGGGGATGCCCTAGGAAACTTCTTCACCTTGGAAACTTCTGTTCACTCTCTAAGGCTCAGTTCAGAGATCACTTCCCTTGAGAAGGCCCAGGTGGGCTACCACTTCCAGGCATTGCTCCAGCTCTTTCTTTGCCCACATTTAGCAACTCTTGAAAAGTGTCCCTCATCAAAGTTCTTTCTCAGTTAGCTACTACCATCCAGCCAGGGTTTCCCTTACTGATTGCTTGGTGCTCCCAGGACCCATACAGGGAAGGGGAGGTGGTTTGTGCTCATGCTTGGTTTTCCTTTCAGCTACTCTGGTACTTACAAACCCACAGGCTCCAAGCACAGAGCCCGGGCAGCTCCAGATCCTCCTCCCCTCTTCGATGACACAAGCAGTGGTTACTCCAGCCAGGCAGGGGGATACCCAGCCCCAGGAGCTGATGTGGCCTTCAATGTCAACCACTTGCTTGGGGACCCAATGGCCAATATGGCTGTGGCCTACGGCAGCTCCATCGCATCCCATGGGAAGGACATGGTGCACAAGGAGGTGTGGCCTGCCCCCAGGGCAAGGGTGGCAGGATATCTGGCCAGGGCTGGGGCATCACAGGATCCCACCTAATCCTCACTGCAGCCCTCAGGGAAGGAGAACACAGAGGTTAGGGTTAGGGTTCAGGGTGCAGCTCACCCACTGCCTACTCTCTCCCCTCCCAGCTGCACCGTTTTGTGTCTGTGAACAAACTCAAGTATTTTTTCGCTGTGGACACTACCTATGTGGCCAAGAAGCTAGGGCTATTGGTCTTCCCCTACACACACCAGGTGAGCTGCTAACCAGATGAGGATTGGGAAGCAAACCCCTTGCCTCCCTCATCCTGCCCCAAGACCTCAACCCCCTTCTATCCTCTCTTGTCTTTTCCTTCTGACCTGGCTGCCAGAACTGGGAAGTGCAGTACAGTCGTGATGTGCCTCTGCCCCCACGGCAGGACCTCAACGCCCCCGACCTCTATATCCCCAGTGAGTCTTTGACCTGGGCTGGGGAATGTGGGGAAACTTGTGCCTTGAAGCATCAAGAAGAAGAGAGGCTCATGCATTGACTCAGCATCTGCTCTTGGTGCTTTTATGTGTGGCAGTTGCTAGATACCAGGGAGATGGAGCAGGGTGGCCAGTAAGGAGCTTCCCAGGTGTGCGCTCTAGGTCCTCCCTTTTGAAACCTTCCTGCCTCTTGACTTGGACCATGTCCCTCCCTAGCCTGGAGTCCTGGATTTAGATGTGGCCCTGCAACTTCCATCCATAAGACCTCAGGCTGGCCTACTTTAATTCTTCTGTAAAATGGGAATAACAAGTCCCTACCACAAAGGATTTTTGTTGAGATTCAGTGGGTAAGGTGTGCTCAGGACCTGGCATGTAGTAGGAAGCATAAGGTATTAGCTGCTGCCATCCTTATTACTTGTCCCCCAAGGCCTGCTCCAACACCCCTCCCCTGGAAGTCGCTACTCCCTTCTGGGTTCCCACAACTGTCCATCCACATGGCATTGGTCAGGCCACCGCAGTGTGCTGTGGCTCGCAGATGGCACTCTGTCCTGGGGCCTGCACAAGGTGAGGCCCATGGTGGACACTCTAGAGGGGGGTGAGTGTGCTGGGGCCAGCCCTTGGAAGAGCTACCAGGAGAGCAGACTGAGGGCAGCCAGCCAACCCAGTTGCCCCCAGAGGGATCTGGGTTCTTTCAGCCTTCATTCTGTTTTCCTTCTTGGAGCCACCATGTAAAGTGGAAACTGCCATCCCCGTTTTGTGTGTTGAAGCCAAGGTTCAGGTAGACTTGAGTACCTTTGAGGCTGGTTTCCTGATTGCAGATACTGTGCCCTCTGATGGGCACATCAGTTCTGGTGCTTCAAGGGGGCAGAGGACAGGACTGATAATTTAAAACGGCTGTGAAAGCCCAGCTCCCTCTGGCTCTGAGCTTTCATGAAAATGGCAGAGGTAAATGTGGAGCTATTTGTATTGGCAAGGCGGCCAGAGCCAGGGCCAGTGCCAGTGCTGATGGCCACTGAAATTTCTGGGTGAGGTGAAGTCTTCCCCGTGGCTTGGACTCTGAGGACAACCTGGGTTGTCCGCCAAGGCTGCACTTTGGTCGTACAGTCTTGCCTGAGATGAATGTGGCCCCTGCTGTTGGTCTAGGATGAGCAGTGCCCTTGGCGTGTGATACAGTTTCTTGGTGAGTTTTCTAACACAGCGACAGGGAAAGAAGTAGCATGATGGTCCTGAGAGAAGGGTCAGGTGGCATTTACACAGGGAGAAGGCTGAACAGAGAAAGGTACCCCAGGCAGAGCTGAGTGTGGAGGTCGGGCATGTTGGGATATGCAGGGAAGGAAGTATTGGAGGGAAAATAGGTGTCAGTGGCCTGGAATGCCTAGTGGGGTTGGACTCTGATTGAGGAAACCAGGCTGATGGCATCTCAATGGCTTTTGGCAGCAATGGCCTTCATCACCTATGTACTGCTGGCTGGGATGGCACTGGGCATTCAGAAAAGGTCAGTGTCAACCCCCTCCTGGGTCCTACCACCTCCCCTCCATCCTGACTCCTCAGCTCCCTAGGGGATCTGTGCCAGGTCCTGAGGCCACACTATGCCCTGAATGTCATACCTGCCACAGGATGGCTACTTCTGAACACCCCCTCACTCCCAACCCCATGTGGCCACAGGTTCTCTCCAGAGATGCTAGGTCTGTGTGCAAGCACGGCACTGGTGTGGGTCGTGATGGAGGTGCTAGCCCTGCTCCTGGGAATCTACGTGGCCACTGTGCGCAGTGACCTGAGCACCTTCCACCTACTGGCCTACAGTGGCTACAAATATGTGGGGTGAGTACTCGTGGGCCAGGTGAGGGGCTGCTCTCGGGGAGAGGCCTGCCACCGTGGGTCCCTGGTCTGCATAGCTGTAGATTCTAGCTGTGACCCTGGATACCACTCTGCCTTCTTTGGGCCTCTAGCTCTTGACTCTGTTAGAGAAACTGACTGTTGTCAGTCTCAGTAACCCGGTAGTGTTCTAGAAGTCAGGAATACACTGAAAATCACCCTGGGGGATTAGGGAGAAGGGCCTTGAGCTGGGGTAGGCTCAGGTCCAGGGCTGAGGGCTGCATCCTGGGCCTTCCGGATCTGTTGTGAGTGTAGGTTCCTGTGACGCAGTGGTGGGGAGGTGGGCCTAGGCTGGCCTCGGGGCCTTCATGGGCGGCTGATCTCTGCATCTTGGGAGGTCTCCAGCCTTCTCCCCACCCGCCCCTGCAGGATGATCCTCAGTGTGCTCACAGGGTTGCTCCTTGGCAGTGACGGCTACTACGTGGCACTAGCCTGGACTTCGTCTGCGCTCATGTACTTCATCGTGAGTCGGGACCCTCTTCCCAGGGGTGGAGCAGGGGGCGAGCCTCCCCCTCCTGGCCCAGCTTCACCCTCTTCCTTTCAGGTGCGCTCCTTACGTACAGCAGCCCTGGGCCCTGACAGCATGGGGGGCTTGGGGGCCCGGCAGCGTCTCCAGCTCTACCTGACTCTGGGAGCTGCAGCTTTCCAGCCCCTCATCATATACTGGCTGACCTTCCACCTGGTCTGGTGACCCCTGGCCCCCACTAGCACTGATTTTTCCACACATTGAAGATTTGATTTCCTTGATTTTGTTTGACTCTTGTTTCTGGGGACTGAGGGGAGTCGCTGACACTTCTGGGCCTCTGTACTGTCCATGGGACCAGGCTCGGGTTGTATGGGCAGAGGGAGATCCAGGGAAGGCTTCCTGGAATTGGTAACCTCGATACTGCCTTGGAAGGCAGATGGAAAGGTTTCAGCAGGGCAAATGAGCATGAATGAAAGAGGGCAGCTCCCAAGGGGACCTCCTCGGCCTCTGATCCATTTGAGGGGATCCCTAGAGGGATCTGTGGGCTAGTGGGGTGAGCCTGGCTGTGCTAGGGATTTAGCTCAGGGCTGCCCCCTTTATTACAGTCCCTTTGCCTCCATCTCTTCAAGCCTTTCAGGAGCAGAACTGTGGCCCAGGTGTTTGCAAGTAGTTTATTCATATTTTGTCACAAATGGCCGGGGAGGGGGTGCTGGACTCCCCCAGGCAACATAGAAAATAGGTCCAAGAGACAAGGTGGGCTGGGGTTGGGGCAAATGGGGACACGGAGGGGTCTGGAGAGAGAGCCTGGGGGAGGGGAGAGGGCAGACTAGGGGTGGGGCTGCCCCGCTGCTGAGCCTGCTCATTCCCGGTGTGGGTACTCCCCCACCTGCAGGGGGAGCCTCAGGGTGAGGGTGGAGGGGGTGGCCCAGAACTTCCAGGGTCAAGCCCTGCCCCTTGGCAGGGCCAAGTTTCCCCCGAAGTGGACAAGGCTGGAGATCCCACCCCTTCCAGGATTGACTGCCATGCCCACAGGCTGGCAGAAAAGCCCCTGCCCCTATTTAGAGCTCTGCCCAGCCCTAGCCCAAGGCGATGGGGCTCTGAAGGCGGGAGGTCCCCGCAGCAGCAGTTTGGGGGATGGAGAGAAGGCTGGGGGCACCAGTGCCCCCTCCCTCCTGAGGGCTGAGGCCTCTGAGGCCGAGGAGCAGGGCTGGGGTTGCACAGGCGTCCGGTCCGTTCTGGGCTCACTCCCTGGCCGGCTTCCCCCTTAGAAACTCACCAACGTATAAACCATACTGCGGGAAGACAAGGCAGTGAGCCAGGTCCTGAGTGGACCCGGCTACTGGCTGCCCACTCTGTGGCACCCTGGGTTGCCCTTAGTCCTCAAGGGAAAAGGGCAAGAAATTGGGGCCCAACCATTCCTGGGATCAGAGGCACGGTGCTTGGAGCACCCCTTCCCTGACTTCTCACTGCCACGGGCAGGGTCTCACCTGTACAGGTAATAGAAGAAGGAGAGCAGGTAGAAGGCGAGTTTGCACCAGGACTCCTTCTGGCAGTAGTTAAGGATGTCAGCATTCATGATGGAGACTGCATCATACATGACCTCAGAGCCATCCGCAGGGCGGTGGAAGTACCTGGGGCAAGGGAGGGGCCTGAGTGCCTGCCCTCAAGGTTCCCACCCCCAACCTGCCCCTCCCTGCTCCCCCATCTCACCCCCCCTCAGGCGGCTGCTCCCCTCACCTCCAGAGGTGGTAGAAGAGGAGGGGGATGTTGAGGCCCAGGGTCACCCACTCTGCTGCACAGAGAAACATCAGACAGAAGAGGCCGTGGATGGAATATTCTGGGACCACCAGCTGGGAAGTGAGGGTGAGAGGTCAGCTGCCTAGTGCCCGGCCAAGCTTCAAGGGCACAGAGGGGATCTGGGGTTTAGAAGCTTCTACATTACTTCTGGGGACTATACGGGACTCTAACTTTCCCATTCCCTCCCAGGTGCCAAAGCGGACGAAACAGGCCCTTTAGGAGGAAGGCCCGCTCCAAGTCACAGAGGGGCTGGGCGAGGCTACGAGCCTCCTTCCCCTAGCCCTGACACTGACCTTCCTCAGGAGGCAGCAGATGCGTTCGATGTTTTTTAAACGCTCGCGCTGTAGGGGGAGGAAAAGGCCGCGATGGGGGAGGCAGAGGAGCTGGCATGGTGGGGGGGGAGCTTCGCCACCCTCCTGCGCCCCATCGCTCTGCACGTGGCCGCCAGGGGGTGCCAGAGCAGCCTCTGCGGCGGCGTAGACGCGACAGGGAAGCCGCCGCACCGTCCCCATGGCGACCGTCACCATGGAGGGACCTTCACCCCGCGTCTCCATGGCAACGGCCCAGAGCCTGGCAACTGCCGCCCCGCCCGGAGGAACCCGAGCCCTGAGCCCGCTCCAGGTGTTTGCTGGGGGCGGGGACAGACAGAAGAAAGGGCCTGGGTGCCGGCCCTCCCACCACACCTTCGTTTTCCTGTCCCCCAACCCCTTTCGCCCGCAACAGATGGAAAGACAGACGGACGGACACACCTCGGCACAGCACATGTATCACTTACTGCCCGCGCTGGGTTCCCCTGGTCGATGGGGTTCTTGAAGTCGGTCCGCAGCTCGTCAAAGGCTATGATCTGGGGGAGGGGTGTGTGCCCGTCAGGGTTGGGGCAGCAGCTTATGGCCCCCCAACCCGTCCTTCCGCGGGATATGATTTCATACACGGGGATCGGACCAGACGAAGCTTGCTGCAAAGGTGGAGAAACGGCCAGGGAGAGGCGGGGTCTGGCCCAAGGTCACACACAGTCTGGAATGGAACCCTAGGGTGCTGAGGCCCAAGTCAGCCCAAGTGTACTACAACCTCCATCCCAAGAGATAAGGTGTCTTTTCGGCTGAGTCCTATGCTGAGCAATGGGGCCCCCAAGGTCTGGGACACAGCGCGTGCCCAGGAGGAAACCCCAGCTTGGAGGAGGACTTAACTTATATTGCATGGTGATCAGGGCCGTGGGGTACAGGGAGAACCTGGGGAGAGTGCCTGGTCCAGTGTTGGGGGTGATGGGGACTCAGGCTGGACTTGAGTGCTTGTCTGGTGACAAATGGGGGAAGGGCGGTCTAAGCAGTAGGTACAAAGGCCCAGGACTGAAAGAAAAAGGAACATTCAGAAAGCTACAGATTCCATGGGGCCAGAATGAAAGTGAAGCAAGTGGGTTGGAAGAAGGGAAAGGTGAGAGGAAGATGGGCTGGGGTGCTCTGTGAGGCTGGACCAGATGTTTGGACTTCAACACCAAAGGAATGGGAACCCCTGAGGGGTGGGAGGCAGAGTGGGGCAGTCAAGCGGATGTGTTAGCACTGATGGAGCAGAAGTGCAAACTGGCTAACAATTCCAGCCAAGAAATGCCTGGTGCTTACAATATACAGCAGGCGTTATTAACTCAATGCCTGAGTGAATCTATAAGGTGGGTACTGGTGTTATCATTTCCGTTTTGCAGATGAGGAAATGAGATATAAAGTGACTTGTCAAAGACCACACAGCTAGTTAGTGGCAAGCCAGGATTCTAACCCAGTTAGACTCCCAGAACTAAATTCTTAACCACTTTATCATACTCAGGCCAGACCAGCAAGGGGACTTCTGGGAATGTCGCTGGGAGGTGGGGTGGGGGCAGGGCTCCGCCAGTTATTTGAGGAGAGCAGCAGTGGGATGGGGGGCTGTAGGTGGGTTTCAGGTTCATTCAGAGGCCAGATTCCAGAGGGTGTGGATGGAAGCAGAGTGGAGGCAGAGGGGCCCAAGCTTTCTTCAGGTGGTGGGGCATCTGGTGACCGGCATGGGAACTCTTGGGGGCAAACAGGTGTTTGACGGGATGATGGAATGGACCTGGGAGAGCTGGCATGGAAGCAGGGCTGGTAGAGGAGC
The DNA here is from genome assembly GCF_040802235.1 of Manis javanica. Lineage (NCBI taxonomy): Eukaryota > Metazoa > Chordata > Mammalia > Pholidota > Manidae > Manis > Manis javanica. Next base: position 115,440,906 of record NC_133166.1, read on the forward strand.
CTTCTGGGGTCCCCTCCCCTCAGCACCAGCCATAGGAAGAGGCAGAGGGCCTACCACCCCCAAGCACTGCAGATCCAGACACCTAAGGGAGAGAACATGGGCTTCCCAGAGGGAGCTGGGGCCATCTGGCGCAGCACCCACCAACTCCCCATTGACTCGGGGTAGCCGCCTGCCTGCCAGGCACAGCAACAGGGTCCAGCAGGGAGCGGAAGGGTGCCGTCTGTCTGCCCAGAGCTGGCACCACCAGCAGGAGACGGGTGTCATACCTCCCACCCCCCAGGCTGCCTGGCACTGACTCAGCCCCCTGGAACAAACAATCCCCGGTGGTGACAGCTGACACGCGTCACTCACCACAAGGGTTGCCTAGCGACTAGTGGGGCCTAGGCTCAGAGTCTGGGGTGGTATCTGGGGTCCTGCCCTGGAAGGTTCTACTTTAACCAATTTGGATTGAGGCCCATGCTTCCTTCCCCCTTAGCAGGCCTTGTTCTGGGCACTGTGATGTATATACAACAGGCCCACTTTACCACTGAGGAAACAGACTCGGGACCCAAACGACTTGCTATCACGCAGCTAAAAAGCAGAGCTAACACAGTGCCTGATGCTTAGTAAGTGCTCAGTAAATTTGCTGAGAAAGCCTGAGCCCCACCCCCCAGCCCAGGAGCCCCAGCAATGGAAAAGGCTGAGTCTTATCCATCCTTGACTTCCCCAGTGCTCCCCAGAGCTGTTCTCAGGAAGCACAGACGCAGGTGTGCTGCATGGAGGCACTGCTCTGAGGATCCCCTAAGGATGGGAACCAGCTCCTCCAAGGGGGCTGGGGGAGGCCTCTGGGCAGGGAGGGGCCTGGAAAAGGGCTTCTTGGATTCCAGAAACCCTTTTTTTCCAGGACCTAGTTGGCTCTGTGTTCTCAACCTGTGACCTTCAATTCCTTCCAGACCTCAGGATCCCAGCCCTCTGGCCCACACCCCAAAGGACTGTCCAAGGCTCTGGCATGAGATAGGAGGCTCTGAAAGGTCAAGATGGACTCATGGGAGTGGAGGGAGGAAAACAAAACAAAACAGGAAGTGGGAGAAAAGAACAAGCAACTGAGAGAGAGGGGCAAAGCCTGAGAGAGAGAGAGCTGGACATGCTGGGGGTTACTTGAAGGTGCTGTGGGGGCTCACTCCTCACACAAGAGGAGGGCAGTCAGAGTCCATGGAATCCTGATGTCAAAGAGACAGGCGGTAGGGGGGAGCGGGTGGCAGGGGATGACAAGGGAGAGACTGGGCAAGAGCCTGGGAGGACCACAGAGCAGGCAGCAGTCCCCACCAAAGAGAGGAGGAAGTGGGGAGACCAGTAAAGAAGCTGGTGAAGCAATGGGAGGAGGTGAGAGGAAGGAAAAAAGGGGGTACAGGAGGAGAGACTGGGAGGGTAAGGGGAACTCCCATAGGGGTGGGGATCGGGGAGTGTGTGCTGGATGCAAAAGCAGAGAGGGCCCCAGCTGAGCGGGCCAAGGCCCGCTGAGCTGGTTTGGGGTAGGGGCCGAAACTTCAGGGTGCAGAGGAGGGACAGCAGTAAAGGGGGCCAAAGGGCCCCAAACCAGAAGCAATAGTTCTGCGGTGAGAGCAAGGGAGCAAGACAGAGAGGCTACTGAGGAGACAGCCCCGGGAGAATGAAGGAGAGGGACCCTCTGAAAGGGAAGGAGGGCAGGAAAAGGGGTGAGAACTGGACGTTGTGAAGGACTAGATGTGTGGGGCCAGACCAGAGTGTGCGCCGGACCAAGGGGACATGAGATGAAGGGGAAAGTGGGGGCAGGAAGAGAAGGGAAGCTGTAAAGTGGGGAGGAAAGCGGGTGCAGGGAAGCCCCGACAGGAGGGGGCAGGAAAACCCAAGGTGAGCGGTGGTGGGGCTCGCTTTCTGGGCTGCTTAGAGCCAGCTGCTGCTGGGTCAGGGTCGGGGGTGGGAAGGTAAAGGGTTAATGGACTCCGCGATCTGTGGGTCCTGTAAACAGATGCAGTTGCCATAGCAACTGGCTCCATCACTCAAGCTGGAAAAACCCACAAAGGGAGGGTGGGGTGATGAGCAGACAGACAAACTGCCCGACGGACAAACGGGGGCGATTGGAAGGGGGAATAGGAGGAGGGAAAGGAGCAGAATCTCAAAATTCTGCCCCACACCCCAAGGCTGTATGGGAAGGGGATGGGGGTCAGGGACCGACTGACATACCCATACACTGGCGGGGGCGGGAGAGGAAGGGGGGGGCCCCAGGAAGGAAGCCGACTACGGGGTGGGGAGGGTGGTGTTCATGGGGGCGGAAAGGAGCCAACCGATGGGGGATAGCGGAGAGGAGGCTCCAAGTTTCCCGGGGCCCCGAGGCCATCCGCCCGGCCCCCTCCAGCTCCGTGTGCCCCCTGCCCCCCATCCCGCCCCCAGTCCCAGCCCGGCCTTACGTGCCAGATGACAAAGAAGATGAGGGAGGCGCACAGCACCAGGGTGAGCATGTAGCAGAACGCGGCGAAGGTGAACGCCATGGCCCCCGCGCCGGGCGGCGGCCCGGGGGGCGCCAGCGCGGGGCCCGGGCGCAAGGGGACGCCCCCGGGCCCGCGTTTAGGGCCGGCCGGGCATGGCCCCCAGGGCTCGGGGGACGCGGGCGGCGCAGCCGGGACCGGGGCCGCGGGGCCGCGGGGCGCGGGCCGGTGGGCTCGGAGGGCGAGTCCGCTGCCGGCTGCCCCGGCCCCGATCGCTCATCCTGCGATCCCTCGCCCGCGGCTCCCTCGCTCTCCAGCCCGCGAAGCCGGCGGGGCGGAGCCGGGGGCGGGGCCGCCGTGCGAGCGCCCTCGGGCGGGGCTGGGTCTCCGCGCGCCCCTCCGCCTACCCGGCTTGGCCCAGGCGCCTTCTCCCAACACTCTCCCCCAACTTCAGGGGTCCGTAGGATCAGCCGTACACCCCCCCCCCGCCTCCTGCGTTGCACAACATATCCACCAAAGCTGCACTCCGTCCCATCGGACGGGCGCTCACACCCTTACCCTCACACACGGCGCCTCAACGACCGGCCAGGAAGCCCGACTAAGGTCTTAGTGCAAAGCCCTTATCAATGTCCGGGAGTGCAGGGACGCCCGCCTGAAGCCAGCGCAAAGCCTAGAGGGTTGGCTGAACCAGGGGGCTGGAGAGGACGAGGCCAGGGGCGACGAGGCACGATGTCTGCGGCCTGGGCTCTGGCGGCAGCCCAGCTTCCCATCCTGGAAGTGTGCCCGTGTGGGTGTTGGCGGCGGCTCACCAGGTGCTTGCTGACGGCCGCCTGCCTCCCTCCCTGCCCGAACCATGCTGGGCCCGCGGGGACAGGCTACAGAAGTACAGGCAGGCAGCTCTCCGGGCTTCAGGGAAGTGGGTCAAGGGCTTTAACAGCAGCTTAGGACACTGCCCAGGCCGGTACCCCTGTGCAGCCCGCCAAACCCAGGGATCCCACTCCATCCTTCACCCCAAGGCTGCTCCCACCACAGATCACACGCAGCCACCACAACTTCCTTGCAAAAACCCTCAGCTCACAGGAGGGCCAGTGGAAATTTATTTTCTTGTCCTTTCTATCTTTCCCCAAGTGGCTTTTCCTTGCAAAATGCCTGACATGACACCAGAGGGGAACCTGGGAGTGGGGGGCACCCCAGGAACTTAAATACAAGCTGGAGGGCAGGGCACAGGTGGGACAGGGAAGAGACAACACAAAGGACATGGCTTCTCAGGTAGGGACCAAAGATTTGTTTTTCTGCAGGAAGAAGCTGTGCCAGAGGGCAGGGGGGATAAGACCCTGGGTGGGATGGGGTGATCGCAGAGATGCCCCCAGCCCAGGGTTGTACCCACATTCCCCAGAGTAGCAACAGGGGATGAGGGTCTGCCCTCCAGGGCTCCAAGGAACTGACGGGACAATGAGCCGGATGTGCGGCCTTGGGGACAGGGACAAGGTGCTGGCGGAGTGAGGGTTAAGGCTGGTGCCAGGCCCCTGGCACGGTGGGCCTTCCACCTCCGCCTGCCTTGGGGGACAAAGGGGCACGGTGGGCAGGCAGCACACAGGCCTGGCTCCGGCAGGGCAGGGGGCGGCAGGAGCAGACTCCCTCTGGGCTCAAGACACAGGCCCAGCACGGCTGCCCGCCTACCTGCCCTAGATGTGCTCAGACCCTATCGCAGCTGGACGGCTCAAGCTGTGAGTGTGGGAGGGGATGAGGGAAGGCAGCAAAGAGAAAACAGGGTGGGCTGCTGGGCCCCTGTAGCCCCCATGCCTGTCCTGAGGTCCTAGATCCCTGGTCCCACTCCTAGCCCCATGCACTGACTACAGCCAAGGGCAGTAGAGGCCAGGGAGGCCCTCAGCTCTTGGGGAAGGGGAGACCAGGGAACGAAGGACTAGAGTAAGGAGGGAAACCCACTGCAGCATTCATGGGGGCGGGGGGAAGGGAGACAGAGGAGCCCTCATCCCAAAGAAAAGTGTGTGGTGGGGTAGCTTTTAAAGTTACCTAGAGGCAGCAGCAGAGCAAGGCCTTATCCCTGCCCCAGCCACAGGTCCTGGGTGTCCTCCCGTTGGGGCCCTGACAGAGCAGGGGCTCAGGGCAGAAGGCAGATGGGCCAGAGGGAGATGGGGAGCCCAGTACACCCCAAAGCCACAGACTCAAATGCCCCAGGAGAGGGAGGCACCTCCTGCCCCCTCCAGGGGCATCATCTGGAGAAGGTGCCCCCTCCAGTACCATCCTATGGGCCCCTCCTAGCAACAGCCGCCACCAGCTGGCTTCACGGGGGTGCTGTCAATCTTGAGGTTGGGCCGCTCACCCCCTGAAGCTGCCCCAGGCCCCATCCGCTTTTTGATCTCAGCAGCCATGGTCATGAATGCCTGCTCGACATTGGTAGCGTTCTTGGCACTTGTCTCCAGGAAGGGGATGCCCAGAGAGTCTGCAAACTCCTGACAAGAGAGGAGAGAAGAGGAAGGGACAAAGGGGTTAGGGGCAGCAGGCCCTGGCCACCCTGTGCAGCCTGGCCCAGGCCCTGCTCACCTTGGCTGTGGTGTTATCCACCACCTTCTTGGTGGTGAGGTCGCTCTTGTTGCCTACCAGGAGCTTGTTGACGTTCTCACTGGCATAGCGGTCGATCTCTTGTAGCCACTGCTTCACATTAGCGTAGGATTCCTAGAGGGACAAGGGCCAAAGTTATTTTGCCCCCAACTACCATGCCAACCTTAGGCCTGGAGAGCAGGAGCCTTGAGGTCTGTAAAGGGAAGTGCTGGGCTTCTGAGAGTGGCGGGAGCCCTGGGCTCAGGACCCAGGGGAATGCTCTCCAGGCCGAGCTCTCCTCCACCCGAGACCCCAAAAACCAAGCCCAGCACAGCCCCAATGCCCAAACAGCCTAGGCCTAAGGGCCAGCCAGCTGTGCTTCCTGCAGCTGCCTATCTCTCCCTGTGACACAGAAAGGGCCTAACCACATGTGGGGAGCAAATGGCTTCAGAAGAGAGGCCAGAGAGAAGACAGAAACAGAGGGTAAAGGGTTAGCAGGAATCACAAAGTTCCCACAGTGATCCTAAAATTCCTCTAAGGCTTTAAGTCTTGGTGCCCAAGGGTAGGTGGAAGGTCCCTGAAGAGGAGACCGTGGCCTCTGAAGGAGACATGTATCCTTGGAATAGAGCCTAACCAAAAGCCTTATTCAGCCCAGCTCCCCCGAAGCCTGTCACTTGCCACTCCCCACCCACTATCCCTGGCATGTGGGGAAAGGACAGAACTTTTAGGAACATGCTCTAGCTAGAGCTACTTTCCCATCTTAGAAGCCAGAGGCCTGGTGATAACTTATACCTTCTTCCATGTCCCAGGCTGGGCCCTGCACTGGGCACTGGGAACAAAGGGAGTCATACCTGAGCCCTGCCCTAAAGCACTGAGAGGACAGTGGAGGACAGGGAGGTCAGCGCTGCACGACCAGAAGGCAGGTGCTGATGGAGCTCTCAGACCACTCGGCCTGGGGAGGCCACGGCCGACCCCTGCCTGCAGGGATGCCCTGGCTTGTGTGGAATCAAGTAGAAGGACAGGGAATGGTGAAAGGGGAGGAAACAACATACCGCAGGTCACAGAAAGTGGGGCATGGTTGTCTTTCAGGACAGGGGAGAAGCTGAGTGTGCTGGGACACAGGCCCCGAGTGGGGAAGGAGAGGAAGAGGCGGCGGCAGGCCAGAGCACCGATGGTCTCATCCTTGCTAAATCTTAAGACCAGGAGCCAGTGGAGGCGCTCACAGTGGGGAGCAGCAGGAGCACACCTGTGTTCTGGGAGGGTAGCCCTGGCAGGGGTGGAGAGGCCAGATCAGACCAGTAAGAAGATGGAGACAAACTGGGGAGTAGTTCGAATAATCCAGGGAAGAGATGTGCCCTGAGCCATGGAGCAAAACAGGGGCAAGCACAGGGCTTATGACCATCTTGGGTTAAGCCCTGGCACTGCCATTTACTGTGGCATCCTACGTATTTCACCTGACCTCTCAGCCTCAGTTTCCTCTCTTCCGTATAACAGCACCTCACAGTCGGCTGTTGTGAGCATGAGATAATGAATGCAGGCCTGTCTTATAACAGTGCTTAATTAAAAGGAGCTGCTATTATTCTCCTCACTGCTATCATCATGAAGGGACAGGTTTCAAAGTGATGATGGGCAGAGAACAGAGGGACCCTGGGACTGACTGGATGGGGGAAGAGAGCCTTCTGGTCAGCCTGCTGGGGGCTCTGTTATACAGATGGGATGCAGGAGTTAGTTTAGGGAGAGATGGTGGGGCCAGTGCTGGACGCGCTGACTTCTGCAGATGGTCTGGAGCTTACGAGAGGCTGTCTAGAGGGCAGCAAAGGGTGTGCTCAGAAGCAAAGAACCTTGGATTCAAACACTAGTTTTGCCTTTCCTGGCAATAAGCCCACAGGCTAGCTATTTAACACCTCTCTTAAGCATGTTTCCTCATCTGGAAAACAGGGACCACACCACTTAGTTCACTGGGCAATACTGTGAAGGTTAGAATTAACACAGACACAAAGTGCCAGTAGGACAAAGAGGGGGAGACCTGAAGTGATGATAGCTGTTTAGATGAAGAAATCACAGATCCTAAGACAGAAGCCAAACTCCCAAGTGGACAGAGCAATGTAGGGAAGGTCAGGTGGAGACGTGGGGCTGAGTCGGGAATCACAAAATATGGGGCTCTGCGGGGCAGGACAGGATGGCAAAAAAGCACTGAAAAAAATCTAATGCAGCAGGAGGTGGGAGTGCTGAGAACAGTAAACTTCAAGGAGGGAAGAGGATGCAGTTAAAAGCCACCAGAGAACTGAAATGAGGCCATGAGACTTGGCAATCAAGAGGTGAGCTTCTTGTCTAGGATGCACCTTGAGTCCCTGGTGAGCCCAAGAGCCTAGCTGACCCTGGGACAGGGACACCTCCTGGCCCAAGGCTGATGTAGGCAAAGCATCTTCATGTCCCCAGGGCTTGGTCCCCATTAGGCAACAAGGTTTAGTAGAAAGAAAAAAGCAGGGAGGAGTAGCAGCTTTCTGTCTCTGCCACTTAAATAGCCACAGAGCCCTAACAAGTTTGCCTCACCACTGATACATTTCCCCATCTGCAAGATGGGGACATAGTACAGGCCTCTTCAGGGCATTATAAGCGAAAAGGACTGTGGCAGGTCCTGTAAACTAAAAGGTACGGTGGAACTATTTCTGGTTGTTAACATGGCCACTGCTGCCAATGAAACGTAACAAATGCTGCCACAGCAGACACAGGCCTCTGCTCACACTGGGCCCAGGGTGCAGGCTCCTCACTCCCTTGCCTAAGGTCCTCCCATTCCTTCTCCAATGTCTTCCCACAGGAGGCCGTGAGCTGAGCACAGCCATCAGCTGACTCAGTACCCACAAAACATGGGTGCCTGGAAGGTCTAGGATAAGGTGGCACACTGGCTGGGAAGTACGAGGCTTGGTTCTGCCAAGACCCTGCAGCAGGGCCTTGGGAGCATCCTTCCCTGTGGCTGTTTCCCTCCTTGTGAAATGAGTCCCAGTAGTTTCTTTTCTAGGCAGCAGCGGGAAGAGAGGATGGGAAGAGTAAAAAGAAGCAAGAGCCAAAAGAGGTTGAGGAGGCAAAGCTGGGGATGCTGAGCCCAGGAGTACCTGGTCAGTGACATCATACACCACAATGATGCCGTGAGCCCCCCGGTAGTAGCTGGAAGTGATGGTCCGGAACCGCTCCTGACCAGCTGTGTCCCACTACAAGACAGAAGGGAAGGGCAGGTCAGCTCTGGGCTCCATGCCCAGAGCCCCTCCCCTCGAGGTGGGTGCCTCTGCACCAGGGACCTGAGAAGAGTGACACTCACGATCTGAAGTTTGATGGTTTTGCCATCTAGCTCGATGGTTCGAATCTTGAAGTCCACTCCGATGGTGCTGATGTAGCTCTCTGTGTATGTGTCATCCTGGAAGATCCGGGGCCAGTGGAGCAGCCTGACTAAACAGGCCAATTTGGAAAACCTCCCTCCAGTCCCTGCCCTAGCCAAGCTTGTAACTGTTAAGCCCCTGTTCTCAGTACCCCAACCGGCTAGCCCTGTGCCCTTGTGAAGAGATGTAGCTGGCAGGTCCAGCAACTTCAACTTGGTCCCCCATAACTTGCAATTATTGTGTTCTGGGCTGTCCCCTCTCCCTCCAGCCACCAGCCAGGCCCCCAGATGGATGGTATGGTAGGCTTCTTACTCACAGCAAACCGCAGGAGCAGGCATGACTTGCCCACACCCGAGTCACCGATCAAAAGCAGCTTAAACAGGTAGTCACTGGAAGGAAAGGATGGGAAGGTGTAATGGAAGCAGGGAGCTCGCCGGCCACCACCCTGGAACTACAGCTACAGCATCCTCCCACACCATGAGCGCACACTGGCTCAGAGTATTAAAGGTGCTCATAACACTTCCTCCCCCACATCCCCCAAGTCCTGGAAGGGGGACTGCTGACCATCCCCCATAAGAGCTGGTCAAAAGGCTGTATCTGAATTTCTACTTTACAAGGAAGCTGAGGCACTGAGAGGGACATAACTTGCCAAGGATCACAATCAGGTGACGTATCTGGATAACCTACTTGATTCATGACAGACTCCGTGGCCTTAGGTCCAGGAGAAGCTATTTAGAGAACCCATCCTACACTGCTGTGTGGCATACCTGGTTTGGCAGGGCAGACCCCAGAAATGGAAGCCAGGACCAAGTCTAGAACTTCTTAATTGAGTATCTATGTTAAGAACCTAACAAGAAGCCTCTAAGAGGAGGTGGTCAACAAGTGCCAATAACCGCAGTTGAAACGTTCTGAGTTCCTACTTGTGCCTGGCCCTGTGCTAAGCACTTCAAAAGCATCATCCCATTTAAGCCTCACAACAGTCCAATGGAATGTTGCTATTCCCAACTAGTGAGAAAACCAGAGATCAGAGAAGGGAAGTGACTTGCCCTAGTTACACAGCTATTAAAGACTGGAAACCTAGGTTCAGACTCCACAGTCTCTGCGAAAGCCTGTTGGTTCCCTTCTCTGTTCCCCCTTATAATCCAGGTCAGAACTTCACCCTTCCCCAAGGAAGTCTGAGGCCGGGATCTGCCGGAGAAAAAGGAAGTGGCAGAAGAGGAAGAAGATAACTGACACTTGGGGAAAACTGTCAGTGAGAAGTCCGGGTAAGAGATCTGAGCCACCTACCCGTAGGGGGAGTGACCAAGCAGTGAGAAGAATTTGAGGAAAAGAGAATCCCACTGGAAGGAGGGAAGCAAATGCCACATTCATCTAAACTTCACTGGTAGTATTAGAGCGAAGAGAAGGGCTGATAGTGGCGCTGGGCGCTGGCTCAAAGATGAGGGGAGGGTGGGAAGGGACAGGCCGCCGGGAGCGGCTGTTCAGCTTGACCTGGCAGGGGACAAAGCGGCAGCGGCAGTGGGGAAGACCTGCGGGAAAGCGACCCAGAGGGGCACCTCGAGGTGTCCCGCGTCCGACCAGCACCAGGAACCGGATTCCAGGAGAACGGAAAGAACGGAAGAAATTAGCGCCCCAGCTAAAACAGGCCCGAGTCTGGACCAAGGCCAGAAACTGTCTGATGACGGGCTCCAAAACGGCTGGGGCCATCGTCAGCACGTAGACTGCTACTCTTGAGCAGCATGTGGGGAAACTGAGGCCTGGAGAGACCGGGGCTGCACGGTCACCTGACCGATAAAGCCGAGGAGGGCCAGTGCCTTGGGTTCCAAATGGTGTCTCTCGAGGTCGCAGTCTCTGGGCCCCGGGTGCAAGAACTTGAGGTGTTGAGCCGGGGTCCTGGGGCCCCCCCGGGGGAGGGACAGGGCCCGGATGTTGAGTGGGGGGGTGTCAGCGGAACAGAGACCCGGATGTGGGGGCGCCGCGCAGTCTTGACCCGGGCCGGACAACCCGGGTAAACGTACAGCCCCGTACTCGGGATCGAGGCTGCGCCGGACGGCGCGGGCGGGGCTCACTCACTATTCGGGGTTCATGGCGGCGGCGGAGGCCCGCTCGGTCGCTCCCAGTCGGCTCCGCTCCGCCTCCCGTTCCAAGATGGTGGCCGCTCCGCCCCAGAGGCCCCGCCCGCGACGCGCAGGCGCAAATGTTCACGACTGGGACCTTGCAGCGTTGCTTCTCGGAACTTGAAGTCTCCTTACTTAGTACAAGTCACCCCTGCTGCGCAAGCGTAAACCCGGGAGCCCGAGCGAAGAGCCCGCGCCCCATCATCGCCGCGCATTGCGTCCTGGGACTTGTAGTTCTCTCCCTACACGCACTTGGGTTGGATGGCCTCACTCGTGAGCTGGACAGCATCCAGGGGTTGGAAATTCAATTTAGGGCTAAGGTTGACACGTTTCATGTGTGCTGACAAAGGCAGTCATCCGTACCCTCCCAGCTCACAGAGTTTTGTAAACATTAGTAGAAGTTCATTTATCCGTTGATTCTTTGTGTGCTGGAGCTCATAACACCCACAGCCCCAGGAAGGTGGTGTCACCCACATTTTATAGATGAAAAAAATCGAGTTTCAGTAACTCGCTCAAGGTCAAATAAGTGGCAGATCTCAAAGCCCGCCGTCTCTAGAACCTTAGAGATTGAGGTTGTTTGAAAAACCCTAAACAATTTGGACATTGAAGCAGAGTATCTGGGCTCCAGCTGCTGGGGACCTGACATGAACGACACACGCACATCCCCCACTTACTGTCCCCACCTCATGCCCAACCTAGCGACGTTAGGAACCCTTGGCCTCCGCGCCAAAATAAGCCCGGCTCAGATTCAAACCATCTTTATTTCTACAGCAACATTTGAAAATAGCGACCCCCTCACCCATCAACTGGGGCAGCCCCTCCTGCCACCATGGGGCCATCACTGACCCTCGCGAGAAGCTACAGGCATGGGAGGCTATGTGGCAGGATGCCTCGTTGGGCAGCGCCCGGGGCGGGGTCAGGTTGTGCCTGGGTGGGAGTGACAGTGCATAAGGCCGGGATGCAAGACCCGGCGGTGAGAGGACGGCAGAGAAGGGCTCTCGGTCCTGGGGCAGAGAATGGCTGGGGAGGGAACGCCCCTTAGAACGCCCCTTAGAGGCCGGAAGGAGTGCCAGGAGGCCCAGGGAGGTGCCGCCCCCCCCGCCCCGAGATGTGGAGCCTGGGAGATACCACCGCGCGGAACGGGGGTGATTAAGGCCTGGGCGGTACCACTAGAGAAGGGCGGGGTGAGGAAGAGGACCGGGTAGTACCAGGGACTGAGGGGAGGGGTGCGGCCAATAACTTATTTCTCTATATACAGAAGCAACGGCCGGAGGGCAGGAATGCTGAAGGGAGGGCAGGTGCTCAAGTGTTCTTGGCTCCGGGTCTGGGGATGGTGGGCCACTGAGTCTCTACCTTGGAGCCTCAGGCCAGCTCCTTGCACTAGCCCTGAATATAGGGAAGAGGGGGCCCTGCTGAAAGGAATAAATAAGGAGTAGAGCTGGAGCTGGCAGGCCCAGTCTCCAGGGTTCAGGCTGAGATGACAAGGGAGGAGGTTACCCTGAGATTGAACAGAAAAGACGGGGGTCCTTGGGAGAGTCAGGTGGGACAAGCAGCAGGCCCATGCGCAGGGCTTGGGGTGGAGGCAGTGCTGGGTGGAGGTTCTGGCAACAGGCTGCCCCTTCAGAATTAGCCCACGAGGGAGCTTCGACGGGAGAGGTCCATGGAGCTGGAGCTGAGAGTGCGGCTGTCAGAGAGGCCTGTGCCTCCAGGCTGTGGGCAGAGGGGACAGGTAGCTCAGCCTTGTGCTGCTGGCAGTCTGTGCTTCCCTGGCAGGAAGCGGTCTGACCAGCCAGAGTCCCTGAGCCTGGCCCACGGCCATGCCTTGGTGCTCTGACACTCCCACCCACCTCCACAGTTACTGTGTTGGCCCTGGCCACTGGCATGTCCACCCCAGGCAGGGGCTGTTTCACTCATTTGTCTCCCTAGTGTCCAGCTCAGTGCCAGGCCTGGGACTGGGACAGGAAATGGTGCTGGATGAACAGACATGCTTGAGGAGCAGCTTAGCAGGTGGTACACAGGTCATGCAGGCCTTGGGCCCCGACGCCCACCCACCCATACCTGAACTGGCTCTTCCATACTCTTGTTGAGGAAGTTGAGGGAACTGGCCCGCTTCATCCTGAGGGGAAAGGATGGTTGGGATTTTCCCATGGTGGAACTGGGGAGCAGGGGGAAAGGGTCTTGTTGAGGCTGGGTAGGGAGGCTGATATGAGAGAGCGGAGGGGGTGGCTCCTCTCCCTGGGTCAGAAGTTCATCCAGGGTTGGTGAGTTTGTGAGAGGCTCCCCCTGGGTGGCAGCTCATCAGGGCAGAGGCTCACCTGGGGTTAGGGGGCTCCTGGGGGCCACCACCCTGCAGCTTCTTCACCAGCATTTCGCTGCTGCGCCTCAGGGCATCTCGGAGCTTCCCAAAGGAGCCACTGCGCCGCAGGGAGCCATTGCCATCCTGTGGAACAGTCAGGTCTGTCCGTGCCACACTGGCTACATGGTCACCTGGCCCACATGGCCCTGAGACTCACCCCGCTCCACTCGGCTGTAGGCCCTGCCTCCTCGATGCTAGACTCAGACCGGTTGCTGGCAGCCCCACCTATGTCTCGGCTGCCATTGCGGTCTCCCTGCCCAGCACTGCTGTCCTTCAGCAGCTCCACCACCTTGGTCTGGCTTGCAGGGTCCAGGCCCTGAGGGAGCAGCAGGGCATATCAGGTGGGACAGTGGGTCCCGGTCAGAGCACACAGGGCCACGTCAGTCCCTGCCCAAACCCTCATACTTGTCACCCCACCTGCTTGCGGCTACGGCTGGCACAGTCCTCCAGGGTATGTGCGGCTTCTAGCTTGCCCTGGCGCCGGTATAGGGCCCCCAAGCTGCGTAGGGTGGTGTTGACAGTGGGGCTGTGGACAGGATAGCAGGACAGTCTCGGATTCCACATTCCCCAGGAACCAGGACCCATCCTGGCATCCAACCCATGTCAGGCCCTGAGGAACCAACTGGCCAACTGGAATCTTGCCCCTCTGGTGTGTCAAGCCCTCTGATAGGCTTGCCCAGACTCTCCTGTCTTGGTATCACCCCACAACTGGGAATCTGGCCCCAGGGCTCTAAAGTGGGACGTTGCCACCAGGACTAAAAGCTGAGAGACTCAAGAGTGAGATAATCAGGCTGTCCTGGTGCGGAAAGCCTTTTTGGGACAGGTAACCTGTCACTTGGGCCTTGAGAGACAAGGTGACAGAGTGAAGATATGTGTTCTGGGGCAGAGCAGTATGGGATGCAGAGCCCGGCCTCAGCCCCCACCCAGGAGGCTGCTGCCCTGCATCTTGCTCCGTTGCCAGCCCGGCCCCACTGTCCTCACCTGTCTACCTTACAGGCTTTGTACCAGCTGCCATATTCCCCATAGGGGGTGCTATCCCGGCGCTTATCCTGGGAGAAAGAATGGTCAGGGGAGGTGGGGGAATAAGGCCCTCCCCGTTACACACCCCTAGCCCTCCCCAGATACCCACCCCAGTGGTACCCCACTGAGCTACCTTGCTCTCCTCACGTTCCTCTGCATGCATCCAGATGGGCTTGTTATCCCCTGAGGGGAGAAAGGGGGCAGTCACCAGTCTCCTGGATGGGCATCTCCTGGCTGGGCTGGACACAGGACCAGGGGCTGGGGAGGGGGCCAGGAGTACCCAGGAAGGACTGGGGTTGGGCTTTGTTGGGTGAATAAACAAGAAACAGACTCCAGACGTGACTGACCCTCCTCTGGAACAGAGAGGACTGAGGCACAGACTTGTGCTTAAGAGGCTTTTGATTGGTGGGTGGGAGGAGCAGATCCTCATACCCCTCAGCCCCACAGCCCAAGACATGTACTAGGCCTGAATGACAGGCCAGGCTGAGGGATCCCAGAGCAGGAAAGGACTCAGTATCAGTGGCTAGAAGGTGGCTTCCCAGAGCAGGAGACATTGGACTGGGCCCTCATAGTGAGCAGGAATTGCCCAATAAAGGGAAAAGACTCTGGGCTAAGGGCATGGGGTATGCAAAGGGCGTATATGGCCTAGTGGAAGCTTGTGGGGCCTGTGTGATCCAAGCACATGCTGTGCATGCACGCATGTGCACACAAATGGCTGGGAACCAGCCAGATCCCAGGCGTGAGGCCTGCCCAGCTGTGGTATTTGTCCTGGATGCTGGTGGCTGAGTAGGCCTGTGCTGGGTGAGGTGGGGGCATGCAGCGAGCATGGACTCACCATTGACAGAACCAAACTCCTTCTCATGAGCACGGGTGAGAATCTCCTTGTACAGGGTCTCTGCTTCCTGGTACTTGCCCTGTTTCAGGTAGCAGGAGGCCTGGAGGGGTGGGGGCCGCAGGGTGAGCAGGATGCAGCAAGCCGGGCCTTCTCCCTTCCTTCCTCTCCCCAGACCCCCAAACCCAGAGCACCAGGTTGTTCTTGGTCTTGGCCACGTTGGGGTCATCAGGCCCAAGGCGTGTGGCATAGATTTCCAGTGCCCGGCGGTAATAGTATTCCACCTCCTCCGCTTTGCCCTGGTTCTGGCACAGCAGGGCCAGGTTGCTCAGCTGCTTGGCCACGTCTGGATGAAACTGGCCCAGGACCTGGGACAGGAGTGGGAGCCATGGCTGGGCCCAGGGCCGGCCTCCGCTTCCCTCGCACCCGGCCCAGCTGGCCCTGCCCGCTCCCACCTTTTCCCGGATTTCCAGCGCCCGCTTGCACAGCGGCTCAGCTTCTTTGTACTTGCCCCGTTTGCCGTACAGAACCGCCAGGTTGTTTAATGTTGCAGCCACCTGGGGAGTGGAGAATGGAGACTTTGTGACCCCCGGCCCTTCAGGGCGGGGAGCCTGGGACCTGGGACTTGTGGGGGCAGTGGCAGTACCCCCCTCCCAGCCTCACTCACAGCCGGGTGGTCCTTGCCCAGTGTCTTTTCTCGGATAGCCAGGGCATCGTTGAGCAGGTGGGCAGCCTCCTTGTACTTGTTCTGGTCCCTGGGGGCAAGAAGGACCAGGGTGAGGGTTGTCCTCCAGGCCAAGCCCTCCCCCTAGCGGTCCCAGATCCCCATGGATACTCCTGTTGACTGTCAAGTGGACATGATTATGATCCAGAGTGTGGGGACCCTTGGGTTAGCCCCTGCCCTCCAGGAGCTCACAACTCACCCAGACCACACCACCACCGCACACCCAGCGCACCTTATTCTGTTCCCCAGTGCCTTTGCTAATGCTTTTCTTTCTGCCAGACAAACCCTACCAGTCCTTTCATGTTCTATGCAAACATCTCACCAAAGACTCAACTCGAACCGTGGGGCCTAGAGAAGCCAACTCCCAGTGCCCTCAGATTCCCATGTGCTGCCCCCTTCCCTTGTTATGTCCAAGCCTTTCTCCTCACTGGACTGAGGCTTATTCACATCTGTAGGCCAAGCCCACGGGCCCCAGGTACCCTGTGGGCTCAGGCTCCTCGGGGCACAAGCTCCTTCTCTCTGCTGCCCAGCTGCACAGTAGAGCTCAAGTCCTGGCCCACAGTGTGCACTGAGGGTTTGTGACCCAGGGCCAGAGCCTTCAGGGAGAATGCAGGCTCTCCCATGGACAACCATGGCCAAAGGAGCCCTCACCGATAGACCAGCGCCAAGATGTTCAGCATGGTGGCCACGTCAGGGTGGTCATGGCCTGAGGTCTTCTCCAGGTCCTCAAGCGCCTGTTTGCAGAGTGGCACGGCCACCTCATAGCGGCCCTGTGAGGCATACTGGATCACCAGGTTGTGCAGGGTGCGAAGCCTTGCTGGGATTTCGTAGCCCCCGTGCTGGGCAGCCACATCCCCTCCTCCGGGGCTGGGGGCTGCAAGGCCAGATGCAGGATGTCAGATGTACTGACTGCCCTCTGGGCTGGGCTGGCATATGCCAGCCATGCATCTGACCCAGCTGACATGTGGCCCTGGGCTAGTCACTATTCTGCCTCAGTTTGCCCATCTGTAAAGTGGGTCTAGTCACCCCCCCAGAAAGAGTGGGTAGAGTCCCAGCTCCAATACTTCAAAAGGGAGACTCCTATACATGCTTGACCCTATGGGCAAGGCCAGACTGGCCCAGGGCTGTTCCCAGTAACCTTCGGGTTCCAAAGACCAGGAGTTCACACTGCCCTCCCTTCCCACAACCGCAGAACCAGCTGCTCCTCCGAACCTGGGCTCTGGTCCTCCTCATTAGGGAACAGGTCATCCAGAGAGTCTTTGGGGGCATCCCCCTTCTCCTCCTGGGGAGGGAGACAGGAAGAGCATGAGGGAAGGAGATGTGCGGTAGCCCAGGGATCAATGGCTGGGCCAGAGCCCAGTCTGTTCCACGCTGCCCCTCCCTGCTCCCAGGTGCCCCTGCCCAGGGGCCTTGCACTGGCCAAGGTAGGGGCTCACGGTGGGGGAGGCGTCCTCGTCCAACTTGCGGATCTGGCTCATGAACAGCAAGTGCTGCTTCTCCTCCTCGAGCTGGGCCACCGCCTGCTCACTGCGCTGCAGCTTTTGCTGCGTCCCTGCCAGCTCCTCCCGCAGCCACTGGTTCTCCTGCACCAGGCGCCGCACCTGAGCCCGCAGCTTCTGCTTCTCCGACTCTACGGCCCCCAGGTGGCTTGACAGTGCCAGGATTACCTGTGAGAGCCAACCGGGACAAGGGTCAGGGCCTTGTCCACCCCCCCAGCCTGGGCCTCCTGGGCACTGGGGCCCAGTGAAGAGCCAAGCCTGGTCCTACCTATAAGGAGCTACAGGGCCGAGGGCCTGGAAGAGCTCCTCTCATCAGGAGAGGGGTTCCCTAAAGCCCCAAACAGACTGTAGTCTAAGACCTGAACCCAAGACGCTTGGGGACTGAATCCCAACTCCTTCCTTCTGGGGTCCGGAGCCCTGGGCTCCCAGGCCAGCTCCTCTTTCCTGGACCTTCAGCTAGTCCTCCGCATTGATGATCCAGGTTCCACCTTATTGGGTTGGTCATAAAGAGGGCTGGCTGGGATGCTGTGCTTTGCCTGAGCTGTCCATTCTCTTCCTTGCTCTCTCCTGGGGCTTGTGCTCGTTATCCTGTAGCCACAGCTGCTAGACCACTGCCCCTGCTCCAGGGCTAGCACCTTCTTAAAGAACCCTGAGAGATGGCTGAAGGGCCACTGCAAGACTCGGTTCTGACTTCTGCTAAGGGTTCGGGTTAGCTCCTGCCCTTTTGTAGCTCCCAGAGAGGAGTGCATGCCCAAATCCCCAGATGGTCTGGAAAACCCCAGAATCAGGTAAGGGGACTCAGAGGCCTCAGCCTCCACCCCTCCCTCCTGAGCATCCGGGCTCTCCCTGCCTTGAGGCCTTGCACAGGCTCTATCCTTTCTCCAGCCTTCACCGTCAGAGTGATTTCTGCAGTGAAGCTTCTTCCCTCTTAGGCCCTTAGCCCCAGGAAGGCAGGGCACCTTCCACCCCCTCCACATCATCTTGTTGCCCATCTGCACCAGGGCCTGTGCACACTAGGAGGGGGTGCCCTGTGTGTCCATCTCTGCACCTGGCAGCCAACTGGCTGAATACTGAATGACAACAAATTGCCCTTCCAGAGGGCCAAGTGCCCTATGCTCTCTGGTTGATTAGCAAACACTTAAGTGACAGGTGTTTTCACAACCACTAGCTTTTTAAAAAATTCCCTCAACAGCCTGCAAGTACATATACCAGACAGCATGATCCCTGTTTTAAAGACAAGGAAACCAAGATGATACCACCTGCCCAGGATTCAGAGTCAGGCAGTATCTCAGCCAAGATCTGAGGGGGCCAAGACTTTTTCCCCTGGAGCTTGACTCCTTGTATACCCCAATGCCTCCTGGCTATTTCCACCTACACAGTGTCCTGGCAGTCCCAACTGAAGAGGGCCTGAACAGAAATCCTGATCACCCAGGCTCTTTCCTCCCCTTCACATGCTCAAACCACAAACCTAGAGGTTACCCTGCCCTCCTCTCCCCACTTCACTCCACCCCCAAGGCCTACTCCAGAACATCTAGAGTGGTCCCCTCCTCTCCACCCTTAGTGCAAGCTACCATCTCTCATTTGAATTCCAGAAGTGGCTTCCTACCTACCTGCGTCCACCACTGACCCACTATGGTTCATGCTCCACACCTTAGCCAGGGGAAACTCTCAAAACTTAAGTCCAGACCTCCCAATTTCCTGAGAATAAAACCCAAACTAATAAGGCACAGCATAAACTGGCCCCTACCTTCTCCACAGGCCTCTTCTGTCCCTCTCTCCTTCCCCATGCAGCTCCAGTCAGACAGGTCTTCTCTCAATTCTTTCACCACAATTAAGATCTTTTCTGCCTTAGGACCTTTGCACATGCAACCTCTCACCTTCCTTTTCTGGAAGCTAGTTCATTCCTTCCTTCAGGCCTTGGTTTAAATGTTATTTCCTCAGAAGTCCTGCCTGACCAATAGGTAAAACCTCCTGTTATCAACTATCACAAAATCTGTTCTTTTATTTGGAGAACTTATCACAATTTGGAACAAATGCATGTGTCTTTCTGACTCTCTCCCTACTGTACTAGAACAGAGATCTGTCTTGTTGGACTTGTATCCCTGGCACCTAACACACAGCCTGGCATATAGTAGGCACTTCATAACTTACCTGTTGAGGAATGATAAAGAGAATGAACCAGGTGGGTGAGAGGTTTGCCTTAAGGATTTCCTTTTTGTTGTCCTATGCCATTCAGTCTCTGCTACCTGGCAGAGAAGCCACGAGCAGGGTTCTGTGTCAGGGTTAAAGGGTGATCAAGCTCTCCTGGGTGAAGGCAGAGCTGGGGTCCAAAGCCACTTCATTTTTCTCAGCAGGTATTTACTGGGGTCCTACCATGGGGCTCCAGGGGCCAGGTGGTCCCCTGTCAGATTCTGTTCCTACACTGCCAGGGTTCCTCTGGAAGGCCCCATCCCTCAGGTGACCTCCCACCTCAGCACCCAGTCTAGCCTACCTGGGCCTCCCCCAGTCCCAGCTCAATGGCTTCCAGGGATCGGCGCAGGAGGACACAGCGCTCCTGTGAGCCGGGCTCAGCCTCGCTGGCTTCACGAGCGACCAAGGGTGCGAGAAGGGCACGATGCTCCCCGCGCAGGGTCTCCAGTCCTTGGATGACGGCCTTGGTGCCCAGGACTATCTCATCCTGGCTCAACTTCTCTTCCCGCGGAAGCACCATCGTGGCCATAGCCGTGCTGCCTGTGGAGGTGAGGGGGCGGGCAGGCGGGTGCCGGGCCTGTGGCCACACCGCCGTCCGTCCTGGATTAGGTAAACACGTCCGGTCCCCGGACACCTGGGTCCCCGGGGGTGCCCCTGTCCCC
Organism: Manis javanica; assembly: GCF_040802235.1. Lineage (NCBI taxonomy): Eukaryota > Metazoa > Chordata > Mammalia > Pholidota > Manidae > Manis > Manis javanica. The sequence continues at coordinate 115,460,686 of NC_133166.1, forward strand.
CAGCTGGCAGCCCGCACCGTGCCCGAGCTCTGCCTATAGGGGGCGCACACAGCTAGTTTCTGCCGGGGAGACGCAATGCGGTGAGGCCCGTTGAGGCTGGACCAGATTCGGCCCAGCCCACCGGATTCGGCCCAGCCCGCCGTCTCAGGCGAATTTAGGCGGCCCAGCCTCGGGTTTTCCCGGGGACTCGCTCAGCCAGGACAGGACAGGGATCCTGGGAGGGTCACTCCTCTGCGGGGAACCTGGCCTCTCCGCGAGGTCCGGACCCAGCCCCTCGGGCAGCGCCCCTCTCCAGCGGGCAGCCCGAGTCACAGGGCTCTTCCTCTTGGACAGGCCAACCCCGGGGAGACCCTCCGCCGGGCGGAGCTGACGCCTCGTCTCAATCCCCATAGGCCGCGCCCAGCACGACCCCTTCCCATAGGCCCAAGCGACGCCCTGCGACCCTCCCCTGAAAAGGCCGAGCTCCCGCCCCCGGCCACCCAAGACCGCGCCCCCTCCCCGCGGGGCGGCCTGGTCTTCCTACAGGCCGCGGCCACAGTGACCCTCCCCTCCGCCGACCGGAGCCCCTCTCCCTGCCCGATCGGCCCGCGCAGACCTGCACCTCCCGCTCGGGCCCGGCTCCGGCTCCGGCTCCGGCCCCAGCTCCCGCCCCGCTTCACCCGAACCGGCAGCCGTGAGCCAGTCCCACCGCCTCCATCCCGCCGGCCTTCCCAGGAGTCCCCGCGCCGCCTTAAAGGTGAAGCCGCTACCTAGGCGGCGGCGTCGGGAGCTAAACGCGCTCTTCTCAGCCCGCCGGCTGCCTTAAAGGAGCGCGCCGGCCTGGCCAGCTCCCAGAGTGGAGAGGGGAGTGGGGGGCATGGGGCGTGGCCATCCGGGGCGGGGGCGGGGACTGCCCCAGGGCTCCGGTTCCCAGCGGCCGTTTCCCCAGCTCATGCTGCCTGGGATTCCGCGGCGATGCCGCTCCCCAGGCCGCCGGGGTGACTGGGGACTCAGAGATTGCTCAGCAGAAGGCACCCAGCACCGTGGCCAGAGAGGACGGCGGGAGCCTCGGAGTCCAAAGCGAGACTCTTGACATTTATTGACATTAATTGGCGTTGAGATAGTTGCCACTTTCTGAGCGCTTACTGTGTGTCCGCGCTGTGGTGCGGTAAGTGCGGTAACTCATGTAGTGCTTCTCACAAAGACCCCTCGGAGTGGGCACTGCTGTTACCCACATCTCGCCGATCTACCCTAGGATCCTTTGTTTCTAGACACTGGTTTTGCCCCCACCCGTCTTTCAGAGCTGTCCGTGTACCTGTACGGGATTCAGGCATATTAGGGCTGCTTCTCCAGGAGGGGTGAGTGGGGGGAGGGGGAAAGGGCCGGAGGCTTCCACTGTAAGGGAGAAGAGGGTGGCAAAAGACAGCCCAGCGTCTGCAGAAACAAGGACTTGTGCCCCCGTGGGTGAACGCAACAAATGCTGTTGACTGGATGACCAAGACAAGGTGATGTCAACCCGGGGCTCAGATCAAATATCATGTCCTCAGAGAGCCCTTCTTTGATTCTCCACCCCATGTAGATCAGCCCTCTAGTCCATCTCTGTGCACCCTGTTCTTTCTCTAGTGTTTATACCTTCCAACATTTTTGTCAGTTTTCCGTCTCCTCCCAGAATGTGAGCCAAGACCTGCCTTTCTTCTTTACTTCCAGAGTAGCCCTTTGCCAGCCACATAGCAACACTCAGAAAATACGGGTTTTATTAAAATGTCAGAGGGGTGCACCTGTTCTTGCCAAGGCCCTGCCAGGCCTAGGTTTTGTTCTGATGCTCTGCTGCCCTGGATTGCTGGCTACCTTGGCATTACCCTACTGCTTCTGGGTCACTAGTAGGTGACAGCAGCATAACCACCCTTACTATGCAGAGACAAAACTTGCACAGTAGGGCCTGGCACTGGTACCCAGGGATCTAGGGTATTGCTCATGAGTCAGGGTAGGTTCAGACTCAGACTCCACCAAGTTCAGTACCCCAGTGGATGCAAGAATCCCCTTGGCATCACCTCTGACATAGGATAGCCTGGCGCGCTCCTTGCACAAGTATGCCCTGTGACAGGAAGCTCACTACGTTCTGCTGTGAGACTACTATAACAGCTAGAAAGGTTCTCCTTAGCCCCCAAAGTACCTTCGTGCAGTGCTCACCCACACCAAACTGAAGCTCTGTCTTCAGGAAGAATAGTCTACTCTCTTTTGCCAATGAAGATATTTGGATACAGTGCTGCTTCTCCTTGCCAGGGCTCAAGATTGCTGTCCCTTCACCCACTCTTGCCCCCGTTTCCTGTCCCTTCTCCATCCCTATTTCTCTTTTCTGGGTGTGGTTGGGTATGTCAGTCCAGACACTGCTCAGAATTTGGTACTCAGTCTAGGGCCCAGGAATCTGGATTGGGAGTGAACTTCACCGATCACACAGGGACAGTCCCCCTTAATGAGCATGCCACCTGTCCATCATGAAGTCGTAAGCCAGCACCACACTGTGTCAGTTCAGGGTAAGCTTTGTCAGCTAAAATCCTCAAGTGCATGCATCCCAGTTATATCCAGCCCCATATAACTTGTAGTACTGCACTATTTTCCCCAGTGATTTTTTAAAAATAGCTAATACAGTCAATATGATGCAAAACTCAAAAGGCGTATACAAGTTACAATGGACCGAACTGAAGTTTTAAAATAGTAAGACATGCCCAGGATCTTTCTGACCACTGTCCTCAGCCTGCAGCTCCCCTCCCCAGAAGCACCTGCTGTTACCAGTTTCTTGTGTCCATTGATTTTGCATCAGTGCAGGGTTTGTGTTTAGCTTTGTCAGTTCCCTGTGGTCAGTTTTCCTCCAGGGCCCTTGTGTGTTTGGGGTCTGCCATTCTTTAGCTGTCACACTGGCACTGTCTCCCAGAGGCATGCTGGCTGTGATGGGATGTGCTCTCTGTGCACAGAAACTCATCAGACCACAACTGCCCTCCCAACTTGGGGGACGTCCACAGGGAGGCAACGGAATCTGGAGCCCAGGGTACCTTTGTTACTCTTAGGGAGGCTGTTTCAGAATCTCCTGGGAAGGAACTTTGTTGGAAGGCTCTCCTAGAAATTGGGATTTGGTGGTGCCAGGGTGGACCCTGGGCATGTCTTACTATTTTAAAACTTCAGGTGTAGTAAACATAATGTTCCTCATGTAGACTAACGATACCAAAAAAAAACAAAAAACAACTTCAATTGTGCCATGATGTACAGCCTGGGTTGAAAGTTGCTACATAAATGTCTTTGTTTACAGGTAAGGAAACTGAGCCCAACAGAGGAGAAGGCAGCCTCACAAAGTAAGAGGGCCTGTTGTTCCTGGGGAGCTCAGGCTCCCGGTGACCACAGGGTCCTCCCCTCATCTGGAGTCCAGGCCATTCTGTCCCAGTGTGTAAGGGAGACTGACCATGTAAAGGACCACATAGAGGTCAGGAGAACTGAGGTCAAGTTGCTTGCTCACACCCTTCTACACAGTTTCAGACAATTTCACCCAGAGGCCCAAACCAACATCTGCATGCCACGTGCGTGTCTGCAGGCCCATGTAGGTGTGTGCCATACGTGCCCAGTCTCACAGACATCAGTACCCCCTGCCTTTCTCCCTTGTGCTCTCTAATAAAGGAGCACATCCCTTCTATCATCTTTCTCCAGGTAAATGAAAAGAACATTTTCAATCTCCCTTTATGACTTTTGCTGGGTCCTTGCTGCAGCTTTTCTGCTAACTCCCTGCAGGCTTCAGTGGTTTCTTTGTGATTCCCTTTAGGCATCTGGCCCTGCTCCTCCCTGTAAGCGGGTGGAGGGAAGGCTGCCCCTTCCCTGCTGAGTTCTTGCTTTTATCTTGCTTTTTTTCTACCCTTGCGTGTGTTCAACCTTCTCAGCCACTTGGCTTTTTTATCTCCTCTCTGAGGACTATACTGTGTCTCCCAAGGGAAGGGACTGTTACTTCATTCCCCTCCCTCGCTCGGTTCTGCACTCTCCCCACAGCTGCCAGTCTCATGCCAGGCTGCTGATGGGTGCTCTCAGTGGATGGAGAAGAAAAGGAGTCCATGCCCAGTGGTGATTCAGCTCCTTATGCCATTTTCCGCAGAATTCATCAGCTTGCCCTGTCTGTCCCATGCCCGGGGAAATTGTTTTTGCTACTTATAATAATCATTCCTTCTCCCTGAAAATCACTGCCACTGCTCCCACCCCTTCCCCTGGGATCCACTCGTCCCACTGAAATCTGTTTTCTTATTCTTCTTTCTTTGGCTGGTTTCACTCCTCTCTGAAGTGTTTGAGAGGCACTTTTGCCAAGCATATTGTCCCCCTTGAAATGTCAGCAGGTTCACCCATAAAACACTCAGATTGGAGGCTCCTGAAGATCACATCTCCCCCATGTAATGAGCAGCTCACCACTTTCGGAGCAGCCTGTTCCACTGTGAACACCTCTGAGTGTTAGTTCTTTCTGTCGCTGTGTCAGGAATCGAGTCTACTTAGAGTTTCCCTGAGAAGATCCTGGTTCCTGTCCTGGCAGCGACATGGCAAATCTGTACCCTCTCTCCCTTGTGGTCTCCCAGCCAGACTGCTCAGTGGGAAGGCACACAGGTTTGGGGTCAGGCTCAGCTAAGTTCAAAGCCGTCTTCTCTATCTGCTTTAGGCACGCTCTGCGACTTCATCTGCTTCCTCATCCATCGAATGAGGCTCCTCATGCCTGCCTTGTTGAGTCTTTGAGAGAATGGAATAAAATAGCAGAGTTAAGATCTTAGCACCATGCCTTGTATGTAACAGACCCTGTTACTAGTGGTTATTTATCATCATCAGCCTCAAGCTTACTATTTTGCAGGCTCTGTGCTAATGATTAGAGAGTGGGGAGAAAAAATATGAAGTATAGGACAGTGTCTGCTTATGGCATTGTTGGAGAGAAAACACATTCAGAATGAACGGGAACAACAAACGAGGCAGCAAATAGAAGGGCCTGAACAGGTGATAGTGCCTGCCAGGGCTGGTCACACCTCCCCAACGTCAGCTGTCCCTGGAAGCACAAATCCCTACCCAGCCCAGATCACTCCCCTGTACTCCATCTACACCTACATATTCAACTCCAGGTGGACACCCACCTCCAAATAGCACACACCTCTTGCCCTAAACCCACCCTATCCCACCCAAAACGTCTCCAGGGATGTTCCACCATTGGCCCATTCACCAGGGCAGATGGCCAGTCCCTGGCCTGGCCTCTTTCCTTCCATCCTATTTTCTAAGCAGCCTAACCTATGAACCCTGTCTCTTAACTAGGACTCAAGACTCCATTTTTCTTCATGTCTCCTACCCTTGTCTTAGTCTATGTTCTCATCACATCTTTCCTAAATTGCTCCGGTACCCTTCAAACTCTTCTGGTCTCCAGTCTTGTTTCCTCCAACATGTTGTAGCAGTGATCCTTCTAAATTCCATTGTCTCGCTTTTCTGCCCAACACCCTTGGCTGGCTGGCTGCTGATCTCAGGAAGGGAGTGCACAGTCCTAGCTTGGCAGTGTGATCACAGCTGCAAGCCTCCTTGGTGCTCAGGTCACTTCTTTTCCCTTCTGCCCTATCACTCACCTCTTCATTGCTTTCAGCCACACTACATCACGTGTGTGTTTCAGAACAGGACGGGCTCTCTCACCTCTAGTTTTTGCTAGATGATCTCCTGTGCCAATCATCCATTGTCGGGCATCTTGGAAATGCTGTTCAGGTGTCATTTCCTTTGAGACATCTCGGACATCCCTCCTGTGGGCACCCACACAACCTGTTATGCTGTGTGGCAGTTGTCTATTTGTCCATCTCTCCAGCTAGCTAGCATTCCCATATAGGTAAGGCCCCCGCTGTGTATGCATCTTTGTACCAGCATTCCTAGGACAGGAACTGGCCCACAGGAGGAACATAATATGTGTAGCATGTACGGATGGTTGGGAAGTTGGGATCTGAGCAGAGCCTTGAGGAGAGTGGAGCCAGACGGCCTGGGGTAGCTATCTGGCCCCTCCTCAGCTCATCCGTGTGCACTGAACCTGTGGCCCCCCACCCTCATTCATCCGGAGGTAGCCTCCAAGTCTTTGCCATATGCAGGAGTGACTGGTGCTGAGGTAGCCGGGGTCCCTGCTGGGCTCTCATTCTGTCCTGGGGCACAGATGTGTATTGCAGGTGATAGTGAGTGCTGTGATTGCAGGAAGAGCTGAGGGGACACTAACAACCCGGTTTTGGGCAGGAGGCTGGGAAAGCCTGTCTGAGGAAGAGATGTGTATTTCGCATCATGGAAGAAAAGGAGCTAGCTCTGGGGGCCAGGAGAGCATTTAGGCTGGAAAGAACAACATATTTAGGCCCCGGCAGGAAAGAGGAGTCTATTACTGAAAGATCAGGTGTGGCTCAAGGGTGGTGAGGGTGGGGGAACCTGGAAGTGAAGTCAGTGAGGCAGGTGGGGTAGACCGCGCTGGTCTGAGGGACCGTGGGTCAGGTGGCTATATTCACAGGGCATGAGGAAGCCAGTGAAGGACCCAGGCAAAGTAACGGGGCACTCTGGCTTGCGTTTGGGAGCGGACAGGAGCCGCTCTTGTGACATAGGGCGACTCGCTCGTTTCTGGCTTGAGTAATAAGATGGATGCTGGTGCCACTTGCCAAGACTGGGGAGGAGGGAAGGAAATCGAGTTCTGTTTTGGCCGTGTTAGGTTTGAGAGGTTTGTGAGTACTCAAATGAATGATTAGAAATGAGTCTAGAGTTTGTAGGGGAGGCTTTCTGATCTTTGTTCTCCTCCTTGGTAAAAAGGAAGTATCAGCTGAATTGATTCCCTAGGACTGTTCTAAGGATTCAGTGGAATAAACCACGTGAAGCACTCAGCTGTGCCAGGTGAGAAGAAATGCCCATGGGCGACGAGGAGCCAGCCATTCATGCAATCAGTTCTTGGACACAGCAGAGTGATGATAGTTTAAAACAATCTGAAATCTTCTGCACAGAATTCCAAATAGTGGATAGAGGGGAAAGCTCACACCCTAAGTGTGAGCTGTGCTTAGACTTCCTTCCAAAGAGCACAGTATGCAAATGGAGGTGTAACTGGACTACTTGACACTACCTCAGACAGGTGACCTGGGTTAACAAATTGGGGACGTCACACGCTTGACATGATGTACTGACAAATCCCAGTCCAGGTGCATTCTACAAAAACCTGACCAGTACTCCTCAAAACTGTCAAGGTCATCAAGAATAGGGAAAGTCCAAGAAAATGTCACAGCTCAGAGGTCTAAAAGTAGGCTGGTATCTTGGGTGAGATTCTGGAATGGAGAAAAGATGCTGGGAAAAATTAAGGAATCTGGTGAATGATAATGTATCAATGTCACCCATTAGTTATGATAAATGTAATTAGAGTAACATGTTAACCACAGGGGATGCTGGGGGAGGGGCAAAGCAACTCTGTTCTTTGCATCTTCTCTATAATTATCTAAAACTATTTTAAAATAAAAAGTTGGTTTATATTAAAAATAAAACCACTCTGGAGTTGGTGCACAGGTTAGAGGTTCTTCAACCTTGCACCAAAATGCCACCCCTTTGCCTTTGGAGAATGTTTCTGGCAGCCCTGGGGGCAATTTGGCTCTGTCCCACTTAACTCTCAGTGACTGGGCCAGCATGTCAATCTCCCACCCAAGTTCCCTTGTGTTTGGAATCCTGGAAACCATTTCTACACAACTCTCTTCTTCCTCTTTGCTCAGAGTACAAGTCTATCTTCTCACGCCAGGGCCTGGGAGAAAACCCAGGTGTGCTTTAGGCTGAGGCATTAAAGTTGGAACAGCACATCTGGATTGGGGACCCCATTCCAGCAGCATGAATACTCATCCAATCTTCAACAAATATTTCCTGTGTACGTATGATGAGCCAAGCAGTATCCTGGGTACCAAGGATGTTGCAGAGGAAAAAAAATTCCCCATTTTCTTGGAGCTCCCATATTAGTAGGAAGAGACATACAAATGAATAATTAAATGCCGAGGAGTGAGAAGTGCTGTGAAAAATAAAGGATGGAGAGGAAAAAGGGAGGTGCTATTTTTAGTTAAACAGGGCAGTGATATTTAAGCCAAAACTTGAAATGAGGAAACAAGCCCCACCTATCAAGGCAGGAACACGACGGGCAAGGGGAACAGCTTGTGCAAAGGGCCTGAGGCAGAATGTGCCTGGGGTCTGAGGGACCAGAGGACGGGGAGTGAGGGGCAGTGAGAGGAGAGGAGCTCAGGCAGTCCTCCCGAGGTCAGATCAGGTAGGCTGTAGGTCATGAGGAGGTTTGGGATTAGATTCCTAGTGGGATGGGAAGCCACTTGGACAGTTTGAATCAGTAATTTAACACTACCCGATTAACATTTTTAAAAGCTCTCTCTGGCTATGGTGTGGAGAATAGACTACAGGAAGAGTAGGTGGCAGCGGAGATAATTAGGAGGCTATTACAATATCCAGACAAGTGATAATAGCAGTGCTGAAAGGGGTGGGAGCTGTTGGCTTCTGGATCTGTCCTGAAGGTGAAACCTCTAGGGTCTGCTGGTGATGGGCTGCTGGGTACGGGAGAAGGGGAGTCAAGGATGACCCCAAAGTGTTTGGCCTCCACAGCCAAAGGAGGGTGAAGTCTGTGTGCAGGGACACACCACAGGCTGAGAGTGGGAGAAGCGGCCAGAGGCTGGGGAAGAGCAGCCAGTGGGCTGGGAGGAGAGCAGAGTGCCGCTCGCAGACCCGGTGGAGGAAGCGATTCCGCAGGCAGTATGTGCCTCAAAAGCTACTAAAGTCAGGCCAGAAGCTGACCCTTGGCTTTGGCAGGCCAAGTCATCCGTGACCTTGGTAAGGATACCTGTTATGGGGACGTGAGAAAAAAAGCTTGGAGTGGGATGAAGTGGAGGCAGGGAACTCCAACAACTCTTGGAGAATTCTGCTCTCAGGGCAGCAAAGACATGGGGTGGCTGCCAGAGGATGCAGAGTCCGGGGAGTCGTTTCTAGCATGGGAGCTCTGACCGGTGTTTGCTGCAGGAGCCGGGCGAGATCCCGACCACCTGAGTGTCCTTGTCACCTACTCCTCCCTGGGGACTCCCACGAGCTCCCAGCGCCCCCAGCCCCACCTGAGCCCCCTCCCACTGCCTGCTCCCTGTTCACTCTGCAAGGCAACCGTCCCAGCCTTTCCAGTTCACCTCAGACCTGACTCCTGCTGTTTCCTCTCATTAACCAGATTGTACATTGTTTGGTAACTAGCACACAGATTGCATTTCCGGGATGCTTCTGTAGACCTCACTGAATTCCTGCCCCTGGGAGGCAGGGAGGCAGATATCATTCCCATTTTCCAGGCACAGAGTTTGTGCAGGACCACACTGCTGAGTCCCAGAGCCTCACTCCATGAGGTCATCTGGCCACAGGCTTGGGGAACCAGTGACGGCCTGCCCTTCTTGGCCAGCCACTCCTTGGTGGCTGTGCCTGTAGGGCGAGGACACCAAGGAACCCCCACCCCAACAAGCCCCCACCTTTGGGCACTTCACCAGAGAAGGCTCGGTGCACAGGCCTTGGTCCTGAGAGTGTATGAAGGGCCAGGTGTCCAGGAAGCGAGGATGATGGCTGCTGCCACAGCCCCCTCCATTGAGCCTCAGACTTCGCAACTTTCAGAAGCTATGGCAGGACATTAGTTTAAGGGGAGAGAAGCCATGTCCTAATCTTCAATCAGAAGAATGGGGAACTGCCCTCAACATGTCACTGCCTTGGTGGTGTGACCTGGGGATGAGGAGTCCTGGAGAAAAATGGAATTTTGGTGTGGGAATGGTGTTATTTCTATTTCTAACCTCTGCTTGCTTCATACTGGGCAAGACACCATCCTGGCTCTGTTTCTTTAAGAAAATGGGACTACGCTTCTTTCCAGCCAGCTGCAGGCTGATTTTTCCTTGTTGATTTTGAGTGGCGTTGGCTGCGCTGTATAGGGACAGGGGCTGGGGGGCTGATCCAGTGTTGCAGTGGAGGCACAGAAGCCCAAGGCTTGCTCGTTGGTAAGAAATCACCAGTTTATTGAATGAAAAACCCACCATCCACTCAGTCCTTTGCACCCCACCCCTCTCTCTGGCCTGAGAGAGAGCAGCCCAGGCGATGTTCTGGACAGCAGGGCTGAGCTAGGGTAAGGCCTGCAGAAGTTTTGGGGAGGGCCGGAGAATGAGAACAACACCTCCCCAAATGAAGTTCTGTGCGAAAACCTCTGGGAGGGATGGGAGGGCAAGTGTAAAAGCTCCGGGAGTGCTGTGGGCGGGCAGCCCTCTGTACGCAGCTCCTCCCCCGGGGCCACGGAGGGCCGGACCTGGGTGTGCGGTAGGGCGGGACTGAGGACGGCGTCTGCTGGAGGGAGGCTGGGGCCCAGGCATGAGAAGGACAGACCAGACCAGGAAAGGGAGACAAAGGGACAAAATGGAGGGAACAGGGAGATAGAGGGTTACAGACAATTCATGGGTGGGGGTCTGCCTCCCTCTCTCCAGGTTTCGGGGAGAGGCAGAAGGATGGGAGGCAGAGTAGGAGTCATCAAAGAGGGGAGCCACAAGGATGGGGACTGGTGTCCAGGCGAGGCACATGGAGCTACCGAGATGGGCCATGCAGAGAACCAAAGAAACGCTCAAGGATGCGTGCAACATCTCCAGGGGCCTGGGGTGGTGAGGGAGTCGTGCAGGGGAGGCAAGGAGGCCCTGCATCCCAGAAATACCCGGTACGGTATGGCCACAGAAACACTGTCCTGGGGTGAGGAGGGCTGGGGCTGCTCTGTGACCGGGAAAGGGGGAGTCCTATGGGCTCTCACCCCCCGGCGGGAGAGCCTGCAGCAGTGGTGAGTGGGCCACAGTTCAGGGGGGCAGGTGAGTCTGGCAGCTGGGTTTTAAAAAATGAGATCCTGATGTGGAGGGGAGGGCTGGGCTCGACTCTCAGCTGTGGGCCAGGATCCCAGGTCCTATTTCCAGGAAGGAAACTGGTATCACATGGAGGGAGGGGCTGGAAGGTAGATGAAGGAGGGCCGGGCAGACTCAATTCCAGGGACAGGCGCCAGGAGGCAAAATCAACATGCCTTGGGCCTGGAGCAGGAAGGTGAGGAAGAAATGGAGGAAGAGAGGGGCCTGAGCACAGGGGAGGGGAGCAGTGTCCCCAGTGGCAGTGTCCTTCAGGACTGGGCAAGGGAGACGCAGGCCCCAGGGCCAGGAAGGGAGGACGCGAGGCCCAGGCCTGCTGGCCTACCCCTGCCTGCAGGCGGTGAGGCTGGTGGCAGTGCCAGGAGAGAGTAGCCACGAGACAGTGCCCTCAGGTGGCCTTGGTGCCGCTGAAAAGTCCCACTGGAAAGTGCTTGACATGGGTTGGCCACTGGGCAGCCAGCTGGAAGAACTTGATGTCACTCCACTCAACTCCATCAATGGACACTGGGGGTGACAAGGTAAGGAGGGTGTGACCAGGGCTGCTAAGGGGTTCCCCTTGGGAGGCCATCACCTCCTCCCAGAGTCCCCATCACCCCTCTTGCATCTGCCCACCTCTCAGCATGGTCTGCTGCTGCTTGGCAGAGCAGATGAGGCGGCTGATGCCTTCGATGACCTGGCTCTTGGAATCCACCTCCTTTTCTCGAGGTTTCTTGCTCAGGAAGATTGTGGGAACTGGAACGCAAGCAGGACCTGCCTGTCACAGCTCCTGGAAAAGCAGCCGTCCCACTCCTCCCTTGTCCCTGCCTTGGCCATCTTCCCGGGGAAGGGGAGGTGATCTGCGAGAAGCCATCCCTTCCTTCCCTGCACTCCTCAGGCCAGCTCCTGCCCTACTCCTGCACTGGTCTCCTGGCTTTGACCAATATCCCACCTGTCCCTTGGTCTCCCTGGGTGTTGAGATCTTCGGCTGTATAATGAGGGCCTCGGGCCAGATGGTCTCTGAGGTCCCTCCTAGCTTGGGTGCTCAGGTGCACTACCGCGCACACTCACGCTGTGGCCGCAGAAAGGCTCAGCAGCATATGTACAGCTCTGTCCCTCTGCCTGGTGCCAGCGGCACACTCCCTGGCCTACTCCCCACCTGGGAAGAGGCAGGAATGGAGACCCTGCTGAGCTGACTGGCCACCCCAGGTGAGTCTCTGGGGTACAGGTCTGTTTTCAGCTGCTGGCCTTGCAGAGCCCCCTGCCTGTCCCTCCAAGGTAGATCTATGGAGCGGAGGCATGAACAGAGAGCCCCAGCTGCCTTGGGAGCACCCAGAGGAGGAGGGGTGGGTCCCACAGTTAAAGCCCCCTTCCTGACAGCTGGGTGAGTGGGTGAGCAAGGGCCCTCAAGTCACCCTGGCCAGATCTGTGGATTTACAATGGGAGCTGACAGCAGCAAGCACTGCCCCAGCCCTGGCCAGGCTTGGGGGGAACTCCTGCCTCACTCCCCAGAGCACAGGGCCCAGGGCCACCCTCAACTCTACCTCTGGTGCCTTTGGCCACCCCTCTTATCTGGAATGGTATGTATTTCCCTTAATTCTTATAAAGAACCATGACCTTTTGCTCATGAAGGCTTGAGTGTGTATGCTGTGCTCCATGGGGCCAGTGACCAGGGAGATGTCCTCTTTTGTCACACGGCCCATCCCTGAGGGTGGTGGCCAGGAAGGCTCCCTTCCTTATGGCAGCACCAGCGGCCTCAGCCCTAAGGTGCTGAAGTTCAGCAGGTAGGGACCAGTGAGACTCACTGGGGACCTCGATTTCCTTCATGACAGCAGGAATAGCCTTGTATCACAAGGTGAGGCAGGACCCCTGCAGGGCCCCAGGCTGGACTGTGCGGTGCATGCGCTGCTGTGCCCTTTCCTAGGTCTCCCAGTCTCTCCCAGACTCAGAGAAGAGGTGGAGTGGCTTGGTGGCCCTCACTGTCTCTGGCCTCGGATATCACTTACCTTTCTTGTTCTTCTCTTTGGTGACCACAGTCATAGCCATGGTGCCAGAAAGCTGGCCCTCCCCACCATGGGGCAGGCGGGAAACCTGTACTGAGCGGAAGACACTCTTGAGGGTGTTCTTGGAGCTGGCATCCCTCTTGTCACCTTCTCTCCTCCGCTCTGCAGGGTGGCCCAGCCAGTAGTCCACCTGGAGGCCAATCACATCCCCATAGGGGCTGTTGGGGCTCCTGGAGGGGACAGGAACAGAGCAGGCTCTGCCCCAGCTGCCCACCACACGGACAGAGAGGGCTGAGAGGGGCCTGCCAGGCTCTGGGAGGGAGAGGAGGAGGTGGCTGGCTCTGTGGCTCCGGTTTCACAGAGTTGGTCTGCGTGGCAGTGAGGAGTCAGGTTGATGTGAGGACAAAGCCAGGAGATATTCAAGTCCCGAGTCACTTTGACAAAAACCAAATAAAAACTCATGGTGGTGGGGCATAAAGGAGGCAGAAAAGAAGGAAGCTTTACAAAGGAAGAACGCGCGTGCACACATGCACACGCATACACACCCGTGCACACCTGTGCACACACCCAGCAAATCGAGCTTGGGCAAAAACCAGCCAGGGCTGGAGAGATTCAATGGGGCAGAGGTGGCAGGCAGCGTGGCGGGCGGCGCGGGGCTTGCTGACGGATGCCGACCTGCCTTTCTCTTGTTTATGGCACCTCTGGTTCAGGGATAATTTTAGCTCCAAGGAGAGAAAGAGCTGATGCTTTCTTGAAAGGAGCTGCCAGACACAATAGGTACATAGGCTACAAAAGTCATCTGCTATTTCTTTCTGTCTGGTTGCAGCCTTCCACTAGAAACCAGCTTCAGTGGGGCAGGAAAGGAGGCTGAGGCAGGCTGGGGCCCAGAGCCCCCAGGAAGCCTGAACTGTGGGTCACCGGGGCATAACCTGGCTGTGTGGGACTCCTCCTCTCCTGCGACTTCTTTCTCCAGTCAGTGTAAGATCTTGAAGTGTGATGACCAGGGAAAGAGAGGGCAAGGGAGAGCTGGCCTCTGAGAACACACTCTTTTGGGGGATCATGAGGATCCTTGGTGGCTCTGGAAAAGCCACTGGCCAGTCCTACCCTTTCGGCTGCTACAAAGGCCCTCATCAGAGGGACAGGAGGCGGCACGGCAGAGGAAGCAATGCAGGGCAGAAGGAGGAGCAGGGTGCCCTGATGTTACGAGCCAGGCCCCACTCGTTCCTCCCCTGAGAACCTGTTTCCTGGGCTCCCCTGCGGGAGACCCCCTGCCCCTCCCTGTCAGCTGCTTAACCCAGAGGCCTCCCTGGCCACCGGATCTACTCTAGGTACCTCAGATCCTAAAGATATCCCCCACTAACTTTTCACAGCACTTACTGCAGCCCACACAGCTTGAATTCGCTGCTTTGGCACCGCTGGGGACCAGGAGCCTGGGCACCAGGACCAGGGACTGCCATTCCATTTGCAGCTCCAGCTCCAGGGCCTCATGCGGCCACCACGCTGACGGACAGACAGACGAATGCGGGAGAGAAGGCCACACCTTCCTCACACTGGGCCCTGACACATTCTATGTAAGCCTCACAACAAGACTGAGATATGGCTATTTCACCCCAACTGTCAGAATCAGAAATGAAGCTTAGTAAGCTGTCTGAGTGACAAAGGTTCTTTGCAGGACCAAACTTCATCAGGCTCCTGAACCTCTGCTCCTACCTGTGCACTTCCGTGTAAAATCTCATTTTAACAAGAACCCTCACCCCTACCCCATATCTGATCACCCTTGATTCCCAGATTCTTCACCCCCAGCCCCCCAGGAGATTTCTGACCCCCAGCCCGTTCATCAAGGATCCTGTTGGGTCAGTTTAGCCAGATACCCCTGCCCCCTGATGTCTCCTCTTAGTAATTTCCATCCTGGCCCCTACCTTCTCCTTGGCTATAAATCCCCATGATAGCCCCACTTTGAATAAAGCCCCCCTCTTACTGTGCTTTAACCCATGTCCCTGAATAATTTGTTCTTTAACCCTAGCTAATACAGTAGACATACACAGAACAACTCAAACTGAGCCTGGGTTAGACTCCCTTACCCACACTTTTTCACCATGCTGGGCAGTGTCACAAGACACACACAGCACTTTATAGCCACAAAGGGCCTCTCTGCCCTCTCTCGTTCAGCCATATAACGTGTGAGATAGGGCAGAAAGAACCCTCCACTTCACAGAGCTGTTCCATGACATGCCTACTTAGTGACCTACGTCTCAGAATTCTAACTCCGTGTCCTCACCGCCATAGTACTTTCTAAGCCCCCCCCCCCCGTGTGCTGTCCTGTTCTATGCTGCTGCAGACAGCGGGAAAGTCAAGGCCCCCAGGCCCTGATGGAGGGACAGGTACAGGCAAGGGCCTTACCCCACAATGGCGAGGGCACTGCTCATGGACGGGGACGAGGGTGGCGTGGCTGTGGCATCTCGGCTCAAGCCCGAGCTGGAGGGTGGTGATGTGGAGGGCACAGTAAGGCTGACCACAGGTGAGTCGTCCCCATCACCTGCTGGGGACAAACACAGCTAGAGGAAGCCACCCTGACGTGCAGGGGGCAAGGAGTCAAGGTGTCCCTGTCTCAGCTGCGACCTGCTCTTCTCTGGGCCTTAGATGCCTCCTCACCACCCCTGCCACGGCTTTACCTGGGGAGTGGGAGGGCCCACCATCTTTCTGCTCAAACTCTGACTTAAGCTGAGGATACCCAAAGGCATCACCCTCTGGTCTGCTGGGCCAGAAAGGAGGCCAGGAGGGCACCACCCTCACTACAGAAGCCAAGGGGCCCCAGGCTCACCTGTCATTGAAGGGGAGTCTTCAACCAGACCCACCTTCACCACCTGGGAGAAAAGAGATACTGCATTAGATCCTTTCACTAAGCTGGACACGTTTTGATCCAGCTGGAAGCAGATGGTTGGAAATAATAGCTGTTACTACACATTATTTGGTCAGAGGCTTTTAAGATCTTTGCAAATCCAGAGCAGCCCTGATCTTTAAGAGATGTGAAAAAGCTAGTCCAAATAATGAGGTGGGGGCACATGAGACTGTGCAGCCCTTCTCCGGGGATAAGGCCAAAGCCACCTTGAAGGCAGGAACCATTTCCGTATCCCGATCTCATTTCTCCCAAGACCACATGGTAGGAGGCCACCTTTTCATGTCAGAGAGGAAGAGGGAGGGGGAGCTGCTGCGAGAAGGCCTGGGAACACGGGATGTCACAGTGAGGGTGGCTCTGCACGCCTGCCTGCGGCACCAAGCCAAGACAACACACTGACGTGCCAACACCAGCTCCCTCCTTTCCAGACTTCCTGGAATCAGGAGGAATACGGATGAGGGGTGGGTGGTGGGTACCCACCCCAAGGCAGGAGGGTTAATTTCAGCTTCCTAAAGAATTTTAGATACCTCATAGAGAATCCTGGGGACAGAGGGGGCCCTCCAGTGGCCAGCAAAGGGCACAGCTAGAAACAGACTATTTAAATGTCACGGCTGCGGCTGGCAGGGGCAGGTAAAGTCCTGTGAACCAGCAGGCCTGGGACCTAGCCCCCAGCAGAGATGCAGCAGAGCTGGGAGGTTGTCAAACCTGGATCCTAGGGACTGATGTGGAGTGGAGATCAAATGCAGGTGGTCCCGTCGAGGCTGCTCAGAGCACAGTGCTGCCATTCACTGAAGTCTGTACAAATTCTTAATGCAGCCTTATTTTAGTTCCCGGAAAAGAACATATCAACACTCTGAGCTTTCTGTATAGGACTCCCTTTGCTCCCCTGGCATTGCAGGAGGCTTCCAGCTCCTTTGTTTGAATTAAAAATTTTGTGTGTCTCTTTCTTGGCTGTGAAGCCAGAACGGGCAGTGACCCATAGCTCCTTGAAGATCCCACAGCTCCATGAAGATGTGAGTCAGACCATCAGCTCAGGCTATGGACCAAGGTCTGGAGCCTCCAAAGTGGCTTTGGGAGCAGCCCTGAGAGCTAACAGGGATTGACTGGACTGGCCGGATGGGGGGCTTGTAAGGCCTGAGGAGGGGCAAGAGAATTTCCCCAGGCTCAGGCATCTCCCAAGATACCTCAAGACACGCACAATCTGGGGTGAGTAGAGAATAGGGACAGTTGGAGCTGGGCTCCTCATGTGTACATGTCCCTTCCCCCACAGAAGCTAGCAGGGATCCTCAAGGAGACTATAGGAAAAGATACAAGCTCGTCTGGAAGGGAAATCTGTTCCTCTCATATATGAAAATCTGAGCTTTCAGCTAGGCCTCTGTAGTGGGCTTTGGCCCCAGCAAGGCATCAGCTTTGTCCCCTCTGGGATCCCTCTCTCGGTTGGTGGCCTCGGCCCTGTGGCCCAGCTACTGCCGAATGAACAAAGGCCAGTACTACCGATGTTGGAGACATTCAAGGTGTTTCCCCTTTGTTTTCAAAATCAACTCATCTAGAGACTGAGGTGAGGGGCACAGCCTCTTCTTCTCAGTGTTCTATCTGACCCTGAAGACAGAAATAACCTATTTCTCAGACTTCTCTTTATAACACCATCTTATCATTATTTCTGAGGCAGCCTTCTTTTCCCTGGCGCCATAGAAGCTATGCTTCAGAAAACACTCCCTAGGTTCAGGTCTGTGGTAACAAACATAAGATACCAGTGATGACCTGGGATGGCCCACGGTTCGGGAAAGGAGGACACTGAAAGAACAGCTCAGTATGCGTCCCAGCCCAGGGTTTCCCCACCTTGGCAATATAGACATTAGGGGCCTGATCATCCTCTGTCATAGGGGCTGCAGGAAGTTTAGCAGCATCCCTGGTCCCTACCCACTAGATGCCAGTAACACCCCCACTCCCAGCTGGGACAACCAAAAATGTCTGCAGACATTGCCAGATGTCCCCTGGGGGCAAAACTGTCTCTAGATGAGACCCCCTGTTTAGATGAGTCTTTTATTTTGTGTGTGCGTTGGGGGAGGCCAGGGGGCCAGGAGGTCCTCGGGAGGTGCAGAGGAGAGGGGAGGCAATACTCACGCCAATGAAAGGGATAAACTTCTGATACGAGTCTTCATCAGGGCTGTTGGGAGAGACAGGGAAGTTTTACAGTTACTGGGTGAGATGGCATGGAGAACTGGGGACCTAAGTTTTTCACATTTTATTGTGGCTTCTAGGGAGTCCAAACACTACATGACATCTTGTCATCACGTCTCAGGATGGCATGGGGAGCCACAAAAGGGAGGCAAAAGACCCAATTCTGCACACTACACCTCTGCCCCCACCTCTGAACTTCAGTCCTTGGATGGGTTTCTCTGTAATGAGGGGACCCATGTGGGGAAGCCCAGGGTAAAGAAGAGAGGGACTGGATGGGAGGCAGTCAAAACTCTGTTTCTCTCTCTCCTATTCTCTTGGGTTTCTAAGAAGGGAAAT
Organism: Manis javanica; assembly: GCF_040802235.1. Lineage (NCBI taxonomy): Eukaryota > Metazoa > Chordata > Mammalia > Pholidota > Manidae > Manis > Manis javanica. The sequence goes on from NC_133166.1 coordinate 115,478,997, forward strand.
AGAGCAGGGAGAAGGAAAATGTGAAAAAGCAGAGAAAATTCAAGATTTATCTGGGCCACCCACCTGTTTTTAAGATATCCCCCAAAGTCAAACTTACAACTTATGCCTGCAGGTCAACATGGCTTCAGCTACAGGAAGCTGGTGTGTCACGCCCGCTCCACTGACATACTGCATCACCCGCCCCACCACGTCCAGTTGCTCTGCAGAAAAGCCAAGAGATAAGTGCCGGTTTATGTCAGCAGGTAAATCTGAAAACCCTGTTAGAGAGAGTCTCCTTCCTCAGACCCATCAGAAGACCCTAGGAGTTGAGGTAGAGAAAGGGCTCTAAAGGGCCTTTGGTCGTGAGTTCCAGGAGTTACGAACCCATGGCCGTCCTCTCCCTTCCAATCTCCTTTTGCAGGTCCTCAAAGCCCTCCTTTTCCAGGCATATCATGCTGCAGCCTTGGGCTTTGCTTTTTCCAGTCTCGTAACTTACAGGAACTCCTGCACATCCACCAATCTCAGCCTAGCACGTCCTGCAGGCCTCTCAGCTTTGCAAGCTTGCGCTAATGCCTGCCACCTTTACTCTGCGCCCCAGAGGAGCCGTGCTGGGGTGGTGCTGCTCCTTAGCGGTAGACCACTAACTGTTCTCTGCCGCTATTTGATCTCTATAACTAGAAATGTCCTCCTCACCACATCCTCATGGCTCTCCTTATTTTCAGATGTATAGGAGCAGCAAATAGCAGAGCCTGAAGCCATCCAGAGTGGAGGGGCTGCACATGACGGCCTCCTCTTAGTGAATACTTAACTGAGAACAGTGACTGCGAGTGTTAGAACCATGCGGAGGAAAAGAAGCACGCTCCCCTGGCTCCCCTTCAGCCAAGCCGGGCTCTCCCTGAACAGGGGGCACTCTGCCTCAATCCCAAGGGGCCATTACCTGACACTGGGGGCTCCGAGCGACTGAACAGATCTCTCCAGCCAGAATCAAGGAAGATACTGCTGTATCTACTGTCGACTGAGCCCAAGTATTTGGCCACAGGGTGAGAACCTGTAGATGGAAACCAGAAGTGAACTGGTTAGGACACAGAATGACAGCCTGGCCTTTGGTCTCCCAGACTGTCCCTTCAGGAGTGGGATCTGCCACATTTTTACCAAGGGGAACGATGAGGAAGCGCATGTAGCTGAGCCAGTCAGAGGTCTTACTGGCCAGTGACTTGACAAAGAACCGGAGGATGGAGCTCAGGTAGCTCTGGCCTCCCACTGCCGCCACCTTCACCGGCCGTGGCATGGAGGAGTTGCAGTTGCAGCTGGGGAGGAAGGGGAGGGTCACAACACATTCAGGAGGTGCACCAGCATCCTACTAGCAGGGATGCCCCCAGCTCTGATTTGACTTGATCTCAACCCAAAGGGGAAACACAAACCAGTAAACAAAATAATAGAGAGGTAAAAAGCTACAGTGCTTTTGCACTTAGAAGGGAAATCCAGTTTCAGAGAGGGCAGCTAATTGTCTAGAATTAGCTGAGGCTAATGGGAGACAGAACTGGGCAGTGCCACTGGGGGCCCATGGTGGGTGTGAGCTCAGATGCCCAGAAGGCCTGCAGTTCTCCTTCCCTCAGGCAGGGACTCTGGGTCCCCTGGGAGGTCCTGGGATAGAAAGCCCTGGCTCTGGATGCCAAGCAACACGGCACTATTAGAGGAAAGGGAGGAAAAGATATTTGTAAAACTCTGGGTCCTCTTTCCCTGGCCGCCTTCATCATGGGTTTAAGAAAAGGTTGAGGCAGGTCAAGGTATGCCAGGAGTTCAGGAAGGGAGGCAGGGAGGGCAAGAAGGTGACATTTCACATCCTGACCTCTGGGGTCAGCAGGAACATCAGAGCATCATGGATGCATGCAAGGATCACAGGTTCTTGGTCTGACAAGGCCAGGAAGTCATGTCACTGCTTGGAAGTCAGGGTAGGAGGATCAAGTCAGAGGCAGCCCCAAAGGGCAGGAGATAAGCCAAGCCCTTACTAGCGCTGGATACGGGTGAGCAGGGCAGACAGCACGGCTTGGACCTCCACAGCGGAACAGGTGCACACGACAGGCTTCCGCTGATCCTGGAGCAGCTCTGCCACGTACTGGGGGTAGGGGGGGGTGGGGGGACAGGGACACAGGTGAGACCATGCAGCAGGGACGCTGCACACCCACAGGTGCCAAGAGGGCAGGCAAGGCCCCGACCAACTGCAGGGTCCTGTCCTCTGTCCTTTAGACCAAAGCTGGGCAAAGGTCAGGCTTCTGGCTGCCAGTGAGAAGGTGGGGCAGACCCCACTTGGATGAATGAACTGGGCAATGTGGGAAGGTTTAGGAATCTTTAGATATTAACATAACTCTGTAGCTTATGTTCCAGGTGGCAGTCCAGGTGGTGCAGACCCTGGGCAAAAGGGATCCTGGCACCAGGACCTAACCAGTGGACAGTGGTGAGTGGGAGCAGAGGGGGTTGCTTGGTCCCTTCTGAACTGCCTTCATGTGAATTAGGGGCAACCTCTGACATTTTATGGCACTTTATTTCTCAAGGTGCCTATATTCTGTTATGTTATCTGATACATACAATCAGGCTGGAAGGAAGGTATGCTGGTAATACTGCTGCTTTTTTTACAGATGAGGAAACTGAGGTACAAAAAGTTAGTGACTTAAGGTCCCCTATCAGCTGGAAAATGACAGAACTGGTACTAGAGCCCAGAGATCTGGGTAGGAGGAGCCTGAGATCTGGTGATCATTTTCCTATTTTCCATGCCCTACCCTCAAATCACACACCCTGGGGTGTCTCTCACTTCCGACCCCTGCGATCTTCAGTGTTTTACCTGGCCCTGCCAATCAGCGGTGTTCACAAGGATGACATTTTCTGGGAGGGCAGCATCTGACACCAGGATCTGATTCAGTTGGTCATATACCACCTTTCGCGGAATCTGCAGGGACAAAAGTGTCAGGCAGTCCCCAGGGAGCTTGAGGGTGGGGCTGGGAGATGAGGGTATTGAATCGCGGGAGCTGGGGCATTCAGAGAGAACAGACACTAGGAATTTGTGGAGGAGACCCAGTATCCACCAGCTAGATCAAAATGGAAAGAGGACAAAGAATAAGCAGAATCTTTAGAGAACAGGCTCATACACCAAAACAAAGCCACAGCAGCTGCCCCACCAGAGGGAGGGCAGGCAAAGCCAGAGCCCAGGAAGCATCCCATGGAGGGTACAGGTGTGGGGCTGGCAGGAGAGGCAACAGGAAGCACGAAGAAGAGCAGGTGATGAAATGAAATGAGGGCGTGGGGAGGACTGATGGGTGTCAGTGAGGGCTGTGCAGGGAGCCAACTGCCACAAGGAACAAAGGTATTTCAGACACAGTGATTAACAAGAGGGACAACACCTCGCCCCAGGCACTAGGCTATTTTAGTCTCTGGTTCATTTTCAGCTGTGTAAGAGCCTCAAACTCAGGAAGCACGCTGACACCAACTTTTCTGTCAGTGATATTTATCAGGGAAATGAATGGGCTTGCGTTGACTCTGGAACAGCAGTTGTGCCAGGTGTCAGTTTAGACAAGTTCCTTCCCCAAGGCTGATACCACTGGCCTTCAGAAAGGGCACACAATTCTCAAGGTCTAGTTCCTTCTGTGCTTCTACAGCAGCCCACTCTTAGGTCCTTTTAGTATTACTGATCTGCTAGCTTGAAATCACAGCAACCAGTCCACAGCTGTACTACAGGCATCAGAGCTCAGATCAATGACGTCCAATGAGATTTTAATGTTTGCTGTGCTCTAGGGCAACTGATTCACCACACAATCTCCAGACTATCATCTGATGAAGGCAGAACAAACCAGGTGTGGAATTGCCACTTGGGGCCAATGGCAGGCTGGGGCAATGCCAGCATTTCTTGCTCCCTCCCCCACTCCCTAAAAATCAGCATTGAAACCAATTCCACACTGGTATTAAGTAGCCCATATGTTAGACTTATCTGTTTAGGTCTGTCTTCAAGATTTTATGCACAGCACTTCAAAGTATTCCTCCTCCTTTCCCCACCACCTAACTGCTCAAGGAAAATGACAAAACAGAACCTGAGGTCCAAGGATGCTCAGAGGGTCCTGGCCTTGAGCAGAGACATGGTACCTGTGCGCTGTGGCCCAGCTCAGGGGATCGCTCACTGTCAGAGCTGTTGGTCCTCTCGCTCAGGGGCTTGGAGGGCTGCCGCTCCCTCAGGGGTGTGCTCCTCTTCTGCCGGGGTGTGTGCACCCCATCCACTTTGCTGCCACAGATATGGAAAGAAGGTATTAAACAGCCCCCCCCAGCCCCAGATACTGTCAGATCACTCTTCCCTTGGCCACGAGCCTATGCTAAGTATGGTCACAGCCTCCTGCTGTCTGCCTGGCCTCTGCCTTCCGCCCCATGTTTCCTGAGTACCTGGGAGAAGCAGAGCCTGGAAGATCTGTTTTGCTGGACTTCATGGGAGTTCTGACTTTCTCTGGCACAACCAGACTTGTGCTCACATCCCCAAACGTGTCCTGGTCAGTGATGTCCTGCCATGGAGGAAAGAAAGCAGTGACCCCAGGAGTCCTGATGATGAGGATGGAGTTCAGTCATTTGCTCTCTTCTCTCAGAAGCACGTGGCTCCTAGGCTCCTATCTCACCTGACGGGGAAACTTATTCCTTCATTTAACTTAGCACACCCGGTTTGCTGGCCACTGTCTCCTGTTACTCAGTCTGTCTTCTACATTTGCTGTTTGTCAATGAACAAATCTGGACTGATGCTCTAGCTTCTCTAGGTGGGGAGGAGAGAGTTTTAATCAAGAAGTGACATGACTGGAATTTCATTTTGAAGCCTCCACTGTGCAGTATGGGAGCCTGGTGGGTTGCGAGTGGAAGCCGGGTTATTCAGATTGCTGGTGAACTATAAAGTGTAAGCAACTACGGTAAGCTTCAAATTGCTTGCATCAAGCCTAATGTTTTGTCATACACCAGATCTTTAATGTAGCATTATTTACTATAGGAAATATAAGCCTAAAATAATTCTTCCTTGGACTCCATTCAATCACTAGGTCTCACGGTGAGGTTGCTACACAGCACGCCCCTAGATGGTACTGGTAAAGTTCTGTGCTCCTGCCAACCACCGTGCCCAGGCTCCAGTCCCCCTGGATGAATTCAGCACACCCCATGAGGCAGCTCTGATGGCCTCTACCAAGTCAGAATCACTCTGCTCTTCCCTGGGTCTCCAAAGAGCCTCTGCAACAGGAGTGCACAGGTTGGCTTTCCTCCTGGAGGGTGGCATCTTGATGGCAGAGACCATCAAGGTGCCAATTTAATGTTTAATTAAATTAGGCACTCCCACCATTCATTCCATTTCACAAGGTCTTGGCCTGTACTCCTGGGCAACTCTAACACCTCTTAGAGGAAGGAGCTGATCAGTAATCACTCAAGGACTCAACACTGTGGGCTTCTTAGCTGTTATGAGCAACACTGGAGGAAGGGGTGGTTTTTCAGGGAAAGATACTGGTCATAATTTCTCAGAAATAAATGAAGATGACGGTAAGAAATTAGCCAAATTAGTATTTGACCAGATCTAATTAAAGGGCAGAATGGGGACATCTCTGGTTTGAAATTTGGGGAATAACCTGGTCTCCAGGGTAAGGATTTCAGGAGAAAAAGAACACAGGACATTCACAAGTCCCTAGATTTAGGCAGTTTCCAGGGTTGTCCTGAGAGTCTCCCTACCTCTATTTCCAAAGGTACAAAAACTATTTGAAACAGCTGAAATAGGAAACTGAGCCATACTTACCAGAGTGTCTGTTTCAGTCAAGCTGTCATCTTGATTTTTAATCCAAGCAGATTTTACTTTTTCTAGAGCAGCCAATTCCATCTGCAAAAATTATAATAATTAGTCATCACCAATCCAAATAACTCATCCCTCTAACTTATTTTCTACATCTCTAAGAAGCTTAAAATACTTTCACTTTATTTGAAGACCCCATAAAATCTTTGGGATTTTCATCTTATAAAGAGTATATTTTTGTGAAAATGAAGCATCATCAGGGTCAATTACTTTTCTAATCATTAAATCAATAGCACAGTGTGATGTGGAACCCAGAAATGCTGCCTCTCACAAGATGTCACCAAGGGAAAAGAAGCTCAAAGTTTAGATGGCTTTGCTATAGGATCCATAAAGTGACTTAATTAAAGTCTCTGACTCCAGATTCAGTCAACACCCTTGCCTAGGAGGGACATATGGGCTCTCCTGTTTGTCAGAAGTTGCTAAGAAAGGAGGATCTTAGGGTCCAGGTCTTGAAGTTTAACACTAAAGACATCCATGGTAGCCAAATGTTTTTTGCTGGTAGAAATGTCTAGAAAACCCTTGAAACAAAATATACTAAGCAAAAAGATACCCAATATTAAGCCATTTAGGTGTGACTTAATTCTCCCTTTGTCCCCAACTCTTATTAGCATTTCTTGTAAATATTAAAAAATTACTCTGCAAATACAGATACATAAAGCCAGATTTTCATATTTGCTAATATTACTTTTGGCTGTGTGGGAACCAATGTCAAAGTCATAAGCAGCTGAGGGTTGTGGGTCTTAGATACAGGGAATTTACCAGCCTCAGTGAATCTGTTTGGTTCTTGTGGAGAATCAGGAAGTCGTAAAGATCAAGGATATGTCACTTGCTCCCAATTACCCCAAGTCCTTCCTTCCTCTGAGTAAATTAAATAGTATTGAGAAATATCAGGGAAGTACAATAAAGAAATTTAACCAATAATATTGTAGTATCTTGGTATGATAATGGGGTAACCACACCTATTGTGGCAAGCATCTAAGAATGTATACAATTATCGAGTCACTATGTTGTATATCTGAAAGCAACATAATATTGTCTATCAACTTTATTGCAATTAAAAAAAAGAGAAATATCAGGCTAATAAGCTCAAGAGGTCACCTGGCAAACTAAGGAACAAGGATCAGAAGAGAAAGCCCCTGTGTCACACTCAAACCATGGTTTCTCCACCTCGGCATTGCTGCCATTTTGGGCCAGATCCTTCCTTGTGCACTGCAGGGTATTCAGCAGCATTCCTGCCTCTGCCATCTAGATGCCCACAGCACCCCATTTATCCACACCCCTCCGGTGTTGACGACCAAAGATGTCTCCAGTCATTGCCAACTGTTCCTTGGGAGGCAGAAATCCTGCCTGGTTAGGAACTACTGCTCTAAGCCATCTGCAAGCCTAACCCACACACTTTAGCCAGACCTTGTGACTCCAGATCTGGAGAGGGTTTGGCTCAGAGCCACACTCACCAGGCTGTCTCCAGACTGCACAGCAAGTTCATTTACAAATTGATTTTATGAATAACCAACGTTAGGAGAGTCCAGAATCATGGCGAGGTCCAGGTCAGACTTAAGACTGAGATGATTTCACTCCATTTTGGATCTCAATATGACAAATGAATTAAACATGCTTTAAAGAGGACGAACTGGGTGATAATACAATTGTGCTGGAGGGTTTTACAGTAGTGTGTCCTATTGTCAAGCCCTATGAAGGCTACGGCATTGTTTCCATGGCAAAGCTGCAGCATCTGATCAGACCTTTAACTTGGATTGGGGTCAGAAGGCACTTGCTGGCTCTTTACTCGTACATGTTCCTGACAATCCGCTGAGAGCAGATTCCCAATTCTCTAGGTTTCTATTTCTGCTCCAATAAATACTAAGGGCTTCTCTCACCCTGGGACCCTGGAACACCAGTGGTGCAATGGCTGTTGTTTCTAATTGTGTGGACTGGCAGCAGATGCTAGCAGTCCAAAGCATTGTGCTCGTGAGGTGGTGCTGGCAGCTGCAGACTGTGTGTGTACATGTTTTTGGGGGGGTGGGGGGTGGGGGGTGAGGTAGGGTGCCCAGAGTGGGGTAATATTTTAGGCTGTCATTTGTATGAAGTACTAGTATCTAAAATCATTCTGTACAGTGCTATGAAAATAGCACCTCTTAACAGCAGGCAGTTTTGGCTGAAAGTCGGCATCTCTTGGCCGCCCTAACCAAAGCATTGTCAGGCCCTATTGTTATCAGCTTAGAGAAGCAAATTATGTTGCTACTGGGTACACAAGTCTTGGGAAAACTCAACAACTGCAATAATTTTTGTCAGCAGAAATTCTTTCTGGTTCTGGTGATAAACTGAATCCTCTGCAATTTGGGGAGTAAAAAGGATGATAAGAAAAATTAATAGGTAAAGATGGTAGGAAATCAGGGAGAGGCTAAATGTAGGCCAGCATGTGCACGCCTGCCTCCGTATGCACAATCTCAGTATTTTTTTCCAAATATGTTTAAAAGTTCTCCATGCAAAGGCATAGTTTCTCTCTGTAGTTCCCATAGTGCCTTTCATACTGAAGGATTCCAAAGTTCCACACCTACGTCAAGACATATGGGGCTCTTCAAAATAGAAATATCACAGGGAATCAGCAGAGAGAGTTTGATATTTGGCCAAGGAACCAGAATTTGAAGGGCTCACTAACAAGACATCTAGATTCTATCAATTTCAGGAGTCCGGAACTGAAACGGTTCTAAGGGATGATGAACGTCTAGAAACGGTTCTAACAGCAATGGAAGCTTACACTTACTGCATGCTCCTGTGCCATCCGTCTATCTGTCCGTCCATCTATCCATCACCATGCTAGAGGTTTTATCTGCAGTTTTTCACTGTATCTTCACACTGCTTTGTAAGGCATGTGATTTTTACAGGAACTTCATAGGTGACGAAATGAAAGCATGGAAACTGCCCCAGATCACACAGTTAGTGAGTTGAAGGAGTCGAGATTCAAACTCAAAAGTCTGGCTCCAGAGCACATGCTATCAAGCCAGGCCTACCTTGCTCCAAATAAATGTTTGCCCAAACAGGGACCCTTAGGCCATCATATTGTGAAGACTGATACTCAACTGACTTTTGACATACTGGGCTCCTATGCCAACACCTTTACCTTAGAAAGAAGGCACCTGAGGCTCACATTAAGATGGTTTTTCTCTCTGAATTTTGAAATCCATATAACTGAAACTAAAGTAGAACCTACAGACAAATTCTATCAACTCAGAAATACCTTCATTAGTATAAAATAGTTTCTCATTGATTTAATAGCAATGGTCCCTAGCATTTATTGACTTTCATCATATGTTAGTGTTTGGGGGGCATTATTCCAATTAAAAATTCAATTGCATTTTGTTACAACAGAGTCCTTGTTCTGCATTCCCAGGATGCTGTCAAACAGTCTTCCTTGGCCAGGTCCCAGGTTTCTCTCTAGAAGAGTCACTCCTTATATTTATATTTAAGATGGAATATGGCTGTTGTGGCCACTGATCTGTCCAAGTGGACAGTGATGATTCAGCAGGGCCATTCAGCAGCCCTGTGACACAGAGCAGCTACAAGCCACATCCTCAGTGTAAATAGTGAGTGAGGCCTTGAGCAGGCTCCAGATGAATGTAGCCCTGAGTGGAAAGCTGCTGAGAGTGGACGGTCTGCAAGTGGCAGGCCTGCAGTCTCTCTGGAGGGGTTCTCCATCTGGGCTACAGTTTTCCAGCCCGCATTTCCTCACTAATGTCGCCTGCTGCCACTGTTCTAGGGCCAGAGGCTTGCTGTGCTTTAACCAGAGGGGTGAGGTGGAAGGCAGCCCCATCTGGTGGCAACAGGCGGTACCGCAGCCCATGAGCTTCCACTGCCAGCTTGCAGACACCAGACAGCAACGCTTCCACAGTGCTTTTCAGGGAATGGGGCACCTCACACACTTTACTATCATTTCCTCACAACTGATACCTATTTGCATGGTGAGTTTGCATTCCTCTATTAAAGCAGCAAGAACAGGAAGACTTAACAGTTCAGTTTCTTTGATCTAAAGAAAAGATGTTGGGTTCTCAACAGCAAACCATGAACTGTACTGAAATCAAGCATGTCCTCTTGCCTTGGGTGGCACACAAGGGGAAGAACAGCCTGCCAAGGCCTAAGGCAGGCAGAGCAGCGGCCTACGCTCCTGCCTCTGACCCACTGCTGGGAGAGCCTCCCCAGGCAGGGACAGAGCACGTCCAGGGGTGACACTGGGCTCCTGAAGTGCTCCAGAACACTGCTCCCTTTTCTTCTTGCTCACCAGGCAAAATGAAAACCTGCCCACTAAATTCTAAATCCTTTCAGGGTACTGTCCCCTTCTGAATAAAGCCTATGCAAGCATCTCTGGACAGACCTTATGGGCTTCCCGCTCCTTTAAATCTGCTCTTTCCCGAGCCTGGGATGCAGAATCACTCACCAGTGGCCAATGCCATGCTTCTGGCCACCATGGGACAGGAGGTTTTGAGGCACTGTGTGTTCTGGGAGGGAAGGCTCCAAGCCACACTGGGAAACTGACCAAAAGGAACATCAGAACGGCCACAGCAGTGCCCCGAGAACTACGCTCCCAGCTAGGACTGTGATGAGGACAATCAAGGTTGAAACAACGTGAGATGACTCTTCTGATGTCACAAGACAAGCCAAGACCAGAGCGCCCAGAGTGTTAAGCCCCAACACTCCCCTGGACCTCCCCTCCCGCTCCAGCCACTGGCCTTGCTCACAGGGCTGGTGGTGTCTTTGCCGAGGCTGCCCTTGCTGTTGAGGCTGCCAATCTCCGTCTGTGAGCTGGACTGCGACATCCCTTCAAAGAAGGGCCTGTGGCAAAGAAGCACAGGCAGGGTCAGTGGCCACCAAGGCCCAGAACAGCAGCTCATGAAGAGCTGGGTAGAGCTAGTGTTCAAGAAAGATTGGGCTTCGGGGATGCCTGGTGAGGAAGGACACAGCAGAGGCCGGACAAGTAAGGACCTGGACTGAAGGACTTCAGGAGAGTCCTGTCAGGACTTTTGTCACTTAGAGGCAAAAACAATGATATTTATCCAGACAGTAGGAGGTTAAACAAGGGTGGGGAACCAAAATTCCCTGGTAGTGGAGGGGAAGTAAGAGACAGTGGGAGATTGCTATGGTCCAGGAAGGAGAGATGTGGGGAGACAACCTGATAGAGGAGGTTTGGGTCTCACTTGAGCTTCGGCTTTGGAGTGCTGAGGATGCTCTCTGTCTCCTCCATTTCAGGGCCACTGTCGCTGGGGTTGTACATCTCCAGACTATCATACAGTTCATCCAGGTCCTCTTCTACCTCCCGTATCTGCTCCCGGGATACATGCTCCAACCCGAAGCCCACCTGTGGAGAAAAAAAAATCTCTGAGTTTGGGGTAACCCCCATTAACATTATAGTAGATGTGTATCTCCTTCCTCCTGGACAGCTACCAACTGGCCTTCCTGTTCCTAGCTAGTCCCTCTTAAGGGACATGCCATAGCTTACACTCATATGGTAGTCCTGGTGTCCTTCCTGTGATCCAATCCTGAGAGCAGTGAAGTGGTGAGGCCACCTTGCCCTCCCACACTATGGAGCTGGTACCAGGAAGGAAAGCATAAGTGTCAGTCCCCTCTGCTAGGCACAGGAACCCCCTGTGCAGGCTGGTTCTACCTTCCTCTACAGCCCATAGAAGGACAATGAGAACTGTCTCGACTTTCATCTCCATCCCCTTGTCAGTCCACTGAGAACAGAAGCCTGTGAAAATGCACCAGGCCTGCCAGAGCCGAGGGAAGAATGGCTAACTGTTAGTTACTCAAGGGCCGACCACCAAGGACTCTCCCACTTCTCAGGCTAGTGCTCAGGATGCTCCCCTTGGGGCAGGAGGGAAAACTAAACAACTGAATTTATTGCTGATACCCCATGCCAGAGGCTTGATATTAACTGCTGGTTTGGTATGACCGTGCTACCCCTGACTCCAGACATCATAAAACCTTGGGTTCTTTCTCTTTCCAGGTAGCTGAAAGCCCTTCTTCAGCTACCCTACCACTTGGAGGTCCTGGAATCTGGACTCCCAGTGGCAAATCAGAGTGCACCCCAGGAAGAAGGGTGAAACTCAGGGAGTTCTACTCACCACCAGCCTCAGGAACAAGGGGTCATACCTCATCGGAAACTTTAAACCGCTTCAGGAGGGCCACGAACTTCTGTTTGATGTTAGGTTGCTGTAGGGACAAATTGTATAGTAGTCTCAAATGACACCTGCTTGTGGATGGTGATCAATTCAAGTCAACAGAGAGTGACTGAGAGTCTACTTTTGTAAACTGTGGGAGGACACAAAGATGGGGACACCCTTCTTATCCAGCAGAGAAGTCTGCATGACTAATCCCAGCTTCTGGTGCTGTGGGCATAGATGGAAGGAGAGGGTCTCATCACCCCAGGGCCCTCCACCACCCATGCCCTGCTAACTCCCCAGGGTGCATCTCTAGATTGGCCCTCTGTCTGCTCCTTCAGATCCAGGTGCTGACTGGGACTCCCACCTGTATATACACAGGCACCTCAAACCCAGCATTTCAAAAACAACTCAACACCCCCTTGCATTCCCTACCCTGGCCACTGAGGTCACCAATCCACCCAATCACCCGAGTGGGAACCTGGAGTCTCTCCCCTCTCCTTCCTCCCCACAGCCCACTTGTCTGCTAACTCCTGCCCTCTCTTTTCCATCTGTAACCACTGCTTCTGTTCGGGTCTCCTCCTCACATCTTTCTGTTATCTCGCCCTCAGTCTTCAGCTCACACCCGCACCTTCCTGCGCCCGGCCTGTTTCCAGTCTTGTTCCCTCCAGAGTCCAGTGATCATTTCAAATGCAAATCTAATCACACTGCTCCTCTAACTAGAGGAGTTGGTTGGCCTCCAGCCTAGAGAACAAGGCTGTAGTAGTGTCAGCCCTGTGTCTGTCTCAGGGCCGGTTCTGCCTCATCCCTCCCTTCAATCCCTCACACCCATATTCAAGTGGAAAGTAATTGCTTGTCTGTTCTGTGAAAACTGCATGCTGTGATACACCAGACAGTGTGGCCTTTAACACACGGTATCCTCTGTCTTGGCTAACATTCCTCCCAAATCCACTGGGTGAAGTTCTAGTCAGCCTTAGAAAGCCAGCTCTTGGCATCTTGTTATGAAGCTCTCCCAGCATGCCTGTTCAGAGTCATGCCATCACTGTCCCTTAAGCAAAGCTCCGCCTTCTAGCATTAGCCTACTGTGCTGTCATCACGTGTTTAGCTATGTCTTGGTCACTAAACACTATGAGCTCCTTGATGGCATGGACTGGGCCTTCCTTATCTCTGTCTCCAATCACAGGTACAATGACTGGCTTGTGGCCATTAAGTCCTTCCTGACCAAATTATAGACTCACCAACTAGAGGATGGAGGAGACTAACTTGTAAATAAGACTGACCTAGGTCTTCAAGAAAGGGCAGGGCCTCCAAAGGTGGTGAGGACACTCACAACAGCACAAAAAAAACATTCACAGAGAAGCATAAAACACCTAGAACAGCAAGTCAATTAGTATGTCTAGAATAATGTGTTCTTGGTGGGGGGAGAAGAATTGCCTGTGTGCAAAGGGAGAAAGATGCTAAGTCTCTGGAAAGTGCCTGCAGCTGAAAAAAAACAACAAAAAACATTTGGGGGAGTGAATATTAACAGGAACACTGAATGGTCATGTAACCTGGTGAAGCTATGGAGGAGACAGAGGAAGATGTGATTTATAAAGCTCCAGGGGCACCATACAGGAAAAGAATAGGGCCTCTTTGTGGTTACAGAGAAGGAAAAAAAAAAAAACTTAGCAGAGGGCACTACAACAGAGAGAGACCCTCTACCTCTCCTCATTTTCAGAGCACAATGGGGGTAGGGTGTCTGCGGCTCTAGTGACAAGCCTTACTTGGGCTACTTTACAATGCCAGTCAAGGATCAGATGCCTGACTAGAAGGAAACAGTCTCTAGTCATTATTCAGTGGGAGAAATCAAGGCCACAGTCCTGAGGATTTATGTTGACGCCCAGTGATATCCAAGGATGACTGGAGAGATGGCAGTGTCATTTCATGGTGGAAAGCCAGGCTCAGCTATAACACATTTGGAAGATCTGGCCCACATTTATTTCACTCCTGAAGGTGAGGGGGATCTCTGCTCTTGGGGTCCCTAGGCTAGCTCTGCATTGGAGAGAATCAGGGTGCCTCTGGGGACAAGTGAGACTGTGAGCCCCTAGCATTTTTGACTCTTCTACACTTTAGCACAGGGCCTTCAGAACCAGTCCAAGTTAACCTAGAAATTCAGGTATTGAGCATCTTAGTCCAGGACTCTAATTTCACCAAAAATAGTGACTCCTTATGCAGGAGACACAATCCAAAGGCACTTAGTCTCTGAGGTTATGGATCCATTAAGGCAGGAACTATACCTACTGTAATCAGACCTTATCAAACCCACAGCTCCAAGCACTAGCCTGTTACTTCTGGGTAAGTTGAACAAATAATTTAAGAATGGTGACACGGAGAGAGAACTGCATCCATCTGTGTGGTGGGCAGTACGTAATGTGAAGAAATTGGAGAGGGAAGGTGGGCTGTCTGCAGTGTTCTGCTCCCTGAGGCTGCATTATCTTTTCCAAAGACTAAAACAGGGTTTCTCAACCTTTTTCTACCCAGAGATAACCTGAAGAATATAACGTACTCTTATCAGTAACCTGTTCTCTACAATAGTGATTCTTAGGTGGTGGTGATGGCAGCAGGGAGACAGAGAGGTGAATCATAACCTCGAGGCGATAGCCATGTGCGGACTTTAAAAAGCCCAGAGGAAGTCTGCGTGTGGCACTCCCATCCTGACCCCTGACTGAAATCTCAGCTCACATTCCCAGGCCTCTGAGACTCACCCTGGTGATGGCAGAGGTTGAAGTTAGTTTCCTTCGGGTCTTCTTTACTTTCCGTAGATCCTCATCTTCATAGAACAGGTCCTAAGTGGGCAGGGGGACAGAATGCGCTTGAGAAACCCCAGGAGGGTCTGGAATTGCTTCTCAGGCACTTCATGTGAGGGGCTGTGGCAAGTTACCTGCCCATGCAATGGATCATCACTGCCTTCCTGTTCTGATGAGAAACTCTCCTCCTCTTCCTCAGAGTAATTGTCAATATCAGGAGAACGATCTAGAAACAGACACCTTGGTAAGGTCTCCTAATGGGAAGATCCAGCCTGAGAGAGCTGGGCTGGAGTCATGGCTATCCTCAGGTGGACATACGGCGAGGGTCGAGAGGGGGCCACAGCCACAGAAGGCCTCTGTTCCAGGGTCTCTAAGCTTCTCCTTCCTGGGAGCATTTCAGGTGCTCTCTTGTTCAGCCTCCTTGCGTTATATTAAGTAAGGGGCTCCTTCTTGATCTGCAGGGTCTCTAGACACTGCACACATCTTACCAGACATCTTGGATTTGATTCCTTCATGGTCAATGGGCTGGCTAGACAGGGAGTAGATCTTTATTTCTGCCACAGGCACGGAGACATCCTTTACATTGCTGTGTAGGCCAAGCACCAGGGCGCCTTCGTTTGGGTGCTGCATCACCTAGGATCACAGGGCACCAATAAAACGCCTTACAGTGGAGCGGTCTACAGAGCTTGGATTTCATAAATCTAAATGGATATGCAAGCCAATGGGGATGACATTCTGCTAAAACATTTTCTTTCTTACCATCTTTCAAATCCATGCCTACTGCTCTCCTATTGTCTTCAAGATCTTAACTGAAAACTATCTCCAGAAGTGCCAGCCACTTGTCAGGACATGTGCTTAAAGATAAAAATCAAGGCCTGGGATTGAAAATGACTTGAATCTCAAGGACTATATTTTAGTATAAGTCCTTCACAGAGAAACTTGTTCACTAGGCTGGGTAGGGCCAATCTGCAGATGGTGGTCATCTGTGCCTGGCAATGAGGAAAAAGACCTACAGTACAAGATAAAAAGGAAGGGCGTGACACCGCTGGGGAAATGTGGTGCCCACATTACCTCACCACTGACAGTCTCTCTCACTGATATGAAACCTGAAGAGGACAAAGAGATGAGCTGGGACTATCTCACATACTCATTATGGCCATGAAATATTTCCTATTTACTGTACTAAAGCACAGAAATAAGTTTTAAAACTGATTTTGAGCCCTTTCTGTTTCCCCTTTGCCAGGGCTGAGTGAGTTTGCCTGGCATATAGGGGAACTGCACAAATGAGCAAACATATGAAGATAATGGGAGCCTGGGTTCTTACCGTTGGAAAAGGGAGTTAGAAATATGGAAAGGAGAGAGGCCAGAATAAGCCCAAGGTTGTCGGGCTGACAGCTCATGATCAGATGGATACAGATATGACGCGTGTCTGTCTATGAGTGCATATACATCTATGCACATATATTTCCTAGCTTTGGCCGCTGAGAGGAAATAGAAGGAATGATAACCCAGTTGGGAAAACGAGCACTCCTACTACTCAGATCTTGGTTTCTAAATACCATTCTTCACTAAAAGGAACCAGAGAATCAGTTCATTCCAAGGCTGTGTCAGGGGAAATGCAAGATAAGCCTGTACTTATCTTGTACCAGAAAGTAGTGTGTAAAGAATGGTGGGATGTATGAGAAAGGATATAGGAACCAGCTCAAAGGGGTTCTCACTGGCCAAATTTGAGGTAATATGACAGTATTACCTGGATTTCCAATAAAATAATTAACTTGTAAAATAAAATAAAACAGTAGCAGATTAAACCCTACTGAATTAAACAGATCTATAACTAATACAATAAATGAATCAACCAATAAATGGGGAAAGAGGGGAAGCTCTATCTTACAACAAAAGACCAACTAATAAATATAGAAGGAATGGTGGGATTAGAAATTCACTAATTGGCAAGCATGAAAGTAATAACCAGGACAGGCAAGACCATTAATAGGTGCTAACTGAGTCGGTGAAGCTATGAGGAGAAAAGATGTTACACAGTCTCCCTGAAAAAGTTTTCACTGGTAAATACAAATTATTCATCAACTTTATATTGGAAATCCTGGCAGACACCATTGTAAATGACTGATAAGCTAACCTCTCTGGGAATGGGACAAATCAACATGGTGTGCTGCTGAGAGCGCTGAGCTGAGAAGACAGCATTACTTGTGTGTTAAGTCTGCCAAAAATGCTCAAGCTGAATCTGATCTTCAGAAAACATCAGACAAACCTGAACTGGAGAATACCCTTTTAAAGTTAACTAGGGTACTCTTAAAAAATGTCAAGGGCATGAAAGACAAGGAAAATCTCAGGGACTGTTGCAGAGTGAAGGAGGCTAAAGAGACATGACAGCTAAATGCAACAAGTGATTCTGGATTAAATCCTGGGCTGCAAGTCGTTACTGAGCCACTGGCACAGTCTGCATGGGGACTGTGGGTTAGGCAGTCATCTTATATCAGGGTTAGGGTTCTATCTTTGTGGTGGCCTGCTGCCTACATAGGAAGAGTCTCTTTATTCTTAGGAAATTAACATAGTGCAGTATTACATATAATGGGGCATCATGTCTGCAATTTACTTTCAATGGTTCAGAAAATAAAATGCACAATATATATACATAGAGGTAATAAAACAAATGTGGTAATATGTTAACACTGAAGAAGCTGGGTGAGGGGTATATGGGAATTCTTTATATTATTCTTACAACTTTTTATTAGCTTGAAATTATTTTAAAAGTTAAAGAAAAAAACCTTTTGTGAGAGAAAGTACTTGATAAAAAGAGGCCTATCCTGGATTTCTAATAAAATAATTAACTTGTAAAATAAAATAAAAAATCTACCCAGCAGGCTGGGAAAATGATTTCTGGACTCAACTGGCTAGGCCTGGTATCTGCCTTGGGCTCTCTGACCTAAGACTAGAGACTGCATTCCTCTCACCTCTGCCATGTTGATGAGTCCCACAGCCAGGGTCTTATAGCCCAAGATGGTCCTGTTCTTGTAACGCTTTCTCCTTTGCAACATGATCTGCAGCTTGTTGGCATCTCGCTTCAGGAAATGAGGGTACTGCCACACACAAAACAAGAGTCAAGCACAGTTAATAAGCAATAGGTCCTTGAGGGGTTCTGGCCCTGCTTGAGGATACACCCTCTTTATGTGCTCCACTCTCATCAGTCTGTGCAAGGGGGGAGTTAGGGGGTAAAGGAAATGTCATTGAGTTGCTGCTGAGGGTCTGACTGCTTGGTCCTTGCCTTCCATCTGCAGCTCTGTGGTTCACACATGTTTAGAAAACTGCCTCTTTCCTTGCCATGTGTTCGAGTATTTTCTCCATTGCGTTTTTGTTTGGGCTACTGGGATTGCAATGAGGGAGAAGCATACTAAGAGGGATAAAGAGGAGAAGGGAAGGGACAGAGACTACGATGCAGGGCAGGAGACAAGGGGATGCACTTAGGGTGTGTGCTGTGGATTACTGAGGTGGTAGGACAGGCACTCCAAGAGAAAAGAATGAGACGCGATGTGCTGTTCAGCAGTCCGCCTGGCTCGTGGCTGGCTGCATGACTGGTTGGCTCTCCAGGCTAGCCATGGAAGCTCTGGGTGACTTCAATTTACGCCTGCTATAGCTAATTCAATGCGCTGAATTGGCTGGGGGACTTCTGTCCACTGAGTGATGGCTGCTCTTGGCCCAAACAGACTCCAGACTAGAGGACTGTTTGGGAACCAGACTGGATATGGCCTGTGAGTTACCTAAAATGAGTAGATTCTCACCTGCAGGGAGAAGGTTAACTGGAGCTCTGTTTCCACCAGTCCACTAGCTGGAAGGATGATCTCATTGGAGCGAAGAATCCTTTTTGAACCCTGAAACCAAGAAAAAATAGGCCAAAAACTATGTCACCAAAAATCAGATCAGAAGAAATACTGTGCTTGCAAAACTTTTAAACTCGACATTCTTCCCAGCCCAAATATTTCATCAGCCTTTGTTGTACTAATTAGACTCAAACCACCACCATAGGTGTAATTTTATATGAATTGTGATGTAAATTCATGAAGGGTTTTCACATAAAAATGACTTGTTATTGAGTTCTGCCTGCACAACTGAGGAGGTAGGCAGGTATCAGCACCCCAACATAGGGTGTGATCACCCCTCTGCCCCCTTCAGCCTCCCATCTTTCTAACTGACATGCTAGCTGCACCGTCTTGTCTTTGGGTCTTTCACTTGTTTTCTCCTCTCAGATGCTCTTTTGTGCTTCTGTACACAACTAATCAACTTCTCTTTTAGGTATCAGCTTCATATACATTTTTTCCAGTAACTTTTCCTTTTAGCTCCCCACCTTCCAACCTAACACTAGGTTAGACACCCCAGTGTTTTTAGCTCTTAAAATAAAGTTGGGCTAATGTATTCCTAAACTGTAAAGACATCAGCAGGAAGGACTAAGGAATGCAGTACATTTGCGTATTTTGCTTTTTTTAAAAAATGAGGTTTAATGTAAATACAATGAAGTGCCCAGATCTCCATTACACAGATCAATGAGTTAATAAATGGATAAAGCAGAGTAATGCACATCTGTACTGAGATGCAGAACATTTCTGTTGCTCCAGATTCTCTGTGATCCCTCCCTCTCTGCACCATTCTCTCAGGGGCAAGCACTGTTCTGGTTTCTTTCAGCACAGATTAGTTTGGCCTGTTTTGAAGTTCCATATAAATGGAATCATACTAACAATATATTAATATTAGTACATACTAATCACAGCATGTACTATTCCGGTTGGGCTTCTTATAACCTTTCTGAAGTTCATTCAGGTTGTTGTGTATATCAGTAGTTCATTCCTTTTATTGCTAAGTAGAATTCTATTTTACAATTATAGCACATTTTGTTTATCCATTCCCCTGATGGTAAACAGTCACACTTGAGTTGTTTCTAATTTTTGGCCATTACGGCTAAAGCTGCTTTTCTTGTGCAAGTCTGTACGGACAGACGTTTTGTGACTTCTTGGGCAAATGCCCAGGAGAGGAATTACTGGGTTTTAGGGTAGGTGTATGTGTAACTTCATAAGAAACTGCCAGACTGATGACCAAGTGTTGATACCACTTCACACCCCCAGCAGCAGAGTATGAGCTCCAGCTGCCTAACACCTTCATCAGCATATGGTGTGATCAATCCTTGCTTCATGGATTCTAATGGATACATATAGTGGAGTATCACTGTGGTTGCAATTTACATTTCCCTGAGGACTAATAATATTAGGCACTTTTTCTTTAGTCTATTGGTCTTTTGTAAATTTCCATTTATGAAGTGCCTGATCAAACTTCTTTGTGCAGGTTGTTTATCTTGCTATTGAGTTGTAAGAGTTCCTTATTTATACAAATTATTTGTCAGATATATGTATTATAAATATTTTCTTGCCTATTCATTTCCTTAGTGGTATCTTTTGGTGAGGTATTTAATTCTGATCAGGTCAACCTTGTTTTTCTTTTACAGCTAAGCATTCTGGGCCCTATCCAAGAAACCCTCAACTATTCCAAGGTTGTGAAGTTGTCTGCTGTGTGGGAGTAGATACTCTGCTGTGTCCTTTCAGAAATTTTGTAATTCTAGTTTTTATATATAGGTTTCTTACTCATTTCTAACTTTTGTTTTTAAAAAATGCAGATTTTGTTTAATGCAGGAAGGATAATCTAAATAAAACCTTTCACAACATTTTTCTAATTAGAATAGCATTGTATCATACCTATTAAAAATAATAAAGGAAATGCCTGGAACAAAGAATACTTTATGTAGTAAGATTATCATTTAAATTTGAAGGAGGGATTAAGCAATTTCCATATAAGCAAAAGCTGAGAGAATTTACCTCCTAAAAACCATCTCTACAGTATCTCTACAGTGCATTTTGGAGGACTGCTCTGGATGGAAGTGTTTTTAAGGTTAAATAGCTGTCACCAGAGGTAATAAGGGATAAACAAAGTGTACAGAATATGACACCTAATATATAAAAAAAGGAGGAAGAAAAAGACGGGGAAAAAAAACCCTTTAGATTGTGTTTGTAATAGCATACTAAGTGAGTTAAGTTAGACTCTTAGACAGTAAGAAGTTACCCTTGAACCTTTGGTAACCACAAATGTAAAGCTTGCAATGGCAATAAGTACATATTTATTGATAATCACCCTAACTGTAAATGGACTGAATGCACCAATCAAAAGACACAGAGTAATAGAATGGATAAAAAAATGAGACCCATCTATATGCTGCCTACAAAAGACTCACTTCAAATCCAAAGACATGCACAGACTAAAAGTGAAGGGATGGAAAAAGGTATTTCATGCAACTAATGGGGAGATAAAAGCAGGAGTTGCAGTACTTGTAGCAGACAAAATAGACTTCAAAATAAAGAAAGTAACAAGAGAAAAAGTCGGACATTACATAATGATAAAGGAGTCAGTCCAACAAGAAGATATAACCATTATAAATATCTATGCACCCAACATAGAAGCACCTACATATGTGACACAAATACTAACAGAATTAAAGGAGGAAATAGAAGGCAAGGCATTCATTTTAGGAGACTTCAACACACCACTCACTCCAAAGGACAGATGAAGCAGATGGAAAATAAGTAAGGAGACAGAGGCACTGAACAACACATTAGAACAGATGGACATAACAGACATCTACAGAAAACTCCACCCAAAAGCATCAGGATACATATTCGTCTCAAGTGCACATGGAACATTTTCAAGAATAGATAATACTCTAGGCCACAAAAAGAGCTTCAGTGAAGTCAGAAGGATTAAAATTATGCCAACCAGCTTCTCAGACCACAAAGGTAAGAAACAAGAAATAAATTATGCAAAGAAAAAAAAACGCCCACAAACACATGGATGCTTAACAACATGCTTCTAAATAATCAATGCATCAATGACCAAATAAAAATAAAGATCAAGCAATATATGGAGACAAATAACAACAATAACTCAACACCACAAAATCTGTGGGATGCAGTGATGGCCATGCTAAGAGAGAAATATACTGCAATACAGGCTTACCTCAGGAAAGAAGAACAATCCCATATGATCAGTCTAAACTCACAATTAGTGAAACTAGAAAAAGAAGAACAAATGAAGCCTAAAACCAGTAGAAGGAGGGACATAATAAAGACTAGAACAGAAATAAATAAAAGCAAGAAGAATAAAACAATGGAAAGAATCAATGAAACAAGTAGCTGGTTCTTCAAGAAATTTAACAAAGTAGATAAACCCCTAGCCAGACTTACCAAGAAAAAAAGAGAGTCTACACACATAAAGAGAATCAGAAATGAGAAAAGAAAAATCACTATGGACACCACAGAAATTCAAAGAATTTTTAGGGAATGCTATGAAAAATTATATGCTAACAAACTGGATAACCTAGGAGAAATGGACAATGTTCTAAAAAAATAAAAACTTCCAAGACTGACCCAGGAAGAAACAGAAAATCTGAATAGACCAATTACCAGCAAAGAAATTGAATTGGTAATCAAAAAGTACCTAAGAACAAAATCCCTGGACCAGATGGCTTTACTGCTGAATTTTATCAAACATTTAGTGAAGACCTAATACCCTCCTCCTTAAAGTTTTCCAAAAAGTAGAAGAGGAGGGAATACTTCCAAACTCATTCTATGACGCCAGCATCACTCTAATACCAAAAACAGGCAAAGACACCACAAAAAAAAACAACGACAACAACTACAGACCAATATCCCTGATGAACATAGATGCAAAAATACTCAACAAAATATTAGCAAACCGAATTAAAAAATATATCAAGGCTTTGGAGGAGCCAAGATGGCAGCGTGAATAGGGCAGTGGAAATCTCCTCCCAAAACCATATACATATTTGAAAATAGAACAAATACAACTATTCCTATAAGAGAGACCAGAAGATACAGTACAACAGCCAGGCTACATCTCACCGCATGAAGGGGGTAAGATACAAGTCACGGCCTGGCAGGACCCAAGTGTACCCACCCCCACCCCAGCCCACTGGCAGGAGGAGAGGAGTCGGAGCGGGGAGGGAGTGGAAGCCCAGGACTGCTAAATACCCAGCCCTAGTCATCCGCACCAGAAGCACAGACACACATTGAGTGGTGTGCTGGATATTGGGGAAACTGAACAGTAAAATCTGAGAGCTGGTCCCCGCAGACAGCGCCCCTGGGACGAAAGAAAAGTGAGCACTTTTTGAAAGTCTTAAAGGGACAGGGGCCTCACAGCTGGGTGGCAGCGTCTCAGCAAACTCAGCCGAGCAGCTGGGAATCCTGGAGAAATTCAAGTGTTCCAGCCCCCTGGGAGGCAGTGCAGCTCTGAAGCTCCTCACAGCGACAAATAGCCTCCCATTCACTCCCACTCTGGCGTGGCAACGCCATAGCAGGGGAGCAGCCTAAGAGTGGCCCCGCCCACAGCAACCACCCAGAGCCTCCTCCACAGCTGCCTGGGTGAGACTCAGAGGCCCCATAGGCATGCAGCTACCCAGCACAAGCCGCTAGGGGTCGCCGTTCTTGCAGGAGAGGAAGGTGACCAGCAAGCGGGAAGGGACTTTGTTCTCCCAGCTGACATACACGCCAACTGCCCACGACTACCTTTATCGCTATGAAAAGGCAGAAGAATTTGATCCAGACCAGAATCACACAGACAACCCATGAGAGGGAGCCTGGGGAGATAGATTTAACCAATCTTCTTGAAAAAGAATTCAAAATAAAGGTCATAACCATGCTGATGGACCTGCAGAGAAATATGCAAGAGCTAAAGGATTAAGTTTGAAGGGAGAATACAGAAATAAAACAATCACTGGAAGGACTTAAGAGCAGACTGGATGAGGTGCAAGAGGCCGTTAATGGAATAGAAATCGGAGAACAGGAACACAGAGAAGCTGAGGCAGAGAGTGACAAAAGGATCACCAGAAATGAAAGAATACTAAGAGAACTGAGTGACCAATCCAAACACAACAATATTCGCATTATATGGGTACCAGAAGAAGAGAGAAAAAGGGATAGAAAGTGTATTTGAAGAAATAATTGCTGAGAACTCCCCCAAATTGGGGGAGGAAATAGTCTCTAAGACCATGGAAACCCACAGAACTCCCAACACAAGGGACCCAAGGAGGACAACACCAAGACACATAATTAAAATGGCAAAGATCAAAGACAAGGACAGAGTATTAAAGGCAGCCAGAGAGAGAAAAAGGTCACCTACAAAGGAAAACCCATCAGGCTATCGTCAGACTTCTCAACAGAAACCTTACAGGCCATAAGAGAATGGCATCATATATTTAATGCAATGAAACAGAAGGGCCTTGAACCAAGAATACTGTATCCAGCAAGCTTATCACTTAAATTTGAAGGAGGGATTAAACAATTCCCAGATAAGCAAAAGTTGAGGGAATTTACCTTCCACAAACCACCTCTACAGTGTATTTTAAAGGGACTGCTCTAGATGGAAGTACTCCTAAGGCTAAATAGATATCACCAGAGAAAATAAAATCACAGCAAAGGAAGCAAACAAACAAAATACTAACCAAAGGCAAAAAATAAAAGCAGCTATCCATAAAAGCAGTCAAGGGAAACACAAAGGAGTACAGAAAAAAATGCCTAACATATTAAGAATGGAGGAGGAAGAAAAAGGGAGAGAAATAAAAAATCATCAGACTGTGTTTATAATAGTGTAATCAGTCAGTTAAACTTAGATGCTTAGACAGTAAGGAAGCTACCCTTGAATCTTTGGTAACCATGAATCCAAAGCCTGCAATGGTAATAAGTACATATATATCGATAATACCCCTAAATGTAAATGGACTGAATGCACCAATCAAAAGACACAGAGTAATAGAATGGATAAAAAAGCAAGACCCATCTATATGCTGCTTACAAGAGATTCACCTCAAACCCTAAGACATGCACAGACTAAAAGTCAAGGGATGGAAAAAGATAATTCATGCAAACTACAGGGAGAAAAAAGCAGGTGTTGCAGTACTAGTATCAGACAAAACAGACTTCAAAACAAAGAAAGTAACAAGAGATAAAGAAGGACATTACATAATGATAAAGGAGTCAGTCCAACAAGAAGATATAACCACTATAAATATCTATGCACCCAAGACAGGAGCACCTACATATGTGAAACAACTACTACCAGAATGAAAGGAGGATATAGAATGCAATGAATTCATTTTAGGAAACTTCAACACACCACTCACTCCAAAGGACAGATCAAGAAGACAGAAAATAAATAAGGGCACAGACGCACTGAACAACACACTAGAACAGATGGACCTAATAGACATCTACAGAACTCTACACCCAAAAGCAGCAGGATACACATTCTTCTCAAGTGCACATGGAACATTTTCCAGAATAGACCACATACTAGGTCACAAAAAGAGCCTCAGTAAATTCAAAAAGATTGAAATTCTACTGAACAACCTCTCAGATCACAAAGGTATAAAACTAGAAATTGGCCTGTAAACTAGAAAAAAAAGGCTTCACAAACACAGGGAGGCTTAACAACATGCTCATAAATAATCAATGAATCAATGACCAAATTAAAATAAAGATCAAGCAATATATGGAGACAAATGAAAACAACAGCACAATTCCCCAACTTCTGTGGGACGCAGCAAAGGCAGTTCTAAGAGGGAAGTATATAGCAATGCAGGCCTATTTAAAGAAGAAAGAAGAATCCCAAATGAATAGTCTAGATTCAGAAATATTGAAACTGGAAAAAGAAGAACGAATGAGGTCCAAAGTCAGTAGAAAATAGTACAGATCAGAGAAGAAATAAAGAAAATTGATTACAATAAAACAATAGAAAAAAAAATCAATGCAACTAAGAGCTGGTTCTTTGAAAAAATAAACAACATAGATAAACCCCTAGCCAGACTTATTAAGAGAAAAAGAGAATCTACACACATCAACAGAATCAGAAATGAGAAAGGAAAAACCACAATGGACACCATAGAAATACAAAGCATTATTACAGAATACTATGACAATCTATATGTTAACAAACTGGATAATAAATGGACAACTTTCTAGAAAAATACAACCTTCCAAGACTGACCAAGGAAGAAACAGAAAATCTAAACGCACCAGTTACCAGCACTGAAATCAAATCAGTAATCAAAAAACTACCTAAGAACAAAACACTTTGGCCCGATGGATTCATCACTGCATTTTATCAGAGATTTAGAGAAGACATAATACCCATTCTTCTTAAAGTTTTCCAAAAAATAGAAGAGAAGGGAATACTTCCAAACTCATTTTATGAAGCCAGCATCACTCTAATACCAAAACCAGGCAAAGACCCCACCAAAAAAGAAACTTACAGACCAATATCCCTGATGAACACAGATGCAAAAATACTCAACAAAATATCAGCAAACCAAATTCAAAAATGCATCAAGAGGACCATACACCATGATCAAGTGGGATTCATTTCAGGGATGCAAGGATGGTACAATATTTGAAAATCCATCAACATCATCCACCAAATCAACAAAAAGAAGGACAATAAGCACATGATCTTCTCCATAGATGCTGAAAAAGCATTTGACAAAATTCAACATCCATTCATGATAAAAACTCTCAACAAAATGGGTATACAGGGCAAGTACCTCAACATTATAAAGGCCATATATGACAAACCCACAATCAACATCATACTTAACAGCAAGAAGCTGAAAGCTTTTCCTTTAAGATTGGGAACAAAACAGGGATGCCCACTCTCCCCCTATTATTCAACAGGGTACTGGAGGTCCTAGCCACGGCAATTAGACAACACTAAGAAATAAAAGGCATCCAGATTGGCAAGGAAGAAGTCAAATTGTCACTATTTGTAGGTGACATGATATTGTACATAAAAAACACTAAAGAATCCACTCCAAAACTACTAGATCTAATATCTGAATTCTCAAAGTTGCAGGACACAAAATTAATACACAGAAATCTGTTGCATTCCTATATACTAACGATGAACTAGCAGAAAGAGAAATCAGGAAAACAATTCCATTCACAATTGTATCAAAAAGAATAAAATACGTAGGAATAAACCTAACCAAGGAAGTGAAAGACCTATACCCTGAAAACTACAAGACACTCTTAAGAGAACTTAAAGAGGACACTAATAAATGGAAATTCATCCCATGCTCGTGGGTAGGAAGATTAATATCGTTAAAATGGCCATCCTGCCTAAAGCAATCTACAGATTCAATGCAATCCCTATCAAAATACCAACAGGATTGATTCTTCAATGAACTGGAACAAATAGTTCTAAAATTCATATGGAACCACAAAAGACCCCAAATAGCCAAAGCAATCCTGAGAAGGAAGAATAAAGCAGGGGGGTTCTTGCTTCCCAACTTCAAGCTGTACTACAAAGTCACAGTAATCAAGACAATTTGGTACTGGCACAAGAGCAGACCCATAGACCAGTGGAACAGAATAGAGAGTCTAGACATTATCGAAGCATATATGGTCAATTAATATATGATAAAAGAGCTATGGATATACAATGGGGAAATGACAGCCTTTTCAACAGCTGGTGTTGGTGAAACTGGACAGTTACATGTAAGAGAATGAAACTGGATACTGTCTAACTCCATACACAAAAGTAAACCTGAATGTAAGTCATGAAACCATAAAACTCTTAGAAGAAAACATAGGCATAACTCTCCTGATTATAATAAACATGAGCAACTTCTTCTTGAACATATCTCCACAGGTAAGAGAAACAAAAGCAAAAATGAGCAAGTGGAACTATATCAAGCTGAAAAGCTTCTGTACAGCAAAGGACACCATCAGTAGAACAAAAAGGCATCCTACAGTATGGGAGAATATATTCATAAACGACATATCCAATAAGAGGTTGACATCCAAAATATATAAACAGCTCATGCACCTCAACAGACAAAAAGCAAATAATCCAACTAAAAAATGGGCAGAGGTTCTCCACATCACTAACCATCAGAGAAATGCAAATTAAAACCACAATGAGATATCACCTCACACCAGTTAGGATGGCCACCATCCGAAAGACAAACAACAACAAATGTTGGATGCGGAGAAACGGGAACCCTTCTACACTGCTGATGGGAATGTAAATTAGTTCAACCATTGTGGAAAGCAGTAAGGAGGTTCCTCAAACAACTAAAAATAGAAATACCATTTGATCCAGAAATTCCACTCCTAGGAATTTACCCTAAGAATGCAGCAGCCCAGTTTGAAAAAGACAGATGCACCCCTATGTTTATTGCAGCACTATTTACAATAGCCAAGACATGGAAGCAACCTAAGTGTCCATCAGTAGATGAATGGATAAAGAAGATGTGGTACATATACACAATGGAATATTATTCAGCCCTAAGAAGAAAACAAATCCTACCATTTGCAACAACACGGATGGAATTAGAGGGTATTATGCTCAGTGAAATAAGCCAGATGGAGAAAGAGAAGTATCAAATGATTTCACTCATGTGAGGAGTGTAAGAACAAATAAAAAACTGAAGGAACCAAACAGCAGCAGACTCACAGAACCTAAGAATGGACTAACAGTTACCAAAGGGAAAGGGACTGGGGAGGATGGGTGGGAAGGGAGGGATAAGGGGGAAAAAGGGCATTATAATTAGCACACATAATGTAGTGGAGGGGGGGACACGGGGAAGGCAGTATAGCACAGAGAAGACAAGTAGTGATTCTACAGCATCTTACTACATTGATGGACAGTGACTGTAATGGGGTATGTGGTGGGGACTTGATAATGAGGGGGAAATCTAGTAAGCACAATGTTGTTCATGTAAGTGTATATTAATGATACAAAAAAAATTCTTGTTGGAAATATCACACATACATTTAAGGTTGTTATAGTGATATTTGAGAAATGGGTTGAGGGTTCTTGGATGTCTATGAATGCACTGTTATTTTTCCCATTTATATGATGGAAGAGAGACTTTTGCTGTCTGAAATGTTTTCAGGAATGGACATTTCAAGAAAAGCCTGTATATAATTTTATTATGTTATTTTCTCTTGCCTTCTTCTACAATGATTCTTAAGCTTTTCAGTCTCAGAATCTTTTTATACTCTTACAAATTATTGAGGATCCCAAATACTTTTTATTTATATAGGTATATCTATCAAAATTTACCATATTAGTAATTAAAACTGGGATATTTTTAAATATGTATTTACTCATGAAAAGTAACAATAAACCTTTTACATATTTATATAAAAACTTTTTAAAGAAAAATATCTTTTCCAAAACAAAAACAATTTAGTAAGAAGATGGCATAGTTTTGTATAACAGCTTTATTGGGATATAATTCAAATACAATACAATCCACTCAAAGTGTACAATTCCATGGCTTTAGTATATTCAGAGTTGTACAACCATTACCCTTATCAATTTTAGAACATTTTTATCACCCCAAGAAAGAATCCCATATTCTTTAGCTGTAACCCTACCAACCTTCCCATTCTTCCCCCCTTAGCCAACCACTAATTCACTTTCTGGTTCTGTAGATTTGCCTATTCTGGACATTTCATATAAACAGAATCATACAATACGTGATCTGTTGTGGCTATCTTTTTAAATTTAGCACAGTGTTTTGAAGGTTCATCCATGTTGTAGCATGGATGTACTTTATTATTTTTAATTGCCAAATAGTATTCCATTATATAGATATACCACATTATACTCCTTTTCAGTTAATGGACTTGGGTTGGTTCCACTTTTCAGTTATTATGAATAAATGTTGCCATGAACATTTGTGTGCAAGGTTTTGTGTGAACATGTTTTAATTTATCTTGGATAAATACCTAGGAGTGAAATTGCTGGGTCATATGCTTACTATATATCACACCTTTTGATGAACTGCCAGACTGTTTTCAAAATGGTTGCTTCATTTTACATTCCCAACAGCATGTATGAAGCAGATGGCATACTTTTACATTCTTACAAATCTGTTTAATGTCTGGCTTAATAGAAGACAGCTGGATTTCATACCTGTTACTATATTCAATTTGTTGATAGTATTTTTTTGATTGAGTATATGAAGAAAATCCAGACTCAAGGAGACATAATGTTAGAAAAAGGAGGTGGCTTCTGCAGTACCGTTATATATTAAAATCTAATCAATTAACAGAAAAAGGACATCAGTACAAAAACTGGGAAATCTGAATAAAGTCTGCAATTTAGTTAATATTGCACCATGATAATTCCTCATTTTTGATAAATACACCATGGTTAAGAAAGATGTTAACACTGGGAGAAGTTGGGTGAAGGAAAACAGGGACTTTATCTACTATTCTGTATCTCTTCTGCAAATTTAAAAGTACTTCAAAATAAAACAGTTGAAAATAAAATCCAACCCATTGGTCTATTTTGTTCTTTGGATGGATGTTTTACCCAGTGTGATTTTGTAATCTCATGCACTGGTCATTTAGAAAACACTGGGTACTGTAATGGGGTTTGTGGGGGGGTATTTGGTGAAGGGGGGACCCTAGTAAACATAATATTCTTCATGTAATTGTAGATTAATAAAAACAAAATTAATTAATTAATTAATTAATAAAAAAAAGAAAACTGGGTCACTGAATCAGGCAAATCTCTCCAATATTACACATTTCATTATACAATTAAAAAAATTGACATCATTACTATCACCATTGATCTCTTCAGAAAAATCTTTAAGAATTGGCAAGCTGTTAAGCTTATAGTGACACAGAAAAGTTTTCCAATCTAATTTTCACCTGAAAGCTCAAATTTTTTATCACTGGCCAAAAATACTTTGTCATTTTTGTTGATGTGACAGGCTCACTGTTCATTTTCAAGAAAGTATCTTCCAAATACCTGAGTATGGATAACCAGTTTGACTGTAAGGCCTTCTTTTAAGTAAAAGTGGTGTTCCATGAAAAAAGCAGTTATTTCAATTCACAACTCAATTGCATAAGTATTTGTGCTCAAGCCACAGGCTTTGCTATGAGGCAGAAGTGCTTTACGCATATTTCCCATTTCTGTTTTGTTCACTGTTGTATGTCCATGCTTTGCATATAATAGGTGCTCAATAAATATTTATTAAATGAATAAATAAATAAGTCACTGGGTAAATAACATGATAACGTCTGTAATTACTTTCAGCTGCTTGGAAGTAAAGCAACAAAAATTCAGGATATTTGCAGTTTTTACAAAATGTTAAATATTTAATCAAGAAATAAAAGAAATCATTTCTTTTGGCAAGGCATTTAACTGGGGGAATGGCAAAAGCAGCGGGGAACTTTCAAAACCACAACAATAGTGTTTGCATTGTAAAACAGCTTTTAGCAAAGGAAATAAATTCCTGAGAACTGGAACACTACCAATGATCTAGAAATGGGGTGCAAAATCAGGAAAGGAGGAAAAGACACTGAAAGTTTCCACTTGCACATCACTGTCCCATGTTTCTTTTTTCAACCCACAGTATTTGGCAATGTTTCACTTGGGAGGAATTATTCACAAAGATGAACAGGGTATCAGAGCATGTGGAGGGACACACAGGCATTCATAAGGACTAAGTAAAATGCTTCAAGTTTGAGGACTAAAAGATAATGTATTATCTCAGAAAGCGAGCTGAGGACCTCTGTGTATGGCTCTCATAAGGCGAGTCCTAGATTAGTATGATAAACTGCTGCATAATATGTGAGCTAGCTAAGAAAATATCTGGCTAATGAGTTACCATCTAATTATTGTTCAGTGAATAAGAACTCAGTAAATAAACCATTCTCCCATTAGAATTAAATCATTAGTTAAATGACTCCAGGGGCACTTCTGAATTTCAGTAAACTCTGGGGAGTCACCAGGAGAAAGGATTCATTAGTTAAGGAAGGTCTGGTAATCGAGTTCAATGACTACGTAAATTACTTGCTCTTTAGTTTGTAGTCCCATTTCTGCCAATAGGTAAATTCCTTAACCTTTCTGTAGCTCAGTTTCTCCCTTCTTTCCTGAAGTTCAGCAGTGCTTAGAGTATGAGTGTTTGTGAAATATTTTTGGTCCTTTGAAGACACTGAGTTAAGTATATGGAGTTAAATGGGATTGGCCAGAAGATAAAATATCCCAGTACATTTTTAATTGCCAAGTCTGAAATAATAATCTATACATTTCTTCTACTCTATAGAAAACCTCCAAAGTGCTTCCCCAACCCATGCATCTGCTTGGCCAGAATCCTGGGAGTAAGACAGCAACTCACACGAGCCATCCTAGTAATTTTTTAAGTTTATCGAACACTTTAGCACCTCTATCATTTGATCTTAATACTAGCCTTGTTTAACTGTTGAGCCACTGTGTTGTATACTTGAAACCAATATAAGATTATATATAAGATTTTAAAAAACTAGCCCTGTTAAGATGGGCAGGACAGGAAGAACCATTTTTATTCATCAGACAAAAAAACTAAGGTTTAAAGAAACTGAGTGCTTGAACTATGAGGCAGAGCTGGGGCTCAGTGGGTCTCTTGAGTTCACTTTCCACTACTGTTCCTTGCTTTGCTGAATGGAAAAGAGAGAGATGGTCCCCCTTGGTAATTCTGAAGTGCCAACTATGGACAGAAAGTTATCCAGCTTCCCTGGACCCCGAACAAACAATCCTGCACTACTCACCTGCAGCTTCACAGCGATGACCACTGAGTTAAGATCTTTGTCCATTTCTTTCAGCATGATGAGTTTCTTCAGGGTCAAGCTGAACAGCCTAGAGAATTCAGAGAAAGACAATCCAGTCAGATGTAAGGAATTGATGAGAAAGGCAATAGACAATCTGTTGGGGAAATGCTGCTTTACCTAAAGCAAGAATGTCAGAGTGCCACACTGTGTCCTTCAGCAAGAGTACCCACCTATTTAACTTTTGCACTTGAGATAAAAAAGCTTTACTATTCCACAAATCTCTGTGGATGCCCATTTAGCTCAAGGCAAAACCAACACGCCTTTTTTACTCCTAATATGCAGGAGCAACTTCTGAGTGGGGAGAGTGCACCAAGGGAGAGGAGCAGATGTTTCCTTTGCCTATGCAGTTCCTCTTCCCCCCTTACATCTAACCACACCAGAAAACATTTACACATGTAAATCTGTGGCATCGGGGATAATCCACACAAGCAAGTAGACAGCATTTGGCAGGAAATGATTTAAATCGCCACAAATTGGATTTCAGCTGAACTTTGCTTCAGATGTGCAGAAAATCTTCAGTGCCAAAACAAGAAAGTTCCCCTTAATTGGAAGTGACAGGACTGTCCCTCACTCTGGAGTCTCAGCAACTCTAATTTGACTTGCCCTCTCCCCTACCAAGACATGGCTACACTGGCCCTTATCAAGAGCTGGGAAACTTTGGATGCTGCCTTTCTGCTTCTGGTTTGAGTGGTTCGTTCTTTCCTTGGAGAGGTTCTGGAGAATGGGGAGTCCAACAGAGGAGGCTGCAGACCAGAGCCTAATGAGTCCCCTCGGTGGGGTGGCTCTCTGCTCCCGCAACCCAACTCAGTCCTGTGTCTCAGTACCCCTCCTCACACTCTAGGCTCCACTCATACTGAATTTCTTTCAGTCCTTGGGTGCGATACACTCTCTCACCCCTGGGCCTTCTACTAAAGGGCGGGGCACAGTGTGGTTGCTCAGCAAATTATTTGTTAAGTGAAGTTTAACAATTTCCTCAGCCATTGACTGGAGTTCCCTCACTTGTGCTCCCAAAACAGTTTTGTTAAACTGTGATCACCTGGGCTCATGCTTGCCTCCAAACTCTCCCCCATCAATGACTACCCACAGCATCGTCTATTTCTTCATTCCTTAAAGTAGAGATGTGCTGGCCCAAAAGGAGCTCTGGGTCTGCCAACACCAAAGGGATTATCACATGTCACATAGTTGGCTATCAAGAAATGTAAATAACTTCATTGTGCAGCTGATTTTCAAGTCTTGCTGTAGGAAAGGGAACATGATGGGATGAGCAAATAGAAGAGACTGGATAGGCCCACTTCTGTTCCTCATCTAAGGCTGCTGATTATGAATGCTTCTGATGGGCCAGGTTTTTGTTTCCAAAGCAAACACTTTCCACCTTCAGACTATCTGCTGGTGCTGAATAAACTCCTGCAAGATAAAAGAGTCACAGGAGTAAACTGGGGACTCATGTGTTTCCTCCTCCCTGCTTGTGATCCTTCACTCTTTCACACATTCCACACATTTAGTGAGCATCCCATATACCAGCACTGATAGTTACTGGAGTTGTAGAAGGATGTGGTCCTTAGCCTCACAGGGATGACACAGTCCAGTGGGGAAG
Organism: Manis javanica; assembly: GCF_040802235.1. Classification (NCBI taxonomy): domain Eukaryota; kingdom Metazoa; phylum Chordata; class Mammalia; order Pholidota; family Manidae; genus Manis; species Manis javanica. The sequence continues at coordinate 115,513,091 of NC_133166.1, forward strand.
ACAAACAGTGACTTACATTGCATTACTAGTCCACAGCTCTTTTATACCCATAAGGCTGTGGACCATCTTTCCTCTTACATAAGATATGAAATATTGTAGGATAATATGGCAAAATTTTTTAGGAAGGAAAAACACATCACAGATCAATAAATGCTGACAAAAAAAATAGATTAACCTTTATGCCACAGCACCTTGTGTCAACAAGAAAGTCCAGAATGATTTAGTGCCTTAGGTAACAAGGCAGTAGCAAGACTGGGTCTATTCAGTGTTTGCTTAGAAACAAGGCACTGAATTGATTTCCATTCCATTAGCAACTGATTCAAAGGTCTTTTTGTTTGTTTTTAATGGTATGAAGGGAATGTGGGGATTTAAATGTGTTCTAGTTCTTCAAAGTGTAAGAAAATGTCTATGACTCATTAATCATCTACTATGTATGGCTGTTTGATATACACTTCATTATCTATCTCATGTAAGTCTCACAGTAATTCTAAGAGGTGGGTATTATACACATTTACAGATAAGCATGTTGGGAAGGATTAAGAAACTTGCCCAAGGTCCCAAAGAAAGTAGTTGAGCCAAGATGCAAACTCAGGCCTATCTTAATCTAGAACCCAGTTTAAATTAGTAAAAGCACTTTATTAAAAAACTAAAATAAATATTTTATTTATAAGAAGATATTTTCAACATATATCTTAATGTAATGGAAAAATTCCAAGGAAATAAGATACATTTCTCCTTAAACCCACATTCACACAGGAATGAATGAAATAGTCCCAGACCGAGTTCTGAGGGTGACGAAGACTGGGTCTGGCAAGATGTTCTGAATAAAAGTGTCCAATGTATAAGAGGCTGAGTTAGATACTGTTCCTAGCTTTTTGTTGCCCGATGTTTTACTGGCTGGGCGCTTCTTATGCAATAAAAATACAAGATCCAAGGCCTGAAAGGAAGTTCTTCTCTGATCATACTCCTGCTTTCATCAGGTTTTCTACAGCAGAAAATAACTTCACATTAAATTTATGAAGACTCATAATTCCAAGTGCTGGTGAAGATGTGGAGTAATCAGAAGTCCCATACATGGCTGGTGAGCCCAGCTCCGAAGAGAACCCAAGAAAAATGAGGGCGCACACCACAAAAAGAGAGGTACAACAGTGCTCAAAACGGCTCGACTCATAATAGCCCTAAACTGGAAACAACCTCATGTCTACCAAGAGAAGAATGAGGAAACAAAATGTGGGGCTCAAAACCAAACACTAACTCAGAGGGACGACATGGCTCAATTTCAAAAATACTACATTGAACCAAAGGAGGCAGACACAAAAGACTACACACAGTGTGACTCTATCCGTATGAACTTCAAGAATAGGCAGGAGCAGCGCATGGTAATAAGAGCCAGCACAGTACTGAGGAGGGTAGAGGCACCGACTGGGAAGGGACATGGGTGCCTGATAAACCCCTGGTGGGCCATGTGGGTGTACACACAAGGAAAACGTCACAGAGCTTTATAGCCAAGACCCATGCGCCCCACCGTAAGCAAACTACACATCAATTTTTTTTAAAGATCAGAATGAAGGTTTTAGAATCCTACATAACCAGGTTTGAATTACAGTTCTGTCATTTACCTGTTGGCCTATAAGGCCAAGCACTGTTCTAGTCACTTGTGATACATGAGTAAACAAAACAAAAATTCTTGTGATGGAGTTTACATTCTAGTGAAATGATCCAGTCAATAACAGTAGACCTAATGATTAAATAAATTACACACTATGTTAGATTTTGTTAAAATAGAGCTAGGTAAGGGGATTGTGAGTGTGAGGCAGAGGAGGGCAGGGAGGGCTGTAGTTTTAAGTAAGACAGGGTAGGCCTCATTGAGAAATTCTAGATTAGGGAAAGAAGTGCAAAGGTCTTAAGGTGTAGTGTACCTGGTTTGTTTGAGAAATATTAAGAAGGCCAGTGGAGCTGAAACAGAGTGGACAAGGAAAAAGTTGAGAGAAGTGCAGTACTGCAAACAGTAGACCATGGAGGTTTGAAGGGTAGCAGGAGTGGAGGTGGTGAAAAAGGGTTTGAATTCTGATGTATTCTTGACAATAAAGGTCAACTCCAGGTTTTTAGCCTGAACATCTGGCAAGATGGGGCTATTATTAACTGAGATGGGGAAAGCTATGGGTAAGCAGATTTGGAAGTTTTAGATCCAGAGTTCAATTTGGTCACTTTAAATTTGAAATGTCTATAGACTTCAAGCAGGGATGTTGAGCAGAGACTGAGCCCTACAAGTCTGTCTCTGGATTACAAATCTAAATGCAAAACATAGAATTTTAACAGTTCTAAGAAAAAAGACAAGAGAAAATATTTGGGACATTTGGTTAGACAAATATTTCTTAGATATCACACCAAAGAATGATCCCTAAAAGAAAAATCTGTTAAAATTGGACTTCATCAAAATGAGTAACAGCTGCTTTTTAAAAGAGTCTATTAAGAGAATGAAAAAACAAGCCACAGACAGGAGAAAATACCTATCTGAAACCAATATAATATTGTATGCCAACTGTATTTTAACTAAAAAAAATAGAGTCAGGGAAGAAAAAAAAAATCACCTATCCGTTAAAAGCTTTACATCCAGAATATGTAAAGAAACCTCAAAATTCTCTATTAGGAAAACAAATATTCCAGTGAAAAAAACAAGGCAAATGTTTTGACCAAACACTTCACCAAAGAAGGTATACAGATGGCAAACACATGAAAAGACGTTCAATATTACTACTCATTAGGAAAATGCAAATGAAAATCACAATGAGATACCACTACACACCTATTTGAAAATCTAAATTTGGAAGACTGATCATACTCAGTGTTGGTGAGGATGTAGAGCAGCTGAAACTCTGTGGATAGGAATGCAAAATGTACAGCCACTCTGGAAAACAGGTTAGCAGTTTCTTAAAAAGTTAAACATGCATAATCAAATCATTCTACTCAAGAAAAAAAGGAAAACTATGTTCCCATACAAAAAATGGTACATGAATGTTCATGGCAGCTTTATCTGAAATAGCCAAAAACTAGAAACAACCCAAATGTCCATCAACAGATGAGTGGATAAACAACCTGTGGACTATCCATTCAATGGAATACTATGAACAATAAAAAGGAATGAACTGTTGATGCACACCGAAACACGGATGAGTCTCACAACAATTCCAAGTGAAAGAAACTGGACAAAAAAGGGTACAAACTAATCTAGAAAATGCAAACTATCTATGGGTACAGAAAGCCGGTCTGCAGTTACCTAAGGATGGGATGGAGGCAGTGAGCAGAAAGGAATTAACACAGCAGTCCTGAGAACACTATTCTTCGAAAGGCCTGCTTGCCAGATTGGCCTCTGACTGGCATCCGGGTACTTGGATCTGGGGAGTGTCTGGGTACTTGGATCTGGGGAGGGTTCCCACCATTCCCAGAAATTGTAAGAGTGATTTTCTGTGCCGAAACTGTTTTTACACTGTGTGGTTTATGCTGAACACAGGCTTGCTTTCTGGGAGTCTGGAATTTTGGTATGTGCAAGAAAGAGGGTATCCAACTGACCAATCCCCAATAAAAACCCGGGCACTAGGTCTCTGGACTTTCCCTGGCAACCTTCCATATGGGTCATCACAATTTGGGGAGGAGTTAAGTGATCCTTGTGTGACTCACTGGGAGAGGACCTCTGGAAGCCTGCACCTCTAGACTTGGCTCACATACGTTTTCTCTTTGTTGACTTAGCTTCTGGATCCTTTTGCTAAAATAAGCCATTGCTGTGAATATACTATATTCTAAGTGCTGTGATTCCTAGGAATCATCAAACCTGGCAGTGATTTGGGGACACCTGATACAATGGGGTGGGAAGGAACAATTACAAAAGGGTACTTTTGGGATGATGGATATGTTATTTTAATTGTGGGCATGGTTTCACAGGTATATATTTATATAAAAAGTTGTCAAATTATACACTTCAAATATGTGCAGTTTATTGTGTCAATTATACTTCAATAAAGCTTTTTTAAAGGAAGGATGCTAACTGCCTACCCAACATCTATTTCTTCCTTCCTGCTTAGTGACAGAGCACTGATTTTTAGCTAAGCATGTTGCTTTCTTAACTAAAACACCAAGCTTTCCAGGTTCCTCTGCAGCTAGGGGAGAACACACGGCTAAAATCTGGCCAAGGTGTAAGTGGACACAGAAGGACTGTGGGAAGATTTTTTAAAGGGGGCCCAGCCACCTGACAGGGACCCTTCTTGTCCTTTCTCCGTTTACTGATCTGCAGTGCAGGCTGAGGGCTCCACTCCTGCTGCTGACTTGGACTATGAGGAGACTCAATTCAAGCCATGTGTCAGGAATGTAAATTAGAAAGAGAGGGGGCGAGGATCCTTGATGACAACATGGGAGCTGCTGTATCAGCCCTGGACTATTTACCTTTGTATTTAAAATTTTTTTAATGTGAGAAAGAAATACACTGCTCTCTTTAATAAATCTCTTACTTCGGGTTTGTTTTACTTTGGTTACATGCAGGTAAACCTATTCTTAAGTAATATATCAGAAACAGAATCCCAAGCTTTTAGGACTTCAGTCACCAGCTCCCGAATACTTTTAAAAGAACCAGCTGAATCATTCTCAAAGTCCACTTTAAAGGGTGATGCCCTATCAGGAAATCCTAGCCCTTGTTCTGGAAGGAAGGGAAGTATCTCAAAAACTGAAGAAAAAAAAGGTTCTTTCCATGATCTCTAGAACCAAATCCCCAGCCTCCGTATTTTAGGGAGTTCAGTAGGTGTCTTCATGGTACAACTTGGGAATATGGAGCGGCCTGAAGACTCCTCTGTGCCTCCCCTCCTACCCATCTCCTCATCTGGGGATGAGACAGGATGACAGCTCTAGCTAAAAATCCTTTATCAAAGGGTGTTTCAAATAGAGTATGTGGCTGGGGTTCTCCAGCTTGTCCACCTCTGGAATGTCAGTGAAAAACTGGGCAAAGAAAGGCAGGCCTCTATGTACTAGAACTCAAAGAAGTCAACAATCTGTCCTTAGAGTAAAAGAGTATCACAAAGATGGCTAGAATCCAAAGGACTTTATAAAGGAGGATCCCAGGTTATTCAGTTCAGCAATTACTTTCTGAAAAGGCATTTTGAAAATATACTGATAGCAGGGCTTGTTTCTTGTCATTTTTTTACTCCACTGGCAATCTTAGTTCAGTCATCATTAATAAAGCAGTAAAACATCAAACCATGGTCTCCTGATTACTCAAAGTGGTTCTTCCTCTGTGCCTTGGTCTTTTCCTGATTCTGTTAGGCAGGAAAACAGGAGCGGGGTGGAGAGAGAATTAAGGCTAGTAAAGCCCACTAAGAGGGACTCAAAGAGTTAATCAGTTAAAACAAGGGAGCCAGAAAAGACTCTTCAATACTTATATAACCATGAATTAGCACTGTAGCAGTATAAGAAGCACAGCTTTGTGCAGAATAAAGAGGCCTGTTAGAGCGCCCTCCATGATGACTCCCACTGCCTTCTTTGCTCTTCGTGTTGCCCCAAAACCTCAAAGACAAAATCCAAGACCCCAACATTTGGCACTGTGAGCAGGACGAGGTAGGTGGTCATGAGAGCAACAGTCCTTCGGCTTCCCTGGACATAGAGGGGCAGGTGGAGGAGATGTGGCCCCCAGTCTCTATTTGGTACCCAGTGGCAGCATGCTTGACTGCTTGGGTGGTGCTGGAGGATTGGGAGTCTGTACAGCTGACCTCAGAGGCTACATAGACAGTACTGAAGACACTAGAGTCCCTACTTCCTCCGGCCCACGGGCAATCAGCTGGGCAAGTTGGCATGGATGTTCCTGTCATCTGCCATGCCGCTCACGAAACTGTGGAGTTGCAGCATCAAGTGCAGTTTCCAACGGAAGGAGGATGACTTGGAGCAATGACTAGTGACCACCCAACATATGTTACGGGGATCAGTGAGTACTGCCCCATCACCGTGGGTGGAAAGCCCCAAGTGTGGCACAGTACCATTGGTTTTGCATGCTTGCCCTGTTGAGTGTCAGTGTGTGGGGATAGAAGAACCCGTAGCTGCAGGGGGTGGGGTAGGGACAGCCAGGCAGCCCCCTGATAGCTACCTGGCAAATGACATACACGACAAATACGGCCATGGAATTGTGGGATTTGGCCAAGCAGTGTAAGCAACATTTGGGGGAATCTGTGCCTGCCTGGCCATTGCGGCTGTGGGATGAGGGTGCTGAGAATACTGAGTTCTCACCCTCTGAACTATCACAACTCGCCAGCATAATGGCCGTGCCCTCTATGCAGCGCGTATTGCAGGGTGCTAGGTGCACAAACCCACACGCTGACAATAAGACTCTGATTAACTGGCTAATGGTTGCAGCAAAGGTGGTGTGGGATACCCCAGGGAACATGCCGGAACACATAACAAAGTGGAGCACATATCTGGAGTTGGTGCTTGTGCTCCGTGAAATGGGTATGAGACAGATGATGTTTGTTCCCCATTACCACAGTCCAGATGAAGAACTGTTAACGTCTCGAATGAAAGATCTTGTTCTAGCCAATGGTCCTGCAGGTACCTTTGGAACTGTCGCTGTGTTGCTAGCACCATACACTGACCGCCCAATATATGAAGAGGTGTCCGGGTCAGCTCACTTGGGAGATGTAGAAGTAAAGTGACCTCAAGCAACCAAAGTGAGAACTACAGCAGTGAAGCAGCACTAGGGGAAAAAAAAAAGCCATGGCAAAAATGGTGCAGGGGTCAACCGCGGTAGGACCGCTGAAAGTGAGCTGCTGACAGGCATGGATTGACCTTTGGGCTGCTGGTGTGGCTGGTATAAAGCTTGATGGACAGCCCGTAGAGGTCTTGATGGGGCTATGGAAACAGCTGTGTTCAGACCAACGCTATTGCCCACTGGTCCTGAGGCAGGTGCAGGAGAGAGCTGTGGCAGACCAGGAACTTGAGCCTTACGTGCTGATTTCCTCCCTGACTAGGGGTGGGGTGGAGGTACCTGGTATACTGGGACACCGGAGGACCGGAGGCCATTTGCTGAGCTCACCATTCACTGATCCCCACAGAATGTATAGCGGGTGTTGGCACTAGTGGATACAGGTGCTGACTCTGCCCTCCTTCATGGCAACCTCGATAGGTTCCTGGGAACCTGTCTGTGTGGGAACACCTTCGAGCATGGAATCACAGTGATGCTGAAGGTGAAGCAAAATGGTGCGCAACCAGGCAGTTGATCCGACAATCAGCACACACTCTGCCTGGGGGCGGTGGGTAGCATGTATAATGGGCAGGAATGGATGTCTAGTATACATGCAACCTTGCAAACCATAGCTCTGCTGTGCATTGAAAGCAGGTTTCCATACCTAATCATATGGTTGGCTGGTTACCCAGAGAACTGTGTGCCAATGTCAGTGTTAATCGCACCCCTAAGCACTGGTGGGACTGTCAAACCCACGTGGACACTGTCCTGACCAACCCCCTGCCAGGAGAAAACGTTTGGATATGTGGGGAATATGGCTGGTCCTATCTCCCTGCAAACTGGACAGGTCATTATACTTATCAAGACAGATAATGCAAACCTTGCCGTGGCCCACACATAATTGGGATGCTGTATATTCCCACTGGCATTGTCCCAAATGGACGGCATGGTGGTTTTTCCCCCTGGCTATCTTCCTTCCAGGAGCCAGTACTATAGATGTAGAATTACAAACAGAAGCCCTGGCACAGCATGATGCTTGTGCCTTGAATGTGACAAGGTCCTCGCTAACCCTATTGCTAGATGAAGTCACCCAAATGTGGAAGGTGATTTTACAAAACAGAATGGCTCTGGATAGACTCACAGCTGCACAAGGGTGCACCTGCACCTGTGCTTTACCGCATGTTGACTGCTCTGTTTATATCCCAGACCACCAGCAGCAAAACAAGCCATGCTCCAGGAAACAGATGACGAAGGGTATCAGATACAAGCCTTATCCCAAGACCCCCTGTCTACTTGGTGGTCACAGCTTGGTCCCACTTGGCGGTGGTTCCTAACCATAGTTGCTTCTGGGTCACGCATCCTCCTTGTCTGTTGTTGCTCTTTAGATGGTTTCTGTGGGTCTGGGCACAGAGCTCTGCTTGGTGTGCAAGGAAGAAGCAGACAGCTGATGTCCTGTAGAAAGGGGTGGGATGTAGGGAAGGCTCCCCACCTCCCCTCCTGTTCTATGAGGACAGCTGCCCACTGCTTCACCCCAGATACATCTGGCCTTGAAAAACCTGAAAACACTGTGTTGTATCCACGGAAAAGGAGCTAGATAAGGGCTCTGAAGGCCAGGCACCTAGTCTGAAGGCCACACGCATGCACGTCTTCAATACTTACAGAGCCATGAATTGGCACTGTAGCAGTATAAGAAGTACAGCTTCATGCAGAATAAAGTGGCCTCTTTTGAGCACCCTCCATGACGACTTTCACTGCCTTCTTTGCTCTTTGTGTTGCCCAAAAACCTCAAAGGCAACCCCTGGACCCCAACACTTATTTTTTTTTGAGAGGGCATCTCTCATATTTATTGATCAAATGGTTGTTAACAACAATAAAATTCAGTATAGGGGGGGTCAATGCTCAATGTACAATCATTAATCCATCTCAAGCCTAATTCTCGTCAGTCTCCAATCTTCTGAAGCATAACGAACAAGTTCTTACATGGTGAACAGTACAAGGGCAGTCATCACAGAAACTTTAGGTTTTGATCACGCATTATGAACTATAAACAATCAGGTCAAATATGAATATTCGTTTGATTTTTGTACTTGATTTATATGTTGATCCCACATTTCTCCCTTTATTATTATTATTATTTTTAATAAAATGCTGAAGTGGTAGGTAGATGCAAGACAAAGGTAGAAAACATAGTTTAGTGCTGTAAGAGGGCAAATGTAGATGATCAGGTGTGTGCCTATGGACTAAGTATTAATCCAAGCTAGACAAGGGCAGCAAAACATCCACGGATGCAGAAGATTTCTCTCAAAGCAGGGGGGGTGAGGTTCTGAGCCTCACCTCTGTTGATCCCCAATTTCTCACCTGATGGCTCCCCTGCGACTGTGCCTGTCTTAGGTTGTTCCTCCCTTGAGGAATCTTACCCGTCTCTGGCTAACCAGTCATCTTCCGGGGCCATACAGGGAAATGTAAAGCCCAACACTTATTTTTTTAACTTTACCTATATGCTGTTTACCTCAAGCCCTTAATCAAGTAATATGCAACCTGGGCAAAAGATAGGCATCATGATTAATTTAGCAAACAAGCCCAGCTATAAATAGCATAGTAAAAACAGGAAGAGTTCCATCTTAAAGCTAAAATTGCATTTTTAAAAACCCAGGAAGATAGGAAGTAAGATTCTTAACATACTCTTTAGCAAACAGACAATAACTCAGCCCACCTTGGAGGCAGGGCAGGCAATCTTGATTGATATGCTCCCAGACCAGGAAGCTGCTATCCTGGGAAGGAAATCAGAACAGTAAATTTCTTGTGTTAAGCTAATTTTGCAGAATTACCTGGAGGACTGATAATAGAAGAGACTTAAGGTCTCTCATCAAAGATAACTTAATCTTGAGACCACCTATCAAGTCCACACCCCTAGCCCTTAGTCACATTCCTGAAAAATCCTTAGAAGGGGGAACCCCCAATCTTTCAGCATGCCTCTCTCTGAGATAGCCCACACTACCCTTTCTCCAAGTGTGTACCTTTCTGCCCAATCCTCCAGCACTCCTCTCCCTGAGATCACCGTACTTTCTGAGTACATAGCCTTAAACGTTTTCTCAACCTTCCACTCAGGTCGCCTGCACTTTCTGAGAGCATAGCTTTAAATAAAACTTAAACCTTTCAAGGGCACCTCTCCTCTCTGAGGTCACCTGCACTTTTTCTCTCTTTAAGTAACTTTAAACTTTATTCTGCTTCACTACTGTGTCTCTGTCCTTCAATTCTTTGCTGTGGCAAGGACAAGAACTGAGGAAAATAAACAATGCTCCCCTAACCATCCCACACATTACTGTTCTTGTTGGGTAACCTTTGGTGACCTATGTGCATCAGTTTTCTCACATGAAATAAAGATGAAAGTTCCTTATTTTATTTTGGGACATGGATTGAGGGAATGAAAGGCAGAACAGAGCCTGGCATATGGTGAGATGCAGTAAATGCTACACTTGGAACTGTTATCCTCATCCTCACTCTTATTTTTACTCTTTCAGACTGTTTTTTGGTTTCAATCCAGTAAGAGCAGTGAGGCAACTGTCATTCTAAGCAGAGAGGGAGCTCCTGGCCTCTACTTGCATTCCCTGCACCCAAGCCATTTCTCTTCCACTTCACAGGCACCTGGAAGGACAAAGTCACTGAATCTAGAATTGGGTTAAAGGCTTTCTCTTTGCCAGCAAGATCTCCATCAACCATTTCCCAAACATTCCAGTACTCAGCTCTATGCTAATGCTATGAGATACATAGAAAAATGAGGCATAATCTCTGGTTTTGAGCATCTTATTATCTAGATAAGAGTGATGCTGGGGTTCTTGTTGGCAGAGTTGAAGAATAGATTTAGCAAACACTCAAGGTAGGAGAGCAAGGGAGAGACTTTCATTTTTAGAGATAAAGTGAGAGGACATAGCTCTTGGCTTATGACAGGAGGGGATAAGAGAGCTCGGGGTGGTCTATTGTCTAGGGGATTTATAGCTGGTTGAGGATTTTTAGGAAAGTGATAAAAGGCTAGGGGTGTGGACTTGTTAAGTGGTCTTAGAATGTTCATTCTTGATGAGACATTAAGTCTCTTTCCTCATCAGTCCTCCAGGTACCTCTGCAAAATTAACATAAGAAATTTACTGCAGATTCCTTTTCAGAATATCAGCCTCTTGGTCTGGGAGCGTATTAGTCAAGACTGCCTGCCCTGCCCTCAAAGTGGGCTGAGTTATTGTGTTTGCTAAAGAGTTTGTTAAGAACTGTACTTCTTAATGTTTTGAGTTTTAAAAGGCAATCTTACCTTTAAAATAGAATCCTTCTTGCTTTTACTGTGTTGTTTATGGCTGGGCTTGCTTGCCAAATTAATTGCCCAAGTTGCAAATTACTTGATTAGGTCTGAAGGAGGAAAAACAGCATATGGGTCTGGGCCTTTTAGCATGCTAAAGTGAATCTTACAATGGCATGATTAACACAATAAAAACATGGGCTACGCTGAGATACTTTTCTTTATCTGGGGAATATTCAAACATTCCAGGCCAAGTTGCTCCTGGCTTTTTGAGGTTTAAGTGATCTCACTGAAGAATGCCTATTTCTCAGTTTGATATTTTTACTTTAGAGAATTAATGTGACTGACTTTTCTTGATTTTTGTGGATAAAGTGAAGGTTCCTATGGCCAGGATTCTTACCTGGCCTTGGTTGGCTAGCTCACTACACATGTGTGGGCAATATATCGTTATTGACACTATATAAAGAGCTCTGCCCAGTGCTCTGGGTGACTCGGTGGCCTGGCTGCAAGGCTGTAGAAGAGCAGAGATGCGACTGGAGTGGTGGCAGAAGTGAGGACAGACTGAGACGGCTGCAGGGGCAGAGAGGCCCAGAGACAGAGAGACCAGCTTGCTGCATGCAGACTTGCTCTGAGTGGACGGGATTCTAGTGATTGACCTGCCACCATGGGAATAAAGTTGGATATAACTCTTTCACCCCAAGAACATCCCATTGTCATTCTTTGGTCTCAATGAATCCATAGCGAACTTGCCTGGGGCTGAAATCCTCTGGCAAGACAATGTTCAACGGAGTTTTGGTAGGGAGTTTCTCTGCATATTGTTATATTGCTCTGACTTGCCTTGCTTTTTCCGGATGCCCTCACCTTACTGTCCGAACCTACAGTCCCTGCTGTAGAATCTAAGCATTAGTAAGATTAGTAAATTAGCATAAGCATAGCAATCTTAGAAACCTAGAAACCATTTTCTGAGGGTGTGACTCAGGAAGAAACAAAAACAAAAACTGGGCCTGGGTAAGGCCTTGAAAAACAAGTTAATCATGAGCACCGGGTGGTGGGCAGCTGTGACCCTTGGTCAGCTAACCTTGGTCAGTTAATCTTACATACCAAGCTTATCGTGCAGAACCTCCCCAACAATTGAGGAGTAGTCTTATCCTGCCCTTGCTTAACCCCAGGATGTATGTCTTGCAAGAATAATGTATAGCTGTGGAAAATTACTATGAGTTAAGTGCTTTGAAAATGCTGTATAAACCCTTGGCTTTGAGTGCTCGAGGTCCTTGTTGAGACCCGCTGTGTCGGGCTGACACTTGGACCCCAGCTAGCTGGTTCCTGAATAAATTCCTCTTGCTTGTTGCATCAAGAGACGCCTTCCGTGAGTGATTTGGGGCGGCGTCCTCCTCTGAGAGAATCCAACACCTGCCTCAAGAGGACAGGATTTAAGTACATGAACAATTAGCTAACAAACGTAACAGTGCATACATAATTAAGTACTACAATACATAAAAGAAGATCATGAGTAATAGTGCTACTGCTTCAGTGCCGATATATTATGCGAGTCCAAGTAAATTCTTTAGATCTCACTAGACTAAATCTGAAAGAGTAAGGCTATCTACAGGATAACTGGATAGAGAATGGAACAAAAATACAGTAACAAGAATCTTTTGAAACCTTCTAAATTAGCATAGTTTGTGCTTCACTGTAAGATAAAGGAGAAACAGTTTTAAATGATATCTACAAATGATCCTCATTTAACAGCTGTTTCAAATTTATTCCCATGCAAATCAGAACTAGAGTCTCTCCACACACACACACCACCACCACCACCACCACCACCACCACCACCACCACCACCCCCCAATCTCCTAAACGGCTGTTAATGAACAATGAAGTGCCATATTTTGGACAGAAAAAGAGGAGAGACAAAAATTTGGATGAAATAAAAACCACATAGTCTCTGAATCAAACTGATGGTCCTTTTGGGACTGGAGCAGATAAATGCTGGCCTAGAAGACAAGTGATCTGGGTTATTCTTTTGTCCTACCCAAGAGATGGATGTGTTCTACGAACAAGTTGCTTTTCTCCTGGGAAGAATAGCTCTACCTTCTTCTTACATCATCATCAACAGGATAAAGAGCAAATCAATAGAAAAAAATCAGGAAAGGTTTTCCTTTGTGAGAATAACTCTCCTTTCCTAAAATTGTTTCAATTTTTTTAACATGGCACCTGTACAAGTCTGGATGAGCTTCAATAACAGAAAAGGTAAATTTCTGAGCAGTGTACTTTTAATGCTTAGGAAGTGACTTGAATATGTAGATAATGAACTCATTATTTTATATGAAATAGCATAATTTTGACTGTGAAAGCATTAAGGCATCTTTGGGGTTTTTTTTGCTGTTTTTTTTATTTTGGTATAATTAATGTACAATTACATGAGCAACATTATGGTTACTAGACTCCCCCCATTATCAAGTCCCCACCACCTACCCCATTACAGTCACTGTCCATCAGCGTGGTAAGATGCTATGGAATCACTACTTATCTTCTCTGTGTTGTACTGCCTTCCCCGTGGCCCCCCTACATTAGGCATCTTTCATTGTTAAACTAGTAACTCTAAAGCAGATTTTTAGAAAGTAAAGCAACTAAATTACTGAAGGCACAATTTGGAAGAAATCAGTTGAATGAGATGCAGAGAAGAATGGGTTTTACAACAGATGGATAAAAGGACAAAAGACTTCCTGTCTGTAAATGTCTCACAAGAAATCAGATGAAACTAGGCATTGTTCAAATAGGGAAACATCAGAGAAAAAGGAAAAAACTCAGATTCAAACAAACAAAGAAACTCCCAGAACTCAGAAACATGCTGTGGGTAAAACTGCAACATTTCCAGGATCTCTCCCCTGGCCTTAGTGCATCTCTGTATCAATATGTGTTTCTAAGAGGTGGAGAGAAGTAGCCATCTCTGTATCAACAGGTAATTACAAGGGGGAGTGAGGGCATATATGGACCAGAGAGGTTTGGGTGGAGTCCCTTTTTGCAGCTGGGTCACCAGAGAGATGGGCAAGTAGAAGTAGACGACTGCTTGTAAGCAATAAACGGGTTTCTCTCACTTTATTTCTCCCTTTGACTGATTTTGGTTTCAAAGGTATTTTGTCCTAGGCTGGGAAGGTGTATTCACCCCAGAGTTACACATGTTTAGGTATGTTTTATTCCCTAGCCATAGGATGTGGATTTCTATGAAGCAGAGGAACATGAGGTTATAAAGTAAACCCCTAATTTTCAGCTACTCAGCATTTGTTCATCTTTGGGGTATAAATTCCAGTTACTTGCACACATCAACAAGATTTATAACATTTTTTCCCCTTTCTACGATTTCCTCATTATGATAATCTTCTGGATGGGAGAGAAAACAGGCCTAAAAAATGGGGTGAGGTGAGGAGGCACCTTGCCTATTACAACTCAAATTATCAGGTCTGCAGCTCCTTTAGTAACATGAAGAGACATATGCAAGTTTTCTCCTCTATCAAATAGAACTGCTTTGTGAAATAATAAATATGAAAAGTATCTAGCATAGATCCTGGCATATCAGAAGTGCTCAAAGAGGTTAAATGTGTTCCTTAACCTTTTCTCAACAGAACCTGACATACCATCAGGACCTGACAAATCCTAGTCACTAAAATTATAGTCCCTCATTATGACAACCCTTTCATCTATGTGTTCCCTGGTAGAGGACGAACAAAAGCCCCACTAGGGTCCAGCCCAAAATAAGAGATTTGAGTGAGGAACAAGAAACAATAAAGTATATTAAAACAAATATATACCAAATCCAAGGGAGACTCCAAAGGCAAGCATGGTTGAATATGGTGGACTTATTACATATGATGCTCCTAAGAGAAATCTAGGAGATGCCTAAGCAATATTTTAAATCTCAAATATTTCCTCATGTTAATATTACTGTTCAAATAAAAAATATGTAATGAGAATGGTCAATCTACTCTCTGATGAGTACTTTTACCAAAAGCATTTATCCCACTTTGCAAGGTAGAATGAAATGAGTTATGGCTGAAAAATACTCGATAGACACTTAACAGAAAAGGAAAGCAAATGGCTAATAAACATATGAAAGGATGCTCAAAACTGGTAATAATAAAGAAAATGCAAATCAAAACTGCAGAGAGATACTTTCACCAGACTAGCAAAAATTATAAATCTGACAGCATCAAGTAATGGGATGAGAGTGGTTAGAACAATTAAACATTGCTGGTGCAAAGGCAACTTAGTAGATCCACTGTGGAAAAAAGCTGAGTTTTAAATAGCAAACTGGGAGAAGGTACACACTCTTGAAGCTTGGTCACTGAACAGACGTCAGGGCAGTTATTTTCCAGGTGTTTGGGACCCATGGGAGCTCCTAAGATCCTTTAAGGATGTGTGCTGGGTCCAACTATTTTCAAAATAATTCTACAATGTTATTTCCCATTTCACAGTGATTTTGAACATTTTCTATTTTAATTTGCAAAACAGTAAATATTGATAGATATAACCCATCAGAAGATACACACAAGAATGCTTTTAGGAGTACTATTAAAAAAAAGAAAAAAGACGGAAAAAATAATTGATCAACACCACAAATGTCAATATACATGCACAGAGTAATACAATGGAATACTACACACCATGAAATGAATGAATTACAGATACACATAACAATAAAAACAGAATACATCCAATATGATTCTATGTACACAAAATTCAAAACACACAACCCTAAACCACACATTGTTTAGGAGAACAAAATAACTTTTATATTTTTTCTAAATATTCTTTTATATCAACTCACTACTTAGTAAAATACTAAATAGTTAATAAAAAAACCTAGAAATCACAATGGCTCCATTCTCTGGAAAAGCTGAAGCAGATCTAAATACTAAAAATGAGACCTAGATATCGCTAGTTACACTAATTCACTGAATTTTTCTTTGAAGGGATATAAAATCCACAAAAATCCTACCCTTAAGAGAACGGAGAACAGAGGAACTGTGGCAGATCAGCACTCTTGCCAAGAACAATTTTAAAAACCAGCTAAAATACAGAAATAGTCTATTTTTAAGTAGCAGAAAGCTTGTTGGAGATGAGAACTGGAGAGGCCAGGAGAAGAGAATCTTGAAAAGGGAGCTGATTTGCAGTAAATTAGATTCTGAATATGGGCAGGAGGCTGAGAATCTGGGCTTTGTGTTAATGGAGGATAATTGTTAAATGAGAGATACTAGCACAATGGAAGCCTTCCAGCACGCTGCTAGTTTTCCTCTGAGGATATTTGTTGAATACTCATAGTACACAAGGCAGTAAAAACCTAAGCAAAAATCTTCTGAAAAGCAGTTTCATTCAACAAAGAGCGTGGGATCTATATATCAGGGGAGGGGGGCCTCAAGAACACACAAGGGTCTCGCTTGAAAACCCTGGAGGGCTGCAGAGAACCAGAGGTTAGTAACGAGGCTAAGCTTCACTACAACAGCAAATCCAACTTCTATTTAGCACAGTATCTGATTAGATTAAGGTGACCTGCCCTGCAGAGGGAAGGGTGAGACCTGTCTGGAGAAACTATCATCACGTAGAGCTACTACAATACTGTCTGTATTCAGCATCTGGCATTACTAGACATGGCAAAGGACAGGACCGTATAATTGAAAACTAAGAGGGAAAAAAAACCAGTAAGAGACCCAAAGATGATCCAGATGTTAGAGTTAGCTGACAAGCACCTAAAAATAATAATTTATCTGGTTTTAAAAAACAAACAAGAGATGAAAAATTGAGATGAAAAGATGGGAGAATTTCACCAGAGAATTAAAGCCCTATAATATGTAAATGCCTATATAAAGACAACATACAAATTACATTATTTCAACTGCTTACCTGGCAGTCCTACTTGGATGTATCAATGGCATCTCAAATTCATCCATGACCAAACTTCCCTTAGTAAACTTAGGCCTTTCACTGTTCACAGTCCACTTGCTCAAGCAAACAATAAACTTGCAAGAAACCTACAACAGTTCTCTGTCCCTTACCTCCATGTCCAAACCATTACTGAATGTTGTCAATGATACCTCCTAAAGAGTTCTCATAAACACTTCCTTCCATTATCACCAATACCATCCTGATCCAAGGCATCATGATCTACCTCTGCAATAGCCTCCCAACCAGCCTATGTACACTCTTGCTTCCCTTCAATTTGTTCTCTACATTTTGGCCACAAAGTTCTTTTTGAACCAGTACTTACTCAGGTCATAGCTGGTACCGTTTGGCCTCAATTAATATCTATCTCCCAAACTAGACTCAATGAGCACAGTAACAATGTCTGATTTTGCAATCCAAGCACCCAGTAGAGAGTCCAACACATAGTAGACACTCAATAAAAATGTTAGGTAGGAAAACAGGTCTGAGCTGGGTGGAAAGAGAAAAAAGTAAGGAAAGTTCACTAAAAGACCCAGAGTTAATCAATTAAAACTCAAAAGCCCAGAGTAACTTAGCCTGGAATGTTTGAATATTCCCCAGATAAAGGAGAGTACCTCCACATAGCCCCTATCTTTATTGTGTTAATCATGCAGACCCAGCTTAATTTTTAACTTTACCTATATTCTGTTTTTTTCTCCTTCTGGATCCAATCAAGTATTTTGTAACCTAGGCAACTAATTTAGTATGCAGGCCCAGCCGAAAACAACACAGTAAAAGGCAGGAAGGATTCCATCTTAAAGATTATTTTTAATACCCAGGAAGTTAAGATTCTTAACTTACTCTTTAGCAAACAGACAATAACTCAGCCCATCGTGGGGGCTTTGTTTGATATGCTCCCAGACAAAGATGCCGGTTATCTCAGGGAGAAATCAGAACACTAAATTCCTTGTGTTAAGTCAATTTTAAATATTCAAACACCACTTAAGGAGTCTGCACCACCAGCCCTTTGTTACCTTCCTGAAGAATCTTTAAAAGGGGGAACCCCCAATGCTTTCAGGGCGTTCCTCTCTCTGGGGTCACCCACACTTTATAAGTGCGTAACCTTTTAAACTTAACCTTTTCCCAACCTTTCAGGGGTGCCTCTTCTCTAGGGCAGCCCACACTCCTCTTTCTCCAAGTGTGCTCCTTTTTGCCTTAAATAAACTTCTCACTTAAGCGCATTGTCTCTGTGCCTTTCCAGTGGTAAATGTTTTATTACTTTGCTTTGTTATTCTAATCCTCAGGATTTCAGTTTTAACCTTCACTCTATCCTATCTCAGCCAAATAGGGAGAGGCTGCTGAGAGCTCAGATCTGGTCTCGCAAATTATCGTTGCCGAGGTGACCAGCAACTGCAGTTTATAGTCATGTTCTTTAGTGACCTGCCTGAAAGTCTCCCTTCTTTACCTATAGGAAGTTCACAGAACATAATCTCACTCCATCCAGTGCTCTGCGGCTCCCGCAAAGCCTGGGGTGGGGGGTGGTAGGGACTCAGTTCCCACGCCATGCAGATCCAAGTTGACCCTGGACGCCAGGTGACACCGGCTTGAGTAGTTGGCGGGGGTTGTGCCCCAAGCTGAGTAGCTGTTCAATGACCTTCCTTTATTATTTATTCTGTTCTGTCACTCCCTAACACTCTCGCTTTAATGAATTCCTTCCTCACTTTGCCCTCTGACTTCCCTGCCTCTCTGAACTGACCTCTCGCAAACATATTTGGTGCTGGGCCTCAGACGGACTTCCACCCCTGGTAAGCCCAACTGACCTCTCCCACCAACGTATTTGGTGCTGCACAACTCGGATGGATTTCCATCCCCGGTAAGCCGCATGTGCCTCGCCCCCTGGCTGGAGGCACTCACTCACAATCGACCTCTTCTCTGGAAACCGTTCCCTTCCTTCTCCGTCTCTCGTTGACCAAAACAGCCACACTCTGGGCACGGAGGGAGCAGTGAAGGCCACAGGGCACTCACCAGAAGACTCCCATGACAGGATAAGTTGGTCGTGGACTGGGGAAAGATTGCATTAGACACCCACCAACTGCAAGACAATGTCCAGGCAACGCAGGCACACTGTAAAAGCACCCACTTCCAATTCCGCGGCAAGTCCCCATGCAGGGTTTAATATGTCCACGCAGACTTCCTTTTCTGTGTTCTCAGATTTCTCCTACTTGCTGCATGTGGGTAAAATTGTAACATTTCCAGAATATCTGGTCTGGTTTTAGTACATTTGTATACCAATAGGCATTCAGAGGTGGAAAGAAGTATGGCTTTAGTGCCTGAGGGGTGGAGAAAAGTTCATCTCCGTAGCAATGGGTAATTACCTGGGCAAGGAGGGGTTATCTGTACCTGAGAGGTTGAAAGGGCAAGCTCCCAGATTCTATTTCAGCCAATTGGGACCCGGATCCTACCTCAGCCAATCAGGACCTGGATCCTATTTCACCCAATTGGAGCTTGGTCTCTCTCCTCTCCATTCAGCAAAGAGCTCACCCATCACCCTTAGACCCTGCCAATTGACCAGAGGCACAACCTATCACCCCACCAACTACCCCTAGATCCAGCCAATCAGCCAGAGCCACGACCTATCACCCCACCAACTGCCCTAGAACCCCATAAAACCTTTTTGGTATTGAAACTCACTCTCTTTCTCTGGCATCTTGCCACTGCGTTGGTGTAGATGAGAGATTGAGCTCGAGCTAGCTCGAATAAAGGCTCTTTGCTTTTGCATCGGTGTTGGCTCCTTGGTGGTCTTCTGGGATTCGCAACTTTGGGCACAACAAGGTGAGGGAAGAGCCAGTTTTGCTTCTGCTGGAGCAGGAAAGAGAGAAGGGCCCAGGACTGCAGTTTGTAAGCAATAAACAGATTTTAGACGTTATTTCTCCCTTTGACTGATTTCAGTTTTAGAGGTATTTTGCCCCAGGATTTCCTCTCCCCAGACTTACACTACATTTCTTTTCTTCCCTCCTCCAAGCTTTCTGTGTTATCTGCTGGTTGGCTAACTGGGACTAACCCCAAGGACCACCCATCTCATGATCTTAGCCATGAGATGTCCACCAGACCCAGCTGGAGGCAGCACCCACTTGGGCTCATCTTGCAGGGAACCCCTCCCTAGGAGGCAAGTCACGATTGGGTCCTAGGGAATGTCACCCAGAGCAATCAGGAGATTTCTCCCTTTACTTCTTCTCTTCTTAATAGTTCCCTGAAGGAGCTAAGAGCCTTCTCAGTTGCCTCAAGATTCTATGACTTTTTGTCCCTTTTGCACTAAGTTTTTTCTATTGTCATGTCTGCTCTATTTTCTCTATTTTCCATTTAAAGGGAAACAAACTTTGACTCTGTTGGGATCGGCAGTTCCCACTTAACTCAGACCTCCCACTGAGAACTCACCTCTCTGGCCTAGCCGGCAGCCTGCAGGAACGCCATAACCTAGGGCCAAAACCTCTTTCTCAGGACAACAGTTTTTTCCCCTCACAGCTGCCTCCCTCAGCCCAGGCAACCCAAGATGCTCCCCAGGGACCTTAACTGCCTATTGTACCCTGACGAGGCTCCCAGATCTCCAGGGGGCTTGCCTGGCCAGACCACTCCATTGTGGTGACTCTAAGAGCTCAGTTAAAAGCTGACTCTCTTCCCTTCGTCCACCTTTACCCTGGCCTCTGCACTTGCACCTCCTTCACTTTCTCTCATAAGCCTTTCCCCTCGCCTACTTATTACAAGTCAGCTTTCTAGCTAATTTCCTGACCTGGTTGAGTCTCCTTCAAGCTACCATAAGACATTGCTGTCAACCTTTGTCAACACCTGCCACGTCTCATGGGACCACCTATGGTAAGTCCCCTTTAACTGTTCACTGGGAAGCCACGAGACTATAGTCCTCCATCCCCCTAAGCCCTAACTAGAACTTCTGTCCTTCTCCCTTTTATCAGAGATGTTCAAAAACAGGCCTCACTTTTCAGGTCTTGGGATGCTGACACCTCTGTGATAGGCCCTGGGATGCTAGGTTCTCTAAGCCATTTGTTTCCTCCCTATTCACATCCCACGTGGAGACATCTGAGGCAGGATGTGTTAGGTTCTGGGCAGCCGGCTGCGCCAAGACCTCTGGGATAGACCCTGAGACACTGGGCTTTCTAACCCATTCCTCAGGACTATAGTCTTCTTTCCTGCTCTTGGAAATGTCTGGGACAGAATAAGTTCCTTTCTTACTAGGTGAGACACATTGTTGGGCTGCATTCTCTCCCAGTGATCCCAATTCAACCCTGAAACTTTAGCAGGTGGGCAGTTGAGTAGAGGTCCCTTATGTTCAAGCTATCTTCTATCTCAGAAGTCATTCCCCTTTCCCACTAAGCCCTAAAAGCTAGGAAGCCACGACAGGACTTTTGTCCTCCTCCCTGTTATCAGAGACTTCTGAAAACAGGCCTTGCTTTTCAGGTCTTGGGACGCTGAGACCTCTGGGATAGACCTTGGGACACTGGGCTCTCTAACACATTTATTCTTTCCTAGATGGGCAACCAGGAATACTTGATACAGTTCTCTCTTTGCTACTCTCCCTACTTTACTTCTGCCCAAATCAGGTTAAAACTGACCTTAGCTGAGCAAAAGGGTTATTAAAGAGGCTTGTAAGTTTACTAGCAGCCTTCACTTGTCTGATACAGTTTCCCATTGAACTGCTTTTGATGAGTAGGCCCAAACAAATTATAATAACAAAGATCCTTTGTGGAGAAAAACACCTCTTCCTCCTCTCCAGAAAGACACGTTAGTATAACAGTTTACAACAGTTTATTTTTGTGCTTAATGTCTTAGTACTATGTCTGCATATTGAAAAAGACAAAAGTCTTAATATGAAAACAGCTAAGTTTTGCTAATAACTATGTAACCCTCTGTATCTGCCTTTATCTTTAACAACTTATAATCTTATTTAAGCAAGTGCCTTAAAAACATTCTTTCAACAACTTCCCAACACCAAATATAAAAAGATGCTTTTACCTCTAGATACCTCTGATATTTTCCAGAGGGCCCCGGGAATATATCAGAGGAATATTTTTATCCTCATTGGGGAAAATTATTTGGCTAATTCAGCTCACACATTTAATATATCAATACTTGGGAACCACTGTCAAATGAATGATGCTAAACTTTAGATTATTAAACTGTTCAACATTACAAAAATAACCAAATTTTCTCATCAATTATGTTAACCACTGACATTTGTAAGTCTTTTATCATTTACAATTGCTGTTTTATTCCAGAACTAGTGAAAAACCTAAATACAAACAAAGCAAAAATTACCTAAAACTGAGTGAATTAGAAAGGATAATCTTAATTTTTATGAGTTTGTTTCAAATGCTGCTAATCTCTTAAACAAAAGCCTGTGTATTTTTTTTTGGTATCATTAATACTCAATCACATGAGCAACATTGTGGTTACTAGATTCCCCCCATTATCAAGTCTCGACCACATACCCCAATAAAGTCACTGTGCACCAGCATAATAAGATGCTAAAGAGTCACTACTTGTCTTCTTTGTGTGCTATACTGCCTTCCCCGTACCCCTCCTGACATATGTGTGCTAATCACAATGCCCCTTATTCCCCTTCTCCCTCCCTTCCCAGTCCCTTTCCCTTTGGCAACTGTTAGTCCATTCTTGGGTTCTGTGAGTCTGCTGCTGTTTTGTTTCTTCAATTTTCTCTTTGTTCTTATGCTCCACAGATGAGTAAAATCATTTGATACTTGTCTTTCTCTGCCTGGCTTATTTCACTGAGCACAATACTCTCTAGCTCCATCCATGTTGCTGCAAATGGTAGGATTTGTTTTCTTCTTATGGCTGAATAATATTCCATTGTGTATATATACCAAATCTTCTTTATCCATTCATCTACTGATAGACACTTAGGTTGTGTCAATTTCTTAGCTATTGTAAATAGTGCTGTGATAAACATAGGGATGCATGTGTCTTTTCAAACAGGGCTCCTGCATTCTTAGGGTAAATTCATAGGAGCGGAATTCCTGGGTCAAATGGTATTTCTATTTTGAGCTTTTTGAGGAACCTCCACACTGCTTTACACAAAAGGATGAACTAATTTACATTCCCACCAGCAGTGTAGGAGGGTTCCCCTTTCTCTGCATCCTCACAAGCATTTGTCGCTGTTTGTCTTTTGGATGTTGGCCATCCTAACTGGTATGAGGTGATATCTCATTGTGGTTTTAATTCACATTTCTCTGATGATTAGCGATGTGGAGCATCTTTTCATGTGCCTGTTGGCCATGTGAATTTCTTCTTTGGAGAAGTGTCTGTTCAGATACTCTGCCCATTTTTTAACTGGATTATTTGTGTTTTGTTTCTTGAGTTGCATAAGCTCTTTATATATTTTAGATGTCAACCCCTTATTGGATATGTCACTTATGAATATATTCTCCCATATGGTAGGATGCCTTTTGTTCTACTGATGGTGTCCTTTGCTGTAAAGAAGCTTTTTAGTTTGATATAGTCACACTTGTTAATTTTTGCTTTTGTTTCCCTTACCTGTGGAGATATGTTCATGAAGAAGTTACTCATGTTTATGTCCAAGGATTTTTGCCTATGTATTTTCCTAAGAGTTTTATGGTTTCATGACTTAATATTCAGATCTTTGATCTATTCTGAGTTTACTTTTGTGTACGGAGTTAGACAGTAATCCAGTTTCATTCTTTTACATGTAGCTGTTCAGTTTTGCCAATACCAGCTGTTGAACAGGCTGTCATTTCCCCATTGTGTATCCATGGCTCCTTTATCATTTATTAATTGACCATATATGCTTGGGTTAATATCTGGACTTTATTCTGTTCCATTGGTCTGTGGGTCTGTTCTTATGCCACTACCAAATTGTCTTGCTTACTGTGGCTTTGTAGTACAGCTTGAAGTTGGGAAGCGAGATTCCCCCTGCTTTAGTCTTCCTTCTCAGGATTGCTTTGGCTATTCAGGACCCTTTGTGGTTCCGTATGAATTTTAGAACTATTTGTTCCAGTTCGTTGAAGAATGCTGTCGGTATTTTGATAGGGATTGCACTGAATCTGTAGATTGCTTTAGGCAGGATGGCCATTTTGACAGTATTAACTCTTCCTACTCAAGAGCATGGGATGAATTTCCATTTATTAGTGTCCTCTATAATTTCTCTTAAGAGTGTTTTGTAGTTTTCAGAGTATAGGTCTTTCACTTCCTTGGTTAGGTTTATTCCTATGTATTTTATTATTTTTGATGCAATTGTGAATGGAATTGTTTTCCTGGTTTCCTTCTGCTAGTTCATCATTAGTGTATAGGAATGCAACAGATTTCTGTGTATTAATTTTGTATCCTGCAACTTTGCTGAATTCAGATACTAGTTCTAGTAGTTTGGAGTGGATTCTTTAGGGTTTTTATGTACAATATTATGTCATCTGTACAGGGTGACAGTTTGACTTCTCCTTTACCAATCTGGATGCCTTTTTTTACTTTGTGTTGTCTGATTGCTGTGGCTAGGACCTCCAGTACTATGGCGAGAGTGGGCATTCTTGTCTTGTTCCTGATCTTGGGGGAAAAGCTTTCAGCTTCTTGCTTGTAAGTATGATGTTGGCTGTGGGTTTGTAATATATGGCCTTTATTACATTGAGGTAGTTGCCCTCTATACCCATTTTGTTGAGAGTTTTCATCATGAATGGATGTTGAATTTTGTCGAATGCTTTTTCAGCATCTATGGAGAAGATCATGTGGTTTTTGTCCTTCTTTTTGTTGATGTAGTGGTTGATGTTGATGGATTTTTGAATGTTGTACCATCCTTGCATCCCTGAAATGAATCCCACATGATCATGGTGTATGATCCTCTTGATGTATTTTTGAATTTGGTTTACTAATATTTAGTTGAGTATTTTTGCATCTATGGTCATCAGGGATATTGGACTGTAATTTTCTTTTTTTGTGGTATCTTTGCCTGGTTTTGGTATTAGAATGATGTTGGCTTCATAGAATGAGTTTGGAAGTATTCCCTTCTCTTCTATTTTTTGGAAAACTTTAAGAAGAATGAGTATTATGTCTTCTCTAAATGTCTGATAAAATTGAGTGGAGAAGCCATCTAGCCTGGGGGTTTTGTTCTTGGGTAGTTTTTTGATTACCGATTCAATTTTGTTGCTAGTAATTAGTCTATTTAGATTTTCTGTTTCTTCCTTGGTCAGTCTTGGAAGGTTGCACTTTTCTAGAAAGCTGTACATTTCTTCTAGGTTATCCAGTTTGTTAGCATATAGATTTTCACAGGATTCTCTAATAATTCTTTGTATTTCTTTGGTGTCCGTCGTGATTTTTCCTTTCTCATTTCTGATTCTGTTTATGTGTGTAGATTCCCTTTTTCTCTTCATAAGCCTGGCTAGGGGTTTATCTATTTTGTTTGTTTCTCAAAGAACCAGCTCTTGGTTTCATTGATTTTTTTCTATTGTTTAATTGTAATCAATTTTCTTTATTTTTTCTGTGATCTTTATTATGTCCCTCCTTCTGCTGAATTTGGGCCTCATTTGTTCTTCTTTTTCCAGTTTCAATAATTGTCGATTTAGACTATTCACTTGGGATTGTTCTTCCTTCTTTAAATAGGCCTGGATTGCTGTATACTTTCCTCTTAGAACTACCTTTGCTGCATCCCACAGAAGTTAGGATGTTGTGCTGTTGTTTTCATTTGTCTCAATATATTGCTTTGTCTGTGTTTTAATTTGGTCATTGATCCACTGATTATTTAGGAGCATGTTATTAAGCCTCCATATGTTTGCAAGCTTTTTTGTCTTTTTGTACACTTTATACCTTTGTGATCTGAGAAGTTGGTTGGTAGAATTTCAATCTTTTTGAATTTACTGAGGCTCTTTTTGTGGCCTAGTATGTGGTCTATTCTGGAAACTGTTCCATGTGCACTTGAGAAGAATGTTTATCCTGCTGCTTTTGGGTGTAGAGTTCTGTAGATGTCTATTAGGTCCATCTGTTCTAGTGTGTTGTTCACTCCCTCTGTGTCCCTACTTATTTTCTGTCTGGTGGATCTATCCTTTGGGGT
The DNA here is from genome assembly GCF_040802235.1 of Manis javanica. NCBI lineage: Eukaryota > Metazoa > Chordata > Mammalia > Pholidota > Manidae > Manis > Manis javanica. Next base: position 115,539,086 of record NC_133166.1, read on the forward strand.
GAGTGGTGTGTTGAAGTTTCCTAAAATGAATGCATTGTGTTCTATTTTCTCCTTTCATTCTGTTAGTATTTGTTTCACAAAAGTAGGTGCTCCTGTGTTGGGTGCATAGATATTTATAATGCTTATATCTTCTTGTTGGACTGACCCCTTTATCATTATGTAATGTCCTTCTTTGTCTTTTGTAACTTTCTTTGTTTTTAAGTCTATTTTGTCTGATACTAGTACTGCAACACCTGCTTTTTTTCCCTATTGTTTGCATGAAATATCTTTTTCCATCCCTTCACTTTTAGTGTGTGTATGTCTTTGGGTTTGAGGTGAGTCTCTTGTAAGCAGGATATACATGGGTCTTGCTTTTTTATCCATTCTATTACTCTATGTCTTTTGATTGGGGCACAGCCCATTTACATTTAGGGTGATTATCAACAGATGTGTACTTATTGCCATTGCAGGCTTTGGATTCATGGTTACCAACGTTTCAAGGGTAGACTCTTCACTATCTAACCATCTAACTTAACTCACTTTTAAGCTATTATAAACACAGTCTGATGATTTTTTATTTCTCTCCTTTCTTTTTCTTCCTCCTCCACTCTTTATATGTTAGGTGTTTTATTCTGTGCTCTTCTGTGTTTCCCTTCACTGCTTTTGTGTATAGCTGATTTTATTTTGCATTTAGTTAGTATTTGGTTGGTCTGCTTTCTCTGCTGTGGTCTTTCTCTGGTGACATATACTTAGCCTTATGAGCACTTCCATCTAGAGCAGTCCCTTTAACATACACTGTAGAGATGGTTTGTGGGAGGTAAATTACCTCAACTTTTGCTTATCTGGGAATTGTTTAATCCCTCCTTCAAATTTAAGTGATGATCTTGCTGGATCCAGTATTCTTGGTTCAAGGCCCCTCTGTTCCATTGCATTAAATATATCATGCCATTCTCTTCTGCCCTGTAGGGTTTCTGTTGAGAAGTCTGATGATTGCCTGATGAGTTTTCCTTTGTAGGTGATCTTTTTTCTCTCTGGCTGCTTTTAATACCCTGTCCTCATCTTTGATCTTTGCCATTTTAATTATATGTCTTGGTGTTGTCCTCCTTGGTTCCCTTGCGTTTGGAGATCTGTGGGCTTCCATGGTCTGAGAAATTGTTTCCTTCCCCAGATTTGGGATGTTCCCAGCAATTATTTCTTCAAAGACACTTCTATCCCTTTTTCTCTCTCTTCTCCTTCTGGCACCCCTATAATGTGAATATTGTTCCATTTAGATTAGTCACACAGTTCTCTTAATATTCTTTCATTCCTAGAGATCCTGTTTTCTCTCTCTGCCTCAGATTCTCTGTATTTGTGTTCTCTGATTTCTATGCCATTAATAGTCTCTTGCACCTCCTCCAGCCTGTTCCTAAATCCTTTCATTGTTTGTTTCATTTCTGTTATCTCCCTCTGGACTTGATCCCTTAGCTCTTACATATTCTCTGTTGCTCCATGAGCATGCTTATGACTTTTATTTTGAAATCTTCTTCAGGAAGATTGTTGATTTTGGACTCCCCAGGCACTCTCTCTGGTTTGAGGGATTTGGGACTAAACAAGGTTCTTTTGCCTTTTCATGGCAATGGAAGTGCTCGCCAGCGAGTGGTGCATGTGTCAGCTGGGAGAACAAAGTTCCTTCCTGCTTGCTGGTCACCTTGCCTGTCTCCACTGCCTATGCTGGTCAACTGCACACAGGGAGCAGCCTCTGCATTAATCCCCTGAGCTGCTGTGGGCGGGGCAGCTCTTGAGATGGCCTAGGGCACTGTTGGGGGTTGCAGGAGAGCAGAGCAGCGTGTGTTCCCCATGAGAATAAAGCCCCTTTGTGCCTTCTGGACTCTGCACTAATCTCTGTTGTCTGTGCCTGTCCACTGAGGGCAGGGGGCTGCCTCTGGGTCTGGCCCAGTTAGCCACATGCTGGGAGAGGAGTCTGTGTGGTTGCTGAGGGCAGGGCTGCTCCCCGGCTGGTTTGCAGCAGTGGCGGGTCAGCCTGTTTGCTTGCAGTGCCAGTTTAGGGGAATTAAAAGCAGGCCACTTATCGCGGTGAGGGGCTTTGGAGCTGCATTGCCACCCAGGGGGTCAGCACTCCTGAAGTTCCTTAAAGTTCCCAACCTGCTGGCCTGAGTGTGCCAGGACGATTTTGTACATCTTTTAAACCCTTGTCCCTTTAAGACTTTTAAAGCTCCCACTTTTCTTTTGTCCCAGGGCAGCCAGCTGAGGGGACCTGTTCGTAGTCTTAGACTCGGATTTTGACTTTCTGTTCCTCTGATATCCAGTACAGCATGCAATGTGTGTCTGTGCTCCTGGTACAGATTACTAGGGCTGGTTATTTCGCAGTCCTGTGTTTTCACTTCCTCCCCATTCTGATTCTTTTCCTCCCGCTGGTGAGCTGGGGTGGGGGGAGTGTTTGAGTCCCGCCAGATCATGGCTTCGTATCTTACCCTTTTAGTGACATGTTGAGTTCACACATATGTAGATGTAGCCTGGCTGGTGTATTGTATCTTCTGGTCATTCTTTGAGGAATCATTGTATTTGCTGCATTTCCAAAATATATATGATTTTGAGAGGAGATTTTCACCTTACTCATGCCGCTATCTTGAGAATCCTCCATGCATTCTTAATCTCCTTGTCAATTTGTTCTTCCAGAATGGAAAATCCAACTCCAGATGTTGTTCAGACAAGGGTTTCAATCTCTGTCTCTAACAAGCAGTGAATAAACTAGCTAATCAAGTCTCTCAGATTCATCAGAGGCTCTCAGAATCATAAGTTCATCCTGGCTACTATCCTTTGCTAAACTCCTACTAATGCTTTTACTAGCTCCACTGTGGTAACCATGCTTAGTAAACCTCTTAACTAAATTTATTTCTTCCAAACTAAGTCCTTCAAGATTAAAGTCCTGTTGTCCTGAAAATTCAAGCCCTTACCAACTGATACGTCAGCCAACTTCCTGAGGCCAGTGCCTTATCAGAATATGCCACATCTATACATCAGATCCAACAGGCTTTAAGAGAATTTGGGCTCACCCAGGTCACAGTTTCTGACCTACCAGAGAACAAGCCTCTCTATAGCCCAGGGACCCAAGTCCTCATCAAAATCTGAGAAGATGGACCACCCCAATCTCAATTGCAGCCTGTTTGGAAAGGACCCTACCCTGTCCTTATGTCTATCCCCTCAGCTGTCAAGGTCCCTGAAGTTGCCAGCAGTACAGTCACAAGACCCAAAAACCTAGCTATACCTGTGAACCTGTAGAAGATCTGAAATATCTCTTCAAGGAACAGCGACCTAAGATAAGCGCCCCATAACTCTAATTCCCTAACTCTTTCTGGGCATCCTTGTGAGAGTGGGACTTATTATTCATTTCCTGTGCTCTTGTAAAACCCCTTTCCTTTAGCCAGCAGTATTTCTGCCCTTGTTGGGTTTAAACCTTAAAAAGAAATGGCCTTAAACATGCCATCATTACTATTATTAACCCTCACCTTACCAGTTCCTCACCTGATAGGCATATGTCCCTCTACTTTTAATCCCTAGGGATCATGGGATCCCTCTACTTAAGCCAAACAGAATAGCCTCCTAATTTAGCAAACTTGCCAAGAAGGAAAAACAAGACTCCTGGTTAAGCCAAATCTTCAAACCCCTCATGGGGCAGATGTGGCCCTGGTTGTGCCCTTTCATTTCCCTCCTTGGAGTAGTAATAATAGTCCTCAGATTTGGACTGTGCTTACTTAACCCCTAACCCAATTTGTATCTTCTCACCTAGAAGCAATCAAACTGCAGACAGTCCTAAGACAAGGATTCCAACCAGTACCCTCCAGCGACCACACCTCCACCTTCATGGGACCACTTGACAGACACCCCTACAGCCAATCTGAGTCCTCTTTGCCTCCACAGACAGCAAGCAACTAAAACCCATAACTGGGTGTCCTTCCTGTCCTAATCTCCACCATCCTGACAGTCAGCAAGCAGGGGGACCCAAATAACCACATCGTCCCTCACAAGCAGGAAGCAGCCAGAGTGGTCTCCACCCCTTATCCCAATGATTTGGGTCCCAACTGATTGAGAGGGGAATGTTAGGCAGGAAAATACATACGAGTGGGATGGAAAGTGAAAAAGGCCAGGAAGGTCCACCAAAAAGACCCAGAGGTAATCAATTAAAGCTCAGAAAGCCAGGAGCAACTTGGCCTGTAATGTTTGCATATTCCCCAGATAAAGGAGGGTATCTCAACATAGCCCATGTCTTTATTGTGTTAATCATGCAGACCCAGCTTATTTTTTAACTTAACCCATATGCTGTTTTTTTCTCCTAAGGCCCTAATCAAGTAGTTTGCAACCGAGGCAACTAATTTAGCATGCAGGCTCAGCCATAAACATAGTAAAAGGTAGGAAGGATTCCATTTTAAAGATTGCATTTTAATACCTGGGAAGTTGAGAAGATTCTTAACTTACTCTTTGGCAAACAGACAATAACTCAGACCACCTTGGAGGCTGGGCAGGCAGCCTTGTTTGATCTGCTCCCAGACCAAGACACAGGTATCCCAGGGAGAAAGCAGAGCAGGAAGTTCCTTGTGTTAATTCTAAGTACTCAAAGATCACTTAAGAGGTCTGCACCCCCAGCCCTTAGTCATATTCCTGAAGAATCCTTAAAAGGGGGAATCCCCAACCTTTCAGGGTGTTCCTCTCTCTGAGGTCACCCACACTTTCTAAGTGGGTAACCTTTTAATCTTAAACTTTCTCTCTCCAAACTTTCAGGGCACCTCTCTTTGCTGAGGTGGCCTGTACTTTTTGTCTCTTTAAGAAACTTTAAATAAAAATTTTACTCTGCATCACTACTGTGTCTCTACCTTTCAATTCTTTGTTGTGGCGGGGACAAGGACCAAGGAAAATACACAACGTTCCCCCAACATATTTGGTGCCGTGCCTCGGATGGATTTCCATCCCTGTTAAGCCGAACCGACCTCTCCCACCAACAAAGATGCCGGTATCCCAGGGAGAATTCAGAGCAGTAAGTTCCTTGTGTTAAGTTAATTCTAAATATTCAGAGACCACTTTACAAGTCTCCACCCACAGCCCTTAGTAACATTCCTGAAAAATCCTTAAAAGGGGGAACCCCCAACCTTTTGGCATGCTCCTCTCTCTGAGGTTGCCTGCACTTTCTAAGTGTGTAACCTTTTAGTCTTAAACCCTCTTCTCTCTCCAACCTTTTGGGGCACCTCCCCTCACTGAGGTTGCCCGTTGCACTTTCTCTCTTTAAGGAACTTTAAATAAAACTACTCTGCTTCACTGCTGTGTCTCTGCCCTTCAGTTGTTTGTCACGGTGGGGACAAGAACCACACAATGCTCCCCCAACAGAATTGTATGCACAGATAACACATTTAGGAATGAGGGTTTATTAGAACATTTTCAGATAAACTAAGAAAAAAAAGCTTACTACCGAAGGACTCTCATTAAAATGTTTATTTACCTATTCCTACATAACAATACAGATGGCTTAAAATTATATACATTTATTATCTCACAGTTTCTGTGTGCCAGAAATTCAGAAGCTGAGCCACTCCTGGCTCAGAATACCTCATGAGGTTGCAGTCAAGATGTTGGCCAGAGCTGCAATCCCCTTGACCAGGGCTGCAGGATCTGCTTCCCAAGGCCTTCACTCACAAGTACTAAGGGTGGGACAGGTGGCCTCAGGTCCTCTCCCAGGACTGATAGCCTCATGACATGGCAGCTGGCTTCCAATATTCAGAGTGAATATTGCAAGAAAGAGCAATGCAAATGGTGCAGTATATTTTATGATCCAGCCTCAGAAGTCACACTCCATCATTTCTGCAATGTCATTATGGTTACACAGGTAGAAGGGAACTAAATAAGAGTACGAATGCCAGAGAGGGTGAATCACTGGGGCCACCTTGGAGGCTGGCTTGAACATTAATGTAACTTCTTAAGAATATATTGTAAAAGAAAATGATCCTAGAAAATTAAGGATAAAAAAATGGTAGACAAAATTTAAAATGTAGGTAAATTTAAACAAACATTGCTAATATGAAACAAGAATAACTATGTCTGATTTACACACAGTAAAATATTACAGCATGCACAGTGAAAGGGACTAACTCAAGTCAGGCAGTTCAAGTCAGGAACTGAAGTCCCTGAATTGTTTCAGAGGAAGATGGAAACTAACATTAAACTCTTAAGTATTCATATCTGAAGTTTGAAAGTAATCACCAAGAAACTAAAAATTGAACACCTATCTTTCAAACTTATAGTTTAACTGAAATGAGAAAAACCCTCAAGCAATTCAAAAGGAAACAAACAAAAAGGGATGAAAAAAAGAATCACCCAGAATCAGAAAAAAGAAGAAATCATAATAGAAATCAGAAAATTAACTGAAACATCAGTTATCAAAACTTTGTTATACCAAAATTGTAAATTTTGTAAAAGTGTAATATTCCAGAATCTCTTGCCTGGCTTTCGTGCATCTCTATATCAACAGGTGTTCCTAAGGGATGGAGAAAGGTAGTCATCTCCTTATCAATGGGTAACTACCTGGGCAACCAAGGGCTTATCTGAACCCGAGGGCTGTCTCTCTGATATGAGACAACCCCACTTCCCCCTCCCCCTCCCCCAAAGGGGGAGGTTTTCACTAGCTTCTGCTGGAGCAGGAAAGAGACAGCCCCAGACCACAGTTTGTAAGCAATAAACGTATTTTAAACTTTATTTCTCTCTTTGACTGATTTCAGTTTTAGAGGTATTTTGCCCCAGATTTCCTCTCCCCAGAGTTATATCCACCAGAACAGGTTTTTAGAGGAAACAATAGTCTTAATCTATTATATCAGAAAAGAAATGCCAAAATTGATAAATTAAGCAGCTATTTTAAAAAAAGCCAAAAAGTCCCCAAATTCTAAAAGAAAATGGTGAGAATAAAGCAAATTTTATGAAATAGAAAACAAGTACATGTATCTTAATAGACTTAACAAAATTTAGAAATCTGGAATTGTTTTTACGGGGTCATACTCCATGTAAACGTCCAAAGAGCAGAGGTTTACAAAAGTATGCCACAAACCACTTATGCAAATAAAGGTGGAAACTTAGATGAAAAGAGCAGATTCCCAAAACACATAATGTAACAGAAATTACTAAGTAGCCAGAGAAAACCTAAGTGGTTCTATAACCATTAAAGACATTGAGCAGTAATTCTAACTCTTCTGAAAACACCAGGTCCAGATAATTTTTAGAGGCAAATTCTACCAAACATTCAAGGAAGAGATAATTTTAACCTCTTTCAGAGGATCAAACGGAGAGATATTCATTTGATAAAAGTGAACTCATTTCATAAAATTTACATATATCCTTACAACTCAAGAAAAAAAAATTAAAGGCCAATCTCATTAAAGATCATAAATGCAAAATTTCCAAACAAGCTTCATAATCTGAGGTAAGGATAGATTTCTTAAACAAGACACTGAAAATATTGAGAAACTTGATTACATTAAAATCAGGCATTTCTATTTATTAGGAGATATACAGAGAGCTAAAACACCAGTCATGAACCTGGAGAAAATATTTGAAACGTGTAATACTGACAAAGGGTCTAGAATATAAAGAACCCCTATAATTCAATAAGGAAAAGAGTGACCAAAAAAAAAAAAGTGGGCAAAAGACATTAACAGATGTTTCATGTTTCCAGAAGAGGAAACACTAATGGCTAATAAATATACAAAAATATGCTCAACCTCATTATGAATCAGGGAAATGCAAACTGAAATCAAAATATCATTATACGCCCACAACACTGGCAAAACTAAATGTAGATTAAGATGTGTGTAATTGAAGCTCATATGTGGCTAGTGGGAGTGTCGACTGGTACAATCAGGAAACTATCAGGCATCACCTCATGAAACCCATGATCCAGCACTTTCACTCCTGGAGAAACTCTAACCCCTGGGCACCATTAGCTATATAACCTTGGGTAAGTTACTCCATCTTCCTATGCCTCTGTTTTCTCATGTGTAAAATGAGGACTGTAATACCAGCTCATAGGGTTACTGGGAGGATTTACATGCATAAAAGCACTGAGAACAGTACTTGGTCCATAGCCAGCTCTCTATAAACTAGACATTATTTGTATTATGATCATCAGAACCCAGATGTACACTGTTAGAAGAGCAGGTAAGTAAAGTGCTATATTCCTACAAGGGCTATCCAGCAGTGAACATGAATGAACTAAGTTACATTTCAATATTCATTAATCTTAAAAACGTAACATTGAGTGAAAGAAGCTGCGGAAGACCACATACAGTAATGACACTGTTATCAAATTCAAGTAAGCCAAGCAAAAGCAAACTACTAATTGTTAGGGACATCCATACAGGGAAAACTGTGAAGAGCATGAGGATGAAGCATGAAATGTGGTTGGGATATACGGGGGAAAACACAGAAGGCAAGCTCTGTCTGGAGCAGTGAATAAGGGGTGCAGCACGAGGCAACGTTAGAAAGATTGCTCTACTATGTGAATAATGGCCCACAGGAAGGGGAGGATGGAAACAGGAAGACCAGTCAAGAGGCTGCGGCAGTGGTCCAGGTAAGAAAGAAAGAAGGTCTGATCTGTAGTAGTAGTGGTGGGGGTGGGTAGGTGGGTGGAATTCAGGAACATTCGGTAGAACTGACAGAACTTGAAGATGAACTGAATGCAGCCTATGGGGAAGAAGAAAGCTCAAAGATGTTTCTGGGTTTTGGCTTGAGCAACTGAGTGGATGGATGGTAGTACTGTTTACTGAGATGAGGGAGACAAGGGAGGTTTTTGGGTACACAGGGCAGAAAAATCAGCAGATTATTAAGTTTGAGACATCTTGACTATCTGAGTAGAAAAGTCAGCTGGCTATATGAGTCTTGAGTCCAAGAGATAGATCAGGCTAGAGATACAAATTTAGGAGTCATGACAAAAAGATGGTATATAAAGCAATGGGAATGGTTGAGAGCATTCAGAAGAAAATTCAAAGAAAAAAGAAAAAAGGGCAAGAATGGAAGCCTGTGCATTTCCATGCACAGAAGTCTGACAGACAAAAGGAGAAAGGTCAGGCAAGGAGACTGAGAAACTGCAACAAGGCAGGAAAAGGATGCACCTCATGAAGCTAGAGAAGAAAATGCCTAACAAAGTGTGTCAAACACTGCTGGGAAATAGAATAAGCTGAGACAGAGAATCAGTCATTGGATTTGGGAAAATGGAGAATATGAGCAACCACAATACTAGGCATTTCAGAGGCGTAGTAAAAACAAAAACTTGATCGAAGAATCTTTTCTCCTTAGAAATACAAGCAGTTATAGATTAAGGTGAGAATAGAGAACAAGATTTCAAGCTGGAAAAAAGAGCATCTTGTTATATTAGAAGGAACCTGGTCTCCCTACTGACTAGCATGTGAATCTAACAATTCTGCTTTTCTAACATTTGGCTGCTTGTTAAGATGTTGGGAACAAATTATTTCATTTAAGATCCCTGGGTTCTCAGCATTCTCCTGTAAAGGCAGAAATTAAGTTTCATCTGAGAATGTAGGGAAGAGAGGTGACTGGGACATGAACAGAGTTAAGGCAACAAAAGAGAAAAGATTTTTTAAAGTAACTCTGGTGTCACTCTAGAATTATATACAAGAAAAATGATAGAACACACAGTACCCAGAAAGTCTCTCCATCATGTCCTACTGTATCATGACCCTGGACCACTGTACTGTTTTTTAAATCATACAGGTGAAGGGGAGTTCATCTCTCCTCTGTAATGATATTTGACTGATAAACTGAATAGAGAACAAGGAAGAAATCTTTAACCCCGTAAAGCTCAGAAGCAGCACAGCAATAGCATGAGGCTGAAACTCATCTCGGCTCTTACTCCCAGTTATGGAGACATCACAGCATCCCCATATTGCCACTTCCTACCCCAGGACAGAGATTCCAGCAGCTCCCCAGCTCCCTTCTTTTCTTGTTTCCTTCTCTTTCCTTTATTTCCCTCTCCCAACATTTCAGCCTCTGGCAGGTTGTAAGCCCTGGGAGAGGAAATCCCAGGGAAAAATATCTCTAAAAACTGAAATCAAAGGGATAAATAAAGTTTAAAACCCATTTATTGCTTACAAATGCAGTCTGGCCCATGTCTCTCTCTCCTGCTCCAGCAGCAGCAAAACTGGCAAGCAAGCCAGCCCCCTCCCCTCAACCTCTCAGGTTCAGACACCCCCTTGGTTGCCCAGGTAATTACCCATTGATATGGAGATGAACTTCTCTCCACTCCTGAGGAATGATGCAAATGCTGTAAAGCCACACTTCTCTCCACCTTTGAATGCCTATTGATATGCAGATGTACTAAAGCCAGGAGAGATATTCTGGAAATATTATAATTTCACTCACAGGCCACCCCTCCAGAAATCTCGCCTTACAATTTACTCGTTCCCACTCTTCCAACCAATCTAATAACATACAATAGCAACAGCAATAAAATCTTGATAATTATCAAGCCAGAGGATTCAGCCTACACAGATTAAGTAAATGTACTTTACAGCACTATCTCTCACTAACCACAAAATATGTTTCTACACTTGTTTACTCATTCCTAACAACCATGCTAGATTGCTCACAAAACTTTTACCAAATATTAGACAAAGTCAAGCCTCTCTTTAAGCATTTTTTTTTGACAACAGCAACACAATCATGACAATGCTCAAGCCAGAGGATTCAGCTAGGTTCAAAATCCCATGCAAGTTAAGTCCAAAGCTCGACCATTCCAGCGATCAGGTGGCAGCTGCAGCCAGGGGTGCATGCAGGACACAAGACTGTAGAAGCAAATAACCATGATTTTGGGGGGCCACTTTGCTGTTATTCCAGGATTACACAAGAGGCCAGCCATCACCAGTTCATGGGTCGAAATTTCCAGGGCCACATTCATTTTATTCCTAATTGCTGCACCCATCCTTGCAATGCATGTCCAATAAAGTGGGTGCCTTGATCGCTCTCAATAACTAGCAAATGGCCATAGGCTGCAGAGAGACTCCAGGCCCCTCCTGGTGGTTTGCTTATCTGAATGACGTGCAGGAAAAGCAACCAATCGTCCAGTAGCTGTGCCCACACATGTCATGGCATACTGGTACACTTCTCATATGGGCAGAGGCCCAATATAGTGTATTCGCCACCTGACAAGGGGGATTGGCCTGCTTACTATTGTCCCATGTTGCTGTGAGACTCGGGGTAAGTCCCTCTTAGAGCACACAAGGCACGCCTTTGGGGCTTTGCTGACTTCTTCAAAGGTCAATGGCAAGCCCCACCTATGTGCTACAGCCCACACTGTCTTTTGCTCCACGTGCAACAAACACTGGTGTAGCCATTGTGCCACATCAGAGGCAGGCTATCCTTCTAGCCAGCGCACGTGGGAAAATGTGTCTGCTTCATCATTCCCTGGGGATGCCAAAGGCAAATGGCCAGTCACATGATGTACAGTAACAGTCTTAGTCTGACCAGAGGCCCATAGGTTTTGCCACCACTCTTGCCCCGAAAGGGGCCGGTGACCATCCAGTTGGAATGATACCATGTTGGTAGCCACTGGGTCAAGCCCCAATAGACGGCCCAGCTGTCAGTGCAGAACCATGAGGGAGGGCTCCTGGGTGATCACACGCCATACTGCCCACAACTCAGACTACTGACTACTTTTCCCCGCTCCATCCTCCATCCATATTGTCTCAGTCTTAGGTTGGAAAGCCATAGCCCTCCACTTTGGGGGCTGCCCACGACTGGAGCCGTCTGTGTACCAACCATCTTCAGGTATAGGGGCTTTTCCCTCCTGATAAGGAGTCTTGGCTACCAAGGACTGAAAAGCAAGTTCTTCCTGCTTTCCACTGGTACAGGTCACTGGCCCCAATAAGCATTGCAGTTCTCCACTTAAGGGGCTAGTAGAGAAGGTACTGCACTGCTATAAATATATGCGCCATTTGGCCAGTGCAGGTGTCTGTGACACGCCATTCCGTGGCCTTTGGGTCCAGTCTCGCATCCACCCCGTGATAGGATAGGTGGTTATTACCTTGGTTGGAGCTGTTCCAGCAATGGGCTCTGTAGCCAGCAAGGCATGGTACACAGCAGCCAGTTGCTTCTCTACCAAGGTGTACCAGACTTCTGCTCCTTTCCATAGTTGTGACCAGAATCCAATAGGTTGGTGTGTCGATTCAAGTTGCAGCCAAAGACCCCATCTATAACTATCTTCGGTTACATGAATAGCTAGTTCACAGGACCTTGATGAGTCCATTACATTCACTGCCCACTGGCCTCGGTAAAAGCAGCTGCGCATGTCTCATCCCAGTCCCACCTGATGCCCTTTCCTACCAACGAGTATAAAGGCTTCACAATTTGTGCCAAGTGCAGGATAAACACTCTCCAGTAGCCCAAAAGACTCAAAAACTCTTGTAATACTGCCACAGTGGTAGGGGTGGGGGGAAAGCCTGGACCTTGTCTATAACTGCTTTAGGAACAACTTTAGTTTTACCCAACCAGACAACCCCCAAGAATTTCACAGGCAAACCAGGTCCCTGAACCTTGGTGCTGTTCACAGCCCATCCTTTTCCTGTAGATGTTACAACAGTCTAGGAACTGCCTCTTCTAAATCTGAAAGAGAATCAGACGTGAGCATAGTGTCATCAATGTAGCAACCACACTATTTGCAGTTTCCTCCATGTGGCCGAGTCCTAGGCTACAAGTCCATGACAGATGGAGGGACTGTGGAGATATTCCTGTGGAAGGACAGTGCATGTCCACTGCCATCCTTCCCACGTGAAGGCAAACTGCTCCTGGCTTTCCTGTGCTATGTCAATAGAGAAGAAAGCATTAGCAAGGTGTACTACATAATGATACGTTCCGAGTTCATTGCTGAGGGTGTCCAGAATGTCAGCGATAGAGGGACAGCAGCATGCAAAGAGGGTGTGACTTTATTCAGTTCCCTGTAGTGAACAGTCACATGCCAGGAGCCGTCTAGCTTTCTCACTGGCTTCACTGGGGAATTTAAAGGACTATGAGTGAGCGTTATGGTATTCACTTTCTCCAAATCCTGCAGTGTTTCTCCAATTTCCTTGTGCCTCCCAGGCAATTATACTGCTTAATATTTGTCACCCGCTGAGGTACAGGCAGAGCTACAGGTGGGTACTTAGAATGTCCCCTCAGAACTGCCTTTACCACAAGTCCCCTCAGTCTGAACTCACCTGCAGTGGTCTGTAACCACAGGCCCTGCAGGGTATCTACCCACAAAATAATCAAGGATGGGAGAGATGTACACGGTATATTCCTTTGGGGGTAAACACCCTCTCCCCAACGAGATTTGGACTTTATTCAGTCTAATTGCCTTACTCCCATAGCCATCACAGCAGGAGTCCCGGGAAACCCCTCAGGGTTGCCATGAAGCAAAGAAGACTCAGCTGCTGTGTCCACCAGCGCCAGGACACGCTGTACATTCACAGAGGACCAATGGATTGCTAATTCTAGATGTGGCCTCTGGTCCCCACCATGTCCCCCAAGGTGGGGACTTTGATGACCCCTCAGTCTAACCGCAATACCCAATCATCCTCCTGTGGGGGTGAGGGCTCAGGCGAACCCTGAGTACTGTCTCATGAAGTTTTGCAGGGACACAGGCTGGACATGAGGCCTTGACTCTGGTTCCCGTGTCCTGGACCTCAGCGGCTGGAACTGCTGCTCTGGCTTTCATTGGTGCCACAGTTCTAACAATATTCTATTGTGCTGCCCATCAAGTTTTTCTTTCACTACCCTGGCCTTTATCAAATCAACCCACACCTGGGTCCTTGAGACCTTCATGGGGCCTTCTGCACTTCTCCTTTCAGTTGTGGCCCATACTTCCTTCCGTGCCATTACTGTTTCAACCTCCCCCAGATCTGGAAAAGTACGAGTAGCCTCATTTATGGGTTTCCCTAGGTGGGGGGGCAAGAATATTCACTAGGGACCCAAAGAGAATGTGGGAACTGTATGCAGCACTAGGTTTCTCATTACTATAGTGACCACCTCCTCATCAGGGCCCTGGGGGTCCATATTATAGATGATGTTTTCATACCCAATTCCCGCAGTACCTGTTGGAATCTCTGCACATGTTTTCCAACTACTGGGAAAATATGATAAATCACCCTGATTAGGCCAAACTATCCTGATGCAGCTGTCAGCCATTCCAGGAGTGTCTGATTCCCTGAGGCTTGACAGGCATTTTGCAACCACTGCCGGAGAGAAGGGTGAGTTGTCAGGGAAGCCGTTCTACTCATTTCAGTACCCAACATAACAATGTTTTCCACCCCCATATCCCAGAGACGTAAAAGCCATGTAGGCAGAGATTCCGATGGCCTCTGCTACACCGGATGCTCACGTCCACCAGCTCATCCTGGGTATAGGGATGGAGCATGGAGTGCTCCACGACCTGGGGAGGAGGCTGCTCCTCCCCTTGAGGAGCCCATGGTTGTTTCATTTTTATTTTCTTAATTACAGCTGGGCAGGCCTTTACAACTGGAGAAAATGGTACCTCCAGGAGTAGCAGGGTAGCAGATCTACCAATGGCCCCGCCTCTTCCTCTTCTCCCTCAGGCTCCTCCACCATTTCTGGGGCTGAAGGGACTATTCTTTTCTCCCCCTCCCCCACGGCCTACTGCAACACGGCTTTTCCTGCCATCTCCTGCTTCACCACTGCTAAGGAATCTTCTAAGAGTGTGACCTGCCTTTTCAGTAACTCTCTCTTCTTTAACAGCATCCATAGGTTATCGTACAGTTCCTCCAAGTAATGCTGAAGTGTGTCTCTCTCCTGCCTAAGTCCCTCTCTCTCCTCACTAAACCTCTCAGTAATCCTCTCTTTCTCCTGTATGATATTTTCCACTATCTCAATGAAAAGAGACCCTACAACGCCAGCTGCTACACAGCCCCCTAAGGTCTCCAAGCAGTCTTCTAATTCACAGAGGGCTAATTCTGCAGCTTTCGGTTTTTCCACTCTTCCCCAGTTCTGGGGAAGGCCCTACCCCTCTAGGAGGTACTTTACCCTAGACCAATTCCCCACTAGGGGTTCCCAAGTTGGAAGCCCCACAGCTGGGGGGATAACAACAGGTGAAGCAGCACCCTCTGCCGCTGCATCCACTGGGGCCTCCCCACCATCCACAGGAGCGGCCCTCCCAAAGGTTGCACCCATTATGACAGATTTCGGGTTCAGAAGAACCCTGCCGACTGCCACCAGTTGCATGTCTGGGGAGAGGAAGTCTCAGGGCAAAATACCTCTAAAAACTGATACCAGTTCAAGGGAGAAATAAAGTTTAAAATCCATTTATTGCTTACAAACTGCAGTCTGGCCCATGTCTCTCTCCTGCTCCAGCAGTAGCAAAACTGGTGAGCAAGCCACACCCTTCCCTTAACCTCTCGGTTCAGACACCCTCTTGGTTGCTCAGGTAATTACCCACTGATATGGAGATGAAACTTCTCTCCACCCCTGAGGAATGATGCAAATGCACTAAAGCGACTTCTCTGTACCTTTGAACACCTATTGATACGCAGATGTACTAAAGCCAGGCAAAATTGTAATATTTCCAGAGTATCTCACCTGGCTTTAGTGCATCTGCGTATCAACAGGCGTTCCTCAGGGGTGGAGGAAGTAGAGGGAGTAGTTCATCTACATATCAACGGGCAATTACCTGGGTGACCAAGGGCTTATCTGAACCTAGAGGTTAGGGGGAGGTCTTGCTTGCTTCTGCTCCAGCAGGGAAGAGATGGCCCCAGACTGCAGTTTGTAAGCAATAAATGGGTTTTAAACTTTAATTCTCCCTTTGACTGATTTTGGTTTTAGAGGTATTTTGCCCCAGGATTTCCTCTCCCTGGAGTCATAGACATCTTTCTCCATAAAGACAATTAACATTTTTAAAAAAGCTGGTCATGTTGGGGGCTGAAACAGCTTGCTATTTTACCTTTAAATGATACATTTTAAAGTATTGTATAACCAGATGGTTTCTTTTTTCCCCAAAGATAATTCCATCTTTCTCTGATCTCCCTATCCATCCCACCCCAAGGCAGGACCCACATTTCACTCCAGAAACAAACAGCTTCTCTCAGGAGGAGGTAACAGGATAATCCTAGGCATTCTTGATAAAGGACGCCACAGAGAAGAACCACCATTATCTTACTGTTTGAAACTACAGTGCTTCAAATAAGAATGTTCTCCACATCATGTCTATTCAAACATTTTCCCCCTTGAAAAGAAGAATATTGGGATATGAACGAGCATCTTTAAAGTCCACTATTTGGGACCACAACACATGAAGCACCAATTTTAGACCTAAGAGCTAATCATTTAGTTTTAGATCAGAAATGTCAGAGGCAATACACTAAAATATAAAATAAGCCTGGTATCAAAGTAACTATAAATGTTGGGTGGGATTGAGATACTGGGATAAGAACATCAGACCAGACTCTATCAATAGGTATTTTCAAAAGAAGAATTGCAATCAATTTTTTGTACTAATACGAAATAAAACTTACTTGTCTCATTTTTAGTATATTTTTAAAGTTATTCTCTAATGCAAATTTAGAGGATATGCTTACAAGTTTGCCTGATACACTCACTGCCCATACCTTCTCTTCAACTTTTCTAAGGGCTCCAAATAAAAATGTTCATTTTATTATGCCTTTCAGGAATGTTTATATTTAAAATGGTATCTTTGACTCTCCCCACTCCAAATTTATTGCTTATAAAATTTCAAGATTACTTTTACATAACAGATGCACAAGTCTTAGAACATATATTTTGTGTTTGCATAAAATAATTTTGCCATTGACAACTTCAAATACACCTTTTTCCATCTCTGACTATATTAACTTCCTAAGGCCTACATAACAAACTACCACAAACTTGGATGTAAAACAACAGAAATCTATTTTCTCATGGTTCTGTTGGCAAAAATCAAGGTGCCAGCAGGGCTGCATCTCCTCGGAAGTCTCTAGGGAACACCCCTTCCTTAAGCTTCTGGTGGCTGCTAGTAATCCCCGGCATTCCTTGGTCTGTAGACACATCACTCTAATTTCTCCCTTTTGTCTCTCCTAGTTCTGTATCTTTCACATCGCCCTCTCCTTTCTCTGATAGGGACATCAGCCATTAGATTTAGGGTCTATCCCTAAATTCAGGATGATCTCATCTCAAAATTGTTAATTTAATCACATCTGCAAAGACCCTATTTCCAAATAAGGTCACATTCACAGGTATTTAGGGTTAGGACTTGAACATAACTTTTCGGGGACCACTATTCAACCCACTACATGAATTAATATCCATCTGGCTGGACTCCTAAAATAAAAATTGCCTCATGGCACTCACCATACTCTTCATAGAATACAACTTGATTTGGAAAAGCTATTAATTTTAGGAAGTCAATAGTGAATCCCTTGAGGCTGTGAATGCTCTCTCCCTAATTGATCTACTTTTAGGGTTTTTCTATAGTAAGAAAATACAGCCAATTAAATCTCTAGTTTTCTTTATCTGGCAGAGATTTCAAGTGGGAATTTATTCATTGTCCCAATGGCATTAGATTAACAGGATCATTTTATTATTACTATTACTCATAATATACACACTCCTATTTTCTACCTGAGTTTAAAACCATGGATTTATTAATTTTTTTCCAATTTCCCAGGAAGAAATTATTTTCCCATAAAGAACTAAGATTACATCTAATCAAGTTATAACTTCCTCTTGGTAATTTTTAACTACTTTAATTCTCTTTCTCCACTCTGTTAGGCAGGAAAATAGATAGGAGCAGGGTAGAGAGAGAATAAAGCCAGTAAAGCCCACTAGAAGGGACTCAAGGAGTTAACCAGTTAAAAACAAAAGCTCAGAAGGCCAGGAGCAAATTGGTCTAGCATGCTGAATACTCCCCAGATAAAGAAAAGTATCTCCACATAGCCTATGTTTTCACTGTGTCAATTAGAACATACTATTGTAAGATTTACTTTAGCCTGCTCAAAGGCCTAGCTTTTTCAGGAAGAATTCTATCTAAAAGCTAAAATAGCATTT
Organism: Manis javanica; assembly: GCF_040802235.1. Taxonomy (NCBI): domain Eukaryota; kingdom Metazoa; phylum Chordata; class Mammalia; order Pholidota; family Manidae; genus Manis; species Manis javanica. Next base: position 115,557,137 of record NC_133166.1, read on the forward strand.
TAATCAAACGGACTGTGGCTCAGCCCACCTTGGAGGCAGGGCAGACAGTCTTGACTGATTTGCTTCCAGACAGAAACATCCTGGAAAGGAATCAAAGCAGATAATTTATTGGTGTTAAGTTAAAAAAAAAAAAGGAAACTTAATGTCTTAACAAAGATGAACATTCTAGGACAATTTGGCCGGTCCACACCTGGTCCTTTGTCATTGTCGCTGCATTCCTGAAAATATTCAACCGCCTATAAAACCCCAGACCCTAAACCCTTAGGTACGCTCCTCTCTCTGAGGTTGTCTGCACTTTTTCCCTCTTTAAGTACCTAACTTCAAATAAAACTTTTACTCTGCTTCACTACTGTGTCTCTGCCCTTCAACTCTTTCTTGCAGTGGGGACAAGAATCGAGGAAAATACACATTCCCCAACAATTCTAGTGCTTTTCTTTAAGCCATCATTTACTCTCAGTCCTGCAAATCGTGTGTGTGCGCACTGATTCCCTGCAGCATTTCTCGCCTGCCCACTCCACTCACTCGTCCTACCTCTCTATTCTCTATTTCAGAAGCAGATGGGATTTCTTTAAATCTTGGCCACATACACAGAAGAACAGCAGCAGCACAGACACTTGCAGCTTACTCTGCCCTGCACTATTCTAAATGTTTTACATGTATTAATTTATTTAATCCACATTCAGTACGGAGTACCGCCTTTTTTAATAAGCCCATCCATCATCTCAGAGAAACCTAGGTTTCATCTTACATGGGCAAAAGCATTCTCCAGAGGACACGTTAGCAAGCCACAAGCCCACCTTTCCCCTGACCCCTCCCCTCAAAGAGCCCGCCAAAAAACCTAGCCATAAAACGCCTCGTAGCCTGTAAGAGACACCTTCTTTGTTCTGCTAGCCAGAACAGGGGGGTCCCTCTCAGGTTTAGCAATAAACCTGCTTGGACTATTTGTTGAGTTCATGTCCCCTCTTTTTTCTTTCATTTATCCCCTCTGTTTTCTTTCAAGTATTATAATCCACATTTTACAGATGAGCAAACTGAAAGACATCAAGAGAGATTAGTAAATAGTATGGTTCAAAATATGGACCCAGGCAGGTGGGCTCCACAGTCCATGTTCTTAAGCACTGCCTCTGAGGTGACAAATACACCGTAATGTAATGCTAACACTGTCTAGAGTGGTGAGGTTACAGGTGAGTTTTTTTAAGTGCTTTTCTACATATCTCACATTTCTTACAATGATCATATATTAGTTTTATAAACAGAAAAATAACTCTTTTAAGTAGAAAAAAAATATCATTTTGTGAGAGTACAGCATAACAATATAAGCATGTAACACTATGAGCCAGGTTAGGCAATATATAATTTGCATACACTAATTTAATCCTCAACACAATTATAATCTTCAGTTTACAGATGAGAAAATGAAGACACAGAGAAGTTAGTCTGCTCAAGGTCATAAAGCTAGTGGTGCTAGCCAGGATAGTCTACTTTGAGTCTGTGTTCTTAACTAGGTTATGCTGCCTAAATTAGGTTAAAAAAACTGTGGTGCTGAACTCCAGTGTGACTATGCTAGAGCACGCTAGTGCCAAGAAGGTTTCACATCCTGTCACCCAAACCAGACAAAAAGACAATTAAAAACCTTCCCTTGCCACTAAATCTCTGTGGCTACTGTTACTCATTATTTCAGGTCAACCCAAATACCACCCACCTCCTTTCCTGCTTTCCCACGACTGGGTGAGCCTTCTCCCTCCCTTCTCTGAGCCCACACTAGTTATACCTCTGACGCATACTGCTCTCCCTTGATTTAGGGTCATCCCATACGATATGTGTCTGAAGGACAGGATTCTGTCTTACTCCGACTTCAATCCTTCCAACCCCAAGCACAGTGGTTTGAAAGAATAGGAAATGTTCAGTTTGTTTAATTAAACTGCAATCTTTGCCACTCAATGTAAATATATTTAAAGGGAAGATTTTAATGGGAGAAAAAAAATCTGCTTCAACACAACCCAGTGTTTTCATTCTAACAGGCTTCTTAATTGGGTGATATTAGCCCAGATTAGAGGGCATTTCAATTACCCCTTTTTAAACAGTGTCACAAATACAGAATATTTTCTCCCTTTGCCACTGGATGAGCTGGGCATGTTGCCAAATCTTTTTCTAATTAGGTCCTGTGGTGATTTTCTTAATCTGTTAGCATGTCCTTGCATTTTGTTAAATGTGAAAGAGTTGGATTTTTTTCCACTGATTTTTTGAAAGTGGGGAATCTTCCTTTGTCAGCCTCATAGGGGTAGACTCTTCATTAAACAACTGCCATCATTTACATGTCAGATTAGCAAATGCCTCACTACTCCTAAAAGAAAGAAAAGAAAACAGAAAAGAAAAACCTGTAACACTGGGGGCTAGCGCATTCATACATCATTCACAGGAACCTAAGTTGTACACCTCTACTGAGGGCAATTTGGTCATTTCTACCCACCTTGTAAATGCATATACTCTTGGGCTCAAGGTTTCTAAGCTAGGAATTTACTGATAGCAGTAGATTGGGAAGCCTAAAATACCCATTTCCAGGGGACTAATTAAACAAATTATGGTACATCCATAGGATGGACAACTATAGAGCTGTAAAAACAAATGAAGAAGCTCTCTTTGTACTGATATGAAAAGACTTCCAAGATAAACTGTTAAGTGAAAAAAGGTACAGTACAGTATACAGCATGTTGGCATTTACGTGAAGCAGGAGGAAAAGGAAAATGTGCATTTGTATTTGCAAGTATATGCATAAAGCAACTCTGGAAGAATTAACATACTAACAGGGGTTACCAGAATGGTAAGGATGAGAGATGGGAAATGCACAGGGAAGGGAATTCTAGAAACATGGTAACAACATGGTATTATTTCAAAACTATTTATAGTGAAGGATACAGGAAATAAATAATTGTGTTAATGTCACTTAAGTTTTTCAGCATAAAAGAAATGCAAATAAGTTAAAAACTATGATAACTTTATCTTCTATTTAAATTATCAATATGAAATCATGATTTTTTTTAAAGAAAATAAAAGTATTCCTTAGGTTCTAACCACTGAAAAGGGCTAGAAGCTGTGGTCATCTCAGTAACAGTAAGCATCCTTATTACCCAGACCTACTCTCTACTATTTCTCATTAAAAAGAAAGTAACTGATTCTAAATCTGGGGCAGGAAATGTATAAGATGAGCCTAGAAAATCTTGTCATATCAGAAAGCAAGGAAGATGTATCAAAGACTATTGGGATCATAACAAAACAACATGGAAGCCACCATGAAAGAGACCTCAATGGCCAAAGAAGTGACAATCTGAACATCCGGAAGAGTAACAATGGCAATAGATTGAAAAGTATCAAATACATAAAAATTCTTGAGTTTATAATACACACACACACACAACTTTTGAAGGTAGCTACGGAACTAATTCATCATTTTGAACGCAGGGAAATAAAGGGAGAATCCAAGCCTTGTCATTTGTAGCATGTTCTTTAACTCTACTCACTGTCAGACAATGACTATTCCACCTCCTGTCACTAAATCTCAACATCCATCCCCCACCAACACCCAGAAGCAGAAAATAGGGACTTCTTTCTTAGGTCTCCCTTTTTGTAATTTTTAAATTTGTATCAAAATAACAAGTGTACATTATTTAAAAGACCAACTGGTACTACAAGACTTAATCAACAAAACATTTTCGTTCTTCATTCCTCCTCAGTTGGCAGTTGGCAGCAATGGGGAAAGGTAGTAACCAGAAAGGGTGGCTGGAGATCTGAGTGCTAACTCTTACCCTAGAACATTGCCTACTTGTGGCCAAAAGTCATCTTGCTTCCCATTAACTTCCTCCACTGCAAATACTTAACAGGGCAAGGAAATCTGAAACCTAAGTTACTTATCACATATCCACCTAATTTTTAGCTTTCAAAATTTTCCAAGTAAAATTCTGGCCTACTACTATCTCCTCTCCCTTTCTCTTTACCTCATAAACCGGTTTATGTTTTTTTCTTTCCCCAAAGAAAATTCTTTGACTGTCATTTAGTGGGGTTAGGGAAGAAGCAAATATGATATATCACACTTTTTCATCTTTTCTATAAGTCCCTCCCAACAGACTCCTGCTCATCTGTCATTGCCAAGACCAGATAACATGCACCATCCTACATAAATGAGGGGAAGTAAGATTATCAAGACAAAGCAAAATTAACAGAATATGGCATAGGGTCAGTCTTCCGAGAATAACATGATGACAAAGAGGAATCTGGTATCTGAACAACAGAGAGATTCTAAAAAAGAGAATGAACAGCCTAACATGTACCTAGTGAATAGCCTTCTTCAAATATCAGAAACAATCTACTTTATTGAGAGGTATAATTTATGCACAATTAACATAAATAGCCTTCTTTAAATATCAGAAACAATCTACTTTATTGAGGGATATAATTTATGCACAATAAACATAAAACTTACAGACAGTATACCAGTGTAACTATCACCATAATCAAGATAAAGAACATTTCCATCATACCTAAAAGTTCCTTTGTGCCTCTTTGCCATCAATTCTCCTCCACTCCAAGCCCCAGGCAACCACTGATATGCCTTCTAGTCACTGTATTTGGTTTGCAGCTTCTAGATTTTTGTGTAGAATCATTCAATATGTATACCTTTGTTGCTAGTTTCTTTCATATAGAATGTTTCTGGTATTGTGGTATGTATTAGCAGTCCCTTTTTGTTGTTGACCAGTATTTCACTGTGTTGGTATACCACAATTTGTTTATCTATTTACCTGTTGATGGACACTTGAATTGCTTCCAGTCTTTAGCTATGATGAATAATGCCGCTATGAATACATAATCCTTGATTTATGATGGTGTTTGTAAGTAAAATTGCAATATTTCCAGAATCTCTCCCCTGGCTTTAGTTCATCTCCATATCAACAGGTGTTTCCAATGGGTGGAGAGAAGTAGTTCATCTCCTTACCAATAGGTAATTATATGGGCGAGCAAGGGCTTATCTGGACCAGAGAGGTTGAGGGGAAGGATTCACTCGCTTCTGCAGCAGCAGGAGAGAGAGATGCGGGATGACTGCTTGTAAGCAATAAACGGGTTTTCAACTTTATTTCTTCTTTTGACTGCTTTTGGTTTCAAAGGTATTTTGCCCCAGGATTTCCCTTTCCTGGAGTTACAGTGTTACATCCCAATAAACCCACAGTAATTTGAAAATATTGTTATGTCGGAAATGCATTTAATAATAACCTACCCTAAATTATACAAAGAAAATGAAAAGGTTCACAAACACATGGAGGCTTAACAACATGCTCCTAAATAATCAATGGATCAATAACCAAATTAAAGAGACCAAGCAATATATGAAGACAAATGAAAACAAGAGCCTCAACACCCCAACTTCTGTGGGACACAGCAAAGGAGATCTAAGAGAAAATATATAGCAATTCAGGCCTATTTAAAGAAGGAAGAACAATACCAAATTCATAATTACTGAAAATGGAAAAAGAAGAACAAATGAGGCCCAAAGTCTGTAGAAGCAGGGACATAATAAAGATCACAGAAAAAATAAATAAAATCGAGAAGAATAAAACAATAGAAAGAATTAATGAAACCAAGAGCTGGTTCGTTGAGAAAATAAACAAAATAGATAAGCCCCTAGCCAGAGTCATCAAGAAAAAAAGAGAATCTACACACATAAGCAGAATCAGAAAGGAAAAAGGAAAAATCATGACAAGACACCACAGAAATACAAAGAATTATTAGAGAACACTATGAAAAACCATATGCTAACAAACTGGATAACCTAGAAGAAGTATACAACTTTCTTGAAAATTACAACTTTTCAAGACTGACCCAGGAAGAAACAGAAAATCTGAATAAGACCAATTACCAGCAATGATATTGAATCAGTAATCAAAAAACTACCCAAGAATAAAACCCCCAGAAAAGATGGCATCACTGCTGAATTTTATCAGACATTTGGAGAAGACATAATACCCATTCTTCTTAAAGTTTTCCAAAACAACAGAAGGGGAAGGAATACTTCCAAACTCATTCTATGAAGCCAGCATCATGGTAATACCAAAATCAGGCAAAGACACCACAAAAAAAGAAAACTACAGACCAATATCCCTAATGAACATAGATGCAAAAATACTCAACAAAATATTAGCAAACTGAATTCAAAAATACATTAAGAGGATTGTGGATAAAACTGTAACACTTCCAGAATATCTCACCTGGCTTTAGTGCATTTGCATATCCTCAGGGGTGGAGAGAAGTTCATCTCTCCATATCAATGGAACTACCTGGGCAACTGAGGGCATGTCTGAATTTGAGAGGTTAAGGGGAGGGGGCTGGCTTGCTTGCTTGCTGGCTTCTTCCAGAGCAGAGGAGAAAGACAGCCTGGGACTGCAGTTTGTGAGCAATAAACAGTTTTTAAACTTTTTTCTCCCTTTGACTGATTTTGGCTTTTAAAGGTATTTTGCACCAGGATCTCCTCTCCCTGGACTTACAAGGATCATACATCATGATCAAGTGGGATACATCCCAGGGATGCAAGGATGGTACAACATTTGAAAATCCATCAACATCATCCACTACATCAATAAGAAGAAAGACATAAATCACATGATCATCTCATAGATGCTGAAAAAGCACTGGACAAAATTCAACACCCACTCATGATAAAAACTCTCAAGAAAATGGGTATAGAGGGCAACTACCTCAACATAATAAAGGCCATATATGACAAACACACAGCCAACATCATACTTAACAGTGAAAAGCTGAAAGCTTTTCCTCTAAGATGGGGAACAAGACAAGGATGCCCAATGCCCACTCTCACCACTTTTATTCAACATAGTGCTGGAGGTCCTAGCCATGGCAATTAGACAACACAAAGAAATAAAAGGCATCCAGATTGGTAAGGAAGAAGTTAAATTGTCACTGTTTACAGATGATATGATACTGTACATAAAAAACCCTAAAGAATCTACCCCAAAACTACTAGAACTAATAACTGAATTCAGCAAAGCTGCAGGACACAAAATTAATACACAGAAATGTGTTGCATTTCTATACACTAACAATGAACTAGCAGAAAGAGAAATCAGGGAAACAATTTCATTCACAATTGCATCAAAAAGAATAAAATACCTAGGAATAAACCCAACCAAGGATGTGAAAGATCTAGACCCTGAAACCTACAAGACACTCATGAGAGAAATTAAAGAAGATACCAATAAATGGAAATACATCACATGCTCATGGATAGGAAGAATTAATATTATTAAAATGGTCATCCTGTCTAAAGCACTCAACAAAGATTCAATGCAATCCCTACCAAAATCCCAACAGCATTCTTACTGAACTAGAACAAAGTTCTAAAATTCGTACGGAACCACAAAAGACCCTGAATAGCCAAAACAATCCTGAGAAGGAAGAACAAAGCTGGGAGGATTATGCTCCCTGACTTCAAGCCCTACTACAAAGCCACAGTAATCAAAACAATTTGGTACTGGCACAAGAACAGACCCATATATCAATGGGACAGACTAGAGAGCCCAGATATAAACCCACACATATATGTCCAATTAATATACGATAAAGGAGCCATGAATATACAATGGGGAAAAGACATCCTCAACAGCTGGTGTTGGCAAAACTGAACAGCTACATGTAAGAGAATGAAACTGGATTATTGTCTAACTCCATACACAAAAGTAAACTCGAAATGGATCAAAGACCTGAATGTAAGTCACAAAACCATAAAACTCTAAGAAGAAAACATAGGCAAAAACCACTTGAACATAAACATGGGCAACATTTTTCTCAACACATATCCTTGGGCAAAGGAAACAAAAGCAAAAATGAACACATGGGACTATATCAAACTGAAAAAGCTTCTGTACAGCAAAGGACACCATCAGGAACAAAAAGGCATCACACAGTATGGGAGAATATATTTGTAAATGCATACCCAACAAGGGATTTACATCCAAAATATATTAAGAACTCATATGCCTGAACATCCCAAAAGCAAATCCAGTTAAAAAATGGGCCAAGGATCTGAACAGACAAGTCTCCAAAGAATAATTTTGGATGGCTAACAGGCACATGAAAAGATGCTCCACACATCACTAATCATGAGGGTTATACAAATTAAAACCACAATGAGATATCACCTCACACCAGTTAGGATGGCCAACATCCAAAAGACAAGAAACAACACATGCTGGCGAGGATGCAGAGAAAGGGGAACCCTCCTACACTGTTGGTGGGAATTTAAATTAGTTCAACCATTGTGGAAAGCAATATAGAGGTTCCAACTAAAAACAGAAATACCATTTGACCCAGGAATTCCACTCGTAGGAATTTACCCAAAGAAAACAAGATCCTAGATTCAAAAAGAAATGTTCGTCCCAATGTTTATCACAGCACTATTTACTACAGTCAAGATATGGAAGCAACCTAAGTGTCCATCAGTAGATGACTGGATAAAGAAGATGTGGTACATACACACAATGGAATATTATTCAGCCTCAAGAAGAAAACAAATCCTACCATTTACAACAACATGGATGGAGCTAGAGGGTATTATGCTCAGTGAAATAAGCCAGGCAGAGAAAGACAAGTACCAAATGATTTCACTCATTTGTAGAGTATAACAACAAAGCAAACCGGAATAAACAAAACAGCAGCAGACTCACAGACTCCAAGAAGGGACTAGCAGTTACAAAAGTGGTGTTGGGTGGGGGAAGGCAGGTGGGAAGGGAGGGAGAAGGGGATTAAGGTGCATTATGATTGGCAAACATGATGTGGGGGGGGGGGTCACAGGGAAGACAGTGTAGCACAGAGAAGACAAGTAGTCACTCTGTAGCACCTTATTACATTGATGGACAGTGACTGAAATAGGGTGTGGGGGGTACTCAATAATATGGGTGAATGTAGTGACCAATAAGATACAACAGCAGGTACCAGGAACAGGCTTCATCTTGATTCTTTGAGGAAAGAAAGCTACTTCCATCAAGATACCTTAATTAAAAAAATGAATTCAAATATGAGATAATATTCTTCATGTCAAATTGTCTTCCTATGCTACTACACCATGTACTTCAAAGGGCTTGAGAGAGCAAGATACAATTTTGTTAAAGAATGGCCATACAGCTTTACCTGGTCTAAAAGTAAACCAACCGCCTGTGTTTCCTCTAAGCCTATCTAGGTACCAGGAACAGGCTTCATCTTGATTCTTTGAGGAAAGAAAGCTACTTGGCTATTTCCTGTTTTCCTTTCCTGTAAGTCATACCTTCTCTCTATCAGCTGGCATCTGAACTCACCCATAAACTACTGAAAGGTGGTTACCCAGTCTCTAGAGAAGCAGACAGCCCTGATAGCCTTCTGTGTTTATTTGTACAAATAACAAACCCAGGACTTATTTTCCCTTGTTCTAATAAACCTTGTTTTCTTTCTCAACACAATACAGTTTCTTTTTGTAATGGAGACAGCTCACATTGCTGGACCTTACCCTACCAACAATGCAAAATACCACATGGGTCTGGTCATTCAGCAAACAGATATTATTATCTATCTGTTGATCTTTTCATTTATTAATAAGAACTCAATTCAAGAAAAAGCTAAATATAGTCAGTTACAGTAAAACACAAACAGGAATCAAAGTTTAAGAATTTCTGACTTAGTTCTATGATTACGTACCTCCCAAAATTAATATCATTTTTCAATACTGTTGCTATGTTGACACTGGGAGTCTGTGCAAAATCATGTGCTCCACATTACCCAGTCTAAATTAATTGCAAATTGCTTTTGAAACTTCTTAAAATGCTTTTCTTCCACAGGTCTTCAACAGCTAATGGATTCCCAAGCTGAGTATTATGCATTATCAAATCAGGACAAACATGATGGCAGACTAAATTTCTCATTTGCTTCTTCCCTGGGATTGGTGGTGCAACATTATAGGCCTAAGCCAAAAAGAGGAGCAAAAACTGTACTAACAAGGACTCGGAGGTAACCACAGTCTAGCTGAGTACACACAGTGAAGGCATCAGCTGTAAAATGACCAAACACGCACTGCTCTTTATGCTCAGCAGCTGCTCCAGAATGCTTTCCCAGCACAGGCTAGATACAAGTGGTCAAATAAGGAATATGCCACCAGAGGAAAGTGGAAATGCCACAAGACTTCCAGACAGCAAGCAGTTCTAGCAGTTGTAAATAATCCACACAGTCTATTGAAGCCAGCAGTCCATTACAAGTAGAGTTAACTGATAAGGTGGGATTGATTACAAGAAGCTAATTCAATTGCAAGACTCTTGACAACACCATAATCTACTACTGTTTGAGAAAGAAATCACTCTTTTTGTTTTGCACTTTCATTAATAGAACCACCTGACTGCAGCTTAAAAAGCTGCATCAGGCAAAATAGCCTCTTTTACTATATTTACTAGATAGACTGACCTGACTAACTATAAATAATGGAATTTCTAGTCACACCATACAACTGGAGTCAACGTTAACTAAACTTTGGTTTGTGAGTCATTCTGTTTTCTCAGTGATGGCATGCCACATACAAATACCATTCATGAATTTGTCGTTTCTCCAGTGAAGGTGGCTAACATGTATAGAAGACAGAATCTCCTGGACATGGTTCAGATCAATGTAACATCTCAGGGTTGTTCTAATGGGATAAGTTATGTTAGACGGCAGCTTGCTTGAACCTTCCCACTCTTTTTTTCAGGGATTCCATTTCCATGTGGTTTAAACTAACAGCTCTGATTATAGAAGGCATCAGGTTTACATCTGACAGAAATTATTTACTTCCTTTTTCTTTAATAAGATGGTAATTCATAAGAGATAAAACACATTCTACTTGAGTTACAGAAAAATAATCTATATCTATATCTACATATTTAAATCTGTTTGGTGTTGATAACATTAGGGATGAGAAAACATTTTCCAAATCCATCAAGAGAGAATTTAAAAGATATAAAAACAATATTACATTAAATATATAAAAAGTTCAAGATAACTTTTAAGACTTTATAAAACAGAATATTGTTGCATTACAGACAACAAAATGTGTAATATACATAAAATATATGAATGTGATGATTTATTCTTTTGCAGCACTGTTTGTAATAACAAGAAAGTAGAAACAATTTATACTTCTTTCCTTGTTTCCTGAAGTAAAATCCATGAAGAACTTCAAACATTCCCAACCAAAACCTTCATACTTTAGGAAAACGTTCTTAACTAGATAGAGGTCAAAAATCTCCCTGCTTTTTGTTGTAGATCAGAAGCTTCAGCATCACTTCAGAGCTTGTTAAAAATGCAGATTCCCAGGCCCCACCCCAGAACCACTAGATCAGAATCTGCATTTAACAAGTTACCCAGGAGATCTGTATTAAAATGTTATCAAACACATTAAAGCTTGACAAGCACTGGCCTACTGTGCAGTTCCAATTAAGCTTTTTACTACATGTAACAGCTTGATTTTGAGTGAAAACCATGTTACAAGAGTCATCAACACATGGGGTGAGGGTTGGTTTTGTCAAATTCAAGGTTTTCTTTCAGCTGTGTTTTGTCACTATGTGAGCAACAACTGACAGTATCTAGAGCTTAGACACTCCTATCCCAAGGATATAAAAACTAAAGGTAAATGGTACCACGGTGTTCTCAAGAGGTAAACATTTGTGTCACATGAGGACTTATTAAATAATAATCCTAGAAGTCAGAACTTCTTATTCTCTTTTTTAGGGCTTCTCAAATTTTGGTGTGCTTAAGAATCACCTTGGGAACTCATCTTAAAATTGAGATAGCAAAGGTCTCACTGCTCAGGAATCCCATTTAATAGGTTTATCAGTAGTGATTCTAATAATTCTAAGAAACATGATGTCAGGGCTGGGATTAGGAGGCACGTAGGGCACAAAATTAAAGAAAACATTCACCCTTAGATTTACGCAAGTGCAAAGTTGGCACCCAAGCAAACCTGGGAGTAAGCGCCTTAAATATTGTGTCCAGGGCATCGTGCTTGACTCACTCCGGCCTCAGTCCTGCATGAGTCATCCATGGATCAACAGCACCAGTGTGGTCTGGGGCTTTACTAGAAACACAGAATCTCAGCCCAATTCTATGCCTACTGAATCAAAATCTGCATGTTAACAGGATTCTCAGATTATTCCTATGCACATTAAATTTTGAGAAACAAAGAATAGAAAGGACACCAAATTAAGTCTTGCTGCTGATACTAAAGCCCTTAGAGCTTTGGAACATACGATGTTCCATCTCTGATACAGGGAAGGGTGAGCTGTCATCAGGTTTTCCACTAATATCTAAAGAATAACCCTACACTGGCCAACATTTTCATCACTGTTTTAATCAATGGCCTGGATAATGACATAAAGGGATACTTATTAACCTGCAGGTGGCACAATGCAAGAGGCTGCTAATGTAAGAAGTAACAGAATCAGACCACCTTGACAAGTTAGATGATAGGCTGAACATTCAACTATGTTAAGTATATAAAAGGTTTTACATTTAGGCTATAGTTTTCTATAGCAAAGATGTAAGATACATACATGATGGTTTGCTTGGCAACAACAAAACATATGAAAAATCCTGGGAATAGATCCAAAAGTATGACATGAATTTAATATAATGGCATTCCAAATCACTGGGAGAAAATAAATAATTTAATAAACGGTGTTGGAGTAACTAGGTAACTGAGAAGAAAAATAAATTTGAACCCCTACTTTCCATCTTATATCAAAATAAATTCCAGAAGGTTCAAAAATCTAAACATTAAAACAAATCCATTAAAGTACTAGAAGAAAATATGAGGAAAACATTTTTTAAATAACCTCAAAGTGGGCGAGGCCTTTCAAGGCACGAACAAAATCCAAAAGCACATAAAATCCAGAGGCCATTAAAAAAATTGGATTAAAGTTTTACTATATTAAAAAAAATCTGCATTGTAAATGCCATTGTAAACAAACCCTAAAGAAAAATACAAAACAGTAGGGGCGTGTGAATTTTACCACTCATATCAAAGACATATGGCTATTTTATTTAATGCACAAAAACTCCCAAAATCATTAAGAAAAAGACTAAAAAGCCAAGAGAAAGTTTAGCCTGGAGAGACGAGGAGGCTGAGAGCCTCCTGCCAATAGCTAAAGTGCATTCTTGTGGAAGAGAGAAAAAATTGAGTCATTTGTTGCTATGAATGGTTGAATCAGGATTGATGGTAGAAGTTCCCAGGAGTATGACATCAGCTGAGCATATTAGGAGAGTCTATAAATAGACTCAGGCCAAGGCTGAATGGCTAACTTCTAGGAAGTTTTTGGAAGGGAGGACAACATTAGATGGCAAGTTAAACTACATGATCACTGAGGTTCCGTCAAACTCTAAAATTATGCAATTCTATCTCAAAGATTGTATCAGCTCTAGAAGAGTTAAGAACATAAAATCAAATGATGGGCTCTCACAACTCCAAGAAGATTGGAAACTATGATGCTCATCACTCTTCACTTTTTATTATAAGTACAGTTTTTTTTGAAAGTGGCTGGGGGAGGAACATGAATGATTTGTTGAATCATGACTCCTGAACTCAGGAGCATTTTGAGGTGTTTTGTGGTGCGGGGGCTAGGCAATCCTGTCCCATTCATATTTCTTCCCTAGGCTCCTCCATTACTAAAGGCAAAAGCAGAGCTCTGAGAGTGAAATGAAGGTTGGAGGCCTTATGTGGAGTGTAAGGACTCAAGTGTGTGGGTTGCTGTTGTATAAAATCCATAACCCATGACTCATGGGAGATGCTTAGATGTTCAATGTCACCTTCACTACAGCCTGATTATGAGCTAAAAAACACAGATAAACAGTACAAGAATTCAAAGTACCAGTGAGCTGTATTCTAAAAGTTATTCTGTAAGTTAGCTGGGTAGAACTGGAAACACTACTAAAAATGGAGAGAAGGAAAGCGAAGGGGCTGGGGGATGCCCCGCCAGCCTGTCAGTGCAGACTGAAGCCACAATGTAGCTGAGACACTGAGCATTAGCACTTTTTCCAGGTAGAAAATACCACTGGAATACTAGTAATTTATAAAATAAAATAAATTTAAGAACTTTTTTTATTTTACTTTGATTTCTAATGCTTAAGACAAAGCAAATTAAGTTGGAGAAGGCTAAGAAAGTTAACAAAAATCTGTAAAGCTTCTGTAGAGAATTCCTTACATATCTCAAAACCTGTAAAAGTTAGCAATAGTGAGTCTTTACTGCAGCACCTAATTTCACTTCAAAATCTAGTGCTTCCTTTTGCTTTAATAAGGACATGCCATAAATGCTTTTAACTGGGACTGGAACAAGTTTTTAGTTCAAAATACAATGAAAAGAATGACTGGGGAGAAGAAATAAGATACTTTTGAGGTAAGAGAGCAATAAACAAGAAATTAGAAGCTCAAAGAGGAGATAAGAAGGATTATCTAAAGTATAATTACCTAACATGCAAGACAGAATAAAAGTGCATAAGAGTTGGGGTAGGCAAAGAACCCACATGGAGGAGGGTAAAGAGGAAGATGACATTGTGTCCGAGTTTCTGTACAGGCCATCAGGGGGCACCATCAGTCTAGATCAACTGGGCTGTTAACAGGGTATAGGGAGACATACCTAACTGGACTTCCATATTTCTGGGACACTCCCAAGTTAGGAATACTATAATAAACCATAAACCATTAGAAATGCTTTCACATCCACGTTAATGGGGGAAAAAATACATCAAAAACAAACAAAAGAAAAAATACATTAAAAACAAACAAAACCAGTTCTCTGTTACTGGTTTCTATACTTGCTTATCCAAATCAGGGCAATGTAAATAGTGTCATTTGGTATCTAGAAGGAAGGCAGGCCAGGGAAAGCTAAAGAAATTTCTTCGTGGGGTCCCTGTAGCCCTGAACTCAGTAGGAGGTCAGGATGGTTAATGGCCTCAGACCCAGGCCATGGTGTGGTAAATTAAGCTAATAGGGATATCAGACTAGGGTGGAGGTAAGAAACTAGGAGCCATGACAATTTATATGCACCTCAGGAATAAACATGTTTTATGGATATGTTAATGCTGGCTTTTTGTATCTCTGAGGTATGGAAACAAACATGGGGTTATACCCCACAGGCATCTGAAAAAGGAGGCTACATGTATTGCTCAGTATCACACTTAACCAGGACAAGTATTACTGGAACAACTGTTCTACTGGTCCACTTTTTTTCCCATTAGACATTGATTCGCGATGGGAAAAAAAAAAGGTAAAAGACATTGTTTTAAGACACATTTAACAAAAGGCCTGCCAAATATCTGAGCCTGTACAACACAGACAAATGAATCTGTTTCTTTAGAAGCAACTTTGTGTGTGGCTTTCATATTTCAAACCTGCTGCCAGGCAAAAATCTTTTATGACATCTCATGACCTATATTATATAATAAAGCATGAGAATTATTGGCTCTTCTGATGATCTATACTGGGGTTAGTGACATTCTTAGCCCAGAATGTCAGTCAATACTGAGCCCTCCAGCAGCCACTAGTGAAGCCAAATAGGAAACAGAGAGGAAAAAGGCTGAGCAAAGTGTTAGGCAGGAAAATAGATATGAGCGGGGTGGAAAGAGAACAAGGTCAGTAAAGCCCCCTAGAAAGGACTCAGTTAACCAGTTAAAACTAGAAAGCCAGAATACTCAGAGTTAATCTGTTAATCAGTTAAAGCTCAAACAGTCAGGAGCAACTTGGCCTTGAATGTTTGAATATTCCCTAGATAAAGAGAAGTATCTGAGCACAGCCCATGTCTTCACTGTGTCAATTAGATCATTGTAAGATTTACTCTAGCCTACTAAAAGGCCCACCTATAAACAGCATAATAAAGACAGGGAGATCCCACCTTAAAGCCAAAATTACATTTAAAAAAAAAGCTCAGGAAGTTTAAGAAGAAAGATTCTTAGCAAACTTTTGCAAACAACAAACAAATAACTCATGGAGGAAGGGCAGACAGTCTTAATTGATACGCTCCCAAACCAGGAAGCTGCTATCCTGGGAGGAGACCAAAGCAGTAACTTCCTTGTGTTAAGCTAATTTTGCAGAATTACCTAGAGGACGGATAAGAAACTTAGTGTCTCATCAAAGATACCTGGGACCACTTAACAAGCCCACACCCCGAGCCCTTTGTCACATTCCTGAAAAATCCTTAAAAGGGGGAACTCCCAACCTTCAGTGTGCTCCTCTCTCCGAGGTCACCCACACTCTGAGTATGAAACTTTAACTTTTCCTAACCTTTTCAGGGCACTCATCTCTGAGGTCGCCTACACTTTCTAAGTAATTTTAAATAAAACTTTTCATCTGCTTCACTACTGTGCCTCTGCCCTTCAATTCCTTGTTATGGCAGGGACAAGAACCGAGGAAAATACATGCCTCTCCCCCAACATGAAGCAAAACAGGAAACAGAGAAGAAAGAAGGCTGAGCAAAGTGTACAGGAGAAAAGAATGAGTATACTCAGATTCAAAATGGCATATGCACCCTTATGATTATTGCAGCACTATTTACAATAGCCAAGATATGGAAGCAACCTAAGTGCCCATCAGTAGATGAATGGATAAAGAAGATGTTGTACATATACACAATGGAATACTATTCACCCATAAGAAACAAATTCTACCATTTGCAACAACATGGATAGAACTAGAGGGTATTATGCTCAGTGAAGTAAAAGAGGTGGAAAAAGACAAACACCAAATGATTTCCCTCATTTGTCGAGTATAACTGTGGGTAAAATTGTAATATTTCCAGAATATCTTGCCTGGCTTTAATACATCTGCATATCAATAGGCATTCAGAGGTGGAAAGAAGTATGGTTTTAGTGCATTTGCATCATTCCTCAGGGGTAGAAAGAAGTTCACCACGTATCAATGGGTAGTTACCTGGGGCAACAGAAGGCTTATCTGTACCTGAGAGGTGAGGTGAGGGCCGGTTTTGCTTCTACTGGAGCAGGAATGAGAGATGGCCGAGGACTGCAGTTTGTGAGCAATAAATGCATTTTAAAGTTTATTTCTCCCTTTGACTGATTTCAGTTTTTAGAAATATTTTGCCCTGGGATTTCCTTTCCCTGGACTTATATCTGGCACAGTTGGTAGGATTCCTCTGAAACCGAAATCTGTCATAATGGGTGCGACATTTGGGACGGCCGCCCCTAGAAATGATGGGGAGAAGTGGCACTTGCACCAAGGGACATGTGTCTACACCCGTGTGGTCGTGGAGGCACCACCACCGCCACTGGCTGCGCCAACCCTAGCCCATGGCCCTAGCCTAAGGCTACTGATTCTGCCACTGCTGCTGCTGCTACTTCTGGCTGGAGCCTGGTCACAACTATGGAAAGGAGCAGAGGTTTGGAACATCTTGATAGAGAAGCAACTGCCTGCTGTCTACCACACCTTGATGGCTACGGAGCCCATCACCGGAAAAGCTCCAACCAAGGTAATAACCACCTATCCCATCACAGGTTGGGTGAGAGACTGGACCCAAAGGCCATTTGCCTTTGGTATCCCCAGGGAATACTGAAATAGAAGCATTGGCCCAGCTGCGATGGCTAGAAGGAAAGCCTGCCTCTAATGTGGCCCAATGACTACATCAGCGTTTGTTGCATGTGGTGCAAAAGACAATGTTGGTTGTAGCCCGTCTCGGTAGGGCTTGCTATTGACCATTGAAGAAGTGAGCAGAGCCTGGAAGGAATGACCTGTACATTGTGCAGATCAGCAAACCATCAAGAGGGGCCTAGAGCGTCTCTTGGCAGCCTGTGGCCGGTCGCAGGTCATTGAAAGTGATCAAGGCACCCACTTTATTGGACCTGTGTTGCAAGGATGGGTGCAGCAATTAGGAATAAAACGAAAGTGGCCCTGGACATTTTGACACATGGACTGGTGATGGCTGGCTCTTCTGGCACAGGAGCTAGCCTCCTGTGTATTCCTGAAACAACAGCAAAATGACCCCCAAAATCACAGTTATTTGCTTCTACAGTCCTTGTGTCCTAGATGCACCCCCTGGCTGCAGTTGCTGCATGATGGCTGGAATGGATGAGCTTTGGACTTAATCTACATGGGACTTTGAACCTAGCTGAATCCTCTGACTTGAGAATTATGATTGTGTTGCTGTTGTGGGTAAAATGGTAACACTTCCAGAATATCTCACCTGGCTTTAGTGCATTTGCATATCCTCAGGGGTGGAGAGAAGTTCATCTCCATATCAATAGGTAATTACCTGGGCAACCAAAGGTGTGTCTGAACCTGAGAGTTTAAATGGATGGGCTGGCTGGCTTGGTTGCTTGCTTCTTCAGGAACAGAGGAGAGAGACGGCCTTGGACTGCAGTTTGTAAGCAATAAACGGATTTTAAACTTTATTTCTCCCTTTGACTGGTTTTGGTTTTTAGAGGTACTTTGCCCCAGGATTGCCCCTCCCAGACTCACATTTGGCGTAGTCAGCAGGAAGCCTCTGAACCCGAAATTCTGTCATAATGGGTGCGATCTTTGGGAGGGCCACTCCTGTGAATGGTGGAGAGGACCCAGTGGATGCAGTGGCAGAGGGTGCCGCTTCACCTGTTATTATCCCCTCAGCTGTGGGGCTTCCAACTTGGGAACCCCTAGTGGGGAACTGGTCTAGGGTAAAGTACCTCTTAGAGGGGTGAGGCCTTCCCAGAACTGCGGAAGGGTGGAAACACTGGAAGATGCAGAATTAGCCCTCTGTGAGTTGGAAGACTGCTTGGAGACCTTAGGGGGCCGTGTAGCAGATGGCGTTGTAGGGTCTCTTTTCATCGAGATAGTGGAAAATACTATAGAAAAGAAAGAGGATTATCACGAGACTTAGGCAGAAGAGAGACAAACTTCAGCATCGCTTACAGAAGCTGGGTGATAACCTATGAGATGCTGTTAAAGAAGAGAGAAAGTTACTGAAAACGCAGGCCATGTGGCTAGAGGATTCCTTAGCAGCGGCGAGGGTGGAGATAGCAAGAAAATCCGCATTGCAGGAGGCTGTGAAGGAGAGGAAAGAATTGTAACTTTAGCCCCGGAAATAGTGGAGGAGCGGTTGGTGGAGGAGCCTAAGGGAGAAGAGGAAGAGGTGGGGCCATTGGTGGATCTGCTACCCAGGCCACTGCCGGAAGTACCATCTTCTTCTGTTTTAAAGGCCTGCCCAGCTGTAATTAAGAAAATAAAAATGAAACCATGGGCTCCGCAGGGGGAGGAGCAGCACCCCTCCCGGTTGTGGGACACTCCATGCTCCTCCCCTATGCCCAGGATTAACTGATGGACATGAGCATCTGGTATAGGCAGAGTCCATCAGAATCTCTGCCTACATGACTTTTATGTCTCTGGGATATAGGGATGGAAAACACTGTTGTGTCAAGTACTGAGATGAGTAGAATGGCTTCTCTGACAACTCACCCTTCCAGCAGTGGTTGCAAAATGCTCGTCACACCTCAGGGAATCAGACACTCCTGGAATGGCTGACAGCTGCCATCAGGATAGTTTGGCCTAATCAGGGTGATTTACTGTATTTTCCCAGTAGTTGGAAAACATATGCAGAGCTTCCAACAGGTACTGCGGGTATTGGGTATGAAAAACATCATCTATAATATGGACCCCCAGGGCCCTGATGAGGAGGTGGTCACTATAGTAATGAGAAACTGGGTGCTGCATACAGCTCCCCCATCTCTCTTCAGGTCCCTAGTGATACTCTTGCCCCACACCTAAGGCAACCCATAAGTGAGGCTATTCATACTTTACCAGATCTGGGGGAGGTTGAAACAGTAATGGCACGGAAGGAAGTATGGGCCACAACTGAAAGGAGAAGTGCAAAAGGCCCCATGAAGGTCTCAAGGACCCAGGTGTGGGTTGATTTGATAAAGGCCAGGGTAGTGAAAGAAAACTTGATGGGCAGCCCAATAGAATATTGTTAGAACTGTGGCACCAATGAAAGCCAGAGCAGCAGTTTCAGCTGCCAAGGTCCAGGACATGGAAATCAGAGTCAAGGCCTCATGTCCAGCCTGTGTCCCTGCAAAACTTCATGAGACAGTACTCAGGGTTCGCCTGAGCCCTCACCCCCACAGGAGGATGATTGGGCATCACGGTTTGACTGAGGGAGAGGTCAAAGTCCCCACCTTGGGGGACATGGTGGGGACCAGAGGACACATGTAGAATTAGCAATTCATTAGTCCCCTGTGAATATATAACACGTCCTGGCGCTGGTGGACACAAGAGCTGAGTGTTCTTGATTCATGGCAACCCTGAGCATTTTCCGGGAACCCTGCTGTGATGGCTATAGGGGTAAGGCAATTAGAGTGAGGAAAGTCCAAATCTCATTGGGGATAGGGTGTTTACCCCCAAAGGAGTATACTGTGTACATTTCTCCCATCCCAAAATGTATTTTGGATGTAGATATCCTGCAGGGCCTGTGGTTATAGACCACTGCAGGGGAGTTCAGACTGAGGGTACATGTGGTAAAGGCAGCTCTGAAGGGACACGCTAAGCACCCATGTGTAGCTCTGCCTGTACCTCAGTGGGTGACAAATATTAAGCAGTATAAACTGCTTGGGGGGCACAAAGACATTAAAAAAATTCTAAGAGTTGGAGAGAATGGGCATCATAAAGCACACTCATAGTCCTTTTAATTCCCCAGTGTGGCCAGTGAGTAAGCCAGACAGCTCCTGGCATATGACTGTAGACTACAGGGAATTGATAAAGTCACACACACTTTGCATGCTGCTGTCCCCTCTATCGCTGACATTCTGGACACCCTCAGCAATGAACTTGGAACATATTATGTAGTAGACCTTACTAATGCTTTCTTCTCTATTGACATAGCACAGGAAAGCCAGGAACAGTTTGCATTCACATGGGAAGGATGGCAGGGATACCTCCACAGTCCCACCATCTGTCATGGACTTGTAGCCCAGGACTTGGCCACGTGGAGGAAACCGCAAACAGTGCGGTTATATCACTACATTGATGATATTATGATCACGTCTGATTCTCTTTCAGATTTAGAAGAGGCAGTTCCTAGACTGTTGCAACATCTACAGGAAAAAGGATAGGCTGTGAATAGCCCCAAGGTTCAGGGACCTAGTTTGTCTGTGAAATTCTTGAGAGTTGTGTGGTCACGTAAAACTAAAGTTGTTCCTAAAGCAGTTATAGACAAGGTTCAGGCTTTCCCCACGTCTACCACTGTGGCAGTATTACAAGAGTTTTTGAGTCTTTTGGGCTACTGGAGAGTGTTTATCCTGCACTTGGCACAAATTCTGAAGCTCTTATACTGGTTGGTATGAAAGATTATCAGGTGGGACTGGGATGAGACATGTGCAGCTGCTTTTACTGCTGCCAGTGGGCAGTCAAGGCCGTACAGGCCTTGAATATAATGAACTCATCAAGGCCCTGTGAACTAGATGTTCACGTAACCGAAGATAGTTATAGATGGGGTCTTTGGCTGCAGTGAACAGACACGCCAACCTATTGGATTCTGGTCACAACTATGGAAAGGAGCAGAAGTCTGGTATACCTTGATAGAGAAGCGACTGGCTGCTGTGTACCATGCCTTCCTGGCTACAGAGCCCATTGCTGGAACAGCTCCAACCAAGGTAAGAACCACCTATCCCATCACGGGGTGGGTGTGAGAGTGGATGCAAAGGCCATGGAATGGCATGGCACAGACACCTATACCGGCAAATGGGGTGCATATTTACAGCAGCACAGTGCGCTCTCTACTAGCCCCTTAAGTGGAGAACTGCAATGCTTATTGGGGCCAGTGACCTGTACCAATGGAAAGCAGGAAGAACTTGCTTTTCAGCCCTTGGTAGCCGATACTCCTTATCAGGAGGGAAAAGCCCCTATACCTGAAGATGCTTGGTACACAGATGGCTCCAGTCATGGGCAGCCCCCAAAGTGGAGGCCTGTGGCTTTCTATCCTAAGCCTGAGACAATATAGAAGGAAGATAGAGAAGGAAAAAGCAGTCAATGGGCCAAGTTGTGGGCAGTATGGCTCGTGATCACCCAGGAGCCTTCCCCCACAGTTGTCTGCACTGACAGCTAGGCCATCTTTTGGGGCTTGACCCTGTGGCTACTGACATGGTATTATGCCAACTGGATGGTTGGTCACTGGCCGCTTTGGGACCAAGAGTTGTGGCAAAACCTATGGACCTCTGGTCAGACTAAGACTGTTATTGTATATCATGTGACTGGCCATTTGCCTTTGGCATCCCCAGGGAATGATGAAGCAGACAATTTGGCCCAGGTGCGCTGGTTAGAAGGAAATCCTGCCTCTGATGTGGCCCAATGGCTACACCAGCATTTGTTGCATGTGGGGTTAAAAAACAATGGAGACTGTAGCCCATCAGTGGGGCTTGCCATTGACCTTTGAAGAAGTCAGCAAAGCCCAGAAGGAGTGCCTTGTGTGGTCTAAGAGGGACTTACACAGAGTCCCACAGCAAGATGTTACAATACAGTAAGGAGGCTAATACCCCTTGTCAAGTGGCAAATTGACTACATTGGGCCTCTGCCCATATCAGGAAGATATCAGTATGCCATGACTTGTGTAAACTCGGCTACTGGACTACTGGTTGCTTTTCCTGCACATCGTGCAGATAAGCAAACCACCAAGAGGGGCCTAGAGCATCTCCTTGCAGCCTTTGGCTAGCCACATGTGACTGACAGCTATCAAGGCACCCACTTTACTGGACATGCGTTACAAGTGTAAGTGCAGCAATTAAGAATAAAGTGGAAATTTCATGTACCATATGATCCTACCAGAGCAAGCATGATAGAGAAGTACAACGGTTTGTTGAAATCTGGCCTGAAGTTGGACACCAATAGTTTATGTGGTTGGTCAGTTCGCCTATGGATGGTGCTGCGGCGTTTGAATGAGAAGCCACGTAAAGGAGCTTTGAGCCGTGTGGATATGCTCACATACCTTGCTGCCTCTCCTTTACAATTGTATGTCCAAACCAAGGAAGAGCTATTGAAGCCAGGATACAGCCAGCAGAGCATCATCTTGCTGCCAGCCCCTACTGCATTAACCCCTAGAGACACTGTTGAATGAATGTGGCTCTGGACATTTCGACACATGGACCAGCGATGGCTGGCCCTTCTGGCACCTTAGGGGAAAGGCCTGGAAGCTGGCCTCATGCGTATTCCTAGAGTAACAGCTGAATGGCCCCCAAAGGCCACAGTAGTGTACCCAAAACGTCCAGGAGGTAAGAGCACCTTGCAGAGAAGTTTTATCTTTATGGCCAGTGCATGTACCTCCCACAGCCCTATACATCGACCCATCTGTAACTCCCACAGGGGGGAGAATGAACGTCTACTATACTAGACCAGGACGAGATCCCATTCTTGCTACTGTTTTATCACAAGACCACTCTCTTGAATGTATCCTACCTGATGGACAAGATTTGCCTATACTAGTGTCATTAAAACGTATCTTATCACCCTTAAAGTTATTTTCTCCTACAGTTCTTGTGGCCTGAATGCGCCCCCTGGCTGCAGCTGCCGCATGATGATTGCTCTGAACCATCAGCTACTGCCTGCCTATGGAATAGATGAGCTATGAAGTTAATCTGCATAAGGCTTTGAACCTAGCTGAATCCTCCAGCTTGAGGACTGTCATGATTTTATTGCTGTTGCTATTGTTATGTCATTAGTCTGGTCACAATGCTCCAGTTTTCTCGTCCAGGGACCACTGCGTATAAGAAGAACGAGTAGATTTGTAAGGTGAGACTTCTGGAGGGGTGGCCTGTGGGTAAAATTGTAACATTTCCAGAATATCTCACCTGGCTTTAGTGCATTTGCATATCCTCAGGGGTGGAGAGAAGTTCATCTTCATATCAATAGGTAATTACCTGGGCAACCGAAGGTGTGTCTGAACCTGAGAGATTAAACGAGGAGCGGGCTGGCTTGGTTGCTTGCTTCTTCAGGAGCAAAGGAGAGAGACGGCCTTGGACTGCAGTTTGTAAGCAATAAATGGGTTTTAAACTTTATTTCTCCCTTTGACTGATTTCAGTTTTTAGAGGTATTTTGCCCCAGGATTTCCTCTCCTGAACTTACACTGTTGTCAAGAAAAAAATGCTTAAAGAGAGGCTTGACTTTGTCTAATGTTTGGTAAAAGTTTTGTGAGCAATCTAGCATGGTTGTTAGGAATGAGTAAACAAGTGTAGAAACATTTTGTGCTTAGTGAGAGACAGTGCTGTAAAGTACATTTACTTAATCTGCATAGGCTGAATCCTCTGGCTTGAGTATTATCATGATTTTATTGCTGTTGCTATTGGATGTCACTAGTTTGGTCGGAAGAGGGGGAGCGAGTAAATTGTAAGGCGAGATTTCTAGAGGGGTGGCCTGTGGGTAAAATTATAATATTTCCAGAATATCTCATCTGGCTTTAGTACATCTGCATATCAATAGGCATTCAGAGGTGGAAAGACGTATGGCTTTAGAGCATTTGCATCATTCCTCAGGGGTGGAGAGAAGTTCATCTCCATATCAATGGGTAATTACCTGGGCAAGAAGGGCTTATCTGTACCTAAGAGGTGAGGGGGAGGGCCAGTTTTGCTTCTACTGGAGCAGGAAAGAGAGATGGTCTGGGATTGCAGTTTGTGAGCAATAAACCCATTTTAACCTTTATTTCTGCCTTTGACTGATTTCGATTTTTAGAAGTATTTTGCCCCAAGATTTCCTTTCCCCGGACTTACAATAACAATGAAGCAAAACTGAAGGCACAAAATAGCAGTAGACTCACAGACTCCAAGAAGGGACTAGCAGTTACCAAAGGGGAGGGGTGGGAGAGAGAGGGAAAAGGGGATTGGGGGTATCATGATTGGTGCACATGGTGTGTGTGGGGTCACAGGAAAGACAGTGCAGCTCAGAGAAGACAAATAGGGACTCTGTGGCATCTTGCTGCACTGATGGACAGTGACTGCAATGGGGTATGGGGGGACTCGATAATAAGGGTGAATGTAATAACCACATTGTTTTTCTTGTGAAACCTTCATAAGAGTGTATATCAATGATACCTTAATAAAAAAAAAGAGTAAGTATAAAGTGGAGAACACAGGAAATGAACAGAAAGGGCAGACAGTGGTTTAGCAGCTTAGACTACAATGCATTCAAGTTATCATTCAGGGATCTCCTCAGCTGCTATTTGCTTTTACCTGATCCCACAGTGGAATAAGAATGGTAGATCTTGACAATATTGGCTTAAAATGTACAAAACATATTAGACATATACTGTTTTTACATCAGACATTTGGTGTTCTGGAGTTGGCCCAGAGGAGGTAAGGAGCTTTCAGAGTTTATGGAGGCAGCTTTGTTTTGAGATGGAGGCAGGACTGTCTGCTAGGCATTTTCATAAGCTATGCACTGATTCCTCACAAAACACCTGATGTGTGTTATCTCTATTCTGTGAATGGCAAAACACAGCTGGGGAAGACAAATGACTCACCCAAGATCTCAAAGCCAATAAATGTCAGAGCCAGATCCAAATCTCAGGCTCTCTGCAATGACAACTGCCTTCCTCTCACTGAGAAATAAAAAACAACTCCTCCAACTGCAGCATTGGGACCACTTACGACTCTGCACTGCAAGAGACACTGCCTCCACAAAACATTCCTTCATTCAGAAAATATTTACTAAGTGCCATAGTTTTCTTGAGCACTGTTGTGAAAACCAACACAACCGTGAATGAGACAGACCCATAAACCTAGCTATAAAGCTGGGGTGAACTAGCGATGCAATATGATAAACAAACAACATCAGAGAGTAATAATGACTACATAAAAATAAGATATAGACAGGAGAGTGGGGCAAGGGGTCCTGACTCAAAATGACTGGTTAAGAAAGGTGACCTGGATGGGGTAACATAAAGCTGAGAACTGAAAGACCGGAACCAGCCTTGCAAATAGCCAGGGGCAGACCAGGCTGAGTAAGGGAACTGCAAGGAAATGCCCTGAGGAACCAACAGGCTGGGTACGAAACAAAGAACAGATCTACGGGGCTGGAGAAGGATGAGATGAGGAAAACACGAGGATAGGTCACGTTGGTCTTGAGGCAGAGGTAAAGAGTCTGTATTTTATTGGATGACTGGAGATTATCAGATTTTTTTTAGGCAGGGAAGTGACACACTCGGACTAGTGTTTGTAAAGGTTATTCTGGCCACTAGTAAATTGGAGGGAGGCTAAGGTGGAAGCAGAAAGGCCCTTGAGAAGGCCACTGTCCGAGTCCAGACGATGATGGAAACATGCTTTAGGTTAGCAGCAGATTGATCTAAGAAGACAGGGACAGACCTGGGATGTATTCTGGAGTTAAGAGTGTGCAGACTTGCTGGTGGACTGGCTGTGGAGACCGTGAAAAAGGAAAGAAGCAAAGATGATTCCCTGGCTGTTGGTGTAAGCCACAGAGTGTATGGTGATGCCCACTGGTACAGACGACTAAAGACTGGGAGAGATTTTTTTTAATGGGGAAAGGATAAAATAATGAGATCTGTTTTAGCAATGTCAAGTTTGAGATGTCTATAAGATATTCAGATGGAGCTATTATAAGGTAGGCGACGGATATACAAATTTAGAGATCAATGAAAAAATAAAACTGGAAATATAAATTTAAGAAACAGATATAAACCAATGTGCTTCTAATTTGAAGAAAATATAGGTTAATTTCTTAGTGACTTGAGTATGGGAAAAAGATTTCAATAGATATCAAAAAGCATAAATCTTTGCACTTGGAAAAACCAAAGGAAATAACTATCAAAATGAAGGATTCCTGCTGAGTAAAGGACACTATGCTCAAAGTTAATAGGTGGTTGAAGGCCAGGGAATGACCTCTGCAACATTTATAAATGGTTTAGGATTAAGATCTAGAACATATAAGGAATTTCATTGGAAAAAAGGGGAAAGGTCATTCATAAAAGGAAAATCCAAAGACCAATAAACTATTACATAGAAAGACTCTTATCCTCACTAGTAAGCAGACAAACATGAATTAAAACAAGGTAACACACTATGCCCACCAAACTGACAAACATTTGGAAGGCAGATACTAAGAGCCATAGTTTGTGGTGGGCAAACAGAGGAAGCTCAAGCAATACTTGGTGAAATTATGTACCAGTAAACTCTGTGACCTGACAATTATACTTGTTGGTATTTAGCTAGAGAAACCCTTGTACAAGTCCCTAAGAAGACAGATATGAGGACTTTCATCAGAGATTGGTGGTGGTGCAGGGAGTTAGAGAACTAGGTGACCATCACTAGGGGAACAAACAAACAAAATGTGGCAGATACTAGAGATGAAATACAATGAAGTAGCTAAAAGCAACAAATAAACAACATGGATAGAGCTTAAAAATATAATTTGAAATGAAAAAAGATCAGAATGAGAATTTTGACATATTATTTATAAATTTACAAAAAAAAAATACACGGATACAAACATATCCAAGGATAAATATTAAACATATTAAAGAAGTTGCAAATGGAAATAGGCGAAGAGTTGGAAAATGACAATAATGGGAAACAATGAAACGAGAGGTGTACTGCAATGTCAATATAATGTTCTATTTATTAACTGAGTAGTATGGTAAAGTCAACTTTGCACTTGAGATCTAAAAGAAAAAATAAATTTACAGGGCAAAGGAATGTTCCTTCCCTTTCAACTGTCTTTCCAAACTGACTGACATTCTTTCGGTTGACTCTTCTGATTTAAGAGACAAGAAGCAAGCTAGGAGGGAGGGCACCATGTCACGGTTTAAATGTGGCCACTGCTATGTCTTTCACCCACTTTTACCAAGCATTTATCCTTAAATTATACGTATACACTACTAACTTCCCACCCAGAGAATTAGATCCTTAGGATAGGACTGTATTATATCCATCCTCAAAAACCCAGAATTCAGTGCAGTAGCTGTTGAAAAGAATACACACAATAAATACTGACTGGCTGACCTGTTTGTTGCTTGGTAGAGTAGATGAAAAATAGAGCAGAATTCGGACCCTCTGAGCTGTTTCCAACCCACATATACCCTTAGTTCTTGACTATGATAATCCAGCTAAATGAATGTTCAATGAATTATCACTGGAGATGGCTAGATGTCCCTTCAAACATCAAGATTCATGTCCATTTGGATGACAAACACATGAACAAACGTATCATAAATTCAAGCCAGCTCTATGGCTGCAAGTAAAAAACAGAAATGCTACAGCAAAATCAGAAGTGTGAATGATAAAAGTTAATTTTAAGTGGAGAGAAAAAATTGAACAGAGCACAAGTCAGATAATTCCCACTGCCTGGCAATGGGAACAACAGCATCAAACCTCTAAATTACCATTTGACTCTATGTGTACCACATGTGAACATCCTTCTTACTAACTGTTAATCAATTTTTAAATCAACTTGATTATAGTATAATTTAAAAATAAAATGCACCTATTTTAAATGAACAGTTTGATGAATGTAAATGTGTACATTCATGCAGCCTTTACCACAGTCAAGATGGAGAACATTTCTATCACCTGAAAGGTCCCTCACACCCCTCTGCAGCCAGTCCTCCCCTCCACCCCTGGCTCCAGGTAAGCACTGACTGCCTTCTGTCAAGACAGAGATCTTTGTACTTTTTAAATACATAGAAAAAGTTTAACTTTATATTTAGAAAATTTCAAACACACATGTAGAACAGTATAATGAATCTGATTTATCCAACACTCAACTTCAACAATTTTTAATGCATGACCAATCCTGTCTCATACCCCTGCCTGGATTATTTTGAAGCAAATCCCAGACATCGGTTCTCTTATGTGTAACTATTTCAGTATATGTCTCTAAAGGATATTCTTTTAAAACAGATCCATAATAATAAGTTTCTCAATACCATCAAATATCAGTATCCACATTTCCCAGATTGTCTCCCATTTTTTCCCTCACTTTGTCTGAATCAGATGCATCTATTACTATTGGTTCATTTGTGTCTTAAATGTCTTTTCTAAATAGATACCCCTTCCATCTTTTCCCCCCTTATAATTTATTCGTTGAAGAAACTGGTTTGTTTGTCCTGTAAAGCACCAACAGTTCAGAATTTGTTGATTATATCCCTAAAACACATTTACCATGTTTCTCTAGCCCTGTTTTCCCTATAGATTTGTAGTAAAATCCAGAGGTTTTAACAAGCACAGGTTCTATTTTAGTTGGCAAGGCTACTTTACAGGTGGTATCGTGTACATCTGCCAGGAGATATATATCATGTCCCATATTCTCTATCTCACTTTTTGAAAAAAATATAATCTTTTCCTCAACTAGCTAAAAATACATTTGTTACAGTGTATAAGACTCACTAAATCTAGACAAGTACAGTACATCAATCCCCATTTGATTCTGAACTATGATGTCCCTACAAATGAAAAGGACTCCTTGAGTCACCTATCTGAAATACTTACAATGGTTTTATCCATCATATCCGCATTATTGCTTACTGGAAGTTATACACGGAACATACACTGCCCTGTTCATCTTATTGTGTATGGCACATCTCCTCAATTACAGTTTTAGTTTGCTGAGAGAAGAATCCAGGCTTCTACCTCTTCTCAATCCCTAACATAGACAGCCCCGCACACACACAGTGCTCAGTGCATGACACCACCATGCAGTTCTCTGCTAGGAAAGGCCCTTCTCTCTCCTTGATACACTCCAGTCCCTTTTATTAGTTCTTTACAACCTTCCACAGAGCCAGCAGCATCCACATTTTACCAACAAAACGGAGGCACACAGAAGAAATATGAACTGTGAATCAGTGGGTTTACAATGAGAACTCAAAAGTCACTTGTCATTCAAAAACACCTGCTGAGTTAAATGTATTTCTGCTTGAAGGCCTCCTCCTTCCCTTCAGGGAGATAGGTGAGTCTAAACTATATGAGTCTGAGTGAATGGGCTGTGTACACTGCCTAGACAAAGAACCAGAGGGGCTGGTAAGTGACCTTCCAGCTCTCTTTGTCAGGACAAGTCCCTGCTTGACAAGAGTTATTACAAAAGAGAGTAAGACTCAGTTAAATTAAAGAGATAACCTATGAAGTCTGGGATGGGGAAGAAGAGAAAAGCAGTTAACATTCTGACTTCACCCAAGTCCAATGGAGAGGTGTGTTATTATGGTGTTATGCATAGGAAGTTAAGAGTCATTAGCCAAACGACTCAGGCCTCTCCTTCCACCAGCCACGTGCAGCACAGTGTTGCACTAATAGCTACAGGGCCCTCTGTTGCCAGTCACCTCCCACTCATCTGTGTTTGGCTGGTTCTTACCGCCTCCAGAAATAAAAGTTAGAATATGATACTTATTATACTAGTAATCACTACCTGGTAACCTAAGTTCCAGAAGCATGGGCCTCTGCTTACAAACAACATCAACTTCAATACAAAAGGCTAGAGTCCTCCCTTATCCCTGTTCCCATCCCTGGACAAGCACAGATTAAATTAAGAAATCTCAAAATTCCCAGTGGTGTTAAAAGCATTTAAAGTTGCTAGGTCAAAGATTCATTTTTGCAGCAGACAACCACAAAGGATTTCAGTGTTACATACAGTGGAGCTGATTGCAAGAAATTCTAAATATGGACAGATCAGTAATTTAAATTCTTTTTCTAATGGCTAATACTTTCTTTTCAGTTCAATATTTGATTCTAACTCAGGCTCCAGTTAAAGAAAGCAAGACCCAGTTTTCTGGTTCCACTGGGACTTACTCATTCAGGGATAACCTGTCTGACAGTATTCTGCTGGAAACTTTGTTGTGACAACAAACTTGTTTCAGAACAAGCAAACACCCTGACTACTAGGAGTCAAGGAAAAAATAAATTAGCCCCAAACAAGGAAGTCTCACCCTTGGTCTGGCACTTTCCCCAGATGGCCGCTGTTGCTGTCTCAAACCAGCTGTGGGAAATCAGCAAGTCAACCCACCTAGGTTTTGATCTCTTCTATGAAACCAAAAGGTTAGACTAGTCGATCTTTAAGAGAGATCTTTATCCCTAAGATTCTACCATTCTTTTGACAAATATTTATGTGCAAATCACATGCTAAGTAAGGTGGTACACACAAAGAATTAGCAGTAGACTTCAAAGGACTGCCAGCAGGAGGTATGTGCAAAAAAAGATGATACAAAGAAGAGATATAATACAAAGAAGACAAGTCTTTGATGGAATAGCTGTATATAACATTGGTTTAAAATAACACAAGATACAGTGTTCAGTGAGCAAAGAAACTCACAGAATAAAATGTACAATGAGATCCTACTTCTGTGAGGGAAAAATGTGTGTACTTATTATGGTTATACATGTATTTTTTATACAGCATGGAGGGTAATCAACATAGCTAACTATCAATAATGGTTATTTCAGGCGAGAATGACTTCAAGGAATGTCCAATTTCTATTTTTAAAATTACTACTTATTTGATCTATTTACTAATATGTTTTATCTCTGCAATCAGAAAAAAATTTTTTAAAGGAAAACAAAACAAAACAAAACAAAACAAATCCAAAGCTGGCAGTTCCCAGGGCAATAAAGTTGAGAACACTACATAATTTCTCTCCCTTATTCAGATGGACAATTAATCCTCCTTTATTACCTACTTACATAGGGCATAGATTACTGTACACCATTATGAAGTGACTGTTGATAGAAATAAAAAAACAGATGAGAAAATCCCACTAGTATGAACACTAACCCATAAAATAAAGTGGACAACTGAGGCAAATATGAAAAAAAATAAATAAAATTGCCCAGATAATTCAAGCAAAAGCAATTTCCTTCTTAAATTACTTAGATACCTAAACCAGTTTTCTATTTCATTTTATGTAAACAGGCATAATTAGATTTTAACTAGAGTAACACCATAGCAAAAGATACAAATGGCAACTGTACTCAAATATGTAATTAATGCATACTCTCATTCACTTTCAATTATTTAATTCAGACTTAGCTTTCTGACCTGGAAATAACTGAATCAAAATATAGAATGGAATTAATTTTCTAATTTTTTTCATCCCTTTCAGTTATTTGATTCGTATTTTCTTTAATATGGGATTGAATCCCACTAAACATTAAGCTAGTGTCTCAAAATGCTTCATATACTGGAATTTCATTACATCAAATGATGCCAAAAATAGAAATTTAATTGCAACAAGATTTGGTTTACGTATTAATGAAATGATGCTCTGTTTTTAAAAGCACTTACTGTACAATGAAGTTCACAGCAGCATCACTCACAATAACCAAAAGGTGGAAACAACTCAAACGTCCATCAGTAAAGAGAGAGACATGGAAAGAAAGTCCCTCTTGCTCAACTAGATATTCTGATGTCTATCTGTGATACCTGGAATTACAACAGACCATCTGGGCCATGGGGAGCCAGGACAAGTCAGTGTACTGAGGATGGCAGGGCAGGAAGAGGAAATGAACTGGGGTGCTTGATGTCTTTGCTGAGTGCTGAATTAACCAGCATTGGAGTCACCCCACATCCAGCCTTCTTGTTATCTGAAATATTGTCTGTGTATTTAAGTCACTGAGTTAGCTTTTCGGTTTCTTGAAGGTGAAAGCATTCTAATTGATAACACGTTTTTTTTGAGAGGGCATCTCTCATATTTATTGATCAAATGGTTGTTAACAACAAAAAAATTCTGTATAGGGGACTCAATGCACAATCATTAATCAACCCCAAGCCTATTTCTCAACAGTCTCCAATCTTCTGAAGCATAACGAACAAGTTCTTACAATGGTGATAACACTTTTTAACTTAAAATTTTTAACCTAAAAATTGAATTTTTTACAATTAAAATTTTATTTTTAATTACTAATTTCTATAATCAAAACAAACAAACACAAACAAAAACAGAACTGTGCAGTAATTCAGTAAATAAATTTGGACCCAGAAACTAGCCTGAATTAACTTACTGTGCTTCATTTCTGAACTGTTAATTAAAAGATGAAGACTTGATGAGTGAGCAGATTCAAGATGGTGGCATGAGAGGTGAGATGGAGAATTCCTCCCAAAACCACAAATAG
This sequence comes from Manis javanica, assembly GCF_040802235.1. Lineage (NCBI taxonomy): Eukaryota > Metazoa > Chordata > Mammalia > Pholidota > Manidae > Manis > Manis javanica. Next base: position 115,590,245 of record NC_133166.1, read on the forward strand.
TACAAAAGCATAGTTAATTAATAGAACTAACCCTAAAACAGCAACAAGAAAGAAGGCTGAACCAGACTGCATACAAACCTCATGAACAGAGCGGACCTCACGAAACACAGTAACGTACTAAAGCCTTAATCCAGCGGGACCCAGGCCATTGTCCCACCCAGCTCACCAGCAGGAGGAAGAGAAACGGAGCAGGGAGGGGGTGGAAGCTTGGGACCGCTTAACACCCAGCCCTGGAGATCTGCTTTGTAAGCAGAAACCTATACTGAGTGGTGCTCTGAATGTTGGGGAGCTCGGACAGGTGGAGCGCTTGAGAGACTGAGATTCTGGCTGTTTGTGGAGGCGGGGATCCACATCCGGCCACTCTGTGCCCGGGGAAAGGCAGGTAGTCGGAGGGGCTTCCTAGCAGTGAGTTGGCTGCTGAAGGGGCAGGGTTTGCACGGACTTGCTGCACAAGGGAGGGGAGAGCTGGACAAGGTTCTCTGGGTGCTTGGCCCAGCTGGTTGGGAACTTTGAGGAGCTTCAGGCGCTCCATCGCCCTGGCTGCCTACTCACTTCCAAGGCCTCCCACTGTGACATGCAGCCTGCTGCCCCTTCCTCCTAGCCTGTAGCACCAGTTCACAAACCGGAAGTCACTGTGCTGGCGTCAGGCCAGCCACAGGGAGGCCCCTCCTGCAACAAATAGAGATGCAAAGCACAGAGGGTTACACCTGTGTGCTTGGCCCACTGGCTCTGACACTAGAGACAGGCACCGAGGAAGACAGTCAGGAAACAGATCTCTCCTTCCCCCAGGCACCAACTCCACTCCCCTGAGACCCCCAACCTCATTCTAGGGGCTGAGCAGCTCCAGCAACTGGAGTTTCTGGGCACTAGTGGGCACCACACAGAAATATGAAACATCAAAAGAACATGGTTCAGGCCAAAATCTCACAAACCCCAGAAAAAGGGCCAAATGACACTGAACTCACCAATCTTCCTGAAAGAGAGTTCAAAATAAAAATTATAAACATGCTTATGGAAGTACAGAAAAATATTCAAGAACTCAGGAATGAATTTAAGTTGGAGATTCAATCATTAAGAAATTCCATATCTGAAATGAAAAATACAACGGAGGGATTTAAAAGCAGATTAGATGTAGTAGAAGAGACGGTAAATGGAATAGAAATTAGAGAAGAGGAATACAAAGGAGCTGAGGGACAGAGAGAAAAAAGAATCTCAAGAATGAAAGAATACTGAGAGAATGGTGTGACCAATCCAAATGGAAGAAAATTCGCATTATAGGGGTACCAGAAGAAGAATAGAGAGAAAAAGGGATAGAAAGTGTCATTGAGGAGGTAATTGTTGAAAACTTCCCCAATCTTGGGAAGGAGATAGTTTCTCAAGCCATGGAAGTACACAGATCTCCCAACACAAGGGACCCAAGGAAGATAACATCAACACATATAATAAATAACATGGCAAAGATCAAGGATAAAGACAGACTTTTAAAAGCAGCTAGAGGAGGCAGAGCCAAGATGGTGGTGTGAGTAAAGCAGTGGAAATCTCCTCCCAAAACCATATAAATTTTTGAAAATACAACAAATACTATTCCTAAAAGAAAGACCAGAAGATACAGGACAACAGCCAGACTACATCTACACCAGCAAGAACCCAGTGCCTCGCAAAGGGGGTAAGATACAAGCTGCAGCTCCGGCGGGAAGAAAGGAGTCAGAGCAGGGAGGGAGAGGGAGCCCAGGACTGCTAAACACCCAGCCCTAGCCATCCACACTGGAGTGCAGACACACAGTGCGAGAAGTGCAGGATACTAGGGAAACAGAACAGTAAAACCTGCAAGCAGGTCCCCGCAACTGGCGCCCCAGGGACAAATAAAAGCGAATACTTTTTGAAAGTCTTAAACAACAGGGGCCTCGCAGCTGGACGGAAACGTCCCAGAGCACACAGCCCAGCGGCTGGGAATCCTGGGGAACTCCGGGTGCCCTAACCCCCAGGGCAGCAGCGCAGCTCTGGGACCCCTCATGGTGATAAACAGCCCCCCGCCTGTTCCCCTTCTGGCACGGCCCCGCCATAGCAGAGGAGCAGCCTCTAGGGAGCTTCCTCCAAAGCGGCTGGGCAAGAAACAGAGACCCTGTCTACGTGAAACTAACCAACACAAGCCGCTAGGGGGCGCCGTTGTCCCAGCAAAGAAAGGCCAGGAGCAAGTGGAAAGGATCTTGGTTCTCCCAGCTGACAGACAAGCCAACAGCATACCACTGCATCTATCGACATGAAAAGGCAGAAGAATTTGATCCAGACCAGACTAAGCCAGACATCCTCCACACCCTCCCCTGAGAATGAATCTGGGGAGATAGATTTAACCAATCTTCCTAAAAAAGAATTCAAAATTAAAGGCATAACCATGCTGATGGAAGTGCAGAGAAATATGCAAGAGCTAAGGAGGGAGAATATAGAAATAAAACAATCTCTGGAAGGATTTCAAAGCAGAATGGACGATATGGAAGAAATTATTAATGGACTAGAAATCAGAGAACAGGAACACAGAGAAGCTGACACAGAGAGAGATGAAAGAATCTCCAGGAATGTAGGAATATTAAGAGAACTGTGTGACCAATCGAAATGGAACAATATCCACATTATAGGAGTACCAGAAGAAGAAGAGAGAGGAAAAGGGATAGAAAGTGTCTTTGAAGAAATAATTGCTGAAAACCTCCCCAAACTGGGGGAGGAAATGGCCTCTAGGACCACAGAAGCCCACACAACTCCCATGACAAGGGACACAAGGAGGGCAACACCAAGACACATAATAATTAAAATGGCAAAGATCAAAGACAAGGACAGACTATTAAAGGCAGCCAGTGAGAGAAAAAAGGACACCTACAAAGGAAAACCCATCAGTCTATCATCAGACGTCTCAACAGAAACCCTACAGGCCAGAAGAGAATGGCATGATATATTTAATGCAATGAAACAGAAGGGCCTTGAACCAAGGATACTGTATCGAGCACAATTATCATTTAAATATGAAGGAGGGATTAAACAATTCCCAGACAAGCAAAAGTTGAGGGAATTTGCCTCCCACAAACCACCTCTACAGGGTATTTTAGAGGGACTGCTCTAGATGGGAGCACTCCTAAAAAGAGCGCAGAACAAAATACCCAACATATGAAGAATGGAGGAGGAGGAATAAGGAGGGAGAGAAATAAAGAATCACCAGACAGTATTTATAATAGCTCAATAAGTGAGTTAAGTTAGACAGTAAGGTAGTAAAGAAGATAGCCTAGAACCTTTGGTAACCACGACTCTAAACCCTGCAATGGCAATAAGTACATATCTTTCAATAATCACCCTAACTGTAAATGGACTGAATGCACCAATCAAAAGACGCAGAGTAATAGAATGGATAAAAAACAAGACCCATCCATATGCTGCTTACAAGAGACTCACCTCAAACCCAAAGACATATGCAGACTAAAAGTCAAAGGTATGGAAAAAGATATTTCATGCAAACAACAGGGAGAAAAAAGCAGGTGTTGCAGTACGAGTATCAGACAAAACAGACTTCAAAACAAAGAAAGTAACAAGAGATAAAGAAGGACATTACATAATGATAAAGGGCTCAGTACAATAAGAGGATATAACCATTATATATATATGCACCCAATACAGGAGCACCAGCATATGTGAAACAAATACTAACAGAATTAAAGTAGGAAATAGAATGCAATGCATTCATTTTGGGAGACTTCATTCAACACACCACTCACTCCAAAGGACAGATCCACCAGACAGAAAGTAAGTAAGGACACAGAGGCACTGAACAACACATTAGAAGAAATGGACCTAACAGACATCTACAGAACTCTGCATCCAAAAGCAACAGGATATACATACATTCTTCTCCAGTGCACACGGCACATTCTCCAGAACAGACCACATACTAGGCCACAAAAAGAGCGTCAGTAAATTCCGAAAGACTGAAATCCTACCAACCAACTTCTCATATACAAAGGTATAAAACTAGAACTAAATAGTACAAGAAAGCAAAAAGGCTCACAAACACATGGAGGCCTAACAACATGCTCCTAAAAAATCAAGGGATCAACGATCAAATTAAAATAGAGATCAAGCAATATATGGAAACAAATGACAACAACACAAACCCCCAACTCCTGTGGGACGCAGCGAAAGCAGTCTTAAGAGGAAAGTATACAGCAATCCAGGCATACTTAAAGAAGGAAGAACAATCCCAAATCAATAATCTAACATCACAATTATTGAAATTGGAAAAAGAACAAATGAGGCCTAAAGTCAGCAGAAGAAGGGACATAATAAAGATGAGAGAAGAAATAAATAAATTTGAGAAGAATAAAACAACAGAAAAAAATCAATGAAACCAAGAGCTGGTTCTTTGAGAAAATAAACAAAATAGATAAGCCTCTAGCCAGACTTATTAAGAGAAAAAGAGAATCAATACACATCAACAGAATCAGAAATGAGAAAGGAAAAATCATGACAGACTCCAGAGAAATACAAAGAATTATTAGAGACTATGAAAACCTATATGCTAACAAGCTGGGAAACCTAGGAGAAATGGACAACTTCCTAGAAAAACACAACCTTCCAAGACTTACCCAGAAAGAAACAGAAAATCTAAACAGACCAATTACCAGCAACGAAATTGAAGCAGTAATCAAAAAACTACCCAACAACAAAACCCCCAGGCCAGATGGATTTACCTTGGAATTTTATGACATACAGAGAAGACATAATACCCATTCTACTTAAAGTTTTCCAAAAAATAGAAGAGAAGGGAATACTCCCAAACTCATTCTATGAAGCCAACATCACCCTAATACTAAAACCAGGCAAAGAATCCACCAAAAACAAAAACTACAGACCAATATCCCGGATGAACGTAGATGCAAAAATACTAAACAAAATATTAGCAAACCGAATTCAAAAATACATCAAAAGGATCATATACCATGACCAAGAGGGATTCATCCCAGGGATGCAAGGATGGTACAACATTCGAAAATCCATCAACATCATCCACCACATCAACAAAAAGGACAAAAACCACATGATCATCTCCATAGATGCTGAAAAAGCATTTGACAAAATTCAACATTCATTCATGATAAAAACTCTCAGCAAAATGGGTATAGAGGGCAAGTACCTCAACATAATAAAGGCCATATATGTTAAACCCACAGCCAACATCATAATGAACAGCGAGAAGCTGAAAGCATTTCCTCTGAGATCGGGAACCAGACAGGGATGCCTACTCTCCCCACTGTTATTCCACATAGTACTGGAGGTCCTAGCCATGGCAATTAGACAACACAAAGAAATACAAGGAATCCAGATTGGTAAAGAAGAAGTTAAACTGTCACTATTTGCAGATGACATGATGTTGTACATGAAAAACCCTAAAGAATCCACTCCAAAACTACTAGAACTAATAATGGAATTCAGCAAAGTTGCAGGATACAAAATTAATACACAGAAATCTGTGGCTTTCCTATACACTAACAATGAACTAATAGAAATAAAAATCAGAAAAACAATTCCATTCACAATTGCATCAAAAAGAATAAAATACCTAGGAATAAACCTAACCAAGGAAGTGAAAGACCTATACCCTGAAAACTACAAGACACTCTTAAGAGAAATTAAAGAGGACACTAAGAATTGGAAACTCATCCCATGCTCTTGGCTAGGAAGAATTAATATTGTCAAAGTGGCCATCCTGCCCAAAACAATATACAGATTTGATGCAATCCCTATCAGATTACCGACAGCATTCTTCAACAAACTGGAACAAATAGTTCTAAAATTCATATGGAACCATCAAAGACCCCAAATAGCAAAAGCAATCCTGAGAAAGAAGAATAAAGTGGGGAGGATCTCACTCCCCAACTTCAAGCTCTACTACAAAGCCACAGTAATCAAGACAATTTGGTACTGGCACAAGAACAGAGCCACAGACCAATGGAACAGAATAGAGACTCCAAACATTAACCCAAACATATATGGTCAATTAATATACGATAAAGGAGCCATGGACATACAATGGGGAAATGACAGTCTCTTCAACAGATGGTGCTGACAAAACTGGACAGCTACATGTAAGAGAATGAAACTGGATCACTGTCTAACCCCACACACAAAAGTAAATTTGAAATGGATCAATGACCTGAATGTAAGTCATGAAACCATAAAACTCTTAGAAAAAAAATAGGCAAAAATCTCATGGACATAAACATGAGTGACTTCTTCATGAACGTATCTCTCCAGTCAAGGGAAACAAAAGCGAAAATGAACAAGTGGGACTATATCAAGCTGAAAAGCTTCTGTACAGCAAAGGACACTATCAATAGAAGAAAAAGATATCCTACAGTATGGGAGAATATATTAATAAATGACAGATCCGATAAAGGGTTCACATTCAAAATACATAAAGAGCTCATGCACTTCAACAAACAAAATGCAAATAATCCAATTAAAAAGTAGGCAGAGGAGCTGAACAGACAGTTCTCTAAAGAAGAAATTCAGATGGCCAACAGACACATGAAAAGATGCTCCAAATCGCTTGTCATCAGAGAAATGCAAATTAAAACCACAATGAAATATCACCTCACACCAGTAAGGACCGCCACCATCCAAAAGACAAACAACAACAAATGTTGGCGAGGTTGTGGAGAAAGGAGAACCCTCCTACACTGCTGGTGGGAATGTAAATTAATTCAACCATTGTGGAAAGCAGTATGGAGGTTCCTCAAAATGCTCAAAATAGAAATACCATTTGACCCCGGAATTCCACTTCCAGGAATTTACCCTAAGAACGTAGCCTCCCCGTTTGAAAAAGACAGATGCACCCCTATGTTTATCGCAGCACTATTTACAATAGCCAAGAAATGAAAACAACCTAAATGTCCATCAGTAGATGACTGGATAAAGAAGATGTGGCACATATACATAATGGAATATTATTCAGCCATAAGAAGAAAACAAATCCTACCATTTGCAACAACATGGATGGAGCCAGAGGGTATTATGCTCAGTGAAATAAGCCAGGCGGAGAAAGACAAGTACCAAATGATTTCACTGATCTGTGCAGTATAAGAACAAAGAAAAACTGAAGTAACGTAACAGCAGCAGAATCACAGAACCCAAGAATGGACCAACAGTTACCAAAGGGAAAGGGACTGAGGAGGATGGGTGGGAAGGGAGGGACAAGGGCAGGGAAAAAGAAAGGGGGCATTACAATTAGCATGTATACTGTTGTGGGGGTACAGGGAGTGATGTGCAACACAGAGAAGACAGGTGGTGATTATACAGCATCTTGCTGCACTGATGGACAGTGACTATAGTGGGGTGTGGGGGGAGGACTTGGTGAGGGGGTGAGCCTGGTAAACATAGTGTTCTTCATATAATTGCAGATTAATGATACCAAAAAAAACCCACTAATTAAAAAAAAAAAGGTAGCTAGAGAGAGGAAAGAGATCACATACAAAGGAAAACCCATCAGGCTATCATCAGACTTCTCAACAGAAACCTTACAGGCCAGAAGGGAATGGCATGATATATTTAATACAATGAAGCAGAAAGGCGTTGAAGCAAGAATACTCTACCCAGCAAGGTTATCATTTAAATTTGAAGGAGGGATTAAACAATTTTCAGATAAGCAAAAGCTGAGAAAATTTACCTCCCACAAACACTTCTACAGTGCATTTGGGAGGGACTCCTATAGAAGAAAAAGGAGGAAAAAAAAAAGAACCTTCAGGTTGTATTTGTATAGCATATGAAGTGAGGTAAATTAGACTGTTAGATAGTAAGGGAATTGCCCCGGAACCTTTGGTAACCACGAATCTAAATGGTAATAAGTACATACCTATCAATAATCACCCTAAATGTAAATGGTCTGAATGCACCAATAAAAAGACATAGTTACTTAATGGATAAAAAAACAAGACCCACCTACATGCTGCCTAAAAGAGATTCACTTCAAACCCAAAGACATACACAGACTGAAAGTAAAGGGATGGAAAAAGATATTTCATGCAACTAATAGTGAGAAAAAAGCAGGAGTTGCAGTACTTGTATCAGACAAAATAGACTTCAAAACAAAGATTAAGTAACAAGAGACAAAGACGGACATTACGTAATAATAAAAGGGTCAGTCCAAAAAGAGGATATAACTATTATAAATATCTGTGCACCTAACACAGGATCACCTACATATGTGAAACAAATACTAACAGAATTAAAGGGGGAAATAGAATGCAATGCATTCATTTTAGGAGACTTCAACACACCACTCACTCCAAAGGACAGATCAACCAGACAGAAAATAAGAGACAGAGGCACTGAACAACATATTAGAACAGATGGACCTAACAGACAGCTACAGAACACTCCATCCAAAAGCAACAGGATAAACATTCTTCTCAAGTGCACATGGAACATTTTCAAGAATAGATAATATACTAGGCCACAAAAAAAACCTCAGTAAATTCAAAAAAATTGGAATTGCACCAACCACCTTCTCAGATCACAAAGGTATGAAACTAGAAATAAATTACATAAAGAAAATGAAAAGCCACAAACATACGGAGGCTTAATAACATGCTCCTAAATAATCAATGGATCAATGACCAAATAAAAACAGAGATCAAGCAATATATGGAGACAAATGACAACAATAATTGAACAACACAAAAATCTGTGGGACGCAGTGAAGGCCATGTTAAGAGGGATATATATTGCCTACCTCAGGAAAGAAGAAGAATCCCAAATGAACAGTCTAAACTCACAATTAATGAAACTAGAAAAGGAAGAACAAATGAGGCCCAAAGTCAGTAGAAGGAGGGACATAATAATAAAGATTAAAGCAGACATAAATAAAATTGAGAAGAATAAAACAATAGAATCAATGAAAGCAGGAGCTGGTTCTTCAAGAAAATAAACAAAATAGATAAACCCCTAGCTAGACTTATCAAGAAAAAAAGGGAGCCTACACACATGAACAGAATCAGCAATGAGAAAGGAAAAATCACAATGGGCACAACAAAATACAAAGAATTATGAGAGAATACTATGAAAAATTATATGCTAACAAACTGGATAACCTAGAAGAAATAGACAACTTTCTAGAAAAATAAAACCTTCCAAGACGGACCCAGGAAGAAACAGAAAATCTGAATGGACCAATTACCAGCAAAGAAATTGAATTGGTAATCAAAAAACTACCTAAGGACAAAATACCTGGACCAGATGGTTCCACTGCTGAATTTTATCAAACATTTAGTGAAAACCTAATACGCATCCTCCTCAAAGTTTTCCAAAAAGTAGAAGAGGAGGGAATACTCCCAAATTCATTCTATGAGGCCAACATCACTCTAATACAAAACCAGGCAAAGACACCACAAAAAAAGAAAATTACAGACTAATATCCCCGATGAACAAAGATGCAAAAATACTCAACAAAATATTAGCAAACCAAATTCAAAAATACATCAAAGATCATCCATCATGATCAAGTGGGATTCATCCCAGGGATGCAAGGATGGTACAACACTCGAAAATCCATCCATATCATCCACTACATCAACAAAAAGAAAGACAAAAACCACATGATCACCTCCATTAGATACTGAAAAAGCATTTGACAAAATTTAACATCAATTCATGATGAAAACTCTCAACAAAATGGGTACAGAGGGCATGTACCTCAAAAATAATGAAGGCCATATATGACAAACCCACAGCCAACATTATACTTAACAGTGAGAAGATGAAAGCTTTTCCTTTAAGACAGGGAACAAGACAAGGATGCCTACTCTCCCCACTTTTATTCACAATATTTCTGAAGGTCCTAGCCATGGCAATCACACAACACAAAGAAATACAAGGCATTCAGATAGGCAAGGAAGAAGTCAAACTGTACCTGTTTGCAGATGACATGATACTGTACATAAAAAACCCTAAAGAATCCACTCCAAAACTATTAGATCTAATATCTGAATTCAGCAAAGTTGCAGGATACAAAATTAATACACAGAAATCTGTTGCATTCCTATACACTAACAATGAACTACCAGAAAGAGAAATCAGGAAAATAATTCCATTCACAATTACATCAAAAAGAATAAAATACATAGGAATAAACCTAACCAAGGAAGTGAAAGACCTATACCCTGAAAACTACAAGACACTCTTAAGAGAAATTAAAGAGAACACTAATAAATGGAAATTCATCCCATGCATGCTCTTGGCTAGGAAGAATTAATATTGTCAAAATGGCCATCCTGCCTAAAGCAATCTACAGATACAATGCAATCCCTATCAAAATACCTACAGTATTCTTCAGTGCACCAGAGCAAATAGTTCTAAAATTCATATGGAATGACAAAAGACTCCGAAGAACCAAAGCAATCCTGAGAAGGAAGAATAAAGCAGGGGGAATTACACTCCCTGACTTGAAGCTCTACTACAAAGCCACAGTAATGAAGACAATTTGGTAATGGCACAAGAACAGACCCATAGACCAGTGGAACAGAATCGAGAGTCCAGATACAAACCCAAGCATATATGATCAATTAATATACAATAAAGGAGCCATGGATATACAATGGGGAAATGACAGCCTCTTCAACAGCTGGTGTTGGCAAAACTGGACAGCTACATATAAAGGAAAGAAACTGGATCATTGTCTAACCCCATACACAAAAGTAAACTCAAAATGGATCAAAGACCTGAAGGTAAGTTATGAAACCATAAAACTCTTAGAAGAAAATATAGGCAAAAATCTCTTGGACATAAATATGAGCGACTTCTTCATGAACATATCTCCATGGTCAATGGAAACAAAAGCAAAAATGTACAAGTGGGACTATATCAAACTAAAAAGCTTCTGTACAGCAAAGAACACCATCAATAGAACAAAAAGACATCCTACAGTATTGGAGAATATATTCATAAATGACATATCCGATAAGGGGTTGACATCCAAAATATACAAAGAGCTCATGTACCTCAACAAACAAAAAGCAAATAATCCAATTAAAAAATGGGCAGAGGAGCTGAACAGACACTTCTCCAAAGCAATTCAGATTGCCAACAGGCACATGAAAAGAAGCTTCACATCACTAATCATCAGAGAAATGCAAATTATAATCACAATGAGATATCACCTCACACCAGTTAGGATGGCCAACATCCAAAAGACAAACAACAACAAATGTTGGCGAGGTTGTGGAGAAAGGGGAACCCTCCTACACTGCTGGTGGGAATGTAAACTAGTTCAACCATTGTGGAAAGCAGGATGGAGGTTCCTCAAAAAACTAAAAATAGAAATACCATTTGACCCAGGAATTCCACTCCTAGGAATTTACCCTAAGAATGCAGGAGCCCTGTTTGAAAAAGACATATGCATCCCTATGTTTATTGCAGCACTATTTACAATAGCCAAGAAATGAAAACAACCTAAATGTCTATCAGTAGATGAATGGATAAAGAAGATGTGGTATATATATACACAATGGAATATTATTCAGTTATAAGAAGGAAACAAATCCTAACATTTGCAACAACATGTATGGAGCTAGAGGGTATTATGCTCAGTGAAATAAGCCAGGCAGAGAAAGACAAGTATCAAATGATTTCACTCATCTATGGAGTATAAGAACAAAGAAAAAAACTGAAGGAACAAAACAGCAGCAAACTCACAGAACCCAAGAATGGACTAACAGTTACCAAAGGGAAAGGGATTGGGGAGGATGGGTGGGAAGGGAGGGATAAGGGGGGAAAGGGGGCATTACTATTAGCACACATAATGTAGCGGTGGGGGGACACGGGAAAGGCAGTATATACAGAGAAGACAAGTAATGATTCTATAGCATCTTACTACACTGACGGACAGTGACTGTAACAGGGTATGTGGTGCGGACTTGATAATAGGGGGAGTCTAGTAACCATAATGTTGTTCAAGTAACTGTACATTAACGATACCAAAAAAAAAGATGACTTGAGACATAGTCTTTATGTTCACAACAATCCTATGAAGAAGTTAAATTATTCTATTTTACGAATGAGGAAACTGAAGCACAGTGAAGCTCAGTAACTTTGCCCAAAGTCACCGCATCCTATCCATCTCTGCAGCTTTCTCCACCTGGAACTCTTCACTATTTTCACTTAGCTAACACCTAGACTTCTCTCAGGTTTCAACTTAAACAGACATCACTTCCTTGCGAAAAAGTTTCTTTGATGTGATCAGACAAGCTCCAAATGCTCCACTGCATTCTGTGCTCTACTGCAGCACCGTGTATGCTTGTGATAACTTAAATATTCGTCTTCCCCACCAGATGTACATGCCCTCAGAACACTTATGTCTTGTCCACCACCATAGGGTATTTCCAAAGCTGTGCAGAATACCTAGCCCTTAAGAGGCTCACAGTTTGAGAGACAGCAATAAACAGTTTCTTACCATGCAATGTCAGGGGCAGAGATGTATGCATAGGACTCCAAGAAAGCACAAAATTGGGGGTGAGGGAAGGCTTCCTGGAGGACATGTCCCTTGAACTGAATTCTGAAGGGTAAGAGGAAAAAAAGAAGCAAGGAGAAAGGCATTCTAGGCAGATGGAGGATAGGCAAATGTATAGAAAAGAAAGGGACCATGAAACTTTAAAAGAACTACTAAAAGCTCACTATGGTTGGAGTTACCAGGCAGCAAAAAAAACGAAGCTTGAGAGAAAGTTCCATATGCAAAGACAGCAATATATTGAACAAATACCTTAAATAATCTAGTAACAATGGATATGATAGAAGTATTGATTAACTACATCAAGCACCATGCTAAGTCTTTTACATGTATTATTTCATTTCATCTTCACAACCCCTCTGCGTATTATTATTCTCAGGAGGAAGTAAGATCACACACAACTAGTAAGCAAATGACAAAGCCAGGCTTTAAACCACAGCTATATTAGGTGACTCCAAAGCCTGAGCTCTTAACCAATCTAATATCTGTTTAGCTTACTATGCACTGATATGATTTTATATATAGTTGCTTGTAATTCAAATAATTATCTTGATTCTACAAGGAAAGCTGGCTATTTAAAGGACCCCCTATCTTTTTCATAAACACGAATATTTCATACACTGATTTTCCTTAAAGGATATAATTAGCATTTAAGATTTTTATAAATGAAGATTAAAGAAAAATTATTCAGACACAAAATGCAGTGTCCTGACTGATAATCTAGTACTCTCTCTAGAACTGTCACCTCTACACCATCAAAAATTATGCTAAGCAAACACTGGAACTTCTGGGTCAAGTCTCCTCATCAAAACTAACCCTCCTAAGGAGAATTAAAATTATTCATTAAACAACTCAATCAATTATTGAGAATGGGTGGAAAGGGAGGAAAATACTTAATACAGAGGAAAGATGATAGGATACACGAAATCTCTCTTCCCTACTATCATTTGTTTTAAGTATGACAAAATGATCATATGACTGAATGTGTTTGTAAGGCAAGATATAAACTCTGTGTGCCAATTCAAGTTAAAAGATGAGACAGAAAATTTGCCAGTTAGGGAAAAGTCTAGGTTCAAAGAACTCAGCGTTTTAGGAAGCCAGTTATCAGCAAAAATGCAAATGTACTAAGTCATAGTTGATGGGCCATTATAAATCATTAAAACAAACTACTGGGAAATCTTTGCTTTTTAAAATGTCCCATAATATACAGCAAGAACTCATAGGCTGATAATAACCATCATAGATATACACTATATTAAACAATTATTAGTGCCAGAATCAAGAACATGATCTCATTTTATTCTTATAAGGTCGTTCTTATAGCCACATTCTCAGATGAGCAAATTAAGGCACAGAGTTTAGATAAGCTGCTCAAGGTCACCTGGGTAGGAAATGACAAAGTCAAGACTCACATAGATGTACATATAATGCCAAAGTGCACACTTCTTCCACCGTGCAGCAGTGTCTCTACGGAGCTGACAGGTATCTAGAGATTATCTAGTTCACTCACCAATCAATCCTTTCAGAGACCTACAGGGAAATTAAACTATTTCCCTGAATGTTCTGTGGCTTGTTCACAGCACAACTGGGAGTGAACCCCTTATTCCCTCTCTTCAGGCAAGCACATTTTGTAATTACTTTGACTCATATCAGATACTTTCTTTTTGAGAGAAATTAAAAATTTCCCCATAACTAAATTCAAAACAGACAAGAATGATACAAATGGCTGTTACTGTGTACTGAGGTGTATATGCATCTGTTTTAGTGGGAGATAGGAAAAGAGAGGCCTCAAACATTTCCTGTTCATTACTTGCAACCCGCTAACAGAAGATAACAGGATTTTACACATTCCTTTTGACTACCATCATTTTTTTCCCAGCCTCCTGTATTTCAACAGGACATTAAGAGGAGTCAGAAAACTTTTTCTGTAAAGGGCTTAAATATTTGAGGCCTTGTGGACCACATGTTCTCTGCTGCAAATATTCAAAAAAAGCAGCCATAGACAATACAAAAATGAGCATGGCTGTGTTCCACTGAAGTTTAATTTATGAGCACATAAATTTGAATTTCATATAATTTTCACATGTCATGAAATGTTAATTCTTTTGATTTTTTTCAACTACTTAAAAAGGTATGGCTTATGGGCTACAGCAAACATGCACTGGGCCAGAGGGCATCTCTGACCCTGCATTAAACCAAAGAAGTGTTTTCACTCAAAAGAGATCAAAAGAAAAGCAGCAAGCAACAAAGCAAGGCTGCATCCTTTTTCTTGACTCAGTTCTGGTGCCACTGATTGAGGAGGCCCTCTTGAACCATCCCCCGCTCCGCTTCGGGAGGTGTCCCACTCTTGCTTTTGCATTCACCTCAACTTGGGCCTATCGCTGTCCCAGCACTTACCATAATATAATGGGATTGGTTATTCAGTCGTCCACGTCTCTGCAATAAGTAGGGCAAGCAATGCTTTTGTTTGTTTTTTAATCTGTATTCCTGGTGTGGATGCTCAAAACAAAAAAAAAGCAGGGGGAAGGGTAGGGAGGAAAATAAAAGAAGAATAAGCTCAGAAATTCTCATATTTAGGCAGACAGTTGACACAGCACCAGGTCTTAACAGTGGCTCAATGACATACACCTATTTAAATCAGTGGTTCACCCACTGTTTGCATCTATTAACAATCTATGCTATTCATGTGTCATGAATATGCACTGACCCCTCAATCTATTCTTACTTATATCTCCCTCAAGGCCAGACATCTGACTAATTCATTTAGATTAATGTGGATGAGAACGATCTGGGCATACATTTAAAATGACCACTAGTCTCTAGAAAGGTTTCAGGGTACCCTGGGCTTCTGCAAAACACAAATGGAAAAACTACTGTCCTGCAACACTAGCCTCAGAAATGAATGATGGCTTCAAATCTTTTAAAGAAAACCTGAAAAGCCACAATTACCAGATTTACTATGAAAACCAACATGGAGAGTCTACCTTATCATTATCACATAAAGCATAAGAATAAACATCTTTCAGTCACAAGAGGTTAGATGGCTGACCATCTCCTGCAGGGTCTTTCACCTTTTCTATATCATAGGTCCATCTGATAGAATGAAGACGCCAATGGACCGCTTCTCAGAACAATGTTTTTCAATGCATAAAATAATAGGCATAGTTTTAAAAAGGAAACCAGTTACGATAATTAACCCACAATTCCCCCTTGTCACTTCCTATCTTCTTTCCCTGCTATATTTTTTTCTGCTTAGCATTTGTCACTATTTAACACACTATATACTGTATTTTACTCATGCTCCCTTATTTAGTAGCTGTCTCTCCAGCTGGAACCTAATTTCCAGGAAGGCAGGAAGTTTATCTATATTGTTCATCACTGTATTCCCCAAATCTACAAAATTCCTGGTATATAATAAATGCCCAATAAATATGTTGAATTATTACAATTCCTGCCTCTTAAGAGCTGTACTCTAAGAAATCAAAGGCAGTTCTACTAGGATCTGTCATCCTTAAGATAATATACAGCACTTCATATTTACAAACACCTTCTTGGTAGACAATGGAGGAACCATTTTATAAACATGATCTCATTCATCCACAATAAACTTAAAATCTAATGGCCAGGGTCAAAGCAATAATGTAAAGTAGAGAAGCCAAATGCCTCAAGGTTAGTCAGTGAACAAAATCCATGAGCCAGGTTTCCTGCTTATTAATTTTACCCCTTCACTTTACCCTTTGCCTTCTGAAGCTTTTGCTCTTTTGCCTTAAAGCTTAGTCTCTTTCTGGCTTAAGTTACCTAGTTGTATACTAACAAGTGAGAAACACTTTCATGGGATCCGAGCTGACTTATTCATGACAAATAGCTACACACTGCTTTGCAACAAGGTTCTAGGATTTCCAGCTTCTTGCCAAGGCAATTCTTAAATAGAGGAAATTGTTTTCTTTTAAAATTCATCTTAATCACAATAAAGGCTAACAGGAATTTAAGCCCTCAGAAATGACAGGCTGCCTGTACTGCTTGTCTCACATAATCCTAAAAGGAGGAAGCTCAAAGCCAAGACAAGTGAAACCACCCAAGAAATGTAATAATTTTTACCAACTGCAATGCCTTCACTTTACAGTGTGGTAATAAATTGGAAAGGCAAACCAGAACCGAAAAAAGAAAGGTGAGGGAGGGAAGATTCAGTTAACAATGTGGTCAGTTAATACGAAAGAAAACAATGTCCTTGGACTGTTTCATAATTAAGCAAGCGGGCAAAACCTAACAGGAAGGCATTTTGGCCCTTCTTGGGTGGCTAAAAGAAATGCCAGCCTTCCCTCTACCTGGTCTATTTGCCAAAAAAGCAGAGCTGAGGAAATGCACTTATGTCATGAGGGTTTTTGAGATACTCATACCCATCAGCTTAAAATCTAACTTTCTAATTTCTGCTTAAACATCAGAATTTTTTGTGTTTATGCATCTTCCTATGGAAAGAGGAAAAAAATGTAAAGAAACAGGGACTTTTTTTTGATATTTCAAGTGCTAATAAATCAGCAGCAGCTGTTCATCAATTAGAGGATGGAAGATAAAGTTTCACAGCAATTATGTGTATTAACAGGGTTTCAATTTGAAAAAAAAAGGAAGAGAGAAAACATTTACCACATATGCTTGACTCCAGATCAATGGGAAAATACTTACCTAGAGCAACCACTGTAACCAACTGCTAATTTCTTATATTAATCTAGTTCTAGTCCTTGGAGATATATGCTTCTTTTAGACTAACCAAGTATAAACTGTAAGATAATCTCTTAACTATTTATATGCTATTGCTTTATAATCACAACCTAAAGAGAAAGCCCTACAGATACAATGCTAAGGCCCATAATCACACAGAACTTGTATTCAACGTTTTCTTCTAAAGTAAAGGTTTCGAACAGTGTTGTTCTAACATGACAATATCTATGAGGTACTTGTCACTCTAATGAGCTTTTTAAAAATGTAGTATATAAAAAAGAAATGAAAAATACTAAAAACACAAATTATTTACATTAGTCTAAATTCACTTTTGACTGTTAGAGTGAATATTAGAAATGAACTAAAATCCATTTAGTGGGATTAAATAAACTGTGCTTTCTCCTTTCTATGGAATACCACACAGCCATTAACAAGAATGAGAGAGACTTCTGATTACAGAAATGAGAAAATCTCCAAGATACCTTGGTTCAGGAGGAAAGCAAGATAACAACTCATAGTGATTCTGTTTATGTAAAATATTAATATGAATCTATATATATGTATGCATGTAAATGATTAGGAAAAGATTTAGAATATATGCTAAATTGTTAATAGTGATTATGTCCAGGGAGGGGGAGAGAACTGAGGGAGCTCTGGAAGAATTTTCACATGATAACTCTGTATATGGCTTAAATATTTCATAAGGCTATGTTCATATATCACTTGTATATTAAAAAGTCTTAATAAAGAGTTAATAGAACAAGAAAGGACTAGATGATTCTATAAAATAAAGGGAAGAAAAACAAAAGATAAAAACTTAGCTTGATACCAAATAAAGGATATTAATGTCAGATAAGTGTTTGATCATTAGCCAGTATTCTATTCACCACACATCAATGACACTAGCTTTTATTTCAGCTACTATATTGATGGTAACAGGATGAATCATAAACATAAAGAAAAAGATTTCTGAAGTACTAAGTCTACACTATAATCAAAATATACAAGTCACAGTGATGGACGTGAACTAGAAGTATTTTGGTGATCATGATATATTCAAATATCAAATCATTATCTTGTCTACCTAAAACTAATATAATGCTGTATGTCAACTGTACTGCCATAAAAAATATAAAAGTCATCAAATCTAAAAAAACTGAGAGTTTAAAATTACACTATTTATGTCTTCCCATCATCCTAGATAAGCCACAAACATTTTATTTTCTTGTATTATAAGACAACCATACTTCTGTTGGAAGTATCTGACTTAGGTATGGAAAACCAACTAGCCTTAATGGCAGGTTCCAATTGCATATCTGACAATAACCAATAGCACTACAATTAAAAATATGTTCTGCCAGCTAAAGATGGAGGACAAGAGACCCAAAGCATGTTGGTACTGATTCAGAAACAGGAATGCCAGTATGTCTAGGATGACACAGCAAGTGGCTAGGAGATCTTGAAACTTAAAAAGTCATCTACTCATCTACTCAAGAAATGGGGAGGTAAATGAGACAAAAGATATCCAAAATGCACTTAAATGCAAGAGACACAAGTTTTTTCATCAGCCTTATTGATATAGTTTATATGTAGACCCACTTTAACTGTACATTTTGATAAGTTTTGACAAATTTGTACACCTGTGTAATCACATTAGAGATAATAGAACATTTCTAAAACCCCAGAAGATATTCTGTGTCCAATACCAGTCAATATGCTCCCATCCCTAGCCTCAGTGGAACATTTTTCTGTCACTATAGTTCTTTTTTAGAATTTCATATACATAAAATAAGTATGTGTTCTTCTGTGTAAGCCTTCCTATCACTCACATGTTTTCAAGGTTCATTCATATTATACCATGTAACAGCACTTCTTTCCATTTAATGGCCAAGTAATATTCCATTGTATGAATCACAATTTGTTTATACATTCATCTTTTGATGGACATTTGGGTTGTCTCTAGTTTGTGCTATAATGACTCAAACCACTGTGAACATGAAAGGCACCAGAGTCTTTTGATTGTTTTCATGTTCTAATTCAGCACCATCCATAAGCTACAAGTTCACCACAACTCCAACCCTTACATCAGCCCCACGCTCAATGGTAAAAGCAATCACTTACTCAACAAATATATATCAAGGACCTACTGTGTCCTAGGAATTCTTCAGGCACCAGGGGTACAGTAATGAACTAGACAGCATAATCCCTCTTAGATAAAACTTATGGTCTTTTGGGGGAAAAGGGGTACAGACAAAAATAACCAAGATAATTTCAGATAGGAAATGTAATAAAAAAAAACTTAAAAGGGATTGGAGATTAAAGATGGCAGTGTGAGAGGTGAGAAAGAAACCTCCTCCCAAAACCACATATAATATGACAATATAAAAAATACATCAAATCCTGAAACAGCAACCAGAAAGAAGGATGTGGCAGGCTGTCTACACCTGGGGAAACCAGCAGACCTCAAGGAAAAGGGTAACATACCAAAGCCATGATCTGGAAGGACCCAAAACCTTCCCCCACCGTAGCTCACTGGTGAAGGAAGAGAAATGGAGCAGGGAGGGGGTGGAAGCGTAGGACTGCTGAACACCCATTCCTGGAGATCTGCTCTGGGAGAACATGACTACATGGTACTCTGGAGATTAGTGGGGTTAGGAAGCTAAGACAGGAGGAATACTTGGAGAGACTGAGATTCCAGCCACTTGTGGAAAAGTACCCACAACCGGCTGCTTTGGGACAAAAGAAAGGTGGGCACTCTGAGAGACTTCCCAACAGCAAGAGTGCGGCTAAAAGGGCAAGGATTAGACAGAGCTTGCTGCTCAGGAGAAAGGACAGGTGGACAAAATTTTTCTGGCACATTCAGCCCAGCAGGTTGGGAACTTTCAGGAATTCAGGCACTCCATCCCTATGGCTGGAAATGCAGCTCCAAGGTCCCCCAGTGCGATATGCATCCTGCTTGCAAACCAGCTGCCCCCGCCATTGCGCCAGAACAGCCACAGGGAGGACCCGCCTACTGCAACTACAAATGCGTAGCATAGAGGCTCCTCCCTGCATGCTCGGGTGCACTGGCCCTGGCAGTGGAGGCAGACACTGCAGCTAGGAAGCAGGAAAGAGCTCTTTCCTCCCTGGAAGGCACCAATGCCACTCGCAGGCAAACCCCGCCATTGCTCCAGGGGCTGAGCAGGTCCAGAGAGTAGAGCGTCTGGGCACTAGAGGGTGCTGACTACACCAAGATATTTCTACAAATATGAGCCGTCAAAAGAAACTAGTACAAACCAAAATCCCACAAAAAAAAACCAGAAAGAGAGCCAAGTGAAACTGAACTTACCAATTTTCCTGAAAAACATTTCAAAATAAAATCATAAACATGCTCAAAGAGCTACAGAAAAATATTCATGAACGCAGGGAGAAATTCAAGAATGAGATAGAAACTTTGAAAAATACAGTCTCCTAACTGAAACATACAATGGAGGGACTTTAAAGCAGATTAGATGAAGTAGAGGAGACGGTAAATGAAACAGAAATTAGAGAAGAGGAATACAAAGAAATTGAGGCATAGAGAGAAAAAAGGTTCTCTAGGAATGAAAGAATACTAAGAGAACTGTGTGACCAATCCAAACAGAACAATATTCGCATTATAGGGATACCAGAAGAAGAGAGAGAGAAAAAGGGATAGAAAGTGTTTTGGAAGAAATAATTGCTGAAAATTTCCCCAATCTGGAGAAGGAGATAGTCTCTCAGGCCATGGAGGTACACAGATCTCCCAACACAAGGGACCCAAGGAAGACAACATAAACACATGTAATAATTAAAATGGCAAAGATCAAGGATAAAGACAGAGTATTCAAAGCAGCCAGGGACAGAAAAAAGATTACATACAAAGGAAAACCCAGCAGGCTATCATCAGACTTCTCAACAGATACCTTATAGGCCAGAAGGGAGTGGCATGATACATTTAATGCAATGAAGCAGAAGGGCCCCGAACCAAGAATACTCTATGTGGCAAGATTATCATTTAAATTTGAAGCAGAGATTAAACAATTTTCAGATAAGCAAAAGCTGATAGAATTTACCTCCCACAAACCATCTCTACAAATGTATTTTAGAGGGACTGCTATAGATGGAAGTGTTCCTAAGGCTAAACAGCTATTATCAGAAGAAATAAAACTATAGTAAACAAAGTAGACCGATTAATTACTATGCAGATGCAAAATCAAATCAACCACCCCAGAGTCAGTCAAGGGATAGACAGAGTACAGAATATGATATCTAATATAGAAAGAATGGAGGAGGAAAAGAAAAAAGATTCTTTATGTGTTTGTAATAGTATACAGAGTTAAATTAGACTGTTAAATAGTAAGCAAGTTACGCTTGAACCTTTGGTAATCGCAAATCTAAAGCCTGCAATGACAATAAGTACATACCTATCAATAATCACCCTAAATGTAAATGGTCTGAATGCACCAATCAAAAGACATAGAGTCACTGAATGGATAAAAAAACAAGACCCATCTATACGCTGCCTACAGTAGACTCACTTCAAACTCAGAGACATACACAGACCAAAGGTGAAGGGATAGAAAAAGGGATTTCATGTAACTAATAGAGAGAAAAAAGCAGGAGTTGCAGTACTTGTATCAGACAAAATAGGCTTCAAAATGAAGAAAGTCGCAAGAGACAAAGAAAGACATTACATAATAATGAAGGGGTCAGTCCAACAAGACAATATAACCATTATAAATATCTATGCACCTAACACAGGGACACCTACATATGTGAAACAAATACTAACAGAAATAAAGGGGGAAATAGAATGCAATGCATTTATTTTAGGAGACTTCAACACACCACTCACTCCAAAGGACAGATTAACCAGAAGGAAAAAAATTAAGGAGAGAGAGGCACTGAACAACACATTAGAACAGATGGACCTAACAGACAGCTACAGAACACTCCATCCAAAAGCAACAGGATACACATTCTTCTCAAGTGCACATGGAACATTTTCAAGAATAGATCATATACTAAGCCACAAAAAGAGCCTCAGTAAATTCAAAAAGATTGAAATTATACCAACCAGCTTCACAGGCCACAAAGGTATGAAATTAGAAATAAATTATGCAAAGAAAACAAAAAGGCCCACAAACACATGGAGGCTTAACAACATACTTCTAAATAATCAATGGATCAATGACCACATAAAAACAGAGATCAAGCAATATATGGAGACAAATGACAACAATAACAACACCACAAGATCTGAGGGATACAGCAAAGGCTGTGCTAAGGGGGAAGTATATTGCAATACAGGCTTACCTCAGGAAAGAACAATCCCATATGAACAGTCTAAACTCACAATTAATGAAACTAGAAAAAGAAGAACAAATGAGGACCAAAGTCAGTAGTAGGGACATAATAAAGATTAGAGCAGAAATAAATAAAATTGAGAAGAATAAAACAAAAGAAATAATCAATGAAAGCAGGAGCTGGTTCTTCAAGAAAATAAACAAAATAGATAAACCCCTAGCCAGACTTACCAAGAAAAAAAGAGAGTCCACACATATAAATAGAATCAGAAATGAGAAAGGAAAAATCACTACGGACACCACAGAAATACAAAGAATTATGAGAGAATACTATGAAAAATTATATGCTAACAAACTGGATAACCTAGAAGAAATGGACAACTCCTAGAAAAATACAAACTTCTATGACTGACCCAGGAAGAAACAGAAAATCTGAACAGACCAATTACCAGAAACAAAACTGAATTGGTAATCAAAAAACTACCTAAGAACAAAACTCCCAGACCAGATGGCTTCACTACTGAATTTTATCAAACATTTGGTGAAGACTTAATACCCATGCTCCTTAAAGTTTCCAAAAAGTAGATGAGAAAATACTTCCAAACTCATTCGATGAGGCCAGCATCACTTTAATACCAAAACCAGACAAAGATACCACCAAAAACAAAAATTACAGACCAATATATCTCTGATGAACATAGATGCAAAATAGTCAACCAAATATTAGCAAATAGAATTCAAAAATATATCAAAAAGATCATCCATCATGATCAAGTCAGATTTATTCCAAGGATGCAAGGATGATACAATATGCAAAAATCCATTAACACCATACACCACATGAACAAAAAGAAGGACAAAAACCACATGATCATCTCCATAGATGCTGAAAAAGCATTTGACAAAATTCAACATCCATTCATGATAAAAACTCTCAACAAAACGGGTATAGAGGGCAAGTACCTCAACATAAAAAAGGTCATATATCACAAGCCCACAGTCAACATCATACTTAACAGCAAGAAGGTGAGAGCCTTTCCTTTAAGATCGGAACAAGATAAGGATGCCCACTCTCCCCACTTTTATTCAACATAGTGCTGGAAGTCCTAGCCATGTCAATCAATTGCAATTGTACAAACACTAATAAATAAAAGGCATCCAGATTGGTAAAGAAGAAGTTAAACTGTCACTGTTTGCAGATGACATGATATTGTACAAAAAAAACCCTAAAGAATCCACCCCAAAATTACCTGAACTAATAACTGAATTCAGCAAAGTTGCAGGATACAAAATTAACACACAGAAATCTGCTGCATTCTTATATACTAATGATGAACTAGCAGAAAGAGAAATCAAGAAAACAATTCCATTCACAATTGCATCAAAAAGAATAAAATACCTAGGAATAAACCTAACCAAGGAAGTGACAGACTTATACCCTGAAAACTACAAGACACTCATGAGAGAAAGTAAAGAAGACAATGCCATTCTTCAACAAACTAGAACAAATAGTTCTAAAATTCATATGGAACCACCAAAGATCCTGAATAGCCAAAGCAATCCTGAGAAGGAAGAACAAAGCTGGGGGGATTAAGCTTCCCGACATAAACCCAAGCACATGCTCAATTAATCTATGATAAAGGAGCCATAGATTGCCAACACTGGTGTTGGCAAAACTGAACAGCTACATGTAAGAGAATGAAATTGGATCATTGTCTAACTCCATACACAAAAGTAAACTTGAAAAGGATCAAAGACCTGAATGTAAGTCACGAAACCATAAAACTCTTAGAAGAAAACATAAGTAAAACTCTCTTAAATATAAACATGAGCAACTTTTTGCTGAACGAATCTCCTTGGGCAAGGGAAACAAAAGAAAAAATGAACACATGGGACTACATGAAGTTAAAAAGCTTCTGTACAGCAAAGGACACAATCAGCAAAACAAAAAGGCATCCTACAGTATGGGAGAATATATTTGTAAATGACATATCTGACAAGGGGTTAACATCCAAAATGCATAAAGAACTCACACACCTCAACACCCAAAAAGCAAATAACCCAATTAAAAAATGGGCAGAGGATATGAATAGACAATTCTTCAAGGAAGAAATCTGGATGGCCATCAGGCACATGAAAAGATGCTCCACATCACTAATTATCAGGGAAATGCAAATTAAAACCACAATGACATATCACCTCACACCAATTAGGATGGCCAACATCCAAAAGAAAAGAAACAACAAATGCTGGTGAGGATGGGGAGAAAGGGGAAACCTCCTACACTGTTGTTGGGAATGTAAATTAGTTCAACCATTGTGCAAAGTAATGTGGAGGTTCCTCAAAAAACTCAAAATAGAAATACCATTTGACCCAGGAATTCCACTCCTAGGAATTTACCCAAGGAAAACAAGATCCCAGATTCAAAGAGACAGATGCACCCCTATGTTTATCGCAGAGCTATTTACAGTAGCCAAGACATGGAAGCAACCTAAGTGTTCATCAGTAGAAGAGTAGATAAGGAAGATGTGTTACATATATACAATACTATTCAGTCATTAGAAGAAAACAAATCCTACCATTTGCAACAACATGGATGGAGCTAGAGGGTATTATGCTCAGCGAAATAAGCCAGGCAGAGAAAGACAAGTACCAAATGATTTCTCTCATTTGTGGAGTGTAACAACGAAGCAAAACTGAAGGAACAAAACAGCAGCAGACTCACAGACTCCAAGAAGGGTACTAGGCGTTACAAAAGGGGAGAGGTGGGGGAAGGTGGGTAGGGAGGGAGGGAGAAGGGGATTGAGGGGTATTATGATTAGTATACATGGTGTAGGGGGGGCACGGGGAAGACAGTGTAGCACAGAGAAAACAAGTAGCGACTGTGTGGCATCTTACTACACTGATGGACAGTGACTTCAGTGGGGTATGGTGGCAACTTGATAATATGGATGAATGTAGTAATCATAATGTTTTTCATGTGAAATCTTTATAATGTGCATACCAGTGATTCCTTAATTTAAAAAAATATTTCCACCCCCACCAAAAGAAAGTTAAAAGGAATGTATTAAGAAAGTAACTGGAGGCATGTCCAATTCAGATGTGTGCATCTAATCCAGATTCAGCAGCCAGGGAAGGCCTATCTAAGCTGAGATCTAAATAACACATAGGAGACAGCCAGGCAACTATCTGAGATTAAAATATTCCAGGCAAAAGAACTGCAGTCCTATTCAAGGAGCAAAAGAAAAAGACCAGTAGTGAACATGGTCGAGGGGATAAGAGATGAAGCTAGATAGGCAGGCAGAGGCCAAGCCAAACAGAATCCTGTGGGCCACAAGAAGTTTGTGAGGGAGGGTATTAAGCAGGAGAGTAAAATACTCAGATTCGCATTACAAAAAGATCACTCTGGCAGTAGAGAGAACTGTAAAGGGAAAGAGCAGAAGCAGATCAGTTAGGCGGCTACTGAGAAAGAAAAGGAAACATGAGAGATGGGGGTGGCTTCACAATACCTTAGAAGTAGAATCAACAGCTTTTGCTAATGGATTAGATGTGGTAGGCACAAAAAATGAAGAATCTAGGCTAATTCCTAGGTGTTTGGCTTGGGCAACTAGGTGGATGACAGCATTTACTGAAATGGGGAAAACTGGAGGAAAAATAGGTTTGGAATTGTGGGGAGAATCCAGAGTTCTAATCATGTTAAATTTGTGATGCTGACTGAACATCCAAATGCAGATGTCAAATAGGTGCTTGCAGGAAAGTCAGTGCTGGATATGTAGTATTAGGAATAGTACTGAGACAGGGACCATAGATGTGGTCAGAGTAGGGTGAGGGCCTCCGGAGGGGGCAGGGCGAGATATTTGCAGTCAGAGCAATGTAACTGAGACAGGGACCATGCATGTGGTCAGAGTAGGGTGAGGGCCTCCGGGGAGGGGGCAAGGCGGGATATTTGCAGTCAGAGCAATGTAACTACATGCAAGGAAACCCCCGTGCTAAAACTATGTTAAACATTGAGCTCTAGAATTATTTTTCAGTGAAATCAGTTAATGTTCCCCAGATAAAGAAGAGTAGCAATGTTTTATTATGCTAACCATTTATAATCATGTGTAAGGTCCTCTTTAGCATACTAAAAGGCCCAGGTCTCTGTGCTGTCTTTCCTCCTTCAGATCTGATGAAGTGATTTTGCAAACTGGGCAACTAATTTAGCAAGTAAGCCCAGGCATAAACAACACAGTAAAAGGCAGGAAGGATTCCACCTTAAAGATAAGATTGCATTTTAATACCTAAGAAGTTAAGACGTTAGAAATTCTAAACTTACTCTTTAGCAAACAATACCTCAGCCCACCTTGGGGGCTGAGCAGGTGGCCTTATTTCATATGCCCCCAGACCAAGATGCTGGTATCTCAGAAGTTGCTTGTGTTAAGTTAATTCTAAATATTCAGGAACCACTTAACAAGTCCCCACCCCTAAGTTTTTTTCATGTTCTCGAAAAATCCTCAGTTGCCTATAAAATCCCCTAGACAGCGCACCACTACGGACTCTCTTGTCCCCTCCTAGTGTGAGCCGGGAGCTCTGTCCTTTCACTGTATCTCTAAATAAAAGCCTGTACCTTGCTCTCCTACCTTGACTGTTTGTGAAGCTCATTCTTTGGCTCCGCAAACAAGAACCCCAGCATCATAACTACATGCAAGGAAACCCCCCTACTAAAACTCTATGTTAAACATTGAGCTCTAGAATCATTCTTCAGTGAGATCAGTTAATGTTCCCCAGATAAAGAAGAGTAGCACATGTTTTATTATGCTAATCACTTGTAACCATGTGTAAGATTCACTTTAGCATGCTAAAAGGCCCAGGCCTAGGTGCTGTCTTTCCTCCTTCAAATCTGACAAAGTGATTTTGCAAACTGAGCAACTAACTTAGCACGCAGACCCAGCTGTAGACCACATGGTAAAAGGCAGGAAGAATTCCATCTTAAAGATAAGATTGCATTTTAACACCCAGGAGGTTCCAGAGGCAGGATTCTTTAGCAAATGGACAATACCTCAGCCCACCTTGGGGGCTGAGCAGGCAGCCTTTTGATGTGCTCCTGGACCAAGGTGCCGGTGTTCCGGAGAGAAATCAAGGCAGAGAATTCCTTATGTTAAATTAATCTTTAATATTCAGAGACCACTTAACAAGTCCACACCCCTAAGTTTTTTCATGTTCTCAAAAAATCCTCAATTGCCTATAAAACCCCTTAGACAACGCACCACTACAGACTCTCTTGTCCCCTCCTGACATGAGCCGGGAGCTCTGTCCTTTCACTGTATCTCTAAATAAAAGCTTGTACCTTGCTCTCCTACCTTGACTGTTTGTGAAGCTCATTCTTCAGCTCCGCAAACAAGAACCCCAGCATCAGTATCTGAATCTAAGAAGCAGATTATACAACTTTGCTTCTGAAAGTAGTATACATATACCTCAGTGCACCAGAATCATAGCAGATAAAGACGAATCCAAGAACAAGTTTACTGGAAATCAGGGATGGTGGTGGGGTGGGGAGGGATTAACTATATTTGAACACACATGCATAAGTAGTAAAATGCTGAATTTACACAACTTTTTGAAGATTAAAGTGTTAGGCAGGAAAATAGATATGAGCGGGGTGGACAGAGAAAAAAGCCAGAAAGTCCACTAAAAAAGACCCAAAATTAATCAATTAAAACTCAAAAGCCAAGAGCAACTTGGTCTGGAATGTTTGAATATTTCCCAGATAAAGGAAGGTACCTCAGCATAGCCCATGTCTTTATTGTGTTAATCATGCAGGCCCAGCTTACTTTCTTTTTTTTAAATTTTATTTTGGTATCATTAATCTACAATTACATGAAGGACTTTATGTTTACTAGGCTCCCCCCTTCACCAAGTCCCCCCGACATTCCCGTTCACAGTCACTGTCCATCAACATAGTAAGATGCTGTAAAATCACTACTTGTCTTCTCTGTGTTGCAGAGCCCTCCCCATGCCCCCCCAATACTATACATGCTAATCGTAATGCTTCCTTTCTTTTTTTCCCGCCCTTATCCCTCCCTTCCCACCCGTTCTCCCCAGTCCCTTTCCCTTTGATAACCATTAGTCCATTCTTGGGTTCTGTGCTTCTGCTGCTGTTTTGGTCCTTCAGTTTTCTTTTGTTCTTATACTCCACATATGAGTGAAATCATTTGGTACTTTTCTTTCTCCGCCTGGCTTATTTCACTGAGCATAATACCCTCTAGCTCCATCCATGTTGTGAATGGTAGGATTTGTTTTTTTCTTATGGCTGGGTAATATTCCATTGTGTATATGTACCACATCTTCTTTATCCATTCATCTACTGATGGACATTTAGGTTGCTTCCATATCTTGGCTATTGTAAATAGTGCAGCAATAAACATGGGGGTGCATCTGTCTTTTTCAAACTGGAGTGCTGCATTCTTGGGGGTAAATCCAGCTTACTTTCTTTACCTTTACTTATATGCTGTTTTTTTCTCCTTCCAGCCCTAATTAAATAGTTTGTAACCTAGGCAACTAATTTAGCATGCAGGCCCAGCCATAAACAACATAGTAAAAGGCAGGAAAGATTCCATTTTAAACACTGTGTTTTAATACCCAGGAAGTTAATAATGTAAGATTCTTAACTTACTCTTTAGCAAACAGACAACCATGGGGGCCATGGTAACTCAGCCCACCATTGGGGCTGGGCAGGCAGCCCGTTTGATCTACTCCCAGACCAAGACACCCATATCTCAGGGAGAAATCGGAGCAGGAACCTCCTTGTGTTAACTAAATTCTAAGTATTCAAAGATCACTTAACAAGCCTTCACCCCCAGCCCTTAGTCACATTCCTAAAGAATCCTTAGAAGGGGAACCCCAACGTTTTGGGGTGCTCTGCTCTCTGAGGTCGCCCGCATTTTCTAAGTGTGTAATCTTTTAACTTAAACTCTCTCTTTTCAACTTTTTAGGGAGTGCTTCTCTCTCTGAGGCCACCCACACTTTCTAAGTGTGTAACCTTTTAATCTTAAACTTTCTCTCTCTAAACCTTTCAGGGCACCTCTCCTTGCTGAAGTTACCTGCTGTACTTCTTCTCTAAGTTACTTTAAATAAAACTTTTTCCCTACTTCACTACTGTGTCTCTGCCCCTCAATTCTTTGTCACGGTGGGGACAAGGACTGAGGAAAATACACAAAGCTCCCCCAACAAAAGTAAAATTTCAAAGAAATTTTGTGTCTGTAGCAGGCAGTCTTCAAACTCTACAAGACCTCTAGTGATACATTTTTATCTGTCTCTTGGAGTATTTCAAGGAAAAAAGGTGTAAAACCACCAGAACAAACATTTAATCAGCCAGTATTTAACATACCGACTGGACCACTATGCCTACAGCTGTAGGGATTACAAAAAGAGAGTAGTATAATCGTTAAGGACACAGACTTGCACATGAACTTTAGAGTCAAATACAGACCCAGGTTCAAATCCTACACTTGCTACTTATTAGCTGTGGAGGCAATAACCCTCAGAAGATTGCTGTAGAGTTAAGTAATAGAATTCATGCAATGCACTTAACCAGTCTCTGTTTAAACATTAGCTCCCAATATTTTTTCTCTCTAGGGTCTTACTGTCTAATGAGATCTACAAGACATAAATTTGTAAGAGAATAATGTTAAGTTACATATGAAAAATGCTAGACATAGTTGGTAGGATTGATCAGGAAAGCACTGAAATTTGGGCTGAAGAAGACTGAAATAGAGAAACTGGAAGGCTTTAGCTTTTCTTTCTTTTGAGGGGGAATGACTAAAGAAAGGAAAGAAGGAAAAACCGATGTGGGGAGGACAAGAATGACCATTTACTGAGAATGTGCTAAGAACTCTTGCTTTTCAGTTCTACTTTTAAAACAATTTATTTGAGATATAATTCATATGCTATACAATTCATCCATTTAAAGTGTACAATTCAATTGTTAGTATATTCAGAGTTGTGCAATCATTGCCACAATCCATTTTGGAACATTTTCATCACCCCAACAAGAAACCCCATACACATTAGCTAGCAGTCACTCCCTATTTCCCCTTAACTCCACAGGCCCCTGGCAATTGCTAATTTGCTTTCTGTCTCTATGGATTTTCCTATTCTGGGCATTTCATACAAATAGAAGCATATAATGTGTGACTGGCTTCTCTCAAAGTTCATCTTTGTTGTACATTAATCAGTAGTTCATTCTCATTGCCAAATAATATTCTACTGAAAGGACAGACCACCTTATATTTACCCATCCATCAATTGATGGACATGTGGGTTATATCTACTTTTTAGCTATTATAAGTAATGCTACTATGAACATTCATATACAAATTATTGTATAGAATGCATTCTCATTTCACTTAGATACTCTCTGGTATATACGTACATACTCTTAGGAGTAGAATTGCTGGGTCTTATGACTAAACTCTGTTTAATCTTTTGAGGAACTACCAGACTGTTAGATGGTTAGCTCCAAATATTCAAATGATAGTAATTATCTAACAGTTTTGAGCACTCAAAATTACTATCACTTATTGTACTTTCACATTGTTTAATGATTTTTTAAGTTTCTAGTAAAGAATCTGTGGTTAAAGGTAAGCACGCAGAAGATAAAGAGACCAGATTAACAGGCCAGAAAAAGAGAACACTATACCTTTATTTGCTCCTTGAAAACACTGAAAAGCTTCATGTGACAAACTACATACAAAAGCCAAAATTATGGAGAAATGAGAAAAAGAAGTGCATCCCTGTATTGAGGATGAGTGCATAAGAATAGAAAAGTTCAAGACCAAGTGAAATGTTTGTCAATGCTTCCATCGTCTTGGATACCTTTGTAAAAGACCCTCTTGCATTCTATCTCACTGCCCAGTGTAAAAAAAAAATACTGTCTCTTAACTATGTCAGCCAAATAATTTTGATTTCTGTTCCAAAACAGCCTCATCATCAAACAGCAAATTTGCATCTTCAATAAATATTACAATTGCCTGAGGAAGTATTATCTTACAAGAAGTCTGCCCTTCTATTCCAGAGCTTCATGGTTCAACAGAGTAACCACTGACTACATAAAGCTAGTGTGACTAAGAGACTGCATTTTAAATTTTTATTTAATTTTAATTAATTAAAACTTAAAAACTGAAGCAGTAGAAAATTCTTTTGTACTAATAACATTCTGAAATAATACTTTAGATACAATCGGTTAAAGAAAATATATTGTTAAGATTAATTTCTCATATTTATTTTTCCTTTTTTAACGTGGCTAACAAAATTTTAAAGTACATACACTTTATGTATATGCTGGTGAATATACTAAAAACCATTGGATGGTACACTTTATTTTTTTAATCGAACTATATAATATTATATTGGTTTCAGTTGTACAACATAATAATTCAACAATTACATATATTACAAAAGGCTCACCACAGTAAGTGTAGTTATCATTTGTCAACATACAAAGTTATTACAATATTATTATTTCCCTATGCTGTACTTTTCATCCCCATGACTTACTTATTTTATAATTGGATATTTCTACCTCTTGATCCCTTTCACCTATTTCACTCTCCATGATAACTGCCAGTTTATTCTCTGTATTTATGAGTCTATTTCTGTTTTATTTTTTCAAATCCCAAATGTAAGTGAAATCATATGGTATTTGTTTTTCTCTGACTTATTTCACTTAGCATAATACCCTCAAGGTCCATCCATGTTGTCACAATGGCAAAATTTCTATTGTATTGGCTTGCACACTTTAAATGAGTGAATTGCATAGTATATGAATCACATCTCAATAAGACTATTTTTTAAAAAGTACAAGTATGGCTCACATTGTATTTCTATTCAATAGTGACAGTTTCTCCATTTCTGAAGTTACTGTGAGTCAGTTATGGTAATAATGAGAAAGGAAGAAAAAAAAGCCACATTTCCTGTTTGTATAACAGCCTTTGAGATAGATCTATTTACAAAACAAGGCAAGTAAAATTCTAAAGCTAATAAAAAAGAGAATCATCTACTGAAGAAATTGCCTACTTATAAGAGTATTAAAAATATTCTATGTGAGGATGGAAAAGAAAAATGGAAGGAGACAAAAAATACAAATGTTAAGGTCAGGGCTATAGTCAAGTAGACCAAGAAAGTTCCACAACAAGTAATATCTAGTAAACATTCAATAAATGTTACATGGAAGGACAGAAGACTAGATGGGTAAATGAACAAGCAAATTTGGAACAGAAAGAATTAAAGAAGGATAGTAAGAAAAGAAATTTTTAAACTTTTTAAAAAGCCTCTACAATTATAAAATCTATTGAAAATTAGTTCAACTTACATATCAGCAGGTCTGGGGAATTTTACAACCCAAGGACCAGAAACATCATAGACAAAGACTTGAGAATAGAATCAACAGAAAAGAGAAGATTACAGAGAATATTTAGCATATTTTGTGGAGTAAAGATGTCACAAAAATAAGGAGGCATTTGGTAAGAGCGTTGATAGTTTATCAAAGGATCATAAAGTAACAGGCATGTAACAAGTGCTTTTCGATTATTTCAAGGCCATGAATCACCAATGGGACTAAGGCAGGAAAAGGCTAGTACTTCTATCTCCATGCTATTAGAGCAATCAATTATAGTCTCATAAACGTGTCTGAGCACAGGCAGGAAAACCAGCTCAGTTTAAAGTGTATGGTAATCAAGACAATGTTATATGTATCCCCCAGAGAAGGAAAAAGAAATGCTGGCTGACTATGTAAGGAACTCTCAGGAGTCATAACTTATCAAACCACTTGTGCCATTTATGTAGTAAGAACTTTGCAAAATGCTGTACCAGTAATTGCAATTCATAGAGTGTTACTGCTGGCTGACAGTCTCCTTTATCACTTATTAATGGCAAATGGTAGGCTCTGACTGGAACAGTTTCCATTTCATATCAAGAACTGCCTTTGGAGAAATTTAGGGGATGAGAAGAGTGAACTGAAGGTTCAACTCACCTTTAGGAAAAGAAATAAGAAGAAGAAAGCCAGTAACTTCAACAGAGAAAAGTCACTGGTTGTTAAAGCAACACAGTAAAAGTTTGGGAGGTAAAGTTTGGAGAGAGGGGCTGGAGTACCCACAGCTGAAGGACTAAAGCCAGGTGAGACAAAGGAAGAGGGTTTAAGCTAGAGTTTGAAGAACTACCTTGTTGTTCTTTTGTGTGGATTATTATTATCATAGTATTATGATATGCTTCTGTGTTATAAACTATGGATACATTTATTAAAAGATGTGCCAGAAAAACATGATTTTCCCAAGGAAGTTTTCCCTGACCCATATATACCCATCACAGGACTGGTCACCCTTCTGTTTCCTCTAATGAACTTTGAGCTTCATGACTGCAGGGTACAAGATATTCCCCTAAATCTATCATGGAGCTTGGCACATGGTTAATTTTCAATAAATATTAGTTTAAAAAATGAATGAAGGCCAGGTGGAGAAAGATAAGTATCAAATGATTTCACTCACCTGTGGAGTATAAGAACAAAGAAAAAAACTGAAGGAACAAAACAGCAGCAGATTCACAGAACCCAAGAATGGACTAACAGTTACCAAAGGGAAAGGGACTGGGGAGAATGAGTGGGGAGGGAGGGATAAGGGGGAAAAGGGTCATTACGATTAGCACACATAATGTAGTGGGTGGGGGGGACACAGGGAAGGCAGTATAACACAAAGAAGACAAGTAGTGACTCTATAGCATCTTACTACACTGAAGGACAGTGACTGTAATGGGGTATGTGGTGGGGACTTGATAATAGGGGGAGTCTAGTAACCATAATGTTGCTCATGTAATTGTACATTAATGATACCAAAATAAAAATAATAAAATTAATAAAAAGAATGAATGAAGGCCATATGACCTGTGTGATATCTCACCTGAAACATAATGCTATTTGTTCCAGTAAAAGAGATGACACTTATTATGGACTCAACTGTGTATCTGCCTCCTCACATTCATATGTTGAAGCTCTAACCCCCAGTGTGACTCTGTTTGGAGACATGCCTTTTGGGAGGTAATTAAAGTTAAATAAGGCCATAAAGGTGGGGGCTCTAATCTGGTAAGATTGCTGTCCTTACAAGAAGAGACACTAAAGATCTCTGAGTGTGCACAGAGCAAAAAAGCCATGTGAGACAGTCGAAGGTGGCTACCTGCAAGTAAGGAAGAGGTCTCACCAGAAACCAACCCTGATGGCACCCTAATCTTGGACTTCCTGTCTCCAGAACTGTGAGAAAATAAATGTCAGTTTTCTGTTATGGAAGTGCATACTCACTAATATGACACTCTAACTAGAAAATGGGTGTTCTCTTGGTTTTGCTGGCAGTTGTCAAAATGTAAAGGAAATGAGCTCCTTGGTGGCAGACTATCAGATGCTGTCACATGCAGGACATCAAGACAAAGTCAGCACTAGTCTTCTGAAGACAGAATTAGATTTCTCATAAGCAGGGAGACTAGGATGTGGCCGCATGATGCAAGAGCACGCTGGTCATGGCAAACTCAGAGTCATACACTATAAGCAAGACAACTATACTTCTTACATTTTCTGTACTAATTTCTCTATTGTTCTTAGTACTCAAAAACATTTCTGTGAACTCTCCAGCCTACCTCAGTTATGCCGATGCAGAACCAAGAGAAGATGCCTTCCTCTTTGCTTATTAAAGGGCAAAAAGATTATCCCCTGGGGTCAAGACGGTCTGGTGGTAACAATCACATAAATAAGAAGATTCCAAGTAGAATGAAATACACTCCCAACCACTTTATTCAACAAATATTTACCCAGCACTTATTATGCAGCTGACCTTAATCTAACCACGAGGGTCACGACAGTGAACAGAACCAGCAAACCTCCTGGCCCTCCTGGAGCTTCCATTCAAGTTGGGAGTGAGGAGAGATAAGTAAACAATAAGCATAATATGTAAGCAAATTATACATTGTGCCAGAAGCTGCTAAGTGCCATAGACAAAAAAATGATATTACGGAGGGGGAAGAAGGGCTCAGGGCGGACCTCACTAGGAAGGTGAGCCTCAGGCAAACACAGGAGAGTGAGAATGAACCATGTATCTCCCCAGCAGTGGCAGGACAAAGAGGCAGGACATGTCTGGCATTTTCAAGGAAAAGCAAGAAGCTCATGTGACAAGAAGGGAGTAACCTATGAGGAAGCAGCCAGAGTCAAATCAGTAAGGGGGGTGGGGAGTTACATCACGTAGGCTCTTGCAGACTACTAGAAGGACTAAAAGTTTTACTTTGAATTAAATGGGAAAAGATACTCATCATCTTCCCATGGCAAAACCTGAGAGGTAATACTCTCTTAAAGGGTAGGCTTGCTGAAATTGTGGAATCTTTCTGTATTTTGTTTTGTACTGCAGAATTCCAGCCCCTGACAAGATAATCAGATGAAGCCATGAGATGACAGCTGGAACACCAACTATATATAACCTAGAAACATAGTTTGGTAGGATAAACACAAACACTTACTTAAATAAAAGAACTGCATCCTTGGGAGATATAGAAAGAACAATTTTCACATGGAGAAAATGAGGTACAAAGAAAAGATTTAACCATGTTCTTAGAGGCAGCCTGAAAGTGAAATGGCAAGAAAAACATTTCTAGCCAAGAAATGGCTGCTCCAAGAAACTGCCTCCCTGAGAAGAGGCTGCCTTTCTAAGGCACTGTGGAAAAAGCGAACTGGAATGTGCATCTCGACTAAGGGGAAGAGAGGAACCCTGCTTTGAGAAAACTCAAATATAAGACTCTTTCACTCAGACCACACCTTTCCATGACTGTTCATGTTCCATTTCAAATAAAAGGGCTTTTGTCTAAAAGGGAAGATTGTAAACCCAAATCAGGCTCTAAACAAGGATGCTTACAGGCATGCTTCCTGCTGGGAAGAATATTGTAGCAGTTTATTGAGGGATAAAGTAAACTATCTATTCATAATGCCCATCAACCTTTCCAATGATAAGTCAGTATAAACTGTAATTTCTGAATATTGTATTAGTTGTGATCCACACTAAAGGTTATATTTCTGGACATGGTACAGAGGTATGTGGGAGGAGGCCTTGGAAAAATTATGTATTTTTAAAATCATTATTGAAAATATGAGATAACTATTGTGTTAAAAAATTTTTTGGAGAAAAACCACCCCCAAAAATCTCGTCTTAAAAAAATTATTTCACTTTCACATTATCTTCTAATTTTTGTCTTTATACACACACACACACACACACACACACACACACACACACACACACACACACACATGTTTTAGAAAGGCAGTGTGCAGAATATTTTGACCCATCATAAACATGCTCCCACATTTTAGGGTCTTCATAATTAATAGTTTTAATTGCTGCTTAATAATCCACTGTATTCATGAAACAATTTTCTAAACTCTCTTGGAAAATGGTAACAGATTTATATAGCAATAGCACCATTGCCATCTACAAACATATCATTCTTGTACACCCAAGAAGCTTTAAATGTGTTTAATGCAGAAGAAGAGCAAAAAAGACTAAGAACTATTTCTTCAACAATTATTTACTGAGTGCCTATTAAATGTCTGGCGCTGTTCCACGCCATAGGGACTGAGTAGTGCACAAACACATAGGAACCCATGACTTCATGGGTTCCAGTTGGTGGAAAAAGGAAAGAAACAAGGTAATAATCAAACAAGAAGAGAAATTCTTAGAGAAACTTACTTTCTCAAGCTATGGAGTGAATGAGAGATAAAAACAGCAAAACAAATTCCAAAGCTTCCAACTCCTCTATATCCAAAACCATGACTGTCCTAATACAGAATTCTGACAGTACAGATCTTTCTAGACATATGAGGGGGTTACATCCTGATAAACTCATCATAAGTTGAAAATACTTTAAGTCGAAAATGCATTTCATACACCTGAACTACCAAAATTACAGCCTCACCTAGTCTACCTTAAATGTACTCAGAACACTTATGTTAGCCTACAGTTTGGCAAAATCATCTAACAAAAAGCCTATTTTTATAACAACTGTTGAATATGTCATGTAATTTAATGACTACTATACTGCAAGTGAAAAACAGAA
This sequence comes from Manis javanica, assembly GCF_040802235.1. Lineage (NCBI taxonomy): Eukaryota > Metazoa > Chordata > Mammalia > Pholidota > Manidae > Manis > Manis javanica. The sequence goes on from NC_133166.1 coordinate 115,627,919, forward strand.
TGGTTAGATTGGTGGGGGTGGTTGACTGGCTGCAGCTTGGCCACTGCTGCATCAGGAAAGGATCATACTGCTAAGCCCAAGAAAAGATCAAAATTCAAGATTGGAAGTAATGGTTTCTACTGAATTCAGATCACTTTTGCATCATTCTGTGATGTCGAAAAATCTTAAGTTGAACCATTTTAAGTCAGGGACCATCTTTATTAGACCCAGGACTCAGTTTCTTATAGATCAGGGGTCAACAAACTTTACCTATAAAGGGCCAGAGAATAAATATTTTTGGATCTCGGTTGCAACTACTCCACTCTGTCATTGCAGAGCCAAAGTAGCCATAAACAATGTGTAAATGAATGTATATGGCTGTATGCCAATAAAACTTTATTTATAAACACTGGCTGAGAGTAGGACTGGCCTGCAAGCCATAGTTTGCAGACACTGTTCTATATGGCTCAAAACAACCACTCAAACACTGTTAACCAGAAACAGAGGGAAGATACACATGCAATCCTCAGGTGGAAACTTCCACTGAGTTTTCCTCTACCATGACTCATATTTTGTCATTTCTGTTCCACTTCATTGCCACAGCCCTTAATCAGACTTTTACTGACTTTCATGTAGACACATTTCCCTGCTTTTACACATGCTGTTCCCTCAACCTGAATTCCCTTCCTCACATTCACCACCTATTAAAATCTTCTCTGTAAATTCTAGCTCAACTGACTGTAAATCAGATAATATTAAGGACTTACTGTTAATTATTTTAGGAGGGATAATGTTATTATGGTTGTGTATTTTTTAAAAGTATCCTTATCTTTTAGAAATACATATTGAAATTGTTATATAATGAATGTCTGGGATTTGCTTCAAAATAACAAGGGTTGAAAGTAGGGGAAAGGTGTGGGGATATAGATGAAACAACCTTGAGCTGATAAAGAAGCTAGGTGATGAGTTTATAGGAATTCAGTATACATTTTCTCAAGTTTTGCATATTTTTCAAATTGGCACATAAAAAAGTGGAAAACAAAACTTCCAGTTCAGGGGCGGAGCCAAGATGGCGGCATGAGTAGAGCAGCAGAAATATCCTCCCAAAACCACATATATCTATGAAAATATAACAAAGACAACTCTTCCTAAAATAGAGACCAGAGGACACAGGACAACATCCAGACCACATCCACAACTGAGAGAACCCAGCACCTCGCGAAGGGGGTAAGATACAAGCCCTGGCCTGGCGGGTCCCGAGTGCCCCTCCCCCCAGCTCCCGGCGGGAGGAGAGGAGTCAGTAGGGAGGGAGGAGGAGCCCAGGACTGCTGAACACCCAGCCCCAGGATTCCAGACCAGAGTGCAGACACAGTGCATGCGTGGGGTCCTGGATACTAGGGAAACAGGGCGGCAGGACCAGTGAGCGGGTGCCTGAGGCCGACGCCGGAGAACAAAGAAACGGGAGTGGCCATTGTTTTCCATGTTTTTTTTTTGGCGAGTGCTTTTTGGAAGTCTTAAAGGGACAGGACCCCAATACTAGAGAAACAGGGAAGCAAGACTGGTGAGCGGGTGCCTGAGACAAGCACCTGAGGACAAAGAAAATCGTGCTTTTTTCTTTTTTTTAAAAATTATTTACTTAATTTTTTGTTGTTGTTGCTGTTGTTGTTTTGGATTGGAGAGTGCTTTTTGGAAGTATTAAAGGGGCAGGGCAGGACACTTAGTCCAGAGGCAGGGAATCTCGGGTTCTCTGGGCACTCTAACCCCCTGGGCAACAGGGAGCACGGAGGCCCGTTATGGAGATAAATAGCCTCCTGGCCGCTCCCCCTCCAGGGGGGACGCTCCACCATTTTGGAGCAGCAACTGGAGCCAGGCCACGCCCACAGCAACAGCAAAGATAAACTCCATAGCAGCAGAGCAGGAAGCAGAAGCCCTGTCTGCACACAGCTTCCCAGCACAAGCCACTAGAGGTCGCTATTCTCCCAGGAGAGGAAGGCCACAAACCAACAAGAAGGGAAGCTCTTCCAGGGGTCACTCGTACCAGCTCTGCAAACTATCTCTATCACCATGAAAAGGCAAAAACTACAGGCAGACAAAGATCACAGAGTAAACACCTAGGAAGGAGACAGACCTAAGCAGTCTTCCTGAAAAATAATTCAAAATAAAAATCATAAACATGCTGACAGAGATGCAGAGAACTATGCAAGAGCTAAGGGATGAAGTCTGGAGGGAGATCACAGATGCCAGGAAGGAGATTACAGAAGTGAAACAAACCCTGGAAGGATTTATAAGCAGAATTGATAAGATGCAAGAGGCCATTGAAGGAATAGAAACCAGAGAACAGGAACATATAGAAGCTGACAGAGAGAGATAAAAGGATCTCCAGAAACGAAACAATACTAAGAGAACTATGTGACCAATCCAAAAGGAACAATATCCGTATTATAGGGGTACTAGAAGAAGAAGAGAGAGGAAAAGGGATAGAAAGTGCCTTTGAAGAAATAATAGCTGAAAACTTCCCCAAACTGGGGGACGAAATAATCGAACAGACCACGGAAATACACAGAACCCCCAACAGAAAGGATCCAAGGAGGACAACACTAAGACACATAATAATTAAAATGGCAAGTATCAAGGACAAGGAAAGAATTTTAAAGGCAGCTAGAGAGAAAAAGGTCACCTATAAAGGAAAACCCATCAGGCTAACATCAGACTTCTTGACAGAAACCCTACAGGCCAGAAGAGAATGGCATGATATATTTAATACAATGAAACAGAAGGGCCCTGAACCAAGGATACTGTATCCAGCACAACTATCATTTAAATATGATGGTGGGATTAAACAATTCCCAGACAAGCAAAAGCTGAGGGAATTTGCTTCCCACAAACCACCTCTACAGGGCATCTTACAGGGACGGCTCTAGATGGGAGTACTCCTAAAAAGAGCACAGAACAAAACACACAACATATGAAGAATGGAGGAGGAGGGTAAGAAGGGAGAGAAGAAAAGAATCTCCAGACAGTGTATATAACAGCTCAATAAGCGAGCTAAGTTAGGCAGTAAGATACTAAAGAGGCTAACCCTGAACCTCTGGTAACCACTAATTTAAAGCCTGTAATGGCAATAAGTAAATATCTCTCAATAGTCACCCTAAATGTAAATGGACTGAATGCACCAATCAAAAGACACAGAGTAATAGAATGGATAAAAAAGCAAGACCCATCCATATGCTGCTTACAAGAAACTCACCTCAAACCCAAAGACATGCACAGACTAAAAGTCAAGGGATGGAAAAACATATTTCAGGAAAACAACAGTGAGAAGAAAGCAGGGGTTGCAGTACTAATATCAGACAAAATAGACTTCAAAACAAAGAAAGTAACAAGAGATAAAGAAGGACACTACATAATGATAAAGGGCTCAGTCCAACAAGAGGATATAACCATTCTAAATATATATGCACCCAACACAGGAGCACCAGCATATGTGAAACAAATACTAACAGAGCTAAAGAGGGAAATAGACTGCAATGCATTCATTTTAGGAGACTTCAATACACCACTCATCCCAAAGGATAGATCCACAAGGCAGAAAATAAGTAAGGACACAGAGGCACTGAACAACACACTAGAACAGATGGACCTAATAGACATCTATAGAACTCTACATCCAAAAGCAACAGGATACACATTCTTCTCAAGTGCACATGGAACATTCTCCAGAATAGACCACATACTAGGCCACAAAAAGAGCCTCAGTAAATTCCAAAAGATTGAAATTCTACCAACCAACTTCTCAGACCACAAAGGTATAAAACTAGAAATGAATTGTACAAAGAAAGCAAAAAGGTTCACAAACACATGGAGGCTTAACAACATGCTTCTGAATAATCCATGGATCAATGAACAAATCAAAATAGAGATCAAGGAATATATAGAAACAAATGACAACAACAACACAAAGCCCCAACTTCTGTGGGACACACCGAAAGCAGTCTTAAGAGGAAGTATATAGCGATCCAGGCACACTTGAAGAAGGAAGAACAATCCCAAATGAATAGTCTAACATCACAATTACTGAAACTGGAAAAAGAAGAACAAATGAGGCCTAAAGTCAGCAGAAGGAGGGACATAATAAAGATCAGAGAAGAAATAAACAAAATTGAGAAGAATAAAACAATAGCAAAAATCAACAAAACCAAGAGCTGGTTCTTTGAGAAAATAAACAAAATAGATAAGCCTCTAGCCAAACTTATTAAGAGAAAAAGAGAATCAACACAAATCAACAGAATCAGAAATGAGAACAGAAAAATCACGACAGACTCCACAGAAATACAAAGAATTATTAAAGACTACTATGAAAACCTATATGCCAACAAGCTGGAAAACCTAGAAGAAATGGACAACTTCCTAGAAAAATACAACCTCCCAAGACTGACCAAGGAAGAAACACAAAAGTTAAACAAACCAATTATGAGCAAAGAAATTGAAAAGGTAATCAAAAACTACCAAAGAACAAAACCCCGGGGCCGGATGGATTTACCTTGGAATTTTATCAGACACACAGAGAAGACATAATACCTATTCTCCTTAAAGTTTTCCAAAAAAATAGAAGAGGAGGGAATACTCCCAAACTCATTCTATGAAGCCAACATCACCCTAATACCAAAACCAGGCAAAGACACCACCAAAAAAGAAAATTACAGACCAATATCCCTGATGAATGTAGATGCAAAAATACGCAATAAAATATTAGCAAACAGAATTCAACAGCATATCAAAAGGATCATACACCATGACTACGTGGGATTCATCCCAGGGATGCAAGGATGGTACAACATTCGAAAATCCATCAACATCATCCACCACATCAACAAAAAGAAAGACAAAAATCACATGATCATCTCCATAGATGCTGAAAAAGCATTCCACAAAATTCAACATCCATTCATGATAAAAACTCTCAGCAAAATGGGAATAGAGAGCAAGTACCTCAACATAATAAAGGCCATATATGATAAACCCACAGCCCACATTATACTGAACAGCGAGAAGCTGAAAGCATTTCCTCTGAGATCGGGAACTAGACAGGGATGCCCACTCTCCCTAGCCACGGCAATCAGACAAAACAAATACAAGGAATCCAGATTGGTAAAGAAGAAGTTAAACTGTCACTATTTGCAGATGATATGATATTGTACATAAAAAACCCTAAAGACTCCACTCCAAAACTACTAGAACCGATATCGGAATACAGCAAAGTTGCAGGATACAAAATTAACACACAGAAATCTGTAGCTTTCCTATACACTAACAATGAACCAATAGGAAGAGAAATCAGGAAAACAATTCCATTCACAATTGCATCAAAAAGAATAAAATACCTAGGAATAAACCTAACCAAAGAAGTGAAAGACCTATACCCTGAAAATTACAAGTCACTCTTCAGAGAAATTAAAGGGGACACTAACAAATGGAAACTCATCCCATGCTCATGGCTAGGAAGAATTAATATCATCAAAATGGCCATCCTGCCCAAAGCAATATACAGATTTGATGCAATCCCTCTCAAATTACCAGCAACATTCTTCAATGAACTGGAACAAATAATTCAAAAATTCATATGGAAACACCAAAGACCCCGAATAGCCAAAGCAATCCGGAGAAAGAAGAATAAAGTAGGGGGGATCTCACTCCCCAACTTCAAGCTCTACTACAAAGCCATAGTAATCAATACAATTTGGTACTGGCACAAGAACAGAGCCACAGACCAGTGGAACAGATTACAGACTCCATACATGAACCCAAACATATACGGTCCATTAATATTTGATAAAGGAGCCATGGACATACAATGGCGAAATGACAATCTCTTCAACAGATGGTGCTGGCAAAACTGGGCAGCTACATGTAGGAGAATGAAACTGGACCACTGTCTAACCCCATACACAAAAGTAAATTCAAAATGGATCAAAGAACTGAATGTAAATCATGAAACCATAAAATTCTTAGAAAAAAACATAGGCAAAAACCTTTTAGACATAAACATGAGTGACCTCTTCTTGAACTCATCTCCCCAGGCAAGGAAAACAACAGCAAAAATGAACAAGCGGGACTCTATTAAGCTAAAAAGCTTCTGTACAGCGAAAGACACCATCAATAGAACAAAAAGGAACCCTACAGTATGGGAGAATATATTTGAAAATGAGAGATCCGATAAAGGCTTGACGTCCAGAATATATAAAGAGCTCACACGCCTCAACAAACAAAAAACAAATAACCCAATTAAAAAATGGGCAGAGGAACTGAACAGACAGTTCTCTAAAAAAGAAATACGCATGGCCAACAGACACATGAAAAGATGCTCCACATCGCTAATTATCAGAGAAATGCAAATTAAAACTACAATGAGGTATCACGTCACACCAGTAAGGCTGGCTGCCATCCAAAAGACAAACAACAACAAATGTTGGTGAGGCTGTGGAGAAAGGGGAACCCTCCTACACTGCTGGTGGGAATGTAAATTAGTTCAACCATTGTGGAAAGCAGTATGGAGGTACATCAAAATGCTCAAAACAGACTTACCATTTGACCCAGGAATTCCACTCCTAGGAATTTACCCTAAGAACGCAGCAATCAAGTTTGAGAAAGACAGATGCACCCCTATGTTTATCGCAGCACTATTTACAATAGCCAAGAATTGGAAGCAACCTAAATGTCCATCGATAGATGAATGGATAAAGAAGATGTGGTACATATACACAATGGAATACTACTCAGCCATAACAAAAGGGCAAATCCTACCATTTGCAGCAACATGGATGGAGCTGGAGGGTATTATGCTCAGTGAAATAAGCCAAGTGGAGAAAGAGAAATACCAAATGATTTCACTCATCTGTGGAGTATAAGAGCAAAGGAAAAACTGAAGGAACAAAGCAGCAGCAGAATCACAGAACTCAAGAATGGACTAACAGGTACCAAAGGGAAAGGGACTGGGAGGATGGGTGGGTAGGGAAGGATAAGGGGGGAGAAGAAGGAGGGGGGTATTAAGACTAGCATGCATGGGGGGGAGAGGGGAGGGCTGTACAACACAGAGAAGACAAGTAGTGATTCTACAACATTTTGCTATGCTGATTGACAGTGACTGTAAAGGGGTTTATAGGGGGGACCTGGTATAGGGGAGAGCCTAGTAAACATAATATTTATCATGAAAGTGTAGATTGATAACAAAAAAAAAAAAAAAGTAGTTCCTGTGTGGTGACCTCCAATGAGTTCTACACAATGATATAAAGGGCATATCAAAGTGAGGGCAAAGGGTCTGTTTGTGTTAATACAGAGGATCAAAGCCTAATTTGGCTACCCAGAAAATGAACTAAGATACGATATGAAGAACTTCTAACATCAGCACTCTCTGGAAGAGTCATACCAGAAGATGATCATCAAAAAACCTCAACAAAGATCCAGGCGATGCTGCAGGTGTAGCTGCATCCTTCCCACTGGTTCCTGGACTTGCCATTGGAATGAAGAAGGAGATATCTAAGCAGGCCTGTGCTTTCATTAAAGCAACAAATTTGACCGGATCTGTACTGTTGGAACTCAACCAAGAATTAGGAGAAGTGCAAGTGCCCTTGTACTGTTCACCATGTAAGAACTTATTCACTAGGTAAGAATTTGTTCACCATGTAAGAACTTGTTCATTATGCTTCAGAAGATTGGAGACTGACAAGAATTAGGCTTGAGATGGATTAATGATTGTGCATTGAGCATCGACTCCCCTATACAGAATTTTATTGTTGTTAACAACCATTTGATCAATAAATATGAGAGATGCCCTCTCAAAAAAAAAAAATTCCAGTTCAAATTCTTCTACAGAAGAATTAAAACCTCTTTTACTGTTGACCACATCAGCACGTGCCTCTATATACTACTTATTTCAATCTACTTTGTATTGCTGTTCACTGTTTACACCAAGACAGCGAACTCTGCAAGGACAGGTCCATATCATATTCATCTTTGTAGCTTTCCCAGCATACTTGACATATAACTGCATCTGAAATTATCTGGGAAAAAAAAAAAAGACTAGAGGAGAAATCTTAACAGGAGCACTTTTTGCCCCATCACAATGAAATCTTAAGGATTTTTATCATTTCAACTATACCACTTACATGGAACTGGTGAGCTATCTCTAGCTTTGAACTTCAGTAATCCAATCTAAAAGAGGAAAATAACAACCATTACCCTCAAATTTCCTGGAGCCAGTGGCAGTGAAGAGAGCAAGATTTTTGTTCCTAAAAAGAAGATGCCACTTTTATTCTCCACAGCTGACTTTAAGCCACGAGTATTTTCAATCATCAGCATCAGCATCATCCCTGTGGAATGAATGGTCATCAGCTCAAAAGTTTCAGCAGAATCATGCATCTTTCTATTCATTATACATCCATTACCTAGCTGTTACTAGAAATTCTAACAAAAAAGAAAAGAAAAAAAATTCTTCCTTCAGCCATTCAGTGATGGTAATGCAGTCTAGGTTGGTTTGATTTAAGAGAAGAGGTCAAGGAAGTTCTGATCAGGTAACTCTGGTTTCAAACTGTAAATGTCTTTGAAGTGCCTCCAAAAGACTAAGAAACTCACACTGCTACATTTATTAGCAAAAGGTGCTGTCAGCCCACATTATATATAATGAAAATAAAAACTCTACTTCTGGAAAATGAAGTTTTTTAAATGACAGAACTTAGTGCATCAAGTATGCATACAAAGGATCCTGTCCTGGAATGAAGAAATCTGTCATTTTTGGGGTCTACCACCAACAGCATACACCAAGCAAGATGGAGCTCTCTTACGTGATTATCTACCTCCTAGCTTTTTATCAGCTCCAATCCTATCCTTGGACTCATGTCCTCATTATGTCTCTAACTGCGTGGAGGCAGTTTTGATATGTGCAAAAATATATCCTCCCCAACAAAACCAATCAATGCACCTCCCCACCACCATTTTTCTAACTTTGATGGCACATCTGCTCTAAGACTCCAGGTGTACCTAGTACTCCTCGCTCTCCCTCGTTCCTGACTACTTTTTCTTTAAAGACTGTCCCTCTCTATTCCTATTCCCTGAGTCCAGTCTCCTGTCCTTCAAATCAAATCACCAAATTGGGAAATAGAATATGTGCAGCCATTAAAAAGAATAAAATCTCTTGCCTTACAACGAGGATTTTTACAAGGTGCTCAGTGAGAAAACCAAGATGTAAAAATATGATTTTAATATGATTCCATTTTTAAAACAATATCCTCAATCCACAAATGTATATATATATACATACTTCTGCATTACATGAGTAAAATGTTGAAGAACAAACATATGAGTTACCTGGTAGAGGGTGATACAAAATGAGATAATAAAGAGAAAGGGGAAAGGAGGCAAACAGAAGAGAAAAACAAGACTCCACTGAACAACACATATCTACATGATCTGATCCCTTTTATGTATCTATGTAAAAGCATATTTTTCAAACTTTCAAACATAATGAAACTACTAAACAAATTCACCTGTAAAAATGAGATAATTTTCCATTCATTCAGAAAATATTTTTAAATACTTGGCCAGTTTTAAAACATGTCTACAAATTCTCTGACAGTCTTCTCATGAAAAGGTAGAAACTTATTTCCCTCCCCTTGAATATGGCCTGGGTGTACTGACTTGCTTCTAATGAATAGAATGCAATGGAAATGACAGGGGGACTTGCCAGACTGAGAGAGAAAGGCAATACAGCTTCTCCCTGGCTCTGTCTCATGATGCTTGCCCTTGGAGCCTAGCCACCATGATGTGAGGAAGCCAAAGAGCCACGTGGAAGGGCCACCTATAGGTGTTCCAGCCACACCCCTGGCTGAGGTCCCAGCCAACAGCCAGCATCAGCCACCAGACATGGGAGTGAAAGAGCCTGCAGATGATCCTGACCCCCAGCCCCTGAGCCACTCTGCTCCTTAAGTGGATCAGAGAAAATCCTTACTAAGTTCTGCCTAAGTTACAGATTTGCATGCAAAATAGGGTCCATGTTTTAAGTGACTAAGTTTTAGAGTCACTTTTTTTTTATACAATAGATACCTGGAACAAATACCATTTAAGATTTTACAGAGGAAATTTGGTTGCTTCTTTCAACCTCTGTTGTCTTAGAAGTCACTGTTAAGCTTACCACTGTCTACATGCTTTCCTGCTTTTACCTGTTAGTGCTCAAGGACACAAGGTGTTGAGGTGGGATGCAGGTGTGGCAAGTGGAAGAAAAGGCCAGGACAGTTGGAAGATCAGTTACAATGAGCAAATGAGTAAATTAATTGAGCAGATAAGTAAATTAAGGATAAGTAAAAATATTAAGGATAATGAAAGCCAGATTTCTCACTTTTGGAAAAGGTACTTAAAACTTAATGGAAAAGGGTACGGCTGGAGAGAAGTCTGAGGTTATAGTGGAACTAAAGATATTAGTTCAAATCCATGGTTTTAATATACCAAAAGAGACAGAGAGATGGGTGTGTGTGTGTTGGTGGGGGGGCAGTGGTATATGCTGTACACATATACATTTATCCTGGCTCTGTCTGCTAAGAACACCTGGAAGCAATGACATCTGGAACAATGAAGTTTATCACAACAAACTCCCAAATTTTGGTTACTAAATACCATCCTCCACCAAAAGAACAAGGACTCTTTAGAGAAATGGCTGATTCCAGGGCCAGGGCAGGGAAAATACAAGATGAGCATGAAACATCTTGCTGTTCCAGAAAATTAGAAAGTGTTCAAAGAAAAAAGGTAAACAGCTTGAAAGAGCTCCCATTAACTAAATGTGGAGTAATTTGAGCATCAAAATAAATAATACTAACAAATTACAACCCAATGAATAAATTACAAATTCATGAGTCCACACTGAAAGGAAGGGGGATGGTGAGGAAGAGGGGGAAGAAGAGAAATTTATCCTTACAATAGTAGAAGCCTAATTTATAAATATAGATGGAATAATGGAAACAATAATAAAAAATCACTTAGTAACCATATAGTGGTTGCTGATTTAGGCAGGACACTCATACTGGTAGTTAGAAGTTTGATGATGAATAGGATATTGGTGTGACCTCAAATTGTCTCCACACAAAATACTCATCAGTTACAAAAAGAAAAACAATGACTTACAGTGAAGAAAAGTAGAGATACCTGGAAGATGTCAACATGACCACATGATCAAGGTTATGGGACTGGTTAACATTATGTGTCCCTTGATGTGACATACTGAGAGTATTACAGCATAGTTTCTGTGATATATTTGCCAAGTAATCACGACCTGAGTCTCATCATGAGGAAATATTAATGCATTCAGCTTGCAGTTTATCCTCCTGAACACAAGACTGGTGAGGACATGAATGACAGGGAAAGATTGAGGGGTTATTCCAGATAGGAGGACATGAAAAGATATGACAACTAAGTCCAATGCATGTTCCTTCATGGGATCCTGGACCAGAATGGAAAGGGAGACATTGCTGGGACAGCTGGTGAAGATGTGAATAGGGTCTATGGATTTGTAGAGTAGGTTTTTATCAATGCTAATTACCTAACTTAAAGGGATATGTAGTAATTATTTTGGAGTGGCCCTGATTGGGGATAAAGCACACACAAATATTTAGAGGTGATAGGGCACCATATATGTAACTTGTCTCAAATGGCTCAGAAACACTTATTTGGAGAAAGATAGTGTAATTAACACTTAAAATAGTGTAATCAACAGAGTTAACAGTATGGAAATCTAGGTGAGGTAAGAGAAATGTGGGAGCTTCTCCCAGTTATAAACTAGAAGAAAATAGTTATTACTTTCTACACACATATATACACATACTTGTACCTGAAAGGACTTGACCTATAATATACAAATATTAAAAGACAAACATACCAATTTATAAAACAGGTAAGACTTGAACAGATACTGGACAAAAGAAGATATCTAAATGGCTAATTAGCACATATTCAATGTCATTAGTCATTAGGGAAATGCATATTAAAACCAAGAGTAACCAATTCATGGCTAAAACTAAAATAACTGACAAAACTAAATGTTGGTGGAGACATAGAGCAATAGGAACTTCTGTACATTGCCAGTATTGTCATCTACTACTGTATAACTATAGTACCACAAGGTTAGCAGCTTAAAACAACACATACTTTTCATCTCACAGTTTCAGTGAGTTAGAAGGAATGGCTTAGCTGGGTCATTAGCAAGGTTTCAATCAAGGTGTCACTGGGGTTGTGGTTTCATCTGAGGCTTGAGTGGGGCAGGATCTGTTTCTGAGCTCATGTGGTTATTGGCGGCACTCAGTTCCTCAAGGGCTACGAAAGTAAGGGCCACATTTCTGACTGGGTACAGACTCAAAGCTGACCTCAGCTCCCTGCTAGATGGCTTCATAGGCAGCTCACAACATGGCAACTTGCTTCTCCAAAGCCATCAAGGGACAGAGCCTGTGTACAAGATAGACATTACAATCACATACACATAATCAGGCACAGGCATTCCTCTTCTTATTGCACTTCACTTTATTGTACTTCACAGATATTCCTCTAGGGTGCTTTCTGGATCATCACAATTATTGAGGACTTTACTGACATTCAGTGGTGGAAAAACCAAGAATGCCAGACATTCTATAACCCACAATTCCTTGGAGTCCTGCACAATTAAGAAATGACTAGCTTTTTACATGATTTCCAACATTCGTGTAAGTTTATATACCAGGCGCAGAACCAGATTTTGTAAGCCCTAAAGCCTATAACAAGCTGGAGGGTCCTCTATAAGAAAAAGCATACAAAATTACAATTAAAACCTAGGTCTAGGATTTTAAAGTGTGAAATACATAGGGATACATCTAAAGAAAGATGCACCACACTTCTACCTAAAAGTGCAAAATCAACTGAAGATCTAAATAAATGAAAAGACATCACATTCGTGTATTGAAGGACTCAATATTTTAAAGATTTCAAGTCTCTCCAAATTAATCCAAGATTCAATGCAAACCTAATAAAATTCTCAAAATTTTTAAAGAGATTGAAAAGCTGATTCTAAAATTTCTAGGAACATGAAAAGAGCAAAGATTAATCAAGGCAATTACAAAGAAGCACAAAGTTAGAAGACTTATACTACTAGTAACAGGCCTATTTTAAAGATAGAGTGATAGACAATGAGAGACATCAGTGCAAGCATGGACATATTGATCAATGGTACAAAAAAGAAAGTATAAAAATAGAGCCACATGTAAAATGTCATGTGATTTATGATCCAGGTGACATTGCACAGCAGTGGGAAAAAGATGACCTTTTAAATAAATGGTTCAGGGTTTAATGAACATCAATATGGGAGAAACATATCTTAACCCCTCAAACCACATACAAGTATCAGTTCCAGATGGACTGTAGATATAAATGTGAAAGGTAAAACAATACAGGTACTAGAAGAAAATATTAGAGAACATCTTCATATTATTGAAGTAGGCTAAGATTTCTTAAATAGGACATAAAAGGCCCTAAACACAAAAGCGAAATTCATAAATCGGACTAAATTAAGATTAAGAATTTCTATTCAACAAAGGACATCATTGAAAGAGTAAAAAGGTAACCCACAGGGTATAAGAAGATATTTTTAAGGAAAATAACTCACGCAAGTCAATAAGAAACAGACAAACCAATAGAAAAATGGGCAACCGACGTGAACAGACAACTCATAAATGAGAATGTACAAACAGCTGATAAGCTTATGAAAAAGTCATAAAATCATGAGGCAAAAGCAAATTAAAGCCACTGGAGAAGCCATTTCACCTTTAATCAGAAGGACCCAAATGAAAAGACAAAGAGTAACAACTGTTGGTGGAGTACTGGGAATCTTCAGATACTGTTAAACTAAACACACATATACCCCATGGTCCAGCAATTCCACTTCTGGTTATAAACGTAAGAGAAATGAAATGAAATGAAATACATGAGAGTGCTTATATCCAGACATGAACAGACATTCACAGAAGCACTATTTATAATAGGGGCAAACTAGAAATCCCCCATATGACCATAACTACCAGAATGGTTAAATAAATTGTAATATATTCACACATGGAATACTACAGCAACAAGAATATATGAAGGGCAACTACATGCAACGATGTGGATGAATCACACATCTTGTTGAGCAAAGAAGTTAGATACAAGAGTGTACACTATATGAAGTAAGTAAGTAGGCAAAACTGACTCATGGTGCCTGAAGTTAGGATATTAGTCATCTTTGGTGGGGGAGAGGTAGTGATTAGAAGGAGGGCAAGGTAATGTTTTGGGCTGTTGGTTACATTCTAGTTCCTAATAAGAGTGCTTGTTATGTGGGTATGTTCAGAAAATTCATCAACTGTACTTCTATGTGCATAAAGTTCTTTTTTTTTTTCTTAATTAGGAATAGAGCCATGAAGTAGCCTATGCACATTAAAAGGCCTTGAAGCTTAAGCTCCATTAGCTTCATAATACATCTGCCATGGGACCCACCAGACATATAAGTGTATAAATAAAAGGCAGTTTATAATTATCTAAGCCTAGGCCTAAATAGATTTTACATAGAAATTTATATTTTTTCACCATTTAACATATATTGAATTTTCCAGGATTGTAGTTAAAAGAGGAAGGACTGCACTTTGTTTTATGTAGATTATTAAGATTTATTCACTATTCTAGAAAATCGTATCAACGATGGCATTGCCACATACCATCTGAGTCACCCACACAATACATCTGCATCAGTCTCTATTTATAGGTGTCATATTCACAGAGAAGAAGCTATGTGTACCTGCAAGCACCTGACGGGTATGGTGCTGTAAACATTTACAAATGTCTTCTGAGAACTTACATATGGAAATACATACTGTATTACAGTCTTCCTTTTATTTTTTTATATTGCAGTTAAGATAGACATCTTGGTAAGTTTTAATTATCTGAGAATTCCATTTTCAGGATAGAAAAAGGGCCATAAAGCCTGATAGTGTTGAGAACCAGTTACAAATTATCATCCTATCAAAAGAACTGTAAAGAGAATTCTAATTCCTGAACTCACTGTTTTTTTTTTAATGCTACTCACATTATCCAAATCACAAGTTGTATAATATACTTACCTAAAATGTTAAAAAAAAAAAAAAGGAAAAAAAATCCAGCTGCCATTTTCAAAACCAATTATCTAAATATATCTATTATATAGCTGATCAAGACATGGTGAACAGAACAAGAGAGAAGAGTTCAAGCTACAAGATCTAACTGAGCCCTTTTCCTTTTAAGTCAGTAAGGTCAAGTTTGGCATTCTAAGCAAAGGGCTCCATTATCTTTCTGTTCTCTTTCAAAAATAGCTCCACCTTCAAGATTACACAAATTAGATCATTCTGCAGCAGGATTCCTCCTTACAGAACAGCTCCTAGGAAGCACTGGCAGGCTGTCTGCCGTACCAAACCAGTCATTAAAAAAACAGATGTTTCTGACTTTTCAGTTTCCCTGGATTAATGACAAAGGATACGTAGTATAGTAGTTAATGCAACAGATCTCCCTCATCAAAAACCATCAAACGAGCAAGGATCGCAGAGGAGATACCAAGCCAAGTCAATATGATAGCAGGGTAACTAGGGATGTTAAGACTCAGCTGCTCCAATAGCTTCATCATGGCCTACCACACAAAAAGAACTTATCTAGATCTGCGACACAATCAGTTGCCAACCTATGGATTACTCCATCACTCAGGAAATTTATTTCCAATTAATTACAAATGGCAAAAGTAGAAACAATGAAATTCTGTTAAGATGTCTGAAGAGTTCTAATACACAGATCTTGTTTTCATGTAATGTCATAAGACAAAGAGGGGTCAGTAAAAAATTTTTTTGTAAAAACCAGGAAACCAACATAAGGAAGCTAAATTAAATTTTCAAGCTTTTCTTGAATCCCTTTGTTCTGTCATACCCCAAATCCAATCCATAAGCAAACCCTTTAGGTTTGAAAATATATCCAGAATCTAAGGACTTCTCACCTTTTCCACCCCTACCACCCTAGGCCAAGCCAGTATCAGCTCCCACTACATCACCACAACACTCCTAACTGGACTTCCTGCTTCCATCCTTATTTCTCTAGAGGTTATTCTGCCCACAGTGGCCACAGGGTGTTTTAAAACATAAGTCATTATCATGCCTCTTCTCTGGTTCAAAACCTCCAATGGCTTCCCATCTCACTTAAGGTCAAAGCCAGAGTTCTATAATGGTCTACCAGATCTGGTCCCCTTTACTGCTCTGATTTCCTCTCCCCCTCATTCACTTGGCTCCACCCCCACTGGCCTACTGATGCTCCTGGAACCTACCAGGACTTGCTGCTCCCTCTGGTGTTCTGGACCACCTTATTAAAAACTGCAGCACTCTCTGTGTGCCCCACTCCCCCTGTCCTACTTTAATTTTCCCCATCTGACATATCCTATCATTCACTTAATGCCTATTGCCCACCCTGCCCCTAGAAGATGACCTCCACAAGAGCTGGGATTTTGTCTTTTATTACTTGTTCTTTCCTTGGTGTCTTAATGGTGACTGGCATACTATGTATGCTCAATAATTATCTATTGACTAAATGAAGTTACTATTAGATAGAGAAAGAGCTACAGAGATTTATCCAAACCCACATGATAAGTTAAAGCCAAATAAGCAGCCAAATTCTAAACACAAAACATTTTTGGTATATGGTTTTGAAGAGAGTATAGCAATTTGCTGACTTTTTCCTTTAGATATATTATAAAAATAGAAGGAAATACCTGAGTGAGCATCAAACAAAACAAAATAAAACCCAAATAAAGCCATCATTCCAGTCTCTTTTCTTAAAATGTTCTTTTAAATGGACTCAAATAAGATGAGCCTCATCATATTGAGACAAGGCATTCATTTATCAGTGAGGCTGCTTAAGAACCAGGCCTGTCTGGAACATAAGTAAACGTATCACTTGGCCTAAGTCCAAAGCATACCAAACTAATCTTATGCCAAGTTTTTGTTTAGGAGACATTTCCCATTTCCAATCCAGGTTTGCTTCCCAAATGAAATGATACTTTCCTTTTTCTCCATGGAGAGAAAAGCCAATAAAAAGATTAATGGGCAATGTTTAATAAAATCGAACCTATTCCTTTTTTTAAGTTTTTTTTTTTTAAACAGGAAAAATAGAGGGGGTGATCTAAAAGAAAAACAAAGCAATGATGATATTACATATAGTTAACGAATAATTCTTCCATTAAAGGCAAGGGCATAAACAATTTATTGCACATTTTGGTGGCAGAGGGGAAATACAATTAAATTCACTAATAGCCACAAGAGTTTTTATGTTCCCGGAGGACCCTGGTTTCCAATGTAGCTTATTCCTTTTCATCCATAGCAAAAATGGTACATGGCAGAGATGACAGAATGCTATAGACTACTTTCCACATATTTTAATTTTGAGAAAACATTTTATTAACAATAGACAACGTAGATTACACTGCCACATTCCATTGGATATGAGCTGAAAGTGCCAAACAGCCTACTTGTGAAAACAATATAAATGATGACTAATGTAAATCAGGTCTACAGATATTATACCATCATATTCATAGTTTCACTGGCACTACTCAAAGATGTTAACGTAATGTTTTCTATGAATATAGATGCTCAAGCATTTTACATTTTCCTTCTCTCCATAACAAATCAACAAGGCAAAAAGAAGGTATCCTCACTTTTAAAAATCAGGAAAAAAAAGTGACTTGCCCATAGGTAATCATTATAACCAAGCACTAGATATGGGAGCTTTATTTATTAATCCGTAATATTCCAATTTCCAACCCTAAGGCAAAAATTGACATGTATAATTATAACTGTATCTTCAATAGTGTTTTGACCCCGAAGACTTCAGAAGATTAAACCCCTACCCTAAACTCCCCATCAATCATACCTCCCCGGAGTAAAACCTAGACGAACAGAGAAGCAAAATGCTTCTCCTTGTCCTTAAAACATCCCAAGCTTGACTCTCATGTACTGAGACTGTACTATCTGTTACTCTTCACCCCATATTCAGAGCCTGCTCTTTCTTAATATATTTGGCTATCTAGTCCTTCAGCCAATGTTGTAGTAAAAGCAAGAATTCAGGAAGAAGACATATTGATAGCAATAGGCAGAAACAAAGACAAAAAAAAGAGCTAAAAAAGCAAACACATGAGTTAAAAATAGTTATACACCATATACCAGTTTATACTCTTCATTTCAAGCCCTGATATTCATCATGAGGATACCATTCATCATGATGATCCACACTTGAGAAGAGGTTAATCTGTGTTTTATACATTCTTAAGAAAGAACTAAGCCTCTTCAGCAGCTGGTGTTGACAAAACTGGACAGCTACATGTAAGAGAATGAAACTGGATTATTGTCTAACCCTGTACACAAAAGTAAACTCAAAATGGATCAAAGACCTGAATGTAAGTCATGGAACCATAAAACTCTTAGAAAAAAATACAGGCAAAAATCTCTTGGACATAAACATGAGCAACTTCTTCATGAACATATCTCCCCGGGCAAGGAAAACAAAAGCAAAAAAAAACAAGTAGGACTATATCAAACTAAAAAGCTTCTGTACAGCAAAGGATACCATCAGTAGAACAAAAAAGGCATCCTACAGTATGGGAGATTATATTCATAAATGACAGCTCCAATAAAGGGCTGACATCCAAAATATATAAAGATCTCACACACCTCAACAAACAAAAAGCAAATAATCCGGCAAAAAAATGGGCACAGGATCTGAAGAGACACTTCTCCAAAGAAGAAATTCAGATGGCCAACAGGCACATGAAAAGATGCTCCACAACACTAATCATCAGGGAAATACAAATTAAAACCACAATGAGATATCACCTCACACCAGTTAGGATGGCCAGCATCCAAAAGACAAACAACAAATGTTGGTGAGGATGCGGAGAAAGGGGAACCCTCCTACACTGCTGGTGGGAATGTAAACTAGTTCAACCATTGTGGAAAGCAGTATGGAGGTTCCTCAAAAAGCTCAACATAGAAATACCATTTGACCCAGGAATTCCACTCTTAGGAATTTACCCTAAGAATGCAGCACCCCAGTTAGAAAAAGACATATGCACTCCTATGTTTATAGCAGCACTATTTACAACAGCCAAGAAATGGAAGCAACCTAAGTGTCCATCAGTAGATGAATGGATAAAGAAGATGTGGTACATATATACAATGGAATATTATTCAGCCATAACAAAACAAATCTTACCATTTGCAATAACATGGATGAAGCCAGAGGGTATTATGCTCAGTGAAATAAGCTAGGCAGAGAAAAACAATTATCAAATGATTTCACTCATCTGTGGAGTATAAGAACAAAGAAAAAACTGGAGGAACAAAACAGCAGCAAAATCACAAAACCCAAGAATGGACTAACAGTTACCAAAGGGAAAGGGATTGGGGAGGATGGGTGGGAAGGGAGGGATAAGGGAGAAAAGGGGGCATTACGATTAGCACACATAATGTAGGGGTGTGGGGACATGGGGAAGGCAGTATATACAGAGAAGACAAGTAATGATTCTATGGCATCTTACTACGCTGATGGACAGTGACTGTAATGGGGTATGCCGGGGGGGACTGGATAATAGGGGGAGTCTAGTAACCATAATGTTGTTCAAGTAATTGTACATTAACAATATCAAAATAAAAAATAAAGAAAAGAAAGAATAGAAACATGTTAATGTATTTGTAGATTTCCAACTAAAATGGGAAAATAGTCTTTGTGCTTTATATTAAAGCACTTCGTGATAGGCCTTAAATGTATTATCAGGTTTCTCCTGTAAATGTAGAATATAATTTTTCTATACTTTGAGACATAAAAAGGAAAGCTTAAGGAGAAATGAGAAAAACACCAACCCCATTTAAACCCTCATTTTCATAGGAGTTGCTCAGCTTTTAATAGCAATAAACGGCTACCTGTAAACCGGTTTAGTTGCTCTTCTGGCTGCCAAAACAGAGCTAAAGAAGTCAGCAGGTAGAATAAGGAAGCTGTCAAGTCAAGCTGGCTCAAAACAAAGCTGTGGTTTGCAGGCGGAGCCCTGCACCATCTCTTCCGTTCATATAAGCTGGCAGGATGTAGAAACAGGATCCCGACCCAGCCACTGCTTCAGAGAACCAAAATATTTTGCTTTGACTTTCTAGTCTATTAAGCTTGTGGTTTGGCAGGATCTGTGTCTAAAGTGAACCCAAAACCTTATGATGGTTCTACTGAAGAAATCAGAGTAACAACAAAATTGTCCTGACTCTAGAAGGAAAGCAGTTTTTAGAGGGGCATGGGAGACAGAGAAGCTGGCCTAACAATAAATACAGCAATGGTAACAGCTAATATTCTTAAGTGTTTTCTATGTGCCACATGGGAGCTTCACCTGTATTAATCTCATTTAATCTTCATAATAAATGAGGGGGAGGGACAATTATTATGTCTACTTTACAGATAAGAAAATTGAAGCATGAGAGGTTAAATAATAATTTTCCCAAGTCACTAAATGGTAAACAACAGAACCAGGATTAAAATCCTGGCTAACTGGCTCCAGAACTGGTAAACACACTCTCTGTGAAGCCTCTGACTGTCTATAATACGGAAAGAGAGCAGCATTCTCTAATTCCAGTACAACAAAAGATAAAGCATTACATATTATTTGTCAACTATGAGAATCAGACAGGGCTTGTGGTACACCAAGTTTAAACAGAGAATAGTTCTGGTATCAGGAAATCATGAATTATGAGACAAATCCCAGTTCTACCTACTGCTAAACTGTGTAGCTTTGCAAAAATGCTTTTACCTCTCACTGGGCCATGATATCACTTTCTGGGAAGGGGATCTTAATACCTGCTTCTCATGGTTATCGCAACACACGGTGACTGCTCAATTAATCAGGTTCACTTCATTCAGGCATCAGTTCAAATGTCATCTCACCCAAGGCCTTCTCTGACCACCCTATCCAAAGCAGCCCTTCCTCCAACACTCTCAATTCCCCAACTGTTTTATTTTTCATCGAGGCACTACTCACTATTCACTATTTATTATAAACCTACCAATTGCTTATTATCAGTCTCCTTCCACTAGAATATACATCCTAGGAGAGAATGGACTTTGTCAACCTGGATGCTGTAGTTTCCCTGGCACCTGCAGCAGTGCTTGGCACACAGAAATAATAAGTATTTGCTCAATGCTATAAATATTTGTTCATTCAACAAATACAGATTTTCATTCAATAAACATTACAAATAAACAGGCACTGTTCATTTGACAAATGTATTTATGAAGCATCTATAAAGTAACTAAATAAATCAGTGGAATTATTTCAGATGATGATAACTAGTTGTGAAGATTTATAAACACCTAGAATGGACTGGGCAGGTGAGGGCAGCTTTCCCAGGCGGCAGTTCAATTTAGACCCGAATGACACCCACAGCCAGCAACATGGTGATCTGGGAACAAGGCATCCCAGGTAGAGAGAACAGTGCAAAAGCCTGAAGGCAGGGGTGACCATGTCTAGGCCCAGTTTGCCCAAAAACAAGTGAGCATGGGAGAGAATGAACAGAAGATGAGGTCAAAGACACAGGAAGGGGCCACATCATGAAGTATTTCCTAGGTCATGACAAGGGGTTTATTCTAAGTATGATGAGAAGTTATTTGATGGTATCTCTTATCTTCACCTGCTAGAACATACACTCTGTACACATTCAAGATCAAGGATTTTGTTTCTGGCACATACCAGCTGGTCTATAAGCATTTTGCTAAATAAGTGAAGTGGAAGATTATGAAGAAGGGAGTGACATGATCTAATTTTCATTTTGAAATACCACTCCGACCTGCTACTAGTGGTTACCTTCTGGGAGTAGACTAGGGTGGCAGAGTATGAGCAGAATTACAAACAGTAGAGTGCGGTGTGTTGAGAGGTACCATAAAACAGAAAACAGGAGGAAAGGCTACTCGCTAAGCCTCAAAGCCATTTGGTGTTTTTAAACAACAGACAGGAAAAGGTCAGTGAGGAGGGACCAAATAAATGACAACTGATGTCCTAAGCCTTTTGGGTTTTCTAAACTATTAAAAAAAAAAACTTCTACAAAGAATCTCTATCTCACCTATGAAAAGAGGAACCAAAGGAAACTCAAAGACAGACAAATAGACACCCACACAAAATGTTCTGGAGAACAACTGTTAAGGAAAAACAACTTCCTATATCTAAGCACAATAACCAGGCTAAATTCCCTCAGGGACAATTAATGTGCCAACTATATCCAAATGTTACCCGGGGAAAACTCTTGCTCATTATGAGGTTTGGGAAGCAAACTGTCACTTGGAGGAGTTGTACAGTCCACAAAGAGAGGGACAGGTATTGTAGTAGGTATCAAGTTTTAAAACATTACTCCTTTAGTGACATTGGGTCACTAAAAAACATACAGGGTAACTTACGTATAATTTCTAAGATGCATACCACAGTTCTAAATAAATGTTTGCCAAAAAAATCTATGGATAGTACTGTTACTAGAAGTACTGAAAGAGCTGTAAGGCTGAATGAGACACAGGGGCATCTGGGAGTTGACAAGGAACTTCCAAAGAGAAAGAAGGAAGAACAGTATTCAGGATCAGGAAAATTGGTGAAGCTAGAACAAAACTCAGACATTCTCACCTGTAGTCTATCTTAACAATTTTATGGTCTAAAGGAATCTACACGAAAGCTAAATAAATATATGAATGTGCCATTTTCAATCCTACCTTATCACCTATGCCTCACCATCCACCCAGCATGAGTAAAGCAGTGGTCTAGAACATTCTCCATTCACCATTTTTGCTATCACTAAAAATGAACAAGCAACTCTAGAACCAAGAATGGAAGATAATGAATGGAGTGAAACTTTAGCCCCCTATGTCTTCATCCATTTAATATGTACTTTTTTTTTTACAGCTTTATTGCAAACAAACTTCATAAAGCTCAGTCCTTTAAGTTATACCATCAAGTACAGCTGGTATGTGTATTTAAATACATATTTTTAAAACATTTCTGTAATACATGTTTATTGTAGAAAATTTAGAAATCACACACACACAAAAATGACAAAAATTAATACAACAAATAATCCTACCATTTAAAAACCATTTTGTAGTTAGTACCTCCAGTTTTCTCAAGAGATATTGACTAAGACCTGAAACTGTGGGAAACAAATGGCAGTGGGGTACCAGGAAGTAAATTCCCTACAGAAAGAAGGGAGCAGATTAGAAGGTAACATTTAGAGGAGAAAAATTACTGAAGGAAACTAATGGGCCCTTGAAATAGTGAAGAAAAAGGGTATTTAAAAATTATTTGGAAGAGGACAAAAGTATTCAGTTTAATTAAATGTATAAGGAGAAACTAAAAACAGTAATACTTAGGCAATTTTTTCTCTAAAACAAGAGTTATTTAATAGAACTTTCTGTGGTCCTGGAGGTGTTTTAGATCGGCCCTGTCCAACATGGAAGCCACTAGCCAGCCACATGTGACCAGTATGACATGAAATGTAGCTAGTACAACTAAGAAAGGGAATTTTGAATTTTATTCAATTTTAAGTATTTTTAATTTAAATAGACACATGTGGCTAGTGGTTACTATACTGGACAGCACAGCCTTAAAATAGTTTATCATCTTAAGATAGAATGGAAAGTTAAATGGAATGCTTTAAGGAACTGTTTTGTAGAAGATATATAAGCTAAGTAACAATATATCATCATTTACTGGCCTTCTCTACTACCTGTACCCAAGGTACAGGCCAGGTACAAGGCTGCCTAAGTGGCTCCCTGAGCTGTGACCACAGCTATTCTCTGGTTTGTCATAGGTAAAAAGGAGCACAGGTCCAGAAGGCTTTCTAATTAGACAAGTGCCCTGTGAATGGAAGGAGGAAAACACTCTGGAGTAGTTGGTGCCTCAGCATCCATCTTGGTTCTCTAAAATTCTCAGAAGCTATGCTGATTATTAGGCCTAGAAAAGGGAGGATTCTATCAGTGCCAGAAACAAACCAACTTGCTCAATTCCATCCCAAGGGGCCTCTGAAAGATGTTCTAAGACCAACTTCAAATTGTCTTTTCTCAAGTCCTTAATACTACTCCAAACCCATGCTGGAAAAAGACCAACTCTTGTAATCACTCCCACAGCTGCCCTGGATTCCTAAAGTACTCCCAGACTGTGACACCACAAATGCAAGCCAAGCCCACTCCAAATTTCAGAGGAACCACTGAGCCTTCAAGTCCAGGCCAAAACAAGATAAGCCTCCTGTGTTGAAGTAGTGAAGAGACACAGCCCAAACATTTTGATTTTCACTTCCCTCATGCACACTGAGCCAAGCAATAACAGCAATGGTGGCAGCTTACTGGCTTAGCTAAGAAATTGGAAAACTCGTTTAAAAAGAAATCACATAACCACTAATGTGTCCAAAATATCTGTAAATCAATACATGTAAAACGGACTCTGTGAAAGTCATTCTCTTTCTGACCTAAGGAATCTGAGCTTCCACTGGGACGGTGGATAATAGTACCCCGATAGACAGGATATTCTATTACAACACTCACAAAGTGAAACTCAAATCTTCTAAGATACACATATGCTTTTAAGACTTTTAAGGCTAAGAAAACAAAAGATATTTCACCAGGTATCTCTTATTTGATCAGCTCCATTTACTTCCCATCTATCATTTAGGAAATACTTTCTCCTACAGATCAGTAAGTCCTATTCTGTTTATTTCACCCATGTTATAATGGATGACAAGTAAAAGTATTCCCAGTCAATGGATGAGAAAACTAAGGTGCGGAGGGGTTTGCCCTGGTATCAATAAGAACACAGTAATATATTCTAGCTTGCCTAGTGCTTTCGTGGTTGTAACTGCCCCTAAGTGCCTTCACAAAAGCTACACTTCTACTGCAGGCCAGTGATGCCAACTTAACCACGACCACCTCCTTTGGCTCTTAACACTTTTGTCCAGTAAGGCTTACTTTAGTACCCGCTTTAAAAAAAAATTTTTAATGTGCTCGAAGGAGAAATGTGGCTGATAACTACTGAACTCCTTCCTAAATACACATATCAAGGACATGCAAGTATGCTTTGGACTCAAAGACAGATGTGATATAGTTTATGAGTGATATAGCAGAGTACATTTTGCCTCCTAATAATCAGTTTTACACACTGAAGAAATGTACACTTGTGAAATTTAATAACTTTTCCTCCTCTCCTACTTAACTCAAGAGAAAAGAAGCATCAGGGAAGTTTTCACCATACAAAGACGGAAAAGAAGGGATCAATAATGAAGACTCTAAACCACCTTCCCTTACTATCAAACAACATGCCACCTGCTGTCTCCAATGCGCCTCACCACCAGCCATACCACAGACCGTAGCAGAGGAAGTACTGACTATGGAGGGAAAGCAATGCCAACTTGAATATCAAAGCTGTGAATTTAATAAAGGAACTATGACAGACCTACCTGCTTGTAATGGAATCCTAAAGCCAACTGTATTTCTCAGTGATAAACTCTGGGGAGTGAGAACAGAGAAAGGACTGGGATTTTTTCCTTTACTATTTTCATCTTTCTGTACTGCTTGAATGTCGAATCACGGATATGTATTAATCTTTTTATTTTTAAAACAATGGTAAAAGGGCAACAAAGAGAACAATTCAGTTATTTTAAAGCCAACTATTAGACATGCTCTTCAACCACAGAAAGTTTTAAAAAAATTAATATGGATTCTCGGCAATTTAATAGATATTAAATGAGAGCAGACCGCACACCTGAGAAACAACTTCAGTGTTCACCTTTACTTAAATATCGAACAAAGGGAAAATTGTTTTTTTTTCTAAAAGCAAATTATATTTCTATAGGGACCAAGAAAAGGGGCATGACCTTCCTAACACACAACTTTTCAATTCTCTCTCTCTTCTCTGTACTAGGTGGAATCACATTTGCACAAGACTGAATCTCACAACATTCTTCTATCTAACCTTGGATCATCATCATGTTTACATTTTTTAAGTGTGTACATCTCCCATGTCTGTGTCTCATTTGAGTTACCTCTGACAAGAATGTTAATTCTAGGCTCTATACAGAACACTGTATACAGTGCATGTTGCCGATATAGTCTAAACAACATGAGTAAGTACACCAAGGAGACCTCAAAATAACAAGATGATTCTAATAACCAACTGGAAAGGCCAATAGCAGGACACTTTCTCCCCACAGGGTGTTATTTTCCAACAGCATGCTCCAAAGAGCACAAGTGTTCCACAAGGAGCTGGGAGGCACAAGAGTAACGGCTGAAAAACAAAGAGCGACAGCTGACACTCAAGGATCCATTAGTAGACATGACATAACTGCATGCTCCCCGCAGGTGAAAACAAGTCAGCCTAAGCCTCTCACACCAACTTAGCATAACACGACCGATTTAATCACTTTGCCTGGCTGTTTCTTGGACTAATAGTTTGTTACATGGTCTTTTCAGCGACCAACAGGGGCTAACCAAAAATCGACAGCAATCAGGGATTTTATGTATCCCCCTCTGATGAACAGCAGCTTCTTGCCTGGTGGCTCATGCCTTAAAAAAAATCTAACAAACTAGAGAGGGCAGCTATCCGCATCACCTGTCAATAGTGATGGATGTGAAGGAAGAACTGGCAAGCATATATTACTAACATGAGACCCATGTAGGAAAGGGCACAGTGCTTTTCTGTTTGAAAGAGGTGGATTAGAGTACTTCCCCTCTAGATGGGCTCATATAGAAAGAGAGAGTCCTGCTAAATACCACAAGAGGAATACCATTACATACTCCCACTTGAGTGTGGTGACGTGCTAGGACGCTGGCCAGAGCAAACTAACCTAACGTGTCTCCTGATTTCCCTAAAGAAAGGACAGAGAAAAAAATAAAGGGTAAGTCAGTGGAGTGAATGCAGAAACACAGAGAATGTGAAGGGGTGAGAAGAAAACAATCTAATATTATATATGCAAAGAGCAAAGAGCAATTTCACCCCTATATATGAAGACAACCTAAAGAAACATTTGCAAGGGCACACAGGAATCCCAGAAAAAAATACTTCAAGTATTACTGGTCAGGTAAACAGCAAACAACCCAAATGTTCATCAAAAGGAGAACCATGTATATTCATTTAATGCAATTCTATCCATTAGTGAAAATAGTTAAACTAGAGCTACCATACAACACTGATGATTCTTACAAACTTTAAAATATAAAGTTTTAAAAATATACACACTAAGTCACAGAACACATACAGTATAGCATTTGTATAAATTTCAAAAACACTCAAAACTAAAAAGTATTCAGAGATGCGCATATGTAATCAAACTATTTTTAAAAGAAAAGGGATATAATAAACACACAATTCCGAACAGTGTTTACCTTTGTAGGGAGGAAGAGGGGGATGTGGTCAGGAAGAGCCCTCCTGAGGGCCTCAATATAATTGGTAATGCTCTATTTCTTAAGCTGAACCAAGTATAGAGATGTACTTCTCATCATTTTTTAAATGTATCTAGGATATATATTTTTGTATGCATGAAATAATTCAAAATAAAGGGGTGGAAGGACAGAATTGAGGGTGAAACCAGACAAGGTTCCCTAACTCCCACTTACACATCCATCTGACCAAGGCTACTTTAAGAGTAAGGAGTCAGCCCCAGACTCCACAACAAGAGAATCAACTCAGTTTAGAGATGACAAAAAGATTACCTCCAGGCACTTTTCTGGGCTTACTGGGCAAAACCAGCTCCACAGTGTCTATTCAGGGAGTAAACTGTAAGACATGGCACACTGTCCCCAAAGAGTTGGAGAAAGACTGCCCTGCCAGCACAGAAACAGAAAATATCCCACACTCAAGCATATTTTACCAACTAAAGGAAGGAAAATCCCCAGATGGTTCCAACAGACAGAGGAATGGATTGAATTTAGGAACAAGGCAGTAATTTTATGTAGCCCAGCAGGGCTAGGAGAATTAGCAACCAGTTAACGGGGGATGTGGAGGAAGGGGGAGGTGAAAAATACACTGGGAATACACTAAATAGGACTTTGACAAGAACATACCTGCTGGGACAGAATGTGTGTGATGTGAAGCACAAATGAACATGTGCACTTAAGACTAACCAGAAGCCCCAAGGGTTACTGTATGGGCTTCACCTGGCGGAAGGCGACAACCGAGTTTGGCACAAGCTGAGTATCCTGGGAAATAACATCCAAAGGCATCTGTACCACATCTATGTGACATCGTACAGCCCACGGGCGCCGGCGAGGCAGGAAAAAAAGCCTGTGACTTAACTCGGGGAAACTGACCGTCAGCAAGGCCGGAGTCGGCCAGACGGACGAGAGAAGGCCCAGGGCTCGGAGTCCGGAAGGCCCCGCTCGCGAGGAGAAGAGGGGCTCCCGGCTGGAGGCAGAGGTGGGGCTCCCCGGAGAGGGCGGGGTCCGCGCTGGAGGAGTCCCGGGAGGCCCGGCGGGAGCCAGGCCGGGCGGCGGGGCAGCCCGGGGGAATCCAGCCGGGGGACGCCCCCTCGCGCGGTGGGACGGGGAGGAGTGGGCGCCGCGGCCTGCCACACACCCGGCCACACACCCGGCCCCCCAGCCCGCCGCTCACCTGGGCACGCAGCTGGACGAGCTCCGGTCCACCTCCCAGGTGGCGTACAGGTTCATCTGCACGGGGGCGGGGGTGCGGCCTGGCCCCGGGCCGCCGGGAGGCGCGGAACCCGAGGCCACCGCGACGGCCATGGAGGTGGCGGTGGACGAGGTCGAAGAGGAGGCGGCCGCTGCCGAGGTGGACGCGGACGATGAGGGGGCCTGGGCCAGCTTGGGGGGCGTCGGCTGCTGCGGTGGCTGCTGCGGCGCCGGCTGCTGCGGCGGGGACTGGGCGACCCCAGAACCCCGCTGGCAGCTGCCGCCCCCGGCGCCTCCCGGACCACCGCCCGCCACCCCGCGTTCCGCCATGGCCCGGCCAGGGGCTGGGGGCCCGGGGATTACGGGAATCCAGGCGAGGCCGAGCAGACACCCAGGCTTCTCCCACAGCTGCGGCGGGGACTCGACGTGTCTCCCCAGCCCGCCCGCCCGAGCGCGCGAGCGAGCGAACGACAGGCTGCACGCACGCGCGGGGCCTCTGCGCGCTGTTCTCGCGCTCGCCCGCCGCTGCCTGTTGCGGCTCGCGCCGCCGAGACACTGGGTGGGCGTGTCCGGGGAGGGGGCGGGGAGCCCCGGCTCGCGCTCGCCCCACCCAGCGCCAAGGGGCGGGTCCCGGGCGCGCTCGTGCCCTCGGAGGGCCGTGGGCGCGCGCCCCCAGCTCTCTTGGACAGGGGTTGGGGCAGGCGAGCGCTCCGGCGGGCGCTCCCCACACCCCCGCAGCTCGGGCGGCAGCTGGCCGACCCCATCCTCCCCGCCCGTCTTTCCTTCTGTTGCAGCCGGGTCAGCGGAAACCCCGCTTTTCCGGGGCGCGGCCACGGACAGAAGAGGGCTGCCGGCAAAGCGCCCCGGCCCCTCGAGTCTCTGGAGACGAGGCCGAACTCGCCGCCACCGAAGACTTTTCCAAGACGGCCGATCTAGCCCCCGCCCCGGGGTTTCTTCGCCAAGAACATCAAGACCTCAAGAATGGTGGAGCCCCAGCAGCCAGCTGGGGGCCGCAGGCCGCCAAGTTTTACTCCTGCTCCTCTCCAGTGTGCGCAGTGGCTCAGGGACCTAGAGTCCAAAGCCCCCTGGCAAGGGTGGATCATAATGCTAAGCTTTGGCCCATCTGAAGTCGGCCTGCTTTTTCTCCCCTTCCCCAAAAAAATCATTAAGTCTCAAGCCCCCTTTCCCTACCCTGTTTCTTCCACATGGAATGTTTTTTTCTGCTTCACTTACTAAGTTTCTACAGTTCTGTTCCTCCCCAGGCCATTCAACTGTCACATCCCCAAAGATCTCCCACACTGCACCCCACCCCAGAAACCATCTTGAAGCCTCTCGTTCATCAGCACCTGAGTACCTACACTTCCACTAACGCCCATGGTACCACAGCAGTATGTGGCATCTCTTCACAGCACTGGGGCAAATGCCTGTTAGACCCAGCAGTCCAATCTAACCTGTCAGGTAGACCTTTTGGACAGGTTTCAAGGAGAAAGCAACCCCCTCACGCACACCAAAACCTGGAAACTGTGTGAAACCACCAGTGGCTCACATGGACTCAGGACAATCTAGATTTTGAGCTGTATTCTCCCCCAGGTAAGGACATCCACTCTTTCTGCTACAGTCTATTAAGGAAGGCCTGACCTGGCCTACTTCCCAAGCCCACTGTACTTCCTCAGCCGAGCCAGGGCACTAAGCTGGCTATTTTTAGTCCCCAAGGACAAAGTGATAGGGTTAAACCAGACCTAGAGGTACTTCCCCCAGAGCCGCCCACAAAAGCAGGCAGTGGTAATACATGTAATTTCAGCAATGCTGTGGCTTCACCACCAGACTCACTGCAACATCCAAACCAGGTGTCTTGCCCGCCCAGGTTACTAGGACAGTGCTGAGGTGGTATAAATAAGCTGTTTTAGTCCTTTTGCAGGAGGAGATTAAAAGGAGACAACAGAGGATCAGGAGTGTTATATATTTACCTCTTAACTTGGGAAACAACTTTATTTACAAAACTGGTCTAAAATAAGAAGAAAAGACAAGCTCTTGGGAACTGTAGGAGAGCTGGCTCTTGGGGACCAATGTGTGAAGCCCAGGCATCCAAGTAAAGGGCCTAAAGAAGGTTGGGTGTGTGATGGGGGCCTAGAATTTGAACTCTTTGTATTTCTTGCTGCCCCCGCGGCTATCCTGGGGTTGAGCTTTCCGTTTCTTTTGCTATAGGAGAAAGAGAAACAGGTTACAATAGGTTAAACATCACACTGATCACCAAAACAAGGGGGAGCAGCCTGACACAGCCACAGAGGTCTGTAGAAAAAGTGCTGAAACTGGATTCTCAGACTCTGATGAGTTCCTTCCCCTCTCTGGGCCTGTTTCATCATCCTTTAAGAGAGCAGCCACTGGGGTATTCCTAGGGTTTCTAGCACCAAGGAAGCCCAGGGCAGCAGGCACTGAGTCCACCCTCACTCTCACTACTAGAAGACACCATTCCTCTGAAAAAGGAGTCCTTGGTCCCTTGTCCCTGGCTATCACCCAATTGGGGTCCTGTGTGAGCTCCTACCTTCTGCTTGGCAGCATGCTCAGCCACCATGTCACTAAAGTCTTCCTTCTCCACTTGTGCCTGCTGTTCCCGCACATGCTCCTCGTACTTCTGGGTCATGGCCATGGGATCCAGCTCCAACTCTTCAGGTGCCAAGGCCACTTCCACACCTTGCAGCTCGGGTGCTGGGCCCTTCCGGCTCATAACCTGCAAAAGGAATCAGAACCATGGCAACTCCAAAGACAGGCTCATGAGTCCTAGCTTCTACCCCCTTTCACAGGCCCCAAAAACAGTATCCTCCAAGTGCTCACTGTGGACATGTCATAGATGTGAGTCGATCCCATCATGGCTCCCCCAACGGTGGCTGTTCTCTTTTCTGGCAACACAGTGAACAGCTGAGGTGTCTCGCTTCTGCAAAGGACAATGGAATTAAGCCCAAAAAGGAAAGGATGAAAAGGTCTCCAGAGGAGAAGCAAAGGAACACAGGCAGCACCTCTGCCCAGCTCCCTGGAGAAACTACAAGACACCCAAGGAAAAATGGTGCCCAAGCTGCCTCTGTATATCATGGAGATCCATGAGAGGAAAGAACTGGGTTAGTGGGGAAAGGCATGGGGGTAGTGCTGATTCCAGGGAATAAAGCCTAGGAGTATAGAGACCGAGTTAAGAGGTCCCCTGAACCAAATTTAGGGGATCAGCGATCAAGATCCTACAGGCAAAGAAAGGCTACAGATCAGAGAGGCTGAAAAACTCTATAATTTGTCCAGTACAGAGAAGCTAGCAGGAAAGGAGAGACTACCAGTTCCTGCCCCAAGTTATGCCTGGAGTTCTAGCAGAAAGAACTCAAACCTCTGGCACTCCTATGGGTGCAAAAGCCACCCTAGCTAGTCTCACCACTGACATGAGCAAATACACCAATACTAACACAGACTGATCCCCACCTCTGTCCCTGGAGGAAGTGACATCTATTCTCACACAGCAACTAAACTGAACACCTTAAAACAGAATTCAGGTCTGGTCACTCCTTTGCTCAAAACCCTCTGAGGCTTCTGATCTTCACTGAATGCCTCTAAACTCTTTACTGTGACCTAAAGTGTTCATAATCTGGTCCCTTACCAAATCTCTGCTCACTATACTCCAGCCTACGTAACCCTTCTTTCCTTTTCTACCTTAAATAGGCAAAACTCTGACTTTTGATTCCTGGAAAAAGAGCAGCAGGGACCAGATTTACCCTCCCACCTGAAACAACCAAAAAATGGCCAAAATAAATAAAATCATGGTTTTCAAGTTACTGGATGTGGGGCAGTAGAGGACAGTGATTCCTGAAAGGCAAAAAACAAATGAGTCCTCAACTTCCCAGCCTACTGTAGTGCAAAAATTTGCAGGTCACAGAACAAGGAGGGGAACCCATGTAGAGCCCAGAATATTCCATGAGTTGAAGGAATGAAGCTGGAAGTTCAGAGAGTCCAGGGCAGCTAGAGATCCAGGGACAGAGTACTGGAGACAGGAAAGCAGCACAGAGACTTAAGAACTCAAGACACCTAAAGAAGGTCTTTCATAAGTATACGAGCGAGTGAGTACTGAGTGTAAGAGAACTACCCAGGGAACAAACCACCCAAGGATTAGTGCTAACAGTGCTGGCTGCTCAGTCAGGACTGGGAATAGTGCCTAGTCTCATTAGCCAGACTGAAAAAACCTTCTGAGGAACAGGCCATTAAGTATACAGAAGGGTCTTGGGCCTCAGGAGTGGAGAGGCCTGAGCACAGCTTCAGCCCCGCCTAATGAATCTGAAAAACAAGACCTGAAAGAATCAAACTGTTTCCAAGCACCTTAATTGTACTCCTGAGGAAAACTGACAACTTATAAAAATACAAAAGTATCCTGGACCCAGCAGGGTAAATTTCACGAAGTCTGGCATCCAAATGGATATTAAAAAGCATGCAAAGAAACAGGAAAATACAATCCCTAATAAGGAAAATTATCAATTTACATCAACCCAGAACTGGCAATGATGTTACCATTATCAGGCAAGTATGTTAAAATGTTACTGTAAATGTATTCTATATGCTCAAAAATAAGACACAGAAGATAAATATAAAAATATCACCCAAATCATACTGCTGGAGATGAAAACTACATTGGATGGGATTAACAACAGATTAGAAACTGCAGGAAAAAACATGTTAGGAAACCTGAAGACAGAAGAATAGAAATTTTCTAAAATGAAATACAAAGAGAAAAGATATTTTAAAAAAGAACAGAGCACCAAGTAACAGTAGGACAACTTCAAGAGATCTAATACATGTGTAACTGGCATTCCCAAGAGGAGAAAAAGAAACAAAATAAATCTGGAGAAATAAAGGCCAATAAAAACTATAAACCCACAGATTCAAGATGCTTAACAAATCCTAGCAAAGCACCAAGAAAACTACACCAACACACTGCACTATACTGTGTGTCATAAATCGTTCACAAGTTATAAAGAGAAAATCTTAAAAGCAGCCACAGAAAAAGGACACATTACATACAGACCAAAGGAAGGCAGACAGATTTCTCATCAGAAATAATGCAAGAAGACACTGGAGCAACATCTTTAAAGTACAGGAAAAAAAGACCTACTTCAACCTAGAATCCTATACATGGCAAAAATCTTTCAAAAAGGAAAGACAAATGAAGATCACAAAAGCTGAAAGCATCCATAACTCACAAAAAGAAATGTTGATGGAGACCTTTCAGGCAGAAGGAAAATGATACCAAATGGAAACCTAGATGAAGAAATGAAGGAACTCTGGAAATGCTAATTACATAGGTCAATATGTGATTATTATTTAAAACTCTGCAAAAGAGAACTATTTAAACAAAAAAGCCACACAGTATAGGATTTATAACATACACAAAAGATGTTATTAAAACAGTGCAGAAGTTAGGAGGAGAGAAATGGAAGCATACTGTTGTAAGGTTCTTACTACTATACAAAAGTGGACATCACTTGAAGATAGACTATGATAAAGATGGATATTATAAACCCTAAAGCAACCACTATATAACAGAACAAAGCCTTACAGTTAAAAAGTCAACAAAGAAGGTAAAATGGAATCATAAAAGATGTTCAATTAATCCAAAAGGCAGGAAAATAGGAAAAACAAAACAACAGAACGGACAAAGAGAAGACCATCTTATGAAAAAGGGATCAGTTAGTTCATCAAGAAGAATTAACAATCCTACACTTTTGTATGCCTAACAGAAGAGCTTTAAAGTGCATGACTATGTGAAACCTGTAACTATCTTAAGGTCTTTGCCCTGCTTGTACTTACAGTTCTGCCCCAGATCATCGTGTGGCTGGCTCATTCTTAACATTCAGCTCTCAGCTCAAAACCCACCTCCCCAGTGAGGCCTTTCCAAAGACCTTCCCACCTCCCTAAGCCTCTATCTCCCATTACCCAGTTCCCTTTGCTACACCACCCTATGCGCATCTGAAATTATCTTGTTCTCTGGTGAACTGTTTACCTCTTAGAGCAGTGCCTGGCACAGAGCTGGTGTTCAGTAATTGTTAAAAAGTTGGGGGAAAGGAATAAATAAAAGCCAGCCAGCTAACCTAGAGGGAAGACCAAGTCCTTCCCTCTCGGCCCTGCTGGTCCTCTTACCCATCCATTGCCTCCTCGATCTTCTTCTTCCTCAGCTCAATGAGTTCAGGGGTCTCCATTCCAGCTGGCACTGACGAGAATCCCCCGGGAGTGATGAGGCCACTGGGAAGAGAGGAACAAGCTCTGGACTAAGGGGGAGACTCCCGAAGACAGGCCACTTCTGAGAGGCTGACTCTGCTTCCCCACCTGTCTGCAGGGGTAATAAAGCCTGTCTCATCTGGTTTGTCTTCATCACTTTCCTCCTCTTCCTCTTCTTCTGAAGACTCTTCATCAGATGGCTCCAGCTCCCCCCATGGAGTCCGATCAATCTCTTCTTCCTCAGTCTTGGTCTGAAAGAGATCAGTGATTTACTCAACAAACGCTAAGTCCCAAGCTGTTGTAAGCTGAAGGGATACAACAGTGAACAGACGATTACCTGCCCACAGAAAGCCCATGTTCTAGTGGGGAGCTTGCTATCACCGCTCAGGAGAATGCACACCCTTTTCCAGACCTTGAAAGTTCAGAACACCCAGCTCCCTGATAATGAAGCTATAACCAACACGACCTTAAGTAAGACCAAGCTTGCCAGCCACGGCACATACCTGAAATTCAGCAGCGTTGGTTCCAAACACATCCCCATAGAGTGGTTTCCCAGTCTCATCCACTGGGGGTTTGCCCCAGCCTCCAGCATGGTACCCAAAAGAACAGCTCTGCACGAGGGGAAATACAAGCCAGTTGCACTCCTAAGCTACAAAACAAACACTGAAGCCTGAGAGAAAAATCATGCTCTCAAGTACAGAACTAATACTTGGGGACTCTAGAAATGCTGATTCCGGAGAAGAGTTGACTGTTATAAAGTGTTACAAAGCAAAAGTAGTAAGCAACAAAAATCTGAGAGCAATAAAGGTGAGCAGATGAGAGGCCGAAATATACTACTGACCTCTGCCTCCATGGTAGAGTCCATACCGACTGAAACTGAAACATGTACTTCAAAAATCGTGACTCCAACTTCTTGTTGATTTCTCCTAACTTTGGAAAGCTTTTGCAATCTATTTCTCTTTAAGGGACAAACATTTTTATCTGAAGTTTAATGATTACTTCTTGTTCATTCTAATGATCTGTTGTTTACTACATGTTTTTAATGTAATGTTTTTTGTTTAAAAATAATAATAAATTTAATGCCATTCCTGAGATAAAATTATTTGTCTGTCCATGCATATACTAAAGAGATATCTGGAAACACATTCACCAAATGTTAGATTTGGTTATCTCTGAGCAGTGAAACTGTGGGAGATTTGTTTTCACCTTTGTGCTTGTCAATTCTGATGGACTACTTTATGGTGAGCATGATGGGTATTCAAAAACCATCACTTTTTTTTGAAAATGAAAAAAGTGAGAGAGAGAGACATCATGGAATGAGAACAGGAAAAAAACAATCATCCTGTAGCAAAAAGCAGAGGCAGTTAAGAATGAAAGAAAGGACTGCGCTCACCTCAGGGATGGGCGAGTTCAGCCCAGGGATTTTCAGGTTGGGGTATGATGGGGGTGGTCCATATCGCTGCATGGCAATCAGCCACGGGGGAGGGACCTTATGGGCATTCTGCAGGAAAAAGAGAATGAGATGCCACCTGCCTGACCCTCTTTGTCTTCCTTCCACCCCAATTCTTACTGTCAGGTAACTGACACTCACTGGTCCTACTGGCATCCCCAAAGAAATCCTTAGCTCGTCAGAGAGATCGCCTGGCTTCTTCTCCTTCAGTCGCGTCTCAAACTCCTTCCCCTGAGGAAAAAGTAGAGCATGCTATATTGCAGACACCAGACAGACTGGAAGCTCAATGGCTAGAGGACATGAGAACAGAGATGAGAAGTCCCAATCCACATCAGATACAAAATCCTACTGAGGGCTGCCTAGATCCCACTCTGATTCTCATCATTCTTTCCCTAGAGTAGGAAAGAAATAAAGGTCAGGAAGTGAGAAAGGCAAGACTCCCAGTGCTGTCATTAACCCACAAGGAGAACAGTCAAATTTAGGACCTGCTTTCTCATCTGTAAAATGAGGGCAGGCCTTCAACAGGATGATCTCCAAAATCCTTCCCCTCGAAAATTCCATAATATCAAGGTGGTTAATAGTGTAAGATTCAGGAAAAAGAATAAAATTTTTCCTCCCCCAGTATCAAATGTTTCCTAAAAGCACACGACACTTGGGCCCTGTCCCTAAACCACCCACCACAAACAATTATCACTTCAAAGACAGTCTGCATTTGTACTCCAGAAAACCACCTCATTTTAAGATTACAAATTCCATCCCATCCAAAAGGAGCTAATGGACAACTTAAGGTGAGGGGAAGGGCCTCTGTACCAGCTTCGAAGGCCTTTATGACCAGGAGTTACACAGCCACAACCAAAGGCCCAGCCTTGCCTCCCCAGCCGCAGCTCCCTAACCTCATAGTACAGGTCCCCGTGGATGGTCAGCTTTGGCTTGGTCTGCCACTTGAAGAAGGCATCATGCAATTTCTGGTAGTCAATGTCGATCTTCCCCATCTTGGGCCGAACCTTCTCTCGCATTTTTGACTTCATGGTCTTCTGTTCTTCCTGTGGAGAAGGGCAAAAGACACGCCATAAAAAGTATCCTCCAGGTTCAACTATTAATAGATCTGGCTCCCCACTCCCAAAAGAGATCAAGGGAAGCCTCCTTTATCTCATTCTGAAAGTCACCAAAATCCTTCCTGCTCAAACCCCTCAATATTACATGCTGAACAAAACAGGTGTATCACATGAAATCATCCTCAGCTATGAACATCAATGAACACTTTTTTAAGCCACCTGATCAAGAGACTGATCTCATTAACTGCCCCTGGAGAGAACTAGGTGACTACAGGCCCAATGCAAGGTTAAGTTTTCACTGTGCTTTTTTTGTACCTTCTGAATTTTCCCACTACTCACAAGTCATTATATCCACTCAAACTATTTATAATTAAAAATTTTTAATTTGAGAAGTCACACAACCACCATGAATCTCTAGCCGCAAAGTGCATCCATGAGGCTCACACTGTGGGCAGAGAATTATAGACACAGCCAAAAGCAACCTGAAAGGAAAGGAGGCCCCGTGTGCAGATCAAAGAGAGCCAGCAAAGTGCAGGTGGAGGGCAAGAGACAAGGGGTAAAACAGGATAAAGCAGAGCTGCTCAGAACCAGAGGTCTCAGCAGGGGGCAGGAGAGCTAGCTCAGCGCATCACTGTGAGGTCTGCCTTTCACATGTTAATGGCCTCCCCTCTGGCCCTCCCCAGCTTCCTGCCCTTCTGCCTTGTGTCATATGAAGTGCTGTCTCTAAACTGGAGATTACACAATTAACAAGCAGGTGGGTTCTGCGAACCAGATCCCGATTTTGAAGCAGGCTGCTATTACAGACGTGGATCCCGCAGAGCAGCTCTGAGCCCCAGCCAGGTCCTCACCTTCTCCTGTAGGGCCTCCCGCATCTCCTGGATGCCTGTGCGTTTGATGAAATCCGGTAGCTCGAAGGGGGGCTTCTCAATGCCTCGTTTGCCCTGCAGGTACTTGCGCTTAAAACACCAGTGGCGAGGCACGGGCACGGAATTCCGAGTGGCCTTGAGGTGAACCAAGAGCTTGGGGTCCTGTGCTGTCACATCATGCATCTCCACAACGTCGGGACGAGCCACAAGCTGGATAACACAGCAACACACCTCTAAAAGCCCCTACCTACCTCTCACGTCTACCACTTTTTCTTTTGTCTTCCTCAAAAGACCCTTAAAGAAGTTGCCCAGGCCTCCCCCAAAACTCTCCCCTGCAAAGAAAGCCCCACTCCCCATGGGATTCTAGGAGCTTATGAGGTCTCCCAGCCAGGCTCCAGGGCCTGGGCATCATCACAGGTCTCACCTGTTTGAGTTCAGCCACAGTGAAGCGATTCATTCGGCGCAACTTCTTCTTGGACAGCTTGGGAGCTTCTGGCTTCTTCTCCTAGAACATAACAGTCATCTTTTGAGCAGGACTCTTGGGTGTGAATCAGACTGCCTAGCTTATCCCAAGCGTAAACGACTAAAAGGATTCTCGACCTCAAGACTTCACAGTGGTCCTCGCTGGTGGCATCTCACCACCGACCCAAGTCCTTGTCCTCCTGACGGGTGGCTGTGGGCCTCACCTGTTCATCATCACTACTATCATCATCGCTGTCCTTATGCTCCTCCTCAAAGCCCTTCTTCTTAGGGGCTGCAGAGTTCTCCAATCTGTCAAGTTTCTCTGGTTCCTTCTCTTTCTCCTTCTTCACGTCATCAGTGAGCTGAGGAGACAGACAACGTGGAAACCTCAGCCTGGGCCCCTCTCTAGTTCCCGAACCAAACACTGAACGATGTCCTCCTTACCCCGTCTTCCCCCTTCCCTGCTCAGCTCTGCCCCTTCAGAGCACACTGCTCCTTATACCTTGAAAGCCTCAAAAATCCTCTTGAAGAAGATGAAGTTGGGTTCATAAATTTCAGGTTCTTCAGTCACATACTCAATTTCAACATCAGCTGCTGGAGAGTCGGAGCTGTGGGACCGGGCCGACTCTTTCTCTCGGTCCCCAGAGCTCTCAGATGACGCCCCCCGGGCCCGCTGGGGCTTTTTCTTCTTCTTTCGGTTCCGACGCTTCCGGTTTTTCTGCCCAAACAAGGAAAACCAAGTGGGTCAGAAATCCAAGCAAATCCAAAAAATCCAAGCAAATCCTGCTGCATATCCCCCAGGCTCCCTGGGGGAAATCTCTTCACCCAATTTCCCCAAGTGGCTGAGAAGAGAACTTGATGTCAGACTCCAAAGTTCTGCCCCTGTCAAGCTGTGTGCCTCTAGATAAACTACTGAACCTTTCAGAACCTCAGTTTTTTGGGCTTTAAAACGTAGGTGTACATAGTACCCACACCTCAAAGAGTTTATGGCAATTGAACGAAAAGTATGTGTAAGATGCTTAGGGCAGGAATTAGCACAAAACAGTAGCTACTACCCAGTGAGCATTTGGAACTGGTGTTATCTCAGTGCCCAAGCCCCATCTCCTGACAGTCCTAACAGCCCTTCCAGACCCAGTTCCAGCTCATACCTCTTTTTTGGATATGGACACAGTGTCCTCCTCAGTCTCTGACGCCGAGTGGCCCAGGGAGGAGCGAGTATCAGTTTCCATTTCCTCTTCCTCTGTGAGCAGGGATGGCAGCCATCAGTATCCTCACATCAGTGCCTGCCACTCATTCACAGTCACCCCTCTTTACCAAGAGCCAGTTTCTCTCTCCAGCTCTCCTCAGGAAAGGGAGGAACGAAGCCTTGGCCTCAGCCTCCCCACACTGCCCCTGCAGCCCTCCAGACACACTCACCCTGCTGCGAGTTCATCTCTTCCTGGCGGCTCTCCTTCAGCTGTAGGATCTTCTCCAAAGCCTGGGGGATCTTGGGGCCCACAGAGGGGTCATCCATCTGCCAGACACAATCCAGCCAGCAGGGGTGATCTCAGTGCCCTTTTATCTCTGATTTTCACCTCTTGTACTTAAAAAGGCTGCTGGCCAGGTGATGTAAACAGCAGAGCGCGGACGACTGGACTAAGTCACCCGCAGAATCCCTCATAGTGAACCCCAGAACCCTACCCAGAAACGTCTCCCTGACCCTCCTTCCTGCCCTACCTATGGTTTTAACCAAGTTTGGCTCCCCCCACCACCCTAAATCCTCCCCCAAAATCCAGAAATAGTCCCCTCCAAAACCATACTCTCCTGTGCCTAAGAAGAAATCACCAATCTCGGGACTCTCTTGTCCTCTCCTGGCGTGAGCCAGGAGCTCTATTCTCTCACTTTTATCTCTAAATAAAAGCCTGTACCTTGCTCTCCTAAAAAAAAAAGAAATCACCAATCTCACCTCTCTGTTCTCATCTCCAGGGGGTGGAGGGGGACCACGAGGCCTGGGAACTGGGGCCCCCATGGGCAAAACAGTAGGAGTGGGGCCCACTGGAGCAGCAACTGAGAGGAGAAATAAGTCCATAGACAGAAGAGACAATGTATTCATTTAAAAAATTACCTTCCTTGCTAAAAGGCAGAATGACGACCACCCTTAGGAGAAGCGGGTGGCCAGAAGGGAGCCTGGGAGAGCTTTTGGGGTGCTGATGTTTTGGTTCTTGGTTGAGGTGCTGGTTGTAAGGGTGTATTCAGTTTATGAAAACTCACTGAGCTGTATACTTCTCATATGTGCACTTGTTTTTGTGTGATATATACTTAAATTAAATTTAAAAATGTTTAAGCCCCTTCCTTATCCTTCCTTTCCATTTCCAGGGTCTTACCTCGAGGACCCAGGGGAGTGCGAACTCCAATTTGGCCCATATCCTGTGGGGGACGAGGGACGGGGGTGCCCATCTTGGCAATCTCCTGCTGCCGTTCCTGCTCCAGTAACACAGCTGCCTACAAAAGGAATTGGGAGTGGAGACACAGCTAGGGAATCCATTGGGCAGACAGCCTCCTGCAAATGCATTCTTTCAATTGGCTAACAGGCCCAAGGAGAACAAGGTACCACTCACTCAATTTCTGATATCCCTGTTGCCCCCAACACCTTCAAGCTACTGATCTAAAATGGGGAAGCCCTCTCTTCACACAGAAAACCAGGAAACTTCTGGTTCCTAACAGAAAATTCAATACTTAGCTAACCTCTGCCTTCTACTTTATAGTATAAAGTTTTCTTTTCCAAGAGATTATTTCTAAGGAATAATTTCTTGCCCACACCCACCCATCACAATCTGTGCAAAAAACGGTACTTCATAAATATATCCGGAAATACTCCTGAGTAGCCTTGGCTAACAACTGTTACAAAATACCTCCGGGGCTGAATGTTTTATGTATCATTCTCTAACTTAACATCTATCACGTTTAGCCTAAATGTGATACAAATGACTAAATTAGTCCAGAGTCCTCCCCAAGTTATCTAAAATGGTATCAGATAAAACTAGCAGAGATCAGCAAACCTTTTCTGTAACAGGCCAGACAGCAAAATATTTTTGGCTTTACAGGCCACTGTATGGACTCTGTTATATAACATTGGTTTGTGGGGTTTTTTTTCAACAATCTTCTAAAAAATATAAAACCATTCTTAGCTCATAGGCCATACAAAAACAGGCCACAGTTCATACTTTACCAACCCCTGGGCTACAGGAAAGATGGAATTATTTGGGAGATTCTGGAACTTAGCTGAGGATGAAGTAACCTCTGCAGAAAATCTGAATGGTGCATCTTGTTTTGGACACTAAGCACTAGAAGTGACAGCCAATGGATTGGACCATGGAGTCAAAGTTGACAGTAAGAGGCATTACCCGCTTCTGCTGCTCCAAGAGCTCGTGTTCCTTCAATGAATGATCTCCCTGCTTAAAGAAGAAAACAAGCTCATACCAGCACCAATACCCTACAGGCCAGTCTGGGTCCTCTTCCAGCGTAGGGACTAAGTCTTATTAATTTTTGGTTCAGACCATCCCAGAAGGGTTAGCTCCAGGATCCGACCCTCTCTGAGGCTCCACTTCCCCTTCAGGACCCAAGTTGCCACCTGTCCTACCTGCTTTGCACGCTCCTCTTGTTGCATCAGCAATGCTGCCTGCTGCTGCGCCAGTTTCAACCGCTCCTCCTCTGATAGAGCCACAGGATCACCCACCCGGAGAGGTGGGGGGGGCCCTAAGTTTGGTGGGCGGGGTCCAACTGCCATAGGAAAGCCAAGGCCAAGGCCTGGTGGAGGTGGTGGGGGTGGAGGAGGAGGTTGCAGAGGGGGAAGTCCCATGGGTGGTGGTGGCATGGGAATCCCAGAGAGCTGTGGAAAAAAATATGACCATAAACTAGGAAACATTTATCTACTGCAGACATGTGCTAGGAATCTACTATGAGCTAGGTGCTGGGATTCAAAATTCTTGCCTTCAGGAAGAGAATGCTCTGTAGCAATATCAAGAAAAGAGGATAACTTTGGGGCATGAACCAATGAAAGCTATTGGCTCTCCCCCTAGAAAAATATCATGAACACAGACTTCACATATGATTTCAGGAGATTCAGGGACAACTCTAAAGGCCACCTAGGGACTTCTCATCACACATACAAAGTCAATGGACCCTGGGTCAGAGTCACTGCTCCAGAAAAAAACATTCAGATCCTGGATCAGAACAGACAGGGAGTTGAGAGAGCCTAAATAAACAGGAGTTGGTTATCTCCCAATGACTCATTAAATGTAGAGGGTACAAAATCAAATCTGGGAATGAGCCCTAATGTCCTACTAAATAACATGGGAACTGTGCCCTGGGAGGGCAAAGAAGAGGGTGGATTACTTATAGCTGGGAGAAGCTCAAGTAAGGCTTCCAGATATTTATGCTAAACCTTAAATGACAGGTAGAGTTTGGAAAAGCAGACATCGGGACCAAGGGAGGATTGAAGAGCTCCCAATTCTGTCATGGCAGTGCCCCCCAGGCCAATCTCCTGGCTGCACTCCCCAATACACTGCATGTGAGAGGAGGGGCTACCCTGGGCAGAAGAGATCTTACAAAGTGGAACAACCTCCTTACCTGTGCTGACATGGGAGGGGGAGCGGCTTTGTCTCCATCCTCACCTCTCAGAACTGGTCGATTCAACACGATGCCAGTCTACAAAAGAAAAGGACTCTAGGTCACTCCAAGAGGAGCTGTTCCACTCAACATTTGCTCCCATTCACTCAACAAAATTACCCAGTACCTGTCTGCCAAAGCTCTGGGCTGGGCACTTAAGAGATAAAAGCAAGGAAAATGAGCAAGTTTTGGCTTGCTGAGTCGAAGTACATACATAACCAATGCGAACCTTGTCCTGAGGGGTCATGAAGGCTTCCTTCAGAAGCTTGGCCTGTCCCGCCTCCACCACTTACCTGGCGGGTGTAGGTCTGCAGCCGCTCCACTAGCTCCTCGCGACTCCCTGCTGGGCAAAACACAAGATAGTTGGGTAAGTCAGGCCGAGCCGGCCAGCCGGCCCGAGTTAGGCTCCAGCCGCCCGCCTCTGCCCCCACCCCCGGGTCTCCGGGGTAACCAGGCTCCGCTTCCCCACAGGCCTACGCTGCCAGCTCTTGACCTCTCGTGCTCCTCACCCTGGATCGGAGCTCCGATCTCTACCAATTTGGCTTGAAGCTCCTGGGCAGCCCAGGCGCCATAGTGCCCAGGAGGTGGCGGAGGCGGCAGCTGCAACTCTCCTTTGGGAGGTTCGGGATGCTCGGTCGCCATCTTGGCCGCTGGAAGGCGCGCGACCTACCCGGAAGCCCGGGCCAGCCTCGGTGCCCACGTTCCGGAACTTCCGGAAGCGCCGGACGGAAGTAGGAAGGGTTGGAAGACAGTTCGGATAAGGCCCACCTCCGAGCTGTTCTCCAAAGGTCCCCCAGCGGCCTGGCCTTAGGCCTTCTGGGAGTTGTAGTACGCAGGTCCCGGTATTCGTGAGGGCAGGGCAGGCGGACCGTGTCCAAGCACAGCACCGGGAACACTAGGGGCTGCAACGAGGACCGGGCTGCGGGGAAAGCT
This sequence comes from Manis javanica, assembly GCF_040802235.1. Taxonomy (NCBI): domain Eukaryota; kingdom Metazoa; phylum Chordata; class Mammalia; order Pholidota; family Manidae; genus Manis; species Manis javanica. The sequence continues at coordinate 115,672,276 of NC_133166.1, forward strand.
GGTCTCTCCCGGCCGGAGCAGTCATCCAGCCTTCCCACTTCCTCGTCAGGCGGGAGAGGCCCGACGCTCACGTTCCCAGGAGACCCGAAGGACTCATTGCCCCGGTGACCGCCGGTTGTGGGCGCCAAGCGGGAGGTTGCCGCCGGCGCCTGTGATACAACAGTGTCTGATTGTTTGACCGCCCACCGCCGCCGGCCCAGGCATGGATGATGAATGGGCTGAAAGGGGATCGCAGCCGAGAGGGGAGCGGGCCCTCCCGGGCGGCTGAGTTCCAGGTGCCGACCTGGGGGCCTTAGGGCCACACTGAAGCCCCCTTTTCCACCCACAGCCGGCTCAGATTCGTCCCCGCTAAGCCTTCTCCCACTTTCCTGTACTTCTTGGAGCTCCTGTAACACGTTCAAACGTCCACTATTTATTTTGAAGTTTTTCTTGTCCCACTGCCCACCTCCAACCCCAGGAACGTGAGCGGGGACCTGGTCTTTCCCGCTCTCCCAGCACCTGGCGTTCAAGAGGTGCTCAATAAATAATTATTGGGGGGGGGCAAGCAAATTAAACAGTCTTTATAGCGACAGCATTTGACTCTTTTTTAGTGCTGAAAATAAATTCAGGACCTTTTCTTCCTTCAGCTACAGCAGCCTACTGGTGGGATCGACCCTGCCTGGTGATCCCCCAGGCCCCTTCAGTGCCTGAGAGAGGGATGGGCAGGTGCCCCTTGCCTGCCGAGCTTCACCTTTCTCTGTCCTGATAGATCAATTCAGTCAATTCAGTTTCTCTCCCACCTCTGAGATCCCTCTCCCATTGTAACTCAGTCCTCTCACTGACAGGCCCATCACCTGTGTGAGTGGTGTGTGTGTGTGTGTATGTGTGTGAGACAGGCTCATCACCTGTGTGTGTAAGGCTCATCACCTGTGTGTTTGTGTAAGACAGGCCCATCACCTGTGTGAATGGTGTGTGTATGTGTGTGAGACAGGCTCATCACCTGTGTGTGTAAGACAGGCTCATCACCTGTATGAGTGGTGTATGTGACAGGCCCGGCACCTGTGTGAGTGAGTGGTGTGTGTGTGTGTGTGTATGTGTCAGGCTCATCACCTGTGTGTGTGTGTGACAGGCTCATCACCTGTGTGAGTGGTGTATGTGACAGGCCCGTCACCTGTGTGTGAGTGAGTGGTGTGTGTGTGTGTGTGTGTGTGTGTATGTATATGTGTCAGGCTCATCACCTGTGTGTGTGTGTGTGTGTCAGGCTCATCACCTGTGTGTGTGTGTGACAGGCTCATCACCTGTGTGAGTGGTGTATGTGACAGGCCTGTCACCTGTGTGAGTGGTGTGTGTGTGTGTGTGTGTGTATGTGTGTGTGTGAGACAGGCTCATCACCTGTGTGTGTGTGTGAGACAGGCTCATCACCTGTGTGAGTGGTGTATGTGACAGGCCCGTCACCTGTGTGAGTGAGTGAGTGGTGTGTGTGTGTGTGTGTGTGTGTGTGTGTGTGTGTGTGTGTGTGTATGTGTCAGGCTCATCACCTGTGTGTGTGTGTGTGACAGGCTCATCACCTGTATGAGTGTATGTGACAGGCCCGTCACCTGTGTGAGTGAGTGGTGTGTGTGTGTGTGTGTGTGTGTGTATATGTGTCAGGCTCATCACCTGTGTGTGTGTGTGTATGACAGGCTCATCACCTGTGTGTGTGTGTGTGTGTGACAGGCTCATCACCTGTGTGTGTATGTGTGTGTGTATGTGTCAGGCTCATCACCTGTGTGTGTGTGTGTGAGACAGGCTCATCACCTGTGTGAGTGGTGTATGTGACAGGCCTGTCACCTGTGAGTGGTGTGTGTGTGTGTATGTATGTGTCAGGCTCATCACCTGTGTGTGTATGTGTGTGAGTGTGTAACAGGCTCATCACCTGTGTGAGTGGTGTGTGTGTGTATGTGTATGTGTCAGGCTCATCACCTGTGTGTGTGTGTGTGTGTGTGTGTGTGACAGGCTCATCACCTGTGTGAGTGGTGTATGTGACAGGCCTGTCACCTGTGTGAGTGGTGTGTGTGTGTCAGGCTCATCACCTGTGTGTGTGTGTATGTGTCAGGCTCATCACCTGTGTGTGTGTGTGAGACAGGCTCATCACCTGTGTGAGTGGTGTATGTGACAGGCCCGTAACCTGTGTGAGTGAGTGAGTGGTGTGTGTGTGTGTATGTATGTGTCAGGCTCATCACCTGTGTGTGTGTGTGTGTGTGACAGGCTCATCACCTGTGTGTGTGTGTGTGTGTGTGTATGTGTCAGGCTCATCACCTGTGTGTGTGTGTGTGTGTGTATGTGTCAGGCTCATCACCTGTGTGTGTGTGTGTGTGTGTCAGGCTCATCACCTGTGTGTGTGTGTGTGTGTGTATGTGTCAGGCTCATCACCTGTGTGTGTGTGTGTGTGTGTGACAGGCTCATCACCTGTGTGAGTGGTGTATGTGACAGGCCTGTCACCTGTGTGACTGAGTGAGTGGTGTGTGTGTGTGTGTGTATGTGTCAGGCTCATCACCTGTGTGTGTGTGTGTGTGTGTGTCAGGTTCATCACCTGTGTGTGTGTGTGTGTGTGTATGTGTCAGGCTCATCACCTGTGTGTGTGTGTGTGTATGACACGCTCATCACCTGTGTGAGTGAGTGGTGTGTGTGTGTGTGTACACTGTGAGAGAGCCAGGAAACTCGAGTGAAATGGTCTCATTTTTTCCCACCCACACCCTTCAGATCTCTCAAGCATGCTCTATTTCACTGACTACCCCCCCGAGAGAAGTAGCTGGGAACTAGGGGAAAAAGAATGGGGTGCCAGGTCCCCAGCAGGTGCGGTTTAGAAGAGACAGAGAAAAGGACTAGGCCAGGAAGGTTGCTCACATCCCAGCCCTGACTCGGTTCCTGCCAAAATGACCCTTCGCCCCTTCCACCACCACCACTATCCCAATTTCCTGACACTCCCAGAGGAAAAGCCAAACCCAGAAAGAACCCAGAAGATAAAAACAGCAGTGCCCTCCCCTACAGGTCGTGAGCCCGCTCAGGCAGAACCATTCGTGAACCAAGGAAGCGTCTGTAACCGGAGAAGGTCACCTGAGGCTGGAGGCGCCAAGGCATCTGTGTGCGCTGCGGAAGGGGAAGATGGGAGTCTCTAGGGCAGAATAAACTGAGAGCTGATGGGTGAGGGGGTAATGTAGCTAGAGCCAGAAAGGGATGGGCCAAGTGGAGCCTCGTTTTATCATAACTTCTCTGGGACCTAGGCAGGGTAGGAACCCTGACTGTGCAGAGGGGATGACTGAAGGGCAGAGAGAAGCTGATGTGCCCAAGGGACCAAACTGTGACCACAGTCAGTTCTCCTGACCCTAAGCCCCATTCCCTCCTCCTCGTTAACAAGGCCCTCTCACAATACCTACCTGTGTGGGTCTAGAATGGAATCCAGTCCTTTCTAGTCCCAGCTTTGGGTAGCTGCCCCAGCTCCAGGATCCTGGCCATACCAGGCCCCGAGGACAGGAGAAAGCAGGGTGTCTGAGAGCCACTTAACTAAATGACTAAATGTGGGGCTCCTGGTGTCTGGCATGACTTTAGAAGGTGCTGTTACCCAGCACCCAGGTAGTAGGAGCTAAGGACTAAGGCAGTAGAGAACTCAGGACCACCGCCCTGCCCCCTGCCCCGGGCCCCCCCCCCACAGGAGTTTACAAGTGCCTTCACGGGTATCATCTCTGCAGCCTCCAAAGAGCTACAAGAATAGCTCCCCATCTTAGAGCTGGAAGCAACTGGGCCCAGGGAGTTGCCTTTGACTCTGGGATTTAAGTTCAACCAGAATTGAAATTGGGTTCTCTGATTCCCAGTACAAAGTACCTGAGCAGGGGTCCCAGGCCCACTAAAGTTCTGGTTTGGAAAGAGTAGGTCTGGAGTCCTGGTGGACAGGCAAGGGTCAGCAGCAGAGGCTGCCTCAGGGGCTGAAAGGGAAGGGATCCCCAGGGGTGTGAGGGCAGGTGGCAACCCAACTGCAGGGGGTGGTGCTGGAACTGTGTTTCTTTAATGTAGGGGGAAAGAGGAAAAAAGGGAGGGAGTATGTGGTTGTTGATAAATGGACCCATGTCTCTAACTCCCTCAAGACCCTCCAGCCCAAGAATGACGGAGGAAAGGGGTGGGGGGCTATGAATGCCCAGCAATGCCAGAGGACCCAGATACGTTCCGGGTCTCGATTTCCCCTTCTGCAGAGCGAGACAAGGAGCTGGCCACGCTGATGTCCACACTCTGCAAGGATGCGGGGAAAAGATGCCCTCCTCTGAAGACGCCACCTGGGCAGTACTCCCCCGCCCCTTCCTCTCCCCCTCCGCTGCCCCCGCCCTCAACCCGCCTCCGCCTCCGAAGTGCGATCGGGGCGGGCAGCGGGCTGAGCCGAGCAGAGCTAAGCCGAGCGGACGCCGCCACCTGATCCCATCCCGGCGCGGAGAGCGAGAGACCAGCACTTGGCGCGCAGGGCCCCCGGATCCACAGCGGATTTCGGGACAAGGGGTGGGAGGTAGCAGCGACCACTGCCAGCCCAGAGCGGCGGAGCCCGCGCTGCGTGAGTACTGCAGCGGCCGCCTGGGGCCGGGGTCGGGGTGGACTGGACGGGATGGGGCTCGGGGGACAGGCGGAAGGGTGTCGTGGGGGCCTAGTGCCTGGAGAGCTTGAGGACGGGGTGCTGGGACCCCTGGGGAACGGGAGGGAGAATCCGGCCTGAAACCCTATAGCGACCAGGTCCCGGTGACCGATCCTTTGGGATGAAACTGAGGGAATGGGGGCTGATGGAGGCGGGGTAGTGATGGAGGATGATGAAGGTACGGGAGGCAGGGACGACGTGGGGGTGGATGACAGGGAAAGGGGCCTGGGCAGGAGCGGGGGGATGGGGATCTGATGTGAGCTGGGGGAAAGAAGAAAGGAAAGGAGGGAAGTGTCGAGATATTCCCTCTCCTGGGCCACTCATCTGCAGCCCTCAGCCCTTGGCCCCTTCCTTTCTAGGGCCCTGGGCAGTTTCCCTACTCACTGGACGATGCCGTCCTCAGGTAAGGGTGGAGTCTCTGGGTCACCCAGCGGTCAGGTCAGGTCCAGGCCGGGATGCCACCCTCCTCTAAATGCACCATTATTGGCCCTAGAGCTCCCAGGAGAGAGAGGAAGGGGCTCATGTGGAAGTAGGTGGGCATCCAGGCCAGTTTTCAAAGCCCTAGCTAGCTGTACCATTTTGTCTTTGGTTCCCTGGAGAAAGGAAAGCAATTTGCAAAACCAGGCAGAGCCTGCTCTAAAATTAGCACCGATGTCCTGATGAGGCCGGGCCCCCTGACCTGTCTGGGACGGCTGGGGAAACTCTCTTTCCACGGAGAAGACAGGAAGGCCCGGGGGTAGGTGGAAGCATGTGAGGGGCAGGAGCCAGGGCTGCTGCTCTGAAGCCTGGCCCCAGCAGCCTGCACCAGCCTGGAGATCACAAATGGAAACCTAGCCCCAGGCAGCCCCCTCCCTGGGATCCAGTGCCCGGACTCCATCTCCAGAAGAGACATCTCAGACTGAACTTGCCAAAGGAGGGGAGGCCTTCTCCAATGCCCGAGGAGCATCCTCTCTCGGGACCTGGAACATTTAGCCTGGCTGAGTGCCCACCCAGGGGAGACAGGGCTACTGCTTCCAAATACCTGAAGGTCTGTCATGGAGAAAAATGGTCTGTGTGATGTAGGAGGGCAGCAGTAACAACCACAGAGAGAGGAAGAGGACGGGGACAAGCTGAGAAGGGCACCATCAGTGTGGGCTGGTCTTGGTTGTCCCAGAAAGAACTTTCAAGGCAGCTCAGAAGTGGACCAGGTTAAATCTGAGGATGGTGAGCACTCCCTCAGTGATGGTGACCAAGAAAAAACAGGTGCCCACCTCAGGGGGCTGGTAGCTGGGGAATTCTTGTACTGACGATGCCCTGTTCCAAGTGGCTCTCAGACTGAAGTCTGGCTGGCTGACTCTGCTGGGCTAGGCCATGGAGGGGAGTGGGATTGAGGGAGCCACCAGGCACCCCTCACCCTTCTCTGTGTGACCTGACTGAAGTGTCTCCCAGGGGAAGTCCCACCATAGCTCCCTTCAGGATTTACTTCCTTCACTGACCCAGAGTCTGAAAAACAGGGTGGTTTGAGTGAGTTTGGCAAAGACGGGAATAGGCTGCCCCTTAGGAAACCCCTGTCTGGTCCCCAAGTGTCTGGGCAAGATGAGTGAGAAAGGGAAGGTGTACATCCCGAGAGGACCCCAGGCTCTGGCCTCCTCCTGCAGGCTTCTCCGCCCAGGCAGAACTAGCCTTCCTCTGCCCCGGCAACCCTTGAAAAGATGGGCGGGATGGTGGAGGGGAGCTTGGGCTTTCTCTGCGCTGCCCTTGGTTGCCCTCTGTGGCTGAACCCTTCACCCACCTCGGCTCCAGGGGGATTAAGTCTGTCTGCAGGCTGGCAGAGGAAACCAGGTGATGGGGCCTGGAGAGAAGGGACATCTTTTCACCCCAACAGGTTTAAATGTAATCCAGGATTAACTGGGGGGAGGGGGCTAAAGCAGAGGGACTGTAAGCCAAGCCCAGGGCCCCAGGGGAAGGTGATGGTCCAAAGGTGTTCATTACCTCACCTCTCCTGGTTCCTGGGTGTTCAAGTTCCACACACATGCAAATGTCCATAAGTTCCAGGCTCCCCCTCTCCTCTAGAGAGAGGAACATGAGGCTCAAGCTAAACCTTAACCTGGAAACTGAGGCCCCTCAAACAGAGAGCCCACCCCAGCCAGAGGACAGGCATTGCTGCTGAAGCTGACTGTCCACTGGCACTGCCAAGGGCCAGGTTGCCCTCGAGCCAAAGCACGTGTGCAGGAACAGATGACTGGCCGGACCAGGCTCTTCTCTAGCCTCTCACTCCTGCTGCTTGCCTGGGATGGAGGCCCACCATCTCCTGGAGATTCTCAGCAGGGCAACAAGCAGGAGCTCCTCTGTACCCCCTACATCCTGACCCCTCCCAGGCTGCCATCCCACTGCCTTGGCCTGGCACCTCTCACGCAGTCAGCTGATGCGGTGGCTAGGGTTTCGGGTGTCTGGGGCTGGAAGCCAGTTAGGGTTCCAGGATTTCAAGTCCTTCCTTCCTTTCCCTCATGGATTTTTTGGTCTTGGGTCCTCAGGACAGGAGCCCAGCTAGGAGGGCTCAGGGCTCAGAAGCATGCAGAGTCCAGAGCAGGGAAGGGCAGTCAGGTCTCTGTGGAAGCAGCATACATATTGTCTAAGGCACGGCCTCTGGAACCAGGAATAGCAGGTCTGAATCCTGTTCTGCTAGTACAGCTGTATGACACAGACAAGTGGTCCTATCTCTTACAGCCTCAGTTTCCTTGTCTGTAAAATGGAAATTAGACCTGTGTTAGGGTTGTGGTGAGAACTAAATGGGGTAAAGTATCTAACAGTACAGTACATATAGGAAGCCTGCAGTCTTGACCCCTTACCCATGTCAGAAAGTGAAGGCCTCGTCATTGTTTCCAAGAGGCTCTGCATCTGGGGAGTCAAGACCAGCCCGACTGAGCAATCAGCAAGGAGTCCAGGAGGAAGGGAAACCTTGAATTGAGACTTTCGTGCTCTGACCCAAACACTGGTGCTAAGGCAAGTCTACTGATGAGACAGATAGAGGTGACCACAAGACAAAGACAAATGAGAGGCAGGCAGAGAAATAGAGACAGGGCTCAAAGGAGGGGAGTGGCTACAGCTTGAAGGGCTGGCCACACCCCAGAAGCCTGTAATTCCACCCAAGACTAAGTTATCTGGAGCAGTGTGAAGATAGGGTCTTGGCAATGGGAGTGAGGGAGGAATCTGATCTTCCCTGGCCTCTCTGCTCACCCCACTATTTGGAGCTCTCCTTTGCTGCGGTCCTGCTGGGGCCAGGAGCCCATCTCCTCTACCTGATGCAAACCTGTTCGCCTCCTTCTCCCGGCAGGCCTCTCAGGAACGCTGGCCCTGCTACCACAGCCCCAGGAGCCCCCATGAGTGCCTGCGAAGGGAGTCCTGGATAGCAGAGCCCTGGCTGGTCCAGGGGTGGGTACTCCATTATGCCACCCATTCTCCAGCGCCTGCAGCAGGCCACCAAGATGATGAGCCGCAGGAAAATCCTGCTGCTGGTGCTAGGGTGCAGCACCTTGAGCCTCCTCATCCACCAGGGGGCACAGCTCAGCTGGTAAGAGGGTGGAGCCTCGGGGGGCGGGGCCCAGGGGAGCTGTTCCTCTGGCAGGAAGCTGCCTCTTTACCAACAGAACTGGGAGCTCGCTCCCCTTCCCATTTCTTCCACCTGTGAGAAGAGTCATCTTCTGCTGGGACTTTATTCTTCACTCTATTCCCAAAGTGCTTTCCATATTCTCTAGATCCACAGGGATTGGTCTTCATTGACAGGGTTACATAAAGTGATAGTGACTAAACTGGGATTCTAATCCAGCCCTGGTCCTTGCCATGGCATCACATTCTGAGTGTCTCCCCAAAGGACTGCAAACAACTTCTTGCTACTTTGCTGTGCTGGGCAAAGTCCCCTCATTTCTCTGAGCCCTAGTTTCCTCATCTATAAAATGGGAACGATAGTATGTGTGACCTAGCTTGTCACCCTATACAGGACCCCATGCAATAACTAACAGGAGCCCTGACCCTCCTTCTGGCTCACTGTGTGAACCCAGCAAATCCTAGCACGCCTCAGGGCCTCAACTTCCCCATTTTCTACACAGTCTACCCATGAAAAAGGTGTGAATGGGCCCAATCCCCATTGCCAGGTGATCTGCTGGTCTTTAGAAGGGGCATCTGTGTAGATATTATTCTGAGCTCAAACCAGCCACATATAGGAAATCTCAATGGTGTCCTCTAAGCTGCTTAGAGTTGACCTCATTACATGACAGAGAAGAAACAGGAGAGTGACTCAAAGTCTGTAGGGAACTCACAGGTCACCTGTAATCCCAAAACCTTATTTCAGGAACCAGGAGACAGAAATGAAAGCTTCATGAAAACAAGGACTATTCTCTGTCTTTTATACTGTCATATTTCTTGAGCCTAGAACAGTGCCTGGCACATAATAGATGCTCAAAAAATGTGCTGGAGAATGAATAAGGCTCAAGAGGCCTTAACAGAATCACGTAACAAATTGGTTGCCTCAAAGCCCATGACATTTATCTACAAGATGGGGAGCCGTGAAAGAGTAAAAAGTAAAAATGATAAGACAGAGAGCAAAAGGATTTGGTAACTATCTGAGTTGCCAGACTATGTAAATGATTTGTCTCCTAGTCCTCAGTTTATATACATCAGTAGTGTAGAATTCTTCAAGGATCTCCAAGGGCCTCTGTCCATGCGTTAGTTATCTATTCCTGGGTAATCAAATCACCTCAAAACTTAGCAGCTGTAAATATCAAACATTTGTTAACTGGCTTCCTGGGGTTAGGATTCCAGGTGCGACTTAGTTGGGTACCTCTGGTTCAGTCAAGCTGGCTGCTGGGGATGCAGTCTCATCCAAAGAGCTGGTTGCAAGGGCTCTCCGTCCACGCTCTCACATGCAATTGTTGGCAGCATTCAGTTCTTCAAACAGGCTTGTGGACTGAAGGCCCAATTCCTAGGGGATTGTCACGTGGTACCTCCCCATGGGGCTGCTCACAGTATGGTGTCTTGCTTCCTCCTGCATAAATTATCCTAGAGAGAATGAAAGGCGCCAAGATAGAAGCCATACTTACTATTTTTATAGTGTAGTCTCACAAGTGACATGCCTTCATTTCTGCCCTATTCTATCCTTAGACGCATCAGTAAGTCTGCCCTGTACTAATGGGGAAGTAAACACACAAGAGCATGAATACCAGAAGGCCAGCAGGGTTGCGTGGGGGTCATCTTAGACCACCTACCATACCCCTCCACTGTTCTGTGGGTGTAGCCCAGGATGGGCAGCTCTGGCCCATCCACCGTCCTTGGGGAGGGGCAGGGGTCAAGCCGCACCCCCTCACACCCTCCTCTCTGCAAACCCTTTGGCCCCTGCAGGTACCCCAAACTGTTCCCTCTGAGCTGCCCGCCTCTGCGGGACTCCCCGCCACGCCCTAAGCACATGACAGTGGCCTTCCTGAAGACGCACAAGACCGCGGGTACTACAGTGCAGAACATCCTGTTCCGCTTCGCCGAGCGCCACAACCTAACGGTGGCTCTGCCGCATCCAAGCTGCGAGCACCAGTTCTGCTACCCGCGTAACTTCTCGGCGCACTTCGTGCACCCGGCCACGCGGCCGCCTCACGTGCTGGCCAGCCACCTGCGCTTCGACCGCGCGGAGCTCGAGCGCCTCATGCCGCCCAGCACCGTCTACGTCACCATCCTGCGCGAGCCGGCCGCCATGTTCGAGTCGCTCTTTAGCTACTACAACCAGTACTGCCCGGCATTTCGGCGAGTGCCCAACGCGTCGCTCGAGGCCTTCCTGCGCGCGCCCGAGGCCTACTACCGCGCGGGCGAGCACTTCGCCATGTTCGCGCATAACACGCTGGCCTACGACCTGGGCGGCGACAACGAACGCAGCCCGCACGATGACGCTGCCTACCTGGCGGGCCTCATCCGCCAGGTGGAGGAAGTGTTCTCGCTCGTCATGATCGCTGAGTACTTCGACGAGTCACTCGTGCTGCTGCGGCGCCTGTTGGCCTGGGACCTGGACGACATGCTGTACGCTAAACTCAACGCGCGCGCCGCCAGCTCGCGCCTGGCCGCCATCCCCGTGGCGCTCGCGCGGGCTGCGCGCACCTGGAACGCGCTTGACGCGGGCCTCTACGACCACTTCAACGCCACCTTCTGGCGCCGCGTGGCGCGCGCTGGCCGCGCCTGCGTGGAGCGCGAGGCCCGCCAGCTGCGCGACGCCCGCGAGCGCCTGCTGCGGCGCTGCTTCGGCGAGGATCCGGTGCTTCGGCCTGCCGCGCAGATCCGCACCAAGCAGTTGCAGCCGTGGCAGCCCAGCCGCAAAGTGGACATCATGGGCTACGACCTGCCCAGCGGCGGCGTCGGCCCGGCCACCGAGGCCTGCCTCAAGCTGGCCATGCCAGAGGTGCAGTACTCAAACTATCTGCTGCGCAAGCAGAAGCGCCGGGGTGGTGCGCGGGCCCGGCCCGAGCCGGTCCTGGACAATCCCCCACCTCGGCCCATTCGAGCGCTGCCCCGCAACGCCCAGGGCCACTGAGCTCCCAGTCTGGTCCGACTCTGCCCACAAGAGGCTTGCCTGGGGCTGCCTCCAGGTCCCACCCCATCAGGGCTCCTTCTTCCGAGGGGCTTGAGTACCACTCACCGCTTGGGGGCGCATCTATCTGAGCCTGCCTCCCAAGAGTGGGCTTCCAAACCCCACGTTTGGGGAGCCTGCTGATAGGCCGGATAGATCCCCGGGCCACCCTCTCCTGCCTAACTGGTTGGTGACTTTGACAAGAGGTCCGAGGCCTGTCCAAAACTGCTCACCCTGCCTTTTTTCTGGGGGTTCAGTCCCCTATCTGTCTTTTACAAGTGGATGAGCCCAGGCCACAGAGAGGGGCTGAGCCCTGGGAAAGGCTGCTCTGCCTGTCAGCCTCCCCAGGCTCCTGCTCTGACTCCTAGGGGTCAGAGGCCCCCCACACTGTCTGTCTTCCAGGTTCCACCCTCCCCACAGACTTAAGCTGCTCCCGAACTCCAAGGAACCAAGCGTTCTTGGGTTGGGTTTTTTGTTTGGTTGGTTTTTCTCTTTTTTAATAAAATACCTTTTAAATGTGCAGGTTATGTGTCAGTCGTTGAAAGCCACATTCCCCAGGTTTAAGAATGAGGCAGAAGCCCAAAAATAGCTGTGACTGTCACCATGGGGATGGGGGCCCAGGCTCAGTCAGGCTCTTCCATGGTCCTTCGCAGAGGCTCAGACTCTCATCAACCCGTTGGTTGAACTCACTAACACAGACTGGCCACTTCAGGTCCGTCCACTCACATTCCTTTGAGAAAATCTACATCATTCCTTCTCATTCAATTCAGCAACATTTACTGATCATTAGTTCTAACTTGGGGACATAGGTGAACAAGGTAGAAGGCCTTTATCCTCAGGGAATTCATGGGAAGATACAGAAACTAGAGCAAGATGTGTAAAGAGGAAAGACTGGAGAGGGTAGAGCAGAACAACACCTTGGACTGAATGGGGGCTGGAAGGAGGAGCATTTCAGGTTAAGGAGGTGCTCGACTCAATTCTACCTTACCCCCTGTGAGCCACCAACCTTACCATAGGCCTTCTCCGTGAGGAAAAGACACCCTGACTGAGACGAGGACCATTTCCTGCCCCTACAGTCTTTAAGCACAGCAAGACACCCAGAACTTTCAAAAGAAACCTCCGTTAAGACTAGTAAAGAATCAGGACCTTTTCCATTACTTTCTTCAGAGCTACATTGACATATCTGGATAAGTAATAAAAAAAAATAGTTCACACAGCCTACTGTGCCAGCCACTGTTTGAGGTCTTTCCACATACTGATTTTGGTACCATCTAGTGGCAAGGGAACTGAAACTTGGAGAGGTTAAGTGATCCTTGGGGTCATAGCTAGGAGATGAACACAGACCATTTGGCTTTGAGTCTATGCTTCTAAGTGCCACCACACTGCCATTTGAATGAAGACTTTTCATGCCTGGGTTAGACTGGCCACTGGGATCTTCTCCCAAAAGAATATAAAGTGAGGAAACCAAGATATTGCTGTGAGCTCTTCTTTATTTTTCACAGTTGTTGGCCAGTTTGGGCAATGGTTGGTTGACAGATTGTATGACACTCCCTGTGCTTGAAAATGGGCTGTTTTTATATAATCCCACTTTTTACCAGTAAACTTCTGTAAAAGGCAAAAGGCAATAATTAGAGGCATGCAAAGGCATAATTAAGTTTCTGGAATAAAGCAGCAGTAAAGAATTGTACTAGACTCAAAAAAAGACAAGCATGCTCTGTTCCCCACTCCAAGAAGGTGTCTGTGTGCCAGTGTCTCCCCTGGCAGCCCCCCCACCCCTCCCTCTCTCTCGCCCTAGCCTCTGGTCATACCTTTGCCAGGAACATCCTTCACTCTGCCCTGAGTCCTCCGGGAACTCAGACATGCCTTTAAGATCTGCCTTGATAGGCTTCTCCTGCCTTCCTGGACCCTCACGCAAGTAGGCCCTCATTTATAAGCCTTGCCCCACTTCAGCAGAGAGCACATCTCTGGACTCTGAAAAATCCAGGACTAACTGGAATCTTCAGGACCTAGGTGGGGGCCTGTTTGGTGTAGGAGCCAGGGCAGATCCCAACTAGGAACCGAACTGAATATTAGCCTTCAGTGACCAAGGTGGGGAAGGCGCCGTCTGGGATTCCTTGGTCCAAACATCTCCAGCTTCAACCACAACCCAGGGAAACAGGCCCCAGTGCCCTGCAAAGAGGTCCTTCCATCAACATACACGTGATGCTGCCCACTCTGTGACCACTCTACATGTTTCCAGTGCTTTGGCAGTGGCTGAAACGTGGTCTCTGCCTCAAGCTGCTCATGCTAAGATCTGGGATATATGTGGAAGAGGCAGCCTATTGTCAAGTCTGACAATAACTTGATGGAGGTCATTATTTCCACCAGTGTTTTGGATTTCAAACCCTGTTTTGCCACCTACTGGCTGTGTGACCTTGGCCTTAGCTTTTGAGCTTCACTTTCCTTACTTGTGAAATTAACTCTTTCCCTCCTGAGCTTTGTGAGCAGTATTTGAGATTAGGCACTTAGCACAATTCCTGGCACAGGGAATTGTTCCCAGAGTGGCAGCTCTGGTGTCATCAGGGTTCCTCCAGGGCAGACATCCTTCATGTTGTAGATGTTACATGTTGGCACATCTGTTACAAGAATTTTCTGGCAGATGGAAGAAAGCATTGAGAGGTAAGGGTGCCTTTTTCTACTTTGCCTGAAGGCACTGTACAGGCAAGCAGCAGCCTTGATTTTTTTGATTACAGAAGGATGTGCAAAGTGTGTGGGGAGCAAAGAAGAGGACAGAGCTGTTTGCCTGAGTCATCGAGATGTTCCCTGTAGAAGGATGTTCCAGCTGAGAACAGGGACCGGGAAGGAAGAACTCATCAGAGGCAGGAGGCATGAGAAAGCCCTGGCAATTGTGAGCCAGGGAGCGATGCACCACCCAGCGGGGAGAAGCACTCCAGTGTCAGGTTATGAAAGGCCTTCACTGTCACACTTTGAAGTCCAGATTTTTTTGCATGGGACACCAGTAAATGAATAGCAGGGGAGGCCAGGCTGTCCCCAGAGAAGGGAGCACAATCTCAGGCCATCTGTTGCCCATTCCCAGCCCAGCAGCACCCCAGGCAGGGACCTGTGTTGTAGATGATGGGGAATCACTGAAACAGGCATCAAACAGGCCTTTCATAAACTGCAAGTGCTGCTGTGAGAAGGCCCATTAGTAAGAACAATGATACTAACATTTACTGAGCACTTGCTATGTGCTAGGTGCTTGTGATATGAGTCATAAAAAATACATATTTGGTCATTCAGATGACCAAATATATATTTCCCAGCTGTATTTAGTCTTTATCCACATTCCTGAAGACACCCCAGAGTCTTAAAGGTGAGATGGGTGTTTGGTCATGTTAATTAGAGACTTTTGGACCCCCAGCCATGGGCAGGGACTGGAGGTTGGTTTAATAAAAAAGTGGCCAATAATTTAGCCAATCATGACTATGCAATAAAGCCCTCACAAACCTGTGACTCTCTTTATCTGGCTGTTAACCTATATCCTTTATGGTATACTTTATTAAACTGGTAAATGTAACTGTTTTCCTGAGTTCTGTGAGCTGCTGTAGCAAATTAATCAAACAACCAAAGGGGGAGGTCATGAGAACCTCCAATCTGTAGCTAGTAGGTCAGAAGCACAGGTAATAGCCTGGGGCCGGCTACCTGTGTCTGAAGTGGGGAGGTGGAGCACAGTCTTGTAAGACGAAGCCCTTAACCTAGGGAATCTGGTGCTGCCTCAGAGCAGATAGCATCAAAATTGAATTGAGTTCTTGGACACCCTGCTGGTGTTGAGAATTGCTTGATGGGAAGACCCACCTCCCCTCCACACACACTTTGGGATCTGGTCCAGGAACCCAAAAGGAATTATCATACTGTTATGCTCCTGTATATTATTACTGCTATAACATACTATTGTTGTATATGTGTGAAAAAACAGTGCTTTTATTTGAGCATTATGTGTTTTAATTTACTTGATTCTTACAACAACCCTGTGAGAGAGGTGCTCTTATTCTCCTCTCACAGAAGGATCTGAAGTATGTGAAGGTAAAGTGCCCAGGCACACCTGGCTGAGGGAGGCTGAGCCAGGACAGAGACCAGAGCACCATGTCTACCTTTGGATACAGTGTCCCACACTTTCAGACACTCGCCCAGCAGTCCCTGCAGGCTCTTTATTAAAGAGCCTCTTTATAAGAGCCCCCAAGAGGATCTTGAGTGGGAGAGAGAGGCCAGAGCCCAAGTGTTCTGGGTGCCTGAGGTGAGGACAGGAGGTCATAGAGGGAGGGAGCTGGTGATCTGCCAACACAGCTGGGCAGCTGGACAAATGGAGAGGGGACCAGGACAGGAGCACCTGAGAGGCGGGGCAGCCCCTGGGGATAAAACTATATTAAATTATGTTAAAAATTAAGTTATTACATTGGCTTAAAGATGGCAGTATGAGAGGTGAGACAGAAACCTCCTCCCCAAACCACATATAATTATGAAAATATAACAAGTACATCAAATCCTGAAACAGCAACCAGAAAGAAGGATGTGGCAGATTGTCTACACCTGGGAAAACCAGCAGACCTCAAGGAAAAGGGTAACATACCAAAGCCATGATCTGGAAGGACCCAAACCCTTCCCCCACCCCAGCTCACTGGTGGAGGAAGAGAAATGGGGTGGAGAGGGGGTAGATGTGTAGGACTGCTGAACACCCAGCCCTGGAGATCTGCTCTGGAAGCACACAACTACATTACATGGTGCTCAGGAGATTAGTGGGGTTAGGAAGGTAAGACAGGAGGAATACTTGGAGAGACTGAGATTCCAGCCACTTCTGGAGAAGTACCCACAACTGGCTGCTTTGGGACAAAAGAAAGGTGGGCACTCTGAGAGACTTCGCAACAGCAAGAGGGCAGCTAAAAGGGCAAGGATTAGACAGAGCTTGCTGCTCAGGAGAAAGGACAGGTGGACAAAATTGTCCTGGCGCATTCAGTCCAGCAGATTGGGAACTTTCAGGACTCAGGCACTCCATCCCTATGGCTGGAAATGCAGCTCCAAGGTCCCCCAGTGCGATATGCAACCTGCTGTTCCTTCCTTCTGGCACAGAGAACAAATGATGTTCTGTGGCTAGCTCACCAGAGAACAGCCTGGCAAACTATAAAACAAATGAGAACAGGGCATTACCTAACTCCAGATCAGAAAAATCTCCATAGTAAGTCTTTCTGAAAATGGGTTCAAGGCACAGTCCATAAAATTTGTCCCTCCCTGCCAAAACATCACCATGTCCTTTAGAGAGAGCCTCTTTCTTTCCTACCGGAGATGAAGAATGGGAGTATAGCTATGAAACAATGAGGGCCCTACATAAAAACAATAAAATAGTGAACTTTAGATAGTCATCTGTAAAGAAACCAAGAGTCTGGCACCTACCTAACCTTTGCAAGATTTTCTAGCTGCAATAACTGAGAACAAAGCTTATACTTAGAAACAAGTTAACTGCTAAGACCTGCCAAATGATTTAATTTCATTCTCCAAACTCATGTAACCATGCTATGTGTCAATTAGATGATTAATATCTGTACTTTACTTTATGTAATCAAAGAGCATATAATAAAACTGCTACTTTTCATTAAAGGCCAGGCTCAGCTTTTGCTATCGTCTGTGTCCTCATTCATTCATCGCTGATGCCGCTCATCCTTCAGGGACCCCTGGACTTATTGGAGCAGGACTCCACCAAGTGTCTTTGAGGAAATAATTGCTGAAAACTTCCCCAATCTGAAGAAGGAGATGATCTCTCAGGCCATGGAGGTACACAGATCTCCCAACACAAGGGACCCAAGGAAGACAACACTAAGACATAAAGTAATTAAAATGGCAAAGATCAAAGATAAACACAGAGTATTAAAAGCATCAGAGAGAGAAAAAAGATCACATAAAAAGGAAAACCCAGTAGGCTGGCTATCATCAGACTTCTCAACAGATACATTTTAGGCCAGAAGGGAGTGGCATGATATATTTAATGCAATGAAGCAGAAGGGCCTTGAACCAAGAATGCTCTACCTGGCAAGTTTATCATTTAAATTTGAAGCAGGGATTAAACAATTTCCAGATAAACAAAAGCTGAGAGAATTTACCTCCCACAAGCCATCCCTACAGTGTATTTTGGAGGGGATGCTATAGACAGAAGCATTCCTAAGGCTAAATAGCTGTCACCAGAGAAAATAAAACCACAGTAAAGGAAGTAGACCAATTAATTACTAAGCAAATATAAAATTAAATAAACTACTCACAAAATCAGTCAAGGGATACACAAAGAGTACAGAATATGGTACCTAATATATGCAAAGTAGAGAAGGAAGAAAAAGGAGAAAAAAAGAAGAACCTTTAGATTGTGTTTGTAATAGCATACTAAGTGAGTTAAGTTAGACTGTTAGATAATAAAGAAGATACCTTTAACCTTTGGTATCCACAAATCTAAAGGCTGCAATGGAAATAAGTACATATTTATCGATAATCACCCTAACTGTAAATGGTCTGAATACACCAATCAAAAGACATAGAGTTACTGAATGGATAAAAAAATAAGACCCATCTATATGCTGCCTACAATAGACACACTTCAAACCCAAAGACATACACAGACTAAAAGTGAAGGGATGGAAGAAGGTATTTCATGCAACTAATGGGGAGATAAAATCAGGAGTTGCAGTACTTGTATCAGACAAAATAGGCTTCAAAATAAATAAAGTAATAAGAGACAAAGAAGGACATTACATAATGATAAAGGAGTCAGTCCAACAAGAGGATATAACCATTATAAATATCTATGCACCCAATACAGGAGCACCAACATATGTGAAGCAAATACTAACAGAATTAAAGGAGAAAATAGAATGCGATGCATTCATTTTAGGAGACTTCAACACACCACTCACTCCAAAGGACAGATGAAGCAGATGGAAAATAAGTAAGGAGACAGAGGCACTGAACAACACATTAGAACAGATGGACCTAACAGACATCTGTAGAGAACTCCACCCAAAAGCATCAGGATGCATATTCTTCTCAAGTGCACAAGGAAGATTTTCAAGAAAAGATCATATTCTAGGCCACAAAAAGAGCCTCAGTAAATTCAGAAGGATTAAAATTGTACCAACCAGCTTCTCAGACCACAAAGGTAAGAAACAAGAAAACAAAAAAGCTCACAAACACATGGAGGCTTAACAACAGCTTCTAAATAATCAATGCATCAATGACCAAATAAAAATAAAGATCAAGCAATATATGGAGACAAATAACAACAATAACTCAACACCACAAAATCTGTGGGATGCAGTGATGGCCGTGCTAAGAGAGAAGTATACTGCAATACAGGATTATCTCAGGAATTAAGAACAATCCCATATGATCAGTCTAAACTCACAATTAATGAAACTAGAAAAAGAAGAACAAATGAAGCCTAAAGTCAGTAGAAGGAGGGACATAATAAAGGTTAGAACAGAAATAAATAAAAGCAAGAAGAATAAAACGATGGAAAGAATAAGTGAAACCAGTAACTGGTTCTTCAAGAAAATGAACAAAATAGATAAACCACTAGCCAGACTTACCAAGAAAAAAAGAGAGTCTACACACATAAAGAGAATCACAAATGAGAAAAGAAAAATCACTACGGACACCACAGAAATACAAAGAATTTTTAGGGAATGATATGAAAAATTATATGCTAACAAACTGGATAACCTAGAAGAAATGGACAATGTTCTAGAAAAATAAAAACTTCCAAGACTGACCCAGGAAGAAACAGAAAATCTGAACAGACCAATTACCAGCAAAGAAATTGAATTGGTAATCAAAAAGTACCTAAGAACAAAATTCCTGGACCAGATGGCTTTACCACTGAATTTTATCAAACATTTAGTGAAGACCTAATACCCTCCTCCTTAAAGTTTTCCAAAAAGTAGAAGAAGAGAGAATACTTCCAAACTCATTCTATGAGGCCAACGTCACTCTAATACCAAAAACAAGCAAAGACACTACAAAAAAAGAAAATTACAGACCAATATCCCTGATGAATATAGATGCAAAAATACTCAAAATATTAGCAAACTGAATTAAAAAATATATCAAGGCTTTTGAGGAGCCAAGATTGTGGCGTGAGTAGGGCAGTGGAAATCTCCTCCCAAAACCATATATATATTTGAAAATACAACAAATACAACTATTCCTAAAAGAGAGACCAGAAGATACAGTACAACAGCCAGGCTACATCTACATCTCCAAGAACTCAGCACCTCACGAAGGAGGTAAGATACAAGTCACGACCCGGCAGGACCCAAATGCGCCCCCCACCCCAGCCCACTGGCGGGAGGAGAGGAGTTGGAGCGGGGAGGGAGTGGAAGCCCAGGACTGCTAAATACCCAGCTCTAGCCATCCGCACCAGAAGCACAGACACACATTGCGTGGTGTGCTGGATATTAGGGAAACAGAACAGTAAAATCTGCGAGCGGGTCCCCACAGACAGCACCCCTGGGACAAAAGAAAAGCGAGCACTTTTTGAAAGTCTTAAAGGAACAGGGGCCTCACAGCTGGGCAGCAGCGTCCCAGCACACTCAGCCGAGCAGCTGGGAATCCCGGGGAAATTCAGGTGCTCCAGCCCCCTGGGAGGCAGTGCAGCTCTGAAGCCCCTTGTGGCAACAAACAGCCTCTGGTCCATTCACACTCTGGCATGGCCCCACCGTAGCAGGGAAGCAGCCTGAGAGCAGCCCCGCGCACAGCAACCACCCAGAGCCTCCTCCACAGCCACCCGGGCCAGACTCAGAAGACCTGTAGGCACGCAGCTGCCCAGCACAAGCCAGTAGGGGTTGCTGTTCTCACAGGAGAGGAAGGCAACCAGCAAATGAGAAGGGACTTTGTTCTCCCAGCTGACACATGTGCCAACTGCCCATGACTACCTTTATAGCCATGAAAATGCAGAAGAATTTGATCCAGACCAGAATCACACAGACAACCCCTGAGAGGGAACCTGGGGAGACAGATTTAATCGATCTTCCTGAAAAAGAATTCAAAATAAAGGTCATAACCATGCTGATGGACCTGCAGAGAAATATGCAAGAGCTAAAGGATCAAGTTAGGAGGGAAAATACAGAAATAAAACAATCTCTGGAAGCACTTAAGAGCAGACTGGATGAGGTGCAAGAGGCCATTAATGGAATAGAAATCAGAGAACAGGAATACAGAGAAGCTGAGGCAGAGAGAGATAAAAGGATCACCAGGAATGAAAGAATACTAAGAGAACTGTGTGACCGATCCAAACACAACAATATTTGCATTATAGGGGTACCAGAAGAAGAGAGAGAAAAAGGGATAGAAAGGTCTTTGAAGAAATAATTGCTGAAAACTTCCCCAAACTGGGGGAGGAAATAGTCTCTCAGACCATGGAAGCCCACAGAACTCCCAACACAAGGGACCCAAGGAGGACAACACCAAGACACATAATAATTAAAATGGCAAAGATCAAAGGCAAGGACAGAGTATTAAAGGCAACCAGAGAGAGAAAAAAGTCACCTACAAAGGAAAACCCAACAGGCTATCATCAGACTTCTCAAAAGAAACCTTACAGGCCAGAAGAGAATGGCATGATATATTTAATGCAATGAAACAGAAGGGCCTGGAACCAAGGATACTGTATCCAGCACGATTATCATTTAAATATGATGGCAGGATTAAACAATTCCCAGACAAGCAAAAGTTGAGGGAATTTACCTCCCACAAACCACCTCTAAAGGATATTTTAGAGGGACTGCTCTAGATGGAAACACACCTAAGGCAAAATAGATATCACCAGAGAAAATAAAATCACAACAAAGAAACACACCAACCAAATACTAACTAAAGGCAAAAAATAAAATCAACTACTCACAAAAGCAGTCAAAGCAAATGTAAAAGAGCACAGAATAAAACACCTAACATATAAAGAATGGAGGAGGAGGAATAAAAAGGGAGAGGAATAAAGAATCACCAGACAGTGTTTATAATAGCTCAATAAGTGAGTTAAGTTAGACAGTAAGATAGTAAAGAAGATAACCTTGAACCTTTGGTAACCACGACTCTAAAGCCTGCAATGGCAATAAGTACATATCTTTCAATAATCACCCTAACTGTAAATGGACTGAATGCACCAATCAAAAGACGCAGAGTAATAGAATGGATAAAAAACAAGACCCATCCATATGCTGCTTACAAGAGACTCACCTCAAACCCGAAGACATATGCAGACTAAAAGTCAAGGGATAGAAAAAGATATTTCATGCAAACAACAGGGAGAAAAAATCAGGTGTTGCAGTACAAGTAGCAGACAAAATAGACTTCAAAACAAAGAAAGTAAGAAGAGATAAAGAAGGACATTACATAATAATAAAGGGGTCAATCCAACAAGAGGATATAACCATTATAAACATATATGCACCCAATACAGGAGCACCAACATATGTGAAACAAATACTAACAGAATTAAAGGAGGAAATAGAATGCAATGCATTCATTTTAGGAGACTTCAACACACCACTCACTCCAAAAGACAGATCCACCAGACAGAAAATAAGTAAGGACATGCAGGCACTGAACAACACACTAGAACAGATGGACGTAATAGACATCTATAGAACTCTACACCCAAAAGCAACAGGATACACATTCTTCTCAAGTGCACATGGAACATTCTCCAGAATAGACCACATACTAGGCCACAAAAAGAGCCTCAGTAAATTCCAAAAGATTGAAATTCTACCAACCAACTTCTCACACCACAAAGGTATAAAACTAGAAATAAATTGTACAAAGAAAGCAAAAAGGCTCACAAACACATGGAGGCTTAACCACATGCTCCTAAATAATCAATGGATCAATGACCAAATTAAAATAAAGATCAAGCAATATATGGAGACAAATGACAACAACAGTACAAAGCCCCAACTTCTGTGGGACGCAGTGAAAGCAGTTTTAAGAGGAAAGTATATAGCAACCCAGGCCTATTTAAAGAAGGAAGAACAATCCCAAATAAATAGTCTAAAGTCACAATTATTGAAATTGGAAAAAGAAGAACAAATGAGGCCCAAAGTCAGCAGAAGGAGGGACATAATAAAGATCAGAGAAGAAATAAATAAAATTGAGAGGAATAAAACAATAGAGAAAATCAATGAAACCAGAGCTGGTTCTTTGAGAAAATAAACAAAACAGATAAACCCCTAGCCAGACTTATTAAGAGAAAAAGAGAATCAACACACATCAACAGAATCAGAAACAAGAAAGGAAAAATCCCAATAGACCCCACAGAAATAGAAAGAATCATTAAAGAATATTATGATAATCTATATGCTAACAAGATGGAAAACCTAGAAGAAATGGACAACTTCCTAGAAAAATGCAACCTTCCAAGACTGACCAAGGAAGAAACAGATAATCTAAACAGACCAATTACTAGCAATGAAATTGAAGCGGTAATCAAAAAACTACCCAAGAACAAAACCACTGGACAAGATGGATTTACTGCGGAATTTTATCAGACATACAAAGAAGACATAATACCCATTCTCCTTAAAGTTTTCCAAAATAGAAGAGGAGGGAATACTTCCAGACTCATTCTATGAAGCCATCACCCTAATACCAAAACCAGACAAAGACCCCACCAAAAAAGAAAATTACAGATGAATATCCCTGATGAACATAGATGCAAAAATACTCAACAAAATATTAGCAAACTGAATTCAAAAATATATCAAGATGATCATACACCATGACCAAGCGGGATTCATCCCAGGGATGCAAGGATGGTACAACATTCGAAAATCCATCAACATCATCCACCACATCAACAAAAAGGACAAAAACCACATGATCATCTCCATAGATGCTGAAAAAGCATTTGACAAAATTCAACATCCATTCATGATAAAAACTCTCAGCAAAATGGGTATAGAGGGCAAGTACCTCAACATAATAAAGGCCATATATGATAAACCCACAGCCAACATCATACTTAACAGCGAGAAGCTGAAAGCTTTTCCTCTCGGGAACAAGACAGGGATGCCTGCTCTCCCCACTGTTATTCAACATAGTACTGGAGGTCCTAGCCATGGCAATCAGACAAAACAAAGAAATACGAGGAATTCAGATTGGTAAAGAAGAAGTCAAACGGTCACTATATGTAGATGACATGATATTGTACATAAAAAACCCTAAAGACTCCACTCCAAAACTACTAGAACTAATATTGGAATTCAGCAAAGTTGCAGGATACAAAATTAACACACAGAAATCTGTGGCTTTCCTATACACTAACAATGAACTAGCCGAAAGAGAAATCAGGAAAACAATTCTATTCACAATTGCATCAAATAGAATAAAAAATACCTAGGAATAAACCTAACCAAGGAAGTGAAAGACCTATACCCTGAAAACTACAAGACACTCTTAAGAGTAATTAAAGAGGACACTAACAAATGGAAACTCATCCCATGCTCTTGGCTAGGAAGAATTAATATTGTCAAAATGGCCATCCTGCCTAAAGTAATCTACAGATTCAATGCAATCCCTATCAAATTATCAACAGCATTCTTCAAAGAACTGGAACAAATAGTTCTAAAATTCATATGGAACCACCAAAAACCCTGAATAGCCAAAGCAATCCTGAGAAGGAAGAATAAAGTAGGAGGGATCTTGCTCCCCAACTTCAAGCTCTACTACAAAGCCACAGTAATCAAGACAATTTGGTACTGGCACAAGAACAGACCCACAGACCAGTGGAACAGAATAGTCTCCAGACATTAACCCAAACATATATAGTCAGTTAGTATATGATAAAGGAGCCATGGACACACAATGGGGAAATGACAGTTTCTTCAACAGCTGGTTGAAGAAACTGGACAGCTACATGTAAGAGAATGAAACTGGATCATTGTCTAACCCCATACACCAAAGTAAATTTGAAATGGATTAAAGACCTGAATGTAAGTCATGAAACCATAAAACTCTTGGAAAAAAACATCGGCAAAAATCTCTTGGACATAAACATGAGCGACTTCTTCATGAACGTATTTCCCCGGGCAAGGGAAACAAAAGCGAAAATGAACAAGTGGAACTATATAAAGCTGAAAAGCTTCTGTACAGCAAAGGACACCATCAATAGAACAAAAAGGTATCCTACAGTATGGGAGAATATATTCATAAATGACATATCCGATAAAGGGCTGACATCCAAAATATATAAAGAGCTCACACACCTCAACAAACAAAAAGCAAATAATCCAATTAAAAAATGGGCAGAGGAGCTGAATAAACAGTCCTCTAAAGAAGAAATTTAGATGGCCAACAGACCATCTAACATGAGAAGATGCTCCACAATGCTAATCATCAGGGAAATGCAAATTAAAATCACAATGAGATATCACCTCACACCAGTTAGAATGGCCACCATCCAAAAGACAGGGAACAACAAATGCTGGCGAGGATGTGGAGGAAGGGGAACCCTCCTACACTGCTGGGGGGAATGTAAATTAGTTCAACCATTGTGAAAAGCAGTATGGAGGTTCCTCAAAATGTTCAAAATAGAAATACCATTTGACCCAGGAATTCCACTTCTAGGAATTTACCCTAAGAATGCAGCACTCCAGTTTGAAAAAGACAGATGCACCCCTATGTTTATCGCTGCACTATTTACAATAGCCAAAAAATGGAAGCAACCTAAATGTCCATCAGTAGATGAATGGATAAAGAAGATGTGGTACATATACACAATGGAATATTACTCAGCCATAAGAAGAAAACAAATCCTACCATTCGCAACAACATGGATGGAGCTAGAGGGTATTATGCTCAGTGAAATAAGCCAGGCGGAGAAAGACAAGTACCAAATGATTTCACTCATATGTGGAGTATAAAAACAAAAGAAAACTGAAGGAACAAAACAGCAGCAGAAGCACAGAACCCAAGAATAGACTAATAGTTACCAAACGGAAAGAGACTGGGGAGGACGGGTGGGAAGGGAGGGATAAGGGTGGGAAAAAAGAAAGAGGGCATTACAATTAGCATATATAGTGTGGGGGTGGCACAGGGAGGGCTGTGCAACACAGAGAAGACAAGTAGTGATTTTACAGCATCTTACTATGTTGATGGACAGTGACTGTGAATGGGGATGTGGAGGGGACTTGGTGAAGGGGGGAGCCTAGTGAACATAATGTCCTTCATGTAATTGTAAATTAATGATACCAAAATAAAATTTAAAAGAAAAAAGAATGCAGCACTCCAGTTTGAAAAAGACAGATGTACCCCTATGTTTATCGCTGCACTATTTATAATAGCCAAGAAATGGAAGCAACCTAAGTGTCCATCAGTAGATGAATGGATAAAGAAGATATGGTACATATACACAATGGAATATTACTCAGCCGTAAGAAGAAAACAGATCCTACCATTTACAACAACATGGATGCAGCTAGAGGGTATTATGCTCAGTGAAATAAGGCGGAGAAAGACAAGTACCAAATGATTTCACTCATATGTGGAGTATAAGAACAAAGGAAAACTGAAGGAACAAAACATCAGCAGAATCACAGAACCCAAGAATGGACTAACAGTTACCGAAGGGAAAGGGACTGGGGAGGATGGGTGGGAAGGGAGGGATAAGGGCGGGGAGGGGGCATTACCATTAGCATGTATAATGTGGGTGGAGGCATGGGGAGGGATGTGCAACAGAGAAGACAAGTAGTGACTTTACAGCATCTTACTACACTGATGGACAGTGACTGTAATGGGTTTTGTGGGGGGGACTTGGTGAAGGGGGGAGCCGAGTAAACATAATGTTCCTCATGTAATTGTAGATTAATGATACCAAAAAAAATGTATTGTGGTAAAATATACATAAGAAACTGTCTTGCCAATGGGTTTCAGCCCTCGGCAAGTTCTCTATGGATTCAATGTGACCAAAGAAATGACAGTAGAACATTCTTGGGGCGAAAGGGTTTATTACCTGGCTTGTTCTCCCGGCGGCAGGTCGAGCACCAGCGTCTCTGCCTCTGCCCAGAGCACGGGGCCGAGCTCTCTCTATAGTGCAATAATAGCTTACTGCCTGTGGGTGTGGAACCAGTAGCCTAGCAAGAGGTCAGTTACATCATCAAGTGGTTTAAGTTCAGTGAGGATGCTGACAGTAGGAACCCCAACTTCCCCACACAAACTTTACCATCTTAACCATTTAAAAGTACAGTTCACGGGTATTGAATACTCTCACAATGTTGTACAGCCATCACCACTATCATTTCCAGAACTTTCTCATCTTCCCTAACTATCCTCATTAAGTACTAACTTCCCATTATCCCCTCTCCTGGCCCTGGTAACCACTACTCAATTTTCTATCTCTATGAATTTGCCAACTCTGAGTACCTCACTTAAGTGGAAGCATACTGTTGGAAATAAGACAAAGTGAAATGAATCCTGTATCCCCAAAATCCAGCTATGCCAGAAAACAAGATGAATTCTGCCAGGCTAACAGACCTAAAATAAAATAGAGCCAGAGAACCATATATTGACAGGAGACTAAATATGTATTCTGTGCTCTAGGAAGAACCACAAAATGAAGTCTATTCTCCAAAGCAGAACCACTCTCTGATATAGTCCAAACCATTCTGGGCGGCCAAACCAGACAATAGTGGGCAAACCAACCAATCAGTTGCAACTAACATCAACCAATCAGGACTTAGAAGTCTACAACCCTCATTTGCATAAATGTACCTGAATGGGAACCTGGGCAAGAACTTCTATAAAAACGACCTTCTTTCTTTGTTTCTTGGAAGTGTACTTTTGGTTCATAGCCAAAGGCTACACCTCTCAGGTTGGAAAGCAACTTGTTTTCTTTTACAGTAGTTTTCTTTGATTACATTTCCTGCTTTACGGAGTCATTTGTTGACAATACAAAATTTATTCTTTTCTTTCTGGCTTATTTCATATAACATGATGTCTTCGGGGTTCATCAATGTTGTGGCATGTTGTCAGAATTTCCTTTCTTTTTAAGGCTGAATGATAATCCATCGTGTGTATAAACCACATTTTGTTTATCCACCCGTCTATCCATGGACATTTGGGTCATTTCCACCTGTTAGTTATTGCAAATAATGCTGCTACGAACATGGGTGTACAGATATCTGTTCAAGTCCCTGCTTTCAATTCTTTTGACACATCACCATAAGTGGAATGTTTTAAAACACTCTTGAGCAAACTAGTCCTTTTTTAATGAAGTTAGCTATTTTGCAGCACCATTTTTTTTCCATCTCCCAGAGTTTTTGACACCAGCACCTCTCTGTGAATAAAGCAGTGAGTGTGTGACAATATCAGGTTTTTTATGTTCGTTTTTGGTTGGTTTTGTTTTTTGACAAGAGCAATGAAAACTCTCATGGCACAAACTCTTGATGGGAACACCATCAGTTCAAGATAGCTCTCCTGAAACAGACTTTCCGATTCTATATAGGAAGAAAACATAAAATATAGCTTGTCAATCTGTTTGTAAAAGCTGTAAAAAAATTTTCTTGATTATCAGCATTACAAATCTAACAAGTGCTATAGCATGGCGTTTATCAGTGAAATCTGTTGACTCATCAGCCTGGAAAAAGAATCTGTTGTTTTTCAGTTTGTTACCAAAGAAACAAAACAAAAAGCTCTCCAGCCTCATGTGACATGTCATCAATACATCAAGTTATCATTCTCTCTGAGAAGTAGAACCCTTTCACTTTTTCGTATGGCATCTTGCACTAGCATTTCATGCGCTGTAATTTTACATGGTGGCATTATTAGGATCTCTTTCCTGGACAATAGATTCTGCTGCCAAATAACTTGCTCTCTGAGCCTTTTTACTGAATGTAACCTTAAACAAAGCTTTAATCTGTTTATTCTGAGATACCAGTAGCTAACAATTAGCACATTTATTTGGCAACTGTCTGATTTGTCCTTAAATTCTTTTCAATTTTGCTGAAGTTTGTAAATTTGTAATTCTTTATCACAAACCCTACTAGATTTGTCTGTAGTCTTAAACTCTTTCATTTCACACCCCATAATTTAAAAACCACCACATGGGACCACTGGACACATTTGTAAAAAATAAATGCTAATGATGCCGGGGTTCTTGTTCACAAAGCCGAAGAATGAGCTTCACAAACACTCAAGGTAGGAGAGCCAGGTACAGGCTTTTATTTAGAGACAAAGTGAGAGGACAGAGCTCCCGGCTCACACCAGGAGGGGACAAGAGAGTCCGGGGTGGTGCGTTGTCTAGGGGTTTTATAGGCAGATGAGGATTTTTCGAGAACATGGAAAAAAGCTTAGGGGTGTGGGCTTATTAAGTGGTCCCAGAATATTTAGAATTAATTTAACACAAGCAACTTCCTGCTCTGATGATTTCTCCCCGAGATACCAGCATCTTGATCTGGGGGCATATGAAACAAGGCCACCTGCCCAGCCCCCAAGGTGGGCTGAGGTACTATTTGCTGAAGAGTAAGAATTTCTAACGTCTTAACCTCTTGGGTATTAAAATGCAATCTTATCTTTAAGGTGGAATCCTTTCTGCCTTTTACTGTGTTGTTTATGCCTGGGCTTACTTGCTAAATTAGTTGCCCAGTTTGCAAAATCACTTCATCAGATCTGAAGGAGGAAAGACAGCACAGAGGCCTGGGCCTTTTAGTATGCTAAAGAGGACCTTACACATGATTATAAATGGTTAGCATAATAAAACATTGCTACTCTTCTTTATCTGGGGTGTATTAACTGATCTCACTGAAGAATGACTCTAGAGCTTAATGTTTAACACAGAGTTTTGGTGGGGGGGTTTCCTTGCATGTAGTTACATTGCTCTGACTGCAAATATCCTGCCTTGCTTTTTCCGGAGGCCCTCACCCTACCCTGACTACACCCACGGACCCTGTCTCACTAATAAGATATACAAAAGAGTTGCAAAACTAAACAAGAAATTTGCAAAACATACGAATCATAGTGAAATTCACTTCTAACCTGGATAATTCATGTTTTATAGTGTTTATATTATCAGCAAAAGGGCAGCTGGGTCACAGCATATAAAAAATATTTCTTTAGAAGGAAAATTTCTTCTCATTTTCTTTCACACCAGAAAGTTTGTTTGCAGCCAGTCATCAGTGCGTTCAGAGGGCGAGACTGATGCCGTCAGTCTTACCTCCCCTTCAGGCAACACAGTGTTCACAAATGATGCATAAACTTCCTGATCTCGGTGAAAACTGAGAAAGGACCCCACGGGTGAACACAGCCCCACCGTGTGCTGCCGGAGGGGCTGCGTGATGGTGTCAAGACTGCTCAGTTCCTGTTCATCACTGAGAGCGCTGTCATCACACAGCACATGAAATTAAAAAATAATGTCCCCACCCCCGCTTTTTATCAATCACAGTACAAAACCCCTGGCCTAGAAACATCTCAAGGCCATTTCTGTGGCCCCAAAGACTAGTTTAAAACTCTGTCCTAGAGTGTTAATCCTGTCTGCTTGTTGTATCCACGCTCCAGCCCATAGGAAGGAGAGGTGCACATGCCCAGTGCTTTGAATCCAAGAAGTTCTCACATTACTTCTGCTCTTAACCCTTGGCCACGGCTAGATGCAATGTACACTGGGAAATATAATCTCTAGTTGGGAGGCCGTGTGCCCAGGAAGAAGAGGGAATGGATCCGTGCAACAACTAGCAGGCTTGTCGCAAACTCTTTCCTCCCTGCTGGCAGTGGACAGTGAGCTCGTTGAGGGCAGGGGACATGTCTCTCTCATCACTGGGAGACTGGTGCCCAGTGCCACTGTGGACTTGGCTGTAACCAAGCACTCAGGAAGTAGCCGTAGTCAAAGGAGTGGCCTGAAGCTTCCAGAAGCACTGCCCTGGGCACAAATGAACTTTGTGTACAGTAAAAGCTTTGCAGTGGATTACAACAGGAAGACAGGATAGCATGTGGTTACAGGGAAAGACTTTGGAGTTAGTACCAATCTTAAATTCTTATTAATTGAGCAACTCATTTATACCCTGAGCCACAGCACCTTCCTCTGTAAAATGGGGATAATAATATCCATCATGTAGGGTTATTGTGAAGATCAAATTAAAAGTACATAAAGTAGGTTCTCAATAAATTGTGGCTGATAGTTTTATTTAGTAATAACCTAAGAGTGAGGTTTCCATCACTGTCAATGATCAAGGAGAGAATAATAATACCAATTAACATTTACTGTGCTGTTAGTATAAGCTTAACATATCTTAACTTTTTTGATCCTATGAGGTAGATGTTATAATCTCCATTTCACAGAAGAAGAAACTGAGACACAGGAAGAGTGAGGAACAAGGTCACACACCTACTTATGATTATCAGGCTGGTTTGAACCCCAGAGCCAACAGGTATCTAGGTAGGACTGGGGGCCAGAGCACCTGGCCTCTTAGAGCTTTTTTCACCAACAGGGCTATAGCAGCTGCTGAGGTGGCACCCTGACTGCAGTGTCCAGCTTTGCCACTGACCTGCTGGGGCATCTTGGGCTAGTCCCTTCTCTTTTCTGACCTCATTTTCCACATTTTACAATGAAGAAGTTAGACATAATGATCCCTGGTTCCGCACCGCAGCGTGGGAGGAGATATCTGGGAATCAGACATGAACAGAGCCTGCAGGTGACATCACAGAGGGGAAAATTCCGTGAGAGTCACACTTCCCTCCAAGGCCCAGCACCAGGAGCCGGCTGTGCAGGGCAGACAGGGAAGGGGCCTGACGAGGCCCTGTGTTGAGCTCTGCGTTTTGGGGTTTCCAGCACAGTCATGGACCAACCCCCAGTGACTAAGACGGCTACAAATGAGGCAGACACCATCGATCTGGATGCGCTGTCTCCCTCTGGCTTCTCAACTCCATACCACAGGCATAGCCATGGCGGAGCCCACCGCCGTCACGAGACCCACCACCACAGGCTGTCCCAGCGTCGTAGAAGGACTCAGCGCCTTGGTGAGGTCCGAGACTTTGAGGACAATGCCCTCTCACCCCGTGCCCCCCAGCACCCTCCCCACCACTCTCCCCACTCCCACCACCATTCCCCCCACTATGATGAGGCCCACCATCATGATGGAGCCCCCTGCTCCACATCTATTGTCCTCCATCCTTCCCGGGGCCCCACCCTCTCCCACCCTTCCTATGGCAAGGACCGCTCTGATGATGTGTGGCACCATGGCGGCAGGAGACACCACGGTCGGCACTACCGTGGGGGGCCCCACCAGCACAGTGAGGTTTCCCACCCTAATGAGCTCCACCACCAAGACAAGCCTTACAACTATAAAGAGCCCCAGCGCTCAGACGACCCCCACCAGCGCAGTGAGGCCCGTCCCCATGGCGGCCACCAGCATCGTGAAGCTCACCACCACAGACGGTCTTTTCATCATGGAGAGATCTATTCCCACCATTCCTCTGTGGCATCCGACCACCACGGCACACCTCAGGACCACAAGCACCACCACGGGGAGCACCACCATGCCGAGCACAGCCGTAGTGCACATTATGATCACCTCCATGGCGACCAGCACTACAGGGACCACCAGCACGGAACTTCTCAAGTCTCTGGCCCACACAAGTTCCACAGCATGGTCAGTGCCTCCCTTCACTCTGCCTGTTCTCATTCAGGGCCTCTCCAACTTCGCGGGGCACATGCACAGAGCTCGGCCCTCGGCCTAACCCATTCCCACAGTATGGTTCTCACATATGTCTCCCAGATCTCCAGCGAAGTCCATCCTCTGAATTCCTCCTCTAAAATCTCAGAAAGCTGGACCGAAGATGAGCAAACTCAGAAGCGCAGAAGTGAGTCTTGGCTCATACCCCCCCACTCAACTCCCACTGCGGGACTCAGATTCCAGACCTAATGCACGCCCTGCACCGACCTCCCACAGGTCATGAGTCACGACTCTCACCTGCACATGTATTCCATTGGCTATTCACTCACCTGCTATTCAGCATCCAATCTTTTATTCCTTGAATGATGCATGTCTTCAGGCCATCTGTTGTTTGTTCATCCAGTCACTGCTTTGTTCATTCACATGTTCACCTCTTGAGCATTTCCTCTTGTCTAATACAGGTGCCTGGCCTGTCTGAGTCCTGGCAGCAAAGGGAAGACGAACCTGCCCTCAGCGGGCTCCACAGCAGGGGGTGTCACTTAAACAGGCAATCCCAAACTACCCAGTGATGCGGGCCTATCCTCCGTATCAGAACACTTACCACTGTGGATTCTGTCCACATTTCCCCCACTAACCTGTGAGCTTCTTGAGGACAGAGACTGGGAGCCAGTGCTTTAATGAGGGTCTTGTTTAAGGGCAGGGAGGGGCACCCCCAACTTGGCCCCTAGTAATTCAGTGAACATAGCAATGGTCTCACAAACAAACAGATAGGGGTGAGTGTCTAATTGGAGGGAGGTAGGGAAGGCAGCAAGAGGACATGTTTCAGTAGATTTTTAAGGAGAGAGGGCGAGGTGCCCGAGAGGATGAGGTGGCAGGAGATCGTGTTTTCCATGCATGCACATGTGAGTAAAGGTTATGGAGGTTTAGCAGCATGGAGATGTGCTTGAGCAGCCCCCAGATGCAAACAGGCTGGCATCTTCCATGGAAAGAGTCAGGCCTGTGGCCAGCCCAGGACTAGCAAAAAGGCAGCCTGGTGAGTGAATGGCAGACAACAGGCAGGCAGGAGGCTGAACCCTGGCACAGCCTGAGAGGGCTTGGGATCCTCATGCCCCTTCCCACACAGACTTGACTTTCTGGCCTCTTACAGCGATCCGAGCCCAGCGGGCTCACAAGAAGATGCACACTGCGGACCTCTTCCATTGGTTGTGGGAAAAACTAAGCCACCTCATTCAGGACCTCCGGAGAATGCTCAGGAATCTGACTGAGTCCCTGGTCTTTGAAGCTTTCATCTTCCTTGTCATCTGTCTCAACACCATCATGCTTGTGGCCCAGACCTTCACTGAAGTCGAGATCCGGGGTGGTAAGAGCTGGGGAGCTGGTTTGCATGAAGAAGGCCATTGATGATGTTGTGGGCCTCTCTGGGCCTGATCCAGTGCTGGGTGATTTATTTACATAACTTACCGTACTTGACCCTCACCCCTGGGAAATAGACGACATTGCACGGTATGAGAGATGAAGCTCAGAGGTACTGCTGGGGTCAACCAACCAGCCAGAGACGGGAAAGGCCAGTTAAACTGGAGGATGTGCTCTTGGCGCTACGCCACCAGGTGGCGCACCTACTCCAAATATACCGTTTTGCTTGGGGAGGGAACCTAGGCCCAGGTCTGCTGGAAGAGCCGGGAGACCCAGAGGGGCAGGCCCCCGGGGTGGGGGGGCGTCAGAGGGGGAAACCTGAGAAGGCGGCCTTACCTAAAACCAGGGGACAGGGTGAAGGAATGGACCGGCCACAGGGCACATGAACTAAGGAGAGAAGAATGGTTGCCATTTCTTGCAGGCTGTTTCAGGCTTCACTTTACTGCATTGAATGCATCTAATGCTCATGAAAATGCTGTCAGGCAGACTGTTACTATGGTTGTTTTACAGACAAGAAAACTGAGGCATAGAGCAGTCAAAACAAAAAGCCATCAGGGCAGAGCCAGGCTCTCCTTTTAAGGGGTGTGTGAGAGGCTCCACAGCGGGAGGAGGAGGTGGGGGCCGGGGTCCCTGGGGCTGGTCCTGAGGGAGCCCGTGGTGTCCCACAGAGTGGTACTTCATGGCCCTGGACTCCATCTTCCTGTGCATCTATGTGGTGGAAGCTGTGCTCAAGATCATTGCTCTGGGCCTCAAGTATTTTTCTGACTCCTGGAACAATCTGGGTGAGGGGATGGGGCCTACCCATGTGCAGTGGGAGCCACTGAAGCCCTCGGGGTTGCCGAGGACAAATGGGCACAGGGGCATAGGGTGACGGCGCCGGGAGGCGGTGGGTCTGGGCGGGAGCCTGTCACACCCAGGCACCCCCGTGCCCTCAGACTTCTTCATCGTGGTTATGGCCGTGCTGGACTTCATGCTCATGCAGCTCAGCTCCCTGTCCTCCTTGCCCAATGTCTACAACCAAAGCATCTTCCGGATCTTCAGGGTCTTCAAGAGCCTGAGGGCCCTGAGGGCCATCCTGGTCCTGAGGAGGCTCAGGTCAGATGGTCATGGCCGTCCTCCTGGTTTGGGGACTCCAAAGAAAAGGAGACAGAGGCCTGGGCTCCCAAGGATCCATTCAAGGGATGGGGGCAGAGTGGCTACAGACTCCAGCTACTGACGGATAAGCAGGCTTCTGATAAGCCTCCTGCCTCCATGAAGACCTGCCTCTGCATTTTCTAGATGGGCTGGGACCCCCCCCAAGTCACTAGAAATTAGGGACCTCCTGCCTTCAGGGTTGGCTCTAGCTGCTGGGCACAAATCCCCACCTCTGCCCACAGCTTCCTGACCAGCCTCCACGTACTAACCAGGAACCTTGCCCAGTCTTTGCCATCCATTGCTGCCGTCCTCATCCTCATGTTCACCTGCCTCTGTATCCTTGGCTGGGGCAGGGCCGTGGCGCGGTGGGGGCGGGGTGGGGATGGGATGGGGTGGGGCCCCTGCCCCTGCCCCTGGTGTGGCCCTGAACCGCCAGTACTCTTCTCTGTGGTGCTCCGGGCGCTGTTCCACCAATCCGACCCCAAGCGCTTCCAGAACATCTTCACCACCATCTTCACCCTCTTCACCTTGCTCACCCTGGATGACTGGTCCCTCATCTACCTGGACAGCCGGGCTCAGGGTGGGGCGGGCCCAGGCTGGGTGGCGGGCAGGCATGGCTGGGTGGGCAGACCTTGAAGGCTCAGTTACCCCAAGGTCAAGTGGGGTTTTGCCAGGGTGTGGAGCACCGGCCAGGAACTCAAAGATCCAACAACATCCTGTCTCCCAGGCGCCTGGTACATCATCCCCCTTCTCATGATTTACATCGTCATCCAATACTTCATCCTCCTCAAGTGAGCTCTGCTCCCCAGCTTGACCACCCAACCCCAGGGCACGCCATCTCCAGCCCTCTCACCTTGGTCATACCATGAGGAACCCAGACGGGGGTGCAGGGCCTCTCCTACAGCCGCCTCCTTCAGGTGCCCCACAGCCTGCTCCCTCCACAGCCTGGTGATTGCTGTTATGGTGGACAGCTTCCAGATGGCACTGCTCAGAGGCCTGCAGAAGGTGAAGCAGGAGGTACCAAGTGGGGCAGATCAGGTGGACCAATTAGGGACACAAGGAGAGGGGCACAGAGGCTGGAGGGAAGGGAGGAGGGTGCTCCAGGAATGGGCAGGCATGAAGCCCTGGCAGGACGGAGGCCTCTTCTTCCCAGAAGGCTGCGCAGAACCATGAGAAGCTGCTGGATGACTCCCTGGCGGAGCTCAGCAGAGCAGGTACTGGCCCTCCCCTCCTTCCACAGTCAGACACAGAATTCCAGGCTTCGTTTTGTTTTGTTGTTATTTCTTTGCCATTTTAACCACTTTTTAAATTTTTAATTGAAGTGTAGTTGACATTAGTTTCAGGTATACATCATAGTGATTACACACACACACACACACAGTACTGGCTCATTTTTAGAGTTTTAGAATCTGAGACTCAAACTTTCAGAGCTTAGAATCTGATCCAAAGAGCTCTAGGACAATCATTCAAAAGTCAATTAAAGGGATAGTCAGTTCTTGAAAGTCCTGTTTCTGAAATGACTACTACTACTTAGCCAGGTTATGATGCACCAAATGCTTGTTTCTCTCGATACCTTATAAAGTTTATAGCAGTTGATTTTACACGGGATGGTTTCAACTGCCTTTGAGGGTTTTGTCAAGATGTTTTACACACTTGTCCAGAGTCACTCAATGTGGATTGAGAGTCTACAAAAATGGAATTTCCTGTACACATTCATTTTTATGCACCTGATGTTCTGGGTGAATTGATTTTGAGCCAATTACTTTGCTTCCCACTTAAAGATCTTCAGAACTTTCAAATCTGAGATTCCGAATTTCACTCTTAGGATCATCAACACCACAGGACTAAGTGTTGTCAGAGGTCACCTGGTCCCTCACCTGCCCTCTCCATCAGGGACAGTCAGTGCAAGAAAGCTGAAGCAAAGAGGAATTAATTGGCCCAAATTACTTAGCAAATTGGTGTGGGGGCTTTCAGGAATGGCTAGATCCAGGACTCAAACACTGGCTGAGATTTGGTCTCTATTTCTGCTCTGTAGCCCTCTATGTGGTTTTGTGCTTCGGGCTACTCTTGCCTTGTGGTGGGAAATTAGCCACCTGCAACTCTGGTCCCAAGTCCTCACTGGTTAGCCACTCCTAGCACTCCCAGCAGAGAGGTCCTCTTCTCCCAGCAGTTCCAACAAAGGCCCAGAAATGAGTCTCCCTGCCTAGATTGGTCTCTTTCTTATTTCTGAACCAATCACTGGAAATAAAAAGATGGGCTGTTTTGATTGGCCAGGCCTGAGTCACATGTCCTTGGAGCTGCCAGGGTGAGGTCAGCTCCAGCTAGAGCACATGGACCCAAAAGGGGCAGGAGTGGCTTCTCAGGATAATTGGAAGACTTTTACCAGAAGAAGAGGGAGTGGCTGCTGGACAGGCAACTGAACAAACAGAAGTGCTGCCCAGTCCAGGCCCAGAGAAGCCACCTCTCTGGGGCCATCCCGGACAAATCTCCTTTAGCTCCTGTTTGCCTATCTCCATGACACCTGGGGTTCCCTGTACCCCCTGTCCATCCGGGCATCTTCCTGACCTCCCCCTTCTTTACATCCAGATCCTGAAGAGGTGATGAGTAAACACACTACACAGAAGCAACTCATTGAGAAAAAACTGGGGACCATGACGGAGAAGTAAGGAGACAGGAAGGGAGGGAGGCCTCGGGTCTAAGGGGAGGAGTCCGGGGCCTGACCTGTGGGCTGCTGGGAGAGGGACATTGCCCTCTGCTCAGGACGAGGGTAGGAGCACCAAGGCTTACACAGAGCCTTTAGGTGGGACGTGGAGACCATGAGTGGCTTCGGCTCACCCATCATCTTCTGTCACCAAGAGAATCCTGCAAATGCCTAAAGGGCCGAAGGCCCTGTGAGGCTGGGCACCAGGGGCAGGGGCAGATCCCGGCGGAACAGGGCTTCTGCTCATCTTGTTACTCACGGAGCTTCCCTGGCCCTTGCCCAGGGCCAGGCCCTGCAAAGACTCTAGGGACCCAAAGAGGACACAGACTAGCCCCTGTCACTGAGGGATCCACCTCCAGAGACCCGTGCTGGGCCAGGAGGCTGCGGTGGACTTCTGCTCAGTGGAGGGATGAGGACAGGGTGGGCTGGGGATCTCCTGGATACAGGCCTAGGAGGCAGGTGGTCGACACCTCATTCCTGTCCATGGCAGTGGCCAGCTGAGTCAGGTCAGCTGCGGACCTGTGGCTGTGTTCCTGTCTGGGGGACCCTGGCCCAGGTTCCTGCTTCCTGAGTCTCAGGCCTGGCCCCAGAGAGAACCTTCTCTCTGAAAGCTGGGCCCTGCCCGACCTCATCTCCACTAGCTTCAAACCAGTGGACGGGCGGCCTGACAGCTGGCACCCTGCAGGCTCCCCTCATGCCTGCAGAGCCCATGCCCCAGAGGCCTTTAGTGTTCCAGCCTTTGCCAACCTCCCTTGTTTCACTGCAACCACTGCCACCCCCCACATCCCTGCTTCACCCACCCTGTTCCCCAAGCACAGCACCTACCTCACCTCTGCGCCTTTGCGCACACCGTCGCCTCTGCCCAGAATGTTCTCCGGCAGCCCAGCCAGCGCCAGGCTCAGTGACGGAGATTGGGAGGCCGAATTCCTCCTGCCCACTGCACCTCCTGGCCCCCGGCCCGGCTCCACGCACTGCTCCCGGCCATCTCCACACTTCCCAGGGGAGCTTTTGGCTCCACGTCCTTCCCTGCTGGGCCATCTCCACTGAGAGTGCTCTTTGTTCTTGTTTTTGATTTGTTTTCATCTTTTCCCTCCTTTTCTTTCTTTTTTTCTTCTTCTTTGTTTAGAGAGAAGTCTTGTTAAAAGGAGTTCTGGCTTTTCCCTCCCCCTGACTTGAGAACCCAACAAGGGCCCCTGCCTCCCCTGCGATGAGGTCTGGGGCATGCTCTGACCTCTCCTAGGGTCACCACCTCCGACTCCCTAGCTCTCTGACCCTCCCTCCCTGAGACCTGTGGGGGCCCCGGCCCAGTCCCACTCTTCTGGAGGGGGGAGGGGGAACCCAGCCTGAGCCTGGCAAACCCTCCCCAGCCTTCAAAAGCAGCTCGGTGGCCCTTCCTCTGAAAGCCCTTGCTGAGGAGGTGAGGTTTTCCTCCCGAAGGCCCCTCAGTGCCCTGTGTTCCCGCTGGGTTTGCTCTTGGGGCACTGGATGGACTAAACTGCTCCAGGGCGGGGCTGATTCTTGTTCACAAATGAGTCCTCTGGGCACCTGGCAGTGTTAACTGATTTCAGTGCTATTTGATGGATGGATTGATAAGACCAGCAGGTGGTAAGGGATTTAGTCAGTGGGTAGTTGGGTGAGTGAATGGTGGAGCTTTAAGTAGGTGGCTGTACAGCTTGCTGAAGGGGTGGGTGCATGGGGTGGTCAGACAGGAGAGTGAATACCCAGGTAGGGGTGGGTGGATGGGTAAGTGGTTGAGTGGGTGCAAGGGGAGGTATGGATAGTTGGAGGCCAAGCTGGTGGGTGGATGGATGGAGGGATGGACGCTTGAGGGGGTAAACAATGGGCAGAACCCTCTGTGGTGCAGGCAGACATGGGGCCTTTTAATCTGTGGGAAAGGAAACACTCCATGAACTGCCACACTCAGAAAGCTGTGGCTGTGGCTGGAAATGGAGCTCTAAGGTGATATAAGGGGAGGCGCAGGCAAGAAGAGCTGCCTGGGGGCTCTGGGGGCCCAGAAGGCCAAGCCAAGCAGGTTGCCAGGTCTGGCCTCCCCCCACTTCCCAGGCAGCAAGAGCTCCTGGTCCACTTCCTACAGCTGGTGGCTGGGGTGGAGCAACATCAACAGAAATTCCGCTCCCAGGCCTCCATCACTGATGAGATTGTGGACACTGCATTTAAGGCAAGCCTGGGCAGGCCTGGAGGAGGGAGGGGAAGGGCCCTGGAAGGCCAGGCTTGAGGGGCTCATGCCAAGAAGTGACCCTGAACAACAGTGACATGGGTGTGCAGGAAGGAAGATGCCACACTGGCTCAGACACCCTCCTGCTGCTTCCCCCACAGGCTGGAGAGGAGGACTTCAGGAAGTGAACCCAAAGAGAGGGGACCCCCATGCAGGCCACAGGCTGCAGCACTGACAAGCTGCCTGCCAGGGTGGGTGCGGCCTAGTCTCCACATCTGCTGGAATGATTGTCAGGCCTGCAGGGCCGCGCCTCAACAGAGTTTTAAAACCCCAAGCTGCTCTGTGTCCTCCCTGGCCGGGCCAAGGCACAGGGCAGGGGAAGCTGTGTGC
Organism: Manis javanica; assembly: GCF_040802235.1. Lineage (NCBI taxonomy): Eukaryota > Metazoa > Chordata > Mammalia > Pholidota > Manidae > Manis > Manis javanica. The sequence continues at coordinate 115,711,969 of NC_133166.1, forward strand.
ACGAACACTCGTGTGTGTGGATCGTGCTGCATGTGGGGTGGGCTGTTCTCTGTCTCCTCAGCCCCACCGCACCTGGTACCCTAGCTTGGGCCAGCGGTGCATTAGAAGCAGCTGGAGAGTGATGTGGAAAGTGGGCCAGGCTCAGTGCTGGAGTGGCGAGGGGGAAGTCACCCTGCTTTATGGAGGAAGGTCTGTCTGGCCCAAGGGTGGGGGAAAGGTCAGAACAGCACACAGGCATCAGTGCCTAGGGGACCAGGAGGCTCCGGAAATGAGGCTCCAGCCCAGGAACTGGGGTCTGCCAGGGCCCTCAGCATCTCATATAAGGGTGCCAGCTCATGGGGTAGCACAAATCCACAGCTCATAGGTCATTGCCATACCCTGCCCTGCCTGGGGTCAGACCAAAGAGCCTCAGTGAGGCGTACACGGCGGAGGCTGCGCAGGTCCTTGTGGCGTTGGGGTGGGAGCAGGTGTGCGTGTGGAATGGCTGAGCCTCCACCAAAGGAAAGTGGGGAATGAGGCTGATGGCTGCTCCCCAGCCTGCCTGGTCTAGGCCTTAGATGAACACCCCTACTTTCAGCCTGAGCCTGGGCAGGATGCCCATGGTTGGGGTGGCCGTGGTATGCTGACCCCAGTCCCCAAGTGCCTGGGTCTGTCCTGTGTGCTGGAGATCTTCATCTGGGTCAAGCTCAAGCCCACCCTGGGGCCTCTCCAAACAGAGGGGATCTTCCACATCCTGCAGCACCCGCCTTACCTTTAGTGAAGCTGGGGTGCAGTACTGCTGAAGGGGGTTGGGAGCAGGATGTGGAGTGAGGACTGAGGGCTGATGGGCAGTGCTGTGAGCCATCTCCCTGCCTCTAGGCTGGACCAGACAGTGGTGCAGCCTCCGGGCCTGAGGACAGCACCTCCCCACCCTGGCCTGGCCAAGGGCTCTGCCTGGCTCAGGACCCATGGACTATGCAGAGGAAATACCATCTGGGAATTAGGCACAGATCCTGAGGGTGGAAAGGCCACACCTCACCCACCACCTCTCACTCATTCAACAAGCATTTCCTGCCACCCACCCTGTGCCAGCCCCGTGCTGGAGGCTCCTGCTTGGTGGCATATGGGAGCCCATCCAAGCAGCTGCCCCACTGCATCCCCTGGGCTATTGGAGCTGCCACAGCTGGCAGGCCTAGGCAGAAGCCAGGCTGGGAGTTTTCCCCTGCATCCCTTACTCCTGTCAAACACAGCCCCTTAGCAACTCAGACGTCCCTGTGGGGGTTGTATCTGTTTTCCATCTCTGTTGTCCCCCACAACGTGGCCTTGGAGGGCAGAGGGCATGGTGTGCTGGGGCTATTCCTCATCGGGTTGCAGCATGGGGCAGGGGACCAGGCAGGCCCATTGGGGCGTGAAGCCTTGCTTGGAGGGGCAGCAGGTTGTGGGGACCCTCCTCAGCCACCACAGTACTGTCTGCCTGGGCCTGATAGCACCCACACCTGGTGCTCCAGGCTTATGCCCATCCTGTCCAAGGTGTGGATGAGGCACATGGGGCTCCGGGGTTTTGTAGTGGGAAGTTTGTATACATCTCTAGGTTGTTTCTCAGTTGGGGGTGGGGGTGTTGCTTCTGTGTGTTTCTGGGTTGCTAGGCTGTGTGCGTGTGTTTTTTCCTGTATGTGTGTAGGAGCATCTAAGTGTGTGTGTTGCATGTGTGGTGTGTTGAGTTCTGGGTGTGTGTGTATATAGCAAGTATGAACTGTAACTGCAAATTCAGGTGTGCAAAAATGTTGCAACTCTGTTTTCTCTAAATAACATTAAATTAATCTGTCCCCTCATCTCTCCTATGGGCAGTAGATTTGACCTTGGTTCCCTGGGGCTCCCAGTGCAGCCCCTTCCAGGGGTCTTGCCCAGGGCAAAGCACTGGGGAGTCCTGGCGTGCGGCCCACGTGTGCACATGAGAGTCCCCCCTCAGATCTTGTGGTCTCTTGGCTCCCAGGGGCTCTGCCACCCCTGGGCCCCATGTGGGTTCAAGAATCTCACAGGCTGGGAACTCGGTGTCCTGGAGCCCCACAGGCTGCACCCACCACATGCTACCCTGAGTTATCCTGGGAGCGGAGAGGGACCATTGCTCAGGCGCTTCTCAAGGTCCTCACCGACTCCGTCCCTTTCTGGTCTTGGGGCATCGTTGCTGTGCTGGGCCTTTGTCTCCCACCCCATTAACCAGAGTATTGGGAGGCTTTGGAGCTTTGCTCTTTTGTCTGTGCTGATGGGGGCCTTGGGGAACTCCAGATTTGGGGGCTGTACCTTGCACCCTCAGCACTGTCTGGGCTGGGACCACAGAGGCCCAGCTGGGGATGGTATGAGCACCCCCAGGAGCTGGGGGGGTGTCAGCTTGGGGGGGAGGAGTGAGCAGCCAGACGGATTCAAGCAGCAGTGCTAGCGGTTTACTGATGGACGTGGCCCCCAGACTCGCGAGTGCCTTCCACCGATTCACTGGCTCTCATCCACGCCCTCCAGCTCCCTCCGGTTGCTCCGCAGGGCTCTCCATGCGCACACAGTTGTGTTTTTGAAGGTAGGAGATATTCTTCCAGGAAACTACTAAGACCACAAAGTTGCAGTGCAGCTTCTGCAGAGTGTGGAGAAAGAAGTGAGCCTGGGCCCTGGCTGGACTCCTCCCAGGAGGCCTCTGCCTGCAACACTCGGGGGTGAGATGGCCACAACTAGGTCCCAGATCTTTCTAGCCAACTTCTGCACCCCAGGGAAAAAGCCCCAGTGCCCTCATCTCAGCACCCAACCCTGGCCTGGGGGCTGAGTCACCCAGAAGGCAGGAGCAGGTTCTGACTGGACAACCTGAGGACCTCAGGTGCTCAGGCTGGAGAGGGTTGGGCACAGGGCTGTTACCTCCTGCTGTACGCCTGTGGCCAGGGGGCAGTGGGTGACATCTGTGGTGTTTCCATCCACCTTGTTCTTCGGGCAGATTGTGCTCTGCATCTCCACAGTCAAGTAGTACTTGAAGCCAGCCAACAGCTAGGAACAGAGGACAGTGGCAAGTCGGGGTGCCGGGAAACTAGCCTTAGCCCAGACCCCTTACCTTCATCCATCTCCCGTTCCTGTCCCACGGGATACCTTTCAGCATGCTGGCCCTGAGATGCAGACCTGGGCTGGGGGCAGTTCTGGTGGGCATCCCAGGGGAGAGGGCCAGAGGCCTGGGCCACACAGTAGGCTGAGCCCAAGATCGCACATGTCCCCAAGCACAGCATCCTGAAGCCCACAGCCCTAGCCCCCTCGCCCCTCTCCCTGGCCCACCCAGCATCAGGCTGGGGACTGGGGTGAGGCCGGTAAGCTGTGCAGGTCAGCTGGATCCTATTAGAAATTTGGATATTTTGTGCACCGTGAATTTTTTGCATTAACTTGATTTTTTAAAATGTATTAAAACATTATGCTGATTATTTTTGTGGCGCCCCCTTAACCAGACACCAGCTGGGCATCTCGCTTGCCCCGCAAGACCCTCATCCCCGGCCATACCTGCCTCTGCGCCTTGAGAGTGTCCGTGTCTCGGAAGTAGTAGAGGCTGTTGCTGCCCTTGTTGTAGTCGGCCATAGCCACCTGCACCACCTTCACCACCTGCGGGTCGCCGGGCGACAGGGTCTGGAATCCTCCCAACTTGTGCCTGGCCCGTGCGTCCTGAGGCAGCACCAGGAGGCAGAGTGTGAGCAGGGCCAGGCCCAGGGCCAGCGGCAGGTTCCGAGGAGCCATGGTCGTCAGTGGCCCGCCTGCAGCGCTGGCTGCTTTTAAGGCCAGGCTCAGTTGGCCCCGCCCGCCCAGGCTTGCTGTGGCCCCGGGGCCAGGGAGGGATGGCCTGGCCTGGGCCGTCTCCCTGCACCATGGGGGGCAGCAAGTGGGCCGGAGCAGACGGGAAGCTGTGGCCTTGTGCTTCCCAGCCCCCAGGAAACGCCCAGTTCCGAGGTAAAGGATAGCCGCCGTCTGCAGCAGGTGCCAACCACCCAGTTTGCTGGAGGTCCGTCCAGTATGAAACACCCACACGCCTGCACCAGCTCTTACCAGGGCCACCGTTTCCTAGCTGTGTAACCTCGCTCACTGCCTGTGTCCCCTTCTGTAAAACAGGGGGCTGGGGGGATTCTGTAGGTAAAGGGCTTAGAGCAGGCCTGGGGCTATAGATCCTCACACCCAGAATGCAGTGGAAATGAGTAGCATTTCCACTTCACAGAAGAGGACACAGGACACAGGGGAAAACTGATCTGCCCAAGGACACCAGCTGGCCAACAGTAAATGCGACACTGGCTTTTGAGCCCAGGCAGCCGACCTCAAATCCGTGCTCTCAAACCAGGCTGGACCCAAAAGACAAGAACTGGCCAGGAGGGCTGTGTGCCGTACCAGCTCGGCCATATACTGACCAGGTGACTTTGGACCAGTGCCTCTGGAGCCTCAGTGACCTCGTCTGAGGAAAGGTGACAACTCTTATCTCCTAACATTATTCTGACATTACGGCCGAAGACTGTGTCACCCTTAGGTACACTGGGCATGTGCTGGAGGTGCCAGCGAAATAGCACACTATGACTATTTTGGAAAAATCTTGTAATCAATACATTAAAAGCAGCATTGAAGTAGTCAACACAGGAAAAAGTCTGAATTTTGTAGGAAATCTTTGTCCGTATTTTGGAGTTCAGCATAGTTTGCACTCCTAGTCACATGTCGCTGGGGGCAAGTGGGGCCTTTTGCCCCTGGGACACTAAGAGCTTGTCAGTGCTTAGGGCCTCCAAGGATCGTAACTGGGCCTTCGTACAGGTAGTGGTTTAAGAACCTGACAGACGGTTGGGGCTTATTAAGTGGTAGCTATTATTGTGATGAATTTTATGAGTAAACATCTCCAGCCTCCCCACAGCCTCTCCAAATCCCAGGGGCCGGGGAAAGGCAGTGATTTCTCCCAGGGAGATGGGAGCAGAGGTGGTCACTACCCAGTCCAGCTGCCGCCCCACCCGCTCCACCCAGCTATGAAAAACAATCTTGGGATTCCAAGACCAGTCACAAGTTTGTTGCAGGCTCAGGTGTCTGCCTTAAAGGGACAGGCCCACTTTGTGGGAGAGCCAGACAGAAACCTGACCTGAGAGGACCTGGGAGGGGGCAGAGTAAAAGGCCCAGGCCTGCAGCACAGAGGAGGGAGGGGCCTCCCCAAGGGGCCAGGAGCCTCCTCAGACTCTTCCATTCCTTGGAGTTTAGCCGAGCCACCCCTACCTCCAACAGCTCCCTGGAAAACTTGCCCCTGGGACCCCAGCTCACTTGCCCCTACCCTACCTGTCACTGCTTTGATGCCAATGATGCTTTTGCATCCAACCCAATGATTTCCAAAGATCTTTCACTTCTGGTCTTTCACAGACACCCTTAGGGAGTAAGCATCATCTCTGTTTCGCAGAGGAAGACAGTTCATTAGAGAGGTCAGGACGCTTGTCCATAGAGTCACAGGTAGAAGTGGTGTCCTGGTGAGAAGAGAGGAATGGGGAAGGGAAATAAACAATTCCTGGGCTCCCTGTGCCCAGCCTTGTGCCCACGCCTCGGCATATATTTTCTTGTCATCACAGCTCTGCAGGAGTAGTAATGTCCTTTCACAAGGAGACTGGGGTCAAAGGCAAAGGGTCTGTGGTGGGGCCTGGCAGCACCCACATGGCAACGTCCTGGTGTGCAAGTCCCATACTGCTCCACAGGAATATGAGGTCTGCTGTGCAGGGGAGGCTCCCTGGCAGTGGCAGTGCCCCAGGAGGCCTCTCCAGGCTGGGTCTCATCTGGAGAAGAGCCCTCAGCCTGGACTCTGTCCTGTCTGGACCACTCTGGCCTTAGGAGGCCTGGGCCAGATGTGAGCTCGAGGTTGGCCATCCCCGTTAGCCATTGGGCACACCTCCCGTTTTTCTGTGGCCCAGACATCCCAACCCAGGTTGCCCACAGCACCCCTCTCTTGCCCTTGGCCAGGGTGGGCCCTTGACATTCCCTTCATCCTGGGATCAGGCTACCCAGTGTTTTCGTGCTGCCCCCAGAACCACTCTCCTCCTTGTCTGATAATATCTCAGAAAGGAGACCTAATGGCAAGGGAAGCTGGGGCCCAGCAGCGATTAAGCTCCCCTCTGCGGAGGGGCCTCCCAAGGGCCAGGGCTTTCTGCGCAGGGAAGCTGTGCGCTGTGGCGGCCCACGGAGACCAAGCAGCCGGGTCACACGGCAAGTGGAGGAACTGCGGCCAGAGCAGCCCCAGGGGGCTGGCTCAGGCTGCCATCAGTCCCGGCCAGGACTGAGCCCTGGGTCCCTGCAGGGAGGGGCGCTGTGGAGCACACGCACTATGAGCCTTCCACACCACCTGGGCTGCCACTGGAAGGGGTGTCTTGGGCTTGGGTTTGCCCTGTAGCCTCCCCCTACCTCATTTTCAGGGCAGTGGGACCCTTTCAGGACCCTGGAGTGCAAGGGCTGGGTTCACGCCAAACTCCTGCTGAGTGCAGCAGGGAAGGGACGGAGCCTCATCACCATTTGTTGACTTCCAGGCCCCCCCAGGCCCCAAGCCAGGACATCCTGATGGGCAGTTCGGGCTGACATTTAGGTAACCTCCTACCATCCCCATCCTGACCCGCTTTCTCCAACACTCCAGGCCTTGGTCCTTTTGTCCTGTTGGCCGAGTTGGGACTCGATCTGAGAGGCCACACTGTCACAAGGCACATTCTAGATGACCTGCTGCCCCAGAAATGACCCAGGATCTTGTGTGGGATGCATTAAGGAGCCCAGATAAAGGGTTTGGGGCCTGCCAACCTCTCAAGGCATCTGGAGCCCCAGAGAGATGAGGAAGCAGGCTCCAGACACCCTCAGAGACAAAGCCTGGGGTGGCAGGAAGAGCGCACGACCAGCAGCAGGGTAAGCAACAGGTCCCACGGGTTCTGCTGGGCAGCCCCAGTGCCCGCTCCACGAGAGTAAAATCGGGCTACCAGGTGGGCAGGAGCCAGGGGAGGGTATTGTGGCAGAGGAAGTCTCCATGACCTCACAGGGTGCTGGCAACAATCTGGCAGTGTCACCTGAGCTGGGGACTGGCCTTGACCCTGCAGAGTCCCTGCCTAAGTACACCAGGCGTTGTGTGACCGCACAAGCCTGAGGGGACTCTCCGGTGGTCCTGGACCCTGTGTTCAGGAAAACTCTGAACACAGCATGGCCTGAAACTCCAAGGACAGCCCACATTACCGCCACGGTCTCTGTGTCAAACTGGCACCCTCGTAGGAAGTGGCCTGTAAGGAAGCTGGGCCCTGCTCTGGCCACAGGATGCCATTCCAGGGGGCCACTCACATTCCCCAGACCAGCCTTGCACTGAACCTTCACCTCAAAGTTTCCAACAATTGCATAATTGCTTTATACCTATGTCTTTGTTTTTAGTTTCCCTTTCAGCTTTCTTCTGCTATACTGAGATGTAGTTAATAGACAAGCAGACAATATCTCTCTGTTCAATTTAACAAATACTACAACTCAACACCTGTATTGCCACCACGCAGGTCAGGAAAAGGGAACAGCCTGAAACCCTGCCACTTGTCACACCTGCTGCCCTGCCCCAAGGTAATTACTGCCAAATTCTTTTCTCTTTACTGAGGACTTTGGCAGTAAGCCCTTCCTTACTTTTCTCTCCAGGCTTACGTTGTCTGTCGGTATCCTCCAGTAAGAACATGCTGGCTAACTTTACACGACGACTCACACTACTTGACATACCATTCCATTTGCTCACTGGTTCACACTCACCAGTGGCAACAGCCATTCCTGGTCTCAGCTGGGGGTGTCATAAACAAAGCTGCTGCTTGTGAACATGCCCTTAGGTGCTGGCGGGGGGACCCCGTCCCAATCCCAGGAGTGGAACTGCTGGGTCACCAGACCTGCCTTCACTTTTACCAGAGAATGCCCAACTGTTCCCTCAAGGCTCATACCTGTTTAAACTCCCACCAGCTGCGTCTCAGATCCGGTTGCTCCATTCCCTCACCAGCAATTGGTATTATCTAAAATTTTTGCCAACCTGGTGAGTTAACAGCACTCATTTGCATTCCTGATTAGTGATGTAATTCGAGTACCTGTTCACAGGCTCTTCGGGCACTCCTATGGCTGCCTTTCAGGTCTTTCACCCATTTTTCTATTGTGCAGCTTGCTTTTTCTGGATTGCACGTTGGTATGTACTCTGGACAGTCGTCGCTGTTTATGCTGGAGATATCCTGTCTCACCCTTGGTTAGTCTCATCACTCGTTGCGGTATCTTTGGATGAACAAAGTTTCTACTAATGGAGTTGAACTTTTTCTTAATTCTTCCCTGCCTTGAGATCATCAGACTGTTCTCTTATTATGCCAACTTTTGTAATCCTCAAAGGAAAATTCTCTAAGCAAGTAGTTCTTCAAGGATGCTCTGCTGAAGGAATGAAAGCCAAGCAGGGCTGGGTGCTATACAACCAGCATCTCATCCAAGCCTTACAACCTCATTTTCCAAGTGGGGAAACAAAGGATCAGAGAGGCCAAGGGACATGACCAGGAACACAGGGTTGTCAGGTACATGAGTTTTCAAATTACATTGTGAGGGTCAGTCTGGCTACTTCCTAGCAATAACTCCATAGGCAAATTACTTAAGTCTTTTTGAGCCCGTCTCTCACTTGTAAAAGAGAAAACAATTACTCATCATGGGAAAAAAAAAAGTTTCTAAAGATCTTAGCTATGGGCTAAGTTCATACTGAGTGTTCAACAAAGAACAGAACAAAAATGTACCAAACAAATGTGTAACTCACTCAAGTCCCCCTAGCTGTGATGCCCACCCACGCTCTTTCTATGTCAAAGAGCAGGAGATGGCAGAGCCCTGCCCACTCCTCCCAGAGGCCAGGAGAGCACATGATTGGCAGGTGAGCCCTCACCCACATCCGGTCCCACCTCCTTCTGGTGCCTCTGATTCCCACTGACTTTTCCACCAGGTGCTGCCTAGCCTACTTGTTGACTCAACTGACATCTGGAACACCACAGCCCATCTGGATCCCAGGAAGGGATCAACCCATTCACTTTAGGATTGAGACACTTCAAGGCACCTGCCCAGGGCCCACATGGCCAGGATCGTTGCCTTCCAGAGTGGGGAAGCTGCCAGTTTCGATCTGCACTGATAAGGAGTGCAGCAGTCCTGGTCAGTCCCTGGAGAAAAGGCAACTCACAGCCCACCTGCTTTTCAACCACAGAGCCCAGTCATGAAGGCCACTGACTTTATTGATTTAAAAAACTTTACAAGGACAGTGACTGTTCTGGCAAAAAAGAAGCCAAATGGCATAAAACAGACCAGTGGTGAGGGTGGAGGTGAGGGAAGGAGCCGGAATCCACTCAGAAAAGCTGGTAATTGTCGACATGAAACTGGCAGGAGAAGATGAAGGGAGATGCATGCAAAAGTGAGAATTCCAAAAAAGGTGAAATCGTGAAGGGCAAGGACTCCCAAGAGACCCTGGCGTACTTCAGAGGTGAGTTCGACAACAGCAATATTTTCCTTTGTAGAGGACAGGGAAGAGTCCCCACTAGACTGGAGACTCAATGTTGGGGCTTGGGATAGGGGGCTCCCCAGAAAGCATCACAAGAAGGCATCACACCACTCTCGGAGGCACCCGAAGCAGTCCCGGGACTGCTTCGCGTTGGCGCCACATGTGTCCTTCAGCCATTCCCGGAAAAGGTCTTCATCCTTCTTTAGCACCAGAAACTGGCCAAGGACCACATAGGCCTAAGAAATAAGCAAAATAAAGGGCGTGGTGCTAAGTGCTTCATGGTACTAAGAACAAGGCCACTCTTGTAGCTTCAAAGCACATGAGCTGAGGAAGCAGGGCAGGCTCTGGCTATCTCTTTGGATTATACATCACTGTTCAACCCCAACAGGTACACTCACTTCACTGACAAACTGCCAGAAAACATTGTAGTCTGTCACCCTCAGCCCTCCCCAGGGGCATGCACCCACACCGCACCTTGTCAAAGCCCCTTTCCTCTAGCTTCTTGCCCAGGACTTCACCAATCCCGGCCAGGCTCCCCACTGGCTTCTCCCCCATGGGCTCTGCCACGAAGTCTCGGTGCTTTTGGGAGGTTGTCATCTTGATCAGGGTTAATCTGGGGATCCCAAGAAAAGGTAGGTTAGGGCTGAAAACCTGGTAACCCCCAAGGGCCCACTGGAAATTTTATATTAAGGGTAAGTTGAGCCAACCATTACGGGAGCTTATTCTTCCCTTCATTTCACAGATAAGAAAGCTGAGGGCCAAGGAGAGCCTTTTCCCCTACCATTCAAAAGAAAATCTCTTCCATTCTCTGGGTTTTCATAATGACCCAAACAAAAAGCTATCCTGCCTCAACAGGTGGCGCACGCGGAGCAGTGGGACGATTCCCAGGGTCAGTAGCCCAGGGCCCGCCGTTAAGTTGCCATTCCCTCTGCGACCTTGCCCGGGCAGAGGCACTGACCCTGCTTGGAACGTATACCTGGACACAAAACCAATCGAACGGTCTCCCTACCCCATCCGTCCCCACAGAACACCTCTAGAGCCAAGATACAGGACAGAGTGTGCGCACCAGCTCCCCAAGTCCCAAGAGGTCCGCTCCCGGGATCCTCCTCTTCTGGCCGCGCCAGCCCCGCCCCCACGCCCCGCCTCCTTTCCGCACAACGGCCAAACTCTCTCCGAAGGCGCATCCTTCTGGCCTGTCACAGTGCCTGAGGCCCCGGTGCTCCCCTCCACCCAAGCTTCCTTTGGCTTCCAGTTCGGGCCCTGTACTGCGGCTCGTGCTCACCAGCAGCTCGGGCTCCTGTAACGGTTCCTCCCGCCACCCGGTTGCTCCCGCCGATACCTCAACCCACTAGAACTTTCTTTCACTTCCGCCTCCGGGTCGCCTTACGAGCAAGGCCGAATAAACCAAGTCGGGCACTTCTAGCCGCTTAGAGCCATAGAGACGAGACGCCCCAGGACCTCAACAGCGCCCTTAGCGGACCCTTCTTCCCGGTCGCTTCGCGGGCGGCCAAGCTGCGTTCTGTGGTTGGCTTCTTGGGCAGCAGTTCGGGTCTCAGGGAGCGGAGGTCTCGGAGGAGAAAACTATTTCTTCGCTGCACGGCGTCCGGAACTAAAGACTTACTCGTGACCGACCCGGCGGTGGGAAGAGTTAGAGGAACGGACAAGACGGGGAGGGTGGCCGCGAGGCTTCCGTGATAGCGCCGGAAGGACGCTGCTGGGAAGGATCCGACTCTGGCCGACCAGCGTCGTCCCCTTCGCCTACTGGCTTGTAGGAGTACGGTGGGAACCAGAGGCGCAGCAGACGTGAGTCCAAGCCGACGCCACCGTCGTGACTGCGGTAGGTCCCTTGTTTGTGCCTTCATTGGCTTAGCTGCGCAGTGAATCGTTGAGGAGCCGTTCTCAGCGTCAAGCCTGGAGAACAGATCGTTGAGGCAGCGCCCGTGGGAGACGAGGGCCCCAGAATAAGTGTCTTTCTGGGTGTCTTTTCTCCGGGATAGGAATGGGGGATGGCAGGGGAAGGCAACTAGAGGTGGAACTTAGGAGTTTCCTTTGGAAGCCATCATCAGTCTTGGTGGTACCAGCCCTTATCTTTTTAATACCCAAGTCATAGAAATATAGCAGGTGATGCAGACCAAGCTTGTTTACCCCTACCTTTAATTAATTTGTTCCTGATTTTGATTCTCGCTATGGTCTCCCAACTGGTCTCTACCTGTAGTGTGTTACAGATTGTGCTATACCACATTTGGGATGTTCAATTTGAGAAAGATAAATAGTTTATCTCACATTCTTTTAGGAGTGGTGCCAAGAATGATGTAATTCTCTGGAACACATATTTGGTTTTTATGATTATGCTGTACTTATGATAGCATGAGTTATTTCTGTGTGCCATATACTGTCCTAGTGCTTTGCTTACATTATCTCATTTTAATAACAATGCTCTGAGCTAGCTGTTTACACTGACTCTTAGAGTAGTTGAACAGCTAGGAAATAGCCAAAGAAGGATTTGAATCTAAGCAATTAGATTTCAGAGCTCATGTGCTAAACCAGGACACTGTGTCACTCTTTAGTAAAAGGCTGCTCCCCATCTTCAAATCAGTCCTGGGTTCTGAGCCTGCCATCCAAGAAAATCAGGAGAAGAAACTGACAGTCTCTGCCTCCCTCACCCGCCCAGAACTGGATCCAACATGTCTCAGGCCACCAAGAGGAAGCATGTGGTGAAGGAGGTGCTGGGGGAGCACATGGTGCCCTCTGACCAGCAGCAGATCGTGAGGGTGAGTGGTACTGGGCACAAGCTGCTCTGCTCCCCACCCCTCTAATCCTGTTGAATCCAGCGGATGGGTTAGAGTAAAGTGCAGTTCATGGGGTGTTTGAGCTGACAGACCAGACCGACTAGTTCTCTGTCTCTCCTGGACCAGGTACTCAGGACCCCGGGGAACAATTTGCATGAGGTAGAGACAGCCCAGGGGCAGCGCTTCCTGGTGAGCATGCCCTCCAAATACCGCAAGAACATCTGGATCAAGAGAGGTGAGAGAGGCAGTCCTCTAGGAGACAGAACCATTTCCCAGTGCCTTGGCTTTGCCCACTGCCAGCCCTGTGACTGTGCCTTTTCTCTTCTCTACCTGCAGGGGACTTTCTCATTGTTGACCCTATTGAAGAGGGAGAAAAGGTGAAAGCTGAGATCTCCTTTGTGCTCTGCAAAGACCATGTGCGCTCTCTGCAAAAAAATGGGCTCTGGTAGGTGTCCTCCTTTTGGGGGGATTGACTTCCTAGTTGTCGAGTTGGGGGAAGGAAGGTCATGGCATCCTAGGCAGGAACAACTGGAAATAGCTTTTTTTGCTGAGCAATTTCTCTATTCTTTCTGACCCTGGCTCTTCTCTTGGCCCAGGCCTGAGGCCTTCTCTGAAGTGGCTGAGAAACACAACAACAGGAACAGGTAAGGAGCAAGAGTTGGTATAGGGAAGACAGAAAGTAGGGGTTCAGGCCCTGGTGCCTCCAGGGAGAATACAGCCTGCCTTTCTCCCTGTGTCAGGTCCCTGGTGAGAGTTCCTAAATACGTGGTTCTAAGTATGGCTTGAAAGTCAGATAACCTGGGTTCAAATCCTGACTTTGCCACTTGGAACCAGTGCCTTTTAGAAGGTTACTTAATCTTTTAAGCCTGGATTTCCTCACTTCTAACATAGGAGCTTTGTGAGGATTGAAGGAGCTAGTGCACGTAAAGTTGCTTAGCAGTGTGCCACAGTGCACCCCAGGTACTATCCTAAGCAACTTTACGTGCACTAGCTCCTTCAATCCTCACAAAGCTCCTGTGTTATAAGATGGGGAGGAGGATAGTCGTTAGCCTGTCTTCCTTGGCCATAAGGTCCCCCTTTTTGGGGGCTCTCTGATTGCAGATCAGGTTTTCCCAGACGACAGCGGACTAAATCTTTTTCCTCCTTGCAGACAGACTCAGCCGGAACTCCCAGCTGATCCACAGCCATCAGAAGAATCCAGCTCTGAAGATGATTCTGACCTCTTTGTTAACACCAACCGCAGACAGTATCACGAGAGTGAGGAGGAGAGTGAAGAAGAGGAGGCAGCCTGAGACCTTGGCCCCACTTCTCCCCTTGCTCTGAGACCAGTTCTTGTTTCCTCTGAGCTTGGACATTCCCAGGGTGCTCTGCATATCTTTCCGCCTGGATGGGGCAAGGCAGGGCCCCTCTCTGAACTGACCCTGTGATCTAGGAGAATTAAACCCCTGGTGGGTTGGTGACTTGTACTGGTGTCTGAGTGGCTCTCTGGAGGGAGAAGGGACTTGTGGTGAAGTTAACCACTTCGTGGTGGAGGCCTCCAGGACAGGTGGGCTGAATGAGCAGGAAATGGGGAATGGCCGAATCTTTTCCTAGATTCTTTTGCTCTCATTGAGCACTTAGGAAGCGCCCAGCTCAGCTGTACTTCCTTCCGTGTATTAATAACCTGGGTTACTGCCTGCCTGCAAATAGTACTGATTCAGGATCACAGCCAAAGAACCTAATGCCTCCCCTCCTCTAGAGAAGCTCAGGAGGAATTCTTCAGTTCCCCGTAAGCCGCTTTCCTTGCCTTTCTAGTCACCTGTGCCTGCAGGAGCGCCCACCTCCATGCTGCTGTGTCCGTTCCCTGGCTGGGGGCGCCTCGTGGCTGCTCAGACCGTCACTTCTCAGGCCTCTTGTAAACCACATCTTCCCACTTCTTTTTTGAAACTTTTAGCTCTGGCTGTGTACTGTCATCGTTGGCATGGCCACATCACATTACCTCGACTTAGAGTCTTCTATTTCTGTCTGTGTCATTTTCTTCTGTGTGCCATGGATGGGCTGTTCAACACTGTGGCCCCTCATCCTTGATACTCTCATCACTAATGCCCTTGTCTTATATTCCCGGCCTGCCGCTCACATCTCTAGTCATTCCCTGGACCCTGGCATTAATAGACATTGCAACACCTTTTGAGTAAAAACACTGTACATTCTCTACCTCCTGCTTTCTTGCTTACCTGCTTAGCTCCCCTAATACAAAACTTATTTATCTTCGTTCTCCAGCCCCACCACATTCTCACGATTATTCTGTGTTCACTTCCCTCCTGTGCAGCATCGATTCCATAGTCCACACCCTCCACTCCCTTGTCTCCCTTCATTGTATTTATCTAGTCAAACCTGCTGCTGGCCAGTGCAGTCTCTCCTTTCTGTGTCTGTGCCCAAGTAACTATTAGGAAACACAGTCAATCTGGCTCACTAGTTTCACCTTAAATTCATAATTACAAACTTCAGATGGACACTCAGCACTGCCCAGCAGATCTACTCTGGGATGTCATATATCAAAATTTGTATCTTTACTGTATTAACTGTGAAAATGAAGACCATTCTCAGCCACCAAGCTGTCAACATTCCAGAAAATGCCACTTTGAAGGGATGCACAGTTACTGTGAAGGGCCCCAGAGGAAACTTGCAGAGAGACTTCAGTCACATCAGTGTAGAGTTCAGTCTCCTTGGAAAGAAAAGGAAGAGGCTGAGTTGACAGATGGTCGGGAAATAGAAAGGAACTGACTCCCATTCACACTCCCTGTAGTCCTGTCCGGAACATGATCAAGGGTGTGACGCTGTGCTTCCGTTACATGATGAGGTCTGTGTGTGCCCACTTCCCCATCAATGTCATTCTTCAGTAGAATGGTTGTCCTATTGAAATCCGAAATTTTTGGGGCAATAAATACATCCAAAAGAGTTCAAATGAGGCCACATATTGCTTGTTCAGTATCTCAAGCCCGGAAAGATAAGTTGATTCTTGAAGGAAATGACATTGAACTTGTATCAAATTCACTTGTTTTGACTGAGCAAGTCACAACAGTTAAAAAGAAGGATAATCAGAAAATTTGTGGATGTTATCTATGTTTCTGAAAAGGAGTAGTTCAGCAAGCTGATGAGTTTTGTGCAGCTGCAGAAACAGTGAGAATGCCAGAATCTAGATTCCTTAACCTTATTTGTGGTATTTTAGAAATTCAGTAAAAGCCTTAACTGATGAGGGAGAAAAAAACCAAAACTTCTGTCTTGTCTACCAGTTCCCCATTCCGGCTAGTTACCGACCACAGCACATACTTCATTAGAAAGAGCTACTGGAGGGAAAGCCCCCCTCCCACTACCAACCTACCTTGTACTTAGGGAGCTTCCTGTCTTTCTACTTCCCGTTGTAATCCAGCGAAACTTGGACCTTTCCTCTTGTGATTTGGAGCCTGTCTCCTTGCTTAAGGACTCGAGTTTGGATTTTTTGAATCCTCTCTACTTGGAGGTGTTAGCATCAAATGCATAGAATCTCCCATCAAAAAAACAACCCCCCAAACTTGTCACTGATCCTGTATTCTTCATAGGTACCTCATCTTACCTGCTCCTGCTTGGCTTTCTCTTAGTTTGGCTAGTATACTTTAACTAAATATGTATACACACATGTGTTTTTGTATGTGTGTATATATATGTATAAAAATATGTGTATACACAAAAAATAGATGAGTTAGGTATATATGCATGTGTATCTATTTTTAACTCATCTGAAGTTTACTTTTTATGGGAGATGGCTAACTTTGTTCTGAAAGGGATAGCCACTTTTCCCTATATCACTTATTGAACGGATCATTCCTTCCTCACTAATATAAAATACCTTTTTTTAAATAAACTAAATTTCTATATATACGTACATGGATCTCTTTGGAATTTCTAATATGTACTATTGATCTGTGTTCCTATACTACATTTTATAGTATGATTGCTGTCGCAGCTCTCTCACCCGTACCTCTGTGTCTTTGAAAATTTCATATTTTCATATTTTCTCTTACATGAGAATTTTAAAACAAATGTTGACTTTCATTTTAAAGTCTTGTCAAGATTTTTGTTGGCATAGTTTTTTTTCCATTTCCCGTTTATTTTTGGCTCTTGAGGCAATGTCCTTTCTTCAATATGAAAAGCAGCAAGTTCAACACAATGGAAATTTGAAGTGTAGAGTAGAACAGAACGAAGCGTAGGGGAAAAAGGCAACATCTTATTGCTTCCTTTTTGCTACTGCCTTGAAAAAAATGTCTTCTGTCATCTCTCCTCTAGGGAATGACTCAGATGTCTCATCGGCAGGACACGCTGTCCCATACATATACAGCAGGGCTGGGATTCGTTTTGGGGGTAAGAAAAGGTGGGGATGGGTAGCACCTTTCTGAAGGCTTGGGCACCAAGACTGGTCTCTCTCTTCCCTGTCTCCAGCCGCGGGGCAGGAGGGAATCCCGTGTGCGAGGAAGGTAAACCGGAAGAGGGAAGAGCCCCCCTTGACAGAGTGGGGCAGACCCCTGCAAAGAAAACGGCTCAGAACGGAGCCTGGAGGGCGACTAAAATCGGAGATTATACTGTTAACACCTCCCCTGAAGCCGAGAGAGCAGCAGGGAAATACTTGGAAATTATGACTCCAACATCCTGGAGCCATGTCTCCAAAACTTAGCTCCAGAATGGGAGACCCCACCCCGTCCTTGCAGGGACCTAAACCTCCTGAGAGGTGGCGTGGTTGCCTTCCCCCTGGGCCACCACATGGACTTGGGATGTTTGGGTTTTCAGCACATGGTTTAAAATGATCTGATGAAACCCCAGCTCTTGGAGGATTATCTTGAAAGCAGAGAGGAAAGTATTAGCTGGACAGATGGGAGGAATGGGCACTAGAAGGAAAGAGAGGGTTACGTAGAATGGTACAAGTTTGTTTTTCCAGAGTGGAAAGAGGAAACATTCAACAAACAACACATATTGAGCGCCTGTAATGTGCCAGGCACCCAACACACACACACAAGAAAAAACAAGATGGAGGCAGATAACGAAAATTTTGAAGGACAGGGAAGGGGCGGTTGAGGAAGAAGGCTGAAGGAACTGAGAAATCTGAGGTGATGGGGCTCTGCCTTAGGCCTCCTCTTTGTTGTCCTCACCAAAATCCTCCTCCTCTTCGGCAGTGACATCTGGTACTGCTGGTACTCGGAAGCCGGGTTGCTCGTGCTGCTCTCGGTCTCGGTGAACCCCATCTCGGCCATGCCCCCCCGTGTCCCGGTGGAGGAAGGCCTTCTGGCAGAACATGACAGTGAACTGCTCTGAGATGTGCTCGAAGAGCTCCTGGACAGCTGTTGCCCGGAAGGGGACTGCCATCCTGAGGCCACGGGGTGGGGCTTCACAGACAGCTGTAACATTGTTGGGGATCCATTCCACAAAGTAGCTTCTGTTCTTTTTTGCACATACCTCCTTCGTGGACATCCACCCATGCACAACAGCAACCACAGTGAGGTACTGGCCATGGCAGGGGTCACAGGTGGCCATAATGTTTTTGGTGTCGAAGACCTGCTGGGTGAGTTCAGGCACAGTGAGGGCCCGATAATGCTGGCTTCCATGCCTGGTTAGAGGGGCAGATCCAGGCATGAAGAAGTGTAGACGTGGGAAGGGCACCATGTTGACTGCCAGCATCGTCGGTGCAGTAGGTTTCATCAGATGGATGGAGAGGGTAGCATAGCAGGGCTCAAGCACAGGGGCAGACACTTGGGGGAGGGCAGCCCCCTGAAGGTGTTAATGATGCAGTCAGGGTGCTCTTCACAGATCTTGCCGATGAGCAAGGTGCTTATTCCTGAGCCTGGCCCCCGACCAGCAAGTGGGTCATCTGGAAGCCCTCAGGCAGTCACAGCTCTCTGCCTCGTCATGCAGTGCAACCAGGACTGAGTCAGCTAGCTTGTTGCCTGCTCCAGACTGACCAAGAACAAAGCTGTTTGGTCTGAGGATCTGCCTAAAAGGCCCAGGTTCTAGATCCACCAAGACAGCATGAAGAACATACTTGCCACCTGTGGCTTCATTGTATTTGGAGGTGTAGTCCAGCTGCAGCTTGCTGTCCTCGTGGTAAGTGCTGGTGAGGCTGATGCCATTCGTGTTCATCACCGATCACCTCCCACAACTTGGCACTGATTTGGTTGCCACACTGACCAGCCTGGAGGTGCACAATTTCCCTCATGGTTCAAATTTATTTCAAATCTTTTGCTTGCCTCAAGGTGTGTACAGGGCAAGAAAATTGGATATAATTGGTTTTTCCCCCCTGATGGGATGTGCCCTGGAAGCTGGAACAGTGAGGTCTGAACGTGGTCACAGGAAGGTCCTGAGAGCTTTATCAGCATGGATTAAATCTTACAGTTTGATTTGGAGAGAAGTGTTGTCTTAGCAGTTTTTGAATCTTCCTATCCAGAAATGAGGTATGTATGTACTTTTGTAAGGTATTGTCTTCATATGGGTCTTCCATGTTTCTAGTTCAATTTCAGTTTAGGAATTCTAGAGTTATTTGTTGTCTGAATGGGTTCTTTTGAAATTACACTTCTTACCATCACTGGCATATAGGAAGGCTATCCATTTTGCGTACTCACCTGTTGATCAAATGAATTCTCATTAGTTCAAATAGGTTTTCAGTTGATTCTCTTGGTATTCTTGATGGAGAGTCAAATTATAACCCACTAGTGGCAGTTTTATCTCATCCTTTACACTCATTTCTTTTTCCTGTGCATGACGGAGGCCAGGACCTTCTTTATAATGTTGAATGGCACCCTTGTTTGGTCGTCTTAGTGGGACTTGTTCTCATGTTTCATCATCAAATGGGATTCCTGATGTAGGTTTCTGGCAGATAACCTTCATTAGACTGCAGATGTTTCCTTCTGTTCCCAGATTCCTGTTTTATTTTCTTTTATTCAACAGTGTTGAGTTTTGACATCTATTGAGATAACCAAAGGGTTTTGTTGTTTACTGATTTAACATTAATAGGTTTTCTAATATTGAACCATCCTTGCATTCTTGCATCCTTGCAGAAACCCTGCTGAGATTTCTAGCATATTATTTATTTATTTAGGATGTTTGTGTCTATCCCTGGGCTAATTTCACCATTTATTTTAATGATCTCTCTGTCATGTTTTGATAAGAGCATTATGTTAGCCTTGTAGAATGGGTTTGGAAACACACAGTCTTGTTCTTCAGGCTTGAATAGAAAAGAATTATTTGTTGCTTCAAAGTTTAGTACAATATATCTATGAAAACGTTGGTGTTTGATTCCTTTTTAGGAGTAAATCTTTAACCATCTTTCAGTTTCTTCTGTGGCATTTTATCTACTCAAGTTGTCTATCCTTGAGTCAGTTTTGATAATTTACACTTTTTTTAGAGCCATGTATTTCATGGAGCTTTTTTGGGCAAAAAGTCATACATGGTATTTATATTGTTGGGACTTTCTTACTTGTAAGTGACAAAGTCTAACTCAAACTAGCAGAAGCTAACCAAGACTCCCCGGCCCGATGTCTGAGAGGAGAGCCTTTGGCAGAGCCGATCCAAGGCCAGCATGATCTCACCAGGGCTCTCGCTTGCTTCTCAGATTGTGTCTGCTCCTCTTTGTTGATCAGTCCCTTTCTCACCACAGGTATTTTCTGTAGGAAGCTCCAGTTTACACTCAGTCCTTACAAAGAGTTCCTTCTTTAGGACCCACAGGTCTCAGGAGTACCTTTTGGCCTTACTCAGAGCACTTGCTCTCTCCCGAGCACCCACTGTGGCCAGCGCTGAGTAGGGAGGCTAGGAGGCTGGGTGGAGGCAAGCTAAGCCCCATCTGATCCACAGGACACGCGTTTCCCATGGAATATAGAGGTTATTTTATCAGAAAAAGGGGGCAACATGTGAGAGCAGATAAAACCAACAAAGTCTGTCCTGTATTCCGTCTGTCTATCTGTGTATATATGTATTTTTTTGCTACCTTTGCACAATGGCCTTTTGCTTCTGTTTGTTTGGATTTATTTGCTCATTTCTAGCTTCTTGAGTCATATGCTTAATTTAATTTCAGTTTTATTTCTAACATATTTACAACCATAAATTTTCCTCTAAGTACTCCTATGACTGTTTCCTACTTTATCATGTGTATCCATAGTGATTTTGTTGGCATTGTTCCATAAGTCTGGCCCTATGTTTTTCTCCAGCCCTCAGTGGTTCTGTGATTTACCTAATAACCTCTTTTTTCCCCATTAACCCTTTAAAGCTTCACTTCCCCATCTCTTATCATCCACTGAGCTCCTGTGGATTGCAGCCAAGGATCCTGATGGAGGTAGAGTCTTTGTATTCTGTTTACTACTTCCCCAAACCGAATCCCACCCTTGTCCTCCCAGTTCAGTGGCGGAATCCAACCAAACTATCTCCCAGAATGAGCTAAGTGTTCTAAGAGCCCTTTATGCCCCAGTGTCATGGCCAGTCTGTGTGACCGATTGCCTAATGTACTGACACCTACTGCAGTTTGAGATTTATGGCCTTTCAGGCTGTGCGCTCTGTCGCTTTAGGATCAGCCTTTACACAGCCGGGTCATTTTCACTGCAGCCACCCTAAGCAGGCCAGCTCACTTCCTCCCTTACCCTCCAGTCTCCTTATTTATGTGCCAAGGAGCTCACATGGCAGACTGAACTAGCCAGATGGGTTTTCTCCTTTAATCTGTAAAAGTAATAAGATACCTTGACACTTTGTCACGTTAAAACATCCTTACGTTCCTGGAATCAAATGGTCATGATGTATTTTTCAATATATTGCTGGATCTGTTTTTCTGGTATTTGGAGGAGTTTGGCATTCAGGCTCCTGAGTTGAGATGGTTTAAGTTTTTCCCTTCCTGTGCTGCCCTGTCTGGTTTATGTAACCAAGTCATGCCAATCTCATAAAATGAGATGGAGAGCATTCTATTGTTATTACCAGTGTTTGTGTAAGATTGGAATTTTGCGTTTCTAAACTTTTTGGTAAAAGTTGCTGTGAAACCATCTGTGCCCGGTGTTTTGGAGGTGAATGTATAGATTCTTAACCCTGGATTTGTGTTGTTGATAGTAGATAGCTCAGGTTTCTGTTCTTGAGTCAGTTATGTTTTCAGAGGAAAGTATTTTTATGTTTTTTTCATTTTGTCTGTGGCTCCAGATTTATTGGCACAAAGTTATTTGTAGAATTGCCTTCCTTATGTTTGTAATCTTGACTGCAACCAACAGCTCTGTTGCTCTTTTAGTATCTAATATTATTAATTCCTACATTCTTTTTTTATCCTGTTATTCTTGGTACAAGTTCATTTATTCATCTTCAAAGCACCAGCTTTTTAAGAGTACAGTGCAGTAGTGTTAAGTACATACACGTTGTTGTGCAGCCAAAGTCCAGAATGTTTTACACCCGCTAACAGTCCCATATTCCCCTGGCAGCCACCATTCCACTTTCTGTTTCTATGAGTTTGGCTAAATACCTCAGGTAAGTGGGATCATACAATATTTGTGTTTTGTGGCTAATTTATTTCACTTAGTATAATGTCTTCAAGGTTCGTACATACGGTAGCATGTGTCAGAATTTCCTTCCTTTTTAAGACTGAATAATATTCCATTGTACGCCTGTGCCTATAATTCATCTGTTGATGGACTCTTGGATTCCTTCTGCCTTTCAGCTATTGTGAATAATGCTGCTGTGAACATGGGTGTACAAATTCTCCAAGACCTTGCTTTCAAATCTCAATTCTTCTGCAGATACACCCAGAAATGGAATTGGTGGATCATATGGCAATTCTATTCTTAACTTCTTAAGGAACCACCGCCACACTACATACTGTGTAGTGGCCACACCATTTTACATTCCCCCCAACAGTGCGCAAGGTTTCCAACTTCACATCCTCTCCAGCATGTTATTTTCTATCCTTTTGGGTTTATTTTTTGGGTTTTGGGTATTTTGATAGTAGCCATCCTGAGAGGTATGAATTATCTAGCATTTTAAGTATAGTTTAGTTTTGAGTATTTTCTAATTTCTATTATGATTCCTTTTATGGCCCATAAGTCACTGTATTTAAACATTTAGCTGGTTATTTTTAAAAATTAAGGACCTTCAAACTTACCATCATAAAACAGGCTGGGACTGTACGATGACCCAGGCAAGTGTAGGCCTCCACCCTCCCATCCTAGCCTCCATCCTTCCCATTTTCTGTTCTCCTACCCAAGGTAACTATCTTGATCCCATATGCCCTTGTTTTCTTTTTATATGGTTTTCTCAGGTTATTTTTAACCTTATGAAAAAAAATAACAGGCTGCAGTGACTGTAATGGTGTATGTGGGGAGGGCTTGATGACGGGGGGAGTCTAGTAAACATAATATTGCTCATGTAATTGTAGATTAATGAAACAAACAAAAAAAAGATAACAGGCTGAATGTCATGCCATGGGGTTGACTTCTGGCATTTAATGCCACATTCCTATGACTCTCCTCACTGCTGTTATGTTGCTGCAGTTCGTTTGCTTTGATTGTCTGGGATATTTCCTTGTGAGACTGTGTCACAATTCATCCATTCACTCTCCTGCCCGTGGCCTTTGGGTTTTTCCAGTATTTTTGCTGTTGTAAACACGCCTACGTGTGTCTTTGCACAAGTGGAAGTTTGTCTTGCAGCAGATTCTAGGCATGGAATTGCTCTGTCACAACTTTAGGCAATGTTGCCAAATATTGTCCAGAGTGGCTGGACCGACCTTCAGCACCAGTGGGTCCCGGAGGCGGACACATGATTTCTCCCTGTAGTCTGTCCATTTGTACCTAATGCATTTTGAATTTGTGTTATTAAGTACCCCCTGTTTAGGGTTGCTATCTTTTTTGGCGAATTAAACCTTTTATTATGGAGTGACTCTTTCCATCCTTACGGATGCTTTCTGTCTTAGTTTATTTCCTCCGATGTCAGCACAGCTCCCCGGGATTTCTTCTGGTCAGTATTTCTCCCTGATAAGCCAGCTCCCCCCTTTTCCTTGCAATCTGTGTGTGTCCCCCCAGGCTTTTGTTGTCTCTAGGTGTATCTGGATTCATAAAGATTTAATCATTGTTTTTCTTTTAACTGATAACGTTTAGTCCATTTAACTCATTGTAATAATTGGCATATTGGGACCCGTCTGTCATATTTGAATGACAGTTTGGATAGATAGAAAGTTCTAGATTCTAAAGTATTTTCCTTCAGTTCTTCGAATACATACCCCTTCATCGCCCTCTTGCATCCAGTGTTGTGACTGGAAAACCTGATGTCGGTCTTCCTCTCATTCTTTTGTGTGTGATATGCTTTTTCTCCTCTCAAGCATTGTCCCTGATATTCTTTAAGTTCTAGATGATTCGTGTAGGTGTGAATTGCTCCTTTTTCTCCTCCTGGCACTCTTTGGGCTTTTTTGATCCAAGGTGCTTCATGTTTGTATTACCCCAGGGACATGGTCTCTGTTATTTCTTCAAGTATTTTCTACCTCCATGTTTATATTTCTCTCTAGAATGCCTGTTATTTAAATGTTAGCACATTTACCTCTATATTCTGCATCTCTTAGTTGTTTTACATATTTTATTTCTTCAGTCCTTCCTCTTAGAAGACTTTCTCAGTGTAGTCTCTTAATTCTGTTTCATTCCTGCACTGTATCCCTTCTGCTGTATATCTCATCTATTGTGTTCTTTATTCCAGCTTAAGTTCTCTAGCAGATTTAAACTACAGGTGACTATACTAGAAGTTTTCTATATGGAGAACTTTGGGAGCCAGTGTCAAACACACTTCAGCAATAGTCCCCTGGGGGGCCAGGCAGCTGGGTTATCTTCCCTTCAGCTGCTACGTTTGGAGGGCTGCTCCTGAGGAGGTTAGCCTCTGGCCTGCCCACCTGTGAGCAGACTAGGCTTCAAGGGGCCAGGAAAAGTCCTCAGGCAGAGAGTTGCAAGTGCCGGCTGTTGAAATCTGGCCAGCATGCAGAAATCTGTTACGTGCTGAGACGATGTGTGGGACTCCATGGAGTGCATGTCTCAGCACCAGGAGGACATCCGTAAATGCAAAAGCCCTGGGTCCAGTGAGCGCTGGTGGAATATAATTCCCAGAGCTGAGATTAATTCCGTGGGGTCTGAAGGGGACTGAGCCCCTGGCAGGGTTTGATCTACGGCTCCCTGATCTCCTGGGGCTTCCTGTTGCAGGGCCTGGTCAGACGTGGTGTCTTGTCATCTGGCCCAGTACAATAGTGTTAGTAAAATCATTAAATGTGGAGTATGCTGCCTGCCGTGCACAGAGACGCCAAACTGGTGTCGGGCCTGTTCATGGCTGGAGGCACATGGCCAGTGATTTATCCTTAGTTACCCAGATGTTCCCTAAGGAAGTTACATGGGTTGCAGGACTGGATTTTGCGTTCATTCAAGGCACAACCACCTGCGTGGTATCTGAGGCGCATGCGAGGCGGTGGGGGCAGTTTCCTCACTCAGGAGGAGGCACTGCCAGGATGTCTCGACGGAGTGGGAAGGCAGGACACCAACAGGACCTCGTGCTCTGCTCGAGTTCGGTCCATTAAGGACATACCACAAGAGAGTCCACAGTCCCTAAGAAAGAGCGAAGGTGTGTTGTGTGCCTGCCTGCGGGGCGGGTGCGATGGGAGAGAGCTCAGGAAACTGAAGAAAAGACCCAGAGACGCCATATGAGATGTGGGAGTTTATTGGGCCTCAGTACCAAGAGTCCAGGAGTGGCCGGCTGGTCAGAGCTGTGCGCTCTCAGGACTGAGAGGGAACTGCTCATATGGGATAAGAGGCAAAGACTCCGTGCCTGCTGGGGTGAGGGCACAGAGACTACGTGCTAACTGAAGAGGAGCGAGATTTGGGACTAAACTACTGTTTTGCCAGAAGGAATCATTCTTGGGCAAGCAGTGCCCAAAGGAACAAAACCTTGGCCAGAGGGGTTTGCTCAATAAGATGTTTCCATGGATAAGGCCATAAAGCATTAAGGCAGGCCTGGATTTGACCAGCCCCAGGCCATCCACACACCTCATACTTAGCTTGCCACAGAAGGAGGGGCCATGTGGACACGTGACTATTCTAGGACATAATGTTACAAGCATGCAGTCTTTGACCCCACATCTGCTGACAGGGAAATACAACATTAGCAATGTCCACGGCTGTCTACCAAATGCCAGTAGTGGCAGCAACTTTTTAAGTTATTGTTGTCATAATCTGATGCCACAGTACCTACTGGTGAAGCCCTGCTCGTTCACACTGGGGTGCTGGCCTGTGCCAGTTGTTAAGTATGGAAATAGTGTGGGTATCACCGTGCTCCGATTAATTCTTGCATGCCAGGAGCACTCTTCTCGGCCTCACGGTGTGCGCTGTGGTTCCGACTACTCTGTATTCCATCGACATTAATGGAAATTACCAACAGGCCTCATAACAACACATGCAACCAGTAAGTCAGCTACTGTCCCTGGCGGCAGCATGCCTAACCTCCAGTTACACAATCCAGTAACGTGACAGCAGCCTCAGTCCAACCAAAGGGGCCCTCTGCCCCCACAGCAATTGTACACGAGTCCCACACCCTCCGTGGGGGTTCACTTACCCTCGTTACCAGTCCCCTTCCCTCCTGCGTGTACAAATGAGTATGTGTCCGGTGACCACTTGGAGGGAGGTGGGGAGCTGCCCCAGTGTTTCAGATTTAAAGTCCCCAAATCAGAGTGCAGGGGATTCATGCAGCAGTGTCTGTGGCTGTGGACGTCCCCTCCAGAAACCCTATTTCAGAAAATGGCATGGGATTCAGGACATCGTGGGACCTTGTGCGGTAGGCAGAGGGAGACCTCAGAACCCCCATCTCTAAAGGTCTTCTCCCCAGGGAGCTCCCCACCCCACTGTCTCAATTGCTCCCTTCTAGAAACTGCTGAAGCTTT
The DNA here is from genome assembly GCF_040802235.1 of Manis javanica. Classification (NCBI taxonomy): domain Eukaryota; kingdom Metazoa; phylum Chordata; class Mammalia; order Pholidota; family Manidae; genus Manis; species Manis javanica. Next base: position 115,738,175 of record NC_133166.1, read on the forward strand.
CAGACTCAGCTGTCTACTTTGCCTTCCCGCATTTGCCTCATCTCGGAAACCTCTAAGTACCTTCCTCTTTCCCTTGGGTCAGTCGCATTATGTCTCTCATAATTTAGCATTTGGCAATCAAGGTCTGCCCTGTCAAACCTGTTCACCATCTGTGGCCCCGTATAGCTTTGCAAGAAAGAGCCTCTGCAGGGCGATCTCCCTTTCTTGGCTCCGACTTTCTTTCTTTCCAGGGCTGAGTATCAGACACTGTTTGGGAGCCCTCCTGCTTCCTCCCCATCCCCGGAGCAGGGCATGTATTGGCCCAGAAAGCCATGTTGCCTCTCAGTGTCGCCTAGAGCAGGTGCACAGACGGGGTCTGCGGAAGGGTGGGTCTGTGGTGTGTCCGTGTTGGTCAGGGGCGTGTTCCTTCTGGATGGTACAGGCCTGCGATGCCAGGCTAAGGGACCGGGATACGAGTTACCTGAGATGGCAGGATCCGATGCACCAGGAGTCAGGAAGGGGAAATGGGTGTTGCAGGAAGGGCTGGGACCCCACCTGGCTGGAGTGGAGATCTTGAGTGAGGCTCTCTGCCTTCCCAGAGTGTTAGGGCCTTGGAGAAATGGCTATGGGGAGTCTTACCACAGCCCTGTAGTGAGGACAACCATTCCCATTCCATACCAAGGTGCAGAGAAAGGGGGCCAGTATTTCTGGGTGTGTGTGCTTTTCCATCATACGGGGCCTTAGGTTCGTTGCCCTTGCCAGCTTTAATCACCTTTCCAATCTCTTATTTGGTAATTGATCTATTAATGAATTCTAATTTTCCCAAGGTCAGTCTTGGTATTTTTACAGTATTCTAGGAAATCATCTATTTCCTCTGAATTTTCCAATTGGTTGTCATACTTTTTAATCAAAATATTCTCTTGTGATTACTTAATTTCTTCTGTATCTGTGATAATATATCTTTACTTTTCCCAAGTCTATATATCTCTAGGTAAACTTCTTATTGGAGAATATTCATCCAAGAAAGTACACAGGTAGTAAGTACACAGCTCAGTATGTCTTGCAAAGTGAGCAACACACATCCAGCACCCAAATAAAATGTGCCGAGCCCCCCAGAAGCCCCTTCTTGCCCCTTTTCAGTCTCTACCCCCAGAAACAACATGCTGACTTCTAATGGCATGAATCAATTATGCTGTTTTTGTATTAATGGAAATGAACAGTATGTACAATTTTCCATCTGGCTTCCTTACGTCGTACCGTGTCTGGGAGGGTCATCCGGATCGTTCATCCCGTAGTGCGAACAGCCACCATTTATTTCCCTGTTCTACTGTGGGAGGGCTTCTGGATTGTTTCCAGTTTGGGGCTATTTTAAGTAGTGCTGTTCTTAACATTCTTGTTCATGTCTTTGATTGAACATATGTACATTTGTTCTGCTGCTGCTAAGCCAACAGACTTCTGGTCTCTTTAAACAAAGCTTTATAATGGAAATTTTCAAACACACCCCAAAGGAGTCAGAATGGAATCAGTATCCCCTTTGCCCATCACCAGCTGCCATACCTACCACATCTCAGTGGTCCTGTGTGTCTCCACTCCCCATATTTTCCTCTTATTTTTTAATGTTGGAGTAACTTAAAGCAAATCCCACATCTCATGACATCCTTATCCTTGCTTACATCATAATATACATATGTGTAGTACATGTACATGTATATTATATGTATCTCAAACAGATAAGGATTTTTTCTTAACCACATGCCAGTATAATACCCAATAAAAAAGTCCTTGATATCATCTAACATCATCTGTGTTCAAATTTCCCTAATTATCTCAAAAATGTTTTTCTAATCGTTTGTTTGAATCAGGATCCAAACAAGGTCTACATTGTGTGTTCCTGTGGATGTCACTTGCATCTTTTTTTTCTCAGACTATTTTTTATTAAAGTATCGTTAATATACAATCTTATGTTGGTTTCAGATGTACAGCACAGTGGTTCAACAGTCCCTATGATCAACCTATACTGTGTAAATTATTGTGCCCTTTTAGCCCCTGTCACCTCCCCTTCCCCTTGGTAACCACTAGTCAGTCACTCTTCAGTGTCTATGAGTCTAATGCTGTTTTGTTCCATTTTGCTTTGTTTTCAGATCCCACAAATAAGTGAAATCATATGGTATTTGTCTTTCTCTGCCTGACTTATTTCACTGAGCATAATACCCTCTAGATCCACCCATGTTGTTGCAAATGGCAGGATTTCTTTTCTTCTTATGGCCAAATATTCCATTGTGTGTATGTACATCTTTATCCATTCTCTGCGTCTTTTTAATCTGTAACCTCCTCCTCCCCTTTCCTCATGCCTATTGTAATGAAACCAGTTCATTTCCTGTAGAACTTCCCACGTGCCTGATGGGGCTGATTGCACCCTATTGGCGATGTCTGACATGTTCCTATGTTGCCCATTTTTCTAGTAAACTGGTAAGTGAATCTAGAGGCCATTATTTTGGAAAGAATCCTTCATGGATGATGCTGATGCATCACATCAGAAGGTGTGTTCTGCTCCTAATGACAGGAAAAGTGATCAGCACGTTCAGGCCCTTGGCAAGATGCATTTGTTATAACTTTCCTATCAGCCTTTCACATATGGTTTTAGCAGTCGGCGACCCTCAGTGGCTCCACCCTTCATTAATTAGGCATTGCAAAATGGTGACTTTCTAATTATATCTGTAGTTCTGCATTCTTGGCTGGAATTTTTCTAGAAGGAAAATCTTTCCATTATAAGTTAGCTGGTTACCCTGAAATATAATCAGAACAGGGGAGGCAGAAAAATTCTGGATTTTTTATTTTAAACCAATTTTAGCATAAATATTTGGTGCCTATATCATTCAGAAGTCAGGAGATTGAAACTATCCCAGTTACTTTAACAGTGAGACTTTTATCTGTAGAATTATTAACAAGGTTTTGAGAACTGAAAAGGCAAAAAGTGAACACGGGGCTGTCACTGAGCAACAGGAGGAAGCAGCTGTCACCCCCAAGCTGGGGAGATAGAGAGTTTCAAGTGATTCAACTTCAGAATTGAAGGTAGGAGGCCCCACATAACTGGGCGACCTACACAGCTTAGCTGGAGCTGCAAGGGTTGGAAAAAGCAGAGCCTAGACAGGGCCCATGACATCTTAATTACCAGCATCGTGCCTAACAACCTCTAGAAGTGACCAGTTTGTAAAGGACCATTATGAATTTTTTTCTTACATATTTGGATATTTGAACACAGGCTGTTCCTATTTTGGGTGCCTTAATTGTCCTGTCTCTGGCTAGTGGCAGTCCCTTAAAGGTGGCTTCTGTAGCAGGACCTAATGGCATGTCAAAGCTTCCTTGCTATCCAGCATGAAAAGATCATTTAGGCTTATCTTGCATACTTGCTGCCCCAGACCCAGAGTCGGCCTTTCTCCAAAGAGCCCTGGTTTCTCTTAGTGGTGTTATTTTGGGACTGTGATCTGAGTGATGCTTTTTGCTATTGAGTTGTATTTGCTTTAAGTCTTTCATTGGGCAGAGCTAAGAAAAATGTATTTTTTTCAAAGGACAAAAATTATGACTTCATACTGGTCTTCATAATGCAAATGTAAGATTACAGAATTTTACTTAACTTTTGAATATGTATGTCTATTATGCAAGACAATTTTGGCTCCTAATAACATTAACGTAATTACTTATTAGCTATGTATGTTTTAAAATAGCGATACCGCTGTCATTGCTATCAACTGCTGACTTCACCATGCTTCCTTGTATCCCTAGTAGACGCCCCAGTAGGGGTGTAAGGTCAAATACTGTATTTTAAAATCATTCTAAGTAATTCTTTACTGTGTTGGTATGCAACCAGCTTGATAGAAAATTAGGTTCATTTGTTTATTTAGATGTTTAGGGATTGCTTATTGATTTACATCTTTAAAGTAATATAAAATATTTACCTAGTTCCAAAGTCAAAACTATAAAACAAGACTCATTCAGAGAAATCTAGACTCCATCCCTGTTCTACTAGGTTCCCGTTTTCCCTCTAATAACCATCCTTAATCTTAGTTTATTCTCCCCTTGTTTAAGATCAGTTCTATGAACTAATAGCCCCTTGGCTCACTCAGAGCTTCAGAGGTGTGTTAACCTGAGCGATCTTGATTCTTCAAACTTTTGCTGGTAGAATTCTACAAGGAACAGGTTCTCCTTTGTACACAAAACAACCAAACTTTAAAATGAACTTTTTAAAATTTTTTTTTTATTTTTTGAGAGGGCATCTCTCATATTTATTGATCAAATGGTTGTTAACAACAATAAAATTCTGTATAGGAGAGTCAATGCTCAATGCACAATCATTAATCCACCCCAAGCCTAATTCTCGTCGGTCTCCAATCTTCTGAAGCATAACGAACAAGTTCTTACATGGTGAACAAATTCTTACATAGTGAATAAGTTCTTACATGGTGAACAGTACAAGGGCAGTCATCACAGAAACTTTCGGTTTTGATCGCGCATTATGAACTATAAACAATCAGGACAAATATGAATATTCATTTGATTTTTATACTTGATTTATATGTGGATCCCACATCTCTCCCTTTATTATTATTATTTTTTTATTTTTAATAAAATGCTGAAGTGGTAGGTAGATGCAAGATAAAGGTAGAAAACATAGTTTAGTGCTGTAAGAGGGCAAATGTAGATGATCAGGTGTGTGCCTGTAGACTATGTGCTAATCCGAGCTAGACAAGGGCAATAAAACATCCACGGATGCAGAAGATTTCTCTCAAAACAGGGGGGTGAGGTTCTAAGCCTCACCACTGTTGATCCCCAATTTCTCACCTGATGGCCCCCCTGCGACTGTGCCTGTCTTAGGTTGTTCCTCCCTTGAGGAATCTTACCCGTCTCTGGCTAACCAGTCATCTTCCGGGGCCATACAGGGAGATGTAAAGTTGGTAAGTGAGAGAGAAGCAATATTGTTTGAAAAGGTTAGCTTTTTACTTCTTTGCAGATTTATGCCCTGTGGCTTCTATGCCCAGCACTTGTCTCGAGGTATCTTTACCACTTGGAGGAATTATGATACTCGGTAAATTAGATATGAGGCACATAAAATGAACTTTTAAAAGAATGACTTCTGAGCCTTTAGATGGAGCTAAGCAAGGTCTCTGTGCTTGGATGGGGAGGTGGGGGCAGCGGGGGCCCAGTGCCGCCCCCTGAGGGGTGAGGGGTCGTCTCTGCGGCCCCGAGTGGCACCATGGGGGGGGGGGTGAGGAAGGAGGCTACACATGGGCCACAGTGGCCTCTCTGGCCCAGCCAGGGGTGCCGGTAACAGGGTGAAGTGAGGAGGGGAAGAGACTGATGGCGGCCACAGGGGACTCGTTACCCTGGAAACCGATCCTGGAAGAAGCATCGCGAGGAGAAAGGGCAGCAGGCTTCTATCGGAGAAGGAAGTTAAATATGGAAGGGGAGAAACGCAGAACAGCCCCTCCGCGGTGGACTGGACCTGGAGCTGGTGCAATCCCTGCGTGACAACGGACCAGGGCACTTGGGGAAACGGCTGGTTCCAGGGCCAGGGCAGGGCAAGCACAAGACGGGCCTGCACACTTGGCTTTCGTTGTTTTATCAGAAAGTGCTTAGGGATGATGGAGGCACGTCACAAGGACACGGAAGCCAGCCCCCAGGAGCTCCCTCCGGCGGACCGTGGGGCAGTGCGTGGTGGGAACCTTCCCCGCAGCTGGCAGCAGGCAGCAGGGCTCAGTGAGGTCAGGGGGTGCACCCAGGCTGTGTGCACTGGAAGGGGAACTTGACTCTTCCTCCTACTGCTGCAGCCCTCCTTCTCCGGGGAGCAGCCCCCTCCTCCCAGCCCAAGACATTAAAGCCCAGAGGCCTGACCCCGCAGAGCCAGCCCCGCCTCCTGCCGGGCTCCTTCGGTCTCCCAGTCTGTATCTGGGCTGAGCCCTTCCTGAGGAAGCCAAGGGACAACGACAGGCCAGCTGGGGAGGGCGGGGCAGGGAGCCTAGGCCTCAGGGGCACTCCTGGGCTCGGCTCTCAAGAGAGCACCACAGGGGCGGGGCGGGGGGGATTCAGCTCACCATGGTGTGCTGGGGGAGGCGGGGAGGGAGGCAGAGGGCACATTTTCCAATTGCACCAGGGCACCTGGGGGCCTTTCATGGACCCCCAGGGTGTAAACTGTGGAGAAGGCTTTCAATTCAGCAAGCTCTGGAAAAGGGCAAGGGGGGAAGGCAGGGACCCTGCTGAGGCTCCTGGTCCCCCAGGTTTGACTGCGCTTTCCCTGCCACAGAGGCATGCAGAAGCCAGCTGTGAGCAGCAGGCGGAGCCACAGGCTGCCTAGTCCGCTAGGACTTGAGGGAGGACTTGGGCAGGGCACGGGCACGGCCGACACAGGACTGCCAGTGAGGAGGGGACCCATCCTGCCCCTACCCAGTGCCCACTCGTGCTGAGGATCCCGTCACACATCCAGAAGGGCCTCCCAGGGGGCGGAGCCAGGCAGGGGCGCAGCAGCAGGGAGGGGAGAAAGGGTCCTGCGCAGACCCTGGAGGGTGTCCCGTGCACTGGCGGCAGGAGTGCTGGTGAGGGGCCGAGCCCTCTGAAAACCACGGCGGGGCTCCCTGAGCCCTTCCGAGGGGCCAGGCACATATGGAGGGGCAGGAGCCGGGCTGCACGGCTCCCGTCCCGTCCCATCCACGTCTGCCCATGTCCCTGTTCAATGGCTGCTCACTCATCAGAGCCCCCGTGGGCACAGGCCGCTTGTCTGGCTCTGCTCCTTAAGTATTTGGTGAAGTAACCGAAGGATGCACATTTTCAGTTATTCTTTATGCCAGCCCTGGAAGTGGAACAAGTCCCCCATTTTGCAGGTAAGAACACCAAGAATCAGTGATGAGCTGCCCGACATCAGTTTGTAAGTGGAAAAGCAGCCCCGGAGAGTCAGTGCCCCCACTGGCTCACCCGCAAGCCCCGGCGAAGTCACTGACCCACCAGCCAGCACAGAGGCATTACTGCCCCGTTCCCAGGGCTCAGGGGGCGGGGGAAGTACTCCTGTGGGGGTACTGCTGAACAGCTGAGCTGGAACAGACCCTCTCCCTCGATCCTGCCTGCCTGGGGGCTCCGGTCCTCCAGAGCTGCTCCTACCCCTGGGGGCTGGGCTGACTCCTCCCGGCCTCCTGCCTCCCTGCCCTGGCCGGATGGGCAGGCACAGCCTGGGGAGGGGCTGGTGTGCATGGGAACAGGGAGAGGCTCGCCGCTGGCGGCCCAGCAGCACAGGACAGGGAGGGAAATGGAGGGTTGGTACCGACTGGGAAGGCTTCCTGGAGCAAAGCCCCTGTCAGTACCGGCTTCAGCACTTACTGCTGAACCACTAGGGTCACAATTAGAAGCCTGGGCCAAAGCTGGTCAAGTCAAACCTGGTTGGTGCCCCAGTTAAGATCTAGGTCTGAGATTTCTGGGTCTGAGAGTGGACAGCCTCCTGATAGGCTGTCGCCTTCAGAGGGTAAGGGGGGAGCTTCCACACAAGCTAAGCCGAGGAAAGCACTACCACTCCAGGAACACAGGACTGCCCACTCACGCTGGACGGGCCGCAGGGGCCTCTGGGAGAAATGGACTGCAATTCCCCGAGTCCTAGACCCAGCCTAGATGCTCCAAGTCCGCCCTGTGGCGCCTCCCTGAGGGCCCTCAGAAGCAGCCCGAGAGAAAATGAAATCAGAATCAGACCTCAAAACAGGGGGCAATGAGCCCAAGAGCAATGCAGCTGCTTCATGGGTTTGTGACGAAAACTGTCATCAAAAGCAAGCCGTTCAGGCAACCGTGTTTTGGCCCCTGCTTCTTTGTTCCCACCCCAAGACTTTTTATCATTTACCCTTTCTCCTGATTTCTTGCTTTCACTTTTAAAAAAAATCTGTGAGTCATCTGGAATGATCTGGGTGTAGGTGGGGGCAGGAGACTGGTTCTGGTTCTGTCTGACTCCCAGTGCCACTTGTCACCTGTCCTGCTCAGCAGCGCTGAGTTCACCCAGGAGTCCACCTCCCCTGGGTACCTGCTGGCGGGACAAGCCTCCCAGGAGGTGCTAAGGAACCCTGAGCTCTGAGGACGCAGCACCCTTCTCCACACAGACCACAATGGGCCAGGAGCATGCAGGGCGCAGTCTGGCACCTCTGCCCCGTGTGGGCCTGGCCCACCAGGCTGCACGGCCTGGGGCCCCAGAAGGGCAGTGACTTGGGTGGCACTGAAGGCTGGCAGAGTCCAGGTGACAGAGCCTACTTTCCACCTCTTACCTGAAGGCCAGCTCTGCAGAGGATACGGGGACCTCAGACAAGCTGCGCTGCCACCCCAGGGGCACTTGGGGAGGCGGGCTGGGAAAATGGAGCTCTGGCTTCCCATTGGCCGGCTGGGGCTCGGAGGGGGACGGAGGGAGAGTCTTAGAGGAGGCGGACAGCTCTCTCCCCCCAGCTTGTTTAGTTATTTGTCATCTGCTGACCTGGTCTCGCTCAGCAGGGGCCGGACCCTGAGCCACCTCAGTGGGGTCCTGCTCACCTCTGAATTCCAGGTGAATGAATGAACGATGAATGAGCTCATTTAATCTCCACAAGACGTCCTGTGTTTTGATTGCACGAATAGCAGAATTAAGGCTCAGAGAGGTTCAGTAACTTGCCTAAGGTCCCACAGCAAACTGCAGAGCCTGCCCGAGGGAAGTGTTGCCATGCTCCTCTGGCCCCACCTGCCTCTCCTCCAAGGTCTAACCCTGGAATCTGCACCAGGACCAGGGAGGAAAAAATAAGGAGGGAACTTTATTTAACATTAAAGGTGGGAACAGGATGGAGGGCAGGTCGGCCTCACTTGGTGATGGTGTTCCTGCAGAGAGAAGAAGGGTGTGAGGCTGCGGGGTGGACGGGCCTCCCCCTGCGTGGGCACCAGGGCCCTGAGCCCACTCCCACCACTGCCACCCCAGCCCCCCACTCACGCATTCATGCTCTTGCCGCTGCCACTGAGCACAATGTACGGTGTTTTCTGGGCCTTTTGCTTCTCCTGGAGCAAAGCCACGGTGCCCAGGGGCGTGTCACTAGAGCTCATCTTCTTCAGGAGCTGCGGGATCAAGGCCAGTCAGCACAAAGCAGGAGCAGGCCCAGCACACCAGATCCGGAAGCCACCCCGTGTCCCCGCAGGCACCCACCGCCTCCTCGTCCAGCTTCTTCATCCGCCGTTCTGTCTTCATCTTGCCTGAGCCCTTCCCGTGGAAGCGGTGGGATAGCTGCCGGAAGGCCTGGGGACATGGGGCCGAACCGTCAGTGCACATGCGCCCCATGGGGCGGGGATTCACCCGCCCCGTGCTGGACCCAGGGGTGGGGGGGATGGGGATGGGGAAGGGCACCGAGCCTGGCTCCCCCCAGCGGGGGAGAGGGGCTCAGGAGATGGGTGTGCCTCGTCGGGGGTGCCTGGGATGTGGAGTGAGGCCTGCCCTGCGGAGGCCAGGACAGGCACTGGGCCTGGGGCTAGAGGGAGGAAGGCAGCGAGCCCGGAAATGTGTGGGGAAGAGTGTGGATGGGACTCAGAGAGGAGCAAGAGAGGTGAGGGCCACCAGCTGGAGTCGGCCTGGACGCTGCCTGCAGAATGGCAGCCCTCAGAGCAGGTCACCCAGAAACCAAGGCACCTGTGTGGCACCCCGAACCAGGCCTGTGACGGGGACTGCTGTGCGCCCCGAGACGGAAACAGGCACAGATGCTCCAATACCTCGCCAGGCCCCCGGCCAGGGGACAGCCCGGATGAGACCGTGGGTACAGCTCTGCCTCATCTGGGAAGGGCAGGGGCTCCGCCTCTCCATGACCCAGTCACCCGCGGCCCAGTCAGAGGGTCCTGCTCACCTCCTTGGGTGTGAGCTTCCGGCCAGTCTCGTCCACGTACTCAATCTTAACATCGGGCTTGTAGCCATCCTTCTCCTTGAAGTCCTGGGTGAAGCCACGGTACTCCTCCCGCCGGCTGTACTTGTCATCAATGGCCCTGGCCCCAAACAGGGCACTTCAATGCGAGCGCCACCCACCCTGCTGGGTTCCTGGCAGCCCTGAGCTGGCACCAGCCCCATGGCCTGCTGGCACCCGCCATACTCACATCTTGTCCTCGATGCAGTACACGGCAGAAGGCAGGGACTTGTTGGGTGCCTTCACCCGGGCCACCTTCTGCACCGTTGTCTCCAGCAGCCCTGGGGAGAGGGGTGCAGTGAGACTCCAGGCCACCCACCCTCAGAAAGGCACAGCCCCAGGGCAGGCCTGCTGCCCCCACCTGCACAGCGGGCACCGCTGGGCCCTCACAGCAGTGCTGTGGGAGGAAAGACATCAGGCCCTTTTTGTAGACGAAGGAAATGGAGACTCAAAGAAATCTGGCCTTTGTCAAGGACCAATGGCCAAGTAATGGCAGAGTTGGGGTCCTCCAGCCAGAGTCTGAGCCAGAGCCTGGGCCACCTCAGTCCCCACCACCCCTCCCCAGCTTCAAGGGGTGAACAGGGTGCTTTGCAGGGGGTTACATGAGCCAAGCCATCAAGATGGGGTGACGCAGAGCAAAAAGGCCAGATGCTACCGAGACTGCCCCGGAACTGGGACAGCGGCTGGAGTCAGAGAGGCAGAGGCGGGACTGGAGGAGGCCGTGCCCCTCCTTGTCTGCCACCACGCACCAGTCTTCCGGCCACATCACCCAGGCCCTACCGAGGTCCGTGGCCTCCCCGGGCCCCTTACCTTTGTTCTGACACAGCAGCAGGGCGGCTGCCAGCCCTCGATTCACAATGGGCTCCTCATCCAGGATGGTGGTGGAGGAGGCAGAGAACTGGGGGAGCGACCCATGGTGAGGGAGGTGGTGAGTGGGCCGCGCGGCCTCTCCTTGCCCGCCACACCTGACCGGCCCTTTCATGCGCCTGCTTGTGCCGGATGCCCCATATAATCCTCACAGTGACTCTCAGGGTGATAGGCCCCATTTCCGGATGAGGAGATGGCGGCTCTGAGACACTGACCGGCCTGCCAAGGCCCCCCGCCCACCAGGCCCCGGTCTCCTGCCCCCACCACCCCGCCCGGCCCTCCTCACGTCCTGCTGCTGCTTCTCCTCATCCAGGTTGACTGTGCTCCAGCCGATGTTCTCCTCTCCATCGGACTCGGAGCCTCCATTGGCCGAGCGCTCCTCGTCCCGCTCAAAGTCCTGGAGGACGGAGGCCAGGGTCAGCGTGGGCAGCCCAGCCACAGCAGCCGGCCTGAGGCTCACCCGGAGCCAGCGGGACGGCACTGCTACCCACTGGGCCCCAGCCGAGGGCAGGGCAGGCGCGCAGGTGCAGGGGCATGGGGGGGCCTACCATGAGCTCCTCCTGCTCCTCCCGGTTGCCAGCCAGCCCGTACGTGGGGATCTCCCCCAGGGTGCGGCAGAACTCTGACGTGGCGTTGAACACGATGGCCCCCTTCCGCTCTGGATCCTCCTCCTCCTCCCAGCCCCGCTGGCGACACTCCAGCTTCTTCACGATCTCCACTACCTGGGGGAGGGGGCAGCTGTGCACAAACCCAGCAGTTTCTGGGGTGGTGCCACTGGGACCCACGAACCTTGCTCCCCCCTAGCGGCAGTGAGACATGCCTTTCCCACTGCCCCCACTGCGCGGCCCTCTGACAGGTCTGTGCCTCCCCTAACCCCTCTGTTCGGCATCACCGGTCACTCTGGCTGCCCCGAGTTAATATCCACAATCCCCCGGCCCTTGGTGACCGCCCATGCCCACCCTTCTCCAGCGCCCGCACAGCCCCACAGGCCTTCCTACAGGACCGGGGCAGGCCAGGGCCTCCTGTACCACTTCCGCCACCCGCTCTTCGGCCAACCAGCTCCCATTTCAGGACTGGCAAAAAGCCCACTTCTTCCAGACCCCTTCCCTGAGGGCACAGGGTGGGGAGAGGGCCATGAGCCCCCAGCGCTGAGTCCCCCGACCAGCCACACCCCCTGACTGCCCTCCTGCCATGGCACATGCTGGCCCTGCTTCCTCCCTCAGGCCGCCCTGACACCTGGCATGGCTCCAAGCCCCTCAAAACTCTACTCCAGACTTTACCCCTCCCTCCTGCTCCCACATCGTCCCCCCAACACACAAGGAGGACCTGGGGCCTCCCAGCTTCGAAAGGCCCCTTTAGCCCACAGGCCCACTGCTCTGCTGACAGCAAACTTCTCGGTGAAGTTTCTAGTCACCACATCCACTTCTGCACCCCCTTTCCTTCCGTTACTTCACTCTTATTTTTAAATGAATGTCATCGTAAACATATGTTTTAAGGAATAATAAAAACCAAACACACACCCATGTACCCATCAACCAGTTTAAGAGACATGAACACCCTATCAAGCCCATCTCCTCCCCTGTATTTGTGGTCACAATTCACTGGCTTTTCTTTATAGTTTCATCACACAAAAGACCTTTCAAGAACACTGTGTGCTTTTGTTGTATATTTTTAAAACATGTATTCTGAATCATACTATATGATTCTTCTATGATTTTTTTTAAAAATACATCTTTTTTTAAGATTAATCTTGACATGAGTGGCTATGGTTCATCAACTGTTCACTACTGAATCATTCTCCACATTCTGACTCAGTCTAGTTATCTATGCGTGAGGACAATCTTCTCTGTTATCACAAACAATGCAGCTACAAGCATGTCTGCCAGTACACGTCCCTGGGGTACACAGGGGACTGGGGACTGCTGGGCCAAGGGGCACACATGCTTCACACATACACATACCCCATTCTGATCTGACTCACCCACATCCCTGAGGGAAGGTATATAAGGATTCTGGCTGCTCTGCATCCTGACATTTGATACTGTAAGACTGACATCTGTGTCAAATGGTGTGAGTGTGACCCAGTGTGTCACTGTTTCAGCTCACCTTTCCTGGATCACTAATGAAGTTGAGCCCACTGGGTGCTTCACTGGCCATTTATCCTCCCACTTCTGTGAACTGCCTACTTAGGACTTTCGCCTATTTTTCTGTTCTGCCATTTTGTTCTTTATATATTCTTGACACCAACACACTGATGGTTATGTATATGGGCAAGTAAATGTCTTCTTTTGGCCTTTTTACACTCTTTGTGGTATCTTTTTAAAGAAAACTTAAGTTCTCCATTTCTAAGTAAAAAGTTTATTCTTTCAAAGTGTATTCTTTACACATCTTAAAAAATCTTTCTCTGCAAGTCAGTTTGTTCTGAAATACTGAGTTTTTACTTTGAAGTTCTTTATCTGTAAGTGAATTTTGTGTAAGGTGTGAGGTACAAACTCAATTTCACTTTTTCCAGATAAGTAACTAACTGTTCAAACACTGTTTACTGACCTGAGCACCCTTTCCCAGGGGGACACCACCTGTGGTAGCTCAGTTCCTGGGCATCTATTTGACCTCAGCCCTATTGGTCCACCCTCCCGCCAATGCCCCACCACCTTCATTACCATGACTGTGGGAAGCCTTGCGATCTCTCAGAGTAAATCCCACCACCTTACTATTCATCAGTACCTTGGCTATTTTTGACCTGTTCATCTTCCATGTAAACTTTAGAATCAACTTGCCAAGTTTAACAAAATCCCTACAGGGATGTTTATTGGAATTGCATTTAACCTCTAAATTAATTTGAGGAGACAGACATCTTTAAAATGCAATGGACTCCTAGGGGTTACCAAAAGGAAGGGGTTGGGAGGAGAAGGGGATTAAGCGACATTATAATTAGCACAGATAATATGGGTGGGTCACAGGGGAGGCAGTACAGCGTGGAGGACACAGTGACTCTGCAGCACCTCACTACGCGGATGGACAGTGACTGCAATGGGGCGTGGGGAGGACTTGATAATAGGGGGGATGCAGTAACCACAATGCTGCTCATGTGAAACCTTCATAAGCTGTCTATCAATGATACCTTAATTTAGAAAAAAAGCAATAGAGTTCTATTAACCTTCTGAGATTCCCCAATGTGACGGTATTTGGAGGCAGGGTCTTTAAGAAGATAACTTAAGGCCAAATGAGGTCCTACGGGTGGGGACCTAATTCAATAGGTTGGTACCCCTCCAGGGATGTGGGCACTCCGAGAAAAGGCCATGTGAGAACAGAGAGGAGGTGGCCAAGGAGCCAGGCCTCAAGAGAACCTAACCTGCCCACACCCTGATCTTGGATGTCTCCAGAATTGTGAGAAACACATTTCTGTTGTTTAAGTCAGCCAGTATGTGGCACTTTGTTATGGCAGCCTGAGCTGATTAAAACAACGGTATGTCTATTTATTTTAATGTCTTTCAAAAATAGACTATAATTTCCCCACATAGATCTTGCACATCATTTACCCTTTTTATTTTGTTGCTACCCTGATTGTGTCTTATCCATATTGCTTTCTACTCTTTATCCATATTATTATTTACTGCTTTCATAAATAGTATCTTTTTAAATATTACATTTCTGTCTCTCACTGGTATACAGAAACACAGGTGACTTCCGTCCATTAACCTTGCAGGCAGCAACCTTGCCAAAGCCTGCCTGGCCGGGCCCTCGTTTCCCACCACCCACAGAGGTGGCTTCACAAAGGGCGTCAGTGGCCTCCATGTTGCCCAATGCACAGGGCATCTCATCCTCCAGATATCTGAGTTCTCTGCAGCTTCTGTTCCAGCTGCCCTCTCTCTTCCTCTCCTCACGTGGCTCCCAGGACAACAGCCTCTGCTCTCACCTTCCTCCCCTGACCCCCGTCAGGCTCCCCTCCTTTACCCTTCCTCGCTCTCCTGGTGACTCCGTCCAACCCAATGGCTTGAAACCCCATCTGCACAATGACTTCCTCGTTTCTAACTCCGGGCTTAGCCACTCCCCCGAGGTTCAGATTCCTATGTCCAACTGCCTACTTAGTATCAATTGCATCTAACAGAGTCCTCTCAAACTTAACTAAAACCAAATTTCTTCTCCAAACCTGTTCCTCCCCTGGTCTCTCCCAGCTCAGTAAATGGCCCAACCATCAGCCAGCCGTTCAAGTCACAGTTCCTGGGAGTCATCCTTTTCTTACCCACTCACAATCCCACACACTCCAGCAACAATACTGCCACTCTACCCCAAAATTCATTCCCAACACAACCACTGTTCATTATCTCCAAGGCTACCACCCTAGTGGACCGTCATCTCGGGACTGGACGATGACAAATCCTCCTCCCCTGTAATGTTTATTCTCTTTACACAGCAGCCCAAAGATCTTGGGAGAAAAGAACTCAGATGGAGGCCCTCTAATGGCTAAATGTTCACCCCAACAGTGAGGCCTCCGCCGCCTGGCCTCCACCAGACGTGCACCATGCCTAGCACTCCTCCCTCCCTCCCACCCTACAGCCACGCACCCCAGTGACCTTCCTGAGCCAGCCCAGTGGCTCCTGCCCCCAGGCCCTTGGGTACTGAGCCCCCCTCAGCTCATAACTATGCCCTCAGATGCCACAGGGGCTTCACCTGGAGCGTGGGTCAGGGGTCACCTCCACAGAGAGGCCCTCCCTGATCACCCGGTGTAAACAGGAGCGCCCCCTCACGTCGACCCCTCTCTGGGCTTTGCTTTTCTGTACTTCTCATCACAGTGGTTATCGTGACCTGAGGTTCTAATATGTTCTTACTCTGTCCCCTTGCGCTCGAAGAGTTCCTGGAGGACAGAGCGCCATGCTGCCAGGCACTGCGTTCACTGCTGCCAAGTGGGCACTTGGTAAGCTCTGCTGCTGAGAGGAGCACCCCCTCCTATGCCCTGTGAACTCTGCTAGGGCAGAGAGCAGCTCCACCTTGGTCCCCAAGATGACCCCAGCTGCAGCACGGCGTCTGGTGCTTGGCGGGTACCTGCTGTGCCCTGAGGCTGGCACTATCCAACCTCCTGGCAGCTCCCCTTCTTTCACCTATGGCTTCAGCACCAGCTGCCCAGCTGCCTCTCCTTTCCCACTTTTTACTCTTGGCGACCACCACAACCTCAATTGCCCACCCAACTTCCCCAGAGGTTCATGGCCTCCTCGCCTCTAAAGATGGTTCTCAGCCCTTCCTCAGCAGCTCCCTCCAGGGATCGGACCGCACTGATTCATCACCAAGGACCTTTCCCTTCACTCTGCTTCCAAGTGTTCCGCCTGCTGCATCCTAACTTCCAGCTCATTTACTTTCTCCACCTCAGCCCAACAATTCTCATGAAAACTCCTTTCCACGTCTTCTGGGCTATGGCTCCCCTGCCGCCGTATGTCCCTTACCTCCAGCTTGCAGTCTGTGCCGAGTAGTCCCTCCTCCTTTGCAAACACGTCAACTACCTTGCCTCTCTCTCCCTATATAACCCAATCTTGATCAGTCTTAGATGTCACCTACTCAGTTGACCGTGGGCAGCAGCTGAACAGGTTACAGAAATGCATAAACATGCTAACCAGCCAACTTTAAACTCATGACCGCCACTGCAAGCGGGGGTGCCCACTAACCCCCAGTGAGCAGGCCACACCGCCCAGCAGGCCCCCTTTCCTTCCGTGGTGTGCCTGATCTTCTGTCTCCAAAACGTCCCACCTCTACTCAAAGGAGGAGGTGCCAGGGCCACATTCAGCCCATGGCCCTGCCACCTCCTCGCTGAAACACAGAGAGAATCAGGCAGCAGCTGCCTTGACTCCCCGCCCAGCTCCCCCCAGAATGAAAGGAGGCTTCTCTCAGCCACCTCCCGGGCCTTGCTCCTAAGGATCTGCTCCTTTCTCCTCTTTCACCTTTGATTTCTTTCTCTCTCTTCTGGATTATTGTTGTCTAGAATCTCCATCACTGACTGAAAAAATTCTTTGAGGGTGTAAAACTTGATTAGATAGTGGTAAAAACAAAAACTAAAAAGACATCTGGGGGATAACCGGGAAATCCTGTTATATGGACTGGCTATTTTATAGCATTTATGGAGTCCATAAGGCAAAGGCTACGTAGGGGAATGTCCCTATTTTCAGAGACGCCTGCTGAAGTATTCAGGGATAAAGTGTCAGCGTCTGCAACTTATTTCTGGTGGCTCAGAAAAACAGGTGCAAGGAGAGAGAAAACACTAGGACAAAGTTTATTTTTATTGAACATAAGAGGCAGCATAAAGGTGTTCATTATAATACTCTTTCAACTTTTCTGTATGTAAATGCTGTGTGGTGTGGCTCAGGTATGTATAAAAAACTTCCTAGGTGACATTACTGTGGCCAGACTGGGAACCGCTGTGCTACATAACCTCTACAGTCCTTTCAGCCATAAACTCTGATTCTTAAATATAATTTTTAAATATAGCTGCTATTAACTATTAAGCATGAAAAAGAAAAATTTCCCCAACTTATACCCCCTTCAGCTCCTGCTCTGTTTCCCTGATCTTTAGAGCAGGGTGGGCAGCTATGGCCCACACCCTGTTCTTATAAATCAAGTTCCATTAGGACACAGCTGTGCCCATTCACAAACACGTCTGTGGCTGCTTTTGCTACAGTAGCAGAGCACCTGAGGAGCTGCCATTGAAACTTAAGTCCTTAAGCTGCAAATATTTGCTATCTGGTCCTTTAGCAAAAAGTGTGCCTTCCCCTCTCCCCACGCGGTGGGCACCCTGGGCTCACTGCCCCAGCTTCTCTCTAGCCCCTCTCCCTCAGTGGGAGCTGTATGGTTAAAAGTGTGGACTCAAGTCAGGCGGTTCCAATCCCAGCTCTGCCACTTACCAATCATGCAACTTTGGACAATTTGCCAACCTCTGTGGCTCAGTTTCCTCATCTGTAAAATGGAGATAACAGAACCTTCCTCATAGAGTGTTGCTGTGAGAATTTAATGAATCAACACACAAAGCACTTAAGCTAGTGCAGAACATGCTAGGGCTGAGAGGGTCAGTGACGATCATGGTTTCAAGGCACTACTGACCTTTCCACCTCTGCTCAGACCACTACACCCTCACTCTGCTCCAGCCTACCTGGTCCTCGTGCCTTCTAGGGCCGTTTCTCCTAAGGACACCTGCTGTCCCCACTGCCCAGTCTGTCCACTCTGCCTCCACCCCAAATCTGCAAGGTTGGCTCCTTTGCACTATTAAGTCTCAGCTCAAACGTCACCCCTTGAAAGGTTTCCCCCAAATACCCAATCTAGGACACAAAGCCTCCAGTCATCCTCCGTCTTCTTGTTGCACTGTCTGCCCAGCTCTAATCACTGTAGAAAATCATTGTCTGTTCACACGTTCACAAGTTCACTGCTGTCCCCACCCCAGCTGGAACGGTGGCCATGAACACAGAATCCCTTGGCTGTCCTGCTCACAGCAACCTCCCAGTTCCCACAACAAGGCCTTACGCACACCACATTCACTGAAGGGGGGGAGCCAGGGACTCAACCCTCAAACCTCCGACAGGGAAAATGCTGCCGAAACCTGCACCTCTAGTAACACAGTATTGAACACAGGGCGCCCACACTGGGATGCAGGTGCTCCCTGTGATGGCAGAGGCCCTTGTGCTCAGCACAGGTCACCACTGACACCCGCCCACAGGCGCCAGCCCTGCAGAGGCTGTGCCCGCCTGCACCCGCCCATGCCTAGCCTCCGGAGCCCCCGTACCTTCTCCCCACTGTCCCGTAGCTGCTGCAGCTGCCGCAGCCGGCGCCCCTTCTCCAGCTGCTTCTGAAGCTCCAGCTCTGCCTCGTCCTCCTCCAGCACCTCTGGGGACTCAGAGGGGGCTGCTCCCCCATCCTCTGGTGGAAACATAGCAGACACCTGCTCAGATCACCTCCTGGGACCCTGGCTCTTGTCCCTGCCCTTTCTGCCCACCTCAGCTGGCTGGGACCTCCTCACCCTCGTCACTGATGTCCATGTTCTCCACCCGGGTGTCATCTGACTGCGGGGGCTGAGGCACGGGCTCCTTCTCCTCCTCCTCCTCCTGGGCCTCCTCGTCTGCCTCGGGCACTCGGCGCCGCCCCCGGCCCCGCAGTCTGGGGAAGACGACTTGTGAGCACTGGCCCAAGGCCAGTCCAGCCCACGCGCTGCACCCGTGTCCAAGCTCACCTGGAACCAAAGTCCCCATCTTGAGTCTGGTCCCCGAGAGGCAGCAAGTCGTCAGCCCGCACAACCACCTCCTTCTCCTTCTTGCGAACCTTCTTCACCCTCCGCTTGGTCTTTTTAAAGGTCACCTTCCAGGAGCAAAGGAGAGGCATGAGATGGGGAAGGTGGGCAGCCACAAGCCCTCAAGACGAACACTTCTTTAGCATTTCTCTGTGCCAGCCACTGCCCTAAGTACTTCACAGATACAAAAATGTGTACAGTGGGCACAATTTCATCCCAGCTGTAAGATGAGGTTAACTGAGGCACAGAGAGGTTAAGTTCCTTGCCCCAGGTCACCCAGCTCCAAAGTGGGAGCCAGAACTCTGAATCTTGGTCTTCTGACTCCAGAGTCCTGCTCTTGACCACTTGGCCAAGCAATCCACTGAGCCAGCTGTGCACCTTCGTGTTCATGGAATCACTCCAAATGCAAACCCCACACACAGCTGTCAAACCACTGCTTACCCGTATTATACCAATCCCTGCAACAGCCCTCAAGTGGTGGCTCCTGCCATCTCCATTTCAAGTGGGACACCTTGGGTCACAGCTGAATGACTCACCCAAGGCACCAGCTGGCCACGTGGCAGAGCCTGAACACGATTCAGGACCATCTGCCTCAACAGTCGCCATGCTGTCCACACCCCTCCCTCCTCGCAGCACCTCCCAGAGCTACCACCTCCTGCTCAGAACGAGGGCACGCACCCTACGAACATCCCGCCTCCCTCCTGAGCTTGTTCTCGCAGCAGTGACCCGAGGGGGAGGAATCACGGCCCCAATCACAGAGCGTGGGCGGGAGCCGCGGGGCTCACCATCTCCTCGGGCGTGAGGTACTCAGAGGCGAGCCGGGGCCCGGCCGCGCTCAGGGACTGCGCTTGCAGCCGCAGCTTGGTCCGGATCTCCTCCAGCTCCCGTTCCCGCAGGCCATCCGCCATGCCGCCCTGGTCTAAACGGAAGGAGTGAGGCCGCTCGCCCTCGAGCTCCTCGTCGTACTTGGAAAGGATAGAGCGGGGTTTTTGCTGCAAGGCAAGAGGAACAGGTCGGGACCCGGGCCGGCCCTGAGGAGCCACCAGTCCCCACCACCTCCCAGCCCCCACGCTGCGCGGCCTGCCTGCGCCAAGTCATCCACACTCTCGTCCTCTGCGTAGGGCAGGTAGTCAGGCTTCTTCCTCCGCAGCTCCACATTTTTCTCTGCCCGCTCCTTATCCACCAGGTTCACATTCACGAGCACATCCTCCTCCTCCTGCAGCACGCCTGGGGACAGGGCAGGGGCGGGGCCACTCACACCGGCCCTTGACTCGGCAGTGCCTGTGCCCCCAACCAGGACACCTGAGGTCCACCTACCTTTGTCCTTGAGGGTGAGGATCAGAGTCTCCCCTTCATGGAAGGACTCGATGGCGTGCTCCACGGTGAGGCCCTGCAGGTCCCGGGCACTGTATAGGTCCTGGAAGGGAGGAGGAAGACCCCGCCACTCAGGAGTCCTGGCCTGCCCAGCTTCAGGATCCCGGCACCAAGGACAGCAGTGCCTCCCCGCCCCACCCCCCAGCCACCACCCCCCTGGCCTCACCTGCCGCCTCTGCTCAAACTCCTCCTCCACCAGGGTGCTGACACCAAACTCCTGGTCCATCTCCTCCAGCAGCTTGGCCTATGGGACAGGGAGGAAGGGTGACCTCTGACCTCAGGCCATTCAGCTTCACCGGATGCGCAGGGCTCACCAGGCGGGAGGTCAAAAAGAGCAGGCCTTCTAGGCAAGTCACTAAGAATCCAAGCGGACGCCGCTGACCACAGACCTCCTCCCTGTCTGAGCCTAGGCATACCACCCAAGGGCGAGCCTCCTGCCTCACCGGCCAGTCAGGCCACCAGACGCACTGAGCAACCACCCTCAGCTGCCACGTGCTCACCCTCTTCTCTGCCAAGTCCTTTTCCTTCTGGAGCTGCCGACTCCTCTCGATCCAGGCCGCAGTGTCATCAAGCCAGGGGTCATCCTCCCCCAGTGTCTTTATCTTCCTGAAGAGGAAGAAAGTAACCCTCCGGGAACTGAGCTTCTGCTCCCCACCTGGACTCATGGAGCTCCTTGGCTGCCTACCTGGCCCTTCCCTTGCCCGCCCTGGTGGGGGCCCCCTCACCCTAGCTTTTGGTTCAGGAGACGCTTTTCTTTGGCAGCCGCCAGCTTCTCCCGCAGCTCCTCTCGCTGTCTCAAGGCCATGGGGTTGATGACATCAGCTGCCACGGGCTCCTCCTTGGTGCCCGCCTCTGGAAGGGGGGCCCAGACATGAGGCTATGCCTGCCCATGGCTGGTGGGGAAAGGAGGGAGCCACTCACCCTGCCCCCTTCCAGCTCAAGGCGCCAGAAGAGGCAGGAGAGGGGGATGAGTCCTTTACCTCCCTACACCCCCACCCTTCCGTGTCAGCCCACACAGCATGACGGGTCCCTCTACACCTTCCAAAGCCCCTCAAGTCATGCTTTTAAAAAACAGTGACCCCCCTGTGAAGCCCAGATCAGTTTGCAACAACTGTGCACATTCCTCAACCCAGCTAATGATACCTCTTAGGCAGGGTGAGCATGCAGTGCCAACTACTCAAGTCTAAAGAATAAGCTGAGTCCCAGATGCCCGCTCTGACAGCAAGGAGGGGCCCTGAGCCTATCAGCAAGCACACACGCCACCACCAGGTGGTGCGCAATCTGTGCCCTTATTCCACTTTCTTCAAAGACCCTCTCAGATGGCCTCTCTCCCCTAACCAAACACCCGCCTGTACCCCGGCCCTTAGCCCAACACTCACCCTTCTTGACGGCATTGACCTCCAAGGGTTTTAGCCCCAGCTTTGCCCGGAGTTTACTGAAGACCAGAGATACACATGTTAGAAGCTGTCAAAGAAGTGGGGCCATCAAATGCATTTCTGGACAGATGGGGGTGAAAACAGAACGAGACTGAGTGGTCGCAAGTGCAAGACCTGACTCAAGCAGCCTAGGGCACTGGGGAGGGCACTGGCCTCCAGATCAGGGAACAAGGGTGCAAGGCCTGGCCTGCCCCTAACCAGTGGATCGCCATCCTTCTCGGATCTTTGTGTCCCTTTCTATACTCGAACAATTGGTGAAGGTAACTTAAATGGCACTTCCAACTCCAAACAGAACACTTTAGTGTGGGAAAGCCTCCACAAGAAGCTGCCCCAGAAGCCCCGTATCAGAAGAAACGAGGAGAAACACAAGGGAGGCGGTACTTACTTGGTCTCCTCAATGCTAAGTGACGAGGCATCTCCTGAGCTCGTTTTGGAGCTGGCAGCTGGAATGACAAGAAGTGTTATGTGGGGCCCTCAGGAGAACACAGGGCCAAGAAGCCACATCCTTGGCTCCAGCTGCAGGGCCAAAGATGAGGGCCCCTCACCAGTGCCTGGACTCTGCTGAGGGGCCACTCAGCAGCAGCCCTCCTCCAGCCAGCAGCTCCTTCTCCCCAAGTCCCAGTCTCTAAGAACCCCACCTCTCTATATACTTTCCTTCCCTGACCCAACGGGTCCAACTTTCTGCAGCCCTCACTTCAATACCTCTTCACTTTTGTGTATTCAATGTTTTCACCCTGCACTGTCCTCCCTGGCCTCACTCTGACTTGCCGAGATCCTACGCAAATGCAAAGATCAAATGCCACCTCCTCCATGAAATCCTGTTGAGTTACTGATCAAAATGAACTGCTTTGCTCTGAACTGCACGGCACAGTCAGTCATTTCTAGGTCTGCTCCTCCCCACAGGGCAGGGAATGTGGTGGCAGCATGACTGTGTTCCTCTGCAATTCCTGCAGTCAAGCAACACACGGGTAGCTGCTCTGTGATGGATGCTGGGGTCACAGAGGATAAAGAAGCATTTCAGACCTCCTCCATCCACTTCACAAATAGCATATTACTTGACTGAACACCAGAGACAGCAGCTGGATGGAGACGCCATCAGATGGGGCTCCCAACCAGCTGCCACAGCATACTCATCCTTCCTGCATCCTTACCCGAAAACCTCCCTCCTTCCCCTTTTTTCTCAACTGGGCTCTGAATCCCAACTTCTCTCAGCTCTCTCCAAGGTCACCAGCCTCCTTATTTCTAAAGCCAACAGATTCTTTTCAGCTCTGGTTTTGCTGAGCTCTCCTGTGGCACGTGACACTGTTGATCACTCCTAACAATACTCTCTGCCCACAATTTCCATGATACAAGACTGTACAGTTTTCTTGCTTTTTTGGATATTATATCTCCTTGTACATAACA
The DNA here is from genome assembly GCF_040802235.1 of Manis javanica. Classification (NCBI taxonomy): domain Eukaryota; kingdom Metazoa; phylum Chordata; class Mammalia; order Pholidota; family Manidae; genus Manis; species Manis javanica. Next base: position 115,761,418 of record NC_133166.1, read on the forward strand.
TCTTGCTCCACCTACTACTAAAATATTAGCATATTTCGAGTTCCACTTACTGACGTGGCTCCTCAATTGTCACTCTCTTAAGAGTACTTCATTTGCCATCTAAATACTCATGACTCCCAAAAGGCTCCATGCAGCCCAAACCCGGGTTTCTCATGCACAGCAAATGCGGCACTCCAATACTAAATTCATTATCTCTCCGCCTCCAAAGTCGGCTCCTTTTGCAAACTCCGCAATTTCAGTAATGACACTACCACCCACCTAGCTGCTGGCACAGAAATTGAAAGCATCCTTGATTCCTTCTTCTCCTTCCCACCCTCATCCAGTACTAAGATCTGTAAATTCCTCCTCCAAAACACCTCTTCAGTCTGTCCACATCTCTCCATCCCACTGCTGCTGCCCTCTGCAGGCTACCATCAGCCCTCTCACCTGGCCTCCAGTGTTGACTACCCTTGACCCAGTTATCAATAGTTACCTTTGCAAAATGAGTATCAACTCCCCAGCTCAAATAGATGGCTCCCTAGGACCCTCAGAACAAAATTCTTAACAGGGCCTACAGGACCCTTCATGTGCGGACCCCTGCCTATCTTACAGCCTCTTATCTCTGCTATGAACCCTACACGATTTGCCCAATACCAGGTTTCTTCTTCCGTCTGCACATGATGGTACCATTTCATTCATTCATTCACTCAACTCATTTATTGACGGCTTGTGATATGCCAATTGAGGAAAATGGAAAATCTCTTATCACCACCGGCCTTAGTACAGAAAGACAAACTTTAATCCCAAATAGCCTTCGGGAGGCCTTTTATTAAGCACTAACGAAGAGAGCCTGAGGGGGTGCCTCACCTGGGGTGCTGGGCCTCCACACCCCAGGACCCCCCGCCCGGAGCCCGGCCCGCCCTGACCCGCCACTCACCAGCCTCATAGCCGTCATCGCGCTTCTCCCGCTTCACGCGCCGCTCGGCGGGCTCTGCCTGGCTGCGCTCCCGCCCGTGCGCGCCGCTGCGGACCTCGGCCTCGGCCCCGCGCCGTCCGCCCCCGCGTTCTCCCCCACGCTCCCGGCTCCGCTTCCGCCGTTCGCCGCCGCTGCTGCCTCCGCCGCCGCTCCGGTGCTTGTGCTTTTTGTGTTCCCGGTGCCGCGGCGGCTGCTCGGTGGCGCCCCCAGCACCGGCCGCAGCCGTCGTTCCGGCTGCCTCCTTCTCCCCGCGGTGCTTCTTCGACGACCCCATGGTGGTACGCCTGCCCGAGCCCGGTCGCCGCCGAGCCCCGACGACGCAAAATGGGAACACTTCCGGGTCGCCAGGCAGCCGCAATCGGAAACCAAGAGCGGCTGCTTCCGTCGTTCGCCTCGGAGACTGCCCCCAAAGGCTCATGGGAGTCGGTGCCCTGCGGCGGGATGGCAGCCGCCTGGGGCTGGGTGGCGGTGAGACGGGGGTCCCACTGCGCGTGCGCGCCTCCAAGTGAACTGACCGGGTGTGTCGAAGACGGGATCCTGTAACTCTACGGGCCCGGAGGCCATCCAGTCGGGCCTCCCCGGAGCTGGGAAAGTCTCGTCGCCATTCTCGCCTTGCACACCCCGAGCCACTGGATGACCGCTGCCTCACGGACTTTCCGTGGACAGCGCCCGCCGCTCCAGTAGGCGTCCTCCTAGTGGACCCTCGGGGGTCGTGGCTCCATCAGATGTTGGACATCGCAGCGTGTTCTCCTGAGACCCCCCCACACACACACACCAGCTCCACAGCCGAGCCTTCAAGCCCCAACAACCAGTATTGTCAGCAGACGCTGCCTTCTCACGTTCCTCAGATTGGTTTTTAACCTGCGTTCTGTGAACGAAGGAGCTCCAGATGCGCTTCTGTGTGTCTGTGAACGCCCTGAAACTGAGTGCAAAATTTGGCACATTTCTGTGTGAGCTTTTTTTCCCCTTGTGGAGAGGTCTCTAACTTGAAGTTACTGTTAAAAGCCCAGGGATTACAATCTCTCCTGACACCTCCCCGACTCCACAGTTACTTGATCTGGCGGCCTTGTGCAGCCCATGTGTTATGGTGTTGATCTATGTGCCCCTTTAAAGGTTCCGTTTCCCACCCCCTGCCTAAAAACCAGGCTGCAAGTTCTCAAAGACAGAGGGCCATTCTGCCCTATTCACTCTTGAATTTCTCGGAGACTTGAATTGTTGGAGACTGAGGTGGGGGTGGGGGGCAGCTGCTGCTCTGTGAGATGTCCCACCACTCACAAAAAGCGCAGGAGCAAAAGCACAGCTGTGTGTGCTGGGCAGGGGCAGCCAGAACATCCAGAGCTCCTGGGGGATGTGGGGACAAGCCGTCTATCCACCTGCCACCTCCTATTCCCAGCACGAAGGCTCTTGTCACCACAAGAAATCTCACACTGTACTTCCCAGAAGGCATTTAATGCATCTCAGGGGCTGGACTCCTCCGCTGGGCATGGGGTGGAATGCCCATTCGGCTGGCTGCAGGTGGGCTCTGTCCTTGGGGGACTCTCACAGGAATGCTCCACTCTCACTCCCATTGACCTGTGGCTCCTGAAAGACAAAGAAGACACACACGGAAGTCACTGGGTTCTGCCACTCCCCACCCCCACGCAGGAGACAGGGCTGTAGGAGTCACTGATGATGGGGGTTCAAATTTTACTCATGCTGTGTAACTGAATGACATCCCCTCCTCAAGCCTCAGTTTTTTTGTTTTTTTTTTAATTTTGGTATCATGAATCTACAATTACATGAGGAACATTATGTTTACTAGACTCCCCCCTTCACAAAGTCCCCCCCACATACCCCATTAGTCACTGTCCATCAGCGTAGTAAGATGCTGTAAAATCACTACTTGTCTTCTCTGTGTTGCACAGCCCTCCCTGTGCCCCCCCACATTATACATGCTAATCATAAGGCCCCATTTCTTCTTCCCCCCCTTCTCCCTCCCTTCCCACCCATCCTCCCCAGTCCCTTTCCCTTTGGTAACTGTTAGTCCATTCTTGGGTTCTGTGATTCTGCTGCTGTTTTGTTCCTTCAGTTTTTGCTTTGTTCTTATACTCCACAGATGAGTGAAATCATTTGGTATTTGTCTTTCTCTGCCTGGCTTATTTCACTGAGCATAATACCCTCTAACTCCATCCATGTTGTTGCAAATGGTAGGATTTGTTTTCTTCTTATGTCAAGCCTCAGTTTTATTAAGAATCAGGCCTTATAATCTATGTTCTGCACCAGGTTGTCCTAAAGCATAAGGGACACTACACATGGCATGGCACCCGCTCATAATAGGGACTGGGCATTTGGCCACTTGGATGACTGCAGATTCTTTCCAACTAGCTCTACTGCTGCATCCTTGGGCAAGGCCCTGCTCCTTGAGTCCTTGGTTTCCTTACTGGGAAGTGGGGCAAAAATCCCTGGCTATGCCTTCCTCAGGTGACATGGAGGACAGGGCCTGGGGAAGCTCCTGCTGACTGTTGGACTTCAGGCAGGGGTGGAGGGCAGACAGGGTGAGCCTGAAACTGAGATCTGGGTGGATCGATGTGGTTGCACACAGAGTTCCCTCAGCTTTCACCCAGACGTCCCCCACCTCTGGCTGGAAGCAGGCAGCAGACAGCTGGGGAAGATCCTGCAGGACCCAGAGTTCTGGTGATGGCGCCCCTTCCCCCCACAGCCAGGAACAGCCAGCTCCTTGGCCAGCTAGACGGCCTCACCTGGGTTTCCTGGAGGAGCCCTCCGTGTCCTGCTTGCCTTCCTTAGCCAGCAGCTGCTCCTCATCGAGTCCCAGTGCTGACAGCACCTGGGAGAAGTGCCGGGTCACAGCGAGCCAGGCACTGGCCTGAGGAGAGACAAGTGTTCCCACTCTGCACTGGGGCCAGTGAGGACTGCTGGGGCTCTGAGTACTGAGGAGGCCCCAGGGCTTCCAAGGGGCAGCCACCCAGGGTCCCATCTAAGGGAGCCCCCTCCACCTTGCTTCCCTATCCACTCAGCCAGTGAGAAGCGCTGTTGTCGGGAAAGCCACCTGCTTGCCCAGGGGCTGGGCTTCACCTGCATGGCCTGCTGGAATAGGTAGGGCCGGGCCTGCACCCTGTGCAGGACGGCCTGCAACTCTGCCTGGTACTCAGCAAAGTGCTGTCGCTCTTGGCGCCTGCAGGAAGAAGGGCCTCTGGGCAGCTAAGCATGGACACAAACCCTCCCCACTCCTGAGCCAGCTCATCTTCACCAAGGACTTCCTGTCCTCCCCGCCCTTATCTTACAAAGGCATTTCTGCCCCATCCTCACCCTGGGTTCCTCCTGAGGTCAGTGGGGTAGGAATTATTTGCCCATTTTAGCCTGAGGCTCAGAGGGTTGCAGGACTGACTTGTTCAAGGTCATTCAGCTGGGAAGTGAGAGACTGAGCCCTGAGCCCCAGCCTGCAGGTTGCACAACCAGGGATCGCTCAGGCTCCCAGTGACCCCCAAAGAAGAGGGCCAGCACTGGCTTCTGAGCAACTGGGCACCTGCTTGCTCAGGCCCTCCCCTCCCTGGGTCCACACCCCTGCACCCTCCCACACTGCCCCTGTGAAGAGGAAACTGCCGCTGTTGGCTGCAGCTTTGGGCAAGGCTCCACCCTGGGCTCTGAGCTCTGGGCTCAGTTTCCTTCTCTGTGCTATGGCAGGGGCTGGACAAGCTTACCAGCATTCTCTGTGGTTCTTATAAGCAGACAGCTTAGAAAATGGGACAGAAGAACTAAAAGAAATGTGTTTCAAATGGAAGCACATGTTCCTGAAAGACCACAGATCTTCTGGGGAAGCAGAAACCCATTTATAAAACCCTAGTTTGTGCACTTGTCAGAAATGTGTCTGCTCAAAACACTGAGCATCCTGGCCACAAGAAGGGTTCTCTGGCCACGTATGTGGAACCAGGCATCCTTTTGTGAAGCCCATAAGAGAGGCCCTGGGGTGCAGTGGCAAAATCCCCACACAGGAGGACAGGGGAGAAACACACAAGACTCTGAAACTCACATTGGGACCTCCAGCAAGTATGCCAGGCCCCCTGGGAATACACTGGTTTTCCGGGCTGGGCCCCTTGGCCATGTGCCAGGGAAAAAACCTCTCTCCATTGGAGAAAAAGAGATAAACTTGAAAACCCAAGGCCAGGAACAGAAGTTACTACAAAAACGAGTCTTCACCATTCAAGAGGGAATTTATAGCAGTTACAAGGGGTGGAGAGTGTGGGAAGCATGAGCTGGCATTCAGTCTCTGTCTTGCCCATGATGTTATGCCCGTTTTTCCTGATTGATTCTTGATGCCATTCCTGTTGGAACTGAGAGGAAGCCCATGGTTTGGAGCCTCGGGCGAGAAAGGAAGTGGTGTCAATGGTGTCATCCCTGTCCATCATCTCAGAATGAGAAAAAGGCATGTGCCCTCCCTAGAACAGGGCCACCTGGTTTGTACCTGCTCCAAAATGCACTTGAGGTCTGGCAAGAAGGCATCTACTGGATCACTGGCCAGGGATTCCTTTCAAGAGCACTTGACCTCTCTGAGCCCTGGTTTCCTCATCGGTGAAGTCAGGGGTGATAAGACTGACCTCAAAGAGTAGGTGATGAACCTCACTGAGCCTGCGTTCCTCCAAGGCAGGAACCCACGTGTCTCTCTGTAGCACCCCACTTGCCCTGACCTGGCGCTTCTCCCAGGATGAAAGGAGATGAGGGGTGGAAGGGGCTGCACTGGTGCCAGCTGCACCCACTAGGTGTTCAGTGTCAATGGTCTTTGCGATCACATCTGTGTTGTTTGTTTCACTGGGTTGAGTTTCAGGTCGAGCACTCAAAGGCAGTGGAGCCGGGTGGCCCAATGGCTGCCTGGGCTGGAATCCCAGTTTTGCTGCTCATTTGTGACTTTGGCACATTATTTAAGCTCCCTGAGCCCCGGTTTCCTCCTCTATGGAATTAGTGGACTGGTGATAATACCTACTTCATGGGCCTATTATGAGTCTAAAAAAGATGTGCTCTTAAATACACATTTGCCTCTTTTTTTAATACCAAAATATAGGAAGAGAATAAAATAGATGGCTCCACCTGACCACGAGCAATAGTTGTCTCCATGAGTGGGATCATAGGCACTGTTCACATTCTACATAAACCATTTCAGTAATATCTGAATTTTTACAGTAAGCACGCTGGCTCTTGAAATCAGATAAACAAGATTTCAAACTGTGTTCATGCATGTAAAACATTGTAACCTCGGAGTGTCTTTGGCTGTAAAGTGGAGCAAAATGTCCTGGCCTGCCTTCCCCGGGCGGGAGGATGGCTGTGGGGGCTCAGCCCTGCAGGACAGTGAGGGCAAGGTCTCCTGGGTACTCCATCTGACCCCCTGGCACTGCCCACTGCCCTCTCCCCACCAGCTCCTCTCAGCCCCAGCTGCCTACCTCAGCTCCTCCAGCTTGCGCTGGGCTGCACCTGGCCCATGGCTCCCCCGGGGCACATAGGCTGCCAGGCCGCAGGCCACCCGCCGCTGCACCCGCTGCTCCGGGGCCCGCCGCTTGGCCTGCTGCTGCGCCTCCTGCTGCTCCCGCGCCCAGGCCTGCAGCAGGCGTCTTGGATGGGGAGAGGGAAAGAGGAGGGATGGGAGAGTCTGTGGGGAGCAGGAGCCGCACGAGGGCCACTTGGCAGGTAGGGGAGCCTGGGCCTGAAGGGAGGGATTGCGGAGCCCAGTGAGCCAAGGGCCTGGGGAATGGAGTTTGTGGTGGAAGTCTGACGGGACAGAGGGGCTGCATCTGGGTCTCAGACCTCAGGCCCAGCTCAAGGCCCTTTCCGTGCTCCTCCTGGCAGGCTCCTGCACACCCCAGCCAGCGGTATGCCCCAGCACTGAGCGTGCACACCTGCGGAGCTCAGGGCACACACCTGAGACCTCACCTGATCACTAACTTCCCCTTGCAAAGCAGCTCTCCTTGAGTGCAGGGGCCAGATTCTGTTCTCCTCACTGACCCCTGTATTGGGTAGGAGCCAGGCAATGCCTACTGGTTTGAAGGAAAGCTGTATGGATGGACAGATGGGCGAATGGACGGGAAAAAGAAACAAAATGGCAGTGGAATCAATGATGGATAAAGGGATGGAGGAATGATGTGGATGGTTAAACAGATGGCGCCTCGGTTTTTCTGGAACATTCTTCCCCCATATCTCATGCCCAGCTCTTGTCAATCAGGTCTTTGCTCAAATGTCAGGGAAAGAGACTACCCCATCTGCATCCCAGATATTTTCCATTTTTAGCTACACATTTTGTTCATCTCTTTATTAATTATCCTCTTCCCAAGTAGAATGTAAGCCTCATGAAAGCAGGGTTCCTTGTCTGTTTTTTTCACCACCAATGTATCCCCAACATGTAGAGCAGTGCCTAACATAGACAGAAATTCAGTATTGGCAAGTCCATGCATAACTGAACCATGGTCAGACAGAAAGATGGACAAATAGATAAGTAAAGGGATAGATGCAATCACTTCCTCAGCACATATTTATTGAGCATCAACTATCTGCCAGGTCCTGTGTAGGGCAACAAGGAGGCTGTGCTCAATAAGGTCTGGCACCTGCCCTCAGGGAGCCCTCAGTCATCTGTACACAGGGGTGGACAGACAACCCTGTACCCTGTTACAATGCAGTCTGGCAAGAACTATGACAGAGGTGGGCACAGAGGAGAGCTTCCTGGAGGGACACCTGACTTGGGAGTTAAAAGATGCATCTGAATTAGCTGGGTGAATGGGGGGGTGGGGGGGAAAGCACAGGGCATTCCAGCCAGTCTGGCCAGCTGATCTGGGAGCCAGGAGCCTCCTCGTCAAGGAATCTGAGCTTTGTCCCAAGTGCACGAGGCAGCATGGAAGTACTTCCAGCGGGGAATGACAGGGTAAGAATTGAGGGGTGGTATCAGAATGCTGAATAAATTCCCACCTGCCGCTTCTAACTGGTCACAAAGGCCTTGAATGGATACCCCTCCAGGCATTCACACCACGCCCCCTGGTTCAGGCCCCCATCATCCGTCACCCAGACAGTGCCGACAGCTCCCCACCCCAGCTCCCCCTCTGCTCCCCTTGCTCTTGTTCACACCCCAGGTGTACCAGTCATCTAACGCTACTGCCGTCATTGCTGTTTGTGCCCGTCTGTCTCCTTTTCCAGCAGGCCTTGACCTTCTTGGGGCTGGGGCCAAGTCCTTTTATATCCTGAGGACCCGTGAGTAGATACTCAATATATATTGCATTAATCACTTCCTTAATAGATTAATGGATGGCTAGAAAATGGGAAATGAATGAAAAGTGGCTTGTGTCAATAGTCAGTTGACCAAGCTGACAAAGATGGATGGGTGGATAGATAGATGGGTGGGTGGGTGGGTGGGGAGATGGATGGGTGGACGAATCAGTAGATATTCGGATGATCAGAAGATCGGTGAATAGATAAATGAAGGAACAAGAGGATGAACGATTAAGTGTCTCCCAGAGAACTGGCTCCTTCTCTACTCCCTGCCCTCGGCCCCCACCCTCCTTCTTCTTCCACCTTACCTGGTGGCCTCCTGCCGTCTGTGGAAGGAACGGTCAGGTAAGTTGAACAGGAGAGCGTCATCATCTACCGAGGCGTGGGCCTTCCCGCTCCGGGCGGAGACCTGGAGAGCAGCCCTCAAAGCCTTCCAGGGCCGCTTCGTAGAGCCTGTCCACAGCGGGCCATGCCAGGGCCTCCCCGTCTCCCGACCCCCTGGGAAATCCCACCACCCGGCACCTGGAGCAAGGCCTAGCCCCGTGCGAACTCCTGGCCTCAGTTGCTGGCTCCCAACCTCTCTCCCCAGCTTGTAGCTTCCTGGGGACCCCAGGTGCTGAGCTCCACACTCACCAAAGTCCAAGTCTTGCTGTAACTGCCTTTGCAACGTTTCCAGGTCCCATGGCCCCTCCAGCTTCTTGCCCCCTGACTTCCCCCTCTGTGGCCCTGGGAAGATTTTGGAGCCAGTCCCCGGGCTCTGCAGTTCACCCTTGTCTGGGGCCTTTTCACCAGAATTCCGACTCTTTCTCCAAGAACTGGTCCTCCTCCTGTGGGGTGCCTTGGGCACCCCCTCCTGGGCCCCCTCGGCCACCTCTGTATACCACTTCTCCAAAATGGAGCCTCTCCTGGGGACTCGGGGCAGTTCCCCAGGGCTCAGACCCTTCTCGGCCTCCTCAGCGCCAAAGGCTTCCAGCTCAGCGGCCAACTGAGACTCTAAGTCTAACCCTGGCTTCTGCCCAGCCAGCTGGAGGCCACCCTCACTGTCTGACCCCAGCTCTTGGCTCTGTCCTGTGCTGGGAGGGATGGGGACGCAGCCCCAAGCCCTGAGCTGCTGCCTCCTCTCCAGGACTGGCACTTCCGTCTTCCAGCAGAAGCCATGGGCTTCCGGGAGGCTGGCCATGGACTTGCGCCTGGACTTGTGCTGGGGGTCTGCTGGGGGCAAGACAGGTCATGGTGGCCAGGGGCTGAGGGGGAGCCAGGCTGAAGCAGGGCCCGATCATCTGTGGTGAAGCTCTCCCAGGCCCACTGGAAGGGGAAGGAGGGCTTCCGAGTAGAGGGCAGGAGGCTGAGGAGAGAGGGCAGGGGGCCGGGGACAGGATCAGGTTCTGGCCTCCAGAGGGGGGCCCGCCCCACAGCTGCTTACTCCTCAGCCTCCGCAGAGCCATGCCCTTTCTTGTTCCGGGCCTTGGGCCTCCGGTCCTCCTTCGCCATCTGCTCTGCACTCCGAGACCTCTGCTGCTGGCCCTGAGTTAGGCCACTGCCGCTCCTAAGACTCCCCTGGGCAAAACCAGGAGAGAAGGCCCAGCTCCCAGCAGTCCCTGGACCACAGCACACCCTCTCCTTCTGTGCACTCTGGCTGGCCCCTCATTACCACTAAAATCGACTGATCGTGACCTCAGTTCTTAAAGTTCAAAGAGCAACAGCTGCTATTTGCTGAACACCTACTGGATGCTCAGGACCTTTCATACACTAACGCATTCAACCTGCCCAAGGGCCCCGGGAGGTAGATACCTGCCGTTACCCCCATCACGCAGATGAGAACACTGGGGCTCAGAGAGGTGAGATCACCTGACTGATCACAGCCAGTAACCGGAGTCAGGACCTGACATGCTGAGTCTGTCCCAGAGTCCAGATTTGTCACCAGTGCACGTTGTGGTCCCTGGGCCCTGGACAGCTCTTCCAAATGCCCCATAGCAAGGCCGAATGCCCCTGGTCTTGCTAAGCCAAGGTGGAAGAAATTACTTCTCCTGCAGTGTTGCCTGAATCGCTCTATTAGAAGCATGGGAGTCACCCTGGGCATCATCTTGTCTTCACCTCACGTCCCCTAGGCCTGGCTCTGGTCCCTGCCCACCTCAGGACTTGCCGACTCGCACCTGCGCCTCAGCTCCAGTCCTAATGCCTTCCCAGGGGCCTCTCTCCACCCTGGCCTACCATGACCCCAGGTGGCCAGCTGCCTCCCAGGCAGTAGGAAATTCCCTATGGGGTCTCCCTTACCTCCTCAGTCAGGGAGATGCCTGAGAGAAGCTTTAGCAGCCCTGTTGCTGTCCCTGGAGCCTGGGGCCACATGTCCTGCCCTGGTCTTCCCGATGTAGTTCTGACCAACTGTTGGTGGGTGTCGAGCATATTGGTGCCCTGCCCCACCCCCACCCCCATCTGCCAGGCTTGGAACTGCCTGTCTACCATCTCTATGGCAACCAGTCCTCAGCCAGTACCAAGGGCTCTGGCAAAAAGCAGGCTAGGAAGGGCCAGTCAGCTTCCTTCTAGGAGGGAGAGATCGTTCAGCAGGATGCTGAGGAATAGCCCAGGCCTGGGAGTCCAGAGACCCAGGGCCAAGTCCTGCCTCTGCTCATTGACCTGGTTCGAGTCCCCTGCCTTCACTCAATCTATGTTTGCACATCTATCTGTAAAAGGGACTGAAGAACTCGGCCATCTGGAAGGGTCCTCACAGCCTGTGAAGATGGCCAGGTGGTACCTGAGGCAGGCCCCTCTCCCTCCTCCCTTCTCCTGGGTTGCCCCCAGCTGTCTGTCAACATTATCTCTGAGGGCCTTTGTGGAACAGAAAGCCTTCGTTTTGATGTAGTCAGATCCATAAAGGTTTTCAATAGGGGTTTGTATTTTGAATAGGGGTTTATATTTTCCTATGCCTAGGTGGGGCATTCCCCTATATTTTATTCTATTAGCTCATTGTCTGCTGGCTTCATTCTTCATTGCCTCCCAATTATGATCCTGGAAAAAGCATTCTCACATTCTCTGCTTTCTGGAACAACTGCTGTAAGATAAGGGCCATCTGTTCCTTCAAAGTCTGGCAGAGCTTCCTGTAAGTGTCTTTGTCAGAGTGCTTTTGCATCGGAGTCTTAGATTTTAGTTTTCTCTACTGGTATTGATCTATTAATATTTTTATATTTTTGTTCCAATTTTGGCCTTCCATATTTTTCTGGAAAGGCTTTCACTTTGATTAAGTTTTTATATTTATGAACATAGGATTTTTTTGTAATATCCTTTGATATTTTTGATATGTTAAACATCTGTGGGGATTCAGGGGTCAGGTCGTGTGGGGCCTGGTGGCCATGAGGACCCTGGATCTGTCCTAAGCATGATGGAAGAGGGAGAGGGTACTGGAAGCTGCAACTGAGGCTCCAGGGTAGAGTGGATATGACACTTCAAAGTGAATTGCTGCTGGCCAAGGCCCAAGTATTAAAGAAAATAGAAAGAACCCATTTTGCCCCTCTTGAAACCTCTGGGCCACCTCAAGAGCACAAAAGGATCAGGGCTGGATTCTGAAAGGGAAATTTTGTGATGAGATTGTTTTGGAAAGAGCTGCTATCATGCTGAGTCTCAGGACTCCCCTTAGGGGATGCAGTTAGGGGGCTGCCTTCTAATCCAAAATCTGGGAAGAAGTGCTATCAGGAAGCCACCTGGGGAGCGTGAGATAGGCTTCCTGAAGGTGTGGCAACCCAGTGGGCCAGGGTACCTGAGACCTCCAGGAAGGCTGCAAAAACACAGTGGGAACTGGCCAGTGGCAAGCCAGCAGGTGGTCCCGCCCAGAGGGCTTCTGTATCTGGCAGACCCAACAGCATGGGTCTGTGCTTGGGGGCCTGCCTGCCTGCTTCCCTGGAGATACCGTCAAGCGAGTGACCCATAAAGGAGTCTTCAGGGAGCCAGGGTGAGAGCCCGCTTTAAACAGCTGCCACCCAGGCAGCAAGATGCCATCTTACCCAGCACCAAGCAAAGAACAACTTTCTGCACCACTGCCCTTCCTCCTTCCCTGCACGACAGCTGTGGAGTGTCCTCAAGTTGGGGGAGCAGGAGGGAAGGGAGAAGGGGCAGGCCTGACCTCCCTCCCTCCATGTCAGCAGGGGCCAAAATGGCTGGGGCAGTGGAGATTTTCTCATCAAGTTTAGAGACGTGGCTACTACACACAACTGGGATTGCTAACAGACTTTATTTAATGACTTCGGGGGACCATAGGGCTGTAAGAAAATGTGGGCCAGAATGTCATGACCTCATTTGGAGGCAGAGAGAAAAGGTTCCTGATGAATTTTAGAGGGACATTGGAAAACAGATACTGTTTTTTTTATTATATCCCATGATCTTATTTGATCAAAGGAGCCATCACAGTAGAGGATTTTGAAAGGGGGAGTGATGTGAGCTGATTAGTGGTTTTAAAAGATCCCTCTGACAGCTGTGTAGAGATTAGACAGGAGGGCCAGGGTGGAGAGAGGGACTAAAGGGCTTGAGCTGGGAGAGGCAGAGAGAAGAAAGAAGAGGTCTGGAGGCTGAGCCCGGCCTGTCACCATTCACAGGCCAGGAGAGCTCAGGAGACGCGGCTGCAGAGACCAAACAATGGCAGCCAGTGAGGAAGAAATGAGCAGAGAGAGGGTGGGCTCCCAGCCAAGCGAAGAAAGTGTTTCAAAAGGAGGGAGTGGCCAACTGTGACAAGAGCCACTGAGAGGTCAAGGGGAGGACAACAGAGTTAACAACTAACCTTGGTAACCTTCCTTGTTTGCCAGGACCAGGTGTAGGAGGCTCAGTACTAAAATTTGGCTATTGGAACATGGCTGGGGTTGGCCTCCACCACATCACCTCCTCACAGAGCCTCCATCCGAAACTTGTTTTGGAATTAAAGTCTAAGAAAATTTTCCTGCAGAGGAACTTGTAGGCTCTGTCGTCTCTGGGGAATAAAAAGCTAAGTTACTACATCTCCCTTTTTGCTCTGTCTGCCAGGAAGCTCAGAGCCAAATTTGATATTCACTTAATAGACTACTTTATGGGCTGCATATTTATATATATATATATATATATATTTATGTTCTTGCTCCTGATCTACATGTTCTCTTTTAAATTATATTTTCACCTTTTTGATTCTCCATTTCTATCTTTCCTTTTGTCTTCCTTGTTCTTGTTGGAAGCGACCTCAGGTACATGGGAAATGAGGCAGGTATGCAAATTAATTCCACTCATTCAGCAAATACATAGAGATGCCTTTTACTAGTCAGGTCCCTTTGGTTTGCAATCAACAAAGCTAAACTGAGTCCCCAAAAGAATAAATGATTGGCTCATTTTATGAAATCATATAAAGGGCAGGGATGTTGTTGACCTCTCAATTTTGCCTGGATGGAGGGACTTGAATCTTTCTGCCTCTGTGTGTGTGTGTCTTATTTGCTTACTCACTTCATCACCATTTCCCTCTCTCTGTCAGCTTCATTCTGTCTGGAAATGTTGGCTGCAGGTAGAATCCGGCTGCTGTCCTTGGACCTTTTCCACCAGAAGAGAGAGAGGACTCTGCCCACATATCCAGGTAGAAAAACCCCAGGGAGTGTCTCTGACATGTCTCCTGTCTGGAATCTTATGACCATCCCTGACTTCTGATTCTGGCCATGAGGACATAAATTGGACTGAAATGATCCTTTTGCCATAAACAACTAAGAAACCAGACAAAGTGTAAGGAACAACTACTTTCAGGTGTTAAAACCGAGTAGCACAGGACTGTAACCCCTGAGAAAAAGGAAGCAAGCAAGCTGAGTGCTACCATGGTCCGGGTCCTCTACCTCTGCTGTGTGCCTAGAGGTAATTTCCCTGCTGCAGTGCAGGAGGGGAACCCGAATAGGGTCCATCAGTCTCACTGAGTTAAGAAGACAGAGACCAGAGTTTGGAGAGACAAAGGCAGCTAGAATTTGTTGGGAAGAATAACTGAGAAGGAACCTACACAGAGAATGAGCTCTATGTAGACGGGACAGGTCCCATAGTGGGGACCCTTTGAACTTTAGGAAGAATATTAATCTGCACATGGCATAGGGTGAAACTCCACAAGGCTGGACAGAACACCTTTCAAAAGAAGAACAATTACTGCAGACCCATTAGACCAATAATTCCCAGAAGTCGCACAGGAGTAGCAACTTAAGATTCTCTCAGAGTAGAGCGATCTCACTGACTACACAGAAAATTCAGGAAGGAGCCCAGAAGGGGCATGCCTTAGAAGTGGGCCTGAGTCAGCCCTTAACAAGGCACTCTAAACCCAACATAAAAGATCTTGAAACAAATATTGAAATGATCAAACTAATCCACAAGTAACTAAAATGCCAGGAAAAATCCAACACTCTTTAAAGGAATTTGATAAAAATCCAGATTCATATTGTAAAGTTCACAATGTATGACACCCTAAGACAAAAATTAATATACACATAAAGGAGGAAAATGTGATTAATAATCAGGAGAAAATTTGCCAAATGAAACAAACCCAGGAGATGGTAGTACTCTCCAAATTGATTCAACACAGTCCTTATTAAAATCTCACCTGCCTTTTGTAGGAATTGACAGGCTGTTCCTAAAATTTATGTGGAGAGTCAAGGGGCCCAGACTAGTCAAATAATCTTGAAAAAGAACAAAGTTGGAAGACTCATATTTTCCACTTTCAAACCTATATAGTCAAGACAGTGTGTACTACCATTAGGATAGACATAGAGATCAATGTAAAACTGAGAGTCCAGATTTCTACCTGCAAAAGAATGGAGAAGTTAAATGTAAGAGTTAAAACTATAAAACTCTTGGGAAAAAAACACAGGAATGACCTTGGATTAGGCAATGGCTTATTACTACGACTCCAAAAACTCAAGTAATGAAAAGAAAAATAAAATGCACACACACACACACACACACACACACACACACACACACAGATTTCATCAAAATTATAAACTTTGGTGCTTCAAAAGACACCATCAAGAAAGTGAAAAGACATCCCACAAAATGGGAGAAAATAGCTGCAAATCATATATCTGATAAAATACTTTTATCCAGAAAAATATAAAGAACTTACAATTCAACAGCAAAAAGGCAAATACCCAATTTAAAAATGGACAAAGGATTTGAATTGACATGCAAAGAATCTGTATAAATAGCCAATAAGCACATGAAAAGATGCTCAACATCGTTAGCTATCAGGGAAATGCAAAAGACAAAACCAAAACTAACAAGTGTCAGAATTTGGAGAAACCGGCACCCTTGCGCTTCGCTGGTGGGAATGTAAAATGGTACAATTGCTACAGAAGACAGTATATTGTTTTCTCAAAAACTTAAACAGAATGACCAAATGATCCAGCAATTCCACTCTACCCAAAATTCTTATATCCAAAAGAATTAAAAGAAGGGGCTGGAATGGATGTTTGTGCACCCATGTTCATAGCAGCACTCTTCACAATAACCAAAATCTGGAAACAACCCAAATGTCCCTCAGCAGATGGACGAATAAACAAAATGTGGTGTCTAGATTATGGAATATCAGCCTTATAAAGAAGGGAAGTTCTGACATGTTGCAAGATGGTTATGGATGAACCTTGAAAGCATTATGCTAAGTGAAATAAGCTTATAGATAAATACTGTATAATTCCACTTATATAAAATACCTAGAATAGTCAAAGAGATAGAGACAGAAGTATAACAATGATTACCAGGGGCTGGGGGGAAGGGAAGAATGGGGACTTAGGACTTAATGGAGACAGGGTATCTGTCTGGCAGGATGAAAACCTTCTGGAGACTGATGGTGGTGATGGCTGCACAATGAGAAGAAAGTACCTAATGCCACTGAACCATTCACTTAAAAATGGTCAAAATGGTCAATTTTATGCATATTTTGCTACAATAAAAATGTAAATGGTATAAACATGCCAACTAAAAAGATGCTGTCAGATTGTGTAAGACCCAATCATATGCTGCCTCTGAGAAACCTACCCTAAATGTAAAGACACAGATAAGTTTCAGTGTAAAAGGATGGAAAAAAACGAATCATGTAAACACTAACCAAAGACCAAAAGGAAGGAGAGGCCACTTTCAGCCAGGCGTCCTGGCAGGTCTTCTCGAGGAGGCACCAGGGACCGTGAAGACCAGGAAAGCCCATGTGGGCAAAGGCCTTGTGTCAGAAGGGTGTGTGTGTGTGTGTGTGTGTGTGTGTGTGTGTGTTCCACAAGCCTTGTGTCAGAAGGGTGTGTGTGTGTGTGTGTGTGTGCGCCACAAGGGTGTGTGTGTGTGTGTGTGTGTGTTCCACAAGAGTTACCACACTTGCAGGGCTTGGGGAGGTAAATTGGACTTGGCATTAGATTAGATAGGAAACTTCCTAAGTGACGTAACTGCAAACTCTCGGAGGAAGTGAGTTTTCCAATCAGGAGAGCAATCAAACTCAAGGAGACAGGGGCAGTCACAAGATTACAGCTGGTCAAATACGTGCTTACAAAGATGCCTCTGGCTTCACAGTGGAAGAAGACTCAGCAGTGAGGTCCAGGAGGCGGGGCAGCCAGTGAGGAGTACGTCGGGTAATCCAGGCAGGAGATGACGTGGGAGACAGAAGAGCGCCATTCACTGAGGACTTGGCAGCAAGTGTGTGGGTTCATAACCCTGGCTGCACTTCAGAACTCCCTGGGGAACTTTCAAAATGTGCGCATTCCTGGGCCTCCCATTCCAACCAGGGAGATCAGCATCTCTGGAAATGGACCCCAGGCATCAGTCACCTTCAAAGTCCCCCGTTGATTCTAGTCATCAAAGGTCAGGTACATGGGGCCAGGGCCTGGGTTTGTCCACAGTTGAATGCCAGTGCCTAGAACTGAGCCTAGCATGAAATAAGTGGTCAACAGATCTCTGTAAATATCAGTTAATCCTTCCAACAACGCTGTGGAATAGGGAAGATTGTGGTGCCCATTTTGTAGGAAGGAAACAGGCACAGAGAGGTCTGGGCACCTGCTCAGTCACAAAGCTGATAAAGGATGGTGCTAGAACCAAAATACAAGGGGTATCACCACGGAGCCCATACTCTCACCGGTGTGCTCTACACTCCGGTGTAGTAGGGAAGTGGATCCTGGGGGCAGAATGGACCACATGACGGATGAAGCTGGACCTTTGGAGGTGGAATGGAGGGCCCAGGCCCCTGCCCTATCATCAGCAGGGGCAGGGAACCCACACACAGAAGCACAACTTGAAGCCCTGGTGGAAGGGGAAAGTGAAACAAGTCCAACACTGGGGCAGGGGTGGGAGGGGAATCTGCGACTGGAAACAAGGGCAGCCCCCTCACAGGAATGTGGAATCGGCTGGGACTAGAAGAGCCCCAGGCCGCTTGCGGCTGCTTCAACAGGGGCCTCCGGGGAGCCCTGGAACAGCCAGCCCACTCTCGCCCACCCAAACCCTCCCCTGCTTTCCCTTCCTTCGGGACCTCACCACCCGCTGGCGTTCGATGTTCCAGCCATTTGCTTATAGTCCTCCTGTTACCTGCTCCCCAACTAGAAAGGAAGCCCTGTGGGAGCAGACTGTCCGGAGCCCAGAACAGAGCCTGGCCCAGAAATATTTGCTTGTGCTCTGGAAAAATTTGTTGAGTGAGTTACAGAAGAAAGCATGTGTGGTCCATGAACACTGCAGGGCCATTGTCTGCCCGTCATCGCAGGACATTCCAGGAGGGTAGGTTGGCTGAGCCCACTGGGAAGATGACAATTGGCAGTCCCTGTTTTTTCTTTGAACATGGAAACATAGACTTGAGCAGACTTTGGGGCACTGCAGGCATCGACAGGGTCCCAGAGAGCCTCCCTTTTAGTGGGCTTTCCCTTTGAGCCCACCCTGCTCCTGTAGCCCCCCACCTGCGGGTGTTTACCACATGCCCTCCCAATCTGCTTTCCAGACGTTGGTAACAGGATGCACCATTTATTCGTGCTTACACTTTGCTAAGTACTGTATGTGTCATATCTCATTTAATCCCCACAGGTCCCTGTAGGAGGTGCTGATTGTCCCTACTTTACAGATGAGGACACAGAAGCACAGATGGTTTAAGTCACTTGCCCAAGGTCACACAGTGGTGGCAGAAATGTAGGATTGTTGTACTTGTATGGGATTTCAGTCTCCATAAGCACTGCTGTGCTGTAGATCTTATTCTGTTTTTTTTCTGTTTTTCAGTCAACACTCTGCATTTAAGCTTTGTCCACGTTGCTCTCTGCCATGTGGTTCCCCAGTGATGCACAACAAGGCAGGTGCCAACTCCTGGCCACCACAAACCGTGCCTAGGACTCATCTTTCTTTTTGTGAGAGGTCTTACCCAGGAATGGAACTGCCAGGGGGCACTGAGTGGCCAAATGCCCTTTCAAACAAACTTCCTACTTTACACCTCCACCAACAGCACCAGACTTCATGTACCCCCTCCTCCGCACCAGCCATCGATTTTCTCTGATTTCCTCTTCTTGCCAATTTAATGGGTGTCATCTGGGATCTTAGGCTTTCCCTGGCAGCTCTCTGAATACTGGAGTGGCTGCAGAAACCCCAGCCCTTAGAACATTTTAAAAAAAGACATTTGAATACATATACACACACACGCACACACTCACAAAATAAGGACATGATTTCAGAAAAGATAGCTCAGCCTGTCGACAGGAGGTGAGGCCGCATGGCCCCTGCCCCACTGCCCAGCTACAAGGAAGCTCCTGAGGGAGTCTAGAGCCACTGGCCACTCTCACCAAAGGCTCTGCCCAAGGAGAAGAGGGAAAGGCCCCTGGTGAGCTCCTGTTCCTGGTCCCTATCAGCCAGAGCATCTTCAGCTACAGGTGACAGAAATCCAACTGGCTTTGAGGGGGAACATGTTTACCGGCTCATATGGCTAAGTCCAAAGTATACAGACTTCTGGCAAGACTGGGTCCAGGTGTCATCAGAAATCTGTACCCCTGAGCCTCCTGGCTCTGCTGTGCTGGCCTCATTCTCAGGTAGGATTGCCCACTCAGATGGGATGTGGCTGCTGGCAGCACCCGGCTACACTCTGCCAGGTCTGCTACTCCAGTGTGGCTACCGTCATCCTCACCTGGACTCGTGACAGGGGTCCTGGCTGCCACTAGTGCCATGGGGAAGCCAGTGATCTTGTCAAAACCCTTTCCCAGTGGTCCCCCTGAAAGTCCCAGGGCTCAAATGTGCTAGCTGATTGGTCTGCCTGAGTCACGACCCCACCTACACCACTCAATACTGCTAGAGCAGGTGTGGTGGCTCGACTGACCAGGCTGGTGCGAAGTCTCGGCCCCGCAGCCCCAGGGAGTGGGGTCGGTGGCACCCAACACAGATTAGGGAGAGGAGAGATGGTTCCCCAAAAGAAAGCAAGACACTATAACCAGAGGGGGAGTGCATGAGAGGCAGACAGGACCCCTGTGCCCCAGGCTCCAGGTGCCAGGGTCCACGACAGCCACCTCACCTCCACTTTCAGAGAAGGCAGACACTGCCAGATGAAACCCGAATACCTCCACCCCTCCACCAAAGCCCACTCACCCCGCGTCTCATCAGGTCGGGGAGCCCACATGACACTACCCCTTCCCCTCCCGTCCCTTCAGCCCCCTCCCTACCAGCCTGTGTTTCTGTCACCTGAAAAAAAAAAGCAACGCTCCTGGGAGGCCTTGCAGCTGGGCAGTGGGGCAGGGGCCATGTGACCTCACCTCCTGTCGGCAGGCTACCCTTTTTCTGAAATCACGTCCCTTTGTCCTCTAAGCCACTGCTCCCTCCCATCTCCACTTCACAGCCCCGAGCGTTGCTCCAGCTCTCTGGCCTCCTCAGCAACCACCAAGCCCTCCCTAGAACCTGCAAGGGGTCACAGCATACAACAGCTGACCTCTCCCTCCTCCTGGTCATACCGAAGCAGCAATGACAGTGGTTCCTGGGAGGCCCTGGATCTGGCTGCTCCTCAGGCCACTTTGGTGGCCCTAGGTGTCCCCCTTTCCCCTGGCTGAGGTCACCTGCTCCCAACATTCACACACCTGTCTCTAGGCCCTTACATCCCAGTGCCCACCCTATACCTCTCAGTGGCTTCACAAGAACCCCAAGCTCATCGCAGCCAAACTTATGAGAGCTTAAGACCTAGCCCTGCTCCTCCTCCGGTGTCCTCCGGCCAGAAACCAGCCCCAGCCTCCACCCAAGTGGCTGCAGAAAGAAATCTGAGTCTTTGAGGATTCGCTTGTTAGCCCTTCACCCAGGCCTACTGCCACCACAGGACTCAACCTGCCCACCCCTCTCCACCGCTGACTCCTCTCCACACCTCCTACCCAGCCTAGCCAAGCCACTGCTCTCTGAAAGCACATGTCCACCTCATGGGCACTACAGCTCAGGGTCTGCTAAGAAACAGGTGTGGACCTACAGTGTCACTGTCCTGCTCACAAGCCAGCCTTTATGCCCCTCTACAATCTTGCCTACCTCTGCCTCTACCACCCCTTCTCCAGTGCCCTTCATGGCACCAGGCACAGAACTCGACAGTCTTCAAGACATGTTCCTTTACTCGTCCTGTCCATCCCTTTGCAGAAGCCCAGAGCAAGCAGAATAATCTCTCCACCAGAGAGAGCAGGACAGGCTGCTCAGAGGAGGGCGGGAAGCTCTCCATGGTCCCCCAGCACCTGCTGGCTCTGGCCCTATACCACGCTGCCCACCTTCCTTCTGTCGTCAGCACCCCTGGTCCTGCCCTGGCGGAACTGTGGGCTCCAGCCCCTCCCTTCGTTCAGTCACCACCACCACCTGGCCCACCACAGCTACCAGCCCCAGCTCAGCGTGGGGAAGCCAGGTGGATGGATGGGGAGGTGGCTGTGAAGCCCGGAACAAAGGCTGGGACAGACACTGGTGTTCCCTTTTATTATTTTTTTTTAATAAATTTAAGAACAGCTCTATCTTCTCTCCTCCCCCCAGAACAACTAAAACCAACTAAAAGGGGGTGTGGCCTGGGGGGCCAAGGGTGCTAGGAGTCATAATCCTCCTCATCCTCTGCGTCAGGTGCTGAGGGGCCTGGGGGCGCCGGGGGCAGAGGCAGAGTCGAGGTGAAGGCAACGAAGGGTGTCGGGGGGCTGCAGGGAAGAAAGCAGCAGCAGATCAGGCCACTCTCTGGTGCCCATTCCTGCCCACTGTCCCCACTCCACTCCCCACAGAGGCAGCAGGAGCTCACGGCCTCTGGACCAATGGGCCAAGGCCAGGGCAGGTCACACAGCTCCTGCCTAGGCCCTATTCACGCCCCACCCGGTGAGGGGGGAGTCCTTCTGAGTGCACAGACCCCTGCCTTTAAACCTCCGTTCCTCCCCTCCCATCTCCCAAATCTGCCACAATCAACCGAGTGGCCATGGAGGACAAAAAGGGCAAGTCAGCCTTGAGGCGTCTGCTGACCTCCTCCTGGAACCACTGAGCTGCTTACCTGTGAAAGTGGGCAGGGGGGTGGCTGGCCTGTGGTGGGGCCTGCGGTGTCTCCTCTTCCCCTTCAGTGTCTGTGTCCTCAGACTCATCCTAGGAGCAAGGCAGGGGTCAGATGACGAGAAAGGCATGGGCCACCACCAGGGAGCCTGGCCTCCTGACTTCCATAGCCCCACTTACAGAGAAACCGAGAAAGAGGGCCCAGTGAGGATGGGGGCAGGCCTCTGGCCAGCTCCGCCTGCTGCAAGGCGGCCCTCCCACACCACAGGGCTGCGGGTGAGGGGCTTCACTCACCTCCTGCTCGGAGTCGCTCCCTGACAGCTTCTTGTCCTTGCTTTTGCTTCCCATCCCACCATTCTTCCGGTTGCTGCTGCCTGGCTTCCGACCCCTTCAGGAAGATACAGTCCATCTGCCCAGAGGTCTCCCCCATCCTCAGCCACCCCCCAACCACCCCCGACCCCAGTGGCCTTGGCCTTCCCTGCCTGGACACTTGGAACTGGTTCCCCACCTGCGGGAACCCTTGTCCCCATCCAGGTGGTTGTCTTCCCCGTCTCCCTGCATGTCAGGCACAGAGGCCACCAGGTCTTTCAAGAAATCAAACTGCTGCTCCAGCTCGATGCACTGCTTCCTGGAAGAGGGGGGTGGGGGGATGGCACTCAGGCAGGTCCCAGATGTCTGAGCTCTCAGTAAAGACAGCAAAGAACTCTGACAATCAGGAGTGCCGAGCCTGGAAAGCCTCCAGCCCATATCCACAACCAGATGACCCAACCCCTCCTCTCCCAGTTCAAACCCACCAGTGTCTGAGGCCTTGCCGCTCCCCAGGCAGCCTCCCACCTCCCTCACTATCAGGACTCAGCTTCCCTGGAGTGTATGAACTCCTGGGGTGGGGCCCCACCGGGCCCTCCCAGTTCCGCCGCCACTCACAGGTGGGAAGTGGTCATGGTCTTGGCGTTTCGGGACTGGGTCACCTGGCAGGCCTTCTTCAACAGCGACTCCAGGAAGAGCTCGAGGGCCCGGGCTGACAGGTGTCAAGGAGAACGCGGGTGGAGGGTCCCCAGCCCACCCAGGGCAACCCCGGTCTCCCTCCTTCCCCACGTCCCTCAACCCGGCCAGCCCCCGACAGGATACAGATGATGACAGGCACAGCCGCCGCCACCTTCCCAATCTCCTCGTCAGTCTGCATGATCTTCTTGATCCGCGCCTGGGGAGGGAACATAGAGTTCGGACCCCGTCGCCTTCACCCCTGAACTCGGTGCTGGGGGCAGAGAGAAGGGGTATCCCGGAGAAAGGGGGCGGGGGCGTGGCGTCCGGGCCCCCGAACCCGACGATGCGCCCTCCCCCCCAGCCCGGCCCGGGCCTCTCGAGAGTTGGGCCCGCTCCTCCCGGGGCCGGCCACGTGCTCACCGGAGGGAACCGCGCGTTGTACTTCTTCTTCTTGCTCGGCATCTCGGGGCCTCCCTAGGCCGCGCCGGGCCCAGCGCCGCCGCCCGCAGCTCTCCGGCCCCGGGGCCTGCTTGCCGCCCGCCCGCCGCGGTTCCCCCGGGTCCTGGTGCCGCCCGCTCTGCCGCTGCCGCTCCGCCACGGGGTCCTAGCGCCGCCAGTCAGGACGCCGCTCGGCAGGGCCCGAGTGCCCACCCCTCGGAGCCTCCACGGCGGTGAGAGTCGCTCGCCGACCCAAAAGCCGCTCCCGCCCGCCCACAAGACCTGGAGAGCGAACGTTAGCCCCGCCCCCCTCAGGTCCGCCCCTCCCCAGGTTCCCCGACGGCCCCGCCCCCGGGGTCAGCCTCTCCCCGGCCCCGCCCCGCAGCGCGGCGGACCCGGCCCGGGGGCCCCGCCCTGTGCTGCGCTTGTCTATAAAGTTGTTGTTGAGGCGACGGGGTGCTAAGATGGCGGCGGCGGCGGCAGCCGTGGCGGGGGCGGGGCGCGGCGGCGAAGGCGGCACTGAGCCCCGGCAGGAGCGGAGCCGGGCCCGGGGCTGGACCAGCGCCGAGCGCAGTGAAGGCCGGAGGTGACAGCAGGGCGACAGGAGGGGCAGGGCCGGGCTGGGGCACAGCTCGTGCCGTGGGCGCTAATGGCGGCGGGCGCGGCGGCCCGGAGACCGGCCTTCCCTCGGGTTCTAACAAGCCTGGGTTCGAGTTCGGGCACCGCCCAGTTGGCTTCGGACCCGACACATCCCTCTCGGGCCTCAATGCCCTCGTTCTTAAGTGGGCCCTACAACGCTCGCCCAGGCGGCCTGGCTCTCCAGGGCCAGGCCTCCGGGCTGCAAGAACGTGCGCTTCTTTGCCTCCATGCATTAAATACCTGCTCTCGGGATACCTCCCAGGCACTGGCAGGGCCAGGAGGTGTACCTGGGCCGGTTGAGTCCACGTTTCGTCTCTGTCAGGCACTACAGGTGTGACCTTGGGTAAGTCTCTTCTCGCTGAGCTTCAGTTTTCTCTCTGTAAATTAGGGACAAGTAGTAATGACATTCGCAGCAATACTTACGTAGGGCTTATACCACCTCAGGCATTTAATTCTCAGTAGCTCTATGAGACAGAAACACTTGTTTCCCACTGAAAAGGTGAGGCAGCTGAGGCATGGAGACATTGAGTCTTGCCCAAGGCTACACAGTTTAGTTCAGTGCCTGGCACCTGCTAGAGCCCTGCAAGCTGTAGCTGTGTCCTGGACCTGCCCTAACTCTATTCCCTCACAGCAGGATGGAGCCAGGTGAGGAGCTGGAGGAGGAGGACTCTCCAGGGGGTCGTGAGGATGGCTACACTGCTGAGCATCTGGCTGCAGAGGCCATGGCAGCTGACATGGACCCCTGGCTAGTGTTTGACGCCCGCACTACACCTGCTGCTGAGTTGGATGCCTGGTTGGCCACGTACCCACCATCCCAAGTTACCCGCTACGGGGACCCTGGCTCTCCCAACTCTGAGCCTGTGGGCTGGATTGCAGCATATGGGCAGAGCTACAGCCCCAACTCGGGTGACGTGCAGGGCCTGCAGGCAGCCTGGGAGGCACTGCAGACCAGTGGGCGGCCCATCACGCCAGGTACCCTGCGCCAGCTGGCCATCACCCACCATGTGCTCTCAGGCAAGTGGCTGATGCACCTGGCACCTGGCTTCAAGCTGGACCATGCCTGGGCTGGCATTGCTCGGGCTGTGGTGGAGGGCCGGCTTCAGGTGGCCAAGGTGAGCCCACGGGCCAAGGAGGGTGGGCGCCAGGTCATCTGTGTTTACACAGATGACTTCACGGACCGCTTGGGTGTATTAGAGGCAGATTTGGCCATCCGTGCAGCAGGCATTAAGTGCTTGCTCACCTACAAGCCTGATGTCTACACCTACCTGGGCATCTACCGGGCCAACCGCTGGCACCTCTGCCCCACTCTCTATGAGAGCCGTTTCCAGTTGGGAGGCAGTGCCCGTGGCTCCCGTGTGCTGGACCGCGCCAACAACGTGGAACTGACCTAGTGGGGCCAAGTTGGGGGAGACCACCCTCTTCACCCCTTGCTAGGAATGCATCTTCCTGTCTTCCTCCTCCTTGTCCCAAGGAGGACAAGCCCCTCAGCTCCGAGGACTAGGTCAGTCGGGAACGGCCTGCATCTTTGATCCCTTGAACTCCTGCCCTCTGTTCAGAGCTGACTCAAGTCCCAACTGGCTAGAGGCTCTGGCTCCTGAGGGCCAGCCCCTCAGCATCTCTCTTTGCTGCTGCTTCCTTCTGCCCTCCAGGACTGAAGGCTGGGTGCAGATACCCAGGAGGAGAGCCTTTCTTGGCCTCCTCATCCTCAGCCAATCCTCCCCTTCTCTTCCTCCCTCACAAGTGAGAAAGCTTAGTGCTTCCAGTCCCTCTCCCTGGGGCCTTCACAATCCAGGGGGCAGAGGCCCTGCAGGCATGAGCATACCAATTTGTTGGGGGCAGGTGAATGTACCCACTCATCCCCTGGCAGAGAGCAGGGATGTCAGGGCCATGGACAAGGGGCCCGCCCTTCCCTGCCACCTCACAGCCTGCACCACCTACCTTCCTCCCTTTGTTACCTTGTCACATGCCTGCTCCTGACATTTGAATAAAACCCAGCTTGGGTCTTTGTCTTGAGTGTTTTTTAAAATACTGTGTTGGTGGTTACCTGCTCTGGTTGCTGGAGAGAGGTCGGGCCAGGAGAGACTGCCTCTCTGCCTTAACTGGGCCCCCACTAACTGCCCCCAGTAATAAGATAAGCTTCACTGCCAAGGCTGGGAACCTGTCTGAGAGCTTCTGCAAATCCAGCCCTGCTTCTCCATCCCAAGAAGCAGACCCAGTTTCTCAGTGATTACCCATAAGTCTGAGAGCTTGGCCCAGCAAAGTCTGAGGGGCCACTACTAGCCCACAGGGTGTATTTTTGCCTGCTAGGGAAAGGTACCCTCCTGGGCCTTGAAGTTCTAGGTCAGAGCAGAGTCTGATGAGCAAAGAATGGTCTGAATTTCAATACCCTAGGCTGGACATCCTTGTGCAGTGAGCACCCTGCACAACCATAAAGCCAACCTGAAAGACCTCATGTTTATACTCATCTTCCCTCCCACCCCCGACAGGCACGGGGGCCAGTGGGCAGTATGCAGAGCGCCTCCGTATGCATTATTTAATTTTCACAACTTGTTTAGAAGATAATGGCCCTGTTAGGTGGTCCTGGAAATTGAGGCCAAGAGGGGAACAGAGTTCCCTCAGGAGCTGGGGTCAGTAGGCCCCAGCTGGGTCTTTGCACCCTAAACCCTGCCTCCTCAGGCAGAGCGTGTCCCTGGCCTCACCCCACAGTGAGTTCTTCCAGTCCGTAAGGCACAGTCACTCACGTGGTCTTGTTGGGCTGCGGCTGCTGTAGCCTGGGAGCCTGGCTGCACATGCCCCGGGCCCTGTGCCTGGCCCTGGCCTTGGTTGGTGGCCAAGCTGTCTGGCAGGGAGTCCCCTGGGCCGCTGCTCTCGTGCCGTGCCGGAGCTGACTCAGCCTCCAGCAGCCTCACCAAATTGGAATTTGGAGCAGGGAGCGGAGATGCCACTGGGCTGACTGGGTGGAAGTGGGTGAGTCATGAGATGCTGGCTCAGCCCCCTCCCCAGCTTCCTCCCCACCCTGAGCTTCCCCAGGACTGAGTCCCCCTCACCGCAGGACAGCTGTGGGAAGTCCCAGCGCTGGGTGGTCTCTTGAGTTGGAGCCTGGTGTCCTGCCTGCCTCACACAGTCAGGGCTTTGTACATGACCAAAGTGGGCCAAGGCTTGAGGGGATCTTGGCCAGGCCCTCGTGGGTCTCAGAAAGATGCCCAAATGGTATGAACAGCACCTGGTTCTCCTATAACTGGGCATTTCATATACTCATCCCCCTTCTCCAGCCACTGCCTTGGTACCATTCGCTCCACAACCCCCATTTCCCCGCGCCGCCAGCTCCCCTGCACAGCTGCCCACGCTGCCCACGTCCCTCTCCTCAGAGCCTTTGTGTGGCTCTCCACAGCCTGCAGCATAGAGTCCACTCTCCCAAGCCAGCTCTGGCCTTGCCGCCCCTACACTGACAAGCCCTGGCCTCCTTCAGGCTCCCCTCTCTTTCCCCATGCTCACCCCACTGGAGACGACTGGCACTTCTGTCCCCTGCTGGCATGCAGTCATGGGCATCAGGCTGTTCCTTCTGCTTGAACACCTGCTGCTCAGCAAGGATCAGGAGGTCACTTACGTTATCACTTGATTGATGTCTGTCTCTTCCTGGTCCTTAAGCCACATGCCCAGACTGTGGGCTCAGTGAAGGCAGGAACAATGTCTAAATCTCAGCCCTGTCCTCAGAGCCTAGCAGAGTGCGTGGCCAAGCAACCTCTCCACAAAGTTTTAGTTACTTGGTTGAATACATAGTGACGCAGATCTAGCCCCTGCCAATCCCTCCAGCCTCATCTCTCCTCCACTTCCTGCCTTACCCTTCCTATTCCAGACCCCTGAGCTGCCTATGGGCTTCTTGCACACGTTGGCCCGTCTCACTCCGGTGGCTTTGCTCACACTGTTGCCTCCGCTTGGCATGCCTGATCCTTGCCTGCTTCCCTGGCCGACTCCGCATCTCAGACCAACAGTGTGTCCTCTCGGGTTTCTCCTCCTCCATCTACACCCGAGACCTCCACAACACCTAACCACCTGTGGCTCTCCTCTGTGTCTGGGGTCTCGCTAGGACAACGGCTATGCCCTCAGCACCAGTGTAGGACCTGGCCCAGAGCAAGTGTCAAATAAACGTTATTGAACAAGTAAGTGATACAGTGAAAGACACTCCCTGTCTCTGGCCCTGTTCCCTCATTCTGCTCACAGAAAGAGCCAGGCACCGTGCTGTTTACCTACAGCATCTTATCTAAACAACACCTGGCTCTATTATTATTGCCACTTTGCAGAAGAAGAAACTTAGGGCCACAGAGATTCAGTAATTGGTTCAAGGTTACAAAGCTGTAAGTGGCAAAGCTGAGATTTGAATCTGGGTCATCCAACAACAGGGCACCTGATGCGTGTGTGCTCCCACTGTAAGAAAGTACTGTTGGGGTTGGGGGCCATAAAGGTAAGTAAGACCCAGCAAGGGCTTAGTCTGATTTGTAAAGCACACAAGTTGGGTCCTCAGAACTGCCTGGGAGAGAGGCTAGACCAAACTGAGATACCCATTTTACCGCTAGAAACGAGCCCAGAGGGTAGAGTGACTAAGCCTACCTGGCCAGGAGGGGTGTCCAGGGGCTAGGGCAGAAGCTGCTCCCCTGTTGGTCCCAGGGCTCCCCGAGAGCCACCCCTCAGGCTGCAGGAATTCTGCCCTGTTTGAAATAGAGAAGTGGCCCAGGTCTAGGGTGGGCTAGGCTAGGTAAATCTGGACAAGCCCGTGCTCTGCTCTCTTATATAAAACCACGGGAGGGATGACTGGGCCCAGGGAGAGTGGACCTTCCCATCTCCTCCCACCCAGGCGCGCTGCAAACCCCCAAGCCCCAGCAGGGATGCTCGAGAGGAGCTGGCCAGAGATGGGGAGAATGCGCCTGACCCTCCATTCCAGCTGGGGCTGGGGGCTGAATCTGGGAGCTCAGCAAACAGCTGAGTCAGGAGAAAGCTTGAGCCAGGCTTTGGCAAGGTTTGGGGGATTTTCCCAGCAGGGCAACTGCGCCCCACTCCCGCCCTCTGGGAGAGGCCCTGGCAGGGATGAGGCTTGGGTCACACAGCTGATTCATCCAGGAGGGAAACTCCCCGCTTCTCTGACGCGCATCCCCCAGACACTGAGGGGTAACCTGAGGGCATCCAGCCCAGAAACCCACTGAACCCATCTTGCCCTGATTACTGGCCTCCCAGCAGGGCATGAGAAACCCCCAGGCTGGACAGAAGGACAGGCCGGGAAGGGTGGCAGAGCACTGGGAGCAGCGTCCCACGGAATAACACCAGAGACTGGACCCCGAGCGGCTGCTGGACAAGTAGCGCTTCTAGCATCCTCCCCACACCCATTTTTTAGATGAGAACATTGAGGCTCAGACAGGAAGAGCAATGGGCAAACAGACTACCCTGCACTAGGCGCTACTTTCTAGGCAGTTTGCATGAACTCATTTTTTTTCTTACAGCCCTCATTTTCCTGAGGAGAAAACTGCAGCAGAAAGCGGTTAAGTAACTTGGTCACGGTCAAGGCTAGAAAATGCTCTGTCAGCCTCCACAACCCCCAAGAGCGCTGTGTGCACCCCTGAGCAGCTCAGTCCCCTGGAAACCCTAGGCAACAGACCTGTCAGCACCGCTCCCTGGCTCCTCCCAGGCTAAAGGAGAAAGCTGGCTTCTGCAGACAAAAAAGATCGGTCAAACCCACAGAGGCCAGGAGAGGGCAGCGAAGCACTCCCGCCAAAATCCTCCCCTCTGAAGCTTTGACTCCTTTCCAAACCCCAGTCCTTTCCTCCCGAGTCACAGCCTCCTTTCCTGTCTGCCGGCCCCCCTCTGCGACACCACACGTTCATGTGTGCACACAGCGCGGACGTGCACACCTCAGGGAGGGAACTGCCGGGTGTTGAAGAGCTGAGCTGTGGCTCTAAGAGGCGTGACCAAGGTCCCCGCGCAGGCAAGCTCTATCCCATGTGGTTCTCATTCACAGACTGCATGACTCACCCCCTCGCCCCCCATGACTCAATTTACACGGGTGCCCAGAGGTCCTCCCAGCGAGGGTGGGGCAGGTTACTGGCCCAGCCCAAGCCCGCCAGCCTTTCATCCCAGGATGAGCATTTCATCCCACTCCTGGCCCAGAGCAGGAGCTGGCACCCAGGAGCCCAGGGCTGGGGGAAAGCCTCAGGTCTGGGAGGGTAGGGAGAGCCAGAGAACTGATTGACGGGCCCCAGCTGCCCTAGGCCTGGGTCTGCGGGAAGCAGAGGCGGCTCCAAGAAACCCAAGAGGCCAGGCAGAGAGGCAGAGCCGACCTGGGTACCAACAGCACAGCCCTTGCGTCCCTCCATTCAAAGGAAATGGCCCAGACGGCACAAAGCTAACATTGACAAAATCATCACTCACATGTATTGATTTCCTGTGCCTGTCAAACGCTAGGTGCCATCCATGCCTTATCTCATTTACTCCCCCAATAGTCCTGAAAAGCAGGTACAACCATTGTCATCTTCTTTGTACAAAGGAGGAAACTGAGGCATAGAGAAGTTAAGAGAATGGCCCAGGTCAGGCCCGCAGGAAGTGACTGAGCTGACAGGCCATCTGGCTTCAGAACTCATGTTGTTGTCCCCTACCGCCTCCCTGAACTGTGCAGGCTGGAGCAGGGACGAGGGGCCCAATGCATGCCTGCCCCACCCCCAGCGGATCTCCACTGAAACCTCCGGTTTTAGGGATTGCAGTATGTAACCACTAATACCAGAGGGGGAAACTGGGGCTTCCAGAGGGAAAGGGACTGGCCTGAGGTCGCATAACCAATCAGAGATGTGGCCAGGCCTGGGATCATGCCTTTGATGCTGTCCTGGATGCTGGAGAGGTGACCGTGGGGGTGAGGGAACCTCACGGAAGCTGTGGGGAGGTGGGCGTCCTGCTCTCTTGGCCTGCTACTGACTCCCTAGGGGTAGCGCTTCAGCCCAGCTCTTTTCCCTGGAGCCTCATGGTCCTCATCTGCCTCACAGGGACAGGACTGTCATCACAGCAGGGTGGCATGAGGCTCAAAGGAGGGCAAAGAAACAGGCACTGTAGGTGCTCAGCTGGCACCTGTGTCATGTCTAGGCCTTGGAAATAGCAGCCCAGCTCCCCTCCCACCCCATCCCCTTCTGCAGCCCAGGCCCTTTCAAGCGACTCCCTCTGAGCTCGAGGGCCTGGATGGCCCACAAGACCTTCCCACAGGGACTCAGCCCCCTGCCACACACATATACCCCAGCCTCAGGAAACTGAGTGCAGGTCACTTTCCTGCAAACACCACTCAGGTGTCCCCTTGTCTCCCAGCCCAAGTTAAGCTCCTCAGCCTTGCATTCAAGGGCCCTTGGCTTGGGCCCTTCCAGCACACAATCCCAACACACATTCCACCACATACCCTAGACTGCAGGGACCCCAAGCCTCCCCCCACCACCCCGGCCTTTGTGCTCACTGACTCCATTTCAAGCAACGTGTCCCCCAATGTCAAACACTCCTCTCCCAAGAAGCCTGCCCTGCACCAAGTGGGAAAGGGTACTTCCCTGCTGAGGGCTCCTTGCCCACCCCCCATACCCAGCACTATCTACCTTCTGCCAGGACTGTTTTCCTCCAGGTCTGATCACCTCTTTGGGCTGTAAGTGCTTTGGGATTAAGACCAAGCCTTTAACCATCCCTACATCCCCCACTGCTGGCTCTATGCAACTTTTTTTAAATTAAAGTATCATTGATATACAATCTTACGATGGCTCACATAAACAACACAGTGGTTTCAACATTCACCCATGTCATCAAGTCCTCACCCCTCTATTGCGGTCACTGTCTTATCAATGTAGTAAGGTGTTATAGAGTCATTAATTGTCTTCTCCATGCTGTACTGCCTTCCCTGTGACCTACCTATATGTGATTACGAATTATAGTGCCCCTTAACCCCCTTCTCCCTCCCCAACGCCTTCCCTTTGGTAAACACTAGTCCCTTCTTGGAGTCTGTGAGTCTGCTGCTATTTTGCTCCTTCAGTTTTGCTTTGTTGTTATGCTCCACAAATGAATGAAATCATTTGGAATTTGTCTTTCTCCACCTGGCTTATTTCACTGAGCATAATACCCTCTATGCCACTTTTAATTCAGTTAATTTAGGAGAATGGGTAACAAAACTAACTAGCCATCATGTAATGGAATGGGACTCAGCAACCAAAAGGAGTGAACTACAGCCACACACAGCCTGGATGAATCTCACAGACATAATGGTGAGAGACAGAAGCCAGAACCAAACGGGCACACACAGTATGACTCCACCGATGTGAAATTCTAGGAGACAGAGCTGATCTATGGCAGTGGAACTGAAATAAGTGATCTCTGAGCTAAAGGATTGACTGCAAAGGGGCAGGAGAGAACTTTCTATGCAGATGGAAATGTTATGCATCTTGACTGGAATGTGCTTACAACAGATGTGTACAACAGCCAAAAATATGACCAGGACATTCAAAAAGCTGAATTTTGTTGAACGTAAAATATACCTCAATGAAGCAGATTTTTTTTTTTAATGGGGCAAATACATATAGCCAGTGGAAGTATTTCCAAGATACAAGAAAACCAGCTATCTTCTGGGCAAAAAGATCCTCAAGAGACTGGTTACAGTAGTCTTATTCATAATATCCCCAAACTGGAGGAGCCTCCAATATCATCAGCAGGAGAAGCGACAGAGTGATTGCAGGATATTCTTGCAATAGAAAAGAACAAGCTACTTACTACTTCACACAGTGGTGTAGACGAACCTCTCAGACATTAAATAAGAGAAGCCAGACCCAAGAGAGTACATGCTGTATGGTTCCATTTACATGAAGTTCAAGAACATGCAAAACTAATATTTGATAATAGAAGTCAGAAGAGTGACTGACTACCTGTGGGTGGGGGTTGATGACTGGGAGGGAGCACGAGGGGCTTCTGAGCTGCTGCTGATCAGGGTGGTAGCTACATGGCCTTACATTCGTGTAAGGAGATATTGAGCTGAACATGATGGATGAGTGCTCTTTGCTGCATGTATGATAAACCTCAATGTCATTAACAACCTAAATATAAGAACCAAAACTATAAATCTATTAAACTGTTAGAAGAAAACATGTTTTCTTGAGGTAAATGTTCATAGCCTTGAATTTGGCAATGGATTCTTAGATTTGACACTGGAAGCATCAAAAAAAAAGATGAACTGGATTTCATAAAATTTTTAAAAACTTTTATGCAGCAAAGGACATTTAAAAAAATTTGAAAAGACAACCTACAAAATGGGAGAAAATACCTGCAAATCATATATCTGATAACAGTTTGGTAGCCAGAATATACAAAGAACTTATATAATTCAAACAACAACATTTAAAGAAAAATATTTAAAAATGGACAGAGGACTTGACAAACAGAGGACTAGACATTTGTCCAAAAATATATACAGTGGCCAATAAGCACATGAAAAGATGTTCATTGATCATTAAGGAACATGACTGGCTATTAAAGAAATGCAAATCGAAACACAGTGAGATACCATTTCACACCCTCTAGGATGTCTTTCATTTTTAAAATGGAAAATAGTAAATGCTAGCAAGGATGTGGAGAAACTAGAACCCTCATACATTGTTGGTAGGAAGGTAAAAGGGTAAACACTTTGTAAATAATCTGGCAATTCCTCACAAGTTTAAGCAGAGGGTTGCCATATGACCCAGCAATTCTACTCTTAGGTACATACCCAAGATAAATAGAAAAATATGTCTACATAAAAAGTTGTACACAAATGTCCATAACAGCATTATTCACAATAGCCAAAAAGTAAAAACAATCCAATGTCCATCAACTTTTGAGTAAATAAATTGTGGTATGTCCATACAATGGAATATTATTCAGCCATAAAAGAAACAAAGTCCTGACACATGCTACAACATGGATGAGCTTGGAAAACATTATGCTAAGTGAAAGAAATCAGACATGACAGGTCACAGAGTTTATGATTCCATTTATATGGAGTGTCCAGAAAAGGCAAATGCATATAGACAGAAAGAAAACTAGTGGTTACTCAGAGAGAGAAGGAGAGGGGAATTGCGAGTGATTACTGAACGGGTATGGGGTGATTTTCTGGAATGACAATAAAAGTTTTGAAACTGGAGTAAAGTGGTGGTTGCACAACATTGTGAATGCACAAAATCCATTGAAGTGTACACTTTAAAATGGTTAATTGCATGTTATATGAATTTCACCTCAATTTAAAAAATAAACCTTAATTTCAAAAGTGAATGGGAACTGAAAAACAAACATTACCTCCAATACCCTGATGGTACTGGCAGAACCTACTAGTGCAAAGCATACTCATCCACTGACCCCTCAAGCCTCACTGCAGCCCAAGGAATATGGGTTCTCTGGGGCTCCAAAAAGGAAAGTGACTGGTCCAGGTTCAAATGCCAAGGGACAGCGCCTGGGTCTCCCAGCCTCCTGCAATCAGTGGTCCCCTGGGATTCTTGCCTGGCCTCCCTGGGTGGGAGCTGGTGAGGTCAGGGGCCAGGAACGTTTCTGCAGCCACGAGGCGGGAGTCAGTGACTGAGGAGCTTGGAATGTTGCTGCCTCTGAAAGGACCTCCTTGTGGCTCCACCGACGGTTAGAGCAGCAACGGACTTTCAGAGTCATGTAATCACACACACACACACACACACACACACACACACACACACACACCAATATTTCTCATTCTGCTAAACTGCTGTTGGTTTCTTTTCCTTTTAGAGAAAGACAAGGGCAAGGGAGAGACACAGGCTGGTAACCACCTTCTGAGTGCACAGAACCTTGCAGCTTGCAAAGCACTTTCACATTTATGATCTCATTTGATCTTACAGCAAAATTGTGAGATCAGCAAGAGGCTCAATTCCCATTGGGACTGGGACTCAGAAGGAAGATGACCTGCCCAGGGTCACAGAGACAGACAGTGGTAGCTCTGGGACTAGAAGCCCTGGGCCAAGCTGGCCTTCTGCTTTTAAGTCCTGAGTGTACCCACAGACCCCTGGCCTTTGTTCCCAAGAAGCCCAAGACCCTGCCTCCCTGAAATCTTCCTTCCCTGAGAACGAAACTGGAGCTGATTAAATGAAGGTACCCGTGGAAAGCAGGGGAGCCCTGCTATTGTGTGGCCCTGGCAGTTCCTTACTCTCTCTGGGCCTTAGTTTCCTCATGGGTAGAAGGGGAGGAAGCAGAGGAGTTTTGTGGTGGTCTTCTCAGTGCTGACATTCTGCATGTGTGAAAAATGTCTGTGAGGCTTTGAGAAATCTTGCCTGGGTCTAGCCATGGAGCTTCCACAGCCCTGATGCCACAACCTGCTTCAGCCACTACTTAGTGATCTTAGGCACTTCATTTAACATTTCTCAGCCTCAGTTTTCCCATCTCTAAAATGGGGGTAGTGATGGTACCTACCTCCTGGGTGTTGGCCTTTGTTAGTTGACACTTGGCACTGCCCTCACATTCACACAGACCTTTGATATAATCTCCAAACAAGGTCGGTGACCACAGTCCTGAAAGAGCAATGACACTAAAGAAGATGGTGGTCCTTAGACAACAGGACAGCTGTCTCCCACTGCAGGCTCTCACTGATTATAGGGGCTCTGACTTAAAACTTGTTGTAGCTTCTGAAATGATCCTGTGAATAGCACAATTATTTGTATTGAAACTGAGTAGTTCAGAACATTAACTTACTCATTGTAAGCATTTAAAATATACCACCATTTTTTTGTAACTCCGGCTTGTCATTAATTCACTTTTTAGTGTACATGATGAACTTTAAAACAATGCCAGAGGAAGGGCCTCGGGCCACAACTGTGAAGCCTTGGACGGCAGTAGTTTGGTCCTGGCATGAATAAGCATCCAATAAATAGTAATAATCAATCACATGTATAATCCACTTTACAGTTTCGGAACCTCTTTCACATTCTTCATTCCTTCCTCCCACGCGCGGCGAGGTAGTTATGTGATTATTTTGTCCCATTTTAAGGATGCAAAAACTGAGACCAAACCAGGCGCTGAGAGGACTCTGGGGCGCGGGTCCCGGAGTGGGCGGTGCGCTCGCCCTGGGAGATCGCAGATGGGGCGGGGCGGGGCGACTCTCCGGGTGGCCTGCAGGTGCGCGGGGGAATCCTCGGTGCCACCTGGGCGCGGCGAGGAAATTGAACCATGTATGGGCATCTACGTCAGAGGGGGCGGGGCCGCGGCTGTCGCTGGGGGATGCTCAGTCCTTCCCTTTCGCCCGTGAAAAAGGCGGCTACCGGACTGCAGGAGGCGTCGAACAGCTCTGGGAGGACTGACAGAAGGCGGCGCGTCTGGGGAGGTGGAGCCCGGGGTGACCCGTACCCCAGAGAAACGCCCGCCCCCCTCCAAAAGTGGTTCAGCCCGACAACTTTTCATTCATAAAAAGAAAAGGCTCCGTGAGGAGTGAGTCAGAACCCAGCCGCCGACGCGGACCCCACCAGCCAGCCAGCCCAGGGCATGTTCCGAGACTTCGGGGAACCCGGACCGAGCTCCGGAGCGGGCGGTGCGTTCGGCGGCCCGGCGCAGCCCCCAGCCACGGGCCAGCAGGTGAGAAGGACCCGACGCCTGGGATCCCCGGGTGGACAGCGCCAGGGACGCTGCGGTCCGCTCACGCGCGCTCCGCGACTGGGGCCGGGAGCGGGAGAAGGCACCGGGTCTGGGGACCGTGCGGATCCTGCGCGTTCTCCGCGGTCTTAGGGGCACTTTCCGCCCACAGCCGAGGGGAGCGCGCCCGGCGGGCGGAACGTAGGTCTGCGACTGTCCGCTCCCTCGCTCGCCCCTTTCCCCTCGCTGTCTGCTGTCTATCTGACCCTTCGTCGCTGTTGCCTTTTTTTCTTTCCTCCTGTCCACCACTAATTTCTTTGCTCCATCTGCGTCAGAAGGGGGCCCCTTAGCCCGAGATTAGTCCTAGCCCCGACCGGCTCCGAGGGTCTGGTCCATCTCGGACTAAATTTCCAGGATCTAGAATCTGGGCTGCGGCCGTGATGTCCCCACACAGGAGGGAGGCTATCCCGGACAGACCGGGAATCCTCGGCACTATCTGTGACCGTTTGTGTGTGTCTCCGTTTGTCTGGCCCTCTGTACCCCGTCACCAAGTCCCCATCCCCTTCTTGGCACAATGGAGCCTGGTGGTCTCCACGAGACTGGCTCTTGACCCCTTTACAGAATGGGCCCAACAGAGACCGCGGATTGCCGGGATGTGCGCGGGGTCACGCACTGGCAACTCCCGTGCCCCTGACTCTTGGCACCAAAAGGCGCCCGCTGCCGGATGGGGGGACCCGCGAGGCTGCAGGTGCCCATTTCCTGTGGAGGGGCCACGAGCACGTGTCATTAGGGGAGGGAAGGAGCGCCGTCCGTTTCGCCGAGTCACGGCGGCCGAGTCACGGTGGCTGACTCACCCGGGGCGCCCCTCCCTTCCTGGCCTGGAGCGGCCCGGGCCCGGACAACCTTGGGAGCGGGAGATGCCGCCGGTCGG
Organism: Manis javanica; assembly: GCF_040802235.1. Classification (NCBI taxonomy): domain Eukaryota; kingdom Metazoa; phylum Chordata; class Mammalia; order Pholidota; family Manidae; genus Manis; species Manis javanica. The sequence continues at coordinate 115,798,659 of NC_133166.1, forward strand.
TGCCTCAGGCCCGGAACTAGGGCTACTGGGCCACTGGGGCCGCAGCTCTGGGCCGGGGACACCGCTGTACGGACTTGTCTGTGCTTGTGGGGCCCTTCCCGGACGACTTGTGCTCCCACACCCAGGACCCAGCCTCCAGGGCTTGAACCCAGTTCTCCCCAAACACTGAGCCTCTTTTCAACCCATTCCTCAGATTTCAGGCTGAAAGAAAATCTTGTCAGCTAATATTTGGAGGGCAAAAAGTGCAGCCAGGCTTGGTCCTAGGCAGGATCCACCTCATTTACCGTATTTCACAGACTCTAAGACCCCATTGATTTAAAAAAAAAAACAACCATTTTTTTGTGCCACTAAATTGTTTGAAAAGCTGTCAATTAAACTGATGTCAGAGCTCCTAAAAGATACTTCTTAGCATCAATGAGATGCCATAATCCTCACCTATGACAGTATTAAAAATGAGGAAACTGAAGCACCTTGAGGTTAAATAACTCGCCCAGAGTCACAGCCAGTAAGTGGCTGAGCTGACAGTAGAATTAGAACAGCCTAAACCCAGAGCAGTGGCTCCTGCCCACCACAGCCGCTGTGCATTGGGCACCTGCCTGCTGTTTTCTGGGCTCTGTCACACACATTCTCTCAGCTGATTCTTACAGCTCTGCCCTTAGAGTTAGATGCTGTAATGATTCTTTGTGCAGATGGGATGCAGGCAGGGTACAGGAGTGGGTAAAGCCTGGCCCCCTGGACCCAAACTTACTTTCCACTTATTGGCTGTGTGTATGGATAACTATTTCCTGTCTGAAAAATGAAGATACTGTTGTGCAAATTATATGAGTCAGTATTTGTGAAGTGATTGGGACAGTGCCTGGAATTCACACTTTATAAGTATTAGCTCTGATGGGGAAATGGAGGCACAGAGACGTTATGTGACCTGCCCTAAGTCATACAGATCAGGATTTGTCTGGATTTGTCATCCAGTCTCTATGACTGCCAAGCTGTCTCTCAGGACCATTGGAGTGGATGGCAGAGTAGCTTCTATCCACCAGAAGCCCCTTGATCCACACAGACCTCATCCTCCACTTCTTATCCCTCAGAAGTTCCACCTTGTGCCGAGCATCAATGCTATGAGTGGCAGCCAGGAGCTGCAGTGGATGGTGCAGCCTCACTTCCTGGGACCCAGCAGCTACCCAAGGCCTATGGCCTACCCCCAGTACAGCCCTGCACAGCCCCGGCCAGGAGTCATCCGGGCCCTGGGGCCACCTCCAGGGATGCATCGCCAGCCCTGTGAACAGGTAAGGAGCTGAGGCGTTACACTAGATCAAATGCCCACAAGGGTGCTGAGGTGCAGAGGACAAGCTCTTGCCCAAAAGGAGGATACAGGCTGATATAGGCTTGGTGGTGGGAGTGGGGATGGGGGTGGGTCATTGATAGCTATTGGCCAAGGCAAAATTGATAGGGGCTCCTTGGGAGATAGAAAGCAGAGTTCACTTCTGAATCAGGGAGAGCTTCCTGGAGATGGAGGCATGTTAGCCTAGCAGGATGGATAGGATTTGCATAGACAGAGATGAAGGAAAAGACAGTTCAGGTAAAAGGGATGGCAGGAACAAGAACAGAGGTGGAGGCAAGAATGTGTAAGGTATACATGTGGAAAGGTAGTGGACAGTAGAGGGTCTCTACCTGCTGACATGTATGGACAGGGTGCACTTATGCTGTCTATGCAGTTGAGGAGAGTACAGAGAGGAGAGGGTTCCCCTCACCTATTCTCTAGGTCTCAGTTTCCCAATCTCATGTAACACTTACAAAAAACCTCTGGAGAATGTACTCTGGTTTCCCCCATTTTACAGCCAAAGAAATTAAAGCCCAGAGAGGTAAAGTCACTTGTCCCAGTCACACAGGTAGTGAGTAATGAGACGGGTCTGTCTAATTCTAAAGTCAGATCAAGACACACTGTCTCTCTGGGAGCTAACAGAAGGCTTCAAGCAGAGTGGGCTGGAATTCTTGCCACCCCAACCAGGGTTTCCACCCTCACACTGCTAATGAAGTCCTCACCAAAATAAATAAATAAATAAGAGATAAAGGGTCTTTCAGGGAGTGACTCTCTTTGCCTGTCCTGGGGCATTTTGGTATGTAAGGCTGTACTGGGAGGAGGTTTGCACATTAAAGAGCTTGCTCTAACGGCCAAACTGAGTGGAGGGTGGGAAAAGAGAGCCAGATCTTGGGAAAGATGTTCCATGGGCCAGGGGCAGCATTCCCAGAAACAGAATGGTTGGCCTTTGTGATCACCTGGAGAAGGGGACCTTTATAAGAGACCCAGAGGCAGGCTTCTGGACTTACTTCCTTCAACCCTGTCCTGAGGGTGGCCCTTTGTTCCTAGTATTCCTAGATTGGCTCTGAGCTGAGTGGGATCCTTTTGGGGAAGGTGATTTCTAGCAGCTGGCCTCTCAATGTTGAGTAAGAGTGAGTGGATTTTAATTTCTGCTTTGGGATCATAAAGGAGTTTTTCATCCTTCTGGGCTTCAGTTCCTTACACAGAAAGCTGGGAAAAGAATCTGTGTAAAGCTCTTAACTAGTAATAATAAGGTTCCCAATAAATAACAACTTATTCAGCCCCTCTTAGTGCTTACCGCCTCTGGGGAAGAGGACACTTATTTATCAAGAGATTGAAGAGAATGAGGGTCCTTCGAAAAAGAGAGGTCTGGTTCCAGGGTTTCAGAGGAGGAAAGGCCACTTCTGTCTGCGGAAGGAGAGAAGGCTTCCTGGAGGCGGGGACATTTCAATTAAGTCCTGGGAGAAGAGCAGGGTTAAGCTTTTTGGAGTGGAGGTGGGGCATTCCAAGAGAGGAATCAAAGAAGGCAAAAGCTAAGTGCGAGGAAGATACTTGATTTATCGTTCCTAAAGCGTGAGTGCAGGGAACGGTCGGGGTGAGATGGTCCCTAAAACGCATGCTGGGGGCGCCGCCGCGCTGCCTTGCCCTGCGCCAGGGTCCTACCACTGCGCCACGCAGGAGGCGAGTGCGGGGCAGCCAGTGGCCCAGGGTCCACCTCACCGCTCCCTCTACCCTCCAGATCAGCCCGGAGGAGGAGGAGCGCCGGCGAGTAAGGCGCGAGCGGAACAAGCTGGCCGCGGCCAAATGCAGGAACCGGAGGAAGGAACTGACTGACTTCCTACAGGCGGTGAGCACCGGCCGGAGGGTGTACAGGGCCCGGCTGCCACCAGCCGGCGGGACCCCAGCGGTCCGGCATTGGAAGTCTCCTCCCCCAAGCTCCCTGTCGGAGGGCAATCCTTCGGAGAAAAGGAGGAAAACGCGATTTAAAAAATTAGTTGCAGTTCGTCCCACTCGCGGAACCGCAGAGCAGAGTTTGGAGCTTCTGCGGACGATCTCCAAGAAGCCCCGTACCTGACCGGAGTGGTACCCATTTTCTCCCAAGGGCTCATGGGAGTTGTAGTCCAGACGTGCTGGAGACACCACTCCCCATCCCTGGGCCCCAAATTACCACCACCGCCGGAGCCTCTGCGCTATTCGGTTCTCTCCTTAACACCTCTCCTAACCCTCTACAGGAGACGGACAAACTAGAGGACGAGAAATCCGGACTGCAGCGAGAGATTGAGGAGCTGCAGAAGCAAAAAGAACGCCTAGAGCTGGTGCTCGAAGCCCACCGTCCCATCTGCAAAATCCCGGAAGGGCCCAAGGAGAGCAACGCAAGCAGTACCAGCGGCACCAGCAGCCCACCAGCCCCCTCCCGCCCTGTGCCTTGTATCTCCCTTTCCCCGGGGCCTGTGCTTGAACCCGAAGCATTGCACACCCCCACGCTCATGACCACGCCCTCCCTGACTCCTTTCACCCCCAGTCCCATCTTCACCTATCCCAGCACCCCTGAACCCTGTGCCTCAGCCCATCGCAGGAGTAGCAGCAGCAGCGGGGACCCATCCTCTGACCCCCTCGGCTCCCCCACCCTTCTCGCCTTATGAGGCACCCCAAAGTCCCCTCCCTGCAGGTGCCACCCTATCCATCGTCTCCCCACCCATTGATCCAGCTGGCCTGGACCATATCCCATGCCCAGCCCCAGCAGGTTCTTCACCTTTCCACATGAGACTGAGCATATTTTGCTTCTTTCTAGAGCCTGTTTGGGGTCACCAGAGCTGCCCACTGTTTCTTTAGAGCTGATCTCTCTAGCACAATTTGCACTAAATCAGAGACAAAATATTTTCCTGTTTGTGCAAGAGAACTGGCAACCAAATGGACTTTGTAACTCTCTAGAGGGCCTCTGGAGCCCTAACCCCCTTTAGATCACTCCTATAGTCTTCATCACCCTCTTCCTGTAAGCCACCCAACCCTACTCCCTGACAGAAGGTGATAACTCTGCTAGCCTAGAACACTAATTTACCCAGCCCCACTGCCAGCAGCATCACATGATTAAAACAGGGCATTCTGCTGGCCCCTCCTGAATGGCACAGCTCAGGAAGGTGTCAGAGGCTTCTGTGATGAGCTAGCTGACCTGCAGCCCCCAGCTCTGAGAAGACTTTAGCTCCAGGGAATTCAAGCCTCCACAGTGAAGACAGCTGCTATTTATTTTCCTAAAGAGAATATTTTTATACAAACCTGACAAAATGGAATAAAAGGCTTGAAGCTCTGGCTTGGTCTCACTGGACCCAGAAGCTAAAGAGAGAACATTTGGAGTAGGAAGCCCTAGGCTCGTCTCAGCTCCATGGACGCACTGCATGACCTTGAAAACAATTATTTGGTATTACTGGACCTCATTGTCTTATCTGATAAATGCGGCTACATCTGCTCTGCCCCATCTCCAGGACTGAGAGAAGGAATAATAGAGAGCTGCTGGGTGCGAGCCAAGAGGATCATCCTCTTCCTGCTGGGGCCAAGTGCTCCGCCGTGTTCCACAGGAGGGCGCTGTTATGCCCCGTCCAGCCTCAGGGGAGGCGGCTCAGTGGGTTCTGCGCCCCCAACACCTGCTTCCTGCCCCATTGTCTAGGACAGGAAGGAGCTGGGAAGGGAGCTGGAGCCACTTCAGGGGCCGGATTACGGCCGATCCCCGGGCCTGACGGGGGAAAACAGTGGCTTACGGTCGCACATCCCGCCACAGGAATAAGGCAATGGTGGGGGAGGGGTGTCAGTCACCTTAGTTCTTCAGTTCCTCTAGTTGGGAATGGTACCCTGTTCTCAACGTCCCCACCCTCGTCGCAACCCCGGCGAGTCCCCAACAGACGCTGCCCAGGCCACGGGCTCTGCTTCCATCGCAGTTTATTATCCCCCACCCAACCCCCAGCAAGTCCCTCCGCTCCAGCCTCCAGTACCCCCATTGCCCCGCCAGCGAGGGTGAGGGCCCCTTCTCAGTGCCGGGGTTTCTAAATCCATGCCAGCGGCCACTCATGCAGGCCAGGGCGGCATCCAGGTCCCGAGGTCGACCGCAATCCGGAGCTTGGGGAGCAATCAGGCCAGGCGTCGGCGCGAAGGAAGCTGCACCTTCAATCATCTGGCGAGCAAGCCAGGGGCAATTGATCAGGGCTGCCCACGCTGCCCGTGCTGGAGCTTCCATCTCCCAGGTCGCGGGGCCCGCAGGGGGGTAAGGTGAGCTCGGGTGTCGGCCCAGCGCCTGAGCCCCCCGCGCCTCCAGGACCGCCTCGGGGGCCCCACTCCTCGCCCAGAGCCAGGCAGAGCTCCTTTAGCGCCAGATTCTCCCGCAGCAGCTCCTCCTGGCGGCCCTCCAGCTCGGCCAGCTTCTGCCAACAACCGCCCAGGTCTTCGCGCACGGCTCGGGATGCTTGTGTCCCGAAGAGCTGCCACTGGCGAGCTGCGCGCCGCCCGCGCTGACGCTCTGAGTCCAGGAAGCAGCAGAGGTCGCGCAGCTCACGGTTTTCAGCCTGTAGGCGCCGGTTGAGCTGCTTGAGCTCGCGGATCTCGCCTAGGTGACTCTGCAGCTGTCGATTCACCTCCTGCATAAGGCGACCGCGCTGCACCAGAGCCGCCAAGCGCGCCGCCTCTTCCCGCCGCAGGCGCCGCACCAACTCCTCCTTGCCCAGCGCCGCCATCTCCTCATCGGTCAGCTCCTCCAGGCCACCCGTCTCGGCCTCCATGGTTGCTCAGGCCTCTGGAGCATCGCCTGCCCGCCGCCGCGACCCAGGAGCCCCACGTCGACCTCGACGACGATCTGGATCGGGCTCGGGCTCCGCTCAGCTCACTCGCTGCAGGATATAGCTGAGTAGCGTAGGCTGCTGAAGCTGCCCGGGGCCGGGCGCGCTCCGGGGCGGGCCCGCATGACGTTGAAAGGACAGCCAATCCAGGAAGGTCTATCCGGAAAGGGGTGGGGCATGAGCACAGAGAGAGCTCTGTCTCCGCCCACTCGGGAAAGCCGAGTCACAGACCCTCACCGACACTGGGTCCCAGCTTTCACGGCCCTACGCGCCAGGCAATCCCAAAGCAGGCACTTCGCATCTCCCAGCTCCAAAGCTCTTCAAGCTCAAGCCTAGGTCTCACAGCTCCTGAGAAGCAAGACTCAGGCGTCGGCCGCTCACTCTCCTGCCCATCCCTCGACGGAATGACAGATCTCCTTTTCATCCTTCCCAATTTATCTCGAACTCAAGTCTCGGCTCACTGAGCATCGCTCCCAGCTCAGAATCCTGAGTCCAAATGTCCTGTCTTACCATCAGCCTACCCTCTCTCTCACGGAGCGTTTCCTGCCCAGGGGAAGGGGCATACCATGGTTCATTTGTTCAATAAACCTTTATTGTGTGCAAGGCCATGCAGAAATAAACTTGACCAAGATCCTAATCCTGTCCTCAAGGGGGTCGTAATTTGGCAGGGGATACAGGCTGTATTAAACAAGCAAATGCTAGGAGGGGAGGGAGCACGGGTTATAGACACTCCCCAAAAATGGATCCCAAAAGAGGAGTTCCAACGGGCTCTGAAAGATGCATAAGGTTTTCCAAGTAAAGAGAGCTATTTCAGGGCGAGGGAAGAGCACGGTGAAAGACACTGGGGCCTGAAAGGCCCTAGCTGCTTTAGGCGCAGTGAGAGTAGCTTGATGTTTTTGAAAGGCAGGTGTGGGGAAGAGTGGTGATGGAGAGAGGCAACAAAGGTAGTTGGAAGCCATATTCTTAAAAGCTTTCAGTACTGAGCTGGCCATTAACAATTGTAAGCAGGTGAGTAACATTTAAAAATATGCATTTGATTAGGCTGCTCTGTGTAGGATGGACCATGGGGAGGGAATGTAGGCGGGGAAATTAGTAAGAACACTGTGTCAGTGGGCAAGGACAGCAATGCAAGACTGGTCAGGGACAGCGCCAGGGCGGCAGAGGACAAAACAGATACTAGAAATATTCAGGAGGCGAATGTGAGAAAGAGGAATCTGGGAGAAAGCCAGGGCTTCTGGTATGAGAATTGGGTGGATGTTGGTGTCAGTGAGATAGGAACGCAGAGGAGAAAGAGAGGTCTGTCTAGCTTTAGAGGGGTGTGTGGGAGACAGCGTGTTAAGACTCGCAGAGAAGTGGCCCTCTGGATGTGGACTTCAGGCAGAGCTCTAAGATGCAGAATCAGTGAGGTCATGAGTGGCAGGAGTGGCGGAGGGAGGTTAAAAACACTGGGGACAGGTGCCCCATGCCCAAGAGTGATGCTCGTCCTCAGGCTGGACTGAAGGGCTCCCGGTCAAGGCCCTTAGAAGTTGGGCCTGACACCTTTCTTGCAGAAATAAGATTTAGGATGGAGCCCCATGAAACCCCTAAATTTAGGAAGCAGGTCAAAGTGGGGGCGGGGGCGAAAAGGGCAGAGAAAGTGGGAGAAAAACCAGGAGGAAGTGAGGGGGCTGGTTGCTGAGGCAGGGTCGACTAGACGGAGGCCTCCACTCCCGACGCGCTCCGGCCAATGGAGCCAGCGGTGGAGGCGTGGTGGGAAAGATGACGTAGGAGTTTGGGATCACCTTCCCAGCCCCACGGCGGAAGGAGGGGCTACCGCCCTCCCCGCCGCTCCTACCTCCCAGCCCTCTGTCCCGGAAGTGGTCCTTCTCTGGCTCCGGTAGTTGGGAGCCGAATCTCGGAGCTCCCGGAAGTTGCCCCGCGGCGGCGCGCCCGGCCCGGGCAGTTCTTGCTCCTACCGGAGCGCTGCCTCCGCGCCCGGGTCCGGGCGTAGCCATGACTAGCGAGTTGGACATCTTTGTGGGGAACACGACCCTCATCGACGAGGACGTGTACCGCCTCTGGCTGGATGGTTACTCGGGTCTGTGGGGGGCAGTCTGGGGAAGCCGGTCGCGCGGAGCGGTAGTCTAGCAAGGGGGAAGGGGTATCCTATAGGGAAGCGGGCACAGGAGGTAAGAGATGTATAGGGCTGGCGGCTGGGAACCCCGGAGGGCCTTCGGGGTCGGCGGGGCGGGGCCTTATGCTAGAGCCCGTTCCCCAGTGAGCGACGCAGTAGCTCTGAGGGTGCGCTCGGGAATCCTGGAACAGACGGGCGCCACGGCAGCGGTGCTGCAGAGCGACACCATGGACCACTACCGTACTTTCCACATGCTCGAGCGCCTGCTGCACGCACCGCCGAAGCTGCTGCACCAGCTCATCTTCCAGATCCCGCCCTCCCGGCAGGCACTGCTCATCGAGAGGTGAAAACGCCAACCAGATATCTGAACACATACCCATTTTGCAGGCTGAAACTGAGGCCCAGGGAGGGACAGGACTTAAACACGGGATGTGAGAAAATTGAGAGCGGAAAGGGCCGACCCAGGCCCTTCAGGGCCGCCTTCCCCTCCTTTATGGGAAGTCAGCGGTGTTCCCTACCTCTGCACAGATACTATGCCTTTGACGAGGCCTTTGTGCGGGAGGTCCTGGGCAAGAAGCTGTCCAAGGGCACCAAGAAAGACCTGGACGACATCAGCACTAAAACAGGCATAACCCTCAAGAGCTGCCGCAGACAGGTGGGCACTGCCCCCTTCCACGCCTCTTGAACAGCATCCCATCGAAGGTGGGACCCTTCAGTCCATCCCTTTGGCCACTGCCCCAGCCTCCAACCCAACTCCTGATTTTGGCAGCAGCTTCATACCTAGTCTCCTCTCCCCTCTTTTTGCCTCTGCAAGCCATCCCCTACTCTTTCAGAAGCCCCAGTCTAATCATAGCTTTCCCCTGCTCTTGAACTTTCATTGGCTCCCACTCCCTTCTGGATAGTAGCACACTCCTTGGCCTTGACCTTCGTACTCTCCTGTGATCTGGCCCCTGCCACCTCTCTAGACTTACATTTCCCTGGTCCCTGGCTTTCTTTTGCTTCATGCTTCTCCTACCAGGAGGGTACTCTTCTTGGCCATATCTACCCTGTGAAATCCAAGGTAAGGGGTCAGATGCCATTTTATCCACAAACCTTTCTGGTGGTGCCAGGGAGAAGTAACCCTTCTTCTGGATCTTTAGTGTCTTTTCTCTGTGTCTCCTTTGAGCCCCTTGTGTACAGCTTAGCATTTGCACATTTTTGATTTCCTGGACCTTAGCCAGGTGGGTCAGTTCCAGCACAAATTCATGAGGACCTGGACAGCATGATGCTAGAAGGGGCGAATTCTAAGCTAGGAGTGAGTAAACATGTATCCAAGGCGAGATGGCAGGAGCTGGGAGATATTTACCTAATTGATTAACAGGTACTCACAATGAATAGGTTGTTGAAGGAACATCCAGTGCTAAATCAGCATCTGTTGCCTGGATAGGTGGGTCGGCAAGGCATGGGTGTTCCATGAACAGTTTGTTGGGTGATCAATCTCTGACCAGTCCTCCTTCCTCCTGTTATGGCCCTGCAGTTTGACAACTTCAAGCGAGTCTTCAAGGTCGTGGAGGAAATGCGGGGCTCCCTGGTCGATAACATCCAGCAACACTTCCTCCTCTCTGACCGGTTGGCCAGGTGAGGGGTCAGGCAAGGAGCCAGCTGTTTCCTGTCCTGCAAACTCCTTTCCTGGGCCCTGAGACATTTGAACCCACTTGAACTCCTGGCTGTGCTGGGGGGGATAATTACCCCATTCCTGGTCTGTACTCTGTATCAGACTGGCTTGGGTTCAAATCCTGACCCAGCCATTTAGCAGCTGGGCTGTTGTGAGGTGCCACACATATGGCACAGCCCCTGGGGCTTAGGAAGTGGTCAGTACATGTTAAGTGTTACCCTTGCAGCCTCTCACTAAAGCCCTGAGGAGAGCTCTTCTGAAACCTCACTGCACAGGTGAGGAGCCGCAGAGAGGAGGGACTTGAAAGCTGGCATATGGTATGTTAGGGCAGAGAAGCCAGGACGTAGATGCCCACTGATGTCACATGTGGGAGCTGTTGGCTAAGAAGGAATTTCAAGCCCTCACAGGCCCACTCTCCCTTCCTGCAGGGATTATGCAGCCATCGTCTTCTTTGCAAACAACCGCTTTGAGACGGGGAAGAAAAAACTGCAGTATCTGAGCTTTGGTGACTTTGCCTTTTGTGCTGAGCTCATGATCCAGAACTGGACCCTTGGAGCCGTCGGTGAGGCCCCCACTGACCCAGGTGCCCGGACACCCCCCCAACTCAGGGCCTGCTTTTCCAGCAGCAGTTCTTCCTACAGGTCCCCAGTTCCCAGAATCCTTCAGTGCCCCTACCCTAGCCACCTCTGCTTATAATTTTAAAAATCCAATGTTCCCACACACACCTTGTCTGCAGACAAAGGGCCCATTACTTGTCTGTGTCCTGGAGCAAGTCACTCCACCTCTCTGATACCTCGCTTCCTCTTCTGTTTCATGGGGTGCAAGGGGGTGGTGGGTGAGGAAGGCTCCTGATATCACAGGAGGAGTTTCTATCCCCCACCCCAATTCCCTTCATGGACCTCACTCAGACTCCCAGGTGGATGACATGGACATGGACTTAGACAAGGAGTTTCTCCAGGACTTAAAGGAGCTCAAGGTTCTTGTGGCTGATAAGGACCTTCTGGACCTGCACAAGAGGTGACCCAGGGTCTATGGGGTGGGGCCTGAAGTGGGGGGCCTATGCGGCTCTAGGCTTGACTCTGTCTCCCTGCAGCCTGGTGTGTACTGCCCTCCGGGGAAAGCTTGGTGTCTTTTCTGAGATGGAAGCCAACTTCAAGGTCTGTGACCCAGTCCAGCCTCTGTCCCCTGGGCATCTTCAGCCTCCAGTGCACTGTCCCACTGGGCAACTCTGCTCCTGCCTGAGATTGACTGGCAGGTGGTGCTGCGGCTCCTTCTGCCCTGCCTGTGAGGGGGGAGCTTCTCCTAAACCTTGGGGAATTACTTGATTGAGGGAGGTGGATGGATTTGGGGAGGGACCTGCCTGTCCTGCAGCCTCTGGGCTCAGCCCCCCACCTTGGGGCAGAAAGCAGAACTCCCAGGCTCCCTGCCCCACAGAACCTGTCCCGGGGGCTGGTGAATGTGGCCGCCAAGCTGATCCACAATAAAGACGTCAGAGACCTGTTTGTGGACCTGGTGGAGAAGGTAAGTTGTCCTGTCCACCCCCACTTTAATCCCCAGCCTGGCCTGTCCCTGGGCTGTGCCAGTGCTGGCTATTCCCTTGGGCCCGCAGTTCGTGGAACCCTGCCGTTCCGACCACTGGCCATTGAATGATGTGCGGCTCTTCCTGAATCAGTATTCGGCATCGGTCCATTCCCTGGATGGCTTCCGGTGAGAGACTCCAGGCCTCCTGCCCTGCCCGGCCTTGTCCCAGCCAGCCTCCTGCCAGGGCTTTGCCCTCCCGTACACTCTGGGTTCCCTATCCTGCCACCCTGGGGGTTAAAGTCTCTGTGGACCAGAGTTCTGGCTCCACCGATTAGAAGCTGTGGCCTGACCTTGTGCAAGTTCCTTAACCTTCATGCCTCAGTTTCCCCATATGTAAACCAGGGATAACAATGCTAAGGATCATAAGAATACTGCGAGGACTAAAGGGGTGAAGGCAAACGGAACACTTAGAGCAGCGTTTCAGATGCAGTGGGGATGTGGTAAAGGTCAGCATTACTGTCACTGTTCCCATTTCAGGCACCAGGCCCTCTGGGACCGCTACATGGGCACCCTCCATGGCTGCCTCCTGCGCCTGTATCATGAGTGAGGCTGCCTTCCACTGCTGCCTGCACTGACAATAAAGTTGCCATGACTTTGGAGGAGCCTGTGCATAGTACACATCGGGGTCTGTGTGTGAAGGGGGTGTACACAGGTGTGCACATGGATATCTCTAAGTGTCTGTGTCTAAGGATGTAAGTAGATGTATGTTGGCCCCGCGGGGAATAGAACATGTCAAGGAGTGGTGTCTGTGCTGTCCCCAGCCATTTCCCCACCCTAGCTGATTCACTTGGAAGGCAGGGGGCTTGTCTTGGTTTATTTAAGCTGTAGCAAGAAGACTGGGAGGGCAGGCAAAAGGCTTGGGGTGGGGCTGGTAAGGAGGCAGCGGGAATAGCAGGAGAGAGTGGAGGGGTGTCCAGGTAGGCTCAGCGAGGGCAGGAAACTCGCTGCTTCTTAACTGGTTGGTCCACTCGGGCAGTGAGTGGGTACTTGGTAATGCCACAGGTATTACTCCCTCGGTGCAGCCGGAAATAGCCCTAGGAAGTTAAAGGACATCAGGGCCAGGAGGGGGGAGAGGCCCGTCCTGCCGTGTTCCTGCCATAGAGCACGCTCACCTTCTCGCCCCAGCTGGCTCCCCATGAGTTCTTCAGGATCCAGTAAGGGGTCGAGTGTTGAGGATGAGCCTGGGATGAGACTGCCTCTGCGGGCTTCCTCTCCACCGACTTGCTTGTCCCAAAACCCACCAGCAAGACAGAATGATCCACAAGCCGGGGGTCACAGGTGGTAGGCGTGGCCTTGATCACACCCTTCTGGTATTGCTGCAGGGATGAGGGCAGAGGTGCTGGGTCTGGGGCCACATCCCCTGTGTGCCCCTCCCACCATTCCCTCCCTTGTCTCACCTGAAGGAGCTTCATGTTGATAGTCACGGTGATGGGGCCCTGAGTAGCCAGGTACCAGGCGATTTCTGGGGGTGAAAGGTGCCCTCAGACCCTGCCTGCCTTGCCCCCTGCTCTCAGCTCACAGGTGTCACTCTGTCCCTCTTTCCCACCCCCTCCTCCAGCCCCGCCTCCCCACCCCCCGCTGCCCCTGCAGCTCTGCCTGCCCACGGCCCCCCCCACGCTGCGCTGCTCGCACTCTGCTCGTTGTCCGGCAACATGATGAAATCCTGGATCCAGGCCACCTTCTTGTGCTTTCTGGCCAGGCACCTGTGGGCTCTGACATTCCCCTGGAATGGGTAGTCCTTCTCGCTGGCCAGGCCACCTGGGGATCAGAAAAGCAAGGCCAGGGCGGAGACTCAGCTCTGAACGTCCCTCTGCTCTGCTCCGTAGCTGCCCAGAGTGGCAGGACACTCACTGTTGTTGAGGACGGTTATAAACGCATCCCAGACGAAGCCACCCCTGCAGCCATTCCCACAGCGGCCACAGTCGAGCAGTTCTGGTGCAAGAAGGGACAATGTGGGTGCCAGGCCCCAGGCCCCCATCCCTCCCCAGGCTCCTCACTCATAAACCTTCACCCAGCCATACCCTGCACAGAGACTTCCACGGACTGACGGTGTTTGATGCCCCATAGGGCCTCAATGTTGCCAGCTGCTGCCATGGCCCAGCAGCAGTTGCAGTTTTCCTAGGGGAGAAATGGTGGGGGAGGGTCAGAGTAAGGGGGTTGGGCCTTGCCCCATCTCCCCTCCCCCATCACGGGCTGGACTGGGCCAGGCTTGGTGGGGGCAGGTACCTGGTTCTTGACGGAAGAGATGATACCGGCTGCCTTCCTCCAGTCACAGGTGGGGGGCAGGGGCTCCCCCCACTCTTCAGATCCTACCTGTCTGCTCATTTTAGGGAGCCCTCCAACTGTGCTCTGATGCCTGTAGAGCTGACCAAACTCCTCATCTGGGAGACAGAGCCAGCAAGGTCACAGTTTTGATCCCTTTTCCCCCATAGTCTACTTCTCCCACTCCAGCCATCCACATTCTTGGTCTTCAGAGTCCCTATCGTACCCTACAAGTCAGAAAGGCAAGGATACTGAGGCTAGAGAGAGGCCAGGTTCCTTGTTGGGGTGCATGCCGCCTGCACCTGCTGCCTTACCACCGAGCTGGGCTGGGACACAGGCCTGTCCATGCTCTATTTGGGGAAGCACCCAGGGCACTGGTCCTCAGGCTCCCTCTCTGGGAAACAAAAGCTGGAGGTATACTATGTCCATGTGCCTTCCTACTCACCACCTGTGGGCCAGGAAGTGTTCAGTACCTGTGAGGTCACTGAATGGAGTTACCCCAAACTCGGCTGTGCCCAAGTCCTCCTTCTGTAGCCACTGCGCCTGGGCCAGGTTGTGGGCAAAGATGTCGAGGTGGCGAGCATGCTCTGGACCAAAAGGGGGTTGGTTGTCCTAGGCTGGCTCCAAGTCCCCAGGGACAGGAAGTGGCCACTGGCTGGGTGTCCTACCCACACTCAGATGAGCACTGATGCCTTTCCTGTAGCCCCTGCAGACTCTGCTGCAGACACCAGGGCTGAGGAAGTGGCTCCCCAGCCCACCTGGGGTTGGGTTTTCCCTGAAAGGCAGCAAGGGGGGCCATCTCTGCTCACCCACAAGAAGCCAAGTAAAGGATGTGAAGGTAAAGTGACTCAGAGGGGAAAGGTGGGGGTGGTCAGACCAGCTTCCTGCTGGGTCACCTCCTCCACCTTCACTTCACACCTCTGACTTCAGACCTGGGGCTAGAGCATGGTGGGGGTGGGGGAGGATGGGGTACAGGGTGTTGCCAGCCTGGACTGGAAGGTACCCACAGACATCCCCCTGTGGAAGATGAGACCCAGAAAGAGGGCAGGAGCAGGGCTGGCAGCTCATGGGGGTGGAGAGTCCCCAGCTTAAGGTCAAAATGGGTCATTGGGTCTTTGTGAATTAATTCATGACTCGTGGTCTGCCCACTGTTTGTAGTCACAGGAAAATGGTTATGGAGGTAAAGGATTCCTCTAGGACTGAATGTTTCTTAGCAAAGAATGATCCTGTCCCCATTTGTGCATCCAGCAAACCAGGGAGCAGAGACCCGGGATCTGCCACCATCCTGCTGGATGGCTTTGACCAAACCCATGCCCCACCCTTAGCCTCAATTTCCTCATCTATTAAATGGGAGAAGGGGGTTTGGACTGGTGATGTGTGTGTCCCATGATACCTGCTGGGTTCGAGTAACTCCGGTTGTACTGGATCTGGAACAACCTGAAGACCTCTTTCAGTTCCAGTGGCTGGGGACCTGGGTCCTTGCAAGGAACCAAGGGTGTGGGGAGCAGGTTAGGACCAGCGCTGGGACCACACCTCGGCTCCCAAATATACAAGGACTGGACTAGGAGAACAGCAGGTTAGTCTCCCCTGTATCCCTGTGAGCTTGGGCATGTCACTCACCTATCTGGCCTCAGTTGTTCCCTCTGGGAAATGGGACCAAGGCAGTTGTTAAGGGGTGAGCCCCAGGGTTCATACCTTTACAGAAGAAAGGATATGGGGAGTGGGTTGGGGGCACTTACCTGGCCCCTGAGGGAGCCCTTGATGCCTTGAACCAGGCCCGCCACCAACAGGACCAGGAGGCACGAAAAGTAGATAGTTAGTGCCATGGTGCGGCAGACCAGAGTGCTGGGGGCAGGAAGCTGTGCAGACCAAGTTGGAGGGGCTGAGAGGGCGGGGCTAGAGAAACCACAAAGTGGAAACCAGGCCGGGAAGGGGAGGCTCAGACCCCTAGAGCACGAGAGCTGCCTCAGACCTTCAGGCTTTTGTCTCCACACAGCCCTCTGCTTGCCTGTCCCTACCCCAGCACCTTTTTCTTTATTCAACAGAGACTCTCAGACCACCTTGTTCTGGGCAATTCTAGGGATACAGAGATGGATCTGCCCTTAAGGAGACAGGAAGAGACAGATACTAAAGGGGCAGTTGACAATATATGGCCATTGGTGCCATGATGGGAAATTGGGGGCTTATGGGAGCCGTAGGCCCCTGATGACTGGGCAGGAATGGTGGGTGGGTGGCCGGTGTCCCTTGGGCACATACTCTTGCTCATCCCACAAAGTTCAGTCCGCCCAAGGGTCACCTCCAAGAAGCATTCCCTGCTCCCCATCATCTGGTGTAACCTGAAGCCCCTTGAGGCCTGGCCAAGCTTGTGCACGCTTGGCATCTGCCACTCACGGCAGATGTCCACTGTGCCTGTGTCCTCAGCACCCAGGACAGGGCTGGGCACAGAGCAGGCTCAGTGGGAGTTAACCAAACAATTGGTCGTTGTGGATTTTAAACAGGAACAGCATGTGGCAGCTATTACCTTGTTCCTGTCACAATTGGGATGGGGATGATGGGTGTGGATGTGCCTGAGGGGGCAGAAAGTTAGCAGGCTCAACATCTCAAGAGCAAGGCCAAAGCGGGTAAAGGCCAAGGAAGGGCTGGCAGCTCATGGGGGTGGAGAGTCCCCCGCTTAAGGTCAAAATGGGTCATTGGGTCTTTGTGAATGAATACATGACTCGTGGTCTTCCCACTGTTTGTAGTCACAGGAAAATGGTTATGGAGGCGAAGGATTCCTCTAGGACTGGGGCAGACAAAAAGGCTCAGCGGGCACCAAAGGGAGTGTCATAAAAACTGGTCTTTCAGTGTGGTAGTGGGGGGTTATGGAAATGGGGGAAGAAGCTGGGGACCTGGGGCTGGGTGGTCTTACTGTTTGATCATCTCCTTCTCTCCCTTGAATGTGAGCTCCACGAGGCCAGGAGATTTGGGTTTTCTTTGCTGTGTCCCTGGTGCCTGGTACCGAGTGAGTCTGCAGTGGCCACTCAGTAAACATTTGTGGGAGAATAAATTAACTTGCCCACTCACTCGCTCACTTGTTCACTCACTCATCCTGCAGCTCCTGGCTGGCACCCACTGAGGACTGGGCCATGGGCCCAGAGGCCCAGGGGTTCACCATCTGGGAGGAAGGAGCTCTTGGCTTGGTATGGGAGAAGCACCAACCAAGATAAGTAAGGCCTGTGACCCAGCGCAGAAGGGAGAGGGCAGGGAAAGTCATCAGGTCTGTCCCAGAGTTCAGGAGAGGTGTTCTGAGGGAGCGACTCCGAGGGGCCTAATAGTGCAAAGATGGTGTTTCAGGTCCAAGTTTGAGCCACCAACTGTGCACCCAGTCATTCCGCTCTGGGTCTCAGATCCTTCTAAGTGGCAGTGACAGTTCCTTTGAGTGATATGATTTTGTGGAGCACCTAAAATCCTGGTTGGCACAGAGTTAGGTGTCAATTGTTGGGTCCTTAATGCTCTACTGTGGGGCAGAGAGTCCAGACAGTCACAGAACCAGAGGAACTTGGGTTCAAATCTTGTGCTTACCATTCTGGTTCTACCTGGACAAATCTCAGCCTCTCTCAACTGTGAAACGAGGTGACAATGGTCCCCGCTTCCCTGGCTAGGGCAGGAGGGTTGTGTGAGGTGCATGCGTCTGCTTGGGATGGTTAGATCTTGATAATCAAGAGCTATCATTTTTATTACTTTTAAAAATAACAGCTTTATTGAGATGTAATTCACATACCGTTTTAGAGTGTACAGTTTAGTGATTTTTAGTGTATTTGCATAATTGTGTAACCATGGCCACCAGAACATTTTCATCGCCCCAAGAGAACCCCCATACCCATTAGCAGTCACTCCCCACTCCCCCTTTTCCTGGAAAACTCTACCTAATTTCTCTCTCAGATTTGCCTCTTCTGAACGTGTCATGTAAATGGAGTATGTGGCCTTCTGTGTCTGGCTTCTACCACCTCGTGTATTATTTTCAAGATACATCTATGTTGTAGCACCTCTCGGTACTTCATTCCTTATAATGGCTGGATAATATTTCATCATATTACCACATTTTGTTTATTCATTCATCAATTGATGGGCATTAGATTGGTCCTGCATTTGGTTCTTAGGAACAGTGTTGCTGTGAACACTGTATACACGTTTTTTGTGTGGACATGTTTTCAATTCCCCTGGGTATATACCTAGGCGTGAAATGGCTAGGTCTTGCGGTACAATTTGAGGGTCTGACAGACTGTTCTCCAAAAAAGCAGCTGCACCATCTTACATTGCCATCTATAGTGTATAAGGGTTCCAATTTCTCCATGTCCTTCCCAGCACTTGTTATTGTCTTTTTTGTTTTAAAGGTCTATTGTTTTTAGCCTCTTCGTCTCTGTGGTTAGGAAAGATTTGGGGGTAGTGGAGGCGCTTTCCAGTTCACCCTAAACCCTGAGGGCTCATCTCATGACCCCACTGGCACATTCCCCTCTCGACACATCCCCTCCCCGCCAGGGCTGCGTTGGGTTGATCATAAGGATAAACCAGTGGGAAAGGGAAGGGAGGGCTCCGTAGTTCCCGCACACCGTCTGCCCCGCGCCAGGAAATCCCTGGACACGCGGCCCTTTCCCGTCTGGACCCGCCCTGAGACGTGGGCAGGGCGAGCCCCCGCCCCTTCCTGGGAGCCAGCTCCGCCCAAACTTCTCCCCTAAAGGCGCGCCTTCGGCTTGGGGAAGGCGCAGAAATCCCAGAGTTGGGGGGATACGGGTGGGAGGAGGGCAGGGAAGACGCTGGCACCAGACCCTGGTGTCCTGCACGCCCGAATTCAGCCCTGCCCACCTTCTCAGGGGCTCCCATTCATTCTGGGCCAAAAGGGAACTGCCGCCCTCGCCCCCAAACTGTTGTAACCTCGTGGGCGCCGGGGGTGTCAGTACTGAAGTGAAGGGACCATTTGGCTAAAGATAGCTCTGGGGATGGACGGGAGAAGGGGCAGAGATGGACAGTTCTGGGCTTAGGAGTGCCTCGTCTTCAGGCGAGGGTCTGGGGACCCTGGATGAAGTTTTGCTACTTCCAGAGTGACTGTCGGGTGCACAGAATCAAATTCTGGAAAACAGAGTCAGGATCTGGAAGCCGGAGGATTAGGTCGAGTCCAGGTGCCTAGAACATTCTGGGAGGAGCAGAGAATGCGCGGGCCTCGGCATTAAGATATCAGTGCACGGGATGGAATTCTGGGGGTGCAGATTAGGTAGGGTCTAGGTGACATTCCGGGGTGTGCAAAGTGAGAGCCTGGGGGCTTCCGGGTAAGTCTGGGGGTTCTGGTATCAGGGCCAGTGTCCTCAGGATCCAGCGCTAGGGGACCCTGGCCCGGCGCCGGGAGGCGGATCCGGGCGGCGCCGCGGGGGACCGGGTGGGGGCCTGTGGCCGACCGGGGGCGGAGAGGTTGGGGGTCGGGGTCCCTCCCCCTGGCGCAGGCTCAGGAATCCGCCGAGGGGCGGGCGGAGGCGCCGGGGTGGGCCGCACCGCGGCGGGCGGGCGGGCGGGGGGCGCTTCCTGGGGCCGTGCGTCCGGGGAGCTGCGCTGTCCGCCCGTCCTTCTGCTCGCAGGCACTGCCCAAGCCAGCAGAGCCGCCGGAGCCGCGGGCCGCCGGGGCGTCGCGGGCCCAAGTGAGTGGCCGTCCGTGGGGGGAGGGCGCCAGCAGGAGTCCCGGCCGAGTCGGCGTCAGCGGGGAGCCGAGAGGCCCGCGTCCTCTGCCCGCGCCACTGGGGGGCCGGACGGGAGCGGGGCGGCCCCGGACGGTGGGCCCTGAACCCCGGCCTGCGTGAGCAGTCGGCCCTCGGCCTGGGAGGCTCCGGAGCCTCAAGCACGGTCCTGAGCGGGAGGCGGCTGGGGCCGGGGCTAAGTCCTGGTCTAGGGAATGGGGAGTGCCTTGGCAGAGGCGCCCTGACCCCCACCCCCCACCTCCCAGCCCCAGGATGCTCCCCTTCGCCTCCTGCCTCCCCGGGTCTCTACTGCTCTGGGCGCTGCTGCTGTTGCTCTTGGGGGCAGCGTCTCCCCAGGATTCGGAGGAGCCCGACAGCTACACGGTGGGGACAGTGGGGCTGCTGGGCTGGGCTGGGCAGGGACACAGAGACCAGGATCCTGGGGTGGCTGCTGCTGGGGAAGATTCTCCCCTGCCCTGGTTGGTGGAGCAGCTGGGGCCAGTTGGAGCAGTCGGGAGGGTGACCAGGCTCGGCCCTGGTCTTGGCCTGGTCAGTTGGAGGGGACTGGGGGTGACCATTGGTCACCTCTGGCCCCTTGTAGGAATGTACAGATGGCTATGAGTGGGACCCCGACAGCCAGCACTGCCGGGGTGAGTGTACTTGGGGGTCTGACCCACATCCTGAAACTGGGAGAGAGATTGCAACCCCAGGTCCAAGAGCTGCAGCAGGCAGGCACAATGGCCTGTCCTCTGCCCAGCTGGACTTGGCCAAAACCAGCTCTGGTTCTCTGGGGGCCAGCTTAGCTAGGAACGGAGCAGCCATCCAGGCCACTCCCTCTCAGAGAAACCCCAGGATGCCCTGCCCCCACCCCTCAGTAGGCAAGAGAGCAACAGGGCACTGCCCAGAGAAGCTGAGTCCTGGGCACCTCCTCTAACCACTCTCCTACCCAGCTTTGTCCCATCATGTCAGGGGAGGGCAGAGTCTGTGGGGGTAGGTAAGGAGGTCTGTGCATCACTCTTGAGTTGAGCCAGGGCTAGGGCTCTGGGGAAGGACAGAGACCCTCTTGGGGCCAAGAGAATGGGGATGACTGTAGAAACAGCTATCCCACCATCAGCCCTGGCTGGCCCTGCGGAGGGGGGGTGTTCCTGGGCAGGTACCCTTAGCTTGCTGAGTAGAGAGGCCCTGCCCATACTTCCAGAGTTGTGTAGCTTAGACAAGCCAAGCTGGGCTCCTGCCTCCCACACCCTTCATGGCAGCCCAGGAGACTGGTTGTGCCCAGCAGGCCCCTCTCTGCAGATGTCAACGAGTGCCTAACCATCCCCGAGGCCTGCAAGGGGGAAATGAAATGCATCAACCACTATGGGGGCTATTTATGCCTACCCCGCTCCGCGGCCGTCATCAACGACTTGCATGGCGAGGGTCCACCACCACCAGTGCCCCCTGCTGAACACACCAACCCCTGCCCACCAGGCTATGAGCCTGATGAGCAAGAAAGCTGTGTGGGTGAGTGAGGGTCACCCTGGCATCAAGCTTCCAGTCCTCCTGCCAAGCATCTATCACTGCATCTTAGAAATTCAGACCTCGTGGTTCTCCCTTGCTCAAAATCCTCCTCAGGGGTGACATCTAGACACTCACCCAGATCCTCACTGTGTGTGAGGCTTGCCACTGATGACCCCAACTCCTGTCCCACTGCCCCAACCAGTCTCTGGGACCCTCACCTTGGTTTCTGCAGACACACTGCAAGAAGTCTGCCTCTCAGCCTCTGCTCCCTGCCCTCTTCCTAGTCTGTACCCCATCCCTGGACATCACGGGCCTTGAAGCCCTGGAATCAGTGCACCTGGCTGTATAGGCAGGGCCCAATTTCCTGTGCTTCCTTGGGGTGGGTCTAACAGGTTAAAGTGCCTTTCCCTTTGGCGCTCAGGCTGATGGACTGTTATTTATGCACTTGAGAGGGTCTAATCCACGTGTTCCTGCTTTGGGGATGCCACATGCCAGTCACCCACATGCCCATGTGAGTGGTACCTGACCTGTGTCCTCCCACAGTGAGTTGTCTGTCATGATGTGTGGTACACAGGCCCCCAGGCAGGGACTAAATGATGTCTCCTGCAGACGTGGATGAGTGTGCGCAGGCCCTGCATGACTGCCGCCCCAGCCAGCAGTGTCATAACCTGCCTGGCTCCTACCAGTGCACCTGCCCTGATGGTTACCGAAAGATTGGGCCCGAATGTGTGGGTGAGTCGAGGGAACAGCCTGTGTAGCCCCTGCTGTGTGCTGCTGGCTTTCACCCTAGCACCTGACCCCCATTCCAACCCACCCCCAGGCTTCACCCAAGTCCACTGCCACCAGACGCAGGATGTGTGGTGTACCTGTGAGTCCTGGCTGGCCGGGCCCAGCCCCAGGCCCCAGACAGACTAGACTATGGGTGGTGAGGCTGTCCCATCTGATTCTGCCTTCTGCCCTCCCTCCCCCGCCTCCACCCCAGATATAGATGAATGCCGCTACCGCTACTGCCAGCACCGCTGCGTGAACCTGCCTGGCTCCTTCCGCTGCCAGTGTGAGCCTGGCTTCCAGCTGGGGCCCAACAACCGCTCCTGTGTGGGTGAGGCTGGGCCAGGCCAGGCTTCTGGGTCATGGGGTGGAAGAGCTCCTATTTCTGACCAGCCCAGGTGACCTGAGGGCTCTGGGCTGCTCAGCTTTCATCCCTCCCACTTTTCTGGGCACCCCCAGATGTGAACGAATGTGACATGGGGGCTCCATGTGAACAGCGTTGCTTCAACTCCTATGGGACCTTCCTGTGTCGCTGCCACCAGGGTTATGAGCTGCACCGGGATGGCTTCTCCTGCAGTGGTGAGAGCTCCACCCCTGCCGCATGTTCTTCCATTGACCCCCCCAGTCCATGTCATGCTAAGCCTCCTGCCCCGCAGTCCTCCATATGACGACTCCACGTCCATCCTTTCTGCCCTCAGGTACCTCCTGTGTATCCCACCCCCAGGCAGTTGCAGGGAACCTGCATAGAACTCCCAACCTGGTGGGGAAGGCAGAGGGGAGCAGAGCAGTTAGGTCCCAGATGAAGTTCAGTGGGGAGATGGAGCAAGGATATGGGGTCCCCCTTCCTTGGGAGTCAGGCTGACCTGAATTTGAATCTTGGGCTAGGGCAAGTCACTATTCCCTGAGCCGTTTCTTCTGTAAAATGGCTGTCTTGAGGAATAAGTGGGAAAATGACAAGACAGGCTTCAAGTCCCCAGCAGCAACTCTACCGTGTTTGGAGAGCCTGCCTTGTGTGGTGTACTTCCCTTATGTGCTTGGCCTCATTTAGTCCTGCCAACCATCCTGAGGTATGATTTTTTTTCCTTCTTCTGCAAAATGAGGACAATATCTTCCTCAAAGTGTCTTAGAATTACAAAAAATAGTAAGCATGAAGTCCTTCAGTAGAGAAAGGATGACCTGCTCAAGGTCACAGCTAGGATGACACGGGGCCAGGGCTATCCCAGACTTCCCACTCCATATCACCTGCAGCCAACTAAGGCCCCATCGGTACCTGGCGCAGTGTTAGGCTGCCTGCAGGAGCCAGAGTAGGAAATCTGGCTCCTGCCTGTGGAGCTGGCAGGAGGTGACTGCGTGCCTGGGCTGATTGTGGATTGCAGGAATTGGGCAGGTTACCAAACACCACAGCGCCCTGGGCCCTCAAGCCTCACCTAGTCTAACCCACTCCCTTTATGGACAGGGAAATTGAGGTTCCCCAAACTCAGTAGGATTTAATGCCCGGCTTCTAGAATCCCAGTGCTTTCTTTAACACCGTTGTATAGTCCTGGGGGAGAGAGAAAGGTCTGTGAGCGGCACAGTCAGGGCATGCCTTTCTTAGAACCTTCTGTCCCCTTACTGAGCTTTGCAGGGCTTTTCCCATTATCTCCCCACGCCTGTCTTCCCACACTGAACCTAACATGGGCCTGAGCTCTCTCATTTGTGGGACTCAGTTGAGGGACTGCCCTTGGCTCAGCATTCTCCCCTCACTCTCCCATAGATATCGATGAGTGCAGCTACTCCAGTTACCTCTGCCAGTACCGCTGCGTCAATGAGCCAGGCCGCTTCTCCTGCCACTGCCCACAGGGCTACCAGCTGCTGGCCACACGCCTCTGCCAAGGTACGGGTTGCCCGGGTGGAGCAGGCAGGGTAGTGTCAGGGGCTGATGGCCTGACGTCCTGGTTCCAGCCCCTCTCCCGACACAGACATTGACGAGTGCGAGTCGGGGGCGCACCAGTGCCCTGAGGCCCAAACCTGTGTCAACTTCCATGGAGGCTACCGCTGTGTTGACACCAACCGCTGTGTTGAGCCCTACGTCCAGGTGTCTGACAAGTGAGTCCACTCAACCCAGATCCCCTCAAAAACTGCAACTCCCCTCAGGAGGTTCTGCAGCTGAGTGGTGTTTGTTCGGGCTGGCAAGTACCCCCAAAGGCTGATGGGAATTGTAGTCTTTCCTGACTAAACCATACAGGCAATTATGGCAACAGTAGGAAGATCTCTTTGGGCTAATTATGGGGGTGGGCCAAATTTTGGGGGATGAGCTAGGACCTCACTCGTGTCCCCATCTCGGGGTCTCTAGTCGCTGCCTCTGTCTGGCCTCCAACCCCCTGTGCCGGGAGCAGCCTTCATCCATCGTGCATCGCTACATGAGCATCACCTCCGAGCGGAGCGTGCCTGCCGATGTGTTCCAGATCCAAGCGACCTCCGTGTACCCTGGGGCTTACAACGCCTTTCAGATCCGTGCCGGAAACTCACAGGGGGACTTCTACATTAGGGTAAGACTTTCTCCTAACCCAACCCCTCAACTGACATGTATAATCCAAAATTGAATTCCAGGAAGCCTTAAGTGGGAGACTCAGCTATGCCATCATGCCCCCGGGAGGCGGACTTTCTGTGGAAAGGTAGGGGTATTCTAAGTTCCTTGGTATAAACTACAGATTGTTAAATGCAATTCTAATGAGGTCCTTGGACACTGGAGTTTGAGTGTCCATGCCGGTTTCCACATCTGGCCTCAATTTCTTCACCCTCGGAACAAGGGACGGGCATGAGAGGCCTTTCAAGGTAACAGACACAGCAGGGTTGGGGAAGGGCAAGCAAGTGGAGCTGGGCCTCAGAGAGGCAGTGGGATTGGTCCAGGAGCCTGCGGCTTGAGAATCCAGCGCTCTGCTGGTGGAGGTGTCGGGAGGAAGGGATCCAGGTGTGACTCAGAACCAGGACTGCAGGTGTGTGTCTGGTAGCAGTGCTCACTTTCGCTGTCTGAAATTGGATGCTTTGAAGAGGAGGCTGCCTGTTCCAGGTCACCAAAGGCCCCACCACTCCCAAGAATCTCACACCTGGCCTTGAATCATCAATTAACACTGATTAGACAAAATAGCTAGCTGGAAAGGGTGGGAAGTGCACCAGTGGGAGACTTTTGAGGGCAGGAGCCTGGGTACAGGAGACGAGATGTCTAGGGTGTCACAGAGCCAGGTGAGAGCCTTGGGTCACAACCTGGCCAGGGCTGTCCCTCTCCATCTCACAGTTAACTGGTTGTGGGTACAAGACATGGGGCTCAGGCAGGGTTCTTATGGATAGGTTGACGCAATCTGTGTGTCCCCCTACCCACTGTGCCCTGCAGCAAATCAACAACGTCAGCGCCATGCTGGTCCTCGCCCGGCCGGTGACTGGCCCCCGGGAGTACGTATTGGACCTCGAGATGGTCACCATGAACTCCCTCATGAGCTACCGGGCCAGCTCTGTACTGAGACTCACCGTCTTCGTGGGGGCCTACACCTTCTGAGGAGTGGGTGGGGGAGCCCTCAGGGAGGGGGCAGTTCCCTGTAGCTGAGGAGCCTGGGGCTCAGGGATGACTGTGTTCTGCTAAAAGGGGAGATGCTGTTGTGAAAGGTAGACAGAGAAAGGCAATAAAGGGAGAAAGAAGGAGTCCTGGTGGCTGTGGGGTGGGTAACACTGTAGTGAACCCCAGACTGGGGAAGGGGCCAGGCTTGTGAAAGGTGGGCTAAGTCCACTCAAAGTAGGGGCGGGGGGCTCTGCTTAGGCTGAGGAGGCCCTGTTGATGCAAGCTGGCAGCTGCGTCCCCAAGGCTGGGGTTTGGCCATCAGAATCACCCTGAGAAGAGAGGAGGTACTGAGGCTGGAGACTCCAGGCTACGGCCCAGAAATCTGGGCTTGGCGAGTTGGCAGGGGCCCTGAGAAGCCCTGCTCTAAATAGTGCCCAGAGGCGCTGTGTTTCATTCCTAGCTTGGCCTCAAATGTTCACTTTGCACAAACCCAAGTAGCTCCCTGGCCTGTTTTCCAATCCATAAAATGAGAGGCAATTGGATCATTAGTGTTTTCCAAGCTCTTATCAAAGGCCAATTTACGTCATCAGGGAACTCTGATGACAGAGACTAGATTCAAAGTTGCAGTGCCTCACTGACTCTGTCTCCCTAGCAGTCTCAGTGCTCCACCAGGGGACCCCAAGGTCCTGAGGAGCTCGGTTTAAAACCCCTGGACCCAACTTCCCTGAGTTCCTGCCTAGACATCTCACAAGGCCTCTGGGACCGGGCATCTTTTCCACAACACATGCAGTTGCAAACACTTAGGTTTTTATTGTAGCCCAAGAGATTCAGATTAAAAGGCTGGCGAACCTGGGAAGATGAGGCTGGGATCTGTCTCGTGGCATAGGTCAGGTCAGGGGGCCGGGGCTGCAGTAGAGCTGGGACAAGGTCCTGCTCAAAGCAGGCCCCAGATTCCTGCATGAAGAGAGATACAGGCAAGGGTCAGGCCCCGGGCCACTGTGGTCCTGACCCCACCCTCCACATTCTGTCCCTTGCCTTCACCTCTGTAGCTGCCCACACTTGATGGTGCTCAGCATCATCTCCTGTTCCTTGGGGGTGCCACAGGAATCATAGGCGGCCAGTAGGCTGGGGATGGGATGGGGTGTTTGAGTTTCTAAGGCTTGACAGTGGCACACTGCTGGCCCATTCTGAGTTGCTTCAGGCCAATGTCATGGAAGACAGGCAGGAAGGGGTCAGCATGGGTTGGAGGAGTCAAGACCACTGCTGCGCTTCCTAAGCCTGGCATTGAAGGGCTCCATCCCACTTGCCCTCCCTTCATGCTTCTGCAAGTGGTCCCCAGTTATGGCCATCTATGACCCAGCGTTCATGGCCCAACCCCTTCCTCTAGGAAGCCACCTCTGCTGCAGTTGGAGTGTCTTCCTTCCTTCTGTAGACTCCCTAATGCTTGAAATACTGTTTGGGCCTGGCTGACTCCATCTTCCTCACCACCTGACCTCCATGAACTCCCCAGAGTTCATCTGGGTCTGTCTATCTCTGGATCTGGCCAGCCCTCTCCACAAAACATGGGCCGAGCTGAATTCTGTGCAGGCAGGGCAGGAGCAGAGGACTTTTAAGGGGCCCAGTGAGGGCCTACCTGGCAGGGGTGCTGAACCGATCCACCAGGGCTGCTGCTTTCTCCCCACTCACTCCACACACCTGCATCAGCTGCCTGGCAAACACCTCCTGCACTGACTGGGCCTAGGGTTGGGGAGACTCAATAAGGAGGGTCTGGGGCTAGAACTTGTAAGGAGGGGCTGGGCAGGGGCAGTACCTTGTTCTTGATGGCTCCTGAGTTGAAGTCATTGAAGGTGAGGAGTGAACAGACAGGATCTGGGGAGGGCCTGGACCCTGATTCAGCATCCCCTGGGGTTCCCCAGGGGCGACTGCAGAGGGCACGGCCCTGAGGGAAAAGGGGAGTGAGGCCAGGCCAGAGCTGTAGGGAACAGCCCCAGGCAGTGCTCACCCAAACCCAGGCCTCAGTGGGCCAGCCTGAGAAATAAGGCTCTCACTCACCTTGCTTTCCTTGGGGAGCACAGGGCCCCAGTAAGGGGCCAATACCAGACCGATGCACTTGCTCACCTGATAGAATCTCTGCAGGCCCCGCGTCAGGAGGGCCAGATAGGCAGCTGACTCCTTAATGTCTGCTGTGCGCTTCACAAAGAATCCATCGATGACCTGGGCAGAAGATCAAGAGAGGGACAGTGACTCTTGGCTGGAGCCATGGACCACAAGGTCCCTGCCAGCCTGGCCCTTCCCTCCCAGCTCACCTGAGTATTGGTGACAGCCTGTAGCAGCGTGCTCTCGGGAAGGCTGAGCTTGTGCACTGAGCCATATTCCTCCACCAGGTACACTCGGTGCCCTAGGCCACAGCGTTTCAGCCGGAACTGGGCAGGCAGACAGAGGGGCAGGAGGGACAGGCCTGGGTGCCCATGGTCCCCTATGTCCATATGTCCCACTCAAAATAATAATGGAACCATGGTCCCACCAATTAACCTCCTCATCCTCCCCAGCCTCTTTACCTGTCTTGGAGTGGCCTCCATACCTTTGCTCGTGCTGTTACTCTTTCATGGAAAGCCATTCTACCATCTCTGAATGATCCCGTTTTCAAACCTCCCTTGACCTATATGTGGCCTCTGACTTACAGGGTCAGCCCAGCAGGCAGCACTGAGCTACAGCTGCTGCAGTTCCACTCCTGGAGGTTTGGACTTTGATTACCCTAGACTGCAGGGGCTAGACACCCCAGGGGTCTTACACATGTTCCTCAGCACAGCCCGAATACCCTGCCCACCTACTGTGCACCTGGAGGGACCTGAGGGGTCTGATCTCAGGGCTGTTCTGGAGCAGCTCTAATGGAGATGTGGCTGGAGTTGTGGGCGTTCTGCCTCAAGGCCACCCAGAAGCGCCACATATTCCTCTGGGATGAGGAGGAGGCCCTCAGAACAGACAGTGAGCAGGGAACATGGCAAGTCCAATAAAGGCACCTTCTGCTCCCGGAAGCGGCCGTCAATGATGCTGCTGCACAGGTCATCCAGTCGCTTGCGCTCCACAATGTGGTCCAAGACTAGCTCCCCAGGCCTCGCTGCCAAGAATGGTTCTGTTGGCTCATGTCTGTGCCCCCCGCCCCACCCAGGCCCTGCCTCTGACACCCACCTGACTGTCCTTACCCCTTACCTGGATTTCTAGGGCAGGTTTCCTGCGCCACCCACACAAAGTCCCCAACATGCAGCTTACGCACCATGTGGGTCACGTGCAGCCGCTGCAGCTGGCGGAGCAGCTCTGACCTGTGTCCTGCCCTGGAGTTGCAAGGTGGGAGGCCTGTCAGGGCAGGCCAGTGCCACCCCTCAACTTCCTCTCCTTCACAATGCCCCACCTCACTCACCCCTTGGTCTCGCCAACGTCCACACACAACAGCACCCTGTACTCTCCAGGCCCCAGCTCCAGTGGAGGCTGCTGAATACTCCCTTTGCTGGCGCCTCTAAGTGGGGATGTAGGGGCGAGTGGGCTGGTGTGTGTGAGGCCAGAACCCCAGTGCCAGGCAGCTCCCTCCCAGTCCATAGGAGGCATGCGGGCACAGCTCAGCTATCGGTGATGGATACAGGGGTCAGGGGCTGGCCTTGTTCCCGGGACCTCTCCTGTTCCCGTTCCCCCCCTCTCCCCTCATCCTTACAGCTCAGCCGAGGCTGCTCCTGGCACTTCCGGCTCCTCCCCAGGGGTCTGCTCTGGCCCAATGCCCACAGTCAGTGAACTCAGACCCTCTGACTCGGCCAGCTTCTGGGCCAGCTCCAGACCCTCCGGGGTCAATGAGTACCTAGTAGGCGGAGGAGATGAGCAGAGATCTCCCTTCTTCACTCCTGCCTGGCTGACTCTCCTTCCCACCCCTGCTAGGCTGGCCTCGCTGGCCTCCCCGGCTCGGGAGACCAGGCACAAACAAGCTTCCACAACCCCCGTCCCTGGGCCTGGGTGTTCTTGCTGCTCAGATCAGCTTCCTCTAGACCTGCCCAGGCTCATTTTTCAAGCCTGTAATAAATGCATCTCAGAGAAACTCTTCTTCTCTCTGGTAAGCCTTTCCGGCATCTCTACCCACTGGATTCTAAGACACGTCGAATGCCATGTCCTCAGCAAAGCCTTTCTGTTCCTCCAATAACCTGTGGCACCCTCTCCTTCCTCCCACCTACTGATTGGTCTCTCAGACCCTCCTGGAACTCCAATAGTGTGGGTTCCTGGAGGGAAGCCCTCCCTTCCCCAATCTGTTGAGAATCTATGCACAAAGCCTGGCATATGCTGGGTGACTGCAGGGCGCTGCTCAGAATGTCAGGTATGCTCCCCCTCCCTTCCTCCTATATCCCCTGTAGTTGACCCCACCTGGCTGGTCTGTGTGTCCTGTGGACCAGGTTCCTCTGAAGGAGGGAGCGGAGGGCTGGCCAGGGCCGAGCACTCCCAAGGGCCACCTGTTCACAGGAGGAGAACCTTAGAGAGCCCCTGGTACCACTATGTGTCCAGCTCCCTGTGCATTGCTCCCGAGAAGGGCAGAATCTAGTGGGCTCAGAGTCGGATCCAGAGCTGCTTAGCCTTGTGCTTCCCCACCCAAGTCAGTGCTCACCTTGGGAGCCTTCTGTGTACACCTCTGCAGCAACTCCTCCTTGGTTAGGAAGCTGTGGCCACTAGGACTCTGTAACCAAGGCAGAAATGTAACCAAAGTAGGTTCAGTGCTAGAGCCCGTCTCCTCCAGAAGCGTCCCGCCCACTGCCTGGGATCCCGAGTCCTGTGGCAGCCAGGACCTCACCAGGTGCTCCCTGTAGAGCAGCAACAGTACTGCTCGCGCTCCTGAGTGCCGAGCTGGCCAGCTGCTGCTAGAGCCTCCGGCTTTGCGCTGGGCTGGAATCTGAAAGGTACAGAGGGGCTCTGAGCCCAAAAGCCAGAGAGCTGTTGGAGATCGAATTCCTGGCAGGGCTGAAGTTCAGGTTCCAGCTCAGCAAGCTACATGACCCTGGGCAAGTCACTAGGCTGCCTCTTAGTCTCTATATCTGTAAATCGGCCCAGATGATGGCATAAGCTCCTGCAAAGCTGGGATGAGATGGTGGAGAGTTGCAGGGGGTTGGGGGAGCATAACCTGCCTGGCCTGGTCTCAGTGCCCCCACCCACTGCAGGAGGGAGGTGGTAAGGCAAGCAACCAATACTAGCAACCCCAACAACTAGATTGGCCCCCTAAATAGTTTGATCATAGAACTCTCTCAGCTGACTATTATGAATCAACATCCCTATCCGTAGTTTTTTTCTTAATTCAAATGAGAAATCATTTATTTGCCCAAGTCCAGGTGTTACTGGTGGGAGGTCTTGACTCAGGCCTGATAAGGCCCCCAAACCAGAAAACTAACTCCTGGTGCTCCCACTTTCCTTCCCACTCCCTTTGTCCCCTCCTCACTGGCATGGAAGAGTCTGGGACTCCCGCAGGTGGCCCTCCTGGGGCTGGACTCTTTGCTCCAGGTGGTGGATCCACATGGTCACCTGCGGGAGCAGAAGATGGTCAACTCCTGGCCCCAGGGAATCCAGCAAGTGGTAGGGTCTGGGATGCTGCCAGCTCTTTTGGTGACAGCGTTGAAGCTCTGAGAGCCAGCTACTGGCTCAAGGTCAGAAAGCAACTTGGACGGGAGAGGGGAGCCTGAAGCTAGGGTATCCCAGGTGGTTACGGAGGTTGCACGGGGGGAGGCTCAGGGGACCACCACTCCCTGCCCCAACGCTCACCGCCTGACGCTTGGTGCTGCTGCAGTCGCTCGTCCAGCATCCGGCAGAGCCCGTCTCCGAAGTGCCGCAGGATCTTAGCTTCCTTGCCGCTGCGCAGGGGCAGTGGGTACCGCCGGAGGGAGCGCAGCGCCTGGCGGCGGTAGAGGGTACAGTACCGGGTCAAAACAGGCCTGGTCTGGCTAGGCCAGTACCTGTCCGCATCAGGCCAGGCCAGGACCCACCTTCTGAAACACGAATTGAGTGCGGCGCCCCCTGCTGGCTGCCTCGTCCCGCCACTCGCTCAGCCAGCGCACGAAAAGCGGATTGGGGCACACCGGCAGCGGGCGTTTCCGGCCCAGGCGGACCGGCGCTGCCATGAGTCCCACCGTGGGTCCTCTGGCGCCTCAAGCCGGCGCGACTGGGACACCGCCACTTCTTGAGAAAAGATTCGAACACGGGACTCTGGAGGGTGAGGGCGGGACTTCTCCAACCACGTGGTCCCAACACGGGGCGCTAACTAGAAGACAGCCTCCTGCTGCCCTCCCCGCCCCTGTACTACTTTAAGTAGTGCCGCGAGCGTCTCTACGGACTTTCGTCCCCCGCCCCTCACGCCAGAACGAGCGTTTGGGACACGGTCCACCCCGGCCCTCAGCGTCTTGACCCGCCCCTTCCTTACACCCCAAATTCGAGAGCGGCGTTCTCTTTGTGCAGGAAAGAGGAAGGCGAACAGCGCCTCCGGTGGCTGGGAGGGCTGGCTGAGGCGGCGTTTAACGGAATCTGAGGTTGTCCGTTAAAAGTGTCACCCGTGAAGAGGACGGTGGAGACTCAGAAGAGCCTAAGAGTGGGGGGTGGGGGAACAAATGGGTGCGGCTATATTTGCAGGAGTGTGGGTAAAATTGTAACCTTTCCAGAATATCTCGCCTGGCTTTAGTACTTCTGCATATCAATAGGTGTGCAGAGGTGGAAAGAAGTATGGCTTTAGTGCATTTGCATCTTTCCTCAGGGGCGGAGAGAAGTTCATCTCCATATCAGAGGGTGATTACCTGGGCTTGGAGGGCTTATCTGTACCCGAGAGGGGAGGGGAGGGGCGATTTTTGGCTTCTGCTAGAGCTGGGAAGAGGTAATAGTCCCGTCTGCAGTTTGTCAGCAATAAACGAATTTAAAATTTTATTTCTCCCTTTGGCTGACTTCGGTTTTTAGAGGTATTTTGCACCAGGATTTCCTCTGCCCGGACTAACGAGGGGCATCTAGGAAGGGGTATAGGATGAGTACGCAAAGGTAACGCAGGAGGAGCTGACGGACCCGGCGAGGAAGCGGTGATCTGGAGCTGAGGAACACGGCACTTGGGGAGTGGAGCAAAGTCAGGGAAGTGCAAGGAAGGCCAAAGCGACGAGGATGGAGGACAAATAAAAGTGGGACAAATAGGTAGTGCTGGGCATCAGGGCAGGTGTAGGGGGCTTGACTTGGGCACGTGGCTAAATTTAGGGGTGTAGGCGGGGGCGTAAGCTTGGACGAGGGACCCAGGGGAGAACGTCTAGCCGTTTTTGTGACTCGCGGGAGACGGGCCTAAGATGAAAACTGCAAAGGGGTACCATACTGAGGGACATACATAAAGGAGTTAGGCACGAGGGTCTTGCCAGGGACAGCAGCCCTCAGCTTTGTACCGAGCTCCAGACCTGCCCCCTCAGACTCCGCCCAGGCTAGATCCTGCATCCTCCACTCTTGCCCCGCCCCAGCCAGCTCCGAACTCCCGCCTCTTGCACGACGCTGCCTTATAAGGAGCCTCCAGCCGGCGTTCGGTTTGGCCCCTCCCTCTCTAGTCTCTTGTCCTAATAAGGACATCTAGGGCATCCCGCGGCTAGGGGCGGGTGGGAGCGCGTCTCCAGGGTAACCGCGAAGTCCCCCTCCCCCTCCTTATTGCTCTTGGAAACTCCGAGGCTGGAGAAAGGTAGAGCCTTCCTCATCTGCCTGGGTCGCTTGCTGGAAGCAGGGGTCGAGAGACCGCTAGCACCTGGGGCTCCCGGGCGTTTGGTTGGTGGGCGGAGCGGCAGGATGGCTCAAACTTCAACCCCCGGCATGCTCTTGAGAGGTACCCTACTCCTTGGACGTCGTTCCCCAGGTCGTGAAGACCCGCCTTGCCTTCCAACTCTTCCTTTATACCATTTATTCCGCTTATGGAGTCCTTGTCCCCGGTCTCCTTGTTTGCGACCGTGTCTTCTTTTCCTGCAGTGAGGCCGTTGTTCGAAGCCAGCGAAATCTTTCCTTAGTTCCTCACCTGTTTCTCTTTTTAAAGCTTATGTTTCCACAGAGCTTGTGTCTTAGTTTTTGCGGATTTTAAATTAACCATATACCTATCAACTCGAGAATAAGATCCAAGTCTGGCTTATCCATTTTCTTTTCTCCAATAAAGGACATATAATACTTCAATGCTTGGCAAACACCTTTAAAACAAGGACAAAACTCTATTTTCAAATGTCCCGACCCGCGGGATTAACGTGGAGTGTAGCCGGAGACGCCTGCAGAAATGAACAAGCAAGGGACACAAAGAACGACCAGCAAGACAGGGTGTCTGATCAAGCTGGCGCAGTTTATTTGCAGCAGGCTTAATTTATACCGATCAGCAAGGAAGGGGAGGGTCGGAAGATGATTGGTCACCAGGTGGTGCTGGCAGGAATGTGTACAAGGGTGATTGGGTCTCGGTGGGCACTGGCGGGAATAGCAAACCCGGAAAAGAAGCAGGAAATCCGCCATCTTGTGGGTGTGGGCCCTTTTGGTCTCCGGCATCTCCTCCTTTTCTATTCTTTTTAGGAGGGGTTGGGACAGGAACTTGGAGCTTTTTATCTACTGGGTAGACGGTGCCTGTCTTAGGTTTAGAGGTTTTGTACCTGGCCTCTGTTTTTCAGGAGCTTGCCTCTTTTTGAAGTCGGCTTGGTATCTTCAGGGGAGCTTGCCCCAATACTGGATCGGCCTATGTAAATAGGAGCTTGCCCCAGTATTAGGTCGGCCCCTGTTATTTTTTACCAGAGGTCTTATGTCTGTCCTGTTTTTCTGCAGGTACAACCTCTTAATTACCCGTCATTGACTACCCGCCTAATTGCCCAGAGATGTTGTCAAGGGACAGGACAAGAAACCTTGACATAGCTCGTTCCTGGTTTATTTTATTGCCAGCTTAGGGCTCTATGTAAAGATTCACACCTTGGTCAGCTAAAGCAAGGCGGTGATAATGAACTTGGATGGGCTTTGCTACGGAGTCAATTTGCTGTTTGATTAACATTGTAAGTTTTTGAAAAGCCCAGGGGCCGAAAGAAAGTACCAGTAGTAATCCTAAAAGAGGGCCTAATATAGGAAGGAGGTACGGGAGGAGTCCATTCAATCCTGTCCAAAGAGGGTTATTCTGGAGTTCTTTCCTTCTTCTCTCCAGATCTTCTTGGAGAATCTTTATCTTATCTCGAACAATGCCTGACTTGTTGGCGTAGAAGCAGCATTTTTCCTGCAAAGCTAAACAGATACCTCCCTGTTCTGCTGTGAGGTCTAAACCTCGACGATTTTGCAAAACTACCTCTGCAAGTGAGTCAATTTGGTCTTGGAGATCATTGATTGTTCCTGAGAGAGTTTGAACATCATTAATTAATTGATGGGACAGCTTATGGTAGGAATGTATGGCTATTCCTGCCCCTGCTGTTCCTGTGGCCACTGCGGTAGTAATCCCGAGGCCTACTAGGAGTGGGATAAGCTGGATGGCTCTTTTAGAGCGTGGATGCCCTGCTATATACTCAAAGCTGGGTATGGGGATAGGTTCTTCTCCTGGGATAATATCAATATCTGGGAGAATACTGGCTTGCACACATAACCCAGTCCAATTTGAGGGTAAGGCAGTGAAGGCTAGGTTTCCTCCACAGACAAAAACTTGTCCAATAGCGGGGCAGATAGCTGAGGAATAATTAGAAACTTGGGAGCAATTTGTGAAAGAGGCAAATCCTACGTTCACGTCATCACTATTATTCTGGGGCTGCTTTTGTATGCATAGGGATGTGTTAAATCCTACAGGCTGTACTCTAAAAGGTGAGTTAAGAGTACAATTCTGTTCTGGCAGTGTAGTGGTAGCGTTAGTGGGAATTGCGAGGGGCATAGGTGTACCAAGGGTCATGCACAGCCAGCAATTTTCAGCAAGGCTGGGATTAGTAGCGTTTAGTGCGCTATGGGTGGCTTTTAGAGTATCAACAGTCTGGGTGTCAAGATCTATGCCACGAGACTTGGGCAAGGCTAGAGGGTGATACTCTAGGGGAGGGTATATTTCTTTGATAATTTCTTCAATTTTCTTTTGAACTTGGGCTTCTCTTACTTTGTCTGTTGGTCCACCGCCATCAGATATGTGAATCGGGGCTTGCGGTGGCCAGCAAATCGCCTTGCCAATTTGGCCATGGCAGGAGGCTTGTGCATATTTAGAATGTCCTCGGGGGTTGCTATAATCATACTCGCCTCCAAAGGAACCAGCATAACCATTTTGTAAGATGGCTGTTAGATATTTTTTGCCATCGGCACCAGTGCACTGTTGGACAGTGCGGTAACAGGTAGAGTGTAATTCAGTGGCTTTTTGGCAGGGGTCGGGACAAGGCCCTGGTTTGCCATTAATTGTAGGTATAATTTTGGGCTTTTTTACACATTTCCAGGACTGGGGCTGCCAACCTCTTCCGGATGAAAATCCGCCTGCAGAGATATCTGCTGTGAGGTATGCTATTTTATCTTGGCAGTCTATAGGTCCTCTGGTGGTAAGCTGAGGTCCAGCTATTAGTTTTTCCCCTTGAGATGTTATTTGTTTATGTCCTCCCAGACTAGGGCCTAAATCCATTACTCCTCCCTTACAATCACAAGGGCTTCCAAACAACTGAATGTAGAGTTCTTCTCTAGTTGGAGGGGGCCCAAATCCTCCTAAGACAGCAGTGACTATTACAGTAACGATAAGGGAATGGATAGCGGACATGATGATGTTTTAGGGTTTAATGAAAATAGGCAAGATTACTGGTAGTGGGCTTACAACTGTGCTAACAAAGGTCAGGTGGGCTTACCTTGTCCAGTGATGATGAACACTTATCTTCTTCCTGAAAGGCAAGGAAAAACTGTTCTCAGGGTAGATTCTCCTCCCTGGAATGTATTAAGTTATTACAATTTTGTTTTGAAGAAGTATTGATGGGCTTAACAAGGCGTTCGGGTAACCATCGAGGTCCGTTTCCTTGCGTATCATATACACAGGCGTGACCTCTACCCCAGATAAGGACTGGGTCCGGACCATGCCATTTAAAAGTTAAAGGATCTTTCCATAGGACTTCTGCAAATTGGGTTTTTGTTTCTTGGTGCCACAACCTGTCGGCGGCTGACTTATTGTGGCT
The DNA here is from genome assembly GCF_040802235.1 of Manis javanica. Taxonomy (NCBI): domain Eukaryota; kingdom Metazoa; phylum Chordata; class Mammalia; order Pholidota; family Manidae; genus Manis; species Manis javanica. Next base: position 115,835,056 of record NC_133166.1, read on the forward strand.
ATCTAATTGTAAGAAATTGTAAGAAATTGAGTGTAAATAAAGCATGATTAAGGAGGTTTTTTGGAGAGCCTCTTATAGGGTACGCTGTGTTGGTTTTAAGTTTGTTAATTGTACTCTTTATTGTCTGATGGGCCCGCTCGACTATTCCTTGTCCTTGGGGGTTGTACGGGATACCGGTGATATGCTTAATTTGAAATTGATGACAAAAATTTTGGAATGCTTGCGAAGTGTATCCAGGTCCATTGTCTGTCTTAATAGTCTGAGGCTTACCAATAACAGTAATGCATTGAAGAACATGGGCTATGACATTCTTAGTGGCCTCTCCACTGTGAAGGGTGGCAAATATAAAACCACTGTAAGTATCAATAGTTACATGGGTATATTTAAGAGCTCCAAATTCAGGAATATGGGTAACATCCATTTGCCAGATCTCATTAGGGAGTAAACCTCTCGGGTTGACTCCTAAATGGGGGAGGGGCAGTGAGGTAACACACCCTGAACAGTCTTTAACAATCTGCCTAGCTTGTTCTCTAGTAAGTTTAAATAAAAGCCGAAGAGTGTGAGCATTCACATGGTGAAGAGCATGATATTGACTAGCTTTGGTAACTGCATCGGTTGTAACAGAATATGTGAAGCGGGTATTTTGATCTGCAAGGGCATTGCCTTGGGAGAGGGGACCAGGAAGGTCGGTGTGGGCTCGTAGGTGTCCAATATAGAAAGGGGCTTGTCTGCGTAATATAAAGGTTTGGAGTTGTTGGAAGAGGGAAACAGCATTGGTAGAAGGCTTAATGTGAGGGACTGTTTCTAGAATCGGAACTGAATATGCTATATAAGCACTGTCAGTATACAGGTTAAAAGGAACTTGACTCAACACTTTGAAAATTTGTAGGATAGCAAATAATTCTACAAGCTGAGCTGATTTGAAAGGTGATTGAATGCTGTGACTCTGTGAATTAATAACATAGGCAGCTATACCCGAGGAGGAGCCATCAGAGAAAACTAAAGGGGCGTTGTCTAAGGGAGTGGATGAGGTTATTTTTGGGAAAATAAAAGGATGTAATCGTGAAAATTGTAGGAGTTTGTGTGAGGGATAATGATTATCTATTTTACCTTGGAAAGAAGTAAGGGCTATAATCCAATCATCTTCATTTTGGAGAAGCCAATCTATTTGCTCTTTAGTGTAGGGGATGATAAGCTGATCAGGATCTCTGCCAAAATACTGACGGCTCTTTTCTCTGCCCATCCTTATGATTTTTGCAACTAGCAAAGGGTATGTAATGAGGACTTTAGATGGGGAAGAGGGCAAATGAATCCATAATAGGGGATTATTCTGCCATAAGACCCCAGTAGGAGTATGCGGCGTATTACAAATGATGAGAGCGAAGGGCCTGTCATAGGATAGGAACGTAATTTGTTGTTGTATAGCTGTTTCAACAATGTTTAAAGTTTCTTTTGCTTCGGTGGACAGTTTCCGAGGGGATGAGGGATCGGGGTCTCCTTGTAGTATATCAAAAAGAGGTTTTAACTCTCCAGTGGTTAATTTAAGATAGGGTCTGAGCCAATTAATGTCCCCTAAGAACTTTTGGAAGTCATTCAGTGTATGTAAGTGTGACGTTCTTAATCGAATTTTCTGGGTGGTAATTTTGTTCCAAGTCAATTCAAACCCAAGGTAGTAATAGGGATCTGTTAATTGAATTTTATCTGGGGCAATTTGAAGACCGAAAAAGGTGAGATGGGTGGTCAGTTCTTGACTGCATGTTAGGACTTGAGTGCGGGAGGCTCCAGCTAGAAGGATATCATCCATATAATGAATGATATAGATGGAAGGCCATCGGGTTCGGAGGGGATCTACGGCTTGGGCTACAAATTTTTGACACAGTGTGGGGCTATTTGCCATACCTTGAGGGAGTACTTTCCATTGGTAGCGGTGCATGGGTCCTTTAAAATTGGTGACAGGAATACTAAAGGCAAAGCGCTCTCTATCTTGGGGATGGAGAGGAATGGTAAAGAAACAATCTTTAAGATCAATGATGATCTTGAAATAATTGGCTGGGATGGCTATAGGAGAGGGGAGACCGGGTTGAAGGGCCCCCATTGAGAACATGGTTTTGTTGATTTCTCTGAGGTCTTGGAGGAGTCTCCATGTTCCTGATTTTTTCTTAATTACAAATATTGGCGTATTCCAAGGAGAAGTAGTGGGTTCTAAGTGTCCAGCAGCTAATTGTTCCTGTACTAACTTAGTAGCTGCTGTGAGTTTTTCTTGATTCAAGGGCCATTGATCCACCCAAACAGGCGAATCTGATTTCCATTTTATTTTGTCTGCATGGGGTACAGGAAGGTCAATGGCCCTCATGGAAAATTGTTGTTCCCTAATCCTAAACGGTCATTCTTGGGTATAACAGTAAGGGGTTCTTTTATGCCTTGACTGTATTTTCCTAAACCTTGGCCAGGGAGATAGCCTTGATTAAGCATTTGTCGGGCAATTATGTCATTTGGGCTGGCCATGACGAGCTTCAATTGAGATAGAATGTCACGGCCCCATAGATTAATGGGCAATCCAGCGACTATGTAAGGTTGGACTTGTCCTGAATTTCCCTCCTTATCCTTCCAAATTAAGATCTTAGAACTTTGCTTTGGGTTAGTAGATTGACCAATGCCTTTGAGATGGGTTATGGACGTACTGCAGGGCCAACTGGGAGGCCACTGTTGGGCTGATATTACTGTAGCATCTGCTCCTGTATCAACTAAACCCTCAAAGGATTTGCCATCTAATTGCAGGGTTAATAACGGCCGTTCAGTGGTAATTTGTTGCACCCAATAAGCATCAGAGGAACCAAAGGCAGCATTCAATCTGAAATTTTTATTGTAACTTTTGTTTGTTAAGTCTAACGGGAGCAATAGGAGTTGAGCTATTCTTTTTCCTTTGTAAATAGATATTGGGCCTGTCGGAGCAGAAGCTAGGAGGGTAATTTGTCCTGTATAATCATTATCAATAACTCCTGGTACAATATGAAGGCCAGCTAATGTAGAGCTCCCCCGTCCTAATATTAGACCAAAGGTATTGGAGGGTAAGGGTCCATAGGTTTCTGTGGGGAGCAACTGGATACCTTGATCGGGTACTAATATTGTGTCAGTGGCGGAACAGAGGTCCAAGCCTGCGCTTCCTGGGGTGGCACGGGAGAGGGAGCTGATGCTTGCGCAGGGAGGATTTGCTGTTGTTGAGCTTGGGGAATGAACCTGATAGCCCCTTGGTTCGTATTCAGTGGTGGGGCCAGGGGCTGGCCCCTCTGGGAGTTTCCCTGGAGTGGTGGAAGGGGGGTACCTTCAATATTCGTTTTAGAACGGCATTCATTAGCCCAATGGAAACCACGCCGACACCGAGGGCATAGGGTTTTGGGGGGGAGTATGAGTCAGGGGTGTATGAGGCAGGGAAGTGCGAGGCGGGTGAGGCTGAGTCTCTGCCTGGCACTGGCGAGCAAAATGTCCTGGTTGTTTGCCATTTAAAGGACGTAAGTGCGGGATAAATATTTGGAATCTTAGGGGGATCAGCTATGTCCTGGGTATCAATTTTATCATGGGTATTTGGGGATTCTGTGTCTGGTTGAAATTCAGGGGATTTGTTAGTAGGAATTATGGGTTCGTCAAGAATATCTACGGCTACTGAAGGGCAGGCAGAGGGCGGTCGGGAGTCCTCTCTGAGAGCTTTTTCTCCTGTTTTGATTATAGTTTTAATGTCGGGATCTTGTGAATGAACCTCAAGGACGTCATGAATAAGGTTCCAATATGAAAATGCTGAGACAGGAACTTTTTCAGGGCCAAAGGTCCGATAAAAATCTTGAAGGGCATCACCAACTCTTTTCCACTGTTTGTGATCAATAGTGCCCTCTAGGGGAAACCAGGGACAAGTCTCATGGATAAAAGTAAAAAAATACCTAAGGTCTTTTCTTTTAACCCTAATTCCTCGTGTCCTGAGGGACTCCTTGAGTCCAGTAAGGAAGACTTCATGGGAGTTCAGAGAGTTGCCCATCACTATGGCCGCAACCCTTGCACTGTAAAAATTTGAATCCTTTCCTCCAATTTAGCTGCAATTACATCAATGTCCTGAAACACTGGAGCCACTCTCGTCAGCTCAGACGAGCCCTTGTTTACGTAGGACAGTCGGCAGGTACAATCCGCCTGCTTGGACCCTCTAGGGCAGGGACTCTGGAGTCGGAGTCCCCTGGGTATGCCTTCGAGGTGAACGACCGTTAGCCCAAAGTAAACACAAGGTTTTCAGAGAGGAACAATCAGTGAACAAAACAAGGAATAAATCGCGGTAGCAAACTGGAGGGAAGTGATAAGATCAAATGGACTGCTGAACACCCAAGAGGTTGTTTGGAATCTTGCTTGGGGGATTCGTCTACTCACCTCTCAAGGATCTGTATTACGGACGGGTGAGCCGCAGTGATCCTTCTCCATGCAGAGTCGACGTCAGGTCAATACCCGTGCGGTGACTCAAATGAATGCCTGGCCAGGGCTTCCGAGCAGACGTTTCAGCAGGAGTCCCGGGGGGCCCCACGTTGGGCGCCAGTTGTCCCGACCCGCGGGATTAACGTGGAGTGTAGCCGGAGACGCCTGCAGAAATGAACAAGCAAGGGACACAAAGAACGACCAGCAAGACAGGGTGTCTGATCAAGCTGGCGCAGTTTATTTGCAGCAGGCTTAATTTATACCGATCAGCAAGGAAGGGGAGGGTCGGAAGATGATTGGTCACCAGGTGGTGCTAGCAGGAATGTGTACAGGGTGATTGGGTCTCGGTGGGCACTGGCGGGAATAGCAAACCCGGAAAAGAAGCAGGAAATCTGCCATCTTGTGGGTGTGGGCCCTTTTGGTCTCCGGCATTCAAAGATTTTCTCCTAGCCTTCCCCCATTTTTTCTTTTTCCTATTTTGAGGTTATATATTGCCTTTTCTCAGGAGACAAGAGTTACTTTGCACATGGAAAGTGCTCAATGAATGGTTTTTTGCATTGATGGCACTTTATTCTTCGATTTTCCTTACTCTAGGACTGGATTCCAAGCCAGTGAATAGTTTCAATTCCTAAAAGCAGAATACTAACTCCCTCAAAATTTTCAGACCAAGGGATCCAAAAAGTGCCAAGATAGTTCTGGGAAAACCGTTTCGCAACGGGGTAAAGAGCCACGAACTCAGGGCTCGTTTTCGGGTCATATTACCGAGCACCCAGGCCTTGGCTCAGCTCAGTTTCCTGGGGAGTTCGACCAATCGGCGGACCCTCCGGGCCATAGCCCCGCCCCTCCCTGCTGCCTCGGACTACACTTCCCGGTATGCAATGTGGCTCTGGGAGGCCGGCTGACCCAAAAGACTCTGCTACCCAGTGAGCTCGAGGACAGCGCAGGACATTCGGACTTCATTTCCCGTCGGCCTGCGGGAGGAGCGCCGGAAGCCCGCCCCGCCCCTCATTGTGCGGCTCATACTAAACGGAAGGGGCCGGGAGAGGCCGCGTTCAGTCGGATCCCGGCAGCAGCTGCGGCGGCTCCCGTCTCTACCGACTCTTCTTGCTGTCTCCTTTTCGCTTCCGGAAACATGGTGAGCCCCAGGCCACAGCGCCTTGAGGGGAGGCGGCTGCGAGTCGGTCGTCTGTGCGTTCGGGAGGGAATCGGAGAGCGACTTCGGCACCCCCTCCCCCAGTGCCCCGGGCAGGATGAGGGTCTCGTCTTGAGGGGCGGGCGCCGTCGGGACGCGCGTGCGCGAGCATTGGGGCTGACCGGCTTGGACGTCCCTCGCGCACCCCCTGGACTCCCTTCCCCTCCCCCACCCCGTTGGTGCGCCCGCGCAGACACTCGTCGTGGGGGAGGGGGGAGGGGCGCGTGCGCGCGCCCGCCCCTCGCGGAACAGCTGGTGTCGCGCGCCGCCCCTTGGCCGAAGCAAGCCGGGTCACGCGGGCGCGCTCCCGACGGGAGCACGCGGCATCTAAACTCGGCCGGGGGCGGCGACGGAAAAGCGCGCGCGAGAGGTCTCGGCGCGCGCTCCTCACCCAGGGGCTGTTCGTGAGTTCGCGTTACCCTCCCTTGGCTGGCGGGCCTTTCTCAAGAGCAGGTGGCAGGGATGCTTGAGCCGGGGAGGGGCAGATGCGGCGGGCGTCCGGATGCTGGCGCCTGCGATTAGGGGCTTGCTCCGTGCGACACTGCAGCGGCCAGGGCCTCGCTCGCTCCCGAGCGAGCCCACAAAAGCAAGCTGACTCTCCTGTACATCCGGCAAAAGCTGGAACGGCGCTGCCGGCTGACGCGTGCGCATATGCCCGGGCCTCGCTGCTGGGCCCGAATCCCCGAACAAGCGGGGCCCTCGGTTTTCCCGGATGGGGCCTGAGGGTGGAGCCGAGTTTAGGGAAGTGACCCAGTCGGGCACCGCCCGGAAATCACTCCGCTCCCCGTGTTCGGCCTGAGGGCTGCGAAAGCCGAACGTTTTGCAACTTAATCATACTCGGGCCCGCAGCGGTGGCGGCTAACGCATCCGTCAGTAAAGGCAACTTTTGGGGATTGAGGCCCTGGAGGTTCTGCTGCCTCCGGGAACGGGTTCGTGTCGCGGAGGGGGCCGGTCCTTGTGGATCCCCGTTCACCGCCTACTCCGGAAGCGACTGCGTCACGTGGACGGCTTCCTCTGCAGTTCCGGGAGGGGGGGCGCGGCAGGTTTCACGGTGGGCACCCTCTTCTGGGTGTACACCCCCTATGCAGCCCGGAGTAGAAGTTTACGAGCTCTCAAGGATTGTCGGCACTTGAGTTTGATTTGTCGCTTTCTATCCGCGATCTTTGGGGGTCTGTATTTTTCCCGGAGGACAGGGAGTTGTTGGATAGGACGTTAATTAGGAGTTGCTTTGGTTAAGGAAAACCCCGAAAGAGGCTGTTTTGTGTAATAACTGCTTTGAGCAGTTCTGATAGGCTTATAATTGTTAAGCACCGTTGGTGTCCATTTAGCATGGTGGGTGCTAGTTCGTTCTTTTCGAAAAAGGCAACTCTCGCCGGATGTCTGGTTCCCTTTTTCTGTGAAGTTCGAAGTTCACGCTTTTCCCCAAAAGTTGAGATATTGAGTGTTGTGAGTAGGAAATGAATCAGTAGGTTATTGTGCATTCTTTTAATTCTGGGCTCACAGCTCAGCCAAGGCTCTGATGCTCACGGTTGTCAGTTTCTAGCCTGTGTGATGTCTGGGTGGGGAGGAGTTATGTTCGATTAGATGATCAGAGGTTTGCTTTATGACTGCCATTCTAGGGTTGTGTCCTGTCTGACCCTTTGACAGTGGCTCTGCGGGAAAATACTGACACTTGTCTTGGGAAGGAATTAATGACCTTTAGAGGCTGAGAACTGTATTTGTTGGCGTCCAGTTGGATCTAAAAAAGTGATGGAGGGACTTAAGAGGGGGAGTCTCAGAAACCTTTTCTTTATGAGGTATGTGTGGTTCATCTCTCAGGCGTCTGGTGTAGCTGTCTCTGATGGTGTCATCAAAGTGTTCAATGACATGAAGGTGCGTAAGTCATCGACACCAGAGGAGGTGAAGAAGCGCAAGAAGGCAGTGCTTTTCTGTCTGAGTGAGGACAAGAAGAACATCATCCTGGAGGAGGGCAAGGAGATCCTGGTAGGTGATGTGGGCCAGACTGTAGACGACCCCTATACCACCTTTGTCAAGATGCTGCCAGACAAGGACTGCCGCTATGCCCTCTATGACGCAACCTATGAGACCAAGGAGAGCAAGAAGGAGGACCTGGTGTTTATCTTCTGGTGAGCTCCGCATGCAGGCGCTTCTTCCCGTTAACCTGCCCTAGCTCTGCCCGCCCCCCTTCCCAGTATCTGAACATCTGTGGCTCCCGGTTAATCCTGAGGTGTGTGTTTGAGGGGGAGTGTGTTGTAAAAAATAATTGTCATTGAGGAACTTGATGAGAGCTTCAGTGCTAGGGGCCATCTCAAGGGTTTCTTGAAATTATCTATTGCATGAGGGCACTACTTGCTAGCTAGGCTTGGAGGAGGAGACTTGGCTGCAAGTTCTCTAACTTTTTTTCCCTCCAGGGCCCCTGAGTGTGCACCCCTTAAGAGCAAAATGATCTATGCCAGCTCCAAGGATGCCATCAAGAAGAAGCTGACAGGTAAGGGCCAGCGTGGTGCCACATGGCATTTCCCCCCCAGGCCCTGGCTGCAGGGTGGGGAGAATGGGGTGGCAGGGAGGCTCCCCCTGCCCAATCTGCTGGAACGTAACCTTGTCCCTTCATCTCTTCTGATTGGCTCCTTCCTAGCCACAAACGCCCAGCCCAATGCTGCTTGCTCACATAAGCTCTCCCTTCTTTCCCACAGGGATCAAGCATGAATTACAAGCAAACTGCTATGAGGAGGTCAAGGACCGCTGCACCCTAGCAGAGAAGCTGGGGGGCAGTGCCGTCATCTCCCTGGAGGGCAAGCCTTTGTGAGCTTCCTCCAGCCCCCTGCCTGGAGCATCTGGCAGCCCCAGACCTGCCCATGGGGGTTGCAGGCTGTCCCCTTCCTGCCATGTCGGAGGGGCTGGGGGAATCCCAGCAGGGGGAGGGCAGTCCCTTCATCCCGGTTGCCAAACAGCCCCCACCCCCTGGACCTTCCTCCTCCCTCCATCCCTGACGGTTCTGGCCTTCCCAAACTGCTTTTGATCTTCTGATTCCTCTTGGGTTGAAGCTGACCAAGCTCCCCCCAGGGACCCCAATTTGGGGGGGCCTGTATTTTTTTTTTTAACGACATCCCAGTTCCCCACCCGTTCCCCCCTTTCCCATGCTGCCAACTTCTAACCACAGTAGTGACTTTGTGCTTGTCTGTTTAGTTCTGTGTATAAATGGTATGTTGTGGACATGACTCCTCCTCGCGCCGCCTGGTCCCCTCCCCTTTTCCCTTGGTCATGGCCACTCACAGAAGCAGGACCAGTAAGGGACCTTCGATTAAAAAAAAAACAACAATAAAAAGGCTCACTACTGGGATGTTGTTTCAGGGTTGGGGCCCAGGGGACCTTGCAGGGGAGGGGAGGCGTGTTGGGAGAATGAGCGGCGTCTCCTCTCTGTACCCTTCCTCCATCCGGCCCCCCTAAGCCTTTGGCCCTAGTAACATGCTGAGCCTGCCTCCTGATGGTTGTCACTCATTCTGTAGGTGGTGCCACAGTCGCTCCAAATTGGCTGTTCAGGAGGTAGCTGAGCCCAGGGCGTGTCTGTGGCTGGCTGCAAGGGCTTGAGCAGCGACTTCATACTTGAAGTGCTTTCTTTTGTGGCCTCAGTCTGGGTGGGTAGTGGGGCAGTCAGGCCGATTCTGATTACCCCCTCCATTGTACCTAGATGCGTGGGTTGTGAGATTGCAAGTCACAAGTAGCCTTTTGAACTATTTTCTCCACCTTCAAGGTTTTCTTTAGTCTTTCTCTGCCTTCCCTGGGCAGCTGAGTTATTTATAAGGGCAGGGTCCAGGGGCTGCTGTGAGTCAGAAACCAAGTTGAGCTTTAGGCTTTCTGCAGGTGTGGCTGGAGAGGGTGGGGCTAGCCAGGTGGAGCCCAGGACTTCAGACTCAGTGTGGTGGGTCCTGTCTCCCTGTGTTTGACCAAGAGGCCATCGCTGCAGGCTTTCTCCAGCTTGGACTTTGGGCTTTCACCTGCCCAGCAGGTAAAGGTATCCTAAAAGTCTTGCCCTAGGGGTGGTAATGAAAGGTTAATGATCTTTCCCCCCAACTGCAGTCTGCTGATCTAAAAAAGCCGCTTGTAGTTGGTGCTGGTTCCTTGGAGCTTTCCAGTGTCTGGGAGGGAGGCAGGAAAGCGTAATTCCTTTTTACTGGTTGGGAAATGGGTGTAGAGGAGTAGTGGTTGGCCTGTGTGTGGCCCATGTCAGGGTTTACAGGACTGGTGGGAACACCTTGAAGACTCCTGGGTTCTAAGTTCTGGGTTTTGAACCTTGCCACAGAGAGCCTGCTTGCCCTCGGAAATGGCTGAGCTACTGCAGGGGTGAATTCCTTGTCTCCCCCAGCCAGCCCACCCCATAGTGGTCTCCATAGTGCCCCGGTAAACGGTGTCCCTGGTGAGCCTTGGAACTGTGGGGAATGAGGACAAGCAGGCCGCCTTGCTACAAAAACAAGCTCTTTATTTTGTGAACAAGCTGGGGACAAAGGGCCTGGGGCCAGAAGGAGGGTGGAAGCTGCCCCTTAAGCCCCTGGGGAGACAAGGTCAGCCCTTGGGCTTCCCTAGGTAGGCTCCTGCTTACCTGTGGCCAGGTGTGCCCATGCTCCCCTGTTGTCCTCTTGGAGGGCCTGGCACCTTAGGGTGGGGTTGGGGCTTGGGCTTGTCCTGGGGCGTCATGGGGTGTGGCTAGTGGCTGGGGTGAGAGGTTTGGGGGACTCTTGCCACTGAAGGTCCTGGATCAGGCTCTAGCTGCTCTGAGGACAGGAAGAGTGTTCTGAAAAGGTAGGGTGCTGGCCTGCATAGGAGGGAAGTCCTTGATGTCCCTCACTTGCCACCCTGTTCCCAGATCATGCTTCTCCCTGCATCACCTGACTCATGTCCCTTCCCTCCCCGTATCCTTGTCCTCAGCAACTAACCACTGCTATTGAGAGCTCACTACCAATGGGAAGAGTCCTGGCCCAAGATGGGGAAATGACCCCAAATTTCAGTTGGGACTGCCCACAGCTGCCTGACCCTTTTCCCCAACACAGGAATTTGCTAAGAATCTAGAAGCCTGGAGGTGGGTGGTAGGGAGGCAACGAGGTTGGAGGCTGGAGGGCTCACTTTGGCATGTTTGACTTGAGCTCCAGCTCCAACAACTCGAGGTTCCTGCGGAAAGAGGAGACGCGACAGGGGCATGTGAAGTCTGTGAGCTCTAGAGAAGGGAGAGGAAAGGACCCTGGCAGGGTAGGCAGCCCAATGGCGGGGGGCCCAGGATGGGGGCTTACCCTGCTTGGCTGAGCTAGAGTGGTATTCAAAGCGCTGGCAGCACTTGCTGGTAGCTCTCTGCGGTCCAAACCTGGTTTCTGGTGTACTCTGTCCAACGCTCACAGCTACCAATACAGCAGCTCCTGGGGTCAGCAGGGACAGGATCACTGCTGGCTATGGCCTCGCTGGCCATCCCTGCCTGGGTTGCTCCAGTCTCTGTAGCCCCCAGCCCTTAAGGACTGTTCTGACAGCTTCAGGTTCTGGTCATAGGCTACTTAGCCTTCCACCTTCTGAGTCGAGGTGGAGATGGTGGGGTGGGGGGCTTGGGGGGACCTTGCAGAGGGAGAGCTAAGGGCTGGGGGGCTGCTTGCTCATCAAAATACCTAGCAGAGTCACTTGATTACCCAGTCAATCCCTGACATTCAGGGGAGCAGGTTAAAGAAGGCTTCACAGAGAAAGTGGTATCTAATCTGCATCTTGGAGGACATTTAATAGGAATTAGGACAACAGTTAAAGGCTTCACAGGTATGCAAGCCTGGTATGTGTTCAGGGAAGCATAAATTCAGCAGGGGCACTTGGATGGCAGTGGTCAGATCACAAAAGGCCTCAAATGAAAGCCGAGGACTTTGGGCTTTGAATCGGGCGGTTTCTGGAAGGGGCAGGGTCACTGAAGGGCCTTGAGAAGAGGTGTGGTCCAACAGACAGTAAAGATTGGTACACTCAGTAACTTTCTTGAAGAGTTCAGGAAGTGTGTGTCTGGGGCAGGATGTTGGCAGTGCAGTGCTGCCTGCCAAAGGCACATGGCATGTCCTAAGTGCCTCTCCAAGCCCAGTTCTCCCCTCAACACATTTGAGGCTGGATCCCTGTCTCTATTCCATGTCTTAAACTAGTCTACAGGATGAATCCAGGGCATCGCTGGGCCCAAGTAACCCCCACGGAACATTGCAAAATTATCCTGGAGACTACCCCTCTCCCAGGGCTCTTCCAGCCCTGCGAAGGGTCATTGGGTGGCCTTTCAACACAGAAGGCAGTGCTTACCCTTAGCTGTTCAAAGAGCTCTGCCAATTTGAGGAAGCTCCTAGGAGGCGTGGGGAGGAGTTAGGGCAGGGGTCTTGGATGTTTAAAGTCACCCTGCCCTTAGCCCTGCCCCTGGGGAAATGTCCATCTCCCAGATTCCTGCAGGAGCTTCTGCACCTCTCACAGGTGATAGTAGGCTTCCACAGTGTGACCGCTCATGGACAGACAATTACAGGCATAGGGAGGGCAGGAAAAGTGAGAGAAGTTCTCACACCTTCAGCTGGTTGAGTTCCTGTGCCCCCAGACTGCTCGGTGCAGCTGAAATGGGGATATAATAGTCTGCCAGCCTTCCATTAGAGTCCCTTGGCCTGCACATCAAGCCCCACCCTTGGTGTTTGTGGCCCTGGACAGAAACAGCATTTCCTGCTCTCTTCTCTCCCCAGGGAGATAGGACCCCTGGGGAGAGGAGGCAGGGAATCCAGCACTCCCTAGGCCCTGCATACATTTGGGAAGGTACGATGTGGTCTGCTTGCAGGCAGGCATCCTGGGTGTGTGGATGGTACTCCAGCAAGAAGGCCCTCATGCTCAGAAATTATCCACCTCCTAAGGAAACCAGACAGGAGCCACTTAGCCAAGCCAGGATCCTGACAGCCATGGACACCTGGTAAGGCACAATCTCCCTCAGGCCAGGCCCTATTAGTGGGTTCCCTCCCACAGTCACCCTGGGGCTCAACTCAATCTTTGCCTTGGACTTGAGACCCTGGGATGAATCCAGATTGGGGCCCCAGGGGTCACGTTGAGCCCTGACATGTTGATGATGAGGGTTTCATCTGCAGGCTTCACAAGACCCTTCAGAAAGTCCCCAAGGAGCTCCTTCCTGTTCTTTACTCAGACACTGAGCTGAGGCACACGTGGGGAGGGTATGATTCCACCCTTGGAGCGGATGAGATGGTGTAAGCCCACCTAAGACTACCCCCACCCCTGGGGTGACCCCAGCTCTCTGGCCCAGGTCATATCCTGGCAGTATTCCAAAAAGACAAGCTGTGGTCCCAATGCAGGGTGGCGTGGGCTGCCAGGTGCTGCAGAAAGACTTCATGCATCCCACCTATCTTCTTAAAGAGAGAGAGTTAACTCACTGCCAAGAATGGTAGGTAGCTCCAGGGCCTTCCTTGGCTCTGATTACCCTGTCCCCTTACCCCTCAGAAGCTTTGAGGTCAGAGGTCAGGGTCCCATAGGGCATAGTTAGGGAAGGAATCCTGGGGCTCTTAGGAGAGGGGTGGGACTGGGCCTTCATCACAAAGAAGGTGGCATGCATGCTTGTAGCTTCTGCTTCATTTTGGCAAACTTTCCTCATGATGGAGCTGTCCCCTTCACCCAACTTCTTAAGCTTTCCCTTGAAGCTTTATAGTCTGGCCTTGGAGGGGTTGGGGGGATCTGCTCAAAGGAGGGACAGAGCTGGGAGGCTTCTCCTGGCTGAGAAGGCCATCACCCAACCAGAAGCTGGGCCCAGCTTTCTGTCCTCACCTGTGCACCCAGTCCCACCCCTTGCAACCCCAGCCGCGTGGCCCCTCCTCACAATGAGGCCAGCGTACTCCTTGTTTTCCTTGTAAGTATCATGCAGCCCAATGGGCTCCTCCTGCTGCAGCCCGACTGAGGACTCCGTCCAGCGAAGTGAGGGAGGCAGCTCTGGAGGCCAGACGCCTGTCTGAGGTGTCTCTCCTCCCTCCCCAAACCCTGCACCCATTAAGCATCTTGGGCACCCATCTGTGTTCCCCAACCCCATATCCCAGGTGAGGCACCAGTTAGGGCTCAGGTGTGCATGATTTCACTCAGCGTGGGGATGGGGGATGGTTAGGTCTCAGGGCCTCAGGCAAAGGTGATCAGAGACTAGACATGCTGCCTGCTTGCTCAGAGGGCAGGAGCCAGGGGAGGAGCAGGGCCCACAGGCTGTGTAGGCAATGGCCCCCTGCCCTTCCCCAGCTCCCAGTGGGCAAGGCTGGAAGGCAGCAGGCTCCTCAGGCACCTGAAGCCCCTGTACAGTCATCTGAACCACCCCCTCACCAGCATGCAGCCTCACCTTAGTTTGAATGGTGCATTTCACCTTGTCAGCTCACTCGTGTGTCAGCGTCACCACCTGTAAGGAGCTATCCCCCTTCCCTGTGGACACACTGATGTGAAGGAGGTGGAGGCTTGGGGGGAGGAGGGCCCTGACATGACCGACCACAGCCTGTTTGCGCATCCTTGCCCTCGGCTTCTGGGCCTGCAGCACCCACTTCAGCAGCACTGCTCTGCAGTGCCCCAGGGTCACCAGCTGCCCCCCAGAGGGATCCTGAAAAGTCACTGCTCACGACTTTACAATTACAACTCTTTCCCACCCCTGCACCATCCTCTGAAGTAGGCAGAATTTCCCCCATTTTGTAGGCCCGGAAGCTGAGACTACCAAGAGGTGATCTCCGGTCTGAGCTCACACAGCTGCAAAGTGGCAGGGCCAGAACCGAACCCAGTTTCTGGATTCCAACCCCTATGCACTTTCTCAGCTACCTGCCCACACCTTCCCCAGCTTATCTTCTCAGGTACCCTTCCACCAGGGCATAAAGTGAGTTAGATGGGAAGCTCCCACCTCTTTTGAGGGATTCCTGAGACTATTCCATTCACTTTTTAAAATTTTTTTAATTTTAAACTTTTAATTTTTGATTTTGGTATCATTAATCTACAATTACATGAGGAACATTATGTTTACTAGACTCCCCCATCACTGAGGTCCCCCCACATACCCCATTACAGTCACTGGCTGTCAGCGTAGTAAGATGTTGTAGAATCACTACTTGTTTGTGTTGCACAGCCCTCCCTGTGCCCCCCCAACATTATACATGCTAATCACAATGCCCTCTTTCTCCCCCCCACCCTTATCCCTCCCTTCCCACCCCTCCTCCCCAGTCCCTTTCCCTTTGGTAACTGTTAGTCCATTCTTGGGTTCTGTGATTCTGCTGCTGTTTTGTTCCTTCAGTTTTTGCTCTGTTCTTATGCTCCACAGATGAGTGAAATCATTTGGTACTTGTCTTTCTCCGCCTGGTTTATTTCACTGAGCATAATACCCTCTAGCTCCACCCATGTTGTTGCAAATGGTAGGATTTGTTTTCTTCTTATGGCTGAATAATATTCCATTGTGTATATGTACATCTTCTTTATCCATTCATCTACTGATGGACAATGAGGTTGCTTCCATATCTTGGCTATTGTAAAAAGTGCTGCGATAAACATAGGGGTGCATATGCCCTTTTCAAACTGGGCTGCTGCATTCTTAGGGTAAATTCCTAGGAGTGGAATTCCTGGGTCAAATGGTATTTCTATTTTTAGTTTTTTGAGGAACCTCCATACTGCTTTCCACAATGGTTGAACTAATTTACATTCCCACCAGCAGTGTAGGAGGGTTCCCCTTTCTCCACATCTTCACCAACATTTATTCCATTCACTTTTTGTGCTGTGAGGCATCAGCTTGTATGCAAAACACATGTATTTCTCTAAATGAAAAGATCTGTGAGGCACCAAGCCCGTTTGCTGCTGCTCTGAGCTACTCAACAAGTATTATGACCACACCATTGTGCCAAGTGACACTAAGGGAAGAGACTTAGAAACCAGTCCACCTTGAAGCACTGCTCACCAGTGTATATATATAAACTGGCACCTGCCCACCTCTCCCACCCAAGGCCTCATTGTCCTCTCACCAGATTTGGCACAGGCTGGGAACCAGTTTTGACTTCTATCACTGTAGATTAACTTTACCTGCTCTCGAACGTCATCTACATGTATGTGCTCTGGTGTCTGGGTTCTCTGTTGTTGAGTGCAGCAGCAGTTTTCTCATTGCTGTGTCGTTTTCCATTACATGAACATATCACAGTTAATGTATCCATTCTACTGTTGGTGGTCATTTTGATTATTTCAAATTTGGGGCTATTATGAACAAAGCTGTCACAAACATTCTTGCATATATCTTTTGAGGGACCTAAGTACTAATTTCTTTTAGGTATGAGAATTGCTTGGTCATAGGGTAGGCATGTATTTAAAATGCTTTCATACATACTGTCAAAAGTAGTAAAGTTTTCTAAGGTGATTGTACTCATCTATACTCTGGCCTGCTTTGTATTTAAGTTCCAGTGCACCACATCCTTGCCAATACTTAGAATTGTTTGTCCTTTTTATTTTAACCATACTGGTGCAGATATGGTAGTAGTGCCTTGTAGTTTTGATTTGTATTCCCTGGTAAAGAACAATGTTGAGCACCATTTAATGTACTCATTGGCCATTCGTATATCTTCTTTTAAAAAGTGCCTATTCAAGTCTTTTGCCCCTCCCCTGTCCTCCTCTTTCTAAAATCAGATAATCTTTTTTATTGGTTTGTAGGAACTCTTTATACACCTTGGAGACCAGCCCTTTGTTAGTCATATGTGTTGCCAGTATCTTCTATGGGTTGCCATTTTACTCTCTTTATGGCTTATACTTTTACAAGCTCAATATATGTCTTTTCTTTTATGGCTAAGGATTTTTGTGTACTCTTGAAACTTTTGCCTATCCCAAGGTCATGAAAATATTTTTTTCCTTCTAGAAATTAATAGTTTTAGCTTCCATATTTAGCGCTATGATCCATTTCCAATTCATTTTGTAGATAGTGGAAAGTATGGGTTAGGATTCATTTCTACCATATAAATGCCAGTTATTTTAGCATTATTTGTTTAAAAAGACTATGTTTTCACTATTGGTTTGTGTTGCTGCATTCCTTGGTAGAAAATCAGTTGACCTCATAAGTGCAACCAGTACTGTCCTATTTTATTCTACTGTTCTATTTGTCTGTACTTTTTATAATATCACACTGTCTTGAATAATTGATAGGCAACCTTGAAATCAGGATTAACTTTGTCCTTTCTCAAAATCATATCATGGGTCCTCTGCATTTTTGTAGAAGTTTTAGAATCAGCTTAGTGATTTCTACTCAAAAATTCTGCTGGGATTTTGGAGATTACATTGAATCTGTAGTTCCTTTTGGAAAGGATAGACATTTTTACAATATTGAATTTTTCAATCCATTAACATGGAATATCTTTCTGATTATTTAGGTGTTTAATTGAAATTTGAAATTTTTTAACATTAATGTTTTGTAGTTTCTCTGTGGAGGTTTTGCACATCTTTTGTTAGATTTATTCCCAAGTATTTGATGTTTTCATTGCGACATATTTTTTTAAATGTCATTTTCTAATTGTTGCTTGTATGTAGAAACAAACAATTGATTTTCATGTATTTACTTTGTGCCCAGGAATCTTGCTACACTTAATACTTTTAATAGTTTGTAAATTCTTTTGGATTTCCACATATACAATCCTATAATCTAAAATAATGGCAGTTTTAGTTCTTCTAATCTTTATACCTTTTATTTCTTTTTCTTACATTATTGCACTTGCTAGGGTCTTCTAGTACAGAAGGGTGATATGGTGATAAAGGAAATCTTTGACTTGTTCCTGATCTCAGAAGGAATGCACTCAAATTTTAATTCTAAAAATGTTTATAGAGACTCTATCAAATTAATAAAGCTACCTTCTATGTCTAGTTTGATAAAAGTGTTGATTCTTCACTTTTTTCTCCCTTTTTTGAGACATCATATGGATTTCACTGTTATTCTGCATATGTGAATTTCACTGATTGTTTTTCAAATGTTAAACCACCTTGCATTCCTGGAAGACAGCATTCGTCATGACGTATTATCTTTTTATACATTGCTTATTCAACTTGATAATACTTTGTGATTTTTGCATCTGTGTTCACAAGAGATATTAACCTGTACTTTTCCTTTCTGCTAATGTTCTTGACAGTTTTTGGGTGTGTGTGTGTGTGTGGTACAATATACATACTATAAAGCCTACCATTTTAACCACCTTTAAGGGTACAGTTTGGTGGCATTAAGTATATTCACAACGTTGTGCAACCATCTCCATCATCCATCTCGTCTTGAAAGGTTGTTGTATCATGGTTATGTTGTCCTCCTAAAATAAGTTGGAATTGTGCCCCCTATTTCTGTTTTTGGAATAATTTATACAAGAATGGTATTAGTTTTATTTTAATGCTTCAAAGAATTCACATGTAAAGTTATCTGTGCTTAGGTATTTTTGGAAAAATTTTTAGTTATATAGATTTAGTTCCTTTAATAGGCATGGGACTACTCAGATTTTCTATTTCTTCTTGTTTTAGGTCTGATAAGTTGCATTTTTCAAGAAGTTTGTCCATTTTGTCTAAATTCTTTAACTTGTTGGCATAAACTTGTTCTTAAATATTTTTACTATTGTTTTAATGTTTGAAGCATTTATAACAATGTCCCCTTCATCATCCCTGATATTAGTAATTGATTTTTTCCCCCATCCTCTTAGTCTCCTTCCTGCTCCTTTTCTTTCATCAGTCTCACTAGAGGCTTATGCATTTTATTAGTAATTTTTTTACTGATTATCTCTATTTGCATATTTATCTTCTAGTTGTTGACTTCTACTCTTTACTTTTACTTTATTGGAGTTTAATTTGCTCTTTGTCTAGTTTCTTGGGATTGAATTTATATCACTGGCTTGTCAACCTTTCTTCTTTTCTAAATTATTCATTTGGAGGTATAAATTTCCCTCTGGACACTGCTTTAGCTACGTCTCATGACCCTTGATAATGTCATATTTTTTAAATCCTTCAAAATTTTTTCTAATTTCCAAAATTTATTCTTTATTATTTAGAAGCATGTTGCTTAATCTCCAAATATTTTGGAATCTAGTTATCTTCCTATTTTGATTCCTAGTTAATTCTACTGAATCAGAGATCACATTCTCTAGGATTTCAACCTTTTAAAGTTAGTTAATACTTGCCTTGTAGCCCAACATGTGTATTTTAAGTTAAGTGTTTTATGTGCACTTGAAAAGGATGTTATCTGCGGTTGTTGGATATAGAGCTCTACATAAATCAGATCAAGTTGATTAATCGTTATTAAATCTTCTAAATTCTTTTTTTTCTTGTCTGTTTGTTCTAACACAGGGAGAATTGCATTAAACCTCTAACTGTAATTGTGGGTTTCTCTGTTTATTCTTTTAATTCTGCAGTCTTTTACTTTGCATATTTGAAACTATGTTGTTGGTACATATAAATTTAGGACTGTTGTATCTCCCTGTTGAATTGACTCTTTAATCATAAAATGTCCCTCTTTATTTCTAGTAATACTTGTCTTATAGTCTACTTTGTCTGAAATTAATATAGCCATGCTAGCTTTCTTTTGGTGTTTATGATGTATATTTTTCCATCCTTTTTTTTTCAATCTTGCTGTGTCCTTACATTAGAAGTATGTCTCTTTTAACAGAATATAGTTGTCTTCTAAAAATCCAATCCGAAACTGTTTTTTAGTTGGAGTGTTCATTCCCATCATAATTACTATAATCATATAGTAGGCTATAAACATGCCATCTTTCTTTTTGTTTTCTTTGTCCTATCTGCTTTTTGTTCCTTTAGATTTCTTTCCTGCCTTCTGTTAGGTTACTCAAGACTTGTATTTCATTTTCTCCTCTATTATATATATATATATATATATTTTTTTTTTCTAGAAGAGCAAGGCAGAGGATTTTATTTATAGAGAAAGCGAGAGGACAGAGCTCCTGGTTCGGGCCAGGAAGGGATAAGAGAGCCTCCGGGTGGTGTGTTGTCTATGGGTTTTATAGGGGGTTGAGAGACAAAGGGCTAGGGATATACACCTGCTAAGTGGTCCCAAAATGTTTACCTTTGAAGAAACACTAAGTTTCTTATTAGCCTTCCTGGTAATTTTACTGCTCTGATTTCCTCCCAGGAGAGCAGCTTCCTGGCTTGGGAGCATATCACTCAAGACTGCCTGCTTTGCTCCCAAGGTGGGCTGAGTTATTATCTGTTTGTGAAGAAACTTACTTTTTAAAACTAAAAGGGTTTTAAGATGCAGTCTTATTTTCAAGATGAAATCCTTCCTGTTTTTACTACATTGTTTTGGGCTTGCTTGCTACATTTCCTAGGTTGCAAATCATTTGTTTAGGGCTGAAAGAAGGAAAGCAGCACCTGGGTAAAGTCCGAAAAACAAGCTGGGCCCCCAAAAGGCCAAGCAAATCCCACAGTGGATTATCTTGTCTTTTTTTCCAGAGGCGCTCCCCCTACTCTGTCTAAGCCCATGGTCCCTGTCTCATTCCCCCCTCTACAGATGGAGACCCTAGCCTCTGCTAGGGGAAAGGGGAAGGCCGCTCTGGCTGCTTCCTGCTGAGAGGGGGCTTAGTAGAGGGTGCAGCTAGGTCTCCATCACTGGTCAGTTGAGAGGGCCTCGGAAGATTGGCATTTTCATCCTGGATTTCATTTCTATCACTGTTTTCAGTTTCATGGCTTCAAAAGGATTTAGAAAACCAGCTCCGTATCTGTAATAGTCCACAGGACTTCTGGGCCTGACATAGCTTGGACTGGCTTTCAGAGGTCCTGGAACGAATCAGACATTTTGTGAATAATGTGGAATGTACACACAATACACAACTTTAATTATAGCACAAGTCCCACCTGTGCTGCTGTTAAGATGTCTAGTGCCATTCTATTTTGTATAACTGCTTGGCGCATTAGTTTAACTCTAGTATTAAGGTCTTTTGAGTAAAACTGGTTAAGATATGCCAAATTACATCTTCTAAACCAAGAAATGGTATAAAAATAGAGGCTAGGTGATCATACCAATGAAAAACACTCCTAGTCCGTCGATGTTGGAGGCTTGGGAAGTTTGCAGGGTGTGGGATGTTCTTAACATCCTTGCAGCCAAGAAGCTCAGTTACTACACTTATTTAAGTTAACTCGTTCTTAACAACCATGCTAGATTCTTTACAAAACCTTCATTAAACACGACAAAGTAAAGCCTCTCTTTAAGCATTCTTTTCTTTTGAAAGATTTAAGCCAGGCTGTATTTAAAAACTCCCAATTTTTGAGGAGGATGATGAACCCAATAAGTAGAATAGATTTCCAATAAAAGGATTTAGAAAACCAGTTTTATATTGTAGTAGTCCACAGGACTTTTGACCATTTCCTTCCTTGTGGCAAAATAAATTAAGCTGCATAACCTTATTATATTGTACACTTCTCTCAGGGGCCAAGCCTCTTTAATCAGAGAGTTTGTATTGTTGCCAGGCTTCTATGTAGAAGATAAGGCACTTGTTTTCAGGGTTTGGGGATCAAATTGCTCCCAACTCTTTAGAATGCATGACAGAGGTATGTCTGGCTTTAAAGTTGAAGAGGACGCTCCCATCTCTGAAGTTATTCCAGACGAGCCCCCAAAAATGATGCCAGGGTTCTTGTTCACTGAGTCTTAGAATGAACTTCACAAACACTCAAGGTAGGAGAGGAAGGCAGAGGCTTTTATTTTGAGAGAAAATGAGAGGACAGAGCTCCTGGCTTAGGCCAGGAGGGGACAAGAGAGCCCCCTATTATATTTTTATTTATATATTCATTTAGTATTCTTTTCATTTCTCTGTATTTAAAAGAGAATCTTAGAGAAGGCAATGTTTACTCTAGAGGACAAGGTCTAATTGTGGACTTCCAGAGAGTCTGGCTCTTGCAAAGGTTAGGGGTGCACCCATCAGTTTAATAGCCCAGTTACACCCTCAGAACATATTACATCCAATATGATAACAAGAAGAACAATAATATAATAGCTAACATATTTACTCTTCCTATATGCCAAACACTACTCCAAGCAGTTTAAATATATTAACTAAATGAATAATGAATACAAACATAGATAAACACTGAAGCAGATAGTTTCTGTACCATAGTTTTTGTGTGTCAGCCCCTCTCACCTCTCCAAACCCCACCGGACCCCACTACCATGTCTTGAGTTCTCTGACACCCCGATGGCTGTGGCTGGCTCTTCCTCTGTCCAACTGCCCCCCTCCCGACACATACACAATCTGGCTTTTTGGTGCAGTAGGCCTCCAAGAGCTCTGCCTCCTTCCTGCTGCCATCCTATCTCTGCTCTGATCTACATTGTTTGGCAACTGCTTGAGGGAGATACGGCTTCAAGGATGGATCACAGCTGTGCATCTTTATTCTCAGTCACAGCCCACTATGCACACGACTCCAACTCCCAAAAGTATGCATCTCTGTGTGCCCAGACCCTAATCATGGCACAAGGATGCTCAACGACTATTTGTTGAATGAAGTTATGAGGAAGTATGAAGAAATGAATGATCTTATGATTGTATGAACACAGACAGACACACAAGTGAAGCTATTAGTGCTGAACAGAATTCCCCTCACTTTGGAAAAGGAGAAGGGCACTCCAGCCCCTTCTCAATCCTCAGCATTCCCCCCTTCTCTACTTCCCTATCAAGGCAGCATGCGTCATTCCTGGGGAGGGAAGGGGTGACAATGAGTGGTCCCTTTTCAGTTGTCAAGGCAAAGGTAAACCCTGACTCCTTTGGCATCCTCACCAGTCCCCATGCAGGTGCCACAGAGGTGCCCCACCCCCTATCTCGTATTTGTCTTTTTTTTTCATTGTCTTTTTTTTTTAAGGTATCATTGATATACACTCTTATGAAGGTTTCACAAGAAAAACAATGTGGTTATTACATTCACCCTTATTATCGAATTCCCCCGTACCCATAATCCATTGCAGTCACTGTCCATCAGTGCAGTAAGATGCCACAGAGTCCCTACCTGTTTTCTCTGAGCTTCTGTCTTCCCTGTGACCCCACACACACCATGTGCACCAGTGATGATACCCCACAATCCCCTTCTCCCTCCGTCCCCACCCGCCCTCCCCGTTAGTAACCACTAGTCCCTTCTTGGAGTCTGTGAGTCTGCTGCTATTTTGTTCCTTCTTAGGTCTGTCCCTTCTTTAGCTCACGCGTGCGCGCGAACGAACACACACACACACACACACACACACACACACACCACCACCACCACCACCACCACCACCCCAGCTCCCCCGATTGAGCATCACTGGGTATCGTGGAGTGAGGTGGAGGTTGGGAGGGGGTTTGCATCCTTTCTTTTCTTTACCCTGCTTTCCTTCCCAGCCGCTTGATGCTCCTCCATCACTCCTTTCCTCAGCTACAAGGATTCCGCGGCTGCCACTGCCCGTGCACTCACGCAGCTTCGTTCCCGATAACTTGCCCCAGAGAATGGACCGAGCTGGAATCCTATCTGCGGGTGGAGACACACCTCCTTACCAGGAGTCACCTGGGGTTGGGCGTGGTTCGTACCCGATCCGTAGCAGCAGCAACTTTAATTGGGTATCAGGTTTATTGTGCACGATGCCATTGGCTGCCACGCCTGTCGTTCCTGACCCGGCCCAGCTTTTAAAGGGCAGAGCGGAACCGAGAGGGCCGAGAACCGGCGGCAGCGTCGGGGCTGGGGTTGGGGGCTCTGGGGTCGCAGAATCTAGTGCCAGGTCAGCCCCAACCTGTAGGCTGGTTGACTCTGCCAGCCGCCACTCTCGGCCGCGCCTTCCCTCCGTCTCGTGCGGCGTGCGCGTGCGCACTAGCACAGCCTCGCGCCCCGCAGGCGGCGAGCGGGGCAGTGGGCCAGCCGGCCAGCGGAACGGGCGGGAGGGTCGGGTGGGGTGGTGCCGGGTTGGGGGAACGGGCAGCCGGGTCGGAGGTAGCGGACTAGGGCCGAGCAGAAGAGATTATGTCCGTGGAGAAAGGAGTTCCCTCTGGATTTCCTCTCTGGGACGTGAGCGTGCGGCGGGGTAAACTGCTCAAGGCGGCCAGGCGGCGCGACAAGGCCCGGGTCCGCGGGCGGACACAGCTGGAGCCGGGCAGCAGAGGGGCGCCGACGCTGCGAGCAAAATCATGGATGCCGTGGAACGGGCTCATCGTGATCTGGAAGAGAATGGAGCTTCTGGGTAGAAACACTCAAAAGCCTACGATGTGGGACCCGAAGTTGGTGTCTGAGTACTGGAGACTGGAAGACGTGGAAAAGGTCTTGAAAGAAGTCAGGCCAGATTGAGAGAGGGATGGATGTAAAGCTGCTGAACAGTGTGCCAAGCGCATTACAGGTTTCAGCAGGTTCAGGGAAAGATAGTCCAAAGGAGATGTGGGAAAAGCAAGAAGTCTGACGCAAAATAGAAGCCGAATCTGAGAGTGCAGGACCTGCAGAAGAGTCTAGGAGAGGATCTGGGTTTAAAGAGAACTTGAGGTTTACTGAGGTGGGAACCAGCGGAGAAAACTCAGGATCCAGAGGATATAAACTAGGGCAGAATGAGGAGGAGCTGAGTTCAAGTGGAGAGAAGCTCAATGGAAAGAAGCTGAGTTCAAGTGGAGAGAAGCTGGTGTTCAGGGGAGGGAAGCTGGGATAGTTGAAGAGGATTTGAGAGCCATTGGAGATAAACAGGGGTCAAGTGCAGAGAAGCTAGGATCCAGTAGAGTGAGTCAGGAGCAGTGAAGGGAAGTTGGAGCATTCAAGAATGGGGAGCATAAATGAAGAGAAAATGGAAAGAATGATAGAAGTTACTGATGATGAGATGGAGATTCCTTCTGAAAGGTTGGAGAGGAATGCCAAGTGACTAGAAGGGGCTGAGGAAGGGGTGGAAGTTGATGAGGCTGTCATCTTGGATGGAGTGAATGATATTACTGAAGAATCTGTTTATATGGAAGAGAAAAAGGTTCTAGTTGAAGGTACTGGTGAATGAGGCAAATGAAGGCTTGAAGCTAAAGGAAGAGAAGCAGATAGGGGAAGTATTGCATGTCAAAGAGGAGAATTAGAGCCAAGCAGCACATTATTGACCCTAAAGGGTTAAGTATGAGAGGAAAGGAAAGCATCTGAGCCTAAAAGAGAATGGGAAGGAAGTTCTACCAGGGATGTAGGTGGAGGCCAGGACCAATGGAACAAAGAAGAGTGATAAACAGGGAAATTGTGAGGGGAGAGAGAGATGATAATGTGTTGATAGAGGGAAAGTGCATGGATGTTTGTTTCTTGGAGAAGAGATATGACTGAGGAGCTTGTAGGATGGATAAATGGATTTAGGATGGGCTAGGAGGATTTAGGTTAACACATGATTGGATTGATGAGATGCAGGAGAATATGTAGTGAGAAAAATGGAAAATCACACCAAGATAAAGAACAGATAGGGGAAATTGCAGAAGATACACACTGAGCAAGCAAAGAAAATTTCTGAAAGGGAACCCTGAAAAAGAAATGAGGGGCTCCGAAGTGACAAAGGCAAGAGACGAGACAGGAAAACAAAGTGAAGAGAAAAGTAAGAAGCAAATCCCGTAACAGTGGTTATGTTTGTTGGGTTTTAAAGTTACTTCTTCCCCATTTCTGTACCCTCCTCTCCTCGTGGGGCAGGCCTCTCCTCGGGCCCTGTGTGACGGGACCAAACCTACCCTCACTGGTCTTCCCTCCAACCAGCCCCCAAATTGTATCCAGAATAATTGCTGGGCTCTCCTGTTTTAATCACTTCACCGTGATTAAAGTTCTCACCTCCACATCAGATTTAAATTGTTCATACTTGATTAGCAGTTGTCTCAGTTGTCTTATTATTATTTCCATCTTTGATGTTTAATTATTCATCTAATTACATGGACTTTCCCCCTCGTGACTGTCTCCTTTGGGGCTTTCTTCTTTGTCTTCCTCATGCCATCCACTCTCATGTCAGGGAAGCGAGACAACTCCTTGAATGCCTATTGTCAAGACATCAAT
Organism: Manis javanica; assembly: GCF_040802235.1. Taxonomy (NCBI): domain Eukaryota; kingdom Metazoa; phylum Chordata; class Mammalia; order Pholidota; family Manidae; genus Manis; species Manis javanica. The sequence goes on from NC_133166.1 coordinate 115,860,683, forward strand.
GTCAAGAGTTAGGCTCTCAGATTCTGTTTGTCTTGTGAATAGAGATGGAGGAGGTGACAAAAAATGCCATGGATAGTTAGGAGAAAGGAATACTTCAGCGTTTCTTCTCCACGTGCCTTTTCGACATGTAAAGTTTCTAAATAGAAACTTCATCGTAAGTATCATAATACAAATTTATAATAGCTTCATGTTTTTTAATTGTTACAGTTTCTACATACCCTTTGCTAATTTTCCCCAAAGTTATCGAAATATGTAAAAGCCCCATGACATTTTTCTCCATACAGTCAAACCTAACAGATAATTTATCAATTTTCCCTGGAAAATTCCTTCTTGAAGTCCTTCATCCTCTGGGTCTGATGTAGAGGGGCTGCATTTTAGGCTTTCTCCATAGCTGTTTTGTTGGGCTTCTGAATGCTTCTCTCTCTGATCTTGTGTTGCGTCTCCTAGTGCCTGGGTCTTAGATCTTTCTTGTTTACAGCCTCATTTTGTTCAACCACATCATCAAATAACTTCCAGAAAAAGTGACCAGGGAGTTATTGTGACACCTTACCTGTCTGAAAATATTGATACAGCTTTCATATTTGATGGTTTAGCTGGGTTTGGGATTTTAGGTTGGAAATATTTTTCTCTTAGAAGTTTTAAGTCATTGTTCCAATATCTTCTAATTTCCAAGTGTTGATCTTTATAGTGCAGTTTTGTTCTATACACACACCCTCTGTAGGGAGTGTGGCCTCTGCCAACACCTTGATTTTGGACTTCTGGCCTCCTTAACTGTGAGAGGATAAGTTTCTGTTATTTTTAAGAAACCTGGTTTTTGTTCTTTTTAAGTCGCAGAAGCTCTAGGAAATGAGTACATTCCCTTTACAGCAGAATTCTTCCAAAAAGTTGTCTATGCTTTTTCTAAATCTTCTCCATTCCTTTTTACCCAACTTTCTATATTGGACATTTTAACATATGCAGAAAGGTGAAAGACTAGAGCAATGAGCAACTGAATATTCTCTACCTAGATTCAACAGTTGATAACAGTTTGCCTATTTGCTTTATCTCTATATACTTCAGCACATCTCCTAAGAAATTCTCCTACATACCCATTGTACCTGAATAAATTAAATTTTATACATTTATAAATAAGCATAATAAATTAAAAATTAAGGGTGATTCCTTAATATCATCTAATATTCAGTCTGTATTCAAATGTACCTTCCTTGTCCCCCAGATATCTTATATAACTTTTTTTCCTTGGCCCAACATCCAACCAGGACTCTTATATTGAGTGTTATTGTTAATTCTTTTAATCTACATTAATCAACAACATTTTTAACAACTTTGACTTTTTAAAGAATTCAGGCCTGTTTTTTTAATAGATGTCCAACATTCTGGATTTATCTGATTGGGTCTGGATGGTATCATTTAGTCCTACTGTGGTTCTTGTGCCCTGGAAGCTGGGGCTGTAGGCCCTGGTCTCTTTCTCTGTAGGCTCTCGCCACCCTCTGACTCAGAGTTCTCCTTCTATAGTTGTCTATCTTTACCCACTAAAATGTCCCATGAGGGAACCAGTGTGTGTCTGTTGGGTCAGTCCGCTGTCCAACCAACACATAGTAGGCATTTAGCTTGTATTTGTGGTGTGAGTCAACCTGTCTCAGTCAGTGACTTTACCTGTCTCAATACTATTTAACATATATTGTGAAATATTTACCCTTTTCCTTAGGATATCTCCCAGTTTTTGAAGTCTCAAACGCCTGAACATATCTTTATGCCACACTTGAGGTTTGTCTAGGTGTAGAGTTTCCCTCAGCCATTTGAAGGCATGCCCCTTCGCCTTCTCCCTTCAAGCATGGTCCTTTAGAGTCCAGATCTGTTTTTATGCTTGAGCCAGTACACACGAACAGGAGTTCTGTGTATGTGTCCTGTGTTCTTATCCTTGTCTCTGTTACTTTAGCATATTTATTGGTCAGGAGTTTATAGCTTGCTCTTTCTTCATCCTCTAGGAACTCTGATCCTGTAGTTTAGACAGGAGATATTGGGTGTGGGCGGACTCTGTAAAGATAAGCTACGGAAGGCCCAACCAAGCCTAGCGGTAGGATCTTTTTGACAAGTGATGATAGCTAACATTTACTGAATTCTTGTAATAAGCAGAATAATCTCAGGCACCCTGCTGAGTACTTCACATGTTCTGTATCATGTAATTCTTCCAACAAGTCTTCCACTTAGGAACTGCAACTCTATCAACTCTATCAACTAGAAGCTGATGGGGCCAGAGTCACTCTGTTGCATTGTCTGCTCCATCTTACTAGACGAGCCCTGCGGCTTGGTCTCTGAGCCTTCCAAAGCAAGGTCTGCCAGCCTGCCTGGAGGTGGTGGATGAGGCTCCATAACAACCCTTCCATTCATCCAGTGAATGCTCATTGGATGAACGCTTAAGCGGCAAGATTTTAGGAGCCTAAATTGCCAAGAAACAATGATGTTTATTTTCTTTCCCAGGATCCTCCGCGTGGTCCCCCTCTGGTCTTTCTGAGCACTGAGAAATTGTTGCCTCTCTTATAAGAGGCCTGTACAGGCACGAGTCAAGATGGACAATTTTCAGTTGCATGGGTCTCTCAGATTGCTCTGCACATAATGTAAATTATGAACCAAATAATCAGACTTGTTCTTTGGCTGGATTGCATTTTCTCCTGGGTTATCAGATGCATTCCACTGGGACCACAGGCAGCAAAGTGAAGATCAAGACATGGTGACAAACGGCAGCCACCTCGTAAGTACAGAGCTTTTCCGCCACCCAGGTAACTGGAACTTGAGATATAGAATATCATTTTTGCCTGAAAGTAGCTACAGTGCCTGCATTTTCTGGGCTCCTGAGTGATTTTATCTATTATATCTATTATTCTATTTTTTCTTTGCATAGTCCCAAAGACCCCTGTTGCGTGCAACAGGATGTCTTCAAAGTGACATTGTTTGGCTTTTGTTCAAATGCCCTTAGTCAGCCTCATCAATTCACTCAGTGAACAACTGAATGCTCATTATGCGCCAGTTGGGAACACAACAAATAATGTAGGACTAAGTTCTTGCCCTTGGCCACCTATCTTATGTTGAGGCTGATGACAAGTGGGATAGTGCACGTTGTGGGGTGGGCTGGAAGGGCACTGAGCACTATGTGTGGTGGGAACCGCAAGAGGGCGGGTCCGACTGCCAAGACTAGCCAGGGAGTGATCAAAGGGCCTCGGGTGGAGATGCCACTTGGGGCTGGACTTAGAGAGTGAGCAAGGTCAACATTGGATGAGAAGAGGACAAATCACATTCTAAGCAGAAAGAACATGTTGCTGAGGTGGGAGGTGGTGCAAAGACTGGAAGTATGGCTCCTCCGGGAAGAGGCACGACACGTAGGTGGCTGTGGCTGGGACAGAGTATTACAGAGACTGGCAGGTGTGAGCTTGGGGAGAACCTGGGGACGGCCTTGAAAGCAGGATTAAGGACATTAGCCTTTGTTCTGTGGGTAACAGGGAAAATGACACCAGCGGATCTTTGCTTTACATAATCCACCAAGCCCAGAGATCTAGTCAGCTGGGCTCAGGTGAGGGTGGGTCAGAGTGAGGCACCAAGTAGGTGCTCAGTAAAGCAGGAAGTGCCATTATTAGATCATTATAATGAATAATTCACGGTAGAGAGGGCGAGACTATGGACTAAGGTGGAGAAACGGGGGTGGGGAGGTTAGGAGTCCTATTTAACAGGATTTGCTGACTAATTATGAATAGATTGTGAGGAGGGAGGCACCAGGTTTACAGGTAACAATAGCTACTTTGTATCATCAAATGATTCCTCAGTAGATAGGTGCTTTGCATGTAGTATCTCATTTAATCCCATAATAGCCCAGTGAGAGGGGTTGTGTTTCTATCTGCCATTTAAAGATGAGGAAGTTGGAGCCCAGAGTGGGTCAATGAAACAGGAGGAAAGTATGTTTGTGGTAGTTTGGATTTGAAACAAGAGAATCAGCGCCCTTTGCACTGCGTAGGAGCTTCGGAAGCTGAGGATTTCAGTGCCAAGTGATTGGGGAGTGAAGTAATCACCCAAGAAGCAGTTAACGAGTGGCAGATTCAGGCCTGGAACCCTGTGGAACTCTCCAGAGCTCACAGGCAGGCTGCCTTGGTGCCGTATCAGGCCATAACACAGGTTGTGTTTGGCCCATAGGACATTTTTTAAACAGGTTTTAGAACTAATTGCTAACAGTTATAAATCCAGAGATTCACATGAAAATGTAGGTTTCCAGGTTTTCTTGAAAAGTGAGATCTAACCATGCTGGGCCCATCCGTATAGCTGCCTCTCTGTGCTGGGGGAGAGGCGCTGTGTATTTTCCTCGGCTCCTGCCCCTGCTGCGACAAGAACTGAAGGGCAGAGACACAGTGAAACAGAGTAAAGGTTTTATTTAAAGTTACTTAGAGAGAAAGTGCAGGTGACCTCTGAGAGAGGAGCGCCCTGAAAGGTTGGGGGCTCCCCCTTTTAATGATTTTTCAGGCATGGAACAAAGGGCTACGGGTGTGGACTTTAGTGGTCTCAAGTATCTTTGATGAAACATTAAGTTTCTTATCAGTCCTCTAGGTAATTCTGCAAAATTAGTTGAACACAAGACATTTACTGCCCTGGTCCCTTCCCAGGATAGCAGCTTCCTGGTTTGGGAGCGTATCAATCAACACTGTCTGCCCTTCCTCCAAGGTGGGCAAAGTTATTTTCTTTGCTAAAGAGTATGTTAAGAATCTTTCTTTTTAAACTTCCTGGTTTTTTTTTTCAAAATGCAATTTTGGCTTTAAGGTGGGATCTTCCTGTCTTTATTATGCTGTTTATAGGTAGGCCTTTTAGCAGGTTAGAGTAAATCTTACAATAATCTAATTGACACAATGAAGACACAGGCTTTGCTCAGATACTTTTCCTTATCTGGGGAATACTCAAACATTCAAGGCCAAGTTGCTCTTGACCTTTTGAACTTTAACTGATTAACAGATTAACTCTGAATCTTTTCTGGATTTCCAGTTTTAACTGGTTAACTCGAGTTCTTTCTATGGGGCTTTACTGACCTTGTTCTCTATCCACCCCGCTCATATCTATTTTCCTGCCTAAGATCTGTGTTCCCTTCCTGCACTCCCCAGAGCCCACCAGCCTGCCTGGGGCCCCTGCCCACTTATGCAGGTGCCTGAGCCTGCATCTCTCAACCACAAGCTGGTCCAGTTTGATGCCAGCCTGCATTTATATTTAGTCCCATGTCAAGTCCAGGCCTCCATTGATGGCTAAGTATTCTTTTTGAACTTTAGGGAGTATAAGATAAAAACAACGTTTTTTGCTTTGTTGTTTTTCCTTCATGCTGTGGGAACTGAGAAAAACTAAATACCTACCCATGCATGAGTGGCCACAGGGAGGAGGGTTACATTCACACAGTGCAGGGCAAAGGTGAATGGTCATAGTTCTGAAACCAGCACCAATTAAAATGAAACACCCATCATGCCCTTCAAAATGGCAAGAGTAACGGCAGACGTGCAAATCATGCTGTGGTTTTTTTTCTCTTTAATTTGTTTTGTAATTAATAATTGGCTTGAGTTTTGAGCTGAGTACTTTGGACATATATTATAAGGAAGCGTTTGGGGAAAATACGTGTGCGTGTATAAATGTGGGTGTGGGTGGACCACAGTTTACGTAAGTAGGAATTCTCTGCAAAAATTCAGCTTCAAAAAAAATTTTTGTTTTAAAGTTTTATGACTTATTAAAGGTTGAAAACATGTTTCAGTACCTTTCAGTTAAAATGTGAGGCATGGGATGGCAAACAGGTGTTCATCCGTATCAACAGCCATGTTACATTTGAGGTGTTCCCGCCCTCCCACACCCAGTGGCAGTGGTCAGGTTAGACAAATGATGGATTTAATGCTTGTGTGAGTTTGTTTGCCATCTGTAAACTGCTTTTAGAGACACAGGTGCAAACAGGGCTAAGAAACTGAGCCAGCACCAGAGCCTCAGGAGCTTGACTCCTAATCTGTGTTCTTTGTGTGACACCAGACGATTTTCCATCACGCCTGGCTGCCAGATTCAGGAATTGGGAGAAAGGCGGCAGCCCCTGCAGGGCACAGATTTCTCAGAGGCCACTGGGCACTATTCTGGGATGGCCACTGGGTCTCAAAGGATCACTGTCCATCTTGTAAGGGTCATCTGTCCTGTCAGATTGCAATGACCCAGCTCTCAAGAGGCCGGCCCTGCTTCCCCCTGAGCACTAGAATTAATCATTCTAGGTTCACATTGCAGATCAAATTAGGTCTCAGGAGCCATTTCTACACAGATTACGTGAGGCTTGCAGGCCACCCTCTGCCGCTGCCTGGACTCTGACCCCTGCCTTGCACATTCACCTTCCTTCTTCCTGCTCCTCCCCAAAGACTCCCACCCTGGGTGCACACCTAGGGTGGCACCCGGACCCTCCATGTACATTGTGGTTATCTCCATCCGTATCTGTATCACCCCGAATCCCTTGTTTCTTATCACTCTCATACAGACAAATGCCTAATACTAGGTGGAGAGCACCGTGCTGGGAGCCAGGGATGCCACAGACCGGGGGCAAGAGGAACATTCAGGGACTCATTTGTGAACAAGGTGGCACTCTAATAACAAGGGGTATTTTTTCTCAGTCACATTACAAGTTCATTTTTGTGGTGTGGCCTAAAAAGCCAAGGCTCCCCAAAAGATCCAGCCAAGTTCATGGTAAATTCTGCCATTTATTCATTCATTTAACAAATATTTATTGAGCACCTATGATTTGCCACGTACTATTCCAGATGTCAGGGTGATGAAAGAACAAGACTGGCAAATACCCCTGATCTCTTGGAGCTCTTGTGGAAGGAGACAGAAAACTATGTTAATATGTAATTCGGGCTAAGAATTTTGAGAAAAAGCCAAGCAGGGTAAGGGAGAGAGAATGACCGGGCGGGGGGACAGCAGGGGCTGGGGGCTTCCCTTTTGGTAGGGCAGTTGGGGAAGGTCCTTGTGATGAGGTGGCTCTCAAAGCTGGGCCCAGAAGTAGGTGAGGAGCAGCAGCTGTTTGGAGGAAGCCTTTTCTAGGAGGGGGCAGCAGGGACTGAGCCTCCAAGGGACCCATGTGAGAATCAGGAAGTCACTAACTGAACATTGCTCCTTGGTCTCGGCTGCTAGTCCGTGGGCTTGCTGGGGGAAACAAACAAAATCATTTATTTGAATATTTATGTAGACCATCAAGCACTGTATGAAAGTTACTCTCTGTATGTTGACTTCAGGTATTTGTGGAGTGGCTAAACCATCCCGGATCATAATTATCACGTTAAAATTCTGCCTTTTCATTTTTTTATTATTGAGGTGAAATTCACATATGTAATTAAGTGTTTTAAAATATACAATCCAGTGGCATTTAGTGCATCACACTGTTGTGCAGCTGCCACCTCTTTCTAGTTTCAAAACTTTTTCATCACCCTGCCCTTTCATTTTTAATAGTAGTTTATGTTACCACTCCTGAAAAAGGATTTTCTCCCCATATCTGACTTTGCCCTTTGTGTTTATGGCTGGAGTTCCCCAGTTCCTCTGATTCATCCATGTGTTTATTCAACAGATATTTATCAAGCAGCTGGCTACTGTGCAGTAGGCACTATGCTAAGTAGGTACTGGGGACACAACGGTGACAAAGGACACAGGTTCCTGCATTTAGGAGACATACCTAGTGGGGGATTTAGATACTGAACATAGAATTACTGGAAAATTAAATGATGATAAATGCTTATAAAGAAAAAACTTGGAAAATTGTGTTTAAAACATTTGTGAAGTTATTAAAGCTACTAGAAGGGAGATGCAGCTAGCTATTAAAGCTTAGGATAACATGACTATTGTTTTTATAACTGGGCTCTTAGTCCAGGCACTGGAGAGAAAGGTCACCTCAGGGAAGTGATCTGGATTACGTTAGGGCAGAGTGGGAAGGCAGGCAAAGGTAAAATCAGTGTGCTTCATTCTTTACCCCTTGATAACAACCCTTGGAGGTATGCAAAAACAGATGTTGGCACCATCGCTCCCATTGGATAGCTGTGGAAACTGAGACTGAGGTCGTGCCTTGCCTAATACCACGTGGCGGGGCTTCCGTCTAAGTGCTCGGTTCCAGCCCTGTCCGGTAAAGCTGGAAAGCATCTGTCCAGGAGGGGGCGGCCGTGCTCCTGAATGGAGGAGGACCAGCGCGCGCGCCGTGCGTCCGCAGCCTCCAGGAGAGGGCGCTGCTGGGTTGGCCCTAAGTGACCTCCCCGGTGACCAATCCGACTCTCTTGCCCCTCCCCGCCCACCGGGACTCCTGACCCAGCGAGCTGTCAGCTCCCCCGGGCCTTTTCTTTTCTTGCACCCCGATGTGTGCATCTGTGTTTTCCTAGATAATTATTTATTAATCACTCTGGGGAATAACAAATCCGGACTAGTAACCCAAATCACCTCAAGAGATGAGCTAGTGATCACAAAAACATAGGAACAGCCCCAGGGCGGGGAGCCACAAAAACTGCTAGCTTGGTCCTTGCGGCGTGGTGCCACCACAGCACGTCTGTCATGTAGGCACAGTCCTCAGGTTTCTTAAGGCAGGATGATGACCTGGCAGCATTTCCACTCCACCCACAGCCAGTTTCGCTTTCCTAATGTTGTTAAAAAGTGCCTTCTAACTGAAGTAGGGTGGTTGAACAGGTTCCAATATTTTCCTTAAATTTTTATTCGATTATTTAAAATTTCTTCCCTCTAGTGGGTATCTTTCCTTTTCCCACAGGAAGATGCCCAGAAACGTCCCCTTTGGCATTTGTCCAAAGTCCAGGTTCTAATAGCTTTTGGGCTGTGGTTTAATTTTAACCATAAAAACTTCTTTTGGAAAAATACTTTTTAATCTGGAAAAAGCCAGTTTGATACAGAGCAGTAACACCTCCTCTCCAGAATCAGTAAGCGAAGTTATGTTCATTTTCAGCTGACATAATCTCTTTTTAAAAGAGGAGACTGATTTGATGGGGAGAAAATGAAAATGTGGATAGACAATTTGGAAGACTGTTTGAATGTCTGCTTTAATCAATGTCATAAACTCTGGTTGTCCAGGGAGAGGGGGCTGGGGGAGGGGACTGAGGGACAGAATGATGAGGAGGCGCTCAGCTGAACACAGCCAAGAATGGCTTCTTAAAGCTGTCCTGTGGGCAGCCATGTGGCATCAGTTTTCTGAGACAATCTCAATTTCTGAGGCAGAAGACACACTGGCCCTTTGCCAGCTCATCAGACTGCCACCAGTTCTCAGTTCTGAAAGTGTGGTCGCCAGAGAAGCCCGTCTGCAGCGACAGGCGTTCTGTCCTAGCAATGACCTTACCCAGCCAGTGAAACAGAGCTTGGTCCCCAGAGCCTCCGTGGGAATATTTCTGATTCCTCTGCCCTTACAACACAAGTCCTTTGAGAGTAAATACTTGTATTTATAGGACCTTAAAAGTTTTTGGTACAGCAAGACAGAAATTGGTTATTTACCTTTTTGTAGTTCAGGTGTCAAACTTCTTTGATGATAAAAGAACAAAGATGAAAGGAATATGGGCTATGCAATGGGCACCAATCCTAGAAAAAATGATCATGTCAGTCTCAGCTGAGGCAAATTAATTTGGGAAGACTTACTTATTTTACAGGAACAGTCTTCACTTTTCCAGAGATTTATGCTTGGATTTACTTAAATGTAAAGCTCTTCTGGAGCATCTAAGTAGCAGGAGGCACAGAAAACCCAGTGCTAACTATCAAATGCTGTGGCCAGTGGACAGATGAGTCTCCAGTGAGAATAAAGGGTATGATTGCCCAGTGAGTCAGTAAGTGCTGAGGCTTCCACTTGGAGTAACTCTGACCTTGTGCAGACTTTTAGGGGCAGGTGCCTAAAGCCACATAGAGCCACGCTGGCCTGACCATCCCATAAAAGCTCCTAAGGGCAGAGGCTGTCTTTCGCAGCTCCTCCGTGCTGTGGCCCCTTGTCCTTATTCAAAACGCTAGTGAATGTCAGAGCCACAGGCTTATCGGTTTGGTGTGGGCAAGGAGAATGGTCCACCTACTTGTGACTGAGTCTGGCACAGAATCAGAACCTGGGGCTTTTCACTGCTCTTGCCTCTGGAAGAGGACTGAAGAAGAGAAAGTGCATAAATTTCACATGCCCAGAGGAATGCAGATGCTAGAGATCAATTTTAAAAAGGAGAAGGAAGAAAGGAAAGACGGAAAGAAAAGGAAAGCCAAACTAGTCTGGGAGCCTTATCGCCTCAGAGATGCATCTCTGGTTCAGCATTCCGCTCCTGGCTCCCCTCGGGCTGGGACCTATGCAGTGTCTCAGGCAGTTTCTTTACCTCTGTGCCTTCTCCTCGCTCCCCTGACATCGTTCCTCATTGGGACCTGGGACACCTCTCTCCTGAGTCCTCCATGTCTACTGCCAAAGGCAGGGGGATTGAGGTGGCAGTCTCAGGTTGATGCTGGGCTTCCCGAAGGGCGCTGTCTCCCCTGTGAAGGATTTCCACTTGGTGATGTTTCCAGGAGTCCTGAGAGGTAACCAGACAGCACAGGCGGGAGGGAGATGCCTGTCTATAGAGCTGGCTTAGCCTGGCGAAGGGCAGTCTGCAACTCCAGCTGGTTTGGGGGCAGGAGGGTACATTCGGAACCTCTGCACCATGGATTCTCAGGATGTTGTGACTTTTTCCAAGATTCCCTTTTCTTAAGGTTTTACCCATTCAACCAGTGTACACAGGATTTGGCACTTTTCGTTTGTCTTGCTTATATCCTCAGAAGCACAGGAAAACCCATGGCGATGACAGAGGCTGAAAAATTAAAGCTTACACAGGAGGCTTAAGCCATTGGGACAAAGACACCAGAAGCCATGGGGTACTCGGGGGTGGCTGTGGACTAAGGAGTCCATGTTGGGGTGAGAAGAACATTTCTGTGCTATTGGTCCTTGAGAAATTCCCTCTAAATGCTCTAATCTTAGAGAGAAAGGAATGGAACCAAGGGCTTAAGTTAAAGGATATGTAGCTGACCTAGTGATAAGGCTGTCTGTTTAATTAATAGATAGTTCCATGGTGTGGGACAAGGTCCCTGAATATTAACAATGCTGTTTGGGGCTCTGGAAAAAGTGGTGACAAATTCTGCAGCTGCAGGCTTGTTCTCTGTTGGTCTCCAGGCTGGCATGGATCAGAAATAGAGTAAAATACTAAAGTGGTACCCCAAATACCAGTTCTAAAGGACAAACCAACTGGAAAGGGAGGTCACCTTGGACCAGCCAGGGTAGTGAAGCCCCAGATGAGTGACGCAACCCATGTACGCCTCAGGGGACGCCCTGCAGCTGCTCTGGATCTGTGGCCTCACGTGGGACAATACTGCTCACAGGGCCATTTCCTGCATTGGCCGTACACTGTCAGCAAGTCACAATTTACACGATCTGTTTGCCAAATTGTGGCTCATTATGCACACTATCTTTTAAGTTCAATTAAATGAATGTTAAGAAATACTGTATATGGAAAAGGCTAGAACAGCACCATAGCAAACAATGATTACTGAGATTAGAGCGCTTTGAACTTGAGCTTGAGAGCATCTGGAGAATGTGTAGCAGTTGCCCAGGACAGGAACCCATCCTCATAGGAAGCATGGTTCCTAAGGGTATCAGCATTGCCTCGGAGGCATTTCGGGTAGCGGGTGGCTGGCTGAGGAGGGAGGGGAGGCGTTTCTGCAGACCAAGAGTTGTCTCCCCGCCGGACACTGAGGGCTGGTTGCTCGGTTAGTTACCTGGGGAGATGGATAAACTCTGAACAAGTCCTTGGAGGCAGCTCTGGAGGAAGCGTTCATCCTCTGTGATGTCAAAGGTAAAATATTTGAACCCCAGAACTCACTATAAGATGTGAAGAGTCACTCCAAATTTATAAGCTCATTAAACTTGTATTTTTGACCTTCTACCCATCCGGCTTTGGAGAAAACACAGAATGCTTCCAGCCACACCTTCTCAAACCACTTAGCTGACAACTTCTAATTGCCCTAGTGAGCTTCTCTGTCATTCACAAAGTTTGGGGAAGGCAAGTCAGGGGCATTTGTGCTTTGGTATCCTTCCCAACATGGAGGGTCAGATTGAGCCCATCTTTTAAAATCAGTCTGTACTGTCAGATTTCCCGAGACTGTCAGAGTAGAGGGTCCCCCAGCCCCCGCCGCCGTGTCAGCTCTCTGTCTGATGTGCTGTGGCCGTGGCGCAGGGTGCAAGGGCGTTGAGTTCCTTTGTACTTGATTAACTTTCTGGGCGACTAGTGGCCAGGTCACCTACCCCCCCAGTGCCCCATTCACTTTGGCTTTGATGAAATAAGAAGCCTTCCGCCTTTCCCCTCCTTTCCTTCCTTGGATGGTGGTAAGATCAATAAGATAATGGTCATAAAGTACTTTGAATGACTTCAGGAACAGTTTTCTCGCCTGCAACCTGACTCGCTATTACACTGGGTCCGTTCACAGACTTCCGTTTCCACCCCGGGGATGCTGCCCAAGAGGAAGAAGTGGATGCTGGGGACTCAGCAGCACATGGCGCTGTCGGCTGGAGTCGCCCGTCCCTGACCCTGGCACCAACACTCTTACCTCCGGAAGTAGTGTGAGTGGTAGCTGGACCACTGGTGTCTTGCCATCATGTGAGCCCTCAGTCCTTTGCAGGGTGACTTGCCCTGCCGCACGGTTCCAGCCCCTGTTCCAGGAACTAATATGATGTAGAATGAAAAGATTGCTTCCACTGATGCACTTTCACAAGATGTTTTTGAAGGTGAGGCAGCAGGCAGGTGGTGGGCCCTGCTTTCCTGTGTGTTGAGGCATCAGACTTCTGATTCCCCGAGAGCCCCATCTCAGGACAGCCGGTCAGACAGCCAGGGATCAGGGAACGTCAAGGCGACCACAGTCGTCGTGCTTGTGATCCTGCCATCGTCATGCTTGAGCTGATGCTGCCGTGACCTGCTGTGCCGGACTGTGGTTGAAGGACAGCTGTGGCCTGGGCAGGGGGCCGTTTCCTCGCCTGCCCCTCTTGGGTAGTGGTTCTTCCCTGAACCTGTGCTCTTTAGGGGCCATCAAGCTTCTCCTTCGCCCAGAACAACCTTCCGTCATGGGGTGAAGGAGTTGGATTTCCTATGAGACGAATATTATTGTGTGCCCCAGAGGAGGAAACGCTGTGCCGTGAGGGTCATTCACCCCCAGGAGAGCCTCAAGGACAAAGGAATCTTCTAGAGACAACGCGGGGGTGGGGAGCTCACAGAAGGAGGCTCCGGAGCTGGCCTGGAGTCCAGCTGGAACTGCTTACACCCTTGTTGAGAGGAGCCTGGTGGCTGGTGAGTGAGGAAGGGAAAAAGCAGAGGCCGTGGCCGAGACAGGAGGAGGGGCTAATATCATTGATTGCACTGAGAGGGAATATAACGTGCATTTGGCTGCCGAAAGGTGTTCTTAGCAGAAAACATTTGGGAACTCCTGCATTGGAGTTTGACAAAGGTTTGGTGGCCAAAGTGTTGAAAAGAAGAGAGACAGCAAGCCATAAATGGAGAGTTTCCATGTTTCTGTCACCAATATTTGCCAATTTGTCCCTTTGATGTCAAGGGACAATTAGTGATTGTGTGTACCTGTCAGATTGTCTTCTGAGCAATATTGAGTTCTAAGAAAATGTTGGCACAGTGAACAGCCGACTCAGGTGCCCAGGCCTTGCTCAGGGCAGGTGAGGCCCTCCTCCTACCAGTTGCCCTCTGCCACTCCTGTCCGCCCTCTGCTTGGACGCTTGCTCTTCCTCCAGGAGAGCTGGGCTCCTGCCCTGGTGTGTGAACATGTGCGAGTGTGTGTGTGTGTGTGTGTGTGTGTGTGTGTGTGTGTGTGCGTGTGTACGTGTGCACGTGCAGAGGGGTCAGGAGGGAAGCGACGGTTCTGCTCCTCCGTGCTGAGGCAGGAGTTGAAGGCTTTGACTGAGTGAACCAAGGTGAAGCAAGAGTGACCCCAAGTGCCAAGAGCAGGCACCTGCTGTGGCCTTGGGAGTTTCTATCCTCAAATTATAGGAGGGGCAAAGAAAGGCTTGGTACCTGCCGGCAGCATTCACCGCAGTGAGCGGTAATGGGAGCCTCCAGAGGCTAACCTGGCCTTCTTACTGCCCTCTGCTCAGGCAGACAAAGGATTGGCTCTCTGGGAATTAGATGCAGGACTGGAACTTTGAATATATTTTTTAAATAAAAATTGAAGTGAAGTGTCTTGTGGACTGGAACCTGATGCTGAGACCCAGATTGCCATTTCAACCCCAGACAGTTCAATCCTTCGGCTCCTCTGGAGAAACCTAGTCCATGGCCAGACTGCAGGCCACCCCCTCCTCACTGGGGCTTCAGGTTACCAAGGAGGGTGGTGGGTCACCTTTGTAGGCAGAGAACAATCCATTTTCATTTGTTCAAAGCAACACTGACCCACTTCTCTGTGTTTGTTCTAGAGGCTGCTCCTGGCTTAGGGTCCTGGTGGTCAGAAATCCACCCCATTAGACCCTGGGTGGGGAACTGAGATGCATATTCCTGTGGAATGGCTCCCGACAGAGCACTTTGGGGGCAGAGAAGTCCATGGGCTGCTTTGAGAGGACCACCTGGGTATAGAGTGGACCTGCGGCTACAACCCTCAATGTCCTTCCATGGGAGGAATATGACCCAGTTGGCATCTGCCTTCTGGCCAAGCCTTGTTCTCAGCTTAGAGCTTACTGGGTTTCTTCCTTGCTGGGAGATAAAGAGGGAACAGATCTGTTTGTCCAGGTGCCACCAGTCCAGTGACTGTCTCGGGCCCAGGAGAATTTTCAGGGTGTGGTGTCAGATCCCATCCCCCTGACATCTTTATTCCTGATCTGAGTGTGCTATAAACAGCAGACTGATACAAAACTGGGAGGTGTTGGGAAAACCCCTGGGCAGGAGATTTCAAAATGAGATTCAGATTAGAAAAGTTAGAGTGGGGTGAGGTTCTAAGGAATGAGGAGATAGAAAAATCTCTCATCCTGGCAGTCAGCTGGATAGCAGGGATACACAGAAAAGCCTGGAAGAACCCAGAGTGGAAGAGAAGCGGCCAACGGGAGCGCAAGGCTGTCCTTGCTGGCTTCTCCCCCGCCCATGGAGGTGCACTGTGCCTGCCCGGGCGCCAGGGACTCCACCCCCAGACCTGCACTCGGTCCAGGCACGTCAGCTGCAGGAAGGCACGGACACAGCAGAGCCCTCCTCACACTCCCTGCACGCAGAGGTCCTTGCGCTTTGGCTCAGGACACGCTTGCGTCGGGCGGCTCTGAGCAGCAGGTGCCTGTGACAAGAAGAGCCTAGAGGAAGACAGTAGCTGGATCCAAAACTGGGGAGAGAACGACACAAGGAGAAGCAGAGAGAAACTGAGGGACAAGGAGAGGAAGAGCAACTAAAACTGCCCCAAAGAAGACAAGGAGGTGACAGAAGGGAGGGCGGGGAGGGCATCCGAGAAGGAGCACAAAGGAAAGACCGAGATTACACCTCTCATGTGGAGGACGTGGAGTGGTGAAGTCGTGAAGGAGTCTCCAAACGTGGTCTCTATTTAGAAAGCTGGTCATCTGATCAATAAATCCCTCCCACCCAGTGGGATGCAGAAAGGGGTTCTCTTTGAGAATGTTTGGGGCCATACTGCATAAAAACCCTGCATGGCCCTGTAAGAACCAGCTAGTCGGTCATGAATGAGAGGGGCTTATGATTCATGAGTGTGCCTGCCACCTCCGCCCAGAAGCCATGACTGCCCCCGTCTCGTGCAGGGTGGGGACTCATCTAACTGGAACCACCACCCAGCCTCTCCCAGTCTCCTTAGATGACAAGCTGTGGCATCCTTGGGCCACCCCACTCAGCTCCCAAGCATTTTGCCAAAATGTCAGTAAACAAGTACAGGTAAAGGGGGTCACAGGCCTCTGCATCCCGGGCTGTTCCCTCTTTGCTAGAACCACCAGGTGGCCAACCAGAGATTCTTGTCCTGGGCTAGAGAGTCTTTCCTCTCAGACTAGTCAGAAGGTCCCCAAACACCTTCCTCTGAATTCAGAATGGGTTTATTTTATTTTTATTTTTACATTCTAATAGTGCGCACCAAGGAAGCTCAGAGTCTGCCTGGACCGTGCGGGGCAACGGCCCCTCCCCTCCATGCATCCAGCGCTCTCAACAGTCAGCGAAAACTTGGCTGCACCCCGGGCCACCTTGCTAAGGTTGAATCAGAGATGTATGTTATTAACTACAACATCTAACATTTGTGTAGGGCTTTATACCTCACAAAGCAAATAATTATCTTATTTAATCCTCACAATAATCCTGCATTACTGTTACTTCTATTCATAGGCATTAAGTTTGGGAAAGGTCAAGGGTCTTCCTCAGTGTCAACTGGTAGTCACAGGGCTCACTCGTGTCCTGGCTCTGGATCCTCTGTTTTCTACACACAGTCGTGGGCCCCTGGAGATTGCAGAGTGTCATCAGGATTGGAATAGGCCTCTCCCCTGACCCAACTCTGCACCCCCGGTGACCTCAGACCTCAGCCTTCCCTCCATCCCACCCCTACTTCTGTGATTATCCAGGAAGGATCCCCGCTCTTGGTGAAGAGCGTATACATAAAGCAAGCGATTCTTGTATTTCCTCCGCCAAGGATTCTTTCAAAGTCACCAAGATTTCTTTTCATTACAAAACCAACATGGGATACTCAGAAAAAGTAAAAACTATGGACAACCAAACAGAAGAAAATACAAATCATAATTCCACTTTGAGTAATAACTTAGTATTTTGAACGTTATGGTGTTTAGTCTTTCCTAAGTTTTATGATGGATTTACAAAAATGGAAGACGTCCCTACCCAACACACTGTTTTGGAACCTGCTTTTTAAACTTAATAATTGTAAACATTTTCCTGTTAGTGAATTTTTTTTTATAACAGCATATGTAATGGAAACATAATATTTCATTATAATTTTTAATGGTGTTTGAGAGTTAACTAGATTGTTCCTATTTTTCCATTATTATAATCAGTTTTGTCATAGACTTGTATACCGGATTTTATTTTCATTTCTTTGATTATGGAGTTGAATTTTTTCATATGATTTTTGTCATTTGAAGCTCTTTAATGAATAGCTCATCCATACTATTTGCCAGTTTTCAATGGTGTGTAATTTTTTCTGATACATAAGAATTCTTTATATTAAGGCTAACATTTTAT
The DNA here is from genome assembly GCF_040802235.1 of Manis javanica. NCBI lineage: Eukaryota > Metazoa > Chordata > Mammalia > Pholidota > Manidae > Manis > Manis javanica. The sequence continues at coordinate 115,877,905 of NC_133166.1, forward strand.
CTTGTTAAAACTCATTTTGACATTGCATTTTAATGCACCATGAATTTGGGTACATAGTCATTTTCCCCGACTCTCCCAACCTAACCACAGATGTTTTGATCTTTTTCCCCTACTTTCTCTTTAACAGATTCCTCCCAAACAAAGCTAACTTTGTAGAGCGCTTCTCCGCACTCACCCCCGGGAGCACCTTGGCCTCCTTAGGGAAGGCCATTCCTCCTCACCTGGGCACCAAGCCCGGTGAGGGCAGCTCCAGCCCTTCGGCCCCCACCCCAGAACCTCCTCTCCTCCCCCGCTGACACCAGCTGCTGCCTGGGGGATGGTGGTGGACCCCCAGAGTTCCTGCTTCAGAAAAGCCTGACCCGAACCTCCCTTGCAGAACTCCTGGGAGATGGTGATGAGAAGGCGGAGGAGCACAAGGCCCGAGGGGAATCCCTTGTGCGGGGAGGAAGCACTGGTCAGGCCTGTGCAGCAGGAGGGAGAGAACCCCACTCTCCAAGGGCCCCTTTGCTTCCGAGAAAGGCCCTGGCGGCAGGGCTGCGCTGGAGGCAGGCCTGCCCTCCTCTTTCTGAGTCTCAGGCCGTCCGCTCCTTTGCCCTGTTATTACCGCTGACACGTTCTGTTTGTGCCTCTGGCCAAAGGGGCGCAAGTCCGACCAGTTCTCCGGTGCCCTTCAGCCGCACACTGGCTGGGCTGCGCGTGGGGAGGGGAGCGCCTGGGCCTGTTACCTGGAGTCCCCCAGAGGCGGGGTAGGCAGGGAGGGGGCGGCAGGAGCCGGCTGGACTGGACTTCCCAGGTGGTGCAGACAGGATGAGTTTCTCACCGACCAAGATCACCATCTTGGAAAACTGGGGTTGTAGGGAGGAGGTCAGGAGAGGCAGGGGGCGGATGCCCGCGGGGAGTTCATTCACAGCTCCCACGGGACTAGACCACCCCGACCCCTAAGCGCCTCCCTTCTGGCCCTTTCTCCAGGTTTGGGATGTCTGGAAGATGAGCGTGGCTGCAATTTCAGCAGGAGCAAACACACCTGCCATTTCTGGGGCGAGAGCTGCACCCTGTGACCCCCTCGGCCCCTCTGGTCTCCCAATGGGGACATTGCCTCTCCCCTGACACACAGCTGGGCTTAGGAATTTCCAGAACATTTTTTTTCTTATATTTCCACGCATTTCCTGGGAAGACAGTGTGATGGGGGTGGGGAGCTCCAGGTAGGTGCCCTGGAAGGTCTGCTGTCAGGTAGCCACCTTGACCTTGGCTATTTGTTAACCTCTTGAGGTTTCACTGCCCTCATCTGGAGAGACCTCCAGGCTGGCGCTCAGTGCCCCGGAGTGCAGGGGGTGCTCAGCCTGGCGGGGTGCCTTCCTCCTTTCCCTTTCCTCAACTCTGTTGACATGGGTGCCCTTTGGGCACTTCGGAGTTCTCTGCTCGATGGCGGAGCCCAGGCAGCCTGGCCCCACTCTGCTGTCCACGGTTTGCATCTGCTAGTGCGCCCTGGCCCCCGCCGCCGGGCAGGGGTGCGGTGTTGCCCCCACTGAGGGCCACTTCCAGAGTGCACGGGCCACGCCTAGCTCACCTTCCCACCCCTATGCGTCAGCACAGTGCTGGGAATGGAGCGCGTGCTCTGTGTCGGGAGAATGAGGGAAGAGCTGAAAGGAAGGAAGCCCCCTTTCCTGATAGTTGGGAATCTGTGAGACAAGAGCCCCCCACTGACTATCTGGGTGACCTTGAGCAAGATACTAAGTCTCTATGAGCCTCAATCTTTTTGTCTAAGAATAGGAACAGTAATAACTACCTCCTAGGTTGTTGTGGGGATTAGTGATGATGTCAGGAAGAAGCGTGGCTGGGCGCTGCTGGCGCATAGTAGGCGCTCACTAAATGACAGTGGTGATCAGCTGCTATTACAGGGCCGGTTACGTGTGTGCCTGAAGCAAAATGCTTGCTCCACGAACGTTTGGGCTTAGCAGCCAGTGCCACCCACCTCTCAGGGGCCCCGGAGCCTGTCTTGGTTTGGTCTCCACTCCAGTGCTGGATCCTCTGCTCTGGGGAATGAGATGTGCTGCTGGAAAGCTAATGGGTGGTGCGGCCCTCAGCCTGGGCGCAGCAGCCAACCAGGCAGCTCTTGCTCTCTGTGCTGCGCCTCGTCCTCTCTGTGGGCGTGGGGTGGGCGTGGGGGGCATGCCAGCTGGCCCTTGTGCCTGAAGTCAGAGGTGAAGGCAGGGGGTGGGTGGGGTGCTCCGGTCTGGGATTTAGGCAGCTGGCCCCCACCCTCTCATCACTGAGGAAGGTATTTAGGCACCTGATTTGTGTTTTATTCTACTTTGAAAGATTGATCAGGTGAAAGTATTCTCACCCACTTCACGTATAGAGAACAGGTGAGGAAAAAGCAGGCAGCCAGTCACTTGATCCCCAGCACTGGCATCCAGGAGGCAGGAGCTGGAAGAGCTGATCCTGTGTGCCACCCTTGCCCAGGACCAGAGTCACCGTGTCCTACTCAACCTGCTTTCCAGTGCCAGCCCCGCAGTATTGCTGGACTGGAGCCCCACGTGCCAGTGAGCCTGCTGCCCAGGAGGAGGCTGCCAGGCAAGGAGGGCATCTCAGGGAGAACTGAGAGCACCTCACTGATCGGCAGAGCCAGGGGCCCGAGCCTGGGGTGGAGACGGAGTATCCAGCGGACGCTAGGAACTTGGGAAGGCAGGTCCTGGGCAGGGAAGGCGGGGGCAGCCTGGATCCAGTGGCTGCTGTCACCTGGGATGGAGTGTCTGGGAGGCTCAAGAGGCAGGCAGGGCCAGAGACGGTGAGAGGGGACCCTCTTCTCCCAACAAGTCCGGGGCTTCACCACCCAAGCCCAGAGTATAGGAACAGCCTCCCAACGGGTGGCTCTTCCCGGGGTTTCCTTTCCATTCCGTTCTGTTCCCGAGCATTTTCACCCTGCCTCTGCCCTGGGGATGGTGGTGAGGCCTGGAAGTCAGGACCACTTTGCTCTGACCCTCTCAGAGTTTCGTGGGTGGAAGGTGTTGAGGGTGGCGTTGTCCCACGAAGGAGTCCCATTCGGAAGTCCTAACAGTGCCCTGCCAGCCCCAGCCAGCAGCCCTCCGGTGGCAATGCCTGGGGACCTGCCTGGCCAAACAACCACTCTGTGGTTAAGCCAAGGCAGGTCAAAGTCTTCCTGCAGTGGGGGTGCCCCCTCCACTTCCCACGTCTTGGCCCAGAGTCTGCCAGTGGAGCCACCTGGAATGAGCCTCTCTGTGTGCACCAAACCAGCGGCCATGTGGCTGGCCTTTCCCACGCACACAGCAACGTCCAGCCTCTAGCGGCTCCTCACTGCCACCACAGTTCATCAGTGAGTTTCTTCAAGGGCTTTATTGAGATGGGGGCCTAGAGACATAAAGTCTTTATAACACAAAGGGATTCTTGAACCTAGGAACCCACCTCATTTTATAGATAGGGAACTGAGAGGTTAGATCATTTGCCCAGGGCCACACAGGCAGCACAAGGCAGGCCCATGGCACTAACCCCGCCTTTGCCCATTCCCACCACCCACTGGTGTCCAACACCCAGGGGGAGAGAAGGGATCACAGCTGTGACACCGCACTTCTGATACTGTCCAAGATCACATCGGCTTTTGCCAGGGAAGGGCAGCTCCATTTCCCTGCCCAGGTGTTGAGCTTCTTGTCAGCTAGAACCTCTAAATTGTTTTATAACTTTATTTTCTTGTGATTGTAAAAATAATATATGCTCACTGTAAAAAAATTAGAAAATACATAAAAATATAAAGAAGTATAAGCCTTTGTAGCACTTCCTGTTTTTATAAAGTTTTCCCCACCCTGCACTTGGTCGCTTTTAGGTACAAAAATAGGACTCCACCTTCATCCTCCATAGTCCGCCCTGCTAGGCTCAAGCCAACCCTCCTGTCTCTCAGAATCTCGTTTTATCAGTTCTTATTGACATTGGGGCAGGGCTCAGAAATGCCCATGGTGAGCTGAATGCATGAAGCAGGCATCCAGATTGCTGATGGAACAGTGAGACCCCCTGCCCACCCACTGCCCACACCTTCCCTCTTCTGTGCCTGATCCCACTCCCCAAAACTCCATCCCTTCTCTTCTGTTCTATTCAGATCCTCCTGTTTTTCCAGCCCAGCCGGGGCTCTGCTTCTTCCAAGAAGTATTTATTGTTTCTGATGCAAAAGACTCCTGTTTGAGTCCCACACCATTTGTCCTTACTTATAAACTGATGGCATCAATTGCGTCTCTCTACCTGTCTAGGGCCTATTTCCCAGTAGCAGAAGCTCCCCATACTTCTTGTTTCTCTCCTGGCACCCATCCTAGAGTCTGGAGAACATTAGGGGCCTTCGAAATGTGACTGTCTGGCCTGACCCTGCCAGGGAAGGGCGTGTCTGAGTGGTGTCCCCCCCCTTGAGCTCTCCCAAGGAATGAGGGCAGAGGCTGGAAGGCCACCCCGGCCCCCGCCCTATCCCCAGCTTCCTGGAAGCTTGTCCCCCACTCCTCCTAAAGTTTACATAGCGGTTGATCATCTGGATTCCCAACAATGAGCTCTGCTCTTCTGGGCACATGTAAAACTTGAGTTTGGTCGGCCTTTCACACGAGAGGCTTCTAGAGGTAAGGAGAAATCCTCTGTGCCTGGCTAGTTAAAGACAGAAGGAAGGTTGGGACCCTTTCCAATGCTCTGGCTTCTCACAGGGGTCCCTGGAGGTCCTTTCTCCTCACAGCACCAGGGCACCCACCCCTCATGCCTCCTGGAGCACCCTGCCCAGGGCCCAGGCCTGATGCTCTGCCGACCCCACCTACCTGCTCCCAGGGATGCGATGGAAGAACACTGACCTGCGACCCGAGGACCAGGGTCCCCAGAGTGATCAGGTCTCCCTAAGTGATCCTGGATAGGTGATGGGGAAGGCCAGGTAACCTCTGATTTCCTTCTGGGCTGACCTGCCTGGGGATGCCATGCTGTCTCCTTGCCTCTGTATTGGCACAGTGGGTGGTGCTTCCAGCACAGACCCCAGGCCAGGCTGTCTGGTTTGCACCCCAGCTCCTGTACTAGTCAGTCATGAGACTTCAGGCCAGCTACCTAACTTCTCTCTGCTGGTGGTGATAACAGCTCCCACCTCAGGGCGTGGCTGGAAGATCGGGTGAGCCAACATGCCTGAAACATTCTGAGTGCCTGGCATGGACAGGTGCTGTCCAAGTGTGGCCGTCCCTCTAGCTAGGTGCCTGACCTCTTCATGTCATGGTCCCAGCAGGGTGCTGGGAAGAGAAGCCAAGAATGGACCCTGAGTGACTGCACCGGCTCCAAGGAGAACCTCCCGTGGGGACGCAGGAGCATCAGGCAGGTGGAGGAATCCCATGGGGAGGCCCCTGCTGCTGCCACAAGCAGAGCATGTAGCCCAGGGGTCAGCAGGTGTGACTGCCAAGACCATGGATGGGCCACTCAATCTATCGGGGTTGCATTCTTGTCTCGATTTGAGGCCCACCAGTAACCATAAGAGGGTAAAGCTTTGAAAGAATGCATCAGTTGTTTTGATTAACTTCCCTGCAGGGTGAAAAAGGCCTATAAGACAAAAAAGCAAAAGTGCAGAAAATGATCCTTCTTTGATTTTAATAGTTGTGGGGAAAGTTATAAAATAAAATAGATAACACAGAGCTCTAAGACTCCCTCAGACTGTGATAACACGGGGACACAGAATGTAAACAAAACAGAGCCTCCAGACAAGGTCATTATATACTATGTGACTTCGAGAATACAGCAGCTCCTGGACACTCTAAAGTAAAATAAAACAGGAGTCTTCTAGAACAATCTGTACATGTTCAGAGGGAAGTCAGAGAAGGCTCCTTCCCTCAGCCCAGGGATGTGCCCCCACTGCTTGGGGGTTTGGCTTCAGGGGGCAGCCCAGCCTGCTGTGTCCCATGGGCCTCTTTTGAGTTGGCAGGCTGGCTCAGCCCCTGCCCATCTCTCCCTTCTGACCCCTTTCCTGTTATTAGCAGGAACACCACCAGGCCCAGGGAGTCTGGCCGATTCCCTCCGATGGAGCCAACAGCCCAGGGGTGGCTCTTACAGGTGTTCAAAACCCAGCCTTGCCAGTTGAAAAACAGAAAAAAGGTTATAAATATAACTTGTTAACCGTCTTTTACTGTCCTCCCTCTAGAAGTTTCTGATGTGTCTGGTTATTACTCCGTCCCAATTTTTTGCTGCTGTCCTAGGGTATTCCCCTCAACCAGGAAAGGAGCAGGCCTCGCAGCCTGGCCCTGTACATGTCTTATCTTCCTACTGCCCCAGGCCCGTGAACCCCGAGCATATCACAGACTCATCGTCCCACCTGGCTTGCCCCTAAAGCTGCAGCCGGACGGGGCTGCCAGCTCTGGAACGGTGACTTGTTCCACAAAAACTCTGTTACCAAGACACAAGGGGGCTCTTGGGGACTCTGAGGCTGGCCTCGCAAGGCTGTGGGAGGGAGGCCGAGCTGCAGGGCAGGGCAGGCAGACATGCCGTGTTGTCCTGGCAGAAGGGGAGGAACAGAAAGCTCAGTGCCCCTTCCAGACACGGGCGGAGCAACAAGGCCTAAGGGTGAACATCTCAGGTGCGAGGGCGGAGGGGGTCCGGGCAGCCACCCAAGCCAAGGCACAGAGGGGGTGCGAAGCGTCCGGGATAAACAGGCGCATGGGGAGGGAGAAAAGCCAGCTCCATCCTCTCTTAAAAACAGTCACCATCGGCACCAAATATATATTAATATCTGTACATTTGTCATCTTTGAAAAAGGAAGTGGAACTTCCTTGGCACCTTGTTACTGATTTCTGAAGAATGAGGTGATATGTGGAAAGGCCTCCTGTGTGCTCACACATCTACAGCTGGGCGCACATGCATGTGTCCCTGTCAGAAGGCAGAGCCCCCTGCAGCCCTGAGTATTAGAAGCGCTGCCGGGTGGGCCATCACCAGCCCCCCAACTGCCCTTGTTTGCAGGGGTGCTCTTTGCCAACGTTCTCGACTCTGCCATCCACGGGTGACCAGCAGCCCACACTCTGTGCTCTGGAGGGATCACCCTGGGGGCGACAGGATCACCCTCACGACCTCCTCCGGGAAGTAGGTCCTATCTGTGTAGGCATGCTGCTTCAAACGGAAGGAGGCCCTGGCCTCACCCCTGCCCCATGCTCATACGCATCTGGCCACACGACAAAACACAAACATGAACAGAGGTCGGTACAGGGCCAGAGTGAGCACGTGTGCCTGGGGGCTCCGGTCCTGACCCCCAGTGGTCCAGCCAGAGGCCGCAGGAGGGTGGGCCAGCCAGGCAGCAGGCAGGCGACCGGGCCGGGCCTTTGCCACTCAGAGGTGGTGGTTGCTCTGCAGCAGGGAGGTGACAGTGTTCTGCAGGGCCACAGCCACCTTCTTGGAGGTTTTCCGCAGCAGTGGGCTGTCAGGGTGGTGTTCCTTTAGGTGCAGGACGTGGCCCTCCTGGCTCTCGGACGTGCAGCCACACTCCTCACACACGTACAGCTTGGCCCGCCGCTCCTTGTAGGCATACTTCTGCTGCACGCCATGGATCTTTTTGAGGTGAGACTCCAGAGAGCAGCGCTGTGTGAAGGCCTTGTCACACAGGCTGCATTTGTAGGGCCGCACACCTGCAGAAGCACAGGGCCAAGCATCAGGGACCCGGACATGGAGGGCAGACCAGCTGACTCTGGGGAAGAAGAATGGACGGAGGCCTGTCCGTCTGCAACACCCGAGTGGCCTAACTGATGAGCTGAGGCCTCTGCCCTGGGCTCCCAGATGCCCCTCCCAGGCCACCGGCTCCCAAGTGAGCAGGGCTTAGCCAGGGGGCTCCGCTCACCAGTATGGGTGCGGACGTGCCTCTTCAGGTCAAAGGTGTCGTTGAAGCCCTTCCCACAGTAGGTGCAGAGGTGTCTCTTGACGTCGTTGTGACACTTCATGTGGCGATTAAGCATGCGCTGGTAGGTGAAGGCCTTCTGGCAGATGTGGCAGGTGAAGAGGTCTCCACTGGGACTGTCCCCCAGGGTCACCTGTGGGTGAGGATGGTGTTTGTGAAAGACATCCAAGAGTTGGGGCTGCAGGTGGGCAGACTGGGAGGACGCAAACGCGAGCCCCCAGGAAAGCTGTGCCCACCCGCCAGAGGCCACACCTCTGTGCCGCTGGCTCACGGGCAGCAGCGGTGGTGGGGCACAAAGGAACCTCTGGGTCTAGGGTCAGCTTCCTGTGGATCCCCAAGTCCCCCTTCAGGGTTGCTACCCAGCCCCTTTGCCACCTCTACAAATGGGCAGCTAACCACCTAGAGAAGCAGCTTGATTCACCATCAGCAACTCTGCCTGCTAGAAGGTTCTTCTTCACGGAGCCCAGATCTGCATCTCTCTAGTTTCTGCTCTCTGCCCTCGTTCTATGCCTTACGACAGAGGAAGACGCCCGTGACACGGTCTCTGTGGAAGCCTTCTCAGGCTGAGGCCACCGCTGTGAGCCTGGAGTCCCCCGCAGGCCAGGCCGGCCCCCCGGCTCCCCTCGGACCAGGGCTGATGTGGTACAGTTTAATCCCATTGCCACTGTGATGACTCTCTTGCTTACAAAGTTTTTTCATTTTTTTGGTAATAAGGGAAAATCTCAGCTCTCCTCAGAAGTGGAGATGAGTACCGTGGGCCTCTCACTGAGGGCCAGCCTCCTTCCATCTCATGTCCCCACCTCCCCCCAGCCTGGGTCACTCTGACGCAGATCCTGGGCACCCCAAGCCCTCAGAGGCACACTGCTCAGTGGTGGCAGTGCTCTCCGGGCCGTGTGGCCAGCACGGGGGCGGTGGCATGGTCTTGATGCCCCTCCTCTGCTAGTTTCTGTGGGTTGCTCGTGCTTTGTGGATGGCCCTGTCACACCGGGTGCACCCATCACACATCTTACGGCTGCTGGCGCCTGGGGGCCCCCCGTGCTGCTAGCGGGTTGTGTACACCCACTGTCCTGTGCCTCTGCTCTCCCCACACCCTTCCTACCCGCTGGGGTGCACGGCTGAGAGGGAGGGCCGAGGGGCTCAGGGTGCTGTGCCAGCTGCCCAGCATGTCTTGATGGTTCCCCTCCAGTTATGACACCCACTTGGCCTCTGCAGGTAAGAGAGGAAGCAGCAGCATTTCACGGCCAGCTTCCTTTGGCCTTTTGGCACCCGGAATAGCACTTTGAAAAGAACCCTCCCACCGCATCACTGCTGCCAGGTGCGGCCAGATCCTGGAGCTGTCAGGAATGCAGGCCCAGCCAGGGACAGCCCCGCTCTGGCCTCAAGCACCAACAGGGCTGGAAGTGACACACTCGGGTGAGGGAGAGACCGCCGGGCACTGGCCTCAAGGAACAGTTAGCCACCAAGTGCACTGCAGACCTCACTCTGGATGCAGCACAGATGGGAGCCCAGGGGAAGGTGCTGAGCGGGGCTCACGTCTGCCTGCTCTTCCTAGGACTTCTGTGTAGAGATGTGGTTCCCCTTAAGGCCAGGAATGTAACAACCCCCAGAATGGACTCCATAAAGTGTGCTAGGTCTTGGAACCCCCTGCCTCTTCCCACTGTCACTTTGGACCCGCTGCTCTTCCGTCTCACTTCCATCTGTGCCTCAGCTAGCCAGGTTCACTTCTCTGTGGGGACCTGGACTGGGTCCAGGGCCAGCCTCTGCTTGCATCTCGTGTGCTCCATGGCTCATGGGCCGGACACAGCTCTACATACATGCCCCTGGCCCTTGGAGACAGTGTGAGGGTTGGTACCTTCATCTTAGTGCGCAGGAAGCCATGGTCGCTGCTCTGGGGGTCTGTCAAGCGGCCCATGTCTTCTGAGGGCAGCTGGGCCACCACGCAGGGCCCAGGGGCCACACTGCAGCTGGGGTCCCGAAGGCTCATGTCCAAAGCCAGGGGGCAGGAGGGGGGTTCAGCCACCGATGGCTCTGGCTCCTGATAAGGCTGTGGCGGGTAGATGCCCAGGCTGACTGTGGAGAGAAGAACAGCCAGGTGAGGGGCTAGGTGGAGGAAAGAGGATTTGAGGTCTTTCAGGAAGGCTGCCTGGCAAAATGAGCTGGCTGAGCCTCAAGCCTTTGTCCCGCCCCTTGCAGGCATGTGGTGGAGCAGGGCTACCCCCAGCCCACCACACGCAGCACCTCCCTCCCGCCCCATTAAGGTAATTACAGGTGACGCCAGGCAAGCGCCCCGGCCCACAGGCTTGCCCGCTGAGTAATTTGTGTCTTAGCGGAACTGGGAGGACCGAACCTGCCCTGCCAATTATCCTGGGAGAGCTGTCTGCCCGCCCCACCTGGGCCAGTCCCTCTGGATTCCAGGCGTCATCCAGGTTCCCGCAGGGGCAAAGGGCACCGCTGGAGGCCCAGGGACTCATCCTTGCCCCAGAAGGGTCCCTGGTATTCTGGGCCACTCTGGGCCTCTCCTCCAGGCAGGTTTGGCCATGGGGGACTGTGTGGTCCTAGTCCCTTCTTCTCCCGGCCTGTCACAGCCCATCAGGACTCCAGGCTCCCCACTCCCGCTGGCCTAGCCTGGCAGGCAGGCAGGCTGGGTAGGGGTGGGGAAGGGAGGAGGTCAGGGCGCGGCAGGTGGATGTGGCAGCAGCGTAACAGTCTCCTGGGAGGCCTGCCAGCCATTATGCCACCCTCCCCCATGGCAGGGACCGCTCACTGAGCACAGGGAGGGCTGGGCTCCCACCCTCTGAGGCACCGATACCTGGCAGCCCTTTGACGCGGCCACTCCCCAAGGCAGGCACCTCACGCTAAACGGAGCCAGAGAGGCTTGGCCCCGGTGCTGGGTGGCGGGAGGAGCTGCCTGAGCACACAGAGCGGAGGGGAGTCTCAGAGCCCGCGGAGCCGGGGCAGGCCATCTAATGTTTCAGTTTCATCAGTACTTTTCTTCCAAAATGGCTAACCTCTCTATGTAAAACCCTGAGCTAGGCATATCCAAGCTTCAGGAGGAAAAACTGCAGGAATTTAAGGATGAGTGAGCTTTAGGGAGAGGCACTTAAGAGGCTGAGTCAGGGTCTCAAATGCACACACACACAGGGCCTCCTGCACCCACTGCCAGTGGCTGGTGATGGAGAGGACGAGGACCCAGGGCAGGGTGGCCCCACGCAGGAGGGGCGCTGCCCTCACTTCCTCTGCCTGGACACCTCAGGAGGTGATGTGGAGGCACATGGAGATGTGGGGGAGGCCAGGGGCATGTTAATGGAGAAGGGGTAAATATGGAAGCGCCAAAGTTTCGGGACAGGCCTCTGCTCTCGCCCCCTCAAAACAACAAAGGTGAAGAATGCACCTGCCCCAGCCCAGAACCCGTTCTGCTGGCACTGGCGTCCGTCTGCCCAGAGACTTTAATGAGCCACCTCATTTGGGGAGTTGATTCACCAGTGCCTGGCCCTCGCCTGGCCTCTGAGCTGGCGTGGCGCCTCGGTCCCAGCCCTGGAAGCTGGACATCAGGCCCAAGCTCTCGGGGGTCCCTCTGGCCTACCCGCCGGACGTCTGTCTGTGCACATGGGCTGGGGGCTGGGGTGGGGAGGGCAGGGTGTGCCAGAGCGTTGGCAGTTTCAGATGCCAGTTTACCAGCTAGTGAAGATCTTGGCAGAGAATTCAAAGCTGGATGACAATTTCCATTTCTCAACCCAGGTAGAGGCCAACGGGAACCTCTGCCCTCTTCCGTCACGGTGTCGGATAGTGAGGAGGCTCCCAGAAGTTGGAGCCTGGCCACACCGCGACACATGGAGCAGCGCAGGGAGGAATGACAGCAGGTGAGGGTTAACTGGCTTGTGGCCAAAGCCAGTTGTCACTCTTGGCTGCTTTGTTCCTCTGGCAGTGGGCGGGGGTGGGGGGTCATGGTTAGGGTTCTCAGGATCTGGGCCAGTTTGGGAGGAGGCCTGTGACTGCCTCTCCTGTTCCACAGGAACCCTGAAATGGTGGTGCTGAGGAGCTGGGCCTCATCTGGCCTCAGTACTGCCTCTACCCAGGAGGGGCAGGTGAGGCTCGACGGGCAGCCACACGGCTGCCAGGGAGGGGATGTCTGCCTCATCCCACCTGCCCTGCCAAACCGGTCTTCCTGCCACCCCCGTGGACGTGTTCCTGCTGCCACCACACGCACAGGGAGTGCTCAGTGGTGTGCTGCTCCTGTCGCTGGGTGTCACTAAGTGGCAGGAGGCAGGAAGCAGAACTGGTTGGGCCCTGCTCGTGCTGCTCTCTGTCCCCTAATTAGATGCTTCCGGCAAGGCGGCGGCCTCTGTGGTCACTCATCCTGCCCACAGCTGTGGAGTATGGCAAGGCCAGAGCGGTCTGGCCCTCTCCCCACTCCCTCAGGGGTTCGCAGGTTCCGCTTCGGGTGGCCCAATTTGCCTCCACCTGGCTGGCATTGAGGGCATGGGCCCGCCTCACGCTCAGCCAGTCCCCTCTCTCTTGCATTAAAAGCTGCTGGACAGAGTACCAGGTCCCCCCACCCAGGCTTCAGGGCACAAGGCCTGCCCCCCCACCCCCGCTCTCTGGGGAGAATAGGTGACCACACACGGCCAGTTCAGGCCGACCTGGAGGTTGGGGTTGAGTTCAGCTCTGAATGGGGGACCCCCTGTGACAGCACAGCCCAGGTTGGGATTAGGTGGCCCTGCAACCTTATCAGGAAGGGCGGGGCCCCCTGTGCCCTTCTCCCTCAGCCCCAGCAGGTCAGCTGGCCATGCCCAAAAGGCGGCCAGGGCCAGCCAGCTGGCAGAGGCAGGCAGCCCTGCAAACACAATGGGCTTGTCTCTCGGCCTGCTGTTTCCATCCTGTGAATGCCAAGTTTTTCTCCCAGGCAGTATCTTTTCCCCTTTCCCAACCACTTTTCATACCGTGTCCATAATGAAGTTAAAGCCATGCACTTCAGCCTTCAACCTGGGTGGACGGCCGAGCAGCGGGAACGGTGCTGCATGTGCACCCGCCAACCCTCCCATCTAGCCTGGCACTGGCCCCCAGTGGGGCAGCACGTGCTTGCTGAAGGTGCACAGCGTCAACTGGAGCCCTGGCAGCAGCAATGGCCACTCTTTGCTCCCATCCTCCCTGTGCCCAGAGGACTTGCCCCCCAACAGCTCTCTCTGGGACAAACGGCCTGGCAGCATTCCACCTCAGGTCACCCAAGCTGGGGACAAACAGTTTGGCAGCTTGGGTGACAGCTCTCCTTGGGATGGGCATGAGTGCCGTGTAGCCCATGGCTGGGCCAAAGTTGCTTTCTGTCCCATCCACAGCCTGGCTGTCTATTCTCCCAGCCTCGCCTTCTCCCCGCTCCAACTCCTCACCACCACCACCACCCCGATGCATTTTGTGTCCCAAATCTGACTTTCTCAGCCTTTCTAACTCAGCCTGGAAAGAGGCGGCCCAGGTGCCTACCCTGCCTGGTCAGAGCCTTCAGTCTCCCCTCCTGCCTGGCTGTCTCCCCACGGTCGGTATGTATTGACACCAGGCTCAAGGAGGCTCTGAAGCAGGGGAGGGGTGGCAGGGGGCCTAGAAGGAGCCCTGGGAGGCCCTGGCTGGGAGCATGTCAGTCCAGCTCCCAGGCTCCCTCGGGTGCCTTCCTGGCCTTGCAGGCTTGGGGATCCCAGCTTCATCTCTTTTCCTGAGTTTCCCCTTCCAACCAAGAGATGGAATTTGTCCCCAGGCGCAGATGCCTGGGGTCCTCTCCAAGAAACCAGCATTTCTTCCAGGTTTGCACAGCCAATATTTATATACAGAGAAGCACAGGGAAGGGAAGGGCTGGCGGTGAAGGGCTCTGGAAAGGCTTGTGGGCCTCTGGGGCCCAAACAGATGACAGTGAAACCACAAACCCTCCCTGCCAATGCTCCCAGCATGAGCGGAGCCATCTCCCTCCCTTGCAGCCTTCCAACCCTTGTGCCCACCTCTGGGCTTTTCGGCAGCTTTGGGAGGAGTGAGGCCCCAGGGAAAGGTTCTGCTCCTGGGGGTGGAACTTGTAGAACCAGGCTGCAGGGATAGAGGATGCGGTGTGGGATCAGCCCAGGGCCCAGGAGTCAGGGCTGCCAGGTGGGGCCCGGCTCCTCTGTCAGGAAAAGCTTCTCCTTCCAGGCACTGAGCTTTAAGGGCCTCAGTGGGCCCTCACAGGAAGTCAGACCTCAAAGGCATCCCTGTCCCCTAGGTCCCCTCCCCCAATGCAGTGGGAACGGGGTCAGTGCTTAGCTGGTCACAACGTGCTGAGTTTGTGAGGTGGGGTGAAGGAAACGTGCCCAGCCGGCTCCTGGGGTCATGGTTGGCTGGTGATGGAATGGCCCAGCCAGAGGACAGGCCACCACAAAACACTCCCCACTCTCCAGCCTTCTGAGGCACCCAAGCGTGGCCCGAAAACATTCCCTTTTTCATTTCCAAATACTGTGGGAAAACTCTCCAGGCCGCTTTTAGAGGCAAAATTAAGTTCTTTGACTTCTACACTTTGCTTGACCCCATAACACTTTCCCTCACCAGAGCCAAGAGGGCAAATTCTCACCTTCACCCTCCAGGTTAGACACTCCCCCACCTCCCCAACTATCCCCAGATGATCCCAGAGAGTGAGTGGCCTGCACAGCATCCCTAACCTGGACAGCAGCAGCAGGTGGTGCAGACCCCCCAGAAGCCCTCCTCTTCACCTGTGGGCGCCCCTGGGGTTCAGGTCTCCCACGCCACTCCCGCTGGGGCCACCACAACTGTGACAGGGAAAATCACCAGGACGCAAGGAAGTCAACGATTTGAACAATCGGAATTTCTTTGTCCTTTGTTAAAGTCAATGCATGATCTGTTAGCGATTGAGATGTGAAATAAAGCTAAAAATAACAGCACACTGAGTCTCTGCAAGGCTCGCCTCACCTTTAACACAGTCCAAGTTCAGTTTATCAGATCCCAAGGAGCAGCTAAGCAGCAAGACAAACAGGTGAGGGAGGAGGCAGGAGTGAGTCGGGGGCTCGGCCCCTAAGCAGGCCCTTTGTGGGTAGAAGGCCAGTCCACTCACCTGGGAACTTGGCGAAGCAAGAATTTAACAGAATCTTGGGCCCACAACCTGATCCACCTCAGATGAGGAGGCAACTCACTTCTTTTTGTCTCAGTTTCCCCATTTGGGTCAGCAGGGACTTGCGGCACATTCCCTGTTTTTTAAGGAAGCTGTTGAAGAGGGCCTGCACTTGAGAGAAAGGTAAGCTGTGAACATCCAGCCAGGGCCCTAGACCATTGGATCCTGGTGGCCAAAAAGATCTCACCACTATACCCAGTGCCTCCAACAATTAATTTAGGAGAGAAACTGAGGCACAAGCCCTCACAGGGCCCCTCACCGAGCTCACTTCACCACTTTACTACAAGACCCGGGGCGGTGCCCTGGAGCCTGCATGCAGATCAAGGGTCAAAGTCGGTTGGTTAATTATGGTGTTCAGGGCATCCCTGCCCCACCCCCAGGTCTGGGGAAGGGGAGGTCAGAAGGAAACTGGCTTTCTCCTGACCAAAGAGTTTGTTGGGGGCAAGGGGTGCGGGGAATATGCCAGAAAGGAAAGACATGTCTGTAGGGCTTCCAGAGGAAGATGCCACGGGAGGAAGAAATAACTTAGGTTACTCATTCTAAACTCTGACGCTGTCAAGGCGTCTTCCAAAAATAAACTGGGTGTACGGCTTCCCCGGGGCCTGGTCCTCTGGCTGTGGGGTGTGCTCCCTAAAACCACTTTCTGCTCAATGGTGTGGTGTGCGAAATTAAAGGACGCGAGTTTCGAGCAGATGTGAGATCGGATCCCACCTCCGTCTTCTGTACTTGGGGCGCCTTCCCCACTGTCTTCTCAGCCCCCCGTCGGCCCGACCCTCTCCGCGACCTTCTGGTCACCAGAATGGGAAGGAGACGGGGGAAGGAGACGGAGAGACCAATGACGGTGTCTTAAGCTCTGAGTCGTTTCTTAGATTTTGCACAAACCGCGGCCGAACTCCAGCACGCTCCCTGCCTCCCAAAGTGGCATCGCTCCAGTGACCTCCTCCCGCCCCATAAAAGTCCCGACTTTCTGGATTTATGACTAGAGATTGGAGGGTCGCCTGAGCAGTGACACACCCCGTTGCCTCCCCTGCGCCGCTGCTCGGGCCGGTGGAGGGGAGGGCGGCACCGCGCGCCTCGGACGGGACGGGCTCTCGCCCCCACCTAGCGGCCCCCGCCCGCCCTCGGCGCCTCCCCCGCCCGCCTCCCCCCTCCCCCCGCGCCCGGGGCTAACGGAGCCGCGGTCGCTTAAACATTAAATCGGGCGCCCCCGCTGCGCCGGCCGTCGGGCTCGCTGCCGCAGCGTCCCGCACGCACGCCGCCTCGACAGGGCCCTGCCGCCCCGCCCCGCAGGCGCCCCAGGCTCGAGGGCGGCGGGGGGCCGGGGGCCGGCGGGCCGGGCGCTCACCTGGCACGTAGATCTCGCCGCGCTCCTCATCTGGGAGCTCGCTCCAGTTCCTCTTGCACGTGGAGACGCACGGCTTCTTCACCAGAAACGCACGGGGCATTTTCGAACCCTCTTCGAAACCCTCCGGCACCGTCCGCTTCCGTAGCTGGAGCCGGAGCCGTACCACCGTTCCCGGCCGCGCTGGAGGCGGGCGGAGGTGGGGGGCAGTTCAGCGAAGGAGTCGCCGAAGCGAACCCGCGTTCCGCGGAGACCCCGTGCCCGGGACGGCGCACGCCGGGGTCCAGTTCCGCGGAGCTGCTCCCGGCCTCCCTCCGAACGAGGTCCCTTGCAGCCAGGTGCACCGGGCGGCGGCGGAAGCGGCAGGTAAGCGTCTCCCGCTCGACTGGCGTCCCCGCGGCCGCTCGGGAAGTCTTAAAGTGCGAGCCGGACGGACGGGTTCACGCTTTATTGGCTCGCGGCGTTGTGTGTCGGTGGCTGGGCGGGCGGGTGGTGATCCGAGCTAATTAGCTTGGAGTGGCCCTGGGAACGACGGCGCATGCGTTGGGAAATAACGGTGACAACCCACCTATTTGTTACCTGTCGAACCGGTTTCCATTCCGCTGCGGGTGAGGTGGCCTCGCGGCCTGGGCGGGGTGGCCGGGCGGAGGCGGTGGGGTAGGGGGGCGGGCGGGCGCAGGGCACCCAGCACTCCGCTGCCCAGCTAGTCTGGCCGCCTCTGGCCGGGGCCCTTACAGCCCCGACTGCAACCATTTGCAAGCGAGAGTTTCAGAATTTCGGAGTTTCCGAGGGAGCAGGGGAGGGGAGGGGGCAACGTTATTTGCACCCGCGCTCGCGCGCTCAGAGGGTGACGAAATGAAACTCGCCTAACTGGGCCTGGACTGGCTCCGCACGCCCGGGGCTCCTGGAGAGGCGTGAAGCTGTCGGGTGGGAATGGGCGGCCCAGCCCACACTTGTTCAACCGGGCCCGTGCCCAGGTGGCCCCGGATCCCAAAGGCCTGGCTGAGCAGTTCGTGGTTCAGCTTAGAGGTATTTGCTGGGCACCGGCTCCGTGCGGACAGGCACACGGGGCCTCAGGAGGCAGGGCAGCGTGCGGGCGGGGCTGCACCCTCCACCACACAAAGCGGAGGGCGCCTGACGGGCGCCGGGTGCTGATCACTGCCCAGAGCCGGTCCTCTGGCCCGGAAGTGTGGAAGGCTTCGTGGAGGAAGGGGCATTTAGACCTTTCTGAGCTCACTGAGATCCCCAAAGACCCCAGGGCCTTAGTGACTGGGGCTGACACCCCCACAAAAACCCTCCTCCTCGTCTCAGATGGCCAGATTTGCAGCAAGGCCGGAGGTGAGTAGAGGCCTGAGAACTCCTGAAGAAGTCAGGCTAAACCACCTGTGCCAGGTGGCAGCCACAGCAGGCAGAGGGATCCTGTCCCCTTCCCCCATAGCCCACCCTTGGCTGAGGATCAGCCTGGGGCCCCTCTCCAGCCATTCATCATGCTCTGACTAGTCCCCAGGCTCAGCTGGAGGGAGGCCTGCCATTCTCACAAGCTGGGGAGTATTTGGTGGCTTCCATGAGGGACATTACTGTGACATTTTGGCCACTGGCTAGAGCTGGGCTTCTCTCACTAGCTGACCAGTAAGGGCAGGAATGGGACCCCATCCGCTTTTTAGCTCTCCTCCTTTCCCAGTATAAAATAAACTAACATTTCAGAGTCCCTACCACACATACACCTTTCTCACATATTAAATGTTTGCTGGAACAGATTAGGAGGAAATGAGTCTGATAAGTGAATTCACACAGTTCAAAAGTCAGGAGTGTAAGAGGAGCAGCTTGCTGATGGTAGACTTTCAGGCAGGCCCTGTACATCCCCAGCAGGCCTGCTGAGGTGTACCCCTTTGGGAGAGGAGTTGGGGGAAGGTGGGCCTCCTTCACTTCTTCCTGGAGCCTAGGAGTTTGGCTCACATATGACCAGGATGACCATGGACACAAGAGGCAGCCTTTCTCATTGGGGGAGCAACTCAAATGCCTCCGCTTATGGAAAGAATGTTACACGGTATGTGGAAGAGGCCCCACGAGGGAGGGACATACATCCATGCTGTCTACTGCTGTATCTCCAGTATCTACAACTATGCCTGGCACACTGAGTTATCAATAAACATTTGTTGAACGGATGTCCTATTTTTTCTTGACTCAAGTGACCCATCCAGACTTTCATGTTTCAACATTTGGCAGTGGCATGAACATACAGCGCATTTCTTTACTATAAGAAAAGCAGTGGCACAAGTTGAGGGATCAGAGGTAACTGACACTGGCTGTCAGGAAGACTAGAGAGTGGTGGGACTGTGGAGAATGTGCCTCTCTAAAGGCGTAGTAACAGTTGTGTCATTTGAGCACAGAAACCCAACAGACCACTTTCCAAGAGAAGCCAGAAATCCAGATTTGTATTGTGAAATCTACCAATTTTAAAATGATGACTCAAGTTTCTTAAAAACATGGAATGAGTCAAACAAAATATGTTTGTGGGTCAGATTTGCCACATAGGTTGCTGGTTCATGGGCAGCTCTAGAACCAGACAATGTGTGTGAACTTGGGTAAAGCTAGAGCTTAACTGTGAGCTCCGTGAGGGCAGGCCTCTGCTGCTCTGTTCACACGGTGCCAGGCAGACATCATTCATTCCTTAATTCAACAATCATTTATTGAACATCAGCCATATGCTAGGCACTGGGGATTCTGTGACACAAGGCAAACAAAGAAATAAGGACACTATTGGTGTAATGCAGGACTCTAACAAGTGATGAAATAATGATAGGTGAGATCTGAGTGACAGGCAGGAGCTAGCTGTGCAGAACAGGGAAGAGCCAGATCTGCAGAAGGAAAAACTGGTGCAGATGCCCCGAGTGGGAGTGACCCTAATAAGTGTGTAATGACTCTAAAGGTCATGCGGGTATGGGAAGGCCTAGGAACTGAGGTTGAAGAGGCAGGTCAGCCCTGTCATGATGCTCAGTGTGGTAGGAAGCCTGTGTGTGTGTTGGGGGTTGGGGAGTGTGTGCTCAGGGGAGAACGGTCTGTGTGTATCAGGAGGGAGGGGGTAAGGGTGGCAGTAGGAAGAACAGCGAGGAGGCTACTGCAATGGTCCAAGCAGGAGATGATGGTAGTTTGGACCAGCTGCAAACAGAACCGTGAGCACTAGTTCTAGGTGCTCTGAGTGGCCATCTCTTGTTGGTACAGTGGACTGGGGTATGAAGGAAGATTGAACTTGAGCAGCCAGTGAGGACCATGCTACCCAAAGACTGGTGACTGACACCAATCTTGTGCGCAGCTCTCATCCCAAGCAGTCCAGGGAGAGCTAGGAGAGTAACTGGATGAGAAGGTTAGGAACAAACCTTCCTGTTCTCATATAAGGCTCCTGAGGGGGGCTGGCATAGGGTGGAGGTGGGTCAGGGCTGGGAAGCCAGCAGGCCAAGGGCAGAAGGGCTAATGGGAGAGCAGATGTGCTGCGGAGACATCAGGCTTCCCCAGACTTGTCTCTGGGGATGTGGGCCAAGCCACCTGACTGCTCAAAGCCTCTGTTTACACGTCTGTAAAGTGAGGCTCCTAGTCCAGTTCTGCTCTTCAAAGCTGTGGAGAGATGCTTTTGCCCAGAAGCCTAGTATCCCTTAAAAATGGACTCAGCTTTAAAGCAGGCCAGTGGTGCTCCTGGGCACCAAGGCCTCCTTCTGCTTGGCTAAAACAGTGGCCTTGTGGAGGCTGCAAAGCTCCTGACAAACTGAAGTGCTATGGGTGACATCGACTCCTCCATCTATTGCTGAGTTCCTGCCCACAGGCCCTCCAGCCCACCGCGAGGATAGGCCAGGGTCCCCTGGGGCCTGGCAGGGAGCTGGGGGCTGCCATGTAGGCCAAAAGCTCCTGAGGTGGGGCTGGGTGGCCAGCAGAGCAGGAGGCCCCCTGGGCCATCTGGAGCATCTGAGTAGTACAGTGGGTTCCCGCAGCAGGAGGCTAAGAGCTGGGTTCGGCCCGCCACTGTGGCTGTGTGTCTGGCCTGCCAGACTTTATTCATGCTCCCAACTCCCAGCCTTCCCTGTCTCAGATCCTGGAACCATCAGCCCCAAGTTCTCAGGGCCAAAGCCCAGAGCCATCCTGATGCCCTCTTCTCTTCCACCGCATCCACCACCAATAAGCCCTGCCATCTCCCATATCATCTGGTATCTGCCCACACCTCTACCTCCATGGTTACCATGTGGTCCAAGCCCCTGCCACCTTTCACCTGGACTCTGTCACAGCCTCCTGACCAGCCTCCAGGGTCCCCCCTCACCTCCTAGCCACCTGTCTCCCTTCAGCCCAAACCCTCTCCGGTGGCACCACAACTGGCACAAAGTTCCCAAGGCTGGCACTCAGGCCCTGCTGGCCTCCAGGCCCCATGTGCCTCTCCCTTCCACTGGCTCTATGGGCACCTGCCACGCTGCCTGCCCTCTGCCCACCGAACGGGCAAAGCCTGTTCCTAGCTCAAGCCTTTCCTCTGCCGCGCCTTCAGCCTGGAGCGCTTTTCCCCACTTGATGACTGGCTACCTCTCAGCACTCAAGCTTCTCCCCCCCCTCCCTGACCACTCAAGAAATCCTTGTCCCCAGTCACCTCTGTCCCATTACCCTGTTCTCTTTTCCTTGCAGCATCTTTTACTCCATGAAATTTGGGTTTGTCTTGTTTGTTTGTTGTCTGTTCCCCTCTCCTCCAGGGTAAGTTCTGTACAGGAGAAACCTCTTTGGACACCTTTTTAGAAGCTTTATTTAGGAACAGTTCAACACCATAAAGTCCACCCTTGTAAAGTCACAGCGGAGTGGTTTTAGCATCTCTGCAGAGCCGCGCAGGTGTTGTCGTCTTCCAGAGCACTTTCATTGCCCCAAAAGAGACCCCACACTGCTAGCAGTCACTCCCCGTTCCTTCCAGCCCTCTGCTTTCTCTGTAGATTTGCCTCTTGATAGGTAATTTGTAAAGAGTCTCTCATATTCCCAGCTCCCAGTGCTGTGAGGATGGATTGCTTATATTGCCCATTTTGCAGATGAGAAAACTGAGGCTCAGGACCCCTCAGTAACAGACTTTCCCTTTTCCAAGCCTTGTGACTACCATCTCCTCAGAACTGGGCTATGCTGGGGAGGATGGTAGCTCAGCAGGAAGAGGACTGGGGTGTGGGCATGGAGCAGGGGTTTCCCTGGTGTGGCCACCTGGCTGCGGCCCACATCTGGGCCCTCTTGGGTGGGAAGTCACTTTTGGGGGCGGGTCTGCTGAATGCAGATTCAGGGGATGTTCATACTCTCAGTGATGGTGGGCTGAGCTCAACTCCATGCCTATTCTATGCCAGGGACCAGACCACCTTCCCACCATCTGAGACCTGGACACTCAAGAGGGTGAGGGTAGTTGGTGTGGCAGGAGGGCCAATTCAGGGTCAGAAAGGGCTGTTTGCTGAAGTCCAGGCTCCATATCTTAGGAGCTCTGTGACTTTGGGCAACTGACTGAACCTCTCTGGGCCTTCCTTTCTTCATCTGTGAATGGCGCCCATCCTCGAGTTGCTGCGAGCCTGTGAGCCCATGTGGGCGTGCCCGCCACAGCATCAGGAACCGCACGTGGGTCCCCTCCCTCCAGAAGCCTCTCTCCGGGGAGGCAAGGCCCCGAAAGGCTGGAGGCTCTCAGAGGCTGAGTGGGGGCCAGAGCCAGCACAGGTTTCCTGACCCTCTGAAGCCTGTCTCCTCAACTGCAAAAGGGCTGTAGTGACCATTCCTCCCTCTCCGTGACAGGTGAAGGCCAGGGACGGGCACTTATCGGCACCCTCCGGGCCTCAGACAGGGAAACCATACAGGCTGCTGTTACCCCCAAGCTGCCTTCCTTCCCAGGGCTGCTCTCATCCCAGCTTCTTTCATCTCAGGTTTCATTAGCCGGGCCGTCCCACCCTACAGCCTCCTGGGAGGCAGTCATCACTCCCATTTTATAGACGGGGAAACCGAGGCACCTAGAGGGAAGTGGTTTGGGGCTGCCGCCTGTGAGTCAACTGTGGAGCCAGGGCCTAGAGGAGCTGGGGCTGGGCTTTCCAGCTGGACCTGTCCCTGGGGGTGGATCCTTGTCTCCATCCCCTGGCACCCTGGGCACCCAGACAGCCTCTTTTCCAGCTCTCTCTACCCCACCACTTCCTACCACCCTCCCATCTGGAGGGCAGCAGGATGGGGGAAGGAAGAGGTGTCTGAAGCCTGGAGGAAGGAGAGAAACTAGTTGGCAGAGGCTAACATGGAGGCTCAGACCTGTTCATCTTCAAAGCGGGCTAGCTAGAGCCAAAAGCTTAGTGAGCCCGGCAGGCTATGGGATTTGGACACCGCCAGTTCTGTGCCCTGGAGGCCAGCAGTCAGTGGTGCACCTGCAGCATGGGCTCCGTAAGCCTCAGGCCCAGCCCTCTTAGTGCCCTCAGACAGTCCTGATCCATCTCTTTGGAAGTCAAGAGTGCTGGTTTTGAGCACTGCTTGGCCCCAGGTCTTCGGCAGCGACGCCTCGGTTTCCTGGTCCATGCCAGGCCTGCCGTGCCCCGTGCCATAAGCTCTGTGACTGGCCAGGCCCTACCGGTCCGCACGTTTGCATCCCGTTGTTTTCCGGCTTCATCGAGGCTTATGGCCTTGCCCCGCTGGCTTTAATCCGGCCTGGCTGCTGCGACCCTTGCCAACTGTCGGCATGCCCTATGGCAAAAGTCAGCGGCATGTGCCTGCCAAGACCACGGTACAGGTTCCGCGCCCCAAAGCCGAGCGGGTGGGGGACCCTGGGCGGCGTCAGAGAAGCGAAGCCAAGCCCTGCGGCGCTTGCCCGACCGGTTCAGCCGGGAAAGCGGCGCGCACTTCTTGCGGGCGCCCTGGGACCGTGCCTTGCACACCCTCCAGCGGCCACCCTTGGAGCCCTTGGACCCGCACCCCATGCCACCCTGACGGGCGGCGCGCGACTGGCGCCTGGTGCCGTGCGCCCGGGCGCCGGCGGAGGGCGCGCTGGCTGCCATCCTCACCAACCCGGCGGGCGCTGTCCAGCGCTGGGCCCAGGGATTGCAGCCCGCGCACAGAGACCTCGGCATTCGGGAGCCTGGCCCACCCAGCGCCCCCGCCCACGCTCAGGCCTGCGGCAGTTTCGGGGAAGGGGGCCTGTGCGCACGGGGACAGTTACTCAGCCCCAGCGAAACCGGCGAGTCGGCACCTGCCGGCCGGGAGGGAACGGGAGGCGGTGGCCCCGTTACGGCCCCGCCCCCGCGCAGCGCGCCCCGCCCCCGCGCCGCCCGCCCGGAAGTGGCCTGTCTGCCCCAGCGCTCGCGGCGGGTGAGTCAGGCTAGGTGAGAGCAGCCGGCCCGTTACCGCGGGCGCCTGGGGCCGGGGCGGCGCTGTGGTTTCGGTGCCGGCCGCCGGAGGGCGGCCTAATGAGCTCTCGGCACGCACCCCGCGCCGGCGGCCCGCCCGGCGCCTCCTCCCCTGGCGTCCCGCCCTGGTGGCACCCCCGAATCCTGTTTCATCTCGGGACTCGGGCGTGGGGTGTCCGCTGGCGTCGACGAGTGGACGTGCGCAACTGGGGTCTGCAAGGAGGCCCTGGGGTGACTGTAGTCCCTTAGAGGAGTTGGCGCAAGGGCTCTGGCGCCCTCTGGCGGCCGTAGGGCCCCGTGCGAAAGGCGGCCGCCGGCCTGAACCTTTCTTGCTCTTCTCTGCAGGGACCAGTGTACCTGACCATGGGGTCCCTGAGCCGGGAAGCCTGGGCCCAGCGCCTGGTCGCCTTTCGGGCCAGCCCGTCCGCCTTCCTGGCAGGTCCCGTGGGTGAGGATCTGGGTCGAGACCTGCTGAACGACCTGAGAAGTGAGAAGCTGAGCGAACAGACCAAGGTAAGCCCTTCGTGCACTCCCTGCCCTGACCTGTGTGGTCATCTTAGCTCGCCGCGCCCTGAACCCATTTCGTGATTACCACTCATACCCAGGTTTCCTTGCTGGCGTTGAGCTTGGAGTACCCAGACCAGCTGTGGCCGGATGCCCCTGCGGCTGAGACAGCGGCCACCTCCCTCTTGGACACCCTGGTCCTTCTACCTCCGCGGCCCTCAGCCATACGGCGGCCCCTGCTTCTGGCGGCCACCACAGCCCTGGTGGCAGGAGGCGCGCTGGGCCCCAACTCGGGTGCCTCAGGCCGGCTCCTCCCCCTTCTGCTTGGGTTAGCTTCAGGCCGCGATCTGGGTCGAGGCTTTGGTCCCCCCTCGGAACAGCGACCCCTGCAGGCCACAGCGTGCGAGTGCCTGCGGGAACTGGAGAGCTGCAAGCCTGGGCTGCTCACAAGCTGTCTGGGGATGCTCCGGAGCCTGCTGGACCATGAGGGCCCCGTCCAGCCGCTCAGCCTGCTGCTGGCACTTGCTCTGCGCAACTGCTTGGTGTTACAGGCCAGGGCCAGGGCCGGTCTGCAGAGCCTGCTCATGACCTCGGTCTCTCCCACCGAGTGTGGTTCTTGGAACTGGACACTAGCTGAAGAGGGTGATGCCCACCTTCAGCCCCAGGCACCCAGCAGGCCAGTGGCCAAGGAGGGGGAGTGTGGCCTTGCAGCCCTGGAGCCCAGTCCTGAAGAGGCCCGAGAGCTGCGGGCTGTTGTGGCCCAGCTTCTGGACACCTCCTACCTACTTACTCCTGTGGTACAGGCCCAACTTCTGTGGCTGCTGGGCTGGGCCCTCCGGGGTCTTCGGGGACAGCCGCCAGTGCTCTTCAAGCCGCAGTTGGTACGGCTACTGGGTACAGCACAGCTGACGCTGTTGCACGCTGTTCTGGCACTCAAGGCGGCCTTCGGTGAGGCACTGTTCACGGCCCAGGATGAGGCTTTACTGCTCCGCCGGCTAACCTTGGCTGCCCAGCACCCGGCCCTGCCCCTGCCCACCCATCTCTTCTACCTGCACTGCCTTCTGAGCTTCCCTGAGAACTGGCCACTGGGCCCCACAGGTGAGGAGGCCGTCCCGCTGCTGCTAGGGCCCCAGCTTTGCCATGGTCTCTTGCCCACTCTCCTGCACGACCCTTCAGACCTCCTGGCACGCCTGCATCTGCTGTGCCTGCTTTGTGCAGAAGATGAACAGGACGAGAAAGGTCAGGATCAGAGCCCCCGGCGATACCTGGAGGAGCTGCTGGCTGGCCTGCAGCAGAGGGCAGCCCTGGATGGGGGCCCCCGGGCCTTCGCCACTCTCTGCTTCCAGGCCTCATACCTAGTTGCTCACTGCCTGGCTAGGCAACCCACAGTGCTGACATGCTTGACCCATGGACTGGCCCAGCTGTACAGAGCCCGGCCTGCACTTGCTCCCCATTTTGTGGATCTCTTAGATCGGGTGGGCCCTGAGCTGGGGCTGCCCCTGAGGGTGATGCTGCGGCAAGAGGTGGTATCCAGGCCAGGCAGGGGTGAGGCCCTTCGCTGGCACCTACAGATGCTGGCAAAGGTGGCAGATGGGGATGCCGAAGGTTGCACCCTTAGCTTCCTGCAGGGTGCAGCTGGCCACTGCACAGACTGGGGCCTCCAGCAGGCCATGCTGCAGGTCTGCCGGGCCCTGCTGTGGGCAGGTGTCGGGGAAGGCCTGGCAGACTTGCTACAGGCTCTGGCCAGGCAGCTAGAGGACCCTGATGGGCGGGATCGTGCCCGCCTCTACTACATCCTCCTGGCCCACTTGACAAGGTCCAAGCTCAGGGTGGCCCTGGGCCCCTCACTTGCTACACCTGCACTGACCTCTTCACTGGTGGCTGAGAACCAGGGCTTTGCTGCAGCACTGATGGTGCAGGAGGCCCCGGCCCCAATTCGGCTGAGCATGGGGCCTCGCAAAGCCAAGGGCCCGGTGCCAGTGCTGCAGCTGCAGGTGGAGGTGCTGGAACCGGTATACTCTCTGGAGCTGCGCTTCCACGTGGAAGGACAGCTCTACGCTCCCTTGGGGGCTGTCCATGTGCCCTGCCTGTGCCCCAGCCGCCCCAGTCGACCTCTGTCCCTGCCTCTGCAGCCCCGCCACCCCGCCCCGGCACAGCTGGGTGTGCGTGCCCTGTACACCACACCTGCTGGCCACACATGCCACGCCCACCTGCCGCCCCTGCCTGTGGACTTCGCTGACCTCTTTCTGCCTTTTCCCTTGCCCCCTGAGGAGGCCCGGCTGGGCTTCTTTGAGGAGCTCTGGGATTCCTGCCTGCCAAAGGGTGCCGAGAGTCGCCTGTGGTGCCCTCTTGGGTCACAGGGGCTGGAGGCCTTGGTGGCCCGCCACCTGGAGCCCTTTGTGATGGTGGCCCAGCCACCCACTAGCTACCTCATAGCCATCCACCTGCCCCCCAACTCAAGACTGCTGCTGCGGCTGGGGGCAGCCCAGGTGGATGGAGTGCCTGTGGCCCTGCGGACCGATGACTGGGCTGTGCTGCCCCTGGCAGGGGACTACCTCCGGGGGTTGTCAGATACTGTCTGAGTCCCGGAGCCAGGCCAGGTGGGAACAGGACTGTGGCTCTTGCAGGGTCTTGCCCAGGAAGAGCTACTGAGGGCCTGACACAATCCTGTGGCTCTTTTCTTTAAAAAAAAAACCTACATTACCAACAACCCCCACTGGTTTGTTTTCTTTGGGGCCCTGGTTGGGGAAAGGCACACGGTTTGAGGTCAGGGGCTCCAGGAAAGCTTCCAGACTAGGAACCCCCAGACTGCAGGGCTGCAAAGTTCCTTCCTGTCCAGATATGCTAGGATTCTCCAGAACCCTAGGAGAGTTTGAGGCTGAGAGGGGTCTCTGTGATCTGGGCTGAAACCTGCTGACTTCTCCTCACCCCAACTGCTAGGAAACCCAATCTGTGGACCTAGGAATATTCCCAGGTAAGTAGAACTGGCTCCCTTACTTCTTTTTCCAAATATGCAAGACGCTTAGGGTTCAAATGTATTGCGGCCAGCTCAGCTGCCAGGCACCAGGCTGGTGTTTCGCTTATTGGTTGCCTCATTTCATCTTTGCAGCAGCACGGCAGGGCCCCACAGGTGAGGAAATCTGTAGGCCAGAGCGATTAAGTGATTTTCCTGCTGTCACCCAGCTGGTTGGCTGTCATGTTTTGGAGCAGGATTCCATTGCCACAGCATCAGAGCAGAGATCTGTGTAGGCCGCAGGGACAGAGCCCCCAGCCCTCCCTGCCTGGGCCAGACCCCAGGAGGCTGCAGGAATGGCAGGCAGCAGTGCCAGGCAGCAATGCTGGGTGGAGAGCGACAGAGGCTTGGCCCTTACCTTTCTGGGGAAAGGGCCTCTTCCGTGGCCCCAGCCTCTTGGGCTCCCAGCCCACAGGTTCCCATGGGCCAGCTTTCCTTCTGACTGGGGCAGGAAAGGGAAGGGAAGGGCCTGGGGCAGGTGGGGCTGTTATAGGTCAGGTCAGGAGGTCTGTCCCAAGCTTAAGCTATATCAACCTGCCATGTGATCTGGGCAAGTCACCAAATCAGGTAGTGTTCAGTTCCAGGAAAGAGGAACTTCTCAAACTGAAGGAAAAAGCAGAGTTGTACTTCCAAAGTCACTGGGAGGCTGGAGAAGTGCCTGGAACTGTTGAGTTCCAGAACATACTGCCTTGCCTGCAGTCCAGCTCCTCTGGGCACCTAGAAGCTGGGCTTGGACCCTGGAATGGGGGGTGGGGCTGCCACCACTGCCTCTTGATACCCACAGAGCCAAAGAGCAGACCTGCAGAAGGATGGAAACTTCCATTGCCCCAGCCTCACTTCCTGTCCACAGCATTTGGAGGGCATTTCATAAGTGGAATCTTTCTCATGCAGTCCTCTCTATAATGGCAAGGGAACCTGGAAAATGCACTTGTTTCTTTTTTGACCTCAGATGCAGAAGGTAGTATCAATCCTTAGCCTAAAATTAAGATAATTGACCCATGTGAGGACTCATCAGCCATCTTTGTGTCCATCTGTATATCCATCCATGCATCTACCCCATTTTAACCACTTACTCCTCCAGTGCTGGGCACCAGATGGCCTCCAACTCTCCCCACCACAAATGCAACACATTGGATATTCTTATCCCCAATGGATCTATGTGAGTTTCCCTAGGATACATACCAAGAGGGGAATCACTGAATCGTAGGGCATGCATGTACATAAGCTGACTGAGAGATGTTAGAATAACTAAAAGTTGTTAGCTTTGCAGCCTCTCAATTTGTCTTGGAAAGCATTTTGTAGGTAGGGATGGGCCCTTGGTGAACCAGCCCGTGCAGCCACCCCAGCCCACCCTGCTGTGTGCTCTGTCCACATACCTCTGCTCATACTTACAGCTAAAGACACAGCA
Source organism: Manis javanica (assembly GCF_040802235.1). Lineage (NCBI taxonomy): Eukaryota > Metazoa > Chordata > Mammalia > Pholidota > Manidae > Manis > Manis javanica. The sequence goes on from NC_133166.1 coordinate 115,906,559, forward strand.
ACAACGTGCTCCACCTGACTACCCCTCGTACCACCAAGGCTTCTTCCCAAAAGTCCCATCAGCTGCTCTCCACCTGTATGGACGTTACTAATGGTCTCTAATTGCTGGTTCTCCACTTCCAGGCATATTTGTACCCTCCCCACCTCCTTGAGGTTAGGCCTGGCCACTAGACCAGGTCTGGGACAACACACGTCACTTCCAGAACTCCCCCTTGCAGCTCTCTGGCCCTGCTGTGGCCACTGGGGAAGTGTACATTGATATCGCGTACTGAATAGTGATGGGGTTAGCCACCAGTAACACACACTTCGTGTGAAACAAGAGGAAATATGGGGAATGCTAGTGCTTAATCTGTATTTGCTTGCAGAGAAGAAAGCATTGTGCAGTGAGTTACAAGCCATAATTAGGGCTTCCAGCTTCAGCAAATAGAAATATTGTACAGGATACCCAGTTAAATTTGAACTTCAAAAAAAAAAAAAAGCAATGAACATTAGGACATACTTTTACTAAAGAAAAAAAATAGTTTCTTTGAAATTCTGGGCATCCTGTATTTTATCCGGCACCCCTAATCTGGTACTTAGAGCTTATTTCTTCCACTACCCACCCATTCTCTGTCTGCCCTCAGGGATCTTTACCCAGTAAGGTGATCTTCATTCATGAGGGGTCCAGGTCCTTGGTGATTCTGCCTGTATCCAGTCTCTTTAGCCTTTGGTGAATATTGTTTCTGGACCGGCAGTCCTGGGAGATGCCCCCAGGAATCTCTGTCTCCACTGTGTGGCAGCGACAATTTCTTCCTTCATAATCAGGATCAATCACCCTTTTAGTGCTGTGGATTCTAAGGCACGAAGAAGGCAAAACGACAGGGTAGCAGTCTTCACTGCCCATTCAGAAGAACACTGCTGCGCCCATCGGCAGTCTCTCTCTTTCAGACACTAAGGACTCTAATCCAGCAAAGGCCAAAGCTGGAGGGACTGGGAAGCAGATGCTCGTGAGAGATCTCCAGGGAGCTGAAGACTGGTGGCAGTGTGGGCTCCCATGTCCCCCGGAAAGCACTATGGTACAAAGACAAGAAAAAGAGAAAATTACGCAAAACCAAGCCCTCAGTATAACTTGAAGACAGAATACTCAAACCAAAAAATACCGGTAAGTAAAAATAAACAAAAAACAAGAGACAGCAGGAGACCTCCCATTCTCCCCTCCCAGTCTCGCCCTGCCACGGGAGTGGCTGAGAAACCCAGCTGTAGGGGAGGGGGGGAGGGGAGAGGGAGTTTAGTCATGAGGTCTACAGTCCAAGATCTCACCAGACTCTCTCTAAGTCTGAAAATGTTAAAAAATGTTTGCAGCAGGTCAGAATTTGGGCTACAAGGCAGGGATTTAAAGTATCTGTGCAATTCGAAGAGGCAGTCTTTGAAACATTAGATTCTGGGGGAGCAAAAAGGCAAAAAGGAAGTGAGCCGTGTCCTTCGGCATTTGTGTGTGAAAGGGAAGCGGCTGGAGGAATCGCATGGCTCTGCAGGTCAGAGAACAAAGTCACAACTTCTTCCCCACCCTCCAGACAATCCATTCAAGTACCCAGGCTTTGCAATGTTCACAGGAGAGGACGCAATCAACCAGGGATCTTACTAAACTCCCAACACCACAGAAATGAACATGAGAGTTTAACAGATTCAAACAGTTCTTGCAAAATACCAAAAAAAAAGGAATTTCATCTCATATCAACCAAGGAAAATTCACACACACCGCTGAAGAAATAGCCAGGAAGCAGAAGAAAGCTGTAATACAACACTTTAAACAGAGCTGAATATACTCAAAACAAGCATCTGAAGATAGGCAAAGTCCCTTTGGATGGGAATTTTTCAAAGGACAGAAACAGACAAAATCCGAGAGGAAATGAAGAGAGTTGACTGAACTCAGCAAAGTGGAAGAAATCGAAAAAAAAGTTATCTAGAAATAAAGATTACATTACAAGATGCCCAAGGAGGAACAGACTGGAAAATACAGTAAAGGGACATTCAGGGATGAAAAACAATCAAGAGAATGAGAATGAGATAAAGTAGGAGAGGCCAGAAGAAGGTAAGCCAAGAATTCCTTCTTTGACTATATCCACATCCGCGTTGTTGGAGACCCCAAAGAAAACCTGGACAAAACCAGAACTGATATTTAATATGCAAAGAAAACCTCCTAGGAGCGAAAGAAACAACAACAACAAAATGCACATTAAAGACCCACTGAGAACTTGTAAAATTAACCCAGAACAATCAACTTTGAGACACAGCCTCACAAAACAATTAGATTTCAAAGTATATAGGAACAGGAGACGTAGGGAGAGGTCACCCGAGGGCTGAGATAGCTCGGCCCCAGTTACAGGTCCAGACCAGATGGCATGCTGCTGTGGCCCACAGGGTGGCAGAGGAGTCGCCGTGGGGCTGTGCCTGTGGGACTTGCTGGAAACCATCTCCACGGAGCCAGGGAAAGCTGTTCAGGGGCAGGGTCTCACTGGAGGTACCCTACTGCAAAACTGTCCCAGGCGAGGTCTGGGGGAAGTGGCCGACGGCTGGCTTGCCACCGCTGCTGCCCTGCACCACCGGAGCCTGGGGCTGGCAAAACCACGAACCCGTAGTTTTTGACCCTGGAGGAGCTTCAGATTGTCCAACCAGCAAATCAAGAGGAAGGAGGACTTTTTGCAGTCACTTCTCTGCTCCCTCTACTGACAAAGCTTAGCAATGCGCCGGCTGGCAGAGAAAGATACTTAAAGGGCCCCTGTTCGTTTTCACAGGGCAGGCAAAGAGGAGTAAACTTGGAGCTGAGAGTCACCTGTACAACCATCCGTGAACTTATCCTGTTTTCCTTTTGCCATCTCTCTTCGTCTCCCACATTTTTGTTACATTATTTCTACTTTATCACAATATATACAATTTGCACTTACTTATTTAACTTCATGCACCAGACAGAACAGCCATTCATGCTGTCCAGCTCACCCTCCGTCAGTGGCCCATGGTGACTTTTTTCATGAGCCCAATGGACAAGGATAGGCATGATTGGGGAGGGAATGTGTCGTCTTCTCCACCTGCAGAAGATTCTCTTTGGGAAGTCTCTGTATTAGACCTCTTTGCCACCAATGTTCTTTTTCTGTTTTGTTTTGTTAAGGTATCATTGATATACAGTCACATGAGCAACATTGTGGTTACTAGATTCCTCCCATTATCAAGTCCTCACCACACCCCATAACAGTCACTGTTCATCAGCATAGTAAGATGCTATAGAGTCACTACTTGTCTTCTATGTGCTATACTGCCTTCCCCGTGTCCCGTCCCACATCATGTGTGCTAATTGTAATGCCCCTTAATCCCCTTATCCCTCCCTTCCCAGTCCCTTTCCCTTTGGTAACTGTTAGTCCATTCTTGGATTTTGTGAGTCTGCTGCTGTTTTGTTCCTTCAGTTTTTTCTTTGTTGTTACGCTCTACAGATGAGTGAAATCATTTGGTACTTATCTTTCTCCACCTGGCTTATTTCACTGAGCATAATACCCTCCAGCTCCATCCATGTTGTTGCAAATGGTAGGATATATTTTCTTCTTATGGCTGAATAATATTCCATTGTGTATATGTACCACCTCTTCTTTATCCATTCATCTACTGATGGACACTTAGGTTGCTTCCATTTCTTGGCTATTATAAATAGTGCAGTGATAAACATAGGGGTGCATATGTCTTTTTAAATCTGAGAAGTTGTTTTCTTTGGGTAAATTCCAAGGAGTGGAATTCCCAGGTCAAATGGTATTTCTATTTTTAGTTTTTTGATGAACCTCCATACTGCTTTCTACAACGGTTGAACTAATTTACATTCCCACGAGCAGTGTAGGAGGGTTCACCTTTCTCCACATCCTTGCCAGCATCTGTTGTTGTTTGTCTTTTGGATGTTGACCTTCCTAACTGGTGTGAGGTGATATCTCATTGTGGTTTTAATTTGCATTTATCTGATGATTAGCAATGTGGAACACTTTTCATGTCCCTGTTGGCCATCTGAATTTCTTCTTTGGAGAAGTGTCTGTTCAGATCCTCTGCCCATTTTTTTTTTCTTTTTTTAGATAATTATTTTTTATTGAAGGGTAGTTGACACACAGTATTACATTAGTTTCAGGTGTGCAACACAGTGATTGAACATTTATATACATGATAATTCTAGGTACCAGCTATCACCATACAAAGTTGTTACAATATTTTGACTATATTCCTTATGCTATACATTACATCCCGGTTACTTATTTATTTTACAATTGGAAGTGTGTATATATATATATATATATATATATATATATGTATATTTTTTTTTTGTGAGGGCATCTCTCATATTTATTGATCAAATGGTTGTTAACAACAATAAAATTCTGTATGGGGGGGTCAATGCTCAATGCACAATCCTTAATCCACCCCAAGCCTAATTTTCATCAGTCTCCAATCTTCTGAAGCATAACGAACAAGTTCTTACATGGAGTACAAATTCTTACATAGTGAATAAGTTACATGGTGAACATTACAAGGGCATTCATCACAGAAGCTTTCGGTTTTGCTCATGCATTATGAACTATAAACAGCCAGTTCCAATATGAATATTCATTTGATTTTTATACTTGATTTATATGTGGATACCACATTTCTCTCTTTATTATTATTATTTTTAATAAAATGCTGAAGTGGTAGGTAGATACAAGATAAAGGTAGAAAACATAGTTTAGTGTTGTAAGAGAGCAAATGTAGATGATCAGGTGTGTGCCTGTAGACTATGTGTTAATCCAAGCTAGACAAGGGCAATAAAACATCCACGTATGCAGAAGATTTCTCTCAGAACAGGGGGGGAGGTTCTAAGCCCCACCTCTGTTGATCCCCAATTTCTCACCTGATGGCCCCCCTGTGACTGTGCCTGTCTTAGGTTGTTCCTCCCTTGAGGAATCTTACCCATCTCTGGCTAACCAGTCATCTTCCGGGGCCATACAGCCTCTGCCCATTTCTTAATCAGGTTATTTGCTTTTTGATTGTTGAGGTGCATGAGCTCTTTATATATTTTGGATGTCAACCCCTTATCGGATATGTCATTTATGAATATATTCTCCCATACTGTAGGATGCCTTTTTGTTCTACTGATGGTGCCCTTTGCTGTACAGTAGCTTTTTAGTTTGATATAGTCCCACTTGTTCATTTTTGCTTTTGTTTCCCTTGCCCAGGGGGATAAGTTCATGAAAAAGTTGCTTGTGTTCAAGAGAGTTTTGCCTATGTTTTCTTCTAAGAGTTTTATGGTTTCATGACTTACATTCAAGTCTTTGATCCATTTCGAGTTTACTTTTGTGTATGGAGTTATACAGTAATCCAGTTTCATTCTCTTGCATGTAGCTGTCCAGTTTTGCCAACACCAGCTGTTGAAGAGGCTGTCATTTCCCCATTGTATGTCCATGGCTCCTTTATCATATATTAATTGACCATATATGCTTGGGTTTATATCTGGACTCTCTATTCTATTCCATTGGTCTATGGGTCTGTTCTTGTGCCAGTACCAAATTGTCTTGATTACTGTGGCTTTGTAGTAGAGCTTGAAGTTGGGGAGCATAATCCCCCCTGCTTTATTCATCCTTCTCAGGATTGCCTTGGCTATTCAGGGTCTTTTATGGTTCCATATGAATTTTAGAACTATTTGTTTCAGTTTGTTGAAGAATGCTGTTGGTATTTTGATAGGGATTGCATTGAATCTATAGATTGCTTTAGGCAGGATGGCCAATTTGACAATATTAATTCTTCCTCCCCAAGAGCATGAGATGAATTTCTATTTATTAGTGTCCTCTTTAATTTCTCTCAAGAGTGTCTTGTAGTTTTCAGAGTCTAGATCTTTCATGTCCTTGGTTAAGTTTATTCCTAGGTATTTTATTCTTTTTGATGCAATTGTGAATGGAATTGTTTTCCTGATTTCTCTTTCTACTAGTTCATTGTTAGTGTATAGGAATGCAACAAATTTCTGTGTATTAATTTTGTATCTTGCAACTTTGCTGAATTCAGACATTAGTTCTATTAGTTTTTGAGTGGATTCTTTAGGGTTTTTGGGAGAGTGGGCATCGTTGCCTTGTTCCCCATCTCAGGGGAAAAGCATTCAGCTTCTCACTGTTAAGTATGATGTTGGCTGTTAATATATGATGTTTGTCATATATGGCCTTTATTATGTTGAGGTACTTGCCCTCTATACCCATTTTGTTGAGAGTTTTTATTATGAATGGGTATTGAATTTTGTCAAATGCTTTTTCAGCATCTATGGAAATGATCATGTGGTTTTTGTCCTTTTTGTTGATGTGGTGGATGATGTTGATGGATTTTCGAATGTTGTACCATCCTTGCATCCCTGAGATGAATCCCACTTGATCATCGTGTATGATCCTCTTGATGTATTTTTTAATTCGATTTGCTAATATTTTGTTGAGTGTTATTGCATCTATGTTCATCAGGGATATTGGTCTGTAGGTTTCTTTATTAGTGGTGTCTTTGCCTGGTTTTGGTATTAGTGTGATGCTGGCTTCATAGAATGAGTTTGGAAGTATTCCCTCCTCTTCTATTTTTTGGAAAACTTTAAGGAGAATGGGTATTATGTCTTCTCTAAATGTCTGATAAAATTCAGCTGTGAATCCATCTGGTCTGAGAGTTTTGTTCTTGGGTAGTTTTTTTACAACCAATTCAATTTCATTGCTGGTAATTGGTCTGTCCAGATTTTCTGTTTCTTCTTTGGTCAGCCTTGGAAGATTGTATTTCTCTAGAACATTGTCCATTTCTTCTAGGTTATTCAGTTTGTTAGCATATAATTTTTCATAGTATTCTCTAATGATTCTTTGTATTTCTGTGGTGTGCATAATGATTTTTCCTTTCTCATTTCTTATTCTGTTTATGTGTGTAGATTCTCTTTTTTTCTTGATAAGTCTGGCTAGGGGTTTATCTAATTAATTTTCTCAAAGAATCAGCTCTTGGTTTCATTAATTTTTTCTATCGTTTTATTCTTCTCAATTTTATTTATTTCTTCTGTGATCTAATGTCCCTGCTTCTACTAACTTTGGGCCTCATTTGTTCTTCTTTTTCCAGTTGCAACAACTGTGAATTTAGACTGTTCATTTGGGATTGCTCTTCCTTCTTTAAATAGGCCTGGATTGCTATATACTTTCCTCTTAAAACTGCTTTCACTGTGTCCCACAGAAGTTGGGGCATTGTGCTGTTGTTGTCATTTGTCTCTGTATAATGCTTGGTCTCTGTTTTAATTCGGTCATTGATCCACTGATTATTTAGCTCATAGATGTCCCGCAATGTTTTTCTCTTTCTCATATCAATAAATTAAATGCAATTTTAATTTTAATTACCAGTTTTGCCTGTGTTTATTTTATGAGAGAACTTGCCAAAACGTATCTAAGCTGGGTATCTGAACAAATAAATATTAGAGGAGTTAAGAGACCAAAAAATTAAAGAAAGAGTAAGGCAAAAACCAGAAGACATAAAAATGTTGATAAATTGACTAGAGAACATAGAAGTCTTCTGTGTAATAAAAATCACCTGTACACAGGTTTGGAAGACAAACGACAAACTCGGATCAAATTCCCTCAACGGATTAGAGGATGAGTTGATGTCCCTAGTAAAAAACAAACACCCTATCAATCAAAAGAAGAAGTGTAACTGTTTAAGAAGGAACAATTGAAATTTTTTTCAGGAAAACAAAGCTGGGACTTGAACGCAGTGAGGCGGAGCTTGCAGAGGAGCCTCGGGGAAGGACTGCGCTTCCCAGGAGGCGATGCGCTGTTCCCCGCCTCCCGACAGGCTTCGCGCGCTTTACGCGCCAGCTTTGGCCTCTCAGCGGGCAGCGGTGAGGATGGAGCACAGCGACGAGGAAGCCTTCGAGAAGTACCGCGTCCACCTGCGCCCCGCCACACTGCGCGACCTCGCCCCCGCCACGCTGCATCTTCTGCCCTGCGAAGTCCCGGTTAACGGGCCCGCCCCCGTGGGGCGCTTCTTCACCCCGGCCATCCGCCAGGGTCCCGATGGTGAGCGCTCGCGGCCGGACTACGGCTCCCGGCGGCCCCCGCGACGGCGCCGCGCTCTCCTTGGCGAGGAGCGGCGCTAGGGCTCCTGGGGATCGTGGTCTACCGCGGGTGGCGGGCGGGCCGCCACGGGGCTTACTTTGCAAGGCCTAGGCCAGGCCCTCCCTCACTGCGTCTGCTTCCTCCAGGCCTCCAAGTGTCGTTTAGGGGCCGCAGTCTGCGGGGCGAGGAGGTGGTGGTGCCGCCCGGCCTCATGGGATACGTGATGGTGACGGAAGGGAAGGGAGCAGAGGTGGTGGTGGGGAAGCCGGACCCACCGAAGGGTTCGGAGAACGACGAGCAGCTGGAGGAGCGGGAGCTGGAGGAACCCTGGGAAGCGCTGAGGGCGCTGGAGCGGGACTTCGTGAGCAGAAGTGATAGGGTTTCAGGGGGGTGCGGGCGGGAGCCGAGGCGCCGTTGCTGAGACGAGCCTCCTCTCCAGGACCGCTTTATTGAAGCCACTGCCAGTTTCAGCTGCTTTACCCTGTGGGGCCTGGAGACCATCCCTGGTCCGGATGCCAAAGTCCGCGGGGCCCTAACCTGGCCCAGCCTGGCCGCAGCGGTAAGTACACGGCCGGGTCCGTTCCCTCCCAGGCCCCATCCATTCCCGACTTTAATCTTAATCTTGGGTTGTCCAGAATCTTGCCCGAGTGGTTTTGGGGCTTCAAGGTTGGGGAACACAATGGGGCAGATGAAGCCAGAGTCTGACTGGAGAATTAGACTGGCTAAGGGCAGCATGACTTCCCCACCACGCTTCTCTGGCCTGTCTAGAAAGATCTGTCATTCTGGGCAGCTGGGTCCCCTCCCCAGGTATGTGGGCTACCCAGTAAACTGTATGTCATAAGTTCAATAGTACAGGTGACTCCTGTTGCAGATTCACGCACAGGTACCTGAGGACTAAGAAGCAGAGCTTGAAACCGAAAGCCACCGGTCCCTTCACCCCAGTAAAGCAACTCTTCATTTGGGAGCCACTGATTCTACCATCCCAATAAATGAGCTCTTCATGGCACCTGTGAGTTTCCTGGCACCGCCCCTTCTCCCACAGGAATCTTTCAGTGGCTCCGACCCGTAGAAACAGTTTATTACCAAGAAGCAATGGGGGCAAGAGAGGCCAGAATTTTGCAGCCAGTACCCAACCCATCCCCAATTTCTACTTTACAAAAATTTTTACAGCCACCAACCCTCTGTACAGAGTTCCCACCCCACCCCCACCCAACTGTACACAGCTGCCTGGTTCACAGCAAGCCTGGGCCTGCAGCCAGCTGACTGGAGTTGACTGAGCCCCGAGCTCATCTTGGTACTGGGCACTAACTGGCCCCTATCAAGCCAGCCTCTTCTTGTGGAACTGTCCCCAGCCTCATCTCCCTTGCTGTGCTTCTTGGGGTCCCCAGTGAGCCCTGGTGCTGCCAGCTTCGTTGGCATGCCACAGCAGTGCCTGGTCACCACTTTCCCCTCTTGCTCCAGTCCTTGGGAGTGAAGTGCAGACATTTGGAGTCAATCCGAAGGAGTCGCTTGAGCATAGCTCGTTCATGCCCATCCACGATGTCCTCTGATAAAGTGAGGATATACTGGCCCTGGACAGGAGGTGGGGCAGGGGGGTCAGCCCACGTAGGGCCTCCACTCCACACCCTTACGCACACCTTTCTCCCCCTGCCTGCCTCCCTACCTTGTAGTAGTTAATGAGGTTGAGGTACTGCAGAGTGGAGATGACATCCTCCTTCTTGATGCTGGTTATTTCACTGATCTCACTGTAGGAGGGCAAGGATCAGGTCCCCTAGGAGCCTTCATTGCTGCCCCAGACCCCCAGGAACCCCAAGAATAAGAAAGCCCAAGAAGAGATAAGCCATGCCATGCACCCCCAGGTAGGTGGGTCAGGCTCACTTGATGGTGATCTGTGGCCTCTCCCCACTCTCCGACTTCAGCCCCATCAGGATCTCCAGGATGGTCTGGGACCAGTAGCTTCGGTAGGATAGAAGGCCAAGATCCGAGAGGGGCTTCTCAGGGGTCCCCGTTTTCCCTTCCACTTTGGAGAGTTCATAGCCTAAAGCAATGGAGCAGGAAGGAGGGAGTGGGTAAGCGATCCCAGCTTGACATTAACCAGTGTTTGAAAGCACACTTTGCAGAGGCAGACTGCCTGGTTCCCATCTTGGTCCTGCCCTGCAGGTGTTCTGTGACCTGGGCTGTGTGGCTGGTCTGTTGTGCGTGTTGCCTCATGAGGGACGACTGAGGACTCACCCTCCCCTGGGTGCGGAACGCACTGAGGAGTAGCTGCTATCAAGTGGAGGGCGTGCTCAGGAGCTAGGGAGGGCTTACAGGTGGGCCTAGGTGAGGGAAGAGAAAGTGGCTTATGGAAAGAAAGTGGCTCGAGTTTCCTTTGTCCTCCCAGACTCTGTGCCTGGATATGAGGCAGCAAGCGGGGTAGGCCCCGCTTCGGATCTGGGCCTGAGGATGCTTGCAGTCTCACAGCTGAATCAGTCCCCCAGCAGCGACTTGAGTGAGGTCAGCTGCTCTAAGACCACAGCAGCCTGACTAGGAGGTTGTGAGGAAAGCAAGGGCAGGGGCGCCACAGCGCTTCCCACGTCGGAGGGAGCCCTTCCCTCAGCAGGTGGCAGGCCTTGCCCCAAGCCCTCTCCCTCCCACTCTGACTGCTCTACCCTGCTGACTGCTGGGCACCAGCAGGAGGTTCAGGTGAGACCCACAGCCCCTGCAAAATCTCCCGTCTCCTGGGCAGAGTTCTTTTTCTCTCCATCAGGGCCCTGGGATGTCTCCACTACCTGTGGGGAGCCCTTCCCCTGGTCCGTCTTTCCCAGTTAGTCTTACCCCCTGGCCCAATCTCCTGACGGCCACCAAGTAACTCAGTGTGAGAGGAGCAGAGGCTGGTGCTCTGGAGAAAGGAAGCATGGAACAAGAGGGCACGCTTGGGTTCCTGCTTGGGTGCTGGGGCCGCAGAGCATGCAGAATCCTGAGAGAACACTGGAGGCCATACCTGCTGCCTCAGCAGCAGGAAAACTCTGGCCCTCCTTAGTGACCACCTACCTGCCCTCTGGGGCTGCCTGGAACAGGAGCTTCCAGTGCCATCTGCTCAGCCGGGCAGAAGTGAGCCCACTTCCCTGGTGGCCCCGCCCACACTGTCCAGAGGTCCAAGTTCCAAGGCTTAGAATGGATCTCGGCACTCACCTGCCCCAGCAGGCTGAGGGCATCCTGAGCAGGAGACCCTGTCCTGGTGCCATTCAGCCAATAAAACCGCTCAAGTGGGTCATGACCTCGAGTCAAGCTTCTGTGTCTTCACCAGACAAGACCTAAGGCTCCCTCCCTGTCTCCCGGGTCAGGCCTTGGTTATCCCAGGGGTTCAGTGAGTGGTGAGTCAAATGGGAGTCAGAAGCTGGGAAGCAGAGGGGGCTTTGGAGTTAGGGGACCATATTAGAGTTCATATATGATGAGCAGTCCCTTCTGGGCTTTAAAAGACAGACCTGCCTGAATGTGAGAAGCAGGGGTGAAATCCATGCACATCGGTGCTTGCATGTTTGCTGAGTCAACTGCAGTTGGAACGTGTACTGTCTGCAAGGCTCAGGTGACCACTGGGGAAGTGAACCACTGCCTCACCCAGGAGCTTGTATGACAGCACTGGACCAGGCAGGTGAGCAACAGGGGCACACTCAGCTTCTGCCCATAGCTGGGCAGGAGTGTGAGTCACGTCTGGGAAAAGCTGGGCAGTGCTTAGAACTCTAGCCAAGGAACAGTGAGGGGCCGGTAACCTAGCCCAGACAGGCAGGGCAGTCACCTGAAGACAGACCCTTCTTTATTTCTGGCTCTGCTGACTGGGCTGCACAGCTGGGGCCCAGAATCATGGCAATGAGCACATCTGTGTGTGAGGCCCCGCTGGGTGCCCTGACGCTGGTCCTAGGGGCCTGCCAGTGCCCACCCGAAGGCCCTGGCTGGGAGCACAGGTACTCACTGAATTCTATCAGTAGCTTCCCATAGCCCCGGCGCTGGTAGGGAGGCAGGGTCAGGATACAAGCCACGTTGTAGTCTTCGGTTGATTCCTTTTCCTGGAACAGAAGCGGGTGAGTGAGGGAAGGCGCCTGGTTCGGGGCAGGACTGAGGGACAGTATGGACGAGCCTCACCTTGGAGAAGTAGCCCACAATGTGGAAGCCCTTGCAGTCATACTCTGTCATGACGTAGAATAGGAAGGGGTCTGTGTCATAGTATAATGTCTTGTGATCGAGGAAACACTTGGCCAGGAGACACAGGTTCTGGGAGTAGCTCTGCAGAGGAAAAGGCCTGTTACCAGTATCCTGCTTTGAGCATGGCCGTTGGGTCAGGGTCATCCAGGACCTTTGTACGCCATGCTGGTAGGTGATGAGCCTTCCTTCCTGGGGCCTGACCCACTCCACTCAGGCAGGGCCACTTCTCAGTGTCAAGGAGCCTGTGGGCCAGTTCCATGATGGTGTTGGACCATGGACTTCCCCACTGAGCGGGGCAGGTTATCTCCACTGCCCTCTGCTGTAGTTAACAACTCAACAAACTATGACATGGCCCTACGAAGAGAGACTGACCAAGGCGTATGAGAGAAGCTCTGTTGAGTTTTAGGAGTCTGGCTGTCAAAAAAAAACCACAAAAAACTCCCCAGTCTAAAGTCACACCTATTGGGAACTGATCTGCTATCCTACAACAGATAGAAGGAATTCAGGAGTTCAACAAAATAACATCCTTAGGAGTTGCTCCAGCAAAATTATTAATCTTACTACTTTACCTTTACATACCATTCCTCCTGCATTTCACATGTGGCTTTTTAACCCCCCAGTGGGCACTGCCACCAGGATGCCCAGGCCCACACTTACTGACAGCACTGTAGTTACAGCAGCACGCTCAAGCTCCCCAACCCCACCCGCACCTGATCTCTTCCCTGCCATTCAAGGCACCTGTCTCTTCCTCACCGCCCTCTAAGCCCCAGGAATGGGGGAGTCTCACTCTCAGTGGTCCTCCAGGATATTCCCACCTCCCTCCTCACAGCCACAGACAAACTCAGGTTTGAAGGCCTGAACCTGTAGTGTCCCCAACTCCTCCCCACCTGACCCCACTCCCACCACCAGAGCTCTGTCTCTTGTAACAGCCTTGCCTTATCCTGTCCGTGTTTCACATCTCCCCCCATGTTCATGTCTGCTCTGCAGAACCACACCGTGGGACCCCCTTTCCCCCCTTCCTTTCATGTCAAGGCTCAGTGACACCTCCTTTGTGAAGCTTTGCTGGCTACCTTCTCTGGGTCCCAGTAACGCTTCCTTTGTGCTTACCACACTGGGATCTAAGTGGCCATTGGCACGTCTGTTTTCCCTGTGGTCCATGAGCTCTCAGCAGATTCCTGGTCATCTCTACCTCCCAGCACCTCCCCTTCAGCAGGAACTCAGTAAAAATGGAATAAACTAATCTGCTGTCCAGACTGGTCAGTGTTTCCTGAGCAGGAAGCTGCTGCTCATTTGACTTGCCCCAGATCCTCAGTGCCAAGGATTCCCACTACCCTCAGCCACTAACCTTATTCTTACGACCATCAATTTCAAAGAAGGAGATGGTGCCTTTGCGGTAAATCTCATTGCCTGGAGGATGTCGCAGGTCACACTTGGTCTGAGGAAGAGAGGAGGATCAGGGGTGGAAGCAGGATGGGGGGGTGCTAGGAGGGTGGCCTAACCCCTCATACCCCTCATACCAAGTGGCGCTGCAGACACTTAAGGCTACGGCCATATTTGAGGCAGAACTCGCAGAGGTAGAGGACAGGCAATGTGGTGAGCTCCTGTGGGTATGGGGAGAAGTACCACGGCTTGAGGCGGTGCCGGCCCAGCTCGATGCACTCAATGTTCTTCATCCGGGTAACAATGTCATCGTGGCTCCGGTCAGACACCAGGCTCCCAGTCATGCGTGGGGCTGAAGGTATTCCATCTGAGCTGTCCTGGGAGTCCTTCTCAGGGCCAGTGGAAGACATCAGGTTAGAGGAGACAGCTAAAGCAGGACACTTTACAGGTCACACAGCCCTTGCACAATAGCAATCCAAGTGGGGGGAGATACTATAATTCCCACTTCCCAGATAAAGAAACCAAGACTTGGAAAGTTTTCAGTCACAACCTGAAAAAAATTACCCAATGACTGGTCTGAATCATACCAACACCAAAGCAGCCCACCACCCTTTATTTTTAAACTAGTCACTAAACTCTACCCTATCTAGGTTCCCTCCCTCTCCACCAGCTTCCACTCTTCCCCATACCTACCTCATCAGTGCCCAAGCAATTTGATTTTCTCTTCCTTCCTGGCTGAGCTGCCACTGCTCTGCGGGCTGATCCATTCTGCAAGTGAGATGGTAGAAACAAAGGATGCCTGTGAGATATAAGCTTGAACGTGGCTGCCAGGGGGGAGGAGTATGGAAAGGAAAGATGGTTTGGGGGACTCACCTGGGGAAAAACTGAGGCTGGGGCTGTCTCGCTGGGCACTGGAGTTGCTGGAGAAACCACCTCCACCTTCCGTTTCTGCAGAGAGAAACCAAGAAAGGTGGGTCAGAAGGTAGAGAAGGTGGGACCTGATAGAAAAGCAAGGTCCCTGGAATTGCTGAGGGTACCGTTGAGCGGTGGTTGGGCTGCAGGCAGGAGCTGGAGGAGAGCGGCTGGTCGGGCTCGCCACCGGGAATGGCCTCCCGCTCCTTGGGCAGGTTGAAGCGGAGTGTGATCTGAACCGGGATTGGCAAGGTCTTCCCGCTGGCCTGGGCGGAGGCCGGCTGTAGAGATAGGTCCAGGGTCTTCCTTTGGGGTGGGGATGGTGGTGGGATGGGGAAGGGGATAGGGGCCCCTCAACATGGAGTGATCAGACCCCACCCTCTGCCCTCTCAAGAACATAGGACCAGCCACTGGACTCTGTAAGCTACGTCTGCAATTTGGCCCCCATCCTTTGCAAGCTGAAGCCAGGGTGAGAGGGCACTGCCTCCTACCCATCAGGAGTCCCTGAAGCCAAGAGATGAGAAGGGCAGGTGAGAAGAGGAGAAGCAGGGGACCTACTCACCACCTCTCTCTCCGGAGAGCCAGGGCGTGACCCAGGAAGTCCGTTCTTGGTGGGGGTCTTGGCCTCTTTCTTGGGAAACTGAATCTTCTTTAGGTCCAGCCGCTCATGAGTCACCCATTCGTCCAGGCGTTTGTTAACTGCAGCAGTAGGGATGGCTCAGGAAGGAATGCCAGAGGCTGCCCCCAACCGACCGTGCAGCCCCACCTCATCCCGACCCAGAACTCACAGTCAATGTAATGGACGTAGAAAAGCTTCCGACCACTGATGTCCTTCACGCTCAGGATCTCGGCCAGGGCTGTGGGAACAGCATTGACAGAGACCTTAGATGGGGTAGGCCATGAGGATCCACCCTCCTACGACCTGGTCTCCGGCCCCACGCTGGAACTCTAAGGCCCAGCACTTGGAGGCCTTTGCCCAAGTCGCCTCTAGCCACCAAATGTCGCCCCCTCTTTAAGCCCCGCCCTATCCTCGGAGCGGCTAAAAGCCACGCCTCTCCTGGAGTATCTGCGCCCCACCCGCCCCAGGATTACAGAGGTCCCTCCTCCTCCCGAGGTTTAGGTTGACTCCCACCCCGCGCCCTCAGGTTCCCTTAGCCCCGCCCCCCGACGTCACTCACGCCACTCATCTTCGTTGTCCTGGTTCCGCCGCAGCACTGGCAGGCGGCAGCCCTCGATTATCTCTCCCTGGGGAGACAGCGCGGCGCCAGGGTCGGCTACTGGGGGTCCTCGGGTTCTGCCCACCTCCCCTGGCTCCCTCCGCCCCGCCCCAGGCACCGGACTCACCACCTCCGCCATCTTCCCTCCCTCCACTGCCACTTCCGGCCCCTCTGGGATACGTCACTTCCGAGATCGAGCACGCCGTAGGCTGAGGCCTCTTGAAGCCGACTTAGAAGAAGACCCTTGAGAGACACCGCCCAGCTGGAAGCGGGAAGCCGGCTTGTTGGCTGGAGGGAGAATAAGGTATTTAAAGTCTCGGGCCGTGTACTGGGTGGAATCCCCCCAACGTGCACAATGATTGGAGGAAAGCTGAGTCCGTCACGTGACGCCCAGCAGGTGCGACGCCGGTCACGTGGGTGCGGCGTGGGTCACATGGGACTAGTGTTTGTGCTTTGAGGGGACCGGGACTAGAGTGTCTCCTAGTGGCAGCGGGGGGTATCGCTGGGAGTAGTGCTCTTGGAAGGGGGTGTTTGGGCCACGCTGTGTTGGGAGGCTTGTGAAGTGGGCGGACGGCGAAGGGACTTGATACATATGGACTTAATTCATCAGGAATGGGCACCCTGTAAGTGAGACAGGGACTGTGGGTGTAGACAGAGTAGGGTGAGGGCCTCCAGAAAAAGCAAGGCAAGATATTTGCAGTCAGAGCAATGTAACCACATGCAAGGAAACCCCCTACTAAAACTCTGTGTTAAACATTCAGCTCTAGAGTCATGCTTCAGTAAGATCAGTTAATACACCCTAGATAAAGAAGAGTAGCACGTTTATTTTATGCTAATCATTTATAATCACGTGTAAGATTCTTTTTAACATGCCAAAAGGCCCAGGCCTATGTGCTGTCTTTCCTCCTTCAGATCCGATGAAGTAATTTTGCAAACTGGGCAACTAATTTAGCAAGTAAGCCCAGGCATAACGCAGTAAAAGGTGAGAAGGATTCCACCTTAAAGATAAGATTGCACTTAACTTATTCTTTAGCAAACAATACCTCATCCCACCTTGGGGGCTGAGCAGGTGGCCTTGTTTCATATGCCCCCAGACCAAGATGTTGGTATCTCAGGGAGAAATCAACAGAGCAGGAAGTTACTTGTGTTAAATTAATTATAAATATTCCGGGACCTTAATAAGTG
This sequence comes from Manis javanica, assembly GCF_040802235.1. NCBI lineage: Eukaryota > Metazoa > Chordata > Mammalia > Pholidota > Manidae > Manis > Manis javanica. The sequence goes on from NC_133166.1 coordinate 115,923,527, forward strand.
CACACCCCTAAGCTTTTTTTCATGTTCTCGAAAAATCCTCATCTGCCTATAAAACCCCTAGACAGCGCACCACCCCGGACTCTCTGGTCCCCTCCTGGCGTGAGCCGGGAGCTCTGTCCTTTCACTTTATCTCTAAATAAAAGACTGTATCTTGCTCTCCTACCTTGAATGTCTGTGAAGCTCATTCTTCGGCTTCATGAACAAGAGCCCTGGCATCATAAGGTTTCTAGGTTTGTTGTTTTGTATATTAGGTTTCTAATTTTAACAGTAATACGTCATCATTTACTCATTCATTGAACAAATGTTTAGTGATCCTCTACCACGTGCCAAGTTCTATTCCAAGAGCCTGGAATATCATCAGTGAATTAAGAACCTTGCCGTAGAAGGACTTACATTTTTGGGGGGTTGGGAAGAAAAGAAGAATATAGATTAAAAAATGAATATATTTAAAAGTAAGTTATTTTAGCCTGTTAAAGGACAGTAAGTGGGAAACCAGGAAAAGAAGTGCAAGGTAAATGAGATAGGTAGGTACAATATAATGAGTCATAAAAAATAAATATTTGGTCACTCGTATGAGCAAATACACATTTCCCAAGTATATTTGGTCTTCATCCACAGTTCCTGAAAACTCTGCAGTCTTAAAGGTGAAATGGGTGTCTTGCCAAGTTAATGAGAAATTTTGGGACCATCCCCCTCCCAAGGGCAAAGGATTGAGGCTGAATCAGCCAATGGCCAGTGATTTAGTCAATCTTGACTCTGCAGTGAAGCCCTCACAGGACCCCCTGAGAAGAGCTTAAGGCTGTCTGCTCTGCTCTGCTTGGTTGGATCCGGCTTCTCAGTCAGAGTGGGTTTCTATGCTTGGGGAACCAGAGCCCCTCCACCTGTCCCTGGGCCAGGCCCCAAGTTCCTCAAGGACAGAAGCTCCTTTGTTTGGGACATTGCCCTCTGTATTTCTTCATCTGGCTGTTAACTTGTATCCTTTACAGTATTCTTTATTAAACTGGTAAACCTAAATGTTTTCCAGAAATCTGTGAGCTGCTCTAGCAAATGAATGGAACCTAAGAGGGAGGTGGTGGGACGCTCCAATCTGTAGCTGGTAGGTCAGAAGGTCAGGTAAACTGCCTGGGGCCTGCACCTGGCATCTGAGTAGGGGGCGGAAGGCAGTGTTGTAGGAAGGAGCCCTTAACCTCGGGAATCTGATGCTGTCTGGGGGTGGTGGTGGTGGTGGTGGTGGTGTGTGTGTGTGTGTGTGTGTGCGCGCGCACGCGCCCTGCTGGTGTTCAAGAATTGCTGTGTGTGTGTGTGTGTGTGTGTGTGTGTGTGTACCCTGCTGGTGTTCAAGAATTGCTGTGTGTGTGTGTGTGTGTGTGTGTGTGTGTGTGTGTGTACCCTGCTGGTGTTCAAGAATTGCTGTGTGTGTGTGTGTGTGTACCCTGCTGGTGTTCGAGAATTGCTGTGTGTGTGTGTGTGTGTGTGTGTACCCTGCTTGTGTTCAAGAATTGCTGTGTGTGTGTGTGTGTGTGTGTGTCTGTGTGTGTGTGTACCCTGCTGGTGTTCAAGAATTGCTGTGTGTGTGTGTGTGTGTGTGTGTGTACCCTGCTGGTGTTCAAGAATTGCTGTGTGTGTGTGTGTGTGTGTGTGTGTACCCTGCTGGTGTTCAAGAATTGCTGTGTGTGTGTGTGAAGCTCCCCCCATCCCCAACCTCCTCCCACACATGCAGTGGACTCAGGTCTAGAACCCGAAAGGGATTAAGCACATCACCACAGTAGGTAGGTAGGGTGGTCAGAGCAGGCCCTATTGGAAGTCTATTACTTGAGCAAAGGTTTAGAGGAGTGAGGGGATGAGCCATGCAGATACCCTGGGGGAACTGTTCCAGAAAAACAAACCACAATAAAGGGAGATAAGTATAACATCACAGGATCTTGGGGGAATGTCCACAGTGAGTGTCTTGTAGACCAGAGGTAGGCAAACTATGGCCTGTGGACCGACTCCAACCTTCTGCTGGTTTTCCTACAGCCAATGGGCTAAGAATGGTTTTTATATTTCTTAATAGTTGGAAAAAAACAGAGTATTTTGTGACCCATGAATATTATGAAATTCAAATTTTAGTATCTTGGAACATATCCCTTGTTTATGCCTTGTCTATGATTCCTTTCACATTAAAACCAAATAATTGTGCCTGAGATATGGCCCTCAAAGCCTTAAACATTTACTGTCTGGTTCTTTGCAGAACATGTTTTCCAACCTTATAGACTATTGTGCTGTTTCATACAAAAATAAGATCTTAACTGTGTATGCTGTCCTGTGATGAGCTTGTTCACTTAGCAGCAGGAACTGAACCTTTGTTACGGAATATTCTGTAGCACTCTCTTAATGGTTGCAGTGTTTTGTTGTTTAGATGCACCTTAATTGTCATAAACAGTTTCCTGTTGTGGATTATTCAGATTCCTTCCAATTTTCCCCATTACAAACTGCCACAGAGCATCCTTATATGTACCATGTTCTGCTTAGTCATCTCAGCATGATTTGCAGTGAGGATATAAGTAGGGGAGCCACTATACATACATAAGATCACCCTGGTGGCGGTGTCGTTGGATTGAAGGGGGTAAGACCAGGACAGCCCAATTGGAAGGCTGTTAAAATTGGCCATTCGCCAGTAACAGTCAGTAAATGTTTATCCAGGATCTGCTATGTACCACCGTTGGCAGTTTCAGTCCCTGCCTCCTTGTCAGAGTCACCAGTGACCCCCACATTGTTCATCCAGTGGTCGCTTCTCAGTCTTACCAGTGGCATTTGGCATGGTTGGTCTCTCCCTACTCCTGTCCTGGCTTCCAGGATACCGGACCCTCTGGTTTCCCTCCAGCTTCCCCAGCTTGCTGCTCATCTCCTTTGCTGGTTCCCTTCCTGTCCGTGTCCTCTGAACGTTCAGAGGCCCCCAGTGCAGTCCTGGACTTCATCTGTGTCCCAGCTCACTCCCTTGATGATGGCCTGGCGGCTCATGACTTTCAGTATCATTCACGTGCTGAGGTTTCTCAAATTCGTGCCTTCAGCTTAGACGTCTCCCCCAGTTCAGCTCTCACCGCCCACTCAGCACGTCTACTGGGATGTCTTGAGAGCGTGTCTAGAACCAAACTCCCGATCTTCCTTCCCACCCTGCTCCTCCTACCGTCTTCCTTGTTCCTGTCAGGGAAGACAAAAGCCCCCCAGTTTCTCAGGCCAAACGTCTCGAAGTCATTTGACTTCTCTGCTTCTCTCACATTCAACCAGTCCACAGATGCTCCAGGCTCTAGCACGTCTCTCCACCGCTGCCGCCACCATTCTGGTGCCAGCTTACCACCATCTCTTCCCAGAACTGTTGCAGTAGCCTCATACAGAGGAGTGAGAGGGGTCATTAAAAGTGAACTTCAGACCATGTCTCTCTGATTATCAGAACCCACCCATGGTCTGTCATTTACTGAGAGTGAAAACCAAAATCCGTGTATAAATCCGACCCCTATTACCACCCTGCCTCTCTTCTTCTGGTGCCCCTTGCTCACTACCTCCTGGCTGCCCTGGCACCCCAGTGTTTCCGGGACACAGCAGGCATGTGCCTCTCTCTGGGCCTTCCCTGTTTCCTACCTGCAGCTTTTTCTCCCCATCTATCTACTTGGCTTACTCCCTCACTTCAAGTCTCTGCCCAGATGTCACCTCCTCAGGGAGGCCCTCTCTGATCTCCCCAGTTAAATCTGCCCACCTCTACCTACCTCGTCTCCCCTGCTTCTTTTTTCAACCTAGCATTTGTCTTCAGCTGTCAAGTATTTTCCATACTCGCTTAGCTGTTGTTCCCTCACTGGAATGAGATCCACGAATGCAGTATTGTTTTGTTCAGTGCTGTTATCCCACATTCTAGAAGAGTACTTGACTCATGATAGGTATTCAGTTAAAAATGTCAAATGGATGAAACAGCTGGTCTCACCGGGGAGCCAGAAATATGAGCTGACCTTTAGAGTGGAGAGTGATGAGGCTCGTAAGGTGGGAAGAAGAAGAAAACCCAGGGCTGCGAGGAGCCGGATCCAGGTGGGGGGCTTGGAAGGGGTCTCAGCACATTTGCTATCAGTGCAGAGATTTGAGAATGAGTAGGTGTTCGCCAGAGAAAGAAGTTGGGGACATTCGAGGAGGTGAGGACAGAAACAGCACAGAGGAAAAGAGAAAAACAGCTGGTCGACAGAGCATCCGTCAGTCAGTCATTGAACAACTCAGCACCAGCTGTGTGCCACACCCTGCAGGAGCAACTTTTGGAAAAATGGATGAGGCCCTGCTCTGGTGGGATGGACACGAGCAGTTAACAAAACAAAGCAAAGGTAATCCTTTGGATAGTGGTAAGGGCAGTGACTATGAGAAAACTGTGTTCTCCAGCCAGGCAGGTGAAGAGCTCCATCAGCGTGGGGCTCTGTAAGCGTCGTGGGTCGGAATTCCTGCCACCGAGAGTTGCGCCGTGCCCCACCCCGGCTAGCTTAATGAGGGACTGCCTTGGACCAAGTGGCCTAAAGGCGAGTGGGACTTCAAGATGGCTTCATCCTGGGACTCAGCAGTGTCACTAATAACACAGTTTCTGTCTCTCCACTCTGGCCTCCTCGGGGTTACCTCCCTTCTACATTAAGGTGAACTCCTTTTGAGGTCGCAGGATAGCTGTCCACTGCTCTAGGGCCTACATGTGTTTCCAAGGCCGCATCCAAGAAGAAAAATCTTTTCCCCAGCTATGGAAGGAAAATCCTGCACGTCCCTCAGATTGAACCATTTTAGGGCATGTGCCTCTGCCTCAGCCAATCCCTGTACCCACAAGGCTGGAATTCTAGTGATTTAGACAAACCAGGGTCCACCTGGCAGCTGGGAGAGAATGGGATGGTGTTAAGGCAGCCAGGATGGCCCCTGCAGGAAGTGACATGTGACCAGAGACCTGAGGATGAGGAAGGACAGCCTTAGAAGATGGGGGGAGGCATGTCTGCACAAAGGGAATGCCAAGTACAGGAGTCAAGATCAGTGTATTCTGGGAAAGAGAAGCAAGGGCCCAATTACCTGGCCTTTTGGGTCCCCTTTGTAAGGAAGTAAGATTTTGCTTCAAGTGCAGTGGGAAGCCATTGGAGAATGTGGAGCAAGAAAATAATGCATCTTACTAAGATTTTTAAAGCTGGCTGAGGGACTCAGCGTTTGGGCAGCAGCCTGAGCACAGCTAGAAGGTTCCTGCTGCTGTGGAGACCAGGACTTCGGCTGGAGAGTGAAGTGTGGCCAGAAGCCTGCTGAGAGAAGGGCCCTGATGTTGGGAGCCAGCTGTTCTCCGGCAGCTCAGATCCTGCGGAAGGAAAACCCTTACTCTGTCACTCACGTAACATGGACTTCTACTTCCCAAATGCTTGCCCTGCGGTCATGCTCAGTAAGACCCAGATCCATTGAAATGCTTGCTGAATTCAAAGTGGAGGTGAAGGCCGAGTGGCAGGGGTCCTAGGCTGAAGGCTGGGGTCTGGGAACTCTCCGCATGGACGGCAGCAAGGCCAGGGAAATGCCTGCTGGGATGGCTAGTCGGCATGGTCTCCACAGACCTTGGGGAGCTCTTTGCAGAGGTGGGGGTAGGGGAAAGCCGGACTGTGTAGGGCTTGAGGAAATGGAAGCAGCACAAATAGACAGTCCTTTAGGGTAGTTTGAGTTTGAATTAAAGAGAAGCTTGAGTGAAAAATGGAAGAAAATTGTAAAACACTGAGTTGTTTTGTTTTGTTTTGAGGAGGAGAGTGATTGGCGGGGAGTCAGAGGAGGCTGCAGGGATGAGGAGGGAACTTTCTTTAGCACAGCCTTGGGCCCTTTTCACTGTAAACAGCAGAAAACCAAGACCAAGGTGGTTAGATGAGGTGGGGTTCTTACCTCCCTGGAGGTGGAGCAGCTCCGAGGCCAGCTGACCCGGTAGCTCAAGGACGACACCGTCATCTGCCTAGGTTTCTTCCATCTTCCCACGCCCTCAACTCGATTGGTTGGCCTTGTTCTCTAAGGGACCCTTGGGCTGCAGGCAGCTCCTTTCCCGCCTAGTGTTCCCATGTCAGAATTTCTCCTTGCCATTTCTCAGGACAGTTGTGTTTTTCTGAATCCTAAGTGGGGCCAATTTCATGGGCATGTGACCTATGCGATTATACAGGATCCAGAGCTTAAAAGGGTCCTGCCGTTAGTTTAATGCCTTGTTGTTGCCATCTTGGAAATTCTTAATAACTTTTGGACAAAGGATCCTGTATTTTATTTTGCACCAGGCTCCACAAATTTTGTGACTGGTTCTGATCCTGAAAAAAGTCAGTCAGAAAAATCAGAAAAAAACATAGTTCTCCTGCAACAGTTAAAGCTTAGCAGTTAAAGACAAGCAGAGAAAATATTTTCCTCATTTAAAAAAAGGGATCAAAGACCTGAATGTAAGTCATGAAACCATAAAACTCTTAGAAGACAACATAGGCAAAAATCTCCTGAATATAAATAAACATGAGCAACTTTTTCCTGAACGCATCTCCTTGAGCAAGGGAAACAAAAGCAAAAATGAACAAGGGACTACATCAAACTAAAAAGCTTTTGTACAGCAAAGGACACCATCAGCAGAACAAAAAGGCATCCTACAGTATGGGAGAATATATTTGTAAATGACATATCCAACAAGGGGTTAACATCCAAAATATGTAAAGAACCCACACACCTCAACACCCAAAAAGCAAATAACTTGATCAAAAAATGGGCAGAGGATATGAAGAGACAGTTCTCCTAAGAAGAAATTCAGATGGCCAACAGACACATGAGAAGATGCTCCACATCACTAATTATCAGGGAAATGCAAATTAAAACCACAATGAGATATCACCTCACACCAGTTAGGATGGCCAGCACCCAAAAGACAAAGAACAACAAATGCTGGCGAGGTTGTGGAGAAAGGGGAACCCTCCTACACTGCTGGGGGGAATGTAAGCTAGTTCAACCATTGTGGAAAGCAATATGGAGGTTTCTCAAAAAACTAAAAATAGAAATACCATTTGACCCGATAATCCCACTCCTTGGAATTTACCCAAAGAATACAACTTCTCAGATTCAAAAGACATGTGCACCCCTATGTTTATCTCAGAACTATTTACAATAGCCGAGATATGGAAGCAACCTAAGTGTCCATCAGTAGATGAATGGATAAAGAAGATGTGGTACATATATACAATGGAACATTATTCAGCCATAAGAAGAAAACAAATCCTACCATTTGCAATAATATGGATGGAGCTAGAGGGTATTATGCTCAGTGAAATAAGTCAGGCAGAGAAAGACAAGTACCAAATGATTTCCCTCGTTTGTGGAGCATAACAACAAAGCAAAACTGAAGGAACAAAACAGCAGCAGACTCACAGACTGCAAGAAGGGACTAGCGGTTACCAAAGGGGAGGGGTAAGGCAGGGTGGGTAGGGAGTGAGGGAGAAGGGGACTGAGGGGTATTATGATTGACACACATGGTGTGGGGGATCACGGGGAAAACAGCACAGAGAAGGCACACAGTGAATCTGTGGCATCTCACTGCACTGATGGACAGTGACTGCCGTGGGGTGTGGGTGAGGGCTTGAGAATATGAGTAAATGTAGTAACCACATTGTTTTTTCATGTGAAACCTTCATAAGAGTGTATATCAATAATACCTTAATAAAAAAATATTTTTTTAAATTGAAAAAAAGGAAATGAGCTTTTATTAAGGAATACGTGCCCAAGTAGGAGATGTTTGTAGACGCCCTTTCAACAATTTGAGCAAAGTGAAAGGTTTTTACATCTGGAATATTTGTTATGAAACAATTCCCCAAACTATCAGATAAAGCAATTAATGCTTTGTATGTTGGACATTTTCATTTTAAAAACTGGTAACTTCTAAAGTTTAAATATTTGTATTATTTCTCAATGATTATCTTTCAAATGGCATTTAATTTGGATTCATCTCCCTTCTTTTTATCTTTTCCATCATCAAATGTAACCAGACAAATATTATTTTTACTTGTCATTGACATTCTGTCTTATTACAATATATTGGTTCATAATAATAAATTTTTCCATTATTATTATGTTTTTTTTCCTTACAGAAACCTGTGAAACTTAGTACAGGCCTATTATAGAAAAATGATTCCGTGTTTATTTTCAGTCTTTTTATTGAAATACAAATGTATGTGATGAAAAATACAAAAGTACTTACGATTTTTATAGGATCGTCTCTGGGGAGAGGGTAGCACATAGGAGAGAGGGGTGCGGGGGGAACCTGCCCTAGAGGTCTGATGCCTCACACTGTGTCCAGGACATGCGCCCTTCGCTCCTTGAGCCCTCTCTCTGCCTCTCGCCGCTCTTCCTGTGCAGCCCTTAAAAATGCTTTCCTCCAGGAAGGCCTCAGGAATTCACAGCCCTGGTTGTTGGTCATTTGAGGACATGTCTGTTTCCCTCCCCACCTCCCAAACTCAGGCTCTCTAGGGCCAGGGGCCGGGCCATTTCTGCATCATCCGGCCCGCTTTCCCCAGCACCAGCGTGGTGCCTGCACAAAGTTGGCTCTCCATGAATATTTGCTAAAGGAATGAATCCGATTCCACAATCACCTGTAAATGTGGCCAAGTGATGTACCCATTTGACAGGTAAACCATGAAGGCTCAGAGCTTTAGAGACTTAATCAAGCATGAGCCAAGGATTAGCAAAGACACCATTCGAAGAGACCCTACCTTCCAGTCCACTATCCAATCTACTGCTAGTCCTGCTCCCGGAAGCCTAGAGACAGTGGGCTGGGCCCTGCAGAGCCCACACCCCACCCCAGCACAGAGACTGGGGGAGCGGTCTGAGTGGCTACAGCTGTGGCTGCTGAGCGGGAGATGCTTTAAGTACTGTGTGTCATCTTGAAGATTAAGGGGCACTTTCTTATCTTGCACTAGAGCAGTGTTTCATTGCTGTCAGGTAGCATTTATTTGGTGCTTGTTCCATTGTCCTAATAAACACGCTTTGGCATGTCAGGTGGTCTTCTGAGCCTTAAGGTCAACTTCAACTCTTCCTAGAACCATCCTGAAGATGGAGGGTTTGTAAAGGCATTTCAAATTTTTAAATTCCACCCCAACTATACTTTTTTGCTTAAAAATATTTCTATTCTCTGATTACATTAAGTCCTGTCCACCTCCAGCAGTGTTACCATTCCCATTGGCCATATACAAAATGACTCGTAGAGAAAAAGGCCATGGCACACCCTTCTACATCAGCTCCAAGGATTCTGGCTTAGCGGGTTTGTTAATGAAGTGTTGGTTAGGGGTAGTGGGCCTCTGGTCAGGCTGAACTGTCTCCTTCAAGGTGGCACCTCCCTTCCATTCTCTATGTCACCAGCACAAAGGACACCATCTTCCTTGTACCACTTTCAGAAGAGTTTCTATGCAGAAGCTGTATCACAAGGACAGTGATGGTGACACCTACAGGTACACGTGTGCAGATTGGGCACAGTGTTCATTAAGTACACGGTGAGCATCCAAAAATCAGTAGATCTTCTTAACCTCTTGTAACGTGGTTAAGAGTTTTCAATATCCCACTTACGCCAGCAGTTGCAAAAATGCAACATATCTGGAGCAAATGTTACTGTGTCCCTTGTCTACCCCTTCCACATTCATCTGTACTCAATGAAGGTCTCTCACAGTTATACCTCCACCTCTAATTGAGGCTTCCTTTGACCTCAGAAGCATGTTCAGTTCACGCACAGAGAATGCCAGAAGTTCAAGGAGTGAACATTTTCAGAAGCAACTCAGCCAACACATGATAGAAAAGAAGGTAAACACCCAATTCCTCGCCACTGGGTGGGACCTCTCCAGTGGAGGGAAGATTTTTTTTCATTGAAAATGTTTTTAGGTATAGCGCATATGTCATTTTACAAAAATTCATATATAGTCTGTGGTGGTTAGTTTTATGTGTCTGCTGCGTCACGGGGTACCCAGATACTCGATTAGACATTATTTCTGAGTGTGTCTGTGAGGGTGTTTCTGGATGAGATGAAAAATTTGAATCAGAAAAAAAAAGTCGTGGAATCTAACACACACACACACACACACACAAATTTAAATCAGTAGACCAAGTAAAGAAGGCCCTCTCCACTGCAAGTGGGCACCATTCAATCTGTTGAGAGCCAGAATAGAGCAAAGAGGTGGCAGAGGAGAACTTGCTCTCTGCCTGACTGGCGGAGCTGTAACACGGGCCTGCCGTCCTCGGAGCGGAATACACACCATTGGCTGTCCCGGCTCTCAGGCTAAGAACTTGCAGCATCACCTCCAGTGCGGGGCCTTCAGACTTGGGCTGAAGCTGCACCTCCAGCTTTCCTGGGTCCCCAGCTTGCAGATGGCAGATCGTTGGACTTTCTAGCCTCCATAACATGAGAGCCAATTCCTTATAATAAAGATATAGATACAGGTATAAGGAGATATTGATATTTCCTGTTGGTACTGTTTCTCTGGAGAACCTTGTGAATATATGGTCATAGTACATTTTTTTATGCCATCGATTTTTCTTTGTCCTCTTCATTTGATTTCTCCCTCCCTTCATCTATATTTCGTACCCCACCCCTAGGTAACTCAGATTACCATGCTGATACATATCTTCCCATATTTTACCCATACTCTTATAATCAAGAATAAACCCATATATAATTGTATATATGTACAAATGTATATACATAGGATGTATTTTTCATTTGGCTTTTTTAGTCACTATTAATGCTTTTTACCAAATGCACTTTTCTTGCTAAACAATAATTTATGGGACTCTCTTCAAGTCTGCTGTCGTAGTCTGGATGCACTCTCTTTAGTGGCTATAGTATTCTGTAAGTGGAATTCAGCTGTCTGTGGGCTTTTGCTTTGTGCCTGGTCTCATGCCAGCATGAACATTGCTACACTAGATCCCTCAGAGAGCCTAAGGGATGGGGTCCTATGTGGGGGATTGCTAGGTTGCAAGATATGTAAGAATTTTTAAACCTAACAAGGTGGTAAAAGGCCTATACCTCTCAAACTACAAGACACTCATGAGAGAAATTGAAGAAGACATCAAAAAATTGAAGCACATCCCATGCTCATGGATAGGAAGAATTAATATTGTCAAAATGGCCATCCTGCCTAAAGCAGTCTCTACAGATTCAATGCAATCCCTATCAAGTTACCAAGAGCATTCTTCAATGAACTAGAGCAAATAGTTCTAAAGTCTATATGGAACCACAGAAGACCCCAAATAGCTAAAGCAATCCTGAGAAGAAAGAACAAAGCTGGGGGGATTATGCTCCCTAACTTCAAGCTCTACTGCAGAGCCACAGTAATCAAAACAATTTGATACTGGCACAAGAACAGACCCATCCATCAATGGAACAGAACAGAAAGCCAAGATATAAACCCACACACATATGGCCAATTAATATACGATAAAGGAGCCATGGACATACAATGGGGAAATGACAGCCTCTTCAACAACTGGTGTTGGCAAAACTGGACAACTACGTGTAAGAGAATTAAACTGGATTATTGTCTAACTCAATACACAAAAGTAAACTCAAAGTGGATCAAAGGCCTGAATGTAAGTCATGAAACCATAAAACCCATAGAAGGAAATATAGGCAAAAATCTCTTGAATATAAACATGAGCAACTTTTTCCTGAACGCATCTCCTTGAGCAAGGGAAACAAAAGCAAAAATGAACAAATGGAACTACATCAAACTAAAAAGCTTCTGTACAGCAAAGGACACCATCAGCAGAACAAAAACGCATCCTACAGTATGGGAGAGTATGTTCATTAACATATCTGATAAGGGGTTAACATCCAAAATATATAAAGAGCTCACATGCTTCAACATCCAAAAAGCAAATAACCTGATTAAAAAATAGAATGGGCAGAGGATCTGAACAGACACTTCTCCAAAGAAGAAATTCAGATGGCCAACAGGCACATGCAAAGATGCTCCACATTGCTAAGTATCAGAGAAATGCAAATTAAAACCACAATGAGATATCACCTCACACCAGTTAGGATGGCCAGCACCCAAAAGACAAAGAACAACAAATGCTGGCGAGGATGTGGAGAAAGGGGAACCCTCCTACACTGCTGGTGGGAATGTAAATTAGTTTAGCCATTGTGGAGAGCAATATGGAGGCTCCTCAAAAACTAAAAATAGAAATACCATTTGAACCAGTAATTCCACTTCTAGGAATTTACCTGGAGAAAACAAGATTCCTAATTTAAAAAGACACATGCACTCCTATGTTTATCGCAGCCCTATTTACAATAGCCAAGATATGAAAGCAACGTAAGTGTCCATCAGTAGATGAATGGATAAAGAAGATGTAGTACATATACACAAATGGAATACTATTCAGCCATAAAAAAGCAAATCCTACCATTTGCAACAACATGGATGGAGCTAGAGGGTATTATGTTCAGTGAAATAAGCCAGGCAGAGAAAGACAAGTACCAAATGATTTCACTTATTTGTGGAGTATAAGAACAAAGCAAAACTGAAGGAACAAAACAGCAGCAGACTCACAGACTCCAAGAAGGGACTAGTGGTTACCAAAGGGGAAGGGTGTGGGAGGGAGAAGGGAATTAAGGGGCACTATAATTAGCACACACAATATAGGTAGGTCACAGGGAAGGCAGTGCAACATGGAGAAGACAAGTAATGATTCTATAGCATCGTACTGTGCTGATGAAAGTGACTGCAATGGGGTGGAGGCAGGACTCGATAATATGGGTGAATGTTAAAACCACAATATTGATCATGTGAAACCTTCATAAGATTGTATATCAATGATACTGTAATTTAAAAAATAAATAAAATTCAAAAAAAAGAATTTTAAATATTACTAAATGTTAGCTAAGTGGTTTTTTAAGTAACATGCCTCATTTCCACAAAAAAATGTATTAAATTCCCATTTCCCCATAGCCCTATGAGCAAAAAGTGTTAAAGCCATTCTTAATTTTTGCCAGACTAATGAGTAAAGTGATATCATAACATTAAATTTTCATTTCCCAACTGTTCTGTTAGTTTAGCATCTTTTCCTGTGTTTATGGGCCATTGGAGTTTTTCTTCTGTGAATTGCCTTTTACATGCTCAGCTCATTTTTTTTTCTTTTTTTCTTTTGGTATCATTAATCTACAATTACATGAGGAACATTATGTTTACTAGACTCCCCCATCCCCAAGTCCCCCCCACAAACCCCATTGCACTCACTGTCCATCAGCGTAGTAAGATGCTGTAGAATCACTGCCTGTCCTCTCCGTGCTGTACAGCCCTCCCCGTGCGCCCCCCCCACATTATACATACTAATCATAATGCCTACTTTCTTTTTTCCCCCCTTCTCCCTCCCTTCCCACCCATCCTCCCTAGTCCCTTTCCCTTTGGTACCTGTTAGTCCATTCTTGGGTTCTGTGATTCTGCTGCTGTTTTGCTCCTTCAGTTTTTCTTTGTTCTTATACTCCACAGATGAGTGAAATCATTTGGTACTTGTCTTTCTCTGCCTGTCAGCTCATTTTTTTGATGTGTTTTTTTTGTCCCATCTTGATTTGTAGAAAGCCTTTTATACAGCAATATTTAGCTGCTATTGTCTTCTGCTTTGGAAATATCTTTTCTAAATCTATTCTTTGTCTTTTTGCTTTGTCCCTAGCATCTTTTGGAGCTGTACATTTAAGTTTTTTATTTAGTAAATAAAATATGTCAGTCCTTCCCATCATAGCATCTGGGTTTCCAGCATTATTTAGGGTGGTCTTCTCGTCTTTTCAGTTTTCTTACAAGATTTTTGTTAGGTTATTTTTTAAGGTTTAAGAGTTCAGTCCCTCTGGAATTTATTTTGGAGACTGGCCTAATTGTATTTTCTTCCAGATGAGTGGTGAACTCTGTGTCTCTCATTACATAATGCAGCACTTTACTGTTGAATTGAAATACCACATGTGTCATATATTAAATCCTAATGTGGATTGGGACCTAGTTTTTTATACCCAGTTTGGCTCCACAAATCTGTCTAATTCTCTGCCAATACCACATTGATTTGATTATGGTGTCCTTAGAATGGTTCCTTTCTGGTAAGGCAAAAGCTCTCGCTATTGCTTTTTGTATATTTTGTCTATTCCCAGGCTTGTGTTCTTTGAAATAAATGTTAGAATCATTTAAACCATTTGAAAGTGAAAACTTGTTAGAATTCTAATTTAAATTGCATTAAGTGTATCTATCAAATTTGGGACATGTGACCATTTTATGATATTTAATGCTAGCCATTCAAAAACCTAGGATATCTTTCTATTTGTTCCATTTCTAAAATGTCTTTTGGAATGGAATGGAGAGCCCAGAAGTAAGCCTCCACTTATATGGTCAATTAATATATGACAAAGGAGTCAAGAATATATAATGGGGGAAAGAAAGTCTTTTCAATAAATGTTGCTGGGAAAATGGACGATAACATGCAAAAGAATGAAACTGGATCACTATTTTACACCATACACAAAAATAAACTAAAAATGGATTAAAGACCTAAATGTAATACCTGAAACCACAAAACCAGAAGAAAACATAGATAGTCATCTCTTGAACATCAACATTAGAAATTTTTTTCTGGATATGTCTCCCCAGGCAAGGAAAACAAAAGCAAAAGTAAACAAGTGGTTACTCTACAAGAAGATATGTCAAGGAAATAACCAATCCTCCCATGTTTTCTTCCGTCTGCTACCTCTATAGCTTTTCTTCTTCCTTCCTAATTACAACCCTTAAATAGAATTCGTGCCTCATATCGAATTTACCGAGTATCATAATTCCTCCAGGTGGTAAAGATACCTCGAGACAAGTGCTGGGCATAGAAGCCACAGGGCATAAATCTGCAAAGTAAAAAGCTAACCTTTTCAAACAATATGGCTTTTCTCTCACTTACCAACTTTACATTTCCCTGTATGGCCCCAGAAGATGACTGGTTAGCCAGAGATGGGTAAGATTCCTCAAAGGAGGAACAACCTAAGACAGGCACAGTCGCAGGGGGGCCATCAGGTGAGAAATTGGGGATCAACAGTGGTGAGACTCAGAACCTCACCCCCCCTGTACAAGAAATGGCTGCATCCGTGGATGTTTTATTGCCCTTGTCCAGCTTGGATTAACACATAGTCTACAGGCACACACCTGATCATCTAAATTTGCTCTCTTACAGCACTAAACTATGTTTTCTACCTTTATCTTGCATCTACCTGCCACTTCAGCATTTTATTAAAAATAAAAATAATAATAATAATAAAGGGAGAAATGTGGGATCCACATATAAATCAAGTATAAAAATCAAACGAATATTCATATTTGACCTGATTGTTTATAGTTCATAATGCGTGATCAAAACCGAAAGTTTCTGTGATGACTGCCCTTGCACTGTTCACCATGTAAGAACTTATTCACTATGTAAGAATTTGTTCACTATGTAAGAACTTGTTCGTTATGCTTCAGAAGATTGGAGACTGATGAGAACTAGGCTTGAGATGGATTAATGATTGTGCATTGAGCATTGAGTCCCCTATACAGAATTTTATTGTTGTTAACAACCATTTGATCAATAAATATGAGAGATACCCTCTCAAAAAAAAAAAAGTGAACAAGTGGGAGTCCCATCAAACTAGAAAGCTTTGCACAGCAAAGGACACCCCCGGACAGAATGAAAAGGCTGCCTGCTGTGTGGGAGAATCTGTTTGTCGGTGATCTATCTGATAAGGGGCTGATACCCAAAATATATGAAGAACTCATACAACTTAACACCAAAAAAACAAATAACCCAACTGAAAAATGGGCAAACGACCTGAATAGACTTTTTTCCAAGGAAGACATACAGATGGCCAACAGATGCCTGAAAAGATGCTCAGCATTACTCATCATCAGGGAAATGCAAATCAAAACCGCAGTGAGATACATCTCACGCCAGTCAGAATGGCTAGTGTCAACAGAACAAAAAATAACAAGTGTCAGCAAAGGTGTGGAGAACAGGGACCCCTGTACACTGCTGGTGGGAGTGCAAATTGGTGCAGCCACTATGGAAAGCAGTATGAAGCTTTCTTTAAAAACTAAAAGTGAAAATGCCATATGACCCAGCAAATCCACTTCTGGGAATCTACCCAGAGAAAACAAATCCATTAATTTGAAAAGATATGTGCACCCCTGTGTTTATTGCAGCATTATTTACAGTAGCCAAGATATGGAAGCAGATGAAGTGTCCATCAAAAGATGAATGGATAAAGATGTGGCACATATACACGATGGACCATTATTCAGCCATAAAAAAGAAAGAAGTCTTGCCATTTGTGACAACATGGATGAACCTAGAGGGTATTATGCTAAATGAAATAAGTCAGTCAGAGAAAGAGAAGGGCATATGGTTCCTTTTAGATGTGGATCTGACAAGCAAAACAGAAATAGACTCATAAATACAGAAAACAAATGGTTGGTTAGCATGGGGTATGTGTGAAATGAGGAAAATAAAGAAGTACAAACTTCAAATTACATCGCTTATAACATGATTTGATAAATATCAATTTTGATTTTATAAAATTTAGTCACAGTGATGGAAGTATAGCGGGGAATATAGCTCATAATATTGTAATGTCTTTGGTGATAGATGATAACTACACTTACACATTATTTAATAATGTATATAATTGATGAATCATTAAGTTGTTAATTTGAAACCAATGTAATATTGTATATAAACTATATTTTAGTAAAAATATTTTAAAATGCCTTTTAATATGGTATTACAGTTTTCTTCATATTGTTCTGTTTTTCTTGATAAATTTAGATTTATCTTTGACCCAGTTTGAGTTAATTTTTGTACATGATGTAAGGTGAGGGTCTAACTTGATTCTTTGGCATGTAAATATCCAGTTTCCCCATTACCATCTGCCAAAAAGATCGTCATTTCCTCATCAAATGATCCGGGCACTCTTGCTGAAAGTCCGTCCACTATACGTGAGAGAGTTTATTTCTGGGGTCTTAATTCTATTCGATTAGTCTATATGTCTCTTTTTATGCCACTGTTACACTGATTTTGGCTGACTTGGTTTTTTAGCTTAATTTGGCAGTTTACCTTTTATTGAAAGCATTTTAGTGTAATGAATGATATACTTGGATTATAGTCTTTCAATATTACTTTATGATTAGAATTTATTTTACATTGTTATTTTTTCTTTTACTTTCCTTTATTTTTAAAACTTAAAATCTTGTCTGTCTTAAAAATATCTTCACATAAAAAATATTTTAACATAGTATTTGAGTAAAGTTTGCGTTCAGAAGAATCCCTGCTCTGCCACTTGTTAGCTATATGATCACATGAGTAATTTAACTTCTCTGAGCTCCTATTTCCTAATCCATAAAATATAAATAATAATACCTCTGTCAATTGGTGGTTGTGAGAAATAACTAACCGTGGAATGTGAAGGGCCCAGTAGAGTAAGTATATAAGAAGTAGTAGCTAAAATATATTGTATTGAAGTCAAAGACTGCTTGTTGCCTTGTGATGTCGTGGGGTTTTGGCACTGCTGAGGCTTCCTCAGGTTTAAGAACCTCCTCCTTGGTCTCTGTGAAGACCAGGGGCTGTGGAGAGTGTGGGTGGATGTAGAGGAGAAGGAGGTTCAGGTTTGATGTGGTTGGTGATGGGGACTGGAGAGGGAGCTGCCCAGGGGACGGACGGGCCAAGATCGGGGTGAAAGATGTCTGCATTGGGACAGGGGGCCCCTGGCGTCCTTGGCAGATGGGGACTCAAGTAGAGTAGGGGCTTTGTTGGAAAAAGCTTGGAGGACCTGGCTGGAGGAGGGTGTGCAAGAGGGTGTGGGGGCATTGCTGGTAAGAGTGGCTTAGAAGTCAGGAAAGAAGTAGCCGCCGTGGGAGAGGCTGGCAAACAGGAAGCATAGAAGGAATTGAGTGGGGTCTTCCTGTCACATTAAAGAGCATCCTTCCGCTGATCTGTCCGTGCACCCACCTGCCCATCCATCCATCCGTGCAATAGTCACAACACTGTTGTGAAAGCAGAGAGTATTTTCTCCATAATTCAGCTTAACCTCGGTCTTGACATCCATCATGCCTGAGGGGTGGAGAGCCCAATCTCAGTAATTTTTGATATGTGGACTTCATCTAAGGTAGAGATGGAGGGGAAGGAGGGGCTTCGCAGAGCTATAGTGTTGGTCATTTGACATGGTGCTTGAATGCCATAGCTCTCTATGGAACAAAAAATACTACCAGGAATAAAGAGAGACATTTTGTAACTATAAAGGGGTTCTTTCATCAAGTAAACAGAAAGTACATATTCAATAAGTTTCTGAATGCATGAAGCAAAAACACAACTAAGAGGAGAAACAAAAATATATAATTATAGTTAGAGACTTTCAGCACTCCTCTCTCAGTAACTGATGGAATAAATCAGAGAGTGTCAGCAAACACACAGAAGACTTGAGCAACGCTCTTGACCAGCTTAGCCTAACTGGCATTTATAGGCCAAAGCTAGTGTCTATTCCCCCCAGTCAGAATGGAAGACTTCATACCACATGGGGCATTGGGTCTTAGGAGAGTGTTATCTCAGTGATGAGGAATAATTGGCCCCAGACTAAATGCTGCTCAGGTCCCACCTAACAGCTCTCTGGCGTAATAAAATATATGTATTTTGTCTTTATTCTGATTCCTGGCAGAGTCCTAAAATCCACGGAATTTTCTGAGTGATAGGAGGAATGTCTTTTGTTATTCATCATAAGCCCCTTTCAGCCATACCCAAATTTGTGCTAATGACATAACTATTGGTCCTAAAGAGCTTCCAGATGGAGCCACTAGAGTTGGAACTTTCAGTCGCACTCCCCCTGACCTTGAAGGAGAGGAGAGGGGTTGAGTCCAATCACCAAAGGCTAATGATTTAGGCAGTCATGCCTATGAATGAAACAGCCATAAACACTCCAAAACAATAGGATTCAGAGTGCTTTCCAGGGTGGGGAACACCCAGTGCTGTGATTGGGGGGGAAAGAAGTTCTGTATCCTTCTTCCTTGCCCTGTGCTACTTTTCCATTTGGCTGTTCCCAAGTTAAATCCTTTAAAATAAAAATTATAAATGCCCTTTATAATAAACCAGTAATTGTAACTAAAGCCCTGAATTATTAAGCTGAGGGAGGTGAGTCATAGAAACCCTTGAATTTGTAGAAGGCCAAGCAGAAATGTGGGTAGCTTGGGCATCCCATTTGCAACCAGTATCTGAAGTGGGGGCAGTCTTGTGGGACGAAGCCTTTAACCTGGGAGGTCTGTGCTACTACACAGTGTCCGAATTGAAATGAATAGTTGGACACCCAGTTGGTGCCAAAGAATTGATTGGTGTGAAGAAAAAGCCCACAATATCATAAAAGCAAGACCCAAAAGGATTAAACCCACTTCAAAGTAACTGTGTTTCAGAACACAAGTCAAGAATATTTATAGGAGTATTAAAATATCCTAGCACCCAAAAAAGTAAAATTCATAATGCCTGACATCCAATAAAAGATTATAAACATGCAAAAACATTGGGAAATATCTCATGAAAAGAGAAATCAATTAAAACTGACCCACAGCTAACAGATGTTAGAATTGGCAGATAAAGATACTTTAAAAGTTGTAATTGTATTCCATATGTTCAAAAAGCTGAGTAGAGACATGTAAGATCTAAAAATTCTCAAATTAAACTTCCTGTGATGGAAACTACAATGTCTGAGATGAAAAATTTAATGAATAAGATTAATGGCAGATTAGACAATGCGTAAGAAAAGAGTAATGAACATGAAGATATATCAAAGAAACTATCCAAAATGAATACACAGTGAGAAGAAGAATACAAAAATTAAAAAATGCATCAGTGAGCTGTGGGGTAACCTCAGATTGCCTCATACATGTGTGATTTGAATTCCTGAATGAGGGCGGTGTGACAAAACATTTGGAAAATAACAGCTAAAGGTTTTCTAAATTTGATGAAAACTGTAAACCCAGAGATCTAAGAAATTCAACTTACCTCAAGCACAAGAAGCATGGAATAAACAAAACATCAAGGCACATTATAATCAAATTTTTCAAAAGCAGTGATAACAAGAAAAGCTTGAGAGCACGAAGGAAAAAAAAAGTCACGTTACACATGGGGAAACAGAGACAAGGATGACAACAGCTTTCTTGTTGGTAACAATACAGGTAAGAATACAGGGAAGAAACATTTTCAAAGGGAAAAACTATCAGCATAGTAGAATTCTATAACCAGAAAAAGTCTTTTTCAAAGATGTTGACAAAATGTTTTTTAAGGCAAAAAACCCACAGTGTGAGAAATGTTTTAAAAAAAATGTTAAGTCCTTCAGGTAGAAGAAGAATGATATCAGATGGGAATATGGATCAACAAAAGGCAAGGAAGTGCTCCAGAGGTGGTGACTATGTGGTTAAATATATAAGACCTTTTCCTTATTGTTTAAACCTTTGTAAAAGATGAAAATGGGTAACAAGGAACTATGAACACTTTATGCCAGTATATTCAGTGATTTATGTGAAATGGACAACTCTTTAAAAGGCAGAAATTACCAGAACTAGTTGAGGGAGAAGTAGAAACTGGAAATAGAATAGCCGTATGTCTATTAAAGATATTGACCTCATAAACCCTTCCCACAAAAGAAATGCCAGTTCCAAATGGTTCACTGGTAAATTCTAAAAGTTAAGAAAGAAATAATACCAATTCTATACAAATTCTTTCAGAAAACAGAAGAGTAGATACTTCCCTATAAACTCACTTTATAGGGCCAGCGTGACCCTGACACCAAATCCATAGCTACAGGGAAGAAACGCACAGACCAATATCTCACATGAACATAGAAACAAAATTCATTAGCAAGCTATTATCAAATGGTTCCTGTTCTTCACTGCGCTTACCTCCACTTGATACATTGTACATTCAAGTGTCTGTTTATTACCTGTATCTTCCAAGTAGGATACAAGTTCCCTGAGTGCAAGGGCTTTGTTTTGTTCAGGCTGTTCTCTCCACCTCACTAGTCCAGCATCCAGAACAGTGCTTGACCAATACTAGGTGCTCAATAAATATTTGTCAAATGATTAAGAGAGAGAGAGACTCCTAGTTGATTTCAGGAAACACACTGTTGACCCTGTGAGCCCAAGTACAGACAAAGACAGTGGGGCACATTTTAGAAAGAGATTAAAATAAAGAGCCCAGCCCTGGCCCACCCTCATAACTGTGTATTCTGTTTTGGTTTTTTTTTTCATTTTTTTATTTTGGTATCATTAATCTACAATTACATGAAGAACATTATGTTTACTAGGCTCCCCCCTTCACCAAATCCCCCCCACATACCCCTTCCTGTGTATTCTGTTTTAAAATTCAACTAGATGTATGCCATTAATTTATTAATGAAGATTGAGTTATTTTGGTAAAATATACCTAATATAATTATCATTTTAACCACTTGGAAGTGTACAATTCAGCGGCATTATGTACATTCACGGTGTTGTGTAACTGTTACCACTGCCCACCTCCAGAATCTTTTACATCATTCCCAGCATAAACTCTGTACCATAAAAAATAAGTGCCCATCTATTTACAATAGCCAAGAAATGGAAGCAACCTAAGTGTCCATCAGTAGATGAATGGATAAAGAAGACGTGGTACATATACCCAATGGAATATTATTCAGCCATAAGAAGAAAACAAATCCTACCATTTGCAACAACATGGATGGAGCTAGAGGGTATTATGCTCAGTGAAATAAGCCAGGCAGAGAAAGACAAGTACCAAATGATTTCACTCATCTGTGGAGTATAAGAACAAAAGAAAAACTGAAGGAACAAAACAGCAGCAGAGTCATAGAACCCAAGAATGGACTAACAGTTACCAAAGGGAAAGGGACTGGGGAGGATGGGTGGGTAGAGAGGGATAAGGGGGGGAAAAAAGAGGGGGCCTTACGATTAGCATGTATAATGTGGGGGGGGCACAGGGAGGGCTGTGCAACACAGAGAAGACAAGTAGTGAGTCGACAGCATCTTACTACGCCGATGGACAGTGACTGTGAAGGGGTGTGTGGGGGGGACTTTGTGAAGGGGGAGCCTAGTAAACATAATGTTCTTCATGTAATTGTAGATTAATGATAACAAAAATAATAATAATAATAAGCACCCATTCCCTCTCCCTAGCCTGTAGTGACTTCTATTCAACCTTCCATCTCTGTGAATCTGCATTTTGTAGGTACCCCTTCTAAATGGAATTGCACAGTATGTGTCCTTTTGTGTCTTTCTTATGCCACTTAGCATAATGTCTTCAAGGTTCAGAGATGTAGCAAGTGTCAAAAACCATTCCTATATCTTCTTATTTTATGGTTGAATAAAATTTCACAGAAATAAGAAGACCTCATTTTGTTTATTTATCCACTAACGGGCATTTGGGTTGTTTCCACCTTTTGGCTGTTGTGAATAATGCTGCATTGAACATTGGTGTACACGTATCTCTTTGAGTCCCTGCTTTCAGTTTTACGGGACAGATACTTAGGAGTGGAATTCTTGGTCATATATTAGTTCTGTTTTTAACTTTGTGAGGAATCACCAGGCTTCTCCACAGCGCCTGCACCATTTTACATTCCCACCAGCAATGCACAAGGGTTCCAGTTACTCAAATTACATCGTCTGGTTGCTCCATGGCTACAGTAAATATTTATATATTCTAGATATTTGATTAAAATGTATACTGTTTCTAAGCAGCCGTTCTCATTTTGAGAATGAAATTCAATGTTATAGATTCAGAAATAAATCCCAATGAAAATCTGAGCCTGAGCAGGCTTTGTTGGTAGAGATCAACAAGGTTATTCTAAAATATATACAGAAATTCAAAGGACCTAGGGTGGCCAATGGAATTTTGGAAAAGAATGAGATCAGAGGATATAAGACAGTGTAGTATTAGCATAAGAGTAGAAACATACATCTAAACAGATCTGTGGAACAGAATAGAGTCCAGAAACAGAGCCTCACATATAGTCAATTGATTTGAGACAAGGGAGCCAGGAAAAGTGAATGAGGAGAGGATAGGCTGGGGCATCCATTTGGAAAAAATGGCCTGTGGTCTTTACTTCATAGCTTATACAAAGATTAATTCAAAATGGGTCATAGACCTAATATAAAGCTGAAATTATTGAACTACAGGCTGTAATTCTTAAACTTCTAGAAGACAATGCAGGAAAAAGTTTTTGTGAACTTAGGGTCTGGATAAGACGTAACAAGCATGAACCATAAAAGAAAAAAATTGATGAAATTAATAAAAATCTACTCTTACAAAGACATTAGCAAAACGAAAAGGCAAACCGCAGACTGGGAGAAACTATTTGGAGCAGACGTATTGCAAATTCGAAAGGCTTGTATCCAGATGGATAAAGAACTAAAACGCAATAACAAAACAACAGAAAGGAAAAGCAAAAAAATAGAATGGAAACTTTGCAATGATGACATATGAAACCAGACACAGCAGAGTACTCATCACATTTTTAATTCCTTTTTTATGAACTTCTAGGAAAGATGAATCAATCTAATAGTGTCAGAAAGCAGATCGCTGATTGCCCGGGACACAGGGTGAGTGTGGGGACTGACTGGGAAGAGGTACAAGGAGCATTTTGGGGTGACAGAAATGTTCTATATCTTGATTGTGGCGATGGATAATACATGGATGTATACATTTGGCAAAAATCACCGAACTGTACCCTCAAAGCATATGCATTTATTGTATGCAAATATATCTGAATAAAAATTGGTTTTTAAGAAAACAAGTGAAAATGCCTGCCCCACCACCGTTGAACTTTGTTATTGAGCAGGTATGTTTGCTTCTGTGCCTCAAGTCACTATCTGCAAAATGGGAATAATAGTATCTCACCAGGTTGTTTTGAGATTCAAATGAGATTCATTCACAGGAAGGTTCGTGAGAGCACTCCACCAAGGCTGGGAAATAGTACTGTTTGGGGGGATATCCAGCTGCTGCCGGCACCAGAGAGAGTCCACTCGGTCCCCCCTATTGCATCTTGGCCCTCCCGCCCTAAGGGCAGGGCCACTCCAGGCTTGCCAGCTTTTCATGCCAAAAACACACGACTCTTGTGGCTGCGGGAACCCTTCTGTGCCCCCATCTCTCCAGATGCCCAAGGACTCTGCCGCCCTCAGACCGACTCCCAGGCTCCTGCTGGCCATGGGCACTAAGGCTGTCCTTGCCCCTCTCTCCAGCCCGGAGGCAGACACAGGCGTGGGGCCGTCAGCAAGCCAGTCTCTCTGGGTTCTTTTCATTTCTGTACCTCAGCCAGTGCAGTGAGTGTGGGCTGGTGGGGCTGGGATGCAGGCTCTTCCTGGGGACACCCCAGCCTCTCCCCTCTTTTCTGAAACCTCTGCTCTTCCTCTCTCCTCTTCCTCTCTCCTTGCCCTTTCATTTCCCCTCGTGGTGGGGGTGGTAAACCAGTCGCTCAATCTCTAACATTCTCCCAAAGGTATTGTTTATGACTCTGTGGCTGGCATCTGACTTCTTTTGTTCCATTGTGTCCTGAGTCACCGACATAGGGTGGGCCACAGGATGAAAGGAAGTGTGTGTGCCCTGTGATACTCTCTCAGAATGTTCTTCCGTTCCAGCTATCTGTTAGGGCAGGGGTGGGGGGCGAGCAGGAAGTGTAAGTCTGAGGGAACAGCACCGACACTTGATGTGGAGTTGGCTGGACTGGAGAGATTTTGGCGGTAGAAGAGGCCAGAAGGTGGGGCGGGGCAGTGCAGCGAGGCTAGGAGGGACCGTAGGGTTGGAGAAGGGCAGAGTGCGAGTTTAGGCAGAAGCGCCTATGGCCCTGGCTGGGGGGTGGGGAGGGCAGACAGGGGCAGGAGATAGTTGGCGGAGGTGGGAGTGGGGGGCTCTGGAGTTGGTAGGGCGGCCAGAGGGTTGGAGTTGGTAGGGCGGCCAGAGGGTTGGGCCCATCTTGCCTGCTTATTTGGTGAGTGGCGGAGGGGAGGCAGGATTTTCTTTCCTTTTTTGCCAGGATTTGGACAGAGTGAAGCTCTGGGATTGCCCTGGACCTGGGGCCACTCCAAGCCCCAGGGACAAGCCAGGGTATCTTGCATGGATCACGCAAGCTCTATGGCCCTGTTGTGTGTGGCTGCCTCATCTGGGTCCACACTGCCAAAGGGTCTCTAATCTGGGAAGCTGGAGTGATGGAGAGAAGCGAGAAGGCGTCGGGGTTGGGGTGGGGGGACACTGTCAACGTGGAACTTATCATCTGTCTCCCTCTAGAACATCAGTGCCAGGGCTCTGACTTTGTCTTGCTCACTGCTCACTGCAGATACAGTGAGGGCACACAGTAAATGCCTGGTGAATGAATGAATCAGGATCTGAGGGATTCTCTAGGGCGGGGACTAGCCTATGTCTTTTATAAGGTCCACAGGGCAGAAGGCTGACCTCTCACAGAAGCCAAAGGCAGGCAGATTGTGACCCTATTATCAGAAAGGACCTCAAAAGCCCAGAGCTGCTCTGAGCATCCTGGGGCCTGAGCAATCACGTTAGGGCCAGAGATGAACCTGGAGGGACACTGGGGAAGGTGACTTGCTGCTTCAAGGTAGATGTGAAGGGCCCCTGAGGGTCCTTCCAGCCACTGCATCTGGGACTTGGCTCCTGGGTCACACTGTGGTGAGTAACTGCAACAACATGTCCAGTCTTCTGTCAAACACAACCAGCTTTAAATCCTGGCTCCTTTATGCTGTGTGACCTTAGGCATGTTACCCAATGTCTCTGAACTTGCTACCTTATCTGTAATGTGGAGATATTAATGGTACAACACCCACCTCAAAGGCTGGCAGTAGGCATTAGATTCAAATGATCACCCATTTACTGCATTTGGCTCAACACCTGGCACACAGCCAAGGCTCAACAAACATTAGCTATTGTCACAGTGCTGGAGACGGGCCAGAGGGGACTGGTCCCCAAGGCCCAGGGAGCTAGGACAGATCACATGAGAGGCCAACTGGCTGGTAGCCAGAAAGGTAGTGCTTAGTGTAAAGTGCACAGCGGTGCTCTGTCCAAGAGCACTTGTCCAGTCTAATGCAATTTTGACTGATACACTTCCAAATCATCACCGGGAAGGCAATACCCAGAGGCAGGAAAAGTCATTTTTAGAAGAGTTATAGAAACATATTAAATACACAACTTGTACAGATACTTCTCGCACATGTCAGAAAACTGACAGATAACTTGGTTCTAAGTCCTTTACCTAAACAGAGAGGTTTAGGGACTGGTTTTGCTTGTCTGTATTAGAACAACTTCTTCAAGAACAGCAACAACAAATTTAGATCGTTTTGTGGACAATATTTACATTGTTTTATTAAACTCTGTGTTGATGTAAAATGAATTGCTTGTAAAAACAGTAATTTTACCAATAAGACAATAAAATTGTGGTTTTAAGTATTTTAAATGTTCAGCAAACATAATTAACATTAGACTAACGTTTTTAAATTCTCAGAAGAAGAACAAGGATAAATTGCTGATTTTGACATTGTCACTTGGAGCGACACAAGAGAAGCTGAATTAGGCCTAAAATGGACTCGGCGCCCCTCCCAGTCCCGTGTCCACCAGAGCTAATAGCAAACGCAGGAGCGGAAGCGAGCCCTCCGCGGAGGGAAACTTTCCCAAGTTAAGCCTGTAGGTCTGCTCCTTGATTTCTCAAACCACCACCGCCAAATACATGAAAGTTAACCAGCAGCAGTAAATATCAGCAGAAACAAGAAACCGCTTATTGTATATGGTGTGAGGTGAGGATTAAGGTTTTCCCCCCACCTCATGCCCGCCGCATTGTTACAGCACTGTTCCTTGAAAAGAATAGCCTTTCCCCATGGAATTACCTTAGAACCCTTGTCAAAAATCAGTTAGCCACGCATGTGTATGTGTAGGGCTCTTTCTGGTCTAATTTGTTCCATTTATCTGTATGTCCATCTTTATGCTAATATCTCACTTTCTTGATTACTGCAGCTTTTTTTTTTCACTTCAATAAACCATTTTTTTGGTATCATTAATATACAATTACATGAGCAACATTGTGGTTACTAGATTCCCCCCATTATCAAGTCCCCCCCACATACCACATACCCACTGTCCATCAGCGTAGTAAGATGCCGTAGAGTCACTACTTGTCTTCTCTGTGCTGTGCTGCCCTCCCCGTGCCCCCACCTGCTACATTATGTGTGCCAATCCTAATGCCCCTTATTCCCCTTCTCCCTGCCTTCCCACCCCCCACCCAGTCCCTTTCCTTTTGGCAACTGTTAGTCCATTCTTGAGTTCTGTAAGTCTGCTGCTGTTTTGTTTTTTCAGTTTTTGCTTTGTTCTTATGCTCCACAGATGAGTGAAATCATTTGGTATGTCTTTCTCCGCCTGGCTTATTTCACTGAGCATAATACCCTCTAGCTCCATCCATGTTGTTGCAAATGGTAGGATTTGTTTTCTTCTTATGGCTGAATAATACTCCATTGTGTGTATGTACCATGTCTTCTTTATCCATTCATCTACTGATGGACACTTAGGTTGCTTCCATTTCTTGGCTATTGTAAATAGTGCTGCAATAAACATAGGGGTGCATATGTCTTTTTGAGACTGAGAAACTGCATTCTTAGGGTAAATTCCTAGAAGTGGAATTCCTGGGTCAAATGGTATTTCTATTTTTAGTTTTTTGAGGAACCTCCATACTGCTTTCCACAATGGTTGAACTAGTTTACATTCCCACCAGCAGTGTAGGAGGGTTCCCCTTTCTCCACATCCTTAACAGCATTTGTTGTTCCTATTCTTTTCTATGTTGGCCATCCTAACTGGCATGAGGTGATATCTCATTGTGGTTTTAATTTTCAATAAACCACTTTTAATCAAAGCCCAATATATAGCTTTAAAATTTTATAAGCAAGTAATGTAATTCATCCAACTTTATTCTTTTTCAAAGATGTTTGGTTATTATAGATTTGCATTTCCATATAAGTTTTAGAATCAACTTGTCAATTTCTACGAAAGATTCTGCCAGTATTGTTATTGATACTGCACTGAATCTATAGATAAACTTAGAGATAATTGATGTCTTAACAATATTGAATCTTCCAATCCATGAACGTGGTTGTTAGCCCAGTGGGTAAACCCAGCCTCATCTTTGTCACACTGTGATAGTCTTAATTTCCTACACATACTTATCAATAGGCATGGAAACACCAACAGGCATCAGTGAATTTGGAATTCCAGATATGTTTCTGGTCCCCGTATGTAGCAGAACCCTACCTCTTCATGGTAATCAGATTCAGTTATTTCTGCCATATAGGAATTCCTTTATGTGGCTTCTGATTTTTTGGCAGGAAGAGCCAAACATGACCGAGTGGTAGCCGTGGCTGTAGGTTCAGTGGGACTTTGTGTAGAAGGGGGTAGAAGTATATCCCCCACTGGCCATATGCTGGTCATAACTCCAAGGTATATACTACATCTCCAAGCCAGTGTCATTGCCTTGATGGCATTAGCTGCACCTATAAAACGTCATTCTAGCCTTCTCTCAGGTCAATAGCACTGAGTGTGGCAGAATATGGTAGCACTAGTCGATTCTGCAGTAATGTAGCCATTGTCACATCTCATTCTTTATAAAGTGGGTCCCAGCTTGGTAGATTGAACACCCCTTAAGTCCTTAGAAGTGGTGCTGGCCAAGGCACTGCAGGTGGGGAAGGCAAACCCGTACCCAGAATGCTTGCCAATCCCAGTATGTACCAACCACACCTACTCCATAACAGAAAGATCCAGTGCAATTCACTTGCTACCAGCTCTCGTGAAAGGAATCCCATACTTTTGAGCCATATGTAAACTGCATCCCTGACCCATCCACTGTAGTACTCCAATCATGAACCAGTTGTGAAAACACTAGAGTGTTTACATCAACAGGGCAAATTACCTTGTCTACCATATTTGCTGTCTGTCTCTAATGGATGATGTCTGGTGGGCATCCAGACACAATGACACCAGACAAAAAGACCCACATGCTGTGTCCTCACTTTAATAAGTTCATTCACATGCCTCTTCTCTATATCTCCTTGTATCTGACCTTTCAATCATGCTACTTCCAGGTCCCTGAACAACCAGTTAAGCCATTCACCACTGCCCAGGAGTCCATACATACCCCTACTCCATCCAGGTCATTGATTTCTCATTCCACACTAACTTGATGATCAGGTCTACTGCTTGAAACTCTTCCCACTGTGAATATTACTGCCTCACCACTGTTTTTCACCCTGCATAGGGCTGTAGAACAGCAGCAGATCATTTTTGGTTCACTCCAACTTATACTGACCCATCCATGAGACCAAACTCGGTTTTTCTTCTCTCTTAACTGGTCATAGGAAATCCCCGAAAGGCCATAGATGTGAGCTGAGGGAGAGAGATTGATGTGAAAGATATAGGTGGGGATCGGGCCATATGGTCATAAAACTTACTTGCCCATTGAATCTATTCAGACCCAACCTTGAATATCCCACTTCAAATTTGGTAGGGCTTACAGTTGGTAGATCTTGACAGGCAGGGATCCTTGGACCCTAACCAGCACAAACCTAGAGCTCTCTCTTGCTCTGGGCCCTGCTCAAACCTGGAAGCCTTCAGCAAATGGATCAGAGTAGAATTCTTAAGTGTAGTATGTGCTGTTGTCTAAATCCCCAGAAAATACCGACCAGCACTGCTGCTTTTCCGTGGTGGGAGGTACAGGGTGCAGTAGCTTCCATCCATTGTGTAACTGCATTACAGTTAGTTTATCCAGCCACTTGTTGGTGGACATTTAAGTAGTTTATAGTTTTTCATATTATGAAAAGGCCATAAATACCCTATACTTTCTGTGAGTGTATTTTTTAAAAATTATTTTCAGAAAATACTCAACAGTGGTATTACCAGTCATAGGGTAAATGTAGACTGAACTTTGTAAATGCCAAACAGTTTCCCAGTGTGGTCGTACCGTTTTATGTTCTCACCAACAAGAGTTAAGTTACTCTACATCCTCTCCATCATTTGACTTTTTTAGTTGTTTTTATGCTAATATATGTGAAGGGGTATCTTTGTAGTTTTAATTTGCATTTATTTGATGACTATTGATGAATACCTTCTGAGGTGTTTATTGGCCATTCATTTGTATATGTTCTCTTGTGAAGTTTTTGTTCATTTTTGCCAATTCTTATTGCTTATCTTTTTATCATTTATTTGTAGGAGTTCTTTATATAATTCTGGATACAAGTACTTTCTCAGATATATGTGTTGTAATTTTTTTTCTTGCAGCTAATCTGGTCATTTTAACATCTAATAGAATGTCTAATAGAATAGTCTGATAAGTCCCAGAAAAAACATATGGAAAGCACGGAGAAGAGGTAATATATTGAGAGATAATAGATATTAATTTTTCACAACTGATGAAAAATATCAATCCACAGATCCAGGAAACATGATTATCTCAAGGAAACTAAGTAGAGAGAAATCTGTGCCTAGAGAGATTCTACTGAAACTGTAGAATATCAAAGACAAAGAGATTTTAAGATCAGCCAGAAAGGAACAGCTGGTTTACAGTTAGAATAACAGCAGGTTTCTCAGCACAACAAAGGAAGCTACAAAACATGTATAAAAGTATTGAGGGAAAGTAACCAAGTTAGAATGTGTAGTTACCAAAATTATCTTTCAAGAATGAGGGTGGAATAAACCCATTTGCAGATAATCAAAAACTGAGAGTTTACTAGCAGGAAATCTGTTGAGGGACCTTTTAAAGGATGTGTTTCAGTGGGGAAAAAAAATTATCCTACAAGGATGGTTCTGTTAGGCAGAAGGACAGATGTAAATGAGATGAAAAGAGGGTGGGCCCATCAAGAACTCAAGGAGTTAATCAGATAAAACCAGAGGGCCAGAAAGAACTCACAGCATCAACACTCTTTGCAGTGTGAGTTCACTCCACATGCCCTGAATCTGGGCTGACCTTGAGACTTGCCCTAGCTAATGCAGGTGAGATAGGGCAGAGACATGAGACAAGCATTATGATTAATTCTCCTAAAAATGTCAAGATACAAATAGCATAATGAGAAAAAGATGGACTTATCTTAAGGCTAAGATTCCATTTTGAAAGAGAATTAAGAAGCTTAGATTAGCAAAGCATATTCTTTGGTAATCAGCCAATCACCAACCCATTTTAAGGCAGTCTTAACTGATGGGTTCCCAGTGCTTAGGCATGGCCACTGTCTTGGAGAAGAACAAAAAGTTTGTCCTACAGAATTACCTAGAGGACTAGCTATAGACAATGACATATCATCTCTCACCAGAGACAGACATCATGAGACCTCCTGACAAGGCTAGGCCCCCTGACCCTTTGCCTTGATCCCATCCTTGAAACTCCTTAAAAGACAGAATCCCTGCTTTTGTGTGCGCCTCCCCTCTGGGGTTGCCCACACCCACCTTCTTTGAGTGTGTCACTCTCTCTGTCCTACTCCAGACAAGTAGGGAGGGGCTGCTGAGAGCTCTGATTTGGGCTTGCAAGTTCCCATCGCCTGGGTGACCTGGACAGAACTGCAGCTCTATGATCATACTCCTTAGCAGCCTGCCTGAAAATCTCTTTCCTTTGCCTTTAGGAAGTTCTCAGAACATAATGTCACTCCATCCAGTGCTCTGCAGCTCCCCCAAATCCTGGGGTTTTAGGGATTTAGTTCCCATCATGCAGATTCAAGTGGACACTGGACACCAGGTGACACTGGCTTTAGGAGTTGGCAAGGGATCATCCCCTATGCCGAGCAGCAATTCAGTGCACCTCCCTTTCCTCCGTCTGCTTTTCCTTCCCCTCTGCGTTATTCAAGTAAACCTGCCTTTATCTACCTTGGCTGTAGCCCTTTCCTCCGTTAGAGGGTACTCAAATAGAACGTTCATTCTGCTGCACTACTGTGTCTCTGGCCTTCAGTTCTTTGTTGTGGTGGGACAAGAACAAACTCCCTGAGACTCCAGCACTTCCAGTTGTCAGAAAGAATGGTGGGCTAAGAAAGTGGCAAACATGTTAAGTCAAAATAAATACAGCTGGTTTAAAGCAATAATGAAAGTATCTAAATTATGTAATTTAAACAAAAAGTGAAAAAGATACACAGCTACAATTCTATATAGATCATGATGGGTATGATAAAAACCAAAAAGATTTTTAAGGTCTTTTTATTGTAGGGAAGTGAGTGAGGTAGTTAAGATATTGTTTTACATTAAGACTTAAAGTATATATGTTAATAATATATATAAGTATATATGATAATCTTAATAGATGTAGCAAAAGTATTTAACAAAATACAACAATCACAGTAAAGGGTCTCAGCAAAGTAGGAATAGAAAGGAATTTCCTTAACCTGATTAAGAGTATCTATAAAAACTCTGCAGCAAACACCTTACTTAAAAATGAAAGAGAATCCAGTGAAATAAGCCAGACGGAGAAAGACAAGTACCAAGTGATTTCATTCATTTGTGGAGTATAAGAACAAAAGAAAACTGAAGGAACAAAACAGCAGCAGAAGCACAGAACCCAAGAATGGACTAATGGTTATCAAAGGGAAAGGGACTGGGGAGGACAGGTGGGAAGGGAGGGATAAGGGTGGGAAAAAAAGAAAGGGGGCATTACGATTAGCATGTATAGTGTTGCGGGGGCAAGGGGAGGGCTGCGCAACACAGAGAAGACAAGTAGTGATTTTACAGCATCTTACTAAGCTGATGGACAGTGACTGTAATGGGGTTTGTGGGGGGGACTTGGTGAAGGGAGAAACCTAGTAAACATAATGTTCTTTCTGTAATTGTAGATTAATGATACCAAAATAAAAAAATTAAAAAAAAAAGATTCTCAAAAAAAAATGAAAGCGAATCCTTTCCTCCAAAGATCTGGAAAAAGACAAGGCTGTCCAGTGTCACCACATTTATTCAGCTTGTACTGGACGTTCTAGTCAGGGTAATAGAATTGAAAAAGAGAGGAGGGAGGGAAGAAATTAAAAGGCATCCAGATCAGAAAGGAAAAAGCAAAGCTGTCTTTATTTGCAGACAACATGATCATGTACGTAGAAAATCCTAAGGAATTTACACACACGCACACACACACACACACACACAAATGCAAGAACTAAAATGTTAGTTTAGCAAAGTTGCAGCATGTGATACTTTAAATTATATACCTATATATTGGCCACAAACAATCAGAAATTAAAATTTTAAAAGCCACTAAAATACCACACAATATTAAATACTTAGAGGGAAATTTGACAAAAAATGTGTAAAACCTGTACACTGAAAACTATAAAACATCACATAAAGAAATGAAAGAAAACCTAAATAAGTGCAGATATATCCCATGATCATGGGCTGAAAGACTTGATATTAAGATGTTAGTGCTCCCTAAATTGATATATAGATTCAGTGTCGTTTTGTAGAAATTAACAAGTTGGTTCTAACATTTATAAGGAAATGGAAAGAATTGAAAAGAAAAAGAGGAGGAAAGTTGGTGGGCTGACACGACCTGATTTCCAGGTATACCGTAATGCTGCTGTGATATCAAGACTGTGGTATTGGCCTAGAGATAAACATACAGATCAATGCAACAGAATAGTGTCCAAAAGGGCACCCACACACATGTGGCCAATTGGTTTTCAATTAAGGTGCCCAAGGATTCAACAGAGAAAGGATAGTTTTTTCAGCAAATGGTGCTGAAATCATTGGATAGCTGTATGGGAAAAAGAAAAATAAAGTGTGCCCTTACCTCACACCACGTACAAAAGTTAACTCAAAATGGATCATAGACCTAAATGTAAGAACTAAAACTGTAAGACTTCTAGAAAAAAAATTTGGAGGAAATCATAGTGACCTTGGTTTTGACAAAGATTTCTTAAATATGACACAAAAAGCATGAAATACAAAGTTAAACAATCAGATTGGACTTCAGGAAAGTTAAATATTTTTTACTCGGCAAATGATACTGTTTCAAAATAAAAAGCAAGACAGACACAAAGAAAATATTTGGAAAACGTACATTCAACAAAATACTTGTTTTTAAAATACATAAAATCGCTTATAATTTTAAAATGTCCATCCAGCATTTTCTTAGAAGGCAAATGCTTGATTGGAGAGTTCACTAAAGAAATATATGGATAACTAATAAGCATATGAAAAGATTCTCAGAAAACCTCTTGCAAGACTTATACGGAAAAATATAAAGTATAAATAAGCAACATAATTAAGAGGGAAAAATTACTAAAGTTATAGCACATATTAAAAAGATAAAAGAACTATCTTCAACTTAAAGTTGAAAGATTTGAAAACTTGCAAAGTTTTCAATTTTGATGAAGTCCAATCTATTTTTCTTTTGTTCCCTGTTCTTTTGTATCATAGCCAAGAAATCATTACCAAATCCAATGTCACAAAGCTTTTGCTGTTTTCTTCTACGAGTTTTATAGTTTAACTTTTTAATTTAGGTAGTCAATCCATTTTGAATTATTTTTTTATATGGTGAAGGGTAAGGGTCCAACTTCATTTCTTTTGCATTTGAATATATACAGTTTTCCCGGCACCATTTGTTGAAGACTGTCCTTTCCTCACTGGATGGTCTTGGTGCTCTTATTGAAAATCATTACACCATATTTATGAGAGCTTATTTTTCTGGGCTCTCCTATTGTTCTTTTCTATTCATCTATAAGTCTTTATGCCAGTACCACATGGTTTTGATTACTGTAGCTTTGCAGTAAGATTTGAAATCAGAAAGTGTTATTCCAACTTTGTTCTCCTTTTTGAAGATGGTTTTGGCTATATGAAGTCCTTTTGAGATTCCATATGAACTTAAGGATGTATTTTCCTATTTCTGTAAGAAGAGAATCAAGATTTTTTGGACATGGGAGAAATATATAAGATGACTGATGTTAGGCTAAAACCCTGTAGTGCTAAATTTTAAAAGAGGTATCAGTATGAACTCCTGGTGCATTTCAGGCGTGTGTATATGTGTGCGTCCTTCTTACTAAAAAGGTAATGACTGACCAAATTGCAGTATGTATCCCTGGCACTCAGACTGTGGTCTCTAAGTACTATTTCCCACTGAGAGGAACCAGGGGTCCATTGAAAGCCGTTCAATCCCTGATCTTGGACACTACTGGAATTGCATTAAAAGGACTGAAGAAACAACTCGAAAATGTTCCCACTGGCCAAACATGGAGCAATTTGAACTTCAGTAAGAATAATAATGGCAACAGATTAAGGCACATCAAATATGTTTAAATCCATGCATGGATTAAAGTATTTTTTAAATGCCTACTAATCAATTTTGGAAGATGTGAGAGAAGCAAGGCATTATTTTGAAAACTGATAAATTCTGTCCCCTAATCACTTTTAGGCACATACCCAAGAAAACACCTCGATACACATAAAACAGGAGACATTCACAGGAACATTAACAACTCTGTTTATAATAGAAAAACACTGGAATCCCAAATGGCCATCCTCAGGATGAATAAATAAACACACTGCGGTATATTTACTCAACAGAATAGTATACAGCATAAAAAGTGAACTGTGAAACGGATGAATCTTAGTTATACAGAGTGAAAAAAAGTAAAGGTCGTACTAAGTAGACGTTCAGAACTAAGCAAAACCAAACAACCTACTGTGTAGGCATGTATATGTTAGTAAATGTCTTTTCCTTAAAAAAAGTCCAGAGACAAATAAAATTCTGGATGAAAGTGGCCTGGACACGGAGATAATCTGGGGATGAACATGTGAGTAGGTGGGCAAATATAAATCCTGGTGGTGGTCAATCTGCCTCTGAGTTTTGCGGTGGGTGCTCTGGAATTCAATGTATCAATTTAAAAGTTATGTGAATTTTAAAGAGAATCATACAAGGATCAACAAGATTGGGTGTTGGGTGTCATTAACCAAAGATGATAATCAATTCTGTCGACCTTAAATCAGCCTTCTCAAAAAAGTAACCTGGTTTTTCTAATCTGGGCCAGCCACTTGAGAAACTGAAATGAGTGGGAGGGGTGGTAACTGTTTTCACTTTTCTCTTCCTGTTTTCTCAGAGCCTGGGAAAGCAAGTCAGAATTTCCAATCTTTTCCAATTCCCACATGATTCCCTAGTTCAGAACGAATTCTAAAAAAAAAATTTTAAACCCTTTATCTGGGGAAGACAGCACCGCGGAGCATCCTCCTTCTGGGATGAGGAAATCGCCTGGGGCGAGTGTGGGGGGGTGCTCCAGACCCCGCCCTTCCCCGCGCACGAACGCGCCTAGAGCTTGGCCTTGGAGACGGTAACCCCACCGAGAGGTCACTAGGCGGTTAATTAGCAGTAATACTTCGGCGTGGCGCTGAACCCTAGCAGGAGGCCCTTGAGATGAGGGTGCCGGCGGGCGGCGTGACCCCGTGCGTTCAAGCTACTTGGGTCGGGAAGGAGGGGCCCAGGGCCCGGTTCTAGGACACAGGTGTCACACTGCATCGTAAGCCGGGATGCAGATTAAACCCTCGAGCCCTCGGCCCCGCCGCGGGCGGGAGCGGACGCAGCACGGGGCCTCGGTCGCCCCATGAGTGCAGCAGGCTCCGCGAAGCCCACTGTCCGTGCCCTGCCAGGTGCAGAAGTCCAGGCGCTCGCCTTCACTGCACTGCATCTTCATAGGATGCACGGGCAATTTTAAAGTGCTTCTGTGGCGACAGCCACCAACGGGTACCTTTATGATTAGACAACCGTACGGAGTTCAGCTGCCCGGCCTTTCCCTGCGCAGGGCGGGCGGCCGCAGCCCAGCAGCCCTGGCTTTGCTCCAGACCCGGCCCGGGATGACATCACCTAACTCCTCCGATCAGCGAGAGAGGGCCCCCGAAATCCCCTAAAAACATTGTGAGTAATCGCCGGGCCCGCCTTCCAGGCGGAGCCCAGCCCCGGGAGGTAG
This sequence comes from Manis javanica, assembly GCF_040802235.1. Taxonomy (NCBI): domain Eukaryota; kingdom Metazoa; phylum Chordata; class Mammalia; order Pholidota; family Manidae; genus Manis; species Manis javanica. Next base: position 115,960,510 of record NC_133166.1, read on the forward strand.
TCGAGCCGCTCCGCCAGCCCCGGGAGCGGCCTCCGGGCGAGCAGCTCTTCGGCCGCCGCTGTGCGCGCTCTAGACCCCGGCCCCCGGAGGCGGCGGCGGCGGCGGCAGCGGCGCGCGCGGCCTCTTCGTCCTCCACGCGGCGCGCGCTTGTTCCCGGCCCCCTCGCGGGGCGGTGGCAGCAGCGGCGCAGCGCGCAGGCGCGCCTGGATTCCCGGCAGTGACGCGACGGCGGGCGCGCGCGGCGCATTTCCGCCTCTGGCGAATGGCTCGGCTGTAGCGCGCGCCGCGGGCCCAGCTGCGACCCCGGCCCCGCCCCCGGGACCCCGGCCATGGACGGTGAGGACGCCCTCTGACCCCGCGGGGTGGCCGCGCAGGGGCCGCAGCGACTGCGGCGGGAGCCCCCGCGCCGCCTTCCGCCCCTTCCGGCGCCGATGGGCGCTGCGCAGGGAGCGGCCAGCCAGATGGTGGGGCGGGGCGGGGCAGGCGTCGGGGGTCTGACTCGGTTTCCCCTCTGGGTGGAGGAGGCCTTGACCCAGTGTCCTTGGGGGGTGTGGGTGAGCCGTGACTCGGTTTCCCCCCGGGGGCCGTGGGGGCAGTTCCCACCTAGTTTCCTCATTGGGGAGAATGTGTCCGACCCGGTTGTCCCTCAGGATGGGGAGCGGGGAGTGCCCTCCCTTAGTTTTCCTTATGAATGTAGAAAAGGCCCTGACTCAGTTTCCCCCAGTAAAGGGAGAACTCCTTACCCAGTTTTCCCTCAGAAAACAGGGGTTTCTGGCTCCTTTACCCGACCCCTGGTTTCACGGTAGATTCCAGCCAACAGGCCCTGACTCAGTTTCCCTCGGAGGGAGCCTGACTCCCTCTGTCCGTGGGGAAGCAGGCCCTCCCTGGTGAGGCGGGAGGCGGGTCGTGCTGACTCCTGTCTCCCTCCTCTTTCAGACCTGTTCCCCCTCATCTTCCCCACCGGTAAGTGGCCCATCCTTTCCCCTTTGGCTGTGGAGGGGCTCCCCGGGTGAGGGGCGGTGTCGGCGGCCGCCTGACGGGGCCTGGCCTGGGTCTCCCTGGCAGAGCCAGCCCAGGCCTCTGGCCCCTACGTGGAGATCATCGAGCAGCCCAAGCAGCGGGGCATGCGCTTTCGCTACAAGTGTGAGGGCCGCTCGGCAGGCAGTATCCCAGGCGAGAGGAGCACGGATACCACCAAGACCCACCCCACCATCAAGGTCAGCTGGGGCTGCCTGGGGTCGGGTGGGGAGCTCAGAGTTACACCCCAGTCTCCAGGCCCATGTGCAACCTGTGTCTGGGAGTTGGGTCTGGAATTCCGGAGCCTCTAGGGTGCTCTCTGTACTTTGGACAGATCAATGGCTACACAGGGCCAGGGACAGTTCGCATCTCCCTGGTCACCAAGGACCCCCCTCACCGGCCTCACCCCCATGAACTTGTGGGGAAAGACTGCCGGGATGGCTTCTACGAGGCTGAACTCTGCCCAGACCGCTGCATCCACAGGTGAGCTCCCCAGGGGCAGGCTGGGCATGGGACAGAGGTGGGAGGACAGGAGGTGCGGCCATTGCTTTTCCCCTCTGGACATAGGGCAGAGTTCCCCACTTTTTGCTCTGTCCCTAGCTTTGCAAGGTTTCTTTTGTCTCGAAGTTATCTGTGTGCCTACTCTATCACACAGATGTGGGCTCCATGGGCTAGACGTGGGTCCCTAATCACCTCCAAACCCCTAACCCCTGTGGCTGGAAGGGAGAATCCCTCGGTGCCACATCTCTTGAGGTGAGAAGGAAACCACAGAACCAACAGTTTCCCTTGGAGCTTAGAACCCTTAACAGAGACAGGCTTTAAATAAATATACAAATAAATAAACAAGATGTTTCTTAAGAGCACTAACTTAACCGAAAATAAAACTGTGGTAGGTTGGAAGAATTAGCCAGGAGAGGGGAGATGGGGGGAGCTGGTCTCGTGGCTTTGGACTGAGAGGTCAGGGAAGGCCTCTCTCAGGTAAGACTTGAGTGGCGAGCAAGAGCACAGAAGCACAGAAAGAACGTCCCAAGCAGAATTAACAAGTACAAAAGCTTGGAGGTGGGGATGGGTTTAGCATGTTTGGAGAGTGGAAACAAAGCCCCGTGGCTGGAGGTAGGGAGTCAGCGGGGAATTTTGGCTAGGGCCAGGTCATGGGGCACGGGGCTTGTGAGCCACGGTGGAGTGGGCTTCGTTGCAGCACAGGGGGAAGCCTTTTGAAGCAGTTAAGCACAGAGTAATGATCTGGTGAGTGGTGGGGCAGGGAGGAGGCAGCCCACTGGGCAAGGCAGGGGAGCCCAGGCTCTGCTGGTGATGCTGGGACTGATGCCTGGGGCACTCAGCTTCCAGAACCTGGGGATCCAGTGTGTGAAGAAGCGGGACCTGGAGCAAGCCATCAGTCAGCGCATCCAGACCAACAACAACCCCTTCCAAGGTAAGGGGTGATGGGATAAAGCCCTGGGCCTGCCTGGAGCACCCCCAGCCTCTGTCACCCTCCCGAGGCCACCTTCCCTGCATCTCTCCCGCATTGGCCAAGACTCACAGTACAGATGGAATCTTGCTGCCCATTCAGTACACACTCCCATTTTACCACTGGGGAAACAGACCCAGAGAGGGACATGACATCCAGGGTCACAGGTGGGTCACACAGGTCAGTGACGGGTCAAGAACCTTCTCTTTCTCCTCCTGTAGGGACTCCCACTGTTTGACAAACAACAATTGTTTCATGCACCCTCAAACAATCCTCCCAGCCCAGAGCTCCCTGCCCCCACTTCATTCCTTGTCCTGCTCCCCCCGCCCCACCCCCGACCTCCTGACCATCTGTTTTTCTGGCAGTTCCCATAGAAGAGCAGCGTGGAGACTATGACCTAAATGCGGTGCGGCTCTGCTTCCAGGTGACAGTGCGGGACCCGGCAGGGAGGCCCCTCCGCCTGTCACCTGTCCTTTCTCATCCCATCTTTGACAACCGTGAGTGGTTGGGAGCCATGGGAAGGGGAGAGGGAAGCACCTTGAGGGGAAAGGGGTTTGCCCGGTACGGCCTGTGAGAGACCTGGGTGCATTCAGTCGCCTGGCGTACTTGTTATCCCTTCCGTGCCCAGCTCTGTGCTGGCTGGGGAGACTTGGCAAAGATGACCTCGAAGCAGCCTGACTGCAGGGTGACGGGAGTCAGAGGCGGGGAGACAGCCATTTCCAGAATATGTCCAGAACTGTACTAACAACTCCAGGAAATGAACTCCCAGGAACAAGATAATATTAGAGAGTAATAATTCAATGATGAAAGCTCACAGGAGGTTCACAGATGGACTGGGCCAACAATGATCACTCTCGCATTAAGTAAGATGAATGAAAATAAAAGGGCTTTGGAGCCCCAAAGACGGGAACCAGGAGGAACCAGGGGTCAGGGGGAAGGCTTCCTTGTTTGGCTGGGTATGAACTGATCCTTGAAGACTGCTTAGGGCAGGTGGAGAAAGAGATGGTGACATCAGGTTGGCCCCCACTGGGCTGGCAGCTCCATGAGGGCAGAGAGTTTTTAGGTTTTCTGCATTGTCATATTCTCCACACATTGGACAGTGCTGGGCATTCGCAGGTGCTAGTAGATGAGTACTTGCTGAATTGGTTGTGGTGAGGGGCCAGTGGGAATGCACGAGTGTGAGTCAGCAAGCTCTGGATAGCCTGACTCTGGGATGGGCAGGGATGTTGCATCTCCTTTAGGCCAGCCCCGAGACCTCCGGTGGCTCAGGGCTTCCTTCCTTATTCCCACACCTCAGGCGCTCCCAACACTGCTGAGCTCAAGATCTGCCGAGTGAACCGAAACTCTGGGAGCTGCCTTGGCGGAGATGAAATCTTCCTGCTGTGTGACAAGGTGCAGAAAGGTATACACCAAGAAGCAGGGCTGGACACTGGGGCAGGAGGTGAGGGCCAAGGCTGAGCAGAGGATGATGAGTTCAGGGAGCTGGCATTAAATGCTACCCCCAACACCTCAGGGCCAGCAGTACGATGTATGTCAGGTGATACGTGTCAGCACTTGGGGGCAGCAGGCTGTGGGTGAGCTGAGCACACTGACCCACCCTGCTGCCCATCTCCTGCAGAGGACATTGAGGTGTATTTCACGGGACCAGGCTGGGAGGCCCGAGGTTCCTTTTCACAAGCTGATGTTCACCGACAAGTGGCCATTGTGTTCCGGACACCTCCCTATGCAGACCCTGGCCTGCAGGCCCCCGTGCGTGTCTCCATGCAGCTGCGGCGGCCTTCAGATCGGGAGCTTAGCGAGCCCATGGAATTCCAATACTTGCCAGACACAGGTACACAGCTGGGAGGGTAGCAACGGGACTGTTTGGCTCCAGTCAACGAAAGTGAAGCCAGGGTTGGATGTCTGAGGTTGTAGTTGAGGGTCAAAAACAAGTTGGTGCAGAGACTTATACACTGAGCAATCATACTCCCTTTCTTGTCTCATTTAATAACAATACCAAAGACTTATTGAGCTCTTAGTATACACATGGCCCTATTCCAAGCATATCAGTGAATTATCTGATTTTATTCTCTCATGACCCTTTTGAGGTAGGAGATAGCATCTAACTTGCCTGAGGTCACATAGCTGGTAAGTCACAGAGCCAGCACTTGAACCCATGCCATCCGGCTCCAGGGTCGTGTTGCTCTGCTGTGTCTCTTGTCCCTCCCGCATAGCCATGATTTGGTGAAGGCTTTTGGGGATCTGACTACAGTAGGCCAGAATGATTCTCTGTCCAAAGCCCATCATCTAGCCTGAGAATATTTTCTACCCTAGAAGCAGTCTGTTAAGAGTTTGGAAGACAACCCCCAAAGCAGCCATCAGTTAATTCCCCAATTAGAAACCCTGAATGCCCACTTGGTACCAGGGCCTGTGCCAGGTATTGTGAATACAAAATGAATAAGATGTGTTTCCTGCCCTTTGGAAGCTCAGGCACATGAGGGGAAACGAACATTGAAAACGGATCCTTAAGTCACAGAATGACATGTGAAATGGAGGGGAGTTGTGTGCAAAGAGCTGGAGATGCGGCCTAGAGGAGAGGGTTGTGGAAGAATGCATGGCACATTTGGGGGCAGCATCGTGGTGGGAGCTCATGTAGGGCAGTGAGCAGGCCCAGGCAGGAGCGCCCTGAATGCTTAGCTCAAGGCATTAATCCAGGGCAGGTGAGGGAACAGCAGAGGAGAGAACAAGGTGTTTGAGGCGGGATGGTGAGGTTGGCTTTAGACTGATAGCATTGAGTGCTTCGGAGTTAGTCTCACACTGCATAAGTTAGAAAGACCGTTCTGGAATCTCCAGACTGAACTGAAACCCTCAGAGACAAGGATAAGAGTCTCTGTTGAAGTCTGAAACAAACCTGTCATGCTTCAACTGCTCCAGAGAGCAAAGAGATTATTGCTAGGCCTGGGTCAAGGCCTGAGGTTAGTTAGGACATGAGCGATGCAGGTTAACAGAATAAGCTGGAGACACAGGCTCCGTGAGAGCTCCTGTCCCCCAAGAGCGTAGCTGCCTGCAGGCACCCTTGTAGCCTTCAGAGGGGCATATTCAGCCAAGAGAGGCCTTCTCAGAAAGCCATGGGATTCTCAGGATTGTTGGGTGTCACAGTGTCATGTAGCTCTTACTGGCTGGGAAGGTTTGGAAAAAGAGTTTTAGGAAAGCTTGGTTCACCTTCCTACTGAAGGTCATTTGAAAGCTTTAGGGATCTGGCGGAGAAGAGCAAGACCCACTTCTCCCCATTACTTTTCCAGATGATCGTCACCGGATTGAGGAGAAACGCAAAAGGACATATGAGACCTTCAAGAGCATCATGAAAAAGAGTCCTTTCAATGGTGAGAGGGCAGCAAGGAGAACTAGAAAGCATGGGCTGGGAAGGGGAGACCCTGGGGGCTGAGATCTCACCCAGCTTTACCCTGTAGGACCCACCGACCCCCGGCCTCCACCCCGGCGCATTGCTGTGCCTTCCCGCAGCTCAACTTCCGTCCCCAAGCCAGGTAAGGATTTCCTGTTCCCACCAGAACTATAGGCTCAAGTCTGTTCAGCCTGTGGTTTATACACCTGGGGGCCGAGGGGGGACAAGCAGTCAGCCTCGCCAGCAGGTGTCTGAAGCCTACTTTCTGTTGGGTTTGTTTCGAGTAAGGCCTAGTTACCTAAGTCAGAGCTATCTAGGGAGCAGTGAAGATGCAGATTCCAGGGCCCTGTTGCAGACCTGCAGAATCAGAGGCTTTGAAAGTGCTGCCCATGAACCAGCAATTTGCAAGGGACACTAATGCACACACAAGTCTGAGAACTGCTGTGCCTTTTAAGCTCCATACTGGATATAGAAGTTTAAAAATGTACAGTCTGTCCTCAGCTTTAGTTGAATTAGGGAAACAAATAAATCACCTCAGGTAGCAAACTGTATGTGCTGGTGTGTGGCTCAAAAAAGAGTGACAAAATGCATTGCTTCAGGCCTCTGCTCCCTGGGGGCTCCTTGGGCCAGTGCCCTCTTGGGGCTTGGCTTTTCAGTTACAAAATGAGGTTTTTTACCAACTGATCTCTGAAAACATCCCTTTCTTTAAAGGCTGGGGGAGATTCGTGGGCTGGAGTAATCAGGGAGGGCTCCAAGGAGGAGGTGACGCTAGAACTGAACCCTACAGGCAAGGTTAGACTGGGTAAGCAGAGGGTGCCAGGGAGCTGGCAGTAATCCGTAGGGAGGGATTGAACCTTAGCACTACTAACCAGCTGGGGAAAGAGGATGTGGGAGGTGGTCTCCAAGGCTTCCTCTGACCCCTGCCTCTCCATCTCTCTCCTCCAGCAACCCAGCCCTATCCTTTCACGCCATCCCTCAGCACCATCAACTTTGAGGAGTTTTCCCCCATGGTCTTCCCTTCAGGGCAGATCCCAAGCCAGACCTCGGCCTTGGCACCAGCCCCTGCCCCAGTCTTGGCCCAGGCCCCAGCCCCTGCCCCAGCCATGGTATCGGCTCTGGCCCAGGCCCCAGCCCCTGGCCCAGTACTAGCCCCAGGCCTCACTCAGGCTGTGGCCCCGCCTGCCCCCAAGACCACCCAGGCTGGGGAAGGGACACTGACAGAGGCCCTGCTACAGCTGCAGTTTGATGATGAAGACCTGGGGGCCCTGCTTGGCAACAGCACGGACCCAACCGTGTTCACGGACCTGGCATCCGTCGACAACTCTGAGTTTCAGCAGCTGCTGAACCAGAGTTCTGTGGCCCCACACACAGCTGAGCCCATGCTGATGGAGTACCCCGAGGCTATAACTCGCCTGGTGACAGGGTCCCAGAGGCCCCCTGACCCAGCTCCCACTCCCCTGGGAGCCTCCGGGCTCACCAACGGCCTCATCTCTGGGGATGAAGATTTCTCCTCCATCGTGGACATGGACTTCTCCGCCCTTCTGAATCAGATCAGCTCCTAAGGGGGTGATACCTGCTCTGCCCAGAGCACTGGGTTGCAGGGCATTGAAGCCTTCCCAAAGCAAGCACATATGGATTCTGGGGTGTGTGCTCCATCTGCCCCCAACTTTAGGTGATGTCTTCCTAGGAAGGGGAGGATGCATTGTATTTTATTGGCAGTATCTCTCTCTTTTTGGAGGTGCTTAAGCAGAAGCATTAACTTCTCTGAAAAGTGGGGGAGCCGAGAGAACTCAAACTCTTTCTTCCTTTATCCTGGTGTCAGGTCCCTTCTCCCTATAGGGAATTCTGGGGGGCCTCATTCCCCCTCTCCAGCTTCTAGTACTCCTAGAGAGGGACAGGCTGGAGCTATGGCCTTTGAAGCCGCAGAGCCTTATTACCAAGTGTCTTCCTCAAATCATGGATTCATTCACACCTTGAGCCAAAATAATGCCTGTTACCAGCCCCTCTGTGGTGCTGACAATGTCCTTGTGCCTAATACCAGCATTTGAGGGGCTGACTGGCCTTCCTGCCCTGCAGAGGTCTCTGCTGTTTCCTTTCTCAGCTGTGGCTGAAGGGAACTAGTGGGGCGGTGCTGGCCCTCTCCAGGATCAAGGGAGGTTCAGTCTGAGACTTCCCTGTTCTCCCTTTTTTCAAGTGCCATAATAGTAGAGCAGGTTGATTGGCGAGTGGGTGGGGAGTACAGAGAGGCAGCTCTCCAATCAAGAGGCTCAGTTTTTACTGAAGAATCAAAGCAGTTGGACTTTTGCTCTTTTTACTCTGAACTAATAAATTCATTGCCAAGCTGGCCAGAGATTTGCCTTCTTTCAGCAAATGCTTGGCACACTCTTTACCGGTCATGTCACATGGGACGTTGATGACCAGAGTTGGTTGAATACTTACACCGTAATCTGTATGAAGCTTACAGTCTGAGGATGCCCTTGGAAACCTCTAGGTACTACCTGTGGATGGAAGCAGGCAGCTGTGGGTGGGTGTTCAGTTTAGTGAGAGCCCATTAAGGCCCATTGGCTGTTTTCAAGAAGGACTTCACAGAGGCCACATGAGTTTTAGGTCTTAGTTCAATAGAGGGTCATGGGTCTCACAGAGGGGCTAGCCAGCGTTCCTAGGTGAGTGGGATAAGAGAAGTTGGGAAGATTCCCTGGGACCAGGCTTTAGAAGATCAGCCACAGGTGACCACAGTTTGGACTTCATCTCTTGGGTGGTCAGGAGACACTCTGTTGTATCTGTTGGGGAAGAGGATGTGCCAGGCAAAAGTTTATGCTTTGGTACCCTGTTCTAGGACCAAAGAAGCCTTATATCCGCAGCTCCAAGAGGCCTAAACAAATGTCAGGCCACTGCCCAAATGGCAAGAGCTACATGTTGCTAGAAGAGCCAGATACTTCCGGTTTGACCCGACGCACGCGCAGTAGGGTTAATGAAAGTCCTCACGTGCGCATGCGCACAAGAGATTCTGCAACGGGAAAACCAGGTGAAGCGCGTCGGAAAACTATTTTGGGGCCGATATCGTTTATGTTCCGGGCTTCGCACTGTTGCGGGAGGGTGAAGGCGGAGGCAAGCAGGATATTAGTGAGACATTGCAAAAGCTAGTGCATCCTCTGGGAACACTGTAGACCTGGGCTTAGATCAGTGGAAGGAAGAGGCCAGCAGACGGCGGAATGTTGAGGAACCGGAAAGTGCCTGGGCAGTCGAGCTAGTGCGCCAGACTCTTGGCCAGTGGGCGGAGCCTGAAGCAGCGCAGGCCACTCAAGGACGAGGCCAAGCTGTACTTCTGCGCGAGGGGCGGAACCCGAGCGTGCCAAGCAGGCCAGGACCCAGAGGAACGTGGCGTGGAGCGCCCGGGGAGGCGGGCCTGGGTGGAGCCGAGGCACTGTGGGCGGGGCCAGGGCGAGCCAGAGGAGGGACGTGGGAGGGTGAGGGGTTCTAACCGGAGGATGCCCGTGACGGAGCCCCAGGGTGGAACAAGTGACCCCAAGTTCTCCAGCTCGGGCCACGCCTCTTCTTTTTTGGCTTTTTCAGTGCCCTGCCGTGACCTCCCGAGATCACCGGAATAGCGTTTTCATGGCCCTTCCCACACTCCCTTGGTGACCTCATCATGCTCACGACTAATCAATCCAAAGGCTTGTCTCCAGCCCAGACCTGTGTCTTGCGCGAGCCCACCAAACATCTCATTGTGACGGGTCGAGGGAGTGCCAGGCTTGGGGGCTCAACTACTACATGAGAGGTGAGGCCTGCATTTGGTGAAGGGCCTTGCCAGGTGAGAAGGCCTTTATGAGCGGACATGGTCAGCTCTCAACCCTAAGCTTGGTCGGTCCCCAGCTCTGCAGATCTACTCTCTGCCTCTGCCCCTGATCTCAGCCCCTCAGATTTGGTTCCAGGCCAGGGGCCTGGCTGGGCCTGGCTCAGACGACTAAGCAGAACTAGATGTGGGGTGTGGCCACCTGCTTCTCATCAGACCAAATAAATGTTGTGGAAAAGAAGCCAAGGAGTAGCCTAGCTTCAGAGAACCCCCTCAGTGAATGTCAGCCCAATCCTGAGCCAATGTCCCCCAGGGCCTGCCCTCCAAAGTGGTCCTGGGAATTTGCCCTGGGCCTCTAGGGGCAAAACCCCATCCCCTGCCAAGAATGAACACCCCCGCAGACACAAATAACAGTCGCTTCTTTACTCCCTGAAGTTCCCCTTTTCTCTACAGAATATTTACAAACAGGGATGGGGTAAGGGCAACTTCACCACCAAATAATGGGCTGGGGAGTGGGGGCAGTGCTAGGATGCGCCTCTGCACAGGGAGAGTTCCTGAGGAGGGCCTGGGGCCCGGTGTGACCCAAGTGTCCTGAAGGACCTGAGCAGGTCCATAGCCAGGCTGAGGCTGGACCAGACAGTTCAGGCCAGGTCAGTGGTGGGTGAGCCCAGCTGCTTGGAGGCCAGAAGCAGGCGGGTGGCTGCACTCTCTGATTCAGCCTGCAGCCGCCGGTTGTTGTGCCGTAGATTTCGCACCTCCTCCTCCAGGGCTGCCCTATCGGCTTTCTCCTGGGACGCAGGGAGAGGCAGTTGTCAGAGCAGCCAACCCCCTTTCCCAGGCAGCCCTGTAATTCCCCACCTACCCCAGCCCATCCCATCACCTTCTGCAGGTCATCCTGCAGCTTCCTGAGCATGGACTCCAGGTGAGAGACCTTCTCTGACAGGCTCCCTGGTTCTGGCCTGAGGACATGGAGGTCAGGACTCAGCAGGACCAGGGTAGAGGGCAGCACCACAGGCTGGCTCCCAGACCCACTTGAATGGGAGGGGCCTAACTCTCGTCTTCTCAGACTTATGTGTATGTGAACGGGACAGTGCTTAACTCCAATGGATGGATGCAAACGGGATCACATAGGATGGAGAAAGGACTATTTCTGGGTGGGGAGACTTACTCAGCATCAGACTTTGGAGTTCCCTTGGCATCTCCACTCTCTGGGATGGGCTGTCCTGTGGGGGCAGAAGGACCATTTGGGCAAGTAGGTAAAGGGAGAAAGAGCCCCAGCCTGGCTCAACCCCGCAGTGCTCTGGTGGCCTCACCCTCCCGGGACAGCGACTCCAAGATGGTGTTGCAAGTGGAGGCAATCTCCGAGATGGACTGCCACTCGTCTTCCAGGGTCTCACTGCCTGCCTCTGACATGACTGTGGGCACAGGGAGGTGGGTTCAGCCAGGGCAGCCCAGGCCAGCGCCCCCCTCCTATGCCCACTCACTCCATACTCACTTTTGCTGATGGAGTTCCGCAGAGACAAGGTTCTTGGCAGGAAGGAGGCCCTCAGCTCTGGGGCTGAGTCACCCCTGTCCTCACAGTCACTGGGGCTTCCTAGGCCGTCCTGAGGAGCAGAAATGGGTATGGATGCAGTGACACCCACCAGCACCATGTGCCCAGCTCGCTCACTGGGCTCTGGAGCTTTGTTTCTGCTCACCTGGGTGGGGGGTGTCTCCCCGCCAGCACTAGGTGTTGATGGCTTGGCCGTGGTGGCCAGGAGGAGGTCAGGGGTGGTGTTGGGCAGAACTGGGGCCTCATCTGATAGGGAACTGGTGAGAACAGGGACAGTTCAGCACAAGAAGGTGTATGCTGTGTTCCCTGCTTTCACAGAGGCCTGCCTGTGCCTCTGCAGGTTACAGAGGGAAGGCCAAGAGGGAGCACCTGCGGGGTGATGGTGAATTCTGGCTGTGCAGGAACTCAGTCCTCTCCTCAGCCAGATCCCCAGGCCCCGCAGGACTGCCACTGTTGTGCAGGCACACATGCAACAGCTGCTTCGTGGCAGGCAGCAGGGTCACTCCTGGGGCCTCATCCTGCACTGGCTCCGGGGCCCCACGCCGGCCGGGCTCCTGCAGGGACAGCGCGTACAGCTCCGAAAAGCTCCTGCTGGGGACGAAGGGGCAGCGTCAGGCAGGAACAGGTTCCCCCAGCATCCTGCCTCATCAGCACTGCTCCCAGCTCTGGCTGAGGCTCACTTGCAGAACTCTCCAAACTCCCTAACACAATGAAAAATGTTTGCCTGATTACTAGCCAGTTCATCCAGACTTAGGTTCAAATCCCACTGCTTCCTCTGTATTATCTGGGCAAATACTCTTAACATCAATTTCTCCATCTGTGAAGTGGGGATTACAGTACTGATCCCATAGCTTGCTGTTAGGATTTTAAATAACCACACAGGTAAATCACTTAGCATAAAAATTTAAACACTATTTTGAATGCTGTTCCTGCCTGACACTGCCCCCTTTCTCCCAGCCTGGGGATCAAATCCAACCTGTGCTTTTTTCCCTTTTTTTTTTTTGCAGATGTGTCTGTTTTTTTGTACTCCTGAAAGCCAAAAAATGGTTTTTTACCTTTTTAAATAGTTGAAAGAAATCAAAATAATATTTCATGATATGTGAAAACTACATAAAATTCAAATTTCAGTGTCCACAAATAAAGCATTAGTGGAACACTGCCATTCTTTCACATGTCAGCTATAGATGCTCCGGTGCTACAGCCGAGTTGGTAGCAGCAGCAAGGCCAGGTGGGCCAGGAAACATAAAATATTTACTATCTGGCCCTTTACAGAAAAAGGTCTGCATATCCTTGGCTTAGCGCAATAATGTTGTGTATTTGTGCATGGGGGTAATAACACTTTAAAAAGATATTGGGGGCTGCTATTTGATTTTTTGAGCAAGGAGGACAGTGTGCTTAGTTGGCTTCATTCTGGACAGTGTGGGTCAGAGATTGAGACGTGGGATTCTCAAGAAGTTAAGGCCTCCACACGGTATTCCTTAGAGAATGTTAATGGAGTGTTAATGGAAACACTGAGGGTGGCCAGCTGCCCATCCTCCCACCCCCTGGCGCCCTGACCTGCGGGGTCGGCCGCTCTCGTCTGGGGGCAGGACCGTGACGCAGACCTTGGGCGCAGAGCGCAGCAGCTGGGCAGTGGCCTCTGGGCCAAGGCTGGGCAGCGCCTGGCCGCACACGCGCAGCAGACGCGCCCCGGGCCGCAACCCCGCAGTCTCTGCGAACGTGAAGCGCTCCACGTGTGTGATGAAGCCCTCGGCGTCCACCTCGAAACCCAGGCGGCCTTGGCCGTCGCGAGGCAGCGCCAGCTCACGGGTCTCGCAGCCGCGGCTCACCAGCTGGGGTGCGGCAGGGCGTGAGCTGGACTGCCCGGAGGAGGGGCCCCGGGCCACCCAGACCTTTCCACACCCCCTGAGGCGGGCATGACTAATCCACCTGGCAGATGAGAGCCCGCGTCTCAGATACCAGAAGTCACTCGCCCGAGGGTCCCCCGTTCAGGCTTCCCCAGCTGCCAGGCTGGGGGTGCCCGCCCCCTGACTTTTCCCTCCAGAGAAGCCGCGGCGGGCGCGAGGGGTTCCAAGGCAGGCTCCACCCCCCTCCCCCCAGGCCTCACCTGCAAACGCGCCACCACCTCGCCGACCGCCTGGCCGGGGGGCCCGTCGAGCCGCAGCGTGATAGCCTCCCCGCGGCCGTGGTACAGGTCGAGCTGCTGCTCGGAGAAGGTCCAAGCCAGCACGTCGCGACAAGCACTGTTGAAGACTACGCGGCCGTCGCGCGGAGCCACCAGCACCAGCGCTTCGGCCGAGATGCCCAGTAGGCAGGGCACCTCGGCGCGGTCCGGGCCGCCTGTCTCGGCCGCAGCCGCGCCCCGCGCTCCGGGCGCGGCGCGCACACCCCACACCAGCGCACCCGCCGCCTGCAGCTCGGCGCCCGGGCCCCGAGGGGGCGCCCGCCGCCTCCCGCCCAGAGAGGGCAGGCCAAAGCGCGAAACCGAGTCCAGCGACGTAGTGGTCACCTCGTTGGTGGCCAGATCCTGCAGGTACTGCTGGCGTGTGCGCGTGGCCATGGCGTGGAACTGACGTGCGTGGCCTGCTGCCTGCTCGCCATTGAGCGCCTTGGCCAGCAAGAAGGCCCGGAAATCAGCGTTGGCGGTGAAGGGACCTCCGCCAGAGGGCAGAACAGGCCCAAAGGCGGGTGTGTCCTGGGTGCGACTCACTGCCACCCTGCGAGGAGGAGGCGCGACAGTCAGGTGCAACTAGGGAGGGTCTGTGGCTGTGGCATAACTGGGACGACACTGGTGCCCACCTGTAGGAGGTGTGAGAAGTGCACGGGGCGTGCGCCCGCACCACTAGGAACACATGCTGGAAGTGTGAGCGGATGGTGGTGGGGCAGAAGGGCTTACTGCCGGGTTCCTGGAACACTATGGTCACAATGTCGTTGCCGATGTGGCGCTTTCGCAGAAGCTGGGCGTTAGAAGGGGGGTGTGAGCAGGGCCTGCTGTCTCCCCAGGTCCCCCCTCATAGCCGCAGGATAGTGCCTGCGCACCAGCGGCTCCTCCCCCACCTGCCCCTGGGGTGTTTGAAGAGGGACAACTTCAAGGAGAGTTGGAGGGAGGGGGGACAGACAAAGCCCAGGCCAAGGCTCAAATATTGCCACCCACATTGTACCCCCCCATGGCTCCTCAGAAGCCCCTGGCTAACCCCCGCCCACATCCTAGCCCCCTCACACCTGCTGCTGGTTGTTGGGGGTGTAAGGTAGCATCGTGGACACATGGAACATGATCTCATGGTCTTGGTATGTGGTGTAGAGAGAGTGTGTCCCCGTCGAATCCGCTGTGGTCAGGAAGTTGGGTACACAGGGAAAGCAAGAGGAATCTCAGTGGCTTGAACCTGCTGTCTCTGCATGCAGTCTGGATGCTAGTTAACCCTTCATGCATCCACCAATGTCCAGGCCTCAAGGTCTAAGGACCTCAGTCTTGGCTTCTCCCCTTGCCCTCCCCAGAGAGGCTCAGCCTCCAGCCAAGGGCAGGGTGGGGCAGGGTGGGGGGCAGATGTTGGCCCAGGCACCCGCATACGTAGAGTAGCGGAGAGAGTAGAAGGCAGGCACGAGGTGCTCGATAAAAACACCTCCCAGGTGGGGCCCTTCCAACTTGGAGGCTGGGCTGGTAGAATATGTGTGTTTGATGGTGGGGTGATGCCCCCAAACCCCAGCCCCAACTCGGGCTGTAGAGCACGAAGACCGTTGGAGGACAGTCCTATCCGCTCCTCCCAGCCCTTGGCTTGGCCTTGTCAGCTCCTCACTGATGTCCCCACTCTACCCAGAGAACTCTCCAGCCCTGGCCCCGACCATAGGACAGTACGGGACAGAGAAGTGATAAGGCAGCTTGCTCTCCCCAGGGCAGCCTGCCACGCAGCACAGGTATGCCCCACCCTCCAGCCCCTGAGCCTTACTTTTGGTGTCCAGCTGGGCCCGGTAACTCTCGAAGCCTTTGAGCCGCACCACATCGCCCAGCAGGGTGAGGAACTGCATGAAGGCTGGTCCTGCCTCCTGGTTGTTGTACATCTCCTCCTCCGAGCCCTGGTCCGCCCGGCAGTACAGGATGCCCACCTTGCGCTGGAAGCTCAGCTTGGGGAGGGCACAGGCAGAAGGCACAGGCCTCAGTGCCCCCAGCCCCTCTGGGCCTTGGGGAATGGATGGGACACTGGCCTGGGGCTGGGCTGCTTTGATGTGCGGCCCTGAGCACTGCCTCTCTAAGCTACCTGTGTGTCTTCACCTATCCAGTGGATTCAGTCTGTCCTCCCAGTGCTCAGGAGAGTAGAGGAGGTCACAGGTGGGAAGGGACCAGGAGGGGAATGGTTCTCAAGTGACCACAAGGGACGTGACTAGAGGAAAGGACCCTGCTCATTGCGCTCTCGAGCCCAATATGTTCACATTGTCATTTTATTTCAAGGCTGGCCTGTCCTCTCCCCTCCTCAGAATCCCAGGCACTCCCAGCCCAGCCTCCAGAGGCTTTGAGCCCCACACCACCTCCACTTACTCTCTGCTCCTAGCTCCTTTGGCTTCTTTCCATTTGGGGTAACTGCTCAGCCTAAGGGGCCCTGGACCCATGCAAACAAGCCCCAGGCCCCTCCTGCTCTGGCTTCCTTTCTCCATACTCAGCTGTCAATGTCCCCGGTCCCAACTTTAATTTTGCCTCCAAACCCCTGAAGCTCTGCATCCATCTAAACCCTAGCTCCCTCTTACAGGCCCCGGGCATGGCCTCACCCTGGCACCCTCTCGCCTGGAATGGCACTTGGGACTTCCCTTTGCCTGAAACCCCAGGGACCCCACACTCTTGTGCCTGGGCTGCTTCTCCACCCACTCTCCTTGCCTTCAGTGACTGCAGTAGCCAACTGCATGACATGACACCCCTGCATCTGCCTCTAGCCCTGAACCTTTTCCAGAGCTCCAGACCCATTTCTCCAGCTGCCAGGACGTCCTCTGCACCTCACCTCCTCATTGTGATTCTCCCATCCTGCCCATCAACCCTAGATTGCCACCTCCTCATCACCTCTGCCATCACTACCATAAGGTCTGGCCTGGATGACTGCAACAGCCTTCAGTCCGGCCTCCCTGTCCCTCCAGCCTAGCCCCCACATTGCAGGCCAGATGGCTGCTCCACCTCTCAGATCTTCCATAGCTCCCAAATGCCCTCAAGATCAAATGCAAGCCTTTCCTATTTCTTCCTCCCAAGCCCTACTCCAGTCACACTGAAGGCCTACAGGATCCCAGTGTGACCCGCTTCAGTCACTGAGCCATTGCTCAGGTAGTTTCTTCTGCCCAGAAAACCCCTCTTCTTCCTCGCTCAAACCCGTGCATTTCCTCCATGATGCTAAACCCCTTCCCAAGGAAGGGCTGTCAGCATTACCTTGTTTCCCCAAGAAGCCCTTAACAATCCCCTTCACTGTTATCCTGCCCCACAATTACCCACGATTCTCTGTGGGTCTCTCTCCCCCACCTGGCCCTGAGCTGGTCTGGACATGTCCCCGGCATCCAGTCTGGGACCTGGCACCAAGAAGGTGTGCAAAGTGTCTGTTGAATGATCAACAGACTGAATGACAGGAAAAGAATCAGGGCCAGCTGGCACCTTTCAGCACAGGGTAGGGAAGGACTTCGACTGTGGGCTTGAGCGGTCCCACAGTGGAATGCACAGCTCCAGGAAGGAGTGAGCGCCTTGGGCCTTGCTGAGCAAATTGACAAGAGAACGAGAGGGACTTGCAGGAAGCGGGAGTTGCGGGGAGGTGTCAGACCAGGGCTTCTCAACTGAAATGTACTTAGGAGTCACCTCGGGACTTCAGCACATTAGCAGGCTTTGACTCAGTAGGTCAGTAGGTCTGGAACGAGGCCCAGGAATCTGCATTTCTAAGAAGTTCCCAGATGATGTAGATGCTGCTGGTCTACAGACCTTACTTTGAGAGGCAAGGCCCCAGATGACTTCTGACGTGCTCTTGCTGAAAGGCCAGCTGTCCTGGGCCAATTCAGGATCAGGGTCAGAGCCAGGTGACTGGGAGGTGGGCTGGCCAGGCTGGGTCAGACCGGGTCTACCTGTAGGGCTGGGGGACGCCTAGGCCACTCACCACTTGTTCATCCAGCGTGAGCAGCGTGCGCGGCACCTTTGGTGAAGCTGAGCCCAGGCGCAGACAGGTTGGGCTTAGCCGCGGCGCCACATGCTCCAGAAGCTTCCTCGGGGACAGGCCCCGCGGGGTCCCCGGCGGCAGCGCATCCTCCGAGATGGTGCCGCGGAGGGTCCGGAGCTGAGGAAGAGATGTAGGGGCATTCAGGATCCATTCAGGCTGTGGAGGAGGCAATCCTCTGACGCCATGACCCAGGCGCACCTGCGTGGTCCGCACAATGATGCGGTAGCTGTGCAGAGTGCCCCCTCCGCTGCTCTCCTTCTCTTCCCGCCGCAGGCTCACGGCCACTGGGCCCAGCATGTCGTCCAGTCCAAAGAAGTTCTGGTGTTCTGTAGGGGCGCCCGCATTCTACCAAGCCAAATCAGGACCCCCTACACTCTTGCCCCGCCCCTCTTCAGCCCCGCCCACATCACACCTCGCCAGACCCGGGGGACCAATGCCTGCCTGCTCCCAAGGCCGGATCCTGCCACAGCCCCGCCCACCATGCCCATGTTTCCCTCCGGGATGTCTGGGGCCCTCCCCTCGGGGCTCTGACCAGGACAGGGTTCCCGGGTGCAGGGGTTCTCAGGCGTCAGTTTTCATCTCACAGAAATGTAGATAGGGAATCTCTCTCCAGCCTGGCTCTCCAACATATGAGGATGAACCAGATGTTGTCAGGGTGTGCGTGGCTGTGGGCAGAGGCTGGGGCTGGCCTCTGGGATGTGGCTAAAGCAGGGTCCAGCAGGGGCAGGTTTGGCCCTGGGGACAGAGCTCAACCCTTCATACAGCCCAAGACTTGACAAGGAAAGGACAGCTCATGAGCCCTGCTGTGTGCACTACAGCAACAGGGTGGTCTTGCCCCTCCCCAGCAGCCTTCCCTCACCTTTACTGTAGAAGTATTTGCGATAGTAGCCTGCACCCAGGTCGGCATGCTCCAGGCTGTAGGCCAAGGTTCGGTTCTGTGGCTCCTCCAGGATGGACACAGCCGCATTGGGCAGTGCAGGGGGCACAGGTGGGGACACTGGTCCACCCAGGCCCAGCTCGCCCTCACCCCCGAGCTCACTCACAAAACCAGGAGCCTCAAGCAGGAGGTCTGAGCTGGCAGTCCGGTCCTCAGCTGAGGCTGGGGTCCCCAAGCTGGACTCTGCATGGCCCCCTGTCCCCCTTGGTCTTGGAGACCAGTCAAAGAGCAGGCTCTGCACGTCATAGTGGGCAAACCAGTGGGGCTGAGGTGCTGGTGGGAAAGCGGGCTCCGGCTCCTCGGCCGGCAGCCCCAGCAGTGCCAATGGATCAGTGAAAAGCCGGGTGGGGGCCGCAGCAGGGCGGCTTGCCTCCTCGTGGCTGTGGGCACGGGCGCGAGGGCTCGCTGGTATTGGGGGCCGGGCCTCGCCTGCATCACTGCCGCTGCGCAGAAGTGGACCTCGGGCTGGCCTCGGCTCGAAGGTGTGCGGTGTCAGCGGGGGCCGTGCTGGCTGGCGCAGCTTGCGGGCAAAGAGGTCATCAGTGGGCGCAGGGGCCATGCCCCGCCGAGGACTCCCCACGCCACTGGCCCACATGGCCTGGCTCTCCAGGGGCCGGGTCTCATTGGCAGGCCTGGGTGGTTGGTGCCCTGCCGGCAGGCTGGTTCCTGCCCTAAGGGAGGAGGGGGCTGCTCAGAGGGGCCAGGGGAGAAAACAGGAACCCAGTCCCCAGCCTGGTCCTCCACCACACGGGTTGGCTTCCGGCCCCCTCCAAGATCATCAAAGCCGCTTCCGCTTTCCTGGCCACTTCCTCGTCTGCTTGGGGCTGAGGTTTCCAGCCCCCTCCTCCAGCATAGCGCTGGGCAGGACCAGGCCTGGGCTGTCGGGGCGTTGGCCCTGAGGGTCTTTGGAGCCTGGGCAGCCCTGGCACTGCCAGGGTCCTCTAGTTCTTACCCACACACCTTGGCTTTGGCCTGAGCTCAGAGTGAGGGTCCCTATCACAGCCTGGACCAACTGGATAGATGTTTTGTCTCAGCTGAGACGGGAAACCCATGGGGCCACTGGTGTCTGGGTTCTGCCCACTTGACAAAGGGAGGACGTCCTGTCCCCAGAGACCTTCCTCCCTGCCCCTCCCACTTCCTCCAGGGTCCCTGAGGAGGTGAGCACCCAGAGGCCAGGTCTCAATTCCCTGGCCCTTGTGGCCTTAATACCTCAAGGACACAGGTTCCCAGGGGGCACTGGCAGGGCAGCAGGAAAAGCAAGAGGACTTCCTTCAGCACAGGAAGTAGCCCCAACTCTGGACCCAGCCCCACACTCAGCCCCACATCCTGAGGAAGGTGCTGGGGTCACACCAGCCCAGTCAGAGGACACAAGTCACCCTGGCCTGAAGGATAGGCCCAGGCTCACCTCCAGCAGATTACTGTAGCCATGCCTGGGGGCAGGGCTGGGAGTCATGCTGATGGGGCCCCCTTGCTAGAATTGGGACCCATGGGGACCTCTGCCTTCCTTGCCTCACTGGTGCTGACAGGGAGGTCTGAACCCCATGTGGCAATCAAACTGAGGTCCAGATAAGGGGATGCTCTTGCCTGAAGCAAATCCAGGGTAGAATTAGGATTTGAACCTGGGTCTGTCAATCTCCAGGATGTACAGTGCTGCACCTGCCCCCTCCTGTCCCTGTGTGCGTAGGTAGGGGTGCAGGTGGGGGGTTGGGCTGAGGCTCAACTTCTCACAGGATGTAAGACTGAGACACCCAAGGCCCCAGGGACCTGCAAAGTGCAGAAATGTGTCAAAGGCTAGGTGCAGATGAAACTGTGAGACTGTGACAAGGAGCCACCCCCAGGTGAACCCAGGATGGAGTGGCAGCTGGGCTAGGGATGTGGGGCCCCTCCACTAGGGACCTGCTGGTGGGTCTTCATGCATCACCCAGTGACACTGTATGTGGCTGGGCTGGGAACGGGTAGGGTCAAGGGCTCTGGGCAGCCCTTGGCTAAAGCTCCAGAACCCAGCAAGGGTAGGCCTCCCAAGTTCAGAGGGCCTTCTCCCTTGGTTTCTCCTAGAACAGGCTCTGCCACTGACCTGGAGCCTCTATTCTCTCATCTCTAAAATGGGGCTAACCATTTCTGTCCCCTCCCAACACTGCTGGGACACTGAAGCCAGTAAGACCAGCCATGTGTTAAGTGTGTGGTGTGCCAAGCTCTTGGGCCTGGGCTGTGGTGTGTGTGACACGTGACGTGGGGGAAGGGGCTGAGAGAGAGCTCTGTGCAGGCCCCTGCGGGTGGGCTGAGCTCTCATTATGCGAGCATGCACAGCTCATGGGCTGCCTCTTGCTCTGGCCCAGTGCCGGCTCTGGCCCTGACTTAGGGGGTGTCCTTGGGCTCTGCCCCCCACCCAGCAGCTTCACACAGGGTCCATTGAGGCCGATACATTCCTCCCAGCCTGTGTCACTGGCGGGGAGGGGGCCAGCCCCGCCCCCACAGATCCGGAAGGCCAGGCTGCCCCAGGAGGAGGCGCTGGACTCTTCCCAGCACATCTGGAGGTCATGACCCCAGTTCTGCTGCCAGGGGGCGCGACAGATGTTTCCTCCCAGGCCTGGCCCAGGACTGGGGGCGGTGTGCAAAGGCTGGAGAGGAGGCGACCCAGGGGGAAGGGGATCCCCAGAAGAGAGGGAGCCCCGCACACAGCCAGCCCGCAAGGGTGGTTGCCAGCGCTGCCTTAAAGGAGTTGGGGGCCGTGGCATCCACTTGCCTGCACACCGGCAAAGCCAGGCCGTCTACTCAAACGAGAGAGTGGGCCGCCGGCCGGAGGCAGGAGACTGGATGTGCTGACTCGGGACTAGAGCTGGAGCCCCGAGGGTGGTTGGGAGGGTGCAGGGGGCGAAAGCGGACAGGAACCCCCCCCCCTTCCACACACACACCACCCGGGCCCACTCCAGGCCACGTTCTCCCCTGTCTGGTCCGATCGCGATGCCTCCGGTCCCCCGCTCCCGCCGGTACCTCTGGGGCTCCCGCCCGGCGGCCGCCTCCCGCGCTGAGGTCCCGCTGCCGGCTCTCCCGCTGCCGCTCCGGGCGCCGGCTCCGCCTGGGGCGGGGCAATGCCGGGGGCGGGGCCGCAGCGGAGCGGGTGGGGCCGACCCGGGAGCTTTCTGCCGCGGGAAGCGCAGCGGGTGGGGATTCGACTGCCCGGCGGTCAGCCTGGGCGCGCAGTCTGAAGGCTCGACCTGAGCCAGGTCAGCCCAGCGAGCTACGGGGCCTCCAGCCCTCGGCTGAGAAACGCTAAGAGTACCCGCCTTCCAGATCAACTGGGAGGGCTGACTTGGACACTAGCGCCCAGCTCCGGCTGGTGCACAGCGGGTGCTCCTTATGAGCACTTGCTAAGCCCTGGGCCCTGCTCTACACATGCTTTCATTTACTCTTAAAACACCTTAGATAGGTGTCACCTCTTATACATATCTGGAGAAATTGGAAATGGCTCTGGCTAAGATCAAGGCTCTTAATTGTAGGAGTCAGCCACTGGAGATGAAATCTTTAAATATATGGGGGTGAGAAGGTGAACTTCAGATCAAGGCTTGAAAAGGGAATAAGCTTGTGAGGAAAGGGGAACTAGGCCTTCTTGGTCTGACCCCACTTTGGTCTGACCTTGATCTCCCTCAGAACCCGGCCCCACATTCTTCATCTCCCTCTTCATGCTCATCCACCCTGACCTGGCCATTTTCTCAACCCTCCACCCAAATATTCTTACATAGAAGAATAAACCACCAACCAAAATCAAAAATAGTGTTATTAATTCTGGTATCTCCGAAGCACGAAAAACAAAAAATTCAAAGAAAAAGGAAAAAACCCACCCTTCCCACATTTCAGCCCCAGGTCCAGGCCGAAGGGCTGCCCCTGCAGGCAGTGCAGGCCCAAGAGCGGAGTCAGTCCTGGCCATGGGCTTGAAGAGGGACCAGCCCATGGGTTTGGCTCTGAGGGCCTGGCTGGGAGGCTGCCTGCTTCAGTTTGGGGAGCCCAGGCCCTGGACTAAGGTTGAGAGATCAGGGGTCAGCATCAGAGGTCTGGGCTGCTCAGTTCTGGTGCTCTGGGTAAGGCAGCCAGAGGTCAGGGTTCAGATGTGGAAGCCAAGGCCACTCAGTCCTGTGGTCCAGCAGCTAGGGGTCCGTCCAAGTTACCGAACCCTGGGCTGGGATCCGGAGGGCACCAGGCTGCTCAGTACTGATGCTCCAGCAGGGGCTGGGCAGCCGGGCTCTCGCGCTCCTCAGCAGGGGCAGGCCAGTCACCGGGGGCCCCAGTGGGTGTGCCACTCTCGGGTTCAGTGCTGTCCAAGCAAGGAATGTCCTGGGCTGCTCTGGGGGGTGAGGCGTTGGTGCTGATATCCGGACTGAGGCTGAGGTCTAGGGGCACCTGAGGGAGGAGAGAGGGGTTGGTGGAGGAGCAGACCTGAGCTGCCCAGGATCCAAACCTCCCATAGGACCCTTACCTGAGATTTGGGGGTGCCTCCTTTGGGGCTCCCTGAGGCTGGCTCCCCCTCGGATCCCCCCAGCCCCTTCCGACCTCCCAGGCTCCACTTCCCACTGGGACCCTCAGAACTGAGGAGACCAGGGCCAGGGGGCCTTGACGGCCGGGGACCCTCAGTGGGGACAGGCGAAGCAGGGGTTGGTCCAGGGAGCCGAGGGGGTGGCCACTGCAGCAGAGGTGGGGGGCGCCCGTCACCAGAGCCACTCAGGGAGGACCGAGGGCCCCAGCCAGGGCCTGGTGGGAGGGGTTGGTCACCACTGCCTGTGGGAGACAGATAAGAGCAGATCTCAGCTAGACGGTCCTCACCCCTGGTTCAGCCTGGCCTCGCCGACTCACCTGCTGTGTTCTCAGGTGTGGGGTGTGCCAAGGGGGGGTTATTGCTGAGGGAGGTCAAGCCACCACCTCCGCCACAGTCTGAGTCGTCCACATTCCCACCGCTGTTGCAGCCAGCACCACAGCCCTTATGAAGCCTGGTTAGGGTTGGGGGGTGGGGGGGCAGAGAAGAGGCTGGCATGGGGAGGGACAGAGACCTCACAAGTCCCTAGCCCCAGGACAAGTCACCTAACATCTTTGAGGCCCAGGGTCCTGTCTTTCAAGAGATTTTGGTATCTACTTTGCAGAGTCTTTTGGGCATTATCAATGGCTCCTAAGGCTGAAGGCCACCTTCAGCTCTGGGGGTGGGGAGCTGGCACAGGGTGGAGTCAGGTCAGCCTGAGAAGGGGCTGGTCAGCTCTAGGGATTCAATCCTGGCTCCAGTACCTCCTCCCTCTGAGACCTAGGAGGAAGCTGCACCACCTATCAGCCTCAGATTCCTGCACCATGACCCCAGGCCCACAGGCCAGGATGCGGTCAGGGCTCACCTCTCCCAGCTGTGCAGAAGCCAGCGGGCGATGGCACCCAGGCTGACAGGGCCACCCCACAGCGCACGCAGCTGGGGGTGGCTGCCGGCCAGAGAGGTGGTTAGGGGCGACACATAGATGGGGTAGCCCAGCGGCTGGTCACAGGAGGAATTGATCATGTTGCGGAGTGCCTGCTTGGCGTTCTGGATACTGCCACGCTCGGGGTTGCGGTTGCGCAGGAACACCAGCTCCTGCTGCTGTCCAGCCCACAGGCCACGCACACACTCGCGATTCACCTGCAGGAGGCCACACACAAGCGTGAGGGGGCTGGTGCCAGGAAGGGGGCCAGGTCAGGGGTGAGCCATCCCCACCTTGATGACTCGGAAGCTCAGGTGGCGCCGGTTGAGCATGATGATCTTGTACTCGTCGGAGGCGTCATCCAGGACATGGCGCAGCGCCAGCAGTGAGGGCGTGTTGCTGAGGATGGCACTGCGCCAGGCGGGGTCCCCCTCGTGCGAGATGACCAGCCGCTCCTCATTGGCCGCGATGGCGTCATACAGGGCAGCTGGCTCCTCATACTCATCTGGAGATGTGAAGTGATCCTGCAGGGAGGCAGGGAGGGCTGGCTCAGTGGCCCCTGCCCTGGGGAGGGGCTGATCTCCCACACTTGCCCACCCTGCCCGGGCACACCTCTCCCCACCTGGTGGAGCTTGAGGGCCATGCGAACCCCAGGTGCCACCACGCGATGAAGCAGGTCCATGTCAGCAAAGACCCACTCATCGCGTGGGGAGGTGATACGGAAGTCCCCCTTGAACAGGGCGTGCAGGCCATAGAGGAAGGGCTCCAGGCTGGGGAGGACCAGGAGGTGAGCATGAAGGCTTCTACAAGCAGGGACCCGGGCTGAGCCCACTCTTCGTCCTGGGCCTGTCTCCCCATCTCCACAAGTCGGCCCGCCTCTGCCCAGGCCCCTCACAGAGTGGGAGGATCAGGCAACGCCGTGACCGGGACGCGCCTTGCCATGGAGAAGAGCCACACCAGAGGAAGGCTGATGTGGTTCCTGGGGGCCCCTGGCCTGGAGGTCTTCAGGGAGGACTGGAGGGGAGAGCAGCAGCCCTGGCTGGGCCTGTGGGCACTCACCTGGCAGACATGCTGTGCGAGGCTGTCCCCAGGGCCCGGCGGCCCAGCACACATAGGCCAAAACACAGCGTAACCAGTGGCGAGTTCCAATCCTGGTCCACGGGCTGTGTCACAAAGACCCCAGTCCCCAGAGCCCAGCTCAGACCCAGCCAGGGAACTTGGGGTGGGGATGGAGCCCAGGCCGAGAGAGCCGAGGGTGTGAGAACAGGGGAGAGGGAAGGCGGAGGGCAGCCCCGGGGCGGGGGTGGCCGGACCTGGCCGCGCCGGGAGGCGCAGTACTGGATCCACTCGAGGTGCGCTGTGCAGAAGGAGGGCAGCGAGAGGCCAGAGAGGCGGAGGTCATAGTCCTCGTCCACGCTCAGCAAGAAGGTGGGGTCCGAGTCAGCGTAGCCAGGTGCCCGCACAGGCCGCAGAGCTGCTGTGATGCCCTCGTGGCTCAGCCATGCCTCCAGCTTTGGCGAGCGGCTCACGTAGTAGATGATGCTCTGGGAGGAGAGGGCAGCCATCAGGGCAGGGCCAGTGACTGCGGTAGTGCCGTCACCCTGGCTGCTGGAGGTGAAAACATTAGGGTAGAGGTTTCTAGCTAAGGTCTGCTTCCTAGGACACCCACCACTGAGTGTTCCACCTCAGCTCCCTCAAGTCATGTGGGCAAGTCTGCTCCTCTCCCTCACGCCAGAAAAGAGGAGCAAAAAAACAGACCAGAAGCCCCCCACCTTAGTGGGTTCCCCACTGCGGCAAGTGCTTCCATGCCTGCCTCAGCAGATGCCCCGTCTATACAGGAAGCCAGGGCCCAGACTGGTGACAGACTTGCCCGTGAGGCAGGGTAGACCGAGCTGGGACTAGAGCCCTAGGACCTTCAACACCATGATGCTGTGGGACCCAAATCTCAGGAGGCCTTGAAAGAGGTCAGGCCCAGGTAGTGGGGCTTCCTGGAGGCCTGCGGGGCCTAAGTACCCCTGGGCCACAGGTCCCCTTAGGCAGCTGAAGTACGTATGACAACCACAGGGCCTCCCCTCAGAAAAAAGCAGAGGCACGGCATCCTGGGCCCAAAGTCAGGGGCTGCTGGACCCCTTAAGAGACTGCTCGTTTCTCAGGAGGAGTGTGGGCAAACGGAGAGGAGCTTTTGGAAGGTAGGCAGCTGGTACACCAGGATGGATGGGCAGTGAGGCCAGCAGCTGGCAGTCAGCACAGTTATGGGATTCCATGTGCCACTGTGGGATGGAGCCGGGGTGGGCCCTCTGCCTAGGTAGAGGTGGGATGTCCAGAGCTGGCGAGGGTGGTGCAGCTGGCCAAGAACAGAGGGCATCCAGGCAGCAGGTGTCCAGCAGGGTGGCTCTGGTGGGCATGCAGGCCCTGCAACCTCCCCACCATCCCCCTGACCCTGCCCTTCACAGCCCCGGCTCGTCCTTCCCAACTTGGCCCCATGTCTTCGGTGGAACTTCAAGGTCCTCAGGACACCTCTCCCCAGCTCAGATTCTGCCCAGCCGGAGGCAGCTGTCACCGTGGCAAGTTAGCTGCCCTAGGGGACAATAAACTTGGCAGGTTTATCATCTCAGCCTGCCAGCCCAGGCCTGGCTGGCTGCCAGGGGCACACCCACGAGAAAGCTACACTGGCCTGGAGCCTGGCTTGCACAAGAGAGCAGGATGGCCTGGGCTAGAGCACCTCTCCAGAGATAGGGGAGAAAAGTGGATGGATTGTGACCCCCAGGTGACTTGGAGCTGGGAATGTCCCTATCTGGACCCTAGTTTCTTTCATGGTGAATGTGAGGGATGGGGAGCTCACAAACCCTTCTCTATGAGTAGATGGGTGGAGGAAAAACCAACATAGAAATTACAGCTTCTTTGTATTCTGTGTATATGACAAAGATGGGACAGTCAGTCCTGGAGAGAGCCTCAGCTAGGCAGGTACGCCAGGGCCCCAGCAAGTCACTCCTCCAGGCCCCGCACAGGGAACTGCAAGGCAGATGCTAGGAGGACAGGAGGAGACCTGAGCTGTGACCACCAAGCCACCCAACTCCTATAGAGCCCTTGTTCTGGGGCCATGAAGCCTCATCACTCCTGCCATCTCCCCGAACTACCATAATCCCTACTTCTCAAAAGGGTTCACTGAGGTTCAGTAGGGGAGGTGACACCCCAGGCTTCTCAGAACCCAGTCCAGGGCTCCATCTGGACTCCACACTGCTCACACCCAGCAGGTGCTTGGAGCACCCACACAGGGGCAGGGAGGCCCAGGCCTGGGTCGAAGCTGGCTCAGCCACTTTCTGGATTGAGGCCTCGGGCAAATCACTTCTCTTCTGCCCACAGAGGAGACATAGGCCCCCCCTCTGCCCTCCTCTGAGACAGAGGGCCCTCTCCTGAAGAGTGTGGTGGGCTTTACCCAGCTCACGTGAGGTGCCTGGGACAGAGCCCACCCCTTGGTAAGCACCTTTGCTTGGCAGCTGCCCCAACAGTATCTTTAATGCCACCACCATAAACATATCGTTACTCTGTGCTGGTAGGACACAGGGCAAGGGCCTGGTGGTCTAGAAGGCTGCCCTCAGCAACTGCCCCTCCGGAATCAGCAGCCCAGCAAGGGGCTCCATGCACACGCTTCCCACCTGCCCCTAGTTCTCACTGCCCATGGCGAGCCTTCTGGGGGAGCATGACAGAGAGACCCTCACCCTGGGTGCACCTGTCAGCCGTGCAGGCTGCTGGGGCCCCTGAGGCTTGCTGTCCAGCAGTGGGTGGCACCTCAGAGGATGCTAAAACTCTCAGAGGTCTGTTTCCTTTCAACACAGGCTGCCACTGACCCAGAAGATGACACCCAGGTCACCCGTGGTCAGTGAGCGCTCACCAGGGCCCCACCGCGGTACCTTGACATAGTAGGTGATAAGGATCTTGCGGAGGTCAAAGACCTGCAGCATGGAGGCGGCGTTGTTGTCGCTGATGCTGTAGCCCTCCAGCACATACTTGCTAGCTGTCACCTCCCAGGCCAGCCAGCGCTGCCCAAAGGCAGCATTGAATGACAGAACCCGTGGCAGGTGGCCAGGCTCACAGCAGCAGCAGCCCTCATCCTCCTCCACGCCCTCCGTGATAGCCTCCACCTCACGCTGCTGGCAGTAAGTACCTGCAGGGGGATTGGGGGTGCCCAGTCATAAGCCACAGGGACAATTGTGTGGCCTCCTGCCCAGCAAGCGCCCAGGCCTGGGCCACCCCCTCCCCAGGCTGCCGCCTAGGTAAATGTAACTAAATGAACAGGTGAACAGAAGGCCGTGTTGACTCCCCCACAGCCACAGTAAAGACTGAGGCTCAAGAAGTGGCTTGCTCGGGTTCACAGTGCTCAGGAGCCATGCTCAGGGTACCTCCGCACCCTTGGAGGCCTCTTCTGAAGCTGGCATCTGGCCTGTTCAGTTACTGTGGACCCACAGCCAGGGCAGGGACAGGGTGTGGTCAGAGGAGACCCTGCCACCTCACCGCTCAGACTGGGAAACCCAGGCCAGGGAGGAAGCGTGCCTTGTTCAAGGTCACCAGAGCACCAAGGCGGAGCTGGGCAGAACACAGCCCTCCCGCAGTGTGAAACCCAATGCTGTGTGTCAGACTCAGGCCCATGCTCACCCCGGAACTCAAGGCCACGCAGCTGGAAGGTGATGAGGCCGTTGCCAACCTCGATGAGGTGCACCAGGGCATTGAGGTAGTCGGAGGCCAGGACAAAGCAGTCCCCGGGGCCATAGTTGCCCCAGCGGCCCAGCACCAAGTCCCCACACAGCGTGTGCTGCAGCGAGCGTGTTAAGTGCTCATAGAAGATGGAGTTGAGGTTGTTGTCGTCAGCGCCTGAGACCCCGCACAAATAAAGGGACAAAGTGATCAGTGAAGCTCCCTGCCCAGGGAGGCCCCGCCCTACAGCCCCCTGGATGCCAGGTACACACCGGGGTTCCGGTCCAGCTGTGTGACCAGGCGGGTGTTGGAATGATCCACACGTTTAGTGCTGTTCAGAGAGAACGAGCATGGCACAGTTGGCCAGGAGGGTGAAGCTGCTCAGGGTTCAGATGCCAATCCCACTGGCCCACCCAGCCTCTCTGTGACCAGGCCACTGAGCCTCAGGGAAACAAGGGGGCTCACCCAGGACCACATGGCCAGGAAGCGTTGGCATGGTTCAGGTTTCACCTTCATCAGATCAGCCACCCGAAGCCCACTGTGCCCAGGCACTCAGCACCCCATCCAGCCTGGGCTCCAAATTCTCCCACCCTCCCAGCAACCTTCCCGCCTGGCAGCTCTGCTTCCCCCAGGGTCCCTAACTGACGCGGCCATCTTCCATGAGACTCACTTGTAGTCACGCTCCCAGAACTTGAGGGGCCGTGCGTAGGACATGATGAAAACAGCGCTGCCCAAGAGGGGGTTGAGTGGGGTGGAAAAGAGCGCAGAGAGCAGGGCCTGAACGAACAGCATGGCCGAGTCTGGGCACAAGTCAAGGAGGCAGCAGGTACACAGGAGCCTCCCCAGCTTCTCTCACCACCCCTCAACCCCTGCCAACCTGCCCCGCACCCCTGTATCCCAGGCCACAGCCTTCCCCTCACACCCCAACCCAGGCAGGGCGGTGGGGGCAGGTCGGGTACGTGGCACAGCAAAGGGCTGGGCAAAAGCGTGGAAAGCCGAGCCCCAGGTGATCTGCCAGGGCGCGATGTAGGTCAGCACAAAACGCAGCTTGTACAGCAGGTCCCACAGCTGGCAGGGTCAGGTTGGGGAGAAGCAAAAGATATACAGGTCACTCACAGAGGCGGGGTCTACCGAGTTCCCCACTGGCTGCCCACAGGGGAGCCTAGCTCAAGATCCCTCCCAGCCCTGTCTCTCTGGACCTGTCTCAAAAATGCCTGTTGCAGTGAGCAACACCCAACAGAGCAACCACTCAAATGGGGCATTAGCCATTTAGTTCCCACAACCACCCTAGGAGCTCCCTATTACTGTCCCAGCTCACAGGTGGAAAAGCTGAGGTTCAGAGAAAGAAGAGCAGGTAAACAACTTGCTCAGGCCACGACACTCGGTCACTGATAAGGGGCCTTGACTCTGGCACTGAATGTCAAGACAGTCAGAGGCCCTGCCTGCAGAGGGGGACAGACTTTGGCTCTCTACCATCCTGGGCCAGAGCAGAAAACCAGACTAACTATCTTAATTGCTTGTGAAGAAGGTGGTTAAGTACCGTGATTTAGAGAAAGGGCTGTAAAGTCAGACAGACCTGGATTCAAGTCCTGGCTAGCCACCACCTCTCTCGGGGACCCAAAGCAAGTCACTTAACGTCTTTAAGCCACAGCTCCTCTCTGCTCAGCAGAGCTGCTATGAAGGCCCACGCACAGGGGGGCCGCCATGGGGCGGCAGCTAGGAGGGCCGCAGGCCCCTGGTGCCATCATCCCCGGCTGAGGCCGCAGTTCTGCCCCTGCCGCACAGCCTGGAGCCTGCAGCGCGGCCCTTGGCTCACCTTGCTGCAGAGCAGGGACACGAGGAAGTAGTCGAGCAGAAAGCCCTGAGAAAGGCGCGGATAGTCGAAGTGGAAGAGCAGGACGGTGAAGGCCAAGGTCAGGTACTGCTGGGGCGGGCAGCAGAAGGCCGAGCGCAGCAGCTTCAGCCCAGCCACCGTCATCAGCAGTGCCCTGCAGCTGCAGGCAGGGAGCAGGTGTCAGGTACGGGCAGAGGCTCTGGGGGCAGTGACGTGCGGGTGCCCACCCCTCTCTGGCCAGTGACTCTTCATCTCTGCCTTCTAAAGAGATCACCCCCTTTAGACACACTTGGAGGACATGTCTGCTTCCAACGAGGCAACCATGTCCATGGAAAATATGTCAGGAGCTGGGGTTCTACTCTAGCTCACTGGACAACTGAGGTAGGTGTCATTCCCTCCCTGGGCCTCAGTTGTCCCCATGTGTCATATGGGACTGTAGACGGGATGGTGGAATGGTGGGGAGGTCCTCACTAGAGGCAGAACTTGTCCGGGTAGGTGACGACAGTGTGGGCATCCACTGTGAGGGCGTTGAGCACCACGGCAGGGTAGATGAGGTACTTCTCGACACACTGCAGGCTGGCATACAACTTCTCAAACCACATCACCTGAGCTGCGCCTGCAACAGAAAGCAGGCCTGTTGGCAGCCCCTGGCCCTACCCACTCCTTCCCACTGCAGGACTAGGACAAAGGCACTCTTGGAGGGAACCTGGCGGTACGGCAAGCCATGGGACGTGCTGCTCTGGCTCCCAGAGACTTTGTAGGGGAGGCTGGTCTTTGGCAGCTCAAATGAGAGCAATGAGATCTGTGGAGGGCAGGCCAGGGGCTTAGAACAGGTGCTCTGCCCATCTGGCTGCCTGTGAGAACAAGGCTGATGAGCACATCTCAGATGCCCACTGGAGCCAGGCAGGCTGGGTGAAGCCTAGGGACATGGTGAGGTACAGGTCCTTCCTGAAGGGGCCGCTGCCACTTGGCTTGAGTTTGATCACAGCCATACAGGGATGCTGGCCAAGTGGGCAGAATTTCTCATCATTTAAAAAAAACAAGGCATGTGGACCTTTATGTGACAATCCAGATGATTAAATATTCAAGGATGTCTTCACTGCACAGTCCTAGTGAAAATGTGAGCCAGACAGAAGTGGCCTCTTGGTGGTCACTCTGTAATTCTGATCAGGAGGGCCCTTCTGGGCTCCAGAATCCTACTTTTTCCATCTCCGCAGAGAAAACAAGGAGGGCAGGACCAGGGCAGAGCAGGCAGGGTGGGAGTGAGCACAGCAGGCAGGAGGGCCCACGGGGCAGTGCAGGGCTGCAGGGACAGGGTAGCCTGGGCAGAGGCTGCCCCCTGCTGGCACTCTGAGCCCAGGGGGCCAGGCTCCCATCAGGCTGCAGGTCAGCCAAGAAAGCAGGGCGGGCGGTGAGGGGCTGCAGCCCCGGGTGGGCACTCACCGCGCACTTCGTACTGGCTGTACTCCAGCGGCTTCAGCACAGGCTGGGACAGGCAGAACCAGGGCAGCTGCTTGCGGAGCTGCGGCAGCAGGTAATGCGTGAAGAAGCCCACGGCCCCAGCCAGCGCATACAACACGAAACCCAGCACCGACTGCAAGAGGCAAAGGCAGGGGCTCAGCTAAGGGAGCAGGCCAAAGAGCCAGGGGGGCTGGGAAAGACATGAGGCCCTGGCTACTCAGGGCCCTTGGGCGGAGCAGGCCCCTCAAAGGCCGAGTGGGAGTGGGTGGCATGTACCACACTAACCTTCAGGGCGATGAAGACGGTGCTGGCGCTGATGGCGAAGGTGAGCACAGCGATCACTGCACACATCACCAGGTCAGAGTGCAGAACTTCACGCTGCAGGGCCAGCAAATGGGGCATTGGGTGCCCGCCCCCAGGGGCTTACCACACCCCCTCGCAGCCCCACCCGCAGAGCAGAACCCTCAACTCCTGCGCCTCACCACCGACTGGCGCATCTTGTCTGGAAGTGGGTCTGGCGGCTCGGCCCGGGCTGTCTCTAAGCTCCGTTCCTCCAGCTCAGGGAAGAGCTTGCTCCGGATCAGAGACCTGTGGTGGGTAAGAGGCAGGGGCCCAGGTGTGGGGAGGCTGCTTCTCCTCCCACAGGCCCCAGGGTCAGTTGGTGACAGGCACATGCACAGACCCACTCTCCCACCCCTGCCATGCACAGACACACAAACACACGTGTGTGCGTGTGGGCAGGCACATGCAGGGACCCACCAGAGCACGGTGGGGTCACTGCTCTGCCGGCTCAAGTGGTAGGACAGCGCCACCAGGAGGCCACAGAAGACCGAGAAGAGGACAGGGACGTGCTGCTCTGGCCAGGGAGTCTGGGGAGAAAACCCATGCTGGTCAGGGAAGGCAAGGCTAAGCACTGGGGCTGGGCTGCCCCCCATGGGAGAAGCCACTGCTGAGCCCCGTTCACAGCCTCGTCCCAACAGCCCCCTGGGCCCAGCATGCCCCCCAGCCCACGGGTCACTCCTACCTTGATGGCCCCAAGGCAGAAGCCATAGAGCAGGGCAGCAGCCAGCAGGCTGCGGGAGAGGCTGAAGACCGCGGTGAGCGGGCTGGTGGCAGCTGCCAGGTAAGAAACAGCAGCTAAAGCCCGACTCCTACTGCTGCCCCCCACTCCCCCAGGCTGGCCGCCCGAGGACCCCATCCTCTGCTCCCGAGCCCTGAGGAGCCTTCAGAGCCTCTGGCATTGTCAGGTTGAAGCCATTTTCCTGGGGCGGGGAGGGAAGGAGAGGAAGGAAAAGGAGGGAGGAGACGGAGGTTTGGGATACGTGGTAGATGCCAGAAGAGGCTCGGCAAGGGACCAGCCTGTGCAGCTAATCTACGGCTCCTCCTGGGCTCCCCACTGCCTCCAGACCCCCAACATACCTGTGCCCCCAAAGCCATGCATGTCTATCTGCTCCAGCAGGTACATGAGGCAGGTATTGACCTGGGGCAGGAGGCCCAGGAGGAAGACGAACGGGAAGCACAAGGTGAACACTGGCCGGGAGGGGAAGCAAACACCCGGTCACGGTGGGCCGCCCCTTGGCCCACCCTTGGGCCGCACCCCCCAGGCCTCCCCCGGCCCTGCCCAGTCTCACCAGTGGCCACGTCACGGGCACAGAAGAAGAAGGAGGCGGAGAAGAGGGTGAGGCCATAGAGGGAGACGGGCGGGAAGGGCTGAGCCGAGCCCAGGGCATCCAGCAGCCAGATGAGCAGACAGCAGACGCAGAAGTAGACGGGCCGACTGTACGCGATCACCCAGTTGTGGCCCTGGGGAGCGGGCCCGTGAGGAGCCGGCCTGCCCCCTCACCACCCGGCACATACACACTCGCGCCCAGCCCTGGATCCCAATTAAGAAGCCTGGCAGCATGAGGGCAACAGGACCGAGGATCTGGGGCAAGAGAGGTGGTGAGGGAGTCCTGCACCCCCTCCCGAGTCCCTCCACAGCCGGTCTCAGCCCGCCTAGGGCCCAGGCCCGAGCATCCCGGGAGAGGTGCTGGTACTCACATGCATGGGAGATGCCGCATCAGGCTGCACACTCTGGAAAGAGATGGAGTTATGTTAGCAATGAGAGGCAGCACCTACGGGAGGGCCAGAGGCCCCGGGGCCTGCTCAGTGCCACTGCTGGGCCGGTAGGAGTGCCCAGGGCAGGACCCTGAACTGTCAAGAGCCTCGGTTCTCTCATCTGTTAGATGGGGAGCTGGCTTTGGGGGATTGGAGGCATCTGATCTCCTTTCTAGCTCACCCCCCTCAAAATGGGTCACGGGAAGAGGGCATCTGGGAAGAGGTGAGTAGGGGAAGGAGACCCAGGGAGCCAGGCCCGACCTTCAGTAGAGAATACTGGCAGGAGGCAATGACAAGGCAGAACTGGAAGACCCAGATGTCGCTGAAGAAGCCCTTGAGCAGCAACAGGTAGCCCAGGAAGGCAACAAGGCTGCTCAGGCCAACGCCGAGGATGTTCTCCACCAGCCCCCGAGTCCTGGAGAGGCAGCAGGGTCAGGGCACACCCACCACCTCACCCACTAGGGGAGCAAAGGGGGGACGGAGTGGGGGGCAGAGGATAGGACCCAGCCATAAAGGCACATTCTGGGCCTGTGCCCAGGCCAGCCCTCACCCTCGGAGTATCTGAACTGATGACGTCTCAGGAACAGGGTCAAGCTACATCTGCTCCAGGAAGCCACCCCGTTGCTACCCTGCATCCCAATCTTTGACCCCTCTAGACTGAGGGCTCCAGGTGCCACCGCTCTGGGACTTGCCCATCTCCAGCTCGGGCATCCACACTGGGCATACCACAGTTTACACAAGCAGTGCTCAATAAACACTGTTCACAGTGCCAGGGTATAGGAAGTCAAGACACAGGTTCTAGGCCCATGTCATCCACCCAGGCAACAAAAGTCACCTGACTTCTCTATCTGGCTTTCTGGACCTCAGTCTCCCCTGAGAAACAGGGAGGCTGAGACAAATGGTTTGTGAGCTTTAGACTGGGGGACTCAATCTAATCAAACCTAACACAGAAGCAAATATAAATAAATGACTAATAGGAATAGTTTGTTTTGAGCAAACCATTGGGAGAGACAAGAGCACCATCTCCTTAGCCACCTTCCCATACCCCAGAGGCCCTAAGGAAACCCCCCTGCAGACTCCAGAACTGAAGGCACCCTCAGTGACCCCTAGCAGTTAGGTTCTCTGATGCCACGATGGCCTCCACATGTTCACAGGGTCCAGAAGGCCAGGAACCAGAGACACTCCAAAGACGGGCAGAGGCAGGTGGGCACTCACCGGTCCAGCAGGGCCAGCAGGGCAAGCCGCTCGTAGCGCACAGAGGTCCAACGGCCAGGCAGAAGCCAGTACTTGTAGCTGTGCTGGGCACGGGGCGGTGCCTCCTCCATCAGCGTCTGCTCCTGGGATTCGTGCAGGGAGTCCTGGTCCAGCAGGTCAAACTGCGGTCCCCACAGCCGCGGCCATCAGCCCCTCGCCCCCAACATGGTCCATCTCCACGACCACCTCCCCCAGCACATGCTGGCTGCTTAGCCATTTTCTCCAGCACAGAAAGACCCCTCCATCTAGCCCTGGGACCCTCCATCTATAAAGGCCTGCTCCTTCCTCTAGGCTCCCAAGGCACAGTTCAGTGGCTGCTAAGGACTGCTGGGGCTGCTGGGGGCCAGTTACAAGCTCCCACTTCCTGCCTCTTTTCTCCTGGGCTCAGTGAAATCTACTGTGTCTTTCAAGGCTTAAATCTACCGTCCTCCTGGACAGGTGCCATCAGGGTCACTCTGACCACGACCTGGAGCACACAGAGGACAAGACCAGGTTGTAATGCCAGTGCTCTGAGGCCCCAGGTGAAATACTTAACCTCTCTGCGCTTCTCATGTTCTTTATTCAACAAAAACTCCTGGGACACAACTATGGGCCTACCCCCATGATGGGGCACAGGACCGCAAGGGAGAGTCAAGGACGCACGGC
Organism: Manis javanica; assembly: GCF_040802235.1. Classification (NCBI taxonomy): domain Eukaryota; kingdom Metazoa; phylum Chordata; class Mammalia; order Pholidota; family Manidae; genus Manis; species Manis javanica. The sequence goes on from NC_133166.1 coordinate 115,996,238, forward strand.
CCCTGCCTCCAGGGGTGGCCATCAGCTTTAGCAAGACCACGGTGCCTCTCCCAGAGATGGTTAAGGAGGCTAAATGTATGAGAAAGGGGCACATGGGCTTCTGGGTGCCACCCACAGTCCATCTGTGGCGGTGGTGTTAGATGTGTGGACGCTCCTATAACTGCTGTTTAAATCCTGAGTCTACCTCATGCATTTATGGCATTTGTTATTACTTGGCCAACCACGTAAATTATTGTCCAGATTGGGATCTTTTAGAGGTAAAAAGAAGCGTCGTTAAGAACATGTGAGATGACTATGACAGAGCACACGCCCCAGGTCTGCGCCCAGCACAGGGAGCAGTACGGGCACCACCTGGGAAGCTGAACTGCCCAGTGTGCAACTATCACTGCGACACCCAGTGTGTCAGAATAAAGACGATACTCCAGCCATTTTGTTGAAAACGTGAATAAGCGGTGCCTCAAGCATTCAGGTCCAGAGCCTGCACACCCTGCACCAGCCAGCAAAGGCCAGGACAACACCTCAGGGCTGCTGGAGCCCTCAAGCAGAACAACCTCCTGTCCCTCCTGTCCCTCCTAGTACTTGGGCAAGTGCTCAGGGACCCACTCCCCCTCCACTGCCCCCACTGCAGTCCTGCCCCAACCGTGGGCTCCTCACCTCTGGGATCTCCAGGGGCACGCGGCGCACCTGCATGCCCTGCAGAACCACAGGCCTTGGCTGCAGCAAGTTCAGGCTGCCCGCTGCCTCGGGGACATCAGCTGAGTGGAAGCTGGAGGAATGCGAGTGGCGGTCCCTGCAAGCACAGCAGCCATGAGGGCTAGGGCCACCGGCAAGCCCCAGGATGGGGTGGGGTTGAGTCCAAGGCCATGCCTTGGGGCCCAGGGGAGCTGCTGGCATACCCAGAAGCAGCATGGGGGTCTGGAGGAGACAGATGGCAGAGGTGCCTCCCTCCCAGGCCCAGGAAGCCTCCTGCTTGGAAGTGTCATGTCCCTACAGTGCCAAGAAATCCTTGTGAGCCTGCCCCACAAGTGAAGACTGCTTCCCACCCTCCTCTTCTCCTAGAGGTCTGAGTTGCCAATGCCCCAGCCCAGCAAAGGAAGAGAGAAAATCCCCAGAAATGCTAGGAGCCTACCAGGCTGCTGACCCAGAAGAACCCAAGCTTGGAGACTCACCAGGCTCCGTTGGCTGCCTGCTCCCCCTGCTGCCCTACGGGGTTCTCATAGCCACCTCCAGCCAGGCCAAAAGTGTAGGAACGCCTCACGCCTAAGGAAGGGGTGTAGGACATAAAACAACAGTCAGGGACAGGCCAAGAACCAACTCACATGGGCACCAAGACCATTGAATAAGGAAGAACCCTGTACTGTGTCCCCCCAGATAGCAGCCCAGCCCCTGGGGACCAAGAGCTGGAGAGGAAGGGGCCTGTAGGTCAAGGGCCCAAGCTTTGCACTCTGCCCACCAGGGGCTGAGATCCCCATTCTACCACTCACTCAGCCCAGGACTCAGGCTACGCCTCAGGGAGGCTGCAAGTTTGACATTGGGCACTGCAGATAAAGCAGTCACCACAGGGCCGAGGAGGGCACCATGCCCAAAAGAGCGAGCCCCACTGCAGGGATGATGAGGACCCTCAGTTGGAGGGAATGAGGGGGGTGCTGGGCCTGCTAGGCTCCGAGGCTGGGTCACCAGACTGGGGAAGGGCTCACCGCTCTCATCATAGAAGTAGTGCACGGCACCCTCAGAGGTGTCATCAAAGGTGCAGGCCTCATGCACGTTGGCGCCAGCCCGAGTGAGCAGCAGTGAGGAGGCGAAGTGCAGGGCAGAGGGCAGCGTCAGTGCCCGGGAGTGGGAGGCAGCCCGGCTGCGCTGCGCTTCCTGCAAGCTGCTGGGGAGGGGTCAGCCCGTGGGTCAACACCGCTTGAGCCAGCTGGCCCCCACAGCCCTCTGACCAGCCGGCAGGTGCTCACCTGGGTGGTGAGCCCATGACAGAGGCTGGAGGGGTGGGGTTGCTGCCGGCATTGTGGCGCCTCCGGATGGCCTGGGTCCGCCTCACACTACTCGAGCGGTCCCGTTTGCCCATCTCCTCTGCCGCTGTCCAGAGAGAGACCCCCCAGCGTAAGTGACTGAAGCTTGGACAGAGCCTGGGCAGTGGCGGCAGCAGCTCCCGTGTGGAACTAAAGGTCAAGCCTAGTCCAAGCAAGCCCTGCCTCTGGGGCCCTGCCAGGTCACCTAACCACCCAGTTTCCACATTTGGAAACAAGGACTCGATCTGCCCTGCCACGCTGATGGCCCGGAGGGGGCATGCAGAGGCCGAGCACTGTCCGAGGGCAGGGGCTTTGTGCTAACTGCACCAAGGACCTGGGCCAGAGGTCCGAGGTCTTGCTGCCTCAACTGCTCCACTGTTGGAGCCCTGCTCGTCAGGGAGGCTGGGCAGACTGGGCTCCTCAGCCACTGAGTCTACCGCCCTCAGCTCTGAGACACAGGCTGAGCTGACTCCGGCCAGGTGCTCTCCAGCCTGCCCCTCGCCTACCTAGCTCACCCCCACTCCCAGCCCTAGAGCCCGCACTCACCTCCCCCAACGGCACCTTCCTCCTGCAGCTCCCCCCGCCATCCGGGCTGGTTAGCAGCGGGTCCCCTGCGGGCCTCGGCAGGTAGCACAGCAGGCTCACCAGCAGCCAGCTCCACCCCTGCCTGGGCCTCCAGCTCAGCCTTGGAGCCAGCCAGGGGGGCCCTTAGGACATCACCCCCTGCCCCATCCATGCTCAGCACACGCGCATGTGTTTTGGCGCTGGCAGTACTAGGCGTCCGCTGGGTCCCATAGGGCCTCTTAGGGGGCACAGCAGTCCCCTCTTCAGCCCCATGGGGGGCCCTTCGCTTCCGGGGTCCCCCTGCTGCACCCCGGGAGCTCTCAGGGGAGTAGCAGGAAGTAGAAGAGGAGCTGTCAGTACTGTAGCGGCGCTGAGATCGAAGACTAGAGGCCGGGCTCAGTTCGCTGCCCTCGCTGGTATCTTCATCCTCAAAGAAGCCCCCCGCTTCAAGCAGGGGCCGCCGAGGGGCACGGCCAGGCGGGGAGTGTCTTCTCATAGGTGGCCGCCGTTTGCTAGGCCGCAGCAGGGCCAAGTCCTTGGGCCGCACAACCAGGAGTGGCTCAGCCAGACCCGGTGGTGTCCCTGTTCCTATGACTGTGTCAAAGGAACGCAGTGTGTCATCTGAGGGGACTCCAGCATCTGGTGAGGCGGGCAGCTCAGCCTCAGAGGGGGGGTCTGTGTCGCTGCCCTCAGGGGCCTGCCCCCCGGGCGGGCTGTCCAGGTGGGTGGAGTTGGTCTTTTCACTCTTGAAGCTGCTCAATGTCTCCCTGTCAGTGCCACTAAAGCAGGAATCTGAAGAGCCAGCTTTCTGGGGTGTTGGCTCACCCGAGCCCCGCCGGTCGAGGGGCTGGTAGCCACTCGCTCCCCGGCGTTGTTCCCGTCGACTGCTGGTCCTCACCAGGGTCCGGTCAGGCCGGGTCAGGGTCAGGAAGCTCTTGCTCAGCTCCTGGCTGAGGCTCCCCTTCAGTAGAGGGCTCATGGGAGTGTCAACCACGCTGCTCCCACTCCAGGGGGCTCCATCTCCAGCGAGGGGAGAACGTTCTGAAGAGTCCGTGCTAGGGAGAGAGGGGTCTGGGGCAGCCCCCGGGGGCGTCTGGGGAAGGTCTCCAACTAGCAGAAGAAAAGGAGACAGAAAATGAGAGAGCATGCCACCGAAGGAATGGGTAGCTAACGGAGGCCTGTGGCCTCCACTTGCAAAGAATCCAGCTGGGGCAAGACACTGAGGAGGCCCCATTAGAAAGACAGAGAGCTCCAGGGGAGAAAAAGTTGGGGTGACTCAAAGACGAGACAACCAGTCTTCCCCAGCAAGCCCCCGCCATATTATGCTCACTCAGTTTTTCCTGTGAGCTCAACTTCAGCATCTCTCGGTCAGCTGAGGTGACAATCACGTTGTTGCTGCCCTGCTCCCGCACCAACTCCTTGATGTCTGCAACCATGGCCCCGGAAGTGTCAGCAGGATCCCAAGACATCTACATTCCACCCCTTGTCCCACATTATGACTGTCAGCCCTGAGCAGCAGCCACCTACCTCTTAGGGGGCCAGAGTCCTCCATCCGGGGCAACAACTCCTGAGTAGACAAAGAGAGGCATGAAGGAGCCAAGAGAGCAGAAAGAAGTAGGCTCAGGACATACCCAAGGTGGGGACAGGCTCCCAGGAGAGGAGCGGGAGAGGCTGAGAGCCAGAAGCACTCACCGAGACCTGGTTGAAGCCAAACACAGAATGCTGGGAGCTACAGCGTACTGGGGGTGTGGAACTCACTTTCCGAAACACTGTCATCTCCACTCCAGGGTCCCTGGCAGTGGAGAAAAGCATTGCCTTTGATCTAACCTGCCTTCTTTATATAGTAACTTCCTCCACCATTCTCACCACTCCCTGCTTCTCAAGGGTCTCCTTACAAGTCCAGGGCCAACCGTGAAACAAGCACTCAACCCCCTCATGGAGCCACTGTTCCCTGAGCCCCTCCTCTGTCCTCTCATGCTCAGGCCCATGCACCAAGATCCCTCAATTCCCAGCACAGCCTCTGTCCAACACACCTGGGCAGACTGCTGTCCCCCTGGGCAGGCTGTTCCTCCAGCTCCCCCATGGTGGAGTTGCGCTTCTCCACAATTTCGCCCTGGTCGAACATAGCATGCAGCCGATAGTTCACAGTCTTGATGGTAGCGAAGATGACAGCCACCACAAGGCAGTACACGCCAGCCACCATCAAGCTGGGGGGCAGGACCTGGAGGTGGCAGCAAGTCAGGTCCCTCCTCACACAGATTTGCCCCTATGAGGTGCATCTAGCACCATAGTCAAGGACAGGATTCACAAATTCACAAAACTGCATCACCCCTCCGTGTAACTGGTACAAACACCCCATCAGAGAGCTCTGTGTTTTAACGGGAAAGATTAAGTCAGGGACTCAAGGTCACGCAGCTCAGAAAAGAAAGAATTTGGCCTCTCCCTTACACCCCCAAGCTCTGCAGTGATTCTTCTCTCCACACCGCAACACCCAGGTCACGGCCCCGAATCCCTGCCAGGTTGCCACCCCTCCCTGACATCTGCCCTCTCCTTCCTCAGCCGAGTTACAGGTGGCGGCGGCGTCTCACCATGTACAGCAAGAAGGGGAAGGTGAGCAAGAAGATCCAGACATAGAGGTGGAAGCAGTTGGAGAAGGTGCTCTGGTGCGGATCGAAGAACCAACCGCCGGTGAGCGAGGCCCACACCCCCTGGCGCAGGATCTGCAATACCTGCGACCCCATGGCCCCGCCGCTGATGCGTGCGTCCCCCTCCCGGGACCCTCATGAGGGCGGCCCCCGGCCCATGCCCCGCCTGGCGCCCGAGGGCCCCGGGGCCCGGCCTCACGCTCACGCCATGGCCTCCCCCACCGGGGGAGAGTGGTCTGCGGAGCAAGGGTGCGGGAAGGGGGCGGGGCCGGCCGGGACAGTCAGCGGTGCGAGGCCTGGGCGCGGGGGTGGAGCCGCACCGTAGGCGGGATCCGGGCCCCCACCCCCGGCCCAGAACTGCTCCGAGGGAGCGAGCCGGCGGGTAGGCGCGGGGCGGACCGAGCACCCGTCGGCTGCATCCAAAGGTGGGCGTGGGGTGGGTACTCCGGGGGTGTAGGCGACGGCTCCCTCGGCTCCGGCCCGGGGAGAGCCCCGGGACCCTGAGGTCCACTTCCGGGGTCACAGGTCACTCGCTTCGGGGTCCGAGCTCACCCCGCTCTTGCGGGAGCCGGCCCCAGGGGAAGGCCGGAAGAAGCAGCCGCGAGCAGCCAGCCTGCAGTGGCGCATGCGCCCAATGGGCCCCAATTGGGACCCGGAAAAAGAAAACCTGACGGCACGAATGCGCAAGCGCCAGGAGGTGGTGGCGCGATTAGAAGCGGAGGATTGGGCGTGAGCAGAGTCCCGATTTTAAAGGAGACGATCCAAACTGTAGAAGCACTTAGAGCGCATGCGTACGTCTAGGCGGTGCCAACCTAGCGGGGACCTTTGGGCAGAACCGAAAGAATAGTTGATTGGCCACTGGCGGAGTTAATTAGCGCAAAGCTCTCCCAATGAGTTGCAAGAGGCGGGGCAAAGGATGGAGGCGTGGGCTCACCAGGGCTTCAGCGATAGGTCTGTGCCACTCGAGCACACTCCTCCTCCCCCTCCCGCCATTTTTGGTACTGGACCTCAAACATGACGGGCGTCTCTTGTCCCCAAGCTACCTGTCTGCTTCCGGGGCAGAGCTCAGACATAGAGTGTAGAAAGCGACTCTCAGCGACAGGCAGGAATAATCGAAATAGGATAGCGTCGTTCTTCTTAAAGTGACAGGCTTAAGGCAATTGGGGTAAATTCCGCGGTTGTGAGGGCGATTTAGCAATCCTGAATCCAGTCACTGAACCAAGTTCGGGACAGCAGCCTCGGGTTTCCGCCCACTGGGGAAGGGGAGTGAAGAAATGTATTTCCCGGGTGAAGGGAGGAGGAGAGCCTTAAACCGTCTGTTCCAGGCGCTTGAGGTGCAGCCGTTCCGTCCTCCGATCTCCCCCACCCCATCCCACTAGCTCTGACAAGCAGAGCTTCTAGTCCCCATTTCAGATATGAAAAGAATGAGGCCAAAAGAGGATGGGGCACACAGCCCTGAAACTTCGGAGCCAAGACCAGACTCGGGTTTGCCCCACTCCCGAGTCCACATTCTATATCCCGTTTTGCTGATGTGGATGCAGACGGCCGGGTGGCCCGTCCTTGGCAGAGAGCAGCCTCGACCCTGAGCGTTCTTTGATGGGGTGGCGGGGTCGGGGCTACCCTAACCCGCCTAGCCGGGAATTCCCCGGCACAGCCGCCTGCCGTCTCTGGGAGGGGTGCAGTGCTACCCGCCTGCGTCATCTGATGCTGTTTCCTGCAGGAGGGAGAAGAGCGGAAAAAAGTGAAACTCCACCCTCCACCTCTGCCTCCCGCCCCCGGGGCCAAAGTACAAAGGGAGGAGGAAGAAGGGAACGGGGTTGGAGCCGTCGGGCCGAGGGAGCTGCACTGGGAAAAGGCAGCTCTGCTCAACTAGGAACACTCCAGCCATTCCCTGCGCTAACAGACCCCACCGGAGCCCAGGCGCTGCCTCTCGGTGGCCCCACCTTGCACTTGGTGGGTGTCGGAGCCAGGCTCCCAGGACTGCTCCAGAACTGAGGGACGCCCGGGCCCCTCTGAGCCAGCCATGGTGAGACGCCGGAGGCGCCGGGGTCCCACCCCCCGAGCCTGACCAAACCGCCCTGGGTGGCCCTCCTCTAAAAGCCCGAGATGCAGGGGGCCAGGAGGCGACACTCCTGGCTCCCCAGAGAGGCGTGGGTCTGGGGCTGAGGGCCAGGGCCTAGATGCCCAGGTTCCAGGACTAGGGCCTGGGCAGCCAGCAGGGGTGGGGAGCAGGGACACCCCAGGAAGGTCCCCCGCACGCCCCAACACCAGCTCCACCCATGGAGCCCTTGAAGAACCTCTTCCTCAAGAGCCCGCTAGGGTCATGGAACAGTGGAAGTGGGGGCAGTGGGGGTGGCGGTGGAGGCTGGCCAGAGGGGTCCCCGAAGGCAGCAGCTTACGCCAACCCTGTGTGGACAGCCCTGTTTGACTATGAGCCCAATGGGCAGGACGAGCTGGCCCTGAGGAAGGGTGACCGTGTGGAGGTGCTGTCCCGAGATGCAGCTATCTCAGGCGATGAGGGCTGGTGGGCAGGCCAGGTGGGCGGCCAGGTGGGCATCTTTCCATCCAACTATGTGTCTCGGGGTGGCGGCCCGCCCCCCTGCGAAGTAGCCAGCTTCCAGGAGCTTCGGCTGGAGGAGGTGATCGGCATTGGTGGCTTCGGCAAGGTCTACCGTGGCAGCTGGCGAGGTGAGCTAGTGGCTGTGAAGGCAGCTCGCCAGGACCCCGACGAGGACATCAGTGTGACAGCTGAGAGTGTGCGCCAAGAGGCCCGGCTTTTCGCCATGCTGGCACACCCCAACATCATTGCCCTCAAGGCCGTGTGCCTGGAGGAGCCCAACCTGTGCCTGGTGATGGAGTATGCGGCTGGAGGGCCCCTCAGCCGTGCCCTGGCTGGGCGGCGTGTGCCCCCCCATGTGCTGGTCAACTGGGCTGTGCAGATTGCCCGTGGGATGCACTATCTGCACTGTGAGGCCCTGGTGCCTGTCATCCACCGAGACCTCAAGTCCAACAACAGTGAGTTTTGGGGAGTGTGGTTGGAGGGTGGCATGGCCCAAGTGCACACCTGATGCCAACTCTCAGCTGAGCCTGCCTGGGGACCTGCTAGAGGCAGGAGCAGCGCATGAGCTCACACTCGCCCCAAAGCAGAAGTCCCAGGCACCAGAGTCCTTCATGCCCCAGGAGTCTATGACCCTAGCTCACAGCTGCAAGTTAAAAAATTGCAGTCTCTCAGGTATGCCATGAGCATCCTGCCTCGCCATGGCCACACCTCACCTTCCCATCCCCCAGAGCTTGTACCTGCACTGTGGATGCTCTCCCCTCCGCTTTTGAGGCGCAGCTCCTCCAAAACAGAGGCCTGGAAGGGGAAAGCCCCCTGTGGTGGTCAAGGCTAAGGCCAGGGTTGGAATTCTGTCCCCACCCTCCCTCTGGCTGCGTGACTCCTAGCTGGTTATTTCAACTCAGAGCCTCAATTTTGGACTCTGTAAAAAGGGAGTGACTAGGAAGGCGAAATGGCTTAACAGACTGGGCAAGCCCTGGCATCTGATGGTGGGCCCTCAGCCGTGGGTGTGGACATTTGAGGGCCTTGCCTGGAATCAGCACTTGGGGTGGGCGTTGTGGGGCCAAGGGAGACTCAAGCAGTGAGGCACTCCATCTCCTGCCACTTCAGGCCCGTCACACTGGCCAGCGTGGGCCCAAGACAAGCTAGTGACAGGTTCAGAGGGCTTCCTGGAGCAGGCAAGCTTTACACCAGGCCAAAAGCAAGCAGTGTTCAGAGGCATCCAGCTGATTATCTGGGCAGGGCCCGACCAGGGCAGAGGCAAAGGGGCAGGACCCAGCACAGTGGTGGGGACCCGGGGCTGGGCTTCTGGGGCCCAGGGTGCAGGCTGTGGAGCAGTAGGAAGTGCAGGAGCCAGTGGATTACTGGAGAGGCATGGGCAGCTCTTGGAGGGCTGAGCATGGATATTTTAGTCGTCTTGGCTTCAATTGAGCATAGACAAGGAGCCTGGGGGGAGCACAACACACGGACCCAGTGACATCCACGTCCTTGCCAGGGCTTCAGGGGCAGGGGGAGGCCTGTCAGCCACCCCACCCACTCCTCATCCACAGTAGGGGGCACTTACCACCTCTAGCCTCACTCCTGGGACCTAACGATCTAGGGACCCCCACTCCTTGCCCCAGCCTGAGGGGGATTCCCCGAAGGTTTGGGGGGAGGGGACTCCGGTCTTCTGTTTTTCCTCTGGTTTTCTTTCCAGAGAAAATGGAACAATAGCCCAGGCCCCTGCTCCCCACCCTCCCCACAGCTTCCTGCGTTTCCTGCTGCCCCTGAGCCGGCTTCCTGCCCCTGCTCCAGTCTCTGCTCCCTCCCCAGCCCAGCTGCCTGCTGGAGAGGAAAGAGCTGGGGGTGGGGGGTTTGTGGGAGAGGAAGGAGCCAGGGATCACACCCCCACTCCCCCCAGTTGCCCTGCTTCCCAGAGTCTGGGTGGTGATGAAGGGCAGGCAAGGTGCCCTCAGCTTCCCTGAGTATGGCCTCCCACCTCAAGGACCCCAGTCCTAGGCCCAGAGTGCTGTCTGCGGGATGTGGGGGGGAGTCCCTGGGTTGGGGGGGCACAGCCAGGAAACAATGGCGTGATTTTCCTGGACAATGGGGGCCTTGTGAGGAAGCCTGGTGGGGAGAGGAGGGGGAATTCTACAGGCCCACGAGTCACAGGACTGACCAGCCAGCCCGGCCTGGGCCTGACCTCCTCCAATTCTCCCTCAAAGGAACCCGCCCCCCCAAGTTGAAGACCTGGCCCATGCCTCCTAGAAAGGAGAAGTAGGGACCATGGGAGGAAAGCGGAAGAGGTGTGAGCTGCCTAGGCCTCTCCCAAGCCCTACAGAGGCCAGCCCAGTGAGGGGCTGGGGACCAGGTCCCCTTCAGAAGCCAGGGAGCCCTAAGGGGGCATGGAGAGTCTTGGAACCTCTCCCCCCACCCTCCCCCGTCCTCTGGGTGGCTCCCAACCACTGCATCCTCAAGATCTATATCAGACACCAGAAAAGCAACTTGGGTTGGGAAAAGCAGGGGAAAGGAAGGTGAGGATGAGGCCTCGCAGGTGTCAGGTGGAGCTGGGAGTGGGAGGAGGCAGAAAGGCCACCAGTAATAAGAAGTCCTGAGATTTCAGATGAGTTGCTGCCCCTCTCTAGGCCTGATTACCTGAATGAAAAGGGAAGGCTGGCCTCCCAGCCTAAAATGCTGGTGTAGAAAGTGCTTCCCTTGCATGTCAGGTAGCACAAGTGGCTAGAGATCTGCCCAAGAAGCAGCCAGTTTTGGTCAAGAGTACCTTCCGAGTCCCAGCACACAGACCCCTTTGCCTGGTGCCACTCCGGTGTGCTGCGGTTCTTTAGAGTGAGCTTGTGTCTGGTTCCACCCCTCCAGCAGCCAGGCTGGTGGCTGTTGCAAAGCTGGGAGTAAGTCGTGATAGAGGATGGAGAAGACAGGCAACACGAGGGACACAAGTGGCAGGATCTTTAGGACAACTTGCATTTAGTATACTCATGTCAGTTACCAGACCCAATGCTAAAGCTTAAAAAGTGTGGTCCTGTTAAGAACTCCTGAGGTCCCTCTGAGGCAGGTTTGTTATCGTCCTCAGTTTTATTAACTGTTTGGGTCTCAGCTGCAGTCTGGCTCAGAGGAGAGGGTGGACTGCAGGAAGATTGCCACGTACTGGGGGAACGATGCAGGTGATTGGCGAGGGTGTGTGGACACCAGGCAGGGAAGCTGATAGGCAACTGAATCAACTTATGGCCTAGAGCTCCAAATGTGAGGAGGGGGCACCTGGCACCTGGGAGAGACTGAGACAGCCTGAGGGTGATGGGCAGTGGCTGAGGAGAGGTCAGGCTCTGAGGAGCACCAGTGTTGAAATGGCTGAGGGGAGGGGAGGTCTTGACACAAACAGCACAAGCAGTCCGAGGCCCTGGAACCAAAGGCAGCCACGAGGGGTTGGGCAGCTGAGCAGATGCCCCATGAGGCCCAGAGAGCCTGGCCAGCTGCAGGATAGGAATTGTGGCTTTAAGCCTGGGAAAGGGAAGACCCTGGTTCTACAACCTCCTCTATGAAGTCTTCCCTGAATCACCAGATGTCTGTCCTCTGCTCCATCCCCAGTATTCTGTGCTCCCCATATAATGGTGCTGTCATCCTGGGCAGAAGAGCTAAGAGATGTGTGTGCCCTGAAATGACATGTGTTCAAAAATGTGGTTGGTGTGGATGTCACTTCTCCGCAGCTGGCTATAACCAGAAAAGTAGAGACCCCTTCAAATTATGGATGCTTTAAGATTTTATTCTCTTTCTGTTCCTGTAAAACTTCTCTCATTTGAGCCACATTTGTCCTGATGAGATATCTGCAGGTTGCTGTCTCCCATCTCTGCACAGAGTATGGAGGCCCCGTTTCAGTCTGAGCCGCAAGTCCTGAGCGGCTACCACACTGTGTTTCTGTTCAGTGCAGTGTTAAGGAAGAGTTAGAGCACTGGCTTTGGAGCTACAGACCAGGACGAAATCTTTGCTTTATCTGCATATGATAAATTGACTAAGTCAGTTTCCTCTGTGGAAGAAGGAGGGTAATGAAGTCTACCTCCTAGGGTTTTTTTTTTGTGGGTGCCAGAGCTGAGTGTAAAATGCCTGGCCTCTAGTTGCCCCTCTGTAAATATTTCCCAGCATTGTTATTTTTGTCTGATTCTACCCCCAACCCCAGCTCTGAGCTCTCCAAGGCAAGATCACCTCCATGCCCCCAGTACCCAGCCAGGATGTCTGTCAGGTGTGTTTGCTCCCAACTCCTTCCTTGTCCTCACCACCTGAACCTGCAGCACCCACAATCCTGCCCCTCCTCTTCCCCAGTTCTGCTGCTGCAGCCCATTGAGGGTGACGACATGGAGCACAAGACCCTGAAGATCACTGACTTCGGCCTGGCCCGAGAATGGCACAAAACTACGCAAATGAGTGCTGCGGGCACCTATGCCTGGATGGCTCCCGAGGTTATCAAGGCCTCCACCTTCTCTAAGGGCAGCGATGTCTGGAGGTGCGACCTTAGTGGAGGCTGGACCGAGACAGCTATGGGGCTGCAGAGGGCAGAGGTGGCTGTGAAAATCTAGCCCTGGACAGACAGGTGGAGCCCAGGGGGAGGGACCCAAACCATTTAGTTCCTTGGTGCTTTGGGATGAAATGGCAATGATGAAGCAGAGGAGGGGAACACAGACCCTTTGTCTCTCCCACAGCTTTGGGGTGCTGCTTTGGGAATTGCTGACCGGGGAGGTGCCCTACCGAGGCATCGACTGCCTTGCTGTAGCCTACGGAGTGGCTGTTAACAAGCTGACACTGCCCATCCCATCCACCTGCCCTGAGCCCTTCGCACAGCTTATGGCCGGTAAGGGGTTGGAGCAGGAGGGTGAGGAGCAGACCTTGGTCCAGGATACATCCACCCCCAGACCCCTTCTTATTCTGTCCCGCTTCACCGTGTCCCTAGACTGCTGGGCGCAGGACCCCCACCGCAGGCCCGACTTCGCCTCCATCCTGCAGCAGTTGGAGGCGCTAGAGGCGCAGGTCCTGCGAGAAATGCCGCGGGACTCCTTCCATTCCATGCAGGAAGGCTGGAAGCGCGAGATCCAAAGCCTCTTTGACGAGCTGCGGGCCAAGGAAAAGGTAGGAGGGGTAGAGGTCCCAGCGTTTTAAGGAAAGAAATGTGTCCAGGGGGCAGAGAGTGGGGGCGGGCGCCAGAGTCCGTACGGGGCTGACCTCACTGCCATCGCTGTCCGGGACACAGGAACTACTGAGCCGCGAGGAGGAGCTGACCCGCGCAGCACGTGAGCAACGGTCGCAGGCGGAGCAGCTGCGGCGGCGCGAGCACCTGCTGGCTCAATGGGAGCTGGAGGTGTTCGAGCGCGAGCTGACGCTGCTGCTGCAGCAGGTGGACCGCGAGCGGCCGCACGTGCGCCGCCGGCGCGGCACCTTCAAGCGCAGCAAACTCCGCGCGCGCGACGGCGGCGAGCGCATTAGCATGCCCCTCGGTAAGGGCAGCGCCTCAGCACGCCGCCCCGCCATTGGCTGCGTGGCCGGAGGGGAGGGTTTGGCGGAGTATGTTTTCGTGTGTGGGCGGGGTCTAGCGGAAATACTCCTTGCCAGTGGCTGCGGCCGGGAAGGGGCGGAGCTCAAGTTCTGGGAAGGCCTTGTGGGTGGGGCGGGCCGCTTCCCTTGCTCCGCCGCGGTATTCCTTGCGGTGGGGTCTAGGCGGTTCACTTTCCTTACTGAGAGCCTGGAGCCCAAGAAGGCAGTGAAGCCGGCCCCAGCCACATCGTCACCGTGCCGGGCCCGGGCCCTGCACTGCCTGCGTGGGTCGGGAACCCGCCGGGGTCCCTACAGGTTGGGATCCTGGATCTCCACCGGTACCCTGCTTCATCCTCCACCCCCAGACTTCAAACACCGCATCACCGTGCAGGCCTCGCCCGGCCTGGACCGGAGGAGAAACGTTTTCGAAGTTGGGGCTGGGGACTCGCCTACCTTTCCCAGATTCCGGGCCATCCAGTGTAAGAAAATGTCCCATGCCTTTCCCCCAGCCCTTATCCTTCTGTCAGTCATACTAAGGTCACCTCCTCCTCTTCCTCCCCGTTCCCAGGATCCCACCACTGTCCATCTAGACTAGTTTCTCAGTTACCCAAGCAGCATTTACTCTACTGTTTTGGTTTTTTTAAGTCTAACAATTGCAAGACTCATGTACCACTCGTTTTTCTAAGTGCGTGGCTAATGTTAGCTTAATTTCTCACAATAACCCTAAAATGCAGGTACTGTTATCTAAGTTTCATAGATGAGAAAAGAAAAAAGTGACTTGTCTACCGTCACACAAACTAGGCAGTTTGCGGCAGTGTCTGCACTAAGCAGCAGCAGGTGCTGGCTGAAGGGCTGGATAAGCTGCCTGCCGCACTGCCAGCCCCAGGACCCACACCCTCCTACCCTGACCAGTGGTGCTCAGGTTCTCTGTGGCCCAGAGCCTGCCCTAGAAATAGTGCGGGGCCCACCCTGATCCCCAGTGCTCTGAGAAGTTGCCGCTGGAGTCTGACACTCATAATGGGAGGACAAGGGTCAGAGCTTTTGACCTCAGCTCAGACTCCATTCATTTTCCCTCAACAGTGGAGCCTGCAGAACCAGGCCAGACTTGGGGCCGCCAGTCCCCCCGACGTTTGGAGGACTCAAGCAATGGAGAGCGGCGAGCATACTGGGCCTGGGGTCCCAGTTCTCCCAAGCCTGGAGAAGCCCAGAATGGAAGGTGAGTGCCTGAGTGTCCCCCACCCCAGTATCACCTACCTCCCAGCAGTCCCGAGAATCATGAAACACATCTCCCCTCCTGTCCTCTCACCAGGAGACGATCCCGTGTGGACGAAGCCACTTGGTACCTGGATTCAGATGACTCATCCCCCTTAGGATCTCCTTCCACACCCCCAATGCTCAACGGTGAGTGGCCTTGTCTCCCCCAGCAGGCTCTTGCTGTACTCCTGTGGGGACTCTGGGAAGGCTGTAAGAAGCCAGCAGGCAGGGCAAAGCATTCCTAGAACCCAGGTCTGACCTCTTTGCCCATGACTGAGCTGGATACAGCCCAGGCCTCAGGGGGCCCAGGATCTGGCCCTGCTGTTCAGGCTTAGCCTTCAAGAGGGCTCTTTCCTGGCCCTGTGGCAGCTTCTGTGCCCGCAGCAGGCTCCAGGGAAGGAAGACAGGGAATGGTACCTCCCCACCCAATTTGGGACCCAAGGGACGCTGGGCCCAGAGAGAGAAAGAAAACTGCTATGTGGAGTAGGTTCTACACTGTGCTTCTCAGAGCCCCTTCTGGACAGTCTGTGGGTGGTGAAGAAGATAAGAAAGCTGAGCAGTGGGAATCCAGGGCCTTCTGCATCTGGGGCAGTTCTAGGCTTTTCTGTTTCCTAGGATCTGATAATAGCTCCCAGCAACAACCCTGTGGGGAGGTTCCATTATTATCCCCATTTTAGAGAAAGTGGCCCACTGAAAGCCCCCAGCTAAGGAAGTGAACCCAGAGAGACTTTGGCTCCCAAGCTCATAGTGAGCTTCCTCCAGAGTTTTCACTTAAAGGTTTCTCAGAGGGATAAAAGACTGGCTCAGCACTGGCAGGGCTAGAAAGCTGAAACCTTCCTGGCCTGCGGGTCCCTTCGGAGGCCCCTGCTCCTCACAGCAAGAATACGGGACCTGGCTGAGCTGCTGGCAGCCCAGAGTCCTGTTCGGCAAGCAATTTGGACTCATCCCTTTTATCCCACCTGGCACACCACCTCCACCATTACCTGAGCTACATTTGATAGTAAGAACAGCGCTAATACTAGGTCTCCCCTATGAGCCAGGCAATGGTACGAGGTTGGTGTTACTGTTAGAGCCACTTTATAGAAGAGGGAACTGAAGGCCAGGTTAAGTAATTTGATGTAGGGCACACAGCAGCACAGGGATTTGAACTCCCATCTGCTGTACCATTTTCTTCTCCAGCATTTGCTTTGTGCCAAACTGTCTGTGCTACAGGGACTCAACTGAGAATTAGAAGGCCAAGGGGGCTGCTTGGAATCACTTGCTGTAGAAAATAGCAGGTCAAGAGGGCCATGGGAGAATTTGAGGTCCTGTCAACCCCAGTGTGTAGGTTGAAGCAGCCCCTGACCATGTCCTATAGATCCCCTTGGCCTTGCCCTTCCTGAGCAACCATGGGCAGGGGCACAATACCTGGGCCCCATCCTTCTCAAGCCTGCCCCCTTACCTGAAAGGATATCACCTGCCCCAGCTCAGCTGCTGGCCAAGCACTTGGTTCCCCTAGCAGAGGCCCACATTCCAGTTGCCATCTTGGGCCCATGACCTTGACCTCCCAGCCACCCACAGTCAGAAGCCTGGCTGAAATTATCACAGGCGTAAGCCACACCACTGGGGAGCCCTTTCTCCTACCCCTAGCCCTGCCTGGGTGTTCTGGCCTCTGGAGAACAGGTTGCAGTGAGTTGCATATTAATGGATGCAGTCAGCTTACACTGACAGAAGCTGCCCTGTGAAGCTGGTTGTCCTGGAACTACTAACTACCCCATGGCCAACTACCCACTACCTCCATGAGGCCCCATGCAAGTGATTTCACTTTCATCTCTGGCTCAAGAATGAGTGTGCTGCTTTCTCCTAAACAGGGTTGACCCCTCCTACTGCCAGGAAGCTTAGAGACAAATTAAAATCCTTGCTGAGTTACCTTGGGCAAGTCGCTTATCTCTGGGAACCTCAGTTTCTCAGGCTGTTGACCACAGGAACTTCTTTCTGCTCTCATTTTGTGTACTGACCTCCATCTTCACTACCTTTGTCCCACTTTTTTTGCTGGTTTTAAACATGTTTTTATTTCCCTGTTCTGTGTAAACTCACTATAAATGATCAGTTTTTTTATCATTTATGTGGTCTGAAGATTATAAGAATGGATTCTTCCATCAAACATGTGTTGATGCATTTTATGAGTCAAGCATCAACATGTTAGAGATCCACATGTTGATCTCTCCCTCAGGGAGGGCCTAGTCTGGTGGCAGAGGCAGCTTCATAAATAAGTATCGTAAAGAGCAGTAAGTGGTGGGCCGAAGAAGGGTGAAAGCTGAGAGCGCCAACCCGCTAATCATGGTTGGTTTCCCTGCAACCAGTCCCCATCCTTATGAGCTTTCCCAAAGTGACCACATTTATATGAACTCGGGTGTGGTTAAAAGGGGCTGATTATGAGTAACAGAAGACATTTCTTTCACCATTATCAATTGGTCACTTAGGAAATTCCAAGGTTTTAGGCATTCTTTGTCAGGAATGAGATAGAGACCAAGTACATATTCATTGTAAATCATAATATCACAGCTACACAGAAGAGGTGAAATCTCTGTTGGGTCTTGAATGGTGAATAGGAGACCACTGAAAGCCGAGGTGGGAAAGGTGCGCCAGGCAGAGAGAACACTGTGTGCGTGGGCCTGGGGCTTGCCACACCTGAGGAAGACGAAACTCAGTGGGACTCAGAGGGAGAGTCGGGAGCCAGAGAGTTGCGGGGCTGAGACAGCAGGCAGGCGCCAGGCCTGCAGCCTCAGCACATGGATCCGCAGGTGTTTGTTGAATGAATGAGTGAGAGAAGCTGGAAAAGCAGGCAGGAGCCAGTTCAGAAAGGGCCTGGAAATGATGGGGAGCTTTTAAGCAGATAAACCTGTCTTCAGCAGATTTGCATTTTAGAAGGCAGTGGCCATGGGCAGAGTGGCGGGGGGGGGGGGGATAAGAGTCAGAGACTGGGATAAGGGTTGTGGCTGAGAATGGGGACCCAAACTAAGTCCTGGTTCATAGTAGCTCACTTTTCCCAGCCTGGAATTTCTGCCTCTGAACACTCAGCCCCATACTCCACTCCAGGCAGACTTACTCCAGGCCTGGCCCAAGGAGAAGGGGGAAGGCTTTGAAAGCCCAGCCAAGGAGGACCTGACAAAACTGGGGTTTGTGGGAAGCCATCGGAGACCTCCTACCTCCTCAATGATGGACTCCCCAGACCCACTGCAGGTGGTCCAGAATGGAGTCAGGCCAACTCTAGGCCCACAGGTGGGCTAAAATGTCCTGAAATCCAGCCCAGAGTCTAGATGGGAGGTGGTGGAGAGCAGAGGCTCTGTTGCCCCTGCCTGGAGGGCCAACTCTGCTCTCCACTGGCTGTGCAGCCTCAACACACCAGCCCTTAACCTCTCTGATCCTGGAACCCCTGGGGCATGAGTATTTGACAACTTAATGCTCCTAAGTCATCAGCTCAGGCCTGACAGAAAGAACTGACTTCTCTGGGCTTGACACTCAGAAAATTAGTTTCCTCATTTCTAGACTAGGACAGTGACATGTACCTTTTGGGGCTATTGTGTACATTGGAATTGACCTGTGTGCCCTGGAGAAGCTACCACTGGAGTAGACACAGACAGGCAGAAGGGCCAGGGCTGCCCAGACAGGAAGGAGGTGGGCACAGGTTCCAGTTCTGTCCCTGGAACCCCGTAGATGCTCCCAGCCTAGCCATTGAGGCCACTAAGATGGGCTCTGATCTGGCCTTAGCTTACCTCCTGATGGCCCACCTTCTTCCCCGTGCCCCCACTTCTGGGTTCCCAGCACCTGGCTGCCTCTCTACTGGTTCCTCAGCCTTAACTGCCTGCCCCCACTTCTGTGAGGCCACAGTGTGTGTGTGACGGGGAAGACACGGTGGACAGGGAGGAGCTGGGTTCAGGGAAGAGTGATGGGGAGCAGAACTCAGTCCTGGTCCCAGGGCCACCGAGGGGGTCCCTGGGGCCCGGAAGACAGCCTAACCTGAGCCCTGTGCCCTCTGCCAGGTGACCCCCCGCGGCCGAGCCCTGAGCCAGAGGAGCCTCGGCGCAGCCCTGCGGAGCGCAGCGGCGGTTCCGGGACGCCCAAGCTGATCCAGCGCGCGCTGCTCCGCGGCACCGCCTTGCTCGCCTCGCTAGGCCTCGGCCGCGACCTGCAGCCGCCGGGGTCCCCGGGCCGCGAGCGCGGGGAGCCCCCACCAGCGCCGCGTGCGCCGCTGCCCACGCTGTGCCCAGCCGAACCGCCCCCCTCCCCGCTCATTCGCTTCTCCCCCGAGACGCGCGACGCCCCAGTCTCCTTGCCGAGCCCTGACACCCCCCGCCCGCCCGCGCCCCTGCCGCTGGAGCTGGGGGTCCCCGCCGGCCAGCCATCCGCCAAGAGCCCCAGGCGAGCGGAGGACAGGCGCGGTGAGTGGCCCGTGGGAGGCCCGCCGCGCACTGGCGGAGGAAGGGCTGGTGCGGACGTGCCCGGAGGGCCCCAGCCACAGCCCTCTGCTAGACCCCCGAACCAGGTCCTCAGGGCACTGAGGGGCACTGGGGGTCTCGTTTATCATGATCCTGCGAACCGGGTGCTTTGGTTATACCCATTTTCCAGATAAGGAGATTTAAGGCACAGAGAGATCAAAGGACTCATGGTTCCCACCACTAAGTGGCAGAGCTGGGACCCAAGCCCAGGCCAGCCTGCTCCAGGAGCCTCGCTTCTAGGCCCTGCGTAATAAACAGATGCACCACAGAGAGTAAAAAGCCATGGAAGTTATGAGTCAAATAGCTCACTGTGCAGATGGGGAAACTGAGGCCCAGAGTAGGGCAGTGGCTCCTGGGGACACCCAGGAGTTGGTTGCTGCCTAAGCCTGTACTCCCTCTCCCTTTGTAGGAAGCACTGTCTCACCCCCACCAGGGATCTCACGCTCTGCTCCTGGCACCCCGGGAACCCCACGCTCACCACCCCTGGGCCTCATCAGCCGACCTCGGCCCTCACCCCTACGCAGCCGCATCGATCCGTGGAGCTTCGTTTCAGCCGGGCCACGGCCTTCACCCCTGCCCTCTCCGCAGCCTGCGCCCCGCCGGGCGCCCTGGACCTTATTCCCAGACGCAGACCCCTTCTGGGACTCTCCACCTGCCAACCCCTTTCGGGGAGGCCCTCAGGACTGCAGGGCACAGACCAAAGACATGGGTGCTCAGGCCCCATGGGTGCCGGAGGCAGGGCCCTGAGGGCTGGGCTGCTCATGCTCCAGCTGCCCTAGAGGAGCCACAACATACACTGGAACAGGGGTGGGGCAAGCTCTGCGGCTACCTTGGGTCCCCAAGGACCCCACCTCTGTGATAAGGTCAGGAACACTACACTGCACAGGAAGCCTTCACACTGGATGGGGGGCCTGCATCCCCCGCACTCTTGCAACCTGTGGGTCCCCTGACTTACCTGCCCTGTTGGGGCCTGACACTGTACCCAGCTGGTTGGGAGGACCAGAGCCTGTCTCAGGGAATTGCCCCAGCGAGGGAGGAGGGGAGGTGCAGGGGAGAGGGGCCGGCCTCAGCTGTCACCAGCACTCTTGACCAAGCCCTGCTACTGTGGCCCCTGCCTCAGGGCTTAGTGCCTGGACCCCTGTCCTGGGGTCACCTGGGGCCAGGTCTCTCTGGGTGCCTTCCTGCTGCCCAGCCAGGGTTGGTGCCTCGGCCTCAGAATCCAGTGAAGCCAAATAAACTCCCCAAGCTGTCTCCCCAAGCAGCCTGTCGCTCTTCTTGGAGGTAACTGGGATCCAACCCATCATACTACCCTGGTGACCTCATACCCCCAGCACAACAGGTGCTCGGCCGGGCCATAGGCCAGGATCAAGTCCGCTGGCCTCAGGCATTCGAGGCCCTTCTCGGCCTCCCTGGAACCCTCTCCCACCTTCCCCCAGTCCTGGCCAGGCCTTTCCCATTTTTCAAGTCCTGTTCACCCCGATTCTTCCTGCTGCCGGGCCAGTCCCTGCCTACCCTCAGGGCCCAGCTGCAACATTGCCTCTCCTGGGACTTCTTCCCTGGCCGTGCTCCCGGCCCAGGCAGCCTGCTGAGCTCAGGAGCCCAGAGCCCTCTGGGCAGCATCCTGGGGGCTTGTCCTGGCTTTTTCTCTATCCCATGGTCTGAGCACAGGAGGGGTGACCCAGCCTGGAACACGACTCTACTCGTACTTCCCTTACTGCCAAGGGATTCTGTGGACACACTCCTACTCCCCGGCAGGGCCCTTAGCCTTGGGCTCAGCCCCTCCATGGTTTAGGGCAGTTGTAGTTCGGGCTCCCCTGCCCCTCCTTGCACAGTCCATGGCAGTCAGACTCCCCGTCCAGTGGTCAGCAGGGCAGAACTCAGGAGGCCTGGCACAAAGGGCTCTCAGGAGGAACTTGGAATAGAGGCTTGGGGGCATCACCTGTCCAGGGCTCTGTGGGCATCTGGCTCCTCTCTTTACCTCACCACCCCTGCCCACACCTGACCCATCCCAAATCCCACCATTCCCTTCCCACTCCAGGCCACCGCCCTTCCAACCTTGATGCCTGCAGTGGCCCCTCCATAGGTCTCCCTGGGCCAGGCTTGTCCTCAACATCCTCTGTCCTTCCCACCCCCATGGCCAACCCGTTCCTCTCACACCCCCGGCTCTTCCCCACCTCGACTGGCCCCTTCCTGAGCTGAAGTGTCACTCCTAAGACAGCTTTCCCGGTGGGATCCCGGGTCCTCCCTCTCCCATCAGCCAGGGCATTTTCTCCAGGGAACTCACAACCATGATGTGAACTGGTCGGTTCTCTGCTGGCAGGTCTCTTGGGTGAACACCAGGAGGGGAGGGCCTGTGTCTACCCTCTTCCCTAGTGTCCTCAGGATCTCACACTTGCTGAGCAGATGAAGGGAGTGTGTGGGACTGAGGGAAAGCATCTCTGGACAAACCACCAAGTGCAATTTTGAGCCAGACTTGGGGCCTTCCTCCACCCTGCCCCAGCTGCCAGATCCTGGCCTTGCCCCCAGCAACCGGGTGGGGCCGCCCAGCTCACCTCCCAGCTGAGCTGCCTCTCCTCTCTCCCACTCACGCTCACTAGCTGTGCCCCAGCTTTCCTCCCTCTTTGGCTACCCACAGAGCCCGTTCTCCCAGCCCCACCCTGCCAGCCCCTCCCAGGTGCCTGTGGTGGGGTAGTGAGCTCCCACAGCACCTGGGACTCCTGGCGGCACACCATGGGCGCTCCAAGGCCCTGGGCCCGCTACGGGCTGCTGGTTGTGGCCCACCTGCTGGCCCTGGCGCTTGGGGCTGCAGTGCTCCAGGCCCTGGAGGGGCCTCCAGTGCTCCAGCTCCGGGCCAATCTCAGGGCCGAGCTGGCCACTTTCCAGGCAGAGTACGGGGCCTGTCTGCCACCTGGGGCACTGGAGGAGCTGCTGGGCACCGCCCTGGCAGCCCAGGCCTATGGGGTCTCCAGCCTGGGCCATGGCTCAGAGACCAGGAACTGGGATCTGCCCTCGGCCCTGCTCTTCACTGCCAGCATCCTCACCACCACGGGTAAGGCCGCCAGGCGGCTGGGCAGGAGGGGGCTCCTGGGGTCCTTGGAGGTGCAGCCCTTCCCCCAGCCCCAAATTACCAGACAAAGCCAAGGCCCTATTAGGCTGACATCACAGCTGGGACTCCCCACACCAACACACCCCAACTGGTGCTTCAACTTCAGCTGCCAGGAGAGGTGTGGCCTCCCCAGCCCAAACCCCAGGCTCCCTTTGAGACCCAGAGAGTAGCCCAGACCCCATGGGCTTGAGGCAAGATGTGGAACGTACTGTGGGATGGATTCCTGGATGGAGAGAAATGGAGTGAACCTGGGGAGTACAGATTAGGGCCACTGATTCAGGAGTGAATGTAAAGGAAGGTTCCTGGGAGAGGAAGTCCTAATGAGATGTCAGCCAGAGCAAGAGGGCACAGAGATGAGCAACAGAGTGTGCAAAGGCCCAGATAAATAAAGCAATGGGCCCCACAGCCCTGGGGGGAGGGAGCTTTGTCCCGTAAAGTGTCTAAATATTTTTAAATGAAAGTCTGTGTTTCTAACTTCTTTTGGAAAATCAGGAAACCTATTTACGCTGAACCAGAATTCCTGCAGGGCAACATATTGGCTGGACTAGAACAGGGCCTGCCCTTTGGAACAGAGCATACTTCCCCACCCCAACCCCAGGCCACCCTGGGCCCCACAACTCTCTCTTATCCCACATCTGGCTCCTCTAGGCATTTGAATTTCCAGCCTCTGGACCAGCTGAGCTTGTTTTCCCAACACCCGCACTCTCCCATCTCCCAGCCTGGAATGCTCCTTCGGGCTGCCTCCAGCCCTTCATATCAAGTGTCTTGACTAATTCCCCTGCCTGTGGCCCCCACCAGACGGCAGGGCCTGGACCGACTCAGATTCTAGCACAAGACCTGACACACAGGATGATTCGATATACTTTTGAGGAATGAAAGAGGGTGACATTCTGCCCACTGGATTAGGAAGTACTGGTCAGGCACAGAGATGAGGAACCTCTTAGAAAGCTACGCTCCCTCTGGAGCAGGATAGCAATTCTCAGACCGTTTGGGCTACAAGAAGCTTGAGGAACTTTTGATCCTTTCAATTTCAGGAAAAGAGGAGTGGCCGGGAGAGGTTAAGGGACTTGCCCAAAAGCCCCAGTGAATAAGGAACAAGCTAGCAGTCTCAGCCACCAGAGGGCAGCCTCCTGTGGGAGGTGATAGTTGGGGGGAGCGGGGATCACAGCAGGCATCCCACTCGAGTGCTCACTGCCCCTGTCTCTCTCCTCTCCAGGTTATGGCCACATGGCCCCACTGTCAGCAGGTGGAAAGGCCTTCTGTGTGGTCTATGCGGCCCTGGGGCTGCCAGCCTCCCTAGCACTTGTGGCTGTGCTACGCCACTGCCTGCTGCCTCTGCTCAGCCTCCCGGGTACCTGGGTGGCTATCCGCTGGCAGCTGGTGCCAGCCAGGGCTGCGCTGCTACAGGCAGCTGGATTGGGCTTGTTAGTGGCTACTACCTTCGTGCTGCTGCCAGCCCTGGTGCTGTGGGGTCTCCAGGGCGACTGCAGCCTGCTGGAGGCCATCTACTTCTGCTTCAGCTCACTCAGTACCATCAGCCTGGGGGACCTGCTGCCCAGTCGCGGCCGTGGCCTGCATCCAGTGCTTTACCACCTTGGCCAGCTCGCACTTCTCGGTGAGTCCAGCCTCCAAGGAGTGAGAGGGTGTGGAGAGGAGGGAACAGGAGGCTGGACGATGACTCCCATAAACCACTGGGGAGGCTGAGCCTCACAGGTGGTGGGACCCTGCCCTGCCCTAGGGCACGGAGGGGGGAGTGTAGTTGGAAGAACTCTGACTTCAGTGTTAGAATTGTGAATGGCCCCGGGTCTCAGGGTGGGTCACCAGGCTGGGAGGTGGGCAGAGAGCATCATCAGGTCCCTAAGAGCTGCCCTAGCAACCTCTCTTCCCCAGGTTACTTGCTCCTAGGGCTCCTGGCCATGCTGCTGACTGTGGAGACCTTCTCGGAGCTGCCACAGGTCCGCACCGTGGTGAAGTTCTTTGGGTCCAGTGATCCTTCGACCGCTGAGGACCAAGTTGGCATCATAGGCCAGGATGAACTGGCTCTGAGCACCCTGTCAGCCCCAACCACACCCTCAGGACAAGCCCCAGCTTGCTGACAGGTGTCAGATGATGGGAATTGAGCTTTCAGTTGGAGAAATCTGGAGAGGAAGCCTCTGGAGAAGGGAGAGGAGAAATGGGTGGGAGGACCTCAGGGAATTATGTTAAAAAAATTAAATGGGCAGCACCCCCGACTGTGTTTTCATCTCTTTCGAAATGGGACTGACTTACAGCTATTAACAACCCAAACCCCCAGCATCCTTAGACCCTACCCTCCTTCCAGCGCCGAGGTCCAGCCTCCCTGCATCCGAGAGCCTCAGAGCGGGCGCAGCCGCACTGCGTCTCAGACCGCTTATCGGCCCAAGCCCCGCCCCCTTCCGTCTATTGGGCGCCCCAGAGGTCCTGAGAAAGGCCGCGCGGGTGTCACCTTGTCAAACTTTATTGCTCGCGAGGAACCGCAAGGGAAGGAGGGCGGGGCGCGGTAGTTCCCAGGCCAGCCCTCTTCTGCGGGGCTGGCCACCCGGCCCCGCCGTCGGGGAGTTCTGCGCGGCCTCCCGGGACCCCCAGCCTCCGCGAACACACACTCACACGGACGAATAAATACGGCCCGGCCGGCGCGGCCGTCCTGCGTCTCCCGTCCGCCGGGAGACGGGCCGCTCCACTCCTCCCCGCAAAGGGGCGACGCCGGGCCCTGAATGCGGCGGCCAGGCGGCCGGTCCTCCCGAGCAAAGGTGGGGGCGGCGATCCGGCGCAGCAGAGGCCCTAGCGGGCCCGCAGGGCGGCGACTCAGCTCAGCGCGCAGCGTTCGCGCCGGCCCAGCTGCCGGCTCAGCTTGCGGCGCCGCAGCTCCAGGCCGCGCTCCAGACGCTCGTCCTCCTCCAGGGCGCTGAGGGCGAACGGCCGGGGTCAGCCCCGTGCTGGGCCGGACGAGCCCTGCTCCCGACCCCGACCTCCGCACTCCGGCGCGGCCCCGGCCCCGCTTACGTCCGCTCCCTGTGGTCCAGGTCCCGGAGCAGCTTGTCGCGCTGGTTCACCAGCGACACCAGTTCCTCCAGCAGGAGCTGCTCTCGGTGCTGCTGCGCGGCCGTTTTCAGCCAGTCTGAGGGCGGAGGAAGAAGCTGAGGGTCAGGAGGCGCCGGGCCCTGGCCTGGCCGCAGCCCCTCGGGCCCCATCTCCCACCTTCGACAGACAGCATGGCCCGTAGCTCCCGGCTCAGCAGCTCAAACCTCCGCTCCAAGTCCTGCTCCTCGATGCTGGCGGGAGGGGTGGCGGGGGTGGGGGTGGGGGAGGGCAGGTGAGGGGAAGGGGAGCAGCACGCAGAAGCACCAGAGCTCTGCCCGCTCCCTGGCTCCCACCCCGCTTGGTGCGGAGGGCTGGGGTGGTGGGGGCAGAATTACACCCCAGTCCCTAGCCCAGATCATCTCCCTTCCAACTGCTCTCTAGCTGCTGGATGTTTATATTGTCTCCTCCAACTCCCGCTGTCCTTTTCTTTCTTTAAATAAGAAACAACTTTGCAGGATTATTTGGATGAAAATTACTCATAATAAACAGCAAGAATGAAGCTAAAATTATTCTGAAAAACGATCCAAAATGCAAAAGGGAGGCAAAACCGCCTTCATCGTGCAAGACCATAAAGGCGGAGATGGCCCAAGGTCACATCTGAAACCAGCTCAGATTTCTCTAGACCTCAGGGTTCCTTACTGTAAAGGACCAGGGTCAAACTGGGACACTCAGCCTTGCCCTGCCTGTGTCTCAGTGTCCTTTGGGCATCAGTTTTCTTATTCATTAAAAATAGTACCAATTTAAGAGGTACACATTTTACATAGGAAATTAGATAGGAAAAGAAGTAAGATGGCTGAGCAACTTCTCAAAAAGATCTTTGTAAAAAGAAGTAAGCCGTGGATATCTCTAAGCAAAGAAGCCAATCCCCTGTGTCCTGCAGGCCCTGGGCAGCCTGGGGACCAGGCCTGCATGTGAGGGGCCGCCACTCACAGCAGCTGCAGCTGGTCCTGCCTCCGGATGAGAGCATTCTTCTTGTTGACCAGTGTAAACCACTCCTGGATCAGCATCTCCTCCTGCAGCCTGTTGGCACCTGAGCCGGGCCAGGACAATTACCAGGCCTGTCACCCACCCTGGTGGCAGGAGCAGGATGGCTGGGGGTTGGGAGAGGGGCCTTGCTCCCTTTGAGCAATCTGCTTCCTGGCTCAGGGCCTCAGTGTGCCCAGCGGTAAATGAGGCCAATGACCCCAGCCTTACCTCCTCCCAACTCCTCCCAAGGTCAGGAAGGGCAGATCTGGTGGCATGTGCTGGGGAGTAGACTCCAGATGCCCACCCACCTGATTCCATCAGGCTCCTGAGCTGCGTCTCCACCTCGGCTGCCCGTCCATCTATCTGCCTCTGCTCCTGTTCCAGGGCCTGCAGCTCTGCACACACGTACTGACTTGTGTCCTGGAACCGTTGCTGGGGTAGAAAGTCAGGGCACGGAACAAGGTGGGCTCAGCCCAGGCCCTGCCTAGGAAGTGTCATCAATAGCTCCTCCCACCTTAGCTGTCCTTACCAGCCCAGACTCCTCCCCTGGGGTTGGGGGTGGCTCTTCCAATGGGGGACTTTCACCTGCAGACAGAGACCAGGCTAAGGCACCCCCAGCTGGTACCTGCCCCCAAGGGGTCCCCATGTCAGGAACTGTCAGCAGCCTGAGCTGAGCTGGGTCATCACCCCTTCAAAACTACTCACCAGGGGGCTGCTGTGGGGTTGCAGCTACAGATGGGCCAGAGGCAGGGCTGGGCTCAGGGCTCAGGCCTTCCTGCGGAGGGAGGGGCCAGTGAGGGCTTGGAAGGGTTCCCACAGGGCCTCTTCGTGCACACGCAGGGAAATTGGGGCCCTCAATCCCAGGCCCTGCCCTCCCAGGCTGCTTCCCCGATTCTGCACGCAGGGAAATCCATCCGCGGCTCCCTCTAGGGAAAGTGTCTCCTCAAGCAAAGACTGTAGCCTTCACCCTCCCTGGCCCTGTGCTCCTAGGTCAGTTCCCCTCTCCCTCTCTGAGCCTCAGTTCTCGGTCCTGGGGCTGGGCAGATAACCCTGGCCACACAGGGCATTTCTAAGAGTCGGGGTGAAAGGCTGTGAAGGGCCCAGCTGGTGCCTCTCCTTCCCCCTCTTGACCCCTCCTCAGTGGAGCTCCTTCAGGCCACCTCTGACTCCAGTTGCCTGGTGCTGGCATCTCCATTATGGCCTGGGCCCCCCGGTGGTGACCCTGAGCCATCCAGAGCCAGCACTTCTGTCTTCTGACCAAAAGGAGGCGCCCTCCCTCCTTATTGATTCTCATGCCTGGAGACAACTGTGCTCTTCACCTAATACTCAGGACAGGACAGGTTGACTGGACCTACCAATTTTAGCTTGGAAGGATCTGCCCCCAGCCGCCCCTTGGCTACTTCTGGTACTGTCAGCCCTGGGCACCCCCAACTTTTAAGTTCAACTGATAGCCTGCCCCCTTGATGGCTTCTGCTCTGGCCACCTTGTTAGTTCACAGGGTGGGAAGAATGGGTTCAACCACCGCACTGTCCACACAACTCTGTTTGAGAGGCAGCCCCAGACATCTCTGCCTAGTGCCATCATCCCTGACCTGGCTAAGTGGTGGCCTTCTCACTAGCCACGTCTGCCCTGCCTGCTGACTCTACCCTCAAGCCACAACTCAGGGGTCTTCCTAAAACCTTCACTGATGGTGTCAGTCTCTCCACACCCTCCTTAGCTCCCAGCCTCATTGCTGAGGCCTGTTGGCAGCTACAGACTCAACTCCTACCACCCGAAACCCCACCCAGACACCAGTGAAAGACTTTCGTTTCCCCAAATAGCTTCCTCAGTCTAGAGTCAGCCTCCATCTTGGGCTCAAGGCCATGAACAACCTTCATGACCCAGCTCAGCTCCCACCTCCTCCAGAAGCCCCTTCGGGCTCCCACAGAGCTCTGCCTCCCTCCCTGACTATAACATAATGAGTCATAAGAAATAAATATTTGGTCAGTCATGTGACCAGATATATTTCATCTTCATCCACAGTTCCTGAAAATGCTTGTTTTAAAGGTGAAATGATGTCTTATCTGTTAATGAGAGACTTTTGAACCCCCACCCAAGAGCAGGGGCTGGAGGCTGAATCAGCCAATGGCCAATAATTTAGTTAATCATGACTGTGCAATGAAGACCTCACAAAACCACTGAAAAGAGCTTAGCTTATTGCTGCCTGTTCTCTGGGATCCTGCTTTTCTGTCAGAGAGCTTCTACACTTGGGGAACCAGGACACCTCCACATGCCACTGAGCCAGTCCCCAAGCTCCACAAGGACAGAAGTTCCTTTATTTGGGACCTTGCCCTATGCACTTGCATCTCTTCATCCGGCTGTTAACTTGTATCCTTTATGGTATCTTTTATTAAACTGTATATATTAGTGTTTTCCTGAGTTCTGTGAGCTGCTCTAGCAAATTAATCAGACATAAGGGGGAGGTCGTGGGAACCTCCAATTTGTAGCCAGTAGGTCAGAAGCACAGGTAAGCCTGGGGCCTGCAACTGACCTCTGGAGTCGGGGGTGGAGGGCAGTCTTATAGGACAGAGCCCTTAACCTGGGGAATCTGGTGCTGTCTCCCAGCAGGTAGCATCAGAAATTAGTTGAGTTCTCTGACATCCTGTTGGTGTTCGGGAATTGCTTGGTGTTATGCGTGTGGGAAGAACGCCCCCCCCCCCAAAACATTGGAATTGGTCTGGGAACCCGAAAGGATATGAGCACACCATTCACATTGACCTTCACACCTCCTGAAGCCTGGGCATATGCTCCCACTGTGGCCTCCTGGGCCTCCCCCATTCCAGCTCCCACTCTGCACCCTCCCCATCATGGCTATTGGTTACCTACATCTCCCATCAGTAAGACCCTGCAGACAGGATGCGGCCCAGAGAATGCACTAAGGGTACATTCAACAATAAGGGATACTGACTAAACATTTGTATGTCACGCACTGTGTGTGCGCTGACTCACTCCGTTCTCCCAACAGCCCTGTGAGGCAGGAACGATAGCCATCCCTGCTCTATAGATGAAGAAACAAGGTATGAGATGAGGCCCACACAGGGCCTGGCCTGAGGCCCAGGGCTGCCTGATTCAAAGACTTGTTCCTGAGAGGGCAACCAGTTTTGTTTGCCTCTGGGCCACCCACTGGGCCTCTTTGTCACTGTGTGTAAAATAGGGAGAAATCCCAGGCCTGTATAATCTGGGGGTTACAGGGCTCCAGAAAGGCATCTGGGGGAAAAACACTGTTCTGCTTTTCTGACAGCCCCATAAATGGTGCTTTGAGGCCACTTTGTGAAGGACTTTCCTGTGTTGTTTCTCCTCAGGGAACGAGCACAGGAAGGTTAAGGGGTTTGCCAGGGTCACACAGCCAGTTAATAGAGCTGGGCCCAGTAGAGGGCCCCATTTCAGGTTCCCTAGTGTTACCCACTTTCTTCATCTCCCTGAGCCTCAACAGTCCCACCTGCAAAGTGGGGTGGGTAATCATTCCTCCCTGGAAGGGCATTGTGAGGAGTGGTGAGGAGTTGATGAGGGGTCAGAGGGGCAGGCCAGGCACACAGCAGGACTCAACCCACAGGGTGGGCAGAGAAAGGAGAGTGCAGAAACCCCAACCTCAGCAGCAAGGGAGCTTACTCATGTCGGGCCTGATGGGAATTTCAATGCTTCCTCTTGTCTGAGCCAAATTCCCCTTTCTACACCCTCATGTGTAGCCCCTCCTCCAGGAAGCCTTGCTGGGCCACTCCTTCCTTGTGGCATGCTTCGGCCCTACCCCAGCTTCAAGGTCCCTGATTTCATCCCATCCGGGATTTTGGAAGCTCCCAAGGGTAGAGTCAGACCTGCAGCCTCCCACTGCACTGATGGGGCACGGGGGCATGGGAGTAGCTGAGGAGGGGGAGTCCACTTCAGCCCCACAGGTCAGATATCTCCTGTGGGACAGGGACAAGGGCTGGAGGAGGCCTGGCTTAGAAGGACCAGATGCTGAGACTTGGGCAGAAAAGGGTGTAGGATGGAGCCTCCCCTTTTAGATTTAAAGAGCCACCGACACACATTAATGAGACTGGTTGGAGGCCAACCGACAGGTAAGGAGTGGCTGTGTCCCTCAGCCCCCTGCTTGTCACATCTCCTGTGGGTACCCTCTCTGTGTCCCACTCACAATGCTGCACCTCTGTCACTCCACATAAGGCTCCTGCTTTTCAGGCTGGCCTCATCACTGTCAGGGGACCTTACAGGAGATGACTGGCAGCTCCCTAAATGAGACCTAAGCTTTCCTGCTATCACAGTTTCACTTGAGAACCATCCCTTCCCATTTTTCACCTGGGAAACCCTGCCCATCTTACCTACCTAGCTCAAATGGCTGCTTCTGCCAGAGAGCCTTTCCCACAGTTTATTCTCTCCTTTCTTTAGAACTCAGGGGTCATCCCTGGGCAGCCAAAGCTTTAGAGTAGCCTAACAGAGCTGCCCCTGCTCTCGCAGTCAGGGCAGTGCAACAGGTGGAACCATAACTGGAAAGCCCCTGGCCCCTGGCTGGGAACCTCTTTAGTGGCTCTGAGTCCTTGAGTAAGTCCCTGACCTCTTTGGGATCACTTCCCCTTCAGTGCAATGATCCTGTGACATCCTGGGAGACTCTGACCTGAAACCTGCAGGGGATGGGAGGCCATGGGCACCCAGCAAGCATCCCATCTCCAATCTCCCATTTTCAGAGAAGAGAGGAAACTGGTCTCCAGCACCTGGAGTTAAAGATCCAAGCCACAGAATCCTGGCCCTGGTTCACCTCGCCCTGTCTTACAGGGCAACTGTGTCTACTAGTGACTCCCGGCCACTTGCCAGGAAAGAAATACCCCTACAGACCCACTTTACAGTCCAGAAAGCCCTTTCTGCACTCATGAAGCCTTCGGGAAAATTCCTACTACAGGCCTTGATTGCATTAACTGGGTTAAAAACCACTAAAGATCAAGACCCTGCTCCGGTAGCCACGCTGAGCCTGGCAGCCTCTGCTGACATGTGTGCCCTGACCAGGGGCTCACTACCTCCGAGGGGGACTCTTCAGAGGCACCACAATCCCTCCCGTCAGAAAGCGCCTCCCCACATCCAGCTGAGTCCTGCTGCCTGAAGCCACCACCCCTGCGCCAGCTGTGCCCCTGGGGTCCCTGGGGACCCACTCCTTCTCAGTCCGCATCCCATGCCGCGGGGGGGACACTCACCGTGGCCGCAGCCCCTGGGGCTCCTGAGTCCGTGTCATCCACCGAGAAGGAGTTGCTGTTTCGCAGCCGTGAGCGCCTCTTCTTCAGCAGGTCCGCATCGCGCACGTGGGAGAAGGAGCCGTGCGCGCGGGGCGGGGGCACCGGCCCGGCCTCCCCGTTGACCGACGGCCGCCGCAGCCTCACGCCGCCCCCGACGCCCGGGGCCCCGGCCCCATTCGCTAGCCCCTCCGCCGGGGGCACGTACGCCCGGGCTCCGGGACCTTCGGCAGGGACCTCAGAGGGGCGCGCCTCCTGGGCGGCCTCGGCCGCGCGGTCGTTGGAGGTCGCCTCGGGGGCCGCCCTGTCCGGGCTGTTCTCGGCCTCCTTGGGCTCCTCGGGAGCCTCGGCCCGGTGCTCACGAAGCCGCTGCGCCAAGCCTCCGGCGTCTAGGTCCTCGGCTGGGCTCGGCTGGGCGCTGGCCACGCGGTACGTTCCGGCGCCACCGCCGCCCTCCAGCTGCACCAGCTGCAACTCCTGCCCGGTGCAGAAGGCGCGGATCTGGCACAGGTAAGTCATGACGATGAGCTTGTCGGGCACCGACAGTAGCACCATGTCAGCCGGCTCCAGCAGCCGCGACACGCCCAGGGCCGCGAAGCCATCAAAGGCCTAGAAATGGGTGCACTGGGGGTCAGCGGTGCAGACGTTACCCAGCGATGCCGCAGCCCACCCCGGACAGCTCAAGGGTCCCGGGGCTGGCACACCAGCGTTTGCCCACCAATGCCTTCACACTCCTATTGGGAGAAATCTAGCAACAGAATCTGCCCTCGTGTTACCCAGCAACTGCACACCAAAGGGTGGTTTTGGAAAAACTACTGGAAATATGCTTAAGAAAAACAAAGCTAAACTATGGACCGAAAAGGTAAAAAGTGACAGAACTTCCAAAAGCCACAGCTGGGGCCCTGCAACTCATAGATTCCTCCCCCAGGACAGACCAACCCCGCTCTTTCCCTCAAGACATTGCTCCCTCCCCATCTCACCTGCTTGTTGTTCTGTTTGATGTTGAGTGGGTTGAGGGACATGTAGTCACTGCAGAGAGAGCACTTGGCTGGTCAGAAGCTGGATTCCCACTGCCCTCCCAGCAGTCTCCCCCATTCATTCCCACCACCTCTGCCAGCTCACATCTTGTCTGGGTAGAATCTGTGCAGGATGGCACAGAAGGCCAAGCCGTTGCGCCAGGATGTAGTGAAGTTGGTGACACGGACACCACGGTAGCCAGCAGTGACTTCCTGGCACCACTCCAGAAGGGACTGGCTGGAGCTGACCAGGGCAGGTGGTGCCTGGGGACACAGGGATGGGCTTAAGGAATGTGAACATGGGACCTGTACCCTCTGCCTCTTGGACACAAAACAGCCACAGCTCTAGCCCCACTAGAGACCACTGGCCAGAGCCTCAGGGCCAGGCAAAGGGTTTCCAGTTCAGGGTTATCTACCGAGGTCACCTAGAAGATCAGTAGACCCCGGGCAAGATCAGAGGTCACGAGCAGCCACACCTCAAGGTCAGCCCAGAAAATTAGCTTGGGGTGTCCCGCTCCATGCAGCCCAGAGACAATAGGGTTGGCGACAGAGCACCCTGAGAGAGGAGGGGGTGAGGGGGCTCCTTGATGCTGAGCCCGTCCCACCCAACCCCAGTCAACCAGGTGGGTCCATGCAGAGCCGCCGTTAGCTCAGCCCCAGGTTAGTGGGAAGCAGCAGACTGGGCCCTCGGCGGCCCCCATCCCTACCTGGCTGCCTAGCAGCCTCCCGTCCTCTTCAGGCTCCTCTGGGGATGAGGCCCCGGAGGGCCTGGGCACCCCAGCCTCTGCCCCACTGGCCACCTGAGCCTCAGCCAGGCTGGCCTCTGGGAGGTTTCCCTCAGCTTCTTTTCCCTTCTTGGTTCCTGAGACCCCAGCCTCTGCTTCCTGGGCCTCAAAGATACCAGATTGGTTCTCTGGGGGCCCTAAAACCTCCATATTTGCTTCCTGGGACCCCCAAATCTCAGACCTGGCCTCTGACACTCCCAAAACCCTAGCCTCCACCTCTTGGACCTGCAAAACTGTGGTGTCTGCCTCTGTCCCCTGGGACCCTAACACTACATGCTCAGTGACTGGAGCCCTTGAAGTCTCATATTTGAGGGCTCCCCAGAGCCTAGCCTCTGCCTTCTGGATCTCTGAAGTCTCAGCCTTTGCCTTCTCAGCCTCTAAAACTATAGTCTCCATCTGTGGAGTCCCCATTTCCTCAGCCTCTGCCATTCCAACCTCTGGCCCTGAGACCCCCGAATCTCCAGCTGCTGTCTCCTGGATCCCCAATATTTCAGCTTCTGCTGTCTCAGGTACTATCCCTGGGACCCCTAAAACTTTTCCCTCTATCTCCTGAGTCCCTAATATCTCAGCCTTTGCCTTCCCAGCTTCTATCTCTGGCACTCTGGAACCTCCTACCTCTGTCTCCTGGGCCCCTAATATTTCAGATTCTGCTATTCCAGCTTCTATCCTCAGTATCCCTGAACTCCCAGATATCTCCTGGGTCCCCAATATCTCAGTCTCTGCCACCCTAGTCGTTGTCCCCAGAACTCCTGAACCCCTAGGCCCTGTTTCCTGGGTTCCTAGTACCTCACACTCTGCCATTCCACTCTCTGTCCGTGGGGCCCCTGAAGCCCTCATCTCTGTTTTCTGGGGCCCCAGTTCTTCAGACTCTGCCATCCCAGCAGCCTCTGTCTCCTGGGCTCTCAATATCTCTGTTTCTGCTGTCCCAGTCTCTCTCTCCAAGAACCCTGATCCCCCCACTTCTGTTTCCTGGGTCCCCAATACCTCTGATTCTACCACCCAAGTCTCTGTTCCCAGGACCCTCAAATCCCCAGCTTCTGCCTCCCAGACCCCCAGATCCCTAGACATCGCCGCCTGGTCACCTGCTGGTGGGGCCTCCTGGCACTTGCTCATCTGGGGCCCTGCAGCTGCTGCTCCAACAGAGGGACCCTGCTCCAGGTGTGTCCTCCCAACACCAGGGACTCCACCCCTCACCGTTGCACCCTCTCTCTCCTGGCCTGCAGGAGCCCTGGCCCTCTTGAGGTCACTGAGATGCCTGGAGTGCCCTGTAGGCTCTGCTGGGGGTGGGCTCAGGATTGTGGGAGCCTTGTCCCTGCTCCCCAGCCCTGTCCTCCCCTGGGAGCACCTTCGAGGAGCCTCAAGAGTGCCCTTGAATCTTGCCTCAGACATCACCCCTATAGCCTCTGGTCCCTCAGTGTCCACGTGTCTCACCTTTGGCCTCTGCTCAGCATCCACTTGACTAACTTCAGAACTCTCTTCAGCCTCCCCAGCTCTGACCTCCAAGCTCTTAGCGTTCACCTCTGTAACTCCTGACCCGTGCTCACTGCCCACCCTGCTAGCCTCTGGCCTGTCCCCAGTGTCCACCTCCTCAACCTTGGGTTTCTGCCCTCCCAAAGAGTCTTTGGAGCCTCCGTCCTCAATGCCTGGGTCCAGCCCAGCTCCCTGGGCCTCTGTCCCTTCCTGCAGGCTTGTCCAGGTCTGAGTCTCCCCAGCAGAGCCCATTCCTGCTGGAGGAGCCCCTGGGGCTTTGGAGGCCTCATCCCCCCTTTGGGAGACTGGGGGCCAGAGGGCTTCAGAGCCTTTCTGGAGCCAAGGGGCTGAGGTGGGGGCCACATCCTGGCCTGACTGTCCTGAAGACCTGAGGAGAGAGCAGGAGGGGGTGTTGGGCGGTCCGTTTAGCCCTCCACTCCCAGCACCACCCCCTTTGGATTGCTAGGGCCCTGGGAAGGCAGCTCGGTAGGGGTGCGCAGCTTCCTAACAGTGGGCAGAGGGTGGAGGCGGGGCTGCTTCTGAAGCTCACCTCATCTCCGGTGGGCTTCCCGGGGGCCTGGGGACCTTGGGCCCCACCTGGCCCCCTGCTACAGCAGCTTGTTCTGACCCCTGGCCCCGGGAGGCCCTGGTTGGGGGCACAGGGGCACTCACAGGGGCCGGACTGGTATCCTCAGTACTAGAAGGGCTGGCAGCTGGGGAGGGAGGAAGTGAGGAGCACTGAGGCCTGGGCCCTGTGACTAGAGGTCCAGTTCCCCAGCCCCAGCCTGGGCCTCACCTGCCTCCCGAGACTGGACTCGGCCCTCCTCCTCCTCCTCACAGAGTGTCTTCAGCTCCCGAGAGGGATCTGGGGGGGTCGGGAGCAAGGTCAGCCCGGGCCAGGGCCCTGCTGGTCAGACCCCCTCCCTCAAGCTAGAGTGCTGGGCTTACCTGGGAAGCACCCCAGCCTCAGGGCACTGCCCCAGCCTGCGAGAATAGACAGGCCCACGATGCACAGAGAGAGAGAGAGACCCACAAGGACGGACAGAAACGCCTTAACAAGCAAAAGGGAGGGTGAGGACGCTGGTGACAGAGCAGGAGGTGGCGAGAATGGAGAACGGGCCGTAGCCCCCCTCTGCGTTTCTGGCCCAGCTGCCCGAGGGCAGGTACAGACCTGGGCAGGCACCCAGTCAGGGGTGGAAAGGACCGGGACCCAGGGAGGCACTGGGAACCCATCCTGTAGGACTCGGCTAAGGACCAGATTTGGACAATCAGGGCCGCTGGGTAGGTTGAGACTGCCTGGGCCGCAGTGAGCACACACCACAGGGCATGCGCAAGCTGGCCCTTCCCCAACACAGCCAGTGGCTTGTGGCCGGCGTTATCCCCACCCTCCCTGGACCTTGGTGATCTCGATCCATGGCAGGCTATGAGCCCACCTGGCTGGGGGATGTGGGCCTGGGCCTCAGGGGCCCCTGGACCATTGGCCTCCTCCTCATCACTTTCAGCAAAGTCATCCAGGTTGCCCACGTCACTGGGCTTCACGCTCATGAGGCTTGCAAGACTCTGCATGTCATCGTCCCTGGGGGTCAGAGGTCAGGGGTGAGTGCTGGGGTCAGAGGCTGCAGACTAGGGCCAAGGAGGGTGGCTGAGCACTCACGTGGCACGGCCCTCCCGCAGTAGCACCCCCGAGAGAGTGAGGCTCAGCTCAGCATGTACCACCTTCACTGACTTGGGCTTCAGCTTCAGCCGCAGCGGAACTTGGGCAGGCAAGGGCCCCGCATGGCAGGCCAGGTCCACCTCGGCAGAGGCCAGCACCTTCCGCTGCCCCTTGGACTCCTTTGGGCCGGGGACAGGGCATCAGTGCTGCTCCAGAGTCCCCAGGTCCCCAGGTCTCAGCCTGCCCCAGCCACTCACATTCTCAATGATAAACGTCCACTCTTTGGCCTCATACTGGTCCACGTGGGGGTCCTGCAAAAAGGGGGCACTTGTGAGTATAGGGGCTGCTGGGAGGGGGCAGGGCAGGGAGAGGAGCCCGTGCTGGGAGGTGTTTGGTGGGGGCCTTCACAAATGCTGGGCTCTCCTGTCTGGGATGCTCCCCAGCTTCCCCAGACCCCAGCTATCTCTCATATTCCATGTGATGGAGAAAGGCTACCTCCTACAAGGAGACCTCCTGGGCCACTCATGCTGAGTAGGCCCCTTGCACAATTCTTGGTCTCACCCTTCTGTTCTTTCCTATTTGGATGGATAACCCACCAGGGGACCCCTGTGAATGCCTGGGGTTGTAATCGCCCTCTCATTCCCATCTATGTGGGAGGGTTAGAGACTTACCCTGTATAGAGTCACGGAGATGTCTACATTCTCAGGCACCATCCACACCACAGTGCCTCGGTACGGGTTCTGGATGCCTGGCTGCCAGCTGTGGGCCTAGGATGAGCAGTCTGAGTCCTTCCCCTAACTTAACTCTCCCTAACACCCCTTGCCCTTATCTCCAAGCTTGACCCCATCTTTCTCTCCTTTCTACAGACTCTAATCTGAATGCGAACCTGATTCCATGCCCCGATCAGCCCTGGCCTGCTTCCCCCCACCCCTGGCCCCACCCCCAACCTGGACCCCCAGTTGACATCTTCCCCACCTTGGAGCAGATGCGTCGGTTGCGCCGGGTCCACACCACCACCAACTTATCTGGTTGCCTGGGGGTGGGGAAAGGGGTCTATTCAGTCAGGCCCACTGCCCAGCCTCTCCATCTCCTCTAGGGCCTTCCTTCAGCACACATCTGCCTCCCCCAGGAGAGGGCCTGGACAGCCCCTTATCTGGAGCCCCAGGGAGCTGGGTGGGGCTGCTGAGGCAGGGTGGGGCCCGGGGCACAAGGGCAAAGGCCCAACGTGGGTTGGCAGGGGCTATGAAGAAAGACAGCAAGAAACAGACACACAGACAGGGAAGCATACACAGACAGAAACACAGCGAGGCGCTGCAGACTTGGAACCACAGGGAGAGCAGACTTAGAGTAAAACACAGACTCCATTTACTCACAAATATCTGCGGGGTGCACATGCTAAACCCAGCCTGCTTTAGGGGCAGAGCAGAGCAAAGAAGCAAGACCCTTCAGGAGCTGGAGACAACGAGGTGGGGGAAGAGTGCCAATCAAGGAGGAAAATAAATTAAGCTGGTTTCAGGGAGGAGAGAGAGCCACTGGGATCTCCTTGATGTTGGGTGTCTGAGCAGCGGCAAGACTCGGGGAGGGATAGACTGTGTCTGGAGAGGGAGAAGCTCCAGGTAGAGGGAATGGCAGGTGCAAGGGTCTGAGGTTGGGGAAGGCACAGGGTTGGCGTGAAGGACAGAGGATGGGGGGTGGTCTGAGGGGCAGAGGGGCAGCTCGTCACCCTCCCAAGGCCTTCTGTGCCCAGCTGTTTGCTGGGCCCAAGGGCCCCAAGAGTCAGCCATGCTCCCCACCTCTGAAACCGAGAGCCTTGGACTCTAAGCTTTGCAGGTCCCCTGACTCCCAGCAGGGGCATCAAGGAAGGCTTCCAGGTGACATCTAAGCTGCACAGCATATGCCGGGGCAGACTCAGAGGAGACGCCAAGACACATGAAGGGGAAAGACAAGGCTGGAAGAGTCCCCTGCACAGGCCCGGACGCAGACCCAGAGCTGACCTGTGGCTGGGTCTGGGAGGGGGAGGGCCCCTTCGGGTTAGAGAGTCCAACTGCTGCCCAAGAGGGTAAGGGTGGTCGAGGGGACTGGGCCAAAGGCAGCACAAGGGCCCTCTTTGTTTGCACCCAGCCCCATGCCAGGACGCTCGGGGTCCTCCCAGCTTACTGCCACTCTGTTGACCTGCGAGGATACTGAGGCCCAGAGAGGGTGGCGACCAGGCAAAGTCACACCGGTGAGCCGAGAGCCCTGTCACACCTGGAGCCAAGCTCTTCTCCTCGAGCCCAAACTGCAGGCAATGGCTGAACAAGGGCAGCCATGGGACCTTCCCAGAAAGGGGAAGAGGACAAGGGGTGCCTGGGAGGGTGGGGCCTGGCTAGGCAGCCTGACTCAGGTTGGGCGCACCCTCCTGGGGAGCTGCGACCTGGACAGGGACAGCTGCCTAGCCTGGGCTCCCAGCTAAGAAGACAAGGAGGCCCTGCCCACCTCCTGTGACTCAGATGTGTTGACACTACCCGCACTCTCGGCCTGCTCTCTGGAACTAGGCCCAGTGTCCCTCTGGCCTCACCCAGGATGCTGGGGCAGAAGGCAGAAGTCAGAGGTCAGAGTGCAAATCCCAGCCCTGTGCTGTGTTACCCCAGCCAGCCCCTGTCCTCTCCGGGCCACACCAAGTGGAGTGAACAGCCCTCTGGCTGGTCCAGTCAAGCCCAGGGATACGGCAGCTGCCCAGAGGACCCCAGTCTCCTGCTCACTCCCCTCCCCTTGGACCCCAAGGTCCCTTCCTGCCCCAAGAGCCCTTCCTCTCCGGAACCTAAATTTAGTCCCGCCTGACAGAGGGAGGCCCCCACAGCTGTGTCCTAATCCAGCCAAGGGAAGCTGACACCAGCGAGCACGTATATTTAGGGTGTGACGCAGGAGCCTGGGCAGCTGCGGGTGGAGGCATGTGCACAAGATGCCCCTGGGCCCTTCAGCAGCACTGGACAGGTCCTGCTCCCCCTCACATATCTCCCCCGGACCTGCCACATCGCTCTCCCCAGGCCCTCTCCTTTTTGACTAAGGCCCTCAGGCTCCTTTAAGCCACTGCCCGCCTCCCTGCTCATCCCTCCCAGTGCTCAGTTTCCCCTTTTAAGGGCATTGTGGAGCCATATCCAGCCTACCAGCACCCACTCTGGCTGAAGTTGGGGGGCAGTTCCTCTGGCTCAGTAAGTGTGCATGGGAGGAAGGGGTAACATCTTTTTTCTGAACTGGACTAAGTCCATGGAGGTTTCTGCCCCAGGCCCAGCACCCGCAGACCTCAAAATGTGCTCCCCTTTCCGATGCCACCCTGAACCATCCCTCTAGCCCAAAACATGAGGCCTGACCTCCCCCAGCCCAGAACGCAGCTGGGATAAGCGTGGGCACAGACAGACTCCCAGGCCTGGAAGTCCTGAACTCCACTCCCCAAAAGCTGCCTCTACTCCCCAACTCCAGGACACTTTTGAGTCTGTGTTGGGACACCCAGCCCAATCTGCGGCAGGGGCCCTGGGAGCCACTGGAATGGGGGCAGGGTTCTCTCACGCTTTAAAGGCGAGATGTCGCCCCAGCAGTATGGGGCGTCCCTCGGGCGTCTCCCCCACTCACCATTTCTTGGTACACTCCACCACCAGCTCATGGTAACAGGCCACAAACTGGAACTTGGCTGCCCGCTTGCCCACACGCTGCAGGCGCTTCCACACCGAGGTCATGGCCCCCAACGCCCGCTCCTCAAACCCGGGGCTCCCGCTGGCCCGCCACTGCTGGCCCGGCCCGGGTCCCCATGGCTTCCCGGGCTCCTATCCACACCGTCCGCCCCGTCCGCGTGGAGGGTCCCAGGTTCGGACCCGGGGCCGCTCTTCCTCCGTTGGGGCCAGCCACGTTGTCCGGCTGGGTCGGCGGGGTCGTCTGGGGAGCGACGGGTCGCTGGAGCTCTGAGCGGCTAGCGCGCGGTTTCCTGGAGCCGCACCCCCGTCGGAAGGCGGGCGGCGCTCCGGCGCGGGGCGGGGGCGGGGCGGCCCGGCTTCCGGGGCCTAGCGCCGCGCGGCGACCGTAGTGGGGGTGGGGGTGCGGGTGGCAGGCGGGGTGCGAAGGGGACCTCAGCGTCTGCTCCGTGCGCGCCGGGGTGGTGTAGACACGCGGCCGCGTGGGCGGTGCGCAGGCCGGGGGAAAGGCTAACCAGTAATATGGGTAAGCGTCCCTTCCTGCCGGCAGCCCTGGAGGTACGTGCTGGTGGCCCCATTTCACAGGCTGGGGAAAGAGACGTAGAAGGGGGAAGAGACTTGCTCAGGGCCACCCCTAAGCTCTGGGCTAGAGCCAACTCTCCTCAACACCCCAGCCGACTCCTGTCTTAACCAGAGCAGGGAGAGCAGAGTCAGGGACCAACCTGGTGACCCTGCCCGTGGGCAGCACCCATTCGTCAGTCTCAGAACCGGATCCCTCGGCTGTCAAATGGGAGGATTGCCCCAATATTCCACAAGTAGCTGACTTCCGAGTGTGTAACCCTGGGCAAAGCACTAATACCCTCAGCCTCAGTTTCTACCTCTGTTAAATAGGGATAATTACAGTTCCGCCTTTTACAGAGTCGGCCAGAGGAGGATACCTTGGAAAGTGTTCAGTACGGAGCTTGGCTGATTTTGCCAGGTCTCATTAAATGAAATCCGTTATCATGGAAAGGAAAGAGTGTCTGTTCACTGTCCTTCCCCAGGGAAGCCTGCCTTGGGGCGTTAGCTGCTCAGTTCACACCTAGATTAGAGTTCACACCCAGATTAGAGCCTTTATCGCAGACCCGGCAGCCCGCCCTGCATGGTAATGAGCCGCTGCAGGTGTTAGGCCCAGACGTGGAGAACTGTCCTGGGCAGCACATCGGCCTGTTCCCTCCCTGTCAGCGCTCTGCAAGGTTGGTGAATGGACTGCGGCCTGGTGCCTGATAAATACTCGGTTTGAACAGGATGGCCCATCCGCCAGGAGAGCCACCTGAGTGTCTCCGGGAGGCAGGCGACAGGGCGGCAGGGCGTGGGGTGAGTGTGACTAAACCTAGGTGTGCGGCTTCGAGGTCCTCTCCTCTCCTCGTCCCAAGAAGTGGGGGTGCTCTGTGTATGTGGAGGTCTGAGCACCCACCATCCCCAAATGTGCAGGCTTCTTCCGGTGGACCTGACACCCGGGTTTGGCCCCCAGTCCCAGCGGTGTGGTCCTCAGTTTTTTCTGTAAGAGAAAGCCTTTCACATACAACCGTAAAGGCCCCAAGTGCTTTAAAGTAGCCAGGCCGTCGGAATGAGACTAAGGGCAGAATGCGGGTGTCTGGGACGCGATCACCCTCACCGCAGATCCAGTCCCAAGCCCGAAGCCCAGGGCTTTGCCCCATCCTCCCTCCAGGGCTTGTGTGGCGTCTGAGGGCAGGGCACCGCCACTTCACCCCCTCCGCCTCTGCAGCTGTTTCTTCCCACCCCTAGGGCACACATTCGCTCGCCAGCCCTTTTGGAGGCGCCTTCCCCCTTCCGCAAAGGGGCCCCCTCAGGCCCACCGTCTCGGGCCCACCCATTTCCTGTGCCCCAACTCCGCCTCCACTCCGGGTGGAAAGTTTCTCTCTTCAAGATGGGCGGCTCCTTCTCCTTCCTTCCCGGCCGGCCAGGAAAGCCCAAAGCGAGTGGGGAGGAGGGCTGGGTTTCCAGGCCTCCAGCCAGAGAGGGGAAGTGACTCGGCCGCAGTCATACAACCGCCGGACCTGGACCGGCCAGCCTGGAACGCTCCGCAACGCAGCCACCGCCAAGCCTCCTTCACGAGGGTTCGGGCGCCGCCTGCCGGCGGAGTGCGGCGCCTCACCTCCCAGAACGGCCTCCCCGCGCCGGAGCCAGGTAGTCTGAGCACCAGAACGCTGAGAAAGAATTTATTTACCTAAGCGCCCAGAGGGCTGGCCCCTAAACTTAAATACCCAGCAAAGAGCCTTGGCCCTCCTGGCCACGGGTGGGTGCAGAGATGGCACCTGGGGTCCTCGTCTAGGGCCGTGGAACCCAGGGACCAGAGATGGGATGCTCCTGAGCAGCTGCCAACAGCAGCAAAAGGTTGAAAAGAGGTGGGAGCCAGATACTCGTCCCAATCCCAGAGATGCCAAAAGGACTGCAAGATGCTTTGGGTCCCACTGCCAGCCTTCAGTCTGGCACTAAAGCAGGGGTGCACACATGTGGGAGAAGTGGAGGTCCAGTTCCATGGGCAGAGGCTGTAGCCCAGGTAACCCACCCCAGTGCCAGCTAACCCCAGAGAGGAGGGAGACTGGCAGTTTTGCTCTGAGGGGCCCAGGCTTTGCCCTCCTGTGAGGTGAGGTGAGGTGGTAAGGTGGTATGGGGAAAAGCAGGCACTGTAGTCTGAGTACTCGCTGAGGGGTGAGTTTCCTAAGTGTTTTGCATGGGTGCATGCCCCTTGCCTCCTGCCAGCTCTTCAGAGGCTGATGTGGAAGGCATCCTGCAGCCACTGGTCACGGGCATTGTGCGTCTGGGGCACAGTGAGGGGCTGTGGGTCCGGGGGCAGGCTGGCATCAGGAGGCTCTTCGTCATCAGATAAGCCAGCATCAGGTGGGTAGGAGCTGTCTGAGTGCAGGGAGGATGACAGGTCCTGGCACAGGCTCAAGTCTTGGCACAGGTGCTTGTAGTCCTGGATAGACTCATACAGGCCCCACAGCTGGCAGAGCAGGGACATATCCAGCTGCCGCAAGCCCACCTGCAAAGGACTGAGGGTGGGCTGGGGTTGGGGTCCCGGCTGCCCTCAGCCCTAGCCAACCTCCCAGCACCTTCTAAACACAAGTATTTGGAGGTATCAGACTCCACCCTTGAACCTTTAGGCACATCACTGACCCTCATCTATAAAATGGGGATAACTTTCATATAGCAGGAACTATTGCCATGCACAGTAACTATAATTATTGTTCCCATATCCCCTCTACACAACGGGCTTCAAGTTCTCGAGAACCAGGCCCCCAGTTCCCGGTCCCGTACCTTCGCGCTCCGCCCGGGGTCTCTCGTGCTCCGAGGCAGCCCCCACCCCGGCTCCACCCCGCCCGCCCCAGCTGGCCCGGGACCCATCTACTCACCATCTCCTTGCGCAGCGCTGCTAGTGCTGAGTCGAGGTTGACAGGGCGACGCGCGCCGGGAGTACCACCGGTGGGTCCCGCGTTGGCGGCGCCGGCGGCGTAGCGGGGCCCGTCCGGGACGCGGGCGGCGCGGCTCAGCTCATCGTGGATGCGGCTGCGCTGGCTGTAGACACGCTCCAGCTCCCGCCACGAGCCCCCGCTAGCGTTGAGGAGACCGCTGAGGCCGCGCGGCAGCGGAGGGAGCCCGGCCAGGGCGCAGCCCGCGCCGCCCGCCACGTCGGCCGAGGGCAGCCCATTCATGGCCGGCCCGGCGCGGACGGCGATGCTAACTCCTTCCCTCCAAGGCTCAGCTCGGGCCCCCGGCTCAGGCCCAGCACCTCGCGGCCCCGCCGGCCGAGCCCAGCCGCCGCCCGCAGGCCGCGCTTTGTTCCTTCCCCGACTCCTCCGACTCCGCCTATGCCCCACCCCCTCCGCGTGGGCGGGGCCTCTCTTAAAAGGGCAACGGTTGCGGGACCCCAGTCACGACGCTGAGGAAAGGGAATAGGGGGCACCGACAGCAGGGCAGCGGGAAAGCCAGGAGGGAAGAGGCCAACAGCTGCGGGCACGGTTACTTCATGGTTCTTTTTGCTCCCGCACCCCCAACAGTGTGTTTAACCACTCTGCTCAATTGTTAACTCCCAAGGAAAAGCGTCTAAAAGGAGGGGGGAAGAGTTGTCAGGAGACTGGGTTGTTTTACTTGGTCCCTAACCAAGGCTCTGTCAGTGTCTGAGTGCCTGGCTGGGCATGAGGTGAGAGACGATGATGGTAACAGGATGCTCAGGAGGAGGAGAAGATACCAAGGGGATTGGAACCCAAAATCTCACCGAGGGGATGGATGAGGAGGCTGCAGGGGTGCTGTAGAGGTCTGTCCCTCTTGTTTCTGCTTTTCAGGAGACTGTAGCCTCTTCCTCAGAAAAAAAGTATCAGTAGTCCTCTCCCTCCCCCTCATCCTCTTGAGTCGGGAAACTGAGCAGCAAAACAAGCCCTGTTAATCTCAGGACATAAAGATGAGTAGCTAGTTCTAGGGTGGGGACAAAAAGAAAAAGGCAAGTGGAGCTGGGGCTGGCATGCACACTCAGAACCAAGAAAAAGAACAAATCACACAAGAGGAACAGTTGTTTTTCTAGAGGGTTTTTCTCAGGAGGGATCTCTCAGTGCTGCAGCTGCCGCACACTGCACAATGCCTCAGCACAAGCCCGGATAAGATTGCACAGCTGTATGCTACTCTCCAGGGAGTT
Organism: Manis javanica; assembly: GCF_040802235.1. Taxonomy (NCBI): domain Eukaryota; kingdom Metazoa; phylum Chordata; class Mammalia; order Pholidota; family Manidae; genus Manis; species Manis javanica. Next base: position 116,040,974 of record NC_133166.1, read on the forward strand.
GCTGGAGCCTAGCTCAGCTGAGGCCCAGGTCAGCTTCTGCAGGAGGGCCTCCTGTGTGCAGGCCAGGACATCTGCATTTGGAGGCACAGCAGGAGGGGGCAGCCCCCGAGCTGCCTTGAGCCCTGCTGCAGCTCCCTCACAGTGCTCTGGACGGGGTACTGGGGGCTGAGCAGCAGGCCGGGAGCCCACGGGGAGCTCCGAGGCAGAGGCAAGCTGGTGTTCCCGGGCTTGGGAGAGGGCAGCCTGGGCATTCAGAACTAAAAGAAAAGAAAATGGGTGGAATGGTCAGGATGTTAGTTCACTTCAGCCCTGAGCCACCTCTTTACTCTCTATTTCTGTGTTTATTGCTCTATTTCTGTGTTTGAGGTGTTTATCCTGCCTCTCTATAAGGCAACTCATCCACTGTCTTCTTTGTAACAGTTATTTATTTATGTCCTTGCTTCATTTCTCCCACCAGGATTATACCTGATCAAGCTCAGACTCTCTAGAGTCTGGCATACAGAAGGTGCTGCTAATGCTCTTACTGAATTAATGGTCCTTTCTAGAGCTGAAAGAAGGCACCTTACCTCGGCCCCAGCCAGACTCCACAGTCACCTCCCACTCCAACCATTCCCAGGCCTCTATCATCACACTGCTTCTCTACCAAGCACACTCGGTCCTTTACCCGGATTATCTTTATCCACGTCTGAGTCGAGCTCCTGACAAGCCACGCAATAGATTTTCCGCTGTTTGTCTTGGAGGAGGATCGTCTAGGGGCCAGAAAGACGGGAGCAGGGGTGAGACGCCAGACGATGGGGTCCAGAGGGGGAGAACTGGGGAATGGCTGTACAGCCTGGTCCGCAGCTCCATCCCCGAACCCCACGTCCCAAATCTCTCCTCACCCCGCAGTCCGCACACGTCTCGCCCAGCATGCGGTAACCACGCAGCAGGTAGTCGCCCATGAGCCGGGAGATGCGATCCTGCCGCTCCCGTCGTGCTTGCAGCACCTTCGTCTCCGCTTCGGTAGGAGGCTCCCAGGAGAAATCGTCGACTTCTGAGGGAAGAGACGCACAAGAGATGGAGGGGGTCTTGCCCGAGTGGACTGCCCCCGCACCTCGCAGCCACAGGTTCCCCGCATCCCAAATCCTCACCAGCGCCGTTCAGGGCCATGTTGCCGGTGTCGCCGCTGAGCTCACCGGAAGTGACGCACAAGCAAAGCGCCTTCCGATGAGGACGAATGTGGTGCTCCCTCTGCCCCTCAGTGGGGCGATGCCCATAGTGGGGCGTTGCTGCTGCAGTCTTGACCCTGCCCTGTTGGCGCGCCCCTCCGCAGGAGACCGTAGACAAAAACTTTCAACTGGCTAGGCCTCAGGAGAGGCGTCTCCGTGGTAACGCCATCAGGTCGCAGGACCCGGAAGAGGCTGCACTGGGTGGCCCTTCCTGCCCTCCGCGGACGGAGGGGAGCGCTTGGCTTGAGGAATCCCTGCTGGCCTCCGCCTTCCCTGGGGTTTCCCTTTCCTCACAGGCGGGACCGGGGACTGGCGGGGCAATGGCGTCATCACAACATCGCCCCTGATAATAACAAAAGGCCCCTTGCCTGCGTTTGTAGCTTCCTCTGTTCTCAGGGCTTCTCACTTCAAGTGGCAAGTCGGGCCAGGCAGCGTCGCTCTGGCGTTCCGTACCTGTCAGCCTATTTCGAGACACCGCCCACCCCACTCCCACCGCCTGTTCTGTGTCCCGGTCTGGCGAACCCCTACCCCCATGGCCAGGGACTGAGGCAAAGCCAGCCACTAACTCTTTTTGAAGTTTAAGTCCTCAAGCCGGCTGACTGAAAAGCACTTGTACTGGGCACACGCACGTCCGGTCGCAGCCACAGCCAAGCAAAGCATGCTTGAGCGCGCTGATGAGGGGCTTATTACTTATACCTGTGACAGTTATGCTTTTCTTGGGTGGGCAACTGTTAAAACTACTAGTCCCCTGAACATGGGCTGCTGATTTTTTTTTTCTTCTGTGTTCTTTTTCCTTACACCTCCTCTCCCTCACTAGGTTTGGAGACGCCAGGTGGGGCCGGCAGTGGTTCCCAGGTGTACAGCCTGCAGTGCTTCAAGGCTGTACACCGAGGCAGTGGAGAAGGAGCTAGGCCTTAGGCCCCCATAATCTCATCAACAATAAACTCCTTCTTTGATTAGACAGCATATGCCTCTGAAACTTCAGCCGAAGATCTAATGCCCTTCTCCATGTTCCTCCTACACAGATTGCCGAGGACTGCCATTTCCTGACCCTTGCTGCCTCCTGCTTACTTGCAGAGCCAGCCCTGTGCCCCTCTTCGTTCTCTCCAGCTGCCAGCAGGCTCTTAGGCAGCAGTGTACCTGGCTCAGGGCCTGACTCTAGGTCAGTTCTGCCAAGCTGACTAGAGGGACTCGAACTCTAGCCTGTATGCAAAGATGCTCCAGGTCCTTTCTGTATTCAGCTCCCAGCCCCGTCCTGAATTCCTCCTCAGTGCACCTTTCTGTGTCATCGTCATGCCCAATGTCCACTCAACAGTTTATTCTGCCTTACACCAAGGCCCTTACACTCATTCTCCTGCTTAATCCCTTTCACACACTCATGACAATCTTATGGGTAGGGACTACTGTTATCCCCATTTTACAGAGCAGGAAATAGTAATTCTTTTTAAAACAAATCAGATCATGTCACTCCTCAAAAACCCTCTGGTATCTCCCCATCACACTTAGACAAAAATCCAAAACCCTTACTGTTGTCTCCAAAGTCCTATGTGTCTGGCCCCTGGCCCACTCACCTCCTCCTGCCGTCCCTACATTCCTCCTTTCCCACTACAGGGAATTGCCATCACCTTTCCTCATTCAGGGGCCTTCCCTGCATCAAGTTCCACAGGAGGGCAGACAGGCTCAGACCTAGAATCAGGAAGGCCTGGGTTTGGGACTGGATTTGCTCACTGGTTATGTCAGTTGAAGTAATTTACTTCACTAAAAAAAAAGGGTCTAAAATCAGTAACCTAAATTTCCACCTTAAGAAACTGGAAAAAGAAAAGCAAACTAAAGCCAAAGCAAGCATAGAAGGCTGTAATAAAGGTTAGAGAAAACAAACTGACCCACAAGTTAGTTCTTTGAAAAGATTGACAAACTTTTAGCTAGACAGACCAACTCAAGCCCAAAGGGTGTGAACCTTGAAACTCTAGCTAAAAAGCAATGTGGCTGTGGTTGCTGATTCAAGGAGTCCCCGAATGTGAGATAGATGATAGTAATTCTGCCACCCAATAGGAGGCTTTGGATAGCAATGTTTTCAGCTAACTCTGGAAACAAATTGCGGCTGATCAATCTAGACCACTTATGTAGATGCCCATGCTAAGGGCCCGTTCTCTGACGAGGCTGACACGAATCAAGCTATTGGTTGCGCCTGCACTGCCGAGATTGTCTCCATTTCTTCCTGGATCCATTATCTTACCAGACATGGCACATGTCCACCATCATAGAGTGGGCACAAAGTAAAGGATTCTGATGCTTCTGATGCAGAGGCCACCCTTTCATGCCAGATTTGTGATTCCTGCCAAAAGTTCATCTGTTTGTCCTGTGATGAGAGAGGCCACAGTGTATGTAGCATTGTCCTGGCTCACTCCTGAGAGATTGAATACATAGTACCTTTTACTTGGAGCTATCTGTGGTGCTTTGCACTTTCTCAGGCTACAGAGCTGCTGTTCTGGTCCAATGGGCCAACTTTGGCCACACCATTGTGATTCTTGAGACTAATCTGTGTTTTGGGCTTTTTGGACTATTTGAAGTCTTACAACAGTGCACCCCTTATCGCAAAAGGCACTCAACAGTGGGCAGATGGTCTAGGTATTTGATGGCCCTTCCATGCTCCCTATGATCCACAACCGTGTGGTACTGCTGAGTGCTGAAATAACCTCCTCAAAAATTAATTCAAAAGCTACTAATTGAGCCTGCACTGATGAACTTCTGGCTCTCCCTCCTGGTCCACACAGCAGTTCACTCACTGGATGCAGCTGTCCCCAGGATGGGACCATCTCCTCCTGGCCATGACCTTCACAATGATCAGGATAAGAGAGATGTTTTTGAAAATTCAGGGATCCATGTTCACCACTCCTGGATGTAATGCTTCTTTCTTTCCTCAACACAAATGCAAGGCCAGCCTGGTTGGTGTGTCTCCTGGGTGGCAGCACTATCAAAAAGTTGCTTAGGAGATTTAAAATGAATTGTGGTTCAAACACCTGGATTCTCCTGTTGGACTGACATGGTCCTGGGTCATGATAATAACTGGAGTGCTTGATGTGTACTTTCTCTGAGTCCCCAACATGTAGACCGTGGGATATAATGACTCAAGGTGGGTGTTAGAAAAAATGTCCTTGTCCTTCTTGCACCTGACTCTTCCGGGTGAAAGGGGTGCATAGGGAGTGACTGGGAAAAGGGTGACATTCTAGTTACTGGAATAGAACACATCGGTTTGAGGGTGAAAGGAGAACAGCAGCCTTGGCACCTGGGGAGGGAACACCTCAGACACAGGACACTTGGGGGACAAAGATACATTAATGACCTTTGTATTTCCAAGCCACCCAGAGCCTCGCTTACTGAGGAAAACACCCTGGTCCAGCTCACCCAGGCTGTTGCATGTGCCTTAAATTTCCCTGACTGCTGGGCCTGCCATCCTCCACCAGACAGTTCTGACCTTTATTTGATTGCCATTCTGCTTGACCTTATTGAGAGACTGGAAGCAACAGGGGGCAGCCTCAGCTCCTATACCTCCCACATAAAACACCTGCCAAACAACACCACCAGGTGTCTTTCTCATCCCCAATCCTGCAGCCATCCATGAAATGGATGAATGCCATCTGGCTGGTGGTATGGACAAACAGGACAGGCTGGACCAACTGCCCTCAGTCAGCCCCTCCAAAAACAAGGACTAGACTCAATTACTTGAACTGGACAGGGAACTCTAAGGCCTGCTAGCCTGTGGAGAGGCCACACTGGAGGCACCATCAACCTGTGCCTCCCAGCGGATGTGGGTCCCATTTGTGGGGTGCCAGGTTTCTTCCCAGAAGCACCACATGTACCTTGAGACTGTGCAGCTTGTAGGGAAGTCACACATTAACTTGTCCTTAACAGGTGTACACAGAAGGTCCCAGAAGTGCTTGGGGTTGAGCCTACTCACAGCAGTCATGAAGGGTAGACCAGTTGTCTGTAAAGCAGTAGGCTTGGATTCTTTCAGACCCCTCACCAGAAAATTTATCACACTCTCATGTAAGCCAGCCCATCATCTGTCCTTACTGTAGCACTATTGACAGGGCAGTAGTTAGGCTCATTCCTGAGTGACAGCACACACCATGGTGGGATATATACTCACATGGCTCAATTACAGGCCTACCTGCACCTCATGGGGGTCATATCCACATGGTAATGAGTACCCCGTGCACATACCTGCAGCTCTGAAAAACATAACTTATGTTATTATATTTTCACACTAACAGGCACCCAAAAAGGGTTAGCCGTCTTGTTTTTCATTGCAGTATGAATTAACCAGACATTTCTATGAAACAGGAAAGGGCTAGATGATACCCTAGTAAAAATAATAATACTCAACTTTCAGTGTTTTCTTTGGGCCAGGCACTGTGCCAAGAGCTTTTCATTAATTATCTCATTTAATCCTCAGGACAATGCTGTCAGTTAGGTCTTATCATCATCCCCAGTTTGGAGATGAGAAAGCTGAGGCTTGGATAGGTGAAGAGACTTACCCACCATCACCCTGCTGGGGTGTGGCAGCACACCTCTACAGTGAGTCCCACCAGTGGCCTTCTCCTGTGTTGGAAGGGTGACAAAGAGCAGAGGAATTACGTCAGATCCTCTGATTTACCAAGTGTGAAGATCAGCTCATTTCATTTTCCAGTCCCTTCACTCTGCGGTTCATCCCAGTATGTGGTACACCAGAGGGACCCAGTGATGCTTTCAGTCATGGTCTTTGGAGAGAGATGCTTCAGGGCAGAATTGTCCACTTCAGGCTTCCAAAGTTCAAATCCTCATCCTTAGAACTGATGAGCGGCTCCACTCCAACCCTCTGGAGCCATTTCTTCAGAGCCTCAGTACTTCCCCAAGACGTTCAGAGCTCAGAGAGGCAGCCCAGTGCCCAGTGTGCAGTCAGCCCTCTTTCATGAGCACTTGCTATGTGGCCAGCATCTGCTAAGTACTTCTTAAATATCAGCTTATTTGATTTCCCATTTAAAAAGGAAACCGAGACATAGAAAAGTTAAAGAATTTTCCCAATTCACATGGCTGGCACAGGATGCAGCCAGGAAGGTCTAATGCCAGAAAACAACCGCCATGCTATGCTACCCCATGAAATATAACTTCATTATGTAGGCTGCTGCCCCATCTAGCCAATTCCCCTAACAGGTCTTTGGAGCCCTGGGTTTGAGTCCTGGCTCTGTCATTGACCAGCTATGTAACCTCGGCCAAGTACTCTGCCTTCTCTGGGCCTCAAGAGCCGCTCTGCACAAAGGACCCTTCCCTAACATTTAAGAAGTCGGAACATTCCCTGGGCTTGGATCTTGTGGCTCCTCGTTGTTCCACTGAAGCAAAACCCCTCATTGCCCTTGGGGCCCCACCCACCTGTCGGGCACATTTGTGGCATACCTCCCATCCCTCCCTCCCAGGAGCGCTGGGTAGGTTTTGGATCAGGCAGGCTCGAGTTCAGTCCCCACATTGGACTCGCCAGATGACCTGAGTCTAATTTCTTCTTCGGAGCCTTGGTTTCCCCTCTGCAGGGTCATTGGGAGGATGAAATAACATCACAGTGTAAACTGTACAGTAAACGGTGGCACTTTTGTGGTCTTGCGCCATTCAATCGACAAACTTTAGCACCCTCTGTGGGCCAGGCCCTGTGCTAGGATCTGGAGACATGGTGGGGCCTTCCTGGGAGGGCAGTGAGATGGACAATAAGTGAGTAAACACCATAAAGAAGAATGTTTCAGGCTGTGACAAGTACCATCAGGACACATGTGGGTGAGGTGACCCAGAGGGCCAGGGTAGCGGCTTTAGACAAAGATGTAAGAAATACCACCCAGAGGTAAGAACCATAGACAGGAAGGGTCACCTCCTGGCAGAGGCCCGAGCTCAGCTCCTCTGAGGCACAGAGGACTTGGCAGGCCTAGGCTAGGAAAGGAAAGCCACTTGAGGATTTGTGTGTGTGTGTGTGTGTGCTATTTTTGTCGGCTTGTTTGTGTGTTTTTTTTTTGATATCATTAATCTACAATTACATGAGGAACATTATGTTTACTAGACTTCCCCCGACTTGAGGATTTTTAAGCAGGGGAGCAGCATGATTGGAATTCATATTTAAAAGGTGACCTGGCACCTACTGGAGGAGGGAGTAGAGCAGCAGAGACGGTGCTGGGGGGACCTGTAAGGTGGCAGAGACGGTGCCGGGGGAGCCCGTAAGGGGGCAGAAACGGTGCTGGGGGGACCTGTAAGGTGGCAGAGACGGTGCCGGGGGAGCCCGTAAGGGGGCAGAAATGCTCTGGGATGATGGCAAAGGTCAGGGTCTCCCTGGACTTGCAGAACTTACAGCTATGAAGCAGGAAAGCAGACCAGGAGGTTCTAGGAAGATGGGGTGGCTGGGTGACAAGTAAAGGTGGACAGGCCAAGGATCACATGTGCTGCACTGCTGCAGGCCACACTGCTAGTCCGCTCAGAGTCCTTGTCCCTGCTCTGTGACACAAGGCTCCTCAGGCCCTGGGAGGCCCACCTGGGCAGGAGGAGACTAGGGTGCTATTTCTTTCCCTGGCTCCCTCCCTGCAGCCTGCGTTCAGACAGATGCTACAGGTCTCTGCGGAAGGCCATGCTCCCTTGGGGCTGTCCTCCCCTCCAGCTCCTGCCGCTCGGGGAGGTCTGGTGGCAGGCCAATGGCTCCCTCTCTAGTCCTTTCAGCAGCAAGGGCTCCCCTCAGTAGCCCTTTGTAAACAGTGTCCCCCTCTTAGCTCCCTATCACCCACACGAGGGTGCCCCCTATATCCTGCTGGGTCCCCAGTGAGCTTAAGTTTGACAATGCCAACAGGTGACATTTGTTGAGCACTCATTATATGCCACACATGGGGCTGGGAGTTTGCTCTCGCTGCTCTGAGTCTCTGGGCCCCCCAGCAGCCCCTGAGGCAGGGCTGTCATGACCCTCTTCCTACTCTCAGCAGCTTGGATGCTGTTGTCACACTCCTCCCAAAACACTCCCTCCTCTTGGCCTGCATCCCTCTTCTGGTTTCCTCTCTCTGCTCTCTCCAGCTGCTGCTTGAGTCACTTCTGACTCTCCGTCCTCTCCCTGACCTGGGGGTAGTGATCTCCCTTGTTTTCCCCAAGTCTCTCCTCTCCTGAGCTGAACCCATCCTTCCCATGGCTGGGAAGACCCATGATGCTGAGGATCCTGGGTCTGTCTCCAGGCCAGAGCCCTGGACTGAGACGTCTCCACCTGGACAATACAAACACCTCAGACTCAGCAGATCCCAGAGAGCTCCAGACTCCTCCTTGTGTCACGTTCTCTGCCACCTTCCTCACCCACCTCAGGGGCTCAGGCCAGAAACCTGGGAGTCATTCATGACACCCGCTGCTCCAATACCCTCCCCACTTCACCCAGTCTCTTTCCACTGTGTCCCAGATATATTTCCACTGTGTCCAAGCTATATAATCTTTCCTGCGCTGACAGTGACAGCACTGCCATTTACCCACCACCATGAAAATAAACCCCAGATTCCTCACCATGGCCTCCTTCCTCCCAAGCGCTTTCTCCCCCTTCCCACCCTGTTGCCCCACTGGCCTTCTCTCAGTTCCCATCCCTCAGCTCCGCATGCTCCTTCGCAAAGTGTCTCCTCACAGTGCCCTCAACCCTTCAGGCCTCGTGCATGCTGCCCTCCCGCGTGGCTGGCTCTGCACCTGTGAACTTCGGCTCCTCCAGTTTCTGGCTTAGAAGTCTTATCAGAGGGGCTTCCTGGACTTCCAGGCCCCCCCGCCTGCTCCCAGCTCCTTGCTCTCTGTCACAGTGCCAACCTTTGTTATAGCCACTATCATGTGTGAACTGATCTGTCACATGTCTGCACATCCCTCTCCTGAGGACAGAAGCTCCAGAAGGGCAGAGATTGGCTCTACTTCTTACCAAGAGCTTGCCATGTAGTAGGTTCTCAGTTTGTTGAATGAATAGATCCCCATTTCAGAGGTGAGAAAACTGAGGCTCAGAGAGATTAAAGCACCAGCCCTAGTCTGTTTGTGCTATGTTCCAAGGTGAGCCACCACCTGGGTCAGGTTCATGTGAGTGAGAGGAAAAAATGACCATAAAATGCTTAGTTCTGCACCTGGCAGGGGGTAAACCCTCACTGTTATTCCCTGCCTCAGTGTGTGACCTGAGCCCTGAGGGAGGGTGGGGCTGGGTGGGGCTGCCTCTCACACCCGCTCCTGGATTCCAGCAGCAGGGATCCCCTGGGGACTGGAGATGGTTCCTGTCCCACCTCTGCAATTCCTGTCTGTGTGAACAGGTCCTGAGCCCACTGGGCGATTCAGTCTCCATTAAGGGCCTCCCTCATTCCCTCAGAGCTACCCAAATAAATCCACCACCACCAAAGTAAAGCTCCCCGCTCCTTGGACAGGTGTGCCAGAAGGCAAGTGCCTGGCGCTCCCTGCCACTCTGGAGCCCATCTCTAGTTTGGCAGTGTCCTGCTCTGGATGGACCCCGCTCACACCCACCCCCTGCTGAATTGTGTGCATCACAGATGGAATCTTGGGGTCTCTGGCCAGTCCCCCCACCCCCCACTATGGCCTGGGCCCCAGGACACTGCGTCCTCCAGAGCCTCCCTTCCTGACAGTGGACAGGCCTGGCTCCTCTCTAGCCTTGACCAAACTCAAGGCCCCTCCCCAGCCCCTGCCAACCCCTGCCCTGGGGCCCAACTGTGCCTCCCTCCAGCCCCCTGAGCCCTCAAGCAGCACCCCCTTCCTCCCGGCTGTTAGCCTGGGAAGGGGGCCAGGTCCTGAGCTCAGACCTTGGCGATTCCAGAGTGTCTGAGGCCCAGAGCCAGCCCCGGCAGCCCGGCCAGACAAGGCGCAGGGGGTGGGGGGCAGGGTGGGCACCAGGAGGGCATTTAGAGGGGATTGGCAGGGGAACTGGATTCCCAGCTTTGTTCTTTCTGCTCCTCTTCTGGACCCCTCACTGAGACCTTGGCCAAAGGGCACCTCCTCCTTGAGGCATCTCCCCAGAGAGGAGTGGACCAGTACTAATGAGAAGTGACTTTGGGTGGTGAGACCCCCACATTAGCACGGAAGGCTGGGAAAGAGCCCAGAGACCTGGCCTCCAGGACCACCTGGCCTCCCCGACCGCGTGACCCGGGCAAGGCCGGCCTCCCTCCCCCAGCCTCGGTTTCCCGCTTTGATGCACCGGGAGTTGGGCTGGGCAGGCCCGCCACCCCGCCCGGAGGAATCTGGGCCGGCGGTCCCAGGTGAGGGCCCGCTGGAAGGGACCCAGCGCGGCGGCGGCGGGTTCCGGCGGGGGCGGGCATCTGGGGCGGGGACCTCCCCCCGGCCTCCGCCTGCCCGCACACCCTCGCGCCTCCGGGCGGCCGCGGCGACGCTTTAAGCAGAAAAAAACCGTCTCCCTGGCCCGGGGCCAGCGTCCCAGCCCCCTCGCCGCCGCCGCGCCGCGCTCCAGCCAGGGAAAACAACTGCTCACTTCTCCCTGCTTCCCGGCGCCCGCGGGAGCCCAGCCCGGCCGGGGGAGGCGCGGAGCGGGCCGGCCGCCCGGCCTCCCTCTGCCCTCGCTCCTCCTCTCCGCCTCAGCTCGCTCCGGCCGCCCCGCGCCGGCCGCACTCTGGGGCTCTCGCAGGCCCCCGGCCCGGCTCGTGGCTGGGCTCCCGCCCGGGACTGGGGCAGTTTCTGGGCTCCCCGCAGTCCAGCCTCCATCTCTGCCTCGCGCTGGCCCCCCGCCCGCGCCTGCTGTCCCTCCCAGCGCGCTTCCTCCGTTCCTGTCCCTCGCCGCCCTCCCCACGCCTCTCCCGGGCCCCCGGCTTGCTACCCGCCGCGGGCGCCGGGACCGTAGCCCCCGCCCGGCCGCGCCCCCGGGTCCTGCGGCCGCGGATGCCCGGGCCCCGTGGGGCTGCTGGCGGCCGGGGCCCTGAGATGCGCGGGGCGGGGGCGGGGGCGGCGGGGCTGCTGGCGCTGCTTCTGCTGCTGGGCCCGGGCGGCGGGGCCGAGGGGGGGCCTGCGGGCGAGCGGGGCGCCGGCGGGGGCGGGGCGCTGGCCCGCGAGCGCTTCAAGGTGGTCTTTGCGCCAGTGATCTGCAAGCGGACCTGCCTCAAGGGCCAGTGTCGGGACAGCTGTCAGCAGGGCTCCAACATGACGCTCATCGGAGAGAACGGCCACAGCACCGACACGCTCACGGGCTCCGGCTTCCGCGTGGGTGAGGGCCGGGGGCACGGGTGGGGGGCGTGGGGACGGAGGTACCTGGGCGAGTGCGGGATACATGGCAGAGTGGGGCATATGACACTAGGGCCAGGGGTACGGAGAGCGGAGCTCTGGAGGCCTGGGGCCTCGGGGCCTTCAGGGGGCTTGGGAGGCTGGAGTCGTGGGGCCCAAAGCCAAAGGGCTGCAGGGACCCTGGACTGCACAGATTTGGGTCGGGGCTGAGGCCTAAGGCCTGGTGTAATGCTGGGGTCCCGGATGACACAGGCCTCTAGGAAGGTGCTGGGTCCTGAAAGGGAGGCAGGGTCAACACACAGGGCTTTTGAGGGATGTGGCCTGGGGGCAGGAGGTCTCAGAGAAGGGGTAAACAGACTTGCTGGAATAAATAGGAAAAGTCTTTAAAAACTGTCTAAATTAGGGCCTGCTGAGGTAGACACCTGCCTTCTCTGGGAGGTGGAGCTAAGGGCTGGGGCTTAGGGGGTTAGTCACTGGCAAGGTCTTGGAGGGGAGGAGTGCTGAGGCCTGACAAGTGGGGTGCAGGCCTAGGGGTAGGGGCTGGTTTGGGTCGCCAGTCCCTTCTTTTCCTGATACCCCATCTGTGCCTCCCCCATAAGCTCTCAAGAGCTCTGCCTCAGAGACCCTCACAGTCTCCCCCACAACAAGCCTTTATGGCGCCCCAGTTCTTCCTGGAGCCCACCCCTTCTTCAGCAGCTTGTCAAAGGGCCAGGCCAGGGCTTAGCTTTCCTTCCCCAGGGCACTGTGGACCAGGCTTGGGAGGTGTCCCAGCAGTAATTACCCTCCTGGACAGGGTAATTAGGCCGGGGTCAGGAAGGCACCAGCCAAACAGCCCCTCTTACACATTCATCCACGCGCATGCCCACTCAGCCAAGGAACCCCAGCAATGCAGTTCACCATGCTCACGGGGTGTGTGTACAATGGCACACGGGCGTGTGCATGAGCTCTGGAATGGCACATTTTGATTAGTTGAATTTCTTCGTGTTGTGTTGGGTGTGTGTCTCCTGGCACTCTGGGAATGTTTACGTGAACCTGTGATGGTGTCAGAATGAGTCTGTGTGTGTTTGTGCGTGATGAGATGACTGTGTGTGAGTGTATGTGGACCCTGCCTCCCAGGCCCCTGGCCATCCTGCCCAGGCTGCTGTCTCCATCTGTGCTGCCCACATCCCCCAGGCTTGGCGCCCAGGCCACAGTGGGCGGGTGTCACTGGGAGGTCACCCTCACCACTATGGGTGACTCACTGGAGGCAGGAAAGAGAGGATCCTGCCTCCCCCAGCCCAGGACACACCCCTTCTGCCCTGAGAGTCCTGACCCCAAGAGGCTGGGCAGGATGTGCTGGGCTGGCCTGCCCTTAGCCAAGCCCTGATGGCTATGGGTATGGGCTGTCCCTCTGAGGCCCTGCAGGTGTCCAGGGGAGTGAGGGCAGCCCTGGGGCAGGCAGGAGAGGAATTGGAACCTGGCATGAGCTCAGGGTCCCAAGCCTGGATGTCAGATGTGAGTGTGTGTCACAGACCAAAGTCCCATCCTCCCATCCAGTTGCTCCATTCATTCCCCCTGAACCTGGGACCCAGAGCTGAAGCAGACCCAGACCTGCCCTCTGAAGCACCCTTTATGTGCGGAAGACAGACATGAAAGTAACCAAAGCAAGTGCCAGGCAGAGCTGGGGCAGAGTGATAACTCAGGAGAGGGAATGAGACAGGTGGGATAAGAGGAAAGGCCCCTTTTGTGGGGGAAAAGACGGCTGGAAGGATAAAGTTTAAATATGTAGATGGGGGACAGGACTCTGAAGTGGAGGGAATGGCATGAATAAAGCCATAGAGGCCTAAGACATGGCATGTTGGTAGGAGCAGGGGGATGAGTCCTAGGACGTGGGGTGCACAAGGAAAGGGGGGGATGGGCCAAAAGAAGATTCATTCTGGGCTATGGACAGCCTTAAATGTCTAGGCAAGGATGCAAATAGTGACCAGTGGTGTGACTATGCCAGGGCTTTGCCTGAGGCCAGTTTCTCTGGGGGTGCTGGGGTGTGGACAGGCAGGAGAGAGGGAGGAAGCCAGGGGGCAAGGCTTGGGGCAAGGGAAGGGCAAAGAGCCTGGGGAAGAGGGGAGAAGGATTCCTGAGACAGTACAGAGGCCAGAACTGGGTGGGGTGGCAGGAGGAGAGATGGAGCCTTGAGGCTCAGTTAGGAGTGCCTGGGGCAGGCAGGAGTTCCCCGCTATGATCCACGGTCACAGGAGGTCGGGGCGGGGGCAGGATGCTGACCTCTGACAGTGTCCCCTGGGAGGAGGTGTGCGAGAGAGTCCCCGAGAAGTGTAGCTAAAGCATAGGCTTCATTGGCAGTGGTAAGGTGAGAGCCCTGGGACGGGGCAGAGGGAGAGAGAGAGCCAGAGAGGGCAGAGGCCTGCATCTGGGGGAGCATTAGAAGAGGAGGCAGGGCCAGAGAGAGATCACATTCCCAGGGGAGGCAGAGGGGAGGCCAGAGGAGGAAAAGGCCATTATCGTTATCATTTGCTACTACTTATTAAACACCCTCTGTGTACCAGGCACTGTGCCAAGCATTTGTACAGGCATTTTCTTATTTAATAGACACAACATCCCTACAGATGAGGACACTGAGATTCAGGGAAGGAAAATAAGTCGCTCAGAGCCACACAACTAGCACATAACCTCCTAGCTGGGATTTAAGCCCAGGACTTAAGAATCCAGAAGCCAACACGGATAGAAAGATCTCGGGGGACCTAAGGGGCTGTGTGTGTGTGTGTGTGTGTGTGTGTGTGTGTGTGTGATGTGTTACAAACCCAGCTGCCCAAGGAGGGCAGAGCCACTGGGCAGCAAGGAAGCGGGAGGAGGGAGGTTAAGACAGGATGTGGTTGAGGGACTGGACCTGCAGGCTGGGAGTGGGGGTCCTCCCGGGCCCTGATCCGCCTCCCCTCCCCAGTGGTGTGTCCTCTGCCCTGCATGAATGGTGGCCAGTGCTCCTCCCGAAACCAGTGCCTGTGTCCCCCGGACTTCACGGGTCGCTTCTGCCAGGTGCCCGCCGTTGGAGGCGGCGGGGGCACCGGCGGCTCAGGCCCTGGGATGGGCCGGGCCGGAACCCTGTCCACAGGCGCATTGCCGCCCCTGGCTCCGGAGAGCGAGTCTGTGGCCAGCAAGCACGCCATCTATGCGGTCCAGGTGATCGCCGATCCGTCCGGGCCTGGGGAGGGGCCCCCTGCACAGCACGCAGCCTTCCTGGTGCCCCTCGGGCCAGGACAGATCTCAGCGGAAGGTACGGAAGGTACTGGGTGATGGACGGGCGCACCGGGGAAGACCAAAGTGGGTGGTCACTAGGGTGGGGGGACCCGCGCGGAGGCCAGCCCTGGAGGAGCTCTGCACCACAACCCACCGCTCAGGGCAGCCCTGAGGCCACCGTGCCCCCACCCCCCAGTCCAGGCCCCGCCCCCCGTGGTGAACGTGCGCGTCCACCACCCACCCGAGGCCTCGGTCCAAGTGCACCGCATCGAAGGGTCAAATGCGGAGGGCCCAGCCTCTTCCCAGCACCTGCTGCCACACCCGAAGCCCCAGCACCCCAGGCCACCCACCCAGAAGCCCCTGGGCCGCTGCTTCCAGGACACGCTGCCCAAGCAGCCTGTGAGTGACTTCACAGTCCCGGCTGGACTGGCCCTTCAGTATCAAGGTTGCCCTGTCCCAGTTTACAAGGATTGCACAAAATGGCTTGGCAGGCCAAGGGTAGGGGGAAAGGATCTCAGGAGGGAGGGAGGCAGGATAGGGACTGGACGCCCTGTGACCCCTGTCCATGCTCCTCCCGCTAGTGTGGCAGCAATCCCCTCCCTGGCCTCACCAAGCAGGAAGACTGCTGTGGGAGCATCGGCACCGCATGGGGCCAAAGCAAGTGCCACAAGTGCCCCCAGCTGCAGTGTGAGTGCCTGGGCTCAGGGGGATACCCGCCTGCTGCAGGGTGGACCCCCCACCCCCCACCCCCGCAGTGGGTGTGCCCAGCCAGTGCAGCCCAAGCCTCTCACTGACCACCAGATTCCCCTCAGCATTCCACTCTGCCCCTCCACAGTGCCCTCCCTGCAGGACCCCCAGTCTCCTCCCCTGCCACACTCTCCTCTTTCTGCAGACACAGGGATGCAGAAGCCAGGGTCTGTGCGAGGGGAGGTGGGCACTGATTGCCCCCAGGGCTACAAGAGACTCAACAGCACCCATTGCCAGGGTATGGCCACTCAGGAGATTCTGTGGGCTGGAGCGGCAGGCCGGTTGTCATGGGGATGTCCCAGGGTGGGTGAGGGAGGAGGCAGGGCTTGAGCTGGACCCTGAGGTTCTTGGAAAAGCTTGCTGTCACTCTATGGCCCAAGACTAGAGGGACCAAACTCCCACTTACCACAGACATCAACGAGTGTGCGATGCCGGGCGTGTGTCGCCATGGTGACTGCCTCAACAACCCTGGCTCCTATCGCTGCGTCTGCCCACCTGGCCACAGCTTGGGTCCCTCTCGCACACAATGCATTGGTGAGACTGCAGGGTTCAGGGCCCTGGGAGGTCACAAGGTATGGGAAGGAGTGGTAAGGCTCCAAGCAGCAAGAATCAGAGGTCGTAGAGGTCAGAGTGGGGTCAAGGGTTGACTGCAAGAAGAGCAAGGCCCAGAGCACATAGGATCAGGGGCCAATGGGGTCAGGAGTGACATGAGACCTGGGGAAACAGGTCAGATGGGGTCAAGGGCTATATAAGGGGCTATATAATGGGAAGGAGGGATAAAGTATAGAGCAGCTAGAATCAGGGGTCAGTGGGGTCAGTGGTCACAGAGGTTTCAGGGGTCACATGAGGCAAGAGAGAGATTCAGGGGTCACATGAATTCAGGGTCATATGGGGTCAGGGGCCACATGAGGATCAAGGGTTGTCTGGGCAAGAAAAGCAAAGTTTGGAGCTGCTGGAAAGAGGGACATGGGCAGTGTTCAGGCCCAGATGCCCATGCCTGCCACTGGCCCCTGCAGCAGACAAGCCAGAGGAGAAGAGCCTGTGTTTCCGCCTGGTGAGTCCTGAGCACCAGTGTCAGCACCCACTGACCACACGCCTCACCCGTCAGCTCTGTTGCTGCAGTGTCGGCAAGGCCTGGGGTGCGAGGTGCCAGCGCTGCCCGGCTGATGGCACCGGTGAGCCTGCAGCATATGGGGCTAAGGGCTGTGTACGTGCCTGTCCAGAAAGCATTCACTTCCTTACCTCTTACTCTGGCCACAGCTGCCTTCAAGGAGATCTGTCCAGCTGGGAAGGGGTACCACATCCTCACGTCCCACCAGACGCTCACCATTCAGGGAGAAAGTGACTTTTCCCTTTTCCTGCACCCTGACGGGCCACCCAAGTCCCAGCAGCAACCTGAGAGCCCCAGCCGGGCTCCACCACCTGAGGACACAGAGGAAGAGAGAGGTCTGGCCTGACCCCTTCTGTTCCCTAACAGATGCTAAACCCCTAGACCTGGCTTCTTCATCCCTGATGCGCAGATGTAGCCTCAGAGTCTAATGCCTACCTCCTAATCGCTGACCTACCTACCGACCCCCAGAACTGACCTTCCTATCCCTAACGAAGGTTGTAACCCCAGGATTTAACCCCTGCTTGACAGGATCTGACCATACACTGACCCTGGAACCACTTTGATTTCCAGACCAGTGCACTTGATCCAGCCCAAATTCTGTCCCTAGATCGGATCCTCTCACCCAGAGATCTGGTCCAGCTTCAACCTCCTAAGCTTTGTTCTTTAACCCAAGGACCTTGACCAACCATTGCTCCCCATACCTGTTCCCCTGACCCAGAATGCAAACACTCCTTGATCCCCAGGATCTAACATTTGACACTTGACCCAGAGACATGATTGTTAAACTCTCAGAGACACTAACCAGAAATACCCAACTACCTGTCCAGGCTTGACTCCCTTCTCCCATCCAACACTTAATGGCTCCATCTTTTTTCCGTTTAGGGGTGAGCACCGGCTCAGTGAGTATGAGACCCCAGGCAGGAAGGGTGGGGAGGTGAAGGAGACACAGAGGGTTCATGTTGCTGTCACCCACAGCCAGTGATAGAGGAGCAGTCAGCACAGCAGAGCCACCTGACTGCCACCACATCTCCTGCCCGACCGTACCCTGGTGAGCTGGACGCTGCGGGGACCAGTCCTGAAGGGCTGTCACTGACTGGGGGAGCTCACAGCCTTGGCACCAGGGGGTGGCGAAGCAGGGAGGTAGTGGGGAGGTGAAGTCCACCAGAGGGTGGCTCTCCCACCCTCCTCACACCCTGACCGATGTGAGCTGCTACCTGCAGAGCTGATCTCCCGGCCCTCACTGCCCACCGTGCGCTGGTTCTTGCCGGATTTGCCTCCGTCCCGCAGCGCGGTGGAGATTGCCCCTACTCAGGTCACAGGTAAGATCCACCCTCTTGGCCACGCCCTAGTTTAGTTCTACTCCTCTCCTACTCCCCTCTAATCATTCCGGGAGAACTAACGCTTGTCTAGGGCTTATGTGTGTGCCACGCTGGCCTGGGTGCTGGGGAATCCTTGTGCTCAGCAGAGACGCCCCTTGCCCCTCACATGATCCGGATATTATGGTGGTCAGCACAGTTTGAAGGCATTTTTTCATTCACTCAACAAATATTTATGGAGCACCTACTATGTGCCAGGCACTTTTTAAGTGAAACAAAATACACAGAAACTCCCTGTCCTTGCAGAGTAGACAGACAACAAACAGACCAATGAGTAAAAATCTACTATGTTTCATTAAAAAAATAAATCAGAGAAGAAGGAAGGAAGTCTGGGGGTTGTGATAATATGTAGTGTGGCGATGAGAGGAGGGCGTTCTCTGAGCAGGGCTTTAAAGATTGTTAGAAATAGTGGAGAAATGGGAGGGAATGGGCGTGCAGGTTGTGGAAACGGACATTCCAGGTTAAGTTTGGGCAAAGACATGAGAAGATGAAACACTGGTGGAGAGGAAAACCACACAACAGATCAGTGTTTCCGAAGCAAGGGAAGCCGATGCATGGAGCCTTCGTAAGAGGCTTGGCTTTGGTCCCAAAGGCTGTGGGAAGTGTCTGCAGGGTTTGGGGTATCATACTAGCTGCTGGATGTGGCTGAGCACTCACCTTGTGCCAGGCACTGCCTGAAAGGTTTTATGTACTAAACACTGTTAAACCTTCTCATACCCTGTGAAGTGGCACACAGTTAGCCTCATTTTCCAGATGAGAAACGAGGCTCAGAGAGGTTCGGTAATTTGCACCAGCTCCCACAGCTGAGCCAGATTCAAGCTCAACGTGTGTGTGGACTCCAAAGCCACAAGGGAGCGCCAGCCTAATAAAAACCCAGAGGCTAGATGAGCTCCAGGGTGAGAAAGCAGCTGCCCTGCAGGCCTGCATAGGCTAGGAAAACTCACTGACAGCCTGAGGGCTGTGGAAATGTGGAGGAAGAGGCACCGGAGGAGGCTTCTCAGAGGAGTGGGTGTTTAAACATGTCTATGGACAGGCACTCTAGGCAAAGAGAAAGCCTGCACATGCCCACTAGCCGGGTGTGTTTGGGGTGGGGCAGAGTTCAACATCAGGCCTGTGCTGCATGGGGTGGGGGACAGAGGAGGGACCAAAAGGAGGGAGCGGTAGGAGGCAGAGAATCCTGGAATCACTGGTGACAAAGACAGGGGTGGGGAGTGGTTCCTGGATCTGACCACCGCTGCACAAGTATGGGGCAAGCCAGATTCCCAGGAAACCAGCAACTGCCTGCCTTGGGAGGAAGAAGAAATCAGTCATTATACAGTGGGGGGCCCTTGTCCCTGGTGTGACTGCTGAGAAGGTGGTCTCAGAGCCCCGTGGGTTGGATGCCTGGGATTGGGATGCGTGAGGGGATGTGGTGGGGTTTGGGGTGATGAGACAGAGTATAGTGAATGGGATAGAAGTATCAAGGGTCCTGGAGTTGAGGAAGGGATGTCAGGGAGGTGGGGTCACTGGGGCTATCTGCGTTGTGACCTCGGGGTTATCTGGAATGAAGGGGTAGGAAATTCTAGGCTGGAATTTGGGTGTATAGGGACCTGAGGTCATTGTGGGACCAGGCTCAGGTAGCCGGGTCATTAGGAATGGGGCATCTAGGTCTGCCCTGGGGACGTGGCAGAGCGTGAGTGCTCGATGCTCGGCCCCCAACCTGGCCGCTGCTCGCAGAGACAGACGAGTGCCGACTGAACCAGAACATCTGTGGCCACGGAGAGTGCGTCCCGGGCCCCTCGGACTACTCCTGCCACTGCAACCCGGGCTACCGGTCGCACCCGCAGCACCGCTACTGCGTGGGTGAGCGCGGGTGGGAGGGCGGCCCGGGGGCGGCCGTGGCTCCCGACATCCCTTTGACATCTCCTCGCCCTCGGGTCCTTCTCAGACGTGAACGAGTGCGAGGCGGAGCCGTGTGGCGCCGGGAGGGGCATCTGCATGAACACCGGCGGCTCCTACAACTGCCACTGCAACCGCGGCTACCGCCTGCACGTGGGCGCCGGGGGGCGCTCGTGCGCGGGTGAGCGCGGCCGGGGTCGGACGGCGCTGGGCCCGGGAGCATGCGGGGCTCTTCTCTGGGCCGCCGGGTAATCCCCTCCGCCGCTCCTTGCTCTCCCTTGCGCCCCAATCCCTCCCGCTCAGACCTGAACGAGTGCGCCAAGCCCCACCTGTGCGGCGACGGCGGCTTCTGCATCAACTTTCCGGGTCACTACAAGTGCAACTGCTACCCGGGCTACCGGCTCAAAGCCTCCCGACCGCCCGTGTGTGAAGGTGGGGAGACAGGCTGACAGGGGGCGATCTAGCGGTCCTTCGACCTGGGGGCGGGGGGACGGGCTCCTGTCTGCCCAGCTCTGGGCCTCTCAGAGTTTGGGGTCCTGGGGCCCAGAGGGCTCGGTTCCTCTTGTTCTGTCACGGAGGGAGGCCCTGACACGCACCCTGAGCACGTGGTCGGCCACTTGTCCCCAAACGGACCCTCCTCCTTCTCCCTCCCGCGCAGACATCGATGAGTGCCGAGACCCTAGCTCCTGCCCGGATGGCAAATGCGAGAACAAACCCGGGAGCTTCAAGTGCATTGCCTGTCAGCCCGGCTACCGCAGTCAGGGGGGCGGGCCCTGCCGCGGTGAGGGCGGGGCCTGGGTTCCGGATACGGTAGAGGGCGGGGCTTCGAAGCAAACCCGAGTGGGGCGAGGCTCGTGGTGATTGGGGCCGTTTTGAGGGCAGGGCCTCTGTGGTCTAGGGCCTCACCCTGGTCCCCGGAGGAGGAGGGGCCCCCACCCTGACACAGTGCACCGTCCAGTTGGACGGAGTCCGAGGCGAGCTTCTCCGTCGCAGACGTGAACGAGTGCGCCGAGGGCAGCCCCTGCTCGCCCGGCTGGTGCGAGAACCTCCCAGGCTCCTTTCGCTGCACGTGCGCCCAGGGCTATGCGCCAGCGCCCGACGGCCGCAGTTGCCTGGGTGAGCCCCAGCCCTCCCTTGCTATGCTACCCGCCACCTCCTCACGCACCAAAGCTGGGGACTGAGTCACCCCATCTGTCAGACGGCTGGGTAGGAAGTAGCTAATTCACCCCTCCAGTTCACTGATCCATTCACTCATTTTCTTAGCAAACCTGGCCAGGGAAGGTGCCACCAGAATTTCTAAGCAGGAATTGTCTTAGGGGGCAAGGTTTGAAGCTGTGTTTGCAAAGCACATTACTTAAATTTGAAGAAACAAGAAAAGATATAAAAGAATGGGGAGGGGGACAGCATTAGTAGATCCCCTGCACAAATGTTTATTATGCACCAAGAGATGGGGTCAGGGTCTGGGATTCGGAGAAACCTGGGAACATTGGGCACAGACTGTAGGGTGCAGGGCTGTAGGCCTGGATGGAGTTTGGGTGCTTCCTGGAAATACCAGCAGAGCTGGGAGGAGGTGAGGCCTGATTTGTCCTGAAGGATCAATAGGAATTAGCCAAGCAAAGAAAAGTGAGAGGTAACAGCATGTCAGGCAGAGAACTCAGCCCCAAGAGACTGAGCGAGGAAAAAGAGCACGGAGTGGGCAGGGCGCTGTAAGGTTATAAACAGGAGCTGGGGCCTGGGCAGGCTGCTGAACAGCTGTTCCCCTTCCACAGAGGGTCTCTGAAGCCCTGCCTAGGGCTTATCCTGAGGGTGTTAGGAGGCACCTGAAGCATTTTAAAGGGTAGAGTGACAAGATTCACCATTTGCTTTGGAAAGTTCCCTGTGATGCCCAGTGTGGAGAGTGGCTGGAGTGACTCAGGACAGAGACAGTGGTGGACATAACGAGTGTAGTCATCTTAGGATGATCATGAGATGATGTGATAGAAATATTAGAGCAGATTCCTTGGCTTGTTAACTGTCCAGGGGAGGGAGAGAGGGAATGAATGCCCCCCCAACACACCCATTTCAGGTTTGGGTGACTCAATGGGTGGAGCTGCTCACTGGGATACGATCCCCAGGGGTGGGATGTTTGAGAATGAAGACACTGAATTTCATGTTGGACAGGTTGAGTGGGTGGTCCCTGTGGGCCTCTCTGCTGGGGATGTCGGGAGAGGGTGTGCCACAGGGATTGGAAGCCTTGGGCCAGACACTCCACCTGGAACTGTGGACTGTGGGGTCTGTGGAGCCTTGGGTGGACCTGCTCAGCCAAAGAGGGCAGGTCCAGTGAGGGGAGCCTCGGCAGAGCCTTGTGGACACTGCCACAAGGGCAGAAGGCAGGGGAATAGGAGGAGAGGTGGTGGGAGGGCCTGGGAGGCCCACCTGAGAAGCCAGGGTGGGGAGGCTTCTGGGGAAGAGCAGAAGGAGCTCAATGCAATGGAGAGGTTCTTATAAAATCAGAACTAACTGGTGAGGTGAGAAAGAACATCCCCAGTGGCCTTGACAGGGTGGCTTCTGTGGGCTGATGGGAAGCCAGGAGATGCAGGCAGCACTTGAAGAGGAGCAAAGTCTGGGGTCTGGAGCTGTGGGCAGAGGAGGAGATGCCAGGAGAGTAGGCATGGGGATGACAAGGACAGCTGGGAGAGAGGCCATGGGCAGGAGAAGGGATACCACTTGCTCTCACAGGAGGCAAGAGGGGTATGGATATAGAGAGTGGTTTTCAGGAGGTTAAAGGAGATTACCCTTAATTCACTAAGTAAATACTGACCAGCCTGAGTTGAGTTGAGGACTTAAGAGAACAGTGGAGGTTTGGAATTGCTCAGGGGCATGGGAGCGGCCTAGGGACTTCCCAGGAGTCAGGGTTTAAGATCCAGCCACGCTGAGGATCTGGCTGGGCAAGAAGCCAGAGGGAGTGGCTGTGGCCCAGTGTGCTAAGCTTGGCAACTACTGCAGGCCCACTCAGCACCCAGGATCCTGAAGCCAAGAGGCAGGCATGGCTCTGACTGCCAGACCAGTGCAGAGCCAGGAACGGTATTTGTGGGCCCTGCAAGAGCAGCTGGGGGAGCTGGGAGAGAGGCAGTGGGAAAGCAGCAGCATCAGAGATGCCCAAGGTGGGGCAGATCCCAGCCCTTGTCCCCAAAATGAATGGCTGGCACTGAGGTGAAGGTCCCAGAAACTGAAGGATCAAGGGTGTAAGGTCAAAGGCTGGGCCTGGCTGTCAACACGGATGCTGTAAACTAGAACAGGAAGACAGAAGGAGAGGGCCTAAGAAGCTGGGTGCTGACAGCAGTAGAGAAGGTAGACGCAAGAGTAGGGGCCAAGTGCACCTCAGAGGAAGAGCAGGGTTTGGAAGGGCGCAGGGGTGTGGGCCATGATCAGCTTCCATCAGAAAGAACTGCAGAGAAGCAGACTCTCAGGGGAGAGCCAAGTTCCTTTACTGCACAAACAGAAGAAATTATTCTGTGAGAAGGACAAAACTATGGGGGAGCTCATTTATGTGGGAAGGAAGGGAGCCATGTAGGAGAAAAGGGTGAGAACCAAAGTGGGAGCAGCTGGGGCAAGGAAGCCCAGGGCAGGGCAGGAGAGGCTGGCGGAGGGCACCTCTTGTCTGGGGAGGATGGATGAAGGATGAGGAGACCCAAGCTATTTGGAATCAGACACGCCCAGGGTCCCTGGCAGCACGTGGCCTGGTTACCACGTGTGGTATGCACGTGGGAGTAGGGTGAGGTTCCCGTGATTCTCTCAAGTTCCACTGGCCTCAGCTCCAGTGCTCCAGGCCATGGGCAGCCGTGAGAGAAGGGTAGAAGCCTGAGACCACCCCACCCTGGCCCTCTGACACCCCCGTGCCCTGCAGATGTGGATGAGTGTGAGGCCGGGGACATGTGTGACAATGGCATCTGCACCAACACACCAGGCTCCTTCCAGTGTCAGTGCCTCTCTGGTTACCATCTGTCAAGGGACCGGACCCACTGCAAGGGTGAGGAGGCCTAGAGTTGGGGGGCCGACCTGTTCTTTGACCCCAGGACCTCCACTGCCAGGCCTCCGGTCCAGAGGCTGCCTGTAAACAAGCCAGGCACTTCTATGAACAGCCCCCATCCAGACCCCAGATGGGGCATGGGGTGTAGGTTGGTCACAGGGTTCAAAGGGGAGTCTGCAGCCTCAGGCTATGTGCGTGTGTTCAGCCCCTGAGATTCTCCACCTCTTTGGTGCCTTACAGACATTGATGAGTGTGACTTCCCTGCAGCCTGCATTGGGGGTGACTGCATCAACACCAATGGCTCTTACCGATGTCTCTGTCCCCAGGGGCATCGGCTGGTAGGCGGCAGGAAGTGCCAAGGTATGAGGGGACTGGCTGGGAGCTTCTGAGGAGGAATGGCAAGGAGCAGTAATCTCCTAGACACATTGTTGATCTGTCTGACTTTCCAGCCAACCAGCTACTCAGCCTTCCACTCTCACCTAAAATAATAGTAACTGTAATAGTGGCAGTAATCACGTAGTGCTTACTACACGCCAGCTCACCCATAACATGCATTTCATCCAACAAGAGTTTACTGAGTACCTACAATTTGCCAGGCCTTGTCCTATATACTAGGTATGGAGCAATGACCCAGGTTTCCCAGCTAGGTGAAGCTGACACGTGAATTGATTCTTAGGTTTCAGGGTGCTGAGTGTGAAAAGAGGTCTGGACTAGTGAATAATTGTAACAGAGAGGTGACAGATGAATTGGAACTTGAAGCATAAATAGGTTCTCTAAGCAGAGAAAATTATGGTATTCCAGGACCAAAGAATGGCATTTGCAAAGCACAGAGATCTGGAAGAAGCTAGTTATGTTTTCAGGGGAGAATAGACACTTGTGCCCAAAACACAGAATTGAGGGTGTTGGTGGTTTAGAATATAAAATGGTGAGACTTACAAACTGAAAGTCTTCAATGCCCATCTGAGAATTAGGACTTCATTCTGATATCAGCGGGAACCATTGAAAGTTTTATGAAAAATAATGCAATGAATGTGCACATATCTGTCCACATGCACAGACATGAGTGGACTTTGTATTGTATTTTGAAATCAAAGTGGAAATTCAGGTTCTGGACTTACGTGAGGCCCTTTGGGTGCACCTCCAGGGAAAGAGGGCTGGCTTCCTTCTGAGCTACTCTTCCTGTTTCGCCTCACTCCCTGCAGACATAGATGAGTGCAGCCAGGACCTAGGTCTATGCCTCCCCCACGGGGCCTGCAAGAACCTGCAGGGCTCCTACATTTGTGTCTGTGATGAGGGCTTCACACCCACCCAGGACGATCATGGCTGTGAGGGTGAGTGCCCTCCCTACTCCCTCAGTCTAGACAACTCCCTAGAGCTGCAGCCGAGGTTCTGAGATGTACCCTGGTCCCACCCTCTGGTGTTTGGGGAACAGAAGGAAATCCGTTTCCTGGGAGAGTTCAGTGCGGCCAGACCTCACAGAAAGGCCCTGAATGTCACTTTGAGGATAGAGGTTGGCTCTCACAAGGTGGTTGCGGAGAGCCAGGGAGTGTGGGGGAATGTGGACAAAGAGAGATTGCAGGATCTTGAGCTGCCCTCCCCTCTCCTCAGAGGTGGAGCAGCCCCACCACAAGAAGGAGTGCTACCTTAACTTCGATGACACAGTGTTCTGCGACAGTGTACTGGCCACCAATGTCACCCAGCAGGAATGCTGCTGCTCGCTAGGGGCTGGCTGGGGAGACCACTGCGAGATCTATCCTTGCCCAGTCTACAGCTCAGGTCAGGGGCCAGGCAGGTTCTTTGCCTTCCCAGAACCTGCTTCTTCATTGGGAAAGGGACTGGGTGAAATGGCGCCTCCCTGGGCAGGTGGGAAATGAGGCCTAGAGCTCTGGCCTGAGGCGATGGCCAGCATGTAAGCGCGCAGCCTTGCCTCTTTCCTTCCCCACGGCCGTTCTCTCTCCGCAGCTGAGTTCCACAGCCTCTGCCCGGACGGGAAGGGCTACACCCAAGACAACAACATTGTCAACTACGGCATCCCAGCCCACCGCGGTAAGCCCCGATACGGCTCCGCCCACCGAGTTTGGGCCGCCCCGACCCCGCCCGCGCTTGCCTGGTCTGCGACGGGCCCTGGGGTAAGCCCCGCCCACACCCCCGTTGTCTGCCCCGCCCCTATCGCTCTAAAACTGGCGTCCGGAAAAGTCTCTCACTCCAGTGGGCTGCGCTCCGGCGGCAAGCCCCGCCCACACCCCCAAGGCTGTGGGCCCGAGTGGCTTCGCAGGTGGAGGACACTGGGCACCCACGGCTTGTCCCTCCGCAGACATCGACGAGTGCATATTGTTCGGGGCGGAGATCTGCAAGGAGGGCAAGTGCGTGAATACACAGCCTGGCTACGAGTGCTATTGCAAGCAAGGCTTCTACTACGACGGGAACCTGCTGGAGTGCGTGGGTGAGTGTAGCCAGCCCGTGGCGTGGGAAAGCGGCCGGGAGACACGCCCAACCACCCGACTCCCGGCCGGTTCCTACCACTCGCGCTTTTCCGTCCCGCAGACGTGGACGAGTGCTTAGACGAATCCAATTGCCGGAACGGGGTGTGTGAGAACACGCGCGGCGGCTACCGCTGCGCCTGCACACCCCCGGCCGAGTACAGCCCGGCGCAGCGCCAGTGTCTGAACCCGGAGGAGATGGGTGAGGCCCGGGCCTGTGGCTGGGGAAACAAGGAGGGCGGGAGCCCAGCCAAGCGGTGACCGCCACCCACCCCCACCCCTCGCTGCCCGTAGACGTGGACGAGTGTCAGGACCTGGCAGCCTGCCGACCTGGCCGCTGCGTCAACCTGCCGGGCTCGTACCGCTGCGAGTGCCGCCAGCCCTGGTTGCCCGGGCCCTCTGGCCGCGACTGCCAGCTCCCTGAGAACCCAGCCGGTGAGGACGAGGGCTGTCCTGCCCTGACTGCACGGCCCAGTCAGCTACGTGGAGTCCCGGGGACGTGGCCCCTGAAGCGGGGACGGGTCGTCCCTGTTTCGGGCTCCTCCCTGACGCCAGGTGTCCCTCCGCAGAGCGTGCCCCGGAGCGGAGGGACGTGTGCTGGGGTCAGCGTGGAGAGGACGGCATGTGCGCGGGCTCCCTGGCCGGCCCGGCTCTCACCTTCGACGACTGCTGCTGTCGTCAGGGCCGCGGTTGGGGAGCCCAGTGCCGCCCGTGCCCACCGCGCGGCGCCGGTGAGCTGGCCCGGTTGGGGTTTACCAGGAGGGGGTATAGAAATGGGAACTGAGTGTAACAACATGGCTGACGCTCACCGCCCCTCCCAGGGTCCCAGTGCCCGACATCGCAGAGTGAGAGCAATTCCTTCTGGGACGCGAGCCCCCTGCTACTGGGGAAGCCCCCGCGAGGTGAGTGTAGTGGGAGGGACAGGGGCGGGGTTGCGCGGCCATCTGCAGGTGGAGGTGTTGACGTCTGTATTCCGGCCTTCTCAGAGGAGGACAGTTCGGAGGAGGATTCGGACGAATGCCGCTGTGTGAGCGGCCGCTGCGTGCCGCGGCCCGGCGGCGCCGTGTGCGAGTGTCCTGGAGGCTTCCAGCTCGACGCCTCTCGCGCGCGCTGCGTCGGTGAGGCAGGCCGCGGGGTGGACAGGGCAGTCGTGGCAGGGGGCGGGACCAAAGCTAGGGGCGGGGCGGGGCCCAGCGGAACCGGGGCGTAACTAAGAGCTTAAGGGGGCTGCTCGGCTTTGACGAAGTCCGCACCTGTTGCTCTCACCTCCAGACATCGACGAGTGCCGAGAGTTGAACCAGCGCGGGCTTCTGTGCAAGAGCGAGCGCTGCGTTAACACCAGCGGTTCCTTCCGCTGTGTCTGCAAGGCCGGTTTTGCGCGCATCCGCCCGCACGGGGCCTGCGTGCCCCAGCGCCGCCGCTGACATCGCCCTCGGCCCGGACCTCGGCGATCACCGAGGGGATTCTGCCCTGCACTTGGGGCGAACTCGGCCTCTAGTTTCTGCCCCGATCCGGGGCTCGGACCCAGGGAGCCTCCAGGGCTCACAGACAGACCCCTTCCCGCGCCGTGTGTCCCGAGGGCTCGCATGCCGGCTCCGCCCAGATCACAGGCGGAAGTTGGGTCTTCCCGGGCGCTGCTGGCCTTCCTCCTAGAGGGCATCTCCTAGAAACTGATAAATCAGATGTGCCTCATTACTCTTGGCTTTTGAAGCAAATTGATGTTCACATCTGTGGTGGGTCTGTGTTGGGCGGGGACTCCGCAGGGCAGCGCCAGACCCCAGCCTCCTGGGAGGGGCTACACTGAGCCCAGCACAGGCGTGTGAAATAAAATTTATTGTGGCTCTGATTATGTACACGTGTGATGTGCCAGGCC
This sequence comes from Manis javanica, assembly GCF_040802235.1. Taxonomy (NCBI): domain Eukaryota; kingdom Metazoa; phylum Chordata; class Mammalia; order Pholidota; family Manidae; genus Manis; species Manis javanica. The sequence continues at coordinate 116,069,123 of NC_133166.1, forward strand.
GCCCGGCCGGCTCGCATGATTTGTACAATAAATACATCCGTGGGGCCCACTCTCCGGCAGGAAGTACCCACACTAGCAGTTCAGTCCAGCTTCCGGGTTCCCAATTTCATGGGACCCCTGGCCACCTTCTTCTCAGCGCGTTTGGCTTCCATCTCCCGCCGACGCTCCTCACGCTTCTTCCGGGCCAGCTCGGCCTTCGCCTGCCCTGGGAGTGGGAAGCATAAGTTAGCTGAGGTCCTCAGGACAAGCCACGCCAGTCTCACCTTCCCAGCCCATACCTGCCCCAGGGTGCGTGGCCCTATTCCGTCAGCCCGCCCAGGGTAAGCACTTACGGCTCTCGGTCTCCAAGCCCTCCCAGTTGTCATCGCCCCAGGAGGCTGATCTCTGCTGAAAAGGGAAGTGTGGCTGGAGTGAAGGTGGACTCCCAGATGAGTTCCACCCCAGGTCTGTACCCTCCAGCCAGGTGGGTGCCAAGTACCTGTGCACCAGCCTCCCGACACGCTGACAGGGCAGCAAAGGGGTCGCCTTTGTCACTAGGCTCCAGGCCACCCCAGTTATATTCGCTGGCTAGCCGTGTGCCCTCTGGGGGTGGCTCTGGGGGGCTTGGCTCCTGCCAGCCCTGATCCCAGGAGCCCTCGGCTTCCCAGCTGCTCCAGTCTGACTCCAGGGATTTGTGGTTTGGGTTGTTGGTCTGTGGAAGAGTGGGAGGGGGAGGTAGTGCCAGCTTGGGGGAGGGAGGGGCCAGCCGCACCCCCATACATACCACGCCCTAGCTCACCTGGCTCACCTGTCCAGCATGGCTGGCCTGGCCCCCAGTTCCCCAGTCATCCTGTGGCGCCAACACAGACTCTGCTTCCTGCTGTAGTGTAGGAAGGTGAGCATCACCACAGACACCCCCCCCCACCTCCACCCAAAAGGTCAAGGAACCCCTCAGCCCCTTCTCAGCCCTGGGCTCTACCCCTTCCCCTGTCTGCCATCTCATTTGCTTCTCAGGCCCTGTTTCCTATCTATAATGTGGACATACTGAACCTGGGTTACTATCACTCCTCTACGAGGCTGGGGAACAAGATCTAGATGTGCCACACCCCTTCTCATGGCCTCGGGGGCCAGACTACTGTCAGCCAGATGGGAAACTGGGCCCTGAGCTCTGCTCCCTTTCCCTTCTGGGCAGCCACACGCCTTCCTCAGCCCATCCAGAACCCACTGCCCAGGCAGGACTGGGGTCTGGCTCTGTGCTGGGGGTAGGCTATCCATGCTGACCACTAGGGCTCAGTGGGCACTGGGGCTGGTGAAAGATGGACAGGTAGCAGAGGAGAGGAAGGAAGACCTGCGGGCTGTCCCACCTGCCACCCACCTGGCCTTTCTGACCCTGCTCCCAGGGGCCCTTGATATTTAGTGCGGACTCAGATGCCAGCTCTGGCCCACAAAAACCGCTCCATGACACCTTCTTGCCAGAGATGCTGTGCAGATGAGGGCAAGCCTGACTCCGGCCAAGCCCACAAATGGGCTTCTTGAATGGCAGCCTGCGACCCTGGAGGCGGGGTTTCCCCAGGGGAGGTGCCCGCTCAGCCCCACTCACTTCCAAGCTGCCCCAGTCTTCATCGTCCCATCTGTCAGCAGCAATGCTGTCCTCTGCTGTGTCCTTGTCCTCCTCTTGTTTCTCCCCGTGGCCTGAGGTTGTGGATGCAGCAGGGGCAGGGGGAGGGGCTGGGGCAGGCAGTCCTAGGGAGCAGAGGCTCACTGAGTTCCCATACACTGGGCTCCAGGAAGGTCTTGGAATAGGGCAGAGGTTGCTGGGGGTGGGGGTATAGGGAGAGGAAGCTCACAAGAGGACTAGACCCTACCTTGTCCCCTGTGTCCCCATAACCCCCCAGGGGGAGCCAGACAGTAATAGCTCCTGGGTGCCAGCACCCCTAAGCCCTCCCAGTCACTGATGCAGCCAGGATGGGTCACTCACCCTCGGGCGTGGGTCTCTGGGGCATGTTGGTCTCAGCCGGGGCAGCCGTGGGGTGTGCACGGATCAGTTTAGAGGTGAGTGAGGAGACCCCAGTCACGGCCCAGCCTGCCCAGCTAGCTGCGGCTCCCCCCATTCCAGGGCTGGAGGCTGCGTGGACATCCTTCTCTGGGCAGTGACAGGAGGGAGACAAGGTGTAGGCATGTCAGGCTCCCATGTGGAGGGTGTCAGGAGGGCAGTGACTTAACAGAGAAGACTGTGGTGCCCTTCACAGGCCTGTGTTTCCTATCTGTGAGATGGAGTGGGCAGAGATATGGTGACAAGTCTGCTCCCTACGGTTCTCCCAGTTTTCAATTACTCCAATGAAGTAATGGGACTATGACATGTGATAGTAAAGGATGTGGCAGGAGGAAGAGGGGACATGAATGTGGGCCACTCACCCACTTCGGCCAGCTGGGTGGGGTCCTCTGATACAGATTCCAGTTTGGACAAGAAGCTTCGAATGGCCTTGAAGGCCTGTGGGGTAGTAGGGGGCAGAGCTGCGGCCTCCTGCATTCCAGGGAGCCCACCAGGCCACCAGGGCCCAAACACCCCAAGTCCCAGCCCTAGGGCCCAGCCCCAGCTGTGCCTCACCTGGTCCCGCACAGATTTCTCAGGATCCACAGTGAGGCTGCAGAGCAGAGGCAGGATCTTGTGGGCACAGTCGTTCATTGAATAGAGGTTGTGGGTGGCAGCGAAGCCCAGGACACCCGCTACCCGAGATGGTGCAAACGGGTCCTTAGTGGCCCGGCTGAAGGCGGAAGTGAGGACCCTGTGTCTGGTCTGGGGTGGGGCAGGGGAAAGGGCTCCTGAGTGGAGAGTCAGTACTAGGGCCCAGAACTGCCAGGCCTTACGTCCCAAAGCAGGGGCCCTCCATGGACGCCAGTATCTGAAAAATGTGGGCTAATCACTAACAACTTAAATGGGGAGAATTTACTTAAAACCTTGGGTCTTGGTTTCTCCCACATCCCTGGGCTCAGGTTGCCTCAGGGTGACAGAGGCAGAGCAGCAGCTGCCCCGGGGGGAGCCTGTGCCTCTCTTCCCACCTGCCCTGCTGAACTGATTCATTCATTCCTGTTAACTGGGTGCTGCATTTACAGGGGTCTGCATTTACAAACCCTGAGGGGCAGACAAGCCATGGAGCCAAGCAGGCCTGGGTTCAGTTCCTATATCACCACCTACTAACTTTGGGACCTGGTGCGATTCACTGTACCTCTTGGCACTGGGGGCACCCAGGGCCTAGGTCTCCAGGAAGGATGATGGCCCCCACACACAAGGAGGCCCGGCTGTGGAGGAGGCTATGACCCTGTGACACTGACAGAACTCCTGGCACTCACGCTGGCACTGAGGTAGGAGCCAATTTTTCCCAGACAGACAGTAGTGTTGCAGCGGATGGGACCCTGTTCATCCTTGGCCTGCAGCCGTGCAAAGTGCTTCATCAGCTCCACATTGAGGTTGGCCTCATTCAGCTTCGGGGCTAGGAGCAGCATGGACTGCAGGATTGGGAACAGAGGAAACTGTGGGCCAGGGCAAGCAAAGGGCCACATGTAGGAGTGACCTTCTGAGAGGGTTCAGAGGCCAGTGGTAGCCATGGGCACTGAGGAGACCTGGCAGAGCCCTCCCAAACATACCTCCCATCCAGAATGCCAAGGAAAGGGATCCCCAATTCTGTCCCCTTTACAGAAAAACCTCCAGAGTTTGTCTGTATCCTGTCTCCCGTGTCTCTTCTGCTCACTTGCGTGCACTCTACTCAGACTTTAACAAAAATACCCCCTTACACTCTGTACCAATTGGCTTGGGGCACAGTCACCACTGACCTCCATGGTGCTAAATCCAACGGCCGGTTCTCCACCCAAACCAACTTGATCCCTCAGCAGTTTTGACACCCCTGAGTTCTCTCTCCTCCTTGAAACTTCTGACTCTGGTCTTCCAGGACACCACCCTCTCCTAGTTGTCCTCTGACCTTGTCAGCTGCACCTTCTCCACCTCCTTTTGCGGAGGTCTTACTGTTCAGACCCCCCAGAGCTGCTCCTCGGGTCTTTTCTCTTCTACACCCCACCCTAGGTGATCTCACCCATTACACAGCTTTGAATGCCCGTTAGCTGACAATGCCCAGGTGCACACCTCCGGCCCGGACTTCTTCCCTAAACTTTACACACACATAACCAGAGGCCACCTGGACATCTCCATCTCCACATCTCACAGACGTGGCCATGCCTGAGCCCAGCCTCCTCCTGCAAACCTGTTCCTTCCAGTCTTCTCAGTAAATGGCAGTTAGCCTTCCAGCTGCTCAGACCAGAAACCACCTCTACTGCAAATCCATCCATCAGCAAATACTGCTGGATTCACCTTTGGAATGTGGTCCCTGCTCTCCACCTGCCACCACTTGGATCTGAGCCACTGTCATCTCTCACCTGGGCCACTGAACAGCCCCAACAGTGTCCACCTTGCTCTGACAGTCAACTTTCCACACAGCAACACACCAATCCTTTTGAAACAAGCCAGACCGTGTCAGTGCTCGGTTCCATACCCCAGGACCTCCGTCTCACTCCCAGAAAATCTGGTCCCTGACACACCCTACAAGGCCCTGGCCCTCAACCCCACCACTACCCCTCAGACTCCACCTCCCACAACCATGCCCCTGCAGACACGCTAAACCTCCTGCTGCTAGTTCTACACTCCAGGCACATGTCAGCCTCAGGACCTCTGCACAAGCTGTTCCTTCTGCAGGGAAGACATTTCCTCCAGACTTCCATGAAGCTCAATCCTTCACCTCCTTTCCTTAAATGGCCCCTCCTTGCCAATGTCTTCACTGACCACTGCTTTTGAAACTACAAACCCTTCTCTTCACACTTTCCATCTCTTCCTAATATAATATATATTTTCTAATTCTGTTGACTGTCTGCCAAGCCCATTCCTCATCCCCTTGAAAAGAAGCCCATGAGGTGCAAGGAGCTTGGTCTGCCTGTGCATACTGCATCCTAGCAGAAGGCACAGGGCTGGGCACAGACAGGCACTCAGCCAGTGAAGCCAAACCCACCCTGCTTCCCCCACCAGCTGCTGAGCTGCACCCACAGCCTGCACCCACATGTAAGATGGTGCCTGCCTTTCCATAATCTGCTCAGACCCACAGGTTGAAATCAAGGCCTCTGTGTCCTGGGATGAGCCCTCTCCAAGCCTTAGAGAACCAGGGGTAGCCACTCTGGGCCTGGCCACACCCACCTTGACGGTCTGCTCGCGGATGGCAGGGTTGGTGTCCAGGAAGCCATGCACGACGTGGGGAAAGATCTGGGTGTTAACTGTTGGCTCATCAAGGTATTGGATGAACTGCTCCATCTGTGGCCCAGGCAAGGGCAAGAGAACAAGGTCAGCCCCTCTACCCTGCACCATAGCCATAGCCATAGCCATAGGCCCACTCTCGGCTTGGTTTTTCCACCTGGCAGGCACAGGCTGGCCAGGCAAGTCTCCTGAGCCCCACACCTTGCATCTGGCCTTTCTCAGGCCCAGAGCGGTAAGGAGAGGGCAGAGGATACAGGAAGAGCCAGGGACTGGGAGTTAGAGGGCCTGTTCTCTGGTTTTGTGTCGTGCCCCCTCTCTTAGAGCCTCCTCTACTGCCTCTTCTATAAAAGGGGGTATAACTCCACCCAGACAAGTGCTGGGAGGAGGGATGGTGCATTCCCCAGTGGAGAGAGAATGACACATGGGAGCCAACAGGTACTTCCTGGCTCACAAGGGGTCCCCACCCTTGAGTTCATCCTGTCTGATGCTCCCAGCTGCCCTGGGATTGGCAGGAGAGGGTATCCCCACTCTATGGGGCTAGAGGGAGCAAGCCAGGAACAGAGAGTGCTGGAGGGGTGTTTAAGCCCTGTGTATATGTTCAGGGAGGGGTTTCTGCAGTACCTGGGCAGGGGTTCCAGCAACCAGGGTGGGGTCAGTGAATGGGGTCTGGCCACAGCCTCTACCTGCTGCAGGAGGCGGATGCGCATGGCCCGGTCGGTAGATGAGAACATCTTCACCACAACAGGAATGATCTTCTGCTGATACTCCTCAGCGCAAAGGAACTTGCCCACCTGAGAGCAGGCGTGGGAAGAGGGGCTCAGTTATACCCACAGGCGTGGGTGACTTCACTGGGCTCATTAATGTGCTCAGGTTCATTTCCCAGCATGAATGGGGTGATCAGGGGTGAGGCATTTCCTCTGCAGCCCCTGTCCATTATCCACATTAGAGAGCTCTGCCCTTAACCTTTCTGGGTCAAGGTCTCTCTCAGGTGGCTGATGAAAGCTATGGGCCCATCTTATATAAGATTAGGCACCGATATGCCCCATGCACATATATGTGTGCAGAGTTCTGCCTGCAATTTCTGAGGGTTCCCAGCTCCACAAGATTCGTTTACTGTCTTTCCCCCCCACCTGGCCCATGGCAAGTCCCCTCAGGGGAAAGGGTTCTCCCAGAGTGGAGAATGGCAGGTGCCCAGGTAGGGTGGGCTGGGGGCTAAGGAAGAGCTGGGGAGGATCTAGCCCCTAGAATCCAAGAGAGCTGAGTGCCAAGTGGTCAAAAGGAAGGATGTAAAGTGGGGCGGGGAGGTGACTCCTGGGCTCTGGGAACCAGGGTGCACACGTCAGACGAGGGGGCCATCTCTGGAAATGGAGGAAGGGCTGTAGGCTCTGAAGCAAGGGGTCTTTGGAAAAAGAATCTTGGAGGCATAGGGTTTCCTCTTCCAAAAGGACAGCCTCCCGACAGCTGGTCAGGTGGCCCTGGCATGCTGAACCAATGGGATGTTGGCAGGAAGCGCTTCCTCCAGTGGGCTTGGGTCTGCCCAAACCAGGCTGCCCCTCCCCAGAACGCCCAGCAGGGCTGGCCCTATCCTAGGGGAGGCTCTACCCCTTCTACCATTCAGACCTACCCAGCCAGTCTCTTCACCCCACAGGCCCCACTCACCTTGAAGAGGGGCGTGAGGACAACAGCCCCCGCATTGCCGAACTCGAAGGCAGTCAGCAGCTGGGGCAGTACCTTGTGCCGGCAGAAATCTTCAGGGAATGAGTCTAGGCTCTTGCTCAGTTCTTGGAAGAACTTTTGCTTCTCAGCTGGCTCTTTGATCTGGGGGAGCAACGACAGGATGCAGGGAGGAAATCAGCCTGGTCAGGGCCCTTCCCAGCCATGGGCGAGGACAGGGGGTCACCCTCAGCTTGAAGGTGAACTTAAGCTTGAACTTAACCCAACTGCCTGGGTTCAAATCCCAGCTCCTCCATTTATTGGTTGTGTGACCTTGGGCAAGTCCCTCTGCTTGTAAAGTGGGATAATAACTCTACTACTTCATAGGTTGAATCTGAGGAGTCAACCAGCAAGTGCACATACAGGCTGCCAGCACAGTGCCTGGCACACAGCTGCTCAGTCGTGGCTGTCCTGCTATCCACTGCCACCTGACAGGCCACTAGGAACACAGCTACATGAGTGATGGGGCCCTTTATCAGCGTCATCTTGACTCTTCCTAACAATACAAGGTGTGAGTGCCATCAGCCCAACACAGTCAGGAAACTGAGGCTCAGAGAGGTGAAGAGGCTTACTCCGTTCCCGGGCCCTGGCAACTCCCCGTGGGGTGGAGCTCACGGCAGGCTGTGGGCAGGCAGAGATTGGGTGCAGTTTGCCCCAGACCTGGTCCCGCCATGAGCCCGAGCAGGCCAGGCTGTCAAGTCAAAGGTCTTCGGTAGTCCTCCTGACCTCCTTCTGAGGCTCTAATAGCCCAACTCACATTTCCTCGGGACAGAGTATGTGCCAGGCAGGACTATGTACTAAAACCTTTCCACAGGTTAAATAATCCTCCCCACAACTGTATGAGGTAGCTGCCAACATAATCTACATTTACTCCAAGAGGGAAGCTGAGGCACAGAAAGGGCAAGGAGCTTGACTGAAGTCACACAGCTAAGCTGCAGTCAGGAAAGGGTTTGGCTCAGTGGTCTGGTACCTCTGCAGTGCTACACCCTGTGAGGAGGTGCCATCATTCCCCCCTTTACAAATGAGAAGGCTGAGGCTCAAGGTCACCAGCCAATAGTGATCAGGCAGTGAATATAACCCAGTCCTGTGTTGCTTCCAAAATTCCTGTACTCTCTGCTGATTCCTCACCCCCGAGCTGATCCTAGCCCAGAAGAGGCAGCCTCTGGCTGGGGATGAGGAGGACCTGGTTGGCTCCAGAACAGCTTAGTCCAGCGTGGGAGGCAGGGTTGGTGCTCTGACAGCAGGGGTCGGGGTTGGGGGGTGAGGCAAGGCCCAGGAAAAGGCCAAACCACAGCCAAGGTCACACATGGAGAGACAGCTGGGCTGTCTCTACCACTCCACCCAACGACAGGAAGGGCACCCCTGGCCACTGCCCTCCTACGTTCCCCCGCGGACTGGCCAGAAACACCCCATTTCTTATGGGGCACATTTTAAGAAGTGCAGCCTTGCTGAGGCACCATGTGGGGAGACCTCTGTGTAACAAAAACTGCTGCCCCCACACTGCCTAGGGGCAACAGGGCTCAGCATTTCCAACGCTTCTTCAAGATGCAGCTCAGGGTCCCCATCCCCCAAAGGCCCTCTCTCGGCCACCTCTCCGTGTGCCCCCCACACACCATATCAGAGCAGGAGTCAGAGCAGAGCCCCCCTCCTCCGTTCCCTACAACAGCCCTACGGACCAGCAGATACCACTCGTACGCCCACTACATAGATACAGAGGCTCAGAGAGGCGAAGCCGAGGACTCCCTCCTCACATCTTTCCATTTGCTGTTCCCTCTGCCTAGAATGCTTTTCCTCAGTTACCGTCCCTCTGGCTCCCACCTGCACACCCTTCAGGTCTCAGCTCACCCTGCGGGATCCCCTTCCTAATCCCCTTGCCCCCCGCTAGTTTCCTTCTTGGCAGTTGGGCCCATCCCAGGGAGCGTGCATGTCCTCGTTTATATGTTTCTGTCCCCTTCCTCCAGTGAGTCCCCAGGGGTGGGGACCTGGTCTGCCTACTCCCTGCTAGATGCTAGGGCAAGGATCTGGGTCTGACTCTTTTTCCCTCCCCTGCTGCCCCCACTGCAGCTCAGCACCAGGCATGGAACGCATCAGAGACTGGGCCAGAATGTACGTGCGGAGTTAATGGAGTACCATGAGCAGTCACTAAGCACCTACTATGTGCCAGACACTCTAACTATGCACTTTAAGTTACTGAATCCTCAGCATGCACCGGTGAAGTTAGGGGTTTCCTTTGAAGTAGGACTGAGCTTCAGCCAAGGGAAGTCACACAGTAAATAAGAGGTGGAGCTGGGGTTTGAGCCCAGAGAGCCTGGTTCCGCAGTCTGTGCTTATCTCCAAGGGACTATATATGCGGGAGCCAGCAAAGTGGGGAGGGGGCAGGGGTAAGGAACGCAGGACCAAAGCCCAGGGTCGGGTGGGGGACTCACCTGAATCTCTTCCAGGAAGAGATTGGTCTCCACAAAGCGGTTGTTCATGAAGCCACCAGGCGCCCGGCAGTTCTGCAGGAAACGGGCTGGATTGGGGCGCACCTTGGGGTTGGCTCCAACCAGCTCACAGTAGTGGGGCACCAGCGATTTGGGGACCTGTGGGAAGGGTCAGTGTCAAGGCAGGGCTGGCTGGCTGACAGGGAGGGGCTGGAGTGGGGTTGGACACTCACCTTTCCAGGGTTGCGCAGAGCAGCTGCCCGAGGTAGGGGCCCGTTGAAGACTTCCCAAATGAGGCAGCCCAAGCGCCACATATCAGCTGACCTGAGACAGTAACCAAAGCTGCTCCAGGCCCTGCCACCTGCCAGCACAGGCCTCCAACCTGCCCTGGGCACCAGGTACTGACTACATGGCAGACTCTGGGCTGTGTCCCCCCACGGATCCTCCCATTAGCCCCCAAAAGCAGGTTTCATTAGCCCCATTTAACAGATAGAGAAAGCAAGGCTCGGAGAAGCAGGGTTGTCTACCCCAGGTCAACTTTCAAATTCAGAACCACCTAACTCCAAAGTTTATGTTTATCTTGTTCTACCTCCCTGAGGATCCTGGGAGCAGAAAAGTGGGTTCCACCTGAAGACCTTGGTTCCCACTCAAGTTGGGTAGCAGGGGATAGGGGAATGCCAGCTAGCTGCAGGGGCTTCTAGAACAGGGCTGGTTGGGACATACTATCCCCAGTCACCCACCACTTCTCTCTGACTGCTCTGCCACTGCCATCAGCCAACTCTGGGGGGTCATACTGCTCGAGCTCAGGGATCCCCTTGTGGGGGGGTCCCCCACCATTGCCCTGAGCCGAGTACATGTAGTCCAGGCCCCCAAGCTTCCACTCGCCAGCACGGTCCACGAACACAGCTGCCATGCAGACATTGTTGTGGATGAGGCTGCAGTCGTTGACCAGGAAGCTAAGGGCTTTCTGGGGACAGAAGGAGCCATCACACCCCAGCACCCAAAGCCCCACCCCTGCCCACATCACCACTACCCCCCACCTCACCACAATCTGGTGTAGACCCCAGGAGAGCTCCAGCTCCTTCAGGCCACCAGCCTCTACTCGTGCCTTGAGGTACATTCCCAGTGGGGTGACAGCCTCTGTCACTACGTGGAGGCATTTGTCTGTCTGAAGAAGGGGATACAGAATGAGGACAGGAAGGGGAAATGAGAGAGATGATGGGGGAGAGGAACGGATAAGGGGACGTCAAATCTGGGGGTGCTGAGGCAGAGGGGTGGAAACTGAGGGGCGACAAGTACCTCCAGCCCATCGATGTAGGCCAGAATGTTGGGGTGCCGAAGAGTTTTGAGGCGCTTGAAGGCAGCTTTGGCCACCTGGGTCTGCTCTTCGGCGCCTGGCTTCACATCATACACAAAGATAGACACCGGGCTGCCTGTGGCCTGGGGGAGAAAGGTCTCGGGGGTTTGCGGGGGGCCGGGGCTGACCACTCCAACCTCGCGCAGGTCCCCACACCTGTTACGTGCCTAAGGAAAGGCCTCCTGGCGGACCTCTCCCCAGGTCAGCCCCCGGGGACTTAGTTGAGCCACGTGACCCCGGTTCCGTCCGCCTGTCGGGCCCTAGATCCTCCCGTCCGCCACGTCGACACTGGTCGTACCCCTTCCCCGGCCCGTTCCCCCGGAGGCTCCGCAGCCACGTCAGGCGGGGCGCGACGCGGCGCCGCCGGCGGCGCTGCCCAGGCGAGACCGAGGTCTGCCGCGGCCTTCGGAGCAGGGCAGCTCTCACCTTCTTGCGGCCGCGGTGCAGGACCCAGGGTCCGGGCGGGCCGTTCTCGGGGGGCTCCGGGATGAGCTCGAATGGAAAGTCCCGGACCGGGTCCCGGGCAAAGAACCACATCATCCCCGCCGCCGCCGCCGCGAGCTCGGGAGCCTCAGCGCCCGCTCCTCCGGCGGCCCGAGCCGGGGCGGGGCGGGGCGGGGGCGGGGCCGTACGGCTGGGGGCGGGGCCATGGTGGGGGCGGGGCCGGAGCAACTCATTCCCCGCGCAGGGCGCGCGGGCCCAGGGCCGCCAGTGACGTGGGGGGGGGGACGTGGGGGAGGGACGTGGGCGGGTCCCTCAGACACTCTGAGCTTCCGCGTCCTTCCTTAAGTCAAAAATGTGGGGCGTAGAGTCCACCTCCTAGCGTTATTATAAGGACTGAGAAGGCACCGAGGACGGAGAAACCGAGGCAGGGAGGAGGATGGAAGAGGAAGTGCTGAAGGGGTGCCGTAAGGAGTGAGGTAGAGGCTCAGGGAGAGTGATTGTCCCCGGGCCAGATGCTCTGTCTCACCAGCCTGTGGGAGAGCCCCAGGGAGGCGTCCGTGCTGGTGAAATGACGGAGTGACCAGGGGAGGGGCGCAGGAGGCAGAGCCCCTGAGAAAGGGCGTGGGGAGGGACTCCAAGGGAGTCCAGGAGCCCCGCAGCAGGAGAGGGGACCTGCGGCGGAGGAAGAGGCAGTGACCCCAGGAAAGGAGTCAGGTAGAGGAGGAATAGCCCAGTATGTCCAGAAGAGGCCAGAGGGCCAGCAGCGGCCCTGCTCTCCTGGGCCCAGCAGACCCGACTCCCTAGTCTAGAAGGCCGGCATCTCCTCCAGGCTCTGAGTGCCTGTGTGGACAGGGGCCGGCAGTGGTAAGGTGGTGTCAGCAGCTCTAATGCCAGTGACACTGGCAGGGATGCAGCCTCTTAGCTGGACAGAGCCAGCGTCCGGGAGGGGCTGGACAAGCAGGGAACCCAGGGTTGGGGACAGTCCCGCAGCCACACCCTGTGGAGTGTCAGTGAGATCCTGGAACTGATTATGAAATACCTGCTTGGGATGCCTTTGGGAGCAGATTCAATGGCAGGGACACCAAAGTCAGCAGAGCTGGTTCAAACCCCGGCTCAGCTCCTCTCACTGACTGCAAACTCACCTTACCTTCTGGGAGCCTCAGTTCCCCCATCTATAAATTAGGATGAACAGTGCCCTGTGCCTCACCTGACACAGAAGAGCCCCTCAGCAGAGACTCATTCTCTCCCTTTCCTCATCCAAGTACTTGGGCAGGAAGGACAGTTGCACAGAGGGAGGATCACATGCGGCGTTGGCTGCTCAGAGCAGGAGGTTGGTTGCTCCAGAGGAGATGCAATAGGATGACAAGCAGCAGAGCCTAGAGGCCGATGCCTGGGTTCGAATCCCATTTCTATGGGATCTTGGGCAAGTCACTGTATCCCTTTTCCTCATTTGTAAGTGAAGACATAAGAGTAACTATGTAAGTATTCACCGTGGTAGTCAGTGGAAGTATTTAGCTCCATATAAATAGCACACTGGAGAGGGAAATGGAAAGCTTTGGAAAGGAACTTGTAAACAAGACGTAGCATAAATGAAAAATAAAAAGGGAGTGATAGGAAGAGCCCAGTGCTGGAAGTGATGTATCAACCAGAGATCTTCAGAAGATGGCACAGGAGGTGAAAATAATCCTTGAAGGCAAGAAACTTAAACCCTCAAACACAGTGCCCCTGACAAGGTAGAGGGTAAGGAAATAAAGCTGTGATCACCGCCAGGCTTAGGACATTTTTTTCAGTCTTGCAATATAGCAGCCTAACTGAATGTTTTTATTTTCTCTAGGAAACTGATAAGTCTTTATTCTCACTGTAACTTTTTATTTATTATTAAGAAAGTAGTGTTCCTCTCCTCTCATGAAATAAAATCATTTTTCTGTTACTCAATTGATAAGAACTTGAAAAATCCTTTGGTTGTATATTCAAGTAATATTCTGCCCTCAGAGCATCAAGAGTTGGGGCAAGGAGGAATTCAGGATTTCAGGCACTGCTGGTGGGGATTATTTGGCACAGCTATAGTGAAGGACAAGTTGGCAATAAGTGTTACTTTGCCCCAGTAATTCCACTTCTACAGATGTATGCTACACAATCCCTCATTCAAGTATGCAAACATTTACACAAAGTCGTGTAGTTATTAGAGCCTCAATTATGGTGTCAGACAGCCTGTATCCCAGCTCTGCTGCTTATGAGCCATGTGACTTTGGACAAGTTATTTCCTCTCTTTGTACCTCAGTTTTCTCATCTGTAAAATGGGTAGAATAATTGCTTTATTCCATAGGTGTGGTAGGCTGAATCGTGTCTGCTCAAAGATGTCCACTACTGAATCCTTGGAACCTGTGAATATATTACTTTATATGATAAAAGGGACTTTGCTGTTGTGATTAAGTTAAGGATTTTGAGATGGAGAGATGATCCTAGTTTATCCAAGTAAGTTCACTGTAGTCACAAGGGTCCTTATAAGAGGGAGGCAGGATGATCACTGTAAGTAGTAGGAGATGTGATGGTGGGAACAAGAGGGTGGAGTGATGTGAGAATGGGGCCGTGAACCAAGGAATACAGGCAGCCTCTAGAAATGAAAGACAAGGAAACAGATTCCTCCCCTGCAGCCCTCAGAAAGGACACAGCCCTACCGACAACTTCATTTTAGACTTCTGTCATCTAGAACCGTAAGAGAATAGATTTGTAATAATTTGTTGTAATATCCATAGAAGCTAATACAACAGGCTTCTTGTGAAGATTCATAAGTTAATATATGTAATTAGTGTATAGCACACAGTGAGTGCTCAATAAATGACAGCTTTTATGTGGATCATAGGACTGTTTTGTAATAATGGAAAAGTGGAATAATACATCAGGAGTGGAGTAATTCAAAACTCCATCCATATAGTGAGACCACAGCAGCAGTTAATAGGAAAGAGGCTGCTCTATAGCTATTGTGGAGCTGTGAAGATGATGATCACAGTATCAGCTGTTTTCTGAGTCCTTCCTGCATGTCAGGCCTGGGCTAAGCCTCTGCTGCATTCTCTCTCCTGAGCTTCAACAGTAGGCAGGATCTATTTCAGTCTGAGAGAAACCATAAAGCAATTTGAACAGAGGAAGTCTAATATAAAGAATTATTAACTATACGAGGGATTGGAGCAATAAGGAATTGGCTGGCAAGAAATAAAGAGAACACTACAGGACTAGCAGATATAAGAAGCACCCACACACAGGAAAAGCCCCCCATCCAGCCCCAGGTCTGAGATCCAGGCTTGGCGGGAGAGGGGGTGGCTGTGGCTCACTGAATAGTGGAGAAGTTGATGGAGTATTGTGCAGGCCCTGTGGAACTTGCCGGAAAGCCATCATCCTTTAGGCTGCTAGGGAAGAAGTATCCCTATACTCCTAGGGTGGGGGTGGGATGCTGGGGGAAGCAGCTGCGGCTGGGTGCTGCTGGTCACCTGCACTGCCCGAGCCTGGTCAGCGGCAAAGCTGACCCTGTGGCAGAAGCTGAGCTGGAGGGAGACCTGGCTACTGCTGTGCAGGCCAGCTGAGAGGAGCACAGAGACACCAGGAGGCAAAACCTCTTCCTCAGGAAATGTCCGTCAGTGCCCTCTACTGGCAAAATTTAACATTGTGCCATCTGGCAAAGAAAATATTTAAAGGGCCCAGGTCCATTTTCATAGAGCAGGCAAACATGATGAATTTGGAGCTGAGAGGTAATAAATAATTGACACAGCATCATTAGTTCCATTTTTACATATGAGGAAACTGAGGCTCCAGAAAGGGGAAGCAGCACAACCAGGGCTAGGATTTGCTTTGCTCTCCAAAGCTTTTAGAAAGCAGGTCGCAAAAGTATCTGTACTACATCATCCTGGCAACAACTCCACTACCCGTAGACAGACACAGACACACTCCCCAGCCGGGAGGGCTGCATACCGAATGCCAGCGGCTCCCAGGATGTGCAGATAGCAGGTTCTTCTTACTGCATTATTAGGTTGAACGGTATAAAATCGCTGTTTATAGGTCAAAAATAGTGAAGTACTGACAATTTCAAACGGTTTGAACATAATATTTATTTCTGTGATGTGATATTTGAAGTTTTCACAATGAGTATGAATTACTTTCATAAAAAATTAAATGGGAAATGTCGTTGACATGATGCCTGGAGGCCTGCAGGGGAGCTCTTGTGCCCATCGCGCCATGAAAATCACAGACCCCACCGAAAAGAAGAGCCCCACACCTTGCAAGTCCATCTGCTTTAGCTACTTTACTTCCCGGCGGGAGGAAGAGCTGCTGCTCACCCCAGCGATGGCCCAGCCAACGGGAGAGACTGTCACTACTTAACCACTGAGAAGCCACAACATGCGGGACTCCCAGTTTACCCCACTGGACTTTTTACTTAGAATGCCCCCCTCAAACTTGCCATTCCTCTATAAAAGAGCATTCCTCTCCTTTGTTCTCTAGACGTGCCTGTAGTTTTGCCATAGCTTGCTTATCCCAAATAGAAATTCTCTGCTGTTCCTGAATAAATCCATTTTTGATGGCAACATCTGACAGTTTATTTTTGAGGTTAACAATATGTATACTTACACATACATACACATATACATGCACCTATAATAAAAAGTAGGTATTGTATATGCATATTTTGTATTGTCCTCCCTCCTGCTATCTTTTGACTGTAGTGGTATCTTTCCCTCCAATAAAATAGAAACTTTAAGCCAGGGAAAAATATTTTTTGTTCAATCCTCTGCAAGTTCCCAAGAACACCTTGCTAATGGTCCATGCTTTGTTTTCTGATGGCTTACCATAGAAAACCCTGTCATTTGTGTTCTTTCTACTTAATTTATGAGATTTAAATCATGAAACAGCAAAAGCTGCTATTAAACAATGGGGAATCTTATGTGGCAATTAACTGAATTTAACTTTAGAAAGTATTTAACTGTGTTTTGTCCTAAGTCTAAATATTCAAAATTCAAAAAAGACATATCAGTGTCTTGAAAAACATATGAGAATAACTTTAAGGTAAAAGTTACTTTGCCTTCACACTATTCCCTTTCAAAAAAACGGTTCTGTATTCTTATTTGCTTTTTTTTTAAAGCAAATATGATATCTAAAAAAGAAGCTGCTGTGGCACTTCTCTGTTGTAGTAAGCAGAATGGTGATCTCCCCCCCAAAATGCCCATATCCTAATTCTCAAAACCTATGTGAATGTTATATGACAAATGGGGAGTTAAGGTTGCAGATGGAATTAAATTTATGAATCATTTGGCCTTAAAATAGACTGTCCTAGATTATCCTGGTGGGCCCTATGTAATCCTGAGAGCCCTTGAAAGTGAGCGACCCAGCACAGCAGAACAGACATTCTTCTCAAATACACCTGGAACAGTGCTCAAGATACCCATAGGCTAGGCCAAAAAAAATAAGCCTAACTAAATTTAAAAGTAAAGTAATACTACAAAGTATGTTCTCTGAACACAATTGAATGAAATTAGAAACTAATTATAGAAAGAAATTTGGGAAATACAAATATGTTTTTATTAATTTAAAAACAATACACTCCTACATAACCAATTTCAAGGTTAGGAAAAAAATTAAAAGGGAAGTTAGCAAATATTTTGAGCTGAATGGAAACGAAGACATAACATACCAAAACTTATGGGATGCAGCCAAAGAGTGCTTAGAAGGAACTGTATTGCCTTAAATGCCTATACTGAAAAAGAAGAAATATCTCAAGTCAGTAACCTAAACATCTACCTTAAAATACTGGAAAAAAAGAAAAGAAAACTAAAGTTAAGCAAAAAGGAAGAAAATGATAAGAGTGGAAATTAATGAAATAGTAGAAAACAGTAAAGAAAAATCAATGAAACCAAAACCTGATTATTTGAAAATATTAGTAAACTTGACAAATCTTTAGCTAAGTCAATCAATAAAAAAAGAAAACTCAAATTACTAGAATCACAAGTAAAACAGGGGACATTCCTAATGACCTCATAGAAATACAAAGGATTTTAAAGGAATACTATAAGTAATTGTGTGCCAGTAAATTAGATGACTTAGATGAAATGCGCAAATCCTTACAAAGATACAAACCACCAAAAATGACTCAAGAAGAAATAGAAAATCTAAATAGATCTGAAACAAGAAAAGTGTTTGAATTAGTAATAAAAAAAACTGCACACGAAAGTCCAGGCAGGCACAGATGACTTCACTGGTGACTTCTCCTAACATTTAAGTAACTGATACCAATTCTTCACAAACACTTCCAAGACAATAGAAGAGGAGGGAACACTTCTATCTGGCTAATATTACCCTATTTTATCAGGCCCATATCACACGATACCAAAATCAAAGACATCACAAAAAAACTACAGACCAAAATTTCCTATGAACATGGATACAAAAAACCCCAAACCAGCAAACCTAATCCAGCAACATATAAAAGGGATTATATACCACAACCAAGTGGGATTTATCCTAAGAATGAGAGGTTGGTTTGACATCTGATAATTACTTAATGTAATATATTAATAGAATAAAAAACAAAACACATGATCATCTCAATAGATGCAGAAAAAGCATCTGATAAACTGACACACCATCATGATAAAAACACTCAACAAACTAGGAATAGAATGAAACATCCTTAACCTTAGAAGGGCATCTATGAAAAACTCACAGCTAACATCATATTTAATGGCGAAAGATTGGATACCTTCCTTCTAAGTTCAGGAACGAGACAAAATGTCTACCTCACCACCTCTGTGCAACATTGTACTGGCATTTATAGTCAAGGCAGTTAGGCAAGTAGAAATAAAAACCATCTAGATTGGAATGGGAGAAGTAAAACTATCTCTGTTCACAAATGAAATGATCTGCTATATAGAAAATCCCGAGGAAATCGTTAAAAAGCTATTACAATTAATGAAGGAGTTTGGCAAGTTTATAGGACACAAAGTCAGTTATATTTCTATACACTAGCAATGAACAATGTGAAAATAAAATTAAGAAAACAATTCCATTTACAATAGCATCAAAAGAATAAAATATTTCAGAATAAATTGACAAAACGTGCACAATTGACATTCTGAAAACTACAAATACATTGTTGAAAGATATTGAAGAATATCTAAGTCAATAGGAAAACATCCCACATTCATGGACTGAAAACTTAATTATTAAGAAGACAATGCTCCCCAAATTGCTCTATAGATCAATATAGTCCCTATTAGAATTCCAGCTGCTTTCTTCGTAGAAGCTGACAAAATTCACATGGAATTACAAGGGATTCACAGTAGCCAAAACAATCTTGAACAAGAACAAAGTCGGAGGACTCGCTCTTCCTGATTTTAAAACTTACTCCAAAGCAATAATAATCAAGACAGTGTGGTACTAGCATAAGGATAACCACACAGAGAAATGGAATAGAATTAAGAGATCTGAAATATCTTGGCTGTGGTGGTGGTTACACAGGTAGATATATTCATCAGAACTCATCAACCTGTACACTTAAAATAATTTTGTTGTATGTAAACTATACCTTAATGGAGATGACTTAAAAAAACTATATGCCTCTTGATTCAATGAGTGAAGCCAGAATACAATGGACTCTTCACAAAGTTCACATTGTCCCACCTTTCACCCTGCCCAAAGGAGTTTCTTATTTACCCCCAGCAGATTATGCTGTATGACAATGTGCCAGCTTCCCTGCTTTGGGCTTATCTGATACTTCTTTGTAGGTAAAAACCTTTCCCAACAGATGGTTCCTGTGGGTAGACTTGGAGGGAGCCCTTGGTTTGAGGTGAGGAAGATGCAACCAGGAGGTGGGCATGGGCAGATCATAGAAGGTCCCTTGGTCAGATTATGGAGGCTGAATATCTGGAAGAAAATGGGGACTGTCGAGAGAGGAGTGGCACAATCAGGTTTGCACATTAGAAACATCCATCAGGCAATAGCCTGGGAAAGGACTGGAAGGAGTAAAAGCATCATCTAGGACGTGCAGGAGGAGTGTGGGTGTCCAGTGAGGGAAGCCGGTAGCTGGGCTGTGGCAGAGGCAGTGGGCAGTGAGAGATGTGTAGAAGGTAGAGGGTCAGGAAGAGAAGGGAACCTGGGTCAGGGAGCAGGAGAGAGGGGCAATGGTAGGGCAGCAGCACAGAGGAGAAAGGAGGCTCCGGGGCCACCCAGCAAAGAGAGGCAGGGTCTGTTTATGTGGGGACTTTGGGGAGCAGCTCTGAGGACTGGCCACCCTGGAAGATGGGGGAACACAGGGTGTAAAGAGCTTCATACTTGGAAGGCCCACCTGGAGGCCCTCCCAGAGGTTCAGATGAAAAAGCAGCTTGTGAGAGGTTGGGTTTGGGGGCAGTTTATGGCACATAAGGTAATTTATGAAAAGCAATAACTGAATCCAAACGACATCCTCAGGTACCAAGGGAAAGTAAGGGCTGCCTAAAGTGCCATACCCAGCTAAACTATCCATGAAAACAGCAAAATAAAGATTTCCCAAAAGCCTCCAAGTATTTACCATTTAGAAGGAACTTCCTTGCTGAAACAACTTCCAGAAGGACCTTAGGAAGAAGGACCTTAAGCCCACAAAAAGGGAAAAGGATTTTTCTCTTAAAAAAACAAACAAACAGCAGTTCCTGTGTGGTGACCTCCAATGAGTTCTACACAATGGTATAAAGGGCATTTCATAGTGTGGGCAAAGGGTCTGTTTATGTTTATACAGAGGATCAAAGCCTAATTTGGCTACCCAGAAAATGAACTAAGATACGATATGAAGAAGAACTTCCAACATCAGCACTCTCTGGAAGAGTCATACCAGAAGATGATCATCAAAAAACCCCAACAAAGATCCACACGCTGCTGCAGTTGTAGCTGCATCCATCCCACCGGTTCCTGGACTTGCCATGGGAATGAAGAAGGAGATATCTAAGCTGGCCTGTGCATACAGTAAAACAACAAATTTGACTGGATCTATACTGTTGGAACTCAACCAAGAATTAGGAGAAGTGCAAGTTGTAGCGCTCCAAAATCTTACAACTACAGACTATCTACTGTTAAAAGAACATATGGGATGTGAACAGTTCCCAGGAATGGGTTGTTTTAATTTGTCTGATTTCTCTCAGACTGTTCAAGTTCAGTTGGACAATATCCATCATATCATAGATAAGTTTTCACAAATGCTTAGGGTACCTAACTGATTTTCTTGGTTTCACTGGAGATGGCTGGTAATTATAGGTCTGCCTTGGTTATGTAACTATATTCCAATTATGTTAATGTGTGTGCGCAATTTAATTAGTAGTTTAAAACCTACACATGCTTAAGTTACTCTACAAGAAGATATGTCAAGGAAATAATCAATCTTCCCATGTTTTCTTCCATCTGCTACTTCTATAGCTTTTCTTCTTCCTTCCTAATTACAACCCTTAAATAGAATTTGTGCCTCATATCAAATTTACTGAGTATCATAATTCTTCCAAGTGGTAAAGATACCTCAAGACAAATGCTGGGCATAAAAACCACAAGGCATAAATCTGCAAAGAAGTAAAAAGCTAACCTTTTCAAACAATATTGCTTCTCTCTCACTTACCAACTTTACATTCCCCTGTATGGCCCTGGAAGATGACTGGTTAGCCAGAGACGGGTAAGATTCCTCAAGGGAGGAACAACCTAAGACAGGCGCAGTTGCAGGGGGGCCATCAGGTGAGAAATTGGGGATCAATAGAGGTGAGGCTTAGAACCTCACCCCCCCTGTTTTGAGAGAAATCTCCTGCATCCGTGGATGTTTTATTGCCCTTGTCTAGCTTGGATTAACACTTAGTCTACAGGCACACACCTGATCATCTACATTTGCTCTCTTACAGCACTAAACTATGTTTTCTACCTTTATCTTGCATCTACCTACCACTTCAGCACTTTATTAAAAATAATAATAATAATAATAATAATAATAATAATAATAATAAGGGAGAAATGTGGGATTCACATATAAATCAAGTATAAAAATCAAACGAATATTCATATTTGACCTGATTGCCTATAATTCATAATGCGTGATCAAAACCGAAAGTTTCTATGATGACTGCCCTTGTACTGTTCACCATCTAAGAACTTATTCACTATGTAAGAACTTGTTCATTATGCTTCAGAAGATTGGAGACTGTTGAGAATTAGGCTTGGGGTTGATTAATGATTGTGCATTGAGTCCCCTATACAGAATTTTATTGTTGTTAACAACCATTTGATCAATAAATATGAGAGATACCCTCTAAAAAAAAATTATTAAAAGGGGTGAATTTAGGGAATATAGAAAGCTAATGATAAATGGGATGAAAAAAGAGAAATAAGTAACCTAAGGACAACCAGATTTATTTTCATAAGTAAAATTATTTAAAACTATAAAATATGTCATTCATCAAGTATTTTTTTAAAAACATAGCCTCATACACTATGATATACTGTGAATGGATACAGAGTGTAAAGGGACATAATCACTCAAATATTAAAACACTATTCATTAAAAAAAAAAAAGGGAACAGGATTTAAGAAAACAAAGCTGAGACAGAAGTGGGTCCGTCTAAGTAATCAGTGCCTGTGTGAGGCAAACAATTAGCACTCATGTTGGGACAGAGAAAAACGGGTGGCATTAGATGCCCAGCAATACCAGAGGCAGGGCGTGTTGAGGTTTTTGTGCTGGGGAGAAGGGAGTCATTAATTAGTTGTGGTTTCAAGTGCCCTGGTTATAAATATATGGGTGACAGCAAAATAGTAGAGATAATGTGAGTTTCAAAGCAGAGGAAGAAGGAAAAAGGAATTGAGAGAAAGTGAAGGTGGAGGAGGCTTGAGAAAGGAGGCGGCAGGTGGGGGCCAGGGGTCCCCATAGCTCAGGGGAGATGTGGAGTAGGTTGGGACAGGACCATCTGGAATTGAGGGTGTGACCTCGTAGATGGACTTCCGACCCCCCGCCTTGGCCCATGCTGTGCTCTCCCTTGGGGTGAATTTCCTCCTGTCCTCACATGTGTGAGTCCCAATATTTTGCCAAGGCCAAACTCAAATGTCTCCTCTACCAGAAGGCCACCGTTCTCCCAGCCCTGTGGCCCTTGTCCTGACTCCTGGGCACCCAGCGTGGAAGGCAGGGCTGACGTATGAGCTGCTTGAGCACAGGGCCCGTGTCCGCTCTGTCACCAGGCCGGGCCACAGTTGGCCGTGAGGTGAGTGTGAATGGGCGTGTGCCAGGTCCCCTGGGGTCAGACCTCAGCTATTGCCCATGGGTGGTTTGTGCAGTATTGTTAGGAGTCAGCGAGCAGGAGGGTGCAGCAGGGCCTGCAGGGGGAGTCAGACAAGGATCCGGGCACCCCGGGGACTCCGGACCTGAAGCTGGAGGCAGGAGTAGCATGTATGCTGGCGATAAGCAGGTGGGAGAATATTACAGCAGGGAGAAGGCATGAGGGAAGGCCAGTGATGAGACAGTGAGGGGCTGTGTGTGGGGAGCAGACAGCTCCTTTAGTGGGAAGGGACTGCCAGTCAAGCAGGTGAGGAGGGTACAAGCAGAATCCAGCAGCAACCCTCAGGGAGTCAGTGAAGGAGGTGAGCAGGGAGTAGAGGAGGGTCTTGGTAGGCCCTGTGGGTCTGGAAGACACCCTGGTGGTGGTGGCCTCTGGGAGATGGCAGGGGGTGGCCTGGTGCCAGGCCACAGTGAGCAGGAAAGTGTCCAGCTGGCAGAGGTGAAAGAGGAGGCATGCATTGGAGATGCCACCAGAAATGGAGGAGTTGGGGAACACCTCCTGCAGGGAGGTGGACCCCCAAGTGGGGGCGCCCAACCCAGAGCTGAACGGAAGGTTTGAGAAGCAGAGGAGGCTGCATCTCCATGGAAGCTGCTGACGGGGAGGGAGGAAGGCCGGCTGAGCTCCAGCGGCCCCGCCTCTGGGACGCCTTCCCTGCTTGCCCACGTCCTGGCTCCAGCCCCACCCTGCATCCTGGGCTTCCTCTCTGGGGCAGTAACCTCTCTGCCGTGCACCTGTCCTGCAGGTGTTGGCTCTAAGACAGCTCAGCTCTGCCTGGTGCCTCCTGGTGCCTCCGGGCCCTAGGATTGGGCGCTGCTTCGTGCTCAGATTGGAGATGAGTGAGTGAATGAAACAACATTGAAGAGGCAGGAGGAAGAGAAAAGGCCCAGAGCTGACCGAACTACACACAGAAAGGCCCGCCCGGGCCCCTCAGCACGTGGTCCCCGACGGCCCGCCTACGCGGACGTCACTGTCTGCGCGGTCCCTGGAAGCCAGCAGACCTGGTCAAGGCTGATTCCTGAGTTCCAGCCCGTCCCTTCCACTCATCCACGGGACATCCCAGGGGCCTCTCGTCTCAGGGGCCCAGCGCTCCCGTCACCGTCTTCCCCGGCGCCCGGCTTCATGCCAGCTCTCCCCTAGCCCACTCTGTCCTGGACATGGCGCCTCTGTCTGCCCTGCCTCTGAAGCCAGAAACCAGGGGCCCTTCCCAAGCCGTTCTCTCCCTCAGTCCAGGCCCCACAGGCCACTCCCTCACCCCTGGCCTGCCTGCCCTTTCCTCGCTGAGCCGCCTGCCTCACCGCCTGCCTCCCAGGGAGAGCCCTAACTCCTCCAGGGTTCCCAGGCCATCGCCATCGGCTTCCGGCCAGCCGCCCAGCGCCTCCCCCTCTGCCCTCTCCCAGCCTTCCCCCTGGCCGCCCTGGGTCGCTAATGTCCTGCATTTTCATACCTCCAAGCTGCTCAGGCTGTTCTCTCAGATGAAAGTCAACCCCTCTCTTGTCTATCCAGAAGCCGCCTCTTCTCCCTTTGGGGCCGGCCTGCGCGCCCCTGCCTGGCTCTAGCCCTCCCTGAATTCTTCAGGTAGAGAGCATGGCCTCTGCCTTCCTCCAGTGTGTGCTTCACAAGAAATACTTGCAGAGCCTTGATTAAGCTTAGCTATCTATGTATCTCCTGTTCCTTGTGACAGAGCCCTGGGTAAGGTATTATTATGCCCATTTAACAGAAGGACAAAATGAGGCTTAAAGAGGTTAAGTAACTTGCCCAGGTGCACTGAGCCATGTGTGCAGGAGCCAGGATTGGATCTCGAGTTCCACATTATTACATGGAAGTGTATGATCATTGTTTAAATTGCTCTATTTCAAGACTCAGAGCTGCTGAAGAAAGTCAGTTATTCCTTTATGCACTCCCAGCATTTTCTGTCTGGCACATAATAAGCGTTCCATCGGTGTTTGTTCCCGTACACACACATTCTTTCTTTTACAGCTTTATTGATGTACAATAAATTGCAAATATTGAAAGTATATAATTTGATGAGTTTAGACATTAGTGTACACCCACGGAACACCACCAGTCAGGACAATGGACATCCCCAAAAGGCTCGCCTGTGCCCCTTTGTAACTCCCACTCTACTACTATTTTAGATGAGTTTGAGTTTTTGAGAATTTTATATAAATGGTACCGGGCCATATGTACTTTTAAAAAGCTGACTTCTCTCTCAATAATTATTTTTTAAGTTCCTCCGTGTTACTGCGCATATCAATGGTTTGTTCAAGATTTAAAACTTCAACTCTTCAAAGACAGTTTCAAAAAATGAAAAGGCAAGGCACATACCGGAAGACTATGGGTTCAAAACATAACACTGACAAAGGACTAGTATATGTAAAAGCTCTTACGACTCAACAATAAAAAGATAAACATCCCAAAAACACTGGCCAAAAAAATTAAGTAGACGCTTCACCAAAGAAGGTACATAAATGGCAAGTAAGCACATGAAAAGATGCTCAATATCATCATTCATTAGAGAAACGCAAATTAAAATTAAAACCTCAATGAGATACCACTACATATCACTAGAAAGGATAAGACTTAAAGACCATACCAAATTATGGTGAGAATATGGAGCAACTGGAACTCTCATACACTGTTGGCGAAAATGCAGAGTAGCACGACCTCTTTGGAAAGTAGTTTGGAAGTTTTTTTTAAAACTATACATACACCTACCATACAACATACCAAGAAAGGGAAATCATTATGTCAACACAGTCTTCTACACAAATGTTTATAGCATCTTAATTCATAATTTCCAAAAACTGGAAATAATTCAAATTATAATATCCATACAGTGGAATTTATTTAGCAATAAAAATATTGAACAAACATGCAAATGTATTATGAAGTAACCCAAAGACAGCTCATGCAATACTAAACACTTTCACTAGATGGAGGCAAAGGCTCACTCGTTTCCAGTTCCATCAGCTTCCGTCTTCTGTGGCTACTCTTCCTACCACAGTAGGCTGACAGGTTCCCCAAGTCCCTCATTTAAGAGAGGGGGTTCCCTGGAGAGAGGTGACAACCCAAGTTTTCAGTTTGCCAGTGCCAGGAGCCAAGACTTGACCCATGTCTCCTAGATTTTCCGGGTTTCTGAATCAACAACTGGGGTAAACAATTCCACGTTCTCTTTCCCCCACACCCTTGTCCCCTCCTACCAAATCCTCTCTCTCGTCGTTTCACCTATTTACTTTAGTTAGAAATCCGCCCAAGTCCATACTAACTAGCCCTGGGCCTGGGAGGCTTGGAGAAAGCTTGGAGATGCTGGGAAACAGTGTAGCTACCACTTGAATTCAAGTTTGTTACAGCCGCGATTACCGGGATTATGGAAACTGGTGTGAAAAAGCATCCCGTACATCCGGAGGGGCACCGGAAGGCCATGCCTGCGGTTTGTGGATCAACAGCCAGCTCCTTGACTTAGACAGCCACCAGGGTACTTTGTGTTGGGCCTCCTTCTCCATTCCCATCTTGGGCTCAGAGGGTGGCAGTGGCTTCTGGCCCACTTTCTGCCTCTTCCTGTCACTGTCGCCTTCATACTTCCAACCTGGGTAACAATGAGCCTGGCACAACGGCAGGAACCAGGCGCTCCTGACAAATCCCCAGCCCCTCCTTACTCCTTTGCTCTCCAATGGAGTCTTTGTACTTACAGGGAGCCTCCCAACTCTGGAAAACCATGTGAGACCTTCTCTCCTTCAGACCCTGAGACAGTGTTAATTCCGTTTAGGCACTTAACTCAAACCCGGGTAACCAGGGTGTCCAGTTCAGCTTCTCCCCAACACTGCCCCTATTAGACCACTTCAAGGGAGAAGAAAGACTGTGCAGGGCCTGCACCCGCCTGGGCAGGTCGGGGTAGTCTGCTATGCTGTGCGGACACTAATGCTCGGAAGGAACAGCAAGAGTTGAAATGCTGGGACCACAACAGTTCAAATTCCGGCCCTGCTTTGGCAAAAGTGATACAAAGCCAGCTTGCTTCCCCTTGTGCACCGTGGAACCTTCCTGAGTCCACACAGGGGAGGGCTGTTCACTCAGACCCTTCCACAGGGCTATTATGGCCACTCATCAGTCCCCAGGCTGGGAGACTTGCGGTGTCTTTGGTCCTGTGTCCCCCCTCCTCCTAGGTCTGGCTGGGTTTGCCCTAATGAGCCTCTCCTGCCCTTTCAGGAGACAGGGCCTTGGTAGAAGGGCACCTCAAGAATTTAGTGGGACCATGAGGATATCTCATCATTTAAGAGGGAGAATTACCACCTGGTATCCAGGCCATTCCACAGAACTGGGGACATGACCTACTTGTAGTTGTTTGGTCACTGACAAATTAGATGTGGCCATGAGTCAGCAAGACTTCAGAGGAACATTTTATTGGCTGTTAAACTCAAAACTTACAAAGGCCTTTTCATAGGAGCAATGGAAACACCTCTCCACCCCAGCCCATAGCCAACTGCTCAACATAAGTAGGTTGCTTAACACAAAGTGTATTTTTTTTTGTGGGGACTTGGCTGGGTTTTTACATCTCTTAACCCCCTACACCATTTCCCCCTCCAAGTCCCTCCCCTGCATGAAGATCATGTTGTGTCCCTGTGCCATGTACTAGATTGAATAAGGAACAAGCTAGAAGAGTGCCCCCCCTGCAAAACACCTATTATCAACCTCCTCAGAAACAGAATTTTGGTTTATACACAAGACTCATCACCAGTAAAGAGTGTTTCAATTTTTATTAATATGAAATCTTAAGTTTTTAATAGTGAGGCTTCACACAACACTAGATGCTTAAGGGATACCTGTAAATTAAAGACAAAATAAGTTAGTGTCCCATGAAAATATCAATACAAACTGATTCAGGCCTCTCTGACCAATTCCAAGAACCTTCCACCTCCCCCACTGAACACCTGAAGGGAAGAGGAGGAAAGGTGGCAAGTCCTGAAGGCAGGGGTTACAGTCAAGCAAAGACACCACAGGGATTTGAACCCTGTCCTGGAAACCAGGAGTGCCAACCACCAGTGTCTTTTGCTTTTTTTTTTAAAGTTAGGAAAGGCCAAAAAGCAAAACCTGAGAAAACAAAGTCTTTTGTTTTCTCAGGAAAAGAAAAACCTTTTACAACCCTACTGAAGAACACTGGAGAATCTGCTTCAGCTAAGATGCTAGCTTGGCCAAGTCTGCTATATGTCCACCTGAAAAAGTCTTAGCAGAGGAATTTTGCAACCCCACCCAACAGCCCTGTCAGCCACTACAAAGCCTCCTTCTTCACCGAGTTACACCTTCCCACCCAGCAGCATTACAGTTCTTCAAGATTATTCTCTATTTACTGATTGAAGTCTAGACACTACTACTGTATACTGAAAACACCTTAAAGCTTAGTTGTGGTTTTACTGCAAACCATTTGCAGGTCAATCAATGGCCTTTTCTAGTAGTGCAACCCACCAAAGACCTTGGCACCACTGTTACCTTGAACGATTATGGACCATGCCACAGGATCCAAGCTACTGGCAGCATCGAGGTGAGGGGTGAAGGGTCTGCACTAGGCCCAAGGCAGGGGGTGGCGATGTGGCAGAGAAGTCACTTGTGGGGAGACCTTGCTTTTAACAGGCTTCTGGAAAAGCTAGGGAAAAGTGGTTGCCCGCTTTCCCCCCCTTCAAACCTTCAGGTCTGGGCTTTTTAAGAGCTGCTATAAAAACAGCTTCATTGAAAGTAGGTAAGGCAAGCCCAGGGGCATACGTGGTACTTAAGCATTCCATTGGATGCTTCACTCTCCAGAGGCCTCAGTGCATGTCTGCCAAGGGGGCTGAGGCTGGAGTTACCAGGCTGACACCACTTTATTGACCTTAGTATAATAGCGCTTTGTTGTCTCTTGCCACAGGAAGGCTCCATGGTTGTCCTACTTTAAGCCTTCGATGCCCTTAGAGGTACCTGAAAAATCTTAAAAAAAGGCTTAGCGCCCACCTCACCCCTCCACCCCCAGGCGAACAGCCAACTGCTTGACATGCTTTTTACTCCAGCATAAAGCTGAAAAACTACTTTCTGATTTACTTATAAGGGATCTGACTTAGAATGTAAATACAGAAAAAGCTTATTCACCTGTTACCATTTTGTCCACTGGTGAATTCAACTGGATGCTCCTTCTAGTCTGAAGAGTACCATCTGAAAGAACTAGTGGTTCCCAATCCCCACATTCAACATGTAATGTTTTATTGAAAGTAAACAAGCTATTTTTCCTTACTGGGTGTCTGGCTTCTCTGGCCCTTCTTATTCATCTGTTGCTTTGAATTTCCTGCATGTAAGAATTAAAACCAAGAGGGGGGGGAAGAGACAAACCCACACAAAGACAATGTACTAAGATCACTGAACTGTTAAAACATTTCCACTTGCCAGTGAAATTTCTTGAAGACTGTTGCTTGGCACTTGGCACTTAATTTATGGTTGCATCTGGAAAACACTAAAGGCTTCAGTGCCCCTCCCACCCCCGTACCAAAAGTGAACAAAAGGCATTTTACCTAAAGAAGCACAGCAAAAGGTACTTGGCTTCAATCACAAACATGAATGCTTAAAGCTGCAGAAATTTCCTCAACACCCAAGCCTTTATCACAGCTGGACTTTCCTTTAACAATCACTACTCCAAGCATTGAGGGAAACACTTTTAATTATACTCCAGTCGTCTCACAATGCATTCTAATAGCAGCAGATCAGAACAGTACTGCGTTATTACTTGCCAACAGACCAGACCAGACCTGAGGTCAAGACAACTGCATTCTCTGTGTGTCTGTAAAAAGAAAGCTAAAACAAGTAAGCCCCACCCCCTCCCCTCCCTTCCCTCCAGAATCAGGGGGGAAAAAATTTACTTGAGTACGCTGATACACTGCAAGGGTCTCCCACACTAGAACAGAAGGCTGAGCCAAGCGCTTATGTGCAAGTGAAAATCCTGAACAGCTTCATGAAGGATGAAATGAAGCCTCTGAAAAGGAAAATTCTTTAAAAAATGCACAAACCCCACCCCAAGTGCCACACATAAAACTGGCTAACACTAGATGATTATAAGCATTTCAACTTAACATGCAAACTCTGGCAATGTGGACAGCATTTTACTACTTGAACCACTGCCAACTTACACCCCCCTGACTGGTAAGAGTAGGTGTAGTTACCTGTTTCACTGATCATAATCTCCCACCTGTCTAAGTATTTATTCCTTATTTAGAGGGCCTCTA
Source organism: Manis javanica (assembly GCF_040802235.1). NCBI lineage: Eukaryota > Metazoa > Chordata > Mammalia > Pholidota > Manidae > Manis > Manis javanica. Next base: position 116,098,879 of record NC_133166.1, read on the forward strand.
CTGCCATGTGCCTGGAATTATTAAATGTTCATCACTTTATGAAGGGTAAAATTTGTCTTTCCTGCCTTAAAGTTAAATTCATTCTTCCGCTCAATTTCTGATCTTGTCCATTTAGAGTGTTCTCAAGTTTCTGAAAGATTAGAGAAGAAACCCCCCAAGATTGCCCAACACTAACTACAAACAAACAATATTTTATTTAAATAAGGAGACACCTTCCTGAACATACATTCTCTATATTGTTTTATTTTACATTACTTTAATGGGTTTCTGCACAAGATACATCACATTTAAACATAGCAAGATTAACATTTCTGATTCTTGTTAACAGCACATTATGCCCTTCTTAGTGTTTTCAGAGAATCTCCTTAGTTTTATATTATTGTACTTTTAAAGTACTACTCTGAAGAGGCTTTTAAGAAATTACATGCCTCTAAAGGAGTGAGGTGCACTATCCATCCCATCATGAGGCCCACAGATACAAATCCTGCGTAATTTTAAAAGGGCTGGATGGGAGAATTCCCCACAATCTGGAATCCCATATGGAAGGGATTCAGTATTTAAGACCTGCACTGCTCTTAAAAAAAATGCACTCATCCCTAACATGCAGTACTGCTGACGCAAGTCACACTTATCTGTGGACAGCTGCTTGCTTTCTGCTCCCAGATGAAATGAAGCAACTCTTCTGATCATGAAGAGACACCTGCCTGAGGCAAATGAAAGATTGGCAAACAGCACGGCCTCCTCAATCCACTTGATCCCACTCATCTCTGAATTATTTCAGCTTCTTTTATTCCAAGGTTAATGTAGCATTTCATTATCACTTTTTATTCTGCTTTTGTAAAAGCAGTATTTTGAGATGGACATCTTCATTGTATTTCTCATCAATTCATTTTATCATCATCTTATTTCTCATCAATTCATTTTATTTCAATTCATTATATTTCTCATCAATTCATTAACTTCTCATCAATTCATTATTTTTGTGGGTATAGCTTGGTAAGCCATAACTTTAAAATGGTAGATTCCATTAACTTTATAAATTGATAGCTTTCATTCGCTTAGTATTTGTTTTTGAATATGCAGATGTGTTCGTCAGCAGTAAGGATCTCAGGGTTATGCTTTTTTCCCAATGAAGGTATGAAATATAAGCTTTTCTGCCTTTTACTTATCATTCACCAAGGAGCTGTTCCCTTCCATCTAGGCCACCATATTGCCAGGCTGGTTATGACTCAGATGATATCTGAAAAAAGTCTACAGAAAAAAAAGTTTCCCCTCCCTCATCAACAAAAGCCCACCCTTTCCATCAGTTAAGATTTACAAATACTTAAAATACAAATTTAAAATACACAATTAAGAATTTTGAAGCATACCTTAACATCTTGTTTTGCAGTCAAAGGAAAAATACTTTTCCTACACTAGAAAAAGAGCTTGCTTATACACAACTGAAAATAAAATCTTACTTGATAATATAAAAGCTACCATCAGAAGAAATCCTGAGGATCATTAAGCCACTTCCTCTGCTCTGAAGCTCCTATAGTAGTATTAAGTTTATATTAAATCACCTGAAAAAAATTCCAAAAGAGAACCACACACTGCCATATCCAAACAACTTCAGCGTTTAAAAAATTCCCGAGTTTAAGTCAGCCCAGTGGGCTAGACCAACCCCCAGTCCAACGCTTTCCTTCCCCAAGCCCTACTCTCTGAATCCAGTAGATCTTCAGGTACTTCCCCATCTGCCCAATTCAAAACTTGGGGGGGAACAAAAACTGGAGAATTGGGAGTTACTTGCCAACTTGGAAGTTGAAATTTCTTTAGTTTTCCATCCTAAGTATTTAAGTTCTCTGGCATGAGTTATCTGAAATCATAAACTAAACAATTACCTAAACCCAACCCTCCCAATCCCAACCATTATCAGGCCACTGACAACTAATTGCGGAAGTTTGCCCCTCCCCTTTAATAAAAGGTATTTTAAAAGTCACGTTATGTGAAAACTTAACTTGGACATCTGGCCTAGTCAAGCTCCTCTGAAGCGCTCCTGAGATGACTGAGTATGAACCAAAGCTGCACTGCGCTGTACATTTCAGCTTCAACTGGGAATACGCTTCCAAGGGAAAAAGCAGCTCCAATCCCTGGAGGTGTTCGTGCCAACAGCAAAGCGGTACAATCCTTCTCTAACCCAGTTTGTCAATAGTACTATAGCATCTGTGGAAAATCTTAGAAAAAAACATTTCCTCCCCCACCCTCTTCCCTTTTAAGACACCCCACAATAGACTTCAGGTGAAAGGGAGTTCACTTTAAAAATCTTATTAAAGGGTGGAAAAAAGAGTTAACTACCAGCCATTTCTTCAATAGACAGCTCCGCCACAGACCTCAAAGTGAGAGCTGGTTGCGCTCTAGTTTCTAGAAACTGTAAACCTGTGGTGGTCTGCTTATCCTGATACTGGATTTTCTTTTTTCTGTTACCTTGAGTCATTTGCCTTTGGGATTCTAGACAGACCTAAGGGGAAAAGAACTCAAAACTTATTTTGCCCCCCCAGTCCCCACTTTTTTCCCGAGTTACACACCCAAACTCCACATCTAGAAAAGTTTAATACAGGGTGAGGAGAGAAAAAAGGTCCATTCACGTAACTGAAATGCTTCATTACCCCAAGCCAAAAAAGTTCTTTCCCGAAATTTTCTCCAAGTTGTTCTAATTCACTTGGTTTCCCTCTTAAAAAACGAAACAAACTTGCCATCTACCATTCCTCCGAGACTTGGAAGTCTGCCCTCAAAAGCTTCAGACAAGACGCATGAGAAAATAAGCCTGAAAAAGAGAAGCCTGCAACACCCGGAAACCGGCCTGCGCCCCCGGGACGACTCCCCCCGTACTCGGCACAGCGCCGCGGATACGGTTACCATAAAGTGCCCAGAGGGGCGCGCTGCCGCCGGCCTCCCGGGTTCGCACCACTGCGCTCCCCGCGCCGCGCACACCGGCCGCCGCTCTGGGCCCCTCTACATCCTCCACTGCGCCTCCGCGCCGCGCCGCCTTCCCGGAATCCTCTCCTAGCGTCACCTCCAAACGGGCCGGCCGCTCCTCCTGCCTAGCTGCCTTCTCAGCGCACCGGCTCCCGGGCTCCGCGCCTATCTTCACCACCATCTGCGCTCGCTGCGCGGTCCTAGCTTCACCACCGGTCCCCGGAATCCTGTCTGCTGCTCCTGTCCTGCTAGATTCACTGAATCCACTTCCGCCAGCACCTGCTCGGCCGTCAGTGCTAGTCCTCGAGGTTCGGAAATCTCGGCTCAAAGTCCAAGGCAAAATGTTAAGCTGCTTACTTCATCTTCTATTACTTCAGTTACCAAAGTCCTTTCAATTTGCCAAAGAAAACTAAGGTACGGGATACACGGCCTTTCAATTAGCTCTCCAAAATTCATCTACCTTAATTCCTAAATTCAGTCCTCTTAGTAGCTTTTTAACTGCTTTTCCTTCTAGCTTCCGGATAGTCTTCTAAATTGGTCCTGGTCTACGGTAGTTTCACCTCATCTTTTTCAATCGAACTTCTGAACAAAATTCGTAAGCTTTGTTAATAAATTCTTAGTATACAAAATCAATTTCCTGTTTTTCCTGGTAGTTTATCCAACTTTTCGGCCTTAAAGCTTTTTAAAAATCTCTATCTTGTGTACTTGTATTCAATAGTTACCGTAGCTTTTCATTTTTATCTTTAGTAACTGTAACTATCGCGACGGCGTTTCCACTCGTTTCTAACTTCTCTCGTTCCCTACATCTGTATCTGCGCCCTTAGTTGCTTCGGTTTTCTAGCTTGTCTAAATCTACCTTTGGTTTTCCGTTTTTCTGTCTTCTTTCTAAAAGGCATGTTTTATTTTCTGGTTTTCCTATCTTCTCTCTTCTTCACCTTCCTGTGTTTCTATCTTCCGAGTTTTCCACTTCGAATTTCTAATCTTCGTCCGAATTTACCCTACCACTACTATTTCCGTCAATATTTAGCAAATGCCTTAAGAACTGGGCTTCACACTTTTACGCCACCATGTATTTCAAGGTCATCTAGTAAATCGCCTTCAATTTAATTTTTTCAAGATGGCCTTTAAAATATTTCATCTCCTGCAGCTTTTTTTAAACGTTCAGGTTCTATTTATACCACCTACGTTTTAACACTAATGTCACCTTCAATTTAGAGCTTTTTAAAACCCTGAATTTCGCAGTCCTAACTCTACAGCAATATAATTTTGCTCCTTTAAGAAGCTTCAGCTCTTAACCTCCGTCACATTCCAGAAATATTTTTCTTATAAACTGTCTTCACATTTTCTTTTAAGTAACATCTTAAGTCAAAGAATCTACTGCTAAGATTGTCTCAAGCATGTTTCACTACTTACAAATTCTAAAGATTTATATTAATTTCTCTCCTTAACAAAATTAGCTATAGTAATTTCTATCTTTTTAATAAAACTTATCTGCGGTCCCAAACGAAAGCTTCTGCCTCAAAAGCTCTCTCTGCGCTCGCTGCCTGAATGCCTGCCGCAGAGCCCGGGGAGGCATATTTATAGTGAAAAGGCGGCTCACACCTCCGATTCCCATAACCCTCCGCCCGCTTTGTGAGGGAAGCAAAAATAGTCCCCGGAAGAGTTAAAAATAGAATCTGGATTACAAACCCTTCTAGACTTTTTCGTAAGTTTTATGCAACCTTATTATGTGCCCGGAACTATTTGAAACTTATTAGCAAGTAGATTTGAGCTGAAAATTCAGGAAAAAACGATCTAGTCACATTTAAATAGACCAAACAGCTCACAGAGACATTACTTGGGACTTTTTTAGTAGCTTTTAAAATGCTTTTCATACCTTTGGAGTACATACAGTACGCACTATTTTAGTACTTTTTTAAGGAAGGCTCAAATGGGTTTGCGGAGGCTTTGCCTTCCGTTATGCGAAAGCGTCAGACCGCAGCCATTTTGGAGGTGTCAGTTTTCCACAAACTGCCTCGAGTCCTGCAGGTTGATTATGTGCTTATCACACGCGTTTAGGTTGCTCTTTTATGAAAGAAATCCAAGCAGCTGTGTGATCTGCTTCAGAAAGTTCTAAGTGTGGACATTCACTTTTAAAATGGTCTCAAATAGCCACGATACACTGACCCTCCCGCAAGAGGCGCAGCCCCAACTCAGTCTTTCTGTATCTGAGGCATTGGGGTGACTTGGATTAGTTATTTTACATGGTTAAAGTTTTTGTTGTTACGAAATGTCAGCTAGACCAGGTTCCTTTTGGTTAACTACTTAGAGGTTTAAAATGAAGCCTAGGTTAATTTTCTGATCTGTCCAAACGCGAATCGTTGCTAAGCTTCCAGGCTTCTCTCATTAAACTTAACAAAATCCAAGTCCGCTGTCAAAACCTTAAGTGTCCCCTTTGAAGTACCCCAAACGGCCAAGGTTTAGGTTCCAAAGACACGGCGACCTTGGGCAGCCACTCTGGGAACGTTAACGTATTCCCGTGTTTGTGAACCTTTACGAGTTTGCTCTCCCAAGTCTGTTTTGCAGATATCGATAGAGATATAAATTCTAACTCCATTTTCAAAATTTTTAAATTGGATACGGAATAAAACTAAAGGCTTTTGTTCTAACCCAAAGCTTTTTCCTTATACCTCGGCTTGAGCAATTTTACTCTTAAAACACCCCCGGGGCTTCCCACCTAAAGAGCTGACTTAAGCACCGACATGAGCCCCGCTGCAGCGTCTCGGACACTGTAGAGTCCCCGGGGAGAGAAAAGGGATCTGCCTCCCCGCCAAGGCCTGGGTATTTGGAAAGCATGATGGCGCCGGGGGTCGCGAGACACGGGTATCCAGGCGGCTCTAACGTCTACACGGAAAAGCAGGGGAGGGGTGGGCGCGGCCCCACTGGCTCCAAAGGGTCGGTCTCCGGGGCCCGGACCCCAGAAGCGAGGCCGGAACAGGTGTCCGGAGGCCCCAGAGGCCCCGCGGTCCGAGGAGGAGGGCAGCGGGGGGAGGGGCGCGGCACAGGCACCCATTCCCCGTCCCCACCCCGCGCAAGGATACGCGGGTCGTGAGCCGCCGCCTCCCTTTGTGAAGCGCCAGCTCAGGGCGAGTGGGCACTGCCGGTTCTAACCGGCTTTAGCCGGTCTGGGCCGCCTCCGCGAGCCGTGGCCGTTGCCGCAGCGCGCCACTGCGCACGCGCGCCCCGCCGCCAGGGCTTGGCCGGGGTTGGTGCGTCGGGGGACCTGGGCCGGGGGCATCATGGGCGTCTTTCTGCCCTCGGGTCTCTATTCCTGAGCTGCGGCCCTCCTTCCCTCTTCAGCCCGGAGCTGCCTTTCCGTCCTCTTTCCTGTCCTTTGTCATTCCTCCTTATCGTCTCAAAGTCGTGCATGCATTAGAGTCGCACACACTCCCCTGGTCGTAGCCAAACGCCGTTTAGTGTAACATCCCCCGGGTGCTTGCACCTCACCAGGTCCTACTAGTCTAGAACGCTCGAGGCGGAGGGGGTCTCCGATGGACCTGGCAGCTGCCTTGATTTTTTGAAAAGAAACGAGAAGCAGTGAGATAAAGTGGAAGAGCAAGGGGCACAGTGGTTTAAGCTAGGAGCCCAGGACAGGATGGCGATTCCCATCCCGTCTCACCTGCAGTCTTTATTTCTAGAATCTACAAAATGGCAAATGTCTTTAGCAGCAAGTTCCAAGACGGGAAGATGGAGTACAGCGGCACGGTGAAGGTCGGGATAGCAGCCAAATGACATCAGGGTTGTATTCTCCGTATTTTAAATCCCCCCTCGACTCCAGTAAATTACGAAGGTTGTGAAGGGGCGGGGCGGGCCTGGGGGGCTCCAGCAAACGAGGCGCCTGGTCGGGGAGCCCCCTCCCCAAGCCGGTGAAGCAGCGGCTCGGAGCGGGCCCTGGCGCGGCCGTCCTGTCCGGGCCGGCGCGCCCCCGGCTCCCGCCCGCCCCCGGGAGTGGGATGGTGCCGAGAGGCAGACGGCGCCGCTCAGACACAGCCTTGGTGTCCGCTCTGCACTGGAAACATTTTCGTGGAATTTTGGTGCTGGAGGCAGAAAACCGAGTTGGGTCACCTCATTTTACAGATGAGGATTTGGGAGCCTGGGGAGTTTGTCATTTACCTAAAATCAGACACAGCCAATTAGTACTGGAACCAATTGTTGCATCCCAGAATTTGACCTGGATGGTCCCTCCCTCCCCTCCCTCCTCGCCTCCCACTGCCACGGCCTCCCCCAGTACCTGAGTCCCCTCCCCACCTGCAGTCTGCTCCTGGGACCCCTCCCCTACCCGTGCTCTCTCCCACTCTGGAGCTGAGAAATGAATGAGCATGAGCCCTGAAGTGCTTTAAATAATTGCCAGTGTCACTGAACTAGTCATTCCATTCCCTTAGCATTTCCTCGTACTTTTAAAATGGCTGTGTATTTGGTTAATTCTCCCGGGTTTTGGGGAAAGAAATCAAGATTTGAATGGATCTCTGCACTCAGGAATCTCTCCTGCTGCAAGAGATGGCCTGCCAAGGCCAAAGAGAAAACTATGTATTTTTCTCCAGTTGTTAAGTGAAAAATGTTGTAGAGAAGATTATGGACACTAACTCCTGTTTTTACTGTTTAGGCCCAAACATTTACTTCCTTCATCTTCTCTCCTAGCTTTAGCTTCCCCAGTGTCTGGCCGTCTCCAAATGATTCCAATTCCCTCCTCCTCTTCTTTGTATAATGAGGCTCCTCAGGAATATTTATTTAAGCAAGATGGCCTAAAATTGCCATGTTGTTTGGTGAGGACATTAATAATACATTTGATTATGTGTCCTTCTCTCACCTCTTGGTGCTAAGCATCCCTTTGATATAAAATGCTTTTCAAGGCACCTTTGCTCTGATCTGCATGCATGTCCCTTTTAACTTCCGAATGTGTGAGGGCAGCTTCTCTCTCCACTTACTGTCATGTCCTGTTTATTCCCCTCCACCTCACCCTGAAGCCCAGTCTTCATTGGGCCTACGGACAAATGTAAGAGGGCGAATCCATTTAGCTGATGTCTCACGCTCTCGGCTCCCCACCCTCAAAAAAGCTGGGCTAAAAATAGGGCCCTTGGTTCTGTCTCCTGGCAATGACTCCACTGACAAACACCCATGTGACCTTGGACACTGACCCAAATAACTTCTCAAAATGAGGAGATGAGACGAAGTAAGTGATGATGCTAATTCCAGAATAAAGAGTCAACAAAGAGATGAGGAGAGAACATGGAAGATTTTCTAGGCCACCTGGCTATGGCTTTAAGGAGGTGGGCACTGAAAAGGACTGAAGTAGCACAAATTTAGCATCAGGTCTCAGGCCTGTGTCAGCAAGGCCCTACCTAATCCTCCAAACTCATATCAGGCCAGAAACCTCCAGAGAATGCCAGAACCTTCTCCATCTCCTTCCCTGTTTAGTGAAGCCAGTTGGGCTTACTTAAGAGACAAGCTTCTGAGGCCCTTCATTTCTGAATCTGGGGTCCAGAGGCCAGTCTGGGTGCGTCTTCAGCTACACCTGGATTTTCCCCAGACCTCTTGGGTTTAATTTTATCTAATCCAGTGATTTTTGTCTAATCCTGCACTACCAGAGATTTCTCTGGAATGCAGTTCAAAAATAAAAGGGAAGTGAAATCCCCCAAAAACGACATTTTTGTTTTTTAAAGACTCTAGGGATTTGCAGTTCCCAGCCTGCTCCTCCGGCGCACCTCCAGAGCTGATCTTTGGAAAAACAACTGCACAAATGTTCCCTCACACCCACAGAGATGACTCAGCTTGAGCTCCATTATAATGAAAAGAGATCATTGTTTTCTGGAGGACTTTGAACAACTAAAAATACACCCTGGAAAAGTTTAAAATCAACCCTGAATCCCTCCAGATGCCCCATCAGCATGCAGAGTGGCAATTCCAGCAAAAACAAGTTTAGAGAGACTAGAAGTGGCTGTGTCACTGGCCTTCCCCTAAATGCTTTCGTAAGAGGCAGCCCCTGGCCTCCCCTCGCAGGCACATGACCTCACTAGGCAGAAGAGTAAGGGGAGCTCCCCTTATGTTCCTGAGAGAACCATCATCTAAACGTAGAGGAAGGATTCTGGGTGAGCTAGAGTCCTCTTTCTGGTAGGCAACAAAGGAGAAAGTATCTTGAAGGATCAGTTCTCCACCCCCAGCCACGAGCTCCCTGCTGCTAGCTCCCTTCTTTAGTTTATTCACCACACAATGTCCTTGGCACCCGGCCCTGCCGCCTGCTAGTGGGTGTTTGCGGAAGGCCTGGCTGTAGAAGCCCAGCTGCAGCCCCGTGGCTGCGGGAGGGCAGGGTGACAACAAAGGGCAGAACGGAAGGAGGCTCTCCAGGGAGCGGCTGTGGCCCTTTTTCCACAGGCTCAGAGTTTTGTGAGACCCCCTCACCCAGTGTTCTAGACCTCCCTTCCCCAGGCTGTCCCCCCCCTCTGGCCTCTCCTCCTGTCCCAGTTAGTCCTCCGTGGAGACTTTCTACCGACCTCACCTACAGTCCACCTGCTTTCCTTGGTCCCTGTGTGTCCCTGGAGTGTCTACAGGACAGTAAATCCAGACACAGCTTTATTTTCTGTAACATTGATTGAGAGCTGCTCTATGCATTTTCCATGCCTGATCTCCCTTCAGTTCTCACAAGCACTGTGAGGGTAATGCTGCGATTATGCCCCTGGATGGGGGAGGAAATTGAGGCCTAGGACGTCCCTCTCGGTATCACTGGTGCCTGGCACACAACAGAAGCTCAATACGTGTCTATTGAGCAATGACCAAATGAGTAAACTGGGCCAGCGTCTCTTTTGGAATTAAAAACCCAAGCAGAACATTGAAAGAGCATGTGTGGTAGATGCTGGAAGCGCAGCACGGCTGAGTGACTGACCATTCAGCACCTATGGGGCTGGACAGGGTACAGTATCCCCTGTCCTGGAATGTCCAGTCCAGAGACACTTGTGAAAAATAAGCTCAGTCATAATGTGAGGTTTTAGCAGTTCCTTGTGCTGCTTAAGTATTGGCATGTGTTCAGAAGGCAAGAAGGAAATTATTAGGCACAGCTTGAGTGCTTTGGTAGGAACAAAATGCATTTAGATTTGGCATAAACACGCTACCCATCAGGACGGAGAGAAATTGAAGCAGGGGTACTGCTTCCTTCTCTGGGGAAAACCACCTTAGGTCTCCACGGAGCTTCCCTCGAGGCCCAGCCCTGCTGTCATCTGCTGCATGACTCATGGCGGGAGGTGTGCGTCCAGCCGCCACCTGTGCTGGGGCCTCTGGTTACTCACCCACTGGGGCCTGCTGATTGGACCCTCAGAAATTGCCTGAAGGAACAGTGAGGCTTCCCCATGACTCACACCCACATGCTGCATCCCTGACCTGCTGGGTCACCCACTTGAGGTCCTTGGCAGATGTGTGTGTTAGCACCACATACCCAGCACAATGCTTATTAAACATTTCACACTATCTACACACACACAAGTCGTGTTCATTCACACTAGGGCAGAGGTCACCCAATTCTAGGACCTTTGCTGGAGGTACATGCCAGTAAAACAGAAGCCCACAGCATTGTGGGTCCTTCTCTGGCGCTAACATAATAGGAGAGCCAGACAGAGATTGAGAAGGAATGGACCTCAAAAGTCCTTGGTGGTGGGAACTCACTAGGAAGCAGGGGAAGCAGGAAGGGGAGATGGGAGTGTGGTCTGGGAGGGCTTGAATTTCCCAGACGGGAAGTTTGGACACTGCTCTTTGAACAGAAGGACAATGTCTGAGCTGGGAGAAGCCCTGGCTTTGGGAAATACTGTGTGGCTGCTCTTTGCCAGGTGGCTGAGCAGGGAGAGGTGGCAGAGGGGAGGGCACTGGAGTTGACTGTCATAGCCCGGGCTAGAGGTCACGGAGGCCTGGACCAGGGTAGGTGCTGGCGTGGGACAAGCTAAAGGAGCAGGTAGGGGAGGCCTGCCTGACGGTCCCTGGGCTCCCACACTGGTCTCCTCTGTCTCTTCAGCAGCTGGCCCTTCCCACACTCATGTTCTCTACTCTTGATGACACATCTGTTTGGAATGTACCACCCTGACTCTTTAGAAGAGACTCATTTTCATTACCTGCCCACATGTCACTCCTTGGAAAAGGCAACGGCATCTCCAAAGTCATTCCCACCCCAGAGTTACTCTCTGCCACAGCACAGCCTGCATTTCCCTAGATGATGATGTTTATCAACAGGTGCCCCTCACTCCTCCGGAGGTCATGGGGACTCCAGGCTTTGCAGCCTGGTTGCTAGGAGGACGGGGTGGCACTGCCTCCTGTGGGTGGGCAAAGAGCAGCCTCAGGCTCACTCTGAGCAGATGGAGGAGGGGCAGGTCTGCACCAGCCTTGCTGAAGGAGAGCCCCTCCCTGCTGTGGACAGAGGGAGCGGACGCCGTGCAGATGTCACTTGGCCCTGTTCGGTGACTGGACTTTATTGTCCGAGGCTGGAGGTCTGGCCCCTGCATTCCAGCTGCTAGTGTCCAGGGAGAGCCTAAGGCACTGGCTGGAGCTGGGGGCCCAGGGCGGAGGGAGGGGAGAGAGAAGAGAGAGCTCCCCAGGTCACTGTGGCTCTGCTCTCTCCACAGAGGTCACTTCTTTCACTTGGGAGCTTCTAGAAATGAATATACAAAATACTCCTCCCAAGAACACAGAGCATCCAGATAATTCCTAGGGAGAAGTGGTGCCCCCCCCCCAATGTTTAGGTGCACCGGGCCTGTTCCAGCCCTGCTGCCCAGTATCCTGAGGGAGACACCCCCATGCAGAGCTGACTTGGCTCAAGAATACTGAAACGATGGTGTAAGCTCGAACTCCTTCTTTGCCTTCCCAGGAGCAAGACTCCTGGGGCCTCTGGGACTGTTGGTGGTGGGGGGAGAGGCGGGGAGCCCTGGTGTCCAGGCAGTGTTGGCAATGCAGTGCCCGGCCTGCTTGAGGTTCTGACATGTCCAAGTCAGACGGGCCTGCTGTGGCTGTCACTAAGCCTCTGAGGCTGCCCAGGGCCTCTTCAGCCTGCAGCCCATACAAGCAAAAGAATTTTGGACTCAGCAGGGCCTGGGAAGAAGGTGGAGCTGAGAACAGCATTGGCTAACGATCTAGTGGAAATTTCCATGACCATTCTGCCCAGGCAAAGACTTCAACTGAGGTCCAAGGTGTAGAGACCTGGGGGCTAGAGATTGTCAGGGCCACAGAGGGTCACCCTGCCTCATTCTGCCAGATCTTCATCACCTACTGCCCCACGCTGAACCCCTGAACAGGACCATAACTTTCAATCAGTCATGACCCCTCTGTGTCCCCTCTTTCCAGTCCTGTTTGCTGCCAGATCTGTGATCATGCAACACTATGCTACCTCTCCCCCAAGGTCATGCCAATTCTCCCTGCCAATGGAGGCCCCACTTTAGGAGTCAGGTTGGGGTCCCTTTCCTTCTGCAAGCAGCCTTCCCTGCTGAATGGTCAGTCTGCCCTGCAGATTCCTGTGGCCATCATGGCTCAGTGACCTCTCAGCCCTCCTTTGGTCACACCCTTTGCTCAGAGACTTGTCTGTTGTCACCTTGAGCTAGGCTATATGACTTTTGCTTCTTGTTGTCATTTAACATCCTCGGAAACAGAGTCAAGTCTTCCTATAGCCCTGCCTCAGCTCAGAGCAGTTCTGCACACGGCATCCACATGGTTGAGCCTGTGCAGCCTTGGGCCTGCACTGGCCACTCTGAGAAGCTCACCCCAGGTTCCAGCTGGGGGCTCCAGGATTTGCCCCCAGCCAGGCGATAGGCAGGAATGTTTCAAGGCGCCACCTCCCCTCCTGTCACTAGCCAGAATCCCAGCCTGGCCATTCTAGAGACTGAATGAGGAGGACCAGCCCTGGGCCCTGGCTGGAGCCTTCCCCGGGGCACGGCTGCCCTTGCTCACCAGCCCTCGGCTCTTGCCTTGCGACTTGGTTGTCCTGGAGCCATCAGGCATTTTCCCCCTTTCTTCCACTCAGCCTAAATGTCACCCTTTTTGGTGAAGCCTTCCTTCAGCTCCCACAAAGACCACAGATCTCTCCCTCCTCTGCACACGTCCCCCACCCCGTCTGGTCCTACAGCAATGTGAGCATTAGAGAGGGGTCATGGTGACAGTGGCCCTGAGAGTCCTCACACTCAGTCCGAGCCTGGCTCCTCCACTGCTGGCTCTACTCTGTGACATTGGCAACTTACTTGACCTCTCTGAATCAGGCTTATCCCTCAGTGAAATAGGAATGACCTGTGGAACACCCCCTCCTAGGGTTATGAGGTTGTCAGTGGCTTGGTACAGTGCCTGACTCAAACGATGTGACTTGTATAGAGTGGCTGTCACTACCGACTAGGGTATAAATGATGGCTGTCATTACCTGCCAGGGCTCTGTTCCCTCCAGCCTCCAGTACCAAGCGCAGCGCAGGGCATGCAGGCCTCACACGCAGCCCGGGATCTGTCAGGAGTTAGGCACATCTCCAGAAGGGGTTAAACACTGGCAGTGACTTTATCAATGCCTTGGGGAAGGAAGGAGGCACAGAAGTAACAAAATCAGGCCAGAGGCTGGGTGGAATTTTCCAGTGCTCATAAACAGGACCAGTCAGGTTGCTAAGGGAAGTCACCGTGGAAACGGTCACGTGTGCCTGCCCTCTAGTTATTCCAGCCTGGCTCAAGGACCACGACACAAGCTCCAGGCCTCTTCATTGGCTACCACCTGACTCTGGCCACCAAACCTGGCAGGAGATTGGCCGAGTGCAGTTGCTGGGCTGAAATTAGGCCTTCCCCACCCACACCCGGCCTGCTGGAAACTGTTCTTGAACAGGAGGAGGAAGGAAAGTAGGCTGCCAAAGGTGTTGCTATAGCAACTGCTTTCCTTTCTGCCCTTCTTGGAGTCAGCAGTAGACTTTTTGTTCTGGAAATACTTTTCCAAAGGCATGGGGTGTCAGCCATTTTACACTGACCTAACCTTCTTTTTTGAAGGGGGAATGCCTTTACCTTCCAGAGTAGGCAAGGAATTTCTGAGCTTCTACTTATGGGGTTCTTTACCAGTCCACCCCTGCGGGCCTTGGTTTCTTTTTGGGCAATGGGACATTCATTCCGAGACTAAGTCTGGATCATGTCTGCAAATGCTCAATGTAAACTGTGAAGCTCAGTGCACTTGCCACGTGTCTTTAATTGACCAGCACTTGACATTAGCTTAGTGTGAAATGGCCATCTGAGGTGGAGTTGGGGGCCCCACAGGCTTGTTTAGCAAAGCCCAGAGTCATGGGACCCGGGGGTCCCTTTGGAGTCTATGTCCTCTTCTGTCACCAACTGACTTCTGGGTCTGTTAGCAGTTCACATTGCCGCCAGGGACTCATTTTCTCATAAAAGGATTCCTCTGTAGATGATCTCCCGAGGCCCTCTCCAGGTCTGACATTCCCTGACCCTAAGTTAAAGGGCTGCCTGCTTTCTGCAATAAATCGGTAAAACTCCTTATCCTCATAGGGGTAGAAATACAGCCAACTGCCTTACCCTGAGCAAGGGCTGCACAGGCATGAGCTCGGTCTTCCCAGCAAGTGACCTTAGGTTTCTGCGTCACAGTGATGCCGGGTTCTTGCTGCGGAGTCGAAGAATGAACTTAGCAAACAGTCAAGGTAGGAGAGCCAGGGAGACTTTTATTGAGAGATACAGTGAGAGGACAGACAGAGCTCCTGGCGTGAGCCCCGAGGGGACAAGAGAGCCCGTGGTGGTGCATAGTCTAGGGGATTTACAGGCGGTTGAGAGACAAAGAGTTAGGGATGTAGACCCACCAAATGGTCTCTAAATGTTTACTTTTAAGGAGACACTAAGTTTCTTATCAGGTTTCTGGACTATTTTGCAGAGTTAACATAAGAAATTTACTGCTTTGATCCTTTCTCAGAGTAACAGTTTTTTGGTTTGGGAGTATATTAGTCAAGGCTGCTTGTCTTGCTTTCAAGGTGAGTTGAGTTATTGACTTGATTAGGGCCGGAGGAGGAAAAGCAGCATCTTGGTAAAGCTAAAGATAAACTGGGTTTTTTTGCAGGCTTAAGTAAATTTTATAATAGCTTTATTTAATTGATACAAACAAGACATGGGCTATGCTGAGGTACTTTCTTATCTGGGAGATGTTCAAACATTCCAGGCCAGGTTATTCCTGGCTTTTTAGTTTTAGCTAATCTCCATTGAAGAATGTTTATATTGTTAGTTTGATATTTTACATTAGAGAATTAATGTGACTCTGTCTTTGTTTAATTCTTTAATATGGAGTTTTGGTGGGGGTCTTTTTCCGGAGGCCTTCACCCTACTCTGACTGCACCCACGGTCCTCGTCTCATTAGCACCTACCCATTTTAAAGATGAGGAACTGATGGCCCAAGAAATTAAGTAAACTTGCCCAAGGTCACACAGCCAGCAAACAGCAAGCTCAAGATTTACAGCCCAGTGGTCTGGCTCGTAGCTATCTTTCCAGACACCAACTGAAATGAAGATGAAAATAACATGGGTCTATTCAGAGTAGGTAAAATACTGGGTGGAGGGGACCCTGGACTAGGAACCAAAAGCCCTGTGCCTACTCTAGGCTCTGCCACTGGGTCACACTGGTTACCTCCAGCAAGTCATTTTTCCTCTGTTGGCCTCAGTTATTTTTAATAAATAAGAGATTACACCAGATCTCTGAGGGCCTTTCTAGGTTAAACACTGAGTCTTTGAGAAAATCATGGAAAATCGCAAACATATGAAAAAGCAATTAGAATAGCTTAATGAATTCCCATGTTACCCAGCCTCAACAATTACTAAGCCCTGGCCCCTTTTGTTTCCCAATCCCCCAGGACCTTCGTGCCCTGCATTATTCTGAAGCAAATCACAGATATCATATAGACTCATCTGTAAAAAGTTCTTTTGACATAACCGCATTAGCATTTTAACACTTAAAAAATTAATGATACTTCTTTAATTTTAATCTTCATTTATACAGTTTATCTAAAAAAAAAATTTTCTTTTGTAATTGGTTTGTTCAATTGGGACTAAACAGAGCCCATACGTTTCCTTTGAGTATGTATCTCTTAAGGCCCTATTGATACAGGGCAGGGACCTGAGAAAAACATCATGATTAATTTTCCAAACCACCTAAGATACAGTGTAACAGATTCCATCTTAAGGCTAAAATTCCATTTTAAAAGCCACGACGTTAGGAGGTAAGATTCCTAACATACTCGTTAGCAAACAGACAATAACTCAGTCCACTGTGGGAGCAGGGCCGCCCATCCTGAATGATGTGTTTCCAGAGGGAAGCTGCTATCCTGGGGAGGAACCTGATCAATAAATTTCTTGTGTTAAGTTTATTTTGTGGAGCTGGCCGGAGAACCTATAAGACAGGAAAGGAGACATGGTGTTCCTCCTGGAGATAAGCATCTTGAGACCACTTGACAACTACACCCCTGGCCCTATGTCACATTCCTGAAAAATGCTCAACTTAATTGTGTTTTGTTTCTCTGCACTTTTCCAGAGGTAATTGTCTTTTTCTCTGCTGTTTCACTTCAAGTCTTCACTTAGTCTCTGCTTTACTTCTGGTAAGTAGGGAGAGGCTGCTGAGAGCTCAGGTTTGGATCTGGAGTTCCCCAGTCGCCTGGGTGACCCGACCCGGAGGGAGGGAACTGCAACCCCAGGAGCCTGCCTGAAAATCTCCCTTCTTTGGGATGTTTTCAGAATATAATCTCACTCCATCCCATGCTCTGTGGCTCACGAATCCCGGGGTGGTAGGCGCTAGGCCCCATGCTGGCAGATCCAAGCTGACAGGAGAGACCAGGTAACCCTGGCTCCCGGAGCTGGTGAGGGAGGCTTCCGTGTGCCAGAAGTTCAGCGAGCTCCCGCTCCCTCCCTCTGCACTTTCCCGACCTCAGCTGCCTGCAAGGCATTCATTGCAATTCTCAGTCTAATGAATTCCTGCCTTCCCTACACTCTTCCAACCTGCTCCAGAATTCTTTCTCATTCAGAGTCAAGAACCCTCCCTGGTCCAGTTTGAGGTTTCACCTGGTGTGCAGGGAGAGACCCCCCAGATGCAGCTGCCCGGCCACACTACTATTTTCTATGTTTGCCCTTCCCACCTTTTTGCCCCTGTAATTTACTTGCTGAGGAATCTGGACTGTTTGCCCTTGGAATTTTCCACACTGGCTTTTGCTGACATATCCTGTGGTGTGGTGTGACATACTCATCTGTCCTCCCTGCATTTCTTGTAAACAGGTGATTAGATTGAGGGGCTTGATCCAATTTGGGTTCCTTTTTTAAAAACAAGCATACTTTTATTTTTATTTTTTATTTTTATTTTTTTATTTTTATTAAGAGAAAGGAATATTATCAGAAAAGAGTACCTCCATAGCCGATTATCCGACACCCTTTAAGTGATCAAAATTAAGGATATTTAAAGCATGCGTTAATCTTTGATGTACCAATAGTTTTATCCTATCAAGGAGTAATCCCACTTTTCTTTCTTTCTTTCTTTCTTTCTTTTTTTTTAAATCTTTAATCTACACTTACATGAAGAATACTATGTTTACTATGCTCTCCCCTATACCAGGTCCCCCCTAAAAACCACATTACAGTCACTGTCCATCAGTTTAGCAAAATGTTGTAGAATCACTACTCATCCTCTCTGTGTTGTGCAGCCCTCCCTCCCCTTTCTCCCTCCCCCCCATGCATGCTAATCTTAATACCCCCTTTCTTCTTCCCCCCTCTTATCCCTCCCTGCCCACCCATCCTCCCCAGTTCCTTTCCCTTTGGTACCTGTTAGTCCATTTTTGGATTCTGTAATTTCGCTGCTGTTTTGTTCCTTCAGTTTTTCCTTTGTTCTTATACTCCTCAGATGAGTGAAATCATTTGGTATTTCTCTTTCTCTGCTTGGCTTATTTCACTGAGCATAATACTCTCCAGCTCCATCCATGTTGCTGCAAATGGTAGGATTTTCCCTCTTCTTATGGCTGAGTAGTATTCCATTGTGTATATGTACCACATCTTCTTTAGCCATTCATCTACCGATGGACATTTAGGTTGCTTCCAATTCTTGGCTATTGTAAATAGTGCTGCGATAAACATAGGGGTGCATCTGTCTTTCTCAAACTTGATTGCTGCGTTCTTAGGGTAAATTCCTAGGAGTGGAATTCCTGGGTCAAATGGTAGGTCTGTTTTGAGCATTTTGAGGAACCTCCATACTGCTTTCCACAATGGTTGAACTAATTTACATTCCCACCAGCAGTGTAGGAGGGTTCCCCTTTCTCCACAGCCTCACCAACATTTGTTGTTGTTTGTCTTTTGGATGGCAGCCATCCTTACTGGTGTGAGGTGATACCTCATTGTAGTTTTAATTTGCATTTCTCTGATAATTAACGATGTGGAGCATCTTTTCATGTGACTGTTGGCCATCTGTATTTCTTTTTTGGAGAACTGTCTGTTCACTTCCTCTGCCCATTTTTTAATTGGGTTATTTGTTTTTTGTTTGTTGAGGCGTGTGGACTCTTTATATATTCTGGACGTCAAGCCTTTATCGGATCTGTCATTTTCAAATATATTCTCCCATACTGTAGGGTTCCTTTTTGTTCTATTGATGGTATCTTTCGCTGTACAGAAGCTTTTCAGCTTAATGTAGTCCCACTTGCTCATTTTTGCTGTTGTTTTCCTTGCCCGGGGAGATATGTTCAAGAAGAGGTCACTCATGTTTATGTCTAAGAGGTTTTTGCCTATGTTTTTTTCCAAGAGTTTAATGGTTTCATGACTTACATTCAGGTCTTTGATCCATTTTGAGTTTACCTTTGTATATGGGGTTAGACAATGGTCCAGTTTCATTCTCCTACATGTAGCTGTCCAGTTTTGCCAGCACCATCTGTTGAAGAGACTGTCATTTTGCCATTGTATGTCCATGGTTCCTTTATCAAATATTAATTGACCATATATGTTTGGGTTAATTTCTGGAGTCTCTAATCTGTTCCACTGGTCTGTGGCTCTGTTCTTGTGCCAGTACCAAATTGTCTTGATTACTATGGCTTTGTAGTAGAGCTTGAAGTTGGGGAGTGAGATCCCCCCTACTTTATTCTTCTTTTTCAGGATTGCTTTGGCTATTCGGGGTCTTTGGTGTTTCCATATGAATTTCTGAATTATTCCAGTTCATTGAAGAATGTTGCTGGTAATTTGATAGGGATTGCATCAAATCTGTATATTGCTTTGGGCAGGATGGCCATTTTGACGATATCAATTCTTCCTAGCCATGAGCATGGGATGATAAAAACAAGCATATTTTATAGACAGTGATGAAACATTCAGTTTAAAAATAAAATTATTAGCCATGTAAACCGAAAAGCTGGGAGCCACACTGCTCTGAAGGGAATCTTTGGTTGTAGGCCTCATCCCTGGGTCTAGCCAGAGTCCCAGAAAACTCCTTCTTGGACCCTGCAGAGCAGCATGTGCTGAGTCACTCTTGGCGTCCAAGGCACTGCTGCTGCAGCAAGGGTCCCTGAGCAACGCCTCCAGTTAGGAAGCTGCTATCAGCAGCTGCCACATCTCTATATAAAGACCTATGTGAGATATTTCTTATGTCTTAACTGCCAGCAAAAAATGTGCTTTTCGTGAGGAGTTGGGCTGCTTTTCCTTATGGACAAGATAAATTACGTAACAAACTCTGTTCCCTTTTTCTTTGGCTCCCAGTTGGCACAGCTGAGGCAGTGATACAGGACCATATGGACTCTTCCCGGGTCTTAAAAGCCTGCCTGAACTTTCTCTAACTGATTTTTATCTAGTTAGCCAGCTGTCTTGCTCTCACTGATGTTTAAAAGGTGACTCCAACCCTGTGTAGAAGGCAGACATAAAGAGAGAAAAAAAATCAGTAGCAGAGCAGGACTTAGCTTAAATTCTTTATATGATCCTGCGACAGAACTTCATCTGTTCAACAAAGCACGCTAGTGACGTAATCACATGACAGTCACAGAGCAGCAGTGTAAGTCTGAGAAAGTAAGATGGTGGGATAAGGGGAAACACGACAGGGGACCAATCTTAGGTAGGGCGGACTAGGAGGGTGACATTCAAGCAGAGTTGAAGGATGAGAATGAAACAGCTTTGAGAAGAGATGCAGGAATTCCAGAAAGAAGGAAGAATGGGAGGACAGATGAGGTCAGGGTCCCAGTCATTTCCCTCTGAGAGGTGGGACGCTCCCCAGCTGGGAGAGGGAGTTTCCTTCCCCTCACCCCACGCAGGAAGTCTCTCAACAACAGGCCATCTGCCCTCGGCAGCGTGAAATATGCAGCTGTTGTTCCTGGCCCCAGATTCCAACCACCACCTATGTTGAAACATTCCTACAACCACCTTTGTGGGTAAGGCCCCAGGTCTTCTGCCCCTTGGACTTAACCTTAGAGACAACTCCCCTGAGTCCTGGATTCCTGCAACAGCCTTGCTGTGCCCATGAGGCCTACACTAGGGGCTATGCCAACAGGGCGAGAGCCAGGTTTCACCTGGACCAGCGCAGCCCCAGGGAGCTAAGCCCCCCTCTCCTGCCTTGCCTCCAGACTGCAGCCAGAGAGCAGAGCTGGGAGCTAGAGGTTTTCAAAGCTCAGGACTCAGCTTTCCCTGGGCGTTGGTGCACTAGTCATCTCCAAATACCTTAGTCAAGTTCAAACCAGAAGGGGCTCAGCTCCCTCTAGCTAATGGAAGTGTGGTCGGTGCTGGTGGGAGGAAGCCTTGGGGACTAATGGAGCATAGAAGAGGGGCTGAGGAGCACAGGAGGAGGGCTTCCACAGAAAGGTCATCCACACTTTCTGACCCTATCCTAGAACATCAACCGAGGCTTAGGCTTGCTTTTGTCACGGCAAAACGTCATTATCTAGACCAGCACCCAGTCTATAGTAGTTAGCATTTCCCTGTAAATCAATGAGCCGGGCATAAGGGAGTGTTAAGAACATTCTTCCTAGTAATGGAGAGTGAGCTAGTGAGCTCCCTATTACTGGGAGGAACCAAGGAGCTGCAGGATGGCCACTTGTCTGGGGTCCCCTCATATGGGGTGGTGAGGGTCTAGAAGAGCCTTCCATCCCAGGGCCGTGTGACTCTTAACTCAGAATAACTTGGAGTGGGAGATCGGGTCCGAACAAAGCAATCCGCGTGCCTAAGATGCCTGCTCAACAGCTTCCTGCGCAGCCGCGGGCCTAGGAGAGGCGGCCTTATACCCGCAACCCCCGGGACCCCCACGCTGGAAAAGCGCGGCCCCAGCGCCTCCCCCTCCCGAAGCTGGGGCTGAAGAAGACAGCACCCGGAGGGCGGCTGGAGCTGACGCAGCTGCGAGAGTCCTGGGCAGCTGCGGCCCCCGAGAGGCAAGGCGGAGCCGTGGGGGCAGCAATAGGAGCTCGCGGGTCACGGCTGCCTTGCTAGCCCAGCCCGGGGCCGCCGCCCGCGCCCCTGCGGCTGGGGGAGGTGGAGAGAGGCCCGCGGTTCCGGACCTCACCCAGCCCCAGCCCGGGGCAGAGCGGAGCCCTCCGGGACACCGCTCCTCCTTTGCGGAGCTATCCCCCCTTCCACCCCACCAAGCGTTCCTTGACACCCGATTCCCGCGGAGGCCGAGTGACCTGCTCACTGAGCTCCGGGCCCTGTGCGGTCCCCCAGCCTCAAAATCCTTTTACTGCAAGTGCGAGGCCTTGTGCCAGACCCCACGCACTGGGTCCTGGTATTGGGGAGGCCAGAAAGTAAGTGAGGCTGAGAGTGGAGCCGGCAGACGCTCCCAGAGCAGGCATTCCGGAAGGGGCTGTTCTGAGGCCGCGTGCAGGGAGGGGGCGGTCTGGGCGCTGCAGGGCACTGGCTGGGATGTGAAAGGGGGTGAGCTAGGAGGTGGATGGGATCGGGTACCAGGGAAGGTGCCTGGCCCTGTACGTGCGTGGGATGTTATGTGAGGGGCGGAGTGGGGACAGGGGACCACGGGGAGAGGCCGGAGCCTGAGGCCCCTAAGCTGTCAGCCCCAGCAAGGGTTTGAAGGGTGTTCTGGGGTGGCTGGGAGGGCAGAGCTACAGCCGACCTTTCTGAGGACCCACATTCCCCTTTCTCCTTCTCTCAGGGACATGGGCCTGGGTGAGCTCCCGGGTGTCGTCCCAGATGCTCTCCCCATCCTTTCTCAAAACCTGGGCCTCTCTTCTCCCTGAGCTCCTGCCGACACCCTCGCACCCCCCGCCATCCTGAACCCCGGCTGTGAGGGGCACAGTCTGATGACCCAGGGTTGCTCCTTCTAGAGCCCCTCTCTGCCCCTGGACTCCCTCCCGGCCTGGAACTCCTTGGATTCCCGGTCTGTAAGGCGAGGTAGGGGAGGTGCGGCGCTTTGGGGCGGCTGGGTCCGGAGGGCAGACCCGCAGGTGGGCGCGGCCCTGACCACGACCCCAGGGTCTCACCGGATCCTTCCGGCTGACTCAGGCCGCGTGGCGCCCCACGTGACTGTCCTGGGAAACATCCGCCCCGGGGGCTGCCGGAGTCCCCGAGCTCCGGGAAACCCGCGCCTTCGCTCCCGCGGCGCCGGGCCCGAGCTGGCTGGGCCGGGCCGCCGGTGCTCGGCGAGCTCCCCTCACCATGGCGGCCCTGGCCTGCCCGGAGCAGCCGGTGTCCGGAGCCGCGGGCGGCGTCCGACCGAGTGGGAAGAACCCCACAGGGGCGCGCCCGGGGAACCCGGCCCGGCTCCGTTCCCCAACACTGCGGGTGGGTGGCGTGGCCCCTGATCCAGGGGCGCAGAAACGGGGTTTGTGCCTGGGCGCGGGGCCGTGGGCGCGGTGGGAAGGACCCTGTGGCTCGGGCTCGTCCTGGGGATTCGGGAAGACCCCGGGAACCCGGGAAGACCCCGGGGACCCGGAGTGCATGAGGGCGTCTGTGCCTGCTGTCAGCCAGATGCCCCCTCTCGGGGCTTCAGCCCCTGCTGATGCTGCCGCGACCACCTACCCCTTCCCTGCCCCCACGAGGACGCCTGCCCGGCCTGGGCCTCTCCCCGTTTCTCTTACCCCCTGCTTCCTCCCCTGGTCCTCATATATGTGTGCCTCTAGGAAGCGTTTGATAACAATCCTTGGTCCTGCCCCGCCCAGGATAGACCTAGGCTTCTCTGGGGTTACACCAGGCCCTTCAGGACCTGGCTTCTGCTCTCATGCTCCAGCTCCTCCTGGAGCCCCAGGCTCACCACCATTACCCCCACCCCAGTTCTAGTGAATTCGACTTTGTCCTCAGATCTCAGCTCCCCACTTGCAGCCTCTGACGACATGGCGTAAGGGTCCCGCGGCAGGGCTCCCTGACCTTACGGGGAGAACTGACATTCCTGCTCCCTGGGGCAGGCCTCAAAAGAGGGGCACCAGTGGCACCAGGGCCACGGTGTCTCCTCAGAGTTCAGAATGCTGCCGCCCACCACGTGTGGTCAGTACACCCAGTCCAAACTCAGACCAGTAACTCTGGGAAGGCTTGGGCTCAGCAGAGGAGAATTGGTGAAGGGGTTAAGTAGCACTCCTCTGTTAAGAAATAATCGAAATTTAAAAATAAGGCAGTCCCAACACATAGTAAGGAGACTGCTAAGATGTAAGGACGGATGTCAGGTAGAAAGATGGCCACCATTACCCTGTAGACTGCTGTCATCTTACTCCAGCCTTTGTTCTCTTGAACTAGCTCTTCCGCCACACCCGAGCCTGCTTAAGGCATTGAGTAATCTTTATTTACTGACACATACTCTATATTAAGGAGAGTCATGCTTTTAACTGAAAATTATGTACTGTGATGCTTTCAGAGACTCTCACCAAGATGTCCAGTTTAACTTGGCTGTCAGAGCTGCACAAGCGTCTAGTGGTTCACTTGAAACTCTGCCTCTCCCTGCAGATTCCTGGCTCCGCCCTGTGATTATTTAGAAATACCCAAGTACACAAATACTATGTTGTTGTAAAATTTAAACAGTATAGTTAAAGTCCTGTGGGCCATCACCCCATTCTAGGCCTGTCCTAAGGATGACTACTGTTATTCTGCAATATATACATATTGCAGTGTGCAGAATATACTCAAATTTATATGCATACATATATTAAATAATATACTTGTGTGTTTATATTTACATGCCACACATATACACACCCTATTTAATATATGTGTATACACATACGTAGAAATTTATTATTTTAGTGGTTGGGGGAGCTTTTTAATAAAAAATATAGTGAAGATAATGTTTTGCAACTTGCTTTTTCTCATTCAAAAATAGGATTGGAGATCTATTTTGGTACCTTATTCAACTCCTAATGTGGCAGACATAAACCATAAAATACCTAGGAATAAGTTTAAATTAAGAAATGTGGGAGGCTTTTTGTATTTAAAGATTTTGTTATTTATAACAAAACAAGGTAATATTTACCTTATAATGATACGATTTATAAAAATGAAATGTATGAAGTAGAAAGTGCACACACACACACACACACAAAAAAAAAACAGTAGTGCTGTGTTTTTCCAGGTTCTTCTCTACCTTTCTAAGCATGTTTCTGGAATTAGCCTTTGGGAGTTAAGGAGCCTGCTTACAGGGAGTTGAACACATCTATAAATAGTTGTGACGCAGTATGGGGCGTGTAAACGTGTCACCCAGTGCCCTGGGAACCTGCGTCAGGGAGACAGTCACCAGCAAGGGGGAGGTTTTTGAGGGGGTGGGACCTTAAATGGGCCCGGAAGGATGAGTTGGAGGATAAACTGGGCAGAATATTCCAGGCTGCGCACTTGATCTGAAGGTGGGATAATCTCTATGCAGCAGAACCGTGACAAGAGTGAGACTGAAGGCCTGTGAGAGGAGCGTGGGGCTGAGCCAGGCAGAGGACCAGGCTGTCAGCTGGTGGCCAACACCAGACCTAATGGCTCCAGTTCCAGTTCAAGGAACAGAAAGAGCCCAGGCTGTGACCCTCCTGTGTCCTCCCCCGCCCCCCGAGAGCGAGGGCCGTGGATCTCCCCTGATGCAGGTGGGGAAAGTCTGTAACGGGAAAGGGTCTTTCTTTCCAGAAAGGTGGTGCTGGGAACACACTAGGTGCAGGAATGGGAAGGACTCATGTGCAATGTCTCCGCTCCACGCCAGGGCACTGCCCAGAGATGGAGCCCCAGAACTCTGCAGGCAGCCCCCAGAAATCAGTGGGAGCCCGTGGGGTAGGTAGATTGGCGGGCCTTCTGTGTCCCTCCCACCCCCCACCGCACGTCATCAGTATGCAAACGATGTGTTTGTCCTGAGCCACACCTCCCAGGTCTGCCCCCCCCACCCCCCCCAGTCCCTCTGAGGAGAGCACATTGCCCCCTAAGGAGCTGGGGCCTCTGGTGCAGCTAAGCCTGTGGGGACAGGGACACCTGCTCCCCAGAGGGGGGCAGGGCCTTCATCCCTCAGCCTCCCCACTGTCAGGCTGACAGCAGAGGGCCTGGCAGGGGAAGCAGAAGCCCAGAGAGAGTGGGGCCTGGCTCAAGGGCCCTCCTTGAAGAAGTTGAAGAAGCAGGTCTAGAATCCAGATTTCCTGCCCCTCAGAGTTAGGTCAAGTCTATGGCTGATCTTTTTTTTCCCCTCAAGAGACTCGCCCAAGCCCCTTTCTTACTTGCCCAGAGTCACCCAGCAAAGGCATGTCTGCTTTAGTGTACCAGGTCAAGGTGTATGTAGGTCTATCAGATCTCTTTTGGTTTCACCTGAACTCCCACCCTACCTCAAAAGACCTAATCAAAAATAGATTTATTGCATCACATAACTAAAACACAGGTTTAAAAAACCCAGGTTGAGAGATTATCTGCATCCAGTATGGCTGGACCCAGTGTTCTCAAAGCCTCTCTACTTTGAGGCTTTGCTACCCTCTGGCTTCCTTCTCGGACCTTCTCCCACCACTTGGATAAAGTGGTTTGTATTGTACATAATAAACAGGAAATGCTTGTTAAACTGGCTGAGCAAGTATTACAAAACGGACAGTTCACTGCAACGTACTCATGCTGTGGAATGCTAGACCCAGAAGGGACCACAGGTTTCACAAGAGGTTTCTGGGAGGTATTTCAAAATATTCCAAATACTAGGTTCATCATACCACCATGAAACTGGAAGAGAAAGGCCAGCAACAAGGTTAAAGCAAAAGAGGCCAGGCCAGAAGGAATTCAAAGGAGGCTGTAACAGTCACAGAATCAGAGGACAGGAGAGAGACCGACCTCAGGCGTCTGGGAGTTGAAATTCAGTGTGAGTTCAGGAAACAGGGGATCTTCAGGGGCTGAAGGGGGAGGGAAGGGAAAGCAGGTTCTCTGCCAAGCTCAGCCCTAACTCAAAGACGAGGACAGCATGGCCCTGACTCATTTCCCACACTCTGTAACTGGAGGGCTTGCAGCGCATGGACCCAGACTGTGGCTAACAAAGGCCTTTCTGCAGTTTGCTGTCTCGTGTGCCTCAGGTTTGCATGGTGTCTCTAGTCCTAGCACTTCTCCGTTTTCCTGCTGAACCCTCCTGAGCTTTTCCAGTGTTTCTGGATCCTTCTGGCTCTTTGTGATACTGGGACACAGTCACCTTGGGCAGGAGGTGGGCATTTTCAGTGCGGGACTCTACATGTTTCCTGGCCTCCTGTGGGCCTCCTAGAGCGTGTGCTCTTCTACTGGGTATGCTTCCTGGTCACAGAGACCTCTGCAGCCTGTGGACATCTCTCTCCTGGGCATTCCTGTGTCCCTGTCACAGGAGGTGTCAAGCCAAACGTCAACTCACAAAGTGGGGAGGAGGAGATAAGGCCACAAAATGAGCCTGTGGAATTGCCAGGGCTTCCTCAAATTTCCAGTCATGGCTTGTCTTTCTGAAGAGCCCGCATCCTGAAGTCACCCAGGAGCCCACCAAGAGTTGCCTCATTAGAACAAAAACCATTCCTATCACCCAGGAAGTTCCAGTGGATTTTGGAGTTCTGTGTCAGGTGTCAGGGTTGAAGACCAAATATTAGAACAAAAGATGCTCCTAGTGCGCTCATCATTTAGGAAATTGTAAGGCTTTAACAGTCTGTGCCAGGAACTCAGGGCATAGACCAGTATATTTTTTTCTATTATTTCACATGCTGCTATAAAAGGATATCATAGACTGGTGGCTTAAATAATAGAAATTTATTTCTTACAGTTTCAGAGGTTGGGAGTCCAAAATCAGAGTGCCAGCATGGTTGGGTTCTGGTGAGTGCCCTCTCCAGCTTGCAGACTGCTGACTTCTCATCGTATCCCCACAAGTTAAAGTGAGAGAGCTTTCTGATGTCCCTTTTGTAAGGGCACTAATCCCACTCATGAGGCTTCACTGTTATGACCTAAGTATCTCCCAAAGGCCCCACCTCTTAATACTATCACACTGGCGGGTAGGATTTCAACATATAAATTTTGGGGGCACACAAACATTCAGTCCATAGCAAGTATATTTTGAAAACCAAGAAACCTAAATCGGTACAATCCAGAGACCTTATTAAGATTTTAGGTTTTACACACACTCATTTGCGTGCCTGCATGTGTGTTGTATATTACTGTGTGATTGACCTCATGTAGATCTCTGTGACCACAAGATACAGAATTGTTCCATCACAAGAAAGATCCTCTCATACCCACCCCTGTCCCTAACTCCTGGCAACTACTAAGTTTGTTCTTCATTCTTTAGAATTTTCTCATCCTATGAATGTCATATAAATGGAATCATAAAGTATGTAACCTTTTGAGATTAGCTTTTTTTTTCACTCAGCATAGTCCCCTTGAGATCCATTCAAGTTGCTTCATTCCTTTTTATGCTGAGTAATATTCCCTGGTACGGACATACCACCATCAGTTTACCATTCACCCACTGAAGGATGTGGATTGTTTCCAAATATTGGCTACTACAAATAGGCAGCATGAACATTCACGTACATGTATTTGGGTGGACATATATTTTCATTTCTCTGACATAAATGCACAGGAGTGTGATTGCTGGGTTATATGGCAAGTATATGTTTTGTTTCATTTTTAAAGAAACTGCCAAACTGTCTTCCCGAGTGGCTGTATCACTTGTATTTCCACCACCGTGTAAGAGATGCCATTTCTCTGTATCCTCACCAGCATTTGGTGGTATCACTATTTTTAGTTCACTGTTTGAACAAGTAGATAGTGATATAGTGGTAACTGAGTTTTTACTTTGTACAAAAGATGACAAAAAGTTGAGCAGCAAAGCTCAGCTGTAAGCAGAGTGAAGGCCACAGGCTTTCCAGTCCACCCCCGTCTTTCTGAGGTTATTATCCTGTGTCTTCATGCAGTTCCTCTGAGATTTGTGTTGTTTTTCACTCTTTACCTTCTAGGCTAAAGTTGCCGTGGTGTGGTATAAATTTAGAGGTTCTCTTCTGGCTTTCTGGATTTTAAGAGGCATCTGTGGTTCACAGAGGAGTTAGGCTCACCTATTATCGATGCCTGGTTGGTTGGTTGGGGCTGACTTACATGAGATGGTCAAAGGCTTTTTACAGAACCCGGTCCTGGGTGGGAAGCAGTTCTCTTTCTAGATTTCCATCATAGGCTCTGATAGAATCTGGACCTGAGTACCACCTTTCGAGTAAGCCCACCTACCATCACAGAGAGACCTAGGTTTCATCTTACTTAGGCTACAAGCATCCCCCAGAGGACACGTCAGCAAGCCACAAGCCCACCTTTCCCCTGACCCCTCCCCTCAAAGAGCCGGCCAAAGACCCTGGCCATAAAAAGCTCTTAAGCTGTTAAGAGACTCTCTCTTTCCTTTGTTCTGCTGGCCAGGACAGAGGGGTCCCTCTCAGGTTCGGCAATAAACCTGCTTGGACGGTTGATTCCGCATCCCCTCTTTTTCTTTCATCTATCCCCTTTTTCTTTCAGGCTCAGGCTCTGGCTGGAGTCTAGCATTGGTATAGAGTCCACTGTTGGCCCTGCCGCCACCCCTCAGGCTGAATGAAAGGCATTTGGAATAGAAAGGAGTCTTTGACAGGGACAACAACAAACGCACCAGGTCTTGAAGGAACAGCTGGAATATGAGCTGAGCCCATAACTTCTAAAAACAGGGATCAGAGCAGACACCACCTGTGACTCTGAAGGACAAGATGGATTCTATTTAGGGTTGTGCCCCACAACTTCAAGAGGGGCATGGTTACTGGGCCGTTTCCTGGACTCTGGGCTCGTAAGTGTCCATCTACTCTCAAAAGCCTGCAGCAATACTTAAGTTGACGAACACTTAAGATACAGCTATAGTGAGGTCACAGAGAGTTTTGAATTCTTTATACATTGAAGTCCTATACATATAAGACCTTTTTTTTGGTATCATTAATGTACAGTTATATGAGCAACATTATGGTTACTAGACTCCCCCCATTATCAAGTCCCCACCACATACCCCACTACAGTCACTGTCCATCAGCATAGTAAGATGCTATAGAGTCACTACTTGTCTTCTCTGTGTTGTACTGCCTTCCCTGTGCCCCCTACTTCATGTGTGCTAATCATAATGCCCATTTCTCCCCCTTATCCCTCCCTTCCCACCCATCCCCCACAGACCCTTTCCCTTTGGTAACTGTTAGTCCATTCTTGGGTTCTGTGAGTTGGCTGCTGTTTTGTTCCTTCAGTTTTTTCTTTTTTCCTTTTTTTTATTTTTTATTTTGGTATCATTAATCTACAATTACATGAAGAACATTATGTTTACTAGGCTCCCCGCTTCACCAAGTCCCCCCCACAAATCCCATTACAGTCACTGTCCATCAGCGTAGTAAGACGCTGTAGAATCACTACTTACTTGTCTTCTCTGTGTTGCACAGCCCTCCCCATGCCCCCCTCACATTATACATGCTAATCGTAATGCCCCCTTTCTTTTTCCCCTCTTATCCCTCCCTCCTTCCCACCCATCATCCCCAGTCCCTTTCCTTTGGTAACTGTTAGTCCATTCTTGGGTTCTGTGATTCTGCTACTGTTTTGTTCCTTTAGTTTTTCTTTGTTCTTATACTCCACATATGAGTGAAATCATTTGATCCTTGTCTTTCTCCACCTGGCTTATTTCACTGAGCATAATACCCTCTAGCTCCATCCATGTTGTTGCAAATGGTAGGATTTGTTTTCTTCTTATGGCTGAATAATATCCCATTGTGTATATGTACCACATTTTCTTCATTCATTCATCTACTGATGGACACTTAGGTTGCTTCCATTTCTTGGCTATTGTAAATAGTGCTGCGATAAACATAGGGGTACATATGTCTTTTTCAAACTGGGCTGCTGCATTCTTAGGGTAAATTCCTAGAAGTGGAGTTCCTGGGTCAAATGGTAGGTCTGTTTTGAGCATTTTGATGAACCTCCATACTGCTTTCCACAATGGTTGAACTAGTTTACATTCCCACCAGCAGTGTAGGAGGGTTCCCCTTTCTCCGCATCCTCGCCAACATTTGTTCTTGTCTTTTTGATGTTGGCCATCCTAACTGGTGTGAGGTGATATCTCAATGTGGATTTAATTGGCATTTCTCTGATGATTAGCGATGTGGAGCATCTTTTCATGTGCCTGCTGGCCATCTGAATTTCTTCTTTGGAGAAGTGTCTGTTCAGCTCCTTTGCCATTTTTTAATTGGATTATTTGCTTTTTGTTTGTTGAAGCACGTGAGCTCTTTATATAATTTGGATGTCAACCCCTCATTGGATATGTCATTTATGAATATATTCTCCCATACTGTAGGATGCCTTTTTGTTCTACTGATGGTGTCCTTTGCTGTACAGAAGCTTTTTAGTTTGATATAGTCCCACTTGTTCATTTTTGCTTTTGTTTCCCTTGCCCGGGGAGATATGTTCATGAAGAAGTTGCTAATGTTTATGTCCAAGAGATTTTTGCCTATGTTTTTTCCTAAGAGTTTTATAGTTTCATGACTAACATTCAGGTCTTTAATCCATTTTGAGTTTACTTTTGTGTATGGGGTTAGACAACAGTCCAGTTTCATTCTCTTACATGTAGCTGTCCAGTTTTGCCAACACCAGCTGTTGAAGAGGCTGTCATTTCCCCATTGTATATCCATGGCTCCTTTATATTAATTGACCATATATGCTTGGGTTAACATCTGGCCTCTCTATTCTGTTCCACTGGTCAATGGGTCTGTTCTTGTACCAGTACCAAATTGTCTTGATTACTGTGGCTTTGTAGTAGAGCTTGAAGTTGGGAACCAAGATCCCCCCAGTTTTATTATTCCTTCTCAGGATTGCTTTGTCTATTCGGTGTCTTTTGTGGTTCCATATGAATTTTAGAACTATTTGTTCTAGTTTGTTGAAGAATGCTGTTGATATTTTGATAGGGATTGCATTGAATCTGTAGATTGCTTTAGGCAGGATGGCCATTTGACAATATTAATTCTTCCTACCCAAGAGCATGGGATGAATTTCCACTTATTAGTGTCCTCTTTAATTTCTCTTAAGAGTGTCTTACAGTTTTCAGGGTATAGGTCTTTCACTTCCTTGGTTAGGTTTATTCCTAGGTATTTTATTATTTTTGATGTAATTACATACAAGTCCTTTGTTGAATAGTTGATTTGTAAATATTTTCTCCCAGTCTGTGGCTTGTCTTTTTATTCTCTTAACAATGTCTTTTGAAGAGCAGAAGTTCTTCATTTTGATGAAATCCAAATTATCACTTTTTCTTTTATGCTCTTATTGTTGTTTCTAAGAAATCTTTGCCTAATGCAAGACCACAAAGATTTTTCTCCTAAATTTTCTTCTAGTTTTTTAGTTTTAAGTTTTACACTTAGGTTTGTGATCCATTTTGAATTCATTTTGATATATGAATTGTGAGACATATGGCCTGAAGTTACTTAATTTCCCAAAATATATTTTTCTTAAACAGCTGTTTTGTCTGTTCAAATTTCTATAAGTAAATGTCACTTCAGTCACTCATTACTCTAAAGCCTCTAAAGAAAACTGGCCATTTGGCCTTGGGACTCTGTGGAAACAGGTTTTGTGTACCTGGGTGATAGGCTCCCCTGGAGATACTGCCCACCCGCTGCCAAACACACTGGAGACGTGTTCACGTGTGACACAAATAAACAACTTTACCATTTGTCAAGAGACCAGACAAGCAGTACTGAAGAATGCATACATGAATTACAAGAAGGCTTGAAACAGAGTAATACAATTTGGATATCTAATCAATTTTAAAAGGTGAATATGTGGTAAAGAGGGTGGCATGTCAGAATTAAGCATTTTTATAGTAATGCATCACTACAAACCTATGGAAAGGATAGCCTTTGCTTTAGAATTAACCATCTCATCTCTGAAAAGGATCGATTATCTATACGTCTTAATAAGGACTTTCTACTTCACTGTTTCTATGCAATATTTAATTGTGTCTGGTAGTTTTTTTAATTGGATTCCAGGTACTGTGAATTTTACTTTTTTGGGCCCGGTCGAAGGTACTCTAGGACTAACCTCACCTCACTGCCTGGGCAAAGCCCTTCTGGGTACTCTACCTGATTCCCATGAATCATGAGTTTTTCTCCTCTGGCCGGTGGCATCCCATTCCTGTGTGAGCTCTGGGAGTTCCCCCTTCCACTGCCCTGTGGCGGCTATTTCCCCAGGCCGGATAATGTCCGTATACTCGTGCACCGATCAGCCAACTCACTGAAGACCTGAGGCAGGGCCTCTGCGGGTGTTCGGAGTCCTCTCGTCTCATCGTGCAGAGGTGCCCCCCAGCCGCCCCGGTCTCCTGGCTCCTTCTGCCTGGGCCCTCCCTCACTGTGCTGTGGCCTGGACACTTTCTCTAGATAGTAAGCTGGGAGAATTGCACGGCTCCCCTTGTTTCTTCCCTGCCTCTCATGCTTCACGGTCCTTTATTGCCTGATGATCAATATCTTAAAAACTGCTGTTTTTTTTGTTTTGTCTGGTGGTTTAGTTGCTGGTGTTTAGGTGGCATGGTAAATCCCGTCCCTGTTGCCACCTCTTTGCTGGAAGTGGAAATTTAATGTATTTACATTTACTTCATCTATAGTTCCATGCAACAAGTGAGTCAATAATACTGATATGATTTAATGGCCAGAATCAAAGAATACATTCACAATCACCTTCTTTCAGGACATGTTAACTTTTTCTCTTTTTGTTTATCAAAATGGACTCATGCCTCTTCATATTTATTACATGTCAGTTGATATTGGTCAATAGTCCCCTTTTGATGGTCAAACATTTTCACTTTGGTCAGTGGGGGCCCCTCTTAGTATGGTTGTTGTTAATTCAACTCAACTCTGTCTTTCAAAATTTCCTTCTCTAATGGCACACTAAGATTTTCCAGGCTCCCCTTGTCCTCAGTCTATTGCTCCAGTTCTTCTGAAGACAAGGCTATGTCAAACTGTGGTGGTAAAAAGACCATGTATTTGAAAACTTTGAAACACGGCTTTTACAATTTTTCTTAAGATCTGTATGCAGAGATTCACCATCAAGGCAAAACACCAATAGCAGCTGGAGAGTATCCCATCTCAAGTTTTTTTTAAAAATCAACTTTACCGATATATAATTTACATACTATAAAATGAACTCATTTAAGTGTACAGCTCAATGAGCTTTGACAAGTGTAACCACAACCATCATCAAGACAGAGGCCATTTCTGTTGCCCCCCCTAGGCTCCCTGTGTCCCTCTGCATCACTACCCTGCAAACCTGCTTCCTGTCACTTTAAACTAGTTGTGGCTTTCCAGACTATCATATAAATGAAATCCTACCAAAGTATACAAGTCTCTTATGTCTGGCTTCTTTTTCTTGAGATATTTCTGAGATTCATCCACATTGCTATGTGTGTCAGTAGTTTACTCCTTTTTGTTGCTGAGTAATATTCTATTGTATGGTTATACAACAATTTGTTTATCTGTGATATGTGTCCAGTTTGGAGCTATTATGAATATTATGAAAAAAGCTGCTCTGAACATTATTGTACAAGGCTTTGTGTGGATATATGTTTTCATTTATCTTGGGTAAATACCTAGAAGTAAAATTACTAAGTCATATGGTAAATATATGTTTAACTTCCTAAGAAACTGCAAAATTGTTCTCCATTGTTATCATTTCATAATCACACCACCAGTGTATGAGAGTTGTTGCTCCACACCCTTGCCTAGACTTGGTATTGTTCGGACTCTTTAACACATCAATTTTACAGATTTTCTTTTAAATGGGTACCCTCAAGATTCTTCCCCACCCCTCCATAAATCATTTGGGCACCCACAAAGGAGGAAGGCACTTGGTCTCAACACCACACAAACTTCAGAAGGCTGCTCACGCACAGTTGGGAAGGCAACTGAAGGGCACATTTTGAAAACAAAGAATAATAGTAATAATGAAATTGAAAGGAGAGTTACAAATACATTTGAAAGGAAAGGAAGTTGCTATATTGTTCCAAACAAGAAAAACGATGACATTATAAATCTGTAAATGATTCATAATTTAAGGGAATAAATATGTATGAGCCTTTCTATTAATCGGGAATTTATTTTGGTATACAGGCTTGTTATGGCCTGAACTGTGTCCTCCCAAAATTTGTATGTTCAAGTCTCAACCCCCAGTACCTCAAAATGTCACTGTATTTGGAGATAAGGTCTTTAAAGGGTGGTTAAGTTAAACAGAGGCCATTTGGGTGGGGTTCTAATCTCATCTGCCTAGTGTCCCTGCATGAAGAGGAAGAGATGCCAGGGGTGGTCATGTAAAGAGGCTGCAAGGTGGTGGCCATCTGCGAGCCAAGGAAACGGGCCTCAGAAGAACCTGTCCTAGCTGGCGCCTCGAACTTCCAGCCTCTAGAAATGAGAGAAAATAAATTTGTTGTTTAAGCCACTCAGTCAGTGGTATTTTATTTTTGCAGCCTTGGCACACTGATATATAAAGTTCTACTGATTGTAATATTTGTTGCTGGATCCAGCTGGGCCTGAAGATGGAAGCTACGTCTGGTCCACTGAGAAGACCCAGTGCTGCCATTTCCCAGCAGTATGACTTTGGAAAGCTAAATTGTACCCAGTAATAATTATACTTCAGTTTTTTGGGGGGGATGAAAGCATATAAGTGAATCATCCAGCACCTGGCACATGGCAGGTGATAAAAAAACATTAGGTCATTTCTATTTCCCCCTAGACCATATATTATTTATAATAACCCTTGTATTTATGCTGCATCTTAACTGTAGTCATACAATCTATTTTTCATATTTTTTCTAATTAATAGGCAAGGCAGAGGTTAGTATTTCTAATTCATATACTAAAAGACTGAGGACAAGTACAGTGAGTTGTTGGCGGTCACACATTAACAGAGTCAGGAGGCAGGCCTGATTTTTCCTAGGCTGCCTGTGGCTTCCGTTTGTAACCTCATTGCCACCTGGTGAAATGTGCCAGGCTACCTGTCCTACACCAAACGGCCTCTGCTATTGTGCCTTTAGAATTGTTCTTTAATGATTTCCCTGTCTCCCTCTGTTGGGTCGGACAGCCAACTGCCCATCTGTAGCAGTCCTGCCGCTCCGTGGTAATTTGTTGTTTCGTAGTGGCTCTGGCCTTGGAAATCAGATCCCACATGGTACAAATGTTTGTGAAACAGTATCAGTAGGCTTTGAGGCGGGTCGGATTCCAGGAGCTCTGTTCTTCCAAATGCCCTATTGATTTTAACTACTCAGAGGCCTTCAGGGCTCCCTTTTTGGGTGTGGGAAGCCAGCTGCTCATTGTGTAGCACCCTGACCTCCTGCCCACTCCCAGCACAATCTCACTAACAGCTGTGGCATATCAGTGCTTACTGAACAAATGGTCTAGTAGGTTGAGAATTACCAGGTTTGAGGATGTCCCCAATTGTGACACCAAAAATTCTCTGCAAAGTCACCTGGGACACCAGTCTCTAGGCCCAGTGGACAATTTTCAATGGCTATGGGATTGCGGAAGAAAGAAACCAAGAACAGCTCCAAGGTCTCTAGCCTGAGAAGTTGGAATGACAGAGTTACTATTAGCTGGGTAGGAGCAGATTTAAGGACAGACCGGCAGCTTTGTTTTGGAGTCAGGACAGAGCTGTGGCTCGACGTAAAAATTTGGGAGTTAGGCACATATCAATACTAGTTTAAAGCCAGTAGACCTGGAGGAATGAGCATAATTGCACAAGGAAAGGAGCATAACTGGAGAAAAGAGTGGAGCCCTGAGGAACTTCAATGTGTAGAATTTGGGAGGTGAAGAAGAACCGTTAGGGAGGCTAAGAAAGGGTGGCTAATGTGGTGAGAGGAAAGCAAAGGAAATGTTTTCAGAGCGGGCAGACATCAACTGTGCCAGATTCCATTGACCATCTTGAGACTGCCACGCTGGAGAGGGCATCCACAGCCCACTGGGGCGCCGGCACAAGCCGGGACCCACGGGTGCCTTGCGGATGAGCCATCATGAACACTCGCCTCGCTGAGCCTTCAGACTGACTGAAGCCCTGACAGACACCTGACTGCAGCCGTGAGAGACTCCAGGACAGACCTGCCCAGTCAAGACCTCCCCAGATTCCTGACCCACAAAACCATGAGCAAAATAAACTGGCTGTTTTGAGCCAGGAAGTTTTTTTTTTAAGGTATTATTGATATTCACTCTTATGAAGGTTTCATATGAAAAAACAATGTGGTTACTACATTCACCCATGTTATTGTGTCCCCCCCACATA
Source organism: Manis javanica (assembly GCF_040802235.1). Lineage (NCBI taxonomy): Eukaryota > Metazoa > Chordata > Mammalia > Pholidota > Manidae > Manis > Manis javanica. The sequence goes on from NC_133166.1 coordinate 116,135,499, forward strand.
CCCCATTGCAGTCACTGCCCATCAGTGTAGTAAGATGCCACAGAGTCACTATCTGCCTTCTCTGTGCTACACTGTTCCCATGAATCCCCCCACACCATATGTACCAATCATAATACCCCTCAGTCCCCTTCTCCCTCCCTCCCCACCCACCCTCCCCCACCCCTCCCCCTTGGTAACCACTAGTCTCTTCTTGGAGTCTCTGAGTCTGCTGCTGTTTTGTTCCTTCAGTTTTGCTTCACTGTTATACTCCACAAATGAGGGAAATTATTTGGCACTAGTCTCTCTCCTCCTGGCTTATTTCACTGAGCATAATACCCTCCAGCTCCATCCATGTTGTTGCAAATGGTAGGATTTCTCTTTCTTATGTTGAGCCAGTAGGTTTTGAGGTAAACTGTGAGATGTTTAAAGCAAGACTGACTCAAGGCTCCCGATGGCGGGCGCAATGGTCACGACGTGTTTGTTCACCATGGTGTCTTCAGGCACACAAATGCCGTGGACAGCCCAACCACTCAGGAAATACTTCCTAAATGAGTGTTTAATACTCGCCAACCCAGGGAAAAGAAAGGCAAAGGCCCGACTACATGGGTATTTGTCCTCCTTCTTGCCCAGAATCCAGCTATGCTTATTTTGGGAGAATCCCAAGACAGATAAGAAACAGAGGCTCTATCAGTCAGGATCCCATCAGGAGAAAACATGCTTAATTTGTAATTTTAACAGTGATTTAATGTAAAAATTATGAACTACAACAGGTGATCGGAGTAAAGAGAAACTGGCTAGTAAGAAGTAAGAACTCTAAAGACAAAGCAGGCATAAGGGGCAGCCACTGTCCTCAGGGCTGAGGAAGAGGTCCAAGGAAGAGGCTCTCCACTGAAGGGCTGAAATCTAGACTGAGTTGGAGAGGGCATGGTCCAATTTACACTATTGCAGAGAAATTGCTGCATTGCCACACTGGCAGAATTTGCGGAAAATCTGCCTCGTAGGGCACCCGGGATAGCGGTTCACGGGGAAGTGTCTCAGCAGGACTCTACTACAAAACTGCCTCAAGGGGGAAGGAGGGGAAGCAGCAGCTCCTGGGGCTGCTCACTGCAGGGCGCTGCGGGAGGCAAGGGAGAAACCAGGAAGGAAAACCCGTTTCTGATCATGTCCCTAGTGCCCCTGCTGACAAAGCTCAGTATCATGCCTGCTGTCAAAGGAAGGATATAAGGAGCCCAGATGCATTTTTGGAGAGCAGACAATGAAGTATGAATTTAGAGCTAAAAGGTAGTAAATTGATTTAACTGACACAATCTGGTTCAAACATCCACAGAAATTCTACAGCTCAGGCACATTTTGCTGAAGGTGGCAAGTGCCAGTTTATCCCTGGCTTGAGACAAGTATGAAAACATAAAAACTAATTAATGGTAGTTAACTCCAACAGGGAGAAGTCTCAAGCTCAGGTTGGATAGCCAAGTAGTTTACAGGAAGGCATACAAAAGGCCAGGTATATGAAAAAACAAATCCCTGGAAAAAATAAAACCACCTATTTTTTTAATTGAACCACAGTATAAGCATATAGCATATAAAATTTATAATTCTGGATAGTTCAAAGATAAAATTTAAAAATAAACATTAAAAAATAGAAATCTTTAATTATTAAATTTTTCTTTCATAACCTGTTATTGCTTTGACTTGGAACCAGAAACCAGACATCTTTTTTTTTCTGCACCAAGATGTCAATGTCTGGCCACATATTTCCAGTTGCAATGTGTAGAACTGAATTCAATCTTGTATCCTTTAACTGGGATCAAAATTTAGTTTTACTCAATTTCTTAACAGAAAAGAGTTGTTCACAGACATTGGTGCTTCCAAACATGGACAGAATCTTTGCACAATGGTTTCTACATCTGGGGTAACTCTTGCTGAGGGATTCGTAGAATTCCATTCCAGTGTCATATTTTGTTTTCAGTACTGTCTTACACTGCAGTTCAATAACTCACATTTGTAATTCTTCATTAACACTACCAATGTTAATTGCGAAAGATGAGCAAAATAACCTAAGTTCATTTTTATAATGTTTGAAATCAAAGAACCTTTTTTGGAATCCAATCTTCAACTCCACAGTTTTGGGGATGTATATTAAGCCATCAGTTTCATTTCTGAAAACTGATTTCAGTGTAGGAAAGTGAGCCAGATTATTTACTGCCAAATGAGTTTCCCAAAGATTCAGTTTTGCTAGGAAAGAGCAAGCTGAATCATACATTGTGTTATGACTTGCGAACGTCTTTGCAGAGAAATATTCAAAGTGTTTAGATGGTTTGTAATGTCTACCAAAAAGGCCAGGTCTCTGATCCAATCTTCCCTGGTGACTTGGGGAAGGGATCTGCCCTTGGATGACATGAGTAAGTCTCTCTCTTTTATCAATTCAAAAAATCTCTTCAGTACCGTGCCCTGACTAAGCTGCCTTACCTTTGTATAGTAAAGGGGATCACCATATTGTGCATTCAGTTCCTCAAGCAAGGCACTGACCTGCCTGTGGCTGGAGCCATGGGAGCATATCCAGTTCACTGTCTTAATCACTCCAACCATGACATGTTCTAGTTCTAACTTTTTAGTACAAAACAATTCCTGGTGAATAATTCAGTGAATGGATTTAAGTTCTACATCCTTGAAAAGCATTTTGACCTTGGATTTAAGTGTTGCAACAAGTGGTCCTGTGTTATCAGACCATTGCAGCAGCACCATCTGTGGTCACACTTACTAATTTTGACCAGTCAGCATCAAACTTTTCAAGACTTTTCCCAACATACAAAAACAAGTCATTTTCCAATGTTGGGTAGGCATGGGTATTATATTGAAAAGTTCTTCAGTGATGTCAAAATTCTCATCAACACCAGGGATAAATATAATTAACTGGCTTGTATTCTTTATATATATGTACTCATCAGCTGCAATAGAAAATGTCACAATTGATTTCACTTTTTCTTGCAACTTGTAAGTTCTCAGCCATATCTTGTACCCACTGAACAATAGTGTTTACGGTTAGACTTATGTTTGCAAATGCTGGTTTCTGTTCAGGACATATGATTTCTGCTGCGCTCAACAGACAATCTTGTATAATCTCACCATCTGTGAAAGGTTTGGATGCCTGGGCAATTTTTTCACTTACTGTATAAATGCATTTCATAGCAGCATCAGTTATTTGCATTCAGTGATAAATGCTGTAGAAAGTTTAGTCCTTTGTTTAGTTCATTAAGTTTTTCACCACACATCTTTTGCTGTATACCAGTCAAAATTCTATGGTTTGTTGGGTAATGATGTCTTAAGTTGTATTATCTTGACACATAAAGTTTGAGATCTTAAACACACAGGACTATTTTTTATTTCCATAAAGAAATATACTTGCTCCCACTTTTCTTGAAATGTGCTATGCTCTCTCTGTCTTCTGTCTTCCCACTTTTGTTAGAGACATAGGTACAAAAAGAGAGTTCAATTTCTTTAATATAAGAGAAACAACAGCACAAGTCTAATGAAAAATGGTAACTGACACTGCTTTTGAGGAGCAACCACAGACCCATTGTCACCAGATCTTCCTAATTTTGAAGCAAAGCCAGACATTGAATTTTAACACAAAATCAGCTGACTTTTAGGTGTTGTAAAATAAAGCAAAAATGTTAAGACACCGTGAAGAACAAAGAGAGTATGTTTCAGGATCATGAATAGCCCCTGGGCACAGCATGGCCTGTGTAGTCCCACTCACCTCTTAGCACGCGGCCAACCCCTTCCAGGGTCATCAGGGCTTCTACCCCACACTGACCTAGGGCGACTTCATCCTGCAGAGGAGAACCTGCCAGAAACACGACCTTACCTTCAGCGTTGAGGCCCTCCAGGGAGACTGCATGGGCCTAGGGAGGGAAGAGAGTCAGGAGTGTTCTCTAAGGAAGCCACAGGAGAACGGGCGAAAGGCACGATGGGTTAGGGACGCTCAGCGATACACTATTTTCTTTACCTTGATCTGGACAACTGTCTCCAGGCCGGTCACTTCAAGAGTGTGCAGCTCCCGGGCGCGGACAAACAGCTGCATGTCAGCGACTTGAGGACAGAGAGGACTGAGGTCAGCAGCTGGGAGAGGCAGGCGGAGGGGTGGGGGAGCCCAGGACAGGTCGTGAGGCTGAGGGGCGCTTGTGCACAGGACAGCATCCTAAGGGAACCGTGGGGCAAAGCTGAGCGGAGCCCGCAGGAGGGGCACCTCGAGGCGGGCCACGCCTCCAGCCAGCCCAGGAGTCCAGCTCCGCTTCGCCGTTTCCCTGAGCCCTGCGTCGTCAGTCGGGCTTCATATTTCTCTTCTACCTGGATCTTACCTGGGACAATGCCTTGCGCCGCCGTAACCGTGAAAACCGAAGCCAGACGCTACAGAGATGCAGCGACAACACACCCGCCACTACGGAGGCATTGCGTCACTGCCCCGCGCCGCCTCTCACCCCCCGCCGAGACCACGCCCCCCCGTTCTCACCGCCACGCCCCTCCGCGATCGGCGCAGGCGCGGGTGCCGTCCAGGGCGCTCACCGGCAGGGAGGGGCGGCGTGGAAGGGGTGGCCACCCCCGACCCACTGAAGTGGAAACGGTACTTTTTAAGGGCTGTGGGAGGCGGCAAATGGTAGGAGACGCTTAGCCTAGCAGGGACGAAAGGCCAGCTATTTATGGGGACCTCGGAGCCACGAGTCCTCCGCTGAAACCTAGGTTTTCTCATTCGAAATGGGCATCTCTGCTTTAGCACAGGTAGAACTAGAATGCAGAGCAAGAGAGGAGGTGGCGAAGGGTGCGCAAGACAGATCGTACGACGGCGAGGCTTCAGGTGAGGCCACGGTGTAGAGGTCTCAGCCGGAGAGGGAGAGGTCCCAGGTGGCCCCAACTAAGAGGCGGCACACGTTGGGCTCCGTGGTTTCGCTGAGACGGGGGGAGGGTGGAGACTGAGTGGGACTGTCCAGGATCAGTGGGTCTCAGAGCCTCAGACTTCCAACCCACCCCTCCTTGCAGCACCTTTTCCGTTGTAATCGTGAAGCCTAGTCCAGCATTGGGGTGTGGTGTTGGAAGGAAGTCCTCAAAGAGATCCTTAGGATAGTTATGTCATAGATTGTAGAAAAAAATCTAGCTCTGAACCGCAATTCAGAATTTACCAGCTCCTGACTAACTTTTCTGTGAAGCTGGGTAAAAAGAACTGCTACCTTGCAAGACTGCAAAAAATATGTATGGCTTTCACGGAGGACAGTGTTGGGTATGTCTCCATAAAATGAAAACTGGGAAAAGCCTGTCCCAGAAAGACAGATTTTTAAATATTGAAAACTTTAGATCTTAGTGTAATGGTTTAGACTTTGGAGTCAAACTGAGTTCATAATTTACAATCTTTTAAGTCCTTGGACATGTCAAATAATTCTTGTACCTCAGTTTTCTTACCTCAGAATGGAAATAATAGGACCTACTCATATGAGAATTGAGCGAGTGAATATATTTATACAGCATTTAGAACAGTGTTTGGCACAGAGTAAGTGAAATTATTGTTAATAAGTAAATAAAACAAATACCATGTTGAAATAGACCTGTGATCCAAACTTTTTTTCAGAATTCTTCAAATGCATCTTCTCACTTGAATCTCACAGATGGGAGAAGCAGACACATCAGAGCCCAATCGTTTTTCAGCCTTGTATCCCACTGGTCTGTGGACTCCTGGCAAACTGAACCCAATGCCTTTTGATGTCCAGGCCTTTGCTCCTGCTTTGCTCCCTGCCTGGAATGCTCTCCTTTTACCTGTTGAGTTTCTGCTCCTCCTTGGAGGCCAGTGGCTGAGAGGAAAGTGCCTGTTTCTTGGCTTCAGACCCAGGAACTATCTAATCATCCTACCATGGCAGTCTGTGGCTGAGTGTTAGTCTGTGGAGCTCCTGCTGCCTCTGGAAGCATCTCAGAGCCCTCAGAATGTGCACAATGCCTCATCTTGAGTGGCACCTCCATCCTATGTGAGCCTAGGATATGAGGGTAGCTTGAAGGCTATGGGGGACCGTCTGGGCTACTGTGAGGGCAATAGTATCCTTCACCTTGGCCCATGGTATTTGTAGAAGGCCCTACCCCCACATTCATGTCTGCCTTCCTTAACTCAACCTGTGTGATCTGCCTAGTGGAAGTGACCTGTCGTGAGATCCCCCAGCTCTGACATCTGCCTCAGGCCTACAGTAGGGGTCAGAAGTAGAGCCCGCTCTGTCCCCGCTGCCCTTCTGCACTACTGGAGCAGGGCCTTTCCAGATGGAAGAAGTGAAGCACAGAGAAGATCCAAGTGCTTGATGCCCCCAGCGGGCTTGTGTTCTTGCCATTGCCTCCCTCTCCCGTCCCTGCTTGTGGTCTCTGATTCAAGGATATGTGGCACAATGAGAACACAGGCTTGGGAGTCAGTGAATCTGGGTTAGACTTTGGCCCAGCCATTCACTGCTGGTGTGACCTTGAGTTAGTCACTTAGCCTCTCCCAATCGATTTCAGCAAAATGGAGGTAATACTACATCTGACCTCAGAGGGCTGTTGGGAGGACAAAATGAAGATGCACATAAATCACTAAGAGGTCTGTTCTGTTGTTCCAGAGATTTATTTGAGCCTTCCTGGCCTAAAAAAAGGAGAGATCACCTTTGAGAGGGTCACCTTAAGACACAGGAGCTGTGGCCCTGGTTTCTTCATTTATACATCTATTCCTTCATCCATGTCATAGATACACATGGAGCACCTACTCCATGCCAGGCCCTGTGCTGCATCCTGGGGGAACAGAGTGAACCAGCTTGTCCTGATGTGGAGTCTGGAAGTGGCTTGGCCAGTTGGGTGCTGCCCCTCTGCAGACTCTTCAAGGAGACAGGTCCTCAGCTGTGGGGAGACAAAGCCTAGGGGAACTGGTGTCAGCCCTGCCCTTTGCAGAGCCCCCTCCCACCCAACCCACCCTGCTTTGTGGGGTGCTTCCACATGCACAGTGTCAGCCACCTTGTCTTCAAGTATCACATACAGCAAGCTGCAGATGAGAAAAGGGGAGACATCTAGCTAGTGGGTAGGTGGGTCAGACTTCTGGACTCTGCCTTTTCAGGACTGAGGGGGTGGGAACAGCCGGGCTGCCCTCCCTGCCCTCCAGGGGGATGATGCCCTGCACTGGGCCTGACGGGCCCCCTCCCCTCTGGCCCTGCAGGACTGCCAGGCTTCATGTCCATTACCCAAGTGAAAGAGGAGGTGGGGACCATGCTGGCCGAGAGCAGCTACCTCCTGGCTTCTGCAGTCTGGCCAGGCCTGCATTACAGTGCCCTCTGCACTACAGACAGGCCCACGGGGGTTTGTCTAGAGGTGGTGGAAGAAGCAGTCTCTGAGCTGAGGGAGGTGCTGGAACCACAGTGCAGGGAGCACGGTGACTGGGATCCTTGGAACCAGTCCCCACCCTGAAAGGGATAGGGGAGGGAACTCACAGACGTGTCAGCAGTGGAGGGAGGAAGGTAGTGCCAGGGCCAATTGCTAAGTGCTTTCAAGGAGGGAAGTCTATGGATACCCACCAGAAGCAGCCAAGCAAGGGGTGGGGATGGCTGCTGGCATCCATGCCCAGTTCCTTCCTGCCTCATGGGCCCTGGGTGGGGCTACCAGCCTCTGTGTCTGGTGGAAGCATATATCCTAATCCAACCCCAGCAGGAGGAAATTTGGGCTCTGGGTGTGGTGCTTCCTCCTGGGCCACCTTGTCCCTATGATTTCCAAAAGTATGGCTGAGCCCCTGTCCTGCACCAGGCTGGGGCAGGGTGGGGCCCTCTGACTCAGAGATAGGCCTGAAGGACAGACGCGGTGGGCAAGGACCAGCCATGGTATACCCCCTACCCTATCTCTTCCACCTCAGATCCCCTGGTTTCCCAGGGCCCTTGGGCTGGTGCCTGGTGCAGGGCAGGTGGGGAGCAGCTCCAGGGGACCCAGGACAAGCATGTCCCCTCTCCATGGCTCTTCTGGCCTTAGCTCAGGTCCAGGGTGAGGTGCTGCCTTCCAGCAAGGTGAAGCTCTAAGGAAAGTGTCCTTTTCTCTTGTCTTTCTCTCCCAAGGCAGAAGGGGACAAGCCACCCACTCCCAGAGGGGGAGCCTGCAAGCAAGAAGGTGCTGACCCACCAGCTCCCCACCCTTTGCATTCACACCTTACCATGGTCTGAAGCTGAATCCTGGGGGAGAGGGGTGCAGCCGAGTATAGCTTTGTGGTCTCACAGATCTAGATTCAAATCCCACTACAGATAGTGAAACCCCTAATCTCTAAATGATGGCAATAGTTACAGATTAAAAAACAAACTGAGATATCACTTCACACCTACTAGGATGGCTGTTATACATTGTTGGTGGGAATGTAAAATGGTGCAATCACTGTGGAAAACAGAATGGCCCTATAACCCAGTGACTCCACTCCTGAGGACTGAAACCAGGCCTCAAGCAGACACTGGTGCAAGAATGGGGACATGACTCACAGGACTCGAGGTGGAAACCAATGTCCACCAGCTGAAAAATGGCTAAAGGAAGCAGGCTCTCCGTCCAATGGCGTATCATCCAGCCATAAAAAGAATGAAACCCTGACACATGCTACAACATAAACCTCGAAAACATTATGCTGAGTGAAAGAAACAAACACGGAAGGACAGTTATTGTAGAAATATCTAGAATTGGCAAATTCACAACCTAGATTAGAGGTTACTGGGGCTGAAGGGACAGGATTGGGAGCAGCTTGTTGAAGGATACAGTTCCTGTTTGGGGTGATGAAAGGGATTTGGAAATAGTGATGGTTGTACAAAATTGTGAATGTACTTAATACACAATTGAATTATACATTTAAAAATGGTTAAATGGCAAGTTTTATGTTCTGTGTGTGCACACAATAAAAATTTTTAAACATTAAAAAAGTAAAAGGCTGTATGGCCAAGCAGAATGTCTCCTAGCCACATTCAGCCTCCACTCTGAAATCTGCCCCGGGCACTGGAGGCAGGAGAGGCTGGGGGTAGAGCGGGGGTCTGAGATGCTTCAGGTCACGGGGGAAAGAACAGCAGAAAAATGGAAGAGAGACCACCAAGGCGTGGACTTGCCTCTTGTCCCCACGGTCCCGCCCCGCAGGCCCTCCTCCCTGCAGCGACTTCCTCTTTGTCCCTCCTGCTTAAAGTCCCCGGCAGCTCCCCACTGCCCCAGCTTCCGCCTCACAGCAGCACTGTTCTGACTCCACGCTGTTCCCCGTTTCCCAGGCCTGCCTTTCTTTAGCACCAAGTTCCTTGATGTCACAATTAACAGGTGGCAATTAGCAAATGCTACCCCTCCTTTTCTTAACCCTGCAGGGTAGGTTTGTTGACTCCATTTTAGAGATGGGGAAACTGAGTCTCCCACAGGCTGGGTGGGACTCGAAGGTCCATGTTCTTTTTGCCATGAGTAGGCTCTCCTCTGTCATCTGCTCCCAGGCTCTGTCTTTGCTTTTGCCCAAGCAGAATCCTGTCACTGGAGGAAAGCAGGTCTCACAGCTTTTCCTTCTTGTCCGTGTGGCTGCCACACTTCGGATAGATGGGCATCTTGGTGGACATTGTGACCTCACCACCCAGGCCTGGCTGCCCAGGCTGGAGACAGGCCACAGCCTCTGGCTGCCTCCCCTCACCACCTCAACCAGAAACCAGCTCTAGAGGGCGACTTTCTGTCTTCAAGGGCTAAGGGACTGCAGATGGTGGCAAACGGGCCACCACTCTCATTCCTAAGCCAAGGTGTCTTAATAAGGGGTTCTTGCAGCCAAGGCCGACCAGCTTCCTGCCCTTCTGTCTTCTGGCTCCCCTCCTTCAGCCCTACACACTGCATTTCCCCCAGGCTTGGCCAGGATTGGTGTCCCCTCCACCCCCTGGGAGCCCAGCTCTCCAGAGAAGACCTGTGCATCATGTAATGTGAGTTTAGGCTGAGAAGACCTACCAGGCCATGGCGTTTTAACGGCTCTGTGAGGTGCGGAGGCATACAGCCCCACGTAGGGGAGAATACCCTACCTCCTGGGCCAACTTTGCACACCTCCCCTCCTGCTTGCAGTGATCCTCATGGGACCTGGGCCTTTAAAGGAAGAGGTTATTGCAGCGATGAATAAGGGCTCCCTGAGGAGTCACAGATCCGGCTGCAGTCCAGGCAGTGGCATTCCAGGGGCAGACAGCATCAGCACTGTGGCTGGTGAAATGGCCTGTGATCCTCTGACCTCATTCTGGAGGGGTGAGAGGTAGCTGGGCAAAGTTGGGAGACGGGCAGAGGGGATCTCAGAGACTGAGGAGGCAGCCACTGTGCGCCGGCGCGGGGGCTTGCTTCAGATCACAGCACACTGTCCCTGCTGGATTCTGAGCTGGGGGGCTCCTGGGACCTTCCCTCCAGGTCCCAGACACCTGGAGAGTACAGGCTCAGACCCCTCAGTGCCCACACTCACTTCTCTTGCCCCCAGTCATTTTCAGTTCCTGAACCAGGGCGTTTGTTTGCCCCTCTCTTCCCACACCCCCAGGGCCGCTCCACAAGCTGACTTCTCCAGCCCAGGCCGCCTCCCCTTTAACCTCATGCACCCAGTCCTCCTGGAAGAGCCCCCCTGATCCGGGGAGGTGGAGAAGAGGGCAGGGGTGAGTTGACCCCAGGAGCCCTGGATGGAAGAGGAGGGTGGGGAGCACACCCGGGGGAGTGTGGCCACTGCAGGCAGGCTGCTTAGCCATGGGGTTCGGAACCCCCAGCTGTTCTCCTCTGATACCACAGGATTGGGCGGATCCACTGCCTGTGGCGCAGGGAAAGGGGAAGGGCGCTGCAGCAGCTAGAGCCCTTGAAAGCCCAGTCCCAGTCCCCCAAGGGGGTGAGGGAGAGGGCACTGGGGCAGGGGCTCCTGGCAGAGGCCCTAGGTGCCCCACCCTGACCTCTCTCTCCTAGGGACCCTGATGGGCGGAAGGGGAGCCGGAAAGCAGGGACGCTGCAGGGACTTGAACCCTGGCCCAGCAGTGCCAGGCGTGCCATCACCAGCGCCTTTTGCTTTTCCTGCTTGTTTTCTCACAGACTCAAAGGTGGAAAGCAAAACCTGGACACGGCCATGAGCCACGTCCAGTAAAAGAAACACCTGCGGCGGCTCAGCACCTCCCCCCCAGCTCTCTCCTCCCTCCCCTGGCACCCCTGTCAGAGAAGCAGCCAAGAGGACCCATGTCCCCTCCACCTCATGGCCACCGGTCACCCGTTGGGCTGGATGCATCTCCCAACTGCAGGAGCACATGAAGTCAGAGGGTTAACTGGAGCACACGTCACAGTCCAGCTTATTCCAGGGCAATGTCAGCAGTGACAAATTTTTGTATGTGTACAGAAATTACCAGAAAGATTCTAAAAAACTTGAAAGGCCTCTTCTGTGTAGTGGGGATGCAATGGGTGTGGGGCAAGGGATTTTACTTTCATTTTGTACCTTTTTCATGGCTTGAATTTTTAACTCTATGCAGATTACTTTTATAATAAAAAACAAAAAATCTTAAGTTTTTCATCAGAACAGGAAATCTAAGAGCTAGGAGAAACTTCAAGGACAGAGGTCTAGCTCAAATGCCAGTGGTCCCCCAGGTCTGCTGGGCCCCTGCCCGTGGGGCCGCACAGGCCTGCCCACCTGCCTCGTCTTTGTCCTCCGTCACTTGGCCATCGTTAACTGCGGAACCACTCCTTCCGGGGGAACAGCTATTACTTGAAAATGAAGTTGGAAGCACTGTGCCCCACCAGCCTCTCACCCAGGGTCTGCATTCCAGCGAGGACGGGTCCAAGTCACCAGGGCCACAGAGGCAGGAGGTACAGGAAGGCCACCCTCCCCGCGTGCTGCGCACAGCACCCACTGCTTCCAGGCCAGCTCCGCCTCTCCACAGCCACAGCAGGTCCACTGCGAGCACCTGCACGAGCTCTGCCGTCCTGTCCCGCGGTCCTGTCCCCGTTTCCCATGGGGGAGGGCCCCTGCGCCCCTCCTGTCTGTCCTGAGGAGCTCAGCAGCCCCTCCCCAACAAGGTCCAGATGAGAAGCTGGGGCTCAGAAAGGGCTGCAGCCTGTGCAGCGTCACACAGAACATCAGGTCAGGCTGAGAACAGGGTCCTCTCTACTTGTCCTGAGAAGTGCAAGCAGAGCCAATGTCACTTCACACACACACACACACACACACACACACAGGTCTGGGGACCACTGGTGGGTCACAGCCAGGCTTCCAGCCCCCCTCCCTCCACCGCTCCACCTCCAGCTCACCCATCTTCCCTCACAGCCTCCCTTCGGGCCGCAGCCCCGCACACCACAAAGGGCAGACACTTACTCATCGCAGCAGCAGAGGGAAATGCACACAGCCATCCCAGTCCCAACCTGACGAAGCAACAAAGCTCCGGCCTCAGAAGGCCTCAGAGATGGGGTGGTCAAGACATAGTCTGCAAGATGAGCAAACAGTTAATCCAGTATATTAGTGACAAGATCTTTAAGGTTTATACCTCGGGGAACCCAGAGAGTGGCCTACACTAGGAAATGCGCCAATGGCTTAAAGGTGAGAAAGTGGCTTCAAGGAACCACTACACACAGTGAGAAAAACCAAAAACTTGCATTGGCAGCGTGGTGTGGAAACAGGAGCACAAAACTGGCCCCTTAGAACCATCTGGAGAGGGTACAGGGCAGTGAGCAAGGTGAAAGGGCAACTGCCAATCCCTTTGTCCAGTCGGGAACGCAAACCAAAAGCAGCCTGGAGGCTTAAGAGGGGATGTGCCCAAAGATACTTGTGACAATGTGACTTACATTCACAAAATGCTGGTACCGGCCACATGGCGGTGGCTGTAACAGGCTCACACCCTGGAAGGCCTCAGCCAGTGCGGGTAGGTGATGTCAGCCTGGATAACTGCTCACAATATAGCCTGATGTGGAAAAAATGACTACCAATCACAACCTCATAAAATAAACACAGGCATTTGGGCAGAAAGCAGAGAAGAGATATAGAAACAGTTTCAGAACTCAACAACTGAAAATGACCCCAATGGTACTTCAGTCAAATGCAAACTGAGAAGCCAGCGACTGTGGACGGGTGGGCGCAGGCGCAGGCCGGCGCCGGACAGTGAACCCCAGGCAGCGGGCTCTCCACACTGGAGGGGCGTTGTGGAATTCGGGTGTGCCAGCAACGCTGCAGCCGAACACAGGGAGCAAGGCTGGCCAACTGGCTCAGGGCAGCGGGGAGAAGCCGAGGTGCCAGGCAGAATGGCATCACACTTCGTTACACGAGGACACAGTGCAGCTGGGCTGGCCCAAAAAATAACAGGAGGGACAGGGCCCAAATGTCCCCGACACGAGAGAGTACCTTCTCGAGTGCCATGCAACAGTCATAAAAGTTGCCACACCGAACCTTAAGCAACAAAGAAAGGGAAACGTAGATTCAAAACAACAGAAATTGTACAGGTCACTTCCAATCATTCATTAAACTGATTATGATAGTTAAACATTTCAAACACTTGGAAATTTTAAAGCATACTCTTAAGTAACTATAGCCAAATTATACATCAGAACTGAAACCGTGAGACGTACAGGAAACAAAGACAACAAACTCTTTTACCAAATACAGATGGGGGGCCTTCAGGCACCCTACGGGCACGTCCTGAATCCCCACGCACCATCGCCTCCCGGACCCACCTCGCACTCCAGCTCAGTGGCTTTGCTCATGCCCTTCTCTCAGCGGGGAATGCTCTTCCTTACAGCTTCTTAGCCTTGAGTGAGAGCCCAGGGCTGGGCTTTCTGGCTTCACTCTGGGGCTGCACTGCACTCCCTCGCGGCTGTTACCGCAACTGTACCGGCTCATGATTTGTATAATCGCCAGCTGAGACCTGTCCCCATGAGAACGGGGCACCACGAAGGTGAGGACAGTCAGCTTGCTTGCCTGTGTCTGTGGGACCAGCTCAGTGTCCGGCCAAGGAGGATGTTGCTGGAGGGATCGTTAGAGATGGAAATGGGGGGATGAGGCAACAGCAGTTTGCTGTTTCCCTTCGCTGACGGCCTCCGTGTGCCTGCAGGCCCCAGCCCATCATCCTGGGCAGCATCAGAAGCCTGCCTTGGGAAGGCTCCACACGGAGGTCACCGTCCTGGCAGTGGGGCGCGGGGAGCTGAGAAGAACGTGAATGAATGAAGCATGCGATGCAAGACTAGAAAGAGTGACAAAAAAAAATCCAAGGAAAGCAGGTGGAAAGAACTAATGAAATAAAAGTAGAAATTAATAAATTACAAAATGAAAGCAGTTAAACTGCTTATTATATCTAAATCTGTTTCTTTGAAAAGGCCAGTAAAATAGATTTCTTTAAAGTCTATTCAAGATAAAGAAAAACTAGTAATAAAGTGAAAAAATATTTATAAGGAGGATATTAAAATGTAAAAAGAGAGTGTAGATTAATACATATGAAAAAGGCAATTTTTTTCAGAAAACTTTGAAGAACTGAATGTCGAATGAAGTAATACTTAAACAGTGAAATACTGACTAGCCCAGTAACTCAGGAAGAAATGGAAAAATCTTCAAAAGAACCGCTGAACCTCCGAAAAGAGGCAGTGGCCCGGGTGGCGCAGGGCACGCCGCTCTGCCGCGGGCGCAGGGGAGGTCGGGGGCCGGCTGGCCGCCCTATCTCCGTCCTGACGGGCAGGCACCGCAGCGCCCCTCACTCAGACCGCCTGCACCATGCCACCTGTTGCAGCTTCAGGAAAACTGCAAGTTAGGTTCTAAAACTACGTTTGTCCCCAGTTTATCACTGAGGAAAACTGGCTTCAAGAATTTAAGAAATTTGGCCCAAGTCACATGCTATTAAGTGGCAAACCAGAGTCCGGCTCAACGGTGTGCTCTTAGCCTCTGCTCTTCGCTGTGTCTCTGGCTTTCCTGATATCCTGATACCTTGATACCAAAACCTGCCTTACAACGCCCCAGGCCCCAGTGGACCTTCCGCTTCACTTCTATCTTGAAGGACTAAAGCTCCTGGCCAGGGAGTGGTTTGTTTCAACGATCGCAGGAGGGCTTCATACTCCATTAATACAATTAAATCATGAGAAGACGACAGGAGAAAAACCTGATTGATGCTCATCTCAAAAGACGCAGGAAAGACATTTGGATAAATCCGGTATTTACCACCGACTTAACCACCACTTCTGAGCAAACTCACAGTAGGTGGTCCCAGCACACCTAGCGGGCCACGCCCGCTGACACCGCCGGTCGCACCGGTGCAGCGCGCCCCGCCCACTTCCTGGTTAAGGGTCGCCCTCTTTCTCCGCCTCCAGACACCTGTGGTCTCACAGGGACCACCTTCCCAAATCTTAATCATTCATACAGCACCTTGAGGTTTTTTGCCATGCCTGAGTACAGCCAGTCCTTTTTTCTTTTTCCCTAAATTCAGTCACTTAAAATATAAATATTTTGTATCAAAAGACACGATGAAGTAGAAATACAACCCACAGCTATAGGATAAAATATCTGCACAAACCATACATCCGATAAGGATCTAGTATACAGAATATATAAAGAACTGTTAGGTTTTACACCTGAAATTAATATTATGTCAACTATACCTAAATAAAAATTTTTTAATGAAAAAAAACTCTTAAAACTCAATAATAAAAAGACAAATCCCCAATTAAAAAGTGGATGAAGGATCAGCATAGACACTTCTCCAGAAAAGATTAGGACACAGCCAACAAACACATGAAAAGGTGCTTGACCTTCATCCTTGGTCAGAGAAATGCACACCAAAACTCCATGAGGTACCAATTCATGCCCATTAGGAAGGCTATAATCAAAAAGATAGATAAGAACAGGTGTTGTTGAGAACATGGAGGAAATCCTCACAAATTTCTGGTGGGAATGTAAAATGGTACAGCTACACTGGAAAACAGTTTGGCTATCCATCAAAAAGTTAAACACAGTTATTATATTACCCAGCAATTCTGCTCCTAGATGTATACCAAAAAGAATTTAAAACGTATGTTCAAACAAAAGCTCACAGACACATTATTCATTATAGCCAACAAAGAGGAAACAACCCAAATGTCCAACTGAAGAATGGGTAAACAGGTGGTATAGTCATGCAGTGGAATGTGGAATATTATTTAGTCATAAAAAGTTACGAAGCACTGATCCCAATTCTTAGCAGATAATGTGATTATCCCTTCTTACAGATGGGGAACCGAGGTAGGAGATGATCACACAGAAAATAAATAAGAGGTGGGTCTTGCATTAGAACAGGATCATCTGATTCAAAATCCTGCCCTTTTAGCCAAGATGCTACATATTGCCTCCCAACTGGCCCTACAATTCAAGTTCAGCATATTTATTTAAATACACACATACACATGCACACACATAAAACAAGTCTTACCATATGCTACCATAATAAAAAAATGTAATAGAAAAACATATCTAACTAAATACAGAATGTAACATTTCTAGAACTAATTTTAAGTCTAAAATTCCTGAGGAATGTGAAACATCATCCAGTCTTGAACAGAGAGGACAGTTCCTCAATAGGAAGTCTCAATATCATAACATATTTATAGATGTAATGCAATTCCAATAAAAATTTACATGCTCTAAAAAAGAATGATGGGGCCTGTATTACAATATAGTAGAATCAGATATTATAAAGCTAATGTAATTAAGGCATTGGGTTGGCAAAGAAAAGACAGTTTGGTGGAACAGATTGGAATGTTCAGAAACAGACTTAAAGTATTCAGTCCTTAATTAACAGGTGGCATTTCAAATCAGTGGAATTTACTCAGTAAATGATGCTGGGGAAACTGGTTAGCCATTTTGAAATAACTAGATTAGATTCTTACCTCATACTGGCCACCAAAACAACTTCTACGTGGATAAAGTGTTGAATGTCGGAAATGAAATCACAAAGGAACCAGAGGAAAATACAGGATAACACCAGTAACACCATGACAATAAAAGACAGATTCGATTAGAAGATTGAGAAGTCCCCACAAGATCCAACATGTACATCTAAAAGGCGCTCTACTAGGAAGACTTTCATAATATATAAGGGTAACGGCGGCAAGGGAAGAGCTCTCAGGAAGTGAAAATTTAAGTACAGCACAAAGCAGACACACAGATCCGTTGACAAATACAGGTTTCCTTCAGAATCAAAAGTTGCAAATCAAAGCACTGAGACTGTTTTTTGCCTTCGAAACTGGTCAGGCCAAGGTTGGGGGGAAGCGCTGCTGCTGCCTCTCTGGGGAGGGCTGAGCCAGGGCGGCCTTTACGGGGGGTGCTTGGCCATCTAGTCAAAAGCCTTCCCACTGGTCACACCCTCTGGGCCAGTAATGTCACTGCTAAGAAATTAGATCAAGGAAATAATCCGATTCGTGCAAAACAAGGCCTTTGAAAACAGAGAACAGCATCCTATTTCAACATGTCAGAAAAAAATACCAATCAGAAATCAGAACAGTATTTGGTTAAGAAGCAAGCCCATGCACATTGTTTCTGAAGCAGACTCAGGCCACCTCTGACCTCTGCGTAACAGTAAAGTGAGGAGATGGCTTGGCTGGCTTGCTTCCCAGCCCTTTTGGTTGGGCCTCTACTACAGACGCCTACAGCCAGCCCAGGTATGGCACGGTGGGAGGACTCTGAGAAGCCTCAGCTGTCCCCTCACCACAAGGGCCAGGCTGGTGAGCAGACTGAAGAGACACACAGGCCCCACCTCAGCAGCCCCTGAAGGAACTACTGTGTGCTGAACAGGACGATGTGCACACGACGGTCTTGAGGCAATGAAGAAATGGCAAATTCTGGTCTGTATAGTAAGAAAGGTAAGGTAGAAAGCATGAGATATGTTTTATAAATAGTTCCAGTGGGTTGTGGACAGGAGAAAAGGGTGGTTCAGGGGTTGAGCATGGGGTTAGTGCAGGTCCCCAGAAGAGGATTCCATTTAGCCTTTATGGGTGCACGAACTCCCCAGGGACACAGAGACCGCCACACAGGGGCAGAGGTTCAGAACACAAACCCTGCTAGTCCAACTCTTCTCCTAGAATGTGACCTTCTAGAACATGCCCATTTCATTCTCTACATTGAGTTTGCATAAATACATTGGCATTTTTAGTAAGACAGTGTGTTTAGGAGCATTTCATCTGTAAAGTCCACTGAACTGCACATTACCAGTTTGACAGCAGTAAGTAACCGCTAGGCACAGCAAATAAAAGAAAGTGCTCTGTGGTGGAGGTGGGCGTTATGACTAGTGTGGGGGCTGCCAGGAGGTGGGACAGGAGATCCAGATACACATCAATAGGGACATGGCTAAAATTACTATAACATGCACAAGATTAAATATTTTGGAGCATGAAAATAATTAGGTAGTTGCAGACAGACCAAGACCAGCCTAGCTGACCACAGTTTCTATATATTACAAAACCCAATGAAACATACAGAAATGGGAGGACATACCTTATTCTTGCACAGGAAGACAAAGGCAGGAAGACAGCATAGAGATGTGAAAGTGGATGTGCAAAAATAACCAGAAAAATTCTGGAAAAGTAGAATGAAGTAGGGCTATCCTTATCATGTAACAAATTAAAACTGGAACTGGCACATTAATAGAAGATCAATGATGGACAGATATATGCATCAGTAAATGGTGTAGGGACAAGAGGCTGGCCATTCCTAAGTCATTCATTATACCAAAATTAAGTCCAGATACATCTAAGATTAAAATAAGAATAGAACCTTTAAAGAATTGGTACAAAACATAAGGTTTAGCACAAAATAACCTTGAGCTGGATTAGCCTTTCTGAACTACTCATAAAATCCAGAACATATAAAAGAAAACATTGATAAGTATAAATATACTTATTTATATTAGAGAGAGACATCACTGTGTCTCCTACAGGGTTTGAGTGTTTAACATGTGCAGGTATTACCTGTAAGTTAAATAAATTGGAAGAAAACAGCAGAGCCTTTGCCCTTGGGGTCAGCACAGAGCAGAGGCTGGGTCTTGCTTTGACACACAGGGAGCAGGTCACACAGCAGCCACATCGACAGACGAGTAAGGGGGTGCATCAATCCCTCAGAGGCTGAGACAGGTAAGCATAAGGCTGTGGGGGCAAATCGGGGCTTTCAGTTCCCAACTTAACATTCCCTGTGACCCAGTGAGGCGAGAACAGCCGGAGTGGGTTCACACCTGTGCTCCTGGCATTGGTGGCCTCTTAGGGAGTGAGAGCTTGTGCTTCGATGGAAAGCACCCAAGGCTGTGCAAGCAGAAAGGCAGGGGCGAGCCGACCTGCCCCAGCGAACGCAGGCCTTCTCCACGGAGGACTAGAAACACCTACAGGCAGAAGCCAGGTAAGATTTCAACAGACCAAACAAACAAGATAAATAATTAAATGCCACTTTTTGCAAATGTCACAGTTGCTTTCCTAGAATAGTTGCTTTAGATCTGCTTAGGAGAAACGCCAGGAAGTAGACTCTGAGTCTGGTTAGGTCCATTCTTGTTTTGTGCTAAATAAGTCAGACACCATCTTGTACTGAATTCCGGTATGGAAAGGCAGTTTTAGCAAGTAAACAGTTTTAGCTAGATTCCACCGCACGTCAGAGGGCCAGCATTATTCTACTTTGGCAGCAGAAACCCTCAATCCACCTCACAGGACTGAGAGCCCCAGACCCAGACAGCGCAGGGCGGGCAGAGACTTGGTGCTGCGGGGGGGTGGGAGGGGCTGCGGACACCTGCGGCTTTGCAAATAGGGAGCTCTCACTCCGCCTCCCAGCATTACTACCCTAAGGCGAGCATCAGCAGGCGGTAGGAAGCTCGCTGCACAAAGGCCAGAGAGCCCTACAGATGCCCTAAAGGCCTATCAATAAATAGGAAAATGGTTAAAATAATTACAAACACGTCAAGATGAAATATTATGGAGCCAGGAAAATAATAAAGTAGTTACAAAACAGTCTGTCTTGTATGATTCCACATTAGAGCAGATAATAATAATAGGATAAATTTTAGTACTTCCTGGAGGGAAAATGTCTGAAGAAAATATAAATGAAGTTGTCATTAGTAGTTATCTGGGGAGAGGAATTACAGAGAACTTTTATTTTATACATTGTGTTCTGTAGTGTTTAAATTTTAAATACAAAAGTAGTAGCTTGTAAAAAGATGAAAATAAATTCTGCCACAAACATACACCTCATAGTCCCATTACAACATCACAGAGTATAGTAACATTAGCCATGAACTTACGTAAATCTGCAAATTGTAGGTCCCTTCAGAAGAGCTGCAGCAATGCAGAGAAGCAGACAACAAAGCCATGTGTGACATGGATGCAGAACATTTGGCATAAAAAAATTACATCTCAATAAAATGATAACTATTGTGTTTTTGATCCTGTGGCCCCTATCAGCACCAAACCTACACGTGTTAAACCCTCAGATGACAAGAACCCATTGTACCAATTCAAGTCTATGTGGGTCACTGAATACATGACAGATTAAAGGAGGGAACTGGCAGAAGTCAAAAGGCGCTATACAGAGCATCGGAAAGGATGTGGACAAAAAGATACTGTCATCGTCAGGTATGCAAATTTGTGCACCCACCCTGGAGAATGGAGCAGAATAGAGAGAGTCTGATCCACGTCCCATGACTCGGCACCTACCCCATGAAACACGCATGTCATACAAGGACGACATCACACAGTATTCTTTGAAACTTAAAGAGATTGGAAAGAGTGCAAATATCCATCAGTGTCAGAACAGCTAAGTAACCCATGGCCAGTCCACGTGAAGGAACACTATGCTGATTAACCGAATGACGGTTCTGTTTCCAATATGAATCTCCCTATTGTTCGACAAAAAAGGCAAGTCAATAGTGACATACAGTGTACAGTAGTATTATATAGAAGTTAATGCTTCCCCATATATGTAGAAAAGAGAAAGAAAAACAGGGCAACATCTTCTTTAGATGTGGATAAAGGAAAAGATCTGGCAGGAAGTTGTGCAAATGGGTAACACTGCTCACTGCTGCGGGGACAGGGTTTGGGGATTAGTGGTGCTGATTTTAGCCAAGTTTTAGCTCTGTGTAGAGAGCGAGCACCACCTGTCATTTACCTAATTACACTTACCAGAAAAGACGCAATGGGAAAACTGATGAATTACCTGTAAGAGAGTCACACAGTGGACTCTACCCAGCAAGCAAACCAAATGCAGTACACACTGGCAAAGAATGAATCTTAACATCATATTAAATGAGAAAAACCCCAGAAGCTTATTTAAAACATAAGGGCTTTTAAAGGGAGCATTACGATTAGCATGTATAATGTTGGGGGAGGGCTGTGCAACAGAGAAGACAAGTAGTGACTCTACAGCATCTTACTAGGCTGATGGGCAGTGACTGTAATGGGGTGTGGGGGGGGACTTTGTGATGGGGGGAGCCTAGTAAACATAATATTGCTCATGTAATTGTAGATTAATGATACAAAAAAAAAACCCCAAAAAACATAAGGGCTTTTCTGAAGGCTTTAGAAGGTAGAAATGGAAAGAGCAGGGGTTCCAAGCCCTGCCTCAAAACTGTTTACTTATTTATTCTCTGCTTATAATTCTTGGGTAAATGGTCAGAGTGAAGGTAGAACAAAGAAGGTGCCAAGTAAATGAGACACAGGCCACCTAAGACAGATGAAACGACACTTCCTGCCCGAGAAATGGGGGAACCGAATGCAGCACATTATTGTTTGGTGATTTTGGTTTAATAATTTTAAATCTTTTAACTCACCCATGAAGAGTAAGAAAAGAAACAGTTTTATTTACTATTCATTTTTTTCCCTCCTGTGGATGAAGTAACTGAAGCCTAGAGAACTGAACTAGTGCTACTGAACTGTTCAAATTATTTTTGCATTAACAGTACATGTTGAGTATCTTTTTCCACATTAAAAACTTTCTGAATTATGGTTTCCTTACACTGTTTAACAATGTTTGCTGTTTAAAAAAACAAACTGAATTCAAACCATGGTGGTTTCTCAGCAGCCCTTACGTGTACATTTAGCACTAACTCTGGGTGTTGTGCCTCTTGTGAGACGGAGCTTCAGTTTGTTACCTTCATAGACTCATTTAACGAAACCATTCAATAAACCAAATCTGCTTTTGTTGGAAAAAAACAACCACCACTATAATGCCTTTTCCATAAAGGTTAAAAACAACTGAAATGAAAATAGATACTTTGA
Organism: Manis javanica; assembly: GCF_040802235.1. Lineage (NCBI taxonomy): Eukaryota > Metazoa > Chordata > Mammalia > Pholidota > Manidae > Manis > Manis javanica. The sequence goes on from NC_133166.1 coordinate 116,157,687, forward strand.
AAACACATTTAGGTAAGGTTTTTTGAAAATAATATAAACTTAGATTTCAGGATGATAATTACCTTGGACTCAGGTAGGCAGGGGGATGGGAGGGTGAGACGACCACGTAGGTAAAGGAAGGGCCTGTCTAAAGCCCCAGTTTTCATAATAAATAGAAGATTCAGAAATGTTTACCACATTATTAGAGACATCAAGGAAGAAAGTAAAAGAAAATGTCCTGACCCAAATATCACCCCAGCTCTGAGGAGGTTCCAAAGAGGAGGGAATATTTTTGCTTTAAGGAGTATCATAGCTTCTACTTACTAGATTTTAAAACATAATAAACAGTAATATTCATTAAAATTTGATGTATTTGATCAGAAACAACAAAACCCAGAGGCTAAAAAGCAGATTCAGGCAGATAATAAGCTAATATCAACAGTTGTGGAGCAAAAGAGCAAAGACAGCATTTACTTAATAGAAGTTTGACGTTTCGGCTTTCTCAGTGTAAACAGTTAACTTAGATCCACTCCTAGGCTGGATTCATAATCCCTTAAGTGGTGAAAACTATGTGAGCACATGCAGGCTTGGCCACTGAAGAAAAGGTGATGAGAAACAGAACAACAGACTTCTTAGTTATTATTAGATTGTTGGGCTGATCTCTTAAAAGTCCTTGGGGATACTTTTTGTGCCAACAATTACAGGGAAAATGAGAATAAGTTAGACAATTATAACTGACAAAAACTTACCTTCTCAACTCTACAGAGAATTCACGATTATACAAATCAATATGGAAATTTCATATGGTAAGTGGCCAAAGAGGAAAAGTACAGATGGTCAATCAAGTAGTACAACAGCCACACTAGCTATTAATTACAGACACAGAAATTAAGACTTCTAAACATATTTCATAACACTGGATTTGGCAATGATTTCTTGGCCGTGGGCACCAAAAGCACAGGCAACAAAAGTAAAAATAGGTAAACTGTATTACTTGAAAATTTAAAACTTCTGGGCATCAAAGGACACAATCAATTGAGTGAAAAGGCACCATACGACGAAATGGGAGAAAACATTGGTAAATCATATGTCTGATAAAGGATTGATACCCGGACTATATTAAGACGCCTTACAAATCAACAACAAAAGACCAAATAGCTCAGTTTAAAATATGGGCAAAGGTCTTGAGAAAACATTTCTCCAAAGAAGATATACAAGTGGCCAATAGCACAGGAAAAGATGCTCAACATCACTAATTACCAAAGAAATGCAAACCAAAACCACAATAAAATCACCTCACACCCATGAGGGTGGCTACTCAAAATAACAGAAAATCACAAGTGTTGGTAAAGATGTGGAAAATTGGAATCCTTGCAATCCTTGAATGTAATGGTGCAGCTGCTCTGGAAAACAGTATGGCATTCCCCTAAAATTAAAAATAGAAATAGCGTATGAACCAGCAATACTGCTTCTGGATACACAGCCAGGAGAACTGAAAGCAGGGTCCCAAAGAGGGATTCATACACTCATGTGCACAGCAGCATTTTCACAATAACCAACAGGTGGGAGCAATGCAAGCATTCGACGGATGAACAAATGAAATACGGTATATACATACAATGGAGTGTTATGCAGCTCTTTTAAAAAGGAAGAAAATTTTGATGCATGCTGTAACATACAGGAACCTTGAGGATATTATGCTAAGTAAAATAAGCCAGTCACAAAAAGACAAATACTGTATGATTCCACTCAGTATGTGTGAGGTAGCTACTCATAGAGACAAAGTAAAAAGGCTATTGCCAGGGGCTGGGGGAGGGGAGGGCAGAAGGAATGGAGAGTTTAATGGGCACAGAGTTTCAGTTTTGCAAGATGAAAAAGTTCTAGAGATTGGTTGCACAACAATGTGAATATACTTAACACTACTAAATTGTACACTTAAAATGGTAAAGGTGGCAAATTTTGTGTATTTTACCACAAATTTTTTAAAAAGTTGTAAAGAGTAAATAAAATTGAAAAAGCCTGATATCAGTAATGATGTAGGGAAATGGATATATGCACAAGAGGAAGTGCAAGCTGTCTGGAGAGTTTCTGAGTCTGTGACAGGAGTTACAAAACCATGCGTGGTTACTGACTGGGCACTGCCACTCTGGGAAACAGACATGTACCCCAGGTTCACAGAGCTGCACACAGCAGCACAACCTAAAGTGGAACACTGCTTACAACTTAGGAGCCTAAGCAAGCAGCCCGTGGGATAAATAACACAGTCATTCATTCATGATATTTTTTTTTGAGGTCATGGACCCTTCAACAAACTTATTCTCTCCACAGAAAATATACATAGAGTTTGGAGCACTCACCTCTGGAAGGCCATCCATGGAATTCGTGAGGGAGAACTACAACCCTGAGGAAAAGCCACTTCCAATGTGTTTGTGGACTGTGCTGATATAGGGGAATGCGAATGGAAACTAACTAAATGTAAAACCAGAATAGACACACTGATTATCACTATATGCAGGGCCCAGAGCAAGGCTGGCGGGCATAGAGGGAGGGGAGGAGGAACCCGGAGAAAGGGGCTAGATCTGAGGCTGGACAATGAAGGAGAGGAAGGAATCACCTTGTGAACACACAGTGAAGAGCACCTGGGTGTCAAATACATATTCATTTACCCATATTTCACAGATGAGGTTTGGCAAGGTCATATAACTTGCTCCCAGCCATAAAGCTGCCAACTGCCCAAGTCAGGAGTAGAACCCAGATGCATCCTTCTGCACAAGCTTTTGATCCCCCCAACGTGCCGGGGTTGCCATAGGTCAAAACGGTTAGGATGGGGGAATGGGGAGTCATGGAAGAGCAAAACCCAACCCTATTAGAAGACAATACCTGCCTATCTCCAGATCTTCAATGAGCTGCCCCGCTGTGACAGCTCTCACGGCTCCCTGCCACTCCATCATCCGGCCGCAGGCAGGCAGTCACCAGGAAGGAGCAAGCCCTGGGGGTTCTGAAGGCGTGAGCACCCACCCAGAGACTGCAGTGAAGTCCAGGTGGATTACAGGTTTAAGTGTAAAAAATGTAACCATGTAAGTGCCACAAGAAAATATAGAATAATATATACTTTTGGGCTGGAGAGATCTAAAGTGAAACACCACATACAGAAAAGCCATAGTTGCAACCTCAGAAAAACCAACTTTTGGTTTTCAACTTTTGGTTGAAACCCAACAAACAAAATGAAAAGGTGATCTATAAAGTGGAAAAAAATACTTGCATCAAATATAAAGGATTAATATCCTTAATATGTAAGTGCTCTTAAAAAACCACCAACAGAAAAATGAGCAATTAAGAAGTGCAAAGTCACACATGCATGCACTCATACACACACAAACTGCAAATGGCCAATAAACACATAGATGTTCAGTCTCTCACTAGCAGCAAAGTAGTGCTCACACCCACAGTAGCCTGCATCTCCCCAGAAGACAATGTGGCATTATGAACCTGAGTCTAAAGAAGTTTGACACAGGCATTTCATGTGTAGGAGTGTATTCATGTATCATAAATAATATCAGATGTGATAAAGCCTGAGAAGGTCATCACAGCATTACTTAAGAGAAAAATACAACTGGAAAATAATGTCTTCTAAATGAGATTGTTTGAACTGATACAGCCATACGACAAAACAAGGTCACCACCACAAAAGATGCTTCAAATGACAGGAAAAGATGTTCACTATATAGGAAGTGAAAAGAGTTGCAAAACATTTTATAATATAATCCCATTTCTGTTAAAAAAAACCTTATTTTCCTGTTCATAGAGGAAACTGTAGAAGTAAGTATGCCAATAATAATGAATGCACGATTGTTTTTTCCATTTTCTTATTTGTAAATCTTACAATAAACCCTTTTTTCCACATGAGAACTCCATTAAGAGCTATTTAAAAGAAAGGTACCAAAGGCGGTGCACAGCTGAGGTGCCTGGAGAGTGGGGCGGCCAGTGGGCAGCAGGCACTGTCCCACTCAGCAAGCCAGATGTAGTGGAGGCACCCCCACCCTCAGTGAGGCCAAGGCCACCCTCCCAGGGATGCACATCGTCACATTTTTGTCATTTTTGGTTATTTTGCTATCTTCCTCCTGCCACTTCCAGTCTGCATCAGTATTTTTTTTGTGTTAAATATGAACATTTAAAACATGCCACAAATACCTTTAAATATTTTTGGTATTTCCTTTGATAACTAGTACTGCCCAAGGTCAGATTCCTCCAGAACTTAAGTACACACAGAGAGGACAGCTGGGCATAAAAGGTCCTAGGCGTCCCGTATGTCCATGGTCAGTAGAGAAACCAAGGGTGGCGGACAGGGTGCAGCATTACTTTCCATTTGCTCCAGATCACCATTCTCTACCTAATTGCTTCAAGCCCACTCCATGAATTTCCCTGCATCACCCACTGCCACCTGGAATTCAGAGGAAGGCGGACTTCACGTCTATGCATGAGATGCAAACTGATGAGCAACGATCAGCACGGCTGTCAACACCTGCCACACATCCCACCCAACCTGAGGATAAAGAACAGGTAAAGCTCCGGAGTCCAAAGGATCTCAGGAGCCCATAGATTGGGTGGAGGCCAGGGGGCCGTGAGTGCAGCTTTTAGGACCTGCTCTCAGGCTCTGTATCAACAAAACCCACTCCATCCCTTCCAATGCTGAACATTTATACCACTGTGGAAAAATTATCAGTTTGCTATAGTTGCTAGGAAACAATACCATTTACACAGAGGCATTTATAGCAATTACCTCAAGGATGGAATCAAGTTTTATAATAATGGTATAAAAAAAACAGAAAAATGAGTTCTGAAGAGAGGGGAGGGCAGACAGAGAGGGGCTGGGGTAAAAAATAAAAAGCAAAGAAAAGGGCTAAGTTAGGAAAGGAGACCTGGGTTGTTCTGGGGGACCAAGGAACAGGGTAGCGTGCAGGAAGGATCCTCAGGCCTGCACACAGTGGTGCCCACTCTTGGCAGAGCCATGCACTCCGGACAGGCAGCTTGCTGGCCGGCTCAGAGACTCCCTCTTCCCCGCAGCTAACTCGTTTCCCAGTAGCAAACCCATGAAGAGTTCACAAGGACCCACAAGGCAAACTGGACCAGACCGAGGAGGGCAGCCGGGAGGGGCCCCTCCCCACTGCTCTTGGGATTCTCCGGACCCTGCTCTCCCACCCTCACGGGCTCTCGCCTATGCCACCTGTTACCCTCCCTTCCCAGGTAAGCTCCCCTTTCCACAGCCTTTGACCAGAAGCCTTGGCAGAGGCTGGCAGTGGTTTCTATTCTGACTCCAAAGTTTATCTCCTGTGAGGCAAAACCTTAGGAGCCAAGAGTAAATGCGCCACAGCAATACAATCATTAGCAACCAGGGTGAAGAGCTGCTGCCACTTCCCCACCCGGGACGCAGACCCAGTTTGGAGGGCACATTCCGCATTCCCAGCGCTCCTCCTCCCGCCCCCTACAGAGCCTTGGCCTGCTTAGCACAGCACTTCCATGTACCATGTAACTGGACCTCACAAGAAAAACATTTAAGCCAAAGTCACTCTTTGTGAGAACTGTGCTCAGACCCAAATCCCAGAGACACTCTAGCTCCCACCAAAGAGAAAATGACACATTTTATTTAGACTGTTTACCCTAAGCAAACAAAAATAGGTCCCCTTTTTGACAATACCATTTGGCAATCTACCCAGGTGAAGTTCCAGGATATTACAAAGTACTCCCTGACCTTCAGTGTCCTCCACAGGCTGGGTGGTTTGGCCTCACCCATCACACACTTGGAACAGTGAGCGGAGCCTCCTCCCCACCCACCAGGCTACAGCCCATTCAGGACCCACCAGTCCCATTTGAGATTTCCATGCTTCCCTGAATGACTTCCATCATTTGGAGCTACTGAAAAGTGAAACTATACATAAATCTATGATATGAAGATACATCCAACCCTCATTATGGGGGTAACCGGATTTACAGAAAGTAAAAAAACATAACATTGCAATACAATTCCAATGAGTTTAGAACTCAAACCTTTATTTGTACTGTAAAGGGGAAGAAAAACTGATTAGTAATCAGGTACATGACTTAACAGGATTATTTACCATACAGAGCAACATACAAGCACTTTACCTCCTTTTACAGTTGCAATGTCTCAAACAGCACACCCAGAACGTATTTCCCCGCATAGGTAAGACTGATGCTCTTTAAATTAATGACAGTAACTATTCCACATGCAACTGGTCATTAACTGAACTGTCATGCCAACATTTTTAAACATGAAAAAAGAATCCGGAAAAACCGTAAGAGCAGGGAGTATTAGGGATTTAAAATTTTTAAATGAAATGTAAGGGGAGCAGCATGTAAAAAAGCCATTGGTATTACTTTATCTAGCAATTCAACAGATGCACAAGTAGGGTCATAGAGGATAATTTTCTCCGAATTTTTACAAACAGACCACATGTGGTAAAGTTCCCTCCCAACCAGTCACCCCTTTTGCTCATTCCTGAAACTGATTTTGGTGGGGTTACCCCCTAGTACTGGGTCATTAAAAGCACAAACATTAAAACTAAAGATGTAACATATTATTAACTCCAACCTTAAGCAAGGGTACATGGATTGTTTGCTACCAGATATTAATTTTATAGTGACCACAAAAAGGTCATTCCATTCTTGTTACAAAGACTCTGAAAAGAAGTAAGAGCTTTTGCTGTTAATGACCACAGTGGCGTGGCATGAAGTAACATACAAAATTCCTTTAGAAATCATTGCATTTTCACTTTGCTCAGAATTCTGTCACAAAATCTCTGCAAACAAATGTTCCAAACCTATTAAGAGTACATCTCAAGTACACACCATCTCATCTTACATACTTTTAATAAAAGCCCACAATTTGGGCATTTAGTCTTCTAAGACTCACTGCTCCTGAATATTGCATGCCTTCACAGCTTCAGATGAACCATCTAAGAAGCTTGCAAAGCAGCGAAGGATGTTATCTGCTGATGGAAGTTTCTGACAGCCAACTTTCAAGTGACTGATACTCAGGTTTTCATTAAATACCTTTTCAGTTTCCCCACCTTGCAACAAAGCAAAACAATTTTGCTTTGTTACCTTCACTTTAGAGTTCTAAGCACCATTAGAAAGTTTCCAAGCAGCTTTTGTGCTTCCAATGACAACTTAACCAGCGTTACAGTATCACTAGGTACTAACTAGTAATTTTCTTCACCCATGAGTCTACAACATTCCCCAGAGCTCTACTACTGGTCTTTTTCACAAAGAATTCCCTTCAAACCCACAAACTGATTTTGGTGGGGTTACCCCCTAGTACTGGGTCATTAAAAGCACAAACATTAAAACTAAAGATGTAACATATTATTAACTCCAACCTTAAGCAAGGGTACATGGATTGTTTGCTACCAGATATTAATTTTATAGTGACCACAAAAAGGTCATTCCATTCTTGTTACAAAGACTCTGAAAAGAGGAAGAGCTTTTGCTGTTAATGACCACAGTGGCGTGGCATGAAGTAACATACAAAATTCCTTTAGAAATCATTGCATTTTCACTTTGCTCAGAATTCTCACTTGCTCAGGTCCCCCCACTCTCTGCAACATACACCCAACCCAACCAACCCTCTCCCTGGTCTCCATCTTTCTCCCCACCCCATGCCAGTGCCCTCACCCCAGGCTCCTCCCATTAACACCAAGATTGCTTTCAAATTTCAACTTAAAAAAAAAGTAAAAAATGAATCACAGATTAACCAGTACCCCCACCGTTCTGCAACGCAATAGGAATGCCCAAACTAGGCTTGCCATTTCTAAAAGAATCTGGGCATGACCAACCTGTACCCTCCCAGACCACAGAACACAATGACCCCCCAACACCCAACTAAATTTGCCAGTCTGCTCGTCTAAATATTTGCTGAAGGCATTTCAAGCTGGAACACTTTTCCAACACACAGGTTACAGCATCACACTAATAATTCCTCTGGCCAATACACAGGCAGGCAGGCGGGCAGGTGAGTGGGTCACTGGGCTCCATCTGCAAGCTCCATCTAGAAGGCATCACTCTGCGTTGCGGCACCAACGTTAACATGTTCTACAGCTTAAGAATCTTCTCGAAGCAAGGTTCGTAGCACAGAACTAATATGACAGGAGGCTCAATATAGAAGATGCAGCATCTGAAAACCTCCATCCTAGAAAAGGAGGGGTGCCTGGAGGTTGGCGCTCACGTAGCATTCAAAGCAGCACACCTGCTGAAGGCCCAGGATGCAGCTGCTCTGGACTTTTTTTAGAGACTGCCCTCTCATAAGCTCATCTGAAAACCTTAGGTGGTGGCCTCCTGAATACAGGGCTTCCTGAGCACGGCCTGGAAACATGACATTGGAGAATTTCCACCTCCTAAGCCTCTGGAAATTCAATCTGCAGACATCAATTTAGGCGGCCTCTCTCCTTCAGGGTCTCCCCTCCTGCACTGCTACGACTCACTGGCCAAGCGCTCCATTTCTCCTGGTGCCATCTGATCGCCATGATGAACGCTACAGTAACAAACCGCGGTCCACGAAGCATTTCAGTAATACGGCTGGTGCCATCGCTGCGGGCCCACCCGCGCGTGCCCGTTCAATCCCACCTCCACAGGCAGGCAGACCAACCCGCCCCACCCGCGTCTCAGTGGGGAGTGCCTATCCTCCTCCATTACCAGGAATACCGGCTCCAACAGGGACGGAGCAATTTTCCCAAGCTTACCGGATTACCAGAAGCAATGTTTTAAGTGAACGGTTAACCTTGAGAGGTAAAGGTAGGGGGGGCAGAGTGAGGTCACAGAAGTTAGCACGGAACCTAGAGGAAAAGTCCAAAGGGAAGCACTGCCACCTGGAAAATAAAGGGTGGGTCAATTTCCTCCGCAGGCACACATCCTGCCTCGGCAGCCCCCCTGCCAAGACACACTACGTGCCACAGCAGTAAGCGCTTAGGGTGGCACCTTACCTACTGATTCATTCCAGAGACCACCCTCTCCTCTGACCAGGGGTCTGGCCCCGCACACACCTGGGATCCACCGTGCTGGGCCTGGCCTGGACCCGGTCCCAGGCGAGCCAAAATTACATACCACCCTGGGCCAGGGCTGTCAGCCCCACGAAGCTAAGTTCAGTTTCCACAAGACCAGGCCTCATCCCCAGGTGGGTTCACAACCCTTTGTCTGGAAAAAAACGGGGGCTGCTGGTAATGACGACTTCAGGATCAGTCCGCCCAGCCCAGCAGCGGCCCTGCACCCACGGCCTTCCTCCCTGATCCATCTCCAGGACATCGGCTGCCCACTTCCACGTCTTCTCCATCAGAGACCCCTCTCTCCTCCGCCCCTTCTAAATCTCTGCCTTTCTGCCTCCATACAAAGCAGGGTGCTGGAGTGTAGGAGTGGCACCCTCCATGAGGTCAAGTCCCCCTTCTCCGGTGGACAGCCTGGGCTGTAGTCCTCCCCCTGCGTTCCTGGGGACACTGCCATGCGGCTTTCCCCAGCAGTCCTCCCCAAACCTGGTCTCCTCTTTGGCCTTCCCTCTCCTCGTACCCCCAACACCCTCAGTCTCATCTAACCCTGCCATCACGCCCCAGCTGAGGCTTGAAGCCCTAATCTGGCCTCTTCCTCCCGCAATAATACAGAGCGCGGCCCTCCCTCTGGCTAACTCCTGAGAGACAGGCCACAAACTTTTTTGCTTTTATAGCCCTGGGCCGCATCACCCGTGACCTTACTCAGCGGGACGATTCCTCCACTGCCACCGGAAAAAAGTTCCTCCCTGCCCCTGCCCTACGCGGTGTCTTGGGGCGGTTCTGGGTTCCGGAATGTCCACCCCACCCAATTCCCCAGCAGTCCTCCCTTCCCCCTTAGCAGCGCTGCCTGATATGGAGGGCAGATCTCAAAGTCACGTTTGGAGAGATTCCACGAGGGAGAAGTCCCCTTTCCTTCTGTTGGGGAACCGGATCCCTGAGAGGGAACTGGGTGGGCGAGGCAGGCGCAGGCCTCTATCCCAAGGGGGCGAGAGGACCCGCCGGGAACGCCTCAGGTCACCCCACCCCTGCAGAACTCCGAAAGAAGGGCCGGCAGAGTCTGGAAAATTCCAAGCGGCGGCGGAGGGATCCCTGCAGAGGGCGCATCACTGGCTGGGGCTGCCGGGTGGGGGCGGGGGGGCGGCGCGTGACTCCTCGGGCGGCTGCTCCGCCGGGAGGTCGGCGGTGACGTCAGCGCCCGCGGGGGTGGGGGCGGGGCGGCCGGGAGCGAGGCCCACCCTGGCCTCTCCGCGGAACGGCCAACGCCCGCACGTGGGCACCTGGTCCCGGAGAACGGCGAGCTGAGCTGCGCCTACAGTGGCTGTGTTAGAAACCTTGCTGAGATTTTATTATTTTTTAAAATGGTTGGGAGCAAGTTGATTAAAGCGGTTAAGCCGGGTTGCCCGCGGTGGCTTGAAGAGCGTGTGTCATGGTTTTGTTATTCTCTGTCACCAGGGGCCTGGAGGGTTGAAGTATTTCGTAAGCAAAAATATCTATGCTGGAATAAGGAGTTAATGATGGTTCATGGTGTATTCATTGGAAACAAGTAGTTGCAAAATAATGAAACACAAAATCTTGTGTAGAGGACAATACACTGTATGTAATTGCATGGCAACAAGACCAAAGGGTATAGATAGTCCACCCATTTTACTCTTGGGTTGAGAGGTAGGAAAAAAGTTTTTTTTTAAATTACATTTGTTTAGGGTAGTTTACTGGCTGTGCTGACTGGTTGGGGGTACTGCCCACTGGCTGCCCCCACAGAGCAGGCCTCACCTGGGTCTCCCGAAGCACAGGGAAAAACCAACCAGTGAACTGCCCCGTCTGCCAAGGCCAAGTGAGACCTGAGAACTTGGTGAGGATTTGGTGAAGCTTTTGAGAAGGGTAGTTGCCATCTTCTTGCCAATGGTGCCAGGGTGAGGGGGAAGCACAGCCCAAGAGCCCCAGGTGGCCTCCTGTCAGCCCTGGCCTGTGAGGTAGAGAGTGGAGGTAGGTGGCCTGAGTACCAGAACTGAGAATGGCTTCTTAGACCAACTATCTACCAGGAAGTCTCCACCCGGGGTAAACACCCACACCCAAAAAAACAAAACTGCTTGTGACAACAGGCTCCCTTGGCAACAGGAGGAAAACTGAGGAAGAATTTTCCTCTTGCCTCTGCAAGATGGCATCTGCGGCAGGGCTGGGCCCCGCAGCCGCACCCTCCCTGTGGTTCTGGAAAAAACATGACTCATGCGACTCTCAGCACAGAAGATGGAGCACGGCAAGCCTGGGCTCGTTCACCAGCCGCGGTTTAGCTGAGCTCTTCTACCAGGAGAAGATTCCAGCAGCTGACCCTTCTCTGAGGTCTGCCCTATTGCTTTTGTCCTGGCAAATGTTTCCAGGGGTGGGTTGGGGGAGACTTGGCCTGAAAAAACAGTGGAGAAATAGGAAATTGCCTGTCAGAATGTTCTAGACATCTGGGAGGTGCATGTTACACCAAGCAAGTGCTTTTCCTGCTGCGTCACTTTACCAGGCTGTGGGGTCAGCCCTGTGTTTATCTACGATGCACCTGAGAGATGGTGGTAACCACCAGCCGGCTGCTTCCTGGGCCCAGCTTGATGTCTTAGCTTGCTTTTCTCTACGTCTGGTTTAAAAATCTCTTGTTCACATGTCTCATTCCTAAATCCCAGAAACAAACTGTCTCAGATTTTATTTTTCAAAAGCAAAGTTGGTGGAATTAGCAACACACAAAGCATGAGGCATCTAGGAAGCCTAAGATTCTCAATTACAAACGAAGGCCCTCCTTTGTGTCCTCGTGTCTGGAGCAGCCCCAGCCACCCACTCCATTTTCAAGGACAAAATGGAGCCACTTGTGCTAAGCCCCACACAAGACTGCATACTTGACCTAATTACAGTTTCAGCCTCTCCCAAGAGTGGAATTTTAAACCAGTGAGTCTGGAATTTCCTGATCATCACTGGAGAGGTAATGTGCGTGATGGAACCCCCTCCTCTTCCCTTCAAGGGAAGGTGACTTTGGCTGAAACAATCCCTTCTTTTTTCCCCCAGTAACCTCCTTGTCCTGCCCCCTTTTGCCTATAAAGTCCTTCCATTTTGTACAGTGCCTGAGAACTCCCTTCTATCTACTAGCTGGGATCCTGCCAGATCCATGAATTGTTGAATAAAGCCAATTAGATCTTAAAATGTACTCAGTGGAATCTTGTGTTTTATCACTAGAAAACCACACAGAAACATCTGTGCCCTGCCTGAGGGAGCCCAGACAGTGCTCGCAGAAAGATGGACAAATATGGGGCTTAAGTTGTGCCTCCTTCTCTGCAAATGAGACTAAAAATATCTCCACCCTGACAGAGGAGGAGGGCATGCATCAGCATATTTCTCTAGATCAAAACATGCTGTTCCAGGAAACATCAGTAAACAAGACCTTAGATGCCTGGGTGGAGCTGGGTGATGGGCACGCCCCTTCCTGGGGGGTTGCAGAAGCCTGCCCCTTCCAAGGCAGCCCACCCAGGGGCCCAGGGTTGGAGGGGGAAGAAGGACTGGAAAGGGCCCCTTGGGCAACATCCGGATTGCAGGGTCAGGTCCCGGGCACCAAGTCCTTTCTCACGGCCATAGCCACCTCCCCATCATATTCTGAAGCCAGCTCAGCTCAGTTGTTCCAAACACATACCATCCCAGGAAAGGACCCAGATTTCCTAAGGAGCCCCTGGGCAAGGGAGAGAAGGCGGTGAGAAAGGAGTGGTACTTCAGGTTCTCACCCATACCAGGATATGGCAGTTTTGGGGCCACTGCTCAAGAATGTGCCAGAACATTACCCTGTCCCCTGCAAATCCAGTTCCAGAGCTGTGGTGGCCTCCAAGGTCACCTTGGGCTCCCCAATCCTGGAGACCCTTAGAGGAAGCCTTTTTCCCCTCTGTGCTCTGAAGCCCGTCGTCTCAGGGCCTGGGTGAGGAAACTGCAGTCAGCGCACAGTGGGGAGCAGCCCCTACAGGAACCACAACCCAGACCCCACCCGTGGCCCCTCCACTCTCCTGCCCTGGCAGGAAGCTGGGCCTCAGCCTGGGCTCCGGCGGTTAGCCCCCACCTCATGTGGCTCGGGACACACTCTCAACCTCTCCCAGTGGCCTTACGGGTTCCCACTCAAATTCTGATGGATATGGTTCTGCCTGGAAGGCTCTTGACCCCGTGGCCACCTGCCAGCTGTCCCTGAGCTCCTTCAGGCCTCTGCTCAGGGTGGCCTCTGTGAGCCCTGGCCCCACTGCCCCACTGGGTTTGAGCGCCTTGAGGGGTTTCTGTGTGTTTTGCCCTCTGCTGGGTCTGTGTCCATAGTCCCTGCCACACAGCGGACCTCAGTAAATGTGCTGAAAATTTTTATAAAGTTCGCTCTTCCACTGTGAGGCCCCCAGTAAATGTGTGTGGTATTTTCCAAACTACTGAAGGAAAGGAATGAGTCCCCAGGTCAATGGCAGCCCCAGATCTGGAGGCCTGCCTAGCCCTGGGCTCCCAGGCCAGGAGACAAGGACAGGGCTGGGGGCTGCTTCCTGGGGACCGGGGACCGGCCGCTCGCAGGGAGTGCCTGGGCTGGGCTGCAGGAACCAGGGGAGCCTTGCTCTGCCAAAACTGGCAGAAGGCACTTGAGGGAGAGGGCATTGAAGTTGGAGACCCCACAGACCCTGGTATACAAAGCAGAAGAGGGGATGGACACCCCGGTTCCCTGCTTGAATTTTCTGGGCCCATGTGGGCCACAGGCAGGGAACCTGAGGGAGGGGTTAGCAGGGAGGAGACCCCTAGTTGGGACCCTTGTCTCCTCTTTGGGGTTGGGGTCTGTGGGGACTGAGAAGTCCCTGATGGCCTTTCCTGGGGGCCTCTCCTCTGGGGTTGGGCCTCAGGCCACTCCTCCACAACTCTGATGGTGTCAGTCCCCTGTCAGAGCTCCAGGACACCTGGCCACATACACCCCCAAGTCCCGGGCATCAGGACCTCGGTGTCCCAGCTCTACGGGCCCCTCCCCTTCCCTGAGCCTTTGCCCAAGCTGACCTCCTGGAGCTCACCCTGCCTTTCTCCTGACAACTCCTTCACTGGTTGACAGTCCCCTCCTGTGTCCTGAATTCCCTGTTCCCAAGTGCTCACCAGACCCACCTGCTCCCCTCCCCACACACTGAGCAAGCCCCAGCAGAGGAGGGGCCTGGTCTCACAGGCCTTGCCTCCCTCAGCCACTGCTGTGCTCCACCAGTGACCTCCCAGACCTCCTCAGTCCCCCTGTGGTTAAGCAAGTCCCAGCTTTCCTCAGCCCCACGCTTTGGCCTGTGCCCACCTTGCCAGCCTCTTCTCCTAGCCCCACCCACCAGGAATCCTGGTAACAGCTCCTCTTGGCAGAGAGCTGAACATAGCTGACATCCCGCTAACTCCCAGCCCTTGGTTTGCCCACACCCCGAGAAACCCTCTCCCTTCTCTGGGGCCTGCCTGAGCCACCCACTCCCCCTGAGCCTTGACTCGCTGCTACAGTGACCCTGCCAGAGTACGGGTGGTCCAGACTGTCCTTGAACCTTTGAAGGAGATTTTACTGCTCTGGCTACCCCTTGGCCCACCTAAGTGGCTTCTGTAAGCAAGGTGTGCGCGGCGCCAGGGCTTCTGCTTCTGTGGGCAAAGTAGAAACCCTGAGTGGTTCCGTCGACCTGGAGGCTGCTGACCTTGACACTGTGAGTGAGGCCTATGCTCTCACTGGCCTGGAATGTCAGTGGCACCCACCACCCCTTCCATCAAATGCCAAGGTCAAATGAGCAGAGGACACAAAATCTTCCCAGAGAATAGCTGGGACTATTATTGTCTCTCTTGCAAATTTTATTTATGACAAATAGTTTAAAATAGCTGGAGGGCTCAGTGTGGGGGGGAGGCAGGTGCTGAGAGAAGGGCCGGCATAGCTGGGAAGCCAGTGGAGCCTGCTCCTGCTGCCCTGTCAGAGCAGAAGGGAGCTGAGCAGCCCCGGGTGTGCCCACCCCACCTCCTGGATTCCCCAAATAGCCCTAGTTTTAAAAATTTTTTATTTGGTTTTAATTTCACTGAAAAAAATATTCCAAAGCATAACCTGCTGGTGGGACGTGGATCGTGGTCTTGGAAATGGGGGTGCAAGTAGGAAACCCAGGAGAAACCCTGTGTCTAGTGCTCTCAGAGGTCCAAGCTGCCAGGTGGTGGTGGCCAGGGGCTGGGACGTCTGCTCTGAGTGGGGGTGGGCATGCAGTGCTTGACCGAAGGCCACCCAAACTCCGCCCCAGGTTCCAGGCTGTGTGTAGATCTGGGCGAGAGGTGCCAACTCACTGACTTTGCAGCTGAGCTGGAGGAGGAAAGGGCGGGCTTAGCTGCCCCCTGCTGGCCACAGCCGGGCCAGCAACCTGCTGCCAGTAACTGGAAGCTGACTGGATCTCCCCAACTCCCCACCGAATTGGCAGCCTGGTGGAGGCAAGAAAAAATAGCTGACCTTGGGACAACAGGCTTGCTGCTTACAACTGAAGTCCTGCCCCCATGCCGTCTCACTTTGCTCCTTTTGTCGCTATCCTACGGGAGAACATCACACTCTCCTCCAGGAAGCCTTCCTGGATCACTGACTCTGTTGTCTTTTCCCTGTCACGTGTTGGGTGTGGCCAGCTCATCTGTCAGGGGAAATCACCTGTGCGCAAAGTGGCTTGTTTTCCTTCTCCCAGCGTTCCCATCTCCAGTGTCCCCTGAAAGGATTCTGAGCTGACATTCTCTTGGGCAACTTGGTCACTAATTGTGTAACTCCTCACGCAGGGGCATCTAGAACTGCCCACCGACATGGACCTGTGCCCAACACCGACACTGCAGCCCTCTCCTGGACAAGAGCTTCCTTGGTCATCGGGCTGTAGCTTTTCTGGGCCCAGCGGGGCCTCTTGCCTCCTGGGGGCGTCTGCACGTGTCAGCACACTGTTGGCCACCACAGCACAGAGCAGGGTCCTCCTCCCGTGGACGGATCTGAGCTGGCCTCCCGGCACTGGCCCAGGTAGGCTGGGATTGAGAAGGCCTGCGGGAGTGTGTTCCAGGTGCCACGAGCAGTGGAGAGGAGCCCACAAATGCCCTTGTCTCAGAAGGGGTAACAGGACTGCCTGTGCTGGTTGTTCCAGTGACCTCTGCTGCCCATGTTCTGAAGCATTAACGGGTGTCTGGGGGACACGAAGACACTGTCCCACTGTGCTGACCCCCGTGGGTAGTCTTGGTAGGGCAAGGGTGGAAGCAATGTGGGCTTGGGGGAGGATTGGGAAGCCAAGGTGAAGAGGAAGGGGCTGAAGGGTGCTGAGCAAAGACCCGAAGGTAGGAGACAGCAGTTCTAGAAAGGTGTGTTCTAGAAATATGTGTAGCTCACATTTCTGGTGGGTAGGGACCCATTCAGGACTTGTGCAGCCTGAAGCTAAAATAATTTTAGGGACCCTTTACAAGAAAAGTAATTTTAAAAATTCTACTTTTGCAAATTTTACAAAACCATTGAACACACTGCTGGGCCCTCCCAGAGCCTTGCAAGAGCATCGTGCAAAGCAGAACGCCCTGAAGCCTGACCATTCATTCCAAGTGACTCAGCCTCTGGGCAGGCCCGTGTCTGCATAGCAGGATGGGGCTGCTGTTCACACCATCAAGATGTTGCTGACCACCTGTTCAGAGCTTGGGTTTGGGGCTGGTGCCACTTAACAGGAATGTCTAAACCAGGGCACAGCCTTAGGGTGCCTAGAGTGTGCAGAAGAGGGCACAGAGCTCTTCACAGACCAGGAAGCTAACTCCTAGGGACCTTCTAGCAGCCATCTTGCGACACAGAGCTGAGCTCTGCACCAGGATCTAGCTCCCAGCGGGCTCTCTCCCCCATCCCCTTTGGCCAGAGTGACCTGCATTGCGCCAGCCTGGAGCATTAGTTCCTCCGTGTTGCTGGCACGGTTCCCAGGCAGCCTCAGCCTTCACAGCCCGGCAGCTGCTGCTGCTCACCTGGCCCCCCACAGGGAGGTAATGAGGTCCAGTCAGAGACCCACGGAGGAGGATGTCACCGGCCTGCAGCACAAAACAGGGAGGGCTGGGGTGGTGTGGTAGGTAGACTAAACCCCCCTAGGTGTCCGTACCCAGATCCTGAGAGCCTGGGAATGTTAGGTTATGTGAGAAAAGGGGATTAAGGTTACTCATCAGCTGACTATAAGGGAGATCATTCTGGGTCATCCACGCTGGCCCAACATAATCATGACGGTCTTCAAGCAGGGAAGAGGAAGGCAGACGGCAGAGATGTGAGGAGGGCAGGCCAGTCACTGTGTGCTGCGAGGACCCCACTCACCTCCACCAGCTCGGAAGCTGGAGGAAGGGGCCACGAGCCAAGGGATCTCGGTGGCCTCTAGAAGCTGGAAAAGGCAAAGAAACGGGTTTTCCCCTAGAGCCTCCGGAAGGAACCAGCTCTGTTGATCTTAGTCCAGGAGGCTCATTCTGACCTCCAGTCCTGTAGGTAATGGGTGTGTGCTGTTTACAGCCACTAAAATTGCAGTCATGCGTTACAGCAGCCATAGATTCACACAGGGCGAGGGCAGATGGGCCGGGTGAGGGGAAGGAGCTCCAGGCCTGCAAGGCCCCGGGCTGTTGGCGCCCCCTTACCCACCAGAGTGGGGAGGTCTGGGCCATCTTGGGCCTTGGCCTCCCGGGTGGACCCTCTTCTCCCTCCCGGCTTTCCAGCCACAGGACTTAAGTGGAGACTTAGGTCGGCACCTCACATATGTGCCCACACTCATGGCCTCATGCTGCCCTGGCCAGGTGGGGGCTCCACAGAAGACAAGGCACCATTCGCTGTCACAGATGCCCGAGGCAGGAGGCCCTAGTCCCAGGACCGGACGTCACTGCCGTGGGACGCGTGGCTTCCTCCTCCCAATTCCCACAATGTTCAGTGTGAAGCCCGTCCCCGAACAGTGCTCACCCTACAGGGCCAAAGCCCTGGCCGACCACCAAGACCGGACAACTTCACTCCAGCTGCTCCAGTCGTGTTCAGCTTGGTGAGCCTGCAGGGCTGCGTATTTCATACAAAGCAAATATGCAACCTGTAATAGCTCTGGGCTGTAATTACCACACGCTTGTGATTTCCTACCATAAATCACCGTAAAGTTTGCTGGAAATGGACTTTATTGATGAGTTCACATGATACAAAAGAATGAGAATATTCAAAGGGCACTTAATAAAAACACTGATTTGTCCCAAGGGGCAGGCAGGCGAGGTGACAGCGCAATAGATGCTTAGAAAACAGAAGGCTGAGGAATAAAAACAAGTAGTCTGTGTACACACACACACACACACACACTCCCCACGGGCTCAGCCCATCAGGTGAGAATTCCCCTTGGCATTAACAGCACATAGGATGAGACGGGCCAGACAGACGGGGGCAGCCAGTGAGGTCGAGTGACTCCAGGAGGGGAGGTGGATGTCCTCTGGCTGGGACACCAGTTTATTATGACAAACAACAAAAGGCACACCCACCTCCAAGCATCTGGAGTGTTCAAAAGCCACCAAGGGGGGAGGCGAGTGGGCTCTTACATCTGGAGACAAGAGGCGCACGCTTCCTCCCCTCGGCTCCACAGGGAAGGGGAGACAAAGCAAAGCCCTGAGCTGGGCCTGGCCTGTCTCCTTCCGGTGGAAAGTCCCAGGAAGCGCCTGGGACCTACCAGCGGGGCCCACGCACGCACGCACGCTGGGGCTGGGGAGGCGCTCCTCTGGGCCGGCTCAGGGGCCAAAGGCCGGAGGACAGAGCTGGGGAAGGGCGGCGCCCAGAGCCAAGTCTGGCCTCCTGCGTCCTGGGATAGAGACTTGTATGGGCCAGGCCAGGGCCAGGCCACATGGCAACATGGTGCCGGTGCTGCCTGGGAAGGAGAGCCCTAGTCTAAGGCTGGGGGCGGTTCTCTCAAGTTGCCAGAGTTCACAGTCTTCACGGCACCAAAGCAGATGACAAAACAGCAAAACTGCAAATGGAAGCCCCGGGGGCTTTGGGAACTTCTCAGAATGACACGTGGGCCTGCTGGGCTCACTGGTCCAGAGGACAGCTACGACCCAGCACAGAACATCAGCAAAGACGAGCAAAAAGGCACTTTTCTTCTGGTTAGTGTCTCCTGCCTGAGAGGCCCGAGCGAGGGGCACAGGGCACTTCCTTGCCAGGCTAGGCCCAGCTCCCTCCAGTGCCATCCAGCCAGGGAGGATATAAGTGGAGGGGCCTCACCTCCTGTTCTTGCTGAGGTTCAAGCCAAGGAGGCAAGGAGGCCCTTCCTGGCCTCCCCTCACCCACCACACACAGTGATGGCCCATCCTGGCAGCAGGGGGTGGGTGGAATGCTGGCAGAAGGAATGTGAGGACGTGGTCACCAAAGTCCAGGGAACAGACCAAAGACCGGGCCTACGGGGCCTGAGCCCTATTCCTTGGCCACCTGCCATCAGAGCTGCCACCAGGGACTTCAGAACAGGGACACTGTCCATCTTGAGAGGGACACAAAAAGTGAGTCCCTGGGTAGGAAGGGTGGCCAGGGCCTGATCAAATGATCCTGAGACAGCAGCGGGGCCCGTGGCTCAGGGGAAGGGCAGGCAGTCTGCAAGTGGGACGCTGCGGGAGCCCCCAGCCAGCTCTGCATGGCCCAGGCTCCCTCCCAGGCGGGGGGTCACCTCACCCTCTGAGGCAGCCCTCCTCCCAGCACAAGGGCCCCAGCCTGGGCCCGCCCAGTGTCCTCAGCCCTGCTCCAGGCTGCCGGCCGGCTGCACCACGGTGTAACTCCCCTGGCTCGCGGACAGCTGCCGGCCGAAGAAGGACGTGGTGCGCTTCGGTTTGACTCGCTTGATCTGCTCGCCTGTCAGGGGTTAGAGGGACACGCTGCGGGGAGGCGTCCGAGGTGAGGTGCCCAGGCCTGAGGAAGCCCGGCTTCCGGCTCTGGCAGGATGGCTCCTTCAGGGGCCAGTCACACTGAGGTCCCTCTGCACACCCGCCAACTTGCTGAGTCTCAGTCCCTTACCCAACTCTCCTACCAGTGACAGGATGAGTTTGTGTTTGATGCTGGGCCAGCTGTGGTGTCTGAGGACTTTTGCTAAAATCTGTTCAAGAACAGACCAAAGAAACAAAACACCTAAAATATACACAGTTGGCTGAAGGTGAGCCTCAGCAGGATAAGATTTCTTACAAGTTAAAACTTCAAGCCATGTGATCAAGGTCACTTATCAGCCATCATAAATCCTATTGATAATGCACCTTTGATATGATGTGATAAAAATGGCACTTTACCTTATGATCTTCCTCCTCAAAACCCATAGCCCCAGGCTAAGCATGAAAAAAACATCGGACATGTTCCAGTGAAGGGCACCCTACAATATCCCCGACCAGTCCTCCAAAATGTCAAGGTCATCACAAACAGGGCAAGTCCGGGAAATGTCCCAGCCCAGAGGGGCCTAAGCAGACATGACAGCTCTGCGGTGTGGCGTCCCGGATGGGGTCCCGGGGCAGAGGAAGGGCATTAGGTTAGAACTAAGGACTTCACACTTAATAGTGTCGTTATCAATGTTGGTTCATTGACGATAACAAATACACCACATTAATATAAGATGTGAATTAAAAACATCAAGCACCAGAAGAAAAATAGGCAACATGAACAGTAATTCAGGAAAAAAACATAAATGATCAAATGCATAAAAATGGTCCAACTTCACTAGTTTTCAAGCAGGAACCCAAACAAGCTCTTTCAGGAAGGTTAACACCCACCATGGGTGCGGGTGCGGAAGGCAGGTGCTGCCCTCTCTCAGAAGGGTACCTGTGCGCACACCCAGCAACCCCATTCGTAGGAATTTATCCTGAGGCCACAGTTTCAGATTCCAAGTAAAAAATCAGCTGCAAGTATGTTGTTTGTAGGAGCTGAAAACTAGGAATAACTGCTGTCTAACGATGGGGCTGCGCGCGTGTAACTGTGCTGCCCTGAGGCTGTCTGCAACTTTGCTAACAATCATGTTACGGAAAAATGCTTTTGCTCCCTGACTGTAAACACAACTTGCTTGTTGTAAAAAATGTAAATGCTATGAGAAAGCACAAAGAAAAAAATAAAAGTTATAGCAATTCAGCAGAGCTGAGGACATTCCCTCTTCACACACACGAATGCGGTGCTGCATGCTGCTGTACTGTTACTGGGTTTTTTCTACTCAGTATTATTTTGTGGGTATACTGCCATTGAGATTTAGGTCTCTGGCACTGCATTAAAAAAAAAACTTTTTATTTTGGAACAATTCTAGATTTATAGAGAAGTCACAAAGATAATAAAACAAAGAGTTCCTATATTACCCTCATCCAACCTCCCCTTGTGTTAGTACCCTCTATTTCCATAGTCTGCTTGCCAAAGCTGAGACATGAACATTGGTACAATATTATTAACTCAACTACAGACTTGTGGATTTCACCAGTTTTTCCACAGATGTCCTCTGTCTGGTTTAGGACCCGATCCAAGAGACCACATCGCATTTTTACCAGCTGCCCTGACCTCACAGGACCCAGCCCCATCATTTCTGTACCCACACCTATAATATCAGACATGGGTAGCTTGTAGTTTTCCACATCCGGACACTTCCACAGTGAACAGATCTGTGGATGCAGCAGTAAGAAGGGACAGAAAAGGACTCACTGCCAGGGCCCCAGAGCTTCCAATGCCCAGTCACAGAGCGTGGCCTCAGCAGATGTGATACCCAGCCCTCCGGCCTTTCAGCCAGGTTCCTGCCAGCCGGAGGCTAACTCACCGTGTCTGGAATTGCTCTGCACCTCCCTACCCTCTGGGGCTCCGCACGCGCGCCTACCTGCACCAGTGTGTCTGCGCGCATGTGTATACCACAAAGGGGCTGCTCACCCTCCTCCACGTAGTCAATGGTGGAGAGGTGCTGGACCCGGCTGCACACCACGCTGCTCTGCCTCCGCAGCTGGGGGCGCTGCATGGGAGATGGCAAGGTGCTGGTGGCCGAGGGGACACCAGACACGCTCTCCTGGGGGACAACGGGCTCTGCAGCCTGGTTCAGCTCGATGCAGTACTCAATGAGGCTGCTCATCAGCTCCGCCTAGGGAGGGGAGAGGGGCCAAGGTGAGGAGCAGAGGTGAGCTGCGGGGCAGGCCCAGCCTTTCCACAGCCCTGCAGCGCGGCGTGAAGCAGACAGAGGTCCCCTGCCCTCTGGTGGAGGAGGCACAGGAGGGAGCAAACACAATCTACACAAGGAAGGAAAGGGGGCAGGGGTGAGTCCCACGGGGGGGCACTTCTCAGTCCTGGTAGATGATGGAGGGTCCCAGGTCTGGGAGGTGAGGTGGGGGAGAGAGTTCTTGTGGGAGGGCCCAGGCCTTCACTGCGGGAACCCCAGCGGTAAGGTTCAAGCAGGCAGATCACGCTCAGGGGTGACAGGATGCGGGGGTCCCCAGCGGGGCAGGGCTGGCAGGGGGCTCAGAAGGTCTCCTGGGCTACTGGTTCTATTTCTTCATCTGAAAGGTACTACATGAGTTTCCTCTGGGAAAATCTGTTGAGCTATACACTTAGGATCTGGGCACTTTTCTGTATATATATTATTTTAGTAAAACATTTACTTAAATAAAAGACTAGTGGTGTAGAAATTATGAAGTCATCCAAAGAGGGGGGTGGCAGCTGAGTATTCGAGGGCATGAGAGGGAAGAGCTCAGGGACGCAGGGGCAGGGAGAGAGCGCCCCCCAGAGAGGCCACCACGGCAGAGGATGGGGCTTCCCAGGAGCATGTGGCCAGGCTGAGAGAAAGCGGGGGCAGGGGTCTGTGCACTGGGGGTGGCAAAACAGAGGCCCCAGCTGGTGTGCAGGAGGGGTGCAGGGGCGGGGGCTGGCTGCCGAGCGGTGAGGAGCAGACGTGTGGCTATGGGGTCCAGAGGCCCGAGATGGTGGATGAAGCACGTGTGCTTCCGGGGCTGGGAGCCCTGGACGTGTCTGCGGGCTCAGGAGCAAGGAACCGTCCAGAAAGGCCATGCGGGAAGGGCTCTAGAGTGAGCAGGACAGGGATGGAGGCAGGGTCGGACTGAACGCAGGAAGAAGCAGAGGCTCCAAGGGCCTAACGCTCCAAGCCTGCCCCCCATCTGAGAGCACCCGACTCGTGAGGCCCCGGGGACAGAAGCCAGGGTGGCCAGTCACACAGCACTGGGAAGCCCTCAGCAACAGCCACCATGACTGCAGCTGCCACCCAGCGTGGCGTGGCATCTCCGGAGCAGGCCTTCCACTCGGAGGGGTGGCTCCAGGTCGGCAGGGTTTCCCTGCCCTGCTCCCCAGGCCTCAGCACCCCCCTCGCCTCCTTGCCAGCTGGCTTGGAGCCTCCAATGGTCTGTCCAGCTCCCAACCCCAGTGCTCGCAACACCACCACTACCTGCTTGGAGTAGATCTTAAGGAGCTTGTTGACTGGTGTGCCTTCATTGTCCCCATCGAACTCCAGCCACAGGACAGACTCCTCCTCCTCGGGGGAGGTGTGGTCCCACGACAGCTCCTGGAAGCGCAGGCCCAGCAGGACGTGCTGGCCGGTGGGAGATGCAGAGCTGGGACTCCCATGGGCAGAGGCCTGGACCCCTACCCCGCCCTGTGTGGGTGCCACCGGGAGGGCACACCTCGCCAGACTATTTACCTCCAAGGCTGAGTCTAAATTTGTGTGTGAGTTTGTCTAAGGAGGGGAGCCCCTGCTTTCATCAGACCCACAAAAGGGGCCAAGAACCCCTAACCCACAGCACTTCTCGCCAGTGGGTCAAGCCCTGGGAACTGGGGCAGGTGGGAAGGGAAGACCCTTTCTGTGGGATCCGCTGGTGGCTGACCATCAGCTGGTGGTCCTCTCAGCAGGAGGCTGAGCTGGTCCCAGCATGCTGGGGCTCTGAGGCCCGGGAGGGCCTGTGATCTATCTCTGGGCACAACCAGAAGTCACCCAAAATATTTCTGCTGGCTTAGGAGGGACTCCTGCCCAGGTGCAGAAAACCCATCCCCCTGGGAGGGCTACCAGCATGGCCTTCTACACAGGTAGCCAAGGGGATAGGCAGCGCCGTGTGCCGGAGATGCAGGCTTCAGTCCAGCAGGCCTCCCAGCCGTGGCGCCTTTCTGGGAACTCCCCACCCAATCTTCAGCTATTAGTCAGGCAGAGCGACCAGGCCCTCCCTGCCGATTTCTTCCCCTCAGAGGCATGAATCCCAGCGGCGGCCTCCTCGTACCCTGGACACCCCCATGCCCAGCATGCTGGGCAGAAGAACTGATCCAGAACAGACCCCAGCATGTCCGGGGAAGCCCCAGGGGCATCTGAGAGAGGGAGGCCAGACAGGCTACCTACCCGCCCCCAGGCGAGCCACAGGCCCAGGGGAACCGGGAAGGCCTGGGTAGGGTCCCCCCAACCCCCACCACCAAGCACACCATTGCACCCGTAAGGAGCTGGAGGTACCTTCTCCCGGCTGTCGATGACATGCACGCCCTCCAGGCTGATGGCCACAACTACAGGCTTCCGCCTGCCCCGGGGCAAAAAGCCCTGGGCTGGCTTGTCCACCTCTCCGTGGAAGAAGGCACACCTGGGGAGGGAACTAATTAGCTTGGCCCCCCCTCCAGCAGCAAGGACAGCCCAGGGCAGGGTTCGCCCACCACAAAACACTCTGGCCAGGCCCTGGTGGGCACCTAAGATGCTTCAGCTGCTCAGGTGACTGAAGGTTAATGGAAACCTGACCTGGTGGAAGGAAAGCCGAGGGGGGTGAGAGAGAGGCATTGTGGAGGTGGTGGCATCTGAGCTGGTCATGCAGGATGGGAGGAAGTACTGGTGGTGGAGGGAGGATGGGCACCACAGGCAGAAAGATCGGGAACCTGGGTATGGGACAAAGCAAGTTATATTCAGGGAACCACCAGAAACCGGGTTGGGACTGAGTCAGCTGGAGGTGGCCAGGGCAGGGACAGCTCCACTGCCCACTGTCCTCCAGGCCAAAACCTTTCAGCAGCAGGTGGAGTCAAGGCTGCACCTGCTTGGGGTCCACCAGCAGCTTTAGGGCTTGATTATGAGAAGGGGAAACATGAGCGGCCTTGGGACGTTGACCCACTGCCACAACCAGAGTGGCCACTCGCCTGCCCTCAGCCTTCAGCTTGGCTGGTAGGGACCCTCCCGCCCTGCTGGCCAGGGTCCTTGTCCTTCTCAGGCCTGATCACACTTTCTTGGCCATCTCTTGAGACTCCTAGCTTCAAACACTATCCAAATGCTGATGACCCCCCAACTACTACATGACCCTAGACACAGAAACTCAAGTGTCCACTTGGAATACCCACCTTCCCTGACCTGCCGTACTGCACAGTCCCATCTCAACCGATGACGATGCCAACCTCCAACTGCCAGACACCTGGAGTCCTATGCCTCTTCTATCGCACACCTATCTCACAAGTTCCATCTACTCCACTCTCAACACCTCCAGAACCTAATCACATCTCACCTCCTCTGTTACCACCATCTGACCTGAGCCCTATCACCTCTTTGGCATGTTGCCAGGCTGTCTGGTGGCCGGGCTGCTGCCCCAGCCCACCTGCAATCTGTCCTCTACTCGTACTGCTCACTGTTTCTCCACTAAAGTGTCCACTTCATCAGGCAGGGGCCACAGTCTCTGCTCAAAGCAGTGTCACCAGTACCAAGAGTGGGGCCCACAGGAGGGCACAGAGCTGTCGGCTAGGTGCTGGCATTGTGAAGGAGAACCAGCTAAAGGGACGGTCAGCAGGTCCACTGACCAAGTGACTGCAGGTGGAAGGAAAGGACCTGCCAGGGTGTCCTGGCCTGTGACGGGGGGAGAAGACAAGTGTCCGGCTTGGGGCCCGAGGTGTTGGCATCAAGACACACCTCACATGAGGATGTTGCTCAGCTGGAGCAGACGGGCTCGCTGGCAGGCTGCAAAGGCCGAAACAGACTGCACTGTCAGGGGACGGGGACGGGAGACCCCTGGGCATGGCTGCCCCTGACGACAGCAGCCAGGGAACCTCACCCATAGAAGGGCAGCTCGTGGCACTTGAGGAGGTAGGAGCGGTAGTGGGTGCTCAGGGAGGCCTCGCGCTCGCTGTGGCTGCCAGCCGTTTCCTTCACCTTGCGGTAGGCATTCAGCAGGCCCTGCTCACCTGTCCCAGCCTTGGCCCCACGGCCCCTCAGGGCAGCAAAGAGCCCGTGGCCCCGCTTACAGAGGTGGGCGGGGAGGAAGGAGTCCAGCTTCTCCCTACAGAGGAGGAAAGATGGATGCTCGGAGTCAGGGTTCTGGGGCTGGGGGCCTGGCCGGAGGTCCCGGCCCTTGGGCTGTGGGCACGCTCATGGGGGAGGGCAGGCAGGGCCCTGGACACAGCCAGCCGGGATCCCACTGCTGCCATCCCAGGAGCACGCCCAGCTGGCATGACGCCTGGAGGAAAGGTAGGGAGACGGAGATGAGTGCTGAAACTAGGCCCGCCTCAGACCCAGACTGTGGCGGGAGGGTTCCCGAGCTGTCTGCATCGCTGGGTTAGGTGAGGGTTCCTGAACTGGTGGGACTTTTACAACCGAATGATGGCACAACTGACCTAGAGCTACCAATATTTTGTTCTACCAAATAGGAATATTTTTAACACCTCACCAACCTATAACCCATCAGTGCAGGTTCATGAAAGAAAGGACATTTTCAAACACACACACACGGAATGAGTCCTGGGGCAGCTGCTTCCCCATCTCGACAGCCAGTGGCCATGGACCACGTACTGGCCGCTCCAGGTGGCCTGCGGTTAGAGCTGTCTTGAGCAGCAAGCGCCCTTTCCAGAGCTGGGTTTCTTTGTGTGTAAGATAAGGACACAAATTCCTACTTACAAGGAGGGCACTACATGTGCCTGGCATGCAGCTGGCACCAAAGTGTGGCTAAGGTGGTCATTTTCACTGGGTTGGGGGCGGGGAGCCATCTCAGCTGGGGCTCTGGAGCACCAAAGACCTCAGGCCACAGGGAGGGGGTGGCCAGCCCAGTGGGAGGGCGAGGAGAGGAAGGAACCAAGGCTCACCTGGAGAGGCCCAACCATAGGGCAGCATGAGGAGGTGGCCCAGGGGGGTGTCACCCTCTCGGGGCTGCGATGGCATTTTGGTCACAGTGCCCTCACACCCCTTCTTCTGGCTATGCTCACTTGTCATGTGGAACCCAGCCAGCCTTCCCACTCTCTGCCCACGGGGTCTGTGCAGGCTTGTGGTGGGCCCCAAGGGAGGATCTGTGCCTCAGCCAATCTGTGCGCTGGCCGCTATGTCTCCCCTGGGTGGACCTGGGACTCAGCCAGGTGAGTGTGAGGACTCTGGCTGTGTGAGGGAAGAAGCCTCCCCATTCCAATGTATAGGAGCCTGTCCAAGTGTGAGCTGACCCAGAGGACGCGGGGCTGGGCCAGGACAGTGAGGATGGGGTCGGGGATCCCATCGGAAACCCTGCACCTTGACCTCTCCCGGGCCTGTTCATTGCTTGAGCTGGCAATGTCCTGCAAATCCAGTTTGAGAGAGATTTGCTACCACCTGCAGCAGGAACAAACATGCCCATCAAGAGGACCAGGACCCCTGAGGCCACTGACCTCAAGCCAGCTCAGCTGGGAACCCTCAGGCTTGCCTGGCCTGGAGTGGTCCCCGCTGGGCCCCAGCTGTTAGTCACCCAGCACAGGCCCCTGTCTCTGCACCTCCTCTCCCCCAACACAGCGTGCCCTGTTGGACTCCCACAGCGTGGGAGTCGGGAGGAGCTCTGGGTCTAGGAAGTCCTAAAAAGTTTAACTTCACTGAAATGATCTCTCATCCTCAGGATCATGTCCACAGAGGTCAGAGAGTGGCCCGGTCTGCTTCCAGGGCGGGCACACTGGTGGCCCAGCTCGTAGGGCTGGTGCCTGGGCTTCAGCTGCACCTTGGCAGGATGACAGGGGAAGTGACCCTCATGACCCGAGGCCTTGCCAGTGCCCACAGCAAAGAGCACGGCTTCTTCAGAGGGGGTGGGAAGTGCAGATCAGGCCGCGGTATCTGGGGAATGGGGCTCATCCCTGGAGTTTGGGACTAAGTGGACTGTCACTCATGACTGGGGTCATTCGGTCACCTGGCTGTGACCCCACACCAAACCCAACTCCTTCGGAGGACAGGTTCCACCCTCATGAACACCTGGGGCTCTCCCAGATGGCACTTCACTGAAGTCCCCCACTGCCCAGGCCCCTCAGCCCAGAGCAGGCGAGGAAAAGGAGGCTCAGAGAGGCGGGGTGACTGGCTCAAGGGCACAGTGTAGGACCCTGCGAGATCACTTGTCAGCATGATTCCAGAGCAGCCCTCCCCACCCATGCCCCTGCCTCGGGGCGCCGGCCCTCACCTCAAGTCACAGGCAGCAGGCTGGCCCGGCTGGTAGGGCCCGAGCTGCACTCGGCACACCAGGGCACCCAGGGCCTCGCAGTCTTCCATGTCACATGGGTACCGCGCAGCCAGCACATTGCCCTTGGCCTCCTCATAGAGCAGCCGCAGGACCTCCTCATCATGGATCTGTGGGCCAGTGTGGCAGGGAGGGGCTGGGGCACCAGCGTCCAGGGGTCTAGGGATGAGGGGACACTGGACACTGGGCGCCAGACCTGGACGGCACCGCTGGGGCTCGCTGCCTCACCTGGAGCTCCCGCTGCTTTGGGAAGAACACATTCCTTCGGAACTGCAGGGAAGGCTCATCTGGGGAGAGAGGCTGGGGTCACTTCCTGGCGGCCCCTCAACGGCCAAGCCTCCCCCCGTGACAAGCCCAGGCCCCCATCCTCACCCACCACGACTGAGGAAATTTGAGGGCTCTCCAGAGATGGTTTATCTCCATGTACTCAAGGTCCCCCAGCCCACCCTCTCCTGGGCTCCCCCAGAATCCCTTCCTCCCCTACCAGGGGTGGCTGGTGGCACCTGGTGGGTGGCAGGTGGAGCCTGGGGGAGATGGTGGCCTGGCCCTAGGCCAGGGCAGCTCCACCTGCGGGGGGAGGCCTGGCTGGGCTGGGAGACAGGGACGCTCAGGTAGTGGCACTGACCCATGGCCACATCGTCGTCCGGGGCAACGGTGAAGCGCAACAACAGTTCTGGCCACTGGCGGCCCAGCTTGTAGGGCTGGTGCTTGGGCTTCAGCTGCACCTCTGCAGGATGACAGGGGAAGCGGCCTGTGCAGCCTCTGACCAGTGCCACTGCCCCCCAGTGACAAGAGCTATAATGATGGCAGTCACAGCCAGTGTTAGCAGAGCAGGTACAAAGTGTCCAGAGCCACTTCAAGTGTCTATAGGCCCTGCAATACCCTACTCTTATTTTACCCCCACAGAAAAACAAGGCTCAGAGAGGTTCAGGCTCCAGACAGGCTCAGCCTCTGACCATTCCCTACAGAGCCCAGGGTGGGCTGGAGCTGAGAGGCTGGGGCCGATGGAAGGTGCTGGGACAGATGGACCCAGCACTGCCAGTAGGAAGCAGTGCCAGGAGCTAGTTGGTGACTGAAACCCAAAGGCTCAAAGGGCTGCCCTTGCCTGCTCCTGGCAGAGCCTGGGCCTCCCACCACCAGCCCCCACCTCCAGGTCTCGCCTGAGAGCTCCCGCTGACCTTCCAACCTGCAAACTCCTCGCCGTCAGCCCACAGGCACCGGGCCGTCTTGCTCCCCCAACCCCTTCCCTTCTCTCACTCCCTCTCCACTTGGCTCCTGCCTCAGTGGCCTTCTTCAATCGCTTGAACTTCCCCAGCTTGTTTGTGCCTCTGGGCCTTTGCACTCGCTGGTCTTCCTGCCTCAGCCACTTGTGCCCCAGACCCTCACAGGGCTGGCTGGCTGAGGTCTCAGTTCAAGGGTCACCTTCTTCAGACCCTTAGCTAAGACAGCCCCTCTGCCCACAACCCAGCCCTGACCCCAAGCCCCAGCAGCTCAGTGGACTCCCCTTATCAGAGCAGGACTACACTGACTCTGTGGCCCCCACACTTCCAGATGGGGCCTTCCTGCCTGGAGTATGTCAGCCAAATGAGACTGATAGTCCCTGGAGCCGTTCCATGCAGAGTGACAA
Organism: Manis javanica; assembly: GCF_040802235.1. Classification (NCBI taxonomy): domain Eukaryota; kingdom Metazoa; phylum Chordata; class Mammalia; order Pholidota; family Manidae; genus Manis; species Manis javanica. Next base: position 116,187,741 of record NC_133166.1, read on the forward strand.
GGGCACCGAGAAGACCAAACCCTCCCCACACACCCAGCTTGAGGGTGGCTCCAGCAGATGGCACCCCTCCCTGCTCACAGCCCCAGGGCAGCTAGCTACCCTGGCTTCACCCACTGGGGCGGGGGAGACATCCAATGGTTCTGACAGGCCTAAGTCAAAGTTGAAGTGACCTTTCAGCCTTCCTGAGCCCAGCCTGGGAACAAAGTGGGCACTGAATTCCTGCTGGGGCCTCTAGCCACCCTCCTCCTGGGTGGGCGGTGCCCCAGGGTGACCTGTGCAGGCACACAGGCAGCCCATTCATGGTCCTGCCAGAGGGGAGCAGGAATGTGCCGAGGAGGGGGTGGGGGTGGAGGGCAGTGGGATGACAAAACAAGCTGCCTGGCTGCAGGGACAGGAGCTGGAGGCAGGCCAGTCACCAGCCCCACAGAGCCGCCAACCTGGCTTTCCAAAGACACAAGCCAATGGACCACGGTCCGGACCAACAGCCCAGAGGGGGAAGGAAGGACAGCTGGACTGGGTGGGGAGCAGCCAGAGACTGGTCAGCAGGAAGAGGGTGGGCGAGAGCAGCAGCTAGGCAGGAAGCGCCAAGGAGTGGGGGTGCCGGGAGGCGGGGGACAGGCACACTAGGGGCTCCAGGGACCAGTTACTCCTTCCCGCCTGTTCCTCTACAAAGGACAGTATTTAAGCTCAGCTCAGGAAACTTGCCTGGCCCTGGCACCAGTTGGGTTATCCTCTTCCCTGGCCCCCTTCCTGCCCAAGCCAGCAGGCTACAGGCCCAATTCAGGGTGTCCCAGGGACGCAGCCCCGAAAGGTCTGGAGAGCCCCCACCCCTGCTCCTCCTGCCTCGGGATCTCAGCCTAGGAGGGCAAGACTTGCAGAAACCAGGCACGGCTGGGGGCTCCCTTGGCAGGGAAGTCAGGTTCCCATGTGTCCTGCCCTCCCCACTCTCAGGAAAGGCCTCCTCCTCACAGGTGGCTGGCCCCACCTCCCCGCCCTCAAAGAGCAGGAGACCGTTCAGAGGGGCAGGCTGGGGCGCCACCAGGCTTGTCTGACCTTGGTCCCACCACTCACTGGTTCACCACTCCAAATCTCAGTTTCTGCATTTGTGGGACAGGGCTAGGCCATGAGGACAAGGTGGGATTCTCCTCAGACCACTCAGCAAAGACCCCCTTCCCTTCCTGCCCCTCCGGTCCTGCTCCTCCGATGCTACAGGACTCCAGGACCACCAGGCCTGAAGGCAGGCTCTGCCCCTCCTCTGCCACCAGCAGAAAGGAAGGAGGCAGGGGCAGAGGAGCCAGGCGTCCTCGCAGGGGTCTGGGTCCTGAAGGCAATGGATGGCTCCAGGACACAGACACGTCCCACCTTCCCCTAACGTACAATGGCCAGAGACCCAGGAAGCTGCGCCCTCGCTCCGGGGCTTCTCCCTGCCAAGCCTTACCCAGCAGAGGGGAGACAAGCCAGAGCGCAAAGGCATCCAGGGCGACGTCTGGGAGCTGCAGGACCTCACGGATGGCGCGGTGCAACTCGTGGGCACTGAGTGAGGGCAGGCTCTCCACGGCCAGGGGCACCACTGTGTCATCTGCCAGGTATACCAGCACATCAGCGGCTGCAATGGAGGTCAGGTGGTGTCAACGGGGCCCACTGCCCAGGCATAAGCATGCCACCCAGGCACCCCCTGTCCCCAACTGGGACAGAGGCCCCACCCACAACCTCTTGGGGTGACTGAGGCTACAATCCAGAAGCAGTGCTTCAGCACCCCTGACGGACCTTGTGAAGAGTACTGTTTGTCAGAACTTATGCAAGACCCTCAAAGCACCACTCTGGCCCAGGGACCAGCCAATACCCACCCTAAACCCAAAGGTTCAAATTACAGCTGGATGCTACACCCCCACACCCTCCCCTGGCAGCCCCAAAGACTCTGCTGTGCTTCTTCCCCGAAGGGAGGACATTTCACAGGTGGGGACTGAGGCAGAGACAGGCTGACCCCATTCATTCAGAGGCTACAGGAGCCCGTGTATCAGGCTGGAAGTGGGGAGAGCTGGTGATCCACCATTCTTCTTAGGCAAGTTGCTCTCTCTGGCCTAGTCTAAAACGGAATAAAGGAGTCCTACGGCCACCCCAGGGTAGAGCAAGTTCCGGGGCTCAGCTTCCTTAGGACTCTTCAAGACTCAAGACTCAACACCATGGCCTTTCTTAAATAGGCCAGAAGTATAACTAAAAAAAATTGAGCGCTCCTTTGTGACAGCCTGTGGGATTCCTATTTTGAGCCCTAAGCCAAAGGGAGACCCGTGGAAGAGCAGCCAGATTCAGATCCCCATCCCTGGAACCCCAAGTCCCATGAAGGGGCACTGAGCTTGGAGGCCGGTTTACACACTCAGGCTCCAGTCCTAGCCTGGACCTTGCCAGTTGGCTGAGTTCAGTAAGTCAGGGTGAGTGTCACTTGCCTCATCTGTATCGGAGGGCTAATAGCCCCTCACCCCCGCCAGACAGTGGCTGTGAATCAAATGAAGTGAAGCATGTGAAAGGTAAAGGCTTAGTTTATCATTAATGAAAGGTCAGGGTGACAGGTGATAATCCTACTCACTCTGAGCACTTCATTAACGTACATAAATGTCAAAGCACTATGCTGCATACCTGAAACTAGTATTATCAACTATATTTTAATTAAAATAAAACACAAGTGAACGTGCTTTTTGGATCCCATCTGTTTGGCTCTAACAGTTACTTTCTTGAGAAATCATAAGATAACCTCCAGGAAGTTGGGATTCAGACCCACTTTTCAGGCAGGGAAAACTGAGGCAGCCAGGGCTCCAGAGCCCTGGGACTTAACCTCTCAAGGACCCAATTTCCTTCCTGTAAAATGAAGATGACCGACTTCTGCTTTCAAAAGGCTGTTTGTGAGAAAGAAATCAAAGAAAATGAATGTGTCACTTTTCATTCAGGAGATTTCATTTGAATTTCAGTCACATAACACACCCTTATTTTACAAATGAGGACAGATTTAGAGTACCAAACGTGGCCAATAGCTCAGTGACAGAGCCCCGGTCCTGTGACTGACTTCTGTCACTTTTCCACACCTCAACATGAAATCCATTTTTTGACACATAAGATTCTCTTTAAAGAGATGGCAAGTCATGGCCACTTCCCCAGGAAGGTATGGCAAGGAGATGGGGACAGGGACCAACCTCGGGCTCCCACGGAGGACATGCTGCTTCGATGGGATCGCTCGGCGGGGCCCGGCAGCCCGGCGCCCCCTTCTGCGCCGTCCATCTGCATTAGAAAAGAGAGCTGTACTGGGGGTGCGGGGACGGGGTGCCGGGGAGCCCCCCAGCTCTCGCGTAGGTCAGCGCTGGTGGGAGGGTGAGGCGCGGGGTCGAAGCTGGGCTCGCCGAAATACCCAGGCAGGGTACGGCGCGCCCCGACCCGGGGCGGGGACCTGCGCAGGGCGTCGCCGCACTCTCACCTCTCAGGAACGGGGCGCCCGCCGCCCCAGCCGAAGCTCCTGCCTTGCCTCCAACCCACGGCTCCTGATCTGGCTGCAGCTCCGACTCTACGTACAGCTCCGGGGGCTGGACGCGGAAGCTGGGGCAGAAGAAGCGAGGCGCACGCGGCCCCGCCTCCCCAGCCTGCGGGAGCCAATCGGAGCCTGGAGCCACAGCGCACGCGCCCTTGAGGGGGCTGGCACGCTCATTCACCCCGTGGGCCCGCGCAGGCCCGGAACGCCCCGGCCACCGCCTCCTGGGTTGGTCACGCCCCTGCTCTGGCTACACCCCTGCGCGGGCTACATCCCTGGGCTGGCAGCCTTACGAATCAATCCCACCGCCTAAGCGAGTGACCGATGGGCAAGTGGGCCCCACACGTATGCCCACCCATAAGCCTGTACCAGGGTGTGACGAAGGTTCAACGAAATTGGGGATGGTGGCAAGAAGTCGTGGCAAGAACTCTGGCACTCACGCGCGTGTGACTTTGGGCCGGTCACCTCACCTGTAAAATGGAGATGTTTCCTGGGCTGGGTCAGGGATCCACACTGTGCTGGGCCCTTGGGTCAAGGTGATGCAGGCAGCGGCATGTACTGCAGCGCCCTGGATCGTGAGGGGTGATGGGCTCTTTCCTGTGGTCAGGATACTGGGTCCCTGTTCTGACTCATCCTGGACGAGCCCCTTCTCCGTTGTTCATCTGTAAAATGAGGGTGTTGGACTCGACTCTCAAATTATAGGCCAGAAACCCAGGCCAGGCGCAATCGTTTTTTCCAGAAAGCAGTGACATGAGCCCTTGCTATCTTAGGACACAGCCCAGGGACCTTGAGGCATTTCCAGGCTAGGAAGAGGCGCCAAAAACAGGCAGGTGAGAAACTACCTAACCCCAGGGTCACGTCACCAACATGTCCTGGCAGTGCCAGCATATGTGTGCCTGAAGTGTAGATCTCAGGGAGAAAAACAGGTCCATGGGGTGCCTTCCTGAAGCAGAGGTCATTCCAAGTAATAGCAGTGGGCTGGCTGATCAGGAAGGTATAAGGGTGTGGGGTACAAAGGAGGGAGGCTCATGCTGCCCTGATTCTCTGGCCTTGGAGGGCAGCTCCACACTCCTAACCCAGTCCAAGCTTCCTCAGTATTTGTGGCAGCTCTTTGCTTGCCTTGCAGGATCCACATTGCCCCACAGCTGAGCCCGTTACAAGAGGTCCTCCTTCCTAGCAAGACCTAAGGACTCAAGGAATCTGATGTGACCTGGAGGGAAGATTGTTCTGTGGGCAACAAGGATCTCCCTCCAAGTTCTCAGCTCTGAGACCCTCAGACCAGTCCACAATAGCTTGGTGGCCTCCCTACCAGCTGGAGCAAAGTGGGAACCCAGTTCAGTGTTGTTGAGGCCCTGTGAGTGCAGGGCCTGGGCTGCAGCAATGGGTGGAGACCTGAGTGAGACACAGCTCCACCCTCAGAAGCTAACATTACGGTTTAACTGGGGAGTGGAGAGAGGAAAGAGAAAAGCCCAAGAGAAATGCATGTTTAAAACTACGTAAGATGACAGAATTGCCGTAAGAGATATAAAAATGCCATGAGCAGGAAGAGAAGGGTCCTCAATTCCTGAGCAGCTACTGTGTGTGAGACCCTTTCCCATGTGTTTCCTCATGTCAGCCTCATGGGCTCTGTGAATGAAAGTAAGAGTAACAATAGCTGCCATTTGTGGAGTGTTTGCGACGTGCCAGACCCTCTTCTAAGTGCTTCGATCCTTATACCACACCAAGAGGTATCATATCTCCATTTTATGATGATAAAACAGGATCAGAAAGGTTATGTGTGGTGGTGGTGGTGGTGAGAGAATGGAACCCTGGTCTGGTGAGGAGGGCACAGAAGAGGTTCCTGAAGGCGTTCCAGGTAGCGGGAGCTGCAGGAGCATGGTTCGGACTCCAGGGAGGCTCTGGGCAATCAAAGCACAGCAGGCGAGGCTTGGAAGGTGGAGTGGTACCTGGCGGGGTGGGGCCGTGACACCAGCGCAAGGGGTGTGCGGTGGGTTGGGTGAGCACTGAGGACATTTTGGAGGCTGTAAGCTGGACGGTAATGAGCTCAGAGCTCTGCCTTGCAAGGCAGAGGGTTAATGTGATGGAACTCGCAGCAGGGCTGGACAAGAGCTAGCCAGGGGTAGGGCTGACCTTCAGCAAGGCTCCGGGAGCTGTAATGGGTCTCCCTTGAACCAGGGTGGTGCAATGGGATCAGAGAAGAGAGTGGGGCCTATTCTGAAGCGAGGGGGTTGGCCCACTGGCCTTTAGAGCCAAGAAGCTTTGGACTCAGTGATCCACTGGGCTGGTTTCTACTTTTGCAAGCAGTAAAGGACCCTGAGACCCACAGAAGGGATTGCCAAATATCACTTGGGTGAGAGTGAGCTGCAGAACTGTGCAAGAGGCCAGTGCTCAAGATGGTCTTTGGGGCATCCCAGTATTGTGGGTAGCTCCAGGGGCAGGAGGTCAGATGTGAAACCCTGCTTCCTGGACCGTGTCCTCCCACGAGAGTAGTGGGGTGGATGAGTTCTGCTTTGGCTGCAGTGGGAGAGAAGGGTGAGCAGGACTGGCCCTGGGGTGTCTGATGGGAAAGAAGAGCCACAGGAGACCGGGGGGAGGCAGGCTGGCAGCATTATCAGGTTCACATTCTTTGGGCCCTTTGCAGCTAGGGAGAGAGAACTGGAGACCCAGACTGCAGGGCTACCCACAATATTGCTCCCTGACCTGTCCACACATTCATTCTTGAAAAAAGTATGTTTTGCGTGCCTACTCCATGCAATGCACTGTTCTAAGCCTTTGAGGTTACATCAGTGAACAAAACAGCCAGCAATCTCTGCCCAGTGACAGAGTGCATCAGGAGGTGAGTGTAATGGCAGAGAGAAAAAGGAGAGCCAGGGAAGGGGCCCCAGAAACGCTGGCTGGGTGGCCAGAGGCACCATCAGATGAAACGGCCAGAGCGGGCTCACTGCCTAGGGGGTGTCTGAGTCTGGGCTAGAGGAGGCCAACAGGAAGAGGGTTGATGGGTGCGGAGACCTGGAGGCAGGAGCCCGTCTGACAAAGAGGAGGAGGCCTGGGCAGTTGGGGCAGAACGAGCAGGCGGTGGCCAGAGACAAGGGCAGAAGCGTATGGGGCAGCACCGTGAGGGCTCCCAGAGCCTAGGAAGGACTTTGGTTTTGACTCTGAGCAGGATGCGGCCATTGCGGGGCATGGAGCAGAGGCGAGACATGGTCTGACTTAGATCTCACCCGCACTACTGGCTGGTGTGTGGAGCACAGACTGAATAAAGGTGGAGGCAAGGCCACCTGGGGGCAGGAATCCAAGAGTGGGTGGTGGTGGCTTGGGGCCCTGGCCCCAGGTGAAGGGCCTGGAGGTGATGAGGGGTGGGATTTGAGATCTGTCTTGAAGGTAGTATTATGCAATTTTCCCGCAGACTAGTGGTGAGGTATGAAAGAAGGGGGCCAAGGGCAAGGGCTGGGACTCCGAGGGCTGGTTCCCACATTTGGGGTCTTCATAGGTTTCTGTAAGCAATACACCTGAACACTGGGTCTCTGTACCCTTGAAAGAAGACCCCCTCCTCTTTGTCTCTGCCTCCCACTTCCTGGCATACCTGAGAACAGGAATCTGACAGAAGGTTTGGAGGCTGTCATGGAAACACTGCCAGTTTGCTGTGCTAACACCCATGCTTAATGTGCACAGCAAGCTGGCACTCTGCCTGCCTGTCCCCGCGGGCTGCCTCCCAGCCCCTGGGTTGCTGCTGTGCTCCCCAGCCCACCTCATAGGAATCCGTGTCAGTGTACTGCAGTCAGGACTGGCCCTGGATGCGTCATGGTCCTGAATGTGAACACCAACAACCTACCTAAAAACAATTTATGAAAGATGCAATACATTTTTAAATGATATAAAAGATCGTTTTCTAAACAGCATCAAAGAGGGAGTGTATTTAAGCACTGCTCAGCTCCTAACAGTGCGGATGGGTGAGGGAACAATTCCCGCTCAAGCAGATTGCGTGAACTGGCAACAGAGAAAGTGGGTTGAAGGAAGCAGAGCCGAAGAGATTGGGATTCAGGTCCCTGTCCGGTCAGTTTGGGTTGTTGTCCAAAGAGAATTGGGCAGTCATAGCCCAGCCACCCCCAGGCGGACACAGCACTCTTTATACACGTCAAATCCCCAGGTTTTCCCTGGGAAAGACACACAGAGAGGAGGCCAAGGACGGCTGTTTATGCCTCACATGGGTTAGTCAACAACCCTGGGAGAAGGCAGGCTTCAGGCCCGGTGAGTCACCCCACTTGGGCTGTTCCCACCCTGTCGGCTCAGGCGGTTCCCTAAAGCTGGGCCTGCCCCCTGGTGGCTGGGCTCTGTCCCTGCAGGGCTGGCCGCCTGGGTGGGCGGGGCTGGTTGGCGGCCTCCCGTGTGCTGCTGCAGGGCCCAAGCAGGGTGTGGGCTAGGCAGGCAGGGCCTTCCCAGAGCAGGCTTGTTAAACCCCTCCTGAGTGAGGCGGCCCTGGAGGGGCCCAGCCAGAGGAGGTCGGGACCAGCTGCCAGGCCCAGTCACGCTGCTGGACGGTTGTTGGCCAGCAGCGGGGGGCAGGCCACCACCAGCCATCACGCCCACCCCAGGAGATTTCATGCTCTGCACACCTCCTCCAGCCTGTCAGGGCCTCCCAGGTTGGCTCGCTCCCATCTCCTGGCGCCTGAGGTTTGGCAGTGGGCCACTGCTCACCCTGAACCCAGAGTTAACATTAGGGGAGGTTGTCAGTCCGGGGCCTGAGGAGGGAGAGGGTAGAATTACATTTTTGCAGCAGCGGCTCTGCTGGAGCACCTGTTCTGCCCCGGCTGGACTATGCCCGAGGAGGAGTTCGTGGCTGGTTGGGTCTCTGGTGAGACATTTTTCTTCCTTCTGTCACACCAACCACAATGGTGGGTCATTTCCTGGGGAAGGTGTGTGACACAGGAGTCCTAGTGGCCCTGGCGTGCCAGAGCCTGCTGTCCCAGACAGTCTCCCAGGAGACGCCTGAGAGGGGAGGGAGGGGGGCGCAGGTGGGAGGGTGCTGCTGACCTGGCCCTAGGCCACCTGCCCGCCACCTGCCACCTGCCGAGCCAAGGTGAGTGCTCTCCCAGACACACCCCCGGCGCCTGCACCTCAAACCCCACTCTCCAGGTTCGCCATGTGGGGCGCAGAAAGGATGTTCATCCTTGACCTTGGCGGCTGTCGAGCACTCCCCTTTGGGCCCTGCCCTACCTGGCAACGGGCTGCCCATCCTGGCCCTGACACCTGTTGTCCTATGTACTCAGCCCAGCTTCTGGGTGACAGTCTTCTTAGGAGAAAGAGACATTTGCAGCCTGCCTCGTGGATGTGACGTCACCCAAAGCTCCAGGAGTGGCATCTGGAATGGAGGGCAAGACCGGGAAAGGGTCACTGAGGGGGGCGGGACTCTCCTGCCCCGGGGCCAGCAACACTCCCGCAGGGCTCCCAGCTCTGCACTGCTGCCTGCCGGGATGAGCGCTGGGAGGGTCGGCCCTGGTGTGGCTCAAGGCCCCCGCACTGGAGGGCAGCTGTGAGTTGTAGGAAGTGAGTAAAGCTGGCAGGGGGCAGGAGCACCGGAGCTGTGTGCCAGGGCCCCCAGGGAAGCCAGCTCCCCGTGCGCATGGCTGGCTCCTCCCTTCTGCACGTGTGTCCTCCAGGCAGGACTAGGACTTTCTGTCCTTGTTCCCTGTCCCCACGCGTTCCTAGGAGTACCTGGTCTGAGCGAGGATGTAAGGGGCCAACTGGAGTTTCTCTGGAATCTCGAAGGAAGGCCCTGCCCGCCTTCCTCCTGCCTGAAGCCTTCCCTCCCCTCAGCACAGCCTTGCCTCCTGGGCCTGGTGGGAGGGGCCTCACTCATGGCACCTTCTCCCCACAGGAGCTCTGGGCTTAGTCCTGGGACACCCCTTTGACACTCTAAAGGTGAGTCTCGGGGAGGCACCATGGAATGAAAGATGTTGCCTGAACCACACATCAGGGTGCCCTCAGAGCAGGGCCCAGCGGGCACAGAGGCTCTTTCCTGTCTCCCTGGCCCAGCTGCATTCTGCTCCGAGGGGCAGTGGGATGTGCCGGGCTGCAGCCATGCCTGGCCTGCCCGCCTGCTCTGTCCTCCCCATCTAGGTGCGGCTACAGACCCAGACCTCCTACCGGGGCATCGTTGACTGTGTGGTCAGGACTTAACCGCCATGAGTCAGTAGGTGGCCTGCTTCTTTGGGGCTTTGGGGCAGGGAGCATCTGGATCGCTGGTACCACCTTCCTTCCCTCCTATCAGGGCTCTGCCCCTGGAAGGGAGAAGCCTCATGTCTGAGGCCACTGGGGGTGGGGTGGTAGCTTAGTGTCTCAAGGGTGGAGATGAGGCTGTTCCCAGCATTAGCCTGCCTCCACCTCCCTGCAGCCTGCTTGCAAGTGGTTTCTAGCCAGAGGAGGCCCTGCCAGGGCTGGAAAGGGCAAAGGGTAGGTCCCCAAAGCCTCCATCCACTCTAGCATCACCATGCATCTCTGCAGCTTCTGGGCTTCTTCAAGGGAATGAGCTTCCCCATTGTGAGCAGAGCTGTGGTCAACTCCATTGTGTTTGGGGTCTACAGCAACACCCTGCTGGCGCTAACAGCAACCTCCCACCAGGAGCGGCGGGCCCAGCCGCCCAGCTGCATGCATGTCTTCATAGCAGGCTGCACAGGGGGCTTCCTGCAGGTGAGAGGGAGGTGTGGGGGCACACACACACAGGTGCATGCGCACACACACCGGTGCAAGCACGCGCACATACACGCACATACACACGCAGGGTTGGTCGGTTCCCTCCTTTCCTTTCAGCTCCCTCTGCACCCACAGTGCAGACCCCAGGCTTTCCCGAGGGGAACACAAGTTGCTGTGGGGAAATGATCAGCTCCTGGCTGCACCCTGTAACCCAGCCTGGCTGAGCTGTGCCCTTCCAGGCTGCGAGATCGGTGGGGAGGGTCATGGGGAACAGAGCGGGCAAAAGGCAGAGAGAGCCAGGGGAGGGGCAGGGAAATGGTGGCAAGAGGACACCATGGGGAAGCATGATGCCCCACCCCGAGGCTGACAGGCTTGCCCACCTCCAGAGGGGTCTGCCAGCCTCAGAGCTGCGGAAAGACCTCCCTGCAAGGTAACCTTTACCCTGGAGAACTGACAGCCCCCCCAGAGTTCCCAGGCCAGCCCTTGGGATCCCGGCACTTCCCCAGCGCCCCCCCACTCAGCACCCTCCTGCAGGATCTGGGTCATCTCCATCTGGGAGCCTCAGCCAGGCCCCAGTCCGCAGACCTCCCTAGAGAGGTCTAGGGTATTAATCATTAAGTAACTCTGGTCATTTGGTTGTCTTTCCAGGGGTGTGGTGGAGGCAAGTGGGGCCTCCAGGCACCAGGAGGAACCCCAACTGAATGGGGGGCCTGAGCATAGAGGCAGAGGGTCATGTGCCTGGCCTCACCCCACAGCCCACCCTGGCACCTTAGGTCACACTCTGTTTTGCTCCTGTCCTGATGCTCCCAGCGTACTTCATGGGGCAGAGAGCAAGGGCAGAGGACAGAGTCAGGGGGCTCACTCAAGTGAATTGATGACTCATGAGACCCCAAAAGGTCCTGGCATTTCCTCTGCCCCTTCTTGTGTGGGGCACATGCCTACATATTTCCCAAGCCCTGAGACACACACCCCACAAAAACAAGGAAAACAACTGAGACCCCAGGCCAAATGGCCTGATTTAGGACCAGCCAGGACCAGCTCCTAGGTCACCCTCCCCTCCAGCTCCTTGGAAAGCAGACCAGAGAGCAGAGCTGGGGACTGTAGGGTCAGTGATGGGGTCGCTAGGGACCAGCTGGAGCCTGGGTTTGCCCTCAAGTGCATGGCTTCAGGTTAACAGGGTCTTGGAGCAGAAAACGTGTTTAGGTGGGAAGAGGCAGGAAGTGACTGATGATCAGCACAGGGCAGGGAGTGACAACCTCTGAAGGGCACTGGATTTGCTTTTGGCTCAGCTGGGGCTGAGTGTCAAACATCGCAGCAGCACCTGATGTCCCCAGTGCCCTAGCCCACCCCTGTCTGCCACCCTACCTTTGTCCCAGCCATTTCCTCACCTCACTTCAGCTCCTGGAGAAGCGCTCAGCTTGGCACTGCCCACAGGCTCCGGAGGGTGACATCAGGGCCCCATGTCACAGGGAGCCCAGCCCACTGCCCTTCCTGCAGGGGGGAAGTAAGCAAATTTGGCCTGCCACTCTTTAGATCACTGCCAGCACCAGCTGCCAGCCTCCTCTGCCGTCGGCCATCTCCAGGGCTGAGGTGCTGAGCCCCTGTACCTTCCGTGAAAGAGAGAAACAAACCCAAATGTCCTGCTAACTGCACCTGGGCCTCTGCTCACCTAAACTTTAACAGCTGATTTTGACCTGGTGGCACCCCAGACCCGCACACCTTAGCTCCCCCCAGCCCCCAGCTCACCCACCCAGTGCCAATACCACCCCAAACCAATACCTGTGCCTCAGCCAGGTGACATGAGCTCTAGGACCTGTAAGCTCCACCCTGTCACCCACCTTTGGTTGGAACACCGGTGCTTGGGGGTTTGTGAGAGGCAGGGAGGGCTTGCTCCCCTCAGGGACCTCTGAGAGGTGTCGCTGCCGACAGGTGCTCCTCCCTGGCTTTGGGAGCTAGGAACCCTGCCCGATCCTGGAAAGCAACCCAGGCTTGTCCCGCCGTGTGCCTGCCAGCCCAGGCGCCCCCTGCCCTCCTCTTGTTCAAACAAGCCTGTTCCTGCCCAAAGCCCCACCCAGGGCCTTCACGCTTCCTTCCCGACAGGCCTACTGCTTGGCCCCTTTTGACCTCATCAAAGTCCAGCTACAAAACGGACGGAGCCACGGGTGCAATCGGGGAGCCCCCCACCCCGGTACCGGGGACGGGTGCACTGTGCAACCTCCATCTTCCAGGAGGAGGGACCCCGGGGGCTGTTCGGGGAGCCTGGGCCCTGACGCTGAGGGACACCCTCACCCTGGGGATCTATTTTGTCATCTATGAATGGTTCTGTCGCCAACCCACCCTAGATGGCCAGAACCCCAGTAAGTGAAGGGGCTTGAGAGGGTAGGCCACAGAGGGTGGGGGAGGGGGGCCGCCCCCTGGAGGCTGGGCAGGGAGACTGGGGATGGGACGGGATGCTCTGTTCCTCAGCCTGACCCACCGGGCTTCCTCTGCCCCAGGCTCAGGTACAGTGCTGGTGGCAGGGGGCTTTGCCGGCATCGCCTCCTGGGCAGTGGCCACCCCCTTGGACGTGATCAAGTCCCGGATGCAGATGGCCAGGCTGAAGCAGAGGGAGTACCGGGGGGTGCTGGACTTCGTGGTAAGCAGCGCCCGGCAGGAAAGACTGGGGGTCTTCTTCCGGGGGCTCACCATCAACAGTGCCCGCGCCTTTCCCGTCAACGCCGTCACCTTCCTCAGCTACGAATACCTCCTGCGTTCCTGCGGGTGAGCCTGGCCAGGCAATGCCCGCAGCTCCCCAGCGGCGGCCCTGCCCAGTGACCCAGATGGGAGGCCAGGGCGGAAACGCCCCTTGCGGTTCGGGTGTGAGGCTCAGCCCTGCTCTGGATCACCGCGTGGCCTCACAGGCGCAGCCGGGGCTGGGGTGCCGGAGGCCAGGGCCCTGGACTCGCCCAGACCCGGGCTGCTCTCAGCCTCCCAGTAACACGTGCCTCATTCCTGTGCTGCCCAAGCCCGAGGTAAACTGGCTAGCCCATGAGCTGTGACCTTCTGGCCCCGGCCAGTGATGTCACCCCTCAAAGAGCTCTCAGGGCCTGCACTCTGCTACTGGGTGCTAGCCACCCCCTGGATTCCAGCGACTGCGTCCTCATCTGCCTTGCACCTCGCCTCCTTTCAAGCGACCCCCCACCAAACGACTTGAGTGGATTTTGTGCCTCAGAATCCTTCGGCGGCTCCCAAAACCTTACGGACAAAACCAAACTCCCCCACCTACCGGGCTCTCTCTGCACAGGAACCTTCCTGTCCCTCAGCTTCGGCAGCCCGGCCCTGCCTGAGAACAAGCTGTGTTCTCACTGTCCTGGGCCCGGAAGCCTTGTCCCCACCGGGGAAAGCGAGCAGTGCCTGCAGCGACCCCGTCATCCCTCTGGCTGAGGCCACTCGCAGTCGCAGGCTGAGCACTGTCTCCTGGAGTCCTTCCTCCGCTTGTCTCCGGCCCCAGGCAGACTCTGGGGAGGCCAGTCCCACCTGCACGCCATGATCATAGCCTCACCTGTGCTGGGTCGTAGTTGCTGATTCGCTTCTCAGCTTCCCCCTTACACTGGGAGGTCCTTGAGGTCAGGTCCTACTTTGGATTATTTCTCAGCATGGAGCCCCATGCGATGCTCAAGGCGCCCGGGGAAATGCTCGCTAGATGAAGCGCTGATTGCCAATCCAACTTCTCTCCCTCACTCCAACCCGCACACCTGCTTCCTTGGCTCTTGCCCCCTCCACTGAGAGGTGTGGCTGCCTGGGCCCCTCTTGGGTGCCAGAAATGGGGGTGCCACCTCACGCACTCCCATCCGCATCCCGTGGCACTTGTTTACCCATCTCAATTGCTAAGTGGGAATAAAAACTAGCTAAGTGGTGTCATTTAACTGCAATAAAGCTGAGCAGTTTGTACCTACTATTGTCCTGACCTGGCCTGAGATTGACCTGGACCCACCTCCTAGTGTTTGGAACACCAGGAATTCCTGCTATTACTGGGGATCCCTACAAACGGCCACAAGATACTCATCAGTTTCCAGAGGACACAGCCTCAGCTCAGGGACAGTATGGAACTAGTCCCAGGTCACATGACTGGTGTGTCACATCACTTGCCTGGGCGCATTCGAGCCTCCAACCCCAGTGCCCAGTTGTTCTGCTACCCTGCTCTACCTGGGGCCTGGGACAGTCTCCCATGGGTCACCTAAGTTCAGATTTCAGGGCCAGAGCCGACAGCACCAGCCCCTGGGTGTGCTCCTCGGAGCTCTTGTTCACTCTTATTCCTTGGATTGCATGCCAGAGACTGCAGGTGGCACCCACATCATCCCACTTCCTCCAACACTGGTGTGGCCGCGGGCATGTGGCCGCCGGGCCAGGCTACATTTCCAGACCTCCCTTACAGTTCAGTGGGGCCCATACTTGGGCTTTTGCTAGAGAAATGTGTGATGCATGCCAACTGCCCATCTCTTGCTTTCAAGGAGATTCCTCTCTGTTGGCTGGAAATGGTGACCCCGGGAGACTCTCTGAGGACACAGGCCGCACCTTGCTGGCCTGGAAGCTGGCAGACATTGGGAAGTCAGCCCACCTGACCACCCCAGGTCACTGCTTCTGCTGTCTCTCTGTTGCAACAGTTTACCCTCCTCCCCTAATGAACACTGCAGGTGAGGGTCTCATGAGTTTCAAGGTCAGGATGGACCCTGTGGGGTCCTAGGAGCAGCCTCAGCAGGTGAGAAATGCAGAATCCCAGGCCCCACCTGGGACAGATCAAATCAGAATCTCTGAGGCAGGGGCCCAGAAATCTGTGTTGTACAAAGCTCTCAGGTGACTTTCATGCACACGCTGAAGTTTAAGAACCTGTGTTCTGAAGGCTCCTAAAGCAGAAATGTACTGCCCTTTCAGGCTAGGAAAGTTGTGAGTCTGGTGGAAGCGACTTGAATTCCTACTTCTAGCACCCTCCACTCCAGCACAGATTTAAGAAGCCTATATTCTTGGTTTGGAAAAACAGGGGCAGTCTGAGGTCTGTCTGAGCCCTTCACTGCTCTTTCTGTGCTCAGTTTCCTCTGAGATCCCTTCTGGTTGCTCAGTCTGCCAACGCCAGTGGCTGCCCAGCACTGCCTCAGTGCAGGAGGTGATGGCATAGCTGCTGTGGGAACTCCTGGGGGCAGTCAGAGGCTGGAAGGCAACAGTGTATGTGTGACGGAGGAGGTGGTTCTTATAATTGGGGCAGGAAGGGAGTAGGAGGCCTATTTAAGAACCACTGGCCCGTGCTTTCATGTTGTCCCCCCTTCCCGTACACTTTTTTTGTGTGGGACTCTTTGATTATAACTGTCTCTCCTCTAAACTGTGAGCTCCATGAATCAGAGACCTTGTCTATTTTTGTTCACCCTCAAAACTAGCTGGCATACAAAGGTGCACAATAAATAGTTCTGAGCAAATGAATAAATGAATAACTGCAAGAAAGAAAACTGGTCTTCCTGACTTCCCCTCTGGTAGGCTGGTGCTCTAGACATTAGGTAGAGCCTTTCTTCTATAAAGCAACAAGATTCCAGATCCATCATAACAAACATGATTTTAAAACCATCACTTATTTTGCAAGAAGTAAGGGAACTCCCCAAGAACCCCCTTCAAAATAAGGAAGGGAGTGTATACCAGGATGTTGGAGCTGGGCAGCCCCTGGAACAAATGCTAATGCCAGTACCTTGGAGATTAAAGAACCACACAGAAGACTAGATCTTGAGTCCACACACAGTGGGCGAACAAAGCCAAGACTTGTAAATTAAGCCAAGATCCTGGAAAAGGTGAAAGACTGGGTCAGGTAATCTCCACCCACCAGTAAAGGGAATTTTCAAAGAAACCTGCTTCTCTCCCCTTTGGTGGAAAAAATAAAGAATAAAATCAGCTCCCCTGTGAGCTAGGAACCCTGTGCCACACTTCAGATCTGCAAGCCTTCTGAGGCAAAATTAATTTATCATGGTTGTAGCGCACCCTCGTGTCTAGTAGGAATAATGACAACCTTTGCTAAAGGCAAGCGCCCTTAATCAGAATCTTCAGGTTTTCCGGAGATTAACTGCAAGCCATGAAAAAATGCCCAGAACAAAAAATTACCAGACACACAAGGGAAAAAGCTACAATGGGTTAAAGCATCAGTAGAAACATGAGCAACAGATTTATCCCCCAAGGAGTTCAGATGCTAGATTTATCAGATACAGAAAGTAAAATAATCTTGCATGAAATATTTAAATAGAGAAAAGAATGAGAAGAAACAAGAGAGTATAAAAATGATAATTTATATCTGAAAAAAATCCCCTCGAAACTGTCATGGCTGAAGAGAACTGGAAGAGAGATGGGAAGAAATTATTCACTGTGCAGTGTAGAAATGTGAGAAGGTGGGGAACTGATCCTTCTACTTTTGGGCTCTGCATCTAGCTCATCATAAGACTGACGGTGACGACAAACATAGTAATAATAACTAACGTGGGCCTAGTGTTTAAAATACTGCCTGGCAAGTAGTAAAACATTTTATAAATGTTAATTTGTTTAATCTTCACAGCTGACTCATGGGTCACTTCCTACCCCTCCCTCTGGCTTGCGACCACCTTAAGAACAGGAACTGCGTCCTCTTCATCTGTGCTGCCCTGGGACCTTGTATGCCTCCCGAACATACAGGATGCTCATCACAGTCTTGTAAATCAGCTGGAATAATGCACATGATTTATTTGCTGCCCACCACCACCGCTTTGCATGAAGCGATACCTAGAAAAGTGGATAGACCTGCCTGACTTTGATAGAAAATCAGATCTGCTGGGAAGATCTCTTCGCGCCCCTTCTTCCTTCATCCCTCAAGCCCTGTCCATGAGGAGGTCCTGCCGACTGCACTAGCTCCCTAACTTCCTCGGTTTTCCAGCCTCGTCTTTTGCTCCCCAGCTCCCCGTATGCTCTTCACACAGCAACCAGAATCAGATTTTTCAAAGCTCAAAACATGCTGTGATCCTTCATTGTCTAAATCTCCCCACTTCAAAACGACCCTTCCTGTTTCACATAAACGAAATGCAAATGCGCCGGCTCCAAGGCGCTGCCCTCCTCTCCGCCCGCCTCTTCTTGGCCCTCTCACTTTCCCGCACAGGGTGGCTTTCGGTTTCCTAGGTCTGTCAGGCGGTTTCTAACCTTAGATGTCTGTAGCAAGTGTTCCCTTTCCAGAGAACAATCTTCCTCCGGAAGAATGTTTCCTTATCATTCACGACCCAGCCCTCCGAGGTGAGCCGTTTACCTCGCACCCTTCTCCCAGACCCTCTCTACAGCGTCATTCTCTTATTTTCATCTCCGCCCATACTGCTCAGTGAGTGCGTTCTAAAATAACTGTGTTCATTTGTTTACTTGCCTCTTTGTGATCTCCCTCTACCAGAGAGTAAGGGCTTTGAGAGGAGGGGGCCTCTCTGTCTTATCTGCACAGCTTCACGATCCTACAACAGGGCCTGGCCCACAAGCAAAACGTTCAGTAACTCCTGCCTGAATGAGCCAACACAGTCACCCACAAACAGGCAAACGATGAGTAATGATAACGATGCAAGAAAGGAAGAGGTTATTGTGGTTTAGAGAAAAGCTGGGGGAAGCAGTCAGTGATTACACTGTGTCTACTGATGCCGCTCTAACTGGAACATGATGCCTGAGAGCAGAGGGCTCATCTGTGTCCTCTTTGTTGCTCTGGTTAGAGATTGTGCAATTTTGTTGCCAACATTTCAAAAGACGTATGTCAGCACTGGGAAAAGGGCTATCTGAGTGAATGCAGGTGGGAAAAATAGAATCTGTGGGGAAAATTAATAAAATCCTAATTAATTTAGGATTTTAGGCTAGAAATGAAAGAATGGCAGGGGGCTTCAGAACTGTTTAAAAGTGAGTTAGCATGGTCAAGTTGCCAGGTGTTGAGGTGACAATTAGGACCACGAGCCAAACTGAAAGTAATAATCAGCCTGTACTCACTTGGGACAGCAATGCAAGAGGCAAAACGAGGCAGCAGCTCCCCGGTGCTCCATTTTCCTCAAGGGAACAGCACCGTAAGGGTCAGATGATAGGCAGATAGGGAGCTGTCTGTTAGGGACCCCGATTAAAAGGCTCCTTCCTTCTTAGTAGTGAAGGGTGTGTTGTTAACGTGGAGATAGTGTCTCAGCCAGCGTCCCCAGTAAGGTCTGGGCAGAGGCGCCTGAGAAATGCTGAGCTGGGGCCCGATAAGGAGGGGTTGGCCTGGGAATGCAGCTGTGCAGGAGCGTGGGGGCCCCCAGGTGCCTGAGTCCTTGGGTGCCCCACCCTCCAGAAAACTGCCCCACCCTGGCAGGTGATGGTCTACTGCCCTTCCTGCCTCGGTAGGGTTTGGCCTGGAGCCTGAATCTTCTAGCCAGCATCCTTCTGCAACCAAAGTCCCGACCTTTCCAGAAAAGCCGTCCTGTTCGCATCCCGTGATCTGGCTCCAGCTGCATCTCAGCTGCACCAGAGTCTCTGCCTCCAGGTCTCACATCTTTGATGCACCCTCCCCATCTCAGCTACTCTAGAATGCCACAAATGACCTGTTCCACTCAACTGAAACCTTTTGGGGTGCCCCACCACCAAACTTGGAGGACTGAAGACCGCTCCCACTACCCACCTCCCCGCCGCCCCAGTAGCATTGTGCTCCTTTTTTCCTGGTCAGCCTCCACACCTGCTGCCCCTTGGCCTGGACGCTCCCTCCCAGCTTGTCCCTCAAGCTGCAGCTCAGAGTTCACCTCGTCCAGGAGTCAGTCTCCCCAGGCTCTACGGGGCCCCCGCACTTTGTACATGCTTTTAGGACAGACCTTAATCACGCTCTGCTGGTTGTCTGCAAGGCGCTGCCCAGCAGGGACACCATCTTTGCAAACCTTATCACACAGGAGGCCTGGCTGAAGAGATGTAGTGAAACCAGCAAGCGAACAAATGCCTACTCCAGGTTCTGGCTCCTTTCTGTTTCCTTAGAATGTCCCTAGTCTGCCCCCCACTTCCTGTCGGCACCCTCACACGCAATCTGGGAGCAAAATGATCAGAGTGCAGAAGGTCCTGGGGCAACATTTGGGATCTGTTAGCCTGGCAGAGGGTCCGTACTGTTCATTGCCAGACAGCCCAGACCCCCCCAGAAATCAAACAAATCTGAGTTGAAAGTTTTCACCTTTCTCCCATGAAAATAACACCCTGGCCTCTTGTCTGATTAAAAGCTTTATTTCTAGAAGCAGAACTCTTTAACCCACAGGTCAGGGATCAGCCTGTCTATAAACCCCAAATCCCACTTTCCCAAGTCCCAGCCTCCCTTGAGATTCAGAAGCTCCACCACCTGGCTTCACTCCTGCAGCCCCCATCTCTGGACCCCTCTTCTCAGGGATGGATGGATCACCTTCGCTCAGAGCTCAGACTTGGTCTCCCAACTTGTCTCCCTTCTACACTTTTCACAAAAGCTCCATTTCCATAGGAAAGACACCAGCCAGTCACCTGCCTTCTGAGAGAGGGTGTTTCCATGGGAAACAGGAGAGGAGGGGGCTCTGGCGAGGGGGCCTTCACAGGCAACAGAGCCGCTCCACCTCCTCCTCACAGGCATAGAATTTTTCAAATAGTTCAGGAGAGGTGCTATTGCACTCAAACCATCTCCTCAGTGTGCCCAGGGCCCGGAGGGCATCGGCTTTGGTGGGCAGAGGCTCGAAGCCATCCTCCCCAGCCCCCTCCTCATCTTCCGTGCCCGTCTCCTCTTTGCATGCTCCAGACACAGGCCCCTCACCCTCCAGATCCACAAAGCGGGAAAACTCCTCGTGGCTCAGCCCGCCAGGGGCTGGCGGCATCTCAGGGGCTTTGTCTGGGGACAGAGGCATTTTCCAGGGAGCCAGCCCTTCCTGAATGAAGCTACTGACAATGAGCTGGGGAGGCACCTTGGCCCAGGCTGCTGCCGCCATGTGCAAAGCATCCAGCCCTGTGACACCTGCCCCAGCCTCAGCCAGTGAGGTGCCAGCCCTCTTGCTCTGGATGGCAGCCAGCTTGCCCAACAGACGGTGCCGGTAATGGGCCTTAAAGGACCGGACCACGGAGCTGGGCAGGGAAGGCATGATGCCAGCAGCAGACAGAGGCAAGAGCCTCACATGGCAGAGCCCAGGCAGGCCTGCCAACTCCTCTGCCACTTGGGCAGCCAGCAGCAAGGCTACCTGTCGGCCTTGCTGCCCCATGTCCCGATCAAACTGTGCCAACCACTCTGACCAGGGGATGCCCAGGTCAGGGTGGTAGGAGGCAGGCAGAGCCTCACTGCTGACCCCAAAGAAGCACCTTGATGCAGCCTGGAGCCCACTGACCAATACCCGCCGCTTCTCTGTGCCTCTGCTGTTGGCACAGAGCAGCACCTGTACTTGATCACATATACCCACTCTGCCGGGCACTGCCCGATAGAACAAGGGCACCTCCACACAGCCAAAAAGGTCCTCTGGGGAGAAGTCTTTAAGGGAAAGAGGCAGCTGGGCCTGGGCTATGGGGCCTGAGGAAGGTGGCTCAGGGGGGAACGGAGTTGCAAGTACATGGCGGGACACAAAGCCTACATTGTTTCGGCGTTTCCAGCGGACCAGCCAGCCGATGCTGGGCACAAAATCCTGGCCCATGATGTTCGCCAGCTCCTTGGCTTTGTGGAGCAGCATGGGCCCCGTCACATCCCAGGCCTTGGTCCGGGCAATGTGGTACCAACAGAGCAGAGCCTCGTCAATCCCGCTGTACTTGGACTCCCGCTTGCGCTTCCGCTCGCGGTTGGCTGTGCCGCTGCACCAGTCCGCCAGCAGCTTCTCCTTATTCTTGCAGATGCGTGAGATTTGGGGCTGGGAGACCTGGAAGCGCCGGGCCACCTCTGACTGGGACATCTTGGACTCATCCAGGAGTTCCAGCACCTGGATCTTTTCAGCCAGAGACAGGGCATGAAGCTTCTTCTTGCTGCTCAGCTCCATGGCGTCTTCACGGCACCTTTGGGGGTTGGACACAGCAGGGTACAGGTGGCTGAGACCAGGAGGCATGGGAGAGAGCACAGGAAGGAAAAGAGAATCTAGGAGGACAGGAAACAGGCCAGTGTGTGGGCAAGGCCAGGGCAGATGGGATTGGGTGGGAGAGGGTGAGAGGTACGCTGGGTCGGCGGAGAGCAGGCTGGCCTGAAGGAAGGGAAGCGGCCAGGCTGGGTGAACAGTGGGCTAGGCAGTAATCCGGAGGAACGCCAGAACGGAGCTGGGGAGGGCTGGCCCCGGTCAGATGGAGAAGGGAGTCTGGCCTGGGCTTTGGGGCAGCCAATGAGCAGAGCTGACAGGACAGCTGCAGACAACAAAGGGGTGTGGAGGGGGGAGGACGTGGGGCTGGGGCTAAAGGGGCAGGTGTAGAGGATAATCAAGGCTGGGGGAGGAACCCCTGGGAAGGGGAGGGCATGACGGTCTGGGCAGGATTTGGATGCAGACAGTCGGGGGCGGGGTGTTGGAGTGGATGCACAGAGTTAAGGTGACAGGTGTACAGACGACAAAGGGGACCGATGGGGGCTGAAGAAGCGAGTCTGATTTGGTGCTGGGTCCTGAGGAGGTAAGGCTCGGCGGGGACCCTGTCTGGAGGAAGAGTGGGAGCACAGGGCCAAGAGGGCAGGTGCACAGGCGACAAAGGGCAAGAGGGGTGAGGAGGCCGCGGGCAGTGAGAGGGGCAAGGGTGTCCCCCGAGAGGGGGGTGGCCTGGGAAGGGTACCAGGAGCGGGCACGAGTGCCTGGGACCTAGGCCGGCCCGGAGCTGGGCTCCGCAACCTGGGCAGCCTCTCCCCACCTCGACGCGGGGTCCGTCGGCGTGGCGGACGCAAGCGCCCGTCCGTTCGGCCTCCCCACCTCCCGGCCTCGCGGCCTCCCGCTCCGAACCCACCTCAGGCGCTCGTCCCGCGGCTCCCGCCCCTGCCCCGGCCCAGCTCCCGAGCCGCTGTCCGGGCGGCGACGGGAGAGCAGGGGAGGGACGGGCGCCACGACCCAGAGGGCGGAGCGGGCCGAGGGGCTGCAGGGGCGGCGGGCGCGCGCACAGCAATGCCCGGTGCGCGCCGCCCGAGCTGGGCTCTCTCCGGGCTGGGAAGATCGCGGTGCCGCGGCCGGGCTCCCACCCGCCGCAGCCCCGCCCCAGACCAATCAGATTGGCCTTCAGTAACGTCCTGTCCCGCCCCTGGCTAAGCTTCATTGGACTTGGCGGAAGTGGCGGTTCGTCGGTCCCTCCAGGGGGCGGGGCTTACAACGCGAGGCGGCGGCGAGGCGGAGCCAAGCCCGGGCCGAAGTCCGCGAGGCCAGGCCGCGGCTGGGGACCCACCCTCCCAGCCGGACGAGCCTCGGGGCAGAGTCGGGGCCAGAGAGAGGACCTGGCGTCCCAAGGGCTTCTGGCTGAGACCCCAGGCAGCCGTAGCCTCCTCATCTATCAGAGGGTTATATCCCTCACGGAGTGGTTTTGAGAAAATGAATGCAACCTTTCGGCTACACAAAAGCTGTTACCATGGACAGCGCTGGCCTCACGTCAACCAGCCCAGCTATGGACAAACTACCAGCCTGGGGCCAGTTCTGATTTAGGGCGAGTAAAGACTAATTTTTACTAGTTTTAGCACCTGTTGGCAATATTCAAGTTCCTAAACTCAAGATGTGATGTCATTCCCTTCCTTGGTAACCTTCAGTTCTGTACGTACCTAGTCTCTGCAGTTAAATGAAGTCACCCTAACCTGCGCCCAGGGTTCTCTACCTTTGCTTTCAGCCTGCTTTCCGGACCTGCCTCTCGCCGCGCCTCACAGCCGAGTGGAAGACTGGGGCCACAGGTGAGATCCCGTCTTAACGGGCTTCCTCCCACCCAAACCCTACTGGCTGATGCTTTTTGGCCCCATCCTAAATCCCACTTCTTGCAAACCTTTTTCAACTTCTCTTATGCCTGCTACAACGTTCTCATTTCTTAACTTTCTTTTTACGTTTATTTTCTGGTCCTTAAGACTGCTCAACCACCAAGGATCATTGATTTACTCCCTCTGCTCTGGCTTACTTCCATGCAAAAACCATGAGGACAGGGACTCTGCTCTGTTCCTAACAATTCCCACCCCCAGAATACCCTGCTCACTTCCTGAATGCAAAGGCCTAGGCCACTGCCTTCCAGTAGGTAACAAGTGGCTTTCACACGGTTCCAGGAAACCCTAAGGACACTTCAGGGGGGTTGTGATGCTTTGAAACTTTTTTTAGAACTTCAAAATACACTCAGTGAGATACATAAGATCCACTATGATAGCTGTCAATAGTTGACTGAAAGGAAACCTTTTTGTGCACATACACATGCCCCCAAGGATGGCTGCAATGCTGCACTACTGGCCAAGTGCACGCACACTGCACTGGAATGAACGAACCAGGCAAGCAAGGCTGAAGCGCCTCTGCTCAGGCTCACTACTTGTGCAAGAAGCTTTCAGGTGTCCCACTGTGAGGTCTTTAGTCTTCTGTGTCACTAATTCTTTCAAATGTTTCTGGACCCATTTTAAGCACCTGAAATTGGAAGGTGCAAACTTCACCACTTGCATATACAAGTCTAGCAGGGTTTCCTTGGGACCAACCAAAATACAGAAATAAAAAGGATGCTAAAGTCAATTTTAACCCAAATTTTGTATTAATCAAACCTTCATTATTTCAAATAATTACTTTAAATTCAGTTTACTTAAGAAATTAAAACTATCTAATTTTGTATCTGCTTTACATACTGGGTGGGATTCAGCAAAAATTCTGATTTTGGGGAAAAAACAAACTATTTCACAACATTTAAAAACCATTGCCCTACAAAAGACAGTTCAAGGATGAAGGGGCCCTCTTAGCCAGGAAGAGGAATCCGCAGACAAACCATTCAGCAGGGGACTCTGTGTAAAAATGTTTATTTGTACTAATGTTTTAGAATACAGGGACTAAGAAAGCAAAGAAAGATAAATGACACCTCAACTCCAAATCATATGGCCTGCCCATGGCCAAGGGAAAGGCCACTTCAGGGTGTCCTGGTAATGGACTATCCCCCCACTACTTAATGTTTAGTGTCACCAGGCAGAAAAACCAAGGAATCAGGGTTGAAGACCTTACCAGCTGCTAGCTGAGCGTGCAAGGGAAGAAAGGGATGTCTACGGGGCTTCCCTGTGACCCAGGAGCCAGGATAAACGGCAGGAGGCAGAGGCTCCCAATTCGGTTAAGGGCAGGAGCTGAATGCCCAGGTCTAGGAAGAACAAAAAGGGGATTTTGGAGGTAGGCTTTTTCATCGAGTTAAAAAACAGGCACATTATCCAACATCTCCCTGTGGCCCCCAAGCTTCTGGCCTGGCCCCTTGATGCTTTCCCTCTCCCCACAAAACTAAAGGGAATAAGGAAGGGAGGCAGAAAATAGGAAATTCCAAGGGTGGGGAATGCTCGAGTCACTAGAGACCGCCTGTAAGCATGTGCCAGTTAAGCACAAGAATCAGGGTAAAGCGGCTACACCCCCTGAAGCGGGGTGGAGTGGGACAGGACGGGGCCAGGAGGGTGACCAAGAGCGTCCTGGCTCCAGCAAAGGATCCCAGATAGCAGCAACAGAGGACTGCAGAAGCCACTCTGGGGGAAGGTGGTGGCAAGGCAAAGCAGCACGAAGGGCATGGAAAGTTCCCCACAAGCCTGGCCTCAGCCTGCTGAGTTGCTCACTCCCAGCCACTCCCCAGCCTGGCTCATCTCTGGGGGAAGGGGAAACCCTGGGAACCAGAGTGGAGGCAGCTGAGAGGCGGAGCTGCTCCCCACTCTTTCTCAGAGGGGACTGTTTGAACCCTGTGATCCCAGGGCCGGGGCCCAAGGCAAGCAGAGTAAATGCACTTCACGGAGAGCAGTGAGAAGCTGGCCCACAGGGGCACCTTGCGGGAGTGTGCTGCTTGGTTCTCCCTGAGGGCCCGGGGCCAGAGGCAGGCAGAGCTGCCATCTCAGCTTGCTGCTGCCAAAGGCAGGTTGGCGCAACCACCCCAAGGTTCTCTGGACTTGTAAAAGAGGAGGAAGGAAAAGGTGGGTATGAAAAACAAGAAAGGAGATAAACAGCCATAGATGTATCGGGGGACTGGGGTGGTGGTGGGGTGGCCACATCAAGAGGAATTCTGGTTCTGATAGATGGAAGCTTTCTCCTTCAACAGGTCCAGACACAAGTGGCAGCTCCAACTCCCTGCAGAGGAACACAACAGGATCAGGATGGGTCCCACACAACCCTAATGTGCTGTCCTTCCAATGCCCCACACTTCTCCAGTAGCAGGATCAGGAGCTACGAAGATGGGAGACATTCTGAGTAGCAAAGTTTCATAGTTATCCTAAGCTGGGAGGAACCTCTAGGTCTTCAAATACCATGAAAA
The DNA here is from genome assembly GCF_040802235.1 of Manis javanica. Taxonomy (NCBI): domain Eukaryota; kingdom Metazoa; phylum Chordata; class Mammalia; order Pholidota; family Manidae; genus Manis; species Manis javanica. The sequence goes on from NC_133166.1 coordinate 116,213,341, forward strand.
ATCATTTTCAGTGGAAATGAAAGAATCACCTGGAAGACTTTTCCAGAACAGACTCCTCCCACCCTGCCTGGTCCCTTGGCCATACCGAATCAGAATCTCTAGGAGGAGGGCTTGAGCAGATTAATTTAAAGCATCCCAGCTTCAGACTTGCAATTACGGAAGAACTATGCCTCCTACCATGGCCCAATGGTTAGAATAAAGATCTTGGGTAGAGGCTCTAATGAAACCAGAAAGATAGCTTTCTGTGAAAACCATGGGAAGATGAGACGGGTTTCTCATCATCAGGTATCTGAGCAGAGGCTAAAGACCCATTAGAGGAAAAAGGGGCAAACTAGGGTGACCCAACCTATTACGACCCAAGTTTAGTTTCACAGAAAAAGAAATAATGTCCTTCCTAAGAAAATAACTGGCTTATACCTTGTTTATTAATATTTATTATGTTTGATTCTTCTGGGTTTTTTTTGAGAAACAAAATTAGCCCTTAATGCCTTGAAATTATAAGCATAACTGTACATATGTGTATTTGGACATTATTCTGGGGCAAAAGGCCATAGCATTTATAAGCTCTTCAGAAATATGTGACTCAAAAATGTAAGAAGGTTCTTTTTAACCCAAAGGTCAATCAATGCCTCAGGGGTTGGCAAGCTTTTCTGTAGAACAGTCAGAATGTTAAATATTACAGGCTTTGTAAGCCACATACAGACTCAGTCACATCTTTTCTTAAAACTCCCCTTAAAAATGTGAACATCATTTTTAACTTGTGAACTATATAAAACTAGCTGTAGCTGGATCTGGCCTGTGGGTCCCAGTTTGTTGACCCCTGACCTAAAGCCTAGACCATCTGATGGCTTCTCGGGGATTCTCCCTCAGCTGCCTGCAGCTCTTACTACCTCAGTATTGACAGTACTTCATTCAATAGGAGAGCCCTTCTACAGTTACTGTTGAATTCTAAGTTGATAATTTGTCGTTAAAAAAATAAAACACACACACACACAAAAATAAAGTAACAACAAAACAACGCATTACTTCTCCCTAAGATGGATTTATAACTGGGCATAACAGATGCTAACAGCTGAGTGCTCCCCTGCAGCTGCTAAAGGACTCTCAGACTTTGTTAGTGGCCTCTTTCTCTAGGGGGAGGGTGACAGCAGTTTGACCTATCTTACCATCAGCTTAATCACGTAGTGGGCCACACCTGTCACAGCTACTGGGCATCCGTGTCCTCCTTAGCAAGCTCCTGAATTTCTATAAAGGAGGATGTCAGCACAGAATCTGGCTGCACAGTGATTTGTTGAGCGGCAGCTACTTTTTGGTGCCATCACTGGACTCGCTGAAGAGCTCCCATAAACTCGGAACATTCCTAAGCCAACTACTGGAAGGGTAGAGTGACCCGGTCAGTGTCCAGGTTCAACTCCCTTCTGGCTTAGGCAGGGGAAGGGAGGAAATGAACACTCAAATGAATCATTTGGAGAGCTGATACTGAAGCCTCATACCAGAGAAGCTATGAACTGAGTTTCCTGTGCTGGCTGGAGGAAAATCACTCCTCCTGGTAATTTTTCTCTGCTCAGTGTGCATTTTCTCTCAGGCTGCCAATTTTCTGTGTTTGTAAATGTAGATGAAATGGTAGGAAAGCATTCTGAATTGAGTGAAGGCCAAGTGTCTACTCCCTAATTTGGAAGACTATTATCACTGATAAGAAAACTCATTTATTACACAGGTAATTTTCCAAGTTACTAATATAGGAATTGTTCTGGGAAAGAGATCTGGGCAACCTACCTTCAGGAGGCTCAGACATCGACGGGGTGAGACAGTACATATGGTAACCACGATCACAGTCATCACAAAAGAGCAGCTGGTCCTAGAGAACAGGAAGGGGGCAGGTGGACGACTACTGGGCCTCAGTCAGGCCCCTGGGGGCAAGCGCAAAGGCGGGCTGCGGTGAGCACTGGAGGCAGTGACAGACACAGGAAGCTCCGGATAGAAAACACTGCTGTCCTCCCCCCACACAGGTCACGGCCCTCTCACCCGGATCCTACCAGACTCCTAGCTCATCTCACAGCCTCCACTCGTCCCCTACAATCTGTTCACAGAGAGCACCCAAAGTAGTTTATTTTTTTAATGTAAAGGAGGCCATGCCACTCCCAGTTAAGCCCTCAGACCTGATGGTGCCTTCCTTCCCACCTCATCTACCCGCTCTCCCAGGGCAGGAAGGCTCCAGCCATCCACACTGGCCTCACTGTAACTGGCTCGTCTGCCTGAGGCCCCTGCACTTGCACCTTCCCTGTAACGCGCTACCCCCAAACTGTCTTGGACTGGCTCCTTCGTATCCTCCAAGTCTCAACACCAGTGGCACCTCCTAGGAAAAGCTGTCTCTGATCGCTGTTCAGTCACTCTCTGCCACATTACTAGTTTCATTTTCTTCACGGCACATCATAAAAATGTCACTAATTTCCTTGCTTACGGTTTGTTCCCAAAAGAATATAAACTCCGTGAAAGCAGGAACCTTGTTTGTCTTGTTTCCATCACCCTCAGTGCCTATAATAGCGTCTGACACAAAGTTGGTGTTCAATAAACACCTGCCCACAAATCAAAGTTCCTACTGGGATGCTGGGAAGGGGCATGCAGGAGTCTTTTTGCCACAGGACTGTGGGAAAAGCAATAAAAGGAGCACGCTGGGAGGGGCAGGGGCACGCACGTCGTTCTCTGAGGTGCCACAGATGTTGCAGCACTTGCACTCGATGCACTGCCAGCGGTAGGTCTTCACTGCCGCCATCATCACAGGGGTGAACTGCAGGCAAGATGGATGCCCTGTGGGGATGGGGAGAAGCAAGGTGACTTGGCCATGACAGCCATGGGACACCAGGAAGTCAAGCCTCTTGGGGACTGGGCACTGGCTGCAGCGGCCCTCACCCTAGGGCTGCAGGTACCTGAGCGGCCGCAGTCTGAACAGGACACCAGCTCCTCAGGCTGTCCTGTCTTCTTGTTGATCTTTGAGTCTCCCAGGCAGAAATCACAGTAGTTGTTGGGCAGGGCCAATCCATCTGGACCCTTCTTGGCTAAAAGGGGCGAGAGAAGACCTCTGATGACACCCATGGGCCTTGAGGCCACTCAACAACCTGCAAGGAGGGGTTTTTGTAACCAGGCCAATTCCTGCTTGCCCACCTCTGATACCTCAACTTACATTTCTGCTCCTCCGACCTCTGGGAAACAGGGGTGGGGGGCTGCGAGTCCTCCTTGTCCTCGCCCTCCTCCTCAGCCAAGTGGGAGTGGGCATAGTGGTAACTGAGGCCTGGTCGGTTCTTGTAACGTTTTCCACAAACTTAGTGGGGAGAAGATCGCAGAGGAAAGTGTCAGGATTCCAGAGAGCCATAACCCCACCCATCCAAGCTGCAGGGCTCCACCTGAGGCGCAGGCAGCCACCTGGTCCCCATCCTCTCTGGGTGGGATAGGCCTTTAGTGACAGCCACCTCCCCTTGGCTAGGAGCATCAGGTCCCAGGGCCTCCCAGCTTCCATGGCTCTTTCCTCTGCTAATCCCACCCCACAGCCACCTCTACTCTTCCACACTGGCTGTCTGGGAAGCTGAGCCCCTGCCCCAATACTACTTGCCCTGCGAACAGTCTAGGGAGCTCCAGGTTAGGGAAGGAAGGGGGTTTCTATATATAATATGGCAAAGAGGAAAAGGAAGGAAGAGACCAAACTTTTTTACTTCTCAATGTGGAGGTTCAATTACCCGGTTGAACCCTAGGAGTCCATCTCTGCCCAATGTGGATAAGAGGAGCAGGGAGTGGCTCTCCTGCAGATAACCTATCAACTGAATATTCCGGAGTAGCTGGCTCCCAAAGAAATTCGAAGACACTCCCACAGCAGTGCCTTGCCTAACCCCCACCAACCAGCAAGGAAAGCAGATCCCCATGAGGCATCTTGTACTCTTGAGCAGTGGGGGCAACAAGAACCAGGTGCGGTGGGAAGGGAATGGGGAGAGGATGGGAGGAGGAGGTGGCGGGATGGGGGGAACAGTAGCCGACCAGCAAGTGTGTGTTTTAGGGAAGGGGAAGCAGAGGCATCTGTTTGTAAAGGGCTCCATACAGTGCTACTGCAACCGCCCCATGCACTGGGCCGAGCAGCGCTGGGGGCTAGTTTGTGGGAGCCAAGCAGTGGAAAGGCAGCTTCTAGACCGCGAGGAGTGGAGCATGACAGAAGGTCCACTGCTCCTTCCCCCATGCTGTCCCAGAGGCTTTTGAACCAGCGTAACAGGAGATGAGAAAGGCAGGAGGAACAAGGGAGGAGGGAAAAGGGATAGGAAAAAAGTCTGAAAAGTTGAGAGAGCTACCTCTCTGGGGCGCTTTCGAGGTATGCTTTTGTTTGAAACTATCTGAAAGACAGAAAGAAAAGTCATGAGAAGAAGGCCTTGACACATTTGAGACAGGAGCGGCAGCAGGAAAGCAGAGCAAACGAGAGAGAAACTCCAGCGGCGATGGTGCTCCCAGGGTGGAGGGACAGAAGTGGGGCGAGTCAGAGAGAAGGGGGAGAGAGGGCAGACATTGAAAAACTCAGTGCTGGACTCCTGGGATCCTGGCTGACTGGGGCCAGCAGACCTGGATGCCAACTCTGCCTGCTGTGTGCCCCCAGCCAGCACCCCCAACCCAGGGGAGCGCAGAAATCTCTCCCAGAGCATGCAGGTCCCATCCATCATGTAGCAGAGGCCAGGGCCTCCCAGGGGTCTGAGGAAACCAATCAGCAGGCAGGACAAGAGTCCAGGCACTTAGAGCAAGAACACAACCCTCCCTCGTCCAGTGTCCTGTGCAGGAGCTGGAGCTAAAGCAAGCACCACCCACCCACTCGTGAGGCACTCACTGTCACAGGCATAGGGCTTGTCCCGATCCTCCAGGACCGATGCGTCCAACTTCTTACGGGCACTGCCCACACTTTTACCCTGCCAAGAACAAAATGCTGTCCTTATTAAGGTTTCTAGGCCTGGAGTTAAACTCTCCTGAAGTGGCTACTTATCTTAGAGCGGGAAAATGGTGACAAGCAACAGAATGGCAGGACTCTGCAGACTTCCCTGCCCAGGCCTCTCACCTTGGATTTCCCCTTGCCCCGACGCTTGGGAGTATCTTCTTCATAGTCCTCGTCATCAAGGTCATCCAGGAAGTCATCTGGTTCTAGGATCCGCTGAGTGGACAGGAGGATTAGGATGGCCGGAAATAATGTACTTCCAGAAGCTCTGTGATGGGACTGACCAGGTCCCTCTCCTCCAGCATCACCCCTCACCTTGGCCCTTCAGTGCCCTACAAGCTCGGCCCTTTTCCCTCCCGTGCTATGGGGCTCTCCTTCCTCTGTGCCTCTCTTCACCTCATTCCCCCAGCCTGGAAAGCCTTTCCCACCATCCCCAAGTGGCCTCATCAAATGCCATGTTTCCATAAAGCTTTCCTTGATGCCCCAAGTAGCCATGCCCTCTCCTTCTGATCCGCTGCCCTGGGAACACATTATCAGGGGCTCCCTTCTGACACCTCATATCTTAGATTTAAATTAGAGCTTTGCTGCTTAATTGTGTGGCCTTGTGGGAAGTTTTTTTTAACTGCTCTGCCTCAGCCTTGCTGCATATGAAATAGGGACCTTAGTACCTACTGCCTCAGGTACAGACTGGAGAAAACGATGGGAAAGCACTTAGAGCAGCAGCTGGCATGTTTTAGGTCTCACTGTTCTTATGCATCCTGCAGTTTTCTCTTCCCTGTTAGCAGGGACTAGGTCTGCTTCCCCTCTGTAACCCAGGCACCAGAAAAGTTTTTTGACAGTGGCAGATGAATGAGAGAGAGTCTATACCTACACGGAAAGGAGTGGGAAAGACTAGATGGTAACGGTGAAGCCAGTCAGTGCCAGCACTAACTTGAGAGTAAAGAACAAGCCAGTCAGTGCCTGGCACTGATGAGAGAATGAAGCAGGAACAACTCAGAGGCCTGCCTCTTGGCCTCCAGCTTCTGCTTCCAGGAGTGGCCTCTGATGAAGAGGAGGCTGGTTTCCATCAAGACTCCCTTAACAAGTGTGAATGTTGTACCTTCCGTGCTCGACTGTTGGTCACAGGAAACTCGCCCAGGCTGTCATCATCAACTCGGGGATCTGGGGCGCCTCGCTTCTCCAGGGGGTCGGTGCGCAATAGAGCCTCTAAACTACTGCCATCCTGAGAGATCAGCCCCTCCTTCTTCAGGGTCTGCTCTGTGTCTGCAGGCAAGGTCAGGATGAGGTGAGGCTCAAAAGGGCTGAAAGGAGACCACTCTGTCCACAGTACGAGACCAGCCACAGGCCAGACACTGTCTTCTGGTTTCTGGCTGTCCAGGAAGCAAGACACCCTAGTTCACCTGGCACTGTAACTTATCTGACTTAATCTGTGTACCTGTCCCCTCTATTAGACTGAGTTCTTTAAAGGGAGGAGTCACGGTTTATTTTAGTATCTTCAGAATCTAGCACTGAGCTGGTACATAACAGGTGATGAGCAGCCTCTTACCATGCAGCAGCCCATGCCGCTGCGCAGGAAGGAGTGTGCTTTACCTGGCTTAATAGACGGGAAGGAAAGCCTCGGATCCTCAGGAGGGTGTGCTCGCCGCTTTTTCCGCCAGCGCCGGGCTGGGTAGGAGTATAGCTGCCCAGAGGCCAATCCTATGGAAGGAAGAAGAGAGAGAGGTCAAGCGCTAACCCAGTCCTAGAAAGTATTATCAAACATTTCCTAGATGAGCAGGCCTGCTTGAGTTCTAGAGTGGAGGAGGAATATGAACAGTGAGGATCTGAGGGAAAGGGGAGGGATAGTTTATGGAAAACAAAATAGGTGTAATCTTGGGGACTTTGGCTGACACATAGCTCTCCAGATGCCCAATATTAGCCTCAGCAGGGCAGCCTTGCAGAAAACAAAGATGCTGGTATGAACTTGCCTGCTTCACCCTTCTTGGGCTTCTCATCATAGGAAGACCATACTCATGCAGGGGGGAGCAGCAGTAAGAAAGACTCCTCAACTGGCTCGTCACCTTACACGACGGTGCTTCTGCTCCTACTTTCTGCTTGTGCTCCTGAGTCTAGACCCTCACCTGGACCCCGGTGTCGCTTTTCCATCCAGATGTAACAGTTGCTCTGGGCTACTCCTGTCTGCGAGTCCAAGAAAGGCAGGCGTACGCTGCGCTCAGCACAAAGGCGGGCATTGTAATTATGGCACTGCTCCATGGCATCTTTGTAGTACTGCTCCCCGAGGCTGCGGGAGACAAAAATCGGGTGTGTGTGTGTACTGAGAAGGGAGCAAGGTGCTGAGTACCTCTCCCCACTGCCATCTGCTTCTCTAGGAGACTCAAGGGACAGGAAGACCGTCGCTTTGGTTCTACTTGACTCCATTTCTGCCTCATGGGATACTAAGCCCCTTCACGAAGCCATTATGAGGAAAGGCACTTTAAATTACCATCAGGAGCACATGATTTCATCATGTGCCTAATCAGACTTAAGTCTCACCCACAAAGAGGGGAAGAAACTAATGTTCATTCTGTGTCTCTCATGAGTCCAGCCCTGTGCTAATGAAGATGTTATTTCTCTTAACCTGCAAGGCTCTGAGAGGTAGAAGCTAGCTCCTTTTTACAAATAAGGAAGCGAGTTCAACAAGGTCTGGTGGACTTACTAAAACATACTTAGCAAACTATGGTATAGAGCTCTATGATGAAATTCTAGTTAGCCATAAAAAAATAACAAAGTTTTTCATGTACTGATATTAAACCATCTCCATGACAACCAGGGAAAAAAATAGCAAGGTATAGTGCTAAAAAGTGTGATAAGATGCTACCACTGCATCTTACTACACTGATGGACAGTGACTGCAATGGGGTACGGGGTGGGGGCACTCAATAATAAGGGTGAATGTCGTAACCACATTGTTTTTCTTGTGAAACCTTCAAAAGAGTGTATATCAATGATACCTTAATAATAATAATAATAATAATAATAATAATAATAATAATAATAATAATAAAAGATGCTACTACTGATGTAACAAGGAGGTAGAAAAGAAATTGTAGGCCTCCAAGGAGAAAAACCAGTCGACTAGGAGACTTCCCCTATATGCCATTTTATATTTTTTGAAGTTTGAACTAGGTATTTAGCCAACTAGTTAATTCCATATGCCAATTTTGTAGTCAGTGGGAAACATCTGAGAATACCTTCTTTCAAGCCTACTTTTTACTGAGTACCATTATACTGATATAAAACCTGTCTGCCCATCTAAGGCCCTTCCTCCACTTTCATATTACCAAAGTATATAGGAAAAAACCTTGGGCTCAAAAGACTCAGTGTGAAATCTATATCAAGGCTAAACCTTTAAAAGTGCTGTAAAAAGCTGGAAAACTGCACTGTGCTAGGAGTTATCTGGTTCTTAAAAGCATGTAATAGAACCAATCTTGTTCTCATCCTTCACAATTTAACACTTTATTATTGGAGTTTAACTATAACAACTTACATTTATACATGGGAACCATTTTACAATAAGCCGAGGGCAGAGGTCGTTTCTTTCCCACAGTATCCCCAGTACTGGTGAAGGTTTCTGGGACATCTTGGGAGTAAAAAGACCTGCCTTGGCTGCAAGTCACCACATAAACATAGACATTTAGTCAACCCACGCAGACCTCAGTTTCCTCTGCTACAGATGGGGAATAGGACTAGATAAGCTCTAACACAGTATACGGGAGGGAGACCCTTGGCATGAGAAGCTGGAGTTAGTCTCTGTTGCTTATGTCCACAACCTGAGCTATATTAACACACCCGGCTCTGGAATCTGACGGGGGCTTTTCACTGAGCAGCCGCAATAGACCATGCAGGCATAGACTGTATGTTCCCAGCCACTAAAAAAGACACACACCACACACAAGGTAGTGACACCACAAGACAGCCTTGACTCAATATGCTGTAATGACTGTAATTTGAGGTAGGCAGGAATCTTGTGTTGGAGAGTGGAAAGAAGGGTATAGGTTCACATTTGCTTGCCTTTAGGAGGCAGCCATGTCCTCTCTACACAGAGGAAAATTGGATAAACAAGGCTGAGTGCAGCAGCTCCTTTGTTTCTGCTGATGGGAATTGATCCTGACACTGGAAGTCAAATGGAAGAAAGGGCCAGACGGGCTAAGGCCTGCAAAGTCAGAGCTAGGAGGCTAGAAATGGTTCTGGGGGAGTGGACAGAAGATGTTCTCAAAGCTCGTCAGCTTAGTGGGATTTCAGGAGGTGCAAACTGCCGTGTGAGAGAGATGGAAATGAAACAAGTTGGGGGAAGAGAGGACCTGATAAGGAGAACACAGGAGAGAATGAGGAAAGCACTTAAGAACTTAAGGTTCCTATCACAAGACATTCTCACAAGAAAGCCAACATTCTCCAGATCTTCTCACCTAACTCAGGTTTCAAAAGCAGCCAGCAGCTACCGCTATTTTATAGTATTATTTAACCCTACTAAGACCCCTTAAAGACTGTTTCAATTCTGACACATTTGGGAGGAACAGAGAATTTACAAACCGGAAAATTCTTCTCCCAGAACAAGACGCAGTCAGAAAAGATGAACTATTGGCCCTGACCTGATGCTCAACCTCAGCTATCAGACCAATCACACCATGATCAAGAGAAGCGCTAGAAAAGCATCTCTCCTGGATGAGAGTGGTACAGGAAGAATGGCAGCGCCCTCCCCTCCCCCCGTTTAAATTAAGGTATCATTGATACACAATCTTATGAAGGTTTCACATGAGCAACATGTGGTTACACCGTTCACCCACGTTATCAAGTCCCCCACCCCAACCCCATTGCAGTCACTGCCCATAAGCGTAGTAAGATGCTATAGAGTCACTACTTGGTGTCTCTGTGCTATACTGAATGGCAGCCCTTCTTAAAGGGGAAGTTCTGCAGGAAAATGTATTCATTATGGTCCACAGCCCTTTACAGGCAGAACTGAGGAGGAGAAAAGTTGTTTCTCTCATTACTGGTACTCAAGAACCAGGCTGGTGACCCTCAAAATCTCTATAGTTCTTTAAAGATAAATAAGTCATAAGCAATTTAAATGGGCAACTCCTCCCTTCTAACACTACATGAAAGGGTTGGCAACACTATTTCCCTGAAGAAAGTCTTCCAATGTTAAGATTTTCATCACACACATCTCTCAAAATCTAGGCAAGTCTGACATTCCCCGAGTACAGTTAAGATATCCAAGGTAGAAGCTTTGATTCTTTTTTGGGAAGCACAAAACCTGCTTATAACCTCCCCTAACAATGGGGTGGGGGGAGTCAACAAAGAGAAAGGCAGAGAAACAAAGAAAGAACATCTGAGTCAGTAAGGACAACTATGTAAATGGTAGATCAACAGCGTCATTTCTAAATTGAGGGAAATGTCAGCCTGGAAAAAGAGTGGGCAGATCGGAAAGATAATAATGTTGGGAGGAGGGGTGGCTGCAAGAGGGAACAGGATGGAGCTGAAAGCAAGTCAGAAAAAAAAAACCCCACAAAAGGAGAAGGCACTTAGCTTAATGGAAGTGGGAAAGCATTCTCCAAGAAAAGGCTCCAGGCAGGAGGGGAAAAGCAACTGTACCCTTGAAAAAAGGTTCTTGGGAAGAGTGGGGCTCAGCCCACGACAAACACACATGAGAAGCTGTGAATCCCTTAGAATAGTTCCCAAACCTTTACCTTGTCATTCAGTCAAAATCCAAAAGCCCGGGCTATACAACTAAACACCTCTCAATTTTCCTACCCTTGCATCAAGCCCAATTTTACCCACTTAAAGGAGTGGGTAGCCCACGGGGCCTGAACCCACTTCGATCTTCTGCAGGGAGGAGGCTGGATTTCAATCAAATTCCAAAGCATCTTTAACTCATAGCTATCAAGCCAGTCTCCATTTTCCAAACAAACCATCAACTTTAACTTTGCTCGAAATCTGCCCAGTAAAGGGTACTGCATAGCGCGGAGATTGCCGACCTAGATGTCCCTGTAAGCTGCAAAGGCGTCCTGGACCGTTTCTGTCCAGTTCCCGTTTTTTGATGGCTCACACGGACGGACGCAAAGGCCCTCCCCACTCAAGTCCTTTGCTTCTCAACAAATTCTTCCCAAGAATATTTTTGGTCTTGGGTATTGATACTCAACCCGTCGTCGCCACCGCCAAAGGGATGTTTAGAACAAAACGGCCCCGCAGTGCTAAACCGCGCAAGGGCTGCTGCGCCTGTTGCACCAGGGCTGGCTGCGGGCAGCCGACAGGGAGGGGTCGGCGGCCGGGCTTCGCGGGGACGCAGGTCGGTCCCGGAGCCGCCCTCGGCCCCGCTCCTCCGGCCCCAGGCTTCTCGGGCGCCGACCGGGGCTGGTCTCGGAACGCCACAGGGCGCCATACTCTGGACACCGTAAGCCTGAAGGCGCGCTCAGGGCGCCCAGCTCCCGGAGGAGGCTGCCCGTAAGGGGCTCCCGTGTGCCCCCCTCAGGGCCTCCACAAGTTTCCGAAGAAGCGCAACGTCTTCTCGGGAGTCTCCCGTTGCCCTCCCCAGTAGGAGTCGCAACATGGCCTTCTCGGGCACTTCCCTCCCTCCGCCTGGTCCCTTCCCGCACCGCCTCCTACTCGCGGGCCCCTTACAAGACCTCCCGGCCTAGGAGTGAAAGAAATGACCACTCACAGCTTCACAACATTTTCCACCACAGCCGCCATCTTCCCTGCTTCTCTCAGGCCGGGAAGCCCAGAGTCCGCAGCGCGCAGGCGCTCGGACCGCTAGGGAACCAGTTTCCTCGTCCTTCTGCGCAGGCGCTGCCCGGGCGCGCGCGCCCGAGAACGAGCGTCGGACAGCAAGTTGCAGGCTGTTTGCCCCGGGCAGGGAGCAGAGGGAGCCCCACGCGCAGGCGCGACAGAGACAGGCGCGCGCCCCGAGGCTCCGGATTGAGCCCCGCCTCTTCTACTTGGCGCCCAGGAGGTAAAGACGAGCTGGCTAGGCCAGAAATAAGAAGGCGAGAGGTAGGGAAAGCTGGCAGGCCCAGAGGTGGACTAGATGGAGTGAGACATCCTGCTACCTCTCTGACCTTTAACCTCCTGGTTAACCCTTTGCCCGCACTCACAGTCCACTTGTGCCCCCAATTATGTGCCCTTTTTAGGGAGAGGATAATTATGCCCCAGAACTGGGCAGTTCTTTGGCCTGCATATTGGGGTCTAGCAAAAGTTATCTTACCTTCCTGCTACCAAACCCAGCCAGCAAATTCACAGGTACCCACTTTTTCCCCTCTTGCTTCCTAATCCTCTCGAAGCTTCTTCCCTCCGTGTAGGTTCTGAAGAACTTCCTTCGACCATGTATCCCTGTCTCTTCTCTATCACTTCTCCTTCCCTACTGAATCATGCAAATTTGTGTACAAACATAGTTTAATATCCTCTAACAAAATCAGAGCCTTCCCTTCCATGATCACCCCATTTCTTTTCACCCTTTCATAGCATATTTTCTGTGTATACTCTATGTCTTTTGACTTCATTTTCAAGCCTCTTTCTGCCCAGTTTATGGGGATTTTGTTCCCACCAGTTCATTGAAACAGCTGCTAACAAAAACACCACGAATTGCATTTCAGCAGATTTAGGGGATCTGTTCTCTCCTCATCAGCCTGTCAGTGCCTGTGACACCACAGATCATTCCCTTTTTTGAACTTTTCCCCAGGTCTCTGACACACACACCCTCCTGGCTGTGCTCCTGTCACATGGGCTGCTCCTGCAGCCTCTTTGGCTGGCTCTCTGTCTTCTGTTCTACCTGTAACTGTCCGAGTCTTCTGGGCTTGGTCTTTCGTCCTTGTCATATACCTTACTTCATCAGTTCCAGGTGTGCATATTTCCCACCCTCTGCTTTCGTTTGAGTACTTCAGACTCATATGACACATCTTACTACAACTGTGCCTTAAAAGTGTGTTTGGTAGGTGAGAGTACCCTGCACGACCCTTGCAGAATAGGTGTCAGTAGCTTAGAATTAAAACCCAGATACAGTACAGGTGCACTTTTACTGCTGGGAACCAAGTGAGGGTTCATTTAACCCTCAGAGGGTATCAGACATAACTCCAAAGCAGGATTCAAAAGTATGTGTTATGGCCTGAATGTTTGTTCCCCCCACAGTTCATATGCTGAAGCCCTAACCCCCAGTGTAATGGTATTTGGAGGTGGGGCCTTTGGGAGGTCAGTAGGTTTAGATGAGGTCATAAAAGTGAGACCCTCAGGATTAGTGACCTTATAATGAAGAGGAAGACATATCGCTCTTCTCTTTGCACGTGAGAACACAGCAAAAAGGCAGATGTCTGCAAGCCAGGACGCAAGCCCTCACCAGGAACCAAATCTGCTGGCACCTTGATCTTGGACATCCCAGCTTCCATAATTGAGAAATAAATGTCTGTCACTGAAGCCACCCAGTTGATGGCATTTCATTATAGCAGCATGAGCTAAGATAGTATGTTGGCATGAAAGCTGAACATGCACATACCCTACGATCCAACAATTCCATTTGTGGATATAAACACCAAAAAGCATGTACAAGAATGTTCACAACAGCATTAATTAAAATAGCTCCAAACTGGACACAACCCAAATGCCCACAACAGTAGCATGAATTAAACAACAATTAAAAGAAAAATGTATTGCTGTATAACAATGTGAATGAATCTCAGAAACTTAATATTGAATAAAAGAAGCCAGTTTCAAGCAGGACATGTGTGATTCCATTTATGTAAAGTTGCACAAACAGATACACTAATCTATGGAGAGAGAAGTCAGAAGACTGGTTGCTTTCTGAGGCTATTACAAGAAGAGGCACAAAGTGGCTGCTGAAGTACTAGTAATGTTCCTTTTTGTCTGGGTAGTGGGTACATAGGTTCATTTACTTTATAAAAATTCACTGAATCGCCAAGATTTGTGCACCTGTCTGCATGGTTATTTCAACTAAAATTTCAAAAAAAAATATTAGTAATAATGTATAGTCTGGCTCTACATAATTGCACAGGTAGTTTGTGAGCCAATGATCAATGGCTTTCAGTTTTTTTGGGTTCTTTTTAGAAATGCTACATAACTGAACAACAGATACTCTATATGCTCTGAGCGAGTGACCAGTATCTCTTGTGTTTCTCTTACAGACAGGAACCAAGCATTGGGGGTGCAGTGTTTTGCGGTCTCGACCAGTGACTCTTTTTCAAAACGTTTCCTAGTCCTACAACTGTGGTCTCTGACTGACTTAGAGCCTTTAAGACCCAAGACAGAAATGCTTCCACTAGGCACACAATAATGGCTTCTCTAAATTAGGAGCCAAGACTGCCAATGGGCCATTTTGCATTCCACATGCCACTGGGCAAGAAAGTAAAAAGTGGGCACCACTATTGGCTGGGGTGACTGATTCTAATTGTCAAGGGGAAAGAGGATTGCTATTACCTAGTGGGGGCTGGGAGAAATATAAATGGAACCCAGGAGATCTTAATATTACATTCAGGTAGTTAATGGCAGGCAGGTAGGCTCTCAGAATTTAATTCCAACCCCCACCCCCACTGAAGATAAACTAAGGCCCAGAAGTGAAAAACATCTTAAAAGCATTGAAAAGCTAATGATAAAGTGAAGAATTATTGGGTCAACATTTAAGGGGCTAAACCCCAAGAAGTAAGACAAGAATTCAAAGCAACTTTTGTCCTGGAAATACTTACTGATATAGAAGATAAAACTCTGAAATTGAGCTATTTTTGGCAGCTTTTGGCGGTGGTGAGGGTGTAAAAAATAAAAACCCAGAGCCTGCCCAAAGTAGGCAGTCATATCTCACCATGGACACTACACACTTTAAGATGGGACCCCAACATCTAATAACTTGTAGCCCAGAATCATATTTCCTGGGTGGCCCAGGGAAGCTCAGGCCTTGAACTTAGATTAAAGTGGACCAATCCATACAATGCCCCAAGTCACCTGGCAGAAGCAAGCATATTTGATAACAAGCAATAGCCTTTCTGAAAGAATGTACTATCATTCTAGGCCTCCAAGTAGCTCTAAAAATATTTTTTTCAGATAAAATATCCAGCCTGTAGTCAAAGATAATCAAGCACACAAAGAAACAAGAAACCTTGTACAAGAACCCATATAAAATAATGAATTGATCCACAAAGAATAAAGAAGATACTGGAATTATCTGATACCAACCATAAAATAACTTCTTACTATGTTTAAATAAGTTGAAGACAAGGCTTATAAATATCTTTAGGGAACATGTACTTATTAAGAAGTGCCACAGAATTTTTAAAGAACCACACAGAACTTCTCAACTGAAAAATATAATAACCAAAATTAAAAACCAGTGAATCAGTTAAAAAAAACAACAGACTAGACATGGCTGAAAAGAGAATGAATAAACTAGAAGATAGAAAGAATTTGTCCTTAATACAGCATGGAAAAACAAAAGAACAGAAAATACAGAATTAGAGTAGAAACATAGAGGATATATATAGAGATGGAACATACTATTTAATTGGAGTCTGAGAGGATAAGGGTAAGACAACAGAAGGGGGCAGAGAAAGAGAGAGGGAAAGTGATTGATACTTTCCAAAAATGAAAAAATACACAAATCCACAGATTGAAGAAGCCCAAATAAAACCAGCAGGCTAAAGAAAGACTTAATGGAAATAAATGCTAGAGTATTTGGGTTAAGTGTCATTATGTCTGCAACCTCCTTTTCAAAAGTCAGGAGAAACATTTTTATGTGCAAAGAGAGAAAGCAAATGTGACAAAATGGTAACAACTGGCAAATCGAGATGAAAGTATACAGATGTACATTATATTACTCTTCTAGTATTTCTGTAGGTTTGAAATGTTTAAAAATAAAAGGTCAATTGGGAAAAAAGTCAGTTCTATACAGGCAGGGAGTTCTTCCAAGGGCTCAGATTCTTTAACAATGAAGGTCTAGAACATGTCATCTGGTCAAGAGCCCTAAACAGCCAGGAAGTGGGCAGAAGGCGAAGGGGGCATGAACTGGGGGTGAAGGAGGGAAGTCGTTCACACCAGCTATGGCTTTGTTGTAGAAAAATTCTTCAGCTTCTATACATATTCCTTTTGTCAAGTATATTTTATGTATATTTTAGTTCTCCCATTCTTCTCTTTTTCTGTCCAGTCTTGAATATAGGGTATATTGGTGGTAATCAACTTCACAACAATATTCATTGTTTGCAACACACTGAGATGGGCTGTACGGGAATTGCAGGAGGAATGGGCATCATTTAAAAATCCTGAACTTGGAAGTGGAGGTAGTAATAGACAAGATTTTGAGTGTATTTTTGATAGAAAGAGGGACATAAGGGTTATACTAGGGAGGTTATATAAATACATGTATATATATTATATTTTTTGAAGTATATACCCGAACAGGGACATGCATGGTTGGAGGATTGTGGGAGTCTAAAACAGTGGACTGTAGGGACATTTGTCATTTTTCTGGCTACTCATCAACTTCTCATTTTGGGGAATTCCTTTTTGTGGGTAGTATTTGCAGGGCGTAGTGCCTGAACAACAATATACAAGTTGAAAAAGCGAAGTCCTTCATCTCTGCACCCTCTGGATACCTCTGTGTAAGAGGTATCCTGAGTTTAGTTAATCTGATGCTTCAGGTCCCCTGCCTCATTCCCTTTCTCCACCAGGGTTTCCCAGGGCCCTTGGGCTGGTGCCTGATGCAGCGGGGGAGGGGGGAGCAGCTCCAGGGGACCCAGGACAAGCATGTCCCCTCTCCATGGCTCTTCTGGCCTTAGCTCAGGTCCAGGGTGAAGTGCTGCCTTCCAGCAAGGTGAAGCTCTAAGGAAAGTGTCCTTTTCTCTTGTCTTTCTCTCCCAAGGCAGAAGGGGACAAGCCACCCACTCCCAAAGAGGGAGCCTGCAAGCAAGAAGGTGCTGGCCCACCACTCCCCACCCTTTGCATTCACACCTTACCATGGCCCGAAGCTGAACTCCTGTTGGGGGAGAGGGGTGCAATATAGTACAGGCTTTGTAGCCTCACAGATCTAGGTTCAGATTCCACTACAGATAGTGAAACCCCTAATCTGTAAATGATGGCAGCACTGTCATATTAAAAACAAAAAGTTTGGTGGGAATGTAACATGCAGCTGTGATGGAAAACAGTATGGTGGTTCCTTGAGATATAAACACAGAATGACCATATGAGCTAGCAATTCCACTTCTGTGTATATACCCCAAAGAATTGAAAGCAGGGACTCAAACAGATATTTGTGCACCCATGTTCACAGCAGCATTATTCACAATAACCAAATGGTGGAAGAAACCCAGGTGTCCATCAGTGGATGAATGGGTAAACACAGTGTGGTATATACATGCAACGGAGTATTATTCAGCTCTTAAAAAGGACATTTCATCACATGTTACAGTATGGATGAAACTTGAGGGTATTTTGCCAAGTGAAGCAAGCCGGTCACGAAGACAGATACTGTGTGATACTGTCTGTCATCAGGTCCCTAGTGTAGACAAATCAGAGACATAAAGTAGAACGGTGGTTTCCAGGGGCTGGGTGGTGGGGGAGTTAGTGTTTAATGGGTGTGGAGTTTCACTTGGGGAAGAGGAGAGCAGCGCAGCAAATGGATGGTGGTGGTTATAGGTGCACAGTAATGTGAATGTACTAAAGCCATTGAACCATGTACTTAAAAATAGTTAAAATGGTAAATTTCATGTTGTATATTTTACAATCTTTAAAAAAGCATCTCAAAAAAAAAAGTGCTGCGTGGCCAAGAGGAACATCTCCTCATCAAATTCAGCCTCAGCTGTGCAATGTGTCACGGGCACTGGAGGCAGGAGAGGCTGGGGGTGGGTCGGGGGCTGAGATGCTTCAGGTCAAAGCGGGGAAAAGACAGCAGAAAATGGAAAAGGGGACCACAGCGTGGGCCTGCCCCCCGCCCCGGGCCCCCACCCCTCTGCCCTCCTCCCCGCAGCGACTCCGCCTCCTTCATCTTCGGTCCATCTTCACTTGGCCTGGGTGGTGACCCTCCTGAAACCTGGATGTAGCCCCTCCTGCTTAAAATCCTCGAGCAGCTCCCCACTGCCTCAGCTTCGGCCTCACGATCACACTGTTCTAAGCTGTTTCCCCGTTTCCCAGTCCTGACTTTCCTGAACCCCAGGTTCCTTTATGTCACAATTAACAGGTAGCAATTAACAAATATTATCCCTCCTTTTCTCAACAACCCTGCAGGGTAGGTTTGTTGACTCCATTTTAGAGATGGGGAAACTGGGTCTCCCACAGGCTGGGTGGGACTCGGAGGTCCAAGCTCTTTTCAACACACAACTCCTCTGTCGTTTGCTCTGGTGCCTCAGTGCCTTTGTTTAGGCCCAGCACAAGCCATAGCCCTTAGGCTGAGGACCCGAAAGTGCCTTGACACCACCCACACCCTTGCCCCAGGCTCTGCTGGCTTTATGCATAGTGCCCACACTGTTGGAAATCACCTTACTTGCTTACACATTTACTACCCTTCTCCCCACTAGAACGTGAGCTTTGGGGAGTAGGAATCGTGTCTGTCTGGCACCCTGGCACCTGGAACATGCCAGAGTGCACTACAGGTGCTCCACAGATGCTCAATAAACAGCCACAGTGAGGTGAGCTGACCGATGAGCAGTCGGGTCCCTCCAGCCCTGGTCCCAGCCCCCATCCTGGGTGCTCCCTGAGTCCTCTGAAGCTGGAGGAGCTGTCAGTCCCGTGCACCAGGCCTTGGCATTATTCTTCCCCTCTTGGGTGCCCTCTGACAGACCCCAGCCACCTGGGTGCAGCACCTGCCCTACACTGGACCTCAGCCACCTCTTGCCACACATCTGAATCAGTGCTGAAATATCCCCAGTTGGCACCTGGTTTGTTCCTGTTTCATTCTCACTATGGGTTTGGAATCAGGTCCAATCTTCTGAAGGGCAGGGCCCACCCTGCACAAAGCCCCGTGGGGCTGGGGTCTTCCCGAGGCACACAGAGACTGGCTGTCCTCAAGGGGAAACCTGGGATCAGGTCCAGCGAGCATAAGCTACCAGCAGCCGCAGGTTTTATTGTGACCAGAATCTCCTGGTCATGTGGGAGGGGACGGGGCAGAGGGACATTCAGTCTGATGCCATATTCCCAGGCCGGGACTCAAGGCCAAAGTTCCGGTCAGCTGTGTCCTGCCTCTTCCCCCACCCCACTGACGGGGAAGGGAGGAGGGAAGGGGGATCCATTTCAGCAGAGCCCTCAGCCAGGGGATCTGAGGGAGGGGGAAGCGTTTGGCAGCAGGGGTCCAGGTGGCCCCCAGATGCTCAGGGCACTTTGGGCACATGTCCTTGGTGGGTTTTAGGGGAAAGCAATAGGCGCACTCTGCCCGTGGGGAGAGGGTGGGAGGAAGGGAAGCAAAGGCTTAAAGGGAAAAGTCACCGGCCAGCAACCACACAGGTGGGACTTTGGGATCCCGACTGCTAGTCAGGGCCGTGTCCACCCACTGCCTCCTGGTACTCATCCCAGCCTGGGCATCCAGCCTGGCCAGCCTTGGGTCCTATGCGGGGATCTGCACGTGGCCCAGGTCCTGGTCCATGATCTGGAGGACATCGTCCAGGATGGAAGGCCCCAGGTCCACATGCAGGGAGAGCAGGGAGCTGGCATGGGACAGGAAGGGCTCTTGGGCCTCCAGCTCAGGGCTCAGCCCATTGTGGGCGGAGCCAGCCTCTGGGACTCTCCAGATGTCCACACTCCCTGTGTCCCGTGGGGAAGGCTGCAGGGAAGGCAGAGGGGTCTCCAGGTGCAGACGAGGGGGCTTGGGTGGGGCCTGAGTTGTGGGCAGGGTGAGGGCCTGGGGCCCACCGATGACCGGGAGGGAGATGGCGTTCTTGAGCAGAGGGGACGGCCCGTCGGGGAGCTCCCGCCCACACAGCGTGGCGGTGCGCGTGAACTGGAAGGGGAGGTCAAAGGTGCCGTCCTCCTCAGGTCCCTCGACCACCGTCCCCGGCAGGAGGTGGAACTTGCCCTGCAGGAAGGAGATGTCACCAAACATGTCGCTGCCGCCACCACTGCCGATGTGAATGGTGTGCCGGAAGTCGCCCAGGGGAGGGCTGATCATGTCTGAGGACAGCAGGTCCCGCAGCTTCGCCTTCTTGCCCTTGCTGCTGCTGCGCTTCAGATAGATGGGCACCTTGGTGGACATGGCGACCGCACCACCTAGGCCCGGCTGCCCGGGCTGGCCACCCACTGGGACCACGGCCTCCTCTCACCACCTCAACCACAAACACCACAGAGGGTGGAGTTCAGACACCAAAACGTGCCAAAGGGCTAAGACTAGGGTGTGTGGTGTGACCAAAGTGAGTCCAAGGAATGAGAGAGGAGACGAGCGATCAGTGAAGTCACGGCAACCCTTCTGAAGATTGGGAGCAAAAATACGGCGATCTTGCAGGCAGCTGTGCTTTCTGGTCTTGTCCTCGAGAGGGCCTCCCTGGCCTGGGGCTGACAAGCTGAAACACCAAGGGTACAAGTCAGGGACAGATGGATGAACGGCCAAGGAGCAATTCCTTTCTGGCGCCCCTGCATCAGCCCAGGGAGCCCTGCGAGAAGAAGCAGGGTTCACTCAGAGACTCACTGCACCTTAGAGCCTGGATCACCAGCGCCAAGAGGGGAAACTGAGGCCCAGGAACCTGAGTGACAGGCCCGCAGACATATAAAGTCCTGGCTCTGGTCTCTTGCCCTGGGTCCCTGGCTCTGCTCATCACCATCACCTGCGTGCTCACCCCCTATTCCGGGTCAGCTGTGCCCCAGGATACGGCAAGCGCCAAGCTGCACAGGGGTCTCACAGACATCTCAATTCCCTACTTGACTGAGGAGATCTTGTAACCCTGTCTTGCCAGCCTCCCCAGGCCTGGCACAGGCTGGATACATAGTAGGTACTCAGCCAACAGTGATGAACGAGTGATACCTCAATCGTGTCCCACCTGGAAGTGAGGTCACCTTCTCAGAGTTAGTTTTCCTTTTCTTCTCCTCCTAGTTAGCAGTTCCTTTGAGCAGGGGTGAGTCTAACACAGCTTTGGTCCCTCCTCCCTGCCCAGCACCTCAGGGAGAGAGAGAGCAAGGAGTATAAACACTTCTGGGGGCTCTGCTCTGTGCCTGGCATTTTGCTGAGTTCTTTGCAAACACATCTCATTTAATCATCATAATTTCCCTCCTAGCATGCCCCTTTTAAAATTAGAGCTATAAAACATTTTGGAGGGCTTCCCACAAGTTATTGCAGAGGGAGAGAAACAAAATGCAAAAATGTAGTACAAAGGATCCTGTTTATTGAAAGCATTGCCCAACTGCCCTCCCATATACACATACCTACATGTACAGGTCTGCATAGGATTATATCCTATATAAGAACAAAGAATCTGGAAGGCCAGCACTGATGGGGTTGTCATATGGTCTACCTAAACTGGGGTGGGAGGCAGGGATGGGGTGTGGGGTCAGTGACATGGGAGGAAAGGTGTCCTCAATAAAAATTGTCTGTAACACTTGGTTGCACTACTATACAGTGATATCTGTGAATATGAATGGATGGTTGCTAAAATGTTGATTGTGGTTCTCAAGGTGGTAGAATTTCAGGTGACTGCTTTTCTTCTTCATACTTGAATAAGCTCAAATTCTCAATAATAATCATGTATTACTTATGTGCACATATTATTTGTGTAATTAGAAACAATAAAGCTATTTTTAATGTGGAAAAAAATAATACACTCTGGAAGGGTGTCATACTGGTTAGCAGAAAAAGGAAGTGTTGCAAGTTCCCCGCAGTTCCCACGGTGGGGGACTGGCTCCATACGTGATAACATGTGACACAGAGAGCCCAGATATGGAATCAGAGTACAAAAGGCAAATAAAGAAAATTGTCCAAGGTCACGCAGTGGGTAACCAGATGAGCCCACCCTTTTCCCCAGCTGGCAGGGGCTGAACAAGTGGGAAATGGCTCTGGGAGGGGCAGGACAGCGGCAGGGAGGCCTCTGCCAGCTCCTCGGTCCCATTCTTCCTCTAGGACATGGTCCGGAGAATGAGGGGCTGGCAGGAGGGAGCAGGAGGGAAGAAGGAAGATGCAGGAGGGGCCAAGTCCCAACTCCCCCCACGGCCAACCCAGGTCCTCACTCAGGAAACGCCACCCCAGACCGGACACCTCGGGTCAGTCACATTGAGCTACAGAGACCGGACATCTCGCCCCTCCTGGAGCACCTGCAGCTTAACAGGAAACAAAGGAATGACTCTCCAGCGTGGAATTCCAGCTAAGCTTGGAAGGAGCTGCAGGGAGGGCAGGGGAGACAGTGGGTGCCTGAGGTCTTAGAATCCCAATGCCCATTCATTTAACAGTTACCTCTGCCCACCATGCCAGGCCTAGGGGGCACGTAGACACACATCCTGGGGTAGCTTTCCCTTCCTTTAGCACATAGAGGGTGGGGCTGACTGGTGGGATTTGCCCAGAGCCTGGGCCAGCGCCCCGCCTCCCCATTACACAGGGGCGCCAAGACAGCTTGAGTGTTTCCACAACAAACTGGGCGTCCCTGACAGCTGTCTCCCTCCAGCCAGATGTACCCACCCAATTCCAGATGTGGGGAGAACTGAGGCTAGGGAAGAAGGGTTGGGCCAGTGTCAACCACCCAGGGGAGAGCTGGGAATTGCAACCATCAAGCCCCAAGTATTCAGTCAGACTTGGCAGCCCCAAGACCCCAGGCTCCAGCCGCCCCTGTAGTTTCCATTCTAGTGCTCCGAGGCACAGCACACTGGGTGTCATCACTGGGTGTCATTACAGAGGCAGAAGCTGAGCCTGAGGTTTTTGCCAGGTCAGTCATCTAGTAAAAGCAAGAGTGGGCACTGGCACCCAGCTGCGTCCCTGTGGCTCCCATGCAGAGGGCCATGCCAACCTCCACAAACTGCTTGGGAAGCAGGAGAGAAAGAGGCTTCCAGCTTAGCTGGGGCTACCAGGTCCCTAGGCTGCCTCCATTTAAGTCCTACCTCTTGGCTGTCCCCCTCCCCCAACTTGCAAGTGTCCAGAGGTATGAGAATGAGCTCCCCGTCAGGATAAGGCTATGGAGGGCTGGAAGGCGCAGCTCGGGGCAGCAGTCCCAGTCCCACAGGCTTGTTCTGAACAGGAGCCCTGGGCCTCCTTCAGAGAAAACGACTTCCGGGAAACACAGCACCAGCCCTCTCGTGTCACATGGAATACTTGGCCACTCCCTACCAGCGGTGTTCAAAGAGAAGCGCCTCCCCGCACCCCGGCACCCAACCTTGTCAGGAGACTGACTTTGAGTTCATTTCCACCTGGAACTCTGTCACCTTGGCAAAACACCTCTCCTCTGGGTCTCACCTTACCCATCTATAAAATGGGCTGACACCAAAGCCATTACCAGAAGGCTACTGGAGATACTGCGATACTACTGCCTTACTGCAAGTGAGAGCACGGATGTACGACAGGGTTAGCGCGTCACTGAGAGCCCCGTCATTCATTCAACAGCTGTAAGGCCTTCCTCAAGCATTTTTATTCTCTGGGGTCAGTGCTCCAAACAAGACCAAAACGAAGTGGCCCTGGCCACAGGTGTCGGCCTGCTTTTGCCCGACCTGACCTAGCCTGCGTAGAGTCCTCCTCGCAGGCCTAGGGGTCTCTGGGGTCCCGGCGGAGCAAGGCGCGGTTCGGTGGCCGCCAGGTGGCGCGTTTGATCTACTGCCCCGCATCCCAAAGGAGTCCGGGCGCGCACCGGGGTCTCCAGGGCGCCTCCGGCTCCAGGTTGACGCCCCCAAAGAAGCGTCACCTAAGCGTATTAGATGTGGCTTGTCTGAGGGATTTTTTTCTTTTTCATGTCGGAGGGGTTCCGGTCTCACAATCAGATAATCAAAGGAAAATGGGGCGATCGGAGACCATGCGTGGGTCTCCAAGCTCTGGGAGGAGCCTGCCCCGGGCTTTCCGGCCTGGGCGATGTCCGAGTGTACGCCCGGCGCAGGGCCAGATCTTGGGCGTGCGGGTCCCCGGCCCTGGCTCCCGCAGGTCCCGCTCCTCAATCCCGGCTTGGGTTCCGGTGCCCATCCCTCCATGCCTTTTGCCCAAGCGCAGCCCAGCCCACACTGGATAGGTTTCAGGACACTCGCGGCCGCGGCTAAAGATAGGAGGACACCTCACCATCGACTAAAAATACGACCCCCGGCGCGGGCGAGGACGCTGGGCAGTGGGAGGGCGCTCCCGCGTCCCGGGGGTGGGACAGGGGCTGGGGCACAGGGTTGAGGGCGGGACCGCGAGTTCGGGTCCGGGATGCGAGGCGCCCCGCAAGAATTAGTAGTCGCGGGCGTGGCCGCCGGAACCGAGGCGTGGGCGGGAAACACGGTGGAGCGAGAGGCTCCCGGGGAAGGACGCGCGGGAGGTGAGACGCGGGCAGAGCGCAAGCTGGGAAGGGGCACCACGGATATGGGCCTCTCCGGGAGTCCCCTCGGAGCCGCGAAAAAGGCTGCAGAGGCCCGGCTCGAACTCACCTTGGGGCGAGCAGGCGGCCGACCCGCAGGCGGCAAAACTTCGGGAGCTGGACTGCGCGGCGAAGGGACCCGATCCCGGCTTTGAAGTTACTGTGCTCCCCGTGGCCCCTGAAGCTCCGCCCGGCCCGCAGAGCCAATGCCGGGGCGGCCCCAGCCAGGCCCCGCCCTCAGCCACGCCCCACTGCGGCCCCGCCCGGGTTCCTGCGTGTGTTTCTCCTTTCCAGGCGCTGCGCAGGGGGAGACAGCCGCCCGGGCTCCGGAGTCCCGGCTGTACTCTGCGCGCTCCAGCTGTGCTCGTCGGAGCCCAGACGCTCGGTTGTAGAAGGGCGGAGGGGGCGGCAGCCGGAAGCCCGAATTTGAGTTCTTCAGAATTCCCAGGGTGTCCTTGGACTCATTCCGTCGCTGAAGGGTTGGGTTTGGGGAGTCGCTCGCACAAGCGTATTCAGTGACTACCAAAGAATGAATGAGGCCTGGGAGGGGCCTACGTCAAAATGTTACCAACCTGTGAGAGTTTCAGGAGTTTACACCCCCACCCGCCATGAAAAGAGGACATGGAGGGTGTGCGGGCAGTGGCCTGGGCACACCCGCCGTTGTTTGCCATCAGGCTAGGCAGCTTCCGGGGCGATGGAGGGACCCATACTTAGACTGCTTCCAACGCTGGTTCATTCATTCTTTCATTCATAGAGGATTAGAAACACTTAATTGAACAGCAGGCTCCGCACAGGATGCTGGAGAGAGACTGAAGGAAATTCTGCCCTTGTCCTTTCAGCAATTCCACAGATCCTTGTGGAACATCTGCTAGGCGCCAGGTGCTGTTTTTGCCTCTGGGGATTCAGGCCCCTGGAAAAGGTGGAAGTCCGAAGGTCGGGGCACCATGGAGGTCTCTGCTGGACCTCAAAGTGGCAAGAAGGTGGGCTCTGGAACCTCCGACCCCACAGACTTCTTACCCAGCCATTGCCACTCTTCTCCTCCCCTCTGTCCCACAGTACAGCCCTGGAAGGTGGGGACAACTGTGTGCCAAGCCCTGAGGACTGCCACACCCAGGTTCTGAGTTGGCTCTGCTACCTGTTTGCTCTTTGGTCACAGACAAAAGAGGGGCCCGTTCTGAACCTCCTGGCCTGTAAGTGGGAGTTACATGAGTCCCAAACAAGGTAAGGGATTTGCATGTGTTTGTTGATGGGAACACACAACCCCCTGCAGACAGCAGTTTCATGGAAGCTGGCATGTTGGGGCTGGTGGGCTGGCCTTACCCCCTGACCTGGAATGACTGTAATGATGAAGCTCCCTGAGCCTGCAGGAATGTGGCTGAGGCACAGTCCCCCATCCTCTGCACGTCTGCTGAGCATCTCCCATTGGAGGGAGCAGCCGGGAAGGTCAGGAGCTCCATCCAGAGCTAGTGACAAATTGGTAAGATTCAGAGACGGAAGACTAAAAGTCACTCACCAGGGCCCCACAAACCTAGGACCCAACTCCAGAGCTTTTTTGGAGAGGTTCTGGGACTGGGAGACAATTGAGGGGCACTGGGAGATGGGTAGAGAGCAGCAGATTTGCCCCCAACCCCCAGCCTGACTCTAGCCCCTGCTCCCCTCCCTAAGAGACTCATTAGTGACCTGTCAGTCTGGCTGCCAGGCCAGGATTCCTAATCAGGGCCCAGAGCCATAGGAACTGCCATCTGTGCTCTGGGGACTGTTTTAAGTCCACCTTGTTGTGACAAAGTTTCACCTAGTGCTGCCTCCCCATGCTGTTCAGCACACTCCTGCTGCCAGCCAGGGGGAGGGCCCCCCGAAGCCTACTGCCAAGGTGTGGTTTGTGCCTGGTGGTGAGTCCTGCACTGTGCAAACTCTCAGGTAGGCAGCAATTTCCCCCCATTCACAGAGGAGGTTAGGTCACTGAGCTGGGGCCTGAGGAATCCCTGGGGAGCCTGCTGCCAACAACTCAAAGTTCCCAGCCATCATGGGAGCCCTGAAATTAAAGAGCATTTATAAGACAGGATTTCACTTACTAAAATTGGCTTTTTCAATGCAACTTGTCAGGCCGTGTGTAAGTGCCTGACTGTGGGCAGTGAGGCTAGGACCCTGGGCCAGGGGATGGCCAGGGTGTCCTGCATTCCTGACCCAACAGACACTGAGGCCAAGTGGCCTGCCCTTGCTCAGCCTCACTGCATGTCCAGGTCTGATTCCTTAGCCAAGGCCTGGACTTGTCCCTGGAAGGGCTCCTGGACTCCCTGGCGGCTAAAGGGGCAGGACCCTGGGGGGCATTCAGGAGGGGTTAGAAGCAAGGAAGGCTATGATGAGGCAATGCATGGCATGGGATATTGACATCCTCCTCTGCCTAGAGGTTGCCCTGGGCCCTGGGATGGGCCTAGACTGTTCCCCCCAACACACACCCCATGGTTGCTCCCCCAACAAGGCCCTGTAATCACCGTGCAGAGACTGACTCAGCCTTCCTTCCTCTCCCAGGCTCTCCTTCCTGGAAACCGTTCACGTCCTCAGCCCCAGCCCCCACGGGCCCGGGGGGAGAGAGAAGGAAGCTGGGGAGGTTAGCTGGGGAGGATGGAGGGCAGGACCCCCTAGGCTGGAGCCAGTTCTTCACGGCCCTGACTACCTGAGGACCTGGGTTCTCTCGAAGGCAGACTGGACGATGGGGCCCAGGAGCCTGGAGGCAGATCTGGGAGTGGAGGGTCACAAGGGAAGGACGGTGATGATCTTGGACGATCTCGGGAGAACCGTGAGAGGAGTCAAGGCCTTCGGAGGGGCCTCAGCTCCCACCCCACCCCCACCCTGCCCAGGCCATGGCGCTGCAGAGAGCTGAACAGGAACTCCATCCCCCACGGAGGCCTCCGCTCTCCCAGCCTGAGCTCAGCCGGCAGGCCCCTGTGGCCTGAGCCAACCCTAGGCCTGGCTTGGATTTTTCCTTGATTGTTTCTTGTTTCCTTCCTCCCCTGGGCTCCTGCCAACTCCAGCCCTGCCCTGGTCACACTCCAGCCCTCTTCAAAGACCTCTGACCCCTCAGAGGCTGGGATTTGAGATGAGTCCTCTCAGAGCTACCCCCACCTCTGCCTTGAACCCCTCCTTGGGAGCTGAGGGACAGGGTCTTACAGGAGGACTTTCCTTTGGGTCTTGATTTTGGCTCCAAGCCCAGGGCCATGGGGGTTTCCAGAGTGGTGACAGCCCTGCTGTAGCAGGGACTGCCCATGCACTTCCTCCCAGAAACCTCTGGGAGCATCCAGCCTCCAGAGCTGTCAGAGGGGAACGCAGAGCCGGAAGGAGCGATCAGCGCTTTCCACCCCTGCAAGACGCCTTGTCATTATTCATTTTGAAAAGTGATATTTGCATCTGCCTTGTGCCCAGGGCTGCACTGGACTAGAGAAAACACAAATGGCCAACGCTGGACCCTAGCCCTCAGGGAACAGATAACCTGAGTGAAACAAATAACCAATCCTGAAACAGCAGGTTCTGTGCCGTAATGGAGGGCCTTCAGGGCAGAGGCCATCTCTGATTCACCTCTGTCTATCCCAGGCCAGCAGAGATGAGGCTGTCAGTGACTGTGGGTTGAATCAAGAACCAAAAAGAACAGCAGTGAGAGAGTTTGTTCTACTAGAGGTGAGAAAGCAGATGGACAAGTTAAGGAGGCTTCAAGGAGGAGGTGATTTTTGAGCAAGCTATTAATGGGTGAGTAGGAGTTTACCAGCCAGAGAAATGGAAGGTCGTCCCAGGGGAGCAGCAGAGGCACTGGCAAAGGCCAGGGGGAGTACAAGTAGATGCGTGGTGGGATCAGGAAACAAAAAGTGTCCAGAAGACTGTGGCATAGGAGAGGTCTAAGAGGGTAGTCTAAGAAGGTAGTGGGTGGGCACTGTTTTCCTTGTCCAAATCCATCCCTCTTATTTCTGGTGACCACCCCTCAATTTTCCAGAGTCTCCAGTATGAATGACCTCACCCCCAGGCTCTGAAAGTAGGTCTGACCCCCAGGCCTAGCCAATCAGAGTCATAGGGATAGTTCGGGGGTGATGCCAATAAGGTTCTGCTTGGCCACTTGCTGGGACTGTTAGGGTTACAGATGCCCAGCTGTCACTCTAGGGCTGCTGGTGACCAGTTCTGCCACCCTGTGGGGAGAATCAACCGGAGAAAAAAGCCAGCACAGAGAGGAGCCGAGACAAGAGAAAGAATCTTGTGCTTGTGCTCCTGGATTTAGTCGTACCTGAAGTCCATTGTATAGACCAACAAATTACACTTTATGTTTAGTCCAGTTGGGAATGTGTTTGTGTCAATTGCCACTGAGAATCTTTCCCATTAAAGAATAATTAAAGACAGGCAGTAGCTCATGACAGCTGTTGAATAGCATGGGAAGGAAATAAAGATCTGTGTAGAAGTGATCAAAATTATATTTTTGTCACTTAAATTACTTTTTTGACATGAGAATGCTTTCATGTGGCTCAAAATTCAAAAGTCACAAGAGGCAGAAAGTGTCCCTCTTACCCCTGCTCCATGAGCACCAGCTCTGTTCCCCATAGACAACCAGTGTTGCCAGTTTCTTGTAAACACTTCTGAAAACACTCTGCATATGCCAGCAAAGCCCTTCCCAACTTTTTTACACAAATGGCAATATTTAGTCAAGTAGAACCCCGAAGTGCTGGAAGCCCTGGTGGGAGTGGGAGGCAGGCCTATTACAGGGGACAGTGGGGGGAGTTCTTCAGGGACCACAGGAAATCGCATTTTATTGAGCCTCTGGTGTTCATATTGTTCTGCACTTTGCTTTTTCAGTTAGCATTATACACATGACCACTCCACATCAGTACACAGAATGTGGTCTCGTTTTCACTTTTTACAACTGCATGTTTTTCCAATGTACCCTGATTGACATAAGTAGGTCTCAGCCCATGGATGTTTAGGTTGCTCCCAGCCCTTTCCTATGACAACACAGTGAGTCAGCTTGCACAAATGCTGTTTCACGTGCACGTGAGCAAGCTGTGGACTAAATTCCTAAGGCCTTGAGGGTCAAAGGACATGTGCAGTTGTCACTTGGTCAGCTCTTGTCAGCTTGTCCTCAGGGGACACGCCAGGTACCAGTCCCCCTGCATGGACGACAGGGCCTGTTTCTCCTCAGCCTCACCAGCTGATTCTCGACCTCTTTGATTTTTGTCAGTCTGAAAGGTAAAAGCCAAACAGAGCCAGAGGAACCTTGGTGTAGTTTTAGTTCATGTTTCTCTTACGATTAGTGAGTTTGGGCATCTTTTCATAGGCTTTGTGGCTATTTGTATTTCCTTTTCTGTGAATTGACTGCAGAATTTTCTTAGGGAGGTCACTTTGGAGAGGGGGACCTGGACGGAGACCTGACTAGAGTCAGGGGCCACTCTGGGGACAGTTGGTTCAGGAGACAGCATTTGGCTCTGAGCTGTGATATAAAAGCCAGAGTTGGAGATAATGAGGTTCAAAGATTGGAATTTGGTCACAGCCTGGCCCTGGGGCCCATGTAGGGAAGATAAGAAGAGTCAGGCCCAATGCAGTGTGATGATCTGAGAGAGAGGAGAGAGCAGGGGAGGCAAGGGAGGATGGTGGGGCCACCAAGGGGGGTGGAGGATTCTGGGGGTGAAGATGACAAGTCACCTGCAGCCTTGCCATCCCACATGGTGATTGATGCAAACACCAATCTGATGGCCACATGCCCCAGCGAACACACCTCGGTGCCCACAGACCCTGCTGGCCTCTCTGGCCTCATGCCACCTCTGCTCTCCGGCCCATCAGCCCCTCCCTGCCTTGAGGGAACACCCCTGGCACACGCTGCTCCCTCCACTTCACCTGGCCTCCTTCACCGCCTGCAGCTCTCAGCTGCGGTGTCTCCCCCTCAGGGAAGCCTTCTGGAGCCCCTGTGATACTCTGAAAGAAACTCTGGACCCTTGTCCTCTCTGTGCCATCGTCCTTTGATTCAAATCCATCTCCCACTGGACTGTAACCAGCACTGTCTCCCCAGAATGCCTGCCACTAGCCGATATCCAATGAATGAGTGAATGAACAAATGAATGAATGAGTGGCAGGATGCTGCCCATCAGTGAGAAGGGGGCATACGGGACCCAAGGGGTCAGGAAGTAAAAGAGCCTGGAGTCAGCCGTCTCTGAGGGGCACAAGCAGTCACAAGGGCCCCTGGGGCCGCCCTGGCTCCCGCTCTGCGGCCTCGGTTCAGGTTTCCTCCCCAGCATGCGCCCCCACGTGTGCTCTCGCATCGGCTTGCTCCAGCCTCTGGCACAGGAGCCCTGGGTGAAGCAGGATTCCCTTTGGTTCACCTCTGCCTCCGGATCCGACACCCAGGCATCCGCACCAAGTGTGAGCAAGCGTGGGGGTTCTGTGCTTGGCTCCGGGCCCACGCACGGGCTCCTGCCTCCTTCTCACTAAGCGCGCCTGTTTCTGCGAAGGGGGGCAGGAGGCCATGTGATGAAGAGGCTTTCCTTCTTGTGGGCCTACTGTGCACTGGTCACCGCATAGGACCAGCGCAGGGCCCTGCCCTCAGGGAGTGGGCATTCTGAGACTGACCTATGGAGGTTGTTACAGTAGGGACAGAAATGGATTGCTGAGGAGTGTGGGGGCCGGATGGTGGGGTGTATGTATTTGTACATTTTTTCTTTCTTTAAAGTAGTCCATGCACATGGCAAAAGATTTCAAATGGGATCTGAGAGTGGGTATGACAGTCACCCTCTGAGCCCTCTCCTGCCCGCTAGCCCTTCCACACCCATCCCCAGAGGCACAGGGCAGTTTCTGGAAACGTTCTAAGGGGCAAAATGTTTGAAGGGGACAGAGTCCTCCAGGGAAAGTGGGCCTGGGGAAGGGCCTGCTAGGAATCAGGGAGCCCAAGCCTTCTAGGCTCTGGCCCAGTGCTCCTCCCACAGCTGCTGCCTGCTTAGGGCGCCAGCCACTGCCCTGAGGGCCTCTCCCCTTTCCCATTCCTCCAGGGTGGGCCTCCAGTTCTTTCTCAGCAATAAATGCTTTAGACCCTGGGGAGACCTGGGAGGGACGGCAGCGGACTGGGTTGGGCCCCTCCGGCCCCCGGGCAGACGCCGGGGCTCTCAGGGAGCGCTGTGCAGGGCTTGGGGGTCAGGGGGTCACAGGGCAGCAGCTGTCCCCCGGACCTCTGAGGGCCCCTGGGCCCGGGGCAGCTGCAGGCCTCCCAGCTGTCAGGTGGGCTCTGGGTGGGAGGGGCCTGGAGCCTCAGGAGGAGAATGGGGCTGAGGGGGGGGCATCTGGAGCTGGCTGTGGGCCCAGGCAGGTCTAAGGGCAGGGCAGCCCTTAGGCCCGTGGGGTCCTGGCATCTCCAGGGCGCACCCAGAGGAACCAGAGACACGCCTGGCCGCCTGCGGATAGAAAACTCAGAAGGATGTGGGCCGGGGTGACAAGGGCCCCGGTGCTAAGCACAGCTGGCTGGGCCCCCCTCGGTGACAGCCGCCTCAGCGCCCTGCGGGCTCTACCACAGCCTCCCGTTCCTCCGCCGGACTCCCAGCGCCTCCGGGTTCTGCAGCTTTTGTGCGTAATGAGCTGTAGGCAGCGGCTCCAGATCAGCTCTCCAGCCTCACGCCTCAGCGGAGTGCCGCTCCTGTCCTGCCAGCAGCCGCCATGGTCCCAGCCTGCCCAGCGCCTCCTCGGGCTCCTCTTGTCAACCAGCCCTCCTCGCACCTACTCTCAGGCATCTGGGCTGCTTCCTGGGACTCCAAAGCCTGGCCTTGTTTGGTGGCCAGTTGGCCAGCACGGCAGGGTCAAGCGACAAGGGGACTGGAGTTTAAACCCCAGCCCCATCGCTCACTTAGGCTTGTGACGCTGAGCCTCTGGGAGCCTGCCACTGGGTGTGTTGAGTGTTAGGCGTGAGCTCTACCACAGTGCACGGAGCTCTCAGAAATGCTGATTCCCTTTCCTTCGTACCTGAGCTGTGTTTTCTCTGTCTGTCCTCTGGCAGTCACCCCGATCCTGCTGTCCTGGTCAGGCCCTGAACATTTGGGTTGCAAGTGACAGAAAATTCAACTCCCACTAGTTTAAGAAAAAATGAGGGTGGTATTTATGACTTCGGTTTGGGGTCGGGGGCTCGCTTCACCAGACCTCAGACAGTGTGGCCTCTGCCGACCTCTCTCTGTCTCTGTCCTGGCTCTGTGTCCTCTGGTTTAGTCTGTACTCAGGATGGGTTTTGCCTCAGTGTGGAAAGACAGTTGCAGCAGCTCCACTGTCACAGCTGTGTCTTTTCTTCCACTCCTGCAGAAGCCTGGGAGTCATTGTGTTTGGACCGTCTTAAGTCATGCCTTCCCCTGGCCAAGCAGTGAGGCCAGGGAGATGCAATGTACTGTTTGGTTTTGGCAAGGCAGGACTGTGGAGAAGGGGTGGTTCCCACATAGGGAAACCAGGGAACGTTTTCCATAGGAACAGATAGTGGGTGCTGGGTGGCTCTGTCCTCTGGTAGCTCTTAAGGTGTCTCTGGCCTCCAGCCTCTCCCTGCTTTACTTTGCCCTTTGCAGCACTGCCAAACTCCTTTTCCAAGATGCAGGTTGGGTATTGTCTTTCTACTACTCAGAAGCCTTCAGAGATTCCCGGGAACATACAGAATCAAGTCCGAATTCCTTGTAAGCCAGTCTAGACTCCACAGTCCGGCTCCAAAGCACTGCTCCAGGCCTATCCCTTCTCTCTTCCTCTCCTTCCCTCTTTTCCTCCCTGCCCCCTTCCTTCCTTCCTTCCTTCTCCCCCTTCCTCCATGCATCTAAAGCCACTTCCCATACTTAGATATATCTTCAAGGGCATTGAAAACACATGTTCACATGAAATGGTGCACGAGTGTGCACAGCAGCATTCGGGATAGCCCCTGCCTGGTGGAAACAACCTCGATGTCCATCAGCTGGTGACTGGCAAACAAAAATGGTCTCCAATGGCATATTACTCAGCCATGAAAAGAAAGGAAACCCTGACACATGCTACAACACAGATGATTTAAAATATTATGCTAAGTGAAGGAAGCCAGACACATATGTACGATTTCATTTATATGATATGCCCAGAATAGGCAAATCCAGAGACAGTAAGTAGATGGGTGTTTTCCAGGGGATGGGAGAGGGGAGGAGGTGGTGAACGGCTGCTGATGGGCTGCTTTTGGCATGATGAAAATATTCCAGGATTAATGGTGATGTTTGCACAACACGGTGAATACAGTTGACCCTTGAACAACATGGGTTTGAACTGCTCAGGTCCACTTATGTGCAGAGTTTTTTCAATAAGTAGATTGGAAAATTTTTTGGAGATTTGTGACAATTTGAAAACACAGTTTCTTTTCTCTAGCTTTATTTTAAGAATACAGTATATAAAAAATACAGTATATAATATATGAAACATACAAAATATATGTTAATTCACTGTTTATGTTATCGGTAAGGCTCCAGTCAGCAGTAGGCTGTGTAGTTGAGTTTTGGGGAAGTCAAAAGATACACATGGATTTCAACTGTGCAGGGAGTCGGTACCCCTAACCCGTGTTGTTCAAGTGTGGATGCTAAAATCACGCAACTGCACACCTTATAATGGTGAAGTTTATGTTGTCATTATATCTCAATAACAATTTAAAAAATGTTAACACCCTCCCTCCCTGCGGGGTCAGTCAAGGCCTCTCACGTCTGCTTGGAGGGCTCACAGTCTGGAGGGAGAGGCCGTGTGTATCCAGCCAGGACTGGATCTCAGGTGGCTCGGCCAAGAGCCCCAGGGTTAGGGGAAAGGAAATGTGTACCAAACAGAGAAGTAAGAAATCAGCCCAAATGGCTACTCCCAGCACCAGGGGAAGCTGCAGGGCCGGGCTGGGCCGGCTGGGTGACCCGAGGTCAAGGGAAAGGAAGCACCAAGCCCCAGTGGCTGCAGGAGGCAGAGCAGGACGGCGGACCTGAGCAGTCAGGGCCCTGCACCGGCCCGCAGCCCGGGGCTCCCCGCTGCCCCAACTCCCCGGCTCTGCTCTTGGCACCCGCTTGGGTTCTCATGCTCAGGAGCGAGGGGGGCTTTTGTTCCTCTCGCAGCTCTCCCCTGGCCTCCCGGAGACAAGCCGATCCTAAGGGTGGCCACGCAGGGGCTGCGGGAGGGCAGCCGCGGCTCCCCGAGTAAGAGGTGGTGGTCCTGGGAGGGCAGGGCTGGGGCAGGGTGTGGGAGGCCCACCTGGGAGAGCCCAGGGCCTTGCTTTCTTCACAACCACCTGCTTTATCCTTGGGCTCCTGTCTCAAGGGCACAGGGCATGACCAGGGGAGACGTGACTGGAGGTTGCTCTGAAGCAGGTGGTGCCAGGAGTCCAGTCCCAGCCCAGGCTCTCCGCCTCCTCCACCTCCATCACCAGTGCCCCCTAGCCTCAGTTCCAAGGTCATGGGCCCCAGTGAGGGCGGCGGCCAGAGCCCTACGTGAGGAATGACGCCTCAGGAAACTGATGACCCAGCTAAAGAGGGGACTTGGAACAGCCTGCTGGCGGTCACTGGGCACTGGCTTCCTGACAAGAGCAAAAGGGAACTGTGTGCTGGCAGAGGGGCATCCCCTTAGACCTGTGATCTGGGGTTGCATCCTGCTTTCTTTCTGTGTGTCTTAAATGCCTGCTCTGGCCCTCTGGGTCATTTCCAAGTCATGTGACTTGTATCCTGGCAACGGGCTGTGGCTCTCATTCATGCCTAGCCCCAGCTTTCTTTCCCAGGAGGCTGCACACCACTGCCTCCCCCAACCCTACACTTGCCTCACCCCAGGGTACAGGTCTTCCCTCCCCTCTGCCAACCACCCCCATCCCCACCCAGGGCCTCTGGATCTTCCGTCTGCAACACAGGGAAAGGAGGCTCTGTACCTGGCCGAGTGCGGACCAAGACATTTCCATTCCCCAGGAGGCTTCTACAGCAGCAACATGAAAATAACCAAGAGCCACTGCTCCCCAAGAGCCACACATGGGCTCACGCGATAAGCGCTCGGAGCTTTGTTTATCATGGCCCAGGGCCTGTTGGTTTATCTTCCCAGGCAAGGGTTTTCCAAGGAAGGAGGGGTGGCTTTTAGCTGACATTGGGCTGGGTGGAAATGCAAACAATATTCCTGAGCTGGGATAACTGTATCAGGTCGTGGAAAAGGGGTCCAGGCTCTAAAAAAGCCACATCTGGAGGCTGCTAGGTCATCAGGGCCCTTTGGACCATGGCTGCGTGCTTTGAGTGGGGAAACCCTAGGGAGGGAAAATCAGCTCCCTGAGCTGGGCTTGCTGTCCTCAGAGGCGGCTCCTATAAAATGAAGGCAAGCAGCAGCAGCCGCAAGTTTCCACAGTGGGGCCCATTTTACGCAAGCCTGGTCACATCTGTCGTTGATTCCATCTCACCATTGTAGGTGGGAGGCAAAGGTTGGGTGCTGCTAGGTCACCTATTTATCTCTGACTCAAGGCCTAGGCATCAGCATGGCTGCTCCCTTGCACACTTCCCTCCACCCCACAGCCTGGGTTTCCTGTCTTGACTCTGGCTTGTGTGGCAGGACAGCCTGTCAGCTTAGGGCAGAAACCCACTTGTTTAGCCAGTGACAGCCTTTCCACAAATGCTGGGAAAGCCAGGCGCAGGGACATGTTGGGGACTCTAGAAGGCCTGGCCTTGTCCAAGTGTTCTGGGCTATAGGCGGGTGTGGTGTCGCTGTACAACTTGGCAGAGGCAGTGCCAGCTTTGGTAGGGCTCTGGGAAGTGGTCCGCTGCAGATGGAGAGGTCAGGCAGAGACCGCAGCACACATGTGAGGGCTGCGCTGGGAGGGCCGGGCAGGCAGCCAGCTGCTCGCTCCGCAGCCCAGCCCCGTGGCCCAGGCCCAGCACACCTCCTCAGCCTGGAGGCTGCGGGGGCCTTGGGAGACGTGCTGGGAGGGCCAGGGCTGGGCCAGACAGAAACCCAGTGTGACAGACACCCTGCCCTCTCGGGACATAGGTCAAAAGGGAACATTCTTTATTCACTACCAGGAAAAAGAAAGCATGGAAGGATGACACTCAAAAGTTAAACTCAGAGCTTACTTTTATTTCTGCAAAAGTTGTTTCTATGTCTGATTCACACAGCAAGTCACAAAGCCTTCTTGCCTCTTCTGAGCATACTGCATCCGTGGCCAGTTCACTCTGGACTCTGCACGTCCATGAAAAAACAAGCTTTCTTCCAAAGAAGCTTCACCCAGAGTCAGGGTCCAGCTGGGCAGGCCCTTCCCTGCTGGGCCCCTCCCCAGCTGGCTGCCTCCTCTTTATCCTCCAACAGTTGGATCTTGTCAGAGGGCTACTCCTGGGCTCTCAGCCGTGTGCAAGGATGTAAAGTACAGACGCCTCAGATCCTGACCACCTGGGCGGAAACGCACGGACACTGCCTCTCCTCCCGCGCGGGGGTCCGCTGCCTCCTGAAGTAGAGTCGGCCAAAGGTGCCCCCCACCTGCCCCTTGGTGAGGCGCCCGGGATTGACACAGACACAGCCAAGGATGTCCTGGGGAAGGAGACGAGACTGGGGGTTTGGAAGGGAAAAAAGTTGGAAGCATCTAACAGTGAGACCCCAAGAGGGTTTTATAAAATGGGAATGAAGGCAGCCGAACTTATCTTAAGTCAAATATGTTAACCTATTGGAAAACCGGGAATTCCTTTTGGGTCTCTGAAACAAAATGAAGAAGGTGACTTGGAGGCGTGATTATCTCCTCCCGAACTTGGAGACACACCCGACCTGGTTATTTTCTAACATGAAAGAAAATCTACCTCCTGAGGTTGAACTGGCTGTCTGGCAAGAGGTGGGCAGGCTGGTGGACTCCCTGTGAGGGCTCCAGTCCCCAGGTGGGCAGAGATGAGGACAGCCAAGCACCTCCTCCAGGCTGGGCTGGCCTGGAGGTCATATCAGAATTTGGCTGA
Organism: Manis javanica; assembly: GCF_040802235.1. Classification (NCBI taxonomy): domain Eukaryota; kingdom Metazoa; phylum Chordata; class Mammalia; order Pholidota; family Manidae; genus Manis; species Manis javanica. The sequence continues at coordinate 116,250,684 of NC_133166.1, forward strand.
GGGGTGGAGGGTGACGACACAGGCAAGAGTATGTATGAAACGACCCCCAAGTCACCCTGACACAGCCCCGCATGAGAACCGTGCTTTGAGGGCCTCCTGCTTGCCTCTGGGGCTCCCAGGCTAGGTTTTCTGGGCATCTTGCTCTGGGTCGGGGGAGAGGAGAGCACAGGAACGCCCTTTACTCAGGTGTTTTACTAACAGGTTTGTTTTCTAGTTGTACCAGCCCCCAGAGAAGCGAGGCCACCATTCCATCTGCAGACCCAGGAGGGCTAAGTGCTGGTCGGCTAGAAGGGAAACTCACAGACTGGTTCTGAAGTTTCTGGGAAAAGCAGAGTTTAAACCTACCTTCACAAAGTACCTCAGCTCTGATGGGACAATGAGGATATCTGGGGTGACAGGCAGCTGTGCATAGGCACAGAAATTCTCATAGTCAATGGCCATGTCCTCCTGGGGAGGGTAGAGCGGGTAGTAGCTACAGGGATGGAAGAGAAACCGTTAGCAGCAGCGGATTCGGGGATCCCCTCCTCAGAGGGATTCCCCACCACTGCTTTCTGAGCATTCACAGACCGTCTTTTCCTTTCCCGTCTGAGGGAGAGAACGCAGGCCTGTCAGGCCCAGTGGCCGCCCCTGGCAGTGGCCTGCGCAGCTCTCACAGTCAGATCTGTCAGAGTAACACGGCCCCAAAGCGCTGTGTTCGTGCTCAGCTTTCCAGCAAGCGGGCTCACCTCCTCTGGGTCAGGATGTGCTTGAGTATTCGGCTGAATCTGTCTGAAGTGCCGGAAGAACTGGGAAAGGAAGAGAAGCAAGAAATGGAACACAGGACCTTGTTTTCTGCTCCTGTTTCTCTCTGGGAGGACTCGAGGGTGTAGTGAACTGGAGAGAAGCTATGTGGCCGAGGTGTAGTGATCACAGGGTGCCTCCAGGGAAGCTTACGGACCCACACTCACATAGCCTGGTCTGTTCCCACGTGAGAAGGGGAGCAGCTGGATGCTGGGTTGAGAAGGCATCCCTCACGATCAAGACAGAGGCAGGCCATTAGCCAGCATCGTATTGTGCAAGACATGCAGCCTGCACTAGCGCGAGGCAGGCGTGGAGCCAGGCGACCCTTGCACCTCAAACCTCAGCCAAGGAGCACACACCCATCTCGCTTAACACACGGACTGCTTCACACTCCTTCCTGTCACTGGTGATGGAAGAATGAAACTGCCAGACCTGAGCTCAGCAGATCTGGCAGGGTCTGCTCCCCCACAGAACTGCACAGTCTGGTGAGGCAAGCACCCTGCAGCGTGAGCTCACAGTTCACCTTCCACACACAGGCACACCCACTCTTGTGCAGGTCACAGACATGGAGGTGAAGAAAAGCAGATGAATTTCTACGACAATAAGTGCAGAGACAGATGGATGTGGTTCCTTAGGGTCTTAAACGCTGATGAGACGAGAGATAATAGAAACAAATGCCTGCAACTGTGACGCCTGGGTACAGAGAAGCTTGAAAGGCTGAAGGGTTTGGCACAAATGCTTCTCTAAGGACCACTGGTCAAGATTCTGTCAAGCAGCCCCCTGATTTTCTTGGCTGAGGAAAGGACCATAATCTAGAAAGCATGTGTTCTGCCTGGTGGACACCAATATGCTTCTTACCAACTGATCTCCTCGGCCCCCATGTGGAACAGCAGATCCGTGGATGTCAAGCCAAAGGTCACCCCATTTATGGAGATGCTGCAGGGCTCGGACACCAAGTGCACTCGCTAGAAAGAGTTGAAACAAATATTTGCACACCAGAGCTAGAAACTTCTTTCCCATAAAGGTGGGGGTCACCAAGAGCTGGGGAGACCACTCAAAGGGGGGCCAAACTGATGTGCAGCAAGTTACCAGCACACATGCCTGTTAAAGAGCCTGAGAGTGAGGCCTTCCCTCGCACGCCCTGAAAAGGCACCTGTACCCTCCACCCCGTGGACAGAGCCAGGGCACCGGGGGAACGCTGGATTCTGGCTGCCCACGGGTCAGGGAGAGGATGCTGTACCGTTTTGTCCTCGTGAGGCAGATCGGAGTAGCTGAAAGGTGGCTGTGGGTACACGGCCTCGTGGTGCACGTCTCTCAGCGACGGGACGAAGACGAGGCAGGAGCCAGAGCTGCTCGGTCAGAAGTCACCAGAAGGGAGAGAAAAATGGGAGCAGCTGAGTTAGGACAGCCAGGGAGATATAAAACGTAGGTGCTTAATACAAGGCCCTCCTTCAGGGACTACCAGAGCAGATCTCTTCTACGGAGGGGTGCTTCTCCCAAGGACACTGAGCCAAAGAGTGCTCACATTTACACGCACCCCCCTGTGGGGAGGCCCAGGTGGCCCAGGACACGCCTGCTTCGGGCTCTCGTGATGGTCTCGTGGGAAGGGTGGGACTACTGTGATAGGAAAAGGGGAGAAGAAACTGAGATACAGCAGATCTAGAGAGAATCCGAGCCTCAGAAGCAGAGCTGAAACCAAAGCCTCCTGCGGAGCTACGCCCTCTGGCACAGGGGAGCAATGCCCTCGGGGTATCTCTTGGCAGATGGTCTTGCAAAAATGAGAGGAATATTTAACAGCAACAGCAAGAGCATAGATCGCAGAGATTTCCTCTGATGGAGGTAGAAGGAGATTTCCTCTGATGGAGGTAGAAGGAGAATGTCTAGGGTTATAAATTATAAGTGAAGAAAAAACCCTTAACTCTAGGGGCCAACTGCTCATGTTCTCAGCCACACAAGAGAAAAAGGAACAAAAATACTATTTCCTTGGCTCGCTCAGCTGTGCTCGGCAGAGGGGCCTATTATAAACCAAATGGGCATAACCTGCTACTCTGGGGCACGCTGAACACCCACCCAGAGTTCTCGCGGCTGGCCCTCTCACTGGCCTTCCCAGAGGAGGGTCCAGGGACGGGGCTGCCTCTCATACAGATAAAGGTGGTGATGATTGTTGTCACACTTGTCACTTGTTTGTCACACATGCTCCAAGTGTGAAGCTAGATTTCCACAACAGAAAATCAGAACCTTGAGACCAGAGAGTTTGCAAATTAGTTGTAGTCCCTTTGACATTGAAAAGTTCCCTTTAATTATCCAGGCCTACCTACCACCCCGGGAGCTGGAGCCTGGCAAACATGCTGTGGGGAAGCTGAATGGGAGGATCTGTGCTCCAGACGCCCAGGGCTCCCAGTCTGTGATGGACACCACGGGTGGAGGTGCAGTGGGCCCCCGTGAGGAGGGGCCTGCTGTCTCAGTGGAGGCGCTGGAAGGGCAAGAGCTGCGGAGGAAACAGCCCTCCTGCTCATGGTGACAGGATGGCTGTAGGGGGAGGGACCCAAAAGAAAATTCCGACTATGCTGAGCATTGCACAACCTCATACATCATGGTGGGAGGGTCCTTGCAGCCGCTCTGTGAAATAAGACAGGAGCCCGTGGGCTGCGCTCAGCTCCATGGGGGGAAGAGGTGCTTCCCCTCTGGCTCTGGCTCTCACTGATAAGTCAGCTTAATGCGCTGCATTTCTGACCTCTCAGGAATAAAAATAAATTCCCCAAAAGCAGACCCTTTACATACTGCTTTGGGAAGGGCAGGGTGGCTCCCCTTCCCCCCAGGCACACGCTGGCTGCTGATGAAGTGCCTGGTGGTGCTGGGTGTGTGCCCCCGGGGTAACAATGCCGGTTTGTTCTTTGTTTGTCCCACTGCTGTCAATGCCACATGGGGTTAGGAGCCAAAACCAGAGCCCAAACTTAAATTGAAAGCACCCAGCCAATGCCGGGACACTGTGAGCGTCCCTGCCCACCCCGAGGAGGCCTGACACAGAACGAACACCAGCCTTGCTCCCATTTTCTAGACTTTAGCGCTCGGTGCTCTCTGGGTCTGGTGAACATGAGTCACACACACCTGGGAGGCCAGAGCACAGGCACTTGTTACCTTCACTACAGGAAGGGGCAGATCCAGCTACAGGCTCTCACTGGCATGACTCAAGTGCCCCAGCTTGTGTGAGTTGGGGTTGTCTTCCCCAGTCCATGAGGCCACCATACTGGCCCACACTGTGGTACGAGAAGCTGTATTACCACTGATCAGCCCTGGGATCAGTTCTCATGGCCAACAGGTGGAAGACGATACATCTTGTTTTAAAACCCACCTTTGTTACAGACTTGCTTTTAAAGGCTTAGCTCCAGAATGTTTGTTTTTTATGAGCTCAGCTACAGGCAAGCAAATCCCCAGAGAAGATCCGTCACCTATACCAATTTCTTTCAAACCCTGGCACTGGAGGAAAAGAGACAGGAAATGAGGATGTCAGCTTCCTGAGTAACTTGCTACTGGTAGTTTTAAGTTCTTCCTGGAATAGTGCCTTCCCCTCAAATTAGAACTGCTCAGCCCTCTCATTACTGCTGTGACCTCTCATAGTTCCTGCCCCTCCCTGGGTCTGTGGCAAGGCTTCAAGAGCCGCACCCTCCCTGAGTGTCCACTGTGGCCACTACAGCCGTCAGCGGGGCCCCCGAAACGGGGGAAAGCTCTGACCCAGGGGAAGGGCTCGGGCTCAGCCCAACACACTCACTCACACAACGAGATGCTTGGGGCCTCCTGGGATTGTGCTGTGGGTCATCAGACACTTCTCAGAATCAGCTGGGAAGATTCCCACGGAATGAGTTTGCACAAAAGGGAGAAAAGAAAAAAGCAAAGGAGAAAGGGAAGAGCGGATGTCCACGTGGCCTCTCCTTTCAAGTATGTTTATCTTTGTGTTCTACAGAGATGTCCTTAACTCGGCGTCTATGCACTTCAAGTTCAAGAGTTGCATCAGATCTAGGAAATATCAGTACTTTGAATCACTTTCAGTTTCTTAATGGGAAGCCCCAGAGAAACCTAAGAAGCTTATGGCTCTGTCTACCGCTGAATTCTGACCTTCGCGTCCCTTCGATAATTGTCCGTAGGCATTGCTTGAAAATATCTTCGAATGGACTTGTCAGTAGACAGTTCTGCAAGAAAAGGAAGGAGATAGAGGGCAGGCATTGAGGTTGATTCATTTGTTTAAGGTTTGATAGGTACCCTAGGTGCCCACGGTTCAGCTAGAAGCTGAAGGAGGTGCAAAGATTAAAAAGATGTGATCTCTGCCCTCAAGGAGCTGAGCCTGTTTGGGGACAGGAAAGGAGATGGAAAAGGATAATCCTCTTGAATGTAAGCTGGGAGAAAGACTGAAAGGAAGGGCCTTTTATTATTATTTTTTAATTTTATTTTGGTATCATTAATCTACAATTACATGAAGGACATTATGTTTACTAGGCTCCCCCCTTCACCAAGTCCCCCCCACATCCCCGTTCACAGTCACTGTCCATCTGCATAGTAAGATGCTGTAAAATCACTACTTGTCTTCTCTGTGTTGCACAGCCCTCCCTGTGCCCCCCACGCACTATACATGCTAATTATAATGCCCCCTTTCTTTTTTTCCCACCCTTGTCCCTCCCTTCCCACCCATCTTCCCCAGTCCCTTTCCCTTTGGTAACTGTTAGTCCATTCTTGGGTTCTGTGATTCTGCTGCTGTTTTGTTCCTTCAGTTTTCTTTTGTTCTTATACTCCACATATGAGTGAAATCATTTGGTACTTGTCTTTCTCCACCTGTCTTATTTCACTGAGCATAATACCCTCTAGCTCTGTCCATGTTGTTGCGAATGGTAGGATTTGTTTTTTTCTTATGGCTGAGTAATATTCCATTGTGTATATGTACCACATCTTCTTTATCCATTCATCTACTGATGGACACTTAGGTTGCTTCCATTTCTTGGCTATTGTAAATAGTGCAGTGATAAACACAGGGGTGCATCTGTCTTTTTCAAACTGGAGTGCTGCATTCTTGGGGTAAATTCCTAGAAGTGGAATTCCTGGGTCAAATGGTATTTCTATTTTGAGCATTTTGAGGAACCTCCATACTGCTTTCCACAATGGTTGAACTAATTTACATTGCCACCAGCAGTGTAGGAGGGTTCCCCTTTCTCCACAACCTCGCCAACATTTGTTGTTGTTTGTCTTTTGGATGGTAGCCATCCTTACTGGTGTGAGGTGATATCTCATTGTGGTTTTAATTTGCATTTCTCTGATGACAAGCGATGTGGAGCATCTTTTCATGTGTCTATTGGCCATCTGAATTTCTTCTTTAGAGAACTGTCTATTCAGCTCCTCTGCCCATTTTTAATTGGGTTATTTGCTTTTTGTTTGTTGAGGTGTGTGAGCTCTTTATATATTTTGGATGTCAACTCTTTATTGGATCTGTCATTTACGAATATATTCTCCCATACTGTAGGATGCCTTTTTGTTCTATTGATGGTGTCCTTTGCTGTACAGCTTTTCAGCTTGATATAGTCCCATTTGTTCATTTTTGTGTTTGTTTCCCTTGCCGGGGGAGATATGTTCAAGAAGAGGTCACTCATGTTTATGTCTAAGAGATTTTTGCCTATGTTTTTTTCTAAGAGTTTTATGGTTTCATGACTTACATTCAAGTCTTTGATCCATTTCGAATTTACTTTTGTGTATGGGGTTAGACAGTGATCCAGTTTCATTCTCTTACATATAGCTGTCGAGTTTTGCCAGCACCATCTGTTGAAGAGACTGTCATTTCCCCATTGTATGTCCATGGCCCCTTTATCGAATATTAGTTGACCATATGTTTGGGTTAATATCTGGAGTCTCCATTCTGTTCCATTGGTCTGTGGCTCTGTTCTTGTGCCAGTACCAAATTGTCTTGATTACTGTGGCTTTGTAGTAGAGCTTGAAGTTGGTGAGTGAGATCCCCCCTACTTTATTAGGAAGGGCCTTTTAAAAAAATTTTTATTTTGGTATCATTAATCTACAATTACATGAGGAACATTATGTTTACTAGACTCCCCCTTTCACCAAGTCCCCCCTCACACCCCATTACAGTCACTGTCCATCTGCGTAGTAAGATGCTGTAGAATCACTACTTGTCTTCTCTGTGTTGCACAGCCCTCCCCATGCCCCCCCCACATTATACATGCTAATCGTAAGGCCCCCTTCTCCCTCCCTTCCCACCCATCCTCCCCAGTCTCTTTCCCTTTGGTAACTGTTAGTCCATTCTTGGGTTCTGTGATTCTGCTGTTTTGTTCCTTCATTTTTTCCTTTGTTCTTATACCCCACAGATGAGTGAGATCATTTGGTACTGGAAGGGCCTTCTGAAATCTTTTCTGTGGAAGGTAAAATGTCCTGACAAAGAAAGGGTAGAGGCCCAGCCTTGGCCATGGAGGTATCCTGGGAAGGGTCATTTGTATTTTATGCATCAAAGACAGCAGGACACAGCTCACTGGTAGTAGCCAGGTAAGTTCCTGTCACAAGCGCAGCTCCGCGACCTCCGGACACCTGCACCTGTGCCAGTGCTCTCGTGCCTCAGCATCCAGTGCCACTAAGGGGCACCAAGATACATGGGTCTGTATTTCCCTAGCCCAGCTCCCAAATGTCCTGTATTCTGGTGAAATGCAGCCCTCAAGTTCATTATCTTTATAAAAAATGCCCTGCTACAATGCTTTTCCGATTAGACACAGGGATTAAGTTAGGTTTGCTACAGATGCAGGATAAATCCCAAGAGAACAAAACAGAGAAGACTCAACTGAATGCAAATACCTGGTACTCCCCACCTGGCCCAGTCACTCACCTCAACCTGCTCATGCTTAGCATCCAGAAAAGGTCCAAACTGCAAATAAGCCCGAGGGGAGAAGCAAGTCAGAACCACGTGTGTCCACGAGCACCTTTACATAACCTCTCTGGGCAGCCCTCTGGCCAGTCTCCACCAGTCCCTGCAAGGCCGCCTGCGCAGGCTGGGACGGTCAGCAGATACCACAGGCAGCCAGTGTCCCAGGCAGCAGGCCGCAAGCCCCAGATGGAGGAGGCCGCCAGGGCCCCACACCCAGCCGCATTGCCTCCTACAACCCTGAGCTTTTTTATGACTTTCCAAACCTCACAAGGGAAATCTACCAACATGCAGCAGTACTTTGACCTTTAAAAAGAGATTGGTTCAGAAGCTGAGGAGTAACAAGACAGAGGTAATAGTTTAAAATCAGTGAAGGGTGGCAAAAAACATTGGCTATCATGTTAGGTGAAGGCCATGTACACCTCTCCAAAGATACTAAGAACTCACACATATTTTTATCTGAGATCGTCAGAATTGAGACTTTTTCTGGAATGTTTTCTAGGGATGACACCTCAGTTTTCCCATGGGTGCCTCCCCATGCTAAGCCGTCCCAAGAGGGGTTCCTACCAAGATGCACACGTCCGGCCGGTCACGGTTAATGACGGCAATCAGGTCGAGCAGGGGGTCATACATGATGCTGTCAGACGTGGTGTACGGCCCACAGGCCATCAGGACCATGTTTTGCTCAAAATCTAAGACAGAAAGGATCAGAAGGTATTGATCAGAAGATACTGGGATGGTGGGAGAAAAGACAATTAGGGAAAAATACCACAGGATTCAATGAACTGAGTCTCCTTATGTGTACAACTCTGAGAGCCCAAGATGAATGAGACCTCACCCCATCCTCAAAGAATACTCCATCAGCTGGTAGACATGGGTAAGAAGCAGGTAACTAGACGTGACAGGCACTTTGCTAGCCATGCACATAAATGACAGGAGGAAAGCGAGGTCAGGAGAGAACTGATCAAAGTGAGATTTGCTTACATCCCCGTTTTTTTTCCCATTGTGCTAAAATACATATAAAATGTACCATCAAAACCATTTTATGTATGTATTTCAGGGATATTAAACGAGTCCAAAATGTTGTGCAACCATCACCACCATCCAACTCCAGAACACTCTGATCTTGTAAAACCCAAAGCGTCCCCATTAAACCCTCTATCCCCGCCCCGCTGCTCCTGGCCTCTGGTGCCCACTGCCCTACTGTCTAGCTCTACAGTTCTTTCTGCTCTGTCTCCGGTAAGTAGAATCCTGCAGCGTTTGTCTTTTGTGGCTGGCTTATTTCCCTTTGCTTATGCTTGTAAGCAGAGTTTCCCAGGAGTAAGGGCAAGGCCGGGTCCTGGAGAGCATTGTGGTTCGGGTGCCCTCGCCGCGAGGGAGTATCTGGAGGCCCAGGGCGGCTGGAGGGTGTGGTCTGCTGAGCAGGACAGGCTGGGCACGGGGCGCTGTGTCCGGCCTCCCTTCACGCACTGTCTTCCTCTTCATGGCGTCTGCTTGCCTCTCGGAGGACCAGCCCCCGCGAACCTGAGCCCAGGTGGGGCTGTACTTTGGGGGCGATCCTCCCCGGCCGAGGGGCAGGCCCATGGCCCACGTTAAGCCATTCATGCTCTCCTGGGTTCTGGAATCTCGAGGCGAACTATCCAAGAACAGAAGAAGGCTGGCCTGACCTTCTCCAGCAGAGCGAACTGGATGGAACAGCCGGGGAATTCCTGCTGCCTGCACACCCGGAGTTCTGAGGTCCTTGGCTGGTTCTAAGCCTGGATTTCTAGCTACCTACCCAGGCTGTGAGCTACCTGGGTTTCCCCTAACAACCTTTTTTTACCCCCTGAAGTTAGTCTGAACTGGTTTTTGTGGCTTACGACAACAAAATCCAAAAATCCCTGAACTCTTAATGTGCGGTTGTGTTAGTTTTCCATAGTTACTGTATAACTTACCACAAACTTAATGGCTTGAAACAACACACATTTGCTATTACAGGTCTGGAGGTCCGCAGTCCTAAAGTCAAGGTGTGGGCAGGGCTGCTTTCCTCCTCGGGGCTCTGGGACGGAATCTGTTTCCTTACCTTTTCCAGCTTCTAGAGGCTGCCTGCACTCCTGGGTTCACGGTCCCTCCTCCGTCTCCAGAGCCAGCAGCCTAACGTTCCTATCTTCTCTCTGGCCCCGATCCTTCTGCCCTCCCCCCAGCAAGGACTCCTGTGACTACACTGGGCCCACCTGGGCAACCCAGCCTATCCTCCACCTCAAGAGCCGTTACTTCAGCACACCTACAGAGTCCCTTATGCCATTTAAAGTCATGTATTCACAGGTTCCAGGGATTAGGGAGGCTATGACCTGAGATGGAGAATTCAAGGAGAAGAGTAAGTTTTGTGCGGTGCTGGGGCAGAGAACAAAGTTAACTTTGGTTCTGAGGAGCCTACAGGAGACATACGCCTGGGAGAAAGCAGCGAGTGCTGGGAAGGCAAGGCCCACGTCGTTCTGTCTCCTTAAGTGCCTAGTCTGATACTTGGCTCACAAAATGTTTGCTGTCCACCTATTCAACTGCTTCCAGATGCTTCCCTGGCACACAGCTCATGCTCCAGGCATTTTAACCACGTCAATTTCTTTTCATTACTTGAAGCCAGTGTAAGGCCACCACTCTCTTCTTGTTCCCATAAACACATTGCTTTCTGACAGAATGTGCAATGTCATAAACTCCTAAATTTCATTCCTGGTTCTAGGTCGTCTCCAAGAATGAACTCCCACACTATTAACGTGTATGGGGACAAGATGCTAGTGTCAGCCACCCCATTGTGAATCTTAACAGTCTTCTGCTTTGCTTATAAAAATGCTTTGAATTATTGTGAATCAAATTTTGTTAAAATTTCCTTTTGCCTTTTCCCATCTAGATTACTTACCAAATAACTCTAGGCTTTCTTAGAAATTCATCTTATGTTTTTAATATACTTTTTATTTTGGAATGACATTACAATCATAGAAAAGTTGCAAAAGACAGTACAGAGTTCCCGTGTGTATAACCCTTCACCCGGCGCCCCCTAATGCTGACATCTTACCTGACTATGGTACCTCTGTCACAACTAGGGAATTAATGTCGGTATGTTGTTGTTAGCTCCTGACTTTATTTGGAAGTCACTAGTTTTTCCACTAATGTCTCTTTTCTCTTCCAGAATCCAATCCAGGATACCAGGGTGCACTTAAAAAAGTTCTGTTTTACAAAAGTTTCTGTGATGAATGCCTTTGTACTATTCACCATGTAAGAACTTATTCACTATGTAAGAATTTGTTCACCATCTAAGAACTTGTTCGTTATGTTTCAGAAGATTGGAGACTGACGAGAATTAGGCTTGAGATGGATTAATGATTGTGCATTGAGCACTGACCCCCCCTATACAGAATTTTACTGTTGTCAACAACCATTTGATCAATAAATATGAGAGATGCCCTCTCAAAAAAAAAAAAAAAAAAAAAGTTCTGTTTTAAACAGTTCCTATTTCTCCTTTCATAAGGCACCCTTCAGATACTTGCTAATCTTTAAACGATATGCCTCATGTGGTCAGAATCCAGGTGATAACACAATAAAGCTCACCAGGCTCAGACCCTGGCCATCCACAAAGAGGCTGTGACTCAACCAGCCGCCCTTAGCACCCCGTCACAGTGTCCCCAAATAGCTCTGGAAGCTTCCCTGGGGCCTGAGGAACTGCATTTCTGGAGCCTTGTCCACCACCCTCATTGCTGGCAAAATAATGTTTGAACCCAAACCTACCTGCATCCTCGTCAGTGGGCTGATGAAATGGAAGCGGCACACCCTTAAAAACAGGAGAAAAGCTGAACTGAGGTCTCACCTGGCACTGCCTTAGTAAGGAAGGGGTGGGCAATGACGGGCGGGCTGCAGGGGCACAGGGAGCACGGGGGTGGGTGAGGAGCAGGAAGAAAGTGCCCTCAGTGTTGCTCTTTGGAGCTAAAAGCCCACAGAGCTGATGCCAGCTGCTGTTTTTCTATACTGCTCAGAGAGGCAGAGAAACCCAGCGACTGGGAGGTCACAGCTGAACTCATAAAATGCCAGCAGGAAGCGAGAGCCACACAGGCACTGGGCGCATCAGTATCCTTCTAAGGCAAGGATGGGAGAGCAGGGTGTCCGCCACCTCCCTTGCATTACATGACAATCTGCAGAGGGTGACTGCCGAGGCAGGGATAAGTAAGCTGTGGCCTGTAGGCCAAGTCTGGCTACTGCCTGGGTTTGTAGACCAAGTCTTCCTGGCACGTAACCACACTCATTGCTTTATGGGCTGTCCATGGCTGCTTTGGGCCTCAGTGGCAGAGCTGAGTTACTAGGAGAGACCCTATGGCCTGCAAAGCCTAAAATAATTTACTTTCCAGAAAAAGTTTGCTAACTCCTGGCTTAGAGGGAGGTCCCTACTCTATAGGCAGAGAATTGAGAAGCAAATAAACAGACTCTTGAAAAGGACGGGTCTCCAGGACAGACAGAAGTGCACACACTGAGCCTGCAGCAAAGCTGGAGGGCGGGGGGGACCAGTGTGGTACCTCATAGACTTTGGTGGCCACAAGTTTTTTACCAGTAGTGTTGATTCCTTCCATAATTACAACCTGAAAGACAAAAAGTAAAACAGGATTGCAAAACAGGGGAGCTAAAAAAGAGGACGGGAATAAATTATTTTTATATAGTACCATCCAGCTACTGTAATTTTTTAATTGTAAACTTGGGATATTTTTCTAGAAACAAATTAAGGCAATTGCATTACTAGCAATAACTATGCTCTACACAGATGATCTCATTTTTACAATAGTCTTATGAAGTAAGAATTATTATTCCTGTCTTACAGATGAGAACATTCTGGCTTACGGAGGTCAAAGAAGGTGGCCATAACCACACACCTCGTGGGGTGGAGATGGGATTCGAACCCGGCAGCAGCTCCAGAGTCGAGGTCCGAGCACACAGGGGAAAATCAGCATCCCTGTGCCGGCACCCGCTCTTGGGCCTGCACTCCAGCCACACAGGTTGAAGGTGAGAAGCAGCTGGCCAGTGGCGACAATCTGATTCCTGGAGCTACAGCCCCCCCAACATACTACAGATGAACAACACTCCTGCCCCCCACCTCACCTGTCCAGGAAACAGAGAATATTCTTTGAGCTCAGATAGATCCACTGGAATCTGGGCGCCTGAGGAATGTTCCCGGTCACCCTCAAGAATCACCGACTTGTTGTTCAGCTTCCCGTTACTGTCACAGCCAATCTGGCCCAGCAGAGTGACAGGCTCCTACCGAAGAGGTAACAGCAGAAGGACAGTCTTTGGAACAGGAGCTCATAATCTGAGGCCAATAGGGTGAACAGCAATAGCAAACCAAATCTACATTTTTTTGGCAGGGCATCATTTTGACAAGTATCATCACTGACTCTCAGGGTGGAAGAACTCTCAAATGGCATTCAGTCTGCCCACTCACCCAGCCCCTCTAAGTGGCTGCCCAAGCTTGGGCAGCTCTAGTCAGGCTCCCTGTGCCCCCAAGGCAGCCCACAGCACAGCACCTCTGGATGGTGCTTACGGAATACTAGGCACTGTCCTAAAGGCTCACATGTATTAACTCATTTAGTTTAAAAAATAATCGTGAGGTGGATACTATTATTGTACCCAATTTACAGATGAGAAAAACTAACAGCATAGAGGTTAGGTCATTTAGTCAAGGTCAAAAGGTGGGTGAAGTCTGGGTCTGAAGCCTGGAGGTTGGGCTCCAGAGCCATGTCCTCAACCACACACCATACTGCCTCTCAACAGGAAGTTCTTTAAATTGAGCTGAAATTTCTCTCCCTGTGGCTTCCTCGGTCCTGTTCCCACCCCTGGAGGCAAACTGAGGAAGTCTGATCTTTTCCCACAAGATTATGCATCCCTGCCTCCCCTCCTCTACTTCCCCCAGAACTTCCTTATATGACGTAGTTTTGCATATCTCCCCCAACAGGTCATTCCTCTCTGAATGCAAACATATGACAGAAGTACTTTAAAGAATCTTCTACATTTCCTCTTACACTAAAAAATGTTCTAGCGAGAAAAACATTGGCACCTATGCCAGATTAAACCACAATGTAAAGAGACGATTAGCAGCAGCCGGTGCACAGTGACAGAGGCTGAACCAGGGGAGCCTGAGTCACTATTTCCAGAAATCCTGTCCTTCCTGTTGTCCTCACATCCTGATACCTGAATGCTTCCGTTGGTGGGAAATCACCGGGGGGCTACCTGCCTCATCACTAAGAGGGTAAAGGTTTTAAATCTTTGCTGATGTGCAAGATCCTAATCCAAGTGCAAGGAAAATGACCATCTCTGGGGACGAAACGAGACAGCACTTAAAAGGCTTTCTTCAGAAGGACCCATTTTACCAAATTCAACCCAGACAGATATTCCAACTAGAAAGCAGACAAGAAGTGAAAAAAGAAGCAAGAAGGCTGCCTTTCCACCATCGATTTAAAAATAAAGTATCATTTAGGAAGAACTGTTAGAACAATTCTTACTTGTGCTGGGGCTAGAACAGGAGTAAAGGTCTCAATCTTGTAATGTTCCTTGAGTTCACTGCCAAGTTCTTCTATCTTACAGGTCAGAACTGAAGTCCCAGAGGGAAAAAAATGTCGTGTTTAAGACATTTCACTCGCCAAAAAGAGAAAATACAGCACATTGCAAAATATTAAAGTCAGTCATTTTACGGAAGCAGGAATTGTGCTGGGGACATCCGTCTAAAAAGCCCTAGCCGATTTCCTGCTATGTGGCTGCTGGATCTGGCCTTGCGTTTGGCCGCAGGCGATCACGTGGCACAGTCCCACGGTCGGCATGGATCCCCAGAGCCCAGCCTGCCTTTCACTCAGGCTGTCACTGAAGTTTCAGGGGGAAGCCCAACTTGGGGAGTCTTCCATTCCTCACAAGGAAGAAGCCATAACGTCTTTGACTGTAAGTGGTTGCTGCTTATGAGGAATGGTTACGTGATTTTTCTTCAGCACTTTTCTTTGGGAAAGTGATGTGACTTGGGAGGTTACTGAGTGTCACCTCATGTCCCTTCACTAACAGGGGCATCCAGAGGACATCTCCAAACTTACACTTTCAAAAGCAACCTTGGAACTTGCCCCACCAGCCTAGCTGAAGCTTTATTCCTCACTCTACGCCCTTCCAAGTGGTTTCATATTCTCCAGAACTTCAAAGGGAAAAACAATCACCTTCTCGAATGTCTGGAAGCTTCTGAAACATTGATTTGTATCTCCCGGTGAGGGGCTCTGGACCCCCCAAGACCTTCAGGCTGATGTTCCCAGCTCCTCCTCTCCCGGACCAGGACACCCCCTGTGCTGCACCAAAGGAGGTAACCACTTCTCCTCGGTGATTTCTCGAGTTGTATTTCTGAGAGGGAGTAGCACTAATTGGGAGCAACAGAGATAACATTAGTGTGTTCATTTCTAAAGGGAAAGAGGAATAAAAGGAGGTCACCTTTTGGAAAGGGGGACTGGAGAAACATCAAGTTGGTTTCACATTTTATAAACCTCATCAGCTTAACAGGGTTGGACACACCAGGACCTTTAAGGAATTTCAGGAATGAGGGGCTGAGGAATGCTAAACGTGTTTAGAGAAGTTTTAAAAGGTCTTCTCCTGGCTTAATACTAAGTAATACAAAACACAACCCAAACCTGAATGGAAGATAAAGCAATTTTCAAGTACCATTTTCTTTTCTTTTGTATGAAGTTTTATCACTTATTTCATCATCAGAGCCTGGAATTGTGGATAAGCTAAAAGTTGCTATGGAGGTATAGAGCCTCACAATATAGTTCAAGGTAGAAACCAACAATAAAAAGAAGTTAAATGAAATTAAGCAGCTTTCCCCAGTATCTGTGGGGGTAGAGACATAATGAATTACATCAGGTGGTGGGCAAACGTTCTCAGTCTCCAAGGCTCAACCGACAGGTTCTCAGATTCCCACTGGCTGACTAGAAAATGACACCTCCAAGAACACACACATGTTGCTGGTCTGCTCAGATGACAGTGAGGTCTTCTGATCCTATGGTTGGGAACATAACTTACACAGAGTTACGTTCATTTAGTGCAGGAAACGCTGCAGGAACCAGTTTTATGTGGGCACCACTGCTGCTGGTGCCATCGTTCCTTCTTCCCAGAGAGGCTACAGAAAAGGGGTTCAACTAATTATCCCCATCTCCAGTGCTGCCTCTACCTGAATGATTTAGAAGTTACTTTTATAAATTACAAAACCAGTTTCTGATGCCAGCTTTATTAGCATACAGTGGAAAATGACTAGGCAGCACACGGCTGACCTCTCGGAGCTCCTCCCTGAGAAGCTCCACGGCACTTCCCTTCCAGCCCGCCCTTTAACGCAACGAGGTGCTCACACGAGGGCAACTGTGAACATACCTACAGGTTTCACAGGATGGCTTGTTTAGAGACTCTCACTGCTGTGGCAGTGCTGGCACACCCACAACCACCACCACTATACACCAAGTTTCAAAAACACCCTTGTAAGTCCAGATGGCTGCTTTCCAAAGACAATTTGAAAACTCCCCAAAGCAGTAGTGAACCACACTTCAGTCAACTGTCCTTCAGCGTACGGCGTCCACGCACACTGAACAACTGCTACCATCTCCTTCCTTGGTGCCAGAGCTAGAAAGTCTTAAGCTCTGCTTAGTCTGGAGGTAATGACCCAGGGGACAGGCTGCGGCCCCTGGCAGTGAGCACCCCCTATGGCTTGGCTTCCTGTTCCTTGGCCTCATCCTGGCAACCTGTCTGCTACGCAGCAGAGCCCTCACCTGCGGAATTATCTGGCCAGACACATCATTTATGGAATTCACAAAACCACACGTGATCCCTGCATTTACATGCAGCGGTGGCAGCATGGATAAAATACCAGTTAAGTCTGTGTAGATTCACAGTGACAACTGGTTAGAAACTAGCTGTAACCTGAGTGAGGAACAACAAACAGGTTACACAACATTATGAACAGAGATATGTGCTTTTCTTTTTAAAAAACAAATACTTCAGATTTAAAAAGAACGAAAGAAAAGAAACCCAACAACACAAAACAGAAGCAGGTGGAAACCCAGTTGCCTCCACTGGCAAGACGCATAAAACTTGCAGACCTCTGAATAATAGACAGGTTGTTCTCAGGAGGCGCTATCAGTTCCTGATCTAGGAAATGAACCCCAGAAAAGTGGGAGGAAAGCAAGTTTCCTTAATTACTGTAAGAAACAGTAATTTTCCACAAGGGAAGGGAAAGTCGAGAAGGCAGAGCGCACAGGCTTCCCAGCTCCAGCCCCACCTCCCAGGTCACCCTGTAGGCGGCCTCCACCGGAAGGCCAGGGAGAGGGGAGGGCAGGCCTGCCGCTCGGCAGCTGAATGAATTCTGCTCCTACCTTGGAGAGAAACTTGACGGCGAGAGGAGCTGATGGGGGCTCCGGGAGGACACATTCCTTTTTGTTCGGGGCGTTTCTGGGGTGGAGATGGCTCGCTTCTGAGACCCCTAGAAACACAATGGAAAACAAAATCCCTGTCACTGTAGATGTAAAGTTGAAAATTAAGTGTATGGTCCACATGAAGAAGAGGTGGTGCCACAGGAAGGCACAAAGAGGTTCGAGTTGGTTCTCTTCCTGCAGCCCCAGCTCCCAAGCGCAATGGCACACAGAGACCCTTTGAAACCAGACCCAGCATGCCTTGGACTACTGTCCTCATTTTAAAGGCAGTTATGAAACGCGCCAACACTTCCCAAGGACTGCCAGGCAGGCAGTCTGTCCTGGTAAATCGTTCACATGTTCACCTTTTTCCACCCACTTCTCTGTGCTTTAGAACAGGGCTGTGTTTTTTTACCACACACGGTTTTGACCTGCATGGACATATTTTCCTGAGGAGGCATGGGGCCACATTACTACTTCTGACAAAGTCTACCGCACATTTTCAAAATTAGAGAACGGAATGACTGCAGATAACATGGCCGAGCTCATACTTGGAGAGTATTTAGTAAATACCTCACTGGTTTCTGTTTTCTGGTTTTTACTCCTCAACAAGAATCCAGAGATATGCCCAGAATGGAGGATGAAACCCACAGTTCAGAGATCTATTGCTCCCCAAAGTCTACAATACCAACCGACTAGCAGAGCGAAGACAAAACCCTGCCTGGACTGCAACCAGGAGACCAGCGAGTCTGCAGAGGGTTCCCTGCCCTTGGGCTCCTCCTGGCGGCGTAGTTTGGTTACGACCCCAAAGCTGCCTGGCAGGGATGACTGCAGAGCGAACGCCAGAGAATAGGTTCAAAACCAACATTAAGTTCGTGGGCATGGCAATGAGATTGTAAAAAGGCCCTTATGCTACCATCCTTATACAATAACCATTTTTTAATACTCCTTTCTAGCATTTTAGTACTTTTCCAATTAAATAAAGACCAATTCTAATTTACAACCGTAAACCTTCACTCAATTATAGATGCTGATTTTTTTCTCTATGAGCATTTTCCCATCAAGTCACAATCTTATCCTTCTTAGTAGCTGTGTTGATTTAATTGTTATATAACAATTTACATAACTTCTCTATTGCTGGATGAATGGGTTTCTTGTAATTTTTGGTGATCATAAATAATGCTGAGACACCCATCTTCAGGCACATCGCTTTTCCTATACTTTGGATTATTACCGTAAGAGGGGTGTTTACTGGGGAGAGTTCCTGGGCCACAGAATGGAAAACACTTTATGGTTTTGGCATATTTTTCTCAAACTATTTTCCTGAAAGGCTCTTCTAACATATAGGGTCATAGAACTCCAGGGCCAATACTGTGCGGGAGTATTTCAAGAAAAAGACCGCCTGTCTCCCAGGCCACAGGAAGAGGATGGCGATCCGGGAACCAGTGAGTCTCGCAGCTCCCACCCCAGCCTTTGCGCTGAGACCTGCCCGTGTCAACAAGCCAGCTCCACTCACGCTTCTCAGAGACCCGCTCATTGCAACCAAGCTTGAGGGATTCACTGTTAACGGTACATGCCGGCGTGTACATTTGTAATGAGAAATAGAGTCACTGAGAGTCCCATAGTCTCCTATCCTGGGGTGAGCACATTCTCACATCACCCAAATTATAGCCAAGGACGCCAGTTTATTAATTTACTAGAAATATAATTCCACTGGCATGGGAACGTCAAATCCTCAGGCTAACACATTCTCTCCCTGTCTGGCGGGACACATGGAAAACCAAATTATAACCAGATTTACGGTGAGCATGGAGGCAAAAAACATAGCTGTCAATTGCACAAGTCAAATATTTAATGGTGATAAGCTGAGGTCACTGACATAGTTAACTCTGTAACAGAGGCCCATCTGCCCTCAAGACCTGACAAGTGTCAGGCAACCCCACCGTGGCACTGTTTGCATAGGAAACGCCAACATTTGCCCTATGACCCTGCTGTCAGGGTTGCACAGCTTCCCCAGGATGGGTACTGTTCAAAGTACTTCACATACCTCTGGTCCAGACCCATACTGCACCTCTTCTGGGCTTCAGACACATAATTTCAAATCGTTTGTATATCTTGATCCAACTCAATTACCTCTGATTGCCTGGTCACAAACTTTGATTTGTAATTGAGCCTCCTAGGTACTTTTGTAGCAGGAACGGGGTTTCCTCAGTGTGTTACTTCAGTCATTGGAAGGGTATACACTGCAGTATTAAGTCAATTTGCATCTGACTTATACATCAGTCTACTGAGAATTGGATTACCATGTGTCAGTCCCTGAGAATATGATCAGCTCTGGATATACAGACAAATCAGATAAATTCCAGAGCTATGAAACTGTCAATCATTTCTACATGATGGGAGTCCCACCAGGTATTGCAGTTCTGTTTGATCCTACCTACAGAGCCACCCAACCACCCTTATTAGGTTTGTCCTTTAACAACTACTAATGTGCCAGGCACTGGGGAAAGAGCAGCAGATACAGCAATGTCTGTGTCACCAAGGAGCTTTCATTCTAACAGAGGGAGACAGACTAGAACCAAGAGGTAAGTGTATAATGTGTCTTGTGGTATTATGCCCCGTGGAGAAAAATCAATCAAGAGAAGGAAGTCATAGATGGAAAGAGGAGGGGTTGCTATCTTAGACAGGTTTGTCCCATCTGACTAGGGACATATGAGGGGGACACATGTATAGCATGTTTGAAGAGCAGCAAGGAGAATGGAAAGAAGACAGAGGGAGCAGGTGCCACTCAGATAGAACCTCAGATCTGTCCAGATTTGGGCTGTTATGGGGGCAGATGAAAAGTTGGGAGCAAGGAAAACCTGGCCCACCTTTACCTGGAGAGGAGCACCCTTGCTGCTGTGTGAAGGACTGGTGAGGGGGGACCACGCACAAAGAAGCCAGCACGGGAGGCTGGCCCACTCACTCAGAAGGAAATGTGGTGCTTGGGACCTAGTGGCGGCAGTGGAAGAGTTCAAAGAAGGGTCCAGATCCTTGACAGAGGGCCACTGGGACCAGTGGATAAGTTGGAAGTCGGGTGTGTGAGGAAAAGGAAACTCAAGGAGGTCTCCTCGGTTCCTGGCCTGAGCAGGTGGAAAGACGGAGGTGCCTTTTACCAAGATGTGGACTCCAGGAGACTACCATCTTTGGGGGAAAAATCAGGCATTGATTTTATAATCTCTCCAGCTTCAATCAGCTAAGGAAAATCTCACCGTCTCCTTTGATATCATACATGCCTGGTTCTGTGTTAGCAACGTCATCAGTCACATTTCTAGCTTTCTTGCTCTCCACAGGTATGTCTAACCTACTTACCTTCTTTCTTGCAATGCAGTTCACTTTGAAAAATTGAGGCTTACTCCTTATTTATGGATTCCTACAAATTTATTTTGTATAAACAGCAACTGCTATTACTGAATACATTGCTTTGGGCCTGAAATTTACACACTCACTTTACTGTCAAGCTCTCTGAGATGAGGGATATCACCCTGGTTATCAGCTGCTTGAGGGCAAAGCCATCGTGTCTGTGGTTTACCCAGTGGCTAGGACAATGCCTGGCACACACAGCTGCTCAGTAGATGAGCCAATGAACCCTGATTTTATCCATAAGGGAACTGCAGCTCAGAGACAGAAAACAACTCACCCCAAGGTCACTGAGGTTTCTGACTCAAGCTTTGAGGGCAGTGCTTTTCCACAACCCCACCCTGCCTCTCACACTGGGACCCCTCACCAGACCTGGCTCCTTCAGTTACGTTATCTCCACTTGATATGACACTATGTAACCAGGAAAAGAATAATTATGGAGAAATTGTATTTCTAAAAAAGTTTATGATATGCTTAACTGATAAAAGCAGGGTAACTGGATGTTCACAAGGACTGCCATTATGTACAGAACATCTAAGCATGGGATTGTACAGAAAGGGGAAATATAGTAGGAATGACGTGAGTGGTTCATTTTCTCCCTCAGTAATGTTTCAGACTAAAGAAATGCTGCTTGTAGAATGCAATTTCCAACCCCTGTGCACTCACCTTGGAGGGTGTGGTGTAAGAGTTCAGGAGAGTCTCTTCTTCTTCCTCTACTTCAATTCTAAAAACACTGGTTAAGAAAACCAACCAACTTCCACCCAAAATCTAAGGCAAGAGTTAATTAAATAAGAAGTCTGAATATCAGGACCTTCTTATTACTTGCTGTTAATTACGTATGCAACTGTAAACTAATTATAACATATAATATGTGACGTGATACAAAGACCTCCACAGAAAAGGATACAGCTCTTGTATGGAAACGATGTCTCTCGTTCCCGCATGCGCACTGTCCTTGGAGGCACTGTGCCGGGCTTTGGACAATCTCTTGCTCAGAAACTGAGGAATAAAAGATAACAAATATATTCCATAGTTAAGTAACAGAGGCGGTGTTCTCCACAGCCAAGAGGTACTAACAGGCATTTGAAATATAATCAAAGATATAAAATTCCTCAAAGTAAGAATTGAGAAGTTGCCGGATAGACTACAAATTAAGATTTATCCTGCAGCTGC
This sequence comes from Manis javanica, assembly GCF_040802235.1. Classification (NCBI taxonomy): domain Eukaryota; kingdom Metazoa; phylum Chordata; class Mammalia; order Pholidota; family Manidae; genus Manis; species Manis javanica. The sequence goes on from NC_133166.1 coordinate 116,272,374, forward strand.
TTCTCGACAACACATACCAATTCTAATAACACCAATGATATGTTGAAGCCCTATCGCCTGCTATGCACAATTTTAGGTGATTTCTATCCATTCCCACTTAATTCTTACAATAACCATCAAAAGTATGACTGTTAGTGCTTAAGTTACTCTACAAGAAGATATGTCAAAGAAACAATCAATTTTCCCATGTTATCTTCAGTCTGCTACTTCTATAGCTTTTCTTCTTCCTTCCTAATTACAACCCTTAAATAGAATTCGTGCCTCATATCGAATTTACCAAGTATCATAATTCTTCCAAGTGGTAAAGATACCTCAAGACAAATGCTGGGCATAGAAGCCACAGGGCATAAATCTGCAAAGAAGTAAAAAGCTAACCTTTTCAAACAGTATTGTCTCTCTCTCACTTACCAACTTTACATTCCCCTGTATGGCCCCGGAAAATGACTGGTTAGCCAGAGACGGGTAAGATTCCTCAAGGGAGGAACAACCTAAGACAGGCACAGTAGCAGGGGGGCCATCAGGTGAGAAATTGGGGATCAACAGAGGTGAGGCTTAGAACCTCACCCCCCCTGTTTTGAGAGAAATCTCCTGCATCCGTGGATGTTTTACTGCCCTTGTCTAGCTTGGATTAACACTAAGTCTACAGGCACACACCTGATCATCTAAATTTGCTCTCTTACAGCACTAAACTATGTTTTCTACCTTTATCTTGCATCTACCTACCACTTCAGCATCTTATTAAAAAATAATAATAATAATAATAATAAGGGAGAAATGTGGGATTCACATATAAATCAAGTATAAAAATCAAACGAATATTCATATCTGACTTGATTGTTTATAGTTCATGATGCATGATCAAAACCAAAAGTTTCTGTGATGACTGCCCTTGCACTGTTCACCATGTAAGAACTTATTCACTATGTAAGAACTTGTTCACCATGTAAGAACTTGTTCGTTATGCTTCAGAAGATTGGAGACTGACGAGAATTAGGCTTGGGGTGGATTAATGATTGTACATTGAGCATTGAGTCCCCTATACTGAATTTTATTGTTGTTAACAACCATTTGATCAATAAATATGAGAGATGCCCTCTCAAAAAAAAAAAAAGTATGACTGTTAGAACCACTGACAGACGAGGAAATAGGCTCGGGCATTAAGTAGTTTGCCCAAGCTCACACTGGGATTGGCATCCAGGTCTGATTCCAAAGCCCACACTCTCAATATATCACAGCACTTCCCTTACGGAGCAGAAATGGAGAACTGCATTAGTAGTTTCCTTACGCTCTGTCCTTACCTCATGCTCAAAAGAATTCAGGGTATCTAAGGTAAGGCCATCTTTACGTGTGCTGGTGCAGAAGGCGATAAGCTCGCCTACCATCCCCTCTTCGTTCTGTCCGTACAGAATGCACAGCTCCACCACTGCAGGGAGGAAGATCGGATAAGTGAGAACTTAGTTCTTGAAAACTGCGAGTAACCCTTTACTTATTCAGTTGATTATCTGCTCAGTACCTGCCAGTGCCAGGCACATTCTAGGCATGAGCATACAGCAGTGCACAACCTACGCAAGAACCCTTGTCTTCATGAAGCTTGCTATTGGAGAGAGACAAAAAACAAACAAAAAAAACATGGACCTGTAGTTTGTTAGGTGGTTAAAGGTGCTCCATAGAAAAATAAAAACAGGAAAGGGATCAGGGACATTGAAGGCAGGGTTTGGCAATTTTAAATACAATGATTAGGGAAGGCTTCTTTGAGGTGACATTTGAGTGAAGCCTTGAAGTACAGAAGTGAGTCACACAGTGTTTAGGGAAAAAGCTTTCAGGCAAAGATCCACAGGGAGAAGCAAGGTCAGCAAGGCCACTGTGGCTGGAGTGCGGTGACAAAGGAAGGGACAGAAGGTGGGTCCAAAGGCTAAAGTGGACAGCTGGCCACTGTAATTACCCTGGTTAGTACTCTGAGCAAGTTGGAAAATCACTAGAGGGTTTGAATAGTAACATGACCCGACTTCCACTGACAGGATCCCTCTGGCTGCTGTGTTTAAGCACAGACTGAAGGGGACAAGGGCAGACTCATGGGGCCCGAGAAGACAATCATGGCAAAATCCAGGTGAGAGGAGATGATGGCTTGGATCAAGGTGGTAGCAGTGAAGACTGGGGAGCAGTGGTTAGACTGTAGCTAGGAAGCATCCTGAAGGTAAAGCCAGGGGGCTTTGCAGACTGGCTGTGAGGTGTGAAGAAAGGAAGGCGTCAAGAACGGTGCTGTGTTTTCAGCGTGAGCCCCGGAACTGCAGGGAAGACAGCAGCAGGAAGGACTGTGAGGAGATACCGGAGCTCAGTGTTTAGACATGGAGTTCAAGATGCCAACTAGCTGTCCACCTGGAGATGTCAAGTAGGCAGCTGGACAGACAGGGTCTGTCCTACGATGTAAATTTGCGAATCACTGGCACTATATGGGATGTCAAGCCATGAAACCAGGTGAGATGGCCCAGAAAGTAAGTATATTTGGGGCTCAGGGTGTAGAGGAATCTGCCAAGCTTGAGATGTGGGGACAAGCAAGGTAGGAGAACTAGGAGTGTCCGAGAGGCTCAGAGAAGAGTGTCTTACAGAAGACATGATGAACGGCATCAAATGCTGCTGATAATTTAAGACGCAGACTGAGAATCCACCACTGACTTTAGCTAGGTGAAGATCACTGGTGACTTAGGAGCAGTTTCAGTGAAGCGGTGGGGATGAAAAGCCTCCTGAAATGGGTCTAAGGAGGGAAAACCGGAAGACAGCAAGTATAGACAACCCTTTTGAGGAGGTCTGCTGTGATTGGGAAGGAGAGAATGGAGCAGAGAATGGGGTCAACACAGCATTTCAGAGGCGGGAATGAGAACCACATCTCGAAGCCTTTAGAAAAAAATGTCTTTTAGTAAGAAAAATACAAAATACTAAGAGGTGAGAATTACTAGAATGATGTCCTTAAGAAGAGAAGGAATGAGATTTAGGACTCAAGTGACGGTTGGCTTTGTTAGGGATACACAGAATGTATTCGTCTTAATAAGAAGGAAGGGAAGGTAGGTGGGAAGAAGTAATGGTGGTAGCTTTCAAAGGTTTCCAATTGCTCCTATTTTCCTGGCAAAACAGGAAATAAGTTCGCTGGCTGAGTGTGAGAGTGGGACAGAAGGATATTAAAGAAGGAGGTGGGGAACAGTCATCCTGAAGAATTGGAGCAAATAGATGAGGGAAATAATAGTATGACTGTCAGGCAGTATTAAAGTTCCACTGAGCTTAGTGCTTACGAATTCAAAGTCTAGAATTGCAAAGCTAACAAAGTTCTTTGTGAGGTGGAAGCAACAGGCATCTTGGACTGTTCCCTTTACAAGCCTTTACGTTCATTTCTCATTTGGATTTCAGGCTAATGAAATAAATCGCTACAAGTGGGTTCCTCATGTAAGTCTCCTTTTAGGAGAATGCACTGGGCATAAGAATGTGGGAGTTTTCTGGTGTCTCATGATAAATTAGCATGTTTGCGTTCTGGTTTTGTGTTTATATGTTCAAAAAGTTCTAAGTGTCGATGAACATTAAGGCAGGTGCACATTCATCTAGATTCTAAAACTCTACACCTCCGGAGACTTTGTAGCAAGAAACTTACACACGGCCCCAGAGCATCATTTGATCAAAATGATGCGACTGACGAAATGATGAAGCACTGGACCTGGAGAAAAGAACCCTGGAGACCCAGGCCAACTCCAGCACACTCTCTTTGTCTGTGTCTCCAACTGTAAACAGCCGGAAAACTCCTTAAAGTTCCTTCCAAAGCTAAAATTCAATTGAAGGAACCCACCTCAACTGGACTCAAATTTGCAAAGACCACCAACAGCTTTGATCAGAAATGATGGATCAACCTTAACTTTAAAGTGTAGCCTGAAAGGGGAGGAGCCAGGAATAAAAAGCTACGCTAAAAAAACCCCACATCTCCTGCTTTGTTATGAAGGCTTAAACAATTCCCAAGCTTCGAGAGGACACAGGGCCTAGTCTGAACCTAGCACATCCCAATTCCACCTTTCTGAAACTGCGCTGATTTAAAATCGTGCTTCACATTCTTATTTACTTTGGGGCTGGGATCCAAGTAGTACCCTGTGAGCATTTCAAAGTCCCCACACCCCAAATCTCAGAACTCGGTTTAATTCATCTCACAACTACCGAGAAGTCCGGTCTCGGGGAGGTGAAACTTGGAAGCGCTCCCCTTTGGGTTCTTGGCGGCTGGGAACACGGAGCGAGGTTGGGGACCTCGGCTGGTCCCAGGAGGGGGCAAGGAACTCACGTTTCTCAATCAGAGCCTCCTCGCAGTCCAGTCCGAAGATCTGCAACTCCTCCACCAGGAGCTGGGCGGACACGGTCATGGTGACCGAGGAGGAGCCCGGGTCGGGCCCACCCCACCCAGGTCCGACCTGAGGCCGAAGAACCCGCGGATGCGCGGAACGATGAACAGGACGCTGTCCCTCCGGTCCTTTCACCCTCTCGGAGACCGAGGTGAAAGGGGATCAAATGGCCCAAGGCTTCAGGCGGTCGGCAGGCCTCAGCCTCAAGTCACGGAGAAACACTTTCCTTTTTTTTAATGTGGAGAAGCCCCGAGCCGCCCAACAGAAAGGCGCAGAAATCTAGGGAAGTTGCTTTCCCGGTGAAAACGTTCTGCCTCCTAAACCGTACCCCTGCGAACCTCAAAGACCGGCACAAGGCCGCGGCGCAAAACCCGCCGAAAGGTTTGCGCGGCGCGCGCATGCGCGAGACCCAGGTTCAACCCCACCCCTTCCCCGCTACTTCCTTCTCGTCCCCGACTCCGCGCGCGCGCACGCGCGCGTCAGAGGGCGCCTGCGCACAACCCCCCCACCCACTCCGGGCGCCTGTACGAGCTCCGGCACCTGGCGGTCAGCCCGCTCTGCGGCGACTGCGCAGTTATGCCTCTGGAGGCGCGGATGCCAGCGCGACCTGGTCCCCAGGAGCGCCTCTGCTTCTCTGTGCCAGCCCTAGATTCCTGTTCCTTGCACCACCTGCTAGGCAAAGCTCCGTGATGTACGTTCCCTTTTGTCCCGTGACTTGTTGCACAGGCGCTGTTGTATACATGCCCTCAAACTGAGGTAGAGCGGGGACATGGGATAAGCATCATGATTAATGTTTCCTGCTTGTGATGAAAAATGCTGAGATATAAATAGTATAGTAAGAATAATAGGGGCTCCAATTTAAGACTAAGATTCCATAGAGAGTTAGGAGTGCTGTCTTCTCTTTCTTTCCTTCCTTCCTTCCTTCCTTTCTTTTCTTTCTCTTCCTCCCTCCCTCGCTCCCTCTCTCTCTCTCTCTCTCTCTCTCTCTCTCTCGCTCGTCTCTCTGTTCTACTTCAGAGAAGTAGGGACAGGCTACTGAGATCTCTGATTTGCTCTTGCAAATCCCCATAGTCTGGGTGACCAGGACAGGACTGCAGCTGTAGGATGGTAGTCTGCCTGGAAAATCTCCTTTCTTTGCTTTGGGAAGTTCTCAGAACATAATCTCACTCCATCCAGTATTCTTCACTCCTCCCAAATCCTGGGGTGCTAGGGGCTTAGTTGCCATCATCCAGATTCAGGCGGATACTGAATGTCAGGTGACCCTGGCTTTAAGAGTGGGTGAGGGATGTTCCCTACACAGAGCAGGAGTTGAGCGAGCTTCCCTTTCCCCCTCTGCTCTTCCTTGCGCTCTATTGCCTGCACGGCTGCCGCTATTCACTCCTAGTCTGGCTTTAATGAGTCCCTTCTTTACCTGCTCTCGCCAGACTTGTTCTTGAATTCCTTCTTGATCAGAGTCAGGAACCCACTCTTGGGCTGAGGTCTCACCTATTGCGCAGGGAGCTTTCCCTGGATTGTATTGCCCGACAACAAAATGTGCCCCTCTGTCCCCAAAGGAGAGGAAGGGCGTGTTGTCCCTTTTCTGTCCCTCTCACCACCTCTGCACTCTGAGTGTGCCCTTGTTCTTTTAAAGGGGTGGTGGCATCATTAGGGAATCTGATTGCCACAGTCATCACTTTAGTCTCAGCCACAGTGAGGTTGTGTTTCCTGGATCTGGGGCATTTTTTGTGGCAAAAGGGTAGAAATGTGATAAATGACCTTGTTTTGGACATGTTAGGTTTGGGTGCCTTTGAGATTTCCAGGTAGAGGTTCCCAGTGGGCGACTGGAAGCTTGGGAGTGAAGGTGGGTCCCTAAGGGGGAGAGAGTTTAGAGGTAAAATGAGAACAGGGCATTCCCCCTGAATATCTCATTAGATTTTGAGCCAAAATCTACACTGGCTAGCTTAGATCAATAACCTTGGGCATCATACCCCTCTAGTGGGTTTGTAGACTGGTAGAGACTTTCTAGGAAAAAATATATATATTAAATTGCTCATTCCCCCTTGATTTTCTCCTTGACCTAAGGATACCTGTCAAAATCCAAAGTTTTATGTACAGAGATGTTTGCCGTAGCCTGATTTGCAATGTTAAAAACATGGGAACGATCTGAACATCCAGAGGTAGTGGCTGAATGAGGAAAGCCTGGGATTTTACTGAAGTAGTGACTCTGAAAGTGGCGCCAAAGAGGCTGAAGACTTCTAGGGGACACCACAGGGAATGAGCTGGACAGGAGCCAGGCAGAGGGGGAGCAGCCCGTTTGGGCTTCAGCCAGGCAGCGTGGAGCAGGTCTGCTTACGAACCCCAGTCAGGGACAGGGTGGAGAGGAAAGACCCTTGCTCTCCCCTCAGGTCCTTTTATTGGTGGGTACTAAGGGGAGAGGGTGAGAGTGGTCCACCTGATACAGGCGATAAGGGCTGTTCATTTTTCTGTTGTCATGTAATAACTTGGCACAAACTTAGTGGTAAAACAGCACCCATTTATTAGCCCAAAGTTCTGTAGGTCAGAAGTCTGGGCATAGCGTGTCTGGGCCTCTGCTCAGCAAGGCTGAAATCACAGTGTTGGCCAAGCTGCATTCCTTTCTGAGAGTTTCTCTCACCAGCCAGAGAGACTCTGTTTTTAAAGGGCTTATGTTATTAGTGTCCCTTTCTTGAGATGAAATGATTTGGGACCATAATTACATCTGAAAAATCCCTTTTCAGCAGTGCCTAGATCAGTGTCTAGGATCTGTACCGACAGGAGAAGACATTGGCTCAGCGGAGCCTAAGCAAGGAAAGCGGGAGGAAGTGACTGAAACAATGTCTGGATCTACTCTGAATATGAAGATATTCCATATTGGGTGTATTAGTTTCATGTCATGATGAAAATAAATGCTCAAAATAATGTCATTTAGAGGAGGGGAGTTTAAAAAAACCATCTGCTCTGGGTGTCAAGTAGACCAGGCATGACACCAACCCTCCTCCCTCTTTCCATGCTTTCCTGAATTATCAGTTGCCTGTTACCTGTAAGTGAGTGATGGGGGTTGACAGTCAAAATACAGTTTCTGAAAGCAAAAGAAAAGATAGTTTCTGGTGTCTTGTTGGTGACTTTCAAGAGCATGTCGAGACCTCTCTCTAGAATGTGGAATTATTTGTCACATATTCTACTCAGATAACAGGAAAAAATCTCATTCCACGTGCTGTTACAAATCTTTATCTGTGGTTGACCATTTGGGTTTCTTCTTCTGCAACTTGCATGTTTGCATTCTCTGTCCTTTGCCTCTTCTCACCAAGTAGCAGGAGCTCTTTGTATGTCATAGACCTGAGGTCACAAACTATGGTGTTTAAGCCAAATTCAACCAGGCCCTTGTTACTGTAAGGCCTGCAAGTTAAGAATAGTTTTTACATTTTTAAATGGCTGAAAAAAATCCAAAGAAGAAGAATATTTTGTGATGTGTGGAAATGATTGAAATCCAAATTTCAGAGCCCATCAAGTTTTGCTGGAATGCAGACCTGCTCGTTTGTTTATGGATGATCTATGGCTGAGTGTGTGCTGCAAAGACAGATTTGAGTGCCTGCCACAGAGACCTTAAGCCTCAAATATTTACTGTCTGGCCCTTTACAGAAAATGTTTGCAGACCTCTGCCGTAGACAACAGACACTGTATGTCAGATGTGTTGCACACATATTTTTCTCAGCCTGTCTTTTAACTCGGTGGTTTCTTCTACCAAATTTTTATAGTTCTTATGTCTGTCTTTTCCTTTATGGCTTTTGGTTTCCTGCTTTGCTTAATAAGGTCTTCCCAACCTAAGCTTTGGCAAATATTCTTTTATTAATTTAATTGCTTTGTTTTGCTTTAGATCTCTAGTCCATCTGTAATTAATTTTACTTGTGATGTGAGGAAGGATTTAGCTTTGTTTGCCTCTAGACAAACAGCCTGTGTGTCAGTTACACTTAGTAAATAAAACATTCTTCTCTAGCAGAACTATCATCTTTTATGTATTAAGTCTCTATAAATACTTGGATCAATTTCTGGATTTTCTATTCTATTCCACTAATTTATTTGTTGCCTTTTCTCTGTCAATATAATAATGTTTTGAATGTAGTAGTATATCAAATAGGTTTTGGATCAGTAACGTACAGCCAAATCCTAAAATATCAGTGGCTTGGATAAGACAGAAGTTTATTTCTTTGTCCAAATAATTCCAGAAATAGCAGACCAGGGCTGATCTGGTGGTTTCATGAGGGACTGTGTCTTTCGATCTTTCTGCTCCACTATCCTCACATCAGTCTTCATACTTAAGGTCACCTCCGAGTCCAATATGGCTTCTGGAATTCCAGCCATCACATTCATATTCCAAGTGGGAGGAAAGGGGGCAAGAAAGGCTTTTCCAAACCTTTATCTATTCCTCTTTGAAGGAGTCATTCTATAAATCCTTCCCAACAACTTTTAAATTTTAGTCACATAGACATATCTTTAAGGGAGTTGGAAATGCAAGTTAGTAAGTTATAATGTTGTAATATTATCGGGGAGACACATTGCTATCTCCATTAACATACAAATTTTATTAATGAGAAAGAAGAAGAGAGTTAATGCTGGCTAAGCACTTAGCAGTCTTTGCCCCAAGTTGCTTTATAGTAACTTTTAAAAAACCATTGAAGCATTTTGCTATTTTTAAAACAAAAAATATTTTAAACTTTAAAGTCATTTTATGTATCTATCCCCTCCCCTGCCATTCTGATAGGAAATATTTTTAAGTTTTATATATTTGAGAAGAACTGATACTTTTATGATATTAAGCATTCCAAGCAGGATCCCAGTATATCTCTTAATTTTTCCAGGCCTTGGGTTGATGTCCTTAAATACAACTTTATAGTTATTTCCATATAGATTCTGGTTTTAATTTATTGACACTGAAGAATATTTTTGTTGGTCTTGTGAATGGAATCTTTTTCCTACTACTGTTTTCTATTTGGTCATTGCCAGTTCATAGAAAAGCTGTTGGTTTTTGTACATATTTCTTGCAACAAGTCATTTTTGCTAAATCCTCTTGTTAATTTTAATGTTTTAGAAGAGTCTCAGATTTTCCAGATTATATTATTTACAAAAAAAAAAATATCTTTCCCCCCGCTTTGCAGATATTGATGCTATTTTATTTTCCTGTCTCAGTGCATTGATCCAAACCTTGGAATCATGGTGGACATCCTTGCCTTCTTCCTGTTCCTGAGGGCAGTGGCTTCAGCATGGCCTCATTCGGTGTGCTGGTTAATACTGATTTGTGTTAAGAATGCACAACCAGGTTTTAGTTGTTTTCTTCTAGTCCTGTGTTACTTGGCATTTATCAGAAATGGCTGGTGAATTGCACCCAATACCTCAAGAGAATGAGTTCCTCTTTTAACTGCTGGGTGTAATAAAGCATGTCACTCTTACAATGATAAAATAAACATTCACTTTAATTTAAAAGATCATGTATTAAAAATGTGCATCAAAGAACACTCTCAAGAAAGGGAAAAGGCAATTCACAGACTAGGAGAAAATATTTGCAAATCATATATCTAAGGGTCTAGTATCCAGAATATATAAAGAACTCTTGCAACTCAACAAAAGAATGATAAACAACCCAAGTTAAGAAATGGGTGAAGAACTTGAATACACGTCCCCTCAAAGAAGATACGCTTAACCTCATTAGTCCTTAGGGAAATGCAAACCATATCACTCACACCCACTAGGCTGGCTGTAGTAAAAAGATGAACAATACCACGTGGTGAGGATGAGGAAGAATTTGAACCCTCACGCATGCTGGTGGGAATGCAAAGCGGTGCAGTCATTATGGAAAGCAATCTTGTTGGTCCTCAGTTAAACATAATTACCATACGGTCCAGCAGTTCCACTCCTAGGGATATACCCAAGACAACTGAAGGCATATGTATACACAAATACTTCTACAACGATGTGCACAGCGCCACTATTTGTAACAGCGGAAGAGTAAAACATCCCAAACGTCCGTCCACCGATGCCTGGGTAGATAATACATGCTGTATACAATGGGATGTTGTTCAGTCATAAAAGGGAATAAAGTTACTGACAAATGCCACAACATGGATGAATCTTGAAAGCATTAAGTGAAATGGAAACAAAGGTCATATATATCATCCCATTTGTGTGAAATGTCCCAAATAGGACAGGCATGTCCACAAAGACAGAGTACATGTATGGTTGGCATGAGCAGGGGAAGGGAAGAACAGGGAGGTACTGCTAATGGGTGTAAGGTTTTGTTTGGGGCTGATGAAAATGTTCTAGAATTTGACAGTGGTGATGGTTGCATAGCTGCATGAATATAGAACACTGTGAATACAATAAAAACCACTAAATTGTACATTTTAAGAGGGTAAATCTCAATAAAGCTTTTACTTTAAACTGATCATGTAGCTGTGTTTTGTAAGCAATTAGTCTAATGCTCATGACTTTTCTTTGATGTGAGATGCTGTATAATTAATATAATTCTTGTTAAACCATGAATAAACCTCATTATCCTGAAGAGCTGGGGCAGGAAGGGTTTGTTCATTTTTGACTGGCTTTTCATCTTAAAGGTATGGTTTGGTCAGGGAATAAAATATGAACCAGGTCCCACGCAGTGACATGCTGTTCTCCCAATATAAACTGAAGTCTGTGGGTGGACAACCCAGGCTGTCTATGGTGGGGGGAGGGGAAGCTCCTGGTCCCAGAGGCAGTGGGTGGCCTGGGCAATGGCCACTTCCCAGGGAGGCTTCCAGAACAGTCTGTTTTGTGAGGGAACCCTTGTACTGTACACTTGCTCTGGGATCGCCCTTTGACCTTTGCCATGTCCTGTAATGAGGGCGCAATCCCTGGGTTCTTGGTACTGTTACCTCTGTTTTCCACATGTGAATATGGAAGCTCAGAGAGGGAGCCGATACGTTCCGGGAGAGCCCTTGCTAAGGGCAGAGGCAGAGCCGGCGCAGGCCAGGATCCAACCCGAAGTCCATGTTTTAATTGCAGCCAAAACAGCCAACCAACCATCACCTTAACCCAGGAATACAACATTTGTGGAGCGATTTACAATTACTATGCTTTTGCTATATTTTGTCATTTGATTTTTCGCACATTCCTGTGAGAAAGACATTGTTAATCCCATTTTACTGATAAGGATTCCATAAACCGAGATAGGTCAGGTAGTTTGCTGGAGGTCACACAGCTGGTAAGGGACAGAGTAAACGGAAGGGGTTCTTTTCTATTGCAACTGCGAGTAGCTTAGAGAAACTATCGTAGGGAACAACCAGGGAACAATGAGGTGCTTTTAAAACCAGCTCCTATCCCTGATTTCTTGGACTTTGATCACAAATGGGGGCCTCACAACTCTTAGAAATGATAGAAAGGGTTAACAGGTCAGGGCCAATTACACAATAATGTTGGCACGGAGTGAATAAGTCACATGTACTCCGTACCTGAGCAGGAACAGACAAAAAGTAGAAATAAGATGGAACATGGTGTTGAGAATTAATGTTTGGAAACTGCAAACTTAACAAAGGGTGGCTTTGAGAGAATTGAGTCAAAGAGCAGCAGTATACAAAAATATAATCTACAATATGTTATATAATATATAATAATAATAAATGTATAATGGTATATTCTACAATATAATCACACACACACATATACACGCACTCTAAGAATGCCAAAGAGAAATCTTAAGGGGCTTGAAGGAACTGCAAAGGTAGGACAGATTCTTTGAATTGTCATGTTATAATGTGATTTGTATTAATGAGAAGTAAAATTTGAGAGTGCTACGAAGACAAGCCCGAGATAAGCAACACTGTGTCCTAAGTCAAATGAGAAAGGAAATACTACATTAAAATGCTTTTAATTTCATTTATTTTATACTTTTTTTTAAATACTTTTATTACTTTATTTTTACTCTGGTAAAAACATAAACATAACTTATCATTAACCATTTTTTTTTGAGAGGGCATCTCTCATATTAATTGATCAAATGGTTGTTAACAACAATAAAATTCTGTATAGGGGGGTCAGTGCTCAATGCACAATCATTAATCCACCCCAAGCCTAATTCTCGTCAGTCTCCAATCTTCTGAAGCATAACGAACAAGTTCTTACATGGTGAACAAATTCTTACATAGTGAATAAGTTCTTACATGGTGAACAGTACAAGGGCAGTCATCACAGAAACTTTCGGTTTTGATCACGCATCATGAACTATAAACAATCAAGTCAGATATGATCATTCGTTTGATTTTTATACTTGATTTATATGTGAATCTCACATTTCTCCCTTGTTTTTTTTTTTTAATAAAATGCTGAAGTGGTAGGTAGATGCAAGATAAAGGTAGAAAACATAATTTAGTGCTGTAGGAGGGCAAATGTAGATGATCAGGTGTGTGCCTGTAGACTAAGTATTAATCCAAGCCGGACAAGGGCAACAAAACATCCACGGATGCAGAAGATTTCTCTCAAAACGGGGGGGGTGAGGTTCTAAGCCTCACCTCTGTTGATCCCCAATTTCTCACCAGATGGCCCCCCTGTGACTGTGCCTGTCTTAGGTTGTTCCTCCCTTGAGGAATCTTACCCGTCTCTGGCTAACCAGCCGTCTTCCAGGGCCATACAGGGAAATGTAAAGTTGGTAAGTGAGAGAGAGACAATACTGTTTGAAAAGGTTAGCTTTTTACTTCTTTGCAGATTTATGCCCTGTGGCTTCTATGCCCAGCATTTGTCTTGAGGTATCTTTACCACTTGGAAGAATTATGATACTCAGTAATTTGCAATATGAGGCATGAATTCTACTAAAGGGTTGTAATTAGGAAGGAAGAAGAAAAGCTATAGAAGTAGAAGATGGAAGAAAACATGGGAAATTGATTATTTATTTGACATAACTTCTTGTAGAGTAACATAAGCATGTATAGGTTTTAACAAACTACTAATTAAATTGCGAACACACATTAACAGAATAGGAATACAGACACATAACAAAAGCAGACCTACAATTACCAGCCATATCCAGTGAAACCAAGAAAACCAGTTAGGTACCCTAGGCATTTGTGAAAACTTATCAATAATATGATGGATATTGTCTAACTGAATTTGAATAGTTTGAGAAAAATCAGACAAATTAAAACAACACATTCCTGGGAACTGTTCACATCCCATATGTTCTTTTAACAGTAGATAGTCTATAGTCACACAATTTTGGAGCGCTGCAACTTGCACTTCTCCTAATTCTTGGTTGAGTTCCGACAATATAGATCCTGTCAAATTTGTTGTTTTACTGTATGCACAGGCCAGCTTAGATATCTCCTTCTTCATTCCAATGGCAAGTCCAGGAACCGGTGGGATGAAAGCAGCTACAACTGCAACAGCGCCAGGATCTTTGTTGAAGTTTTTTGATGATCATCTTCTGGAATGACTCTTCCAGAGGATGTTGATGTTGGAAGTTCTTCTTCATATCGTATCTTAATTCATTTTCTCAGTAGCCAAATTAGGCTTTGATCCTCTGTATAAACACAAACCCTTTGCCCACACTTTGATATGGCCTTTATACCACTGTGAAGAACCTATTGGAGACCACCACACAGGAACTGCTTTTTTTTTAAGAGAAGGAAATATTATCAGAAAAATGTACTTCCATAGCTGATCATCCGACACCCTTTAAAAGATCAAAATTAAGGATATGTAAAGCATGCATTAATCGTTGATTTGCAGTTAATTTTATCCTATCAGGGAGTAATCCCCCCTTTTTTTGTTATCATTAATCTACAATTACATGAAGAATATTATATTTACTAGGCTCTCCCCTACACCAAGTCCCCCCAACAAACCCCATTACAGTCACTGTCCATCAGCATAGCAAAATGTTGTAGAATCACTACTTGTCTTCTCTGTGTTGCACAGCCCTCCCCTTTCCCCCACCCCCCACATTATACATGCTAATCATAAGGCCCCCTTTCTTCTTCCCCGCCCTTATCCCTCCCTTCCCTCCCATTCTCCCCAGTCTCTTTCCCTTTGGTAACTGTTAGTCCCTCCTTGGGTTCTGTGATTCTGCTGCTGTTTTGTTCCTTCAGTTTTTCCTTTGTTGTTATACTCTACAGATGAGTGAAATAATTTGGTATTTGTTTTTCTCCGCTTGGCTTATTTCACTGAGCATAATACCCTCTAGTTCCATCCATGTTGTTGCAAATGGTAGGATTTGTTTTCTTCTTATGGCTGAATAATATTCCATTGTGTATATGTACCACATCTTCCTTATCCATTCATCTACTGATGGACACTTAGGTTGCTTCCATATCTTGGCTACTGTAAATAGTGCTGCCATAAACATAGGGGTGCATCTGTCTTTTTCAAACTGGAGTGCTGCATTCTTAGGGTAAATTCCTAGAAGTGGAATTCCTGGGTCAAATGGTAGGTCTATTTTGAGCATTTTGAGGAACCTCCATACTGCTTTCCACAATGGTTGAACTAATTTACATTCCCACCAGCAGTGTACGAGGGTTCCCCTTTCTCCACAACCTCACCAACATTTTTTGTTGTTTGTCTTTTGGATGGTAGCCATCCTAACTGGTGTGAGCTGATATCTCATTGTGGTTTTAATTTTCATTTCTCTGATAACTAGCGATGGGGAGCATCTTTTCATGTGACTGTTGGCCATCTGAATTTCTTTTTTGGAGAACTGTCTGTTCAGTTCCTCTGCCCATTTTTTAATTGGATTATTTGCTTTTTGTTTGTTGAGGTGCGTGAGCTCTTTATATATTTTGGATGTCAACACTTTATAGGATCTGTCATTTACAAATACATTCTCCCATACTGTAGGATACCTTTTTTGTTCTATTGATGGTGTCCTTTGCTGTACAGAAGCTTTTCAGCTTGGTATAGTCCCACTTGTTCATTTTTTCTTTTGTTTTCCTTGCCTGGGGAGATATGTTCATGAAGAAGTCGCTAATGTTTATGTCCAAGAGATTTTTGCCTATGTTTTTTTCTAAGAGTTTTATGGTCATTAACCATTTTTAAGTGTACTGTCCATTCATATTTATTTTTGACACCAGGGTTGCCTGGAGGCACTGTTCTGCACTGTAGGCATGTTGCCACAAGGTGGCAGCAGTGGGACACAGCCCTAGGGACTGAGTTTAAGGATTTTTATTCAGATCCCGTCCTTCCTAGAGTCCCCACAAGTTGCTGTGTGGAATAAGGCTTTCTGGATAGGGGGAGGTAAGATTTTAAAAAACATAGCTATGCAGCAGACTCATAGACACTGAGAAGGGACTAGTGGTTACCAAAGGGGAGGGGTTGTGGTGGTGGCGGGGGAGGGATAAGGGGATAAAGGGGCACAATACTTCGCAATCACAATATAAGTTGGTCACTGGGACAGTAGTACAACACAGAGAATACAGTTAATGATTCAGTAACATCTTGCTATGTTGATGGACAGTGACCTCACTGGAGGGGGTGAGAACTTGATAATACAGGTAAATGTTGAGACACTGTGTTGTGTATTTGAAACTAACATAAGATTGTGTGCCAACGATACTTTAATAAACAAACAAAAACATAGCAAAGAATCTTGAACCAACTAGCTACCGCTTATTGAGTTACTGTCATGTCAGAACTCCTGTGTGGAGGGATGGAGAGAGGTGGGTTGCAGAGACAGTATATGCTGGGTAATAACCGGGTATCTGTAACTCCGGGGAAAGGAAATCCCGGGACAAAATACCTCTAAAACCGAAATCAGTCAAAGGGAGAAATAAACTTTAAAACCCGTTTATTGCTTACAAATTGCAGTATGGGGCCGTCTCTTTCCTGCTCCAGCAGAAGCAAAACCAGCGCTACCCCTAACCTCTCAGGTTCAGACAGGCCCTCTGTTGCCCAGGTAATTACCCACTGATATGGGGAGGAACTATTTTCTCCACCCCAGAGGAATGCCTGTTGTTATGAAGATGCACAAAAGCCAGGTGAGATATTCTGGAAATATTGAAGTTTTACCCACAGCCTCACATGGGGTGACTCTCCTTGGTTATCCGCAATCCTACTGCCATCCTCCCAACCCCAGGTGACAATACTGATGACTGCTGCCCACCTCCCTCTCCGTATGTTCTCCACTCTGCAACCACTGTGATGGTTTGAAATTCACTTAAGGTCATGTCAGCCCCACCTCCTGCTTAGAACCCTTTCCGTGGGTTCCCTCTCACCTGTAGGATGAAGATGAAGCCTCTCCGCCTGACCCCTGAGAGGCTCAGCCTTTGAATCCTCTGTTCTCCTTCCTCCAGCCACCCTGGTCCAACAGGGCTTTTGACTGTGCCAGACCCGCCTGGAGCGCTCTAGCCTCCCAGCTTCCGGTGCTCGCTCCCAGCTCCTCTTCCCCATGTCACCTCAGGCCGGTTTCCCTGACCTCCAGGATCTCTTTTTCATAACCCTTATCACAGCTATAATTTCACATTTATTTCTGTTATTTTTGGATTAATGCCTCTCCAACTCATTGTACTGTAAACTCTGTGGGGCAGACGACACATCCTGGTGCCTGACCCACAGCAGGCTGTTGGCAAATGCCTCTTGACTGAACAAATGAAAGGAGAAGCTGGAGGCTGGGGGGACTTGCTTGGGGCTCTCCAGCCAGTAGGTACCCCAACCACCAACCCAGCCTGGGTGCCGATCTCTCTATCCACTCAGCTTGGCTTTGAGCCCTTTGACAGATTACCTGATTTCTGCACTTCAGTTTCTTGTTTGTCAAATGACTATACGACCATGTGGAAGGACTCCTGGATCCCAGGGCGGCTGTGAAATTAAATGAGTGGACTCATGAGAAGCATTTAGACACTGGAGTGTTGGGTAGAGACCAACAAAGGAGTGAAAAGCATCTCATTAGTAATACTTTATATTGATTACAAGATGAAATGATAACATTTTGAATATATTGGGTTAAACAATGTTATATATTTATTATAATCTATATTTAAATTAACTCATTTTTACTTTTCTTAACATGGTCGTTAGGAAATTTAAAATTACATACGTGACACAAGTCATATTTCTACTGGATGGCGCTGTGCTGTGGGTCATGGTTTAGATGTAGGATTAGCTGAGGGGTCCAAATGCAGGCTTTGCTTTGTACTATTGTGTGGACTGGAAAAAGTGGCTGATGTTTCTGAACCTCAGTTTACTCCTCTGAAAGTGGGAATAGTACAAGGTTTATTGTGAAAATCTGCAGTAATTCAAGTCAAACCTTTGCACAGTGCCTGGGACCTGGAATGCCCTTGATGAATGTCAGTCCCCCTGGTTGTGGGCATGACAGGGAGTAGACAGGGCTCTGATCATGGGAACTGCTGATGGCCCCACATCCATATTTCCTTTCTTACACCAAGGCTCTCTTGCTTTTTTTTTAGCTGGGCCCAGGGCAACCCAGAATCAACACTACATCTCCTAGCCATTCTTGCAGCCAGGTGTAGCCAGGCGACCAGGTTCTGGTTAGTATCATGTGAGTCAAAGGGAAGTGGGCACCCTCTGGGCCACGTCCTTATGGGAAAGAAGGTGCATGCCCTCACTCCCCTTCCCTCCCTTCCCAGGGACTGGAATGGGGACATGGTGGTGGCCATCTCGGGCTACGAGGACAAAGGCAGGACCCAAGGGATGGCAGAGCTAAGAAGAGAATAATCTTAGGTCTTTGGCATTGTGGAGACACATGTCCCTTGGCCTGGATAGCTTATGTCTGAAAGAAAGTAACTTTCTAAAGCCGCTGTAATTTGACTTCCTGTGTGCTCCACTCAATGCAGCTCTGGTGCCCAGAGGCTGCCCAAGCTGGCATCTTGGGTCCAGGATTCCCATGGCTAGATGGAGTCCCGGCCCTGAAGGGTATAGTATTCTATTTGGCTTGGTCCAGATGAGTCTGGAACCAGGCAGGGCTGATCTTGTGAGCCGAGGTCCTCAGAGTAGCTGGAGGAAGCTGGGCATGGACATCGTTGCTACTCCAAGGTCCGTCATTTCTACTCCTTGGTCCTATTTCCCAAGCGAGGAGCCCAGCAGGCTGGGTATTGGTATGCAACTCACCCCTGGTGGCTGGCGAGGTCCTCTTACAGCTGCCCAGAGTGGACCCGTGTGGCTCTGATGGCCATTCTGCATTCATTAGGCCCAAAGGGTTCCTGCATGGCCACGAGCACATTGGCGTTCTGGTTTATACACTAGTCGAGGTGTTTAAACTAGTCCCTCAAAAATGAGTTTAGTGGGGACCCCCCTCCAAAGCCTAGTCATCCCTGAGGATGTGGTGGCATATTGTTTCCAGACATGCAAAGCTAAGGACGAGAATCTGGAGGGTGAAGTAAAGGAAGCCACAGAAAACCAGTGGGCGAACCAGAGTGGTCAGTGCGGCCCTCATCAGCGCCAGTTCCCAACTCAAATCTGACCCCGTCTGTGCTCTCAGAAGGATGAAAGGAGAGCCCTGGGCTTAATTACACGTGGCTATCAAATATCTAAGGAAATCAGTGGACATGGCTGCAAGCCTACTCCCTCTGGGTATGGAAACCTAGAAGGAGCTGTTTCCTGTCAAGGAATTTGACTATGTAATTTCAGGAGACAAGTTTAAAATATGTCCAAAAATTCTCTGACACTCCTCCCTTCAGCAGGTGAAGACTAATTCCCCTGCCCTTGTGCATGGCCTCGATTTCTTGACTTATTTCTAGTGAATAGAATGTAGTGGAAGAGACCATGTGTGACATCTGGGATTAAGACATAAAAGCCGCTGTGCCCCAGCCTCTCTCTTGGGTCACTGGCTCTGGGGAAGCCTGGTACCGTGTCCTGAGAAGGCTCAAGCGGCCTTAGGGACAGGTCCACATGGTGAGGGATGAGGCCCCCTGCCAACAGCCAGGACTGAGCATGCTGGAAGCAGAGCCCGTCAAGCCATCCGATGATGGCAGGCCTCGCCAGCACCCCAAAGGCAACCTCATGAAAGACCCTGAGCAGAAGCACCCAGCTAGGCTGCTCCTGAAATCCTGACCCCCAGAAACCTTGACCATACATTTGTTCTTTTAAGCTGTGAAATTTAATAATTTCTTACACAGCAATAGATTACGAATACATTCAAGTTTCCAGAGATTTCTGTAGGTGGGAGCTTTCCTCAAACTCATGTCCTCCATCGCTGGATGGCTTCTTACCATCTTTCAGAGAAATAAAATCTTCATGAACAGAAGATAAAGTTTAAAGTATTTATTTGGTGCTTTGATTACAGAACAAGAATCCACAAGGAGGTATACAATTATTTTTAAGTCTGTAAACGAGCCGAGTGATCGTGAGGCAGCCTCATCAACAACTACAGCTTTAGGTGCCGCCTCTACACAATGACGCGTGGGTTTTTATCTCTAGCCCAGACCTTTCCTCTGAGGCCCCAGATGTGGACACAACTGTGTGCACAGTGCCTTTCCTGGAGAGGAAGTTTCTTAAATTCACTATTCCTTAAACAAAATTAGGGTCTTCCCTACAACCTGGTCCTCTTCTGGCATTGCCTGTCCCAGTGAACAACACCAACATCCATCGAGGCTGGCACATCAGAAGGCTAGGGGTCACCTGGCGAAGCTTTCCTCCACTCCTGCTACATTACCTATCCTGTTGATTTCCCTCTTCTCTCCCCATGAAACCCCTTTTCCTCTCTCCATCACTGCCATCATAGTCTAGGCTACCGTCCTATCTCACCTGGATGGCTGCAGGGACCTCCCAGTTGGTCCCCACACCACTCACGCCCTCTTCCAGTCTGTTTTCTACTCCACAGCCAGAGCAATCTAACCAAGCTGTTCATCCTGTGAAGCTGTATCTCCCTGGGGTAGCGTGGGGATGGGACTCTTTCTAACTTGCAGAAAGACTCTTCATGCACCAATCTGGGTGCCCAGGTTGCTGCATCTGCCTGGAGATGGCAGCTTTGCCAAGTTCACTCAAGGGTGGTGTATGGGCTAGGTGGCCCTGGATTTATGGTCAGCCCACTCGCGTGTTTACACTGAATCAAACATTCTACTGTAGGAATTTTAGGAAGCCAAGGGGACCTGTGTATTTGGGGAGTATTGTGTATGAAAGGGAGAAGATGGAAATGCCATTGATTGTTCTTCCCCTCAGTTTCAAGGCCCTGTTCTCAAGGTGGACGCATCTCACCATCTAGACCGTCTTCCTTAGGATGTGATGTTAACTATCCGTCTAGAACCAGGGCTGGATAGAGCAGGGCCCCAGTTGTGGCTATTTATTTAGCCCTACTGGTGACTTCGTGGGAGTTGAGCTGGGTCTCCAAGGATCCTCTGAACATGCAGGATGAATTCTGCTTTTACTCTTAGCAAACAAACACTTGCTGAAAGGCGACCCGAGGTAACTCCTTTTCACTGGGTTGTTTTTTTACCAGAATTTACTTTCAAACACTGACATTTTTGCTTCACATAGACATTAAGGAACCTGTCAGTTCATAGCTTTTACTAGTTTACATAAAGTTAGGCAGAAGTTTGGGAAAATGATAAACTGTCGACATATGGTCAAGCAAAATGAATACACAGAAACTTTTGTTATAAGCATCTGAATAGTCATGCTTCTGCAATAGGCAAGCATTTACTCCATTAAAAAACAACATTAAGCTGAGTAGATTTGAAGATCTAATCGGCTTTATTAAGCGATTCATGAATCAGGCAGCATTCCAGCTTGCAAGTCGAGAGGTGCTCTGACGGGTTGTGCAAAAGGGAAGGTTTTTATAGGAAGGAGGGAAGGACAAGAAGTTACTCGCAGAAAAAAAGAAAGGATAGTTTGAGGCAGGGTCACCTTCCCTTAGGGGAAAGGTCAGGAGGGCTTACTATGCACATTACTTCATCTTCTCTTTGGAGAACTGAGGGGGCTCATGAGACAGATGACCTTGCTGGTGCTGACCGGAGAACTCCTGGTTGACCACATTTCTGGGGAGGCTGAAACTGCAGTTAGCCTAGGTATTAATTCGGGTTTGGTGACTTGGTCTAGCAGAAATGATCCCATTTTGGGTCCATGGTTTCTTTGTTAACAAATCCTTAAATGCCTGCACCCTGGGGCCCTGAGGTGCTGCAGCTCACCGGAACCACGTGTGGCTCTCTGCAGCTGGTGTCCGGCTCCTCACTCTCCCCCTGAGTTCCTCTCCATGTCCCTGCTCTTTGCCTGTGCTGTCTCTTGCTCACAGATTTCCTCCATGGAAAAGGCCTGCCTTTATGCAGACAGGACCAGCTACATTATTTAGGGGGCCCAGCGCAGGGTGAAGTACAGGGCCCCTTGTTCAAAAATGATGCAGAATTTCAAGATGGCGGCAGCAGAGCATTAACCTGAAAGTGGGGTCCTGCTGATCGTGGGGTCAGGTTGCACACCCACAAAGTTGGCTCTGTTCAGTCATTTTCAGCTATGCCAGGGGCCCCTTTGCTTGAAGCCAGCCCTGGGTTGGCTGCCCTTCTGTTGACCTGGGCTTCTTAGCTGCCCCGTTGCTGCTCAATGAGCCTGTATTAGTGCCCCAACGAGTCCCTGGGAGGGAGTGCCAGCCTGTGAAGGGTGTGCGGGGAGAGGCTCTGGCTGGGGAACCAGAACAACTGGCTGGGTTTTCTTCCCAGGTAGGGCTGGCTGGGGGCTGGGATTATATGACAAGTGACCTTGGGCTGCCCTTGAGTGAGTGCTAAAGAGAAGAGTGGCCCTTCGGTCCTGGGAGCCAAGAAAAGCTGCCCTGAAGAGAGAACAATGGGAACATTATTCAACCTTTTTCTCTTCTTTTTTTTGCATAGTCATCTTCTCCTGCACAGAGCCGCCCGGGAAACTGCCATCTGGAAGTTAGTGGGAACTCACCCAGGAAAGTCCTATGTAAAGTCTACATTAGTTTACCATTAAAAGTAATCAGGCCTCATTAGGAGAGGGGCCCCCTCGCAAATGAAGGGGGCTGGATGTCCGGAGCCTCCTCCACGATTGACTCCAGCCTCTGAACAGCAATGATCAAGGGCTTGGAAGCAGTGGAGAGGAAGTACCGCGGGGCAGAGGTGGAAGTGTCCAGGTCGGTGCTGCCTGGGACAATAGCTGCTGGTCACATGCGGCTGCTGGGCTCTTGCAATGTGGCTACCAGGGAACTGAATTTTTAATTGTTTTCTTTAAATTAATCTCAGTACCACATGTGACCCCACATAG
Source organism: Manis javanica (assembly GCF_040802235.1). Lineage (NCBI taxonomy): Eukaryota > Metazoa > Chordata > Mammalia > Pholidota > Manidae > Manis > Manis javanica. Next base: position 116,294,912 of record NC_133166.1, read on the forward strand.
CAACTGCACAGGGCAGCAGAGACAAAATCTAGAGACCAGATTCAGAACACAGCAGCAACCAAGAAAACGAGGCAAAACTGAAAAAGAACAAAGGCCTTTTACTTGGGGTCTCAGGATTGCAATTTGGGGAGCACAGATATCCGGCTTGTGTGGAAAGCAAGGCATTTTGATGAGAAAGAAGATGGGGGGTACTTACATGATTTAGATAAAGAGAAGAGAAAAAAAATCCTGTTAATTTGTTGCTAGCCGGTTGAGGCACTTTTAGGCGCCCTTTGATCCAGTGTATCAGCGCTATTAAACAAAATTATTCTTGGTATGCATTCATTAAACATTCTGTCACCATAAAGTTCATATCAAGAGTTTTATGGTCCAAATACTAAATTGTTCAGTTGGATTTTATGAGCAACTGCTTGTAAAACAGTGACTGATTCTGGTCCACCCACTTCAAGAATTCCTTAAGGGAAAAAGCTTCAAAATGGAGTCTCTCATGTCCAGAAATTTTATACAATTCCATAGCCATAACCCCAAACAACTTAAAAATATTTGCAAGTACCCAGATAAAGTCAAAAAGTGGCTCTAGTAAGTATTTTCGTGCAGGCAAAGCATGGTATTGGAACCAGAGGATGGGCTTCCAGAAGCTTGTATCAGTGAGGAGACAGGATGTGGAGCATTACTGAGATGCAAGAATCATAGAATCTATGAGCCAATGAGACCTGAAGCTTATTTAGTCCTTTTCTGACAGTGCCATAAGACTCTCTGTCGTAGAAGCAGCCCTGGAACACGATGTGACGGTGATGTCATCGAAGCATCCACCAAGGAGTCAGCAAAGACCGGGACACTTTTGAAATGGTGGAAAAGGACCTCCAGAAATCTTCTCCCCCAATCAAAATAGTGTGAACACTTGCAAAAGACATTAAAATCAACTTTTTTCAGAACTCTGAAATTCAATCCAAATGAATGAAAGGTTTGCCACAAATGCTCAATGGATTAGTCACTAGGAAAATGTAAGTCCAAACCACAAGATCCACTTTACACCCACCAAGATGACTATACTTAAAAAAAAAAAAAGGAAAATAACAAGTATTGGCAAGGTTGTGGAGAAATTGGAGCAGTTGCACACTGCTTTGCTGGTGGGAATGTAAAATGGTGCAGCTGCTGTGGAAAACAATCTCTCCGTTCTTCAGAAAGTCACTGCATGACCCAGCAATTCCTCTCCCAGGTTTATCACCAAGGGAATTGAAAACAGGCAATCAAACAAATAGCAGCACTATTCGCAACAGCCCCAAAGTGGAAACAACTCAAGGGACCATTAGTTGGTGAAGGGATGAACCTAGTGTGGTCTGCCCATACAATGGAGTATTACTTGGGCATAAAAAGGAATGAAGCTCTGACGCATGCTACAACCCTTGAGATCATTATGTGAAATAAGTGAAAGAAAGCAGACATAAAAGACCACAGATCATATGATTCCATTCATATGAAATGTACAAAATAGGCAAAGCTATAGAGGCAGAAAGGAGATCAGTGACCGCCTGGTTCTGCAGGGAGGAGGCGTGGGAGGGGAGGGAACTAATGCTACTAAGTTTCTTTTTGGGGTAATGGAGATGTTTTAGAATTAGACGGTGGTGATGTTTGCACAACTCTGTGAGTATACTAAAAACCACAGAATTAGGAACTTTAAAAGATAAATATGGTATGTGAATTGTATCTCAGTAAAGCTTTACTAAAAACAACCACATAAAGCCACCAATTAAAAAAAAACTAGTTTGTCTTTTAGCTTCTTTGGTTTGCTTTTAATTATTTATTTTTTAAATGGTGAAAAAATACAAAATTAACCATTTTAACCATTCAGTGTACAGTTCAGTGGTGTAAAGTACATTCACATTGGTGTGCAGCCGTCGTAACAATCCATCCACAGAACTATTCCGTCGCTCCTTCTCATCCATCCACTGCTTGTTCATTTTGAACTGTCTTCCCGTTTTTCCCACCTGGCAGGACCACAGTCCTTACAGATGTGGAAAGGACACCCAGCGGGATCTGAGCATCTTTCCTGTCTTTGCCTGGCTCTGTTGTCACACATGTGAGGGTCCTTCTAATGACACCTGGATAGAAATGATGCCTGGGAGGATGTATACAAAATAGGAACAGTCAGCATCTTTAGGGAATGAGATCACAGGTGATTTCTATTTTCTTCTCTAGACTTTTCTGCATTATCTGAGCTTTCCAAAATGATCATGAACCCCTTCATTCAGTAAATAGTTATGGAGAGACTGTTTTGTATGAAGCACCAAGCTTGGCTCTGGGGAGAGCAAGCCAGTCATGGTCCTTGACCTCAGGGAGGTCACAGTCTAGCAGAAAGGGCAGATGTTGAGCAAGAAGGACCAGTGAGGTGATAAGATGCGCAAGGGGCTGTGGTTCTGTTCCAACAGCTGTGACCTAGTCTGGAGGGAGTCTTGGCTGGGGGCTTCCTGGAGCGAGTGACACTTACCAGGGGTCTGAAGGGTAAGTGGGTGGGGGGCTTCCAGGGCAGAGGTTGGTGAAGTTGGAGGGTGGGCCATGCATTCATCCCCTTGTAACCCTGGCACATCTGACCCTCCCCACTGCTGCCAGAGATTTTCCTAAAACGCAGATCTGCACTTGTCATGTATTTAAAAATTTTGGCTGGAAAATCACAAGGAACTATTAATAGTACTAACCTTTGGGGAGATACATGAACAGAGTGAAATCTTTTATTTTGTGACTTTCTGTCTCAAAAGTTTTTTGAAACATTTGAATAAGAAAGTTGTGTTTGCTTCAGAACATAACCTTTTCACATCAGGTTTCAGGCTTGAGCTGGCTGTGGCCGATACTTGCTTTTAGTGATGATTCTTCTGAATTGCAGAATTTGTCAAATTCTTGATAGTCACTATCAGTGCAAAATGTCATTTGTACCAGTAGCTGGTAGTGAATGACAGAAGACCACGTCTTTTTTTTCTTGAAGGCTGGTCCTTTCCTGCCATGAATCAGAATGTGACTGCTTAAATTGCTTCCTACAGCAACATTATTTTTTAGATCCAGTAATTCTACATCTTCTGTTATTAATAACTGTAATGTTGAGATTTCTTATGACATAAACAGATTTTGACTGCGATGAGACTTTTTGTATCAGTATTTCAAAAACAATGATGAAGCTTTTTTCAATATAATGACTTATAAGAAATATGTTCATTCAGATGATGGAAATATATTTCCCAGGCATATTTGGTCTTCACACAGTCCCGGAAGACACTTCCGGCCATAAAGGAGAAGTGGGTGTCTGGTTAATTAATGAACGTGACCTCTGGATCCCACCCGCTGACCTTGGGGTGGAGGGAGGGGCTGGGGGTTCAAACAGGCAGTGGCTTAGTCAGTCGTGACTATGTAACGAGGCCTACACGACAATCCAGGAGGACGGTGGTTCTGGTATTTTTAAGAGAGCTTCCGTGCCTGGCGAATCGGAATCCTCCTGGTGCCGCTGAACCAGGCAGGCCTCAGGCATCACGGGGACAGAAAATTGTTCGAAACCTCACCCTGTGTATCTCTTCATCTGGCTGTCGATTTGTCCCCTGTATCTTGTCCTTTATTAAGCTGGTAAATTGTTTTCCTGGGTTCTGTGAGCAGCTCTAGCAAATGAATCAGACCTATGGGCAGAGGTCGTTGGAAGCTCCAGCCTGTAGCCAGTCGGTCAGAAGCACAGGTGATGGGCTGGGGCCTGCGGCCGGCCTGTCGGGGGTCTGTAGGAATCTGGAATCCGATGTGTCTCTAGGCAGACAGTATCAGAACTGAGTTGAATTCCTGGACATCCTGTCGGTGTCCGAGAATTTTTGGTGGTGTGTTGAGGGGAGCCCCACTTTGGAACTGGGTCCGGGAACCCTAACAGTTGGTGTCAGTGAAATGGGATTTGCTGGGACAGCCATAGCTCAGTGAAATACACGGTATTTGAAGAGAAAGGATACAAGGACGTGGGGAGGGGTGGTGGTGGTGGTGAGGAACCTGCGACCTCCGGGTGACTACCTAGTCACCGTGGGGTGGAGCGGCAGCTGCGCTTCAGTCAGTAACTAACGGAAGAAGTTACTCGTGGAATTTAGAAATGGTAGGAGAGCCGACTCCCCAGGAGTCTGCGCCCTGGATATATAAGGAAACGCAAACTAATAAGAGGCAGGCCAAGACCAACTCAGATCCAGGGGTCTGAGCTCAGGCCCCTCGCCTCAAAGCGGCCTGGAAAGGGGCAGATGATGCAGGGACCTCTGAGATGGCCGGTCCCCAGGCAGGAGGGAGTCGGCGTGGAGGAGGGGGCGAACCACCAAACCACCGAAGCGGGCGCTGTAGTGGGAAGGAGCTGCTCCATGCTTGGGTCGCTGCCTCCTGCTTCCTGGGGGGCCTTTGCTGAAGTGGACCGGGAGAGTTGCCAGTCGGGGCTGTGTCTTTGGGTTTGAAGGCTGCCGAGAGGAAGGGCGGGTTTGGGCTGACGCAGGACCCACAGCTCAGCCCCACGGGACGATCACAGGTGGCTGCATGTGATCTGGACCCACAGGAGGCTCTTACCGAGGGAACGGCCAGCCTGGCGGACTGGATACAAGCCACCGTGAGGTCTGCTTATCCTGAGAAGGGCGCCTGCCCAACTCCCCCGTCAAGGCCAAGTGGAGCACCCAGAGGAGGCAGCTGACGGACTTCTATGCCAGTCACGTAGATTGGCTTTACGGACCGTGATGTTCCCCAACGAACACGCCTGTTACTCAGGCTACAGATGCTAATACAAATACTAAGTTAATTAACAAGAGAATGGGAAGAGACAGAGGGGATAGCCAAGGGAATCTTCCCAAGGCAAAAATTTTAAACTCTTATTAAGAAATGAGGTGAATAAGGGAAAGTATTGATGGGTGAAACAGTGGAAACTGCAAGTGGAACGCTACGGGACTCAACCAGTGGGGTGGAAATCTTTAGATGGTTATTAAGAGATGGGATGGATGTGACAGGCACTAAGGGGGTTAAAACCAGTGTTTTCACACAGCACTACCTAAGGGTGGGTGGACCAAAGGGACCCCCTATTGGTCCCCCAACATAAAAGGGTCCCAAGAATGTCTCTTCTACCCGTTTGGAGAAATCTAAGAAGCTGGAAGGGAGAGATTATAATGGAAAGCCTGACCAGCACCCGCTCCAGGCAGTAGTTAGGCCGGTTGATCAAGTTAAAGATTGACTGAAGGATGCATCACTGGACCCCCAAAGCCTTTTGCACAAGAGGGTAAAACAGTCGGGGCAGAGAAGAGAAGCTTACAGGACTCCTTGATTTGGGAGTTGCAAGGATTATGGTGCCAAAATCCACTAGTGAAGCCCTGACTCGAGCTACCGTTAGACTGAAAGTAAAAATGTAATGGCTAACTAGATTGGGAAAGCTGGAATATTTAAGCAGGTTTTATGTGAAATTATGTCAACTTTACCTGTTTTATGGGAATGGATATTCTGTCTGGCTGGTGAGCGTTTCCCTACCTCATATTGTAAAACAGAAGGCATGGAAGTCCACCCTTCAAGTAACATTAATTGGACATGCTAAATGGGAACCAGGAAGACTGCCCAGGCCCACACACTTGGGTTTCCCTTGTTGCATAACCCACGTATCCATCCTGTTACCCTCACCTACAATTTCTCCTTCTCTCCATTTGTCGTTTATCTTTGCTCAGACTGTCCTACCCTTGGAAGGGACATTAGCTTCTGCCACTGTGCTGGTCCACATTGCTGACAGCTATACTGGTTTAGCAGGTGCCCCCTTTCACCCACGCCCCCTCACACAGGGTGGGGTTACACAGGGGCACTTAAGAATTCAGCTTTTAGCTTCAACTACACATGACCAATGGACAATTTTTAATCTTTAGTTTCTGTTCACAGACTGCCAGAACATACTAGTGTGGCTGGGCCGCTGCGCCTGGGGAGGTCTCTCCCTGCGCACTAGGTGAAGCGCAAGGAGAAACCCCAGCCTGGAAGGGGGAGGGTGCTTGACTCTAAACGAGAAATCTCCAGCAGGTAAGAAGAGTGTAGGTAAAGAAGGAATTCATTAAAGCAAGAGCAGCCGGGAATGGCAGCTGCCCTGCAGGCAACAGAGAACAGGGAAGTGCAGAGGGAAAGGGAAAGTTCTCAGCCTCGGGCAGGTTCCCTTGGCAGCTCCTGAAACCAGAGCCACCTGGCGTCCTAGTGGGATGGAAATCTTTAGATGGTTATTAAAAAATGGGATGGCACCCCTTTAGTGCCTGTCACATCCACCCCATTTTTTAATACCCAGATCCTGTGTCCACTTGGATCTGCACAGCGTGGGGACTGGCCCCTACCCCTCCAGAATTCGGGGGAGCCGCAGAGCACAGGATGGAGTGAGATTATGTTCTGAGAAAGGAGATTTTCAGGCAGGCTACCAAGAGCAGATTGCACAGTGGCAGTTCCGTCCAGGTCACCCAGGCGACGGAAACACGCAGGCCCAAATCTGAGCTCTTAGCAGCCCCTTCCACCCCTGTCACTCCAAGAGACAGAGTGAATACTTGGAAATAAAATGAAATAGCAAAGAGAAAAACCGCAATAATTTGAGCAGCGAGAAAGTGTTATTTGAAAGTATAGCACTTAAAGGAAAGTGTGGCATCCTCGGAAAGGTGCACTGGAAGTTTGGGTGTCGGCTTCCTCCCTGTCTCTGACCCGCAGATAAAGGAGGCGACGCGATGAGATATCGAAGACCTGAGTAGGCCAGCCAGGGGACTCAAGGCATACCAGCTCAAGAGTGGTGCTGGCAAGGCACCTCTCATATTTATTGATCAGGCATCACATTCTTGAGTGTGTTAACAAGTTTCTAGACACAATGATTAACATGCTTTACTACAGGAGTGTAATTGCCCCCCAGCCGGGGGCCGGCGCCAGGCAATGAGGGGGTAGAGATAACAAGAAACAGACCTCAGTTTAGATTTAGTGAGCTGTGGCATGCACCACAGATAACAAGGCAAACAATTCCCATAGAAACAGAATGATCTATGGATGGCAACCTACATTTGGGATTGTCTTTTAAGGCTTTCAAGAATGGGGCACAGGTCGGGGGGGGGGTGTTGGGCATAGGCTTGACCTGTGGTCTCGAGTCCTATTTCCAGTGAGAGACACCACGTCTTCTTTCCTTTATTATCAGTCCTCCAACTAATTTTACTAAACAAACCCAATACAGTTTATTTATCCTGTTCCTCTCCAAAATAGTGGTTACCCTCAACTAGTGGGGACATATCAGTTAAGACTGCCTGCCCTGCCTTAAGATAGGCTGTTGGGCTATTGTCTGACTACCAGAGAATATGGTAGGAATCTGACTTCTCAACTCTCTGCTTTTTAAAATAGAATTTTAGCCTTAAGATGGGGCCCCTCCTGTTCTTACTATACTGTTTATATCTCAGCATTTTTCATCATTGATTGGCAGGAAAAGTTAATGATGATGCTTGTCCCTTGTCCTCGCCCAGCCTCACTAGCTTACTTCCACATGTGGCCTTTGCTTTTTCCAATATTAAACTCAGCCAGCAGCTCAAGAATGTCAGCTAAATAAGTCATCATTTGAAGTTAGCAGTTGTTTTTCTACAAATCTGTAAAGCAAGAATCACTGATAAAATTTTGAATTCTTCTATTTCTATATTTCCTTTGGGCAGCCAACATATTTCCAAGTGAAATGGTGGAGAGGGTTGTAGGGATCCTAGTTCTTTGCATAAGGCTGAAAATAGGAGACTGTCGCAGTGGCGACTTTTTAGAACTTTTGTCCTGGCATTGGTAATGCACAATTCAGTCTGGGGCCAAACATACTCATAGAAGAAAATCGGGGCTCCTAAACCAAGTTCTTTATCCCTCTTATCACTGTAGCCACATTGTCAATATCAAAATCTCATTGTATCCAAAAAACATCACTTGGTTCAAAGTACTTACCCTTTCGAATATTTCACTCCTGGTGGTATGTATTTCCACAGAACACATGGCCAACTGGTGCCAGCCACCCAGACTGGTCACTAGACTATAGATTGATTGCAACGTAAACTGGTTGAACGAGTGTGGTCAGTGTATCTGTGAAGAGTCATTTTTTAAGATTCACCATTTATATTTCCTTTGCTCCCATGGTCCCAAGCCCAGCCTTCACAATTTCCATGCAAGCTGGAATGAGCAATTGTGTATTTGTGTGAGGCATTTTGACTCTTAATGCAGAACCCTACTGTCTTGCCAATGGGTTTCAGCCCTGGGCCAGTTCACTATGGATTCAATGTGACCAAAGAAAATGACAGCAAAATGTTCTTGGGGGTGAAAGGATTATACCCAAGTTTATTTCCAGGTGGCAGGTCAGTCATACCCAAGTTTATTTCCAGGTGGCAGGTCAGTCACTAGAATCCCATTCACTCAGAGTGAGTCTGCATGCAGCCAGCCAGTCTCTGCCTCTGGGCCCCTCTGTCCACACAGCTGTCCTCTGGGCTCCTCTGCCTACACAGTGGTCCCACACAGCCGTCCTCCAGGCCTCACTGCACAGCCTCCCCGCACAGCCATCCTCTGGGCCTCTCTGTCTGCACAGCTGTCCCACACAGCCATCCTCTGGGCCTCTCTGTACAGCGGCCCCACACATCCATCCTTTGGGCCTCTCTGCACAGTTGTCCTGCACAGCCGTCCTCTGGGCCTCTGTCCTCAGTGCTGCCACCACTCCAGCCTCTGCTCTGTTCTCCTGCAACCTTGCATCCTTGCCACCATGTCACGCACAGAGCACTGGGCGGACCTCTTTATATAGAGCCAACAGCCATGCATTGCCCACAGGTGTGCAGTGAGTTAGCCAACCAGGGCCAGGTGAGAATCCTGGCCACAGGAGCCCTCACTGTATCCACAATGACCATGAACTTCTAAAATAAAAAGCATGGCTGTTTTGCCAATGGGTTTCAACTCCAGGCTAGTTCACTATGGATTCAGTGAGACCAGGGAATGATAATGGAACGTTCTTGGGGTGAAAGGGTTTATTACCCTGCTTGTTCTCCCTGCAGTAGGTTGAGCACTAGAATTTTGTCTGCATCCAACAGTCTGCAAGTCTGTAATCCTTCATCTCTGCCTCCACCAAGAGCACCTGGCAGAGCTCTTCATACAGTGACTCAGTCAGTAATAGCTTATTGCCCATGGGTGTGAAAGCAGTAGCCTAGCCGCAGGCCAGTTACATCCTCAAGTAGTTTAGGTTCAGGTCAGGATGCTGGCTGTAGAAACCTTCACTTTATCCACAATGGCTGACATTCATCTGGAATAACAGATGGGCTTTTTGACCTGACTTGGTTTCCACCGTGGTTTGCAGCCATAGGTTAGGTGAGACAAGGGACTTGAGCCATGTGACAGGGTCCTTCCATGTACATAGGGATGAAGTGTTGGGTAAAGAGAGAATTTGGCAGACTTGTGTACAGTTGCCTGCATGATTTACCTCCAAATGCTTTCTGTGGAAGGCTCCCAGGCAGTTACCACAAAGTTTAATAAACTCAAGCCATTATCATCTTTACAGGTGGAGGGTCAGGCACAGGGGGGACTGCCCCAGAGTCCTAACATGGGCCAGGGGTTCTCCAACAGCCCCCGCTCCTGCTAGAGAAGAAATAACCCCAGCAGGCTGCTTCCGGCGGCTTCATCTGCACAGGCCACAAGGAGTTGTGTGGGGAGGGTCCCAGCTTTTCTCTTTCTTCTGGGTGGTGTCCAGCAATGGCAGGTTGTTGGCTTCTGTCAGGAAGAAGCCTGCCTCGGCTGCCAGGATGCGGGCCAGGCTGACCATCAAAGGCAGCAGCCCTGGATAGTGGCTACCCGTGATGCGGACCAGGGGTGAGAGGATGGAGCCCGGGCTGAGGATCCCAGCGCTCATTCCCATCTGCTTGTTGTGGGGGAGAGAGTAGGGGGAGGGTTGGGCCCTGCAGGCCCTGCTGTACCCAGGACCCACAACAGGCCTGGTGGTCTTTGGTGACAGAATGAGTGAAGCAGGCTTTGAGTTGCGGGGCTGGTGCATGTAGAAATAAGGCAGCTTGGTGAGGGGCAGGCTGTGGAAGGGGTCATCTGGGGGCACAATGAGGGAGGAGAGGCCTCATTCCTGATGGGCCCCGCAGGACATTCACTGGGAACCATAACAATTACGGGAGAACTAACAGCTGGGCACTTACTCCGTTCCAGGCACTTGACATCAGTAACTCCTTTATTTCCTACCACCACACAGATTATTTATATTTTCCTGAATCTAAAGAGATCAGCCCCTTTTTTAAGCTCCTGCCATGCTCTAGTCACTATGCCAAGAGGTGGGAATGCAAACGCTTATGATAATAACCAAAATCACGATAAAATAGCAACAGGGGTCTGCTCCTTCCAGATGAGACACCACGAAGCTATTTCCAGATGCGGTCTAACTTCTCCAGTGGCCTAGCTTCAAGCTCCGAGGGACAGAGGCCACTCTTCTGGTCCTGGAAACTCTGATCCATCTTCCTACCTGATCTCTGGTGAGAAGAGCTCCAAGGCATATCCGTAGAGACAAACAAAATGGCTGTTTGTCTTTCCCAAGTAAACTCATGACCATCTGAAAGGGATTCAGGTCTGAGAGATGTAGGTGGGGGGTAGACAAATAAGAGTTACTTAAATGTAAACACACTCTCTTGTTCTGACATCTCGATGTGTCAAGCACCTCCTGGCCTCAGGGCCTTTGCACATACTCAGAGAGGTCTCTGCCCTTGCCTCAGAGTGCTCTTCTCCCCCACTTCACCTACTTATTTCTCCTCCTCCTCCAGGTCTCAGCTCCAATGCAACTCTTGCAGAGGCCTTCCTGACCTTAATCAGTAGGCTGAGCCCACCATACATTCCTTGGCCCCCTGGACATCTATGAGGCATCGATCACAGCTGCAACTGATACAGTGAAGTGGTGGGTTACTGTCTGTCCCCCAGAAGGCTTCTACACTCCATGAGTCAGGGATCTGGTCTGTGCCTAGGTGTCTGCCAATGCCAACCTGACAAGTTCATTATGGATTCAGTGTGACCAAAGAAATGACAGTAGAATGTTCTTGGGGTGACAGGGTTATACCCAACTTTATTCGCACGGTGGCAGGTCAATCACTAGAATCCTGTCCACCTAGAGTTAGTCTGCGTTCAGCAAGCTGGTCTTTGCCTCTGGGCCTCTTGACCCTGCACCCATCTCAGTCTCTGTCCTCGGCGCTGCCACCACTCCAGCCTCTGCTCTGCTCTCCTGCAGCCTTGCAGCCCTGCCACTGTTGCCCAGAGCACTGGGCTGGGCTCTTTAGAGTCAATAACAACCTATTGCCCACGTGTGTGTAGTGAGCTAGCCAATCAGGGCCAGGTGAGAATCCTGGCCACAGGAACCTTCACTTTATCCACATTAGGGAGGGTAGGCCAGTGGTCGAGAAATAGCTGTGTGTAACTGACAATAACACATAGTCAATACTTTCAGAAGAGGAAGGAGCTAAGCATAGCCCTCTCCTGAGGAGTTGGAGAGGCAACTGCTCTACGGACACAGGGTCTAAAGAACAGATGTGACAGCCTTTCACATGCCTCCCATCAGCATGGTTCTAGCTTTCTGTGATTCCTACAACTATCTCAAATTAATGTGCCTTGCTACTAGATCTCAGCTGAATTATGTTTATATACTTACCTGCATGATGATAAATAAAATTTACTGAATGTTTGCCATGAGCCAGGCACCAGGATAAGAACTTTTACACATAATCTTTTATTTATTTAATTAATTTATTATTTTTTAAAATTTTGTTATCATTAATCTACAATTACATGAAGAACATTATGTTTACTAGGCTCCCCCCTTCACCAAGTCCCCCCCACAAACCCCATTACAGTCACTGTCCATCAACCTAGTAATATGCTGTAGAATCACTACTTGCCTTCTCTGTGTTGTACAGCCCTCCCCATGCCTCCCTCCCACATCTTTTAATTTTTAAAAACAATTTAAAACCTATATAAAACTATGGGATTGATATAACAAAAACACCCATGATACCAACACATTGTTTTAACCAATGTTAACATCTACTAGCTGTGTGATCCTGGATAAGTCACTTAATCTCTCTGTGCTTCAGTTATAAAAGTACATCATGGAGTCTTTGTGAGGATTACATGAGTGAATACTGTGAAGTGCTAGCACAGTGCCTGGCACATGGTAAATGCTAAATAAGGGCATCTTACTTAGTCTTCCCAACAATTGTGAGGGCCAGCTAAGCCTGTGAATTTGTCCAATATCACAGGTAGGGAATCACTTGAATACAGGGTCATCTGGTTCTTCAGTCTGTGCTCTGAACCACCAAACCTGACCCAGAAGCAAACCTTACCTCAAGGAAGAAATATGGTGCCCGTGCTCATGCAGGAGCTCCCAGCATCAGGGAGACGGTGCTGAGGCAGCGGCCGAGGGAGCCCATGCCCGGGGCTGCCAGCAGCTCTGCAGGTAAATCCTCAGCTACAAACGGCATTTGCACCCAGTAGATGTTGAACGCAAATTTCTGCAGAACTAAAGCCAGCCTGTAGATGGAAAAGCCCACAGAGAACCTGGAAGATAAGAGCCAGCTCTCTACCACCCAGAGGTGGCCCACAGTTTGCTTTCCCTTTCAATGAAGGTGTCTCCCCAGCTTTTTGAACCGATGGGATGTGAACCTGTTCTATAGCCAGATACTCTCATGGTCCCAGACTCTGCAGTTTCCCATCTTCTCAGATTGCTCAGCCACATCTGGAGCCTGCATCTGTCTCAAGCCACAGGACACCCGGGAGTGACAGGTGTCAAGTGAGGGGCTTGGGGTTTCTCTCCAGGGTCTCACTCACCACCCCAGAGGAATACAGCAGGTCGTCCTGTGGGCTCCCGGGGTTAGGAAGACATCCGCGAGGAATGGGGGCTCCCTCACAGTGGCTGTGTCCCCCGTGTGCAGGAGACGACCACCTGGCAGGACAGAGCAGGGCCGGGAGGCCAGGAGGGGGTCTCTGGCCCTCAGTCTTTCCCTTTTCTGACGCCATGAAGTTACCTGATTCCTCCCATGTTTGCCCCCACATGCCTCCAAGGAGAGGTAAAGGACTTCAGATTTGGGGTCTGTATTCTCTTCTACAGCAAATTCTTTTCTTTCACCTATTTTTTTCCTATTATTAAGAATAACCATCATTCATTGAGTGCTTGCTATGTACCAGATGGGGGTCTAAGTACCTGATGTGAACTTACTTATTTAATCCTCACACCATCCTGGAAGGGAGACTTTATTATTGTCCCCATTGTATAGATGAGGCTCGGAAGGTTAAATAATTTGCCCAAGATCAGAGCTGGGAGTGGCAAGCTGGGACTGAAACCCAGGCGACTGACCCAAAGGCTAGGATCCTGGCCATTCCGTTATGTTTCTTCGTCATGTTCACAGTTAGAAAGGTCCCCGCCTCTCCTTTCTTTGTCTCTACCCCCAATTCCCACCCTCCAGAAGCAACTACCTCAGCTTTTCTAACATTTCTTCTCATATTCATCTCCTTATTTCTGGATAAAATGCTACAACACTATGGTTTGATTTTCTAACTTTAGATTGATTGATACCAAGAAGAAAGAGGTTTAGCCCTCTTCCGCTGCCACGCCAGGCACACACCTTCCTTCTCTCAGTCTTCCAATGTAAGTCTCATTCAGCGTTGAGCCATGTAGTGTCTTCTGACTATATTTCCTTCCTTGATGTGACTTCTTGTTTTTCCTAGAATTAATAATTGATGAAAAGAAATCCTAATAATAAAGTGGGACTTTTACATTCTGAAGATTTGAGCATGGCACTTTCCAGGGTAACTGTTTCTTTTATACCTGAGACTTGGGGTCCTAGAAACTGTAGATGTCTACAAAAATGGCAAAATCTTACCAAAAACAACCTAAGATTATGGTGGCCATTTGATAAAATGAGTTGTAAGAAATACCTATTTGGTCATGACCAAATACATATTTCCCAGGTATATTTTGTCTTCATTCACAGTTCATGAAGACACCACCGTGAGTCTTAAAAGTGAGATGGGTGCTTGGTCATGTTAATGAGACACTTTTGGACCCCCAGCCAAGGGCGGCTGCTGGAGGTTGGATCAGCCAGTGGCCAATAATTTACTCAATCATGACTGTGCAGTGAGCCCCTCACAAAGCCTATGGGTAGAGCTCTGCTCTGTGCTCTCCTCTGCTCTGTGCTCTGCGCTGCGCTCTGCTCTGCTCTGTGCTCTGCTCTGTGCTCAGCTCTGCTCTGTGCTCTGCTCTGCGCTCTGTGCTCTGCTCTGTGCTCTGCTCTGCGCTCTGCTCTGCTCTGCTCTGTGCTCTGCTCTGCTCTGCGCTCTGCTCTGTGCTCTGCTCTGTGCTCTGCTCTGCTCTGCTCTGTGCTCTGCTCTGTGCTCTGTGCTCTGCTCTGTGCTCTGCTCTGCTCTGTGCTCTGCTCTGTGCTCTGCTCTGCTCTGTGCTCTGCTCTGTGCTCTGCTCTGCTCTGTGCTCTGCTCTGCTCTGCTCTGTGCTCTGCTCTGTGCTCTGCTCTGTGCTCTGCTCTGCGCTCTGCTCTGTGCTCTGCTCTGCGCTCTGCTCTGTGCTCTGCTCTGTGCTCAGCTCTGCTCTGTGCTCTGCTCTGCTCTGCTCTGTGCTCAGCTCTGCTGTGTGCTCTGCTCTGCTCTGCTGTGTGCTCTGTGCTCTGCTCTGTGCTCTGCTCTGCTCTGTGCTCTGTGCTCTGCTCTGTGCTCTGCTCTGCTCTGTGCTCTGCTCTGCTCTGTGCTCTGTGCTCTGCTCTGCTCTGCTCTGTGCTCTGCTCTGTGCTCTGTGCTCTGCTCTGTGCTCTGCTCTGCTCTGTGCTCTGCTCTGTGCTCTGCTCTGCTCTGTGCTCTGTGCTCTGCTCTGCTCTGTGCTCTGTGCTCTGCTCTGTGCTCTGCTCTGTGCTCTGCTCTGTGCTCAGCTCTGCTCTGCTCTGTGCTCTGCTCTGCTCTGTGCTCTGCTCTGTGCCCTGCTCTGTGCTCTGCTCTGCTCTGTGCTCTGCTCTGTGCTCTGTGCTCTGCTCTGTGCTCTGCTCTGCTCTGTGCTCTGCACTGTGCTCTGCTCTGTGCTCAGCTCTGCTCTGTGCTCTGCTCTGTGCTCAGCTCTGCTCTGTGCTCTGCTCTGTGCTCTGCTCTGCTCTGTGCTCTGCGCTGCGCTCTGCTCTGCTCTGTGCTCTGCTCTGTGCTCAGCTCTGCTCTGTGCTCTGCTCTGCTCTGTGCTCTGCTCTGCGCTCTGTGCTCTGCTCTGTGCTCTGCTCTGCGCTCTGCGCTGCGCTCTGCTCTGCTCTGTGCTCTGCTCTGTGCTCAGCTCTGCTCTGCTCTGTGCTCTGCTCTGCTCTGTGCTCTGCTCTGCTCTGCTCTGCTCTGTGCTCTGCTCTGTGCTCTGCTCTGTGCTCAGCTCTGCTCTGCTCTGCTCTGTGCTCAGCTCTGCTCTGTGCTCTGCTCTGTGCTCTGCTCTGTGCTCTGCTCTGTGCTCTGCTCTGCGCTCTGCTCTGTGCTCTGCACTGCTCTGCTCTGCTCTGTGCTCTGCTCTGTGCTCTGTGCTCTGCTCTGTGCTCTGCTCTGCTCTGTGCTCTGCTCTGTGCTCTGCTCTGCTCTGTGCTCTGCTCTGTGCTCTGCTCTGCTCTGCGCTCTGCTCTGTGCTCTGCTCTGTGCTCTGCTCTGCGCTCTGCTCTGTGCTCTGCTCTGCGCTCTGCTCTGTGCTCTGCTCTGTGCTCTGCTCTGCTCTGTCTGCTCTGTGCTCTGCTCTGCTCTGCTCTGTGCTCTGCTCTGTGCTCTGTGCTCTGCTCTGTGCTCTGCTCTGCTCTGTGCTCTGCTCTGCTCTGCGCTCTGCTCTGTCTGCTCTGCTCTGCTCTGTGCTCTGCTCTGTGCTCTGCTCTGCTCTGTGCTCTGCTCTGCTCTGTGCTCTGCTCTGCGCTCTGCTCTGTGCTCTGCTCTGCGCTCTGCTCTGTGCTCTGCTCTGTGCTCAGCTCTGCTCTGTGCTCTGCTCTGTGCTCAGCTCTGCTCTGTGCTCTGCTGTGTGCTCTGTGCTCTGCTCTGCGCTCTGTGCTCTGCTCTGCTCTGTGCTCTGTGCTCTGCTCTGTGCTCTGCTCTGTGCTCTGTGCTCTGCTCTGTGCTCTGCTCTGCTCTGTGCTCTGCTCTGTGCTCTGCTCTGCTCTGTGCTCTGCTCTGTGCTCTGCTCTGTGCTCTGCTCTGCTCTGTGCTCTGCTCTGTGCTCTGCTCTGTGCTCTGCTCTGCTCTGTGCTCTGCTCTGCTCTGTGCTCTGCTCTGTGCTCTGCTCTGCTCTGTGCTCTGTGCTCTGCTCTGTGCTCAGCTCTGCTCTGTGCTCTGCTCTGTGCTCTGTGCTCTGCTCTGTGCTCTGCTCTGCGCTCTGCTCTGTGCTCTGTGCTCTGCTCTGTGCTCTGCTCTGCGCTCTGTGCTCTGCTCTGTGCTCTGCTCTGCTCTGCGCTCTGCTCTGTGCTCTGCTCTGTGCTCTGCTCTGCTCTGTGCTCTGCTCTGTGCTCTGCTCTGCTCTGTGCTCTGCTCTGTGCTCTGTGCTCTGCTCTGCTCTGCGCTCTGCTCTGTGCTCTGCTCTGTGCTCTGTGCTCTGCTCTGCTCTGCGCTCTGCTCTGTTCTCTGCTCTGCTCTGCTCTGCTCTGTGCTCTGCTCTGCTCTGTGCTCTGCTCTGTGCTCTGCTCTGCTCTGCGCTCTGCTCTGTGCTCTGCTCTGTGCTCTGCTCTGCGCTCTGCTCTGTGCTCTGCTCTGTGCTCAGCTCTGCTCTGTGCTCTGTGCTCTGCTCTGCTCTGCTCTGTGCTCTGCTCTGTGCTCTGTGCTCTGCTCTGTGCTCTGCTCTGCTCTGTGCTCAGCTCTGCTGTGTGCTCTGCTCTGCTCTGCTGTGTGCTCTGTGCTCTGCTCTGTGCTCTGCTCTGCTCTGTGCTCTGCTCTGTGCTCTGCTCTGCTCTGTGCTCTGCTCTGTGCTCTGCTCTGCTCTGTGCTCTGTGCTCTGCTCTGTGCTCTGCTCTGTGCTCAGCTCTGCTCTGCTCTGCTCTGTGCTCTGTGCTCTGCTCTGTGCTCTGCTCTGCTCTGTGCTCTGCTCTGCTCTGCGCTCTGCTCTGTGCTCAGCTCTGCTCTGCTCTGCTCTGTGCTCTGCTCTGCTCTGCTCTGCGCTCTGCTCTGTGCTCTGCTCTGTGCTCTGCTCTGCTCTGCGCTCTGCTCTGCTCTGTGCTCTGTGCTCTGCTCTGCTCTGTGCTCTGCTCTGCTCTGTGCTCTGCTCTGTGCTCTGCTCTGCGCTCTGCTCTGCTCTGTGCTCTGCTCTGCTCTGTGCTCTGCTCTGTGCTCTGCTCTGTGCTCTGCTCTGCTCTGTGCTCTGCTCTGCGCTCTGTGCTCTGCTCTGTGCTCTGCTCTGCTCTGCGCTCTGCTCTGTGCTCTGCTCTGCTCTGTGCTCTGCTCTGTGCTCTGCTCTGCTCTGTGCTCTGCTCTGCGCTCTGTGCTCTGCTCTGTGCTCTGCTCTGCTCAGCTCTGCTCTGTGCTCTGCTCTGCTCTGCTCTGCGCTCTGCTCTGTGCTCTGCTCTGCTCTGTGCTCTGCTCTGCTCTGTGCTCTGTGCTCTGCTCTGCTCTGTGCTCTGCTCTGTGCTCTGTGCTCTGCTCTGTGCTCTGCTCTGTGCTCAGCTCTGCTCTGCTCTGCTCTGTGCTCTGTGCTCTGCTCTGTGCTCTGCTCTGCTCTGCTCTGTGCTCTGCTCTGCTCTGCGCTCTGCTCTGTGCTCAGCTCTGCTCTGCTCTGCTCTGTGCTCAGCTCTGCTCTGCTCTGCTCTGCGCTCTGCTCTGCGCTCTGCTCTGCACTCTGCTCTGCGCTCTGCTCTGTGCTCTGCTCTGCGCTCTGCTCTGTGCTCTGCTCTGTGCTCAGCTCTGCTCTGTGCTCTGCTCTGCTCTGCTCTGTGCTCAGCTCTGCTCTGTGCTCTGCTCTGTGCTCTGTGCTCTGCTCTGCGCTCTGCTCTGCTCTGCTCAGCGCTCTGCTCTGTGCTCTGCTCTGTGCTCTGTGCTCTGCTCTGCTCTGCTCTGCTCTGCGCTCTGCTCTGTGCTCTGTGCTCTGCTCTGAGCTCTGCTCTGTGCTCTGCTCTGCGCTCTGCTCTGCTCTGTGCTCTGCTCTGCTCTGCGCTCTGCTCTGTGCTCTGCTCTGCTCTGCTCTGTGCTCTACTCTGCTCTGCTCTGCGCTCTGCTCTGTGCTCTGCGCTCTGCTCTGTGCTCTGTGCTCTGCTCTGCTCTGCGCTCTGCTCTGCGCTCTGCTCTGTGCTCTGCTCTGCTCTGCGCTCTGCTCTGCGCTCTGCTCTGTGCTCTGTGCTCTGCTCTGCTCTGCACTGTGCTCTGCTCTGCTCTGCTCTGCTCTGCGCTCTGCTCTGTGCTCTGCTCTGTGCTCTGCTCTGCTCTGCTCTGCTCTGCTCTGTGCTCTGCTCTGTGCTCAGCTCTGCTCTGTGCTCTGCTCTGTGCTCTGTGCTCTGCTCTGCTCTGCGCTCTGCTCTGTGCTCTGCTCTGCTCTGTGCTCTGCTCTGTGCTCTGCTCTGCTCTGTGCTCTGTGCTCTGCTCTGCGCTCTGCTCTGTGCTCAGCTCTGCTCTGCTCTGCTCTGTGCTCTGCGCTCTGCTCTGCGCTCTGCTCTGTGCTCTGCTCTGTGCTCAGCTCTGCTCTCTGCTCTGTGCTCTGCTCTGTGCTCAGCTCTGCTCTGTGCTCTGCTCTGTGCTCAGCTCTGCTCTGTGCTCTGCTCTGTGCTCAGCTCTGCTCTGTGCTCAGCTCTGCTCTGTGCTCTGCTCTGCTCTGCTCTGTGCTCAGCTCTGCTCTGTGCTCTGCTCTGCTCTGCTCTGTGCTCTGCTCTGTGCTCTGTGCTCTGCTCTGTGCTCTGCTCTGCTCTGCTCTGTGCTCTGCTCTGCTCTGCGCTCTGCTCTGTGCTCAGCTCTGCTCTGCTCTGTGCTCAGCTCTGCTCTGCTCTGCTCTGCGCTCTGCTCTGCGCTCTGCTCTGTGCTCTGCTCTGTGCTCAGCTCTGCTCTGTGCTCTGCTCTGTGCTCTGCTCTGTGCTCAGCTCTGCTCTGCGCTCTGCTCTGTGCTCTGCTCTGCTCTGCGCTCTGCTCTGTGCTCAGCTCTGCTCTGTGCTCTGCTCTGCTCTGCTCTGTGCTCAGCTCTGCTCTGTGCTCTGCTCTGCTCTGCTCTGTGCTCTGCTCTGTGCTCAGCTCTGCTCTGCTCTGCTCTGTGCTCAGCTCTGCTCTGTGCTCTGCTCTGTGCTCAGCTCTGCTCTGTGCTCTGCTCTGTGCTCAGCTCTGCTCTGTGCTCTGCTCTGTGCTCTGCTCTGCTCTGTGCTCTGCTCTGTGCTCAGCTCTGCTCTGTGCTCTGCTCTGTGCTCTGCTCTGCTCTGCTCTGTGCTCAGCTCTGCTCTGTGCTCTGCTCTGCTCTGCTCTGTGCTCTGCTCTGTGCTCAGCTCTGCTCTGTGCTCTGCTCTGTGCTCTGTGCTCTGCTCTGCTCTGTGCTCTGCTCTGCTCTGTGCTCTACTCTGCTCTGCTCTGCGCTCTGCTCTGTGCTCTGTGCTCTGCTCTGCTCTGCGCTCTGCTCTGCGCTCTGCTCTGTGCTCTGCTCTGCTCTGCGCTCTGCTCTGTGCTCTGTGCTCTGCTCTGCTCTGCGCTCTGCTCTGTGCTCTGTGCTCTGCTCTGCGCTCTGCTCTGTGCTCTGCTCTGTGCTCTGTGCTCTGCTCTGTCCTCTGCTCTGCGCTCTGATGTGCTCTGCTCTGTGCTCTGCTCTGCGCTCTGCTCTGCTCTGTGCTCTGCTCTGCTCTGTGCTCTGCTCTGCGCTCTGCTCTGTGCTCTGCTCTGTGCTCTGTGCTCTGCTCTGCTCTGTGTTCTGCTCTGCGCTCTGCTCTGTGCTCTGCTCTGTGCTCTGGGCTCTGCTCTGTGCTCTGCTCTGCTCTGCGCTCTGCTCTGCGCTCTGCTCTGTGCTCTGCTCTGTGCTCTGCTCTGCTCTGTGTTCTGCTCTGCGCTCTGCTCTGTGCTCTGCTCTGTGCTCTGTGCTCTGCTCTGTGCTCTGCTCTGCTCTGTGTTCTGCTCTGCGCTCTGCTCTGTGCTCTGCTCTGTGCTCTGTGCTCTGCTCTGTGCTCTGCTCTGCTCTGTGTTCTGCTCTGCGCTCTGCTCTGTGCTCTGCTCTGTGCTCTGTGCTCTGCTCTGTGCTCTGCTCTGCTCTGTGTTCTGCTCTGCGCTCTGCTCTGTGCTCTGCTCTGTGCTCTGTGCTCTGCTCTGTGCTCTGCTCTGCTCTGTGTTCTGCTCTGCGCTCTGCTCTGCGCTCTGCTCTGTGCTCTGCTCTGTGTTCTGCTCTGTGCTCTGCTCTGTGCTCTGCTCTGCGCTCTGCTCTGCGCTCTACTCTGTGCTCTGCTCTGCGCTCTGCTCTGTGCTCTGCTCTGCTCTGCTCTGCGCTCTGCTCTGTGCTCTGTGCTCTGCTCTGTGCTCTGCTCTGTGCTCTGTGCTCTGCTCTGCGCTCTGCTCTGCGCTCTGCTCTGCTCTGTGCTCTGTGCTCTGCTCTGTGCTCTGTGCTCTGCTCTGCGCTCTGCTCTGTGCTCTGCTCTGCTCTGCGCTCTGCTCTGTGCTCTGTGCTCTGCTCTGCTCTGCTCTGCGCTCTGCTCTGCACTCTGCTCTGTGCTCTGTGGTCTGCTCTGCTCTGCACTCTGCTCTGTGCTCTGTGCTCTGCTCTGCTCTGTGCTCTGCTCTGTGCTCTGCTGTGCTCTGCTCTGTGCTCTGCTCTGCGCTCTGCTCTGCTCTGCGCTCTGCTCTGCTCTGCGCTCTGCTCTGTGCTCTGCTCTGCTCTGCGCTCTGCTCTGCTCTGCGCTCTGCTCTGCTCTGCGCTCTGCTCTGTGCTCTGTGCTCTGCTCTGTCCTCTGCTCTGCGCTCTGCTCTGCTCTGTGCTCAGCTCTGTGCTCTGTGCTCTGCTCTGTCCTCTGCTCTGCACTCTGTTCTGCTCTGTGCTCTGCTCTGTGCTCTGTGCTCTGCTCTGTCCTCTGCTCTGCGCTCTGCTCTGCTCTGCTCTGTGCTCTAGTCTGCGCTCTGCTCTGTGCTCTGCTCTGTGCTCTGCTCTGCGCTCTGCTCTGCTCTGTGCTCTGCTCTGTGCACTGCTCTGCGCTCTGCTCTGCTCTGTGCTCTGCTCTGTGCTCTGTGCTCTGCTCTGTCCTCTGCTCTGCGCTCTGCTCTGCTCTGCGCTCTGCTCTGTGCTCTGCTCTGCGCTCTGCTCTGTGCTCTGTGCTCTGCTCTGCGCTCTGTGCTCTGCTCTGCGCTCTGCTCTGTGCTCTGCTCTGCTCTGCTCTGTGCTCTGCTCTGTGCTTTGTGCTCTGCTCTGTGCACTGTGCTCTGCACTCTGCTCTGCGCTCTGTCCTCTGCTCTGCGCTCTGTCCTCTGCTCTGCGCTCTGCTCTGTGCTCTGCTCAGTGCTCTGCTCTGTGTTCTGCGCTCTGCTCTGTGCTCTGTGCTCTGCTCTGCGCTCTGCTCTGTGCTCTGCGCTCTGCTCTGTGCTCTGCGCTCTGCTCTGTGCTCTGTGCTCTGCTCTGCGCTCTGCACTCTGCTCGGTCAAGTTGACTCCTGCTTCTTGGTCAGAGAGAGCTTCTATGCTCGGGGAACCAGGACGCCTACACCTGCCACCAAGCCAGCCCCCAAGCTCCACGAAGATAGAAGCTCCTTTATTTGGGACCTTGCCCTCTGTCTCTCTTCATCTGGCTGTTAACTTGTATCCTTTATTCAATGGGTAAACGTTAGTGTTTTCCTGAGCTCTGTGAGCCACTCTAGCAAATTAATCAAACCTAAGGAGGAGGTCTTGGGAACCTCCAATCTGTAGCTGGTAGGTCAGAAGCACAGGGAACTGCCTGGGGCTTGTGACTGGCTTCAGGAGTGTGGGGTGGAGGGCAGTCTTGTAGGACGGAGTCCTTAGCCTGGGAATCTGGTGCTCTCTCCAGGCAGGTAGCATCAGAATTGAGTTAAGTTCTGCAATCCCCTGCTGCTATTGGAGAATTGCTTGGTGTAAGTATGTGTAGGAAGACCTCCTCCCACATATTTACACACACTGGAATCAGGTCCAGGTACCCAAATGAAGGTATACTACTATTACTGTTGTATAATATTGTTAGTTATACATACATGTACGGAAGAAACTACACCATCTCGTTTGGTGTCGGAGATGTTGCAGGCCATTATGGGGAACATTTCAAGTAGGTCGCTCATTTAAGAAGTGTACTTGAAATTATTCCAAACTAAACAAACAGAATGGAATACCTATTTTAGTTGGCATGCAGATGCTTTCAAAAGAAGCTTTTGGCATGCAAAAGGTTTCAAAATTCCAAAATAGCCTCATTGAAAGATTTATTGCAAAAGGCTAATGAAAAAGTAAGGATACCGGGGTGGCCAGAACAAAGGACTATAAGACTGACATAACTCCTATTGCTCCTCTCTATCCTCCTTTATCTGAATACTCATTCTAGTGATCTGAGTCACCTGTCCACTCTGAGGAGACAATTAAAGAGTTACCTTTTGAAATAAAACCACCCAAGGCCACAGGCAATCCTTTTCATGTATCCTTAATTTTTTTGGTCCAAGGCCAATCTAAAAGTCATAATTACATTGTTCCTTCCTTTCCAAATCCAGGCCACTGGTTATTGATCTTTGGAAGTGATTCTAGATCTTGTGAAGATAATACATTTTGCACCCACTTTGAGAATATTTCTTGGGTCCATGGGGTTGTTTGATACTGCCGGAAATATTTGCTATTTGCCTTGGCTGAAAACTGGTAAGATATTTAAAAGAATTTCTAAGTAGCTCTGTGGTCAGTGGTTGGCCAGGTTGGAGGCTGATTTCAGAGCCTGAAAAGAACTTTTTAAAGACCTTCTCCTCTAAGCTAAATGTACCCAGGAGAAAGAAAAACATACCAACATAGGTGGTGTCAGTCCTTGGATATGCTTTAAGTGGAAACCCAATTCTTTGAGGAATTAAGAAGAGCTGTCCTTATTCTGCAAATCTGTTTTTCACAGGACCAGAGATGTGGCTCCAGAAACAATTCAAAGTCCATCAATCCTTTTGACCAATCCCAAAACCTTCCCTATTTATCTCAAAGGCTTGTCCATGTGCCTCGAAATGCAAATGCTCTGCCCGGTCCTCTTCAGGAATTCTTATCTAGGTCACCGATTTAGAATACCAACTTTAGGGAGGAAACTTTCATCAGAAGAAAAGGGAGAAAGGTTATTTGAAACAAGTGAATTTTTTTAAAAAGGCCTTAAGTGTCTTTTCTACAATTCCCATCTCTTGGCTAAAATTTTAGAACGGAGGGGAGGACGGGTGGGGAGGGAGGGAGAAGGGGATTGTGGGGTATCATGATTGGTGCACATGGTGTGTGTGAGGTCACGGGGAAGACAGTGCAGCTCAGAGAAGACAAGTAGGGACTCTGTGGCATCTTACTACACTGATGGACAGTGACTGCAATGGGGTATTGGGGGACTTGATAACAAGGGTGAATGTAAAAACCACATTGTTTTTCTTGTGAAACCTTCATAAGAGTGTATATCAATGATACCTTAATAAAAAAATGTTTTAGAATGGATACAATGAGGCCTCTGTTTGCATCTGTCTGTCTTTTCATGAGTGTCTAACTATGTGTTATAGATATGTGGTATTTTCTACCTCCAGATGGTATTGCCAGAAATTAACTTGTAAAAGGGCTCTATTTAATTGGCTTATAGATAATTAAGTACTTATATAAATAAAATTTTCAGATATATAATAACAACTTAATCCAAATGAATGTCAGATTCACATGATCTGGGAGAATATTGGTATTAAAGCTAGTATAAGTTTGTTGGTTTAACTAAAACTGGAATGTCTTTAGAGTTATTAGCATAAATGTAATATATTCATTCTACCTTGGTTTACTAAAGATCAAATGAATTCATGTTATGTCTTACAAAATTTGTCAGCAAGAAAAATAGCTTGAGATGACAGCTGAGACCAGCATGTACATGGATCCATTACAACCCGGGGGGAGTGTGAAAATAAAGGGAAACCTCACTGACATGACAGCCAGAGGCCAGCCGGGGGTGCTGTGATGCCCACCTCCCCTAAATCTCAGACTCCACCAAAAGAGAGGTACCCGGCACTGCTACTGCTTTAGCTACTTCACTTTCCAGCAGGAGGAAGGTTTCCCCCTTCCTCCTAACAGCAGACCAGCCAATGAGAGACTGACACAACTCAGCCAATGAGGAGCCATGATACATAGGACTCCCAGTTTCTTCCAATGCATTTTTTGCTTAGAACAGCCTTCCCAACTCAGGCCTTTTCTCTATAAAAGAGTGTTCCTCTACTTTGTTCTCTGGATTTGCCTGTGGTTCGGTTGTAGCTTGTTTGTTCCAGATTGCAATTCCCTGCTGTTCCCAAATAAACCTATTTTTGCTGGTAAAATAACTGATTTATTTTTAAAGTTAACAGGAGGATATGTAGAAGGCATCATGGGAGCCCAGAGGCAGTCAAGAGAGGTCAGGGAGTCCTGCTTGGAGGAGGTGGCTCCAAAAATGAATCTTTGAGTATGACCAGACACCACAGCCCTCCAACTTTCAAATTTACTGATGTGCTGAGGGCTGTAGGCTGAGAACAACTCAAATAGGAAAGCTCATGTAGCGGATCATTGAACAAGAGGCTGTATCTATGGGAGGAACTGAAAATTCAGTGCATCAAGACCAAGGCCTTGGGACAGCTTTTTGGAGGAATCTCCATTCAAGTTCTATTCCAAGGGCTAAGCTTTGGAAGACTAATGTTGGTGAAATGGCAGGTTACAGTGGTTCCTGCCCAAACTGCATATTCCTGCTTTTTTCCCAGATTGCGCCTAACCTTGGACTATAAGGAACTGAGCTCTGATCCCATCTGATTGTCTAGGAACTCTAGGAGGAAGGGGTTAGACAAGGAAACTTGCCCAAGTTCACCCAATGGACCAGGATATGAATCTAATCTGAATTCTGGTGAAGGTCAAGGTCAGGGATGGAGGCACATGTCCAAAATCTGAGCTCGAAGTGGATTCAAATTCAGAGGGAAGCCGCGCCATCCTAGGAAGTCGTCCCTCTTAAGACCGGGGAAACCGAGTCACATGCCATTTCTGCAGAGCAGTGTTGCCAGGACTGGGCATGATGGGTAGAGGTCTCTATCCACTGCCCGAGTCTGGCTTCATCATTTATTCACTATCTATCTGTTGAGCACATACCACCTGCGAGGCCCCCTTTAGGGGCAGAAGGCCCTGTGGGGACATTTTCCAGGTGAGGTAAAACATGCACAAGGGAAGAGAGCTTTAATTGTCTGAGGCAGGAAGAGTAAATGCCAAATGGTGGAGCAAATGCGTTCTGGAAGTTCCTCAAGGACTTCCTCAAGGAGGGGGCTGTTACAGGGACAAGGAGGGGCAGAAACGTCACCCTAACCCTGTGAAGATAGCGCTTTCAGGTGGAACGAGAATGAACAGAGGTGTTTCAAGGGGCAGATTCAAGGATGGGGAAGCAGACGGTCCTCTTCTGGTCTCTGCCAGCAGCTGCAGCTCGGTTTCCCCCAGCAGCCCAGCCCCGGCTTGTGGGCAGAGCCTCCGTGGTCCTTGGGGGAGCCTTGCCCCCATGAGGCTGGAAGCAGCCCTGGGGGGCTGTCTGGACACCGGCTGAGGCGCTGCCAGCAAGCACTGGGCTCTTGGCAGCTTAGATGGTTTCCTTGAGGGGAGAAGCTCCCAGCTGCTGAAGAGAAATTTCTTCGCTCTTCTCCTCTGCCTCCTTCTTGGAAAGGCCTTCTTTGACTCTGTTAAAACGTAAAGGCAAACGCAAGAGTGATGTGGAAGGGCTGGAGGGAGGAGGTGGGGGCAGATGGCGTGTGTCTGTGCCACACGCAGGCTGTGTGTTCCACTGTCCCAAAGCCCCGGAGGATGGCGGGAGCCGTCGTGACTCTCCTGTTCCTGCGGAGCACCTCAGGGAGCACCCGCCCTCTGTCCTGTCCTGTCCCTCTCTGCTCCATTCCTGAGGCCCTGCAGCTGGCAGAGCCTGGCCTGGCTGGTAGGAGCCAGACGTGGGAAGGTGGCAGGCCCAGACGGTTTTCCAGTGAGAACCCGAGGCCAGATGCACACCTGAGGCCACCCCGCCAGCAGATGCCCAGGTGCAGTCAGCAGCCCCAGGGAGCAGGGAGGGACCGAGTCAGGGGCAGGAAGAGTGCCCGTAAGTCACCTAGAAGTGCCTCCCTGCACCCGAGGGCCGCTGCCAGGGCATTCTGTCGTGTGGCCAGGTCCAGCTTTGCCTATCTCTCTTCAGCCCTTCAGCCTTTGACATGGTCCGTGTTCTGGTCTCCCTTATTTTTTCCGGGTATCTCACAGGCTGAGAACTGTTTGCTCTCCTACTGAACTGTCCTAGTTTCCATTGCCTTTCTGTTGTGATCATTCACACATCTTGCCAATTTCTCCGATCTGCTTTTAGCTTGCTCCACTTTTAGAACATTTTCAACATTCAAAATGTTTTATCAGTGATTTTACCCTTACCTCTTAACTCTTCTATTTCTAATCTTTTTGTCCAATGGTTTAAGCCATTTTTGTGTGTGTGTGATTTTTACCATAACCACAAAGAAATGTCCCTTTCTTCTCCTACATCTCTCCCTTCTGCCCCTTAAACCTTCTGTCTTTCTGACTGTCGCTTGGGTTCGTCCAGCCTGTTGGTTTTATTTGCTGCGTGCCAGTGGATGGCGCTGAGAGGCAGGAGCCTCTCCCACACGCCTGTTTCCCCCAGTTCTGTCTGATAGATTTCCCATCCCTTTCAAAGATGAATTCCTAACGACATTCTTCAGATTCAATTGCTGCAATGGCTAGGCTTGCTTAGTACCATTTTTTAAACTCATCATATTAGTGAAGATGATCTGAGCTAATCTGTTGTGAGACCTGAAGTCCATGGTTTTATTTTTTAATGTCTGAAATATAATAAGCATTAGAACATGCTTGTGTGAGCTATACAACTGGTGCTCACCCTCGGCGGGAGGGCGGCAGGAGGTCCCTGCTGACCCAGGGCCTGAGCTGAAAACCTATCCCCGTGCCCCTCACCTCTCCAAGCCTCCCCACCAGTGGGAGGAGCTCCGGGGAGGTCACTGCTGGGAGCCCTGGAACTTTCTCAGGGCTGGGCTGCCTGCCTCCTGGCTGGCTCTTCTACCATCTTGGCAGGCTTTGGGGAGCATCTGTTTCTAGGCTTCAAGAGGGGCTGCCTTGTGTCTGGGAAATCTCTAATAGAAATTTTATGATTTTTTTCTTTGTCTGCCTCTTCCCCTTGATTACCAAAGAAAATGTGCTCAATGCAGATAATCTGGAGATAATTTAAAAAACAAAGCAGCCAGAAAAAAATTAAATGTCACCCATACTTGGAGGTGACCACTGTCACCATTTTAACATATTTCTTTCTTTCAGATCTCTAGTTCTTGACATAATTAGAAAAATATCATAAATAATTATACTGTTTAACAATATACTGTAAACATTCCCCATGCCATTAAAGACTCTTGATCAATGTAGCTTTCCAATGTTGCACAATGTATCATAATTTCTGTAAATTGTTGGATATCTGGAGAGTTTACATTTTTTCCTGGTATGTTAAGCATAGTGACGAATATCCTTATAAATAAACTTTTGTCCACATCTTAGTCTATTTTTCAGGGCAGAGTCCTGGAAATATCATTGTTGCTCTTAAGAATATGAAAATGTTCCCAACTTATGATCAGTAATGTCAAAGAACCTCCCAGAAAGATCATAGGCGTCTCTTTCCCTCTACCCACACATCTCCTGTATTGACTACTAATGTATTTTAAGATTTTTTCCTTATTGGATATTTTCAAAGGGCATCTCCCCCTGTTTGAATTTACATTTCTTTGGTTATAACTAAGGTGTGGCTATTTCTCCTCTGTTTAGCCCCTATTGGCATCTCCTCCTTGGTGAACATTTTATTCTTACACAAAAGGATTTTTTGAATAGGGTTAGCCAACTGTTCCTTTGTTATGTTGCTCCAGCAAACAGTGGCATAGGCCTAGCTGGGTTCCTGGAGCTGACTTTTCTGAAGAAACAGTATCTGGTCTTGTGGTTAAGAAAGGACCTGGCCATTTACACTGAAAAAAGTTATCTGCTAATGGATTTTTCCTGGCCTGTGAAATAAATCTGGAGGACGCCCAGCGTGCTGAGGCTGCTGTCACTGATCCCTCTCGGCTCGCTGCTGTCGTGGGCATGGTTAGCTTGAACCTTGGAAGGTTCTTCTCTTTCATCTCCTCTTCATTTCTGATGTCCTAGGCCTGTGACCAGCACTTATAATTATCTGATGAGATTAGAAATTGAGGAAAATGAGATGGGCTGAGGAGTTCTTGAATTCTTATTGTTCAAACAGCAGAAATTCCACTTGACAGACGCACAGGAGAGGCTGTCTGGCCTTGTCTTCCCCAGCACCACCATTTCCTACAAACCAAACCAAGCCAAGTCATTTGTTTCATGTTTGGTGGGACAAGGGCTGTCAAGAACCCCGGACAGGTTGTTGCAGGAGCCCATGGACCAGAACACCAGAAAATCATGCAGGGGCATGCTGAGTGTGTGTCTGATGATAAGCTTCTCAGGGGCTCTCAAATCTTAGCTGCAAGGACTCCTATGGCTGTTGGGACATAATCATAGCTGAAGAGTGTGCCCCAGGGGGCAAAAGCTGGTTCCCGAGGGGCAGAAAAATCTGAGATATTAGAACAGTTTGTGGCCTTCCAAAGTGCACAGTATATGAACAGATACACAGTATATTGTGGTCTTAAAATGTTATTGGGAGGGAGGGGGTGTGATTAGGAAAAAAGTTATGTAAAAAGGCCCCTTGGTTGGGGTGTGTGTGTGATGATGTAAGAAGGTTGAGAAACTGTTCTAGAGCAACTGCCCTAAATGCCAAGACCCAAGGCCCCAGTTGGGCTGAGATTTACTAACACCAAGGGGATAGAAAGTTTAAAAAAATAAATAAATAAATTGGACTACATCAATCTCTTCTTCCAAGTCCTTCAGTGGCTTCTCCACTGACTTAAAATAAAAACCTTAATTTTCAGTGTGGTCTTTGGGCTGCCCCTGCCACCCTCTCCAGCCTCATCTTTCAAGTTCATTCAGCTCCCCCAGCTCTCTGGGACCTCAGGGAGCTTGCATAGGCGGTTCCCTCCTCCAGGGACACACTTGTCCCCTTTTCAACCTGGCTCACTTGTTCTTCTTCCCCTTAAGTCAAGAGGCATCTCCCACCACCCAGTTACTCTCTCCTCATCACACATCTATCTGTGTGTATTTGTTCTCTGTGTGTCTCTCTTATCCCATAAGCTCCAAGAAGGCAGAGATCACACCTGTTTTGTTAACTCTGCCTTCTACACCTGGCACTGTGTCGGGCACCTGGTAGGAACTCAATTACTAATAACTGAATATGTAGATTAGATTTCAAAAAGCCTAAACTAAACACTAGGTAAAACCCTGCAGAATCCTGCAAATCTCCCTGCCCCACGCTCACTCTTCGTAATTAACAACATTTTGTAGGGAAGTACTTAGAAATTATGTAAATAATCAGTTTCTCTTCAAACTTTCCGTTTATTATGCATTTATTTGTATCATTATGGAC
Organism: Manis javanica; assembly: GCF_040802235.1. Lineage (NCBI taxonomy): Eukaryota > Metazoa > Chordata > Mammalia > Pholidota > Manidae > Manis > Manis javanica. Next base: position 116,324,568 of record NC_133166.1, read on the forward strand.
TTAAAAATTTCTCAATTTTTCCAGTGGTTTATACTTTATTTATTTTGATGCCATTTTGTGCTAGATTTGGCTAGTGAGAACCTTCTGATTTCTGTGTTTTTAAAATTTCTTAAGCACATCTGTGCTTTCTGGCACAACTAGATACCCTGGGCTCCTCACTGCCACACAGCAGCCCTGGGAGCCGCTGCGTCCGCCTGTGTGTCCTGGTTCACTTCCGCAGGAGTGAGCCGAACGGGGACCCCAGGTTCTAGGTGTGAGGGACTGATGGTCACACCTGACTGACGGTCAGTCGTGGCACAGCTCTATCTGGACAGGGGCCTGCCGGTGAGCGGCTTCGTTTCCCCAAGAGGCCAGTCCATTCTATTTGCTAAAAAAGCACCATGCCTGCTTCCTTGTTAATAAACCACAGGTTTACATTTCTTATGCAGAGTTTATACGAGATGCAAATAGGGTTTGGCTGTGGCTCTCCGGGCTTTTGGCATCAGCGCACCTGCTGCAATCCCAAGAGGTTACCTGTGAGGACAAGGGAACCTACAGGGGTGTGAGGTTGGAGGAACGGGAGGGCGAGGAGATTGTCCTTTGCGTGTTTATGAGAATGAAAACCTACGTCATCAAAAATGTATGAAAAGCCTTTCTTCCTGAGCAATTCAATCCTAAAGCCATTACACGGGGCAGGGCAGGGTAGGTGTCCACATGGAGGGGTGGCTCAGTGTGGTGTGTGGACGGTTCAAAGAAGGGACAGATGACATGCGGGAGGATTGATCAAATAAGCAAAAATACACTAAGGCTGAGGGGAGGCAGATTCTCACGGTCAGAGAAGGGGGTTAAATATGAAAAGGGAGAAAACGGATGAACCCAGTGGTTGCTGGATTGCAACTGGAGGCGCTGGTGCTGACTCATGGTTCTCAGTGTGATCTATGGACACAGAAATAAAAATCTACAGGTTTGTGTATCTCTATGTGTATTGCTATGGCCCCACCTCCTTCCAGTGAGAAGGCTTAGAGCAGAAAACCCCAACGACCATCAGTCCCTCACACCTAGAACCTGGGGTCCCCGTTCGGCTCACTCCTGCGGAAGTGAACCAGGACACACAGGCAGACGCATCGGCTCCCAGAGCTGCTGTGTGGCCGTGAGGAGCCCAGGGTATCTAGTTGTGCCAGAAAGCACAGATGTGCTTAAGAAATTTTAAAAACACAGAAATCAGAAGGTTCTCACTAGCCAAATCTAGCACAAAATGGCATCAAAATAAATAAAGTATAAACCACTGGAAAAAATGAGAAATTTTTAAGTCCATAATGATACAAATAAATGCATAATAAACGGAAAGTTTGAAGAGAAACTGATTATTTACATAATTTCTAAGTACTTCCCTACAAAATGTTGTTAATTACGAAGGGAGAAGGTATCCCTTTACTGCGGAGAGGCCTGGTGGCTCCACCTTAATCAAGGGGTCACAGGGGACATCAGCAGTCATATGACAGATCGTGTGCCGCCCCCAGGGGAACGCGAGGAGCAGGACACAGAGGCACTCTGTGGCGGTGACAGGACCGCCAGCGATGCATAAGCTACAACCTGTTACGCAGAAAAACCCAAACCGAGGGAAATCTACAAAATACCTGGTCTGAAATCTCCAAAGCCTTCAGGGTCATTGTTAACTCACAACTGCTCTGTCTGAGCTCTATGTGCAACTTCCAAGGTACCGGGAGCCAACACTGACCATCAGCCAAGCCAAGGGTGTGACGTGCTCTTCAAGTCTGACTCTCCCTCAGGAGGCAGCTTCTACCAGCTTGTCCACGTTGTTGACTGGAAACGAGAGATTTGTGGTCTGCAATAGGTTTACCTGATTGTACAGCCGGGTTTTGACTGGAACCAACGGAGTATTAAAGATCCCTCAGCATGCTTGTGACTTGGCTTCCCTGACATCCAGACAGCTCACATTCATCCTGACAGCACGTGGTGCACAGACGAAATGTATGCTGGGGACAAAGAAAGCCCCAGGCAGATGCAGCTGGGCGGCCGGGGCCTCCCGAGAGCGGCCTGCATGTTCTTCCTCCCACTGCATCGGCCTTTATCTCGGGAAAGCCTCGTGTAAGTGTGCTTGGTGGAGTCTCGGTTGTCCTTCCAACTATAAAATCCTGTGGAATTGTTGGGGGCATGGAAGTCAGAACAGCCGAGGACCTAGTCCAGCCTGAAAAAGATGTGGCAACTAATCGCCACTGGTGATCCGGGCTGGTGCTCTTGCTTTACGGGGTATCATGGTGGGAGGGGGCCAGGGGTGGAACTGCCAAAACTTGGACGAGGCCTGAGGTGTAAACAGTCGTCACATATCAACACCAAGTTTCTGACTGTGGTGTTACCCTGTGGTTCGGCAGGGGAATATCCTTGTTTGGAGAAAATACACATTAAAGCATCCGGAAGAGGGGTCAACAACTTTCTCTCATGTGGGTCAGAAAGAAAAGTTCTTTGCTGAGCACTAGCCCTTCTTCTGTAAGTTTGATAGTTCCAAATCACATTCACATGTGAACACACCCACGGACACACACATGCATCTACAGTTTTAAAAATAAACGGTAAAAGCAATACAAAATTCGCGTCTGCTTTGCAACACTGGTTGAGCTGAAGAGAGCTTCCTGTACGGTGGCTATCACTTTCCAGCTCACGCAAGGTCTCCCCCCGACGCTATCACTTTCCAGCTCACGCAAGGTCTCCCCCCGACGCTATCACTTTCCAGCTCACGCAAGGTCTCCCCACCGACGCTATCACTTTCCAGCTCACGCAAGGTCTCCCCCCCGACGCTATCACTTTCCAGCTCACGCAAGGTCTCCCCACAACGCTATCACTTTCCAGCTCACGCAAGGTCTCCCCCCACCGACGCTATCACTTTCCAGCTCACACAAGGTCTCCCCCCAACGTTATCACTTTCCAGCTCACAAGGTCTTATCACTTTCCAGCTCACGCAAGGTCTCCCCCCACCGACGCTATCTCTCCCAGGTCTCCCCACAACGCTATCACTTTCCAGCTCACGCAAGGTCTCCCCCCCGACGCTATCACTTTCCAGCTCACGCAAGGTCTTCCCCCACCGACGCTATCACTTTCCAGCTCACGCAAGGTCTCCCCACAACGCTATCACTTTCCAGCTCACCCAAGGTTCTCCCCACCGACGCTATCACTTTCCAGCTCACGCAAGGTCTCCCCCCCGACGCTATCACTTTCCAGCTCACGCAAGGTCTCCCCACAACGACGCTATCACTTTCCAGCTCACGCAAGGTCTCCCCCCAACGTTATCACTTTCCAGCTCACGCAAGGTCTCTCCCCACCAACGCTATCACTTTCCAGCTCACGCAAGGTCCCCCCCCGACGCTATCACTTTCCAGCTCACGCAAGGTCTCCCCACAACGCTATCACTTTCCAGCTCACGCAAGGTCTCCCCCCCGACGCTATCACTTTCCAGCTCACGCAAGGTCTCCCCCTCCTCCGGGAGGACTGGGCAGGAGCAGCTAGACCAGACCCACTCAGCGGGTGGCTCCGAGACAGATGGGTCCTTACCAACTACCACAAAAATCAAACTTGATTTTAGTAGATGGTCTCCATGATGTATTAGGCTCATATCCACAACAACGTACAGTGTGGTTTTATAATAAGTTGTTCCTGGCAGGGGCAAAGAAAGCTCTGTTACCTAAAACTAGACTTTCACTTGGCATGGGACTTTGGCTAGAGCCAGGGTAAGCAAAGCCTGATTTTAAGAATGCCCAGGTCACAGCCATTACAGTTCTGTCTGTAATATGAGGTTAGGGGCTTCCCAATCGGTTTTTTTTTTTCATGTACTTGGGCCCCTCAGGCACCTGCAAACGGGCTCTGGATTGGGCTACAAATATTGACCCAGCTGTGGGATACCTGGACCCACATCTTTGGGGAGGGTGGGGATTAAGCAGGTCAAGAGCAAAGGGAGGAACGTTCCAGACAGACAGAACAGCCTCAGTGGTGGCCAGGCTGATGATGGGCAGGTGGACAGGGGCCAGACCCTGAGGGCCTTGTAAGAGTTCAGGTTTTATCCTCATATGCAAAGGGTCCAGGGAAGGGTCCTGAGGAGGGAGGCACATGACTCTTTGCATTAAAAAGCCTTCCATACTAGTTGCTGTAGGGAATAAAGTGGAGAGGGGCAGGGAGGGCATGAGGCTCCTGGAGCTGTCGGCCAAGGAGGAGGCGTGGCCGTGGGGGTGAGAGAGAGAAGGGCAGATTCAAAATACTTTCTGGAGGCAGAAATGCCAGGCCTTGCCAGAGAAGGTTCCTTGGTCTCTGTGAGTCCATGGCTCAGGGTAGACATGAGATGTTCATGGGGGATTATTTTTAAATGTTGCCAACACAGCCCACCCACGCAGGCCTCTGGACACAGATGGGTTCAGGCTTGGGGATCAAGCTGGACTCTTGAAAAGCTATGGACTTGCGCTGTTTTCTTCCCCAACCTGTTCCCCAAAAGCAAAGGTCTTCACTGAGCCCACCATTGCTGAGAAGTGCTTCAAGAAGCCCTGTCAAATCCCTTCTGGCCGCTATTTTAGAAACATTGTCAAGGACATTGCTGTCACTTACTCAGTGGCCTCTCTAAGGAGACCCATGAGATAAACTTCTTCTAGTGCTAACTGCTGAGAAAAGCTTCAGTTTCTCCAAGGAACCAGTACTCCTTTTCCTCTGACAATACGACAAAAGTCATTAGCAGGGTCTTCCCTTTTTGTTGCCAGGAAGCTCTGAGCCCAAGCCCACAAGCACAAGGGCCTGTCTTTGCTGCAAACTGTGGCACCTCTCCTCCCCGCAAACTGTCCCCCCACTCTGCCAGCTTTCACTTCAAGGCACACCCCTTATAACAGTTTATTCTTATTGCTGTTTTACCATTCTTGTCACGTCTGTTCGTGCTCTAAGCTAAGCCCCTTAGATACAGATGGGTGGCATTCGCATGGCTAACACGCAGCCATGCCCTTTAAGCAGCAGCTGGAGGCTACTGTGCCCCACAGAAGTGTCTCGGGAACCACAGGCTGTTTGTCTGCCCCCACTCCACTCTGCCCAGATGCCCCTTACCTCCTCTCCATCGCCTCGATGGTCTCTACCAGGGGTGCATTGCGGGTCTCAGCCAGGAAGCAAACAGCTAGCCCGGCCAGGATTGAGGTGGCCCCGAAGCCCACGGGTGGCAGGATGGCGTTGAACTCTCCAAGTGTGGTGACCAGGGGTGCAGCCAGGCCCCCAAAGCGGGCATTGACCGAGGCAAAGCCCATCCCCATCTGCCTGAGGAGTGTGGGCAGGTCAGTGGCCATGGCCTGGTCTCCCCCAGAGGGCCAGGAGCAGCGAGGGCTGGGTGTGGGGGGCAGAGCAGGAAGGGATGAAGAGCCTGCTTCAGCAAGCCCAGCAGGCGTCGGCCTGGAGCTCTAGGGCCTCCCCGCGTGAGACGGGCGCTCCTCTGCTTCCCACCGTGCACACACCTGATCTCCGTGGGGTACAGCTCTCCAGTGAACAGGTAGACGCAGATGAAGGAGCTGGCCAGGCAGCCTTTGCCCAGCGCCGCCTGGGCTGTACGCAGGGTCTGCATACCTGTGGAGGAGGGAAGCAGAGCTGGGGGGAGCTCAGAGCCCCAAAGGGGAGCAGGGAGGCAGAGAGGGGTGGTGGGAATGGCAGGGACTCAGGAGGGGCTAAGGTAGAAGGGGAGCAGAGGGTGAGCCCTCAGGCCTAACTGGTCAGGGGAGGTAGAGTCCTAACGTGGGCAGGGGTGAGAATGGGGATTTCCACGCCTCGTGTTCCCACCCGGGACCACGAAGCCCCCACGCCACCCTTCTCTGACAGCCACTCCTCCTCTCTTACTTCCATCTGTCACCGAGTCCTAGGGGGAGGCAGGACAACTTTTGGGATATGGACAAAGTTTGTTGCTCTGACCCAGCTGGGTGACCTTGGTCTCTATTACTGACCCTCCCTGAGCTCATCTGCTTCACAGGGTCATCATTAGGTTGACATAACGTCATGAGTGCTAAGAGCCCACGGCTCGTGAAATGTTTGCTGATTCCATCATTATTAATATGCTTGTCATGCTATTGGTTATAAATATCAAAATTCAATGCACATGTCCAACATCAGGGCAAGGGAATGACGGCACGCTCTCTGGGTTTGCTGGCAGCTCTGGCTGCACGCTGGAATCAGGAGGGGAGGTTTATAAAACACCCATGCTTGGGCCCCACCCCATCTCCATGACATCAAGGCTTCTTGAATCTGGGCTCAAGTTTGGGTATTTTTTTAAAGGTTCCCAGGAGATTCCAATGTGCAGTCAGAGTTGATAAACACCAGTCTAGATGGAATATTGTACAGTAATAAAAAATAAGAGTCATGAAGCATTTGTGCTAACATGGAAAAGCATATTTGTGTTACAACATATACTGAGAAAGGATGCATTTTGTGTACATATTAAGTATGTATACACATACATAACTCATATTATTGTGTATAAATATCTCAATTACATCAAACACAAAATCTTAAATAGATGAAAAGATTGGAAAAAAACACGTCAATAGTAATAATTATCCATTTTATAGGGAGGGACTGAGGCACAGAGAAATGACCCTGCTCAAGGCTGTGGGGCAGGGCTGGGGTGACCACTGGACCCTCAGCTTAGCACGTGCTCTGGGGCTCTGATGCTCAGCCCCGGCTTCTGCTGGAATCACCGGACAATTTTGTAAATACTGAGGGTTGGGTGCCACTCCTCGAGACCAAGTGTGTTGGCCTGGAGCCCCTGGGCTGGGCGTTGTCAATGGTCTCCTGGTGGGGATAATTACGGGCAGGTTTGCAAACCACAATCCTGACTCCTCAGCTCTTGAGATGCTGCCCGGCCAGCTGTCCACCCTGCCAGTTGTTTTCATGGCATCAGCCTCATCTTCCGGATGAGACAGTGAGGGCCTGCAAGACTCATGTGCTTTGTAGACTCGCCCCCACGATGCTGATACCAGTACTAAATGCTTAATACAGACTCTACCGACCGACAGTCACTTTCTTCCCAGATCCAGAAGAACATCCCTCACTCAGCCTTGTTCCCCTGTTGTATCTGTTGCCCAGCAGACCCCAGACCCCAGGGGCTCCCTGGCCGTAATGGCAGATGCAGAGGGCTTACCTTCTGGCACAAACATGTTTGCGATCACCATGAGCCCGGCCAGGATGAGGAAGGAGGCCACCGTGGCCCGGCGACCCACATAAATCATGGTGGTGGTGGCCACCAGCATGGCCGGGATATCTATGACCCCGAACAGGACCTGCACCAGGTACACGCTGAGACCAAACTTTTGCAGGTCCATGGCCAGGCCGTAGTAAGCCAGGGAGTTGGAAAACCTGGGAGGGGAGGCAGAAGAGTCCTGCTTCACCCCGAGGTTCACTGTCCTGGGCCCGGGGGAGGCCATGCAGGATGAATGTCACAGGACTCTTTCCCTAGGGATGTAAAATCCCCTGACCTGTACAACAAAGTCTCTGACTTTGGCCCTGGGGCCCAACCCCCTCCCTCTGCGTCCCTTCCAGCCACCGGCTCTGCTGAGTCCAGACCAGTCCAGGGTGTGTTTTCTTGGTCAGCACATCTCCCCTCCAGTAGCTGCAACGAGCATCACATCTAAGAGGGAGAAAATGAGAGGCTTCCAACCAGGCGAAGCCTCCAAGAACCCTCACTGTGTCTCCCAGTGTTCGCGGAGAAACCTTCACCTGCAGATGGTGGCTTCTGCCCAGCCGGCTTATGGTCAGAGACAGACAAGGCCTGGGGTTCCCACACTTAGGGTCTCCACAGAAATTTAAAAGGTCCCTAAGACAGTGTCTCCAAGAGATATTTACACACCCGTGTTCCCACTAGCATTATTCACACTAGCCAAAAGGTCGAAGCAACCCAAGCGTCCACCGACAGATGACTGGATGAGCAATAGATTGTGCGGACATGCAATTTCTCAGCCCTGAGAAGGAAGGAATTCTGATCACGCTGCAACGTGGCTGAAAGTTGAGGACATCACACAAAGTGAAATAAACCAGTCACAGAAAGATAAATATTGTATGATTCCACTTAACATGAAGTTCCTCAAGTACCAAAATCACAGAGACGGAAAGAGGAAAGGTGGCTGCCAGAGGCTGGGTCGAAGGGGATGGGGATTTTCCTAATGGAGGTTTTTTTCAGTTTTGCAAGATGAAAATCATGGCGGCGGCAGTCGCACAACACTGTGAATGTGCTTGATGCCACTGGCGTGCGCGCTCACAGATAATCAAAATGCTAGATTTTATGGTAGGTGTATTTTGTCACATTTACTACTGATAAAAGCAAAACAAAACCAAACAAGAGAGGGCCCCGAGGCAGGGGCTCGGCATTGGCCCTCCTGAACTCACCCGGGTGGGCTGGCCAGGCTTGGTTTCCCTGCAGGCCATGTGCCAGCACAGGCCCAGGATCACGTGGGGAGGGAGGGGGAAAAATAGAATTTGGCAGGGGCGGAAGGGGGTCTCTCCAAGCCAAGCGGCTTCTGCCTCCAAACCACCTACTGAGAAACTCAGGCCCCAGGGCGCTGTGATGTCAGCAGGCAGATGAGGCTCCCCAAACAAAGACAAAATTCTTCCCTGCCTCCTAGCGCTCTGATCCGGAAATTACAAGCGTTTTAGGAGCTCTGTGCCAGGAACTGCGGGCAGAGAGACCAGTATCTAGACTTTCCACCGTCTCCTACCATGTGAGGCAGCGACTTCACGGGCTCCTGGGGTTAGGATAGGAATCAATACCACTAAGATTGGAGCTTTAGCTAGCTGCCCATCTATCTAGTACCTATTCTGGATACAGTTTTTTGTTAGATTTTTTTTACATTTTGGAATAAATTCATCTTCACAGAAAAGTTGAAAAATTAGGACCTCTCTGGGGGGCCATTATTCTGCCTACCACAAGTAGTATATTCCTACACTGGAATGCTATACAACATGAAGAATATGTTAAACTGTATACTATAGCACGGACGCAACTCACAAACAGCGAGCTGAACAAGAGAAACTAGTTACAAAAGAGCACACACTGTGGTTTAATTTACGTAAAATTTAAAAAGAGGCTGAAGTAATCTATGGCGTTAAAATCAGGATAATGATCACTGCTGAGAAGTGTAGTGACTGGAAGGAAGCGTCAGGGAGCTCCTGGGGGGCTTCTCATGTTTCCTTCTGGACCTGCTGCTGGTCAACAGGCTTGCACTTTGTGAAAATTTGCCACGTTGAATATCAGGCATTTCTGTATGTCTGTTAAGCTTCAATAAAAAGTAGATGTGGTAGGCAGATTCTAGGATGATCCCCCAAACTCCTTGCCCCTGGTGTACACATACCTTCTCCCAGTTATTCAAACACTAACCTGGGTGTTGTTGTGAGGGGATTTTGCAGAAGGAAATAAGGCCCCAATCATTTGACTCTGAGTCAACTGGGCCTCATCTAATCCTATAAATCCTTGAAATCTGAGTATAAAGGGTGAGGACAGAGGAGCCGGAGATTCGTAGCATGAGAGGGATCTGCTGTGATGCAGATTCTCCGTTGAGATGGAGGTGGCCATGTGGCAGGGAATATGGGTGGCCTCTACGGGCTGACAGTGGCCCTTAGCTAGCAGCTGGTGAAGAAAAGAAGCCATCAGTCCCACAACTATAAAGAATTGAATTCAGCTGACAATTTGAATGAACCTGGAAGTGAATTCTTCCCCAGAGCCTCTAGAAAGGAATGCAGCTTGGCCACCACCTTCATTTCAGCCTTATCAAAAGACCATGAGCAGAGAGCCAGCCATATTATGCCCGGACTTCTGACACAGAGCTGTGGGCTCATAAATGGGTATTGTTTTAAGCCCCGATGTCATGGTGATTTGTTGTGCAGCAACATTAGATTAATACAATATACAAAAAGCGAAATGACCATTGAAAGGGTTGAGAGACACCCTGTCAAAAACTACCTGGTTTCCATTCATATCCTTTGCTTAATAACATGTATGTTTGCTCCACTGGGGGTTGGGGTGAGGAATCTAAGGTGCAGCCTTTGAAGGAAGCAAGCTCCCGGAGACTGAGTCTTCCCAGAGAGACTGAGTATGACTAGCCGGGAATGTCATCACAGTGATATTGTCGTGGTGGGAAAAACGGACCTGCATTCTCTTACAGTTCTGTGGCTCACCATATTTTAAAATCCATTCATTCACTGGTTTATTCATTCATCAAATATTTACTGCAAAGCAAACCATGTGCCATGAACCAGATTCATGTAACACTGCAAAGATATTTATAGACCTGATTAAGTTAGAAAAAGCAAGTAGCAGAGATGTATGGTATTAACCATTTTTGTAAGAATATGTGTGCATGTCTTGTATGTACAAAGGTCTGGAAGGATAGAAGCTCATGCTTCATAGGGTTTGCTGCTGAGGGATGCGAGGGAGAGTATAAAGTAAGAGGAACATGTACTTTCATCTTAGTGATAACAGGTGACACGCCTCAAATTTATCAAAAGGTCAGGTGCTGCTCAATCTGCTTCTGATCTGTACAACCACACTGTGTGGTAGGTACTATTAGGGTACCAATGTTACAGATGGGGAAACTGAGGCACAGGGAGGTTAAGTAACTTGCTCAGGGTCACACAGCCAGTAAGTGGCCGAGCTGAGAGTCAAACCCAAGCAGTCAGTTTCCAAATGCCTGCCTCCTAAGCAATACACCACACTGCCTGTATGTTTCTGGATTGTTTGGGAAAAAGCTTTTTACAGTAAGTATGACTTGTTTTTTAATTTAGGATAAACAAAGTAAAGAAAAAAAACCCAAGTTAACAGAAGGCATTTACAATAGAAGTTAGTGAGAGCCTGTGGAAGTCCTCCAGCTCCTAACACCTCCTCCCGAGAGCCCTTTTTGAACTGCAGGAATCCCGCCTCCACCTCCGCCCACTGCAGGACTGCCCAGCCCCACAGGTGAATCTCCCCCACCCGCTGGCAGAGACCGCCCCCCCCCATCTGGGTGACCTGATCACTACAATGGCCAAATCACTTCCTTTTAACAGACGGGGACTTGGCTTATTCTTTCCACAAGGATCCAAGAGGGGACTTTCAACCCTGGAATTTTGAATTCATGTTTCTTCCCAGTGGGAAGAGGATGGAGAAGCAGGGGTTTGTGGGCCAGTGGAGAGCCTGAGCCGGTCAGCAGCTGTGGTCGCAGAAGGATGTCTCTCCCCTAACCTGGAGTCTGCGGAGCTGTCTGGCTGCCTGGGGCCAGAACTGGCCCACAGGCAATACTGTTGGGGCGGAAACCCACTGAAGGTCCATAGTGGGGGACATTCCCACATTTCCAGCGCACTGGGGACATAGCCCCAAAGTCAAATCAAAGAACAGACTCTACCGGAGTGCTCTCCCTGGCCAGGTGTGCAATTATGTGTCTTATCTTCTAGTCCTTACAAGGACCTTGGTGGCAGGTGGCTAGCTCACTACACAGGTGTGGGCAATACGTCATTATTGACTCTATAAAGACCTCTGCCCAGTGCTCTGGGCAATATGGTGGCATGGCTGCAAGGCTGCAGGAGAGCAGAGCAGAGACTGGAGTGGTGGCAGTGCTGAGGACAGAGCCCCAGAGGATGGCTGCGGGGGCAGAGAGGCCCAGAGGCAGAGACGGGCTTGCTGCATGCAGACTCGCTCTGAATGAATGGGATTTTAGTGATTGACATGCCACCGTGGAAATAAAGTTGGGTATAACCCTTTCACCCCAAGAACATTCTACTGTTATTTCTTTGGTCACACTGAATCCATAGTGAACTTGCCTGGGGCTGAAACCCTTTGGCAAGACAGTTGCCTGGGTGATTCCAATGGGTGTCCCTGCCCAGGTGAGACCCACTGCTCAGATGTAGGGTCCCTAGGTCAGCATGGATGTCTCATCAGTCAGCACATCTAAGTGCCCAGCAGAGGGCCAGAGGACCCTGGATACTCAGAGGGTCCTGGAGAAAGAGGACGGAACAGGACTGATTTCACAAGGCTCACCTGCTCATTGCATTAAGAGTATTTAGAACAGAGTTTACACGTCGGGGCAAAAGGCACGGCCCTGCCTCAGGTGGAAGGCTTGGGCTTGAGCACACCACCTACCAGACCACCATGAGACAGCAGGTGACCTTGCGGATGGCTGGGGTTCGGAAGAGGTCCAAGACTGAGTTGGAGGTGCGGACACTTGCAAACTCATTCTGGATGTAGGAGCTCACCACCTGGGTGAGGGAAATTTGATCAGGTGAAGGGAGGGATCTGTGACTGTTTCCTTGCTATTTCCCTTCATCAAGGGAAGGAGGCCAAGGCTGAGGCCCCTGGCAGGATGGCTGGCTCTAGGCTCCCATCCCGGGACTGAAGACCCTTGATGGGCTGTTTCCAGGGCTTTGGGGAGAAGTAGAGGCTCTAACACGAGTCCCAAGTCTCCTGACATGCCTGCTGATTAGGATAAAATTGCCATCAGTGGTTCTAGCAGGACCCTCGCTTCTGGAATAGGCTCTGAAATGGTCTTGGCCAAAGGTTAAGAAGAGGGGTCCCAAGTGGTTCAGCCACTTTCCACTGTACAAATTACCAAACTCATCCAAACTTCGGCTTCCTCGTTGGCAAAAGTGAGGCATTAAATGGGACTATGTACATAAAGCCCTTAGCATACTGCCTAGCATGGGGTGCTTATTTATAACAAATGGTAACTATCTTATAATAAAGGTGCTTTGGTTACTATTTGATAATTTCACTTTATGATTTCTATTTTAGTATTTTTTAATTTTATTTTACTTAAATTTCAGCTGGATGTCAGTGAGAATGGAGTTATTTCCCCATTGCACAGATGGATAGACTGGTGAAAAAAGCAGTTAAATTATGTATCCCAGATCACACAGCCACTCAATGGTTAAACATTCCTGTGGCACCGGAACACTTCCTGTTCGGCTTGTTCCCCGGGTTTTCACCTGGTTGGGGATGAGTCCCGGGAAGCTGCTAAACCCAGGCTCCTGGGCTTCTACTCTTCCTCTTACCCACCCCGCCTACCTCCTTGGTCAGCCTTTCCCCTTCCTCCTTCCTCCCGTTCAGTGCAGCCACCTTCCGCAGGCTCTGCAGGGCTAGCTGGGGTTTGCCGTGGAGCAGGAGCCATCGCGGCGATTCTGGCAGCCACCTGGCACCGAGAGGGATGAAGAATGAGCCAGAGTTGAGTGGCGCTCATTCCCCAAACCCAACTGCACCTGAATTCACCTTCTTTCAGACCCTAAAAACGGTGAAATGTCCTGCTGTCTGCGGAGTCGGGGAGACTGGGGGACATGCCAGCGTCCCTTCTGTGCAGCATGTCACACAGAAGTCACTGGAGGACACGTAGAGACTCATTGGACTTTGGATATGCACAGCACAGGCTTTGAATCGGGTTCTGACCCCTGGTGGCCTTGAATAAGTCACGGACCACCCCACCCCCTGAGCTGCGCCTCAGCTCCCCTCCTGAAAAATGCCATGGGGCTGTCCTGAGGGGCTAAGGAACTGATGAAGGAAAAGCGCTTGGAACGTTCTGGAGCCCCACACTAATGTAAGGGATTTTGTCAGAGCACTGAGCACCGGCCCTCCTTTGTGTCCCCACCATGTCCAGAAGCCCCACACCCCAAACCTCTGATAGGGACTGGTGGGGGCTCAGACACACAGGCTGCCCCCTCCCCACCCTGTGCTCAGGACGTACCAAGAATAGAGGAAAAAGATGAGGAAGGGAACGGAGACGGCAAACTGCAGCCACCGCCAGGGGCGGATCAGGTATGCCACGCCGGCCAGGATGAGCTGGCCCAGGGTGAAGGAGTACCCCAGCAAGACCCCGGCCACCGTGCGGCCCCGGGTGGGCATCCACTCCACCACTGCAGAGGAAAGCAGAGCAGGCTCAGGGCTGCATGTTTATGTAATTCACCCCATCCCCTTTGCAGTACCTCTGACCTCACTCCTCAGGCCAGGTAAATCCCAGGGGACCACAAAACTAACCAAACCATGAAAATATCAGAAGAAATCATGGAAGACTTTTTTTCGATCTTTGAGTCAGGAAAGACTTTTATAAGAGTGTCACCAAATCCAGAAACAATAAAAGGAAAGATCAACAAACAATAAAAATAGGAAGTATCTGCATTTAAAAAAGAAAAAAACACCATAAACCAAGTCATAATGCCAGACAAAAAGCAATTCAAATAACCAATAAAAGGTGAATTTTGCTAATACTGGAATCAATATTATGAAATAATCGGAAAGCAACCCACAGGCCAAAAAAAAAGAAAAACGGACATAAGATATGAACAGTTGGCGGGAAAGAAAATGTAATGGCTCCTAATTACATGATTTTTTTTTGTAAATAGCAAAACTTGGAAACAACCTAAATGTCCATCGATGGGGGACTGGTTAAGTAAGTCATGCACACTCTTAGGCGGCAACCATAACAAATGGATGGCAGTGAGCCGCCAGCTCATGTGCCCAGGCACTCAGCACAGGCGGTTGCTTCTACCAACAGTGGGGAGCAGAGCCCTTCCTGCCTCCTCGGCTGCCACACCCCGGCCCTTGCCTCTGGGGGAATCCAAGCAGATGCCGTCAGGTCGGGTCAGCTCAGGCCTCTCCTCAGCTCAGGCTCCTTCCAGTGGCTCCCATCTCACTCAGTTCAAAGCCAGTGCCTTACCTGGCCACAGGGCCTAATGATCTGCCCCCGTGTCCCAGACTTCACCTGTCGCCCACCCTCCAGCTCTGCTTCAGCCACAAGGACCCTAGAATGTTCCTTCCCCTAAGAGCCACAGGCGCTTTGCTCAGCAACCCCTATGTGAGGTCTTTCACTGACCAGTCAGATAGAAGTTGCAGACTCCCCACTACCCAAGCCATCCTTACTCCCTTCCTGGGCTTTAGTTTTCCTCTGTAGTGTTTTTCACCTTCTAACATACTCTGTAATTTGCTTATCTGCATTCTTTATCCTGTCTTCCCACACAAGAGCACTGGCCCCACAGGAGCCACAGGAGCAAGGCTCTGCAGTGTCCATTGCTCCATGTAAGGCGCTTAACTGCGTCTGGAATGCAGTAGTAGTGAGTGTATGTGTGAACACGTAGGGGTGTGTGTATATAGGGTGGTCGTTGTGTGTGCGGGCCTGGTGCATCCTGGTTCCCCCACTGAGATGAAAGAACCATTCCATCTTCGGCATCCCCTTCAGATCCTCGAGGCCTAGTGGCGTCCCCAGGAGCAAATTAAGTAATTAGAGGGAAGCACAGGCCCAGGGGGGCTTCCCACTGCCTCACAGGGCTCTTTGCGAGAGCCACCCAGCCTGAAACCAGCCTGCAGTGAGGCCTGACGCTGTCACTTCAGGCAGTGCAGACATTCCCACCTGGCATCCAGAAGGCCAGGAGTCGCCACCCTTGCAGCCTGAGTGAACCCACTCTTTTTGAAGTCACATCATCTGGGGCTGCCTACAGCCCTGGAGACCCCTGTGTCTCATGTCAGTTTTGTGTCCCCACCCTGAGCCACCCTGAGACTGGCACACGGTAAGTCCTTAATAAGAGGTATCTATTGTTGACTAACTCATGCAGGAAAGGAACCCAGCCCTCTCAGCTTACTGCAAGCCGGGGTCCACAGCTCACCCCTGGCAGGGCTGCTGCCCAGAGCCCGGGTCTCCCAAGAGCCCTGGTGGGAGGGGCTGAGTTGAGATCCTAGATGAGGACACTAACACAGCCCAACAGGAAAGATGGCCAATGAGGACGGTCCCCCCTTCTGTGAGCCCCCTCCCCTCCAGGCCCTCCTTGGCTGGCTGGACTCACCCAGAGACAGAGAGTTGAGGATGATGCCTGAGAAGGTCATGCCCATCAGGAACCGGAAGACGCAGTAGGCACTGAAGGAGCCGAAGTACGAGGTGGCAGCCCCCGAAACCGCCAGTTGCAGGTACGACCAGACCAGGGGGGCCTTGCGGCCCAGCCTGAGCCCGGCCAGGAGCACAGGGTTAGGCTTCCCCAGGCGACAGCGGCATCCCCCAGGGGGTCCTGCGGGAGGGTTAAAGGAAGCCCCTCACCCCACCCTACCCCAGGCCCCTCCTCCGTAAGGGAGCCACACCCCTGGAGGCTGGCCCAAGGCAGGGCGAGGAGGGGGAACTGGAGGCCAAGAGAGGCGCTCCTTCCCAGGAATATTTCTGCCCCTATCTGGCCCTGGGTCTTCCAGGAAAAGGCAGGGATTCTGCAGAGGCCCAAACACAGGTGCAGCGGCCAGTGAGAGAGATCCCCGAGGCTGGAGCTGGAGGGGGAGCCCAAATCAGAGCCCACACTGTGAGCCCTTGGCCTTGCTGGGGCCGCTGGGAGCAGCACCCTGTGTGAACTGGTCACACAGGGAGGCCGGGTGGGGCGGGGGCATCCCCCTCTGGCTTTGGCACTGCCCCGTTTGTAAGCGAGGCTTCCGCCTGGGGCCCCAGCTTGGCCAGGAGGGCCTAAGGGCGAGTAGGGGACAGCAGCGTTTCTTCCCCCCACACCCCGTGACACACTCATTCCCTCGCTTGTTCCTTCTGCTACAACGCACACCGATCTCGCCGTTGAGTGGAAGGCCTGAGCTGTGGGCTGGTGACAGACAAGACCCCGTGGGTAAGACACAAGTTCATGCGCAGGAAGACCAGGATGTGTGGTGACGGGGCCACGAGGGCGGTGACAGCCACCCATGAGGCGCTGCGGCCTGCAGCACGGGGAGTGGTCTGTGCTCCTGGATGTGGGGTCTGCAGGCCAGGAGGGCCCTCATGTGAGAGGAGGGGTGGCAGAGAAGGGAGAAGGGGAGGCAGAGAAGGGGATGCAGAGCAGGAAGGGAGGGAAAAGAGGAGAGAGGAGGCCGATCCCAGCAGCCACGGCCGTGGGCCACATGCTGCGGTGCCGGGCGTCTCCCTCAAAGGGCCCCTGCCTCCGGTTGGGCCCCTGTGGTCAGTCCCAGCTCATTCATACGAGCTGGATGCAGAGCGGACAGCGCGGAGGATGGGAAGCGCTTCCCGAAGGAATATGCAGCAGCCTTGCGGTGAAAAAGCCAGGAACAGAAGCATGCGGAGGAGGTCCCAGCATTTGTATAAAAAGGGGCAACAGAGCATATGTACATGTTTACTTAGATGGCATGAAATCATAAAATATCTCTGTAAGACGCACAGAAGCCAGGCTGCCCTCTCGAGACTACAGGAGGGCAGCACAGGAGTGGAAAAGGGACGCGCCCCTGCTGCCTTCTATCTTCTGGAATCTGAACCACGTGAATGTATTGTATGTGTTGTCCATTTGAAAATACTCAAAAGAAACTTTAATAAAGAAAAATTAATGAAGAGCATCCGGTGGCTGCAACCCTCATCCCCAAAGACTCACCTGTCCGCAAGGCTGCCAAACACCGCAGCGCCCACCAGGACCCCGGCCATGTATATGGACTGAGCCACATCGCGGAGGGTGCGGGCCTCACACACCAGATCCCACTGCAGGGGAGACAGGGTTGGTCCAGCCTCAGCCTTGGGCAGCCCCCCACCACCACCTCAGGCCCCTCTGACCTCCGTTGTGATGGTGGACGGGAAGGTGCTGCGGTCATAGACCCAGCCATCCTTGCAGCCCTCCGTGGCCGCCCCTTGGATGGAGGTGTTGGGGCTCAGGAGGGCCCACTGAGGCTCCACGAAGCGCCTGCATGGCTCAGGGGTCCCAAGCCGGTCCAGGGGTATGGTGGCCCTCAGCCAGGCCCCCGAGTCATTGGTGGCTGCAGTGTGATTGGTGGAGCCTTGGCAGTGGTGGCGGGGCACAGCGGCGGTGAAGTTCTGCAGGAAGTTGTGGCAGGCCAGCAGGCTGCAGGGCAGCAGCAGCAGGGTGGTGTAGACAAGCTGGAAGCGACCCACGCCACCCAGGGCGTCTAGCAGTTCTGTGAAGGCCATGGCCACGGGGCCGACCTGAGGCCAAGCCTGCCAGGGCTTATGTAAAGGGGCTGGGGCAGGGCCCTGGGAGGTAGAGGAACAGGCCGAGGTTAGCACTGCCGATGCGTGTCCTGCAGCTCAGCGGGGTCTGGTTACACCCCACAGGAAGCCTCGGGTGTCCCCATGTCTGCAGGGCACCCCCTCCCACCAGGCCCCTTCTCCTCACTGTTCTCAACTTCTCACCTCTCAAGTTAGAAGAGTAGGGGTCCCAGAGGGCTGCCTCACAGCCCCCTGCCCAGATCTGCAGGCCTAGCTGCCTGGCCGCTGACCTCCCCAGGAGGATTCTGCAGTAATGGGGCACCATCTCCTCCCTTTTCCCCTGGAGGCCATTGTCGGGCATCTTCAAGAGTCCAATTCCAGCCACAGCACATGGTACCCAGTCCCTGTCTCTGGTTCCATCCAGGTCGGAGCCTTAAATGCTCAGAGGTCAGCTAAAGGGCTGCCAGGGATTATAGCTGCTTGTACCCTGAGAAGTCAGGGGCTACACAGGAGACACTCCTAAGCCCTTTAGGAAGGCCCAAATAGGCAGCCAAGAGGAAGCCCCATTCTCCCTGCCCCCAGCCCTAGGCACTCAGCCTGAGTTGGGGTTTGTGAGGGGGTCAGGCCCCGAGACCAGCCAGACCCTCTCATGAAACAAAACCCTATCTGAAGGACTGAAAGGACAGGGCCTGCTGCACCCACTCCAGGCTCCCAGGAAGTGGTGGGCCACCCCCTTGCTGAAAAGGACAACCGAGGCCCAGGAAGTCCCAGCCCAGGGACTCCCACAGGCAAAGCGCAGGCTCAGGACGGCTGCTCCAGGCCCTGGGCCCCGCTGTGGCAGGCAGCAGCCAGGCAGTAGCCAGGCATTTGGTCACTTGAGACCCCACTGGGGGCTCCCAGCAGCTGAGGGCAGCCCCCATGCCCACCTGGGCTCCACCAGCCCTGGCCCTGCAGATACTGTTAGTTCAAAGCTCACCCCTAACCCCGCCTCAACCCACTCTTATCTCTGGTAAGAAAAGCCAGGACCCCAGAGGGGCCTGGAGCAGCTTACATAAGCAGCAGGTGTCTGGGTCTCAGGGGCAACCCCCACCTTCGCAGGATCTGAAGGAGGTTCTGTGCTCTGGGGAGCTTCCTGGGGGGTCAGGTTGTGCTAAGTAGGGGTTTGGATTTCAACACAAGCGTCAGAAGCCAGAGTGGGCAGGAAAGGCAGGGGTCAGACCTCCAGGGCTGTGAGGAGGGCATGTGGGACCAGCAGGGCCACGTGGGACCTCAGCGGCATGGCCCTGTCCCGGTAGCCAGGGCTCCATCCTCCCAAGCTCCCAGATGCCCAGTACTCTGGAGGAGGAGGGGGTAGCAGTGGAGTGCATCTGGGGCAGTGTGGGAGATGGAGGGCAGGGTGGTGGTGAGAGGCCCCAACCATCCTACAGGCCAAGGCTTGACAGTGACTTCGGGCAACCAGTTTGGACACACACACAGTCCAGAGACACATTGGGGCATTTTCTTTTATTATTTGGGGTTTCTCTGCATAGAAACATGAGACCCTGCTATCCCACACCCAGGTGCCTCTGGCACCCCCATAACTGGTACCCAGTCCCTGAAGAGTCCCCTTTAAAATCACCAATATAAAAAAGGAGGGAGGGAATACCTGACCACCCCAGGC
Organism: Manis javanica; assembly: GCF_040802235.1. NCBI lineage: Eukaryota > Metazoa > Chordata > Mammalia > Pholidota > Manidae > Manis > Manis javanica. Next base: position 116,344,134 of record NC_133166.1, read on the forward strand.
CAGGTGGCTCCTGGTGGCAGACGGTGCGGGGCTGGGGGCAAGAGTGGGGGCACTGGCATCTGCACGGGAAGGAACAGGAGTCCCAGCCCCAGGGGGAGGCCCCGGCTGGGAGAGGGCTCTGCACGTCAGCAGCAGCCGGTGCAGAGTTAGTGGTTACGGTTTAGTCTACAGGTGAGGCCAGGTGGGCGGGCCAGCTGGGTGGGATCTGGAGTGAGGGGAGAGGACACACAGGATGCTGGAAGGCCCAGGCGGTCAGCTCCCACTGGAGCCCCATCCTGAGGCAGGAACAAGCAGAAGCTGCCTTCCTGGTTTGGCAACAGGAGGGGCTGGGAGAGGCCATCTGAGCCCGTGGCCTGTGAAGGCAGGGAGGGCCACATGGCTCTGCCCAGAGCAGATGAACCATGGCAGCTGGGAGACGAGGCGGCAGGAGACGAGAGGCAGCCTCCTGCTCCCAGGAAGGCACTTGCAGTTGGTGTGGCCTGGTGTGGGGTGGCAGGAAGACGTGCTTGGCAGATGACGAGGGAGAGGAACGTAGCAGGGGGACCTGAGCCCACCTCACGCAAACATGGTCAGCTGTAACCACTGCCAGGTGGAGAGGAGAGCGGGCCGGAGTCAGCCAGGGGTAGGGGAAACACCGAGAGGTCAGCAGGGGCAGCCTCCCAGCCCCGCGGCTCAGGAGGGCCACCTCTGCACCCCCTTTGAGGGCAGGTGGGAGAAGGTCCTGGCAGGGGCCACTTTCTTATCTCCTGTCCTCCTGGGAGACCAGGCGCTGACGCCTGCAGACACCTCCAGGGGCCTGGGCCTCCCTCCAGCTCCCTTCCCAGAACCCAGACACCCCAACCCAGCCCTTCCAGGTCTCAGGTGGCCCAGAATTTAGAGCCGGTTCTGAGGCCAACAGGCTCCTGCCCCAGGGAGGTAAGACAACACCATGGCACCCAAGCGCCCTGCCCAGCCCCGACCGAGGGAGGCTCCCACCTTAAACAAGTCAAAGGTCACGACTCCATCCAGATCTGTGTCCAGAGTTTTGAAAAACCCTGTGTGTCCAAGGAAAGATGACGTAGAGCAGAGAACATAGTAGGATGTTCATGCAGGAACAGCTCTGCTACCTACCCCAACCCCCCTCACACAGCCCCCCCAAGCTCTTCCTGCTGCCCAAGACCCCTCCAGAGCCCCCACCTCCTGGCACCCAGCCTTCAGGTGCCCAAATGCAGAGCCTGCCTCTCTGGCACGCACCATGGCACGGCCAGCCCCTGGGGGATGAGTTTGGGACAGAACGGGAGGGTGGAGCCGACGGTGACACTCACGGAACATGGTCTCCAGCCGCACGAGGCAGCACACAAAGTTGTCAAAGTCCACAGCCAGGTCAGGCTCCGAGTAACGGGTGATAATGAGCTCGTACAGCTTCTTGTTGAGCTTGAAGCCTGGCCCAGGAGAGGGTTTGAGGGCCGGGGACTGCAGCCCGGCCCAAGGGGACAGGGCAGTGGCCGAGCCCAGCAGCTCAGGGGCATGACCACCCCCTGTGCGGGGCCAGGACCTCCTTCCCGGGAGTCGGCCTGGCCAGCAAGGGCCCAGGGGTGGGTTTCGGTTCTTCTGACTGCCCTCATCCCGACGAGGGCTGTGAGGGTGGCCCTGGACCTTTCTCAGGGGAGGCTCAGGAGCCAGGCCCACACCTCCCTGGCTGGGGAGCCTGGGGCTGGTCACCTTCCCTCTCAGAGCCCCGCTTTTCTCCGCACAACAGAGATAATGTCCTCATTAGGCAGTGAGGACAAAAGGAACCGCTGATAAAGCCTTAGCTCAGTGACCACGGGGGAAAGGCAGGAGCTGCGGCTGCACTGCCTCCGTCATCAGCCAGGGTCTAGGGCCAGTGGAGTGGGCCGCTGCCCCGGCAGGCAGGCCGTCTGTCTGGGGCTCCACAGGCGCCGCAGCCCTCAGGCCTCACCTGAAGACTCGATGGCCATTCGCATTTCGTAGGCACTCATGCTGCCCGACTTGTCCAGGTCAAACTTCCGGAAGATGGACTGGGGTAGGAAGCAGAGGGTGAGGGCCGGCCGGGGCATCCAGCCCTCCCAGCCCGCCCCAGGGGTGGCAGGGAGAGGCCTGAAAGGCGGGTCAGCTGCTGGGATACGTGGGCTTTGGAGTACAGAGGAGGGGGGATGCTGCCTGCAGGGACCACCTACCAGGTAATTCCGGATACGGTTCCACAGGATGTTGAACTCCACCAGGCCCAGCTTCCCGTTGCCGTCCCGCTGGGCAGCCACCGGTTAAGAAGAAAACTCCACAGCTTAAACCAGGCAGGGGCAGAAAGTGAGCAACTGGGGAGGAGGGGAGATGGCCACAGAGAGGGCAAAATAAGGGGAGATGTGGCCAGAGCCTGTGCGCAGCCCGCCTGCAGCCCAGCCCTCCTCGCCCTCTGCTCAAGGGAAGGATGCAAAAGGAGCGACAGCCTTGGGGTCACTCTCCATCTCCCACTCGGCACAAGGCCGGTGCCTCAGTCTCCCCCTCCCCTTCAGCAAAAGATGTCTAGGAAGGACCTGGTTCACCCACATGCCACAGAGATGTCCCTTTCTCTGCACTGCTCCTTGGACAGGTCACTCAGCACCCTTCCCACGCCTACAACCCCTAACCCAAAGCACCACTCAGGAGATGAAGGCAGAGGATACGTCCATGAGGTTCACCATGCTGCGGCAGGACTCCAGGCTGAAGCCATTGGTCCTCAGGTCTTTGTCTGCAAGAAAAACCAGTTCCAACACCTTGACCACTGAGCTTCCTGGGCCTGCCCCATGCTGGGAATACTGGGTGGAACAGAGACCCAGGAGGCACCATTCCTGTCCCCTAGGGTGTAAAATAGAGCAGAGTAGGTGTGTAAGATTGTTTTTATCATCAGGAAAAACAGTTTAAAGCACTAGCAGTCAAGCTGGGTGTCCCCACAGCATGTCACCACCATGCCTAGACCAGAGTAAAATGAAAGGAGCACAAAACAAGGAGAAACAAACACAATGGAAACGTGAAGCTGGGGGACCATCAGGGGTGGGCCTGCTGTAGGTCCAGAAGGATGAGAATAGGAAAGGTGTCTGGGCTGAGGGTCAGGGGTCAGAGGGAGGGGCAAAGGGCAGACTGGGGGTGGCTGTCTTTGGGTGTGCATAGCAGGAGTGAAGCCAGCCATGCTCTGCTCCCAAGCCACACAGCCTGGCCTCGGGGCACATCTTCTGGGAGGAAGGGGGGTTCTGTTTCTTGGCACTAAGGTGCTGTCAGCCAGCTAAGCTTCCAACGACAGCAGAGCACAGCTCTCGGGCATGGAGAACGGGTGGAGCAAAACAGTGATTGGAGTTTGGGAAGAAAACAGAGCTGAGTAGGGCTCAGGAAGGCAGTGGAGGGCCCCCCCACCCCCCAAGACCAAGAGATCAGGTTCAGCTCCAGGTGGAAGGAAGCCAAAGCCTAGATTCTAGAGGTTGGAGGAAATGGGGGGCGGGCCCCAGGGACAGGGCAGGCGCTGCGACACTTACGTTTGCGGATGATCCTGTTGAGGATGGTCTGCAGCTCCTTGACGCTGATCTCCATGTCCTGGGGGAAGAGGCAGCATGGCACCCACCCCAGAAAGGCAGCCCCTCGGCGCCCCAGGGCCCCTCCCCCACGCCCCGGCCTACCTCCCCTGCCAGTTGCCTGAAGAGGGTCTTGAAGTTCTCATCAATCTCCTCTTCTGAAAGCACTTGCTGGGTAGAGAAGGGAGAGGGCAGGTGAGGGGCTCCCAGCCCGGCTCCTGCGTGGGCACAGCTGGAGAGAGGGCCAAGCCCGCTCATCACTACATGTCACTTCACCTCTCTGAGCCTCACACTTTTCATCTGTAAAGTCGGCATCTCGTCCCCACTCACCCCCACACTAGACTCCTGCGGCCTAACGGGGGTGCAGTTCAGCTTGGTGAGGAAGGGGGAGGCTCTGGAGCCTTGCTACACGACCCTGGGCAAGTCCCTTAAGCTCTCTGCACTTGAGCTTTCCACTGAGAAGGGAGACGGTGAGAGCACCTGACAGGGTTGCTGTGGAGGAAATGGGGCGACCACCACGAGCCCCATCCAAGGGACCCCACGCCATTATTAGCACGAAGTCCTTGCAAACTATTTAGTGCAGGACTAATGGACTAGTGTTATTGCCATGGCTCCTGCCAGGAGGACCTCGGCCCTGCCAGCTGAGCCCAGGGGCCAGGACACCCAGTCCCCATCACACACCCAAGCTGACAGAGAGGACAAAGGTGGTTGTGGGGGGCAGGGCACGCACCTCGTCAGGGAGGTTGGCCTGGACCTGGTCATCCAGCTCCCTGCAGACAGTGGGGAGAAAGAGGGGCCAGTCAGGGGGGGCAGGGGGCCTGGGGGTGGGGGTGGGGGACTCCTACTCACTCGGTCCCCGCGCTCTTCTCCGAGAAGAAGCGCAGCACAAAGTCGCCCTCCTTGTTGGGCTCGAAGGTGGAGGGCACCACCACGTACTCCCCGGGCGGCAGGCAGATGCGGGTGCTGACCTCCCGTAGGTTGATGAACTGTTCCGAGCGCGCCCGCGACGAGTTGGCCAGGAAGAAGTCCCTCTTCAGGTGCACAGCCGGCTGGCCCACCAGCTGGCGGGAGGGAAGGAGCCCGGAGGCTGCAGCTGCCCATGCAGCCCACCCTCAGGAGACACCCAGAGACCAGACCCCAGGCTGCACGTCCGAGCCAAGGGGCTGGACAGCTGGGGTAACAGCTCCACTGGGGTAACAACCCTGCCTACTGCACTGGGCGGAGGTGAGGAGGTATCATGGGGTGTGAACGTAGATACCAGGACACCACTGAGACAACATCTCCTCAGTATTACACGGAGCCTCCGCCATGTCAGACACCGCAGGGCACCTGACGTGTGGCTCCTCCCTGAATGCTCGTGACAGCCCTGAGACAGTGTTCTTACGCCGGTTTTACAGACACCAATGCTGAGGCTTAGAGCTTAAGCCCCGTGCTTCAGTCCACCCACCGCCTGCTCTTACCCAGCCCCGGGCGGTCTCAGGGAACAGTAACAGGAAGAGCCTCATGTGTACCTGTCAGGCAGGGCTCTGAGCACCAGGGTGCAGACGCAGCTCCCTCCCTTACTACCTGCCCTGACCCCCAGGAGAGCAATTTTTGCTCTGCCCCCAAACAGTGGGCAGGGTGGGGAGCGCTCTGTGAGCAGTAGAAAGAGGTGACTTCCTGGCTCTGTGTGTGGGCTGCCTCCGTCCTGCTCCCCTCTGGGTACCGTGGGCCAGGTGTGTTCAGGGCAGTGTGAATCCAGGTGAGTCGGATGCCACACCTACCTCTGGAGGGACCTGCCAGAGAGACGGGGGAAGTTAGTCATTTGTGCCTGGCCCAGGGGTGGGGCTGCCGTGCATGCTGAGCAGGGGCACTGAGCCTGCGGCCACTGGTGACCCAGACCTGCCTTCACATACACAAGTGCAGGATAGGGGCCCAAGCAGGGTCCTCTTCATCCCTGGAATGCCCTGGGCCGCCACTCTGAATCAGAGCCTCTGCAACTGCCTCCAGGGTGACCAACTGCAATGCCCTGCAGCCCAGGGACATCAGAAGTGCACACCAGGCTGCTGCCAGGGGCTCTGGGCCCAGAGGGAAGCTGTGGCTGTCCTGTATCTCCACCACGGAGGTCCAGAAGCCTCTGTCTTGGGCACTGCTTATACACTTCCCACACAGGGGGCTCGCTTCTCGTCTAGGTAGCCCACCTGCCCACTTCTTTCTGAAGCTGAGTCAGTATGTTCCCCAGAGGCTGCCTCTCAGGTGTCAAAGAAGCCAGATGCTCCTGCCCAAGAGCCTTCCAGCCCCGGGGATGGGGAAGAACGCCAGAACCTTCCCTCTCCTGGCCAAGCCTCCTCCTACCACTCCGTCTGCCTCGGGGGATGGATTTTAGGCCCTGCCCTCCAAGCCTGGGAGAGGGTTTCTGCAGGGCCCCCGCCGGCTGTCTAGGGCCCCGGGGCTCGGGGCCGCTCCCAGCGGCGGTGGAGTCCTCTGGCGCCCCCTGGCGGAGCTCGCCGGTACTGGGCCGGTGCTGGGCCGGCGCCGTGGGACCCACCCGCTCACCTCGTAGACCGCGAAGCCGATGGTCTCCATGTCGCGGCCGAAGCGGCGCTCGCGGCGGCGGTGCTTCTGCATGAGGGCAAGCACGAAGCTGCAGCCTGACTCGCGACCCCCGTACTCGTCGTCCATATCATCCGTTTCCTCCAGCCGGATCTTGAACTGGGGGTTCACCCAGAAGGTGGCTGCAGGATTTGGGGAAGGTGGACATCAGAGGAGGAAGCAAGGAAGCCCTCCCCCCTCGGCCCCGGTCTGTCCCTCCTCCACGTAACAAATACTAAGTGTCCACTGTGTGCAGTGTGACAAACAGTCCCTTTCCCCTATAGGCCCACATTCCAGAAGGGGAGGCAAAGTATAAGCAAGTCAGGTTAACTAACTGAACAATTACGAAGAATAATTCGGATTTGGACAGGAAAGGCACCTTGGAGGAGGTGACATTTGAGCTGAGACATGAAGGGGAGGCCCTGGGCAGACACTGGGAAGCAGGAGCCAGGGAGAGGGGGAACCACGAGCCCCACACATAGAAGGGGGTGGGTGGCAGCAGCCAGGGTCTGATGAGGATCTGGGCTCTGGCGAACTCAGGGGATCCAGAGAGGTGGCTGAGGTTGGCAAGAGCCAGGCTGGTGCTGAGGAGAGGGGACGGAATCCAAGAGCAAACCAGGATTGCACCTGGTGGGGGTGCAGGGAGCATGGCTGGACTAGGATTTTAAAAGGTGGGTGGAGCTGCTGGGCACACAATGACTTAGAAGAGAGCAAGAGAAAGCAGGGTCTGGTAGACGACAGAGCTGCAAAGGTGATGGGACTTGCATTTCTGGCAGTTTGGTGATTCAGCTGCCTAACCAATCCCTTGACTGAAACAACCAAGTGCTGGATAGAATAGGCAAAACTGATAAACTACAGCGTCCCCTCCACCCCACATACAAAATTGACATTAATCAAAAAAGTAGACAATAGCAAGTATTAGCAAAGATGTGCAAGAATCAGAACCTCACACACTGCTGCTGGGAATGTAAAATGGTGCAGTCACTTTTGAAAACAGTCCAGCAGTTCCACAAAGGTTAAATGCAGAATTGCCATATGGTTCTGCAGCAACTCTCCTAGGTATATGTCCAAGATATATGACGACATACATCTACACAAAAACATGCACATGAATGTTCGTCATAGCATTTATAATATCTTATATCTTGTAAAATGGTAGGAACACCCCAACTGTCCATCATCTGATGAATGGATAAATAAAACATGATAAAACCAAACAATGGAATATATTACTCAGCAATACAAAAGAATGGAGTAGCGATACATGCTACGAACACGGACAAACATATGAATGGGCAAATCCAGAGACAGAAAGTGGATTAATGGTTACCTGGGAGTGAGAAGGAGGGGTTTGGGAATGACAGGTGGGGTACAGAGTTGCTTTTTGGGGTAATAAAAATGTTCTAAAATTGATATGGTAATGGATGCACAGCTCTGCAAATTTACTCAAAACCACACTGAATTGAACACTTTAAATGGGTGCACTGTATAGTATGTTACTATTATATCTTAATAAAGCTGCTTAAAAAAGTGAAAACTAGGAGCTCCATTAAATAATGAGAAAGGATTTCTGTCAACTCCTGGAGACCCTGAGCCCCTGACCACAGGGTCAGAAAATAAAGTCCCATAGGAGATTCCTGCAATAAGACCAGGACTCTGATGAAGAATGCCAGTGGTGTAAGTGTGAAAGAAAAATAAACCCCGTGGAGAGGAAGAGGAAAAAAAAAGTCTTCCGGAGAATTTATAACCACAAGCCTTCATGTGAGTTTGCAGTTTTAATTTATGCTGCCTGTGAGGTCAAGGAAACCCTAAGGAGAGAATTTATTTTTTAAAAAGACCTGGGTCACTAGAATTCCAGGTGACCAGATGAAATACTCTAGAGGAATGTAACTGCATCCAAGTGCTCAGAGAATGTCACAGATGAACTTTCCTCTAGAATGAGTAAAAAAACATCTCACAAGGGAACAGGTTATAATGACTGAGAACCAGCAGTTGCAACAGACAAAAAAAACCGACCTACCATGACTTCAGATATGGAAATGATCAGGCATAGACTGTAAGACTAGGCTTATTATACTTAAAAGAAATAAATGAGAGCTGGAAAACACGAGCAAGAATGAACAGATTTGAACACGTGCCATGAAAACTTCTAGAAATAAAACTTTTAATTGAAATTAAGCACTTGTTGGAAGGAATGACCAACAGCAAAGATGACACAGCAAAAAAGGAAATTAGTGACTTTAGAAAGGATCTGAAGAAAGGCCCAGGGTGCAATCCAGGGTGATTTAAAGATGGAAAATTTAAGAGCTGTTAGGAGATACTGAGGATTCATTGAGGAGGTCCAAGTTACATTTGATTTGAATTCTAAGAAGAGAAAACAGAGAGTGTGGGAAGGATGTGATATTCTAAAAGATCATGGCTAAGAATTTTCTAGAATGGTTGAAAGACATCAATCTTCAGACCCAGGAAGCCCAACAAATCCAAAGCAAAAAAATAAAAAAGAAATCTCACTCCAGCACACAGTGATACTGTAGATGATCAAAGAAAAACAATCTCAAAACAGAAGACAAACCATCTCAGAGGCATGACAGACTCCTGACTCCCACGGCAACAACAGATGCAGAATAAAGAGTAACAGTATCTTTAAGAGACTAAAAGTGATGTCAATCCAGAATTCCACATGCAGAGCATTGTCAAGAATGAGCACACTATGAAGGCATTTTACACAAATACTGAGAAAGTTTATCACCAAAAGATCCTCACTAAAGAAATACAAAAGGATATATTTCAGGCAGATATAAAATTATCTCAGATGAAAGGTGTGAGAATGAGGAGAAAAATGCTGCTCTTACATGGATAATCCAAATAAACACAGGCTATAGCAAATAATGACAATGGTGATATTTAATTTATGGCAGGAAGAAAACTGTTTAGAATTAAAATACTAGCTAGAAACAGCATATTAAATATAGGGATCAGGTGGTGATCTATGTTAAATATCCTAAGGTCTTTGCATTGGTCAAGAAGAGGGTAAAGGCACTGACCAACTGACTTTAGGATTTAGTAAACAAGATCTTATGTCTTCCAAGCTCATAGAGGAAACAAACGAGTAGAGGAAAAAGAAAAAAAAAATCCAAAATAAGGCAGAACCAAGGGGTCAACCAGAAATGCATGGTAAGTATGCTGAAATAAATAGAAATATACAGAAAACACTGTGAGTGTGAATGGATTAAACTTTCCAGTTTAATGGACAAAATTTTTCAAACGGAATTATTAAAAAGCCAGCTATATGCTGTTTACAAGAGATAACAACTAAAACATTGAGGTGCAGAAAGATCACACATCAAAGACATACCACCAAAAATGCTGACCAAGAGAAAAATGGAATTAGCTAAAGTAACATCAACTGGAAGACTTGAAAGTAAAAAGAATTATTAGACATGAAGGTGGTCACTAAATAATGAATAAAAGGTTTGATTCACTAGGAACTTATAACAATTCTAAACTCGATGCACCTCAATAGAAATACCATTTGACCCAGGAATCCCACTCCTTGGAATTTACCCAAAGAATACAACTTCTCAGATTCAAAAAGACATAAGCACCCCTATGTTTATTGCAGCCCTTTTTACAATAGCCAAGACATGGAAGCGACCTAAGTGTCCATCAGTAGATGAATGGATAAAGAAGAGGTGGTACATATACACAATGGAATATTATTCAGCCATAAGAAAGGAACAAATCCTACCATTTGCAACAACATGGATGGAGCTGGAGGACATTATGCTCAGTGAAATAAGCCAGGTGGAGAAAGACAAGTACCAAATGATTTCCCTCATTTGTGGAGTATAACAATGAAGCAAAACTGAAGGAACAAAATGGCAGCAGACTCAGGGACTCCAAGAACGAACTAGTGGTTACCAAAGGGGAGGGGTGGGGAGGGAGGGAGAAGGGGACTGAGGCGTATTATGTTCAGTTCCCCATGGTGTGGGGGAATCACGGGGAGAACAGTGTGGCACAGAGAAGGCACACAGTGGATCTGTGGCATCTCGCTGCACTGATGGACAGTGACTGCCTTGGGGTGTGGGTGGGGACTTGATAATATGGGTAAATGTGGTAACCACATTGTTTTTTCATGTGAAACCTTCATAAAAGTGTATATCAATCATACCTTAATAAAAAAATTTTTTAATTAAAAATAAACAATGTACCTTATATCATAGCTTAGAATATCCAAAAAATGTAATTGATAGCAATAAAAAGAGAAAATGGCAAAGGTACCAGGATAGAGTGAGATTTTATGATCCCTCTTCCAGTAACTGATAGACTATGCAGACAAAACAGTAAGTTCGAGATAATGGATAATTATTGAACATTCCCCTTAACACTCAGAGAACAGTGTACTGGTCAAGAGAACAGACTCCAGGACTGCAATCCCTGGGTTCAAATACCAATTCTGCCACTTACTAGGTTAGTGAATTTAGCAAATTGCTTAATCTCTCTTTGCCTTTACTTACTGTAAAATAGGTATAATAATAGTACCTATTTCACAGGGTCAGTGTGAAAGTTAAGCAACTTCCTATATTTAAAATATTTAGAGGAGTGCTTGGCATACAGTATACAACATATGTATTAGTCTTTTAGAAAACGTGAACATTCATGAAAACTCACCACATGCTGAACTACAGAGCACCAGCTTCTGTGTATTTAAAAGCTATGATCTCATATAGATCATATTTTCTGACCAGAACGAAATGAAGTTAGAAACTGACAATGAAACAATTGAGAGGTTTGATTGTTGATTCAAGTTCTTAATTGTTAGAGGTCTATTCAGATTTTCTATTTTTCTTGAGTCAATTTTGTTTCTTCACTGGAATTTGTCCATTCATTTCATATAGGTTATCTAATTTGTTTGCATGTCATTGTTCAGAGTACTTCCTTATAACCCATTGATTTCTGTTGGGTTGGTAGTGACATTCTCTTTAATTTCTGATTTTAGTAATTTCAGTCTTCTTTTTTCTTGTTCAGTTTGGCTAAAAATTTGCCAATTTTGCTGAGCTTTTCAAAGAACCAGCTGTTGGTTTAATTGACTTCTCTCTACTGTTTCTCTACTTCACTTATTTGGACTTAAATTTTTATTATTTCCTTTCTTCTGCTTGCTTTGGGTTTAGTTTGCCCTTTTACTACTTTATTAAGAAGGAAGAATAGGTTACTGACTTGAGATCTAACATACGTAGAGTGTTTTAATTACCATTCTGTGTGGCTTCCCATTTACATTTATCATTTCTTTTTGATAAAACTAACTCATTCTATGAGGCCAGCATTACCTTGATACCAAAGCCAGACAAAGACATCACAACAAAACAAAACTATAGTGTTTGGCAACTGTGAAGCCGGGAAGATCCTGACCGACCAAGGATGCCAGAGCTCATCATTCTTCCAGCCCTCGAACAAGCCCCCACAGCCCCTCAACAAAATGGTCTGATCCACCCTCACCTTGCCAAAAAAAATTACAGACCAGTATCAGTTATGAATATTTATGTAAAAACCCTCAACAATATTCTAGCAAACTAAACCCAACAGTATATAAGGATCATACACCATGAAATAGCATTTATCCCAGGAATGCAAAAATACTTCAATATAAGAAAAATTAATGTTATACACCACGTTAATAGAAAAGGAAAAAAACACATGATCATCTCAATAGATGAAAAAAAGGTATCTGACAAAACCCAACACACGTTCATGTTGAAAACACTCAGAAAATTAGGAATAAAGAGGAACTTCCTCAATAAGATAAAGGGTATTTATGGAAAACCCACAGCTAATATCATGCTCAGTGGTCAAAGGCTGAAAAGATCAGCAACCAGATGCCCATTTACACCACTGCTATACAAGATTGTACAGGGAGTTCTAGTGAGAGCCATTAGTCAAGGAAAGAAATAAGAGGTATTCAAATTAGAAAGAAGAAGAAAACTATCTCTATTTACAAGTGACATGATCCGGTATATAGAAAAACTTGAGAAATCCACAAGAAAGTAGAGTTACCAAAAAATTTAGTATTGCTGCAGGTTACAGATCAAAACACAAAAATCAGTTGTGTTTACTATACACTAGCAGTGAAGAACACAGGAAATGGAGAAAATAATTCCTTTACAATAACATCCAAAAGGATAAAATATCTACATATAAATTTAGCTGGAAAGTTGAAAGACTTATACACTGAAAACTACAAAATATTGGAAGAAATTAAAGACTTAACAACAAAAAAATTAAAAGATATCCTATGTTCATGGATCAGAAGGCTTCATTTATTAAGATGTCACTACTACCCAAAGTGATCTGCAGATTAAATGCAATCGTCATCAAAATTCCAACAGCCTTTTTCACAGTAGTGAAAATGCAGACCCTCAAATTCATATGGAATTGTAAGAAGCTCAGAAGCCAAAACAATTTTAAAAAAGAACAAAGTTGGAAGATTTACACTTCCCAGTTTCAAAATTTACTAAAAAGCTACAATAATCAAAAACAGTTGGAAATGTCATAATAGATGCATAGAGTAAAAGAATAGAACTGAGTCTAAAAATAAACCCATACATCAATGGCCAATTATTTTTGCCATGGGTGGCAAGACCATTCAATGAGGGAAGAATAGTCTTTTCAACAGATGATGGTGGGGAAACTGGATTTCCACACACAAATGAATTAAGTTAGGTACATACCTCACACCAGATACAAAAATTAACTCAAAATGGATCAACGACCTAAAAATAACAACTAAAATTATAACATGTTCAGAAAAAAAACAAAGGAATAAGTCTTCCTGACCTTGGATTTGGCAATGGATTCTCAGATATGACACCAAAAGCATGAGCAACAAAAGAGAAAGAAAATTGATATCATTACAATTAAAAACTTCTGTGCTTCAAAGGACCCTATCAAGAAAATGAAGACAACCCACAGAATGGGAGTTAATATATGCAAATCATCTATCTCATAAAGGGATCATATATATAAAGAAGAGTTATAGCTCAACAATATAAACAACCTCATCTAAAAGGGGTCAAACTACATATGCACCCCTATGTTTATCGCAGCACTATTTACAATAGCCAAGATATGGAAGCAACCTAAGTGTTCATCAGTAGATGAATGGATAAAGAGGTTGTACATATATACAATGGAATACTATTCAGCCATAAGAAAGAAACAAATCCTACTATTTGCAACAACAAAGAGCTGGAGGATATTATGCTCAGTGAAATAAGCCAGGCAGAGAAAGACAAGTACCAAATGATTTCCCTCATTTGTGGAGCATAACAACAAAGCAAAACTGAAGGAACAAAACAGCAGCAGACTCACAGACTCCAAGAAGGGCCTAGTGGTTACCAAAGGGAGGGGTGGGGGAGGGCGGGTGGGGAGGAAGGGAGAAGGGGACTGAGGGGTATTATGATTAGTACACATGGTGTGGGGGGGATCATGGGGAAGGCAGTGTAGCACAGAGAAGGCAAATGGTGACTCTGTGGCATCTTACTACACTGATGGACAGTGACTGCAATGGGGTATGGGGGGGACACAATAATATGGGTGAATGTAGTAACCACATTGTTTTTTTGTGTGAAACCTTCATAAGAGTGTATTACCAATAAAACCTTAATTAAAAAAAGGAATCAGAAAAATAAAATAAAAGGGGTCAAACTATTTGAATAGAAATTCAAAAAAAGATATGCAAATGGACAATAAATATACAAAAAGATCATTGGCTATTAGGGAAATGCAAATCAAAATTTCAATGATACCACTTTATGCTGCCTAGGATGACTGCAATAAAAAAATATAGACAATAATACTGTTTGACCCAGGAATTCCACTTCTAGGAATTGACCCTAAGAATACAGCAGCCCAGTTTGAAAAAGACAGATGCACCCCTATGTTTATTGCAGCACTATTTACAATAGCCAAGAAATGGAAGCAACCTAAGTGTCCATCAGTAGATGAATGGATAAAGGAGATGTGGTACATATACACAATGGAATATTATTCAGCCATAAGAAGAAAACAAATCCTACCATTTGCAACAACATGGATGGAGCTAGAGGGTATTACGCTCAATGAAATAAGCCAGGCGGAAGAAGACAAGTACCAAATGATTTCACTCATCTGTGGAGTATAAGAACAGAAAAAACTGAAGGAACAAAACAGCAGCAGAATCACAGAACCCAAGAATGGACTAACAGTTACCAAAGGGAAAGGGACTGGGGAGTAGGGGTGGGAAGGGAGGGATAAGGGCGGGGAAAAAGAAAGAGGGCATTACGATTAGCATGTATAGTGCGTGGGGGGTACCGGAAGCGCTGTGCAGCACAGAGAAGACTAGTAATTTTACAGCATCTTACTACGCAGATGGACAGTGACTGTGAAGGGGCATGTGGGGGGGACTTGGTGAAGGGGGGAGCCAAGTAAACATAATGTTCTTCATGTAATTGTAGATTAATGATACCAAAATTAAAAAAAATACACAAACAATAAAAGCCCTCATCCCAAGAATAAAATATGTTTGTAACTATGGTGACATGCAATAACTAGACTTCCTGTGATGATCCTTTCGCAATGCAAACAAATATCAAATCATTAAATTGTGCACTGGACAGTAATAATGTTATGTCAATTTAAAATCTCAACAATAAAATTAAAAAAAAAATGGACTAACAGTTAACAAAGGGAAAGGGACTGGGGAGGGTGGGTGGGAAGGGAGGGATAAGGGGGGTAAAAAAGAAAGGGGGCCTGATGATTAGCACGTATAATCTGCGGGGAGGGGGCATGGGGAGGGCTGTGCAACACAGAGAAGACAAGTAGTGACTCTACAGTATCCTACTAAGCTGGTGGACAGTGACTGTAATGGGGTTTGTGGAGGGGACTTGGTGAAAGGGGGAGCCTAGTAAACATAATGTTCCTCATGTAATTGTAGATTAATGATACCCTAAAAAACATAGACAATAACAAGTGTTGCTGGGGATGTGGAGAAACTGGAACACTTATACATTGCTAGTGGGAATGTAAAATGATGCTGTCACTTAGGAAAAGTTGGCAGTTCCTAAAAAAATTAAACATGGAGTTACCACACGACCCACAATTTCACTCCTACTCACAGACCCAAGAGAACATATGCTAACACAAACACACGTAAGTGAATATTCACAGCAGCATAACTCATAACAGCCAAAACCTGGAAGGTCTAACTGTCCATTAACTGCTGAATGTGGTATATCCATACATACTACAGAATACTATTCAGCCAAAAAAATCAAACGAAGTACTAACATATGCTACAAAATGGATGAACTCTGAAAATGTAATGCTAAGGGAAAGAAGTCATGAACAAAAGGCCACATATTTTATGATTTCATTTATATGAAATACCCAGAATAGGCAAATCTATAGAGATGAAAATTTAGAGTAGAGGTTTGGGGGCAGGGACAGGTAGTAACGACTGATGGAGACAGTTTCTTTTGGAGGTAGTGAGACTATTCTGGAATTAGACAATGGTGATTATTGCACAACACTGTGAATATACTAAAAACCACTGAATTGCACCCATTAAAAGTATAAATTTTATGGTATGTGAATTATATCATGATTCTTAAGAACATTGTGAATCAAAAACATTATGTGTAGCTCAATAAAATTTATCATGATAGGTGCTTACAGAGAAAAAAAAATAACCCAAATTAATGAAATCAGCATCTAATTTAAGAAGTCATAAAATAAGTCTAAAAATGAATTCAAAGGAACAGAGGAATGAGATAACAGGACAGCAAAGATTAAGGATATGAAAAAAACACTGTACAAAGGATCACCAAAGTCAAAAGTCATTTCTTTGTAAAGACTAATATTGACAGAATTAATAAAGACAAAAGGGAGTCCAGATAAACACCATTATGAATAAAAGAGAGGACATCATTATAGATGAGGTCACAGAATATATTAAGGATAACTTGACACTAATAATTTGAAAACAGATGCAAAGGATAAACTCCTAGAAAATACAGCTCATCAAAACAGGCTGAAGAAGTAGAGACCTGAATAACCCTACAACCATGAAAGACACTCAGTATCAAAAAATTAACTTTCACACAAAGAAAGTAACAAGGATGAGTTTTACAGACCAGGCCTAGCAAACACTTGAGCAACACATCATCCCCGCCTTATGCTCTTCCAGAAAACAGAAGAAGAGAGGAACGCTTCCTAATTCACTTTACAAGACAGATTCACACTGATACCAGAACTAAACAAGGTCAGTACGAAAAAGGAGGATTACAGGGAAATCTCACTCATGAACTTGGATGTACAACTGTGGCAATAAAAGATGTCACATCACGACTGATGTTTTTATCTCAGGAATGTAAGGTTGATTCAATATTAAAAAGGTGATTAACAATTTACCACTTTAACAGATAGGAGAAAAAAGAGCATTATTACAATAATAAATACAACTTTACGTATTTAATAGCATGAAACTTCATTCATCTGATAAAAGGCATCTATAAAAATACTCGAATAGGGAAGTTTTTAGTGTTAACTACAAAAAACATTTAATAGTGAAAACTTTTCCTTTAAGAGGGCTAAGCCCAGAACAAAATCACTCCTATTCAACACCCTACAGTCCTGACCAGATTAAACAAGAAAACATGAGAACTGGAAAAAAAGACACAAATTTATTATCATTTGCAGGTGCTATACTGCCAGTGAGCCATCAGTTAAAAAGAATGTAAAGGTAAATCAGTATAATTACAGTTTAACAAGTTTGCTGGTACAAAATAAATGTAAAAGGCCACCTGCATGTTACTGTATCAGCAACTCTTACTTGGGAGATGTAATTTAAAAAGAGATGCCATTTACAATAGCACCAAGGTGACAGAGTAACTAGGAATAAATCTCAAAAAAAGATGTGTAAGACCTTTTTGAAAAAATTAAAAAATTTTATCGCCCTATATATGACATTCTCAGATAAGAAGACTAAAAGCAGTAAACATGTACATTCTCCCTAAATTGGTCTACAGATCCATGCAATTCCAAATTAAAATCCGAATGTTTTTTTGCTGGACCTGGTAAAGCTGATTCGAAAATTCACATGAAGGAAAAAGGAGCAAAAATAGCTACGAGATCCCTGAGGAAGGAATTCACCCTGCCCAAAAGCACGGCTTAGAAACTGAGGGCAAGTGAATCAGTGAGCAGACGGACAGAGCAAGGGGCAGAACGGCAAGCCCAGAAACAGACCCACACAGATCCGTGAACTTCATGCTGGGGCTGGCGCGGCCAGGCATCCAGGGAAGATTTCGCAATAAACAGTACAGGGAACAGTGGTTATCTGTTTGGGGAAAAACTACAGTGGGACCCCACAAGGAAGAAGATGATTCAAAACGGAGGACCGTGAGCCGTGACAAGAACCTGGGGGCTGCAGGACACGAGAACACAGCAGTGGCGGGTCTGGGGAAGCCAACACTGTGGGTGACCTGCAAGAGAGCGGTTGCAGCAGCACGCTGAGGACGGAGGCTGGACCGGCAAGGGTTAACAGTTGAACTGGGAGTGAGAAAGGAAAAGAGGGGGTGTGGCAATCCCTGAGAAGTGCTGCTTCCAAGAGGAGCAGTGAAATGGGTGGGGTCAAGAGAGGCTTGCTTTGAGACAGGGGTCTCCTTAATGACCCAGGAGGGGGAGGTGATGGTGACAAGGCCAAAGGCTTTCAGAGGAGGGGGAGAAGGGGATCAGAGCAGAGGTGGGGGTGGTCCACATGCACAGGGGTGGTTCTGCCACTGTCCCAGGCAGCAAAGCACAGGCCCAGACAGGCTGGGGAATTGGGGGGGTGGGGGGACAACAGGAGAGGGGTCCTGCGTGACGCGGGCTGTCCTTCATGCAGTGCAAGGCCGCACATGAGCAAGAGCAGGGGGAGGTCTGAGGGGTGGGTGGGAACTTACTAACTAGTAGAAAATTGCTGGGGACCATGGAAAGTGGTCATATGAGGTTTAGGGCTGTGACTTACAGGGAAAGGCCCAGTTGTACGATTTCTCCCCAGCCATACCTGATGGTTCTGGAGTCGGTGGGAGGGCTCAACTAGGATTATGGTAGTGCCAACTGAGAGGAGCAGCGGGGGCCAGGAGCCGGGAAGCTGGGAGTATTTGCAGGGATAAGATGAAAAGGACGCCTCACCCTGGTAGGGAGGGCAGACGCGCGGGAGCTGAAGGCAGTGCTCAGGAGGGCTAGCTCAGCAGCAGACAGCTCGGCAGGCTGAGGACGGGGGTGTGGGGGGGGAGGAGGTCGCTGTAGGGGAGCAAAGCAAGGATGAGCGGCCATGGGCCAAGTTCCCCTCACGGACAGAGAAGGCAGGGGGCAGGAGGGCCGGCAGAAGGTCAGAGGGCCCGGAGGGAAGGTCTCCTAATGAGCACGGCCTTCTCCTCCGGCGGCACCCTGGGCTCAGGCCTGCGTGGTGACTGGTGACTCAAGCGACGCTCTTTCTAATTTATGCAGACGCTCAACATTTTGCTCTTTAGGTCACATTCGAGGTCTACTCCTAGCTGACAAGCGGGGAAACTGAGGCTCCGTGAGACGCCATCCAGCCCAGAGGCCCAGGCGGCGGTGCCCTGCACGCCCCACAGCGGCCACTTGCCTGGGTAGTTCCGGCAGCCACCGGCGGTGCTACCACGCCGCCAGGTGCCCTCGTACAGCATCGTGTTCCACTTGCGGAAGCGCTGGCTCTTGAGCGCGTCCGGCGTCAGGTTGCAGATCTCCAGGCGGGTGAACTCGCGCATGAAGTCTCGGAATGACATCCTGGGGGTTGAGGTGCAGAGGTGAGCAGCGGTGGGTGAAGATGATCGAGGAGAACAGAATGCGGGGCTCTAGGGATAAGTAGTGGGGTTGGAAGCCGGGCCCCAGGAGAGGCCGGACTGAGGAAGGGTCACTCACCAGAACTCCCCATCCTCCATCTTGACCCGAAGCTGCTCACGCTCATAAGGGTCCACATTGTTCCACTCTGAGGAGCTGTGGGGAGAAGGGCCCTGCCAGGGACTGGCAGCATTGCCTGCCTGCCAGAGCCCCAGGCCTGTTCTCCCCTGGCCCAGGTCAGGAGGCCTCCAGACAGTCAAGCCCCAAGATCCCCACCCCAGGGACTGCCTTACTAGGGCCAGCTCAGGCCGTAAGGATGTGCACAGGATGGGCACATGGGACCAGAGCTTTGTTAGGACGACCCAGGCCCAAGAACACCACGGTGGGCCCTCCGCTGGCTCCAGAACCCACTCTGGGCTGTAAGTACCCTGAGCAGAAATGCCAGCAGCACTGAACAGCCTCCCGGCCAGTGTCCACTGCCCCTTACCCATCACTCCAGGCTCCTGTCCACTCCACCTCGCCCCAGGGGTTCCGCATCCGGATCAGGCTCAGCATCTGGCCCTGGTAGTTCACCTGTTCCCCAGAGTTCCCATCAGCACCTGCTTCTGGCATGTGCTTTAACACCTCTACCCGCCACCTCACCCTCGCCAAGCCCTGCTCAGCACCCAGCACCATACCAAGGGAAATACAGCCTGTCCTGCAGGAACTTACTGCCAAGGGAGGCAGCTATGCACACAAATTACAATAAATCAGAACAGGATAAGATAAACACCTCAGGATAAGAGGCCCCGTTAACAGATAAGGGGCTACAAGAGGTCAAGGGAAGTGCTGGCCCCTCACACAGCCCTGGTCACAGGTCAGAGAGCCAAGGGGGCAGGAACCACCCTGCAGGGAAGGCCCCCACGTGGGGTAGTACCTGCTTGGCCCCAGTCACAGAGTAGGCGTGGCCCTTCACCAGCTTCTTGAAGGTGATGGCCTCCATGTCCAGAATGCTGGAGATCTGCAGAAAGATACACGTGCTATGGTCAGGGGCCAGGTTCCAGGGACCCAGTCGGCATCCCTACCGCCAATCAGATGAGCCCTGACTCATGGGTCTTGGATACACCCCCAGGCACGTACAACTATTGGGAGTGGCAGGGCAGGGACACTGACCACTCTCTTCTACCACCCCTATATAAAGATGCTGCCCTAGAAGGTGGGCCACCTGGGTACTCTACCAACGCCACCATGAGCTATGAACAATGAACTGGCCTGAGCCAGCCAGAACTATGAGCACATGCACATGCATACAGCCAGGCATAGCCCCCAGAGCTACATGGCGCTCAGAGGGCCTCGTGCAGCGGGTCACAGTGAGGTCAAGAGCGGTGAGGACAGGCTAGTCGGCTGAGACTTGGAAAGAGGGTTAGGATGGGCTTAGAGCTACAGAGGCAGTGATGTTGGGGGCAGAGCCTGAGACGAAGGATGAGGGGATGTGGGGACAAGTTGCAGAGACACAAGAACAGTGGAGGGCATGAACAAGGCTGTGGCTGAGGGGACCAGGGAATGGGGAAGAGCTGAAGTCTGAGGCTGGTGAACTGGATGGCGGATGGGCATGGGATTACATGACAGGAACAGGATGCAGAAAGCCAGGAAAACAAGCTGAAGTCTTAAGTCCTGGGGACAGGAATTGGGGCCAGGCATGGAGGTGATGGGTGAGGCTGGGTAAGAATCAGAGATGGTGTGCAGTGAAGGACAGGTCTGGAGCCAAGCCTAGCTGGGCAGGGGAACCACTGGACGGAGGAGATTCAGGTCGTTGGTTGGGGCTCCTGGGTGCGATCTGGGTGCACTCACATCAATGGAGCAGCCCAGCAGGGAGCCTCGCTCCAGCGCCTTGAGGATGATGTGGTAGAGGTCACTGGGGGCTTTGCGCAGCTCGTACCATTCGGTGACCCCGCCTGTGAAGTCCTCAAAGCCCTCTGATGTGCTGCCCCCTGACAGGGCCTCATAGCTGCCATTTACCCTGCAGGTATCAACAGGTCAGACTCTGGTCCGGAAAGGAGGCCCCTGCACCCCTGGGTGGCCTGGAACTGCCCCCGGGGCCCCTACTCACTTGGCATAGGCCTTCTCAAGCAGGGCACTCCAGAACTCGTTGCCTTGGGCAGAGTGCACGAACACCAGCTTCCCGTCCTTAATGGGCAGCAGATCATCCACGACCACGTCCACCCACTCCCCAAACTGCCACAGCTGGGGGTGTGGGGGAGCACAGTGAGTACCTGCTCTGGGATCCCCCCGGCCTGAGCTCTGCCACTTACTAGATACCTGATCAGGTACCCTAGCTACGCGATGCTGACCAGGGAGCGGCTCTGAGCTTCGGTTTCCCTATCCATAAAAGGTAACAGCAATACTTTCCTTGTGGGAAAGCTCAACAAGATCACAAAAGTATCGCTTTTAGGGCAGCACTTCCGGTATTCTGGGAACAGACCAAGGTGCCTCCTCAGGTGTGGAGAGGTTGGAAAGCCCTCGGTAGTGGCTCTCCAGGAACCAGCCCCCTTTTCAGCCACGCTGCTACCTCTCCGCTCCCTATTCTAGGCCAGGGTGTGCGTGGAGCAGGTGTGGTGGCATTGGGGATACACGTGTAAAGAAAATGCGGCATCCAGACCCTTCAGCTACAGGATGAGTAGGGATCCGATCTGATCGGATCCCCGCCCCCGCAATCACTCGTGCGGTTCGCTTCAGATGCCAGGAGGGGCAGGTTTCCCAGGTTGGGAGGAGTCGGGCGCCTGGGGACAGAAGCGACCAAGTGTGATGCTGCGGAGGGGTGAAAAACAACGGGCAAGGGGTGGGGGCCCAAGGAGGAGGGGGGGAAGGGCACCGATGCCACGACCCTGCGGACCAGCGAAGGCAGGTGCAGCTTTTGGGCAAAGTAGATGGCAAAGCGGATCCTGCAGGGTATCTCTTGGGCACCAAGGCAGGGATAGCCTAGGGTAAGGGGTTCCTTGACTAGGAGGAAAGAAACAACACCCAGGAGGTCCTGGGGCAGGGTTGGGGCCACCAGGGACAGAGAGTCTCATCCAGGGTTGCTGGGGGTGTCTCTCTCCCAACACCAGCTAAGAATTCACCAGTGTGACTTGAAAAATAAGTTCTGCGCAAAAACATCAATAAAAGTTTGTTTAAATAGACTTAATCCCCAACTTTTCTTTTCTGCAGGGCTGTCAGCAGCTGGAGGCTGCCAACTGGCAGGAGGAGTTGGGGTGGATGGGGAGACTGCCGCCCTGGGTGGAGATGCCACATGTTTTCCCAGAGGAACACTCCTTATTTTTCAGATGGGGAAACTAAGACCCTGGAGAGGAAAAGGATTTGTCCTACAGAATATAGCAGAGATCTTTCTACTCTTCCAAGCGCTTTCTCCCCAATATGCACAACCACCCAGGAAAGTTGCCAGCGGAAATACCTGCCCAGTCGTTTCACACACGGCAGACCTGAGATGGCACCAAGAGGTCAGATACTTTCCAGAGGGAGGGCTGGCCCTGCAGGCATGGCCCTGAGGCACCCTCACTTCAGAACGCCACAGGTCATCAGTCCTCACCTCCTCCAGCACCTGCTCCCCCATCCCCCAGCCCCAGGAGGGGGCAGGACTCCTCACCTGGAAATGGAAGATGCCGGCATATCCATCCTGGAAACTTTGGCCATGCGGAACCACTCGGTGCAGGAGGTTGTCATTGAGAGTGAGGGAGGCGATGGCAGCCAGGAGCCAACAGTCCCCTGAGATGGGAGGGACCCACGTCAGGCCTCCCAGTGTATACATAAGTGCCCACGCTGGGGAGAACTTGGGGTTCCCTGGGTGGGGTGCCCTCAACTTATAGAAAAGACCCAGGAATCTGGGCAAACCAGCTCCAGCACTGATAGCAAGAACCTGCCTGGGCCTGCAGGACAGAGGGGGTGGGGCAGAGCCAGAAGGAACATGCATGGGGAATGTCTATAGAAAAGAACCCCCAGAACCCCCCAGGGCCTACCCAGTGCTCCCTGGCAGATGTCTGTGCGAGTGGCTCCATCCACGATGAACTGGGGGTTTGAGAGCAGCTCCTGCAAGAGACCCAGAGTCCTGTCTCTGGGCCAACCCCTCCCTGAAACTGGAACCCAGCCACCCCAGACCCTGCTCCCCACTAGGGACCTAGAGTCTTGTTCCCACTCATCACCCACGATGGGCATAAAACAAGTCCCACCCTGGGTGGTCACTCTCACCATGGGACGCTTCCATTTGATGCCATAGGTTTTGGAGGAGTTGGGGCCTAGATCCTTGTAGCCCAGGCTCTGGGGCACTGGGGGGAAGGCCTCATCACGGAAGAGGGCCCCACTCTGCAAGCACTGAGCCCGTAGCTGCTCATAATCCTGGCCCAGGTACTTGATGGCATTTTCATGGCGGCCCAGGCCAAGCTCCTTGGCCCGCTGCTTCTGCACTTGTGCAGACACCCCAGTGCAGTACACGGGGGTGATGATCTCCTCAGCCATCCTGGGGGACAGACAGGCCTGCTCAGAACCCAGACCTTTTCAGGGCTAGAACTGGGGCCCTGCCTGCCCCTGCTCACCCTTCCTCCCCAAACCTGGATTTCCCCCACCTCACTGTTCAGCTCACAGAACCTGGAACTTTCTGCCACCTCCCTAATTTCCCAGAATCCAGAAGAGGGGCTCTCCAGCCCCCAGGCCTGCTGACCACCTTCTCCCTTCCCCCACACAATGCTTGCTACCACCTCCGCCTTCCCGGGCTTTTATTGTTCTGCACCTGCAGTCCTGTGGTCAGCCAGCCCGGTGGGGCAGGGCAGAGCCCGAAGATGATGGCCCAGGGAACCCGGAAGGTGGGAGACCGCAGGAAAGGCCTCTCTGACCTCTCTGCCTGCAGGTAAACCCCTCCCCAAACTAGCCAAGCCTCTGTGCACCAGCCCCGTTTCCTTGGCATGGGGGCTGAGAACCCCAGGCATTTGGGGTCTCGCTCCTCAGGCCTCTGAGACAGGCTGGGTGCTCAGGGCCGCCGGGCCTCCGTCCCTTCCCCTCCCGCCTTCCCCCGGCCCAGCCCCCGAGACGGTGGTGAGCGCAGGCTGGGGTGGCGCCAAGCCTGTGCGGCGTCCCGAGCCCCCGCCCCTGTCCCGGGCATTCAGACGGCCCGGGGTCGGGGGATCGTAGCCGGGCCATCCAGCTCCTTACCTAGAGGAGCGTTCCGGGGGTCGCTAGGGCCCCTGCGGCTGGCTTCCCTGGCAGCAGCGCAAGGCCGGGCCCAACCAGGAAGAGCGCTCCTCCCGCCCTCCTCCCGCGGCCCCGCCGCCGCCCTGCCCCTCCGCCGCCTCCGGCACCTCGGGCTCCGACCCCGCTTCCTCTCTGCGCTCCCTTATCTTCCGGCACCTTCTCCGACTATCTCTCCTGCTCACGGGGTCTCCCCGCCCCTCCCTCCGCCAGCCCCGGGCCAACCCCGCAAGGGGACAAATTAGTCAAAGGCAGAGCTGTCCCCGGAGAGGGGCCAGCGCCTGTCGGGGTGGGAGGGCTGGGGCGGGAACCGGAGGGCGCCGAGGGGAGGGGAGGAGGGCAGAGGCGGGGCAGGGGTATTTTTAACCAGGGGCAGCTGCTCGAGTTGCAGGGCCGGCCGCCCCACCCCACGCGGCGCTCCCCGAGGGCATTCCCTGGCGCCCGGGCCGCTGCGGCGACGTCCCTGCAGCCCCGGGCCGGTCCCCCTGGCGCCCGCCCTCCCCTGCTCCCAGCGCGGGGCCGAGATTACCTCGGGCTGCGGCAGCTGCTGCGGAGCGGCCGGGCTGCGGGCGGGTGGACCTCTGCCGGACGCTCGGCAGACGACAGCCCCACCCCGTGGGGCGCGCTCCGCGGCCCGGCTCCTGGGCAGGGCCCGCTCCCCGCCCCAACCCCCGCCCCCGGGCGCAGGCTCCGGCAGAACGGGGAGCCCGCCCCCGGGCCCCGGCTCGCTGCGTGACCTTGGGTGAGTGCCGGTCGTCCCTCTCGGCCTCGGTTTGCAGGCGGCGCAGCGGACGGGATGGAGGTGAACTGTGGGAGCCCATCCTTCTCCCGCACGCTGTGGTTTCTTGAAGCCGGGGAGGTGGGCTTCCCTGCCCTCTCCTCCAAGCCCCGGGCCCACCCACCCGGGAGCGCCCGTGTGCCGCCTTTGCCAGGAGGGGGCGACAGAGGCTGCGAGCAGGTCGGCAGGCCCGCCCAGCACCCGCAGATTTGCCTGTGGAGCTGCAGTAAGTTGGAGAGTCAAAATGTCACAGGGAAGGGGACTGCCACAGACTGCTCAGAGCGTCTCACTGACCGTGGGCCCAGCCCAGCAGCTGTTGCTCTTTTACAAGATACATACACCCGCATTTTGTTGGGGGAACAGTGCATAGCTTTCCTTTCCTAGGATTCTGGGACACGTGACCCCAAGAAGGTTAGGAGCCACTAATCTAATCTGACCTCACTCTCACTCCCAGTTTACAGATGAGGAACGCGGAGGCCTGTGAGGGTGTGACTCGCTGAGCTCCCTCTTCTACTGATTCAGAGCTGGAACCAGCGCCTGGGCTCTTTGCTCTTCACCATTCAGCATTTATGTGTCCTTTTCTTGACTAAACCCTTCTGGTAGGTCTTTGCACAGCAGACACCATGACTAAGACCAGCCCCTACTTGGGGAAACCCCCTCCTTCCCCCTACAGTTTTGAGGATTAAGGAAGTTGAGTCCTGATGGACAAGTTAACTAAGCAATAACATTCTGGAGAGGCTGTTTCTAGCAGAAAAGAAGAGCATGTGCAAAGGTCTAGAGGCTGGAGAAATACATGTCAGTGAGAGAAACTGCAAGTGTTCCTTGTGACTAGATGAAGGGAGCAGGGGCCGGGGAGAGAAAAGATGCTCTGGAGAGACACTCTCCAAGAGCACCATCCCTCAAAGCACTCTGGCTCAACCTCTGTGTCCCACAGTCCCCAGAATCACTTCCACAAACCTGTCACTCCTATCCACTGACCACCTCCTATATGTGCAGGGTGCTGTTCACCTGGGTATAAGATGGTGAAGACCCACAGCATTGGCCCCCTCTGAAGGAGGCAGACATCAACCCAGTTATTGCACCCGTAATTAACTTGGACGAATTGGTGCTAAGGAAGTGCATAACTGAAGCCCTACTAGTTCAGGGGTTAGAGTAGCTATTGATCAGACAAAATGAATTATGGCAGGGGTAGGGGAGATGACAGGAGCATTGGAACATGCAGGTCATGGCACAGTGCAGGAACTGAAGTATGCTTAGGTTGCTTGAAAAAGAGAAGGAAGGGTTATGGCAGGACTGGGTGGGGCATAGGAGTTTATATTTTATTCTACTTGACTAGAAGGCTGCTCAGGTTTGTACAAATGAAGGAGGCAGCAGGAGAGTGTTAGAGGGGGCAAAACAGGGGGCAGGGAGGAGTCCAGATAAAAAGCAAGGAGGAAGGCCTCTGGTTCAAGCCAGGAATGTGGTAGGCACAAGAGAGAAGTGGATGGATTTGATAACTATTAGGATACATCTTATCAAAATTTAACTCAGACTGGCTAAATATAAACCCTAAAACTATAAAACTTCTAGAAGAATGCATAGGAAAAAATCTTAATGATCTTGGGTTTGACAAAGATTTCTTAATGTGCCACAAGCACAAACAATAAAAGGAAAAATTAAACTTCATCAAAACATTCGTTCTTCAAAAGTCACTATTACAAGAATGAAAAGACACAGACTAAGAGGAAATAATTATAAAAATTGCATGTGATGAAGCACTTGTATTTAAATTGTAAATAGAACTACAACTTTAAAAATAATCCAGTAAAATTGGACAAAATATCTGAAACAGACATTTCACCCAAGAGGATATATAGTCGGCAAATAAGACATGAAAAAGTGTTGAACACATTATCCACCTGGGGAAATGCAAATTCAAACAAGCAGAAGGACTCCACAGTATAAAGAAGGACCCCACTAAGTGCTGGCAAGGACGCAGAAAAGCCAGAATTCTCGTGCTGCTGGTGGGAATTCAGAATGATACCACTGCTTTGGAAAACAGTTCCACAGTTTCTCAAAAAGTCAAACATATATTCATTGATAAATAGAAATGAGCTATCAAGCTACAGAAAGATGGCAGAACCTCAAATGCCTACTGCTAAGTAAAAGAAGCTAATATGAGAAAACAACATGTGTATAATTCCAACTACATGACATTCTGGAAAAGGCAAAATGAGAGAGAATGAAAAAGATCAGTGAGGAGGGGAGTAATGAAGAGGTGGAGCGCGGGCCATTTTTAGGGCACTAAAACTACTCCGTATGACACTGTAATGGTAGATACATGACAATGGACATTTGTGGAAACCCACAGAATATACAAAGCTAAGAGTGAACCCTAATGCAGACCAATGCACTTGAGTTAATAATAGTGTATCAATATTGGTTCAGGAATTGTAATACGTGAACCACACTGTTGCAAAATGTTAACAATGGGAGAAATTGGGGGGTGAGGGTAGAGAAAGGGTGTATGGGAATTCTCTATACTTTTTTTTTTTTGCTATCATTAATGTACAATTACATGAACAACATTATGGTTACTAGACTCCCCCTATTATCAAGTCCCCACCACATACCCCATTACAGTCACTGTCCATCAGCGTAGTAAGATGCTATAGAATCACTACTTGTCTTCTCTGTGTTATACTGCCTTCCCCGTGTCCCCTCCCTGCCCACATTATACATGCTAATCATAATGCCCCTTTTTCCCCCTAATCCCTCCCTTCCCACCCATCCTCCCCAATCCCTTTCCTTTTGGTAATTCTTAGTCCATTCTTGGATTCTGTGAATCTGCTGCTGTTTTGTTCCTTCAGTTTTTGCTCTGTTCTTATACTCCACAGATGAGTGAAATCATTTGGTACTTGTCTTTCTCTGCCTGGCTTATTTCACTGAGCATAATACCCTCTAGCTCCATCCATGTTGTTGCAAATGGTAGGATTTGTTTTCTTCTGGCTGAATAATATTCCATTGTGTATATGTACCACATCTTCTTTATCCATTCATCTACTGATAGACACTTAGGTTGTTTCCATTTTTTGGCTATTGTAAATAGTGCTGCGATAAACATAGGGGTGCATCTGTCTTTTTCAAACTGGGCTCCTGCATTCTTAGGGTAAGTTTCTAGGAGTGGAATTCCCAGGTCAAATGGTATTTCTCTCTGTACTTTCTGAGCAATTTTTCTGTAAACCTAAAACTACTCTAAGAAATTGTCTATCTTAAAAAAATAAGAAAAAAAAAAACATATACCTACCATGTGACCAGCCATTTCACTCTGAGGCATTTATCCAAGAAATAAAAATGTATGTCCACACAAAGACTTGTGAATATTCATAGCAATTTTAATTGTAATCATCAAAACTTAAAACAACCAACTGTTCATCAACAAATTGTGGTGTGTACACATACACACACACACAAATATGTGCTATGGAATACTACTCAGCAATAAACAGGAACAATGGATGAATCTCAGAATATCATACTGGGTGTAAGAAGCCAGACAAGAGTACACACTATATAATTTCACTTACATGAAAAGGCTGGAAAAAGGATGCCAAATTAGTGACAGAAAGCAGATCAGTGGTTGCCTGGGGTTGGCAGTGGGGGAGCTGGTGGGAAAGGGGCTTGAAGAAACATTTTGGGGTGATGGACATGTTCATTATCTTGTTTTTTTTTTATAATTCGATATTAGTGCTTTACTTACTCCTACAAGTTTATTGTACAAGTTGCAGCTCAGGAGCAGCCAAACCGAAGAGACGCATGGGCAACGGATGGGAGGGAGAGGTAGAACGCCCAGCCACGCTCCCAGCACATCTCTGTTCACCGACCCAGAAACTCTGCAAATGTCCAGCTCCCCTGTGCTCCCTAAGATGTAGAGGAGAGCTGTAAGGTCCCACTGTTTAGATTACGCTAGTGACCAGCCCCCACCCTGTGTCACTCATTAGCATAAATACCGATGTGGGCCAGAGGGGCTAGTTAAGAATGACAAGACACTCCTCCTATCACTTAGGAAATCCCAACGGTTTGTCTGGAACCTGGGACAAAAAACAGATTCAGATATATACTTTTTATTACAGCACATTTGGTTATGTATGCTCAGATTCTTTCTCTGAAAGGACATTACTTTCATTGCTTCCAAGGAGGGGAACCAGGTGGCTGGGATGTGACTCTTCGTTCAAAATTCAGAATGTCCATGTAAAAACAGCATTTGACTCAGAGACACTTGAGAAGTGACTAGTGGTTACCAAGGGGGAGGGAAGTGGGGGGTAGAAGGGGAAGGGGACTGATGAACCACTGTAATGTACATTTGATTTTTTTTTAAGTCCCTATAAATATATTACCTACTTGCAGTCTTTGGCTTGGTTTTTAATGTCCCCAGTCTCCAGGCTTTCATTTTCCCACCATGTTTCTTGGGAGCCACTCACAGCTCCCTGCCACCTGGCCTTTGTGGACTTCTCCATCTTCTCCCCAACTCGCCCTGCCCTCTGGCCTTTGTACAAGCAGCAGTTCCTTCTACTAGCAGTTCACATTGGAGCTCAATTCTTGAGACTCAGTTCTAAACCCTTCTAGGATTAACTCTTTCAAATCCCACAACAGCCATTTTACTATGATACCCACTGTACAGATGAGACAATGGAGATTAAACAACATGCTAAGGTCACACAGGAACCTGGGATTTGAACTTAAGCTGTCTGGCTCTCCAGACTGAGCCTTAACCATTACTCCAGACTGTCTTTCCCAGAACATCCTTACTCACAACCCCCAGCCCCACTCCACCATGGGCAAACCTGACATAGTTCAAGGCCCAGATTAAATGTCACCTCCTCTGGAAAGCCTTCCCTGCTCCCTCATTAATAAACTTACTTTTTCTTTGGGGTGGGGAGGTATTGAATTCTAAAAATTAAATTATATCAATTGCAGCCCAAGGCAAGGAGAAAATCTTATTCCTAAAGAGACCTGGTCCTGCAGGCACGTCTAGACTGATTATAAGGCTGTTTTCCATTGAGCTTTTTTGTCCAATAGGTTCCAGGTCCTCTTCTAAGGGCTGCATATACTTCATCTCATTCCATCCCAACTGTGCTGTGTAGACCTCATCAGCCATAGGTGATGTTATAGAGGGGAAACTGAGGCTTAGAACAACTGACCACTGATGGGAAAGGGAAGAGATATTACAGAGCCTGTGCACAGGGTCTCCACTGGTACCTACACCTGGCAGACCCCCTCTCCACAACTCCCTCCCTACCCTCACCCTGGGTCAAGGAGCCAGGTCAGGGCCTAAGCGCAGTTGCTATCCTGTAGACACGGTTTATTAGAAAGGGTCGGGGTCAGAGTGGGTACAAGGTACAGGTTGGGAGGAGGGTGCAGGGGCCATGGGCAGCCATGCCATCCTGAAGCCAGTGAGACGTGGAGGCCAGCGGGGGGTGGCTGGGGGGAGCCGCAGCAGGGAGAGCTTTGGGTCAGCAGGCAAGCGGGCAGGTGCTCTTCACCCTAAGGTGTCAGAGCCTCGGGTGTGGCCAAGGCTTTGGGAAGACTGGGGGAGGAAGGTCAGAGAGACCCAGAGACCTGCAAGCACACATGGCTAGGAGGTGGCAGAGCTGGGACTTGTGCCCAAGCCTGCTGGACCCCAGGCCCCGGGCCCCTCCTTCCCATTCTGTTGGGCCCCACACCTGCCTCCCAAGCTCCTGTCCCCAACTCACTGTGTAAGGTTTAGGTGCCTGGCTCCAGCTGCAGCTCTGGGGACAGGATGATGAGGAAGTCCCCACCCCAGGGGTCCTCAGCCACTGAGAGACAAGCTTGGGAGGGAAGGTGCTGCCCCTCAGTGTTTGGGGGAGGGCACTTAGATAGGACAGTCAGGGGGTGGGGATGGTGGCAGCAGTGGCTATGGGGAGAGGGCAAGGCACAGAGGGAACAAAGGCCGGGGCCCCAGGGTAGGGGGACCAGGGCCTTTGGGCAGCTCCTCTGAGCCCCTCCATGGTGGGGGCGCCGTTCCCGAGTCCAAGCCCAGTGGGATGGCTCCTTGGCCATGACCTGACATGAGTAAAGTGGATGGTAAATGGGGGTGAGAGGTCCAGCCTCTTTCCCCCACCCCAGGATGCTGGCCAGTGGGCAGGGCCTTACCTCCTCACAGCACTGGCGGCTCACCACAGCCCGGAAGCCCATCCGTGCCCACAGTTTGTCCCTCTGATGCAGGAAGTCCACCACCTGATGACGCCAATCTTTGCCCAGGGCCCATGGGAAAATCACACATTTGGGGTCCTCCAGGTCCTCCTCCATATCATTTGCAAGGTACCTGGACAGAGGTAGGAAGGCAGGAGACAGACGCCATGAGCATCTGCCCTGCCCCATCCTATAGCTGAGCAACTGTCTCCACCACCCGCACTGGCCACTCACAGTGCCAAAAATAAATTGCTGCGGGTGTACTCGCTGAGCTTCAGGTTGGCGCGCCGGAAGTAGACCAGCACCATGGCCAGGAGATACTGCAGACATGACAGGGCGGGGAGGTTAGTTAGGCAGGGTGGGTGGGGCCAGGCCCATTTGCACCCAAGAAAATTCTGGTGGGGTTCGAAAAACTGGGGTGCAGTGG
This sequence comes from Manis javanica, assembly GCF_040802235.1. Classification (NCBI taxonomy): domain Eukaryota; kingdom Metazoa; phylum Chordata; class Mammalia; order Pholidota; family Manidae; genus Manis; species Manis javanica. The sequence continues at coordinate 116,375,731 of NC_133166.1, forward strand.
TGAGAAGCAGCCTGCAAAGACAAGGGTTTAAAAGGGAGGTGCTCTCTCCACCAGACCAGGGCATCCAGTGAATTAGCAGCACTCATGCCCCGTTAATGCAACCTGCCCCAGGTGACCCCCCACCTCCACCCTCACTGTGCCCCCTCACCTTATCTGAAATCTGAAAACAGGGATCTTTGGAGAGGAATTCCTGGAGCAAACTGTGCTCTGGGGGTAGAGGAGAAACTGGGGTTACACTAACTCCCAAGAAAAGAGTAGCATCAGAAGCTCCAAAGCCTGAGCCTTCCCTGAACCCACTTTCTGACATGACCCACCCCTCAGCCTGCCAAAGTGGAGTCACCTGAGAAGGGAAGGGACAGAGCCTGCAGGGCAGGTTGAGATCCCACCTCTCGCATCTGCTCCACACATGGTCCTCACAGCCTCCCCCACCAGGCCAGCTCCACGGTGACTCACCTAGCAGGCTGAGGAAGACCTGGAGCTCCTGGTACTGGCAGGAATGCAGAGACCCGCCACCCCCACCTTGACGGCTCCAGCCTCCCAGCTTCACCTGGGCGGCAGCCACAGGGACCATGACAGGGTCTGGGGCATCACTCATCTCATAAGGGGTGGGGTGGGGCAGGGTGACCTGTAGAGAAAGCAGCGACAAACTTAGCATCTACCCCCTTGCCCCCACAAGTCAAGGGGGTTGGTGAGGCTGGCGGGACAGAGAACCTTCAGAGGCCATGGGGACCCGGGGGGCTCTGAACAGAGGAAGCTGGGACCTGTGTTGGGTGGGAAGGCCAGAACTGCAGCAGAGCTCCCCGGGGCTGCAGCTACCCCATCCCGCCTGGAGCCCAAGAGCAAGAACAGCAGCAGCAGCAGCAGACACCGCTCAGGGCCTCCTAAGTGCCTGGAGCTTTGCTAAATGCTCTAAGAGCATGGTCGCCTGTCATCCCGGTAGGTAGCTAGGTGTAACAGAAGACCCATTTTGCAAAAGCAGAAACCGAAGCTGAAAGTCTCAAGGCTGGTTAAAGGTGGTGCCTGTCTGCCCCTTAGAGCTAAGGGGTTTGCTGCTCCTCTTGACCCCCAACTCACAACCAACCCCTCACCCTGCACCAAAGTGGCAGACTTGAAAGGACACCAACTCCGTACCTCCCGGGGGTGAAACTGAGGCCCAGATAAGGGAATGCTATTAGACAAATACCTGGATTTAAAGAAAGTTGAGATGGGGCCACCTCAAACACTTCAAGCTAGGGAGAGAGAGAAGCCAACTAAGAGGCTCAGGAGAAGTTGCCGCCACCACCGTGGCCAGCCTGGGACCCTCCATCTAGGCTCCGACAAGCAGCGCAGCATCCTGCCCCAACCGACTTTACCTCAGCTCAGGGATCACCCGCAGCATAACTCTCGACCCCTGCGAGAGCATTTATATAGCCCAATGCCGCCCCACCCCACGGCCCCCCACCAATCAGGCCCCTTCCTGGGGCAGGAGGCGGGGCTCCGGGTCATCACCGTCCACCACTGCGGGGCGTGAACCCAGTCTCCACCCCTCGCCTCCCAGCTGGAGCTCCGCAGAGTAAAAGCTTCTCCCCTGACCGGAGGGCTGAAGGCACGCCGGCCAAGGATGCCCTCCGCGCTTTTTTTATAAATATGGAGTCAAGGTACAGGGCGGGGAAATGAAGCCTGGGCTTTGGCGAGTGGCTGATAGGTAAGTGATAATTCGCTGATTGTGCGTTTCGGGGCAGGATGTGTCTATGTTTCAGATCCAGGCATCCCAAAACCTGGATCCGGCGATGAGATTGTCTCGGCATGAGAATTCCCAGAGGCCACATCCCCCTCCCAAGATGCTTTAGGGGTGGGGGACCCTGGCCAGTGGCTCTTCGGTGGGAGAGGCGGCCTTTCCCCAGGACCACCGAACCCTCCAAACCAGCAGACCGCAAGCTTTTTCATCTGCACGTTTACTCTCTCTACAGTCCTATGAAGTCAGCACCTGCATTACTTTGCACATTTGGCAAGTTACTTTTCCCAGTTTTTGTTGTTGTTGTTGTAAAATAAATATATTACAGAAAATACTGGAAAAACCTGGACTGGATCACTGACAGAAGAACCAAGCGGCACTTGGAGGTCATGGAGTGTTGAGGTTTATTTTACACTGGCGGGCTCAGAAGGGTGTAATCTCCCAAGGGGAGCAATATATATCTTTCTGCTTCTGTATCTGCAACATTCCTACGTGCACAGCAAGCGAGCAAGCAAGGGGGAGTGAGTTTAGGGAGTGAGGTTAGGGAGTAGTGCCTAGCAGAGTGGGGAGTGAAGGGGAGGGGGAAAAAACGGGAATTTCTGCTGTCTTTGGTAACTAGAGAAGAGAAGGGAGCCGGGACCCACCTGGACTAAATTGCTGTCCTTGTAAATATTTCCCTATCATACATAACATAAAATTTACTACCTTAACCATTTTTAGGTTCAGTGGTTTTAAGTACATTCACATTGTTGTACACCTATCCCCACCAACCATCTCCAGAGCTCTTCATCTTGCAAAACTGGAGCTCTGGACTGAGGAGGATGGGTGGGAAGGGATGGATAAGGGCGGGAAAAAAGAAAGGGGGCTTTAGGATTAGCATGTGTAATGGGGGGGGCACGGGGAGGGCTGTGCAACACAGAGAAGACAAGTAGTGAGTGATTCTACAGCATCTTACTACGCTGATGGACAGTGACTGTAATGGGGTTTGTGGGGGGGACTTGGTGAAGGGGGGAGCCTAGTAAACAATGTTCTTCATGTAATTGTAGATTAATGATCCCAAAAAATTAGAAAGTAATAAAAAAACTGGAGCTCTGTCCCCATTAAACACTTATTCCCCATCCTCCCCTCCCCCAGCCCCTGGCAACCCCATTCTACTTTCTGTCTCTATAAATTTGACTACCAAGGTATCTCATATGAGTGGAATCATGCAGTATTTGTCTTTTTGTGACTGGCTTATGTAACTTAATGTCCTCAAGGCTCATCCATGCTGTGGAATGTGTCAGAATTTCCTTCCTTTTTAAGGCTGCATAATATTCCATTCTGTGTGTGTACCACATTTTGCTTATTCATTTAGCCATTGATGGACACTTAGGTTGTTTCCATTTCTTGACTATTTTGAGTAATGCTGCTATGAACATGTGTGTCCAAATATCTTAAGATCCCACTTTCAATTATTTGGGGTATATACCTAGAAGTGAATTGCTGGACCATAAGGGAATTCTATCTTTAATTTTTTGAGTAAACATCAAATTGTTGTCCACAGCAATTGCATCATTTCACATTCCCATAAACAGCAAAAGGATTCTAATGCCTCCACGTTCTTGTCAACACTTATTATTATCTGGTTCATTGACAGTAGCCATCCTAATGAGTAAGGGGTAGTGACAGAAGACTTTTAAAATATGTATTAATAAAAATGGAGGCCCAGAAAGAAGTTGAAGCACTTCTGTTCTGGTGACAACAGAAGTGGGCTCAGATCACAATGTGTTTGGCTTAGTGAAGTGGGTTTTATTGTTCTCAGCACCATTTTTCAGATGGGAAACAGGTTCAGGGGCCCAGCTTCCTGATATTTGAATGAAAGATGAAGGAAATGTGGGCTGACAGGTGGGTGATGGGCACAGGGTGAGGTTTGGAGCCGGGCTCCCAGACCCCAGCTGCAGGCTCTCTCAGGCACAGCGGCTGGACATGTAGCACCCATCCCTGCTTTGCTTCCCGACTTGGGCTTTGACCCTGCTGCTAGTGTGGGTGTTCACTCCTAGGTTGCCCCTCCTTTTCTGTGTCTCTGTCTCTCTGTGGCCCTCAGTTTCTCTGGGTCCCTGGGTCTCCCTGGAGTCTGGGTCTCTGGATGTCTTGGTCTCTGGGTCGCCTGATCTTTCAGTCTGGTCTGAGCCTTTCCTTTGCTCGGATCTTGTTTTCTCTGTCTCTAGTCTCTTGGGGCTCATGGCCTTCCCGTGGCCAGCTTCCAGCCTCCCTGAGGCCAGCAAAGCCTTCCCTGACTACCTGGGCTCCATCAGCCAACCCTGCTGTGTAGGTGGGGGGGGATGTCGGGGGTCCCCTCATGTATTTGCCAGCTTCCTCCAGGAAGGAAAGTCCAGAACCCAGTGGCCTCACAGCAAGCCCCCTGATCATGTCACTGGAGGAGCTACAATCGAATGACTTCCGTGTTCCTCATAGCCCCATGAAGTAGGTTCTATTAGTGGCCTCATTTTACAAATGAAAACAACAATGACTAGAACACAGAGTTTGGGTTGTTTCCAAGAGGTTTAAGTAACTTACCACCAGCCACACAGCTAGCAAGAGGAGAGCCGTGTTCCAAGCCAGCTACCTCGCCCAGGCCCCATACCGGAGCAAAGCTGCAGGCATGGCAGTCTGGTCCTGTGCTGTTTCTGGACAGAGCCTGACACACAGAGGTGTTCAGGAAAACTGAATGAATCCCCCAGACCAGCTATGTTTACAACCTCTCTCCCTACCCCCCTGCCCCGTCTCCACCAGGTGGTACAAAAAGAAACCTGGGAGTGGGCTAATCACCTAACATGGGTGGGCTCGGGCCCTTTCCCCTCAGTGACAGCCTTGAGCATCTGACGCTGCACACTGGGGAGAATTTTTTTTACTTTTTATTTTGAAAGCCCTGAAGCTCACACAGATGTTGCTAAACATGCATGGAAAGTTGCTGTGTCCCCTTCACCCAGTCTACCCCAAAGGTAACATCTTACAGACCATAGTACAGTTAGAACCAGAAGCTGACACTGGTGCACCCAAGCTACAGACCTTCTTCAGATGACATCAGGTGATACAAGCACTCACTTAAAAAAATTTTTGTTGGTGCCTAGTTATGTAAATGTCATCCTATGCACAGATCTGTGTGTCCACCACCTCAACCAAGGTACACCAGCACTTGAAGGAAGGCCCTCAGGGTATCCCTTCAGCATCATACCCTCCTCCCACCCATGCCTCTGGAGCCATTCATCTCTTCTCCATCGCTATTAATTTTGCCAAGTTAACACTATTATATGAGTGGATTTGTACAGTATGTGACCTGAAACTGGCTTTTTTACTCAGCATGATGCCCTTGAGATCCATCCAGGTTGTTGCACGTACCAATAGTTCATTCCTCTTCTTTACCAAGTGTTTTTATTACCGAGGAGCGCTCCCTGGCATGGGATGTCTTGTTTCCAGTACGGGCTCCTGCAAATAGAGCTGCTATGAACGTTTGTGTGCAGGTTTTTACCTAGACACAAGTTCTTACTTCTCTAGGATAAAGACCTAGGAGGAGGCATGTGGTAAATGCATGTTTAACTTTAGAAGAGACTGCCAAACTTTTCCAGAGCGGCTATTACAGTATTGTCAGTTTTCTTGATTAGTCATTGTACTAGTCAGAGTGGCTTTAATTTTCCTAATGGCTAATGATATTGAACATCTTTTCATGTGCTTATCTTCTGTTGTGGGTTGAATTATTTCCCCAAAAGCTATGTTGAAGTCATTCTCCTCCCCCACCCCCGCACCTGCCCACTTACCTGTAAATGTTATGTTATCTGGAAATAAGGTCTTTGCAGATGTAATCAAGTTAAGACATGATCATACTCAGGGTGAGTCTCAATTCAATATGACTAGTGTCCTTAGGAGGAGACACAGAGACAGACACATATAGAGAGAACTCCAGGTGAAGACATAGACATGCAGGGGGAAGACAGCCGTGTGATGATGGAAGCAGAGATACGAGTGTTGTAGCCGCAAGTCAAGGATTGCAGGCCCTCTCCAGAAGCAAAGCAAGAGAGCATGGCCCCACTAACAGCTTGATTTTGGACTTCCGGCCTCCAGAACTCTGAGAGAGAAGCTGTCTGTTGTTTTAAGCCCCCCAGTTTGTGGCGCTTTGTTATATGGCAGCCTCAGGATGTTCATACGTTTTCCATCTATGCATCTCCTCCATGATGACGTGTCTGTTCCAAGTCTGTTGTCTCTTTTCTTACTATTTAGTTTAGGGCTTTCTTTATATACTCTAGATACAAGCCTTCATCAGATACACAATTTGCAAATATTTTCTCCCAAACTATAGTTCATCTTTTCATGCTCTTAACGTTGTCTTTCACAGGGCATGTCTTTGGTGGTGTGCAATTATCAAATTTTGGGGGGTTGGATTATAGGAAGGATTTCAAAGGCAGGGATTCTCCCATCTCTGAAGAAGTCCAGAAGCCCCAGAAAATGGACAAAAACCAGAGAGAAGAGAGAGGCAGCCAAGGGCAGGCCACTATAGAAGGAGCCAGAGACCTGGGGCTTCCAAGCTGTCTTGGCCAGATGTGCACGAGGCCGCACTCGAGCAGAGAGGCCTCGGCAGATGCTGGGTGGAGAAGCTGGCAATGGGCCCTGAGTGGGCAAGGCCAATGGGTTGCCATAGAGCATGGGTCCTGGAGGCAGAGGGCAGCCAGCTTTGCTGGCCTGGTTCTGGGCCTGCATATGCTCCCTGATTTGCTCCCTGAATTGTCTCATCTGTTCCTGTTCTGCTGGGATTAAATTCTTCCAGAGATACCAAAGGTCCCTCCCAGCCCTGACGCTCCTCCGAGTCCACACGGGGGCCTCCAGCTGCCTCCTGGACATCTCCATTTGCTTTCTCCAGTCAACTCAATATCTGCCGCCATGTACTATTCCTTCCCCAGGTTCCCATCTACTTACCAAGAGCTGCTGAAAAATGACATAACACAAAACTGGGAGTCATTGTTTTTAAGTAAAGTTTTATTGCAGCATAGGAGCCACACAGGAAAGTGCACAGGCCAGACATCAGCAGCCAGATGATCCCTCAGAACACACCAGATGCAGACGTGCCGAGGGAAGACTGCCACGTGATGATGGAGCCCTGCTGCTGTAGCACCAGGTCAAGACGGAGCCCGTGACAAGAGGCCCCTCAGGCCCCCTCGCAGGCTCTAGTCCTTCCCACCTCCTAAGGCTAATCACTATTCCTCACTCTCTCATCATAGTTTCTGTGGCCTGTTTTGAAACTTTATGTAAATAGGAACACGTAGTAGGTCTGCTTTTGGGTGGGATCCCATCATGCTGCTGCTTCATTCCCCTTGCTGACCAGTGTTCTCTTGGATGAGTATTTGGAAGCATTTCTACCTTCTTTCTTGACCCCAACATCCAATTCCCCACTAAATCTTGTGGATTCTAGCTCAGAAATATCTCCCTAATCTATGACCACCCCTCCTCCCCAATGCCTCCACCCTGGGCCAAGGGGGTGTCATCTCCTGCTTGATGACCTCAATGTGCCCCTAAACAGTCTCCCGACACCCTGGGCTCTTGACCCTCTAGAGCTTCCATGAACCTTTAAAAAAAAGTCCTTTTAACAAAACACAAACTCCTTAACTGGGCACTTACCTAATTACTATCTGCAGTCATCTTCCTGTTTATTCACTTCTCATGTGTTCCTCCCAGTGGGCACCGCCTTAAGAGCAGGGACGTTGTCACCCTGTCCATCCCCCAGGCCCCCCAGCCCTGCCCCAGCACCTACCGTGGAAGCATGTAGCTCACATCTGTTGGATGAATAAATGCCTTACAAGGCTCTGCACCATCTGCCCTCACTCACCTCTCCAGCCACATCCCTGGTCCTGCCCATCAGTTACTGCTCCCCAGCTAGACCAGCGTCTTACCTTCTTCTGTCACCCCTGCCTACTCCCACCCCCAACCCCCTTGCCTGAGGGCCTTCATACACGCCAGCCCCTCCCAATAGGACAAGGTGTCCTTCCTTCTGCAACAATTCTATTCTCTACCCCCAGTTATGCTTAACCATGTGGCTTGCTTCCACCAATGGAATTTGGGCACAAAAGGCTTATGCCACACCTGAGCAGAACCTTTAAGGGCTCCAAGGGTGCTCTGCCCTTGCCATGCCCTGGGCCTGGTGCCTCAGGTAGGAGCAGCCTCTGTAGTCTGGGGTCTGGAATAAAGAAGACCTGGAGCAAAGCCAAGCTGTATGGGGCATATAATACACACAGGAAATAAATGTTTGTTTTTGAAAGCCACTGAGATTTTGGAGTTGTTTTTGTATTGGATCTCTATTTATGACTGCAACAAATTACCACAAACTTAGTGGCTTAGTACAATACAAATCTATTATCTTATGGTTCTGGAGGTAAGAAGCCAAAATGGGTCTCACTCTGCCAAAATCACACTTTCAGCGAGGTATCACTCCTTGTGGGGCGCACCTGCATTCCTTGGCTGGTGGCCACCTTTCTCCATCTTCAAAGACAACAGCAGAGCATCTTCAAATCTATGACTCTCACCACTCTTCTACTTTTAAGGACCCTCCTCATTACACTGGGCCCATGTGAACAATCCAGGATCATCTCTTCATCTCAGCACCCTTAATCACATCTGCGAAGCCCATTTTACTATATGAGACATGTTCACAGGTTCAGGATTGGGATGTGGACACCTTTGAGACTTTATCACAGCATAATTTATATGCCAATTAATAGACTATTTACAAAATAGTATAAATTAGCACTGCATGCTCTTTATAAAAGATATACATAAATCAAGGATATAGAACAGAAAATCTAAACAGACCAATTACCAGCAACAAAATTGAATATGTAATTAAAAAAACTACCCAAGAACAAAACCCCTGGACATGGATTCACCACCGAATTTTATCAGACATTTAGAGAAGACATAATACCCATTCTCCTTAAAGTTTTCCAAAAATAGAAGAGGAGGGAATACTTCCAAACTCATTCTATGAAGCCAACATCACTCTAATACCAAAACCAGGCAGACACCACACAAAAAAAAACTACAGACCAATATCCCTGATGAACATAGATGTAAAAATACTCAACAAAATATTAGCAAATCAAATTCAAAAATACATCAAGAGGATTATACACCATGATCAAGTGGGATTCATCCCAGGGATGCAAGGTTGGTACAGCATTCAAAAATCCATCAACATCCACCACATCAACAAAAAGAAGGACAAACACCACATGATCATCTCCATAGATGCTGAAAAAGCATTAAACAAAATTCAACATCCATTCATGATAAAAACTCTCAACAAAATGGGTATAGAGGACAAGTACCTCAACATAATAAAGGCCATATATGATAAACCCACAGCCAACATCATACTGAACAGCGAGAAGCTGAAAGCTGTACTGCTAAGATCGGGAACAAGACAAGGATTCCCACTCTTCCTGCTTTGACTCAACATGGTTCTGGAGGTCGTCCACAGCAATAAGACAACACAAAGAAATACAAGGCATCCAGATAGGTAAGGAAGAAGCCAAACTGTCACTGTTTGCAGATGACATGATATTGTACATAAAAAACCCTAAAGACTCCACTCCAAAACTACTAGAACCAATATCTGAATTCAGCAAAGTTGCAGGATACAAAATTAATACACAGAAATCTGTTGCATTCCTATGCACTAATGATGAACTAGCAGAAAGAGAAATCAGGAAAACAATTCCAATCACAATTACATCAAAAAGAATAAATGCCTAGGAATAAACCTAACCAAGGAAGTGAAAGACCTATACCCTGAAAACTACGGGACACTCTTCAGAGAAATTAAAGAGGACACTAATAAATGAAAATTCATCCCATCCTCTTGGCTAGGAAGAATTAATATTGTCAAAATGGCCATCCTGCCTAAAGCAATCTACAGATTCAATGCAATCCCTATCAAAATACTGACAGCATTCTTCAATGAACTACAGCAAATAGGTCTAAAATTCATGTGGAATGACAAAAGACCCCAAATAGCCAAAGCAATCCTGAGAAGGAAGAATAAAGCAGGAGGAATTACGCTCCATGACTTTAAGCTCTACTACAAAGCCACAGTAATCAAGACAATTTGGTACTGGCAGAAGAGACCCATAGACCAGTGGAACAAAATAGAGAGTCCAGCTATTAACCCAAGCATATATGGTCAATTAATATATGAAAAAGGAGCCATGGATATACAATGGGGGAAATGACAGCCTCTTCAACAGCTGGTGTTGGCAAAACTGGACAGATACATGTAAGAGAATGAAACTGGATTATTGTCTAGTCTCATACACAAAAGTAAACTCAAAATGGATCAAAGACCTGAATGTAAGTCATGAAACCATAAAACTCTTAGAAAAAAATATAGGCAAAAATCTCTTGGACATAAACATGAGCAACTTCTTCATGAACATATCTTTCTGGGCAAGGGAAACAAAAGCCAAAATGAACAAGTGGGACTATATCAAACTAAAAAACTTTTGTACAGCAAAGGACACCATCAGTAGAACAAAAAGGCATCCTACAGTATGGGAGAATATATTTGTAAATGACATATCTCATAAGGGGTTGACATCCAAATTATATAAAGAGCTCATGCACCTCAACAAACAAAATGCAAATAAGCCAATTTAAAAAATGGGCAGAGTAGTTGAACAGAGACTTCTCCAAAGAAGAAATTCAGCTGGCCAACAGGCACATGAAAAGATGCTCCACATCACTAATATCAGAGAAATGCAAATTAAAACCACAATGAGATATCACCTCATACCAGTTAGGATCGCCACCATCCAAAAGACAAACAACAACAAATGTTGGCGAGGATGTGGAGAAAGGGGAACCCTTCTACACTGCTGGTGGGGATGTAACCATTGTGGAAAGCAGTATGGAGGTTCCTCAAAAAACTCAAAATAGAAATACCATTTGACCCAGGAATTCCACTCCTAGAAATTTACCCTAAGAATACAGCAGCCCAGTTTGAAAAAAACAGATGCACCCCTATGCTTATCGCAGCACTATTTACAATAGCCAAGAAGTGGAAGCAACCTAAGTGTCCATCAGTAGATGAATGGATAAAGGAGATGTGGTACATATACACAATGGAATATTATTCAGCCCTAAGAAGAAAACAAATCGTACCATTTGCAACAACACGGATGGAGGTAGAGGGTATTATGCTCAGTGAAAGAAGCCAGGTGGAGAAAGACAAGTACCAAATGATTTCACTCATCTGTGGAGTATAAGAACAAAGCAAAAACTGAAGGAACAAAACAGCAGCAGACTCACAGAATCCCCCAAGAATGGACTAACAGTTACCAAAGGGAAAGGGACTGGGGAGGATGGGTGAGAAGGGAGGGATAAGGGGGGAAATGGGGCATTACCATCATCACACATAATCTAGCGGGAGAGAGACACAGGAAAGGCAGTATATACAGAGAAGACATGTAATGACTATAGCATCTTACTACGCTGATGGACAGTGACTGTAATGGGCTATGTGGGGGGGGGACTTGATGATGGAGGGAGTCTAGTAACCATAATGTTGCTCATGTAATTGTATATTAATGATACCCCCCCAAAAAACAAGGATATAGATAGTTTGGAAGTACAAGGATAGATAGAAACAAAACCAGGCAAAAACTAAAAGAAAGCTTAAATAGCTATGTTCATATCAGAAAAAAAAATACATTTCAGGTTAACAGCATTACTAGAGAGAAAGAGGGTGCTTATGCACGATTTTTAAAATATATAAAAATTTTAAATTTATTTACTTTTAAAATCAATAAGCAATAAAGATGTAAATATATACATTTGTCAGATATGTGAGTATATACATACATATATAAATGGTTAGAACCACAAGGAAAACAAATCACAATCGTGGATGCAGTAGCGCATTTAGGCAAGGATGTCAAAGATATGAAGAATATGGTTTGCAAATTTGGCCTAGTGGACAAATATGGAGCACTGCATATTTGCAGAATATGCAGAAAAGCATATACAGAACATTTTCAAATAAACTGATCAAATTCTAGATCATAAGGCAACCCAATTAATGTCAAAAAATTAAAATCATTCAGTCTGTTTTTTTTAACCACAATGCAATTCAGTGAAACACTGCCAACAAACATAAGTAGACAAACATCGTACCTAATTTGAAATTAAGAAACGTTTTATGAAATTTCTGGGTCAAAGAGAAAAAAAATACAACAGAAAGTAGAAAATAAATCATAGATTCGCATTGTTTTGTATTTCGATCGTAAAGAAAATATCGTATGTCAAAACTGGGGACACAATTAACAACCCTTAAGCATTTATGACTTCAACTGCAAATATTAAAAAATAAGAAAGGGTGGAAGTTAACGAGCTAACCTCCGCCTTATGAAGTTGCAAAAAAGCGGAGGACTTCCGGGTAGCTGAGAGCCGCTGCAGCCGCCTGGGTCCCCGTCTCCTAGTGTTTCCTCCCAAAACAAAGAGCAACAAGAATGGGAAATAAAACTGCAGAAACCACATCCTCAGCTTAACCTGAAAGTAGAGAATGTCCAAGCTTCACAATAACTGTAAATAGAAAACACACCAAATCGCAGAGCGGACCTAAACGCTCGCCACGGGGCTTCGTGAAAGAAAGACGCAGGAGGGAAGCGGGCGTTGGCCACCGCGCCCAGGGTTGATCTGGAACCTCCACCAGAAAGACGAAGTCCTCCCGCGATCCGAAAATACTAGGAAAATGTCCTGGGAGATCAGAGCGTATAGACAGGATAGGGACTTAGTATATGGGATTTGAAGAGTCAGTCTTTAAAATGCATAGCGTCTGGGAGGAAAGAAAATGACCAAAATGCGCAAGATGTGTCCCCAGGCAACTGAGTGATGAAGGGTGAAAAATACAAAAGGGAAAAATTTAGGGTCTTACATGACAAAAAAAAAAAAACCGGAGGACACACACCCCTCCCCCCGCCAAACATACAAATCCACTGAACTTCCTGGACTTTGCTATATTGACATAGTGTGCTATTGAGCAGGGAACCTATAGATCACCCCACTACAGCAACGGCACAAGAGGATTAACGCATCCATAGGGAACTGTTATCAGAAACCAAAACAGTCAGAAAATAGAATCCAACACACATCAGCTGAGGATAATTCCCCCTAGAAGAAATATCAATGAATCCAAAGAAACAAAACATTCACAGAAAGTTAATCATACATTTAGTCACCAAGAAATCACCAGTAAATTCAATAAAGAAGAAATATTATAAACAATATTCTGAGCATAATGTAATGAGTAATCATTAACAAAGACAAGAACAAAAGTAATTAAGTGAAAACCAATTGGAATACATAATTTCTTAAAAATAGGACAATGAAAATACTATCAGACTATGAGAAATATTTAAAGCAATGGTCAGAGGAAAGTTCTAAACATTTTTATCTTTATAAACAGAAGAATGACATGAATTTCCCAAAAAAGAAAAAACTAGAAAAAGAACAACAAAGTTAACCAAAAGAAAGCACAAAGATGGAAAGAACAAAAATAAAAGCAGAGATTAATTAAATTGAGATTAGAAATTAGACCTGGATTTTAGGGAAAACTAACTAACTACTAGCTCACTTGTTCAAGAAAAAAGGTGGATAAAATATATATAACAAATAAGAAATGATGAGAAGGAAAATAACCCCTGACACAAGAAATTTCTTTAAGTCTTAGGAGACTGATTTCTGGAACAGGAGACTAAGGTGCTCAGTAGACCGTCTCCCCAGTAAAACCACTATTTAACTGGACATTTAAAAAACCCAATTATTTAAAATCTGGACATTACCTTAAGGGTATATTGAACAGATGAACAGATGCAGAAGCATTCATTGAAGCATTCTTGGAAGCAAGAGATTTCCAGCCAAGAAAACGGGGGCTCCCCCTCCCACTCCAATCCCCATTCCCCCACAGAGAGCTAAGGTTGCAATGCAGACTGGCAGGCTGTCAGTGTCTGTCATGGAAGCCCTGCTCCGGGAAGATGCAGCAAATGAGCACCCCCCAATCACACACACACCGCACAACCCCTACTTGAAGGGAAGAAGCTCAGTAACAGGCAGGACAGGCCTAAAACACTCGATCCCTATGGCTCATGCCCCGACTCTCTCCTTGCCAAGAGGGAACAGCCGAGAAGACCAAGGACTACTATTTACCACCCAAACCACTCTTACAGATAATGGGATTCTTTCCCGGCCCCAGTTCCCATGGTGGGGGGTGGGGGAGCAGAGGTTCCGCCCATGTGGAAAGGCAGGCCGTGAGGATGAAGAGTCCCACAGTCCCGCCTGAAGGAACTGATTTTATTTGGAACAATGCCTATTAGCATTATTGAACGCAGGGGAGATCTTGCTGGACAGCAATTATGGGGATACTCATAGCTCCTTGATCCTGGTAGCAAGAATTGGGGCAACCAGAAATTTAATATAAAGAATCAAGGGAAGAGACAGGCAAGAAGAGGCCTTCTGGGACCACGGTCTACCCTGGGGACTGGGAAGGCTGTGCACCTGTACTAGGCTGCATGGGCTTGGAGGCAATCAGGGCAGGATATGGGGCAGATCTGAAGACATTCTCCAAGCCACGAAACAGACCCATCAATACAGGGCAGAAGCCTCACCATATTTCAAATTGTGTAGCTTTTAAACCTAGCAACCATTGTTCTGACAAGGCAGGTTAATAGTGTATAAACACAACTTATTAAACAGAATACTCCGTAGATGTTTCTCCCAATGTCTCTGGCAGTCTTTGTCATTGTTCATTCCAGGGATAAAGGGTAACTAGGCTAGCAGTTCTAATGTAAAATTCTTTAGGCATATCTTAATATAGTATTTAAGTAGATGACTAATTTCTATATAATCATTGCACTGAACTGTCTTTGTTTTTTTTTACGGTGTTTGAATAAGCTCAGGTAATTCAAGACACTAGCCACTTGTGCATCAGAGTGCTTGAATTTAGTAGCTCACAGCATTACTTATGAAGGAAAATATATATAAATATGAACTTCCTCACGTTGAATGTTATTGTACTGTATTTTTAATAAAACATTACAGATCTTGTTAGGCACATGAATGTATATAATCATGTTAAATGCAAATAAAAATAAAACTGTTTCATTTAAAAAAAAGAAGCAACAGAAGTGTGGGATTAATATATAAATCAAATGTGTAATTATATCGACTTGATTATTTTTCCTGTAATTCATGATGCGTGATCAAGACCAAAACAGTTTCTGTGGCGTGACTGCCCTTGCATTGTTCCCCATGTAGGAACCTGTTCACCACGAAGGAACGTCACGCCCCAAGAGACTGGAGACAGCTGAGAATTAATGATTGTGTATTGGATTCCTACACAAAATTCAGTTGTTGCTAACTAACATTTATTGGCTCAATAAATACGAGGGGTGCCCTCTCAGCACCACTCTTGCCCTGTTAAGCCTCGAGTTCCCCGGCTGGTCCTTTCAGATCTTTGACATCTCATCGTGTCTCCCCCCTTATCCGCGGGTCAGAGGCGGGGAGGGACCGACAAGTGGCGCCCAAACAGGGACCCGAAAACTCAGAGCGGGGAAGCTCCGAAGATCATCGGTCCCGGTAGGACTCCCGGTAAAGCGTACGTAGGGACAGGGTGGAGACGTCAGGGGCACTATAATGGGCCAAAACGAATCTAAAGCAGCTAAACTGGAGGGTTATTTAAAATTACTCCGTGCCCTCCTAAAAACATAAGGAGTGAAAACTTCTAAAAAGGATTTTGTTAAACTTCACAAATATATTAAAAAACATTGTTACTGGTTGCCACCACAGGGAACCCTTAAACAAGCTGATTGGGTTAATGCATTAAGATATTTTTAAAAAGCTCACAGACACGGGGATGTTATCCCGGGGCCTGTTTGGTCTTTATGTAATCTGATCACTCTCGCCTTGCAACTTCTGCAAACTCCCCCACTGTCCGAAACCAAATCAGACACACACGAGTGTGAGAGGGAACTCTGAGATGATGTGGTGAAATCAAGTAAGCGGCCTTCATCCCCACATCCGTCTGCCTCCTCTTGGTCCTCCTCAGAGACGGACGGGACGAGAGTCCCATTCGTTCCTCTCATCGTAAAAGACCCTCAGCTCCTGTTCCTCCTGCGTCTGCCTTCACGGCAGGAATACACAAAGCCCAGGGGGAGGGTGATAGAGATGCTTACCTGACACCCTTAGTGGCACCAGTTAATTTAGCTCCTTTTGGGTCAAATGAGGATCCTTATTTTCCACAAGGAGGAGTCAGAGCACTTTATACACCTATTAGACATTAAAAGACTTTAAACAGGCTGTTCCCTCTTATGGTACTAATTCTGCATACATTGTGGGTCTCTTGAGGGGGTTGGCAGAACAAGAAAGGATGATCCCTCATGATTGGGATTTATTGGCTCATACTTGTCTAGACTCTTCTGATTTTTTACAATTTAAGACGTGGTGGTATGAAGAAGCAAAAGCACAAGCTTTGAGAAATCAGCGTGCCGATCCTCCAATTCTTATAACTGCTGAACAACTAGTAAGACAAGAAGATTGGCTGCAGTTAGATAGACAAGCAGGGTACGATGACACGGCAGTAACGCAAGTACGTTTGTGTTGCCTAAAAGCCTGGGAAAAAATTCAAGCAGCTGGAAAGCCTGCCTTACCATTTAGTGAACTTAAACAGGGAATTAATGAACCATATCTTGACTTTCTTGTGAGATTGCAAGATAATTTAAGAAGGACAGTCGTACACCCAGATTTGAGAGACCTGCTGTTGCAGATGTTAGCCTATGATAATGCAAATACAGAGTGTCAGAGAGTTCTTAGACCTTTAAAAGCTGCGGGGGCTAGAGTGGAAGATTATATCAAGGCCTGTGCAGATGTAGGTTCCCCTACATATCAAGCTAATTTACTAGCCACCGCTATGAAAGGAAAGTCGAGGGGAAGTTCAAACAATTTGAAATGTTTTGGTGTGGCAAACAAGGACATATGAAAAAAGGACTGTCGATCACAAAAAAAGGACAAAAGAGCCAAATTTCAAAAATAAACCACCGTCCGTTTGCCCAAAATGTAAAAAAGGGGGACATTGGTCTAATGAATGTCATTCAAAATTTGATAAAGATGGTAATCCTATCAATGGGACTCAGCCTTTAAACCTTCAACTGGGCCAGCCTCTGAGGCCCTAGAAAATAATAGAGAGGCACCTTCTCCAGTTAAAAGAACATGGCATGATTTACAAGCAGCAACTAAAGGAAGTGCTGCTGTAGATCTTGTCTCTTCTCAATCTGTATATTTACACCCATCACAAGGAGTCCAGTTACTTAGTACAGGAATTTTTGGCCCTTTACCAATCAATTCTGTAGGATTACTTTTGGGCCGCAGCAGTTAGACATTAAAAGGATTAACAGTAAGATCTGGGGTTATTGATCAAGATTATATAGGTAAGATTAAAATAATGGTGTCATCCGATAAAGAATTATATATACATCAAGGAGAAAGAACTGCCCAATTGCTTTTACTCCCCTATCTCCCACCTTCAACAACACCCTATGAAAGGAGACAGGGTGGATTTGGAAGTACAAATAAACAAATATAGCTTAATACAAAAATCACATCTGACAGACCTCAATACAAGGTCTGTATTCAGGCAACTCTTTTACAGGATTGTTAGACACAGGGGCTGATGTGTCTGTAATTGCTCTTAAACATCAGCTGAAAAATTGGCCCAAACAAGAAAAGCACATTCAAGTTTCAGGCATTGGTACAGCCTCTCAAGCATGGCAAAGTTCAGCTATCTTACATTGTCTAGCCCTGAGAAACAATTAGCTTTACTGAAATCTTTAATTGTTGATGTAGCAATTAGTCTCTGGGGACAAGACCTGACGCAGCAATGGCAAGCTACACTGTCTTTTGATGAACCTTCATCAATTCAGTCTTTTTCTTAGGGGTCATTGATACACGGCTGCCAGCTCCTATACCATTACAGTGGACCACCCAACCTGTTTGGGTAGATCAACGGCCCCTCAGTGGAGAAAAACTGGCAGCCTTACACACATTAGTTCAAGAACAGCTTCAGATAGACAGATTAGAATTCTCCACAAGCCCGTGGAATTTCCCTGTATTTGTTAAAAAAAGAAGTCAGGAAACTGGAGACTCTTACATGACTTAAGACAAATCAGTGCAGTCCTTAAACCTATGGGACCTTTACAACAAGGCCTCCCTTCTCCGGTTATGATTCCAAAGGACTGAAACATGGCTATCATTGATCTTAAAGATTGTTTTTTTACGATTCCTTTAGCCATAGCAGACAGGGAAAAGTTTGCTTTCACTGTCCCCTCCTTAAATTTACAGGCCCCTTCAGAAAGGTTCCAGTGGAAAGTACTTCCTCAAGGAATGTTAAACAGCCCTACAGTTTGTCAAAATTATGTGCACAGGGCTCTTCAACCTGTACATAAAAAATGGCCCTCAGCTTATATCATTCATTATATGGATGATATTCTTATAGCCCTACCTAAACATCTGTCTCTTACTACTATTCTCAATGAGACTGAAGCTAAATTAAAACAATGGGGCTTACAAATAGCCCCCGATTAAATACAAATACAATACCCAATGAATTACTTGGGAATAAAATTCAAGAAAATTCAATAATTCCTCAGAAAATTCAGATGAGAGACCTTCTTAAAACTTTAAATAATTTTCAAAAACTATTAGGAGATATCAATTGGATCTGACCCTTATTAGGTATTCCTACTTATAAAATATAACATCTTTTCAATACCTTGAAAGGACCCCCAGATCTTAATAGTCCTAGAGACTCAACCTCAAAGGCTGAGGAAGAGCTCAAATGGATAGAACAACACATTCAAAAAGCTCAATTATCAAAAATTGACTTACACAAACCCTTGCTTTTATTAATTTACTTTACACCCCATTCTCCCACAGGATTGCTCTGTCAATATGATGGTTGGCTAGAATGGATATTTTTACAGTATCAAACTAAACCCTCGTTACAACCTTACAGCGACAAAGTAGCCTTCATTATCCTCAAAGGAATTAAGACAGATGATTGGTCAAGGTCCTCACTCCATTATTCTTCCATTGTCTAAACAAAATATTATTCAAGTATTTCAAGAAAATACTCATTGGTAAATTTCACTTTCTGATTTTTTAGGAAATACTGACTGTCATTACCCTAAGAATAAATTATTTTCCTTTTTTCAGCACCATCAATGGATCCTTCCTCAAAAAACTTCTCCTAATCCACTTTTAAACACTGTTACCTGTTTTACAGGTGGTACAAAATCTTTTAAAGCATTCTATACAACTTGCTCTGGTTTGTCAAAAACTTTTCAAACGTCTTTTACTTCTGCACAACAAAATGAGTTATACGCTGTATTGCAAGCTCTGCAAGATTTTCCAGGTCTTCTCAATATTGTTACTGACTCTGTTTATGCTGCCTTTTCTGTTCCTCTATTAGAAACTACAACGTTGGGCACCGTACAATCCCCGGTTAACACTTTATTCTCTCAATTACAGACATGTATCCGTCAACATCAACACCCCTTCTTTATCACTCATATACGATCACATTCTAATTTACCAGGTCCTTTATCGTACTATAATGACAAAGTAGACAAGATTGTTTCTTTGGTTAATTACTCACCGGCTCAATGCTATCATGACCTGACTCATGCTAGCCTCCTTTACTTTACAAAAGCGTTTTTCTCTCTATCTGAAGTTCAGAATATTTTGAATTCTTGTCGAACCTGTTCTCAAATTAATTCTACTCATTTACAAGCTGGAACCATTCCCAGGGGAACGCGTCCTAATGCCCTACGGCAAATGGATGTTACTTTCGTTCCTAAATTGGAACTCTCAAACATGTTCATGTTTCCATTGATACTTACTCTTCTGCTTCATGGGCCACGGCCTTAACAGGAGAACGATCTCACCAGGTTATCACTCATCTTTCACAAGCATTTGCAGTACTAGGCATTCCTGCCACCATAAAAACTGACAACGGTCCAGTTTACCTCCCCTCTATGCTAAGAAAATTCTTTCAGTTATATAATATCAGTCATAAACAGGCATTCCTTATAACTCTACATGTCAAGCTCTAATTAAACATCATCATCTTACTCTTAAGCATTATTTATTAAAACAAAAAGGGGATTACTCCCCAATATGATAAAATTAACTGCAAATCAATGATGAATGCATGCTTTACATATCCTTAATTTTGATCTTTTAAAGAGTGACGGACGATCAGCTATGGAAATGTATTTTTCTGATAATATTTCTTTTTCTAGAACAACAGCAGTTCCTATGCGGTGGTCTCCAATAGGTTCTTCACAATGGTATAAAGGTCATATCAAAGTGTGGGGCAAAGGGCTTGTTTGTGTTGTTACAGAGGATCAACGCCTGATTTGGCTGCCCAGAGAACGAATCAAGATACGATATGAAGAAGAACCAACGTCAACATCCTCTCGAAGAGTCATTCCAGAGGATGACCATCAAAAAACCTTGACAAAGGCCTGTATGTCAGACACAGAAAACTGAAACCCATCAAAAGATAGCACCTTTGTTTTCATTCCCAATAATAGCACTTATGCATGTACATACTACACAGGCTTGGGTTATAACAGCAAGCGTAGATAGCCCCCCCCACTTAGGCCATGGTGTAGTTCTTCATTGCTTATCTACTTGCTCCACTCCTGTGGGCCCTATAGTATGGGAAAAGGATGGTGAAGAAATATATAGACAAAAGGATGGAGGAAAACTTGGATGGTGTAATGTTACTGATCAATCTGTTAGAGATAATGATCGTTACGATAGTTATAAGACAATTTTGACTCAAGAAGATATTAGCAATTATACCTGTGAGAAGTTTCAAAAGGGAACTCCTGACATGTTATATAAAAGTAGTTATGTGTCTATAAATGTATCACTCATTCCAGAAAATAATTTCTCTTCACCTAACTTGTGGTTACAACTCGGGAGCCAGGGATTACACAAGTCATCCTTTTGTGTGGCAGGAGATTCCTCTATCGGTGGACTGCTGAAGAAGAATTCAGTAGGCATAGGACTTCCTCTTACGGTGTTACTAACTTATCAGGCATAAATATTACTCTTACTCCTAGTACTCTCACTTCCGATGTTCAATAAAATTTACCTGTTAGCACTACTATAATCACTGACGGTGTATGTGTTAATTGCACTCATGCACCTTCTTATTATAATTCTACAATCAATGTAAAATGGTCTTCTGGATATAGACTTCCAGACGGTTGGGTATTTTTGTGTAATAACAAAACATATCAAGCCCTCTCTTCACATTATCGAGGTGTTTGTGGCATGGGATGCATTCTTCCTGCTCTAATAGATTATCCTGGAAATAATCACAAAAGACTTCCCCGAGCTCTGCTGTCTGATTGTGATGACAACTTGAGGCTTTTAGATCCTGCCTCTGTTGCAACTGCAGCTGCATTTCTCCCGCCAGCTCCTGGACTTGTTGCTGGAATGCAAAAGGAGATATCTAAATTGGCTTGTGCATATAGTAAAGCAACGAATTTGACTTCTTCTATATTAGCTGAACTCAATCAAGAGCTAGGAGAAGTATGAGTTGCGGTGCTTCAGAATTGCACTACTGTAGACTATCTGCTGTTAAAAGAACATAGGGGATGTGAACAGTTTCCAGGAATGTGTTATGTTAACTTGTCTGATTTTTCTCAAACTATTCAAAATCAATTAGATAATATTCATCATCATATTAATAAGTTTTCACAGATGTCTGGGTTACCTAACTGGTTTTCTTGGTTTCATTGGCTATGGCCAGTAATTGTAGGTCTGCTTTTGTTATGTATCTGTATTCCTGTTCTGTTAAGGTGTGTACGTAATTTAATTAGTAGTTTGTTAAAACCTATACATGCTTACGTTACTCTACAAGAAGTTATGTCAAAGAAATAATCAATCTTCTCATATTTTCTTCCATCTGCTACTTCTATAGCTTTTCTTCTTCCTTTCTAAATACAGTCCTTTCCTAGAATTCATGCCTCATACTTAAAATTACAGAGTATCACAATTCTTCCAAGTGGTAAGGATGCCTCAAGACAAGTGCTGGGCATAGAAGCCATGAGACATAAATCTGCAAAGAAGTAAAAAGCTAACCTTTTTCAAACAATATTGCTTCTCTCTCACTTACTAACTTTACATCTATCTCCCTGTATGGCCCTGGAAGATGGCTGGTTAGCCAGAGACGGGTAAGATTCCTCAAGGGAGGAACAACCTAAGACAGGCACAGTCACATGGGGGCCATCAGGTGAGAAATTGGGGGTCAACAGAGGTGAGGTTTAGAACCTCACCCCCCCAGTTTTGAGAGAAATCTTCTGCACCCATGGCTATTTCGTTGCCCTTGTCTCACTCTGATCAATACCTAGTCTGTAGGCACGGACCTGACCACCTACACTTGCCTTCCTACTGCACTAAACTCTACTTTCCATCTTTAGTTTACATCATGAGATTGAAACAATAGATTATGTTTTATGAAAAAGTAAACTGTGTTAAAAGCTTTCTATTAGAAACTGTAATCTTTATATGTCTACCTACTACTTAAACATTTTATTAAAAAAATAAGGGGGAAATGTGGGATTAATATATAAATCAAATGTATAATCATACCTGACTTGATTATTTTTCTTGTAATTCATAATGCGTGATCAAGAGCAAAACAGTTTCTGTGACATGACTGCCCTTTCATTGTTCACCATGAAGGAACATCACGCCCCAAGAGACTGGAGACAGCTGAGAACTAATGATTGTGTGTTGGATCCCTACACAAAATGCTATTGTTGCTAACATTTATTGGCTCAATAAATATGAGGGGAGCCCTCTCAGCACCACTCTTGTGCTGTTATGCCTCAAGTCCCCTGGCTGGTCCTTTCAGATCTTCGATATCTAATCGTGTCTCCCCCCTCTTATCTGTGGTCAGAAGCAGGGAGGGACCAACACAGAAGCAGTCTCACTAACACAGGAGCTTAAGCACAACCTCTGACCAAACACTAGCAAAACAACAGGCATCCCTGAGTCAGGGACAACTCCTGGGGTTGCCAGGATTAAAAATAAAATCAGATTACTTATAATCGCCAAGGTATGGAAGCAAGCTAAGTATCCATCAATAGATGAATAGATAAAGATGTGCTACATATATACAATGAGATATTGCTCAGCCCTAAAAAAGGAAATCTTGTCATTTGCAACAACATGGATGGACCTGGAGGGTATTATGCTAAATGAAATAAGCCAGGCAGAGAAAGACAAATACTGTATGATTTCAGTTACATGTGGACTCTGAAAAACAAAACAATCAAAACAGAAATAGACTCATAGACACGAAGAAGAGACTGGTGGTTGCCATGGGGGAGGGGGTTGGGGGAGTAGGAAAAAGAGGTGAAGGGCAAAGACCTTAACAGATATCTCATGAAAAAAGATACATAGATGGCAAATAAGCATATGAAAAGATGCTCCACATCACATGTTATCAGGGAAATGCAAATTAACACTGAGATACCACTACATACCTATGCAAATGGCCAAAATTCAGAACACCGACAATACCACATGCTGGTGAAACTGCAGAGCAATAGGAATTCTCACTCTTTGCTGGAAGAAATGCAAAAATGGTACAGCCACTTTGGAAGACAGTTTGGTGGTTTCTTATAAAACAGAACATATGCTTATCATACAGTCTAGCAATTGTGCTCCTTGGTATTTACCAAAGAAATTGAAACTTCTTTTTCCACACAAAAACCTGCACATGAGTAATTATACCAATTTCACTCATGATTGCCAAAAACAAAAAGTAACCAAGATTAACTTCAATAAGTGAATGGATAACCAAAACAGTGGTATATATTCATAAAATAGAATATTATTCAGTGATAAAAAGTAATGAGCTCTTGTGATGGTTAATTTTATATGTCATTTTGGCTGGGCCACGGTGACCACATATGTGGCAAACTTCATTCTGGATGTTTCTATAAAGATGGTTTGGATGAGATTAACATTTAAATTGGTAGACTTTGTGTAAAGTAGATTGCTCTCCATAGTAAGGGTGGGCCTCATCTGATCAGTGAAAAGTCTGAACAAAAGACTCATTTCCCCAAGGAAGAGGGAATTCTGCCAACAGACAGCCTTCAAATGTGACCTACACCCTGTATTTATAAAAACACTTATGAAAATAGGAATTTAAAGATATTTATTTACTATATATAGTATGTATATGTATGCATCTTAACACATGTATAGATACATACAAATAGGATATATAATACATAATAAATAATTATAGCATGTTAATTACATAATTAATATTGATATATAACTAATATATATGTGTGTATGTATATACATTATATGTTATATATGATATGTGGTCTGTATTTACTAAAAGCAGAAACACTAGAGACATTTCTGAAACAAAGACAAGGATGTCCACTATCTCTGCTACTGAACATTTTTCTAGCGGTAGTAGCCAATGCAATTAGATAAGAGAAATAAATTACAACCATAAGAAATGGTAAAAAAGATGTAAAACTATCACCATTTTACAGATAATGATAGTACATCTATAAAACCTAAGAGAATCAATGATAAAACTAACTCAGACAATAAAATATTTGAACAAGTTGGCTAGATACAAAATTAACACATGGAAATTAACAGTCTTTATATACATAAACAATAATCAGTTAGAAGATATAGCAGAGGAACTCACTTACAACAGAAACAAAGAAGATCATTACCAAGGAATAAACATAACAAGAAATGTTGTAAAGCCCATATGAGGAAAATTTTAAAATATTGCTGAAAGACACAAAAGAATATGTGAACAAATAAGAAGATATCCCTGTTCCTGGAATGGGGGTTCCATCAACTTTATAAAGATGTCAGTTCTTCTTAAGTTTAATTTATTAATTTTTTTTGTATCATTAATCTATAATTACATGAGGACATTATGTTTGCTAGGCTCCCCCTTCACCAAGTAATTTATTAATTTAATTCAACCCCAATGAAAACATCAAGAAGCTTAAAATTAGACAACTTAATACTAAAGTTCATACTGGAAAAATAGCCAAAAAATACCAGAAACAACAACAGAACTAAGGATGATTTGAAAGCCATCATCCCCCAGGGTAGTAGTCAAAACCTTGTACAATCCCTCCCTACACTGTACCAGGGTTGGACCAATAAAAAACACCAGAAGTGATAATATGCCAATCCTGACACTGGGTTATTAAAGAAAAGCTAAGGTTTGCATATTGGGCCTTTCTCACTTTCTCTTTCTCGGATCAATTATTCTGAAGGAAAGTATGTTGTGAGCAGTCTCACGGAGAGGCCCAGGTGGCAGGGAACGGAGGTTTCCAGCCAAGAACCAATGCCTGCCCTCAACTATGTGAGAGAGAGCTTA
This sequence comes from Manis javanica, assembly GCF_040802235.1. Lineage (NCBI taxonomy): Eukaryota > Metazoa > Chordata > Mammalia > Pholidota > Manidae > Manis > Manis javanica. The sequence goes on from NC_133166.1 coordinate 116,400,969, forward strand.
CACAGTGACCCTGAAGGCTTTAGCCTTAGGCTGACTGCAGCCTTAGCTAACAGCTTGATTAGCTCAAGAGAAGCTTTGAGTCAGAGTTCTCAGCTACGCCACTGCCAGATTCTTGGAGTGCTCAGAAGCTGCTATTAAGTCAACACTGAAATACCATTCCTCGCCTATCAGATTGGCAACGATGAACAGTAGGACCACATATTCTGTTGGTGAGGCTGGGGAGGGAAAAGACCTTCTTTTATGCTGTCAATGGAAATGCAAACTGGTACAGCCTTCTGTAGGGAAATAACAGTGTCTGGCAAAGCTACACATGTACTTACCTTCTGGCCCAATGATGCCACTTCTAGGAATTTACCCTGAAGACACACCTGCAACAACATGAAAAAACATATCATTTATTTTGAGTATTATTTTTTATATTATTATTATAATTATTTGTAATTGCAAATAATTGAAACAAGCTTTACATACTATATCACACATAGGGGATGGGAGAATACATGTGGGGCATCCAGATGATGGAGTATGATGCAGCTATAAAAAAGAATGAGGAAGATCTCTATAAACTAGTTACCAGGGAATAATCTCCCTGTGATATAATGAGTCATAAGAAATACATATTTGGTCATCAGATGACCAGATACGTATTTCCCAGGTATATTTGGTCTTCATCCACAGTTCCTGAAGACACCCCAGAGTCTTAAAGGTGAGATGGGTGCTTTGTTGTGTTAATGAGAGACTTTTGGACCCTCCACCCGTGGTCAGGGTCTGGAAGTTGAATCAGCCAGTGGCCTATAATTTAGTCAATCGTGACCATGCGGTGGCGTCCTCACAAAAATCCCCGAGAAGAGCTCGTCGCTCTCTGGGATCCTGCTTCTCTGTCGGGGAGAGCTTCTGTGCTTGGGGACCGGAAGCCTCCCCGTGCCACCGAGACAGCCCCACCCTCCGCCAAGTAGAAGCTCCTTTATTGGGGACCTTGCCCTATGTACCTCTTCACCTGGCTGTTAACTTATTAAACTGGTAAACATCAGTGTTTTTTTGCGTTCTGTGAGCCGCTCCAGCAAGTTAATTGAACCTAAGGGGGAGGTCGTGGGAACCTCCAATCTGCACAGGTATGTCGGAAGAACAGGGGGCTGCCCGGAGCCTGCCACCAGCGTCTGGAGTGGCGGGTGGAACGCAGTCTTGTAGGACGGAGCCCTTAACTTGGGGAATCTGGTGCTGCCTCTGGGCAGATTGCATCAGCATTGAGTTAACCCCTGTCGGCCGTCCCGGGAGCCCGACGCGGGTTCGCGGGAAGCCGGGAACATGGCGGGGCGGTCCCCGGCCCCTGCCTCGCCGCCGCCGGACCGGGACGGCGCGGCGGCCAGTGTGCTGGCGCGGATCTCGCAGTGGGTGGACGCCCACCTGCGTCTCGTCCGGGTACCGCCGACGCGGCGGCCGGGCGGGACATCAGCACCGTAATGACCATCGCTGGAATAATGTTACTTCTAAGAAGTGTTTGAGTGGCATCAAAATTTACGAGTTCTTCAGATATTCCACTAGAATTCATAGGAAGGAATGTTAAACTACGTGGACGAGTACGCCGAATAACTGAGAATGGTTTAGAAATTGAACACATTCCCATTACTTTACCTATTATATCATTTTGGAGAAAAGAGCCATGTGCTTTGTTGGTTAAATCCCCAACTACTATGGTTCCAACTTCTTGGAAAGGAGAATTCAGGGCTGTTTTGCTATCTTTTAGTGAATAAGGGTAGATATTTTAATGTGAATCTGAATGAAGAAATTTTGAGAAGAGGCCTTAGCAAAACTGTTCTTGTTAAAGGGCTAAATTATGATTCTAAAATCTATTGGAAAATTCACAGCAACTTACTTAAAGCTGAATTAAAAGCCTTGAAAAAGAAGAAGGAATATGAAAGCAAGAATCTGAAAAGGAAACTTAGTTGGAAAAATTCAAAGATTCCTGGAGAGAAATATGGAAAAAAGACAGTTATTTAAAAAAAAATTGGATCAGATTTCAACTTGAGAAAAGAAAGTTATTATGACAAATTTAGAAGGACTTATGAAACATGGAAAGACAACAAGAGTAACTACTCCTTAATATTGAACTTTGGAGAACTTATGAGTCGCATACACTTTTGTAGAAAAGGGTGAAATATTCCAAGAGGGCTGGAGGTGATCTACTCTGAAAGGAGCAAAATATGTAAATACATAGATATTTTTCACTGAGTTGAAATGGAAATTTTGTCAGTGATCAAAGGTGCATTCTAACGGTATTTAAATATTTCAGAGATGCTTATTATAAATATCAGAATAATTTAAACAAATTCTGATTTATGTAATATGCTTTTAGGAAAAATCAAACATTCTATAAAAGGTTACCAGGTTGAAGGATGTACATGTCATGCTAATATTTGAAGGGAGAGTTTAACTATTGGCCAAATAGTGTTCTTTTAGTTATTTTGGGAAGCCATATTTAATTTTGTTTAAAAGGAATATTTATTTTTCTAATTTTATCAGCTTTGATTGCTTATAATAAAGGACTCTCTTTATACAGCAAAACAAATAATTGAGTTAAGTTCTCTCATACTCTGTGGTGTTCAAGAATTTCTTGGTGTTATGTGTGGGAAGACCCCCCTCCACACACATACACCCACTGGAATCAGGTCTGGGAACCCAAACAGAGCTATACTACTATTACTGCTGTGTGTCATACCATTACTGTTATTATATATGAAAGAACACATAACACTCCCATAGCAGAGTATGCTGTCCTTTGTGTAAAAACGAGAAGAGTATAAGAAAATATACATATATCCATTCACTGTACAAAAAGAAATACAAGAAGGACAAACCAGAGCTGATGACACTAGTTCCCTATAGGATTAGGTGAGAGTGGGTAGGAAGAACCCAGGAAGGGAACCGACATAGAAGGGGTTTGAGAAGAGGGACACTTCTCTGAGTATAGCTTTGGGGTAGTTCTGACTCTTAGGCCCATGTCAGTGTTTTACCCCGCACCCCAAACAATAAATAAGTAAAGTCAACCAGAATGTAGGAGGAACCCAAAAAGGAAAATAAACAGTAGGAAATGAATCTGGCTGTATTAAAAATGAGTGACATAATCATACTGAAGGGAATGGGGAAGAAAGACCCTCACCTAAGTCACTTTGGATAAGAATATTTTGAATGAATATCATAGGCAGAAGACGAGAGGATCAGAACACCACAGGTATTGTACTTGAATTAGTATATTTGTTTTTCAGAGTGCTATGAGTTAGAAATTCTGAAACTGCTGAATGTGTAAACTTGTGTTGAGCATATAAGTAATATATCATGTATAATGAGAGCCATATTTCTCACTGTCAGAGAAAGGAGTTACAAATAAGAAAAAAGGAAAGGCTAGAATGAGCCCCGTGGTGTTGGATTGGAATCAAAGGCATTACATAAACTCATGGTTTTAATATATAAATGCAGATGGATGGATCTAGAAATAATGTGCATAGGCACACAGGTATTTCCTACTCCACCCACTGAGAGGTCTGGAGGCCATGACACCCCGCAGCAGTGAGCAAAGCCAATACACAGATCTCGGTTCCTAAATTTCATTCGCCAATAAAAGGGATCAGGGCTCTTTGGAGAAATGGTTCATTTCAGAGCTCGGGCAGAAAGAACACAAGATGAGTCTGGAACATCATGAGGTGGCAGAAAGGAAGGAAGTGCTCAAACAATGGTGGGGACATTTCAGGAGAGGAGCCAACCTGCAGGAGGTCCCGAGGGGCCCAGTCTGAGCAGTCAGGTAAGTAATGACAGTGTGACAGGGTTCTGCAGAGAAACAGAGCCAACAGGACATACATACACACGTGCAGCAGCCAGGGCAGAAGACTGATGTTCAAGAAGTCAGGCAGGAAGGTGAATTCTTCCCTTCTCCAGCTTTGTGTTCTATTTAGACCTGCAACAGATTGGAGGATGTCCCCTCACATCTGGGAGGGCAAACTGCTTCACTCAGTCCACTGATTCAAATGTGGATTTCTTCTAGGAACACTCTCACAGACACACCTAGAAATAATATTAAGCCAAATATCTGGGTACCCCTTGGCCCAGGGAAGTTGACCTATAAAATTAACCATCACAGATAGTAATGGATTATTACCCATGGAATAAAATAAATATCCATGAGTATACTGATATAAATAAATGCATAAATGGGAGAGAGGGGACAGTTCTTTCTTCCTCATAGTAGGATTCCAATAAATAAATGTAGGAGACAATGATGGAAACAAAATCACCATAAGGCAAACACCACAGTAAAACCTGTTGCAGGCATGAACCACTGACGGATGCTAAGTTGTAGCTAAAAGTGTGATGAGAAACAAGGTATCTGCATAAACTCAAAGTATGTCCCCACAAGATGTGTACTCATCACCAAAAGAGAAATAGTAACTATAGTGGAGAAACCCAGCAGATAAGACCTTAACCAAGTGGTCCAAGTTAATATGAGCAGTAAGGCACCAGCATTAGGGACCAACTGGTACTCGTTGGTGTATGATTCACAGGTAACTGCAAATCACACCACTTCTGGAGGATCCTTGCCCAAAATGAATAACCTCAAAGTAATCATGACAAACCATCAGGTAAATCCAAACTGAGGGCTATTCTACAAAATGACTGTCCAGTACTCTTCACAAGTATCAAGTTCATGGAGGAAAAAAGAAATCTGAGAAATTGTCTCAGATTGGAGAAGACCAAGGAGTCATGACAGCCGTGGGTGCTGGCCCCTGAGACGGCCTCCCAGGGATCCTGGATCTCAGGGAATAGGGCTGACCTTGTACCAATAGCACATGTGGAAAGAGTGTGATTTTTGAAGTTAGGTCATAAAAGACTGTGCAACTTCAATGTTACTTTCTCCAGAAGCAGCCGGCTGCCATGTCATGAGGCTGCTTGAGTGGCCTCATGGCATGGCAGCCGGCTGCTTTGGGAGACACCCACATGGTGAGGACCTCGGGCTGCCAGCTGTTACGTGAAAACACCACCTTAAAAGCGGATCCCCTAGTCCTCATCAAGATGTCAGATGACCGCAGTCCTGGCTTTATCATGAATGCAACATTACCAGAGACGCTGAGCAAAGAACTACCCAGCTAAGGAGCTCCCAAACCCCTGACCCACAGAAACTACGAGATAATAACTGTTTGTTGTTTTAAGCTACTAAGTTTTAGGGTAACTGTTACAAAGCAATGACTAATACAGCAACTACGCAATTTGGAATCCTGGGTTGGATCCTGGACCAGGAAAAGGACATTAATGGGACCACTGGCACAATTAAAATAAGGTCTATAGAGTAGTTAATAGAGTATTATCTCACTGTTGATTTCCTAGTTTCAATAGCCATCCTTCTGTTCTTTAATATGTTGGCATTAAGAGAAGTTTGGTGAAGGGTATACAGGAACTCTCTGCACTGGTTTTGCAATTATTTGTAAGTCTAAAATCATTTCAAATAAACAGCTTTAAAAAAAATCAGAGAAATATAGCTAATGAAAGTAGAAGGAACAATAAAAAAAATAAGAGCAGAAATGAATAAAATAGAAAACATATAATGGAAAAAAACAGAAGAGTCAAAATTTGGCTCTTAGATAAGACCAATAAAGTTGACAAACCCCTAGTGGGGTTTACACTCCCCAACTTCAAGCTCTACTACAAAGCCACAGTAATCAAGACAATTTGGTACTGGCACAAGAACAGACCCATAGACCAATGGAACAGACTAGATCAGATATAAACCCAAGCATATGTGGTCAATTAATATACGATAAAGGAGCCATGGACATACAATGGGGAAATGACAGCCTCTTCAACAGTTGGTGTTGGCAAAACTGGACAACTACGTGCAAGAGAATGAAACTGGATTATTGTCTATACACAAAGGTAAACTCGAAATGGATCAAAGACCTGAATGTAAGTCATGAAACCATAAAACTCTTAGAAGACAACATAGGCAAAAATCTCCTGAATATAAACATGAGCAACTTTTTCTGAATGCATCTCCTTGAGCAAGGGAAACAAAAGCAAAATGAACACATGGGACTACATCAAACTAAAAAGCTTCTGTACAGCAAAGGACACCATCAACAGAACAAAAAGAATGGGAGAATATATTTGTAAACAACATATCCGACAAGGGGTTAACATCCAAAATATATAAAGAACTCACACACCTCAACACCCAAAAAGCAAATAACCCGATTAAAAAATGGTCAAAGGATATGAACAGACACTTCTCCAAAGAAGAAATTCAGATGGTCAATAGGCACATGAAAAGATGCTCCACATCGCTAATCATCAGAGAAATGCAAATTAAAACCACAATGAGATATCATCTCACACCAGTTAGGATGACCACCATCCAAAAGAGAAACAACAACAAATGTTGGTGAGGATGTGGAGAAAGGGGAACCCTCCTACACTGCTGGTGGGAATGTAAGCTAGTTCAACCATTGTGGAAAGCCATATGGAGGTTCCTCAAAAAACTAAAAATAGAAATACCATCTGACCAGGAAATTCCACTCCTAGGAATTTACCCAAAGAATATAATTTCTGAGATTCAAAAAGACATATGCACCCCTATGTTTACTGCAGCACTATTTACTATAGCCAAGATATGGAAGCAACCTAAGTGTCCATCAGTCCATCAGTAGATGAATGGATAAAGAAGATGTGGTACATATACACAATGGAATATTATTCAGCCATAAGAAAGAAACAAATCCTACCATTTGCAACAACATGGATGGAGTTGGAGGATATTATGCTCAGTGAAATAAGCCAGGCAGAGAAAGACAAGTACCAAATGATTTTCCTCATTTGTGGAGTATAACAATGAAGCAAAACTGAAGGAACAAAACAGCAACAGACTCACAGACTCCAAGAAGGGACTAGTGGTTACCAAAGGGGAGGGGTAAGGCAGGGTGGGTAGGGAGTGAGGGAGAAGGGGACTGAGGGGTATTATGATTGACACACATGGTGTGGGGGGGGATCATGGGGAAGACAGTGTGGCATGGAGAAGGCAAATAGTGAGTCTGTGGCATCTTACTACACTTATGGACAGTGACTGCAATGGAATATGGGGGGGGGACTTGATAATATGAGTGAATGTAGTAATCACATTGTTTTTTCATGTGAAACCTTCATAAGAGTGTATATCAATAATACCTTAATAAAAAAAATTGACAAACCCCTGGCAAGATCGATTTGGAATCATTTTTAAAAGAGAAGGCACAAAGTGAAAGACCTATACCAAGAAAACTACAAGACACTCTTAAGAGAAATTAAAGAGGACACTAACAAATGGAAATTCATCCCATGCTCTTGGGTAGGAAGGATTAATATCATCAAAATGGCCATCCTGCCTAAAGCAATCTACAAATTCAATGCAATCCCTATCAAATTACCAACAGCATTCTTCAACGAACTGAAACAAATAGTTCAAAAATTCATATGGAAATACCAAAGACCCCAAGTAGCCAAAGCAATCCTGAGAAGGAAGAATAAAGTGGGGGGGAATCTCACTCCCCTACTTCAAGCTCTACTACAAAGCCACAGTAATCAAGACAATTTGGTACTGGCACAAGAACAGACCCACAGACCAGTGGAACAGAATAGAGACTCCAGACATTAACCCAAGCATATATGGTCAATTAATATATGATAAAGGAGCCATGGACATACAATGGGGAAATGACAGTCTCTTCAACAGTTGGTGTTGGCAAAACTGGACAGTTACATGCAAGAGAATGAAACTGGATCATTGTCTAACCCCATACACAAAAGTAAATTCAAAATGGATCAAAGACTTGAATGTAAGTCATGAAACCATAAAACTCTTAGAAAAAAACATAGGCAAAAATCTCTTGGACATAAACATGAGCGACTTCTTCATGAACATCTCCCCAGGCAAGGGAAACAAAAGCAAAAATGAACAAGTGGGACTATGTCAAGCTGAAAAGCTTCTGTACAGCAAAGGACACCATCAATAGAACAGAAAGGCATCCTACAGTATGGGAGAATATATTCATAAATGACATATACGATAAGGGGTTGACATCCAAAATATATAAAGAGCTCATGCACCTCAACAAACAAAGAGCAAATAATCCAATTAAAAAATGGGCAGAGGAGCTGAACGGACAGTTCTCCAAAGAAGAAACTCAGATGGCCAACAGACACATGAAAAGATGCTCCACATCGCTAGTCATCAGAGAAATGCAAATTAAAACCACAATGAGATATCACCTCACACCAGTAAGGATGGCTGCCATCCAAAAGACAAGCAACAACAAATGTTGGTGAGGCTGTGGATAAAGGGGAACCCTCCTACACTGCTGGTGGGAATGTAAACTAGTTCAACCATTGTGGAAAGCAGTATGGAGGTTCCTCAAAATGCTCAAAATAGAAATACCATTTGACCCAGGAATCCCACTTCTAGGGATTTACCCTAAGAATGCAGCAGCCCAATAACATGCTCCTAAATAATCAATGGATCAGTGACCAAATAAAAACAGAGATCAAGGCTGTTTCACCTTGAACTCAGGGCCGCAGAATTCCTGGGGCTCACCTGCTTCCTGGGAGTCCTCCTGCACCCCTCTGCTGCATCCCCATCCCCTCTTTCTAAAATAACTAGATACGATCCCTCACTCCTTTAACCTCCTACGCTGTTCCCTTTCCAGCTCCTGTGCCCACCTGAATGCACACAACTCTGCAGGGCAGAACTGTCTCTCTGCCACGCTCCGGGTCCTCCTCATCTGCTCACTGTCCCCTCCCCTCTGGGTTTCCCAAAGTCATCACTTCTCTACATGTTTCTTTGCTTATTTATTGTCTTTTATTGGCTGTAAGCTCCATGGTTTCGGCTATTTGACTCACTAACGTGTCCTTACCCTTGGAACAATGCCTGGCTCACAGTGGGCACTCAATAAATACTTGTTGGATTGGTAAACCACCAAATCAATGGGAGGAGGGAGACTCCATGCATTTAATGGGAAGGAGGCAGGAGGAAAGGTGTGTGCCCTAAATTTCTTGCACTGGGCAGAAGGTTCATGAGGGCAGAGGTGTCTTTTCACTCCCCCTAAGTCCCCAGCACCCAGCCCCGTGCCTGGCACACAACAGCTCCTGTAAAAGTGTGTTGATTGGCTGGGTGCCTGCTGATTGCCCAAGCCAGCACCTTATTGCTCCCAGTACCTTTTTCCATCTCTACTAGACTTGGGTGAAAGGTGCTTTCCCTGGACCTGCCCTCAACCCACCTCTGTATTCTATGTCCCTTTCACATATGCCCACAGTGGCCTGGGTTAAGAGTCCTGACATGGCCTCATACATGGCTGCCTGCCCCCTGCAATGGGCAGAAACTTCCTGTCCCTTCTCTGCCCTCAGAGGATACCCAGGTTGTCTAGCCTAATGTTATGTTGTGAGTGGTCCAAAAATCCCACCTGTAAGCCTATGACATAGTTGGTGCTCAGTAAAAATGTGCTGGATGTTAGTTAAAAGAATGTTGACATTCATTCTGACAGAACAGTAATTTGGACTATATTGTGTTTACTCATTCATTCATTCATTCCACAAATGTTCACTGTAGCATTGACCCTTAGGCTTACATCTTTGGGCTCATGTACACGTTCTTAAGTAGCACAGACTCCTTAAAACGAAAGGTTTAGGTCAAAATGTATATTCACTTACAACAATTTTATGCATCAATTTCATTGAGGTATAATTAATATACAGTGAGATTTACCAATTTTAAATATACACTTTGGTGTGCTTAACAAATGTGTATAGTCTTGTAACTGCTAACATTGTCATGACGTAGAATGCAGAATGCTGCATTGTTCTGTTAAATAAATTTGCTCATGCCACCCAAAAGGTTTGCTTGTGCCGCTATGCAATCTCTTCCCCCACCCCCTGACCCTAGAACCACTTGAGATGCTATCACTAATGCAGAAATATCTATTTTCATTTCTCTTAGGTAATCTAAAATGGGATTGCTAGGTCATATGGTAAATGTATGTTTAACTTTATAAGAAACTACCAAACTGTTTCCCAGCATGGATATACCATTTTGCTTTCCCACCAACAATTTTTGAGAGTTCTAGGTGCTACATATCCTTGTAACTACTTGATGTGGTCAGTCTTGCAAAGTTTAGCCATTCTAGTGTTGTAGTACCCTCTTGCTTTCATTTGCATTTATCTAATGATTAATGGTGTTGAGCATCTTTTCAAGGGATTATTAGCCATCCTGCTACTTTTTTGATAAATTGTCTGTACAAATTTTTTGCCAATTTCTGTATTAGCTTTTATATCTTCTTCTTGAGTTGTAAGAGTTCTTTATGTATTCTAGGTATGAGTCTTTTGCCAGAAACATATGTTTTACAGGTATTTCCTCCCAAACTGTGCTCTTAACTTTTCATTTCCTTAACAGTGGCTTTTGAACAGCAAAAGTGTAATTTTGATTAAGTTCAGTTTACCAACATTCTCCTTTGATAGTTCATGTTATTTGTGTCCTATTTAAAAATTTTTGCCTAACTTAACATCACTAAGATTTTTTTCCTATGTTTTCTTCTAAAAGTTTTATAGTTGTAGGTTTTCTATCTAGGTCTATGCTATATCTCAAGTTAAGTTTTATATGTGATACAAGGTAGGGGGTGAGTTTTTGTTTTATTTTTGAACATATGGATATCCAATTGCTCCAGCACCATTTTTGAAAAGATTGTCTTTCTCCCTTGAACTGTCTTAGTACCTTTATTGAAAATCAATATAAATATGTCATTTTACTTCTGGTATCCTAGTTTATTGATATGTCTATCTTTACACCAATTCCAAATTATTTTAGTTATTGTAGCTTTATATTGAGTCTTAAAATCAGGTAGCAGAAGTCCTTCAACCTTGTTCAACCTTTTCAAGGTTGTTTTGCTTATTCTAGATCTTTTGAATTTTCAAATAAATTTTGGAACCAGTTGTCAATTTCTACAAAATGTCTACAGCTATTTTGATTGGAATGGCATTGAATCTATAGATCAATTTGAGAAAAACTGATCACAGAAGTCTAACTCTCCATTTATTTATTTATCTTGGCAATGTTTTATAATTTTCAGTGTACAGGCCTTGCCTGTTTTTTCAATAAATGTTGTCATGCATTTGATATTTTCAATGCTATATAAGTAGTGTTTAATTTCCATTTCTGATCGTTTACTGTTAGTATTTAAAAATGCAGTTGTTTTTTGCATATTGACTTTCTAGCCTAAACCCTTGCTAAACTCAGTAGTTGTAGCTTTTTTGTGGATTCCTTAGGATTACCTACATAGACAATCATGTTGTCTGTGAGTAAAGACGGTTATAGATGTTCCTTTACAATCTGTATAGCTTTCTTTTCTTGCCTTACTGACATTGCCAGGGCTTGGCAGTACAATTTTGAGTGGAAGTGAAGAAAGCAGACATCTTTGTCTGGCTTGTAATCTTAGGAGTTGTAATTAATCAGCACAAGATTGTTCGTAATACCCCCGTTATTATCCTTTTACTGTCTGTAGAATCTATAGGATGTCACCTCTCTCAATCGTGATATTGGTAATTTGTGTCATTTTCTTTTTATTTCCTGATCAGTCTGGTTGGTTGCTGATTTTATTGAGAACCAGCCTTGGTTTCATTTTCTCTACTGTTTTTCTGTTTTCTATCTCGTTGATTTCCTCTTTGGATTTTATTATTTCCTTTAGTTTGCTTATTTTGGGTTTGATTTACTCCCCCTAATTTCTTAAGGTAGAAGCTGAAAACATAGACTTGAGACCTTTTATCTCTTGTGATATAGGCATTTAATGCTATACATTTCCCCAAAATGCTTCCTTAGTAGAATCCCAAAACTTCTTATACGTTGTGTTTTCATTTTTATTCAGTTAAAAATACTTTCTTCTAATTTCCCCTATGATTTCTTCCTTAATCCATTAATTGTTAGAAGTCTTTTATTTTGTTTCCAAATATTTGGGAAGTTTCCAAGGATTTTTATCTGATTGATTTCTAAGTTAATTCTATTCTGGTCATAGAAATACTTTATGTGACTTTAATTTTTAAATTTATTGGTACATTGTAAATGGAATTGTTTTCTTGATTTCACTTTTGGATTATTCATTGCCAACGTATAAAAATGCCCCAGATTGTGTCTATCTTGGCATATGTTCTGTGCACACTTAAGATAAATATGTATTCTGCTGTGTTGGGTCAAGTGTTCTATAGTATTGCTCAAATCAACAACATCCTTGCTGATTTTCTGACTACTTCTATCAATCAATGAGAGAGGATTATTGAAATCTTGACTATTACTGTGGATTTGCCTGTTTTTCCTTGCAGTTCAATCTCTTTTTGCTTGTAATTTGAAGCTCTGCTGTTCAGTGCATAAACGTATATAGGGTTAGTATATGTCTTCTTGACTGACTCCTTTATCATAAGAAAATCACTTTCTTTAACACTAGTGATAGTCTTTGTTCATAAATTTACTTTGTTCAATGTAAGGAAAAAAGACTCAGGTTTCCATCCTAAAGCTCAGGGCCTATGCAAGCAAGAGTTAAGTCCATAGCCAGTGTCAGCACAAGTGCTACGTGCCGTGATGGGGGAAGCAAAGCACAAAACATTGTGGGAACACATGGACTGGGCCCCCATCCCACCTGTGGAGGTAGGCAATGCTTACTATGATGATACTTGAGGAGAAAGCCGATCCTAGAGAGAGGAAAGGCCTATACAAAAGGTGAGGGTCCTACTTGGAACATTGCATATATGATATATCTGTGGCCCCCACAAATAGAGCATATACCTGAAGCGCAAAGAGTGGGGAGGAGAGGCAAGATGTGAGCTACGGTGTCAGAATCTTACCAATTCAGGTCAACAGGTGATTGAGAAGGTGACTGAGAAAGCACAGGAATTTAGTCAGACAGTCCTGAGGACAATTCCAGGAGAGGTCTCGTTAAATTTCTGAACCTCAACTGTCGCACGTATAAAATGAGGATACCACCACCTAGCTCATAAACTTTAGTGATAGATGGTTAAATGAGATGACGGAGAAAAACGCAAGGCACAAAATGGGTGCACGTGCTCCATTCTGTCAATGAGTGGACTGGGTTGGCCGCGACCGACACACAAATTGAAAAACAGGACAGACCCAAACCAGGGGCTGCTATGGCAATGGCCCGGAGCTGAACCATACAAGGACCTCCATCACGGGGAGGTGTGCGGCATGCGACGTAAAGTCATTATTTTTGCAAATGACGCTCTCACCCCAACATTAGCCATAATTAAAAAGTCTGCCTTCTCAGTCCCAGACACACCAAGCTGCCCTCCCTTTCGCTGCGCGGCAGACGTTCCCACAGGGCATACACTGAACACGCGCCCACGGGCTGCGCCTTCGCCAAATTCTACGCACTGGGGTTGGCCCTAGCTCTAGGCAACACTGCTTTCCGCCCTTAGCAACCGCTCACCTGCTTGTCTCTTCTTATAGGCCAGCAAATTTCCTTTCTTTTTCTTAGTGGTCCGCGTAACTCTATCTCGGCCAATCAGTAGCAGCCACGGACCCAAATCGCCCCCACACAATTTGGGGGTGATACGCAGGAGATAAATTTTTCTTTTCTAAATACAGCTCTCCCTGAAGGCATCTAATTTATCAACCTGTTGTGAATCCTCCTGGAACGAGACTCTAAACCATTTTCTTTCTTTCAGGCCTGTAATGTCTGCCCCTCGCATACTTCCACGTCTAAGTGGTACGGCCGGCCGGAAGATCCACCTTCCCGCCGCTCTGAGAGCCGGAGTCCTCCGCTAAATTGAGGCCCCTCAGCGGCAGAGACGATACCATCCGTGACAAATAGATAGGGGGATTCTACCCAGCCCCCGCGTTGCCCTATTCCACTCCGATCACCTCTCGAATAAACCGTAGGCACAAGCCCCAGATACGATGGTGGGATTACTCCTCCCGGCACCATGGAGGGTGCGCGACGCGGGCAGGCGAGGGTGCACTTGGTACGGTCCACGCCGCGCCCGCGCCGCCGGAAGTGAGGTGTCTCACCCCCAAAGTTCCGGCTCGCAGGGGGTGGGGAGTGTTGTTAACCGGGGCCGCCTCCGCAGTCGTGGGGATTGAGCGGGCTCGTGGCGCGGGGCTCCTGGTGAGTGGTCTGGGGTCAGGCCTGGGTTGTGGTTGGAGTCGGGACCTGGATCTCCCCGTTGAGGTCCCCACAGTGGGCGCGCCCCCTCAGCCCCGCTGCCCGCTTTTGGCCTGTCAGCTGGCAGTAGACAGGCGCCCGCGCAGCCGCGCTCGCAGAGGCTGGGCCCTGCCTGCGACGTTTGCACCTCCTGGCGCTAACAGGTGCGCGGCCACGGGGACGACCCGAGCTCTTCGCGGACGGCGGTTTCTCTTGTGCCCGGAGTTGACCCTGCTCCGGGGGCTGGGGGGGGCGCCAGGGTTCCAGGGCGCGCCTCGTAACTGCCCACCCTGGCATTGCTGCCACTGGCCCTGTCGCCTGCCCGGCTGCGCCCCCAAGCGCCTTGACTTCTTCCAGTCCCGGCCGCACGTCCCGCTCCTGGAAATTTTTGCTTTTGCATCCATCCGATCACCTCCACTTTGGGGTCAGGGGTGACAGTTCTCCCCCTCCTCCAATTTTGTCGCCTTTCTTCATTCCTTCATAGAGGCTACGGTTTGTCAGGCAGCGTGGAAAGAGCCTTCGATTTGAAACAAGACGGATCAGGCTTAAAGCCTTGTGTCAATGTGTTCACTTAACCCTGCTGAGTCTTGTTTTCTTATTTGTAAGGTGGGGGAGCCTGTGCTATTGGTGTGATGATTGTGAGGATGACGTGAGGTGTTTTCTTCTTTCTCCTACTTACTGACGCTGCGTTTTAGGCGCTATGTTAGGTTTTCACGGTGTGGGCATCGCGCAAGTTATTTCCTCTCCTTTCCCCATGCAGGGCGCCAGGCCAGGGCAATGTTCCGCACCGCAGTGATGATGGCGGCCAGCCTGGCGCTGACAGGGGCCGTGGTGGCTCATGCCTACTACCTCAAGCACCAGTTCTACCCCACGGTGGTGTACTTGACCAAGTCCAGCCCCAGCATGGCAGTGAGTTCAGGGCTCCGGGAGGGAGGAACTGCCTGGGAGGGAAGGAGGAGTCTGCTTGAGACAGGGGCGGGGCTAGAGGTCAGGTAAGTAAGTAGGAGAGACGTTAAGGAGCTACCAGCTGCCTAACTTTGAATAAATTCTGATGGGGATGTGGGGGGGCTCCTGGATGATGAGTCCCAGGCAGAGCAAAGCGGAGGGAGACCTCAAACAACAGCCTCTCCTCACTCCTAGGTCCTGTACATCCAGGCCTTTGTCCTTGTCTTTCTCTTGGGCAAGGTGATGGGCAAGGTTTTCTTTGGGCAGCTGAGGGCAGCAGAGATGGAGGTAAGATGTTTGTGACCCAAAGGTGAGGGGCAGAGAGCTGGGCGAGCAGAATATCTGATTCCACGTCATTCCATGCCCAAACCCCAGCACCTTCTGGAACGTTCCTGGTATGCTGTCACTGAGACTTGTCTGGCCTTCACCGTCTTTCGGGACGACTTCAGCCCCCGCTTTGTTGCGCTCTTTACTCTCCTTCTTTTCCTCAAGTGTTTTCACTGGCTGGCTGAGGACCGTGTGGACTTTGTGAGTTGGGTCAGAGGGTTCTCTGGAGCAGACAGAAGCCAGGGAGTGGCTGGTGGGCAGGCATGTGGAGCGAGGGCTGGGTTGGGGATGTGGGGTGAGCCCCAACCTTCCTGATGGGCCCCCTCTCTGCTCTGCCTCAGATGGAACGCAGCCCCAATATCTCCTGGCTTTTTCACTGCCGCATTGTCTGTGAGTGAGACCTGTGGGAGGGGAGAGGAGGGAGCTGGAGGGAGAAGCACCGTGGAGGATTGGAACATGAAATGGCTCTAACCATGGCCTGCACTCCAGAGCACAGGCTGCCCCCAGCCCACAGCTGTACAGGAAAGATAATTTAGGAAGTCAATTTGCATAACTTGTGCCCTGTTCCTCTCCAGGGCTTCTCAACTGCCTGGCCTTTTAGCTCTTTGCCTCCTCACCCAGAGCGTGGGCCAACCCAGTGCCTCCCCTGAGCAGAACTGGAGTTCCCTGGGGGCCGGGTTCAGTGGCATGTGCCCACCTAACTAGATGGCTGGGTCCATGGTGAACTTGAGGGTGGGAGCTCTCTTAGTGCAGGAAGTGGTTGTCAGTCTGTGGACTGACCCAACCAACCCCCCATTTGGGGGGGGTCCCCACAGCCCTTATGTTCCTCCTGGGTATTCTGGATTTCCTCTTCGTCAGCCATGCCTATCACAGCATCCTGACCCGTGGGGCCTCTGTGCAGCTGGTGTTTGGCTTTGAGGTAAAACTGGCTTGGGAGGTTGGGAGGACAAGCCTGAGATGGCACTGCATGTGCTTTGAATAACCCAGCAAACCCTTACTGAACACCTGTTCTATGGCCAGCCCCATGGGGGCCACCAAGGAGCAGCCAGCCATCGGTCCGTGCCTCTGCCCTCTACACGCTCATTCCTAGGAGAGTGGGGAAGGCACAGAAAGAGGTGCTTTGGAGGAAGAGCCCTGACCTGGTGCTCAGGGAAGCCTTCTGGGAAGTTGATGCCAGAGGAATTGGCTGATGATGGACAAAAGGAGTTAGCCTGATTGACAACTGGGGGGGGGGTGTCCCTGGCAGAGGAAGAATGTGTTCATGTGACAACAGCTCATGTTTGTTGAGTGCTTAACTGTGTGCCCAGCCCTGTGCTGAGCACTTGACCTGCATCTTTTAATGCAAAGCAACACTGTTGTAAAGGAATAGTTAATTCTGTCATTTTAGACAAGCAAACTGAGGTTCAGAGAGTGCTAGTGAGTTGCCATTCACACCACCTAGGGAGTGGAAGAGCTGGATGACCCCCCCAGCTGTGTCCAATCCTGGGCATGTACCATTGCACCTTGCTCTGCAAAGGCCCAGGGGTAGCAGAGAGTGGCTGGAGCAAGAGAGAGCTGCATATTTATGTCTCCCCTTCCCTCCTACCTCCAGTATGCCATCCTGATGACCATGGTGCTCACCATCTTCATCAAGTATGTGCTGCACTCCGTGGACCTCCAGAGCGAGAACCCGTGGGACAATAAGGCCGTGTACATGCTCTATACGGAGCTGTTTACAGGTGAGAAGAGCCTGGGCCTCCCCGGACCTGGACCAGCATCCCCAGCTGTGCCTTCCAGGCCCTGTGACTGGCTGCTCTCTGCACCCCTCCTTGCCCCTAGGCTTCATCAAGGTTCTGTTATACATGGCTTTCATGACCATCATGATCAAGGTGCACACCTTCCCTCTCTTTGCCATCCGTCCTATGTACCTGGCCATGAGGTAAGCCTAGCCCAGCTCCACCATGCCTCTGATCCCTACCTGATCCCTCCCTTCCCATCCCCCAACTTTCACTGAAACTATCCATTCAGGCAGTTCAAGAAAGCTGTGACAGACGCCATCATGTCTCGCCGAGCCATCCGCAACATGAACACACTGTAAGTGGGCTGGTCCTAGCTGCTCCCCCAAGCTCTGTGCCAGGTGCCTGTGCCTCCCGCTCTCGTCGTGACAGGTCCTTGGTCTGTCCTCACCAGTTATCCAGATGCCACCCCAGAGGAACTCCAGGCCATGGATAATGTCTGCATTATCTGCCGAGAAGAGATGGTGACTGGTGCCAAGAGACTGCCCTGCAACCACATTTTCCACACCAGGTGGGAGGGACCCTGGGGAGCCTGCACATCGGGGGGACAGGCTCCAGAAGTCAGGACCCTAGGGACCTGCTGACCATTGCCTGTCTTGACCCCCAGCTGCCTGCGCTCCTGGTTCCAGCGGCAGCAGACGTGCCCCACCTGCCGAATGGATGTCCTTCGGGCATCGCTGCCAACACAGTCGCCACCACCCCCTGAACCTGCCGATCAGGGTCCACCAGCTGCCCCCCATCCCCCACCTCTCCTGCCCCAGCCCCCCAATTGTGAGTGGCCCCTCATTTGGCCACCCAGCCCACTGTTGATACTTGCCCTGAGCTGGGTATGGGAAACAGGCGAATCAGAGTCCCTCTCCTCCAGCTCAGTCTGGGTCGGGGAGAGGAGCATGGGAGGAGACAGACTGCGGTCGTGTGTGATCAGTGCTGAGCTCAGAGGGCTTACGGGAGCAAAGACAGCTCGCAACTGGCCCCTCGTCTGTGATTTGGGTGTCTCAATTTGGACCTCTTCTCACCACCCCATCCTTTCTCTGCAGTACCCCAGGGCCTCCTGCCGCCCTTTCCTCCAGGCATGTTTCCGCTGTGGCCTCCTATGGGCCCCTTTCCACCTGTCCCACCTCCCCCCAGCCCAGGAGAGGCTGCGGCCCCTCCATCCACCAGCACAGGTGAGCCTTGTGGGTTCTGTGACAGCAGGGGATGGGACGAGTGGAAGCAGAGGCCCCTCAACACTCACTGGATTCCTGTGCTTGTTCCTCAGCAGCCCTTTCTCGGCCCAGTGGCGCAGCCAGTACCACAGCTGCTGCTCCTCCCTCTGCCCCGGCACCTGGCCCCAGCCCTGCCCCCGAGGCTAGCCCTGCCCCAGGCTTCCCCTTCCCACCCCCCTGGATGGGCATGCCACTGCCTCCACCCTTTGGTAAGTTGGGCCACTCAGGGTTGTTCTGGAGGGCAAGGGCTGTCAGGCCCAGGCAACCCAGGCTGAGCCTCTCCCTCTCCCCAGCCTTTCCCCCTATGCCTGTGCCCCCTGCGGGCTTTGCTGGGCTGACCCCAGAGGAGCTGCGGGCTCTGGAAGGCCATGAGCGGCAGCACCTAGAGGCTCGGCTGCAGAGTCTGCGCAACATCCACACGCTGCTGGATGCCGCCATGCTGCAGATCAACCAGTACCTCACCGTGCTCGCCTCCTTGGGGTGCGTCTGCACAAGGGTCTGGGGGGGGGTGGCAGGGGGCAGAGGCTTGCCAACAGAATGCCCCCGGCAGTGGTCCTTGGCCTTCTCTGCCACCTGTGACACCTGTTGATTCAGGCCTCCTATCTGTAGGTACATCCAGGTCCCAGGGTCCTCGGTGCCTCTATTCTTCCACTGCAAAAGGCCTCTCTAGGTCTAAGCAGGAGTGTTTATTAGAGCTGACCTTCAGTCTCGTTCCTTTATATTTTTCGAAAGTCAAACTACTTATAATTCTCAGTGCTTTAATTATATACACCTTCCTGACACATGGCAGCATTGTGACTGGGAATAACTGCCTCTGATCTGAGATTGCAAATAAAAATCACTTGGAGCCAGCCTGGCCTGAGTTCAAGTCCTAGTCCCATCACTTGTTTGGGACCATTACCTTATTGGAAGTACAGGGGCTTTAAGTCCTATTCACAGGTCACATACACGAAGTGCTGGGCATCCGGCAATGATAGCACAGGTTTGCTGGGGAGCTGGGGTCCCAGACTTGAGCGCTGTTTTATTAAGTGTTCTGTCTTAGGTAGGTACCCGATAAGGTGTCTGGCACCCTGGGTAGAGACTGCAGTGTTACAGCGTAACACTGAACAAGGCCAACAGTCCCTTCCTGCAAGTATTCAGTCAGTCTGGCATAGTCATGAGAATTCATGCAATGCATGTTCACCATGTCTGCTGGTCACATCATTGCTGAACTCTCCCCTGCCAGGCTTACCAGTGGCAGGAGAATCTGCCTGATCATGCCAGGATGCCAAGGCTGGGCCCACCTCTTCTCCCTTTTCTTCCTAGGCCCCCACGGCCTGCCACCTCAGTCAGCTCCACTGAGGAGATGGTCCCTACAGTTGCTGCCTCCTCCACCAGCATCCCCAGCTCTGAGGCTACCACGCCATCCCCAGGAGCCTCCCCACCAGCCCCTGAACCTGAAAAGCCTTCAGGTAGCTGTGGTCAGCCTCCAGGGGGGTGGAGCAGGGGACTCCTCTGGGTCTCACTTCTGACCTCTCTGTCCCCAGCTCCTGAGTCGGTGGGCACTGAGGAACTGCCTGAGGATGGGGAGCCTGACGCAGCAGAGCTCCGCCGCCGTCGCCTGCAAAAGTTAGAGTCTCCTGTTGCCCACTGACACTGCCCCAGCCTTGGCCCCTGCCCTCACTGTTGAGCAGCCCACGCTGGAACATGTCCTGCCACCAAGTGCCAGCTCCCTCTCTCCTGCACCAGGGAATAGTAACCCCCAGCCCAGGCAGAGGAGGTGGCATCCCTGGCCAAATAGGAAGAGGCCTGAGGCTCCAGACGACTCCAGCCCTTAGAGTCCTGGGCGCCATGGGGACCTTGGGTCAGTTCCAGCCTTCCTCTCCGACCCGTAAGCCTGTGTTCTGCTGGGGCTGTGAAGTCAGAAAGGCACAGCCTTTGAGAAGCCCCCTGGGCCGCACTTGTGTATGTGGAGTCCTGCTGCAGTGCTGATCAGTATTAGCCCCTGGGCCACCCCAGCAAGACTGGTATTGTCGTTTTCTTATCCTAAACTCCCCAGAAGCCCTTTGTGTTGGTGGTGGTTGTGTCCGCATTTCCATGTCTTGCTGGCAGCCACGTGCCTCAGGGAAAGAAGTGCCTGTGGGTGGAGGAGCAGGTGGGCAGCAGTGAGGGGCCCTGCCCCTCCCCTCCCCCAAGGCTCCTCTCTCCCGAGTCTGTCCGAGTGTGACTCCCTGGTTTCCTCCAGCAGCCACTGCCCAGCCTCCCTCCAGGGTGAGGGCTTGTGTGTCTGCTCCCGAACCACTGCAAGCCCCGGAATTCATGGATGGCCACTTCTCGACGTACAGAACTTTTCTTGAGTTTAGAAGAATTGGAATTACTTCCTTGCTTATTGTCTTTTGGCTTAAATTTTGTCTTTGAACTTGAATGCTTTGACCCCAGGAAAGAGGAGTAAGAGTGCCAGGCTCCTGGTCTTTCCAGTTTAGACAAGGCAACGAGCCAGGCAAGGACCACAGGAGCTGCGGCTTGCCTGCCCCCTTTCCCCCTCAGTTTTGTGTTATAAGAGTTGCTGGAGAGTTTCAGATGATTATTTAATTTGTAAATATTGTACAAATTTTAATAGCTTAAATTGTATATACAGCCAAATAAAAACTTGCATTAACAATTTGTGCAGCTAGTGTGGTAGGATCTGTGTGCTGGGCTCCTTTTTCTTGCTCAGGCTACAGCTTGAGAATGACCCGGAATCTCTAGGAGTAAGGGTTTACTTAGTTCATATTATTGATTATAAACTGTTAAGATACACTCACTTTACATAATAAGAAACTGAGGCCCAGAGAAGTTAAGTACCCTGCCTTAGGTCAGAGACCAAGTAGGGGAACCAGATTCTGAACCATTTCTTAGCCAGTTTGATGTTGGGGTTGGGATGGGAACACAGGCATTCAGCTCCTGTGACTCTAAGGATGGGGCAAGTGTGCAGGTTCACTGGCTGGAGGTGGGACAAAGTGGCAGGGGCAAATGGCCAGCCTCTTCCTGCTCACAGTCCCCTTTCCAGTCTTGATACCAGGTCAAGCTGGGAAAGTTGGCCTGGCATAAGGCGGCTAGGAGCTCCCAAGCATACCCTAATGGACAGACCTGCTAAGTCTATAATCATTTAGCGTCCTGGAGCTGGAAACCCAGTCAGGCCAAACTCAGGCCTGGAATGAACAGAGGTGACAGCCTCTGTGAGTAGAAAAAATAAGCTTGGGTGCTTTGTGCCCATGTCGAAGACTGCACTTCAAATTGACCTTGAGGACCCGTGTCTGAGTCACCCGCGTCGTCTGTAGTCTCCACCAAGCTGACAGCAAGGGCTCGGAAGAGCACAGTAGTGAGGGTCTGAGGGCCAAGGCAGGAATGTGCCCGACTGGTCTATCATGGACTACCCTTCCTTAAACTGGGTTGGGCTATTGCTGCCACCTGAGGCGCAGTCAACTTATAGAATTTGAATAGCTGAGGCCAAGGAGCTCCAGCGAAGGCAAAACAGATACTGAGCAAAGGTGCGGAGGCGATGGTAGCAACCAATGCCCCCATCTAGCTTGGCTGTTACTGGTGAGGTTAGTCTACCCCACTACCAGCACCCGTGCAAAGATCCCATTTCCCCCTTTATGCAAGCAAGGCCTCCTTGAAGCCTTTAGCCCTGACTCCACCCTGCCCAAGCCCTCAGCCCTGGTATCTGTACCCCCTGCTGTAGTTGTTCCAATACCCACCTCCCTCTTTCTGAAATCCCCTAGACTCATCTGTAGGGGATGCTGTCATACAGGCTACTCAGCTGGGCCTCAAAAGCCCTTCTCCAGGAGCCAGGCTTTGAGCTGCTGGTCAAAGTAGCCCTTGACCCGCAGAGTACCCGTCACCTCATTGACCTGGGTGACAGGTATCTTTCCCATCATTGGGCTCAGAAAATCTTCCACATCCTTCTTCAAGGCCTGGAGGAAGATGACAAATCAGACCAGGTCAGACACTCCCCTCTAACAGATCCCCATCCTCTGAGCCCTGAAAGAATTAGAACCCAACCCTGACCCACCTACCCACTTACCCAAATGTCCCCCTCCACCTTCCGGATCACAGTCATCTGGCGATTGCCATGTGTGATGTCCTTGTAGACAGGGATGTTGTGCATCCGAGAGCGCCGTACAAAATAGGGCAGGTTGGGTGGGGTATCTGTGACAGGCAGGGATGATAATTAAGCCAAAGCTTCCCAGGTTTCATCCTACCTCAGCCAAAGACTTTCCCCAGTTTGCAGAAGGCCAGTGTACCTGATTGCAAAACACCTCCAGATTTCAGGTCAGGAAACCTGCTCTTCCTTAATTTTAGATCCAGGACCAGCTTGTTGACCTTGGTACCCCAAAGCCCAGCACAGGGCCTGGCACCAGAAGGTACTCAGGAAGAAATGAAATCAGGGCTATGCCTCCTTGGGTCTTTGGGTCCTCCTCTGGGGCCAATCTGTGCCCTTTTCCACTGGGTCAAAGAAGCTAAAATCAATCTCTGGCACAAAGGGATGGGGGATATACAACTGAACACCTACCACATGCTGGGCTCTACGCTAAATGCTTTATGTACCAAGCGATTATCTCCATTTTGCTGAAACTGAAGTTGGGAGGAGCTAACTGACTAACTCAAGATCCCCTAGTAATGAACAGTAGAACCAAATTCAGACCCAGAACTGCCCAAATTCCCAAGCTATGTTCTCAGTTATGGTACCCGGCCTGCTGGCAGAGTGGTGTCCAAGCTCTAGGATCTTCTCTCTAGCTTCACTTTTCCTGCACGGGAAGACCTCATCCCAACAGTGGGAATGGACTGATGCTTGTAAAACGGGGCTCATTTCTGGGATCTTCCTTGAACATGAAATAGATGCTAGCCCTGAGAGATCTCAACACAAGTCCTGAACCCACTGGGGGGTCCAGAGCCTCAGTGAGGCCAGGAAGACCACTAGGGAAGGAGATACGTCCCTGTAGCCTACAAGCCATCCCCATGATCCAGCTCACCTCTGGGGGGTTGCCAGCCACTAGGAGTGGGATAATGTTCATGCTTTGGGGGCTTTGGTATGCTGGTGGGGGGTAAGAGACGCTCCACAAATTGGTATTCATCCACAGACACCACGAAGCTAGGGGAGTCAGGAGGCCCCTGCGCCCGGCTCTGAAACACACAAAAAAGGAAAACACTCTCACCCGATCAGCTCACCCGCCCAACACAGAACTAGACAGTTTTATTGGGTTGAGGAAGGAAACGTTACAGGCAGAGAGAATAGTATAAACAAAAGGCTGGAGGTAGGAACCACGAGACTTCAGTTTGCCAACGTATAGGGCACAAGTGGGACTGGAAAAGAAGTTCACGCACTCTGACAGGTCTACCTCGATTAGGATTTCTGCGGCATTCAACTGAAATAACACTTAACCATAACTCTAACCAATGTGGCATTTTTCAGTATTTTAAAGTTTTCTCTGAACATTCTACTGGAATACTCTAGTTCTGGGTTGGGCACTTTTCAGCAGTCGTGCTAACTTCCCCCTCACACTCACCCAATGTGACCCTTCCTTACCTGGAACGTTTGGGCCTCATATAAACACCACCAAGCACTGTACTAAATGCTCTTCAGGTATTGTTTTAACTTGAATACACAACTTATTTTATTATTCTCTCTCTACACCCAAACATGATTAAGACATTTAATAAACAAGCTACCTAAGATCACACTCCGGAGTTTGTCTTAACATTCTCCAAAGTAACAGTCCTGGGACCGTTCTCCCAACAGACACCCCAGAGTCCCCATAGATCCCGGGATTAGAGCGAGAACAAGCAAGCAGGGTGAGGTGGCCGATATATCAAGAGGTTCCCAGAGGTATCGCCAATGATCTGGGGACGACTGCTACGCCATCAACAGTTTTTCCTTCAAAAAATTAGGTAGCAAGAATCGATGTGCAGTCCCTGCCAGTTCTGACAAACTGGGGTTGTCTTCGTATCAGGTCCTAACGCCCACACTCCAAAGCGCGCTGCAGGCCCCGAACCTTCCCTTTCAGTATTGTATCTGAGCTCCAGGAAAGTGCCCCCGATCACACGGGAAAACTAAGGCCCCAAACAGGGACGTAGTTTTTAGGGTTACAAGGAACAACAGTGAGCCTCACGCCCAGCCCTCTGCCCCCAGCTCCAAGCACAGCTTTCTCACCAGCTGCCGTAGCTCGTAGCCTGGCTGGACGCCGGTTCTCCATCCCCGCAGCAAAGCCCTGAACGCGGCAGCAGCCATCTTGAACTGCTCCCGCACACCAACCTTCTGCGCGCGCAACTGGTCTGATCCCGCCCCTTCCCACGCGTGCCGCGCGGAAGCGGAAGAACGCCTGCGCGAAGCGTAGAGAGTCGGGGCTAGGACGGCTGTGAGCCGCACCTCCTCCCAAAAAAAAGAGGCTCTCGCGGTCGCTCAGCAGTGACGTAACACGGAGCAGGCGGTGAGGACATGCGCGCGTCCCCTCCTTCCTCCTTCTCGACTCCATCTTCGCGGTAGTGGCTGCTGTGTACCCGGTTGAGGTAAGATTTGGGCCCCGTCTCGGTTCGGAGAGCTTAATAGAAGGTTGGCCGCAGGGCAGGGGTCTCGGAAAAGATAAAGAGAAGCTACTCTGAGCGGGGCTCCGACCTCCCTGGCAGGTCGGGCCTTATACACGTGAGACCCCCGACCATCTACCTTCCGCCGCAGTAGGTCCCCGCACGCCACCCATTTCCCAACCCTGATCTTCCGGGACATTTTATTTTTCCCTTATAAGGCTTGCATTTTTCAGTGGCCGACATGCAGCTCTTTGTCCGCGCTCAGGAGCTACACACTCTTGAGGTGACCGGCGAGGAGACGGTCGCCCAGATTAAGGTAAGGCTGCGTGAAGCTCTTTGAGCTCCATTCTCTTGTATTCCGCAACCTCTGCGCTCGCGGGAACGCTGAGTCTCGTTTTTCCTCGTAGGCTCATGTAGCCTTGCTGGAGGGCATCGCTCCAGAAGACCAAGTCCTGCTCCTGGCAGGCACGCCCCTAGACGATGAGGCTGCTCTGGGCCAGTGCGGAGTGGAAGCGCTGACCACTCTGGAAGTAGTTGGCCGCATGCTTGGAGGTGAGTTAGGGAGGACTGTCCTTTGAACTGTTTTGTTTGTAAGCTTTTAATGGGTGTGGGGTATGGAGTTCAATGTCCTCAATCCAACGTGGTCCTGTTTACCTCCCCAGAGTGAACTCTTGAGGGAGCCACTGAGCCAGAGTGTAGTTCTATTTCAGTCACTTACTAGATCCTTGTATAATTCCCAGTTTCCTCACTAAAATAAGAGGTCCTAACAGATCCTCACGATGCTCTTCAATTCTTGCTTAAAGTCAGGAGCTGGAAAATACCGAAATGTAATTCCAGAACGTAACAGACTAGACATTCATGGTCAGAGGTCAAATCTCTGCAACTTTATTTTCCTCCCTGTTGGGCCCAGCTTGCTTTAAAGGCTTGAGTTAAGGGAGAAAGGATGCTGCTGGGTGGAGCCTTCTTGGTCTCCTAACTGCTTGCTGTCTTCCTTTCTCACCACAGGTAAAGTCCATGGTTCCCTGGCCCGTGCTGGGAAAGTAAGAGGTCAGACTCCCAAGGTAAGTGAGAGTCGTTTGGACTTTGTTTTTTTTCTTGTCACACTGAGCCAAGATCCTTGGCTCTTGCCCTGGCTGCCCTCCTCCCTGGACATGAACCTGAGGGAGGATACAAAAGGGGTCAACCAGGGTCTGATCATCCCTCCCTTTTCCCAGGTGGCCAAACAGGAGAAAAAGAAGAAGAAGACAGGCCGGGCCAAGCGGCGGATGCAGTACAACCGGCGCTTTGTCAATGTTGTGCCCACTTTCGGCAAGAAAAAGGGCCCCAATGCCAACTCTTAAAGTCTTTTGCAATCTTGGCTTTCTCTAATAAAGTTGCTTGGCCCAGTCATCTCATTGTCTTATCTTCATTTACAGGGCCTCAGGGAGAGAGTATCTAGGGTTGGTGGTGTGTCTACTAGAAGAATAGTGAGACCTTGTTTTGGTTTGGTGGTAATGTCAAGTTAAGAAGATGCAGAGGGCCTTGGGGATGTGAGGGTCCCAGAATGGTGTACTACAAGGAAAGGATTCCCATGAAAATTGGTAACCACAGATTCCAGCCCTTCAGTTGGAGAGTTGGGGATATTTCCAATCACAAAAAAAGTGGTAATTTCTCAAATGCTTTTTTTAAATAGAGAAGATAGCAGGAATCATTGTGGTGGGAGATTTTATGGAAGCAGCAATGGAGCAGGGTAGATGGAGGGAACACCTGTATGGCCTTTACTTGAACTTGGGGAGAACTGTGGCCTTGGTTGAGTCCAGGGCAGAAGTCGGGTCTGTCCCAGCTTTGGAAAACAATACCTGATTACCTTGGCACTGTTGTGACCCTGTGCTGGTTCCCAGCTAGGTTTGCTAACCTAATCACGGGTGAGTTTGGCCAGTTGATTGGTTCAGTGTTCCCAGAAGTGGAGTTCTTTGGGGCTGAGTCAAGTTTCCCTCCTAGCAATACGTGCATACCTACCCTCATTACACTAAGGTTTCTGAACCTGCTGGTTCTTGGAATACAACAAACATGTCATGGAGTAAAGACTTTGGGGCTCTAGACTTAAGACTGATTGCTGCCATACCTGCACTCTACTACAAACTGTTGAGTTTCAATCCTGGCTCCATTTATTTACTGTCTTGACTTTGAACTAACTAATAATCTCTGCCATCAGCTCTTGAGTATTGCTGTGCAGACTGAATAAAGTAAAAGTACTTAGATCAGTACCTGTCATACAGTGAGCAAATTTGTTGCCATTTTTTGTCTCTATGTTGATCTTTTAGAAAGACATTGCCCCTTTCTAGGATTTTAGATTCTTGTAGGGAAACTACATAGTTGAAAGTGTTATCATTTTAAAAAATGTAAGGGTGCTGTAGTGAAAGCTGGGATATGGACAGACACCCTACCTTTGGGAAGGTGTCTGAAGAAGAAACGTGGGACACCTAAAACAAGGAACCAATCAAGTGGTGAGACAACAAAAGATTCCAGCCAAGAGAACTGTAAAGGTGTGTGACGTCCTGCAGGGACATGGAGAGGAATTTGGGTTTGAATCCAAGTGCAGTGTAAGGTCACAAAGTACAGGAGGAGGTTTTTAAGCAAGGACCTCATACGCTCTTGTGATTTAAGTATTTTCTCTGGCTGATTTTTCTGGAGTGGCAGCAAATAAGTTGGGAAACCAGTTAAGGTGGTGTCATCCCGTTGAGGGGCACATAGCTTAGACCACCAGTAGTAGGGGGGATGTAAAAAGAACACTTCAAGTTTTATCAAATCCATCCAGATCTTGGTAGGAAAATTGAGACAAATACAAGGTATTTTGAAGGCAGAACTGACTGGATATGCGTGAGCTGAAGGGTCAAAGAACCAGGGCTTGCTTTTCAGAGGTGCTGTGGATCAAGTCTTCACAGTGCTTGGCATGGCTTGTGGGTCATCACCCTCTACTACAAACTACGCTGTTAGGATAGGGACCCCATCTCTTGCTTCTCAATGTGGTTTTGGCACCTAGGGTGGAGTCTTCACTTCAAAGTTGTTTGAACTTTAGGTTTGGAGAAGGAACTCAAACAAGATATTTTGTTACTTTTGAATAGAGGAAGTGCCCCCAACACACAGTCTAAGCTAGGTACCCCGTCTTGGCTTTCCACTCCCATTTATCTGTGTCTCCCGGTATAATGGCTGCCTCTGTAGCGCTGCGACGCATCTCAGCTCCTATGGGCTTGGCACAGTTGGTGGCCCAGAGTAGATGCTTAGCAAAGACCCATTAATGCTTATTGCCGCAGAGCTTCATAGTACTGAGAAGGCAACCGCTAGGGGGCGAGCTGATGCGGGCCGAGCTCCCTCCTGCCACACTTCCCTGCCTATGGCCGCGCGGGGCGGGGCCTGTATTTCACAACCGACTCTTGGCGCCTGTCCGAGCGCTGTTTAGGGGAGAAGTGGGGCTTGGCTTCCGACTGTGGGCGAAAATTGCCGAGAGTTCTCGGCGACCTCCGACTAAATGCTCCATCAACCGCAAATAGGCGGAAGTAACCGAAAAGCTCCGGAAATGCCCGAGCGGCGGCGTTTGTGCGTTCGAGGGCGGCACGCGGCGCAAGTTGCCATGGAGCCGGCCGGACCTTGTGCTTTCTGCCCGGCGGAGGAGATCCAGCCAGCGAGGTACACCTGCCCTCGTTGTAATGTGCCCTACTGCTCGCTGCGCTGCTACCGGGCGCATGGCACCTGCGCCGAAGACTTCTACCGTGACCAGGTGCTGGGAGAACTCCGCGGCCGCAGCGCCTCGCCCAGCCGCCTAGCCAGCGCCTTACGCCGGCTGCGTCAGCAACGCGAGACCGAGGACGAGACCGAGGACGCAGGCCTCAGTCCTGGCCCGGCGCCCAGCCGCCTCTTAGGACTCTGGGAGCGGCTGGCCCCCGCCGAGAAGAAGGCCTTCGAGCGGCTGCTGAGCCGTGGCGAGGCCGGGCGGCTTCTGCCCCCGTGGCGGCCGTGGTGGTGGGTACACGGGGCCGCGCCGCGGCTTCTGGAGGAGCTGGATGATGCCCCGCAACGTGACTCCGCGGAGTTGGAGCCCACCCCTGCCAGAACGCCAACGGAACCCGTGAAGGATGCGGAGCCCGCGGCTGACGTGCGAGTTTTCGGAGACACCCCAGGGGCCTTCGGGCCCACCGTGCCCACCCGGATCCCCACGCTGGCCAGCCTGAGCCGACGCGGGATCTCGCCGCTCGTGCGTTTCCAGCTGCCCAATGTGCTGTTCGCCTACGCTCACGCCCTTGCTTTGTATCATGGAGGTGATGATGCGCTGCTTTCCGACTTCTGTGCCACGCTCCTCAGCGTTTCTGGAGCTCTGGGCGCCCAGCAAGTCTTCACCTCTGTGGAGGACGCACTGCAGGCCGCAGCCCATGTGCTGGAAGCTGGCGAGCATCCCCCCGGGCCCCTGGGTACAAGTGGTGCCATGCGCGAAGCCGCCCGCATTATGCTGGGCGAAGGCCTGACTAACCAGAAAGGGTACACGCTGGCAGCACTGGGGCACCTGGTGCAGATTCTGGGCCGGGCACGGAAACAGGCTGTTTCTACCGAAGAGAGAGATCGCCTGTACCGGGCACGGAAGAAGTGTCAGTTCCTGCTGGCTTGGACCAACGAAAATGAGGTGGCCCTCACACCACTGGCGCTAGACTGCGCCAGGACCCACCGAGCCCATGCTGTAGCAGCCGAGGAGGTAGCAGCCCTCACTGGGGAGCTAGAGCGGCTTTGGGGAGGCCCCCTGCCACCTGCCCCGAGGACTCTCATTGAGGAGCTCCCTGGCTGAACTGGGGACCTCTTGTCATTAATAAAGCTTTGACTGGTCTGCCCTGTTGGCAGTGCCCATTTCTGAGTGACAGCTGTTGTCCCACCCACCTTCAGACTCTTGGGCCCACAAACCACATCTGTTTCTCCCTGATCAAGGCTGATCTGGCCGGTTTTTAAACACCTCAGCCCCACAAAGGGAAAGCAGTAGCACCAAGGGTTCCAGATTATTCAGGGAGTAACAACAGCCTCTCCATTTCATTTCTGGGCACTTGCTTTATTTTCTTCTTACTCCAAACCACCTCTCTGAGGCTGTTCATCCTTGCCTGTTGGATGGAACTCAGGGCAGGGTAGGGTGCAGGTCCTTGACTCCCACCCCGGTGTGTGAGCCCCAGGCTCCTGCTGCTGGGAGTGCCCCGACCTGGGGTTAGTGGGGCTGCTCAGTAGACGTAGGGCACGATTCGGTAAGGCACACGCCGGCAGTACTCGCGCCAGGCCAGACCATACTTTCGCAGGCACAGCTGCTCATCCCGGGCCTCACGGTGCACCAGGAGCAGAGTGAAGTAGAGGACGTAGAAGTAGGGCAGCAGGTGGG
Source organism: Manis javanica (assembly GCF_040802235.1). Classification (NCBI taxonomy): domain Eukaryota; kingdom Metazoa; phylum Chordata; class Mammalia; order Pholidota; family Manidae; genus Manis; species Manis javanica. Next base: position 116,431,357 of record NC_133166.1, read on the forward strand.
ACACTCCTATGGGATGGAGGGCCCTGTGATCATTCTGCCAGCCCCTTAATTCACAGAGGTAAACCTAATAGCTCATGGGGCATTGAAGCTCAATGGTAAACGGCCCAGGGTCTGCAGCAAGGTGCCAGCAGTACTATGCTGGCAGGGAGGTCTGCCCCAGCCACACAGTGAGTCCATCCCCAGCTCCCTGACTACTCCCTCCACTGGGGTGCACCCCTGTTCATTCCAAACCCAGACTGGGCACCCTGTGGCCAACCACTTCTGCCCCTCACACATGGGTGGTCTCCACCCTATGTCCACCCCAGTGACTCACCACAGGGCAAGGACCAGGCCACAGCCATGATGAGGTCTCCAAGGTAGTTGGGATGGCGGACCATACCCCACCACCCAGACACCAGCAGCTGCCGCCCCGTGGCAGTAGGGATGGTCTCAAGATCTGGGGAAAGATGGGTAGTGGGATAGGGAACCCCCAAGACACCCAACTGCCCTTCCTCACGGCACCCAGGAATCCAGCTCACCAGCCACTCTGGGGTCAAAAGGATTCTTTCGGAAGGTGTTTTTCTGGGAATTAGCTCCTCGGAAAATGTAGTAACCAACAGCTGGGGGAAAGTGCGAGCAGGTGGTCAGGGTTGAGGCCCATAGCCTTTTACCCACCCATGACCATCTGCCCACAGCCCAGAACTAGTCTTCCAGGAGACCCAGTCCCAGCTTTAGAGAAGGATCTGAGGCTTAGTTCCTACTTGGTGGGTGTTGAATGAAGTAAGTGAAAGGGGAGGGCGAACTGTGCACTCAGCCTGCTGCCTGACTGACCGTTGATGAGGCAGATGACTGAGGCCATGGGCAACCCCAGGGGCTGTGGGTGGTACAGCAGGAACTGCGCCTGCAGGCTGTAGGTGAAGGGTACCCAGGCTAGGTCCCCAAAGGCCAGCATGAAGCCAAACCCATCATGTGTGAAGTCCATGGTGGTGAGGACAGCCTCCTGCAGGGATGGGAACCAAACACAGTGGCTTAATCCCCACGAGGCACTCAAGATACCCTCCCCTACCTCCCCACCTGGTCCAGCCTCACCTCATGCCAGAGAGCATCAACCACGTAGAGTAGCTGGAAGCCATTGACCAACCACATGGCCAGTGAGGGACTCCCTCGAAGTTCTGCTTCCTGCATCATCAGGGCCAGGTTGATGAGGACCTGGGGTGGTGGGGAGAACAGGGCAGTGTGTCTGCACAGAGGTGGCAGCATGTGGGCAGAGCAGTGGCCAGCCTCTCCCCTTCTCGCTGTCAGTCACTAAGTCCTCAGCCCTTCTTGAATGGCTCCAGCCCCCAGACTCGGGAGTCGAGAGACTGCCGTGGCCACTGTCGCTCACCGTGTCCTCTGATGCTCCCTCGGGGACAGCAGCACAGGGTGCAGCTGAATGCTTCAGGTTTGAGGGTCTTGAATCCCAGCTTTGCCACTTAGGCAAATTGCTTACCCTTCCTAAAGCCTAACTCTCACCCCCATGTGGAAGGCGGAGGCCATCATGGACCTGCCCCATGGAGCTAGCCAAGGGCTCACTGCATGTGAAGGGCTAAACACAGTATGTCTGGCACATAGTAGGTGCTCAGCAATGGTTCACCAGCAGCCAGCTTATCCTTCGCACCCCCATTCTGGGCTTCTGCTGTCATTAAGGTCACCACTTCTAATCGTCACAAGAACCTTAGAAGGAAGCTCCTACTTTATCCCATTTCCTATGAGAAAATAGCTTCGGCACCAGGATCCAGACCATGGGCACTTGGCACTCCTCCCACGTCTGGATGAGGTAGTTTCCAGGGTGACCTGAGGGGTCTTGCCCAAGAGACCCATGAGGAAATGCCACAGTCGAGCATGGGTGATTCAGCCCAAACACACAGCTGGCACGTCATCAAGGCCACCGGCGATGGATGGGCTGCTACACCCAGTGAGAGGCTCTAACTTCTGCGCTGCTTTGACCATCCTGTGCAAGCGACATAGGATCACTCTCTCCTCTCCTCAAAATAGATTCCGTGCTTGACTGCTTTTTTTAAATTGCACCTGCTCTCCTAACTCCCTCTCTGCTATGCTTTTTCCATAGCACTGAGCATCCTCTGACATACTATGTATATTTTACTTATTTTTTTGTCTTTCCTACTAGAATGTAGGCTTCATGCAACATTTTTCTCTTTTGTCTCCCAGTACCTCAAACAGTGCCTATGGCCCATGGTGAACTCAACAAATACCTGTGGAATGAGTGAACATTAATGATTTGATCTATGCAATACTGGCCGGCCCTGCCCAAGCACTGCTGACCCATCCCACCCCTCCTCCTGGCCCAAGGCCCACTTAGCCATGCCCAGCATACCCAGCCAATGAGGCCAGGCCGCAGTTCACAGAAATATTTGAAGTCAAAGGAACAGATGCGTGGGTTGAGCTCCCGTCCCAGGAAAAAGTCGTAAATGGGATTGCCTGGAAAATAATGGAGGGTAAAGTTGCAAGCAAGCACCCCCATCTGCCTCCACCCACACCCACCCTATCTGGACTCCTCTCACCTGAGTTCCCCCCAGGTGCCAGGGCGGAGGGAGAGGCTACCAGAGCTTTCAGAAAGAGGAGGAGGCTTAAGGTGAAAGCAGTGAGGATGGCCGCAAATGCCAAGGGCAGGAGCATTTCTGGGAGCGCCCCCAAGGGCAGCCCGGCAGACATCCCCAGGCCCACCAACAGGGCTGTCAGCACCAGAGCCTGGAAACCTGAACAGCAGCACACAGTGAGTCTAGACGCTGCGCCCCTCCACCTCCTCCACCCCTAAACACACACACACAGCCCAAAGCCCAGGGAGGTCATGGACCTTGCTCCCAAGCCACTAGGCTGACACCTTAGCTTTCAGAGGATCACCCCACCACTGATCTGGTGCATAGAGTAGCAGCAAATGCTGTTTTAAGTAGGGATGGAGTGACAAGAGGCATGGATGACACTGAGATCCCCCGCGTCTGTCCTGGGCAGAAAAGAGACACATAACGGAGATTGGGGTCCGGGGCTGATCTACATAGCCTCCCCACTAGGCCTGCAGCTCCATCCCCATACACGCAACGACCATGACCCCAGGCACCATTAATGGGGTATCGCAGGCGACTCCTGTCCTTCAATTCCTGCCCCTCGGCCACCTGCAGGAACAAAGGATCTCTGATGAGGGTTGAGGGCGCCCTTCTCGCTGCCCGTCCCTCCGCCCTCCTTCCCCGCGTGTCCGCCAGCCCAGGCCACACCTTGCGCGCCGGCAGCAGGTAGAGCGCGGCCTGCAGGCCGAGCCAGGTGAGCCACAGCAGCAGCGCCCGCGGGCTCCACAGCGCCTCGAGTCCGGGCAGGTACGGAGGTGGGCCCAGGAGGCGCGCCGGGCCCGAGCGGGCCACCAGGAGCAGGTGGAACGTGGTAGCAGGGAGCAGCAGCATCAGAGCCGCAGCGCCTGGGGACGAGGGGCGGCCGCGTCGGGCGGCGGCTCCCGAACCCTCCGACCCCCGCAGGCGCCTGTCGTCGCCAGGGCCCCCTCAGCATTCCCACCGCCCTCCGCCATAACCCGTTCTCAGTCCTCAGCCCTGGTCCCCGACTTCCATGCTGTCCTCATCCCTAGCCCCCTTGAAGACCCTCCCTCGGGTCCCCCTACTCCGTCCAGTCCTCCACTCCACAAATCCCCGCACTTCAGCCCCACAGCTGGTCCCTCTCCAGACACTCCCCAGCAAACCCCAGCTGCCCCTGCCTCCGGATACCCCTCAAAACCTTCCATCCTCAGATCCTGCCCCGATCCCAGCTTGTAGCTCGCTCCTGCAGTTCCCCTCGCCGAGTCTCTGGCCCTGAGCTCCCCCCACTGCCCCATTACCCAAGGGTCCCCCGAATTCCAGCGGGGCCCGGGAATCCTGAGAAGGGGCCATGGTCTCCGCGCCGCCGGGGGATAGTAGCTCACATAAGTCCCTTAAAGAAACATAGCCCACCCCATCTCCTAGGAGATGGGCTCGGTGACACGGCGACACGCAGGACCCGCCGCGCTGCGTCCAAACCTGTCTCGGCACTGCTCTGGGACAGTGACCGCTCTTGTCCCGCGATCTTAAAATGGACCCACCCCCGGCCCATCCTGGGGCCAGCAGATCAACCAATCGGCTCTCGGCCGCGAGACTGCACACCGCCTCCAAAGCCGCCTCTGTAGCCTAGGCGGCACAACTCCACCCCCTGCAAGTTCCGCCCCTGTACACTAGAGGGAGGAGATTACACGTCTTTATTAGGCGGGTCTTGAGGCAGGAGCACTAGAGCCGCCAGGGCGGGAGACCAGGGGATGGGAGGGTTGCGGCAACAAAACTAGTCCGTGCACTGCAGGCCCGGCCTAGCCGCGCTCGCAGATGACCTCGACAACACTGGGTTCCATCGGCACTGGGTCTGGGCAGCGGAGGGCTGCTGAAGCCACCACCTCGTCCAGCAGTAGATGCACAAGCTCCTCGTCCGCCACGAAGCGCCACAGGTAGAGCTGCAGGAAGTGACAGTCCACCTGCACCTGTTGCAGCCCGAAGCGCCCAAAAGTGCGCAGGCGCACACATTCCAGCAGCGTCTTCAGACTTATCTTGATGATGCCCGTCAGCACCGACACCTGCAGCAGGGACACAGGATCCCTAAGGGAGTGCACCCGCATTCTAGGCAGAGGCCAGAGAGACAGCCAATAGCTGCGATGGCACGGAAAGTCCTAGGGCCCACGTAAGAGGGGGGGGATAGGTACAGTGTTAGTACCACCATCTGGAGGGCAGCAGGCGGGAAGGACCTAGCCATCAGTGGCAGAGGAGGGGGTCAGCATGACCATGGGGAGCACGGAGGCTTACCGAGTTAGAGGGAAAAAAACTACCTGGTCCCTGAACATGGGCTGGGTTGGGGGGGAGACCATGACATAAATAGGAATCCCTGGGGATGACCCAGGACTACTGCAGGGACAAGGTCAGGGCAAAAGAGGCATACTACATCAGCACCCACACCCAGGCTGGGAGCGTGCCATGGTGGGGGCAGAGAGTCATGGGATGGCGATGGTGGGGCTCTGCATGACCACTCACTTCTAGAAACAACCCACAGAGACTGAGGGGACAGAATCCTAGGGCTCCCTGAGACAGTTCAGCCAACCCTCCCTGGGCCCCTGGAAAGCAGGGTCACTGGGGACTTCAGACCTTGTTGAATTCCACCGGGCTGAACACATCAATACGTTCAGAGAACAGCTTCTGGATGTTGCTCAAGAGATTGGTGTCCATTGGGGCACTAGATGGTGGGGAGACAAGCAATCACAGCCAACCCTGCACCCCTATCCTCCTATGTCCACTCCCCCTGGGGCTACCTTGGCCAGCCAGACCTGGGAGTATAGCTGGGTGCGTAGCGGCCCTGCTGCCGGGAGCTGCTGTACACGGAGAAGGTCCTCTTGCTGGAGTCACTGCTCTGGGCCTTGCGAACACCCTCTTCATACAGGAGCCCCACCTGGTGGCAGAAGGAGACACTGCAAGGAAGCCAGAGCATGGGGAGCCTCCAGCCCAAGGATGTCATTACGCTGATTTGTGACAAGCATCAGGTCTGTTGCGAGAATCACCAGGTAGTCAGGACCTGGTATCTAGTTAGTACTCGGTTACTGTTTATAGAACCAGTGGAGTGGGGCAAAGGTGGGACACAGTTAGTACTGAGGCCCAATCTTCAGCAACAACCCTACCTGGATTTCTTGGGTGACTCTGAGCCTCAGCTTCCTCATAGGTGAAACAGGGCCATGATGCCACAATCCAGGGCTGAGAAGGTTAAGCGGCCACAGATGCAGGCACTACCCAGCCCCTGATGTCTTGATCCTCGGAGGGTTGTTCCCCCAGCAACCCCCACCTACATCAGGGCTCCCCTGGCCAGCCCAGGGCAGTACCTGCACATCAATAGCTGTCGTGTCCTCCACCACCCGCTTCATGACAGCACGCACGTTCCGGGGCTCCAGGGTGCTGAGCCAGTCCCGGGTCTCCACACTCTTGCGCAGCATCTGTGATATGACCAAGCCCTGTACCTTCACATAGTGGGTCAGTAGCCGCCGTGCTGTCTCCCTGGCCTCTGCACACAGTGTGCTTACAGGTGTCACTGGAGACTGGTCCTAAGCCAGGGACAAGGGAAGAGACAGGCAGTGGGTACTGGAGGCAGCTGAGAGGCCAGTGCCAACCAGGATGGGGGCCATGGCCTGGGTCTGCCCAGCTTCCTGTGCTCCCAGCACTACCATCCCCTACCCTGTCATGAGCTAGCAGTTCACCTGCACCAGAAACTGCTCATCAGTGAGGGTAAGGATGTAGGAGATGGTGGCTGTCTCGTAGTCCAGGCAGAGGCGGGAGAGGAGCAGGAGCAGGGCAGGTGGTGTGGCACCCCCCTTCTCCCCAGGATTATCACAGAAGCTCTGAGCCATCTGGCACATGGAGCGGATAAAGCCCACGATGAGGCCCTCACGGACACCTTGGCTGCAGAACTCGCCCTGTGAGGAGGAGAGGCCCAGATACACAGCAGGCTCCCTCTTCCAGGCAGGGACCCCCTCTGCTGGGACCCACAGTGCCCCTGTTGCCTCTCCAATGGACAGCTTCATCCTACATTCCAAAACCCCAGAGCAGCTCTCCTGCTTGGAGGAAGGAGTGCAGGGGGAAAAAGTCAGCACTGGGGACCCTGCTTGGAAGCCCTCAGAGCCTTTCCCACCCCTCCAGTCTGTGCCAGCCTTCCTTGGGACAGCCTGAAACCATATCCAGAGTGCTGGGGGCAGGAGCTGTGTGCCCTGGTAGCTGCCAACCTGCAGGATGAATAAAAGAACGCCAGGGGGCAGGCCATACCCGGAAGTAGGGCTTGTTGGAGAAAGAGACCTCCTTGGCGGTGAAGAGGTGCACAGCAGCCAGCGAGGCCTTGATGTGGCCCAGGATGGAGCTGGCCACATTGGCCAGCAGCTCAGCCAGGCCGGGGCCTTCCTTTCCAGCCAGGCGAGGCGCGGCCAGCACCTGCCGCACATCGGTCAGGCAGCCCAGGAAGGCCAACCGCAGGCCCTGCAGATGGTGACCCAGGCGCTCACGGGCTACTCGCTCCACGATCTCCGTGGCAGCCTCGGCCAGCCCAGCAGCGGCCAGCAGGGCCCCGGGCGCCCGCAGGCGTCGGTGGAAGCGGTCCAACGCCCGCACCAGCAGCGAGTTGTCTCCGCCACCCTGCTCCTGTGCCAGCCGCCGCTCCACCAGCACAAAGTAGCGGCTGCCCAGCTCCCGGGCGAAAGCAGCCAGCTTCTCCGCGCCTGCCGGACCCTGGGCTGCAAACAGCTCCTGGTAGACCGCCGCCACCTGGCAGAGGCCGCCTACGAAGCCGCTGCCCCCACGGTCCGTGAATTCTAAGACGTCGGGAGCCGGAGGGGAGGGCCCCAGCTCCGCCTGCAGGCTTCTCAGCTCCTCCTCCAGGCGCCCGCGGGCGTGCGCCAGGAACTCCTCGCACAGCTCCTCAGCCGGCTCGCCCAGCGCCAGCAGCAGCTCCACGCACTCCGCCTGCTCTGGGGCACCCGAGCCGCCCTCCCTGCCAGGAGGGAGATGGTGGTGAAGGGTGGCGTGGGGAGCCAGGGAAGCGCTGGGCAGGCCCATAGGCCGGCGCTGGGGCGAGGGCCGGGGTCACACCTGAAGCGCTGCCGGAGCTGCTGGGCCAGGCGAGCTGTGATGACCTGGCAGTCATCCTGGATGGCGCGGAACGAGGGCAGGTGCTGGTACTGCTCCAGGACGGCCCGTGCACGGCCCTGGTAGCGTACCGCCTGTCCGTAGGCGCCCAGCTCCACGCACTTGGTGAGGCGCGAGGGGAGCTCAAAGAGGAACTGCAGCTTCCGCAGCAGCGCATGGACCCCTGGGAGGCAGGGCGGCGGCGTTAGCCCCAAAGGCCCCACGGGCCGCCCCAGTGCCTACTCTGGGGCGGGGCCCACCTGCCAGCTTGGTGATACGCTCGTGGCGGTCCTGCAGCGTGGCGCTGATGCGTGCGCTGAAGTCCGTGATCACAGCCATGTTGGTGGCCAGCCGGTCCATCTCATCCTCCATCTTCCGAAAATCGTTCTTCATCTTTCGGATGGTGTCTGGGAGGGCGAAGGAAAAGGAGATAGCTGGGGGCGCAGGCAGAACACTCAACTCGGTCCTCGGTCCAGATGTTCTCACTCACACTCAACCCCTTCCCAAACGTGCCTGAGGCCTCTTCTCCAGGGTCACTATGATCCCATGCGAAAAGGGCGGCAACGCTGTTTGGCCAGGGTAAGGGAGGGGCATTAGGTCAGCGCAGAGGGCGTTTTCTGAGCACCCCTTGTGTACCCCCAGCCCTGTCATGGTGGGGAGACAGCCCGTGGAGCCGCAGTCCCTGCCCTCAGAGGATGCCCAGATCTGAAGGAGGGCACAGGGCACCTGGCAGGGCAGGAACATACATGCTCACTTCCAGAGGCGGCTCCGTGCCCAGCACACTGCCTGATCCAAGGGAGACATTATTTGTTCACCCCTTTCTCCTTCCCTGACCTCCCAGACCCTTGCACTCTCACTTCTGGAAGTATGGTCCAGCTTCCTTGAACGCTCCTTACCTTTTGCCCTGACAGAAACCAACCTAAGGTGGCTGTGCTTCCTTTCACACCCACGTGCCCCAAGGCCATGCTAACATTTCTTAGACAGTTTCTACTCCTGCCTTCAAGACCCCAGCTTCTTTGAAGACTGTGCCATCAAACTGCACCCCTCTACTGTTCTCTTTGCCACACTTCTCAGTTCCTGATCATGGTCACCTCCTTATGGACGTCAACATCATCTACACATTCTTTCTTTTAATTGAAGTACAGTTGATATACACTATTATACTGGTTTCAGGTATACAATACTGTGATTCCACAATTACACGCATACAATACAAAATGCTCACCACAGTGAGCTCTGTCATCATACAAAGTTATGGCAACACTATTGACTATATTCCCTATGCTGTACTTTTCATCCCTGTGACTTATTTATTTTAGAATTGGAAGTCTGTCCATCTTTATCCCCTTTACCTATTTTTCCAAGCCCCCCACCCCCAGTCTTTAGACATTCTTGGCTCTTGCTCGACCATCTGCTGACCTCAATCCCAGCCATTCTTGCCTCTGCCCCATCTGTGCCACCCTCCCCTTGCCCTCACCAGGGAGTGCCTCCTCTGAAATCTCAGCCTCGAGCCTTGGCACCCTCTGACTCCGATCACTCACCTTCATCAGACCTCTGGGCCCACAGACCCTCACACTTCGCCACCAGTCATGACCCCCCACAGCTGCACTTCCCCCCCTTACTCCTCACCATTGTGCCTGTGCAAGCCCCTTGCCCCTCCTGCCCCCCTCCCTCCATTACTTGTTGGTGAAACCCCACTGCAGGTCAAGCCCAACCTATGCCTACCCTATGCACCTGCACAGCTTAACTGGGCCACAAATCATGCCAACTGGCCTCCCTTTAAATTTATGACTTTGAGTCCCAACACGGCCCATCCATCCTTCCAAACCCTTTGCCTTCTCACTTTCCAAATAAACATTTCTTCCTCAGTCCTTAAAACTCCAATACATGCCCCCAGCTCTCGACTGGTGACTCTGCCTCACGTTTCACAGAGCAAATACAAGCCAACATCAACTCCCTCCAAATCTGCAGAGTGAATGGACAGATCTGCACCTTTTCTCCCTCTTCCAGGGTGGGGTGGGGGTCTCATCCAGCCCCTTGGCTGTAGTAACATGGGCATTCCTGCCTCTCATCCTGGCCAGAGCCCTGCGGGATGACCTACTTAACACTCTGAAGTGGCCGGCAAACAGGCGGAGCAAGTATGACTTGTCCAAAACAGAATTCTTGACTTTCCCCCAAACTGTCCCCGCACTGACGATTTCCATTCTGGCTCCTGGCCATTTCTGGAGAGGCATCTTTGATTCTTCTCTTTCCCTCGCCCCCCAGTTAGTCCATTGGCAAGCTATGTAAGGTCTGCTTCCATCGTTTTCTTTCCAAACCACCGTCATCCTTGTCCAACTACTGACATTTCCCAACTAACCTCCCCAGTTCCACTCCTGAACTTACCATCAATTTTCATAAAGGAAAGAAGGAGGGTGAAGGAAGAACATCTCTCTCATAGGAGACTTTGGTTCACCTCTATCAGTCCATGACAGATCAAGTGGACTATGACCGAGAGAAGCCACAGAAGACCTAAGTAACTAATAAGGTAGACTTACTTGATTTACATTGAATTATTTTTCAAGATTCCATAGAATATGCCAAAACATTTCCAAATATAAGGTCATATAGAAGATTTCAATAAATTTACAAAGAAAAGACATTATCATTTGGAGAAAAAAATAAAACCTCCTTTTTACTCAGCTATTGGGTCAAAAAGGAAATCAAAACAAACTGCAGCATATGTAAAAATATAACAAGGAAAACGCTATAGATTAGAACCTGATAGATAGAGCTAGAGCAATGGCCAGAGAAAATCAGTCTAAAATCATTATATTAATAAATGAGAACAAACATTCAACTCAAAAAGTCAGAAAAAGTACTACAAAAGAAAGCAGAAAAGAGGAATTAATAGAGGTAAAAGCAGAAATTAAAACTTTTTTAAATGGGAGAACTAATGAATAAAGATCAGGGCCACTGAAGAAAGAATAAAAGAACAACATATATAAAATGTTGGCTAACCTCATTTTTAAAAAGGGAAGAAACCAACAAAATAAGAAATAAAGGGACAAACAATCACAAATATGCAAATTAAGACCCACAAGCTACAACTTGGCTCGACTCCAGGTAAAGACAGTGAAAACCTGGATGAAACACATAATTCGCTACAAAAATAGCATTTCCCTAAATGGATCCCAGAAGAATAAAACACATATACCACATATACAGTGAATAGTGAAGGCTGTCAAAGACAGGTTCTCCTTCCCCTCCACACAAAGGCGCCAGGCCCAGAGGACGCCATTGGGGCACTGCCGTAGCTCTGCAGGGCCGCTCATCCCAGTGCCTGTGGAAGCAGGACTCAAGCGAGAAAATCAGAAAAGGTTCCCCTTTAATTTGTAGAACAAACAGAACACTGATATGAAAACATGACCAAAATTGCTCAAAAATGAAAATGACACCCTGTCCATCTCTGTCACTACCATCCTGGCGTGAGCTCCCAGAGTCTCGGGTCTCCCGAAAGGGCCTACTCCAGCCACCTCTAATCCATTCCTCCTAGAGCAGCTGCAGAGAGCTTTTCAAAACACAAATCTACCACATCCCTCATCGGCCTAAGCCCCTTGATTGGCTTAGTGCCCTGGTGATAAAGGCAAAATTCCCCAACATGCTCTGATAGGTTAAACTCCACCACATGCAGCTGCCTAACTGGCTCTGCCCACACTCTGCCTTCCCTCCCGCTACAGATGAGGGGCTTTTGCAAGGCCATGCCCCACTTCTGCACCACTAATAAGCAATCCATGCTTTCTTCATTTAGCTTCTAAGATACCAGTGTTCCTGCTGGTCCTCAGTCCTCCCTAGATGCTTCCTTTGTGAGATCTTCCTTCTCATCAAGATTTCTGATTGTCAGGATACCCAGGCTGTTCTCAGACCTCCTCTACCCTCTGCATCTTGCCACCCTAGGAGATTGCATCTTGTTCCATGTATCTCAACTCCAGGCTTCTCTGAAATCCAGATCCCTTGACTAACTATTTCAAATTCAAATCTGGATCATTCCACTTTTCCACTGCTGCCACCCTGACCCACACCACCAACATGTAGTCTGGACTCCTGCAATGGCCTCCTGATGGGTGTCTTAGTCTATTCTCAACAAACTAGTCATTTTAAAACAAAAACAGCTCACTCCATTCTGCTCGTTTCATCTCAATAACCAGCAGGCTCCTCACACCCCTTACAAGTCCCTACATAATCTGGCCCTGCTAACCCTCTACTCTAGTCCCCAGCTCTCCTCTCTGCTAAATTCCCCACTGTCCTTGGAATACACCCACGTGTTCTCAAGCCTCTACCCATGCTGCTTCCTCCCAGCCTCACCCATAGCTGGTTCTTTCTCATTAAGGCCCTGCTCAAATGTCACCACCACAGAGGGCCTATTCTCTGTGGTCTATTCTCATATTCACCCAGCTAAAGGCAGACCCCACTTTTCCTCTTCCTCTGTTTTTTAGTTCTAGCACTTGCTACCACTGTTATTTGTATATGAATCTGTTGTCTGTCTCCCCAGCTAGAATGTGAGCTACAGGCAGGAGCCTGATCTCTCTGGTCCACTGCTATGACCCATGTGCAGAACGGCCCTTGGTGGAAAAAAAGAGAGAGAAAGAGAGAGAGAGAGAGAGAGAGAGAGAGAGAGAGAGGCATACGATGACTATTTCTTGAATGACTATAAGGTTTAACAGTCTTTACAGATTTAGACTCCTGACTCCAACCCTCACTTTATAATTTTCTCCCTCTTTTTAGGAAAAAAGATAAAATACTATACTACCCCTATTAAGCAAGAGCTAAGTCAAAATATTATACATATTCTACCAAATGGAAAATGCAATGTTTGCAAAATTCCTGTGAGAAATTTCTCAACAAAGAAATGATGATTGTTACTTGATAGAGGTATGAGCAAAGTCTACTCATTGAAACTGCTTCAGATCAGATAAAAGAATAATGACTGTGTTACTATACCTGCCATTGTGATGCTAAGAGAGAGACATCAGAATGAGTCCCCCTCCTCCTGCAGGTTCATGGGACATTCCTATGGTGTGCAGACAGACCCTTGGGAAATGCCTCTAGGCCTGAGTACCTTGAGTCCAAAATTATTACAGAAGATAATGTGGATGACATTCTCTATCATGGTCTCAAAGAGAGAATAAAGAGAGACAGAAAGGGGAAAAAAAACCCTTTACATGATCTTTGTGTCTCTTAATGACATAAATTTTCTGTGTCTTGCCTAACTTAAAAAAGAGAGTTAGAAACAAGTCCATCCTCAAAACAGACCTGAACCAGAGAAGAAAGCTACCGCTAATGAGAGGCACCCTTAGTATCAGGGGAAAAAAGTGCTTCAGATAAATTCATTAAATCTTAAAATTGTATTTTGTCCTTTCTCCCCTCAGTCCTCCAAACAACCCTCTGAGAGCAGCTAGTACCTCTATAGTCCTGACCATAAAAGCTGAGAGGTGAGAGTGGATTAATGTCAGGGCAGAACTGGAATCTGGTCTCCTCCCTCTAAATCTCCTGCTGGTTTCCTCAACCCAGGAGGAGGAACTGGGTTAGTGGGACTGTGAGGGGTGTGTCCCAGTGGGAATCACCTGTGGCTGAGATGAACTTGTTGTAGTTCTCATAGACCAGGGTCTGCATGTCGCTGTCTAGAGCCCGGATCTGCCGCACCATATCTGTTTCACTGTCCATCAGCTGGGCCAGGGGGCACTCTCTACGCAGCTGGAGGAAATTGTGTGATTAGTGTTCAGGTCAGGGGGCAATCATGTCCCTCAGCCTTGCCCTTAACTGGTAGGTTTTCAGTGTAAGAAAACCTTGATCCCACCCGTCAGGAATCCCACACTTGGACCCCGTAAGTGGCATAGCTCAGGAGTTACAAGGTTCGACCCTATTGGGGGTTTGTCTGCATTTGAAATTCTCAGACTCGGCCACAGCCGGGTCCTGAGCCTGTCAGAGCCTGGGCCACGCCCTCTACCCCAGGCCTATCGGAACGTCAGTCCAGGAGACCCCAGACTCTGCAACAACTCAGGCCAGTCCTAACCTGCCCACGCCCCCTTAGACTCCAGCTCTGCCCCTACTGCCTGTCCGAGGGTCGTCCTGGCCGGGAGTCGTCTTCGTTACATGAACCCCTGCTTCCCTCACCCCGCAACAAAGTCGGAGGCACAATCTGGGGGTGCAAGGTAGCGGGGACCCGGTCCCCCCCAACATACACACACCTTGTCCAGATACACTTCCGGGTCGAAGTGTGCCCCGTTGAGATCTGTCGGGTCCAGAGGGTCCGACCCAGTGGGGCGGCCCCCCGCCTCCCCCTCCGAGAGGCCGTAATAAAGCTTCAGCATTCCGTGTGCCTTCCGCCGACGCTCCGGGGCCTCCGCCTCGGGGCCCTCCGGGGAGTCCCCAGGTCCAGACCCCGGGCCAGGACCAGCGGTTGCCGCTGCCATCGCTCCAACTGCAGCCCACAGGCGTGAGGCTGGGAAGGCGATCGGGAGGAGGCACTTCCGGGAGCCATAAAGTTGTTGTTGAAACGAGGCAGTCCTTCAGGTGAAACGTCCCCCCGCACCCTGGGTCCTTTAGACTAGTGTTTCCCTGCAGCCTTTCTTCCCGAGCGAAGAGGTTCCGGGAGAACCTGGGTTCCCGCAGCTTCTCAGGTGGAAGACTGTGGAACTGGTCGGGCTGCTGCCATCCCAGAAGGAACGGGTTCGTGGCTCCCAACCCCGCAGCCCCTCAGGCCAGGGCCAGCAGAATATGTCACTGGATGCAATGGACAGAGCACAGGCGATGAGCTGAGAACCTGTGCTTGGCATCCTGCCACTGCCCGTTACCTGGGCAGCGGCTCAGTTTCTACCACTCCTAAAATTGGGGTGCCAACTTCACCCGGAGGCTGCGAGGATTAAATGCGCGAACAGTACGCCGTGCGGGGTGCCTCTAGCGCAGTGTTTCTCCAGACTTGGTCCCTTGACGTATATCCTGCCTGCAAAATTACCTGTGGTGCGTTATGGGACTCTGGACTCCCCCGAGACCTAGCTTCTTTTTAACAAATCCCCAGATAGTTCTGGTGCACTTAAAGATACCATGCCTGGGAGACAAACTCGCAAATTTTAAGTGACTGATGGGATGTGCTGAGGGGGTGGGTGGAGGTGTTGAGGATGAGTCTCAGGTTTCCAATTTGGACAAAGATGCAGTTGTTCACGGAGGTTCTCGAGAACAGGGAATGACATGAAGTTCAAATTGAGACACGCTGAGTGTGAATAGAGAAAACGACTTTAGCAATGGTAGCACTTGAAACATTGATCACCTCTGGTGGGCTGGGCAAGAGGGGTTGAAATGGAAACAACAGGGTCTTGAGGGCCAAACCTGTTATCATAATGGTCTGTGAGCAATGAATTTTTTTTCATTTTTAAATGGCTAAGAAAAAAAATGAATGACATATCATGACATGCGAAAATTATGTGAAATTCATACAATCATGGAGTAGATCTTAAAAGTTCTCATCATGAGAAATTTTCTATGTATGGTCACAGATAACTTATTATTTTGAAGTACAGTCAATCCTTGAACACCATGAGAGTTGAGGGTGCTAACTTCTCTGCCCTCAAAAATCCACCTATTTTGTCTCCCCAAGAACTTAACGAGTAGCCTGCTGTCAACTGGAACCCTTACGGATAACATGAAGAGTCAAACAACATATTTTGTGTGTTAAATGTATTATAGACTGTATTCTTACAATAAAGTAATCTAGAGAAAATGTTACAATAATCATAAGAGAAAATACACTTAAAATACAGTACTGAAAAAAAAATCCACATATAAGTGGACCTGAGCAGTTCAAACCCATGTTGTTCAAGGGGCAACTGTATATACGAATATCGAATCGTTATGTTGTACACTTGAAACTAATATGTCAATTATATCTTAATTTTTAAGTGATTTTCATAAAATCATGAATTGTGAAATTATGTTTATAGTTTTATTTGAACACAGTCATGCCCCTTTGTTTACACATTATCTAGGACTACTTTGGCACTACAACAGCAGAATTGAGTATTTGCAACAGATATTATATGGCTGGCAAAACCTAAAACATTTACTATGTTGTCCTTTACAGAAAGTTTGCTGACCCCTGAATCTGTGTTCAGAGATGTGTGAACTATGTTTAAAAGGGTGTACAGAGACTGTTCAAAAATACTTATGAAGATTTCAGCCTATGAAGCCATAATCTTCAAAACTGAAGAATATGAAGATTTAAACCTACTCCAAGAAGTCTATAAACTTAAGAAGTTACACAGAATAGTGTTAAGAAAAATTATCCACAGCTTAGAAAAAAGACCAAGAATGTAGCTAGATGTTAGCTAGACTTAGGATCATTTTGTCTTTCATCCCAGTGTCACACGGGGGCATTGTTTCACAAGCAAGCCCACCAAGGATTATTTAATTACTACAGGAACGTACATTTGATTTTGCTATTTACTATTAAGGGTTGACACTGAAATTACAAGTCAATATTGTCTAGGAGAGATGCAGAACATTATATCCAGTAGGAAAAATAACCTCAAAAGTTGTAATTTTTATTGCCCTGCAAGACATCAAGCAATTTTGTATCTCACCTAGTAATCACATTCTAACACTCCCCTTTCAGTGCCTGTCGTATCCAGCTCCCCATGATGTGTAACCACCTTACTGAGGGAGACCCCTCACTGATGAATTAGTACATCTTAGTTATATGTTCATTCTGTAGATACTAACGTTCTGAAAATTACACTTTGATAATACATCAGTGATTTTAATGTTTTAAAATGCTGCATGTATATGAACATTTCAATACATGAAAATACATCAAGAAGGGACCCAAAAGATGTTCACTCATCAAAATGTTGAAGGGGTTACTTCTGTTGGGGTGGGGATGGAGGGAAACTACATTTTCCTCTGTATACTTGTGTATTATGTAAATTTTTTACAAGAACATATTCACACACTACTTGGACAATTTTTGAAATGGCATTGAGCTAGAAGCCCTCATGTGTAAAAGTTCAATTGTATTCCCATGAACTCTGAGATGCAAACAACTATTTCAACAGTGAGGACCACAGCTGGGCCTTGGGGCATCACCCCTTTAGTGTTAGAATGGGGGTCTAAGGGGCTGCTGTGATGGACACTGTGCAGCAAGCACGGATGAGGTCAGGCCGCAACCCTACCGCTTCCATGGGGGAGACTTCAGGATTGGCCTCATCTGGGAACTAACTTCTGGGGCAGAAAGGCAGGCAGGAAGCAGTGGGATAGAGATCAAGTCTCCCCTCTTCTACTTTACTTCCTAGGAGCTCTTTCATCTCCCTCCACACCATTTCTGGCCTTTTTTCTGGCTTATTTTGTTGATAGTCTTGGAGTTTTACTCTTACACGAATGGAGGAAATGTTTTCTTCTTGGCCTCCGACGGTCCCTGCCCTGCCACAGTCTTGGTAGAGTCGAATCTCTCAGCACGGACTCCCTCCCTCATTGGCTATGAAAGCTGAAGCTGAAAATCCCTCTCTGTCCCTCAGACTTGTTGTGTTAAATAGGTTTCAGGCCACCAGCCCCAGATTTCTCCTGAAACTCTTGGAATGATAGAGATGATGGGTATGAAGATGCTCTGGGTGCTGGAAGGTGGCAGAGAGGGGAAACCTGGTCAGCATCAATTCCTGAAAGAACGTCTGGGGAGAGAATGGGGAAGCCAGTTGCTCTCTGGGCATACCTGGGGTGGGAGACAAGGGGAGCATGAGGAAGGTCCCAGGACAGCTAAGGGAACTCTGCTGCCCCTTCCCTTAGTTCCTCCCAGCCCAGGCCTCCCTCACCTGGCAATGCCTTCTAGCTTTACATCTGGGTCCTGATCTTTCTGCCGAAGACTAGCTGTGGACCTAGGATGTGCCACTTCACTTCTCTTGAATCCGTATCTTCATCTGTAGAATGCACCCACGCCACCTCCTCGTTGAGCCAGAGAGGACTCACAAGAGCACAGCACCAGGTGGGATGATGAGGGACTCTGTCCCTTCATCAACACAACAGGCCCCAACTGATCTTTTAGGCCACCACCCCTCCACAATTCAGAGGTCCCCGCCACCCATGAAACACTCCTGTATTGGCTGGAACCAGCCTGTTCTAGAATCTTGTCCCTTCCAATGTTCTCCTGGTTCTAGGGTCCCACTGTTATTCCAGACTGTGCACTCTAGAACCAGGGGGGTCAGCTGCTTTTCCTGCGCAGTGTCAGCCTGCTCAAGCTCTGCTGTCAGACCCGCCGTTACTGCTAGGATGCGGTGGCGGGACCACATGGCCGTGCTCTTCTTCCCGCAAGGCATGGTGCTCAGTGTGGCTGCGCTGATGCTCTTCTTAATACACCTGGGTGTCTTTGCCAGTGACGTGCACCATTTCTGCATCACCCACCACTATGACCGCATGAGCTTCCGTTACACAGTGGTCCTGATGGTAGGCTGGGGCAGCAGCTCAAGGGCTGATGGGGGGAGGCCCAGGGGCTGATGGAAACCTCACTGTTGTGTTAGGGGGCCACTCTCCCACCACACTGGGCCTACAGTTCTCCCAGGTTATCAGCATCTGCTGGGCCGCCACGGGGTCACTCTATGCTGAGATGACAGATGACAAGTTTCTTCGATGCTTTGGCCTGACCACCCTGAGTGAGTGGGGGAGGGATGCCCTAAGGAAGAGGGGCTTTGGAATCCTGAAATGCAACAAGAAAGGGGCTGGGAAGGCTGACGGGGGCTCTCTCCTCCATCCAGTGCTCAACGGAGCCATGTTCTTCAGCCGCCTGTCCCTGGAGTTTCTGGCCATCCAGTACCGGGAGGAGAACCATTGAGGTCTGGGGACTGGGCTGCAAAGGGCGAAGGAAGAGGAAGCTTCCGTGTTTTAATAAAGTCTGTCGTTTATTTCCACCTGTCAGCTCCTTTGTGGGGTGCAGGGTGGGAGGCAGAGACCCAGGGAAGCAGGTCCAGACAGACGTCTGACTTGTAGGGACCCCAGGCCCGGCCTGCAGCCGCGCTGGTGGACTCGGCTTTGGGCCTGGGATCTTAGTGTCTCAGGCTTGAGGGAGAGGAGCAGAGGAGGGCGCCCAGACCCGCACGTCCCCTCCTCAGGCCCCCAGGTCTTAGGCTGGCCCAGCCACAAGCAAGGGCTCAAGAGGGACCCACACGGATGTGAGGGTTCATGAGCGGGTCCAGGTTGGGATCACTGTCAGCCGCAGCCCGGCCCAGACGAGACATGAGGGCCAGGAGGGCCAGGAAGCCCAGCAGCCCGAGCAGCAGCAGCAGCCCCGCCCGCTGGAGCAGGGTCAGTGGCCGCTTATGAGACCCTGCCCGGCTCCTGGGGGCCGAGGGGAAAGTCAGGTCAGGCCCCCAGTCCCTGACAGCCCCCATGGCCCAGAGAGGAGCCCCCGTCAGGACACCCGCCTTCTGACCCTGACACCACCATCCCTGAGCCTGTTTCCTCAAGTGTGCCACAGGGCAGACACCCCTGCACTTGCCCCCCACCTAGGCGACCGTGAGCACCAACCAGCTGAGGCCGTGCTGTGCTCTGGAAACAGGGCGGTGTCAGGCATGGGAAAGTCATTGACGGTAGGAGCAGGAAGGAGCCTCAGAGAGCATGAGTCTAAACCCATACCGGGCAGAAGAGGAAACAGCCCCAGAAAGGGTGGACCCAAGCCTTCTCCTGCCAAGTCAAGGCCTCTCCGTTCAGCCCTGACACCAGTTCGTTATTAAAGCCCCTCCTGTCATGAAACCACTGCACACAGGCCTCTGGCTCTCCCTTCCTCTCCCCTCCCTCCCTGGCATCCTGCCCACCAGACTCCGCTTACCTGAGCAGCTGGGCCAGCCAGCCCAGAGCAGGCCGGCGACGGTACTTGTCATCATCACAATCCCTGTGGTGGCCTGGTGTCCGGTCATCATCCCGCGTGTCATACACCTTCCTTGGGGCTGAGGCTGCAGGGGTAGACCCACCGGCATCCACAGACTCAGGCAAACTGGCCTGCAGCAGGGTGACAGGTGGGGAGGGCAGGAGGTCCTTGCCCCTCCCAGCGTGACAGAGCACCTCAGAAGTGGGGGGAGGTAATGCCTGTACTTTGAGTGAGGAAGGGTCCCTCCAGGTGGGTCTCTGGACCCCTGAGGTCCCTCCACCCAAACTACCGAACTCCCTTTCCACCCTCCTCTGGCCTGGATGAACCCCCGGCTCACCGTGAGGCAAGGGGTCCGAACTGCCCATGTGGATCACTGTGTGCTGCTCTGACCGGCTTGGGGAAGCAGGGGGCCGGGAGGCTTGGCTGTAGAAGGCTGGGGCAGCAGAAGCACTGGCTAGCTCGTCTTGTTCAGGGGTACCATTGGCTGTGGCAGGAATACAGCGGTCAGCCGAGTGAGGAGGCAGGGGCTCCAAAAGCAGGAGGGACCACAACTTACCATGAAAGCTGGACCAGTCAGAGAAGTCAGAGGTGTTGAGGTGCTCAGGCTCCGGATCCACCACCTCATCAATCTGGAGAAGGAACGTGTGTCACCAGCCTGCCCAGTGCTGGCCCAAGTGGGACCCAGGGTAGATGGATGGTCAGACAGAGGGACTCTCACCAGAGGAAGGCCCAGTCCTGCCCGGGCCCAGTTGACTGTGGCCAGCTTCTCTCTCAGCGCAGAGGCCACAGGGCCAGCCAGGTTGGTAGGGGGGAAGATGGGGCCACTGCAGCTGGGGCACTGGTAGCCAGCAGGAGCCGTGTTTTGGGGTAGCTGGGCGGCACGTTCATTGAGGCAGGCCCAGTGAAAGAGATCTTAGGGCCCATGAGACAGGGAAGGAGAGGTGTGAGGAAGACACTTAGGACCCCCAGCTCAGCAATAGCTCCCAGCCCACTGCAGGGACATATGCACACATTCTAGTAAGCCCAGAGCCTTCTTCCCATCTCTACCCTACCCAGGTCCATTTCATCAGTGTCCCCTAAGACTTCGGCCTTCTTGGCTACCACTGTCTTAAGTCATGGCAGATGCTACCAAGCTCCTCAGCCCACTAGAGGGCCAGGGCGGGAGGGAAGAAAATGCTACCTACCCCTTTCAGTGAGTCCTCTCTGGACCTGCACCCATCACAAGCTCCTCAGGCTAACAGCTAACCAAGAACGGTTATAGAAAAGATTCCTAGACATACACACAGGCACACGTACACATTCTTGGGCACAAACATACATGTGCTTGTATATGCATAACCAAACACAAATGCCATCCCTGTAGCTACACTTCCAGGCACCCTCTCATGTATACACATCTCTACTCTCATACATTTGTTAATACTCAAGCACCCTCACCCACACATTCTCCTGCAACCCCATAGCACCTATGTTCACACACATTTACCCATTACTCAAGTACTAATAAACACACACAACGGAAAGACATCATACACACTAAATTTATGCACATATTATACACACACATTCACACCAAGAAACATACATAGAACTCATTCTATTGCACTAGCCCCTTCAAAATGTGGAACTAAGACTCCTAATCTAGAGTTAAGTTAAGGTATCTGCCCATTCCCTTTCATTGACTTTATTATGGGAAACTCACTTTCTCTGTTTAATCTGGGTATTAGCAATGGAATCCAAATGTCTGAAAGTCCCATGCTACTGCCCACAGCCACAACCACACCCACAAGTTTGACTGGCTCTTGCTCAACCCTCAACACTGGCAAAGAAGAAACTAGGAGCTTTAATTTTTAGGAAAAGACACTGAGACCTAGAAAGGGAAAATGACTTGCCTGGGCTACACAGCAGGTGTAACTAGGACTATAATCTGGAGCTCCAGCCTCCCAAACTTGGGGGTCTCACTGTCTTGCTGCTTAGGGAGGGCCTGGAAACCAGTCACCAATTTGGGCCTTTCCTTATCCCCTCAAGGTGCCCAGGCCTCACCGTAACAGACGAGGCGGGTCGTCTCCCGGGTGGCCAGGGGTATGTTGCACAGGCGGCAATTGGGGTTGTAGTCACTATCTTGGAGCCACTGCAGGTAGGACTGGACGATGCACTGGAGTGGGAGAGAAAGGTCACAACCGGAGCAGGGGCTCCAAAGCCCATCTCCTCAAGGCCCGACTGTCTCTTTTTATCTCATCACAGAGGAGACTCATTCTTTCATTTATTCGATCAATCAACATTTATTGAGCACATACTGTGTGCCAGATTCTGTCTTAATGGCTGGGGATATGAGCTGGGAACAAAGCAAACTAAGTCCTCGCCCTCATGGAGCTTCCATTCTAGCGCCAGGCTCTACTGGATTTTAGATAAAACCAATACTGACTGTCTACTCAGCGCCCTACTCAGGTGTTCCCCTGATAGCCCCACCTTGGCGTGATTGGCTACCAGGCAGTGCTCGCAGACGTTGACCCGGTGTTCGAAGCAAAACAGGTTGGTCACCTTCCTCTTGGGGCACTTGCAAAGCCCCATAGCCGACCCTGAGGAAGGGGTCTGAGTTGGTGGGGAGCCAGGTTCTACTAGCTGCCACTAGACACTCCCCAGCCCGGTTCGTTTCCACCCTTAACTCCCCTACTCGCCTCATCTTGGCTCCACCCCCAAATTCCTGTCGCTTGCCCCTCTTCATTCCGGGCCACGCCCCCTGCATAAATCCTGCCTTCTAAGACCCCTAACGTCTTCCGGATCCCACCCAAGCCAGGTCCCTCCATCGGTGTCCCACGGATACCACCGCCCCGCCCCCAAGGGCCCCTGCTGAGCCCCACCCCTCCAAGTCCCGCCCCCGTCTTCTCAACAGACCCCACTCTCCGTGTTACTGATCGACCCGCCGCACCGGTCTCGACGGGCGCGAGCACCGGTTCGAGGCGGGGAAGGACAGACACCGCTCTTAGCAGAGCCCCGGGTCCGCTCTCTCCTCCTCGGGAAGCTCCTATTACTCCTCCGCTGCCACGTCTCTTCCGGGTGCGGCGCGCTCTGAGGACGCCAGCGCGACACTGGCCCCGCCCCTGATGTCGCCATACGTGAAGACGAGTAGAAAAGGGTGAGGCGTGCACGGCTGCCCTCCCGCTTTCGTCACTTCCGCTTCCTCCCAGGTAGGGCGGGTAATTCGAACTCCTGTGCCTCTGGCTACCCTCTCATTGGCTCGAGCCCCGGCGGCGGCGGCGGCGGCAGCGGCGGAGGAGCAGGAGGAGGTGAAGGAGCAGGAAAAGGAGATCGAGACCAAGGCCAGATATGTCCGAGAGACGAACGCGGTCCGGAGGGGCCGCCCAGCGCTCTGGTGAGGGGAGGGCGCGCGGGAGAATGGGGCCGAGCCACTTAAGGGACGCAGTCCCGTGAGGAAAGCCCTTCCCCCACCTCCCTAGGAGGCTCGCCCCCCCTCCCGCTCCAGGAAGGCGCCCCCAGAGGGCTTTTTGCCCCTCCCCTACAACTGTTTTCTCTTTACAGGGCCTGGGAGCCCATCTCCTAGGTCTCTGCGGAGGACCCAGCGGAAATCAGGCTCTGATCTCCCGGGCATCCTCCCCGAAACCTGGCCGAAGGTAAGCCCTGGCTTGCCCAGTTCCTGATCCGGAGGCCCCTAGACTAATGTAGAGCTCACGTCCACCCCTCTTCTCCAGGCACCCCATGCGGCTCCAGTCAGAAAGCCCATCGTCTTGAAGAAGATAGTAGCCCATACTGTAGAGGTGAGGGTGAAGAGAGGGGTTGTGGGTGGGGAGCCAAAATTGGGACCCTGCTGTATGATCAGTAAGTGTTGTCTCCACAGATCCCATCTGACCACACGCCTCGAAGGAGCCCTAGGGTGAGTTCATTTTCATCTGTTTAGTTTAATGGAATCCATGACATACGTCAAAAATGCGCTTGAAGCACCTAACCTGTCCACTATCATAGCTTAGCCCAGCCTACCTTAAACGTGCTCAGAGCACTTACATTAGCCTACAATTGGGGAAAATCATCAAACACAAAGCCTATTTTGTAATAAAGTGTAGAATAACTCATAATTTACTGAATATTGTACTCAAAGTGAAAAACAATGGTTGTGTGGGTAGAGAATAGTTGTAAGTATGTCTATCAGTTGTTTACCCTTGTGATTATATGGCTGACAGTTACTGCATCTCAAGGCTGCTGCCTTGCATCACACCATATCTTACTGCATATTGTTAGCCGGGGGAAAGATCCAAATTCAAAATTTGAAGTATGGTTTCTACTGAATGTGTAGCACTTTTGCATCATCATTAAGTTAAAAAATCATAAGCTGAACCATCATTAAGTCAGGGACCATCTGTTTCTTGAAACAGTTTGCAAATCTGTGCCTGAACGTAGACTGAATGAGAAATACTAGCTGTCTTTAAGAGTTCATGGGGCTTACAGTCAAGTGGCAAGAAGGACAAATAACAAGTGTGGTGAGGAAAGTACTAGATGCGGGGAAGCACCTAAGCAGCCCAAGTGGCTCAGGGAATGTTTCACAGAAGAAGTGTTTAAAATGAGTCTTCTAAAGACAAGTAGAAGTGTTCTGGGCAAGAGAAGATATGTTTACAGAGACCTGGAGTCCATAAAGAAAACCATGAGCTTTGGGGAACGGCAGCCTGTTCGGCGTGTCTCTGGCAGACCTTGTCAGGAGAGGGGGCGCGCTGCGTCAGAGGAGGTCCTGATACGCTGTGAAAGCCACACGCAGGAGCTTGGGCCTCATCCTTGGCTCTGCGGGCAGCCTCTGGAGGGTCTCAAGCAAGGGAGTCACTGAGGCAAGCTTGAGTGTTTTAGGAAGACCCCTTTGGGTTTGGATGGAGAATGGGTTGGAGAAAACCTGCCAGGAGCCCCAAGACCAGGAATCCTAGAGTGAGATGGGCCTGAAGTCAGGTGATGATACAGTGATGATGTTCCCCCCGGGCTCGCCACGTGACCATCCCATCGCACTGGACTCGCCTCCAAGACACCTTTTCCCAGCAGCCTTCCCTGACCACCCCTACCCTATCACAGTCACATTTTCTGATACAGTTTTCCTTAGGCCTTATTAGTAGCTGAGAACATTTGTTTGGCTGTTGTCTGGAGGACAGAGACTTCTGCCTCTACCATTATAGCACTCATTCTTGTTAGTTGAATGACAGATTCATGAGATATTGAGCAAAAAAGCTGCACAGACTTGGATGACTGCTTGGCCAGAGGCTGTGGAAGTAGTCAGGGTGACCCCTTTTTCAGATTCCTTTGTACTGAGACTCATACGGCAGATTCCCCCACACTTGTAGCCTAGAAAGTCTAGATAACTGAGGTAGTTCCATTATACCACAAGAGTCATCAGATTTGTCTTGTTTCCACCTTGTCTTGGCTGCCAGAAAGTTTGGTGCCAAGTTTCGTGTACACTAATTCAATGAGTATTTATTGAACAC
Organism: Manis javanica; assembly: GCF_040802235.1. Taxonomy (NCBI): domain Eukaryota; kingdom Metazoa; phylum Chordata; class Mammalia; order Pholidota; family Manidae; genus Manis; species Manis javanica. The sequence continues at coordinate 116,456,400 of NC_133166.1, forward strand.
CTTCTACATGCAGGGCTGTGCTGAAGGTGCTGGGCATCAGCAAGGTTAACCAGATGAAGTCCCCTGATCTCATGAACCTCACATCTAGTTGGGGTGACAGTTGACCAGTGAGCAAGCCAAAATGAGACAGTGATGGTTGCTGTACAGGAAAGAGGTCACTGTATGTGACCGAGAGATGAACACGGACCGGAGGGTCTGTTCCTTTCCTACTACTCACTTCAACCACACTGGCCTTGTTCCTTGACCCTGACTGGCACACTTGCACGTCAGGACTTTGGCACCTCTGTTCCCTCTGCCTAAAACACTTTTCTTCCAGATAACTCACTCCCTCATCTTCAATTTGCAGCTCAAATGGCATCTCAGTGAGGCCTACATTGACCTTCATCTATTTAAAATTCCAAGTCACCCCCAATACTCTATCCTGTTTTGTTTTTACCCAAAGCACTTACTGCCTCTAACAGACTACATGATTTTCCCAATTTGTTATATGTGTCCCCTGCTAGAATGGAAGCTCCATGGAGAAAGGGACTTTATTCCCTGCTGTACTCCCAGTGCCTAGAACCATACAGTTGATCAAAGGAACTTATTGATGGGATTGGCATTTTAAGAAAATCATCACCAGCTGTGTGACAGATGGACCACAGAGGGCAGGGTGGAAGCAGGCCGAGCAGTGAGGTTGCGGAGCTGGTCTAGATGACAGTGACATGTACTGGAGCTTGCATCAGTTAGAGGTGGCTAGATGCCAGTCACGTTTTGGAGACAGCTGGCAGCAGATGGTGTCAAGTTCTTGCATGAAACAAGTGGACGCCAAGGCAATGATGGATTGTTCTTTCTTTCCCCTCCCCACGTCTGTCTGAGGCTCAGATCTGCTGCCTGAGCCATCATCTTTTTTCCTTTTAGAAGTGTCCTGTGGGTCTTTGTCCCCACCCTAAATCTCAGGCCTCTCTGGAAGTGATATAACTGAGTAACAGGGAAGCATTCTCTCTTCTGTCCTGGCACAGATTGCTTTTTTCTTGGAGAAGGAAAACAACCCTCCTGGCAAGGAGCCTCCTGGGGAAGACCTCTTCCAGACCTGTAGTATCCCTGTCCCTCCTACCCCCACTCCTGTGCTGGGCACCCTCAATGTTGAGTCCAACACCAGGGAGGGAGACCTGGACGCCAGAGACGTGGAAATGTCCAAGAAAGTCAGGCGGTCCTACAGTCGACTGGAGACCCTGGGCTCTGCTTCCACCTCCACCCCAGGTCGCCAGTCCTGCTTTGGCTCTGAGGGGCTGCTGGGGGCAGGGGACTTGGCTGGAGTCTCGCCTGTGATGTGTTCAAAGTTACCTGAGGCCCCCAAGGTCCCTGAGAAGACCTGGGCCCCAGACACGACTCTCCCTGGAATCTCCCCCCCAGTGGTGAAAGAGAAACGAAAGAAGAAGAAGGTGCCGGAGATCCTGGTGAGTGAAGGGCAGGGTCCTTCCTCTGCCATCATGCCAGGCACACTGGGAGACATGGGACCCATGCTAGGCCAGGGCTCAGCTCCAGCTGTTGCTGGGGAAAGGCAGCACCTGCGGGGTATGGGTAGAGATGCTGCAGCCAACATGCCCCTTCCCCACTCACTTGCCATTCATTTCTCTTCCCCCAGAAATCAGAGCTGGATCAGTGGGCTGCGGCCATGAATGCAGAGTTCGAAGCTGCTGAGCAGTTTGATCTCCTGGTTGAATGAGATGCATTGGGGTACACCCGGCCAGGCTCTTCCCTGTCCCCTGTACATAGCGCATTCTACCTGTGGAGAAGACACTTGGGGTCCCTCCCCTGGCCTCATTACCTGTGCATGTCCTGTTGCCACACGTGCGGCCTGTCCTTTGATGGCCTGTGTCATAGCAGCAGCCACCTCACCTCAGGAGAGGGGTCCCACCTGGCCGGGCCACACGATGGTGTCCTGTCTGTAGTCAGTGACCCATCATCTTGTCCTCCCTGCCTCCCAGAGGATCGCAGCCAGAGGAGGTTAAAGGGCTGGCTGAGGGTGCCACGGGCCATGGCTGGCTGCTGGCTGTCCCCGCTGTGTTGCCTTCTTTTGGCTTGGTTCCCAGTCACAAACCCATCTACCTAAACAGGCTTGGGTTTCCTCTTAGATCCTGTGCATGGTCCAGGTGAGAACTGGTAGATTTGGGACAGTACTCTCTGTGAGGAAGAAGCTGGACACTCCGCCTCTGGAGTCTTACGTTTTGAAGGAGGGTACGAGGCCTTGGTTGGGTCTCAGACCATTAGTGTGTGCTACGTAGAATTCTGCTTTATAGTTCTGTGTTCTGATGTTGAGAGGTTTGGTTAATACCAGGCTGACCGCAGTGGCTGCTTGGGACAAAGAGGGTGCATTTCCAGGTGTGGCCGCTAGGTGCCCAGATTCCAGGCACCATTGAACCTGAGTCTTGGGGCATCGACTGTACACCTTGCCCAGAGCTGGGAAGGGTCCTCTAGTAGGAGGCAACCCCTCTTACACTCACACCCATTTCCTAGAAAATAAAGTGCACAGGGTCTGCTCTGCTCTAGAAGAAAAACAGGAATTGTCCTAGTTCCAGGAAGCTTTTCTCACTTGCCAGGAAGGGGCAGGGTCGGGAGCGGTTTTGCCTTTTAGCTCCCTTAGTGTGCTCCTGTGAGGGAGCTGCTGGGAGTCGGCCTGGGCAGAGGGGATGTCATCCCATTGTCTCCAGGGAACCCTCCTCCCCAGCCTGCTGCTCTTTTCTCACTGCTGGTAAAAGGGGTGCTTTCACGACTCCTGCCATACCTTAGGCTGTTGCACCTTTTCACATTTACAAGTTCGGGGAAGTAGAGGCTGAGAGGAGCATGGGGGTGCCAGTGGATAGCAGAGCACCAGGGAAGAGGGCTGCTTCCTTGGTTGGGGTCTTGATGAAACCCTTTGCAAGGCCTGGGAATCCCAGGCTACCTCTTTGATGCTTCGTGCACTGGCAGATCCTGCAAGCAAACCCCCTTGCCAGGGCGGCCCAGACACCTCTGCACTGGACTTCACCTGCACCATTCTTGTCTTTACTGGCTGGTGGGAAGTGTCTTAGTTCTGCAGAGTCAGGAGTAACTAGATGATATTGAGTTGATGTCACTGCAAACTTCTCTCTGTCCCTGAAAAACTAAGAATGTGGAATTTAAGGGAAAATTGGGGGTTCTTTTTCAAATTAAAATTTTTTTTGATTATAGAGTTTCTGCTTGTTCCTGGACTGTTTCTTCCATGGACTCAAAGGCAGAGCTGAGGGTGTGAGGCATGTAAAGCCAGGAAGCCAGGCCTCCTTTGGTCTGTCACTAGGACTGTCCCTTTGGACAGGAGCTGCTGGCCAGCCTCCAGTGGCCCTATGGTAGATACAGCCTTGCACCCATGTCTGTTTTTTCTGTCCAAGTGCCCACACCCACATCTTCAAGGCAGAGCTTGCCTGGAAAGGCCTCAGGGAGTCCCAGGCTCTCTTGTCCCAGGAGGAAAGGCCGGGTCTTGGCTGAAGCTGCGGAGTGTTTCAGCAGCTGTGCGTGGTGCCAACACACACCCGCCAGTCCAGCCCTTGTTCCCCTGCCCGCCTTCTTGTCAGGCTCCTGTGACCAGGAGCTCCTCACACCAGCCTGGCTGGGCCCCTCTACAGCACTGGGTGCAGAGCCCCCTGGGGAGCTGGTCAAAGGAGCAGAGTGCTGGGGATCCTTCCCCTTGGTCTGAGGAGGCTCAGGGACCCCATGTAGATGGCACACATTCGTCTCCCTTCATCTCATTCTTACACTTGTCCTGGCTTCCCGGTCCTTGTGTCAGAACAAGTCAAAGCTTTTAAATTCTTAAATTCTTCACACGGACTCCCCAAACCCCCCTCCTTCCATCTCCCCCGACCCAGAGGAGAGTGTTACCCGCTACAAGGCCAAACTTTCCACTTCGGCTTCTGATCCGGTTTTCTCATCTCTGAGACCTTGCTTCTCTTTGCTACCCATCTTAAACAGTGTTCATTTTATTGTTTAAAAAACAACCAAAAAAGTCTTAACCAGCATGTTTTTAGCTATTACCAATACTCCTCTGAGGGTTAAGCTCCTTGAAGAATGTTCCAAAGTTGTGTCCTGCTTCTGTCCCATTTACTCCGGGTTCCCACGTCACTCCATTTACTGCCCTGGCAGAAGTAACCGGTGATCCCCCTAGTGCCTGAGCTGCAGACTCGGGCCTCTGCAGTCTAGGCTGAGAGCACCCCTTGGGCCATGACACTGCTGGCCCCTCTCAGCTTTCCCTGAAATGTCAGGACACCCAGGTTCAGTCCTGGACCCTATTCCCAATCTGCTTGCTCTCCAGAAAACCTCAGGCCCTTTGGGCCACCTCCTTGCTCAAGCTTTGCCAGTCTTTACCTCCAATCACATCTCTCCTGGGTTTCAAACCAGAATCTTAAACCGTCTTCTAGAACTTTATCTTGACTTAGAAGTCATGTCAAACTCAGCTCACCCACCAGCTCGCCTCTCCTCGTGCTCTCCCTGCCCTTAGCATTGCCACCAGCTGACCTAGTCTCACAGCAAGAAACCTTGGGGTCATTTGCAGCTCTACTCCCCCCTTCCCCGTCAGCCCCAGCCTCTGCCACATCCCTCTGTCCCACTGGACAGTTGCACTGGCCTTTTAGCTGGTCTCCCTTTCATCTCGCCTCCTCAGACTGTCCACACTGTGGCCGGAATGAGTTTCCCAGGAGAAAATAGATCGTGCTTGTACCTTGCATACAACTCTTTGATGCAATTCCACTTCCAGGTATAATACCCCAAAGAATTGAAAACATATCCCAAGAGGTATTTATATACCCATGTTCAGACATTGCTCACAGTAGCCAAAAGGTGGAAACAACACAAATGTCTGTTGAGGGATGGTGGATAAACAAAATGCAGTGCATATGATGGAATGTTATTCAGCCTTCAAAGGAATAAAATTCCGGCACTTGCTACAGCACGGACGAGCCTTTAAAGCAGGTTAAGTGAAATGAGCCAGACACAAAAGGACAAGTTCTGTGAGATCCAACTTGCCTGAGAGACCTGGAGTAATCAATTCATAGAGGGGCCCTGCTGGTGGCTTGGGGTGCAGGGCTCGGGGAGGTAGTGTGTCATGGGGACAGGGTTTGTGGGAAGATGAGAATGTACTGAAGATGGGTAGTCATGATGGTTGCTGTAAGTCCAGGAACAGAAAGTCCCAGGGCAAAACACCTCTAGAAACTGAAATCAGTCAAAGGGAGAAATAGTTTAAAATCCGTTTATTGCTTACAAACTGCAGTCCGGCACATCTCTCTCCTCAAGCAACAGCAAAACCAGCCCTCCCCCTCCCCTCTCAGGTACAGATAAGCCCTCCTTGCCCAGGTAATTATATGGAATTGAACCTGTCTCCACCCCTGAGGAATGATGCAAATACACTAAAGCCAAACTTTTTCCACCTCTGAACGTCTGTTGATACGCAGATGTACTAAAGCCAGGTGAGATATTCTGGAAATGTTAGAATTTTACCCACATCTTAAACTTTTTGCTCAAATTAGCCAGCATTATTTCTTCTCTGCTGTCCAGATCCCTGCTGCTTCGGGGGCATCCAGACTCCTTAGCAGGGCTTATAAGGACTTAAGGGCTGAGGCCAGGGGCCACATGTCCAGTCTGAAGGCCGACAGAACCACTCTAGGCCGTAGGCTGCCACAAGGCCCATGCCAGACCTTTGCCAGGCTGCTCTCTGCCTCACAGTGATGCCGGGGTTCTTGTTTGCGGAGCCGAAGAATGAGCTTTACAAACAGTCAAGGTAGGAGAGCAAGGTACAGGCTTTTATTTAGAGATACAGTGAAAGGACAGAGCTCCCGGCTCACGCCAGGAGGGGACAAGAGAGTCCGTGGTGGTGCGTTGTCTAGGGGGTTTTATAGGCAGTTGAGGATTTTTCGAGAACATCAAAATACTTAGGGGAGGGGCTTGTTAAGTGGTCCCTGAATATTAAAAATTAACTGTAAGGAATTTCCTGCCTTGATTTCTCTCCGGGACACCAGCGCCTTGGTCCGGGAGGACATCAAAGGACTGCCTGCCCAGCCCCCAAGGTGGGCCGAGGTATTATCTACTTGCTAAAGAATCTTGCCTCTTGAACTTTCCGGGTATTAAAATGCAATCTTATCTTTGAGATGGAATTCTTCCTGCCTTTTACCATGCCGTCTGCAGCTGGGTCTGCAGCTAAGTTAGTTGCTCAGTTTGCAAAATCACCTCGTCAGATTTGAAGGAGGAAAGACAGCACCTAGGCCTGGGCCTTTTAGCATGCTAAAGTGAATCTTACACATGGTTACAAATGGTTAGCATAATAAAACATGTGCTACTCTTCTTTATCTGGGGAACATTAACTGATCTCACTGAAGAATGATTCTAGAGCTCAATGTTTAACATAGAGTTTTAGCAGGGGGGGGTTTCCTTGCATGTAGTTACATTGCTCTGACTGCAGATATCCTGCCCTGCCCCCTCCAGAGGCCCTCACCCTACTCTGACTACATCCACGGTCCCTGTCTCACGAGGACAGATTGGGATGGTGTCAGGGAGTGGCTCCTAGCTGGTCTGAGCAGAGGCTTATTAAGGAGAGTGGAATATGAGGTGGATTAGAGACGAGTGTCCACAACGGAGGCTCCTGAGTGCGGCACTGCTTCTCCCATGTCCAACTGACCAGTGATTTCTACACCAACAATGCAGGGATTCTCCAGTTCTTTAAAAGCTTCTCTAGGATTCCTTTAAACAGTGCCATCTCCACCTCCTTTCTCCTCAGCCCCCACCTAGTTTGCAGTGATTCAGTCTGTAAAATGTTGTTAGCATGTAGCATTGGTGGGGCTGCCAGATAAAATACAGGACAGGACAGACACTCAGTGAAATTTGAATTTCAGATAAACAATGAATCATTTCTTAATGTATATCTCAAACATTGCCCAGAATACACTTATACTTTTTAAAGTATTTTGTTTTTCATCTGAAACTCAGATTTCACTGGGTGTCCTGTATTTTATTTGCTGAATCCGGTAACTCTAACTTTGAGGGATCTGGTTTGCTGGATGGAAGCTGGTGGTGGAGGCTGAGGCAGGCTAGAGGCTGTCCCAAGGAAACCAGAGGACACTGGGGAGGGGAGGCCAGCAGAATGGCGATGTGGCTCACCAACCGGGCTTCTGTCTCTCTCAGTCTCCCAGGGGCAGAGAGAGAGCTCACACTCTCCGTCCATCGAGATGCTGCAGCCTGTGGAGGAGCAGAAGCTAGAAGACCCTCAGGTCTCTGGGGAGCCCGGCATGAAGGTGACAGGAAGCACCGGCACCTCCCACAGCAGCAGGCAGGGATGGCAGGAGGGTGGGAGGAATTCTTTCCCCACCCCAGGGAGATCTGAATGCTCAGCCTTGGCTCCCACCATCCTGCTGTAGGGCGTGGGGGGACCCCGACTCCTGGGCTGCCAGCCTCACACCACTTCTCTCACCATGGCATTTTCTCTGCCAAAGCCGCCTTCTTCCGAGCAAAAGCTGGACCTGCAGCCAGAGCCCACCGTCACCTTCTTGTTTACTCTCCTAAGCACGGAGGAGCCCACTGAGCCCAAAGACCCAGAAGAGTAAGGCTGTGTGGGTGCAGGAAGGGGTGGGGGCAGGGGGCACTTCTTCCCTCATTAACATTCAGACCTGGGCCGGGGGCGGGCAGCAGAGGCCCATTCAGGACTGAAAGAGCCAGGCTGGGCAGCCCCGTCCCCCATCCCAGCCTCTAGACCCCCTGATCCACCTCTCACTGCACACCCCAGGGACTTAGAGCTACAGGAGGGCGGGTCCCTGGATAAGGAAGACTGGGGGTCCCGGCGGACCTCCGAGGAGATCAGCCACTTGCTGAATGATTGCATGAGGTGAGCCAGGCTAGCGGGTGGGGGCAGGCGGGGTGACAGGGCTTTCCCTTGAGGACCTCAGGCCTGGGCTGGATGGCGGGGGTTTGCACGTTCACTTGCCCCTCTTCCTGCCTCTCACTGTTCCACTCCGATGTCCTCGCTGGCCTCCCAAGCATCAGCATCCTCGTACATGAGCTGGACCGCACACCTGGTTGCTTAGCAGTCTATAGGTCCCTGTAAGGAACCTCCACCTTTCATCATCCGAGCCTTGAGTCAGTTGTCTGTGGGGCGGGGGTCTGCTTCCTGGGTGTCAGGCTCTGGAGCTTGGGTCTGCGTAATCCCATGGCCGCTTGCCTATCTGTAGTGGTGCCTGGAGACAGAGGTCTTGGGGTGGTGGGGGTACTGAGACACTGTCCCGCAGGGCTGCACTGGCTCCCACAGCCACGGATCTGAGTGGTCAGAGCTTTCCTTCATGAGCCGCTGACTCAGAGCACTCAGGCAGGGCTAGTTCCACACCACGGGGGCCACAGAGTCCTGCCACAGCCTCCACTGCAGTCCAGCGGGGCAGTGGTGGCTAGCCTTAAGCTGCCTGGGAGGATTTCCAGTGTGTCATGAAGCAGCCTGTGCTTCCCTTGCTAAAGAAGAGGAAAAGCATCTCTGTCTGTGGCCACTGCTGCGAGTCACTGGGGAAGAATAATTTGCTTCCTGCCTGTGGCTTTGCCAGGACAAGACGTGGTGAAACCCTGGTCCCTGGTGGCCATGCCAGGTCAGCCAGTTCATGCAGGAGGAGGATAGGGCTACCTGGGACAAAGGCCTGGGGGCTGAGCGTGTTCTCTCTGTCAACCCTAGGCTTCGAGAGTCACTGAGCATTACCCAAGCAGACAATCTGACCCTGGGGAAGAGGCTGCAAAACCTGGTGAGGATCCCCTTCCTTTGTTGTGTGTTCTTCCTGCCTCCCAGCTCAGCTCCCATGCAAGGGAGCCTCAGGCAGAGCTGCCAGAGGCTGGCTGCCCACTTCTGGCCACTGCAACCCTTTGTTCCTGCACAACTTGTTCCACAAGATCTTGAAGAAGAAAGGAAAGACCATCCAGAAGGAAGTGAAGGCCATCCAGGAGGGAGGCCTGTCCATCCAGAAGGAAACCGTCCAGGAGGGAGGCCGGTCCATCCAGGAGGGAGGCCGGTCCATCCAGGAGGAAGCCTAAGCCACCCAGGTGTACCTGCCTCCATGCAGGGTCACATGGGGAGGGCAGACAAGCCTGCCCAGGGCCACTCACCCAGCTTCTCTTGCCTGTAGCAACCCTGCCTGACACTCCCCACAACCACAGACACCAGTGTCACAGAAACCTGGGGAAGCCAGTCCAGCAGCAACTCTCCAGGTCCCAGAAGTAAACTGCCTGCAGCTGAGCTGAGCCCCCCCCCATGTGTCTGTGGGCCCTGGAAATCGGGTGGAGCGGGCGGGCACCAGCTCCAGAATGAGCTTGGTCTGTGGGCCCTCTCTGACACCCCCCTACCTCCCTCTGTTTGCTGGTCCTGGGCTCCCCCACCCCAGAAGGATTTCCAAGTCTGGTTGGTGTCAGCCTCAAGGGCAGTGGCCCTGTGATAAGCCCTGGGGCCGGGCTGGAAGGGAGCTGGAACCCTGCCCCTCCCCTCTCATGGAGGCACCTGATCTGACTCCAAAGGGCAGAAAGAGACTAGGGAGGGGCAGGAAGAGCCACTGCCTACCTTGTGACCTCAGGTGAGTGTCTTCCTCTTTGATATCAAGTCACGGTTGGGGGTGTTGGTGCAGTGAGAGCCCCCTAAGGGCCCGGATACCCAACACCATGAAGGCCTGGAGATGCATCTGGATTTTGAATTGTTTTTCCCACCCCACCCCCACACCTCCACCCACGCCTCCTGGGGACTCTCTGGAGACCTTACCCCCTGCACCACTGGGACTCTCTTCTGCCTTGGGCCACAGCGCCTACCCCAACTCCACCCCAGGGTCTGAGTGTACCCTTACCTGCCTCAGGGCTGACCTCACAGCCAGCAGGCCCGGGGACTTGTGCCCACCAGCCTTGCTGCTCTCAGCATCTGTCCAGCCCTGGGGAGCCTTTCTAGGAGCCCCGTAATTCCTGATGCAACGACAGACAGAGCAGAGGTTTTTGTTTTACCTCCTTAATGAGGGAGATGACAGAGCCAGCACGGTGACAAAGCCGCTGTAACGGAGGACCCAAGAAATGGCTCACGTACACAGCCAAGAGGGAGGAAAGAAGGCATCCTGCAGCACAGCTGCTCAGTGAGGTGCAGAACCGGTCCACACCCCCTCAGGTGATTTTTTTCAAAGCGTCATAAACCCTAAGGGTAATATTCACTGGGCAGAAATCCTCTGCTGTGACATGGAAAAGACCATGACCGTCTTTCTGCCTTAGACCCACCGCAGAGGGACCCCGGCCAAGAGGACGGCAGCTCAGGTCTGTGACCCCTCCTCGGGCCTGGTCTGGCTTGCTCCAGGCCCCTGGGATGCCGCCCAGGCCAGTGATTGATGACAGATTCGATTAGCGAGCCCTTGGTTTTGTCACAGCTCCAGGCTGAGCTAAACTGAGCTCTGACTTACCTGCCCACCTCTCCCAAGACTCCACCCTCCTTGCCTGGATGGCTCTAGGGTCACCCATCCCCCTTCCCGACCAGTTCTTGTCCAGTGACCCAGCTGTACAAACGACTGTGTTGCCATTATCCCGAAGGGACTCATCCCACACTGAGATGGAAAGGCAACAGTTGGGCGCACGGCTAAAATCGGTGTAAGTGTTTAAGGACTTCTAGCCACAACGTGTAGTCACGGGCATGTCCCGTTTGAGCTGCTCCCTCTAAAAGCCTCCTTCACCTCAGCAGGGAAGTCAGTACCCATGGCTGCACCCATAGTGCTCGGCAGCAGGAAACTGAGGCTGTTACAGAGCCCCCTCCCCAGGTGTCTCTGAGCCACCGAAGAGCTGACAGATGCCCAGATGCATTCTGCCCAGGCCCAGGGCCCCAGCACGCACGGCACTGCCCTGACCCAGTCCCTACAGCCACTCCTGCTAGAGCCACCTTCCAGCAGGACGGCAGCCCCGACAGGCCCTTTCAAGGGGAGGTCGCTCAGCAAAGCATCATGGGCTCCAGGGTGCTAGTGGGTCTGTTAATGCATGCACACACACACACTTTCCCTAGAACTGCTAGTCAAAGCAGACTGTTGAGTCAGTCACAAGCTGTGCCCAGATCTTCATGGGCTCTCTGTCCTTAAGGCGCCAGGGCTGGGCTGGCAAACCAGCCTCCTGTGCCCCGTCGTCCCACCTCTCTTGTGAGGGGCAGAAGGGGATGCCTGTCCCTTCCTCATGATGGAGCTGCGGCCCTGCTCCTGCGCTCCGACCTCAGCTCCCTGGTGTGCCGGCCTGTGTGACCTTGACCCTTGACCTAGTAACTGGATGTACTTCATCTGTAAAGTGAGGTTGACTAGAGTGCCCGCCTCAGAGGCCCTTGGGAGGACAGTGATGTAGTGGGGACTTGGCGAGTTCATAGCATGCAATGAATGGTGGCAATTAGCTGCCTTCCCATGGCTCTACCCCCACCTCCAAGCTGGCTCCAGAGGCCCAGTGGCAGCAGGTTGGGGTACCTGTGCTCCCAGCAGGCTCCCACTCAGAATCCAAGGTTTCTCTAATGACCTAATCTTGGAAGCCACAGTCTAATTTCCCAGTATCCTTTGGGTCCGTCTTAGAGCCTGCACACTGCAGGATTTAAAGCCATGAGCCTGGATTAACTCACCTAGGAAAAGAGTGTAGGCAGAGAAGCGATCTATGGCCTGAGCCCTGGCCCACTCTGACACTCAGCAGTCAGCAGGTGACAAGGACCCAGGAAAGGAGACTGAAAAGCAGCCTCAAAGATGGGAGGGAAATCAGGCCAGTGTGAGGTCCTGGAAGACAAATGACCAATGTGTTTAAGGAGGACAGGGTGACCAGCTGTGACCAGTGCTGCTGCCAGACCAAGTAAGCATGGAACAGGGCTGACCACTAGCTTTAGCAACTTGGAGCAGAGCTGACCTTTTCTGGAGCAGTCTCAGTGGGGCGGCGGAAAAGCCTGCACTGGAGCAGCCTTGAGAGAGGATGGGAGGAGATGAACGGGGGACAAGCACAGGTGACTCTGCTAGGGAGTTTTATCACCAAAGGCGACAGAAAAATGGGACAGTAACCGGATGAGCAAATAGAACGGAGAGGTTTTAAAATGGTGTAAAACACCATAAATGGGAGCTTTAGGTGGACGGAAGTGATGGGTTCCAAAAAAAGTGGAGCAGCACAATCTGCTGGGGCCACACTCTGAAAGTGAAGGGGAGGGCCTTGGTGCCCTTGGGATGGAGGTTGGCCTTAAACGGGGCCCCCACCAGCCGCCCAAAACCTGGGAGAGGGCCCTGAGACAGGAGGGGGTGGGGAGCTCCAGCGGTGAGTTCCCTCCCAGGTTCTCAGGGAAACAGGAAGCGGGGGTTGTCAGGTCATCAGCTGAGAGTGGAGGGAGGGGTCGCGTTAGAGGCTGCAGAAGAGGAGCAGGGGTGAAATTTCCAGCTAGGAGCATGGGGGAGTGCACCGCTGAGGGCCTGCTTGAGGCTGAGGATCATAAAGTTAAGCAAGCTCCGTGAGGCCACATGACATTGCAGGCACATGCAGGGTCAAGGGTACAGTGCAGAATGGGTGGATGGTTGGGGTTTTATGAGGACACAGGACGACAGTCACCACCAGGCAGGCAGCGGGTGAGTGGGACCAAAGCAGAGATGAACGGGGGTGCCAAGAGGGGTTTGCAAGGGACTCAGGCTGGGCAAGGACGGCAGTGAGTGAGTGGTACACGTGGGAGGCGAGGGAGAGTAGGCAGGCGCTGGCACCAGTGACCTGGCAGTCCCGGAAGGATTGGATTGGAGAACTCAGCGTCAGAGGGATGAGGGAACAAGGTGAGAAAATAAAAGGGAGGTCCGATGCATTAGCGATCTTAGCGATTTCCACCAACACCCACAGCCCCACATGTTCCAGGAGGACCACCACCCCCTAGCCAAGATGGGGGAAGGAAATTGGATTAAGTTGTCTGGCGCCTGTAGCGGTGTAGACAGAAGCTGACTCCCAACTGCCGGAGCCTGTGTCATACGCACAGGTGTTACACACTCTCATCCAGGGACTGTGCCTGTTCAGGGAGCTAAATCCTCCCAGCCATGGGGGCTGACTCCTGGTGTCATCACCCCAGCTTGGCTGTTCCTCAGCTCACCAGCTGCCCTTGGTGTCCCGCTGCCAGCCTGTGGCAACCGTCCTCCTGTGTCCTCATAAAGAACGTATGCACTTCCCACACTGGCAGGGCCTCTGATGCCACCTAAGGTCATACCTGAGTGCTGATAATCACCTCCACAAAAACTGGCTTCCTGGGGTGCCACACTCGCCACACCCATAGTCCTCCATGCCAAGCTAACCCTCCTGACAGCAGCACAAGGCGCTCTGGCATGGGAGGCAGGGGGCAGGTGGTACAAAATGGGTTTGTGAGCAGGAAGGGGGCTGTGAAATCAAAAGGCACACACTAAGGGCACCATGGCCCAGCTTCCCCTCCTCTTCAGGCATCTTTGGGCCAATCAACCGGCTGCAGAGTTCCAAGGCAGGATAGGCCCCCGGGGGCAGGACGAAACATAGCTTGAGTCCCAGGAACCTTCCCAACCCTGCCCGGCTTCCTGTGAGGTCTGGCAGAGGCTCCATGCCTAGACTTAGCCCTCCAATGTCTTCCTCTCCCTCCCAGCCTTCGCACCCGCCGGCCCCCTGCGTGCAGCACCCGCCCTGCCTTCTCTGTGTGCTGAATGCCTTCTCACCCTTGCGAGGTTCCCTCCTAGACAGATGCCTCCTCCTCCCCACGGGGAGCATGCTGGCCCTCCCTCTGGAAGGACATTTTCCGCATGGTCGAGCTGAATGCCTGTCTCCCCAGCTGGACTTGGGTTCCTGGGCACCTTTTCTTCCTCAAGGCAAGCATGGACCTGGCACAGAGCTGAACGAATGCATGATGCCTGAAGGTGTAAGTGAAGGAGTGATACATGGGAGGGTGGGCGGATGGTTAGATGGACAGAGGGAGAGAGGGAGGGTAGGCGGGTAAAGAGGAGGGTGGGGGGGAAATAGGTGACGGATGGATGAACAGATGAATGGATTCCCTACGGGGCTGGAGGCTGGAGAAGGAAGGCACCTTGACCAGCAAGTATGGGCTTACCCCTCTCTGCCTCTAGAACAGCCTCTTTTTCTAAGAGTTCCACTTCCTCGCATAAGCTGCGACCCCTGCAGAATAGATACAGAGATTTCTTCTGGGTTCCCCCTCTCCCTTTAGCTCCAGGCTTTGCATTTTGGGGGTTCAGATGAGGCAGGAGTAGCTAAAATTTACTAGGCTCCCACTTGTGCCAGGCATTGGGCTATAGATTTCTATAGATATGGACTTATTTAATGAACGCAGCACCACAGTTTTATGAGTTAAATTCTCTCATGCCCATTTTACAGCTAAGAAAACAGATTCAGAGAAGAGAAGTGAATTGTGCAAGGTCACACAGCTTATGTTTAGAAAGGATGGGATTTGAACTCGAAACCTGCTCTAGCAGCCGGGGCTGGATGTGCTGAAGGTCAAATGACACTGATGAAACAAGAGATAGGAATGGTAGGCATAGGCACAGCCCCACTCTGGACGCAGGGGCTCTGAGTTCCAGTCCAGGCCTGGCGTCTGTTTTACCGGGAGACCCAGATGAGCTCTGTCCCCAGTGTCCCGTGTGGACTTGATGCCCCAGAAGTGTGGAGGATACATAAACTGAGGGGGAGACGACAGCTCCTGGCCCTCCCTGCAGGATGCGCCCTTACTCTCCCTGCTAGCTGGGGGCCAAAGGGCAGGGTCGCCCATGAGATAATGGTTAACTAGACCTGACACCCCGTCTACAAGGAGCCACACCAGCTGGCCAAGACTATACAAGATGCAGTGGGTGAAGGTCCTTGTAGGGGTGCTGGGGGCTGCTGCCCTCTTGGGGCTGGGGATCATCCTGGGCCACTTTGCCATCCCCAAAGGGGCTGCCCCGCCAGCCCCCAGCCTCTCAGCCTCCCAGGACCTGGACCTGGAGATCCTCGAGACCGTCTTGGGACAGCTGGATGCCAGCAGGATCCGGGAGAACCTCAGGTGAGGCCCTTCCACCCGCCCCTGCGGTTCCTCCCAGCCCTCCCCTAACCCCGGGCCTCCCCGCCCCCTGCCCACCACGCAGGGAGCTCTCCCAGGAGCCGCACCTGGCCTCCAGCCCCCGGGATGAGGCGCTGGTGCAGCTGCTGCTGCAGCGCTGGCGGGATCCAGAGTCCGGCCTGGACTCGGCTGAGGCCGCCACCTACGAAGTGCTGCTGTCGTTCCCTGACCAGAAGCAGCCCAACCGCGTGGCTGTCGGTGAGGCCCTTCTCCGGCCTGGGATGCCTGTGGGGTGGGGTTGCTGCCAGCCCAGCCCTGACACTGCCCTCCCCACAGTGGGTCCCACTGGGGACATCCTCTTCTCCTGCCGCCAGAGCGAAGAGAACCTGACTGGGGAGCAGGGGGGCCCGGATGTGGTGCCACCGTATGCTGCCTACGCTCCCCCGGGCACCCCACAGGTGGGCCTGGAACACTCCCCACTGCCATGGCCTGGTCCCCTGGCTCCACCCCAGTTTCTCCCATCCTGACCCAGAGGCCTCAAACTGGGGCTCAGCTCCCCTGAGAATTACTCACCTTCACACTCCATTGCTACTCCTTTCCCCCAACACACAGTCATTCAACAAACATGAATGGCCCCTGCTCAAGGCCAGGCCTGATACGGGGTACCTGGGCACAGAGGAAACCCTGTGACCCTATCCTTGGGGAGCTTACAAGCTCTCTCAGTGAGGTGGGGAAACAGACTCTAAATCCCTTATTTGCCACCCAGCTTGCCTCCCCTTTCCCCACTTAGTCGTCCCTGGGCCTGGCTCTAAGGATCACCTCCTCTCCGGACTAGGGCCTCCTCGTCTATGCTAATCGGGGCACAGAGGAAGACTTTAAGATGCTGCAGACTCAGGGCATCACACTCGGAGGCACCATTGCCCTGACCCGTTTCGGGGGTGCGGGGCGTGGGGCCAAGGTGAGCAGCAGCCTCGGTTGCAGAGGGTTGGGTGGGGAGGGGGTCCAGCAGTGGACAGGAGAGGTGAGCGGAAGGGGAGAGAGTGGTGGCCCGGCCCTGGGCTTGGGCTGGCAGAGGGGAGCTGTCTGTGCTCTAAGGCTGATGAGCCGTGTGACCCTGGATGCCTCCCCCAACCTCTCTGGGCCTTAGGGAATAAAACGATGGAGGAAACTGGTTTCGGTATTCTGGGAGTCTAAGTCTTATGTGAAGTAGTTCTGAATATTCAATAGAAATCCCTCCTACTGCCCCGCCCCCTGCTTTTCAACTCAATGTTTTGACTAAGTACTGCAGGTCGATGGTTAAAACGTGCTTTTTAAAAAAAAACATAAAAAAGTATAGAGTGAGAGGAGGGAATAGGGAGTTACTGTTTATTGGGTGCAGAGTCTCAGATCTGCAGGATGAAAGGTCTGGAGAGACGGTGGTGAGGGCTGTGCGACGACATGAATGCACTTAAGGCCACGACTATACCGTCTGAAATGGTTAGGATAGTAAATCTGGTTATGTTACAATGCTTAAGGACGTTCCACGATAGGAGCTGCTAAACAAACAAACAACAAAGAGACAGACAGAAAAAAAGAGAAAGAAAGAAAGAAAAGAAGAAAAAGGGAACAGGTATGATGGAATTATGCAGATCATAGAATTTCTGGTTTTAAGAAAAAGTATAGAGTGAAGAAGTTCTCCCGCCATGCCGGCCTCCATAGAGGGAGTCACTTTTAGTTCATGAAATACCTGACCGGGATGCCTTTTGGAGGAAGCACATATGAATGTGAACACATATTCATATTTCCCTCTCTTTTTACATAAAAGTAGCTTCCTGTCTCTACTGTCCTGAGCTGTGCTTTTGTCAGCTTAATACATCCTGCAGACCATTCTCTATCGGTACAGAAACTGTGTCCTTGTTCTTTTTATTTTGGTAATGTACCATTTTGTTTTTCTTACGCTAAAACATCTGTAACAGCAAATGTATCACCTGAACCATTTTTAAGCGTACAATGCAGAGGCATTCAGTACATTCATAATATTGTACAACCACCATTTCCAGAACTCTTTCATCATTCCAAGAGAAATCCTGTGCCCATTAAACAAAAGCTCCCCCTTCCTCCTCCCCAGCACCGGGTAACCTCTGCTTGACTTTCTGTCTCTATGAATTTGCCTGTTCTCGGTATCTCCTATGAAAGGAATCATACGATATTTGTCTTTTTGTGCCTGGCTTATTCATTCACATAATTTTTTCAAGGTAAATCAATGCTGTCTCAGAACTTCATTGCTTTTTAAGGCTCAGTAATAGTCCCTTGCATGTTATACACCGCATTTTGCTTACCCATTTATCCATCAATGGACACTGGGGTTGCTCCCACCCTTGGCTGCTGTGACCGTAGGCGCACAAGCACATCCTTGCTCTTCCATGCAGCTGCATGCTGTTCCACTGCAGGATGTCTGGGCTTATTAACCAGCGCCACTGACAGGCATTGGCTTACCTATGCCTAAGAGTCCTCTGCTGTCTCAAGCAGTGCCACGGTAAATGGCTTGTGCAAGCATCAGCCTGCCAGTGGGCAGATAGAACAGTCCTGGCTTCCACTGCGAGGGAAGGTTGGAGCAGAACAGGACGTGCCCTTTCCTTACTGAGCCCCTAAATACAGCCTCCTTGCCTCCCACAGGCTGTGAATGCCGCCAAGCATGGGGTGGCTGGGGTGCTGGTATACACAGACCCCGCTGACATCAACGATGGGCAGAGCTCGCCCAGCGAGACCTTCCCTCACTCCTGGCGCCTACCTCCCTCGGGGGTGGAGCGAGGCTCCTACTATGAGTATTTTGGGGACCCCCTGACTCCCTACCTTCCAGCCAAACCCTCCTCCTTCCGCCTGGACCCTGCTGCAGCCCCTGGATTTCCCCCAATTCCCACTCAGCCCATTGGCTTTGAGGATGCAAAAGTCCTTCTCTGGTGAGCTTGTGCCCTGGGACCTACTGCCTGCCCTCCAACCGCCCCCACACTTCAACCTCCACACCCGTATTTGCTAAAGGGCCTTTCCCTCCTCCCCAGTAACCTCCAGGGAGCCTCAGCTCCAGTTTCCTGGCAGGGAGCACTCGGCTGTGACTACAGGTTGGGCCCTGGTTTCCAGCCTAACGGTAGATTCCCGGCGGACAGGTGAGATGTCTCCTCCCCGAACTCCTCTCTTTTCTTCCCTTGTTATACTTCCCTGACCCTGGGTTTCCCCTCTCCTCAGAGGGCCTGGCTTTTCCATTTCTTCTCTTTCCCAACCCCTCCCATGATTCCAAAGACTTGTCTTTGGGGAAGCCAGTGAAACAACTGGGTAGCCCACAAGGCCCTCTAGGGCCCCCCACCTCCTCTTGGACCTCCACTCTCCTGCCACCTCTCTCTTGAATATATCCACCTCATTTCCAAATCAGCGCCTCTATCCTTGCTGTTCCCTCTGCTGGTAACACCCTTCCCTGCGCTCCTGCTCCTGCCATTCCTGGCCTGCACTAACCTCCCCACCTGCCACAGGGTATCCTCTTCCAGGTCAGCTTGCTAGTGTCCTCCCAGGCCCCTCGCCTGCTGCAGCTGTCCCCTCCCCCATGGTCTCTCTCACTCAGGATGGGGCGGCCCCCGAGGTGGGTCCTTGTTTGTCTCAGTCACTGCCCAGAGCCCAGCACACCAGCATGCACCAAGGATCCAGTTGGTACTCAGTGAGCAAGTGAATGGACAGGAGAATTGGAACCAGGAGTGCTGGGTCCTAGCCTTGCTGCCCCTCCTAGCACTTCTGGGCAAGTGATCTTGCCAAGTCCTCTTCTACTCTGGGCCTCAGTTTCCCCTGCCCTGGGTAGGGTGGCAAAGTGGGCAGGGCCAAGACTCTTTTCCTCTTCACTGCCCCCAGCCAGGTGAACGTGAGCGTCCACAACCGCCTGGAGCTGCGGAACTCCTCCAATGTCCTGGGTAGCATCCGTGGGGCTGTGGAGCCTGGTGAGCACCCCCTCCTGGCGCCTGCACCCCCAAGACCCTGCCCCGCTCTGCACGCCCCTGACCACCCCCGTCCCCCACCCCCACCTGTTTCTGACTCTCTGCTCCTCCCACCAGACCGCTATGTACTTTATGGAAACCACCGAGACAGCTGGGTACACGGAGCCGTGGACCCCAGCAGTGGCACTGCTGTCCTCCTGGAACTCTCTAGAGTCCTGGGGACCCTACTGAAGAGTGGTGAGGCGGCCCCCTCCCCTGGTACTCCCTGAGCTCATGGGCATCCCGGTCCACCTCCCCTCTCTCTTCTCTCCTGTCCCCTTGTGCTGAGCCTCAGGACCCTGGGGGCAGGCATGGCAGGACACCAGCCCTGGCTCTGCTGGAGGAGCCCAGCAGCTCCTGAGAGCCTCCTGTGGCCCTCCAGTGGAAGGAGGCTGGGTGCCGTGGGCAGGGCAGTGCCTGGGCTCTGCTCTCAGGAGCTTCAGCCCAGCTGAGGCAAATGTGTCCCGCCTGCCTGCTGTGTGCCAGGTGAGTTCTAGGCACTGGAGATGCCACAGTCAACACTTAGGAGTTTCTGCATGTGATGACAACTGTGAATATATCCTATAAAAAATATCTAAGGGGCTTTCCAGCTGCAAGCCAGGACTCAGGGAAGCCTCCCCATAGAGGCGGCTGGTGGAGGGCACAGCAGGCGGGAAGGAGGGGCTGGACCAGGTGACAGAGCTCCAGAACCAAGCCACGTGGCCTGACAGCCCAGCTGGGAACAGAGGAATTCAGTTTAAGGGTGGGAAAGATGGTGAAGGGTTTTAATCAAAAGGGCGACATAATTGGGTCCACATTTTAAACAGCTTCTTGTGCTACAGGGGGGAAAGGTAAGGCTGAGGGACCAGTCTTTCATCCTCAGGGCCAGGAGGGATGGTGGGGCTTGGACCAGGGTGGGGGCAGCGGGAAGCAGACAGTGTGAAGACCTTGGGGTCTGTTGGTGACAGGTGAAGGAGAGCATGGGTGGAGGGCTCCCGGGTTTCTGATTTCTGGTCTGAGCAGCCCCGGGGAGTGGGCAAGCAGGCAGTTGAAAGTGCTGATGTCCAGGTCAGAAAAGAGACTGCAGAGATAACCCGGGGAGTTGGCGGCATAAATGGTATATGGAACCATAGGTGTGCTTGAGATCCAGTGAGAGGGAGCAGGAGGCGGGCAAACTCGTGTAGAAAGGCTGAGTTGTTATAGGGCAGGAACTTCTCTGTTTTGCTGCTCAAGGGTTTGATTTCTGATGTAATTTCAGACTTAACAAGAGTTGCAAAAATAATACCAAAAAGCCTCATATACCCTTTACTCAGATACTCCTAATATTAATGTTTGTTTTACCATGTTTGCTCGACCTGTCTTTATATTTTTTTCTGAAGTGCTTAACAATGCAGAAATGCTGCACCTTTGCACATAAACACATGACTGTATATTTCCTTAAAAAAAAGGACATTTTCTTGCACAACCAGAGTACGATGATCAGAATCAGGAAATCAGGAAATTAACAATTTTGCCAATTGTTCCTACAATAACCTTAAGAGCAAAGGAATTTCCTGGTCCAAGAACTGATCCAGTACCACACACTCCAGGTGGCAGTTGCGTGTGTAATCTGGAACAGTTCCTTAGATGTTCTTTGCCTTTCGTGATCCTGGTATTATTTTGAATGTTCCTCGGTTTGGGTTTGTCTGATTAGGTTGGGGTGATGAATTTTCAGCAGGAAAAAGTTTGGGAATTTGTCATTGCAAGCATGTGATCATTTTATACTTAAAAAGATTTCATTTACAACAAAGAGATGAGGAATGATCAAAGGGACTGAGTTGCAGCGAGATTGGGAACACACCCAGGAGCATGAATCGGGTGAAGGGGAATCTGGAAAAGGTGAGGGGACAAGCCAGAACCGCGGAGGCTTCTGGGAAGTAGCTGGGGACTGTGGCGAGAGCAGTGTGGGCATAGAGAACGGAGATGGAAGGCAGGCTGCAGGATGCTAGGAGGCAGTGTGGGGCACTGCTCAAGCTCCTGGGCTCTGGAGCCAGACCCTGGACCTGAACCCTTGCTCTGATGCCCATCAGCTGTGTAACCCTGGGCATAGTCATTTAACTTCTCGGTGGTTCAGTGTTCTCGACTATGAAATGGAGACCACAGTCTCTCCCTAAAAGCATTATTGTAAGAATTGGCTACATATGGATAATGCCCTAAGGAGAACATGGTTGTATTATATCACCAAGTGAAGAAAGTTATGCCAAGGCTTGCACGGAACGTGCGGAAGAGAGATCGGAGGTGGAGAGTCAGGAGGTCTTCTCAAAGCACACCTGTACGGAGCAGAGGGAGGCAGGGCCCTCGGTCAGGAACCACCTGGCAGGGAGGCTGGCACGGGGAGCAGTGCTGGGGGAGTGGCACAGAAGAGGAGGGGGCTGGAAAAGGAGGACGGAGCCTCCAGGAAGGCTTGGCTGCAGCGGTGCCAGCACCTACCTCTCGTCACCGTCTGCCCGCCGCTTTGATTCTTCCTTCCCCTCCGCGTTCCCAATCTTCCCCCTAAGCCATCCCAAGATCCGGGGGAATCCAGCCCTCCAGCCCTTTATTCTCCCCAGGCACCTGGCGTCCCCGCAGATCAGTCGTGTTTGCGAGCTGGGGGGCAGAGGAGTTTGGGCTCATTGGCTCCACGGAGTTCACGGAGGTGAGTGGGCCTCGCCGGGTCGGCGGCCGAGGGGACTTCTGGGGCGGGGCACCGCCGGGCTGACGGCACCCCTCCCACGCGCAGGAGTTCTTCTGCAAGCTGCGGGAGCGCACCGTGGCCTACATCAACGTGGACATCTCGGTGTTTGGTATGCGGGGCGGCTGGGCTGTTGGGGAGAGGAGGGAAACGAACGGGCTGCAGCCCTTAGTGTTTCTTGGATCCTCCCACAGCCAACACCACCCTGAGGGCGCAGGGGACGCCCCCGGTCCAGAGCGTCATCTTCTCTGCAGCCAAACAGGTGGAAGGAGGAGGGGCTGGAGGGGCTGGGGCGGGTTAGACGGAGGCTGGCCTTGTGGAGCACACAACACTGTATAGACTGGAGACTTCGGTGGGCGGAGCGCCCCTCCTGGATGTTGGGCCTGGGGAGGGCTGGTCCCGAGACTAGATTCCCCTCCCGGTCAGATCCTCGCACCAGGCCCCGGCGGCCTCAGCATCTACGACAACTGGATCCGGTATTTCAACCGTAGCAGTCCAGCGTACGGCCTGGTCCCCAGGTGAGCCCAAGGCCGAGACTGGGGCCCCAGGCGGGTGGACTGACCTAGCGCCCTCCAGCCCGACCTCATCTTCCTTCCCGCAGCCTGGGCTCTCTGGGAGCTGGCAGCGACTACGCACCCTTCATTCACTACCTGGGCATCTCCTCCATGGACATTGCCTACACCTATGATCGAGTAAGCGGGTGCCCCTCCGTCCCCCAAGTTGGTACCTTGCTCTGCCAGCCCCCTCCTCTCCTTCGGGCTTCTCTAGTGCAGACTGAATTCGGCTTCATTCAGTAGCTGTGCTACCTTGACCAAATAAATTTCTTCTCTTCACTGAGCGTCTGTTTACACTCATCGATGTTATTTTATCAAATTTAAGATACTACTAATTGTAAGATGCACCATTATACTATTCAGGAGAGGGAAAAAAACCCCACTGCCAATAGTTGTAGGATGACAACATCAACTGTAAGATGCATCCTTCCGGGGATCCCGAGGTAAAATTGAAGAAATGTTTACCCTGGAATAGATTAAATAGTATAAAATGGAATGGTTCATAGCATCGCGTGAAGCTGAAACGAGATAAGGGATGCAGAATGCTCAGCCTGTGTCTCCTCTTGATGCTACAAAGAGCGCTCTTTCCCTCTCATGGCCAAGCCGCTGGGTGGTGGGGCTGGGATTTGAATCCTCCCAACTCCAAAGCCCCAGGCTCTTCTTCATATGAAGCAGGAAACTGGCACCTGATACTTATTACTTATGTGATGCCAGGTGAGTTACTTAATCTCTCTGAGTCTCAGTTTTCTCTTCTGTAAAGTGGGAATTCTAGAACCTATCTCATGGATGTGGCAATGGTTTGAAATCCTGCCCCAACATTGTAGCTCACTGTAGGTATTCCTCCTCCCACTACCCACCCCAAGCCCGTCACCTCTGGACTTTATTCCCTCAGAGCAAGACCTCAGCCCGGATCTATCCCACCTATCACACAGCCTTTGACACGTTTGGTTATGTGGACAAGTTTGTGGACCCTGGTGAGAAGGGGGCAAGGTGCATCCTGACACCCCTGGACAAGTGTGGGCTGAAGATCGAGCCCTGGCCTTGTCACCTTCCCTGCAGGCTTCAGCAGCCACCAGGCTGTGGCCCGGACAGCAGGGAGCGTGCTTCTTCGGCTCAGTGACAGCCTCTTCCTGCCTCTCAATGTCAGTGACTATAGTGAGACCCTCCGCAGCTTCCTGCAGGCTGCCCAGCAGGACCTCGGGGTCCTGTTGGAGAAGCACAGCATCAGCCTAGGTACAGAGCCGCCTTGACATTGGGGCATGGGGAACCCCACACCCCCAAGGCTGAGATGCTGCCTGTTCCCCACAGGGCCTCTGGTAACTGCAGTGGAGAAGTTCGAGGGGGCGGCTGCAGCCTTGGGCCAGCACTTATCAGCGTTGCAGAAGGGCACCCCTGAGTGAGCAAGGGCAGCAAGCAGGTGTCTGGGAGGGTGGCATCCAGGGGAGGTTGCAGGCTAGCAGCTGGGCTGCTGACTCCAGAGTGACCAGAAGGTCCTGCCACCTCCAGCCCCCTGCAGGTCCGGATGCTCAATGACCAGTTGATGCTCTTGGAACGGAGCTTCCTGAGCCCACAGGCCTTCCCTGAAGAACACTACTACAGGTGAGCCTGTCCCAAAGCTCTTGAGAGGTGCAGAGGGGTGAGGCTGGGCAGTGGCACTCACCTGAGGGAGAACATCAGAGCTCTGCTGGCCTTTAAGAATTACACAGCACAGCCCCTTGACACAGCTAGGAAATCAGGCTCAAAAGAGGGGAGGCAAGTCGGTCAAGGTCATCCTAGGACTAGAAGCTGTATCTCCTTCCACCACCCCAGCTTTCGGAGGTAGTGGGAAGATGCTTCTGTGTCTAGCTGTACACAGGAGCTGAGCCCATTCCAAGCTGAGACTCTCCTTTCCTGGCCCCAAATGACCCAGCTTCTCCTCCATTTCTCCTGTCAGCCATGTGCTCTGGGCACCCCACACTGGCTCTGTAGCCACGTTCCCAGGCTTGGCCAATGCCTGCTCACGGGCCATGAACACAGGCCTTGGATCTGCAGCCTGGGCTGAGGTACAGAGGCAGCTCAGCATCTTGGTGGCAGCCCTGGAGGGCGCAGCAGCCATCCTGAGGCCTGTGGCTGACCTCTAACCCCAGCCTTCATTCCTCAACTCCCCACCAGCCTTCACCATCACCCTCTCCCATTCCAGTTTTCTTTGGGGGTGTCCCTGTCTCCCCTGAGGCTAGGACAAGGCATGACCATGGGACCCTCTCAAGCTTCTATGGCAAGACCTCAGGGTGCCACCAGCTGTGGACATCTGAGGGGAATGACAAGCTCTGGATGGAAATCTCCCACATCCTGGCTCTTGGTTGCCAGAGGATGAAGGAGACAGGATGGTGGGGAATGGCAAAACCACCAACTGCCCTTAGTGGGAGGTGGGTAAGGATAGGATGCACAATGCCAACTTCAGATGCCAGCTCAGGGACCACCAGTGCCAGCCCTTGGGGCCAGCAGGGAAACTGAGGCCCAGGGTAGACAGGGCCTTGCCCAGTTTGGGTTTCTTTCCCTCCATATCCCTAGTGTGTCTTAACTCCTCCCTGCCCTCCCCCAAATAAATCAAGCCTAACTACTGATCCTTCAAAACCAGTTTTTTCATTATGTAGAAATCACGAAAAAAGGACCTATGTGCTCAGACCCAGTTCTGGGCTCTGGAAAACTCATGCTGGGGCCTTGGGCCTGGTCACAGCCACATCTTCCTCTTCTGCCATCACCACCTCCTCCAGGGTGCGCCCTCCAAGTTTGCTCCCCACCAACGCTTCGCAGGTCCCGGCAGGTGGCAGTCCCTCCTCAGTGTAGCGACCCCTCAGGAACACAACTCTCCCCTGTCCATCCACGTCCAGTCCGTGGGCCTGACACAGGTCCTGTGCCTCCTCGGGTCCATCCAAGGCCAACAGGTGGACCATGAAGCCCAGGGGCACAGTCTGGCCCTTGGGGGTGCTCAGGGCACGAGCGAGACGGGCCAGGGCTCCACGGCGGGCACGGCCCACGTGGCACTGCACAGCGCAGCTCTGCAGGTAGGGCAGGATCCGGAGCAGGCGGAACAGGCGGGCAGCATTGCCTTCGCGGAAGGCCGAATCCACAGCCAAGGCCATGCGCAGGGCCGGGCAGGAACGCAGGGCAGTGGGCAGTTGCAGAACCTCACGAAGGGCCTCCACCGAGCCTGTGAGGGCAGGAAGCCAGGATGAGAAGGCCAGGTCCTTCCGAGATCAGGCCCACCTTCCCTCCCATCCTCTGGGCTACCTGCACCTGTCCTCAGCCACGTCCACCTTCTGCAGTCCACCAAGCTCACCCCCGCCCTGGGTCCCGCCTACGTCCCGCTCTAGCTACGTCACTAGGCCAAGCCCACCGGAATTCCCTCCCATTTTGTCAGGTCCTTTCTGAGCCGCCGCTGAATGAATTGTCAGAGTCCCTTCAAAGTGGGTCTTCACAGTAAAGTGAGGCAGTGTTTGTAGGCCCAGATAATCTACCGACTTGTCTGAAACTGTCCTAGAATTTGTATGTAGTAGAACCTGGCCCAACTAAATTCAAGTTTTCTGACTTCAAACCCAGCACTCTCTCCACTGCCCTAGCTGCCCCACAGATTAGGGAAGGGGCTCTGCCACACTTTCCTCCCCTCTGCCTGGTAAGGCCATTTCTTCAAGAAGATTCTGTCCCTGCTTCCCTTCCAGTAGAATCATGGACACTGGTCCTCTGGCTTCTTTGAAACACTGACTGAACTGGAGGTTAAAAAACGTTTCGAAGTCACTACCTAGACCAACTTTCCTGTTCCAATCCTGTCCCCTCTGCTTTATTGGAGAAAACTAAGCCCTAGATATGGGAAGGGACAGACCAGAAGGCCCACTCTGGGGCTGGGTGCATTTACTTGACACACATTTAGGGATCAGGGACAAAGCTAGTGGTGTGAGTTTAAAGCTTCTCTTTCCTTCCCTGGCCTGCACTTCACATAGCGGACTGCTGGGACCCCGACTCACCTAGGTTATAGAGGAGAAAGAGACCCTGGAAGGCTGCCTGGTGGGGGTGCGGCCCGGCGCCCTGGGCGTAGCAGCGCCGCAGCGAACCGAAGCCTTCCTGCACCTGAACCTGCAGCAGCACTGGGTCCGCTGGCCCGCTCGCTGAGTCGGGCCCGAGCCGTGCCACCACTGCCAGCAGCACGGCCAGGGCCGCCTCCAGCACCACTGCCGCCTCGGCGTCGCCCACACCTTGTAGGGCCAGATCTAGTCGCACAGAGCGCACTCGGTCCGCCACGAAGTTGGCCACCTCGGCGCGGGAGGCATCGGCGCGCTCCGCCACCTCGCTGGCCAGGTAGCGCACGGTGGCCAGCAGCACGGACGGCGGACGCAGCTGGCTTGGTGGGGGCCGGGCCTTGCCGGCGGCCGGCCGGCTGTACTCCTTCACCGATCGCTGCGGGTCGGCGCGGGGACGGTCCCCGTGGCACCCCGGTGCCACCTCGAAGCGGTGCAGGCGGTGCTCCTTTTCCCTCTGGGAGCGCTCGGCGGCCGGGCACATGTCCGGGCACGTGCCCATGGGCAGCTCGCAGCCAGACATGGGTGGACTGGGGGAAGAGGATGGGCGCTCAGCAGCATCCCGGGGACAGCGGCGGCCACTCGCCCCATTCTGCAGGAGGGTTAGCGGAGGCCTGCCGAGTTTCGGCGGAGGCGGGGCGGGGCCGGTAACGGCCGGGCCCCGCCTCCCCGACCGGGTCTTAACGTCCCTGCCACCCGTCTGCCCGTCGCCGTCCTC
Source organism: Manis javanica (assembly GCF_040802235.1). Taxonomy (NCBI): domain Eukaryota; kingdom Metazoa; phylum Chordata; class Mammalia; order Pholidota; family Manidae; genus Manis; species Manis javanica. The sequence goes on from NC_133166.1 coordinate 116,483,415, forward strand.
TCACCGAGTTCTGTCACCTCCCACAAGACTCGAGCAGGTCTCCGGAGACGCACTGCGCTGAATTTCAGCGCCGCCCCCTCAGACCTGACAATGCCCCCACAAGACGCCGCGTACAGGTCTGGGCCGCTCCCAAGATGCACCGGTTTCGGGGTCCCTTCTGCAACGAATCGCTTTGTAGGAGGGGCGGGGCAAGAGAGGAGCCACGCCTCCAGGCTTCGGACCATTGGTCAGCCGCCGTTTGGCTTTAGGCATCTCCCCAAAAATAAGTACGCCCTTCTTCTTTGGTTTCCCCTGCATATCTTCTACCAAACAACCTGGCTCAATCGGCCTTTCTCCACTGTTTCCATGGAGACCATTCTCCCCACTTTCTAGATCTGGGGTCTGCAAATTTTTTCTGCAAAAGGCCAGATGGTAACTGGGGATTTGCAGGTCGCAAGTGGTCAGTCAACTCCAAAACTATTCAATTCTGCTGGTGTAGTGGGGAAGCAGCCATAGACAATACTAAACCAAGGAGTCTGGTTGTGTTCTGACAAAGTTTTATTTTTAGGTATTTAAATTTCAAGTACTTTCACCTGTCACAATATTCTTTCGATTTTTTTCAACTATTAAAAATGCAAAAACTAGCTCATAGCTTTACAAAAAAAAGGCAGCGGGCCACATTTGGCTGCAGGCTGAAGTTTGCAGACCCCAGTTCTAGATGGGTGAACAGATAGTTGAGTGACCAGAGCTGTTGCCCACACATCAAGACAGGCAGGATCAGAACTGTGAGTCTCTGTTTACAAGGTGGCAGGTGTGACCAGGGAGCTGAGAATTCATTATTTTTCTTTCTTGGTCCAGTTACATACAGCAATGGCCCCTGGAGTTACAAGACCAGGAGACAGGGCCAGGCCCCAGGGAGAGGAGAAGGGGATGGCTGGCAGTGCTGGAGCTAGAGTCCTGAGGAAGGCCCACTCCCTCTCATGGTGGGAGTTGGGACAGGTGCAAGTGCAGGATTTCCTCTGCCCGCTTCAGGTACTCAGCTGCCTTCTTCTTCACACCCTCCTGGCGGGCAGGTGATGGGTCACCTACAGAGAGAGAATGGCTCAGCTGAGGTACCTGAGTTCAGAACCCCTCATCTAGCCCTATACAATTCACAGAGCATCAACATGTGTCTTTCTCCCCTCTCTGGGAATCAGATCTATTCTCCCCATTTTGAAAATAAGAAAAGTGAGGCCACAAGAGGTAAAGAAACTGCCCAAGGTGATACAGCTGGTCAGTGAGAAGCAATTCTGATCCTGGACGTGCTCTTTCACTCTCCATTCCCTTCCCTGCACCATATGGACCCTCCAGGTATCCTCCTTCCAGTCCTACTCACCAGGAACTCCCTGAAGCAGGATGTGCACCCCATCCCGGTAGCCCTGCAGAGCTGCGGGGTAGGCTCCTGCCTTCTCATCCTGCAGGGCCTGGGTGATGAGCTCTGTGGCCTGGCTCAGATAGGGGGGCACAGGTATGCCTTTCTCCTCCTGCCCTCCTGGCTCCCAGGGCTCTTGGTCAAGCCTTTCGGACTCTGCCTCCATCGCTGCCAACTCGCTTACATGGGTAGGACTGGGGCCTGCACTTTCTGCAATCAGACAGAGGAGACTCAGGTCCTCCCTTTCCCAGGGCCTGCTGCCTATCCCCAGACCTCTCCTGCCCATCAGGGTACCAACCTGGGTGGAGGGGAGCAATGCCTGAGCAGCCCAAAGCCACTTTTGCCCAGCAAGCTAGATCTACTGATTGGGAGAATCAAATGCTTCTGCAAACACAGCCTTACCTTCATAATTCTTTCTTTAAGTACATATTAACATTAGCTTGTGAGCTCTGCATCACTGCCACCCTCTTGACTATAGTTGATCTACAAACCCAAGAACTCCCTCAGCAAAGTTTACTGGAGGATGCTAGACCAAGTCTGCCAAGCCAAGGGGGGAAATGCTCCAAGTCTTGGAAGCTTAGAATAACAGATTCAGAGCATCTCAGGGCTTTTTTTAGGTCTTACGATTTCAGCGGAGTCCCCTAATAAAAAGACAGGGAGTGGTAGGTATTCTCACATTTCACTGAAAAATGTTCATTATATCCCCAGGACTGGCAAAGAGGCAAACAAACGTCTTCTCTGCAGTTTACACAAAAGAAGGCTGAAAATTGGTGACTCTTTGGAGAAAAGGCTTTTGAAGGGAAGGCACAGGAGCAGGAGGCACCATGGCACACCTCTGGCCTGGAGATGGAAGGGCAGGCATCTCTCCAACCCATCCAACTGACCCCATGAGGAGACCAGGGCTCTCCTGCAGGAAGGGAACATGACATCTCACTTCCCAGCTGGACCTACAGCCTCCCCTGCATTGCTGATAGAACAGAAGCTCTAATGCGTGGTTTAAGAGTTTGGTATATGTAACAAAGAGAGACGTGCTGGCTCCTTGCCTGGGGAATTCTGACGCTGAAAGGCTTGCTGGAGGTGCCCGCAACAGTACAGCAAGGAGATAAGGCAGCATCTGAACAAACTGCACTTCTAGGATTTGTGGGAGCAAATATCTGTGAGTTTTCCCATGGGCCAAAGAGTGTCTCACGGAGCCGCCTCTGAGGAGTCTAGACTGGCTCCTGCCCAAGCATCGGGGGCTCAGCTGGAGTCAGGTGGGGCATTTGGACGCTTGCCTCCCAGAGGCTGGGTACATCAGTCCCAGGGACACCACCCTGCTTTTCCCTTCAGTTCCAACCCTGGAGCAGTTTGACACTGAGGTCCTGATCTGGATGGGCCCCGGGGGTGAGAGGACTCAAATGCCTGAAACCGATCAAAAAGTCACGTGTCTGATAAGGAGGACACCAGAGGGTGAGGAAGGGAAGCCAACAAAATGGGCTTAAAAAGACTGTTGAGAAATCCAAAGTGGAGTTCTTTCATGATGATCCTGAAGGTGAGATCAGCCACCACAACACTCCAGTTGCAGTTAACAACATAAACTCGCGGACTTTTACTATGAAACGATCCAGTGTCTTAGAACATGGGACAGTCAGGGCCCTGGATCTGAACAAGGACCAGATATCCAGCAGTGTGGGGGCCCATCTCTGGTGCCCCCACATGCCAGCAGCTGCTGCAGGGCCTTCCCCTGCCTCTCTGAGCCAGCCAGGAAACCCCCACCTTGGGCTTCCAATGGAAGGCACCCAAACCTTCCTAGGGCAGTGTGACTCTGCTCATCCCAAAGCTTTCTCAGGGAGAAGATCCTATGATGGGAAGTGGCTCACTTGGCTGCTTATTGTACTGGCATCCAGCTGACCAAGCCCTAAGCCATGAGCCCTGGCACGGAGCCATGGCTCCACGGGAAGGGGCACCTGCTTCCAATCCTCATGGACGCTGCCATCCATTTGCCTGCAGGGAGCACCGTTCTCATTCTTTATGCAGGCTAGTTGGTGGCTCCGCCTGCCTTCTGCCCCAGAGGACTTCCTGCCCCAGCCCCCCTCTGCTGGTCCCAGCTTGTTACCTTCCTTGGAGAAGGGGTCGAAAAGGGCCAGCTCAGCCTCGGTGAGGTGCCCTTGGGCAGGGGAACCGGACGCCTCCTCGATGCTCCCACAGTTGAAGAGCAGATCCAGGGCCTCCTGCGCAGGGCTGGACGGCGGGGGGTCAGCTAAGGAATAGATTGTTGGGGACAGTCATGCCTGCCGCTACCATTTCCCAGATCCCAAAATTGAATTACTTTCTCGCTAAACCATTGCAGCAACCACAGGCATTGATGAGCCCACTCTCAGAGTTTGTACCCATTTTAGAGATTAAGAAACTATAGCCTAGAGAAGGAAAATGATCGATCCAGAGTTCCTCAGCAGGTTAGCAGTGGAAGAGCTGGGATCTTTCTACTAAGCTCACTGAGGAGGGAGTGTGCCCACCCCAACTCCAGCCTTGGCTCCCTCATGTACCTGGCACCTCCAACTCCTCGAGGCCTCTCCTCTCGGCAGGAAGCGGCTGGGGCAACCAGGGCTCCTCTGGCTGCAGCCGGGGCTCATCAGGGGGCGGTGTGGGGATCAGAGGGGGTGGCAGGATGGGCAGGTCCCTGGACACTTCAAAGGGCCGCGTCACCTCCCCGCCCTGCAGGAGAGAAAGACCAATATGGGGTGGGGGTGGGGGTAAGTCACAAGGTGCAGCCTGGTGGGCAGGTAGGCCTCCCAGGTGTTGAGGGGATTGGGCAGGTACACATACCTGGAAGAACTCCTTGAGTTGGGGGCTGTTGTTGAGTGCAGGGATGTGCACAGTGAAGCGAAGCAAGTCCTCAGCTCCCTTCCGTCTCTCCTCAATCACTGAGGCTTCAAACCGGCCTGCAGCCCCCAAAACAAGGGATGTGGAGAGAAGCAGTGACACACAGAGGTCTGTGGCCCTCACACCACTTTTCCTGGTTCTGCCTGAGAGGATCTGCGCAGTCGGCTGCCCAGCAATCTTCCCTGGTTCTTCCCAGGGTGGGAGGGCTTGTAAGGAAGGCCCAGTCTCCCCATTCATCTGTTTGTCAGATGTTTATCAAATACCTACTATGTGCTAAGTTCAGAAGGTCAATGAGAGAGAAGCAAGGTCTCTGCCCTCATGCATATCACATCCTAGACTGGGGAGCCAGGCAACCAGCAGGAAACAAATTTGTTCCAGATGGCTTTGATGTAATGGGGAGGATGTAGGGCTCAGAGAGAAGTGACTTGCCCAAGGACACACAGCAAGCAGCTCTTTTTGTACAGTGTCACTGCTCAGTTCCAGGAATCACATGGACTAATCTAATGCTGGCCCGGTTATCATGCTGCCGGGAGGGGGAGCCTGCTGTACTTCCCCACTGCCTGCATAACCTGCCAGCAGCAACCCCTCACCTGGCTGGAAGAGAACAGTTCCTGTGAGTCAAAAGACCCCCATAACAGGTCAGCCCTGTCCAAATGAAATACGGTATGAACCACATACATAATTTACAATTTTCGAGTGGCCACATTAAAAAAAGTAAAAAGAAACAGGTTGATTTTAATAAAATATTCTATCTAGCCCAACATATCCAAACTATTCTCATTCAAAACTGTAATCAATACATAAACTACTGGGCTAGTTCATGTTCTTTTTCTAGTGTGCATTCAACCCATCCAGCACATCTTAGTTCAGTCTCACCACACTAACGCTCTGCAGCCACATGTGGCTTGTGGCTGCTAGTTTGGGATAGCAAAGGTCTAGAGGAAACACCAGCTTGTGGACAGGAATTCCGGTTCTGCCACTTACAGACCAAGGCCCTTTGTCTCTCTGGGCCTCGGCTGCCTCACCTTGAAAACGGGGCTAATAAGGATAGAATGTTAAAGGGCTGGAAACACAGTAAGGGCTAGGCTGCTCTGAGCCTCAGTTTCCCCATCTGTAAAATGAGCTATCTCTAAGGACAATTCCAGCACTCTGAGCTGTGTCTTCATAAGGTGTTTTGTTGGGGGGACCTCCCCCTTGCAAGCCCCCACCAGCAAGGTTCCCTTTGCCCAGCTCTCCCTCCATCTTCAGCCTGAATGCCTTGGTCAGCGCTCACCAAACACCTGGGCTCGGGGGAAAGCAGGGAATTCCTCAAGGCGGCGGAAGAGGTTCCGGTGGGTGTAGGCCAGGTCTCCATGCAGCTTCCGGAAGTCGCTGTACCGCTTCCAGACCACCACCTGAAAGGGACTGGAGGCTGGACCCTGGACCCGGCCAGTGATGGTGGGAAGCGGCCTCCCCAACCCCCAGCCAGGCCCCCGGGCATGTGCTGATCTGAGTGCAGCACCCCTTCTCCCAGGAGGGAGCAAGGGGATTGGTCTCCTCGCAGAGTTACCAGCTGTTTCCTTACTGCTTCCAGATCTGGAATCAGGGAAAGGTCCCTCTTCCTCCCAGGAGCCTCACCTCTTTGACGTCCTCCGGGTCCCTCTTAGAGATGAACTGAGGAAGAAAGGCAAGAACCAGGTGAGACCCAAGACTGACAACTGACACCCCATCACCCTGTAATATCCTGAGAGGCCCCAGGTGCCTCCCAGCCCCTGCAAAGCGGCAGTGCCCTCTGGCTATTGGCCACTGGTATCAAGGTGTCCTGGCTTCAAGGCTCTGAGTGTAACTTGGAGCAGTTTTCCTACCATGTGCCTCAGTTTCTTCATCTGTTAAATGGGAGGATCCCTAAAGGTCCTCCAGACCACTCCATCCTCAGCCCAACTTTATCTCATTTCCTTCAAAGGGCCAAGTCCCTGCATCCCCTTCTGAAAACAAAGAACCCCAACTTCTCTAAAGAATGAGGTTCCTAGGAGACACTCCTTCCTTAAAGGAGGAAGCCTCTGTGGGCAAATACACTGGGATGCAGCAGAAACCATTGCTGGGTTGTGAGCCCTGGAAGAGCAGACAGGGGTCTAAGGTGGAATGAAGACTCCATTCTCACTATGTCATGTTCATAATAATTAAAAAAGAACATCCTACAGGTTGGAGTACTTGCCAGTTTTCAAAATATCTCCTTTTCATTGTCCTAGATCCCAGGGAGGCAGACGTGATTAACATGCCCATTTAAAAGATGAGGAATTGGAGGCTCAGAAGAGGGGACATATCCTGTACAAGATCATACACACACAGCAAGTAAGAGGGACTGCTAGGGCTGAAACCCTGTCCTTTGCTTTTTGAAACAGACTTGTCTAAAATACTGTGGGTAAAAGAAACTGTATCTGAAAACCACTGATGAATGCATACCTGGCAAAGGTGTATATATGTGTGTATATATATTATACCTTAATATATAAAGAATGCCTACAAATCAATACTCAAAAGGTAAACAATTGAACTTTAAAAATTGGGCAAAATGCTTGAGCAGGCATCTCCTACAAAAGATGTTTGAATGGCCAATAATCACATAAAAATATACTCAACATCATTAGTTATCACACATATGCAAATTAATACTCCAGTGAGGTACCACACACCCACCAGGAACGGTTAAAATTAAAGATGTTGATGATATTGAGAGCTGACGAGAACGGGAGTATAAAATGGTACAACCATTTTGGAAAACTGACAATTTCTAGGGAAGCTACACATATGTCTATCAAATGACCCAGCAATTCCACTTCAGTGTATGTACCACGGAGAAATGGGTTCACATGCCAATAAAAACTTACACATGAATGTTAATAATGTTAATACAACTTTACTTGTAACAACTAAACATGTTTAGGAACAACTCAAATGTCCAAGACATGTCAAATGTCTTGCCTTTCTTCCTCAGTTCATCTCTAAGAGGGACCCGGAGGACGTCAAAGAGGTGAGGCTCCTGGGAGGAAGAGGGACCTTTCCCTGATTCCAGAAGAATGAATAATGAAATGGTGGCATAGTCACACATTAGTGAGCTGTACACTTCAGACTTGTACATATTACTTTGTGTAAATCGTGTCTCAGTTTAAAAAATTTAAAAGGTGAAACAAAAATTACGGAATACCAGCAAGTGAAAAATTCAAGATGCAGAATATCAGCATGTGTAAATACTAATAAAATAGACCCATCTATTTGCTTTGCAATGTAGAGTTGACTTGCAAGGAGGAATAAGAAAACAGAAGCAATAATTCCTATGAAGATGATGAATGGGGACGGTAAGGAAGGGAAAATTATTTATTTTTAGGAGTTATATAAAAACATACCAAAGTAAGGCATGCTGCTTGTTTAAAAAACCAACAGAGTCACGGGAAAAGGTTACAATCCCTTGCCACGCCCTACCCACCGCCAGTAGATCTTCCCAAGAACTTTTTTTTTTGGTATTTTTTAGGCCTGGGAAAGGTTGGGGAAATCTCATTTTAGACATCTAGAACTCTGCACTTAAATCACTCTGCAATTGTCTTCACGCTTTTGCTTCGCTTTAGCAGTGAAGTCTAATGCACCCCTTTAATAGTTGCTTAGTTCAAAATTCTAAAGGTATAAAAAAATTTATAACCAGTTCTTGTAGATCATTCTACAAATATTCTGTAAAACTGTTTCTATTTTTAATTCTTTCCCTGGTTTCCTCCACATCCCTAAAGTTGTTACTACTTCACACACCAACTTTCGTCTCTATCGCCTTCCTGCTAGGACAGTAAAAATGGAAACTTAATCCTTAAGTTCTTTTGAAGGCTGTATAAAATTTTAAAGTCATAGGTATTATTTTTTGAAAAATTAAAAATAGTTACTCTTTTAAGGGCTTTTATGTAAATATCACACTAATAAACGCAATTTAACTCCAGGAGATTGGAGTACTAATTAATATTTGGGTTGAGCCAGCTGTCATGTTAAGAAATCCACAGCCTGATGTTCACACACCACACGGCGTGTGTATCCACTTCTCGCGGGTCGGGGAGGTGCCGCCCGCGCCCTTTTAAAAGGACCGTACCCGCCCATGGCCCCGCCCCCTTATAGCTAAAGGTCTCAAAAGGCTCCAACGCAGCCTCCCCTTAAAGGGGAAAGCTATTTCTGTCGGCTAAAAAGGGAACTTCCAGCCGCAGTTTGCCTTAAGATAAACCACGGTCAGTTCTTGTTAAAAGGGTAAAGGTTCCCGGTGGGCCCGACTTCACCTGAGCGGTCACTTTGTACTCGGTGTAGCCCTTGGGATGGTTCCGGGGGTCGGAGACTGTGTAGTGCCGCAGGAAGTCGTCCTTAGCCTGGCGGGACATGTCAGCCGAGGTGGAGCCGAGCAGCCAGCCAGCCTCCGGCTCCTCCACGCCGTCCCGTCCCCCACCCCGCCCCTCCCGGTTAGTGATCACGGGCTTCAGCCAGGCCCGGGCCTGCGCCCTTCAGCCTTAGGCCTAGGGAGCTACTCGCAAGCGACAGCGCAGTTCTTGGCTTGAGACCGAGGCCAAGGGAGCGTCTAAAAAGTTTTCGGTATCTGGTAAAGTGTGAACCAAGCAATTTGAGAGTAAGGGTTGAAGGGGTGGGTCCTCAACTCAGCGTTCAAGCCCACACCAGCACACGTCTCCAAACACATCTCCTCTGCTTCTTTCATCCATCTACCCAACTTTTATTATGTCCCATGTGCGCCAAAAATAGCCAAATATTTTTCCTGTCTCCCTCCATTTTCGCTAATTCATGTTTCCTGGAAGGGTGGGGGAAGCAAAAAGAACTAAGTACCAGGATGGTAACACGGGTTTTGAAATCATACTTCTTACTGTGTGCGCTTCCTTTCCCTTAACTACCTGAGCCTCAGTTTCCCATCTCTAGAACGGGGCATGTCATCATGAAATCTACCACAGTGAAGGTTTCTTTCCTTAGTTGGTGCATCCAACATTCAGGCCCCACACCGACACCTACCCCTCTGCCTCTTTGTTAGCCCTAGATCTTTGTTTGGAAGTAGTTCTCTGTTACGTGTAGCTCTCCAGCCTCCTACCCCAGAATCCGAAGGTGCCAGCTCCTTTCCTTGCTCCAGGTCCCAGGTCGGGGTGGGGGACTGTCTCCTGAAGCCTGAATCTTGAGTGAGGGACACGGCACAGGGCCTGGCAAGAAGACCCAGTTGTTCCTGGAGTACAATGTTGTCTGGGTTTGGCCCCCCAGCCTCTGGAGCACTCTTGTTTTCCAAGCCTGGGTGTGCAACCTCACTGGATGCTGTGAGTTCCTAGTATCCTTCCTAAAACCTTCCTTTCTACTGATGGCATTTGTAACCTGTGTCTGGGGCAGACCATTGAAGGCCCGACCCATAGTACTGCTACCAGGTTGTGAAGCTTAAATGCATTTGCACGAGGGGAGTGCTTGGGAGCTCGTGGCCACAACCGGAGCTCAGCCGTGTGGGTGCTATGCGCCACTTTCCAGGAAGAAGCACAAAGCAGACTCTCAAATCAGACTCCTAGAAACTCGGACAGTGGGTAGATCATCCAGGAGGTGCTCAGGAGGAGACTGAGATGGGATGGTATCTCCTCACACAATATTCACCAGGGATCCTCAAGACCCCGTTAGACCTTGCTCCTGGTCCAAAGCTCTCAGCAGGCCCATAGCTCCAAGTCTCCTTCTCACCCGTCATTCACTCTCCTTCCTGGCCCAGCAGCTCTCAGTTTCCCGCTTTTCCCTTCTTTCTCCCTGTGCTCTCCATGCCCTCTCCTATCTGATCAATTTAACCTCTGGCTTTCTCCAGATTTCTGACTCCACCAGTTCAAGAGAAGCAAATAGAAGACCTTCTTAGAAGGCAGGTGAGAGGGGAATGCTGCAAATGCACAGCTGCCGGGGACCTGCTCCCCATATTCCCACCGGTCTGCTGCACTATGTGAGGCAGACTTTCCACCACAGCTCAAACTCCCCATCCCTAGGCCTTTGTGACAAGTATGACCTTGTTTCTTCTTTGTCTCTAACTATGCATTATTCACATTTCAAATCATGTATGCTTCTTACAAGGACCCCCAGGAGGACCTAAACACTGGGGTGACTCAGCTGATTGGTGGGTGGCTGAGTTCACATTGGTTGTAAGGTAGAGCAGGGACATGGGACAAGGGCCATGCCATTATAAAATCTACTTAGTTTATTAACCCATAATGGTCTCTTCTTCCAGCAACCTTAATCAATTAAGTAACACTGTAACCAGGACAGAAAAAGACCTCCATAGTGGATAAAGAATGCCAAGATACTAATCCACACAGTCACCTAGATAACCCCATTCTTAAGACAAAATTTCAAAGGAAATACTAATCACCTATATACATCAGGCCTTATACTGACCCCTACCCAAAAGACTCCATAAAACCCCAAGCCCTAACCCCTTTAAGCATACCTCTTCTCTCTGAGGATGCCAGAACTTACCCCCTTCAAGTGTGTACTTTGCTTAAATAAACTTTCCTTGCTGCTTAGCCTATTGCAAGTTGTCTCTGAATACTCTCTTACAACAGAGACAAGAACCTGGAACTTAATCAGGCTCAAGGGAGCCCCTCCAACATCCACCACTGGTGGTAAGTGTCTGTCACTTTGCTATTTTATTTAACTTTCTAGTTGTAAACACAAGCCTTTTCTCTCTCTGTTTTATTACAAGTAGGGAAGTGGCTGAGGGGGAACCTCTGCTTATGGGGGCTTGCGTGTTCCCATCACCTGGGTGACCTGGATGGGACTGCAGCCATATGATCACATTCTTTAGCAGCCTGCCCAGACATCTCCTTTTCTTTGTCTTGGATAGTTCCAAGAACATAAACTCACTCCATCCAGTGCTCGAAGGCTCCCCCAGTTATGGGGTGGTAGGGATATAATTCCCACGCTATGCAGATCCAAGCAGACATTGGATGCCAGGTGACCCTGGCTTTAGGAGTTGGCAAGTGAAATATAGTGAGTCATAAGAAATACGTATTGACCAAATATACTATTTCCCAGGTATATTTGGTCTTCATCCACAGTTCCTGAAAACACTGCATTGCAGTGTTGTAAAGCACGTTAATGAGAGACTTTCGGATGCCCACCCCCCGCCCTGCAAAGCCAATGGCCAGTAATTTAGTCAATCATGATTACACAGTGGAGTGCTCACAAAAAAAAACTCCTAAGAGTTTATTGCTCTCTTGGATGCTGCTTCTCTGTTGAAGGGATCTTGTACGCTTGGGGAGCCAGAACGCCTCTGTGCTGGGCAGCAAGGCCCCAAGCTCCAGGCAGACAGAAGCTCCTTTGTTTAGGACCTTGCCCTGTGTATCTCTTCATCTGGCTGTTAACTTGTATCTTTTATGGTATCCTTAAGTAAACTGGTAAATGTGTTTTCCTGCTTTCTGTGAGCTTCTCTAGCAAATTAATTGAACCTAAGGGGGAGGTCGTGGGAACATCCAATCTGTAGCGGGTAGGTCGGAACAGAAGCACAGGTAAGCCTGGGGCCTGCAACTGGCCTCTGGAGTGGGGAGTGGAGGGCCGTCTTGTAGGACGGAGCCCTTAACCTGGGGAATCTGGTGCTGCCTCTGGGCAGATAGCATCAGAATTGAGTTGAGTTCTTGGACACCCTACTGGTGTTCAAGAATTGTGTGGTGTTGTATGTGGGAAGACCCCTCACACGCACACACATATGCACGCAACGCTCGCACACACATTGGAATTGGGTTCGGGAACCCAAAAGGAGTTCTACTACTGTTACACTGCTGTACACTATTACCGTGGATAACATTTGTGTTGTATGGGAAGGAAAACACACACAGCAAGGGATCTGCCCTACAACTGAGCAAGTGTTCAATGACCTTTCTTCTTCTCCCCTTTGTTCCATCTCACTTTCCATCATCTGCATGACTGCACAAATAAAAGGGCCACTCTTCCTGGCACTATGCAACTTTGACACTTGCTATTACTTTGCTTTAAAAAATTCCTCCTTGTTTGCGCTTGTTTGACCTGTTTATGAATTCTTTCTGGATCAGAGTCAAGCACTGTCTCCTGGGTTGAGGTTTCACCTGGTGCACAAGGAGAGACCTCTCAGGACAGGGCTGCCTGCTGACAGCTGCATTTGCCTGAGTGCCTGCTGATTCAAATAACAATAATTATAGCTAATGTTATACAGTTCTTATTGTTGCCAGGCAGCTGCATCTGGGAGGTCTCTCCCTGCGCACCAGGTGAAACCTCAACCTGGGTTCTTGACTCTGAACGAGAAAGAATTCTCGAGCAGGTCTGAAGAGTGTAGGGAAGGAAGGAATTCATTAGAGCAAGAGTAGTAATGAATGGCAGCGGCCTTGCAGGCAGCTGAGAGCAGGAATATGCAGAGGTGCAGAGGGAAATTTTGCTAAACATTTTCTTGGTATAGCGTAGATTTCCTTGCCATCTCTTAAAGTCAGGGTCACTTGGCGTCTGGTGTGTGCTTGGATATGTTAGGCAGGAAAATAGATATGAGCGGGGTGGAAAGAGAACAAGGTCAGTAAAGCCCCCTAGAAAGGACTCAGTTAACCAGTTAAAACTGGAAATCCAGAAAAGACTCAGAGTTAATGAGTTAATCAGTTAAAGCTCAAAAGGTCAAGAGCAACTTGGCCTTGAATGTCTGAGTATTCCCCAGATAAGGAAAAGTATCTGAGCACAGCCTGTGTCTTCACTGTGTCAATTAGATCATTGTAAAATTTACTCTAGCCTGCTAAAAGGCCCACCTATAAACAGCATAATAAAGACAGATGATCCCACCTTAAAGCCAAAATTGCATTTTGAAAAAAAAACAGTAAGTTTAAGAAGAAAGATTCTTAACATACTCTTTAGCAAACAAATAACTGCCCACCTTGGAGGAAGGGCTGACAGTGTTGATTGATATGCTCCCAAACCAGGAAGCTGCTATCCTGGGACAGGACCAGAGCAGTAATGTCTGTGTTAAACTAATTTCGCAGAATTACCTAGAGGACTGATAAGAAACTCAATGTCTCATCAAAGATACTTGAGACCATTTAACAAGTCCACACCCCTAGCCCTTTGTCACATTCCTGAAAAATCCTTGAAAGGGGGAACCCTCCACCTTTCAGGTCGCTCCTCTGAGGTCGCCCCGCACTTTGAGTGTGTAACCTTTTAATCTTAAAACTCTTTCTCTCCAACCTTTCAGGGCGCTCCTCTCTCTCTGAGGTCGCCTGCACTTTCTAAGTAACTTTAAGTAAAACCTTTACTCGGCTTCACTGTGTCTCTGCCCTTCAGTTCTTTGTCGCGGCGGGGGCAGGAGCCGAGGAAAATACACAGCGCCTCTCCCCCAGCAGATCTACACCGTATGGAGACTAGCCCCCGTCACTCTGGGGTTTGGGGAGCCATGGAGCACGGGATGGAGTGAGATTGTGTTCTGAGAACTTTGCAAAGAAGGGAGATTTTCAGGCACGCTCCTGCAGCTGCAGTTCCCTCTGCGTCACCCAGGCGACGGAAACTTGCAGGCCCAAATCTGAGTTCTCAGCAGCTCCTCCCTACTTATCAGAGGTAAAATGAAGACTTGGAGATAGAATGAAATAGCAAAAAGACAAAACTCATTAAGTTAAGCAGAGAGGAGGCTTTATTTAAAGGCATGCACTTAAAGAGAAAAAAGTGCAGGTGTCCTCAGAGAGGAGGCATTCTAAAAAGCTAGGGTTTCTGTCTTTAAAAAAAGCATTTTTAAAGGACCAGGGGATATAGGCTTGTAAAGTGGTCTCAAAATGCTTTTTTCCAGTGAGAGACATTAAGTATCTTCTATTATTAGCCCTCCAGGTAATTCTGCAAAATTAGTTTAACACAAAAAATTTACTGATCTAGTTCCTCTCCAAGACAGCAGCGTCCTTCTGGGAGCATATCAATCAAGATCGCTTGCCCCGCCCCGAAGGTGCGCTGAGTTATTGTCTGTTTAAATTAATCCTGATGGTTGTCTCCTGCCCAGGTTGCACATTACTTGATTAGGGGCTGGAGGAGGGAAAAACAGCATATAGGTTAAATTAAAGAATAAGCAGCTGGGCCTTTTAGCAGGATAAAGTAAATCTTACAATGGCATGATCTGACACAATAAAGACCTGGGCTGTGTGTTCTGATACTTGTCTTTATCTGGGGAATATCTGGATTCTGGATACTCCAAATTACTCCTGGCCTTTGGAGCTTTAACTGATTAACTCACTCTGTGAGTCTTCGGGGTTTTCTAGTTTTATCTGGTTAACTCTTTGAGTCCCTGTTAGTGGGCTTTATTGTGTCTCCACCCCACTCTTATCTATTCTTCTGCCTAAAACACCCAACACTCCTTTCCCTTCTTCCACACTAACAGAGCCCAGATTTTGCACAGGTCTCTAACCCTCCAGAAAGGACTCCTAATGCCAGTTTAGGAGTAAATCTTTGTGTCTATTCCTCATCTTTCCTTTAGAAAAAATATCCTTCCCTCATCAGACATTTGATACAGTAATTTATAAAAAGTAGTTACTTGGTCATTCAATCCACCACCAACATATTTCTCAGATGTACCTGGTCTACACCCACAGTTCCTAAAAATGCTTCAGAGCCATAAAGGTGAAATGGGTGTCTTGTTATGTTAATGAGAAGACTTTGGGGCCCCACCCAAGGGCGGCAGCTGGTTGCCAGGGAGGGGTACAACCTGGTAATTAGAAGGTAGGAACTTTGAGCTCCCAGCCCCACCCTCCAGGGAAGAGGGACTAGAGGTTGAATCAGCCAAAGGCCAATAATAGTCAATCATGACTATGTAATGAAACCTCCATAAAAACCCATGTGAACAGGCTTTTGACACCCCAAACCGCCCCCCCTTTTTTTGCACCCAGCCTCCTGGAGAGCTTCCATGCTTGGGGAACAAGAATGCTTCCACGTGCCACCAAGACAGACTTCAAGACAGGAGCTTATTTGGGACTTTGCCCTATGTATCTTCACCTGGCTGTTAACTTGTATCCTTTATAGTATCATTTATTAAACTGGTAAATGTGTCTCCCTGAGTTCTGTGAGCTGCTCTAAGAAATTAATGGAACCTAAGGGGGAGGTCATTGGAACCTCCAGTCTACATAGCATGTTGGTCAGAAGCACAGGGAACAGCCTGGGGCTTGCGACTGTCAGCTGAAGTGGTGGGTCGGGGGAGTCCTGTGGGACTGTACCCTTAAAGTGTAGAATCTGGTGCTGTAACTGGGCAGATAATGTGGAAATTTAGTTGAATTCTCATACACCATTGGGGTGTCATTGTTTGGGGTCATGCATAGGGAACCCCCCACCAACACATGGCACACATTGGAATTGGGTCCAGGAATCTTGACACATTAGGCCCCTCATTCTGGCATTTGCAGAGAGAAGAACTGAAGCCACTTAGCAGGGTGTAGTGGCTAGTATGCTGGATCTCCATCCCAGCTCCCCTACCTCCTAGTAGGGCAGCGGGCAAGTTCCATAACTTGAAAGCTCATTTCCTGCATAAAATGGGGATACTGAGTATAACTCCAGGGGGGAAACCCTGGGGCAAAATACCTTTGAAACAGGAGATCAGTCAAAGGGAGAGATCAATTGGGAGAAACCCATTTATTTCTTACAAGCAGACGTCCCACATCTCTCTTGACCCAGTTGCAGAAGAGAGCTCCACCCAGCCTCTGGTCCAGATAAGCCCTCACTCACCCATTGAATTACCTATTCATCTGGAGGTAACTACTCTCCACCCCTTGGAAACACTTACTGATGGGGAGATGCTCTAAAGCCAGGCGACAGATTCTGGAAATACTGCAATTTGGCCCATACCGAGTCAGTATCAATAGTGACACTGCTTAGTGCTCTTCTTGACCGTGATGCCAAGTGGAGCATGCTTCCAACAGAACCCTACAGGGTAGGCAGCCACGGGCAGGGCAGAGCAGGGGCCCTGGGAGGACATCCATCTGCCCTGCCAATCTAGGGCAGCCCAGGTATTCTTACCTAGCAGGGCCTCTGCTTGGTGGAGTGCCAACGGCCTTCGGGGTTCCCCTGCTCTGGGCCGGCTCGCCCTGCCAGATGCTCACATCCACCCCCACGCGCGTCCTCACCTCTCCCCATTTCCCAGGAGCCCCTGCTTACCATTCCTCCATCCTGATTCCCTCTCTGCTGAACCGATGCTGCCTTGTACAGTGGTACAGGTTGTCCACTACATGTGGGCTCTGGCTGCAGTGGGAAATTGGGAGCTGAAATCCAGCTCATGTTCCATTTAACAAGCCATGGACCCTGGTGTGGGGCTGTCTTTTTCTAACTCACACCTCTGAGGGCAGAAGTAACTTTGGTATACTGACTTCGCCCTTGCTCTAAGCAACTACTCACTCTTCACACCCCGCTTTAACGTCACCTCCTCTGGAAAGCCTACCTGGACTCTTCCAAACGGAGTTGGTTGCAGCCCCACCCTGTGCTTCTGTAAGTCTTTGCACATCTCTTTGATGCAGTAGCAGTCAGCCCTTTGGCTGAAACGATCTGTTTCTCTCTGTCCCCTTTGGCCTTTGGGCTCCAGGTGGTCTCTTAAAGCTGTTCAGTCAACAAATGACTCAGGCAGGAATCAGGTAAGGAATGATTTATTCTCACAGCTGAGCAAAGGACAAGGCTCACAGCCTTGGTAGCAGCAGAGGCAGCCCCCTCCTCTTGGTATGGCAGCTGCAGGTGGGCCGGGTCAAGAGCCAGGGCGGCTGCCCTCCCACCACAGGGGCTGGCTGGCCACAGAGCAGCAGTGGGTGACAGCAGTGGCAGGTTACAGACAAGGACGGGGAGTGTTAGTCAGGCTGGCTGACTCCCATCCCCTCCCTGCGTGGTGCTTGGTGAGAGGCTGGGGGCGCCTGGACTGTGAGATGGCAGTCATCCGGAGCAGCTCAGTCCGCCGTGAAGATGCGGCTGGAAATGTCGTCCAGGAGCCAGTCGATGCCAGGCAGCAGGTTCTGCCCGGTGACAGCACTGCAGCCCTGGATGCACCAGTGGTGGCTGTGGATGGAGTCCAGGTCCAGTGCCTGGCGGGGTGGAAGGTGGTGTGGGCCCTCAGGCCCACAGGCCCTGCCCAGCAGATATTGTGCTGTGGGCCCCATAAATGTCCTCTCATCCATTCCTCCCGAGGCCCCATGAGCCAAGGGGGTGTCGGCCATTCTCCCAGGAGCACCTGGCAGAACCACGAGTCTCACCCCACTCTTTCTCATTCTGGTGCTCGAGCTCTAGAATGAGTTAGGATGCAACCTGGGCTCACTCAGGCCTGCATTTAAATCCTGGCTTGTCTTCCTACTGGCTGTATGACCTCTGGCAAGTTACCTCCCCTCTCTAACCCAGCGTCACCATCTGTAGAATGATAGTAATAGGTCTTACCTCACAAGGTGGTGTGAGAACTGAATGAATCCATGCAAGGAGCCTAGCACACATTGTTACCCTGTGGAATGATCTATTTGCGGGTCTGCCTTCCCCCAGGCTGCAGGGCACAGCTGTCTTAGTAATTGCTGAACCTTCAGTGCCCCACATAGGTCTTGCCACACAGCGGGGTGCATAAATACTTTTTAAGTAAATTAACGAAGAAATACGCACCTCTTTGCCTTTATGAGTCTGTTCCAGGGCCTGGACTCACCTCACGGATGGCACTGGAGGACAGTGCTCCAGGCAGGTCCTGCTTATTGGCAAAGATGAGGAGGGTAGCTCCAGCCAGGCGCTGGGGGAAAGAAAGAAAGAAAGGGGCATGGAGTGGGGGCTAGAGGGCAGACTGACCCCTCCTCTAATCATTACAGCATCTGGGGTCAGATCAACCTAGAAGATCAGGGCAAGGCCCCGTGGTGGTAGGAGAAGCCGAACAGGGTAGGCAGTGGGGACATGGCCTGTGAGTCTGGTCATACATGGGGCGGAGGGAAGCCCCGGGCCGGGCAAGGGCCCTGGTTCCAGCCCAGTCACCACCCAGTGGGTACCCCTCTTCTCTGTGCCTCAGTTTCCTCCTCCATAAATGGGGAGCGGATGATGAACAAGATAATCCCAGAGCCCTCTGGTTCCAGACTGTTCCAATCTGATGACCTGACATGCACAAAGAATGCGACTCTTCAGGGGCCATGGGGTCTGCTGGAAGTGACCCTTCCCTCTTCTAAGTTCATGCAGCCCTGTAACTGTCCCACTGCCTTCACAGGCTTCACTACCTCTGATTCCAGTTATCTCCATACACGTATTTGTGACCCAGAGTCCCTCCATGTGGGTGGTGGATCTAGCTCTTCTAATGGGCCTCGAGGTACGAGGCCAGGGCTGAGCATGTGACAGACATGATCTCAGTGCATCTGCTCGACACCCTCAGGAGGCGGTACCCTTACACCAGGGCCCTGTGGTCCAGGACAGTCCTGTTCATGCCTGCTGTCCCTGCTTAATTATTAACAACTCTGTCTTTCACTCTTAAAAAGTATCCTGGTTTTCAACTAAAAGCAGTTTAGTAATCTGGATCAAATCCTGGGACAGAAAAAGGATCTTAGTGGAAGAACTGGTAAAGTCCAAATACAACCTATAATTTAGTTATGAATAACTCACCAATGTTAATTTCTTAGTTTTGACAAATGCATGGTGGCTATGTAAGATGTTAACATTAGGAGATGCAGGGTGAAGAGTAACTTCACTAACTTTCCAACTTTTCTGCAAATCTAAAATAATATTAACAGAGAAGTGTTTTGGCCCAGACCATAAATTATATGATCACCCTAATTATACGCCCACCTTAGGATTGAGGAAGTAGAGATTCAGAGAAGTGAAGTGCCTCGCCTGAGGTCATACAGTGAAAACTTTTGAGTCCTGAGCCAGGCTCCACTGCCTCCCCCAGCTTCACACATGGGCCTGGGTTCATCCTCCCTAAAGTCCCATTCAAGGTGCGGAAACTGAAGCTCAGGGTGGTGGAGCACTGACACTGCAGAGATGTAAACCCAGGTCTCAGCTCAGGGTGTCCTGCCTTCAGCACTGTGGGCTTCCCTGTTCCAGGTGTACAGGTCATCCTGCCTCCCCAAGGGGGCTAGGCATGGGGCAAGGGCTCAGTGAAGGAAGAGACCCCTACCAGGTGTCCCTCTGGGATCACGGATCCCTCAGGGAATCTGCTGAGGACACGTCCATACACCCATACATGTGTGCGAAGTATCGGGACTTGGGTGCTGGTGGAAGCCCAGTGCCCCTGCTCGGCCAGGCACCCTGCCCACCTCCTCCACCAACAGGCTCTGGAGCTCCCGCTGGCAGTCCTGCATGCGCTGGCAGTCGGCGCTGTCCACCACCCAGATGAGGCCATCGGTGCTCTCAAAGTAGTTCCGCCAGTAGGACCGCAGGGACTTCTGGCCGCCCACATCCCAGATGTTCAGCTTGAATCTGGGTGGTGGGGCGGGAGGGGGGTTGGCTGGAGGTCAGCCTGGCCTGACACAGCAGCCTTTCTGGTCACCTGACCTGGGCACCCCTGCCCTCCCTGCCCTGCTGTAGGCCCACCACCCACAGGGAACCCACTCACCCTCGGTGCTCCAGGGTCTTAATGTTGAAACCCAGTGTCGGGGAGATGGTGTCAATGTCTTCCCCATTGAACTTCTTGAGGATGGTTGTTTTCCCAGCATTGTCCAGGCCACTGGGGTGCACCAGGTTAAGGGGAAGTCCCTGTGCTCTGCAGGGTGGTGACATCGTCACAGTGCCCCCCTTAGGGGACAAATCATTTCCCACCACTTACCAAAATTAGCTGAGCACATGCCAGAACCACAATTTGCCCATGATAAACACAGAAGCATCAAGAAATAAATGTTACCAAGAAAGGGGGCATTACGATTAGCATGTATAGTGTTGTTGGGGGGTACGGGGAGGGCTGTACAACACATAGAAGACAGGTGGTGATTATACAGCATCTTGCTACGCTGATGGACAGTGACTGTAGTGGGGTGTGTGGGGGGGACTTGGTGAGGTGGGGAGCCTGGTAAACATAGTGTTCTTCATGTAATTGTAGATTAATGATAGCAAAAAGAAAAAAAAGAAAGAAAGAAATGTTACCATCTTGTCCTGACCAAGGGCTCTTTAATCCATTCCATGGTGCATACCTGCTATATGCCAGGCCCTCTTCTGGTGCTAGGGGCACTCCAAAGTCCCAACCCTCATGCAGCTTACACTTGAGTGTGGAGACGGTCAATAGAATGCAAACAAATGGCAAACAAGGTACTGCCAGGTGCTGGCAGGTGGCAGAAACACCAGAGAGAGGCGGACAGAGATGGCCCTCAGAGGAGCATCCCTTAGCTTGGAGGCCTCGCTGAGCTTTTTGACAGAGTGAGAGAAAAGCATTCTGGGCAGAAGGGACACTAAGACCAAGTATCTAGACGCAGCCACCCTTGCCTTCGTTTCTGGAATATCCCAAACCCTTGCTGCTGAGTGAGTGTGCCAGCTGGGTGAGTTCACCAGCCAGAGACCCGCCCTCCTCTTTCCACCCAGCACTGAAGGCAGCTTGCAGCTGGCAGTGGGACCAGGCCCTGGACCCAGCAGGCTTTTTGCTCACCCGACCTGGGCAAGTCACTCAAAACAGTGTAATGGGGGTGACAAGAGGCCCTCTCCAGAAACCCAGGCTTAGGCCCTGGTAACTGGCTACTGATGAGCTCCATAATC
Organism: Manis javanica; assembly: GCF_040802235.1. Taxonomy (NCBI): domain Eukaryota; kingdom Metazoa; phylum Chordata; class Mammalia; order Pholidota; family Manidae; genus Manis; species Manis javanica. The sequence continues at coordinate 116,504,329 of NC_133166.1, forward strand.
CCTAACTCCAACACCCATGTTTCCTTTGCTGCAGGATCATTACTACCAAGCTGACAAGCTGGTGTCCCACCTTGGAAGCAGCAAATGGCACCCTCTCTTATTCCCTCATATTGCTTTATTTCCTTCCCTTCATAGCAAATCCCAAACCATTATCCATACTTCACCCTCTCCGATTTCTGTCCTCCAGCTCTTTCTTGAACCCATGCGAGGCTCCTGAAACTGCTGTTGTTAAGGTCTATCCCTCAAGCTCCCCATGCTCTCTGACGGCTCAGCAGCCCTCAATTCTCCTCTTCCTGTGTGAGCAGCACCTGACGGTGGCCTGCCTCTTCCTCCGCTCCAGCACGTGCCCTTGCCTGGTTCTCCTCCTGCCTCTCTGGCCGCTCTCAGTGGTTCTCTTCTCTGTCCTGTCCACACACATCCCTTGCGGATCTCATTCAGGATCGCAGCATCAAATACCATCTTTATGCTGATGACTCCCAAATTTTTATGCCCCACCCAACTGCTCCTCTGGACATCAGTCCCTACACCCAGCTGCCTGTCTGACATTTCGAGGATGTCTCAGGCATCCACATGGTCAAAACTGAACTCTCATCTTTCTCAACCTGCGCCCAGCCCCTCTCCATCTCGGCAGGTGGGCCCTCATTCATCCAATTGCTCATAAGCCTAGAAGCCAGGCAAACTTGTCTCCCTCTCACATGTCCAATCCAGCAGCGATTCCTGCTGGCCCTAATGTCCCCCAGTTTCCATCACCTCCCTGCTTTTATCCTTGTCCAAGCCACCATCCAATCCCACCTGCGCTAGAGCAATGGCCTAACTGGTCTCCGACCACACCTCGCCTCCTCACTTCCGGGAAAAGGACCTACATAGGCGGCTCTCTGTCACCCTCTGCCCTGTCTTCCAGTACTCTCCTCTCCGCTCACTCTCTCCAGCCTCACTGCCCTCCTTGACGTTTCTTTCACTTTCCAGCTGAATTCCTCCTTCGAGACCTTTGCTGTTCCCTTTGCTTAAACAAATTTCCTGAGATACTTACACGGTTCATCCCTCACCTCCCTGCCTTTACTCAACTGTCATTTTCTCAACGTGGCCTTCTTTGACCACCTTAAACTGCGTTCTTCTCCAAACATACAATATATATTTTACTTATCTGCTTTGTGAACCTCCCTTCAGCATTACCTAACGTCCGTGAAGGTAGGGTTTTTTTGTTTTGCGCTTTACCCCAGTCCCTAGGACATTACCTAGCACATGGTGGGCGCTCAATAAACATTGACTGGGCAAGTGAATTCTCTGTGCTTTTCTCAGAGCTCTTTAAAAACAGGGCGTAAACGCAACTTTTAAGTCATTTGCGCACACAAATGTCTTCTCTCCCTTGCCAGGGGTGCTCGGGGTAGGCCGGCCCAGCTCTTGGATGGCAGAGTCCCGACGGGGCCTGGCACAGGACAAACGAATGCAGAGCCTACTGACGGGACCCTGAAGGTCGGCCGGGCCCTCGGGCCTACAAGTCATCAGCCACGGGCAAGCAGACTCGCCCTGCCACGGTAAGACAGATCGTCACAACCCAAAGCTGAACCGACCGAGCGGAGGGTGGGGCCCGCACGCCCCTGGGATTCCGACGTTGAGGGCGGGGCCGGGGCCTGGCACCCTCGGACATGGGGGAGAAGGTCAGGGCCGGAGAGGACAGCGGCCCCTCGCTCGGGCCAGAATGACGGGTAGTGGCGTCGGAGTCACCTCTGGGCCCCACCTCCCTTCTACATCGGGACACCTGGGCCGATCTCTGCGCCATTACAACCACACGGCGCGCCTTGGGAACTGAGCTCCACCCGCCCCGGGCCGGTGGTACGGCCTCCTCCCGGCCCCCCGCCAGGAGCGATTGGTAGGACCCACGTGCGTGACGCACAACGGACAGTTGGTACCGGCCGGCCGGCTGCGCATCCCACGCCCGGTAGGGGGCGCCTGGCACCGCTCTCCCGTCGGGTACCCCTGCTACCCTCGCGGCTCCGGCGCGCTGGAGGATACAGCATGAGCAGTCGCAGCTCCCGCTCTTTCTGTTTCATCTTCTTCAGAATGGTCAGAAGCCCCATGGTCCCAGTGGCCCCCTCCCAGACGCCGTTTCTTCCTAGTCCCGGGACCCCTCTCCCTGCTGCTATTGGCTATCACGCCACCGACAGCACAGCCTATTGGCCGACTGCTCGTTTGGTCCCACCCCCAATTCACGTGACCAGGCAGTGCGTGGGAGGGTCCCTTTAGCGGAGCTGGGGACTTCTGCGCAGCCACCTTTAACCCTTCGATCCCGAGGACTTGGGGGAAGAGGGCATCGCCCTGCGGTCCCAGGACCCCGGGAACGGAAGCCTGGAGTTCCTGGGCAATATCTTGGCTGCACAGGGAGTAGAAGTTATGATTCAGGAATGACAACCGATAACTGAGAAGGATGTTGACGAGCTTTCCCCGGGAACACGGCCCTCATCTGCGTATCTTGGGCCTCAGCATCCTAAACCTGCCAGTTAGAGGGCCGCCTGCCAGTTCCTAAACCTGCCAGTCCCGGGCTCCTGGAATCTAGAGGGTGGGCCTGGGATTCTCCCTAGGGGCCAGTTTGAAATGTACAGGGGAGTCATTGGGTTGTCCCAAATTACAAGGTAGTGTCCCTGTTATTTAGAGGGCGGGGAACATACCCTCAAGAATTGTCCTGCCCAAGATGCCCATCATTCTCTATTGAGAAGAAAAATTTTTCATTTTGCCAGTAAGTAAATTGAGGCTCACATGGTGTGGCATATTGCCCAATACATACTTGTTGAATGAATGAGTTTTTTCAGGAGTTTGGCTCTTTACCTGAGCATTCAAGTCCAGAAGAAGTGAGGAAGCTAAGGCCAGGGACTAGGCAGATTGTAAACTCATTATCTTATTTTGAGCCCTTTTCCCAGCCCACGGGAAGGGGCACCAGTTGAAGATAACAGCTTGCTAACTTTTGTGCAATTGTTTGCACTGTTTTTCTGGGTTCTCTACTGCATCTGTAGGGAGCGAGAGGTCTTGGGCTTCCGAGCCTGCATGAGAAGGTTGTGGACAGGTGAGGGCTGGAAAGAACGAGTGTCTGGCTGGGCCCCTGGGTGAACACCATTTATTCTCCATCAAGCACACACATAAGGGAAGAAAGTAAACATAATTTCTATTCAAAGGCTTTGAAACACAACCAAGATCACAATGTGCCTGTATTCTTGACTCCATGAGTCTACGTGACAAATTCTAGAACCAGCTCATGAACATTTATGACAGGGAAGGTCACTGTAGCATGGTTTGGAACAGCAAGAAGCTGGCAAAAATTTTAGTGCCTTAAGTGGGGATCCATTACCCAAGCTGGGGTAGCATGTGGAGTGGATTCCATGGCTCCTTTGAGAAGAGTGAGGTGGAGGTATGCATGCCTGCATGGGAAGATGTCCAACCATATTAAATGAAAATGAATTCCAGCCCCATTTTAAAAATAAAAATAGCCTACTAAAAGATGTTTTTCAAACTAAGGGATGCAGACCATTAAGTAGATTATGAAATTATCTTTGTGTAATGAATGAACCATATGAAGTCCCATACTTGACCGTTTTGTCCTCAAAGATACCAGTTTCAGATGGTTCAACTTAGTAGCATTAGCAAAAATTAAATAGAATGAACATTGCAGAAGAGAAAACGTGGCTGCCTTGCCCATGAAGTAAAAATAGTGTTTGTTGAACCGTTTGTTTCAGATATTTATTTATATCTGATTCTGAGAGTCACAGTCACAAAAGTTTGAAAATCTTTGCAGTTCATCTGTTAACTCTGGAGTAAGTTTGAGGGAAACAAAACAATCACTTTAAGCACTTGTGGATTGTGTGACCGCTACTACCACTGGCATTGAAACCCTTGTTTGTAAGTCAGGCTTAAAGCTCTTCCCTAGCTTCCCAGGTGCCACACAGTAAGGATCACATGACTATCAAAAAAATGTCCTCAAAGTTCTGTGAAACAGGAGGCCAGAAAGTAATTGTCTTTAACTTTCAAATAATAATTGCCTGCAGCTAGAAATTGGGGATAGGGGAGGGGGGAGGAGAGTTAAAGACAAGCGTAAAGGGTCTAGTGAGGGACGGTATTTTCATTTGCTTCATGGAAAGGAGAGGGTGCTCTTAAGTAAATAAAATCCTTGGTGAATACCTTTGGAAGAAATCTGGGAGAGAAGATCTGTGGAGTTGTAGTTATGTGTGACTGTGAATCCTGACATCTGTGAAACATGCTTTTGAAGGGAGACATTCTTGGGGCCCAGTAAGTGGATTGAACTTGAGGATAGGTTCTAGATGTCTTTTAAAAAACGTGTTTACCCAATGTCTGGCGAGGAAAATTTGGATTATAGTTTTAAGAGGTTTAGCCTGTTTGATCCAGCCACACACTTCTTGTATCACTTTTATAGTCATACAAGAATATCAAAACTCTTTCTTTCCTAGAACAACCACCACAACAAAACAGGCCTGGGGAAAAGACCCTGCTTGAATTGGAATTGCTAATAATTAAGCATTATTAGCAGGAAGCACACCTAAGTATGTTACATATTTGTGTATGTATACTACAAATATAATTTTAAGCTTGCTCTAGGTGAATTTTGTATTTGATTCTTTTAAACTGTAGTGTTCATAAAAGTTTGTTTAGAGTTACAGTTTTGATAAGAGAAATCCTGTTTTTCTTTCTGGTGACATACATCTATAATGCAAGTTTTCTTTCTCTGACCACACGCCCTTGATGGAAGCATCAGCCAGCACTTGGTGGCAGCATACCCTAGTGTACATTTTGTCCTACTAGTAAAGAACTGAAAGGTTGAATGTGCAACCTAATCACTGAAATGGCACCTGCCTATAGGCCTTAAGTCTCCAAGGGTGGCCCTGTCCCCAGTGGGTGTATACAATGTGCAGGCCACAATCCAGTGCCTTAAATGGCACGCTAGAGTGTTCAAGTATCTTCATTGCAGGTGTCAGCCCAGCTGCCTCATGTGGGATGCAGAGAAGTTATCCTCTCCAACTTCAAGATGACAAAGAGCTGTTAACTCACACCCCTGCCATCCACCCAAGGGCACATGACATCCTCAGACCTTCCAGAACCTCAGGAATGGGGAAGGACCTGAAAACCTGAGCTCTTGCAATAAATGCCTCTGTGTCCACCTCACCTGTGCCAGGGGCATCCACAAGAGCAGGACCTGGCCAGGTGGGTGAGGGGGTGTAGTTGCTGTGCCTTCACCCAGCATCCTGAGACGCAGGTACTACTCTTATGTCCCTTTGACAGATGAGCTGGGGGCTCCTCTCACCCAGATCACTGCAGAAACCTCTGACTGGTTTTCCTGCTCTGTGTCCCCAAGCAGAAGACCTTTCTAACCTGTGCCCAGATCTTGTCCCTCCTGTGGTCAATGCCCTCCACTGTCTGCTGGGTGCTCCTCGTATCCTTCAAAGTTAGTGCCTGAGGTGTACAGTGGCCTACACAGGCCCTGCAGGAACGGCTCCCAACCACCTTCTCCTCCTCACTTCTCCAATCCTCCAGCTCACCAGTGCATTCTCAGTGCCCCAACCCATTCCTCCCTGTCACCTCATCCTCTTCAGTTCTTTGCTCAAATGTCCAGTGTCTCAGAAAAAACTTTTTTTAACAGCAAATGTTTATTATTTCACAGTTTTTGTGGGGCAGGAATCTGGGCATGACTTCCTCCAGGTCAGGGTCTCTCACAGGCTGCAAACTAAGAGTCAGCTGGGGCTGTGGTCTCATCAGCAGGCTTGACTGGGAAAGGATCTGTCTCTAAGCTCACTCAGTAGATGTTGGCAATACTCAGTTCCCTGCCATGCAGGCCCCTCCAGCATGGCAACTCATGACATGGCAACTTGTTTCATCAGTGCCAGCAAAGGAGAATGAGCGGTGGGTCCCACACTTGTGTGTGAACTAGGATCACTTGGAGGAGCTATTGAAACACAGCGTGCCAGGCTTCACACTCAAAGGTCTGATTTTCAGTAGTCTTGGTGGGGCGCAAGAACACACATTTCTAACAGGTTCCCAGCCGAGACGAGGACTGCACTTGAAGCGCTGCTGAATTACAGGGACCGCCTCCCTGGGTTTCTGTTTCTTCATTGTATTTTATCTGTTGATGGGACACTCTTTAGAATTCCCAGGTGAGACCACTGATTTCAACCCTGGCCACACATAGAAATTATTTGGAGTACTTTAAAAAATAATATGCTTTGAGGCCCCATTCAGAATCTATTGAAAATGGGGTGGGGATTTCTGGAAGTGTGCTTTTATTTTTTTGTTACTATTTTGTATATTGAAGTGCATACAATAAAATGCACAAATCTTAGCTTGATGAATTTTGACAACATATATACACTCATGTACCCATCACCCAGCTCGAGATACCAAACATTCTAATTTGCAAAAATATTTTTGTTCCGATGTCTCAGTGAGGCCCAGCCTGACCACCCGATTTAAATCTGAAACCACTTACTCTCCAGCCACACTCCCCAAACTCTTTACTTTGCTCTATATCCCGCCGTGACGCTGGAGGCCTTCTACCAGCCTATATACTTCCCTTAATTTATTGCATTTATTCCCCTTCACTCCCCCATCCTGGCTAGAATCAAAGCTCCAGGAGGGCAGGGATTTGGATTTCTTTTCTAGTTTATTGAGAAATAATCGGCATACACATCACTGTAAAAATTTAAGGCCTACAGCAGGTGGCTTGATTTATATATGTTGAAATGATTACATCAGTAGGTTCAGCTAACATCCAGCCTCTTGTGCAGATAAAATAGAAAAAGAAGAAAAAAATTCCCTCCTATGATGAGAAGAACTCTTAGGGTGCACTCTCCTGACACCTTTCCTGCGTATCTTACAGAAGTGGAGCAGAGGTGGTCTTGTTGGACGTCATGCCCCTGGTACATACTCGTAACAGGAAGTTTGTGTCTTTTTATCACCTCCCTCTGTTTCCCCTCACTATGCACTGTGTCTGGTATTGGGTTGTTGTGTTTTTCAAACAGACGTCCCCCAGCACCTGGAAAGGGCCTGCCACACGCGGGTGCTCAGTCAGTATCTGATGAGTAAAAGGGTCAGAGGCAGAGGTCTGCTGCCTTCTAGCTTCTCAGTCAGCCACAAAGCAGCAGAGCCTCCTTAGCTGTGTTCTTAATGGCCAGGCTCCTCCACCCTAGCCCAAGGCGGAGCCGACCCCACCCTCTCCTTGGAGATCCCACGGATGCCAGCTTCCAGGCCCAGACGGAGAGGGCATCTCGCAGGCACTGCTCCCCACAGATGTCTTGAGGGAGAGCTGAGGCCCAAGTGGAAGACACTAAGTGGCATGCCAGGGGAGGAGCCCAGGTCTTCTGTACCCACATACCCACCTTCCTCAGGATTCAGCCCCTTGTTCAGTAAAAAGCCCCCTCTGTTCTCTGCAATGGCACAGACCCCTCAAGCTCGGAGCTGTCCATCTCCTGAGAGGCCTCAGGCCAGCCCCAGCAGGAGGGGCCTGGACAATTCAGCTGTCACATTCCTTCATTTTACATGGTGAGGAAATTGAGCCCCAGTGCCTGGCAGTGCATGAGCTGCTGGTGAATCCTTCTGGGACCCCCTTGTAGCCTTTCTTCTGGGTGGGAGCCCCCATCCCACTCTAGGAACCACGGCCCCAGAGCTGTGGGAGGCCCCACCCCGGCGGTGCCTCGGCGTGGGTCTGCAGCCCTTCCTGCTGGCCCACGGCCAGGTCCGCCACAGGTACAGATGCTCCCTGCCCTCTGACAGTGTCCCGTGTCCCCATTACTTCCACTCCAGGGCTGTGGGACGTTGGCCAGGTTAGCAAGGAGTCAGATGGGAAGAGCATGCCAGTCTGCCTGGCTCTGCCCCTTTCTTGTTCAGTAAAAAGCCCCTTCTGTTCTCTGCAATGGCACAGACCCCTCAAGACCCTTGAAGGCCAGGGTGACAGTCTTTTCTCTCCAGTGTCTAGGACCTCGGCAACGGGGCCAGCCTGGGCTTCTCTGCCACTGCTGTGGACAGTGGGAATGTGACATCACAGGGAGGCCCAGCCAGGGACACTGTGATGAGGGAGCTTGCTGGTGACGACTTCCCATCTGTGGTTTCAGTCATCATGACAGCCCTAGCAAGGCAAAGGTATTATTAATTCCCATTTTACAGACAAGGAAACTGAGGTCCAGGGAAACCAAGGGCCTTGTCCGAGGTCACACAGAAGTGGGAGAGCGGAGTGTTGAGCCCAAGCTTGTCTGGGACTTGAAGCACCTGGGAAAATCCAGGAGCTGTGGCCAGCACTGCCATCTCCCACAAAGCCCTGGGACACCTGCTGACACTGCAGCACTTGGGTGTTTGTTATTAATGCCCCTTATCCACTTCCAACGGTTTGAGTTAGCTTCCTGGAAAGGTGTATGTTAAGGAATAGCGTAGAATCAGAAGCACACAGCTTTGGAGGCAGCAGAAGGCCCGGCAGGACTGGTGGCAGGAACATGTGCTGGCTCCTGCTGACAACCAGGCAGCGATGGTGTCCTAGAGCCCAGTTCCTGGGAGGCCCGACTACTTGCAGATTTTGGCCTGGTCAGTGCCCATAAGGTGCTGTGCTGACATGAAAGGCGGTCCCTTCCTCCGTGCCCTGGGGAGTTGTCATGCTGTCACTCCCCTCTGCCCGGCATTCAGTACATCTGGAGTCGCCCCCTCAGCAAGCCTATGCCGTCTGCACCTGGGTCCCCGTGAAACAATAGAAAGAGAGTGCTGGGCTATGTGTGAGAGGCACGTGGGGCACCGAGTCCATCCCACCGGGGCTGTGACAGCGCGAGGATGTACTGCTGAGCGGCAGGCGGCCTCCCCATATCAGAATCTGAGCCAAGGCTCTGGCAGCATCCCAGCACCTGTTCCCCCTTCTCCCACCAACAGCGCCCTGATGCCGCTGGGAGCTGTCCCCCTCCTCGCCCCTAGTCTCTCTGGGTAGGACAGGGCTGACCCAGCCCCGAACTCCAGGCTGGACCTGGGCCCCAGGCTTTGCCTCTCTCTCCTTATCTCCTGGCCACAGAGACCGACATCAGGAGGAGTCCCTTGACTCAAGCCAGACCAAGGAGAGCCTGGCCTGGGATCTTTGTTGGCACTACTGGGGAGGTTGCAGCAGGTGGAGAGATAGGCCCCCCTCCTGGTGCAGCTAAGCTGGTATTTCTGGTGGCCATCTTACTGCCATGAGCTGGGTCCCTCCAAGAAAGTAGCCAGGTCCAAGGAGAGCAGGCAGGGCGGGACGCTGACTCTCGGTGACTTGTGGTATCATGAGCCAGCTGGACCTGAAGCCGGCACATTGTAGACTTGTCTGTAACTGAAGCTTGATTTAGATCATTTATTAAACCAACAATCCAGAGAACCCTAATTTCCCATCTCTCAACTGAGACTCCTTTGTAAGCAAAAGAAATTTTGAGCAGTTCGCATCAAATATTAAGTGCTGCTTCTTACACATGGAGACAGTTGTTAATTTTTTTCATTAAAAAGGTATTTCATTAGGAAAAAAACTCATCACTGTTCTTGAACTCCACCATTTTTTCCCTTAAAATAAATAATACTAATGAAATAAAATACAACCCTATTGATATGTGAACAAAAATTCATCAGACCTTTGTGAGTGCCTTTGTTAAAAGTTAAACAGATGTTTATGTGACCTCGTGTGTGCCAGCACTGTTCTAAACCCTTTACATATATTCCTTCATCAAATTCTAACTTATTATCCCCATTGGACAGATGAGGCATAAAGAGATAAGTGACTTGCCCAAGATCAAGTGTCAGGTCCCAGAGTCAAGACTGCCCATCCTTCAGTGCGCTTCCCAGAGGGCTCCTCTCTGGAAAGACTCCTCTGGTCTCCCAACAGGAAGCACACCGTGCCCTCTGCAGACCCTCCTGTCCTGCCCGCGGGAGTGCAGGGTGAGTGTCCTATACCCTGCTGGGTGGTAAACTTGTCCCTGCTGAAGCTTAGCTCCCGTGCAGGCCCATCTGCAGCTGTGGGTGGGAACCTGGCAACCAGCCTCAGCCCCACCAGCAGTCGTGGAGACTTTTCCTCTGCTACCCATCATTTCAAGCTCCCTTTGGGTGCCCTGAGATCAGGCCTCAAATGAAGGGTGCACATGGTGGGAGAACCTAGAAAGAGGGTCCTCATCCCTGGGCAGCTGGAGACCCTGGCACCTCTCCAAGCCTAATAAGGAATTAGGACAGGGCATCAGTGCATCCTGGCTTCCCCCAAACTGGCCATGTGACTGTCCCCTCCCTGTGAGCGAACTCTGTGGTTCTGGTTTTGCGAGGCCTCCGAGCCTTCACCCACCAGGCTGCAGGCTTTGAACTGATGGATCAGGCCCTCTGGGGCTCGCTCCTTGCTCCTCGGTGGAGGACAGGGCTTGCAGGAAAGAGGTGTGCCTTCCCTCTCGCTTTGTCCCCTCCTGCTGGGTCACTTGGCCCCTCTGGGCATTACTTTCCTCTTTCAAAGTGAAAGTTTGGACTGTGGCCTGAAGCCTGTGCCCTTCCAGCCGGGGAAGGTGCCCACCTCTTCCAGGAAGCCTTGCATAGCCATTCACGGTTAAATATTACCCACTTCGTGTCCCTCCCTTCCTGCCACTCCCTAGGGAGATGAAGACCTAAAAGCTGTCTCCTTGGGTCTCCCTCCAGGGCTATGGACTCCTGAGAGGCGCCGCAGGCACAATTGCTGCCTCTCTCCCTTCCTCCTGAACCTGGCGTCTGGAGAAGGGAAGACCAGGGAGTCCAGGGCTGGGGCTAGACACTAGAGTGGAGACACTCAAGCCCTAGCTGCCCTCCCACCCAAGATGTTTTTTCTTGGTTACATCATATGTGTAGCTCCCCTGGATCCTTCCCTGTGGAGCTCACGGACTGACTTAATGAGCCCCTTAGGTGCCCGCTTCAGGCAAGATGCTCCAGCCCTGTTGGTTTCTCAGAGACAAAAATAATTCAGAGAAATCCAGGCAGCCTCACCGCTTGGGGTGCCTCACTTCAGCCTCTGCTCCCAGGTCCCTCACAAGCAAGCAGGGCCACGCCTGGCTGTCATCCCACCTAACTCCACCCGCATTAATCCTGCATTTCCAAAAATCTCAGGAAAAGGAATGGATTCCAGCTAAATAGCACTTCACAATATGCAAAGAGCTTTTTTCTCATCTTGCTCTGTTTCATCTTCAAAACAACTTTGTGAAATAGTGTGATTTCTTTGTCATCCACAGCATGCGTAAGAGAACAGAGGGTCCAGGAGATAGACTCGGTGAGTCGAATGCCGGGTTGTCAGCGTGTCTAAAGCCCAGACTAGTTTCATGCCCAATTCTAGGTAGAGCAGAGGACTGTATTATTGCTTTGCTCATGACAGACATCACTAATAAATTGAGGCATGGCAGACATTGCTAGTCAGTCACAATGCTCTTTTCTAATAAGCTTGGAGTAAGCTGTGAACTCAACACAATACTGTGGGACGCCATTACCTATTAGAAGATCAAATCCATAGTATTTGGCAATCCTGGGATCCCACATCCAGCCTTGAGCCCCCGGGACTCAGGCATAACCCCCAGATGGTCTAGTCACCAGACCATGCGACCTAGTCACACAGCACATGGGTTTCCACACTGTCCTTGGATCAGTGTAGGGTTCCTGGCTCCTGTGTCCCCCAGACAGATGTCCCTTCAAAGCATATGGTCTCTCTCAGAGATACAACCACTCTGCAGGCGCTTCAGGGCTCACTAGGTCTTTCATAGAAATTTTCATTGTGAAGCATTTCAGGTGTCCCCTAAAGAGCAGCAGTAATATTTTCAGAGAACTGTGGTCCAACAGTTGAAGCAACAAAACACCACAGATTCAACCGAAGTCCCTGTGGGTCCCCCTCAGCCCACCCCCTCCAGATCCCCACTCTCTGAATTGTGTTTCTCATTTCCATGCATATTTTATATTTTTGTTACATGTTTATGTATCTGTATTATTAAACCTTACAGGGATTACGTGGCTCAGAGCTTGTTGCAGCTTGTTATTTTCGTACAGTTAGATGTTTTGGGCTTTTAAGCGTGAGGGGAAGGACAACTTTGAGTCTTCCACTATGTAATAACCGCCAGTGTAATTGAGCCCTTACTCTGCCCTAGGCAAGGTTTCAGGTGCCTTACCCGCCTTAACTCATTCAGCATTCACAACAGAATTATTTCTATTCCCATTTTTCAGATTTGGAAATAAAGGCACAGAAAAATGAAATTACATACCCAGATTACATAGCTTGGAGGCTGCTCTCCCAACTGCTAGATGTCACTCTCTATTGCTGCATGGGCTGCTGAATGAAAACACAGCAGTTTATCTATTCTCCTATTTAAGGGCCATGGCTTATTTGTGCAGCCATGCCTCCCCGGTGGCTCTGGGTCTGGGAGTGCTTATATTCTTTCATGGTTCCTACATCAAGCTTGTGGGTGGATATTTGTATCATTCCCCCACACCCTTTACAGATGAAGAGACTGACCACTCAGAGAGGGTGAACCACCTTCTTAAAGCTGCATAGCTCCAATGTGCCAGAGGTTGGCTGTGAACCTGGGCATCTCCGTTTCCAGAGTGCAGAGGCTTCTCCTATATCCCTCATGAGCCCTTGGTTCTCCCACAGGCTTCTCTTCCCAAGGCTCTGTCCTGGCAGCCTCCCCTCCTTCTCCCGGAACCCCCTCCCCACACCCAGCCTTCAGTCTCTGCTCCTGCATCCTCCACCATCCGCCTTCCACAGAAGGGGCCTGCCCGGAAGGCCAGTTCATGTTAGGAAATTCCAGCCACGTGAGCCAACCCGAGCCAGGGATTCTGAGCAGCCGGTTGCTTTAGGAGAAACTGAAACTTGGCTTGCTGGGGGCGGATTGGCCACTGGGGATTTAAAGAGCTGCCACTTCCTTGGGCCCCCAGAGGGCACTGGGAGGTCACAGTGGCTGAGGGACACCCGGTGCAGGGTGTGAGTCTCTGTCTCCCTGCAGAAGCCATGCACCTCTGTGGGGACAGTGGGCTGCTGACTGGGACGGTGAGTACAGGGGACCAAGGGATGAGAGAGGGGATACGCCAGTTCCCAGGCAGGGAGGGCCGGCGGCAGACACCCTAATCCCAGCTCTGCATGCATGGCCTGCGTGACCGTGGAATGCTCACCGCCCCTCTCTGGGCCTCAGTTTCCTCAGGGGATCGAAACGAGGCCTTTCCAGCTCTCAGTGCAGATCCAGCCCCCAGTTTGCCACTGGGCTCTGGGTACTGCTCTCTTGAGGCCCCTGCTCTCCCCTCACTGCTTTGACGGGCACCTTCTGTTCCCTGCCCAGATTCTCAGGCATGCTTCCCCTGGGAGGCCCTGCCCCTGTCCCAGGAGTCCTCAGCCAGGGAGGCCAGGGCCTTGCCTGAGCTCATACGCTCAGAACATACCTTCCACAGTCACCTGTGGGTTGGGTCTTGAGCTGTGGGTCTCCAACAGTCCCTCCTGTCTCACCTTCCAAAGATCTGGGTATTTGGTTAAATATTTCATCTAGATTTCATGGCTCCTAATCTGAGATCCAGGGGAGGGGGAGGGTTGCCTGTCAGCCTTTGAGTCCACTTTTCGCTCAGAATGGGCTCTTCGTACATTCATTCTAGGATGCTGCCCCACTAGAGCGGGAATGACTCGAGGGCAGGGATTTTGTTTGTTTTGTCCCCCTCTGTTCCCCCTAGCTGCGTTCCCCGAGCTGTGTCTCCCTAGCTCACTGCCTGGCACATAATAGGTGTTGAATACATATTTGTTGAGTAAATGAATCTCAGCTTTGGTTCTAGGCTGGGCATAGGTTTCATGGAACCGGACCTGTGAAATCAAGCCCCTGACAGTGGAAATAATGGCAATTAGAACAATATTAACCCCTTTACTAACCCCTGACCTTTATCAACCCCTGGCCCTGGGCTGCTGCTCTATGGCCTGTGAGGAAGGCTCCGGTGCCTCCAGGTGTGGATGAGGGAGCTGGGCAGAGAAGTGAGTGACTTGCCAGAGCCACGCAACTGGCAAGAGGAGTGGTGGGCATGAAGGCAGCTCTGCCTGGGTTTGAACCCCAGGCTCCCAGCTCCCTGCTCATCTTCCCACAACATGAGCTGTGAGCAGATGTGTGAGACTGGCCTTCCAGCCAGGTGATGTGTGGGCTGAGGGAGCCAGAAAGGGATTCTAGGAGGAAAGGACCCTTGGGGACTGGACACAGGAAAGGGACAGGACAGAGGGCGCCAGCACCTGACAGGATCCCTGTGCCTGTTCCCTTCAGGACCCTGAGGAGCATCAGAAGCAGCTGAAGAAGAAACAGAAGAACCGAGTGGCTGCCCAACGCAGCCGGCAGAAGCACACAGACAAGGCCGATGCCCTGCACCAGGTGGGGGCACCTCCCTTCCCGACCCTGATCCACTTACCTGGCCCACCACCTCTTCATCCTGCCTACGGGCAGCTCCCCCTCCACTAGTGGGTGTTCCCAGTCACCTGAGCTTGGGAAGAGGGAAGGGCCCCAAGGCTGAGATTTGGACATTCCTGGTATTTGGTGCAAACTGGGTATTCAGATACACACTGAGCTCAGGGTACGCAGGTGTACCCCGTCCACAACACCCTGAGCTCAGGGCACACAGGTGCACCCTGTCCACGGCTGGGCCCTGCCCTCCAGGTGCCCCAGCTCTAGGGAAGGAGGCAGGAAGTACAGGCAAAATGGTTAAGTTGCATGTTGACTATCATCTCGGTGGGTTCTCAGAACTGTGTTCAGCAGAACAGAACCTAACAAATGCTGATTCAGGGATGTTGAATAGAACACACCCGTGCTGCTGCTGACCTGTAAAATAGTACCATGACTCTCACAGTTCCTCAGTGGGTGGGTTCTGGGCCCTGGGGAGGCCTGATCATGGCCCTAAGCAGCCTAGAGGTGTCCAGGTTACAATACCATCTACAATGCCACAAGGAGGCCACATCAAGATTAGTTCAGGGTAGGGGGTGCTGGGAGAGTGTCCAAGCAGAGGAACGCAGGAAATGGGAGGAAACAGAGTCCCTCTAAAGGATAGGAGGTGGGGAAGAGCAGAAGTCGGAGAGATAAAGCTGGAGGTGTGAGCTGGGGCCCTGTGCACCAGTGCGTGGGAGCCTTTAGAGGGCTTTAATGTACGGGTTGTGATGCACTTGCTGAATGGCTCCTCTGGACCAAGAGAATAGGGTGGTTTGGGGGGTGCCCCAGTTAGGAGGCTGGTGCAGCTCCAGATGAGTTGCACTGGAGGCTGGTGGAGACCAGCTGGCACAAGGAATGGGTGGTGGGGGTGGAGAGCGGGCAGATCTGAGCCCAAGTAGGCGGCAGGAAGGGGAGACTTGGTGTGTGGTTTGGAGGGCTGGCCAGAGAGTAGCCAGGGGGCCCCGCCTGGATATTCAGATGGCGCTGAAAGGTTGAGGACCCTGGGGGCAGCGTTTGGGGCTCATGCCAGCCAGTGCTGGCTGACACCCCTCTCCCCGCCCCTGTGCTTCTCCCCTCAGCAGCACGAGTCACTGGAGAAACATAACCACGCCCTGCAAAATGAGATCCAGGCCCTGCGGGCTGAGCTGGTGTGGTGGACCCAGACCCTGCGCATGCATCAGCGCCTATGCCTGATGGGCTGTGCCTCCTGCCCGGCTCCTGAGACCCCTGGATGCTGGGGCCAGGGCGAGTGGCCCCCGGGCCCCAGGCCCCATGGACAGCATGACTGCCAAGAGCAGCTAGGTCTATTCCAGACCCCGGTCTCCTCTCCCTCAGCTCTGCAACTCTCTTCAGATCTGCAGCCTCATGGTTCCCCTGGCCTCCTCCTGTCCCCTCTCCCCTCACTGGCCCTTGGCCCCACAGCAGTCACCACAGCTCCGGCCCGACTGTCCCCTAGCCCTGTCCAGTCGGCCTCACCCACCAGCACCACCTTGCTGAGGCCTTCCTCCCAGCTCAGCGCTCTCCTGCCCCGCCCCCCGGCCCAGTCTGGCCCTCCACAACCTCTCGGGGTGGAGCATCCCGCTGGGGCAAAGATGGGGTCCTCACCCCACAGTGCCTTGGCCGCTCTGGGCCTGGCCTGTCTGCAGGGCAGGGAGCGCAAGCCTGAACCCTCAGCAGCAGACGGGCCAGGCCTGGGTGTGGCCCGCCTCCCCCAGCCCTTCCTAGTCTTCCCCCTGCTCTCCTCTGCCCAAGTCCACTTCTAAACTGGCCTCTGGTGCTGGGCTGGTCCCCTCCTGGTTTTCAGGAAGCAGCGTCAGCACCCAAGCAGCACCTCCGGTGCCACTGGGGGCTTTTCTTGGTTTGTCAACTGGCTCAGCGTTTTGCCAGGGAAAGGAAGCCATCGCTGCATGCCTCCCACTCCGCCAGGCCCTGCCACCACTACCATCTTATTTCAACTTCATGGTCATCCTGCAAAACCCAGATTATCACTCCACCTTTTCAGATAAGGAGACTGAGGCTCAGAGAAGCCAAGTGACTTGTCCAAGGTTACACAGTCTTTGGACACCACCATCTGCTCTTCCTTCTGATGGGACTCTGGCCCAGGCACCCGAGGGTCTGAAGTCCTAGAAACTGAGAGCTGGTGTAAGGAGGTTTGGGTGCTGGGAATGGGGAGGGGCTCTCCCTTCTGATTGGTCATTCCCAGGGCCACAGGCCCTGTAGTCCCTGACACCTTGCCCTAGCTGGGCCTGGTCCAGTCCAAGCCTGGTGGAGGGAGAGGCCAGGCAGGGCCCAGAAGTGGACTCTTTCTTCTCCTAGAAGTGTTTTCAGTGCTAAGGAACGGAACCTGTAGACTGGAGTTGGGAAAAGCCTGGAACAGTCCCTCCTGGGATTTCTACAGGAGGGGCACCTGTGGCCACACCAAGACCTCAGGGGCAGGCTCAGCTCTCAGCTCTCAGCTCTATTCCCAAACAGCTCCCTGCCCACTCCCCCGCCCCAAGGCCATGGCTGATGCACGCCTGGAAGCCATTTTTCATGCCCACAAGGGAAGAATGAGGGAAGGGCCAAGAGTAAGGTCACGTTTAGGCACGTGCTGGCAGCAGTGAGACCTGTATTTCTCTGGTAACCCCCACCCTTCCTTGTGCGACCCCCAAGCCCCATCACCCATGGGCCCCTCTGAGCAGTGCCCCTCACTGTTCTTTGGCCCAGCGGCAGCTGGCAGAGCAGGCGCCCAGCACCGGCTGGGACTTAGCTGCAGTGTCTGCTCTGAGGCTGGGGGTGCCGGGTCTCACTCAGACTCAGGACAAGCTCTCCAAGGGGCACAAGGTGAAAAATGCCAACTCTTCACCCAAATTTTTATACCATGTAAGCAGACACTCTGCCAGTAGTTAACACCCTCCAGAATGCTGAGCACAGGTCTTGGCACATGTGTCATTTTAAATAAACTAAAGTGTTTTCCTAGCCTTTTTGCTTTGCCCAGTTGTTTAAAGCTCTGGTTGTATACTGTTGAAACCAGAGGCCTTTGAAAGCACAGGGAATAGTTTAGAGCCTCAGAGGTGGGCAATCCCTCATAGCCCTTCTCCTCTACTCCCTCCCATATTGCAGATGAGGAAGCTGAGGCCCAGAGATGGGATGGACTTGCACAGGGTCACACAGCAAGAGTGGGTGTGATGGTTGTGGGACTGTGGATGAGAGCAGAGCCAGGGTCACCAGTAGGTTCAGGGGGAGCACGCTGGTGGGAAGGGAACCAAGATGCTTTTATTTGAAGGTTGCCTGGAATCTGGGACAAGAGTTGATGAAATCCACCATGGACTAGATGGGAGGATGAGGATGCCATTGTCTGGCTTGTGTCTGTGTACCCTAAAATTTGTCAGGCACTGTGCTATGTTTTACTTGGGTTAACTCAATGATGCCTCTGATAACTGTGAAATAGGCATGGTTATTATCCCCACTGTTCAGAAAGAAAACTGAGGCCCAGGGATGTTAGGTAACAAGCCAAGGTCACATAGCCGTAAACATAAAACAGAAGTGACTAAATTAATGCTGAAGGCCATAGGGGAGAAGCTTTCTTTGCCTCTTCCAGCTTCTGAGCCAAGCTCAGAACATAAAACGGGAGTGACTGAATTAATGCTGGTATACTCATATGATGGGCTACTAAAACAGCTAAGAATAAAGAATGCTTTGAAGGATATTTAATGAAGTGAGAAAATGCTTGCAACATGTTAAACAGAAAAAATAGAATGTACAGCTGTTACTATAGTTTGATATTATGTTTATTTAAAAAGATAAACAAGATGAAAAGAGTGGGAGGCGACAAAGAGTGGGAGGTGATGTTGTAGATTCTTGAGAAGGGATGTGGGCTAATATCTGTGAATCCCCAAATTTGTAAACACAGCTACCACTATCACATGAGCCTTCCTCAAGGTTGAATATATCCTAGAAATCCACATCTGAGTGTTGTCTACTGCTGCATAACTAATTACTCCAAAATTCAGTGGCTTCACCAACATTCACCACCTCACAATCTTTGTGGAGCCAGGGTCTGGGCATTGTTAAGCTGGGTGCCTCTGGTTCAGGGGTCCCACAGGCTCCAAAGTGCTGGCCAGGGCTGTGGCCATCTGAGGTCTCGACTGGGCAGGGGCGAGGGGCTATCTGCTTCCAAGTTCACTCATAAGGCTGGCTACAGACCACTCCCAAGCTTGTTCACAATGCTGTCGGATTCATTCAGTTCCTGGAGGGCTGTTGGATTAAGGACCTCACATTCTTGCACGCTGTTGGCTGGAGATTTTAGTCCCTTGCCCCATGGGTCTTTTCAGAGAGCAGCTCAATATGGCAGCTGGCTTCCCTCAGTACCAGAAAGCTAGAAAGGGAGAAAAAGGGAGTCGTACAGAAGCCACAACTTTTTTGTAACCAAATTTCAGAAATAACATTTTGTCATTTTTTCTGCGTTCTGTTCAGTGGAGGAAGTCACTAGATCCAGCCCACACTTGAGGGGAGAGGATGGCACAAGGACACACAGGGAGGAGGGGGAGCACTGGGAGGCTGCCACCATCCTGGGGGAGAAAGAGCATTTCCTTGGGTCCCTTGTTCCCTCTCACCACCAGCATTAGCAGTTGGCTCTCTTCAGGGATCATTTTACAGAAGGGAACAATTTGGGCCCCTTCGCAGCAGCAGCAATGCTCCCAGCAGTGAGCCCCCCGGCTAGAGACTCAGCCCCAAATTAGCCTTGTGACAAGCACAATGCAGTCACTTCCTTCTTAGAATGACCTTTGACATGATGCATGGACGTATTTCCGCACTGAAATAGCAAGTAGATGCAGACCAAGAGTCTTCTATGCTTTGAAAAGTAAGCACTCCCTGGAGTTGAAATTCAGTTTAAACTCTTTTACTTTAATTTTTCTGGTATTTACCTCTGTAGGTTGAATGGTGGCTCCCCAGAAAATATGTTCACCGAGAACCTGTGAATATGACCTGTGACTTATTTGGGAAAAGGGTCTTTGGCAATGTAATCAAACTAAGGATCTCAAGATGAGCTCCTCCCGGGTGTACAGGTGGGCTCTAACTTCCACGGCCAGCAAAACGAGGTCACCAATAATAGGAAGAGAAGACGCAGAGCAGACAGGCAGAGACCAGAGGTAGGCTGACGTGAGCCAAGGGACATCTGGAGTCACCAGAAGCTGGAAGAGGCAAAGAAGGCTTCTGGCCTGTGGCCTCCAGAAGGAGTATGGAAGCAGGAAGAGGGTGAGGAGGCCCTTGCAGCCACCCAGGTGAGCGACGATACTGGCCGCAACCAGGCTGGCAGCAGGGAAGTGGTGAGAAGAGGCCAGATTCAGGGTGCGCTCTATGGATGAAGCTGATGGGCTGTGCTCGTGGACTGGATGTGGGGAAAGGGAGGAGGATGCTGAGGCTTGGGCCTGAGCTCCTGGGGGCTGTTAATGCCAAAGACCTGGAAAGATTGTAAGAGGAGCAGTTTGGGGTGGGCATATATATGTGGGGGGGGGGGCAACAGGGGCCCTGTTTTGGCCATGTTAAGTTTGAGATGGTTATTTATCACCCCACTGGACAGAAAAGAGTTTGGTGAAAAGAGTTTTCTTCCTCTAGGAAGCCTCCTATAATCTTCCAATACAAATCATTCCAAGATGAGGCTCCTCATCACACTCATGTGCCTCTCACGGGCATCTGTCACTTCTTCTTGTGTGAATGTACCTTCCTATCTTCTTGTCTGCCTCAATGGCAGCAACTAGTCTGGCACATCACGAGTTTATAAAAGTGCATGTATTGGGAGGCAGTAAATCGTGATGATTGGACAGCTCCAGTGCCAGGCAGGCCTGGGTTCACATCCCAGCTCCACTACTTCCTGGCTCGACTTATTCAAGACTCAGTTTTCTCATCTGAAAACTGGGAGTTGAAAGTGTACTACATTATACCCTATGCATATGTGCATAAGTGTGTACATATCTATATGTACATGTATATATAACAGAAAAGCATATGTTCACCAAAACACATGAACAAGAATGTTTATATCAGCAGTATTCATAATGGTAGAAGAGTGGGAGCAACCCAAACACCCCATCAACAGTTAAATGAATAAACTGTGGAATATTTTATGTAAGGTAATGCTACCTGGCAACAAGAATGAACAAACCACAACTATCTGGAATAACGTGAATAAACTTCACAACATAATGTCGGCTTATAGAAGCAAAACACAAAAGAGGAGACAATTTGTATGATCCATTTATATTCTTTTCAGAAGTTTAAAAATATCAGTTCTGCTAAAAGTCACATTAGTGGCTACTGTTGGAGGAGAGCACTAGAAGGGGAAATGAGGGACCATCTGGGGTGCTGATAATGTTCTGTTTATTGATCTTTATGGTGGTTACATGAATGTATTCCCTGCATGAAAATTCATTGAGCTGTATGTTTTTGATCTGATATACAATCAATATTATGCCTGATATATGTCAATAGATAGAGGCTGAGTGTAAGGAGCATATCACAGTCCCTGGCACATAGTAAGTACTCAATAAATGTTAGCTATTGCAATGGAATTGATGGAAGAATCCATGCCTTGGCCCTAAGTGAGGTTATTAACAATCAGAACCATGGACAGATCAGAGCCCGCTCTCAAGGAAGGCTGGAGGACTAGGAAGCCATCTCTGGTATGATGCAGAGGACTCGAGGCAGGAGAGACTCTGAGATCTTTCCTCTTGGGTTAGCGGTTCAGTGCCTTCCGGGGGACATTCCCACCAGACAGAAAGGAGACTGTCCCTAGGGGATCGTGAGTATCTGTGTGTGTGTTGATGCAAAATTTCACTCCATTTGAAAAGGTCTGCTGCAGCCCCTTGTTTTTCTAAGCCAGTGAATGCTGAAATCTCCCTAGAGAGGCCCATCCTGGGCGTAGTGTCCCAACAGCTTGCTCAGGCTCTGCAGGCTTTGCACACTGCTTCAGGCTTGTGTTTATCTGGCTAGCGGGGAAACGGAAGAGACTCCAGGCAGGGTAAAAATAACCTATGCCATATCTTTTTTCAATCACGTGGAAGCTCCAGGAAAAAAAGGCATATTATGTATCGATTTGATGAGCTGCTTTATTTGCTAGTGAGTTCCCTGTCACTGGGAATCTACATAGAGGCTACACAATTACTTGTCAGAATATTGCAAGGAGGACCCCCTGCAACATGGGAAACTTCCCCAGGTGACTGTTGAGGGTACTCCAAGCTTAAAATTCTACTATTTAATCAACAGAAAATTTCCTTGGGGGCATGAACTGCTTCTTTCTGCCTTGCCCTTCCCCCAACCAGTATTTTTCCTTTTTCCTAAAAATTAAAAAGTTTCATTCTCAGTAGGGAATTTGAAAAGCAGGGGGGAAATTATCCATACCAATGAGTACTACTCAGCCATGAACTGCAGATTCATGTGACACCTGGGATGGACCTCAAGGGCATTATGCTGAGCAAAAAAAGCCAGCCTCAATAGGCCATATCCTATGTGATTTCACTTGGGTAACATTCTCAAAATGGGAAAATTATAATTATAGAGTATAGAACAGATCAGTGGTTGCAAAGAGTAAGGGATAATAGGCAGAGGGGATGGGTGTGATTTTAAAGGGATGGAATAATTCTGTGTCTTGCATGTGATGAAACATACATATGTGATGAAATTCCATAGAACCATACACACAATTTACAGTTTTGATATTGTACTAAGTCATATAAGATGTAATCACTGGAAGAAAATGGATGAACTGTACAGGACCTCTCCTTACTACTTCTACAACTTCTTGTGAACCTATAATTATTTCAAACAAAATTCTAAAGCATAGCAAGCCACACAGTTAACATTTTGGCATATTTCCTATGAATTATTTTCTTTTCATAGTTAGGATCACAGTAAATATAAATTTTGTAGCCCCAAACTTTCTCTTAATAGAATATCATAGGTACTCTACAGCACAATCACTTTAATAGTGGTGTAACAGGCCAATTTCATGGATATTCATCTTTACTTAACCATCCATCCCTTGTTGAACACTCGGATTGTTCTAAAATTTTCATCACTATAAATAACCTCATGCTAATTAATGCCTTTGTGCAGAAATGCTTACCTACATTTTGAATTCTTCTCTGAAGATAAATTTCCAGAAGGAACATTATTGAGTGAAAAGAACTAAAACAGTCTGTTCATTTTTATGGGGGAAGCCAGTTGCCATCTTGGAGGCCACTCAGACCTGTGGAGAGGTCTAGGCAACAGCCAGCATCACCTGGCCAGGCCTGTAAGTAAGCACCTTGGAAGCAGATCTTCTAGCCTCAGTATAGGCTTCAGATTACAGCACCCAAAACTGCATCCTGAATGCAATCTCATGAGAGACCCCAAGCCAAACTGACCAGCTAAGCCACTCCTAGATTTCTGACTCACAGAAACTGTGCATGAGATAGTAATATTTTATAACTGTAACCCATTAAGTTTTGGAGGAAATTGTTACATAGAAATAGATAATTAATACAAGGAGTTGGCTAGGTGATGGGGAGGATTCATATGGCAAGGAGACAATTCCAGAAAAAGAGAACAAATAGCATATAGAAGGACCAGACACAAGAAAGAGGATGCTTATGGAGATGGAGTAGGCTAGGCTTGGGGGACCCTAACCCAGCCGCAGGGCTGCCTCCTCCTCCCCAGAGTGCCCAGTGGCACAAAGGGGCTTGATCTAGACCTCAAGCAGCACCCAAGGGAGGTCTGAGATAGCAAGTGGGAGACAGCCATTGAGGTCACAGGCAGTGACAATATCAGAGCTCCGAAAGTCCTTCTGGTTTGAACAGAGCTTCAGCAAACTGCAGAGACTATGAGGGCAGAACCTAGCTTGGGGAAGAAGGAGCTAGCAAGGACTTAGCTAAGATCCTTGTCTCTGTCAAGAACTGGCAGATGCCAGGGGAGGCAGCTGACATGGAGGGGAAAGTCCAGCCTTAGAGTCAGACACACTAGATTCTATTTCTGATTCTATCACCTACTGTGTAGCCTTAGGCAAATTATTTAACATAGCAGAGCCTGTTTATTCAAACAAGACTCATGACAAGGCTTACCTTGGGACTCAACCTGGATACCCAGCTTTGGAAGCTTCGAGGCAAAGCCAGGTGTCCAGGAGGAGAGATGTTGGTAAGTTTTTGCCCTGAATTTGGAGCTAGAACCATCCAGCCACTTGGGGAGGGCAGGGAGGAATAGATTTGAATGAATACTTCATAAAGTTAAATAGATAAATAGTCAGCAACTGCAGGAAAATGTCCTCAACATTGTTAGTATGAAACTACTGAGTCATTAAGATACTCCTATGCACCCTCAGAGCAGCTAAAATAAAACAGACTGACAATATCAGATGTTGGTGAGGATGTGGAGCAACTGGAACTCATACTTATTTTGAGGGGAGTATAAAATGGCATAATCTCTTTGGAAGAAGTTCTGTATAATGAAACATACACCTATTTGATGACACAGTGATTCTACTTTTAGGTATTTACTCAAGAGAAATGAAAACATATGTACACAAAAAGACTTGTGAAGAGTTTTCATAGATATTTGTTTGCAATATCCAAAACTAGATAAAGCCCAGGTGTCTATCAAGTGGAAAATGGATAACCTGTAGTATATTCATAGAATAGAATATTACTCAGCAATTAAAAGGAAAAAACTGTAGGCTTATGCAGAAATATGGATAAACCTCAAAAACATTATGCTTGCTGGAAGAAGCCTTACACAAAATATATGCTATATGCTTTCATTTATATGAAGTCCTAAAACAAGCAAATACTCTATGATGGAAAACAATTGGAACAGTGGTAACTTCCAGGGTTAGTGTGGAAGTGGGGGCAGGGGTTGACTAGAAAAGGGCATGAGAGAACTTTCTGGCATGTTGTAATATTGCACATCTTGACAGGGGCTTGGGTTACACAGGTATGTGCATTTGTCAAAACTCAGCAAATGCATGCATAAGATTTGGGCATTTTGTTTTACGTAAATTTTATCTCAAAAGAAAAAAATTGTAAATCAATATCTCTAATGCTGTGTATGCTGAAGTATTTAGGGGGAATTATACTGATGTCTGCAACTTTTTGAAATGCTTCAAAAAATAATAGATTGATGGATGGATGGATGGGTATGTAATGAAACAAGTAGAGTTAAACTGCAATGATAGAGTTTATGAGTGGGGTGTACAGCTTTTCTGTGTTCAAAGACTTTCACTCTAAATATATATTTTTAATTGAGACAAAAGTCACTTGGGATCCTTAGTACAAATGCAGGATGCTGCCGGCCCACCCCCTGATTCCTAAGGTGGCTTCCTGGGGGCTGCTGGGACCCAGTGTCTAGAAGAGATCCCATGGAGGATTCTTGGCATACTTGAGCCTCTAGTGGCTCAGTCTCCCAGCTAGATCTAAACGAAAGCCTTTCCAAGAGCGCTCTCCTGAAGGGGTCCCCCCAGAGTCTCTATCACCTCCTTCCTGGGACTCTTTGCTATTGTCCTAGGGGGGCAGCCACCACCTGCAGGAATCAGCTCTCACGTCTAAATGCACAAAGGCCTCCAAGGCCTAAGCTGAACCCAGAAGGATTCTGAGGCCTCTTTGATGAGCCCTAGTCCGCCCTATTGCCTTCCTGAGCTCTACAAGGCTCACACACAGTTTCACACCCAACACGCACAGAGGGAGGGACAACTGGCCAATCCGATGATAGTCTTCACGCTTACAAGCCTCTCTTGCTCTCACCCCCAGAGCTGACTCTCTGAGCTGGGTCAGTTCTCCCTGCAGTCCAGGCAGACAGTCTCTGGCCTCCAGCTTCCAAAAGCTGAGGGCTAAGGACTGATGCCTGGCTGGTAATTGGCCTAGGAAGCCCAAAGGGAGGTGATGGGGACTCAGGGGAGGAGGAGCCCCAGGTGCTGCAGGAAGTGGAGCTTTTGATTAAGTAGCTCCTTGCTTGGCCTGGGACAGGAGCTGTGGAGCTGCAGAGGCCCCAGAGTAGTGGCTCTTAAAGGAGACAAGCCCCTGTTCCGACCCTCACAGGGAGAGTCTTGCAGGGAGAAGGGGTTGGGGGAGAGTTGTGGGGGGTGGGAATGCCGCTCTTCCTTCCTACATCCCGGGCTTCTTCACAGGTCATGCACAGGATTTGTCCTGCCCTCTGGGGCTCCACCACGGTGGAACCACTCAGTGGGAAGGAAGGCAGTGAAGGACCCGAAGGAAGGCAGTGAAGGATCCGGTGTGAGCAGGGCCCTCCTGAGAAGCCCCAGGGAGTCCCAGGGAGAAAAGAACCAGGAGAGGGTACAGTAACTCCCAGCTCCATTGCAAGGTAGGTGGGATAAGAATCAAGACCCAGGAAATGCCCTTAAGGGCCAGGGTGGTCACAGGGTTACTTGACAATGCCCAGCCCAAGGCTTGGCTGTGAGAAGCCCCTGATTGTAATGCGGCCACACTGCAGGTTCTCTGAGTGTGGTCCCTATCAGCAGCAGCATATCATCTGGGAACTTACTTTGCATGTTCAACATGCAAGTTCTCAGATCCCTCTCTTCCCCAGACCTGTGAATCAGGAAGTTGGGGGCTAGGCCCAGCAATCCACAGCCCTCTAGGTGGTTCTGATGCCCATGCATTTGAGAACCACTGATATAATTTGACAGGTTCTGGAGCTGGACTGCCCAGAAAATTTCCTTCATTCACAAATTCATTCACATTGGTCAAACATTTATTAGCACCTTCTGTATGCTAGATTCCATGTCAAACCTCATGAGGATCCCAAAGTGGGGTAAATTATAGTTCTCAGGTCCCAGGCAGACTGACCAGTAAGTATAAAGCAGGGCAAAGAGCCCCAGGAAGGAGCCAATTTTTCTGGCTAGGGGGATTTGCAAGGTCTTCCTAGAGGAGATGGCTTTTGAGCTGGGTCTCAAAGGATGAGTGAGAATCAACAAGTAGAAAAGGAAGACACCAGAAACATTCTTCTAAAACCAAAATCTAACTTTTAAAAGCATCTTACTGCTTTTCGGGGATAAATTCAAGTGCCTCAGTACGTGCTCCTCCATGATCCAGTCCTATTTCCTTTATCAACCCCAAATCCTGCCACACCACATCCCCATTTATATATCTCAGTAAAACTGAACTACTCATAGACATGTAAAGGCAAGCATGCTGTTTCTTATTGCCAGCCCTTTGCTTCATGTGGTCCTTTCTGCCTGGAATGCCCTCTCCGCGTCTCTTACCCACCCCCTACCCATCTTTCAGGACTAATTTCAGGTGCTGTCTTCTCTGGGAAGCCCTCCTGACTCCTGGCTGCTTAAGTATCATCTTCTAGGTACCCCAAAGCCTGGGATACAGGTGCATCAGTGTTCTTACTGCACTGTATTTAAAAAATTGCTGTATGTTGATCTCTCTATAAGAATGTAAAACTCCTGTAACTAGCCAGCTTCTCCAATTTTGTGACCCTAGAGCCTAGTGCAGTGCCTGGCATGCAGCAGGCTGTCAGTAAATATTTATTTAGTGAAAGAAGGAAGGGAAAATGTTAAATAGGAGGTCCAGGAAAAAAACAGTGGTGGAAATGATGAAGAGTCTGACAGGGAGCACATCCTGAAAGCAAAGGCACTCAGGTCCTACCTACTTGGTCAACTTTTACTCTGTGTCAAGCAAGATCAGAGTCATAAATGCGTGGCTCAATAGCTGTGCCTGCCCATAAAACACGTTCATTTCAGTCCACACAGTGTTTTCAAGTGTTTCAATCAGTTGCCAACATTTTTAAATTAGCAGATTTTCCATGAAAACCAGATCTAGCATTCCCAGGCTACACTTCCCTCAGGCCTCCCTTCAGTAGGAGACTGGATAGCAGATGCCCCTCTTTAGACGGGGCAGTTTTTGAGATCCAGGAACTGAGTTCCAGTTTCCTCTCTCCCCCTCCCTCCCTGACTTCTTTCTTTTCCTGCCTTGCTTTTACAGGTCTTTGTGTGTACTATGTGATAGCGGTGTTTAGTTGCCCTTAATATGAAGATATACAAGATTTAGTCTTCAAGGAGTTTACTACCTGGGCGTGTGGAGTAGGGTTTTAAAGTGGGGTAGGGGAGGCATTCTACACAGAGGGAACAGCGTCAACAGTGGCGATGGAGGCAGGAGAATGTAGAAGGACTGAGGGGATGAATGGCGGCCTAGGGAAAGGCCCATTTTTAGCAATGCAGCGCTCCCAGCCCACCCAGTCCTACAGAGATGTGGAGCCGAATCGCTTAATAATTCTCAGTAAGGTCAGAATTTGATCAGCAGTAAGTGAAAGGCAAGGTATTGGGCTTTGGAATCATAAACCCATATTTGAATCCTTACGCCTCCACAGTTGCTCCCATTTCCAGACATCTTTAAAACTGGAATATTAATAATAAATGCTTTATAGTACCGCGATGAGGGTTAAAGGAGACACAAAGTGCTTGCAAGTTGCTCGACACACAGTAGGAACTCCACAGTCGATAGCTCCTAACTCTACCAATCCAGGCACGTAAGATGCACAAAATGAATCGTGGGTGGACAGCCCCGGGACCACTAAAACGCATCTAGCGACTACGCTCAGGCGGGTAGGACCGCCCCCCGCTCCCCGCTGTGGCCTCAGGCGACCCCAGGGCGGTGTCGCAGTGGCGCGCACGCGCACATCGCGGCCCAGCCTCGGAATGCGTGCCCGCCGGGCGAGGGTGGGAGGGAGCGCGGCTGCGCGTGCGCAGATGGCCTGGCGAGCGCCGGGCACATGCCGAGGCGCGGGCGAGCGGTAGAACGAGCGGTCCCGCCAGGCCTTGTGCGAGGTCGGCGCTTGCGCACTGCAGAGAGCCTTTCTCGGCGCTCTGCCGACACCGCCCCTGGGAGGCGCGAAGAACTTCAGTCAGTGTGAGAGACAGAACCTGGCCGAGTTTAGGAGGTCCGTGGTCGCAGGTAACGACCCCGCAGAGGCCAGGTGCTTTGCCATGTTGACTTTTTTGTTCGGAGGGAGATTTCTGGCCCAGGCCGGCCCACCGCCCTACTGCAGCCCGCTGAGGTAACCTTTGCAGCCGCGGGCCCCTCCGGACGCCCAGCGCGCCCGAAGGCCAGGCTGTGCCCGCCGCAGGGCGTCGTGGTCTATGCCGCCAGCCTGGTGCTCAGGCTGCAGCCGTGAGGGTGCGAAGCAGAGCTGGGGTGGCAGGGATGGCAAGGCGTCCGTGGGCCCCGGCCTGGTGCCTGGCCTGTGCCGAGCAGGCAAGCTATGCCAAGAACCGCGTGGGTCCCCCCGCTTCAGGCGCCTCTGGCAGAGATCCAGTTTTCTAAGGCCCCCCCAGCTCTCCTCACCAAACCCGCTTTAAAAAAAAGCTTTTGCAGGTAACGGAAGTGTTCATTCTGGTCCCTAAGCCCCCTCTAACCCAGGCTTAGCCGTTACCATGAAAACAAGACTTCTTCCATTGAAACAGTTCTTGTCACGTCACATCTTAATAATTTGAATGAGTTTCTGGCTTTCAAATGCCTTATTGAACCTAGGAAGTAATTTTCTGAGGCCTGGCACTCAGATCTCTATTCAGCTCCTTGAATCTTGCCATGACAGAAAGTGGACAGAAAGATTCAAGCAGATGTATTTTGTTGTACGTTCTCAATTTTTCTGAACTTTAGTTCCTTCACTTGCACATGTGCAGGTAGTAAGCCTACCACAGTATCCAAGACCTACCCAGAATCTCCCTTTGGCTCTCTGGAGGGCACCTCAACGTTGAGCATGCCCAAATGGGGATTCAACAGCTTGTCCTTAAAAACTTGCTTTCTAAGGCTGCTTTTCCCAGGAAGTGGCACTTTTTTTTCTTCAGCTAGTTGCTTAAGCTGCTAAGAATCATCCTTGACCATTCTCTCTCCTTCACTCCATCAGGTCACCAATCATGACTACTTCAATAAAAATTTTTTGGATATTGGGAGGTAGGGTAGGAAAATATATAAGCTGAGTGCTTTATAAATATGAGGGGTTTGGGGTTTTTTGCTAAGGCCTCTTCACCATCAGATTTATATAGTCTGATGGTCTTTCAAAGTATAAAGCTTTATGTTTCTTAACAATAATGCCTGATTCTGTCATTTTAGAGCTGTGCTTAGGCAGTAAAATACAAAGAATTGAGGCTAATAGTCTAGGCAAGTTGATAAGGTAACTAAATTCTTTTCTTTTATTGAAGTATCATTGATATACAGTCTTATGTTGATTTCAAATGTACAACACAGTGGTTCAACAGTTACCCATATTATTAAATGCTCACCCCTCTAGTGCCATTAGTATCTCCTTAGAAAGATGTTACAGAATCACTGAGAATATTCTCCATGCTGTACTACTGTCCCCATGACCAACTTATATTGTGATTGAGAACTGTTGTGCCCCTTTACCCACCTGGCCCTACCCACCATCCCCCCCAACCCCTCCCCTCTTGGAAACCACGCGTCACTTCCCAGTGTCTATGAAGTCTACTGCTGTTTTGTTCCTTCTGTTTTGCTTTGTTTTTATATTCCACAGATAAGTGAAATCATATGGTATTTGTCTGGCTTAGGGTAACTACATTCTTGACACCTTTCAGCTGTGTTGTGTTGCTTTAGCAATAAATCTGAGTTTCAGTCTTGCCCTCCGTGTGTGACCTTGTTTAAAGTAAATGATCATCTCAAGCCAGGTATATCTTTTTGTAAATCTAGTGAATACTTATCTCCCCAATATCTCACCAGAATTAAAGTTAGTAAAATATTTCATATTTCCTGTATGAAATTTGCTCTCTATATATAAAAAGTAATTTAGTTTCCTCATTAACTTAATTTCTTCAGAATTTGCCCTTGTTTCATGCCAAGAACAAAGTTGTCTATTTTAGAAGCTTGCTTTCCACCCTTTCCTATATGTCTTCTGTCACTAAGACCCCTGATCTATGTACGTCAAGGACTTGGAGTTTAAAGCTCAAAATTCCAAGAGATGTTCCCTTCTCTCTAGCTAAGTATATTCTCTCCACCAGTTGCCCTTCTGAAACTGCCAAAGCTTTTTGCTTTGTTGTTGTTGTTTTAATCTTCTTCCCTACATGCACTGCTTCAGGGCAACTCACCCAATGGTGTAACCAAAAAATAAAATGTCCCTCATTGCCTGCAGTTTTAAATCCAAGTGCTTTTTGGGCTCCTGGGGTTGGTAGGATTTTTAGAGTGCCGCAGTGAATTCAATGTGATGTGAATGCTAATAGGTTGATCTTCTTGCAACAAGCTGCAATTGCCGAGCAGGGTGACAAGAGCTTTTTAAGCTTTTTCAGAATAAGGAGTGTAGTCCTGACCAAAGATAGTTTTTTTGTTGGTTTTTAGGATGGTTAAAGTTTAAGAGGGAGAGGCACTGCTTCGCAAAGAGTAATTTATGAGTAACAAAGAGTGACTTGACTCAGACTCCTTTCTGTCCATTGAGTTGCGCACAAAGGCCTTTGATTTCATTTCAGGTCACCTCCTACCTCTCTGTTAGAAGGTTTAGTTCCTCCTTCCCTCCCAAATCAAACCAAACAAAATGGGACAGAGTTCCAGGGGCAAATCTGTTCCTGAACAAATGCCAACGGCATTTTAAAGACTGTGCTTACCAGGAAGAGTAGGAAGAAGCCGAGAGAGTGAGGGAGTCTTAGATCTGTCTCCTCGGCTCCAGCATCTTAACACTTTGTTTTGCTTTGCTTTTAGGAAGGCTACTTTTTATTGAGTAACTTCTGTGTAGAGCACTACGATAAGCAATTATATGCACATTATCTCATTAACCATCCTAATCACCCTGCAAGGTGAGGAAATTGAGAATGGTTACTTTGGAAATATAGCTGAAGACAAACAATGTGAATGTAACCTTTTATACCCCAAGATATATATATATGTCAACATTTCTAAGAACATTTAATGAGAAAATCTTGTGTTTTGGTTTTATGCCTTTGTACCCAGATTGAGTTTGCCTTGAATCATCCAAAATGCAGAGAGTGATCAGGTTTACAGTTTAATAAAATGATTTATGGGTGATGTGTTTGTTATAAGGGAATATGCATAGGCCAAAGGTATCAGCAATCTTGGGGGGCCTACTCCTGATTCCATACTGAGTTATGTGACCTTGTGGAAATCATTTCCTCCTTTAATGAAGTCACTTCCCTCTTTTCCCCTGTGAAACAAAGGGCATTTCCAGCTACAGGCAACCACGAATCTCTAGTTGGAAATAAAGACGTCAGAGAGTCTGAATCTATTTCAGTGAAGCGAGGCAGACCTCTGAGACCAGCCAAGGACTTTTGGATGTGGAAGAAGCTATTGGGTCATCTGTTCTCAATCTCAATTCTAAAACTCGGGTTGAGTTCATAGTCAGTGAGATTTCTCTGTATTGTTGCCCACACCTATTAGTGTTCACAGAGCCTGTCATGTTAGATCTGCTCAGTAAATGTATTTTGAATAAATGCTTATGAAAGCTCTTCTATTCTTTAACTCTGTGGAGGATTTTTTTTCCATCAAGTATCACCAGATATTTTTAGTGACAGTATTTCCTCATTATCATTTCCTTCTACCTCAATTAGTCAGTATCATTATCCCCATACAGCATTCAGCCCTGCTTCATGTTCTGTGCACTGACCCAGATGCTTCATTATGCAAAACAAATGACTAAAACCTGGAAAAATCTTCCTCTTTCAGATACAGTGCCTATGTGTCATTTAAATCTAATTATTGGTGACTTTAAGGAAAGATTCTTGATTGGGATTTGTCAGATTTCACACTAAGATTAAAACTAATCAGTTTTCCTCTTTTGAATTTGCTTTTCTAATGAAGTATTAAGAAGAAACTTCAGCTAATGTTTATATAGTACTTTAGAGTTTAGGAAGTGCTATTTACAGCATTATCTCACTTAATCCCAATGACAGTCCCAGGGGTGGGTGGGATCCACATTTGTAGATGTAGAAACTGGGAAATAAAGAGGTTAAGTGACTTGCTCAGGGTCAAATGATCAAAAAGAGGCAGAGCAAGGACTCAGGCCTTGGTCCTCCAATTCCAAATCTTATTTATCTTTCCCTCTGTCCTCTATTGCCTGTAACTTCTTTTGTTTTAAAATCATCATGTTTTGTAATCACCTAAAAATGGTTGAGAGTCTGTCCATCTGCAAGCTCCCATAGTGTCACCATGACTGCAGTAATAATCATTTAGGAAAATAACCTTGCAAAATCTTTGAACCACCACTACTATGTGATTGTCCTGGATTATGCTGTCTAATCCTTATTTTCAAATGAGGTGATTAGTGTGTGGGGTTTGTTTCTGAAGTGAGCAGCCAGCCATGAACAGGAACAGGCCCCAGCTAGAAGAGACTGTTTTTGCTTTCAGATAGCCAACTGTGGTGCCGCCCATGAAGTTTCCTCTCTGGATTGTCGTTTCCGGCAAATGGCCTTCATTTCCTTTACCCTGATGCCCCAGCCCTTGGTCTGTGGGGAGAGGTGACTGCATTTTAGAAAAACCTGCTGAATAATTGAGAGCTAAATTTTCATAGCAGCAACCTAAGTTTCCCCAGGTGGGCTCCCTGCCTGCTTAGAAAAATCATCCAGTACCAAAAACACCATCAAATCTAGGCTGGGTTCCTGCCATGCCTTAGGCATTGGGAATGAGCAAGGTTTTTTTTTTTTAGGATATGACCAGTATTTCCCCTCTAGTAACTTTGCAGTTGGCACCAACGGTTTCTTTTCACTTTTGACTGCAATCCTAGTCTAAATAGTCTCATGGACTCTGGCTCCAAGCTTCTGTCATTCTAATTCCAAGCACCAGAGATCAAACACTGGGATATCTCTTTACTGGCAGCCCAAGACTTGAACTTTGAAAATTGTGGGAAATTCCATTCTTTGGGCACATCTTCTGACTCCACCAAACATAAGTTTTCTCTGCTGAATAGAAACTGTACCAGGGAAATATGGGGGAAAGAATAGTGAAAATAGTCCTTTATGTATATATAATATTTTAGTACTTACAAATTGGCTTTATATTCATTATCTTATTTTTTCTTCCTAATAACCCCAGGATGCAGAGTGGAAAAGTGGTTAGGAATCCACCAAATCTGGATTCGTACTGCCTCAGTTTGAATCTCAATTCTA
Source organism: Manis javanica (assembly GCF_040802235.1). NCBI lineage: Eukaryota > Metazoa > Chordata > Mammalia > Pholidota > Manidae > Manis > Manis javanica. The sequence goes on from NC_133166.1 coordinate 116,537,833, forward strand.
ACATACGTGTGGGAAGGTTACTTCTTCTCTCAGTGCCTCGGTTTCCTCATCTATACAGTTTAGACTACTTATCTCATAGGCTTGTTTTGAAAATTAAGTGAGATAATATATGTAAGACATTTAGAATTGGGCATGACAAGAAGTTGTTGTTATTATTGTATAAATAAGGAAACCAAGGCCTACAGAAACTAAGTAGGGACATTGGAGCTGAGATTCAAACCTGACTGATTCTTACTTTGTGCCTCTTTTGTCTACCCTGTCTCAGCTGCCTCTGAAATAAGTGTGCCTTGCATTGTATATGGGTAGCTTTGATCCTCCGGAACTCTGGACGTCTAATCTCATTATTTATTACTTAAATTTCCATATGAAGAGACTGAAAGTACAGGGTTTATTATCCTACCAATAAAAAGAGGCACAGAAAAGTCCTAGTGACTTAAAAAATCACTTACCACTGTGCTTGATTCTTACCTCCGAGCATGTACCAGAAGCCCTCTTGAAGAGACATGCCATCCTTTGTCTGTCTCTCCCTTTTCCTGAGTTTTCTTCAGAGAGGACTTGAAGTGGGCACAGATTCTGAAATAGGAAAAGTAAAACTAGTAAGGCTAGGAGGATGGTAGGCATTCTTGTGGCACAGGGCAGTCTCACAAGTGGTGGAGAGGAAGCGTGGTTGAGAGATGGGGAGGTAAAGCGTTCCTTGGCGTAACTGGGAAACATCAGTGTGCATCCTTATTGCTGCATCAGCTATGGCAGGGAGGTGTGTTCATCCTTTAACTTCATCGAAAATTAATAGCAGGGGCCTTCTAACTGTGCCATTTATTGGTGCATTTGGACTGTTGCATTATTTGGCTTGAGCCTTCTTCACATTGGCCTGGGTTCCAGGGAAAATGGAGACGAGGGAGGAGAATAGATTCAAGAGATATTTACCTGCGAATCAGCAGATGTTAGTGTCGTAAATCTCTCATGTAAGAAAAGTGATTTGTGCAAGGTTGTAAAGTGAATAACAAAACCTAAGCCTTTTGATTTCAAGTATAGAGATAATCCCAAAGCATCATGTATCCTCCCCAAGAAGGCAGGAGAATGGTCCAGATGGTTAATATCAGAACTGAGCCTGGGACATAGACAGTGGTGGCGAGTGCTGGGCATTTCACGCATGAAGAGATGCTGCAGAATAGGTAGGCTCTCTTTCCTGTACATAAGGAGTCATCTTTAGCTTTTTAATAATTCTCTAATATTTCTACTTTATTTAGGCTATTTGGAAGCAATGGGTTTAAGACCCTTCACCTACCCATTTCCAGAGACGAGGTTTCTTCATGCAGGACCCAATGTATATAAATTCAAAATCAGATATGGCAACAGCAACAGGTAATTTTAAAGCTATGAATGTAGCCTTTGCGCACACAGGTTAGTACATTCCCACAGGCCATCCCTTCTGTGCCTTCACTTAGTCCAGGAGACTGGCTGAAGTAGCACCTTGTAGGACTCTCCTTCCCAGCTATTTTATATTCCCTATATTATTGTACGTTTCTAAATTAGTGATGGCATAACTTTAGGAGAGTAGTTCTCAAAATCTTCTTATCCCAGGACCTTTTCATACTGTTAAATTATTGAGGATCCCAAAGAGTTTTTGATTATGTGGTTATTATATACCTGTCAATATTTATCACATAAAAACCAAAACAAAAAACATACTTATTAATGTAAAAATAATGTATCATAAATGTTAACAAATAACATTTTATTAAAATAACTATTTTTTTAATTAATGAGAAGATTTGTATTTTTTACTTTCCCAGGATTTCCCCCAGAAGTGCAAGTATGGTTTACCATACAAAAGTCAATCACTTAATTGATACCTCATTAATAGAATGAAGGAGGGGAGAACCACATGATCATCTCAATTAATGCAGAAAAAGTATTTGACCAAATACAGCACCCTTTAGTAATAAAAACACTCAATAAACTAGGAATAGAGGGAACTTCTTCAATGTAATAAAGGCTACGTATGAAAAGCCCACAGCTAACATCATATTCAATGGTAAACTACTTAAAGCTTTTCCCTGAAGACAGGAACCGCACAAGGATGCCCACTTTCACTATTTCTGTTTAACATAGTAGTGGAGTTCTTCCCAGAGCAGTTAGTCATGGAAAAGAAATGAAATGTATGTAAATTGGAAAGGAAGAAGTGAAATTGTCTCTTTTAAATGAACACACGATCTTATATGTAGAAAACCCTAAAGGATCCACACACAAAAAAACTGCTAGACCTGATCAATGAATTCAGCCAAGGTGCAGGATACAAAATCAACATGAGAAAAAAAATCAACATGCAAAAATCAGTTGTATTTGTATACAGTATAGTAAACAATCTGAAAAGAAAATTAAGAAAATTCTATTTAAAATAGCATCAAAAAGAAAACAATACAGTTGACCCTTGAACAATATAGCTTTAAACTGCACAGGTCTACTTATATGCATATTTTTTTCTCAATAAATATATTTGAAAAAATTTTGTGACCATTTGAAAAAAATATCTTTTCTCTAGGTCATTGTAAGTATACAGTATATAATACATATAACATACAAAATATGTGTTCATTGGCTGTTTATGTTATCAGTAAAGCTCTGGTCAACAGCAGACTATTAGTAGTTAAGTTCTTGGGGAGCCAAAGTTATACACAAGATACTTGACTGTGCAGGGGGTTGGTGCCCCACTTCCATGTTTTTCAAGTGTTAACTATCTTTAGCAATAAATTTAACCATAGAGGTGCAAGTCTGTCACATTGAAAACTACAAAAATTATTTAAAGAAATGAAAGATGACCTAAACAAATAGACAGGATCCTGTGTTCATGGATTGGAAACTTAATATTGGTAAGATGACAGCAGTACTCAAAGCAATCTACAGATCCAGTACAGTCTCTGTCAAAAATCCCAATGCAATTTTTTGGCAGAAATGGACAAACCCATACTAAAACTCATATGGACTTTGAGTGGACCCCAAATAGCTAAAAGAATCTTGAAAAAGAACTAGGTTGGAGGACTCATATGTCCCAATTAAAAAACTTACTACAAAGCTACAAGTAATCAAAAAGCACAGTGCTGGCATAAGGACAGACATATAGAATACCAGTAGAATAGAATTGGGAGCCCAGAAGTAAACCCTCACACCTATGATCTATTGATTTTCCACCAGAATGCCAAGACCACCCAATGGAGAAAGAACAGTCTCTTTAACAAATGGTTCTAAGAAGACTGGTTAGCCACATGCAGAAAAATGAGTTAGACCCTTACCTTACACACAATATACAAAAATTAACTAAAAATGGATCAAAGACCTAAATTTAAGAGCTAAAGCTATAACATTCTTAGAACAACATAGGGTCAAATCTTTGTGACTTTGAATTTGGCAATGGTTTCTAAACAGAAGACCAAATACACAACAAATTAGATATACTGGACTCCATTAGTTCTTTTAGATTATGCGTCAAAGGGCAGTATCCACAGAGTGAATGGATAACCCACAGATGGGAGAAAATATCTGCAAATCATATATCTGATAAGAGTTTAATATCCAGAGTATATAAAGAACTATAACTCAGAACAAAAAGATAACCCAATTTAAAAAATGGACAAGGGACTTGAATAGACAGTTCTCCAAAGAAAATATACAAATGGCCAGTAATGACATGGAAAGATGCTTAATATCATTAGGCACTAGAGAAATGCAATTCAAAACCATAGTGAGATACCACTTCACACCTATTTACGAGGGCAACTCTAAAAACTACAACAACAAAAATGGAAAATAATAATTATTGGCAAGGATATGGAGAAATTGGAACCCTTGTGCAGTGCTGGTAGTAATATGAAATGGTGCAGCCACTATGGAAAACAATTTAGCAGTTCCTCAAAAAGTTAAACGTAGAACTACCACATGACCCAGAAATTTTTCTAAGTATATGCTGAAAAGAATTGAAAACGGACTCAAAACAGATAGTTGTTCAACAATGTTTATAGCAGCATTATTCACAATAGCCAGAAGGTGGAAACAACCCAAGTGTCTATGGATAGGTGAATGGGTAAACAAAACGTGGTATATACATAGTATATATGAACAACGTGGAGATACATAGTCACAGTGGAATATTATTCAGCCCTAAAAAGAAATCACAAAAGGCATGAAGTTCTGATACATGTGCAACATGGATGAACCTTGAAAATGTTATGCGAAGTGAAATAAGTCAGTAAAGAGAGAACAAATACTGTATGATTCCACTTATATGAAATACTAGAATAGGAAAATTCAGAGACGGAAAGGAGATTAGAGGTCACCAGGGTCTGGGTGGAGGGAAGAATGATGGGTTACTGCTTAAAGAGTACAGTGTTTGTGTTTGGAGAGATAAGCTTTGGAAATAGATAGTGGTGATGGTTGCACACCATGGTTGTGAATGTAATTTATACCACTGAATTGTGTACTTAAAATAGGTAAAATGGCAAATTTTAGGTTATATATATTTTACCACAATTTTAAAAATATATTAATTTTAAAATTACATATCCATTAAATGTTAACTCATTTTTATTAAAATTAACTATTTTGCAAAACAAAAAATGGGAGGATAGACATCATTTTGAATTTCTGCAAATCTCATTTTGTCTGACTTAATAGAAGACTGTTAGATTACTATATATACTGCATTCAGTCCATTGTAACTTTTTTTGGTTGAATTATATTTAAAAAATCTGTCCTCACACAGATTTGTAGTTGGGAAAGGTAGGAATATGTTAATATTCTCAGATCATTGTATATTTTCTCCTTTGCCCCTACAACAGAACTTGACCCGTGGTAGTTGTGTTTTTTTTTTTAATGTGGTAGTTTTAAAAACTTAGTTGCAATGTAGAATCTGAAATCATATCAGTGATCAGTGAACTTTCTGAACCCTGATACGTTAAATGCATTGGTCTATCTTGTGCTTTGAATGAACCTTATATTTAGGATGATTTTGTACATGATGCATTTCATTGGTCACTTGGAAAATATTGTTTCACTGACTTGTGCTGATGGTCCGAATGTTGACACATTTCATTATATAATGTCAAAAAATCCTATTTGCTAATATCACCACCAGCCTTATCAGAAGAGTGTTTAAGTATTTGCAAACTGTCAGCCTCACAGTGGTGGATTGAAGCTTTCCTAAATTCAAATTTTTTGCTTGAACCCCAAAATTTATCACTGTCAGCAAGTACTGTCAGTTTTTTTCCTTGAATTGATAAGCTCACTGTTCATTTTTGAGAAAAATATCACATTTCCAAGTCTGAATAACAACCACAGTTTGTCTGTCAGCTGATCTTTCAAGTAAAATACCATTGCATGAAAAAATCAGCTGGGTGAGTTCACCACTCCAACAGTGCACAAGTTCTCTTCCTCCAGACAACTATCATCGTTCAGTCTGCACAGAAGTGCTTCATGCATACTTCCCATTTTATCGCATAATACATTAAAAAGACAGGTATTCAAGGGTTGAGATATTATAAAATTTATTTTTTACTGTTTCCTCAAGAATATCTAATGCAACTGGATTTTTCCCCCTGTGTGACAGTAAAGATTACAAGTGCTAGTATAGTTTAGTGCAGCTGGCTAGTTTTGTGCTAAGTACCACCAATTTTGTGTGCTCCACCCCACCCCGTTGCTTTTTCACTAATGATTACAAATGTTAGCACAGTGAAAAAAATAGTATCTTAGTATTACTATGAAAATAGTTTCACTCTTGGAGAACCCTTGAAAGGGTCTTAAGGACCTCTTAGGGTCCACAGACTACACTTGAGTACAACTGGTCTAACAAATTACTAATTTTCATAGTGGGAGTTTCAGGCTTTGGCAGATTAACAGGGAAGATAATTTTGGTGCAGCCTTGTACCAATTTTCATACCATGCCATACAGGTGATCACTTCCTCTCATGAGCACTGGGTCAGCACAAACAATTGTTATTTAGTCATGTTTCTTTAGCTCCATGGAGGTGTTCTTTTTCACTTTACTGTCTACTGTCTACTGATGGTAGAGTCTACTGTGTCCAGAGCTTTCCTTCTTCGCTTGCTTATCTCTTGTCTGTTTACCTTCTAGAGAGGAAGAGATAGAAAATAAAGAAGTCATCATCCAGGAGCTGGAGGTAGGAAAGAAGCAAACAGCTTCTGGGAAAGTTCTTTAAGCCAAGGATGCATCTGTATCCAGATTTTAATCATTTCTTACAAACTGAGGCACAATCTCCACTTGATGACTTGGCTTCTGCCTGCCACATTTCCCCTGCAAAGAAACTACTGTTTTCCAGAGAAATTAAAGCCTGTATCCTTTCTCAGTTCTCCTAGTTGAAGTGTCAGCACCTTAGAGGCTGAGAGTTAGTTTGTTTCCACCAGAGTTCTCAGCTGTGGGCAGCTCTCTGTTGTGGCAGCCGGCACAGAGAGAGCTTCTGGAGGACTGATGCCTTTCAGGGCTCTGGGAAACCTCACCATCCGACCGCTGCCTGGTACTTGACGTTCAGGAAACTCAACTGTAAATACATGGTTAAGGCTGCTGTGTCTTCGTTTTAATTGGAAACATTTGCAATTTCTTTATTCCCGCTTCATTTTCATTCCTTTTCTACCTAGCTCCTCTAGCTTTAGGTTCTCTTACAGGAAGAAGAATGAACAACTCTGTAAATTGGTGAAAGCATTGGGCAAGGAGTTAAGAGTTCTAGAGGCTGGCCCCGGATTACAGCTCTGGCTGAGCCACTAATTAGTTGTGTAACCCTTGGCAAATCATTTATCTCTCTGGGTCTCAATTGCCTCATTCACAAAATGAGTTCTGAACTAGTTTATTCTCTTCTAACTTCACAACTCAGTGATTAATGACCATTGTGATTTATGAAGGCATGCTGCCATATTTCAAATAATTCAAATAAATTTAATACACAAACACAAAACTCTATGAAACCAAAAATTTGAGTTGTAACCTTAAAGGTGCATGCTCTTTTGCTAAGTGTTGAAAGATACATTAGAGTCTTGCAGGACCTCAGGAAACATCATTATAAATAGCAATTATTTTAATGTAGGGCCATGACAGTTTTATGCTTATTTTAATTATAAGTAGAGCAGAATTTATTTCACTTTGCTTCAATTAATTTGGGCAGAGAAAAGTTCAAGGCAGCATAGTAATATCTTGGCTCCACCTTTGCTAGCTGTGTAACCTTGAATAAGTTGTTTCACCTCTCCATCTTAGTTTCCTCATCTGTAAAATGGGGATAATAAAAATGTGAGTGTTAAATTAGTATGTATAAAAACAATGATATTTCCCGAAGTGATTACTCAATAAATATTAGTTTTTAAAATTATAAGCTAGATATTATGCTAGAACAGAGAATACAAAGATGAATAAGACACAGTTTCTGCCTTCTGTGAACCCAAATATGAGGGCAGTGAGGCTTAGAGAGATGAAATGACAAAGCTAGGACTGAAATTCAGATTTTTTTCTCCAGAGAAATCCAGTAGTCTTTTATGATACCGAATTGTTTAACTGGTGTATACTAAAAGCATAGTTAGAGATTAATCAGTTAAGATTTTTAAAAAGCAGGAGAAAAGGCTGGACTTAAAAGCAAAAGAACTTACAAATATACAAGTATATAAGTCTTTCTCAATTTACAGTGGGATTACAGTGGGATCATGATAAACCCCTCATCATAAGTTGAAAATATTAAGTCAAAAATGAACTTAATACTTATCTAACCTACCAAGCATCATAGCTTAGCCTAGCCTACTATACATGTGCTCAGAGCACATGTATTAGCCTACAGTTAGGCAAAATCACCTAACACAAGGCCTGTTGTATAATGAAGTGTTGAGTATCTCATGTAATTTATTGACTATTGTAGTGAAAGTGAAAAACAAAATGGTTGGATGGGCACAGAGTGCCCAACATATAAGTGGTTTGCCGTCATGATTGTGGCTGACCGGTGACTGTGCTTGCTGCTGTTACCTGCATCATGAGAGTATCTTATTGCATGTCTCTAGCCCCGGAAAAGACCCACATTCAAAATTTGATGTACTGTTTCTACTGAATGTGTATCACTTTCTCACCATCATAAAGTCAAAAAATCAAAAGTCAAATCATTATAACTTAGGTACTATCCGTATATACCAGTATTATTCACTCATTCAATATATATTTATTGAGAACTTGTTATACATCATTCACTGTGGTAAATACCATAGAAGGAATACTAAAATAAATCAGGCATATATATATTCTACCTCAAGGAGATTTCTCGGTAAGGAGAAGAAAAATACGTACCTGGAATATAAGAAAGGACCATGGCTAAACTATGTGAAATTTGAGAAAAGCAGTGACAAGTATAAATGGAAAAATTGGCTGAAACTAGACAGGGTCAAAGACATTTCAAATGTTTTTACAGGATTCTATTCGTGTGGTCTTAGGAAATGTGGACCATCTGCAGCCATTTGCTACAGAACACTTCATTGTGTTTCCCTGTATCCTTTCATGTCTGGGTGAAGATAGCCACAGCTCGCACTGCAGATTCCAACGGGAGCGGTAGACCTATGGGAAGCCCGAGGGTGGGTCCGGAAGAGGAGGAAGCGCCTCATCCCGAAGGTCGTACTCAGATTCCTACTGGCTTCATTCCTCACTCCTTAGCACCGTTTCCCAGATAAAAGCAAATGGGAAAGAGTGTCCCACCTGAAATTCAGACATGGGGAAATTGTCTTGGTCCCCTATCCATTTGTTTTCACTTTATACGTGGAGATGAAATGGTGTCATGAAAACCTGTCACTTGGTAAGTAGAGTGATGGACATGTGGGTGGTGGAGAAGAAAAAAGGGAAGGTTGACTGTCCATGGGTTAGCAGTGCCAGTTGAATATGGCAAAATGGTCAGCCAGACAGGGCCCCAGCCAGCACAGTGCAGAGTCAGAAGCAAGCGCTCCAAGCCAGATGTCCTGGTCAAACTCTTGTGACTTTGCCACTTAATAGCTGTGCAACCTTAAATAAATCACTTAATATTTCTGTGCCTCTTTTGTGAAATGGTGAAGAGGAATAGTACCTATCTCACTGAGTTGTTGAAAGGATTAAAAATATAAATACCAGTGAATGGAAAGTATGAAGTCTGGCTTAGCCTAATCACTCAAGAAAAGGTAACTATTACATAAATCCGTCCATTTTAGAGTATTCAGTGACTTTCACCTCTCCCAATTTTTCATCTCTGAGGGCCATCACTGTTTTTACTCATAGAAAGACAGGTAGACATCTGCAGTTTGATCTGAAAAAGGGTACAAAGGTCTTGCTTCAAAATATCTACCCAGTTCATTTGTCACTGATGCCTGAAGTTCCACTTTTTTCTTTTATAGTAAGGATCATCCCCATTAACTGGCATATCATTAGAATATCTTGGAAACCAAACCCTTTTCAGCTTGTAGGTGACAGTAATTCTAAAATAGAGGAGGGGGAAAGTTTGAAGACACCGTATTTCTAGGAAAAATGGTACCAGGCAGAAGGGAGGAGGGCATACATGGAAGTCTTGTCGAGGACCAGTTCTGAGAAATAAATAGTAGCCAAAAATCCAGGTGAAACAGAGTCTTGATCCATTATGATACTCAAATTTCTTATTGTAGGGAAACCAACAAACCACAGTCCTCTTGGGTTGGTAAGTTTGCCTTTTCTGCACAAAATGAAAATTGCTTTAATTGCCTCATGTTGTCCAAAATATCCTGCTCTTTTCTCTTCCTCTTACTGTGCCCCTTAGTTGCTGCCCAGGTCCAGTCAGAAATATATGAGACCATGAAGCCATTTTTTCCCCCTTGGCCATATTTCTGAGGACTGTCACTAACAATGTCTATCCTTACTTGCAAAACTGTAGTTTACTAAAGTTCCTTTCGGCACTTTAAATGGGGAGCCCTTGTTACTGTGCCCTTAGGAACCGTGAGCAACTCTGGCAAAGGAGGGTCAGCTGACCTTTTCTTCCTGCAGGGCCTACCGGACAGGGAAGCAGCAGGAGCCTTGATGAGGAAGCGAAAATGCATGCAAGTGCCCAGCGCCCCCAGCAGGCCAGGCCTGGACAGGTCAGTAGTGTAGGGAGAGTCCAAATCCCGCCTCCTGGTTGGCCTTGCCAGTCATCGCTGTTGGTGGGTCTTGTCCTTAGGCGATTCATTTTCTCTTCCAGGCCTCATTGGTACCTGCCTATTCCAGTAGGTGGACTAAGGGAAGGAAGCAGGTTGATATTTGTAATGTAATTTGAACACAGTCCCTTCCTCAGCAAAGTAGGATTCTTCTGTTTATCAAGACTGAGAGGAAATGTAATCAGATCTTACACAATTGAATCCAACACATATTCAGCGTGTACTTAGTATGGTCATACTACCAGGAAACACAGAAGGCACGAGGCTTAAGAAGTCCCACAATATTATTCAAGATCATAGAGAAACCCTCAACAGAGCAAGAACAAATAAAATATAATTCTGTTTTACCTAGTGAACAATAAGTTTTGCAACACTACCTTAAGAGGCAGTCCTGACTAGAATATAAATGTCTGCAAGAGGGTACAGATCAGTTACTGGGTGAGGGGCTGCAGTGTCAGGGGGAATGTGGAGCACCTCCCTAACACATTGAGGTTGCTATTGTGGAGGCTACCTATTTTGTTTTGATTTTCTGTAAGGGACAGAATGAGTCAGTAAGACAATTCAGTTCTTATTATCAGCCAGAGAGGGCTGGAATAAGCCAAAGTGTGGTTTGTCCCCCAGCCCAGAGCGCTTTCAGCCCAGGGTCCCAGAGAGCCGCTGCTCTTTCCTGGGGCTCTGGGGGCCTGGAGAAGTACAGGAGCAGTAAGAGTAAAACGTGAGGAGATGATCCCTCCACCCTCCAAATGCACGTGTCAGTGAATGGTTAGAAAACGCCTTTCCCAGCCAGATCGCATGTGAAGGTACTTACAGGTGTGAAGCTTTACTCAGTTCCATTTGATTGAATTTCCCATGGGGTTAATGCCTCTTGTCTTGCCTTTCTCTGGGTTTTAATGCAGTCAGGTATTTCCAAAATCTGATACCTGCTGTCAATCACATTTTCCCTGTCTCAACTCCTAGATCCCTAAATGTCACCAGTTGGGATTCTACTGTTAATTAAAGGAGCACCCAAAGAGAATTTGGCCACACAATTTACTCTGCAGGCCAGGAATGGTATAAAAATAGCCAACCTGCTGAAATATTCATTTGGTCCATGTTTGCTTAAGTGTGGTGATGTCACTGCTGCCAGTAACATTTCCTGGGCTTCCCCCCCACCTCAGGGCCGAGATTGGGACTTCCAGCCAAAGCCCCAGCAAAAAGAAGCCCCCTGTGGAAATCAGGAAGGTAAGTACCCAAACGGAGGCTTCCAGACTCGTGGCTGTTTCTGCTCTGTTACAAGTCAGGATTCTTGTTAGCAGCACATCTTGGTCCTCAGTACTAACTACGTTGACTGAACACATTCTCAGGTTTCGCTGTCTGCAGAACAATGTTCAGCCATTCCGCCCTTGCCACAACTTGTCCCAAAAGTGGCTGCAGAGTACATGCATCGATAAATCCTTTTGTTAAAAGGTCTTCTTTTCTCAGCTTAAAAAGCTGCTGCTTGTACTCTTCAGCTGAGATAAGAAAATAGATCTGTTGAACTGAGGTGGGATCCAGTATGGAATTTTCTCTTTAGAAATCCTTTTGCCTTCATCGATGCTGGGGTCTGAGTCTGGAAATATTGAGTTTTTATAGAGAGCTAGGCAGGTATCGGCACAGGACAGTGTTAAGAGAAAATGTTATTTAGAGCAGTGATGGGCTGGCCCCAGTCGTATTTGGTTTCATTTGTGAGGCTTATTCCCCATTGAGATACTTTTATATCTGCTGCTTCTCCATTTTGGGGCTTCTTTTCCATAGTAGTCTCTAAAGTAGTGCCCTTTTTCTTTCCCTCCCCTCTCAAAATAGCTCTTATTGGGCCCTTTTCTTACTTCTTTCCTCTCTCTGCACAGTAGCTGTGACCTGAAGTACCTACTCACTCACAACCCACTTCCCTCATGTTCCCAAGACCCATAACATGAATGGTTATCAAGCAAACATTTACATATGCATTCATTCAGTAACCTTGTTTTAACTGTCTACTGTGTATCAAGTTCTAGGGATATCATGCTCTCCCTAAAAACACCGACTTTGTAGAGCTAGGCGGATGGAAGCACAGAGTGCAAAGGGACCACAGAGGAGAACCTCACCCAAACTGGGTGGGAGTGAGGGAAGGTTCCCAGAGCAACTCAGGGTAGCTGGAAGGACTAAGGAAGGGCGCAGTGCTGTGGGGACTGCAGGCCAGTGCCCCTGGGTGCAGAGAACAGTGCTGAGAAATGTTCAGAAGAGGTCAGCGCGGGCTGGATCATGAAAGAAGACCACCTTCAAGATGACAGGAATTCCCTCAAATATTTAAGTATAAATGATTTTCATTTCCAAATGATTATTCGATTTCCTGTTTGCAAGGCACTGTGTTAGGTGCTGGGGTGCAGCCAGACATGTAAAACCTGGTTTCCTCCAGGAGCTTATTGTGGGGTTGGAGGAAGAGTGAACCCTTCAGGATGCAGGCCTGCCTCTGGGGGCAGGGAAGGGGTACAGGGCCCTGTCGTGCCATGGCCAACTGGCCCGTGGACTAATTATACACAGATAGTTGCCCTCTCCCACCTTTCCATCTTTTAGAGCTGGCAGAAGAAATGAGAAAGTACAGGAGGAGTACATGAAGCTCTGGAGAACAAAGAAGCTTTATACAACCAAGATAATTACTATTAAAGGAACATTTCCCTCACTCTCCACCCTTGATGCCTTCCTATTCTTAGTTTGACACATCATCTCCCTCAAGAACAGAACCCACAGTTTCTTACTCAACATAATTACCTCTTCAACCTGATACTGGGTTTAGAAAAAACACTGAGCAAAAAAAAAGGAACATGTTTATTGATTTTGACTCAAAGCCCAAAGACGGTCTCCGTTGTAGACCCTGTTCCCAGAGAGAGGCTTTCTCCTAAATTAAAGTGACCACAGTGACTCTCAGTGAGCTGGAAAAATTGAATTTGCTGCTCTGGTCCAATGCTTCTCTCCCCTTTGGGGAAAATTAGGGTGCAGGTGGACTGTGCATGTCTGGACACCCTGGGAGCCTGTGCAGAGAAAGCTTAGAATACAATACGCACCTAAATAGGGTCTGTGTTTCCTTAAGAGGTATTTAGGGAGAAAAGGAAGAAAGGTCAGACCCTTTGTTACTTCAGGTCCCAGACCTAGAGACCCACACTTTAGAGGGATAGAAAGTGGGGGAGAGCAGACAAATGGTCCGGAAGTGGAACTGACTGCCTTGCAGGAGGCACTTCTAAGCAGGTTTGGCCCTGAACATACAGAGGACAATCTTGGGTCAAGATTTCAGGGTATTATGTCTTGTTGAGTGTCTCAGATGGTATCCTCAGTTTTATTTCAGGCTATAGTATTTTTCTTCTCTTAGGACATTTTCCTGGAAAGACCTCTCAAGATTTCAGGAGAGCACAAAAGCTAAACTGTCTTGTAAGGGAAATCTCCCCTGGTCAGAGGTGGCTTTACCTCTGCCTTTGGGCCTTTGCCCTTTGAGTCCCCACTACCAACCTTAGTAGATGCTTCCATTATGGTCAGTGCACCAGGATTTAAGCCCCAAACCATGATTTCATTAAATCTGTAAGAATCATTCCCTTAAGCTAGAAATCAGAGCTGGGCCCTCTAGATTCCATCTTCACCCTGTCTAGAAGAGGTAAGAGTTCCTTTTCTCCCAGGAGTCCCCTTTCACTTTTATAGGAATGTGACAGGTGGCTGTCTACCTGGTCTGGGATTTGAGGCTTTGTGGAAAAGCTTATCTTAGAAATAGCAGCTTATGCTAAGGATGGAGACTACATCCAACTTTCCTGGGGTGTTGCCATGCCTCTGCCTCCCAGACCCACCTTGACAGTCTGCACCCCTTGCTATAGAATTCTTTCCCAGCAGAACAATTCAAGGAGCTGACTGGCCCTGCTGGGTAGTTGGGCCCTCAGGTTCCGCCTGGGTGATAGGAGTGGGTAGTTGGTGGGAATTCCCAAAGAAAATGCATAGGCCATGTTTCTGACTATCAGGTGTCTACTGGAAATGTGGGCTTAGAGCCAAGTTGTAGGATGACCCTTCAAAGTATAAAGGAAGTTCTGTAAAGGAGTCGCACAGGGGGAAACAATAAGATTGCGTGGTGGTATGCTGACTGCTTGCACTGGAGTCACGTTTCTGTTGCCCCAGCTCGAGCCCTGTTACCTGCATTTGCTCGTTCATGGTGCTGTACCTTTGTGCACCATGGCCCTGTCTGGAACGCCCTGCTTTCTCTGACCATCTCCTCATACCTATTACCAAAAAACCCTGCTCATCCATCAAGACCCATTCAAATAGCACTTCCCCTATGAAGTCTTCCTTGACTAACTGCCACCCATTCTATTCTTGTCCTCAGCAGCCACAACACTGCATAGACTTCTGGGGTAGTCCTAGCACACTATCTCGTAATACTTGGTTTATATATCAGCTTTACCACATAGATTACACATTTCTCCAAGGTAAAGTTAAGGTCCTTCTGATTTCTGAAACCTCAATATTCTGTCTTTACTAGTACATAGTTGGGACTCAGTAACATGGAATGGTAAGTTAAAACCAGTTTGGTTTATTTTCGACTCTTAAATCTTACAATTTTAGAGGGACAGTGGTTAGGAAGCTGAAATGGGAAAAGGACAGTCCTATAGAAAGAAATACAGGATCTGCCTTGGCAAATCAGAAGCCCCAGTACTGATGTGAGATGAATTCACCAGCAAATAGCATTCAGATCACCAAGCTGTATAGGATTAAAGTTTAAAACTTTTCTTGGTCCTCTTTTTACCAGAACAGGGAAAGAAAAACCCAGCAGGAATGGCAGGAGACCCCAGCGTTTGATGTCACTGATGTCCAGGAACAGGGTAGGATCTGGGAAATTCCTCCTTCTTCTCCTTAGTAACTGTCCTGTCGCCTCTGGTTCTCCGATGAGCAGAGCAGCAGTGTGCTGAGTCTGAGCCGCTCAGGAGAGCTGTGCATCCCTCGTCAGGGCGCGGGCCTGCCCGCGGGTACTCAGCGCCCCACCAGCTCCCGTGAAGGGAGGCAGTGCACATCCTTCCTGCGCTTCTGACTGCGAAAATGATGCTTCTGATGCTTCATGTGGGTCCTATGGGTTTTACAGAAAAGTTGAGAGGGATGTGTTCCACTTTGCTGTCTCATTGGAGAACCATCTCTGAGAAGCTCTCTCTCCTTTTCTTTGGGGCATTCGCGTTAATATGGAAGGTGCAGTGGAGGCTCAGCAGGGGCAGGGAGTGCGTGTCAGGGTGTTGCTCCTCCAACTTGCTCTTTTACGCAGCATGAGGATTCAGATGGACTGTAGTTATCACATGCAGGGGTGGGGGATGTGAGCGAGTGCTTCAACAAGATGTCATTCCCTGTAAGACACACCAGCGGTGGCGGGTGACCGGGACTGGAGCAGTATAAAAATCTCAGGGGCCCAATTTGAAAATACTCCAAGGTCAGATAGTGTTTTACTGAGCTGAGATTAAATTGGGAAGGTCAGCACAGACAATTCACCTGGCTTCACTGGGCTCACGCTGGGTATCCTGCCTTCCCACAGCCCAACAACCAAAGCCCTTCCCTTGCCTGAGTGTTTTCCTTGCAGATTCTAAGTGGAGGGACAGCCCAGCAGGGCAGCCTGTCCTACCATCACCACAGAACAATCTGCCTCCACCTACAGGACCCACAGAGCTGGGATCCAGCGGCTTCTTCGGGTTTCTCAGGTAAGACACTCTCTTCTGCCCCCAAACAGACCCGGGGAGCTCTGCTCCGGAGACTGCCTCACGGAGTCTCTCAGGGAAGTCAGAGCAGAGAAGGAAGTGGAATGCCTGCATACTCTCATTTTGTCCAGGGCAGATGATGGACATGAGATTAAGCACAAGGGCCCTAACTGTGAATTTAATAAAGACTGTATCTTGTTCGTTTTTACACAATCCATTCCACCCCAACATGTCCAGCTTTGAGCCTGGTTTCTAAATGCTGCTTGGGTCATTCATATGATTTGGTTACCAAACTGCTCCCATTCTCCCCTCTGAATCTAGGATATGTCTTCAGAGTCCTTTTTGCAGAAGACATTAGCAAATCCCCTTATCTATCAAGAGCTCAGCCAGCCCATTGCGGTTCTCCTTTATTTCCCCCTCCTGAGCATAATCTAATTTGGGTACCTTTTCAAATGCTGATCTAGACTTGCTTTTCCCTCCAGAGCAAAAATGCCCTAGCTAATGGGGCCCTAATGGGACCTGGGAGGGGAAGGGACCCCTAGAGTCTCAACCTGCTCTGCTCTCCTTCCTGCAGCTCTCTCTTCCCGTTTAGGTATTTCTTCAGGAAGAGCAGCCAGTGAGCTTTCGGAAAACAGCAGTGGGAGGTGTCTTCTCACAGTGACACTTCCCACAGCGGTGGGAGGTGTCTACTCCCCCTCCATCCTCTGCTTGTTGACATTCTAGTCCCGGGAAATGAGGGCCCCAAACTCCCTGAGTCCTCTTGTGGGTTTATCCGTTTATCCTACCCTTTGCCTCTTTACAATGGACGGGTTTGTTTTGTTTTAAATTTAAAGTACTAAGAAAAGGATAGGACTTTGTAAAATGCTTTCGTCTGAGGGCCAGTTTAGGTCTTTGATCTCTAGCACTTAGGATCCTAATGACAATAAACTATTTATAAAGGGTTATTGACTGAATTTAGTGAAGTAGAGTGAGAGAATGCAGACTCTTGCCTCAAGATACAGGGAAGCAATGCTTGGAATCTCCCCTGGGTCTACTGGTTATTGTTGGCAGGGTGCTTTGGGTTGGTGAGGTCTGAACCTGACCTCAAACCTTAAACTCCCCTGAGCGAGGCAAGGGAATGGGGTCTTGCAAGACTCATTATCTGAGCCTTGCTGACCCTCAAGAAATCTTGTCTCCCTAATCCACCCAGTTTGGGACCCAGCCTCTCAGTAGACAAACACTTCCCACCTGCCTGTACCTGTGGCTTCTGACAGTAATGCAGATTAGTTTATTGGATTAAGTGGACGCCAGTCTAGGTTAGGGCTCCTGGAGAAGACCAGGTCACCTAAGACCTGAGAGATCTGTCTTCATGTCACTTAAAGCTGATCTGGGACAGATGATCAAAATAACAGAAGGGATTTAGGGAAACTCACTGTAGCTCAGAACACAGGAATCACTTTTTGTTAGATACACCCAGTGTTAGAATGGACCACCTTTTGCGGTAATGAGCTCTTGTCATCCCTCATTTTTAGAGCTATCTGTCAGATGCTGGAAGGTTCCTGTGATGAGTGGGAGTTGAGGCTGGATGGCTGAGGTTCCCTGGTGTCCCCTTGGGTCATTGCCTTTACTGTGGGTGGAGAGAAAAGAGGAGGTGGGCCACTCACTGCAAAGGGCCTCGACCTGCAAGGAGGAGGGCAAAAGGGGAAGCCACCAGCACAAGGACTGGAGGACTGTGGACAAGCTGCATTTACAGCCTTTGCCTGACTGTCCCAAACACGGCCTGCTTTCCAAAGCTGTTGAGAGGCTCAACTCCAGAATCTGGAGATCTGAGTGCCATTCGGACTGACTGGCTTACACTGAAGCCTTGGCAAAGTTGCTTTCCTCTCTGGTTCTTATTTTCTCATCTGGAACATAAAAGGGCGGGATTACACGAGCTCTCAAGTTCCTTCCAGCTCTGGCAGTCTGTGTGGCTGGCTCAGCCTTTCTGAGCAGGTCAGCGAGGCGGTGGCGCTGGGATGTCAGGGGGCCAAATCACCACAGGCTTCCTTCTGACCTCCACCCTGCCCCAGCTTCTGCAGCTACTGCCAGCTAGGGGGTCTGCTCCCAGCTTGCCACAGTCCTGCCCCAAGGGTAACTGAGCACCATGCACAGATGGCAGATTCGCCTTCCAGATCAGCCCTGACATTAATGAGCTTTATGATCTTTAGTAACTTTCCTTCTCTGAGCCTTAGTTGCCTCACCTGTAAAACCAGAGCCGTGGTTTTACATCTGTGGGGGTTGGCAGCTGCAGGCTCTTCCAGAAGTCAGGCCCTTTATTCCAGGGACTAGGGGGAGCTCCACTCTGACTGACCCCCAGCATGAGAAGTCATCCACTTGACGTGAAAGTAAGTCTCTGAAAGGGACTCAGAACCCTTCATACCCCATTGGCTTTGCCACCAAGTGCAGTCATTCCCTTGTCCCTCAGAATGTCCTCCCCAATGCCTCTTCTCAGCAGCGGATGAAAGAGACAGGCACAGCTGAGTTAGTAGCTTTCAGGCTGGGGTGGCAAGGCCCTGAACAGTGCAGTGTCCCGCTCAAGGTCACATAGCAAAGAAGAGAACCAGGTGGCCACAACTCAGCTCAGTCTCGAGCCCTCTCTCCCCAGGGGCATGCAAGCCACGCACTCCACCAGCTCCTGGGCTTTCCTCTGCACCTCACTTCCCCCAGCCCCAGGCCTTAGGCAGCTCTAGGACAGAAGGGAGGCAGAAAGCTGCAGACACTGCTCTCTGAGGACCACACCTCAGAGAAGGGCTGATCTTCCCGGTGGGGTTGCTCTGAGGCTTCTGGCAGGGAGGCAGGCCTGAAAACTGATCTCCAAGAGGGCGTGGCTCCAGAATGCCAGCAAATAAAAATCCAGAGAGCCAGCCCCAGCTGGAGACCAGTGGAAGTCCAGAGGAGCAGCTCCGCAAGCCTCTCGGTTTCTAGGCCTTGGAAGTGGTAAGCCCCCGGGGCAGGAGGAACCCTGGGAGGGCCTGTGGGGACCATAACTGAGGGTCCTGCAGGCAACGTGGGGCAGATGTTTGTGCTGCAAATAGTCGGGGAGGTGCCAGCAGAGAATCACTGCAGTGTGCTAACAAGTCACATCCAGAGACAGCTCTCACACGCACACCCATGCCGAGCGCCTTCCAGGCAGATGCACCCAAAGACAGATACGGGGCAAGAGCCCTACTCACAGGCTCGCCTCACCCCAGTCAGAGCAACCTAGCCCTGGTTCACTTACCTGGAGGCATGAGGTATTGAAAGAACTCCCTTTCCCACCTGCAAACTGTTTAGCGACATCTATCTGCCCACTGTTTTAGGTGCCCATGGCGTCCCCCCGAACGCTGCTCCTTTGCCTGCTGGTCCTGGCGGTCACTGGAGGCTGGGGTCGGCAGGTGGCCAGCCCAGGCTGCCACTTGCACCGTGAGTAACCCTGGGAGCAGAGAGCTGGGTGGGAGCAAAGAGCTGATGGACTGGACAGGGTGCAGCAGCAACCTCAGTGGGTCCACACTGAGGTTCAGGTGACAGGAGCGCACGAGCCTTCGCAGAGGTACCATCTCCCACTTGCCTGTCTCCTTCTAGCCTTCAATGTGACAGTGCGAAGTGACCGCCAAGGCACCTGCCAGGGCTCCCATGTGGCCCAGGCTTGTGTGGGCCACTGCGAGTCCAGTGCCTTCCCTTCCCGGTACTCCGTGCTGGTGGCCAGTGGCTACCGACACAACATCACCTCCGTCTCTCGGTGCTGCACCATCAGCGGCCTGAGGAAGGTGAGGGGGCCCAGCCTGGGGCAGTTCGCTGGGGTGAGGGAACCCAGGGAGAGAGGGCCCTGAGGAAGGTGCCTGGAACGTGGAACCCCTCCTCCCCAGGTGAAGGTGCAGCTGCAGTGCTGGGGGGACCGGAGGGAGGAGCTGGCGATCTTCACTGCCAGGGCCTGCCAGTGTGACATGTGTCGCCTTTCCCGCTACTAGCCCATCTTTCCCCTGTCCCCGTGGTCAGAGGGCTTGAGCTGGGGCTTATTCTGTATATCCTGAGCCTCCCTGAGGACAGCAGCCCCACCCCTGAAAGCCGTGGTGGTTGCCTCCTGAGAAGGGGGATGTTTCTACCTCTGCTAGGCCTCCTAACCAGCTTTCACTATTTCCCTTCCTTCCTTGTCCCTACCCCTAAATAAAACAAGCAGTTCTCAAGTTTCTCTCTTTATTAAATCTAACCCCAGCCAGGGGAAGGGGGACAGACCATGGTGACTGTGACCACCCCCACCTTGCCCCAGGACATAGGGAATCTCTTCTGCCTGTGCCCTCACCCCTCCCCCTGCCCAATAAATAAAAAGGGGACAAGGAAGTACAGGGTGAGAGCGGAGAGGGAAGGAGGTGCTCCAGGCCCAGGACGGTGTCTGTGTTGGGGGTGGGTGGAGGGGTAGGGAATAAATAGCTTATGGACCCCATGGTGGGGTGAGGAAGGACCTCGTGCTGGCACGCGGCAGAGCAGGCAAGGGGCTGAGTCCCCCTGCTCTAGGCCAGGAGCAGGGTGAGGACCCTGCCTGCAATCTGGAGCCCAGCTTGGTGGGGCAGGGGCAGATCCCCAATGGCAGCTTCCTGGTCAACTTGGCCCTAGTCAAGTCCTGCCACAGGGCTTGAGAGTTCTGTTGATAGGGCCACCGTCTCTCCTCCTCTCCCCGCAGTGAAAGCTGCCCACACTGGGCCAGGTACGGAGCCCTCCAAGCCCACTCTAGCAAGGCCAGGGGTAGGTTCTAGGCCCCCCAGGCAGGAGAGGGGATGGAGGGACTGACAGCTCTGGGTTTAGCTCCTCCCCTTTTGGGGTATCTCTAGCTCTGACCCCCACTGGCAGCCACCTGGGGCGTAAGCCGCTGGAGGGGGGCCTCCTTGGCCTCCTGGGTCCCCTGTAACCGTCGTAGCCGCAGCTCCTCCAGGCCTTGCCACAGCTCCTGACGCTCCTGGGCCTTCTGCTGCTCCCTGGAGAGAGAGGGCGAGGCAGCTCCCCTACTGGGCCGCCTGCAGTCCAGCTCCAGCCACCCAGCTGCACAGGGACCAAGAAGCCTCCCACGGAGGGAAGAGCCCTGAGGAGCCACTGCTCCCCTCCAGGCAGGAGCAGGCAGATTAGCCTGGCTCGGAGAGGCTGGCGGAGGGGAGGAGGCTCCAGGGAGTCAGAAGCTCCACATCCAGAAGCGGCATTGGGAGGACGATGGGAGGATGCAGTGGGGAGTAGGGCACCGAAGGCCCGGCCCTGCCAGGCACTCACGGAGCAACCTGAAGTGTCTAGTCAGATGGGGTGAGGGCTGTTCCCTGCAACAGGAACAGGTGATTCCTCCGGCTTTTCTCCCCTCTCCCCCTATGCCTGGCCCCCAGTACTCACTGCTGCTTCTCCAACTTGTAGGAGGCTGTGAGCTCATCGAACAGCTTCCCGTTCATCTCCATGAAGGTCTTGAGCACATTGTAGATCAGAGATACAATGGTTCTTGGCAGGATCAAGGGAGAGGGGTGAGAAGGTGAGAGCAACTTCAGTTTGGCCCAACCTCCCTCTCAGCACTCTGCCTGTCCTCCGTCAGCACAAGTGTGCAGCCCTGGACACCACAGCTCTGCCCTCTTTCTGCCCCTTTCACCATCCCTCCGTCTTCAGACAACTTCCATGACCCTGTTCAGCTAGGAGCAACCCCAGGTCTGGACTGGCCAGTCCTGGGCCCAGCTTCCGTGGGGAGGTCAAGGCCTGCACACTCACTGATTCCAGTGCTCCTTGGAGACTTGGTAGAGGGTCCCAAAGACAGCAGGCAGCACAGTGTGGCAGTTGTCCTCAATGAGGCTCAGGATATACTCATTATTCCAGAAATACAGAGCCCGCTCTGCAACCTGCAGTAGTAAGGTGGCAGAGCGAGCACCTGGCAGTGGCTTCCCTTACCCACGCCCACTCCAAAACCCTGCGGCCCTGCCCTCCACACAGCCATCCTCATGCTCATCAGGCCCCCCTGGGAGAAGCAATGTGGTGGGCAGCAAAGAGGACTGGACTTGGAGTCCAGTGCTCAGGGCCAGATCCTAGCTCCACTGCACATTAGCCGCAGGGCCTTAGGTGAGGCATTTACCCTCTCAGCCTCAGTGTTTTCATTTGTGAAATGGGGCTAATAATAACTATCTTTCCAGGGCTGTTTTAAGAATCACATAAGGTGTTTAATAAACTTGAACAGCAGAGTCACTATGGGGAAGAACTGACTTCCACCATGTATGGCTCTTAAGAATAGGAGACGCTGTTTGCACTCAGGAAGACAGAGTTTACAACCGGCCTGATGGGAAGGGAGGCCTAGCTGGGCCCTGAGGTGGGACTAATGAAATCCAAGGGCACAGAGAAAAGGGGAGAAGTGATAACAGCCCATTCTGGGGCACATTTCAGTTTACCAAATACATTTCCACTATGATCTCATCCCCATCCTGTGAAGAGATTGGCCCACTTTGCAGAGGAGGAAGCTTATTCAGACTCACAGTTAATGACTAGCCCAAGGCCCTGCAGTCAGTAGGAGGCAGATCTGAGGCTTGACCCTAGGTTTCCTGACCCTAGTACGCTGTCTCCCCATTATCAGATCCAGAAGGATCCAGAGGAGAAACTGAGGGTAGAGGGAGCTATGTTAGGTCAAATGGTCTCCAGTCCCTGCCCAGTACCTGGAAATGGGGGCTGGACACACAGCGGGCCACCTGCTTGAAGAGGGGCTCCTGGATCTTCACAAACTGAGAGGGCTCAATGACATCAAGAATCTCTTCCATTTCCCCAAGAAACATCACCTGGGGGTGGGACATGGGGCAGCAGCTGCCATCCCCCTCAGCACACTCCGGACTGCCCTCCAGAAGCTGGGCCCTCCCAACCCCTCTCTGGTGGACGTCAAAGCCCTTCATACCTCCTTCTGGGTGCAGGTTTTTGGCCAGTATTTGAGCAGCCCCCGGATCACCTGCGGGAGTTGAGGCAGAAAGGAGTCAGACCTGCAGGGGTGGGGCCGCCTCTCCCCGCAGAGGTACTCACGTGCTCTGTCAAGGTGGCGTCCTTCTCCAGGAACTGCACCACACAGTATGCCAGCTTTGGAGTGGAGAGAGAAAGAATGGAGGTCAGCAGGGACCCGGACAGGATGCCAGATGTTTGCTCACTCACTGGGTTCCCTCTCTCATTTGGGAAGCATTTACCAACTGCCCAGGATATAACAGGGACAGAGCCATGATCTCATAGGAGAAACAATCAGCAAACTAGTCCTTATAAATTTTACAAAAGGTTCTACAATCAAAATCTGTGCCACGATCTATGGGAATGTAGAAGGGAGAGAACTGTCCTTCCTAAGGCAGGGGCTGGGGAAGCTTCACAGAGCCGATTAAGGTCAGTGTTAAAGGGTCATGGGAACTCTCTAAGGTAGATGGAACAGAATTAGTAAAGAAAAAAAAGAAGGATGCTAAGTTCATGACTCAGTGTGGCTGGAGCTCCTGTATCAGGCTGACCCAGATGGCTGTCCTGATGGTCGGGAGCTCTCCGGGTGGCAGGGCCTGGCCTGGGCCTTACCTGGGCGTGAAAGACAGACAGTGACTTGACAGAGTGCAGGGGAATCAGGACCCGGACCAGGAACTGCTTGTGCTCAGTCTTCAGGGGCAGTGCAAAGCCATTGATGATGCTGAGGAGGGGGCAGAAGAGAGGAGAAGGTTCAGATGACTGGGCCTCAGTCCTTCCTCCCAGAATCCTGTTGCTTCAGCTGAGGCCCAGGGACAGTCACCTTCCTAAGATCTCCAGCAGCTCAGCCACACCATTGAAGTGCTCGAGTTCATAGATGAACCTGCAAGAAGAGAAGAATGCAGAGGGGCTCAGAGCAACAGAGGCAGGCCCAGCCCCCTCTCAGCCGCCCTGCCCGCCACTGCCATCCCCCTGTCCGCTAATCCAACTCCCTCCCAACCCAGAGGCTGTGCTCCCTTGCCAACACCCCAACCCAGTCCCCACTGAGATCCAGCCCACCTCTGAATCACCCTTCTAGGCCAGCCATTGGTGCCACTCTGCACCCCAGCTCAGACCCCTCTTCTATGCATTCCTTTATCTCCTCTCCCCTAAACCCTAACCCTCACTACCTGGTTCCCATCCTATCAGTGGACACCTAGCCTGCATTCTTCAATCCTTCACTCTTCATGCCAGTCAACCAAAAGAATGACAAGCGCTTACACTGTCTACTCTGTGCTACGCACTTCTCAAAATTATCCTGGGAGGTCAAGCTTATTAGATCCATTATGCCTGTGAACCCAGTGAGGCCCAGCAGTTCAAAGACACATGCCCCAAAGTTAAGAAGTGGATGGACTCCGAGCTCCTGTAGGACAGGGATCATATCTCTCTTGTTTTATAGCTGATAATGTAAGAGCTCATGTTTCAGAGTCCTGGCCTTAGTCCAGGAGCCGTACTGTGTGCTTCGGAGGCATTGCCTCATTTCAGTTTGATGACCAACCCTGGATTAGTAGAGCTATCATTTCCATTTTAGACATGAGCAAACTAGAAGACAGCTTAAATAACCCAAATATTTGAACCAAACTCAAACACAGGCCCTCTAGCTCCAGAGCCAGTCTCAACAACAAGGGCATGTGGACCCCTGGTGCCCACGGGCATGGGTGCTCAACACACATTTGCAGAAAGAATCTCCCTTTGCATCCTCATGTCCTGGTGCAATAAGGGTCAAAAGACCTCGATCCTAAGAGCCCAAATGATCTAGTCCCTCAAACCGCTTCATCTCTTTTGGCCTCCATTTTCTTATCTGTAAAATGGAAATAAATACCCTTTCTCTGCTGACTTCACAGGCTTTGTATAAACATTATTAATTAACATGTTGCTGAGAAAGAACTTGGTAAATCAGAGTTCCATAGGGCCCCCCAGCCTGGGAGCCTCTGCCTCAGGCTGGTTTCCCACAGCTCTCCCCCTCCCTCCCCAGGGCTCAGCTGGACAGGCAGTAGGTACCCACCGGAGGAAGATGTGGCTGCACTGTTTGCGGATGTAGGCCCGGAGCCCCAGGAACTTGCCGTAGACCCGGTGCAGGATGGTCTTGAGGTACTCACGCTCCCGGGGGTCCTCACTGTCAAATAGCTCCAGGAGCTGTGGGTCAAGGGTCAGGTGAGAGGCCAAGTCCAGGTTGCTTCTGTCCTTTCCCTACTCCCCTCAGAGAACCTGCCCCTGCCCCATGGCACCACCCAGCCTGAGCTCCCACTTCACCATCAGGACAAACTTTTGATCCACGTATCTCTTGGCCACAGAGGGCTGGAAGTCTGGGCTCTCCAAGAAACGCAGGAAAAACTCATATACCAGCTGGGAGAGGGGACAGACAAAAAGGAGAGTTCAGAAACAGCCTCCCTGAGTCCCCTTGCCCTGTGGTCCTCATCCGACAGTCCAGGATCTAAGGAGACCTTCTCCCCTCTCCTCAGATCTCTTGTGAAACTCAGATCTCTGACTTCTGCAGCTCTCATACCTGCAGATGTGGCCACGAAGGTTCAAGGTTGGGCTCATCCTCTTCAGGGTCAAATTCAGGGTTCTCACTGGGTGGCAGGGTCCGGAAGATATTCACTGAGATCTGGGAAGCAGAGACAGGGTTCTTTAAGGAAGAGCCTTTGAAGGCAGAAGCCAGGGTTGGTTCCCTAACGGGCCTCCTAGCACCTGCCCCAGCGAGCAGTTTGCTCCTTGGAAATCTAGTTCATGGAGGCCCTGGGCCAGGGGATGGGGGTCTCAGGCCGGACTGGACATATCCCTGACCTCTACCAGGGACAGTCCAGCAGGGAAGACAAAAATGAAAGCAATAAGGTCTATGGATATTTTAGGCACAAAAGTGAGATTTCTAGCTTGAACACTGAGAGAGGCTTCATGGAAGACGCAGCACCTGAGACCGGCCATGGGGATAAGAGACATGGGGGGATTCATAGCAGGCCTCAGGAGAGCAAAAGTGAAAGTGTGGGGGGGGACAAGCCAAGGAGGTACTGAATGACCTCTGGCAGGGTGCTAGGCAGCAGGGCTGGGGGAGGGGAGAAGATGGGGTTTATTCTCTGCACAGCAGCTCACAGGCAAGCCAGTTGGGTTCCAGTACCCCCTAAGTTCTTTCCAGAGCTGGGTTGTGGGGTGCCAGGTGCTCACCATGCGGATGATGTCTGGGTAGACAGGCTCAATGAGGACGCCCCGGGTGCTCCCCACACACTCCACCAGCTCATTGAGCGCTGCTCGCTTCACCTCCTTCCCCTTCAGGTCAGCCACACAATCCAAGAAGTCAAACATCACCCCGCACTGGGCCAGCTTCCGGCTCAGCAGCTCGTGCAGCTCAGAGGCTGGCACATCTGGGGAGAAGGGATGGGGCTGAGCCTGGGCCCCAGCCGCCACAGCTCTGGGCGGGGGCGGACCCTCCTACTGCCTCAGGCAGCCTCCCCTGGCCTCAGACCCCATGCTCTTGTGCCATCGCCCACTCCTCGCAGAGAGCAAACAACTCCTGTCCTGTCCTCCATTCTTACAGGGTAAAGAGCTTCATCTTTCCTCCTAATCCAGGCTCAGAGAGTACAATGGCCTGATTTTAAAGCAAGGTGTAACAGACCCTGGATGGTGGGGCTTTCCACAGGTGCCTGAAACGGCCACTGCCTGCCTCTCCTGGGTGGCACTCTGTTCTAAAAGCTAGTAGCGCAGAGGAAGTTCAAAGCCAAGGATCTCTAGGGTACCCTCGGGCTCAGCCAGTGGAGTTCCGTGGCCCAGAGGTGAGGGGATGATAGGGTGATCACAGAGAGCCTGAGTACCTGCTGGACTGCTAGGGGCCTCCTGGAACCCAGGCTGTGGGCCCCACCCTTGGCCCTGGTCTGCCCCCCAGGGTGGCGTCACTTCCAGATGCCCCACCTCCAAGAATGACAGGCTAGTCAGGCCATGCGTCAGCAGAGGGCTGGGAGTGGGGGTCAGCGCCAATGGTGAAGTCCCTCGCCTGGAAGGGGCCACCCAAACTCCCTCTGATAGCTGCCAGCTGCTTCTTGCTACCCCTCCACACACACACACACACACACACACGGCCTTCCTTGCCCATTCTGGGACTCAGGCACCTTGGCAGCCAGCAGCCAGGCTCACCTTTGAGCAGGGGTAGTGGAGTGAGCTCTTGCTGGTTGCTCTGATAGCGGAACTGAGAGGAGCTATGGGAGCGCCGGGGCCTGGCCCTGCGGAGGGATCGGCGGGAGAAGCCGTCTACCTTGTCGGGTGGGGGCACAGGTGACAGCCCCGGGGAAGAGGGGCTGGTAGGAGTGCTTGCTGGGGGCAGCTTCGTCTCCATGGTGGCCAGGCAGCAGGTCAAGCGTTCAGAGTCCCCTGGGTTCCCTTTGGGCCTGAAGGATGCTGAGTGAGGTGGAGCTGACTAACTTGGGCCCATCCTGTGGGGCATGGGGGGGGCACAATGACAGTCCTGCCTGCCCCCCCCCAGGCCCTCGGCAACTGCCCAGTCCTGGGGGGCAGGCAGGGTAGAGAGGAAGATGGCTCAGGCCTCAGGTCCTTCCAGGGGGTCCTGAAGAGTCCAGTTAGGGTTCCCACCCTCTTTTGAAAACGAAGTCAAGGCAGAAAGGTTGGCAAGAAAAAGAGAGCGCCTGTCAGTTCTTTGAGGAGAGACGGTGTGTGCGGCAGCAGCTGAGCACCCAAGTCTCTTTTCTCTCCTGCCCTGGTCCAGAACCTAAGTAGGGGCACAGTCCCCTCCCACAGGAAACATGTTCCCCCTTCTCACAGACTGCCAGGCCCCAGGCTCCAAAACAACCCCGTTTGGAATAGGGCCTATCCCCCAAGCCAGCCCCTACCTGGAATGGGGCCCTGGGGCCTCATCCCTGGCCCCTAACAGAACGGGGCCCCATTCCTGCTCCACTAATCCGGGCTACCAGGGACTTCCTCAAGAATGGGGCCCTGGCCCCATGCCACCCCGCTCCTGGATCCCGGCACCCTCCCCCACCTCAGCGCCTTCCTCGCCCCCCAAATCTCATTTGCCCCCTGGTGAGGGACACTCACTTCTCAGAAGCCCAGACTTTGGTCCCCTTCCCCAGGGGCTGCGGGTGGGGAGGGGGGCAGCGGTTCAGGGCTCCTTCGCAGAGGTTTCGCTCCAGGCGCTGGCGCTGGGCGGCGGCGCTCCGGGGTTCTCTCTCGGGCTCCGGGGGGCCCGGAGCATGCCCCCAGCTCAGCCCCGGGTCGGGGCACGGGCGCCCGGCGGGCTCTGAGCTGGCCCGGGCAGCGCGCGGACCTCTCCTCAAGTCGTGGGACCCGAAGCGGCGCGGCGCTGCAGGAGCCCCGGGTCTGAGCGCACCGGCACCCGCCGCCCAGCTGCTCAGGATGACATCAAGTCACTCCGCCCCCCCCAACGCCCAGCCCGCACCTCCTCGCGGGCGGGGGCGCTGGGGGCTGCGTCAGGAAGTTCCCGGGGCCTCTGGGAGATGTAGTCTCCGCACCGCTTAAAGGAGGCTGCCAGTCAGAAAGGGTAACCCCTGAGAGCTCTGGGGATAAGGCTGAAGCAGAGCCGGGATGGGGTCCAACTGGGGCTGGGCTTCTGGGTTCTGGAAGGGAGGCCGCACAGGGAGAGGAGAACTCAGGAGTCTCTACCACGAAGGTAGAGGATGCCAGCACAGGACCCTGACAGGAAAGAGGCCCAATCCTATGTCAGGCCCAAAGATTGGCCTACTCTATCTGTGCCCTGGGCACCCCATCCTCATGGGAACCCCACCTTCTCCCCAGAATGGCTTGACTTAAGACCCCCCCCCCCCCACTTGGAAACCAGCACTGGACTGGTTAATAGTCTTCAGTGCCTGCTGGGAGGGGTGTGGCATGCCCAGGCTGCTGGGAAATGCAGTCCGTCCTCTGGCCTGCAGTCCCCCTCCGGTCCCTCGCTGTCTATGGTGACATCATGGTCTGGGGTTTAAAGGGCCAGCCTTGGAGTGGCAAAGCATCAGAGTGGGAGATGCTCCCCGGTTGCCACCCCACCCCAGGCAAGCCAGCCTCCCTGGATGAATCTCCCAGCCCTCTGGGTCCCAAGATGTGTTAGTGGGGTCTCTGATTCAAAACCCTGCTGTGGGGATTCTATGGGTTTAGCATATAAGCCCAAAGTTCCTGGTCTACAGTCCTGGGCCCCCTTTCTAGGACCCTAGACTCCCAACACCTTTTATTCCCTGAACTCCATCCCCTATGCTACCCTATGAAATCTCCACCCAGAATTTTTGCCTAGATGAATAAATGGTCCACGTGAGCAGTAGGAGTGGCTAAAAGACTGGACAGTGAGGTCAGGGAGGGGTTGGGGCCCTTATCAGAGTCTTCTCCACTCTGCCTTGTGCTTTAGTGGCCACTCAGTGCCCCAGTGGAATGAACCAGCCATCTTCCCTGCTGTAGATGGAGTCTGGGTGCCCAAGAGGTGCCCACCTGCTGAGCAACAGAAAGCAAGGCCAAATTTAGCTATGCTGGGACCCAGGACTGTACCACTGGAGAGCTGGCCAGAATCCCTATTGCTCAGATATCTTCAGCAGGCCTTGTCCATCTGGACCTTGGTGTCCTCATCTATCAAATGGAAACCCACAGTCTCCTTGCCCATTTCCCAGGCTGCGGAGGTGAAGCCTCTTCCACATCTCTGCAGGAAAAGCTGAGGGAAAGCCACCCCACCAAGCTGTCTATGGCCAGCAAAGGACACCAATGTACAGTGGGAAGTGTGTTGCCCAAGATCATACAGTCTGTCATCAAAAGCTAGGACCACAGGCCAGGTCCACACCTCCCAGCCTAAGTCAGGATGGCACCAGCTCCAGCCCCCAACTGCAGGCCCTCTGGGGGCTAGTGCCCTGGACGCTGAGGGTCTCAGGGCCAGGCTGATGATGGAAGGTTGGTGTTTTGTAAAAAAGGTGTGCTTTACTTGAGGATTGGGGGACCAAATGGTGGAGGACAGACACAAGACTTCCTGCAAGAAGTGGCATTTGAACTGGGTCTCAAAATAGATTAAATGTCACATGTGGGAGTACAGGGTTGAAAATTCTTTTTTAAATCTTCTTTACTATACTATAAAATTCACATACTGTATAATTCACCCACTCTGGCATTGTTGTTTAATGAATATAGAGTTTCAGTTTTGCAAGATGAAAAAGTTCTGGAGATTCCTTGCACAACAATGTGAATATTCTTAATGCTATAAAATTGTATATTTAGAAATGGTTAAGATGATAAAATTTGTTGTATATATTTTTCCACAATTTAGACAAAATGCAAAATCCGGACCCTGTACCACGGCCCATGTCAAAAGCCACAGCACCCAGGCTACCTTCCATCTTCCCTTCCACACCTATCCTGATCCTACTGAGGAAATTCCTTAAGGGGCTTCTTCTGGGTGGGCCATGCCTGGGGAAGGGAGAGCCTCCCCCCAGGGCCCCTGAGGTCTAGAGCACATGGTTTGCCTCACGAGTTTCCACCTAATCTAATGTGAGGAGGCCCTAAGGACCCCACAAAGCCTGGCCCTCCCCCTTTGCTCTCTGCCAGGGGGAGCCTTGGCCTCATCCTACCCCAGATCCCTCAAGTTCTCCGTGAACCAGCTGTGCAGTAAAAGCTCGCTACTGCAGTGCCCAGGGCCAGTGTATTTGTAGGGGCTGCTTGACCTAAGCAGGGCCTGGGACTTTACCCTAAAAATACGTCTATGGGATCCCCAATACCACCTTCCCTCCTAAGGGAATATTGTCCTCTTTATCTTGCGAATATTTTTTCTCTCTCTCTCTCATTCAGTTTCTACTCCAAGGGCCTGGGCCAGGTTGTGGGATAGCTACATGTTGGGAATTGGTTTTCTGCGGAGCTCATAGTGCACTGTCTAGGGGAGACAGCAGGGAGGAACTTTGTGCCCCTCTGAGCCCTGTCTATTTCTCTGCTGTGGCACAGATGCTGCACTGTGTCCTGGCCACAGAGGGGATCAGGCTCAGGAGTGGACTTACAGGCACCCACTTCTAAGAAATAGATGTGGCTCACAGGCAAGTCACAATGAGAGACTGTGTGGGTGCAGTCTCACTGGAGGGAAGCTGACCCAAGAAGCAACCACCCCAGATTGGAAACCTGAGTATTGGGAATAGCCCTGTGGCCCCAGCCTTTGCTCATGACACACCCCATGTATGCTGCAGGGGAATGGTTACCTCCTCCTAGTCTGGATACAAGGACCACCTTTCCTAGACTCCAGAATACACCCTCTGTTCTCACTGCCTTTGGAAGAAGTGATGTTCGCTCATTCACTTGCTCCACAGGCTTTTGCTCCACAGCTTCAGTTTTCCTGTCCTAGAAAATGAGGGGATTAATAGCATTCCCCCGCACTGAGGGTGTGGCAAAGAACAGATGCGGTGATGCATGTAAAGTGACAAGGGCCCAGGACATCACACAGGCTCAGTTCATGGTATTTATCACTTTCTTAATTATTTAGCAAACTTTGGGTGGACACAACACTGCCTCTGGCCTGTCACTGGGGACAGGGAAATCCCTTGGTTCATTCCCCAAGCATTTTCTCAGTGGCCCTCCTATTAGCTGCCTCTCTGAATGGAGCCTTTGCAATGTTTCCAAAAGTCTCTTGGAGGCTGCCTGTCAGTCCCTTCCAGGTAAATAAACTGTCCCAGGTAAGTAACTGGGACAAGTTACTGGAGATAAAACAGGCTTCCAGCAGTAGCAGCAGTTTGCCTCAGGCCACACAGAGCTGGGACTGGAATCCAAGTCTCTGCTCCTCAGTCCAGGGTGAAGCTCTTGCTTCAAGCTGACTTTTGGCATTAGAATATGGTAGAGTCCATCTTCCTAGTAAGGCTAAAATAGAATTATAATTACCTGTGGGTATCCCTTAAGTCACCCATGACTAAGAGGTCTTGTGTTCCACTAAAACTTTATGATGCTGCCATGTGACAATCTGTATGATTTTCACGTGTCATGAAATCCTATTCTTCCTTTGAGTTTTTCCAACTATTTAAAATGTAAAAACCATCCTTAGCTCACAGGCTGCACAAAAACAATAAACCCCTGCTCAAGAGATTTAGAGTCCATTTTTAATTAATTTTAGGATTAGAGGTATGTAAAACTATTTGTATTATTCCAGAGAGGGGCTGAAGGTCCGAACAACTGAAGAGAGAAGGCAGGGTCAGTGACTCTGCAAAGCACCCTAGGTGAGGAATGGGAAAAAAAGTTCTCCTTAGTGATGATTCACAGCAATCTATTAACGTTTTGTTATCTGTAAAATGAAGACAATAATCTCCAATCCAATGAGGATTGAATGAGATAAAGGATGGTAAAGTGTTTTGTAAACTGCAAATGTTTTTTTCACTTGATTATTTCTACAGATGTGTGCTGGGGCTCTCACACCGACTATTCCTCTGAGAAGCTTTTTACCAAGTTTGACGGGACACTGTTCCTTTAAGTCCTCCCCAACTACCTCTAGTAGTTGGAAAGTCAGCACATGCGCGGTCCTTTTTGGGGCTGGACCACAAGCAGCAGCCTTCCTAGAGCCTGTAGAAGGGAGGTTAAAGGTCCTCCCGCGCAGAATTTTTACGCAGGCGTAAATCCAGACTGGGAACACTATATCGTGCAGACAGCCCAGTCCTATTTTGGCGCTCTAAGGCCCCGCCCCCTGCGCCCAATCACTAGGCCTCTCCCTTTGCAGTGACCAATGGCAGTGAGTGGGGGCGTGACTGAGCGTCCGGGGGCGCGGCCTGGAGCTGAGAGAAGCGGCGGGGCAAGCCGGGGGCTGTAGTGAACAGCGCAGCCGAACGGGGATTGCCGGCTTGCGGCGAGCGGAGGAGGCCCGGGCCCGACGGTCTCCGAGATGTCACGATGGCTGTGGCCATGGTCGAACTGTGTGAAAGAGCGGGTCTGCCGCTACTTGCTGCACCACTACTTGGGTCACTTCTTCCAGGAGCACCTCAGCCTGGACCAGCTCAGCCTCGATCTATACAAGGGCAGCGTTGCCCTGCGGGACATCCACCTGGAGATCTGGGTGAGGAGCCTGGTCTGAACCCAGAAAAGGGCGTGGGGAGGGGGCGCAGCGACCTGGGGCTCTCGGAGACTGGGTCGGACTGGGGGACCAGGAGAGGCCATGGGAGCCCGGCCCTTTACAGACATCAGAGGAACCCGGGCTGATCTCCAGAACCAGAAGTGGAATGGGAAGGGTCCCTGCCTCCACTTCGCAGGAAGAGAACTGAGGCTGGGGAGGGGGATGTCACTTGTCTGAAGAATGCTAGGATAAGAACACCTCATTTGGGGCCTGAGTTGGGCAGCGTTGTGTCAGAGGCTGAGGAGACGGTAAAGAGGGTCTCTGTTAGGGCCGGGCCAGGGCGTGACAGAGTTGGGGCCTTGCATCTGGTCGGGGAAGGCTGGTAGGGATCCGGAGTCCTGCCGAGGTAACCTGCGGGAAAGGTGCCCTGACCTCCTGACCCTCGGTCCTGGGCCCAGTGGGTGGGGTTCGCCTCCGGATGTGGATGTCAACAACCGCGTCAGCACCCGTGTTGATCAACACCTCGTGTCACTGCTGCTGCGGCTCCCTACTTCCTGATTTGGGGAGAGTGGGATGGACTGGAGGGTGTTTGGGGAGGGCCTAGAGCCCTGCATCCCCACTGGAGGGAAGCCCTGGAGGAAAGGTGGAGAGGTCTGGCCTTAGGCAGGGAGGAGGAGGCAGAGGGGAGAAAAGTCTGGGTCCGAGGTCTGAGTCTGGGGGCAGTGAGGGGCGGTGATCACAGCCCAGCTGACCTGGGAAGTTGCAGAGGAGCCACCAATTAGAGGCAGCAGTCCAGTGCTGGCACAGGGTCAACCCTACAGTCCAGAGCAGCGGGGGTGGGCATGGCAGTGGGGGCTTCTCGGTTTTCTGGATGGCCAAATAGGGTGCTTGGCCTCAATGCATTTGGGGCAGGAGGAGCTGGGCTTTAGGGTTAGGCCAGGCCTTCCTGAGCAAATGTTAGGATAGGAGGAGACGCCTGAGCCCAGAGTTGGGGGCACCTCCTAGTAGCCTCTTGCCTTTTCTGACCTCCTACCTCAGCCTTCTAGGCTGACCTGAAAGAAATGGCCCTCTAGGTTGCCTCTTGCTACTTCCAGCCCTGCAAACACTCCCACCCTGCCCTGCTCTGCCCTCCTGTTGGGTATTGAACTGATTTCTAGCTAGGCTGCTGACCGGATGGCCTCCAGGGAGGAGCTCAGCCCTGGTGGAATGCAGGTACCTTCCCAGTAGCTGGCCCTTCCTCCCAGCTGCTCTGCCTGCAGCCCCTACCTTGGAGACCCCAGAAGAAGCCAAGTGCCTGGGGACCCTGGGATGAGGAGAGAGGCCTGGGTCGCAGTCTCAGTCCCCATAGTGCGTTGGGTGACTTGACTAGTCCCATTACTAGGCCACAGTTTCCCCCATCTCTGGATCTCTGGGTCAAGAATATAGACTTGATCTCTATGGGCCTTGTAGTTCTGTTGTATTTTTTTATTAATGGATCCAACAAATGGTTAGGAGGCCCTCTCTGTGTGACACCACACAGAGTGCCTGGGGTCACACAGAGAAGGCAGGTCAGCTCCTGCCCTCAAAGAGCTCCCAGGCCAGGGGTGCTGCTCCCCCATTTGTAACCAGGACCTCAAACTTGAGAGAGTGTCAGGAGTTGGGGGGTCCTCTCTGGCCCAGTCCAGCCCCCTCGCCTGCATCTCTTGGACTCTCGCCTTGAGCTCCATGCTTGCCCAAAATGAGAGTGGGGTGCAGCTGCTGCGGTCTCCCCTGGGCCTCTGCATGTACTGTCCTCATGCCTGGGACACATACCACCTTCCATCCCCTCCACCTGCTTTCCTCCTGGTCATCCTTCAGCTCCCTCTCCTCTGGCTGGAAAGACTGGTTATATTTGGGTGATGCAGTACTAGGGCCGGCCAGAAGTAGGGGTCAGCGTGAGCAGAGGTAGGGCTCTGTAGATAGCCTGCAGGGGGAAGGGAGGAGGGAGGGTGCTCTCTACGGTGGGGCAGCCAGACAAGGAGTGCGGCAGCTACGTTTGGGTTTGCCTGAGCCGGCTTTGTGCCCTGCTTGCTCCAGTCTGTGAACGAGGTGCTGGAGTCCATAGAATCACCACTGGAGCTGGTGGAAGGCTTCGTGGGCTCCATTGAGGTGGCCGTGCCCTGGGCTGCACTGCTCACCGACCACTGCACGGTGCATGTGTCAGGCCTCCAGCTCATCCTGCAGCCCCGCCAGGGCCCAGGTGAGGGAAGGACAAGGCCAGGATGGGGGTGAGAGCACAAGTGGGAGTAGGCCTGGGCACCCATGAGGTAACTGGACCTGCCTGCCCTGAGACCCCCTTCCTGCTCAAAGGGCCAGGGCCTGCCGACTCACAGAGCTGGGCCTCATGCATGACCACGAGCCTGCAGCTGGCTCAGGAGTGCCTGCGGGATGGGCTGCCTGAGCCCTCTGAGCCACCACAGCCCTTGGAGGGACTGGAGATGTTTGCCCAGACCATCGAGACTGGTAAACATGACGTTTCTGACCCCTCTGCCCCCCTGCCCCCCCATGGCCCACAGGACAGGGGCCCCGGACAGTAGTATGGCCAACCTGCTGCCTCTACAGGGAAACTCTGCCTGCCCCTTGCTGCTCCACCTGACCTAAGACCTCTCCCCACCTCTCAGTGCTACGAAGGATCAAGGTGACCTTCCTGGACACTGTCGTGAGGGTGGAGCACTCACCAGACAGTGGGGAGCGCGGTGTGGCGGTGGAAGTCCACGTGCAGAGGTACGAGCAGGCTGAGTGGGGTGGGCTGGCATGAGAAAGCGGGGGAGTGGGGCTGCCAAATGGCCCTGGCCCTGCCCCCACTGCCCCCTGAGCTCCTGGGAAAGGGAGGGCAAGTCTGGGTGGACCTGGGTGGTGCTGCCTCGGGGAGAAGCGGGCTGTGTTGTGAGTCGGGGGTGGTGTCCAGGGCCAGGTGGTGCAGGCCTGGAGTGGCAGGAGAAGGGTCTGAGACGCTAGCGCTGGCCTTGGAGGTCCCGAATGGCCTGGCTATGATGCGGCAACTCTACAGGCCACTCCCTGACCCCAGACCCCTAGAACAAAATAGTGTGCGGAAAAGGGGGCTCCAGCTTGGGGTGGCCAGGGGAAGGCCAGAGCTGACCTTGCACTCCCCAGGCTGGAGTACTGTGATGAGGCAGTGCGGGACCCAAGCCAGGCCCCTCCAGTGGATGTGCACCAGCCTCCTGCCTTCCTGCACAAGCTGCTGCAGCTAGCGGGGCTCCGCCTGCACTTCGAGGAGCTCCCTACACAGGTGGGCCAACTCTGATCCCCACAGTCCCTTTCAGCTAACCCCTGTCCCCTCCGGCCCTTGGCCCACATGGTCCCCCATCCCTTCTGATCATCTCAGACCACATCTTCTCGATGCCCTCTCCTATGTCCTTCCGCCTCCCAGGAACAACCCCCAGAGCCACCCTTACAGATTGGCAGCTGCTCAGGGTACATGGAGCTGATGGTGAAATTGAAGCAGAATGAGGCCTTCCCAGGCCCCAAGGTGGGTCCCCAGCCCCTGGGGAGGAAGGGCTGTGTCCCATCTCAGCGGCATCTGCAGCAGTGCTGATTTTCCCCAGGACAGAGTGGTCATTGAGTGGAGGATATTATTGCCTTTTTGGCAGCTGGAGAAACTGAGGCTCAGAGTGGTCAAGTTGTGGCCAGGGTCACACAGCTAGTTGGTGACAGAGTTTATCCTGGCAACCAGCATCCTACCTCCTCAGGGTGAGGGCAGATGTGTTGCAGCTCTCACAGGGCCTGGGTGGCATATAAGCTCCATGTTGCCCCCTCTGCCTCCAGCTGGAGGTAGCTGGGCAGCTGGGCTCCCTGCACCTGCTCCTGACCCCACGGCAGCTCCAGCAGCTCCAGGAACTGCTTAGCGCCATGAGCCTTGCAGGTAAGGTGTCTGGGTGGTGTAGGGGTGAGAAGGTGGGGGACAGGCTGGCCAACCTGGACTGACACAAGGTGTCCTTCCCTGTAGACCCCCAGGGCCTGGTCGACAAGCTGAACAAGAGCCGCCCACTAGGTGCTGAAGACCTGTGGCTGATTGAGCAGGACCTGAACCAGCAGCTGCAGGCAGGGGCTGTGGCTGAGCCTCTTGGCCCAGACCCCCTTACCAACCCTCTTGTCAACCTGGACAGTGCTGGTGGGTATTGGAGCCAGACCCAGCAGTCGGTGGGACAGCTAGTGCGGATGCGGAGTTGGGGCCATGCCCTGCTGCCCCTGACCTCCCACCCCTGGTTCACAGACC
Source organism: Manis javanica (assembly GCF_040802235.1). NCBI lineage: Eukaryota > Metazoa > Chordata > Mammalia > Pholidota > Manidae > Manis > Manis javanica. Next base: position 116,574,911 of record NC_133166.1, read on the forward strand.
TCTTCTTCTCCATGGCCGGCCTCACGAGCAGTGTGGCCTCTGCCCTCTCTGAGCTGTCCCTCTCCAACGTGGACCTGGGCTCCTCTGTGCACAGTGACGTGGCCCCCCGCCGGCCGTCTGCCCAGGCCCCCCCAGCCGGTGAGTGCTGCAGAGGCAGGAATAGCTGGCAGAGGCCTCAGTGCCAGTGTGATGCCACCTACACAGTGCCAGTGATGCCTGGAGGTCTGCCATTGGTGACTCGGTTCCCTGCAGGCTTTCAGGGGAGGCTGTTGATGCAATGTACAGAGCCTAGTTTCAGTCAGTGATCTGGGGCCAAGCACTTGAATTCTTGGAGACTCAGTTTCCCCTTCCATAAAAGGGGGATAATAAGATCTGACCTTACCAGGCTGTATGTTTTCACTGATGTCTGAGAGATTGTGTGTTGGGTGCCGGGCTGAGGGCTTTACCACCTCTGCTCCTTCTGGCCCCCTTGAGAGGGTTGGACTGGGCCCGGACTCAGCCTCTATCATGCCAGAGTCACAGTCCAGCCAGGCCAGAGCTTCTCCCAGCCCCCAGCATGGTGTCTAACCTTCACCCTACCTGGGGTGCCATAAGCTCCAGGGAGCCCCCTGTGAAACTCCTGTCCTCCCAGGCAGGACAGCCCCCATGCCCCTCCCGGACACCCTGCGTCCTGACTCGCTGCTGAAGATGACCTTGGGGGGCGTGACCCTGACCTTGCTTCAGACTTCTGCCCCACCTCCTGGACCACCTGACCTCACCACCCACTTTTTTACGGAGTTTGATGCCACCAAGGAGGGGCCCTTTGGTTCCCGAGACTTCCACCATCTGCGACCACGCTTCCAGAGGGCCTGCCCCTGCAGCCATGTCCGGTACGAGCTGAGGCCGGGGACTGAGACTCCTGGAGCCCCTGAGTGCACCCTCTGATGTCCAACTTCTTCCCTGCAGGCTAACGGGCGCAGCCGTGCAGGTGTCCTGGGAGCTGCGAACAGGCAGGGGCCGGCGGACCACCAGCACAGAAGTGCACTTCGGGCAGCTTGAAGTGCTAGAATGTCTGTGGCCCAGGGGTGCTCCCAAGCCTGAGTACACAGAGGTGAAGGCTCAGGGCAGGTGCGGGCCTGTAGGTTCAGATGGGCATGGGCTGCAGCCTGACCCTTTCACTTCCTGTGGCCCATCCCAGATCCTGAGCTTCCCCAGCAGCCTGGGCTCCCAGGCCTCAGCTCGGCCCTGTGCCCACCTGCGCCACACGCAGACGCTGCGCCGTGTGTCCAAGGTAACCCCATCCTCCAGGCCCCAGGTCCCCGGCTGTTCGCCATGGTGCTTTGATGTCCCTGTGCCAGCCTCCCTGGTGCCCCCTGCTTCTGCCCTCCACCCTCCTTACCTGCATTCTGGGTAGAGCACACCTGCCCATCTGGGAGGCTCAAGTGTAGTTGGGCCCAGTACCTGCCTTCTTTAAGCCTGACTGAGTTCCTCATAGCAAACCCCTGCTGGCCTCCAAGCTGGGAGTGGCAGGATTTGGGTGGCTTTTGTTAAGCAAGCATGGTTGTCTGCCTGAGCAGGGTAGTGAGGGTCTCCCTGTTCCCTCCTGGGTCCCCTTCCCCAGTTCTTTTCCCCACCACCCAGGAGGGCTCTGTGTTCTGTTTGCTCAAGGGGGTCCCCTCCTGTCCTGCCTTCACCCTGTCCCCTGGCCCCCAGAGCCGACCCCGTCGCCCAGCTGCCTGCCACTGTCACTCAGAACTGGCCCTGGACCTGGCCGACTTCCAGGCAGATGTGGAGCTAGGGGCCCTGGACCGGCTTGCTGCCCTGCTACACCTGGCCACCGTACCCTCCCCTGAGCTACCTGCTGGCCTGCTGGTAAGATGCCCAGCTGGGGCAGGGTGTGGAGCCTGAATCTCCTAGCTTTTAACCAGAGGTGGGGGGCCTTGGCGCCAGATCTAACCTCCCAACCCCCACAGACAGAGACCCCACCAGCAACTGAGCAGCAGACAGTGGTGCAGCTCTCGGCGCCCCGGGCCACCCTGCAGCTGTGCTTCCCCATTGCTGACCTGCGGCCTGAGCGGGACCCCTGGGCGGGCCAGGCTGTGCGGACTGAGCATCTGCTGCTGGAGCTGAGTGAGCCCCAGTTCCAGTTGCAGCTGAGCAGTGGGCCTGGCCCCCCAGCCCCCACCCGCTTGGAACTTACCTGTTCTGACCTACATGGTGAGAGCCCCTGGGAAACCACACCCGGCTCAGGGGGCTCTGGCCTATAGAGGTGGGCTTGAGGCTATGGAAGGGGCCCTGGCCTCACCAGCTCTGTGGGGTGCCAGCATTACCTGCCCCTGGGCTCCTCTGGGCAGTGGACAGAGTGGACCTTTTGCCCCTGGGCTGCTGCAGACTGTGGGCGTGAGGGAGGGCTGAAGTCTGCAGACTGGAAACAACAGGCTCCAGCCCCCTGTCCCACCTTGCACCAGGGAAGAAATGGGGAAAGGCAGCAGTGACAACCCCTCACCCCTCCTCACCCCCTCCAGGCTCCTACGAAGATGGAGAGAAGCCACCAGTTGCCTGCCTACGGGTTTCCAAAGCCCTGGATCCCAAGAGCCCTGGGCACAAATACTTTCTGCCCCAGTAAGTGGAGCTGTGGACAGGGCTTTGCTACTGAGGGTGGTCGGAGGCCATTAGATCAGGGGTCGGGGGTTGATGACCGGCCTGTGCCTCGGCAGGGTAGTGGTGACCCTGAACCCCCAGCTCAGCAGCACACAGTGGGAGGTGGCCCCAGAGAAGGGAGAGGAGCTGGAGATGTCGGCTGAGAGTCCATGCGAGCTGCAGGAGCCCGAGCCCTCGCCCTTCTCCTCCAAGAGGACCATGTACGAGACAGAGGAGGTGAGATCCCAGACCCCTTGGGTCTCATGGAAGCCACTTGGCGGGTATAGACTGGGGAGACCAACGAGGATTTCATTCTTCCATCATCTTGGGTCAATGGGATCAGAAGCACCCCAGCCTGCAGGGCCCGTAATTGAGGACACTAGTGGGGACAACTCCCAGGGGCTTGAGCCCTCTTTTGGGAAGATCAGGACCCTATCCCATCAGCCACTCAGCAGCTGCGTACATTCATCAGGACCCTCTCACTGAAGGTGATGAGGGTTGAGTGAGAGGCAGTGCGGAGCCCGGCCTCTGGGTCCAATGGCCTGGTTCAGATGCAGACCCTGCCACCCAGTGGCTGAGCCATCTTGGGGATTGCCTGACCTTGGAGGGTTAACTACAGATGAGTTTCCTCATCTGGAAAGGGGGCACAGTGACCTGTCTCACAGTGTGTTGTAAGGATAGAGACGTTAACACAAGAGGCCCTCAGAGCAGGGTGGCCGGGGGTCAGTGCTTCACACCAGATGACCGTCGTATGTCCCAGCAGAGTAGGGTTCATGTGAATGAATGAATGAGAATGAGTGAGTGAGAGGAAGTCAGAATGCAGACCTGGGCCTGATCCCCAAGCCCCAGCAGGCCCTCACGTCTTCCCACCTGCCCAGATGGTGATTCCTGGAGACCCTGAGGAGATGAGGGCCTTCCAGGGCCGGGCCCTCGCACTGTCACGCTGCAGCCTGGAAGTGCTCCTGCCCAGCACCCATGTCTTCCTGCCCAGCAAGGAGGTCTACGAGAGCCTCTACAACAGGTGACGACACAGGCCAGAGGGGGGTGGCCAGGGGCCTGGATGGGCCACCCTCACCACCTTGTGCATCTGCCCATCCCAGGATCAACAATGACCTGCTCATGTGGGAGCCTGCAGACCTGCTGCCCCCCCCTGCCCCCACAGCTCACCCCCAGAGCTTCCAGGGCCCCTCAGGCTTCTGGCAGGACAACTTCAAGATGTGCAAGTCGGCCTTCAAGCTGGGTAGGAGGGGCCCCCCTGGCAGGGCCCCCGGCATCCCCAGAGCGGGCAGGGTCGGGGTAGCCCTCCCAGGCCTCCTTCCCACTCGGCTTCTTGGTCTCACCCCAGACTCAGACTCGGACGATGAGGATGCCCACTTCTTCTCAGTAGGGGCATCGGGCACCCCCCAACCCCGTGCCCCCAAGCCCCCAGGCCCTCAGTCCCAGAGTACCTTCTCTACACTGGTGACAGTGCTGAAGGGTCGGATCACAGCTCTCTGTGAGACCAAGGTGAGGGCAGCCTGGGGGAGGTGAGCCCCTCTCCCCAGCCCCCATTGTCAGGAAAACAAACTAGTGTGAGCAGCTCCAAGTTGTGGGAAGGTGGGAAACAGAGGCCTCAGTGGGACTGAGTGTGGCCTCTACAGCCAGCAGCACCCACCCACCACCCACTCACCCATCCGTGTCACACTGTCCCCACCCCATTGCACCCTGTCAGCCACTTACCAGTGCCTGCTCGATCCAAGGCACCATCTGTACTGGAGCAGACAGGGCAGGGGTGACTTCCTCTGCAATAGCGAGCAGTGCTGCCCAGGTCTCCAGTGGAGTGGGTCAAGGCCAGAGCTGATCCACATCAGGCCAGGGCTCCAGGAGGCCCCCTTGTCCCTGAGGGTGTGGGGGCGGCTGCGTGCAGCCAGTAAAGCCAAACCCCGTGCTCTGTTGGCAGGATGAGGGTGGGAAGCGGCTAGAGGCCGTGCATGGGGAGCTGGTGCTGGACGTAGAGCAAGGCACCATCTTCAGCGTCTCCCGGTACCGAGGCCAGCCCGGACTTGGCTACTTCTGCCTGGAAGCTGAAAAGGCAGCGCTCTTCCACCGAGGTGTGAGGGCTGGGGGCCAGTCGCCGAGGGCTCTCTAGGGTCCCTGGACAGGGGCAGGGCTTTCAGGAGGGGTGTGGGCCCTGGGTGGAGTGGGTGACTGGCCAGCTTGGCAAGGGGCTCACCCGATGCCTCCTCAGCGGTGGTGGATGACTGCCTGCTGCCCAGCCACCTGGAGCTGCCCAGCTTTGCTCCTCCAGCCCAGCTAGCCCCAACCATCTACCCATCGGAGGAAGGAGTGACCGAATGGGGAGCCTCAGGCCACAAGGGCCAAGGCGGGGGCCCCCACATGCTGTCCACAGCCGTTCGTATCCACCTGGACCCCCACAAGAATGTCAAGGTATGGTGCCTGCTTCTGGCCCACCCACTTGGCTGGACGGCTGCTGCTGTGGCGCACAGTGGGCTGGCTCCAATTGCGCTCACTGTCCCACCCCCAGGAGTTCCTGGTGACACTGCGGCTGCAGAGAGCCACCTTGCGCCACTACATGTCCCTGCCAGAACAGAGCTGGCACTCCCAGGTAAGCAACGGTGCTGTAGGCGGGCAGGTGTCTAGACAGAGAAGGCCAGTGGGAGGGGCACGGGCTGGGCTCCAGCTGACCTCAGGCTGGAGCTGATCCTAGTGGAGCCCCTGGGCAAGGGGGTGTGATGGGCAGCAAGTGGGGAGCTGCGCTAGGGTGGGGGTGTTAGAGGAGGGAAGAGGCCCCTCATCCTCACTGCCACTCCCACCTTGGCCCCCAAAGCTGTCAGAGTTCTTGGATGTGCTGGATGACCCGGTGCTGGGCTATCTGCCCCCTGCTGTCATCACGGTCCTACACACACACCTGTTCTCCTGCGCCGTGGATTACAGGTATCTGGACTGGGAGGGCTGGGGGCCAGGGGCTGGGGGCAGGCTCTCACGTGCAAGGAGCCTGCCCAAGCGCAAATGTGACCCCCAGGCCCCTCTACCTCCCTGTACGTGTCCTCCTCACCGCTGAGAGCTTCACCCTCTCCAGCAACATCATCATGGACACCTCCACCTTCCTGCTGAGGTATGCAGCACCCCCGTCCTGCCACCAAACTGAGTCCGGGGTTCCCCCAGAGTCCTGCCTACCTGCTGTGTGTTCCCAGGCCACTCTCTGAGCCTTTCTTTAAATTTGGGTGCTGATCCCTCCCTCAAAAAGGGGAATTGGTTCCACCTTCCATGGAGCAGTCAGACTCCTGAACCAGAGCCTTGAAGGTGTTGATGCTCTCTGACCTGATAATCCTGCTTCTGGTGGTTGTCGTAGGAATGTAAGGATAAAAAAGGTAGAATAAAATGCTTCGTAGTGAATTCAAAACAGTCAAAACTTAAAATCTAAGTGCCCCCAAATTACAATTTGAGTCAGTAAACATGGCCCATCCAACCAGTAAAGTCAAGTTGGAAAGTATAACATTGAAAAAATGGGGTAATGCCATAGTACAATATTTACCTAAAAAATAAAAAAGATATAAAACTAAGTATGTGTAAAAAAAACGAAGATTTATGAGGGAGTATTTATATACATCTCTATGTGGCTTCATAGAAAAGACGGGAAGAAATTATATATGGTGCTTTTCTCAGAATTGAGGGTTAGGGATTATTTTTTATTGCTGTATGTTTTAGGCATCTTAAAGGAGCTTGTATTATGTTGGCATTAAAATAAGGACTTATAAACAACGAATGTTACAGCGAGGAACAGGACACTTGCTCCCAGGGCTGCTGAAAAGCCCAGCTGAGGTGGAGGAGCAGGAAGTGCTGGGGAACCATAAGCACTATTGCCGGAATGAGCGCCTGCTGTGCAGGCTCACCCAGAGACCAGGCACCATCTCCCCATTGTACAGACAAGAACACCGAGGCCAGTGAGGGTCCTGTGCTAGTTTCTCGCGGGCTTGGGACCTCTGTGGGTGCCTCCTCTGCCTGTCTCTAGGAGTCCCTCCCCTGCTGGCTCCCGTAGAGCTGCCGCCTGCAGCGGCTCCCGGGGCCCTTCTCAGCCCTGTTCCCCACTAGGTTCATCCTCGATGACTCGGCCTTATACCTGTCCGACAAGTGTGAGGTGGAGACCCCAGATCTGCGGCGAGGTGGGCAGGGCCTGGATCGGGCTCCCTTCCCACAGCGGGTCCGTGTTCCCCAGCCCCACCCAGAGCAGCCAGATGCCCTCCCCCAGCTGCTGGCCGGGTTCTCAGTGCCCATACACGTGGGCTGCACCCAGATAAGCCCCACATTCTCCCCTCTGGCGGCGGGCTGAGGGCTGGGTAGGAGGAGGCCATAGGAACTTCCGCCTCTGATTCAGATTATGTCTGCGTCTTGGATGTCGACCTCTTGGAGCTGGTGATCAAAACCTGGAAGGGGAACACTGCGGGCAAACTGGTGAGTGTGGCCGCCACCGAGGGTCCCCTGAGCCGGGGCAGATGCAGGGCCCAGGGGGCCTCCAGAGCATCACCTCTCCCCACTCACTGTCTTCTGCCCTCTGGGCCTGGGCTCACCACCTACCCTTCTCATGCTGGACTGCAGTTATTGGCCCTCCCAGGAAGGGCCGGGCCTACTGGGGTGTCCCTCCCTGTGAGCCCCAGCAAAGGGCAGCTGCAGCCGGGGCAAAGGCAGGGCTTCAGGAGTCAGACAGCCCTTGTTGGTCCCCCGTTTCCTCCTCTGTAAAATGGAGATCGTGGGCTCCGCCTCCCTGAGATAGGAGTGGGCAGCAAAGCCCTTCATGCAGGGAGTGCCTCCTGCCTCCTCTAGTGGCCCTGCCGAAGCCCTTGCACTCCCCGGGCTTGGTTTGCTTCTCTGTGGAGTGGGCTTGTTGGGCAGGCTGGCCACCATGGCAGGGACAGAGCCTGGGCTGCTGACGCCCCCACCGCATCCCTATCCCCATCCCTCCCCCACAGAGCCAGCCACTGTTCGAGCTGCGCTGCTCCAACAACGTGGTGCATGTGCACAGCTGCGCCGACTCCTGCGCCCTGCTAGTCAACCTGCTCCAGTACGTAATGAGCGAAGGTGACCTGCACCCCCCTCCCCGGCCCCCCAGCCCCACGGAGATCGCCGGCCAGAAGGTACAGGTGAGGCCTGGCCACACAGGCTACCAGAGCTCTGCCAGGCCCCTCCCTTGCCACACCCCCCAGGGACCTGGCACTGGGGGACCTTGGGGGGCGCCCCTCCCTCCTGTCTCTCATTCACCGCTCCTCCCCACCTGCCCGCCCAGCTGTCCGAGAGCCCTGCCTCCCTGCCCTCGTGTCCCCCAGTGGAGACAGCCCTCATCAACCAGCGGGACTTGGCCGACGCCCTCCTGGACACGGAGCGCAGCCTGCGGGAGCTGTCCCAGCCTTCAGGTGGGGTGGCGGGTGCTTTGGGGCCAGTGGACACGGTCAGGCACCCGTGCCAGACATTCTCCTGAAACTGGCCTCTCCCTCCCACAGGTGGCCCCCCGCCTCAGGCCTCTCCAGTGTCAGTCTACCTGTTCCCAGGTGAACGGAGTGGGGCCCAGCCCCTGTCACCTCCTGTGGTAGCCCCCACAGGCAGCCTGGGGTCCCCCTCAGAGGCCAAGGAAGATGAAAAGGAAGAGGAGGGGGATGGAGACACTCTGGACAGTGATGAGTTCTGCATCCTCGATGCTCCTGGCCTAGGAGTCCCGGTGTGTGGCGGGCAGGTTGGGCAGGCCAAGAAGTGGCGGGAGAGGGTGGCTCAGTCCTGTGCCCCTCTGGAGCCCCTGCTGAGAGAGGTGTGGGAGGCTGGGAAGGTCTCCCGGGGAGGCATGCCCGGACTCCAGGCTTTGAGAAGCAAATGGATTTTCAGAGGAAGAGAGAAGTCCTGGTGTCCCGGGCAGAGGAACTGGGACATGGAGCTGGAAGGAAGAGCAACAGGGTGGCCACTGGGAGGGTGAGAGTCAATTGGCTGCCTGGGTGCTCACCTCCTGGCCCCCACGGGCCAGTGGGAATGTCACATGCAAACAAGACCCAGCTCCCAGGGAGACAGGGCTGGCATGGGCAAGGGGCACTCAGGCCCCTCTGGACAGAGCAGTCACATAGCACAGGTTCTGGGGATGGTGGCCCATGCGAGTCACCTTTTGTCCAGAATGGGGAGGGAGATATAAGGACAGGAGAGAAGGTGAGGCCAGACTGAGCAAGACATATATGCCACATATATTCACTTGGTCTCCTCCCACAGCCTCGTGATGGGGAGCCCGTGGTGACGCAGCTGCATCCAGGCCCCATCATTGTTCAGGACGGGCACTTCTCACGGCCGCTGGGCAGCACGGACCTGCTGCGGGCACCTGCCCACTTCCCAGTGCCCAGCAGCCGTGTGGTGCTGCGTGAGGTCTCCTTCGTCTGGCACCTCTATGGGGGTCGAGACTTTGGCCCCCACCCTGGCCACAGGTGAGGAGGAGGGTGCGGTGACAGCTGTGGCAGCAGGGCCTGCCCACCCAGGAGATGGGACCAGGGCTGGGGTCCAGCTTGGACCTTCAGCAGTGGGGAACCCTGAACCATGTCCTTACCTCACTGGCCTCAGTTCTTCCTTTCTTTGTCCACTCCCAGGGCTGAGAGGGTCTCCTGTCTCAGGCTGAAAGCCCGCTGTGAGGGGAGCGCATGAGGAAGGGGGTCCCCCTGAGTCAGCTTATCCCCTGTCCCTCTTCCAGGGCAAGAGTTGGCCTCATGGGCCCCAGGGGCTCCCCTTCCCGATGCTTCGGCCCCAACCGACCCCAGAACTCCTGGCGTATGCAGGGGGGCAGTGGGAGGCAGCACCACGTCCTCATGGAGATCCAGCTCAGCAAGGTGGGCTGCGGGCGAGGGTGCAGAGGCCCGCTTGGGGGGGCGGCCCACCCCTGCTGCCCAGCCTGCACTCCATTTCTCGGGAACTTGGTGCGGGCCCTGGTCATGCGCTGAGTCACCGAGCATTTGTGGAGTGGCTGCCATGCCTCGTGCACACCGGGCGTTGTTCCCCCATCACCAGGCGCTGGATGCAGCGATGAGAAAGCAGACAGAAGCCCTGCTTTCCCGTCACTTGTATGGGAGCGCCAGAGGGAGTCAAATAAGATAAATACAGTGTGGAGTGTGATACATGCTCCGCGAAAATAAAGCAGGCCTGGGGCACAGGGGCTGCTGGGGAAGGGCAGCAAAGTCCTCCAGCAAAGGTGCAGTTGGCACAAAGGCCTGAGGCAGGGAGCCAGGAAGAGGTTTTCAGGCAGAGGGCACAGAGGCCACAAGCTGGCAGCAGCCCTGGCATGTGCCAGAAGCAAGAAGGCCAACGAGGCAGGAGCTGAACATGCAGGAGAGCAGGAGAGAGACCAGAGCTGCGAGCGGGTACTGGGCCCTGCAGACCGTGGAGGTCTGGGCTTTGACTAGAGACGCAGTCAGCGTGGTCAGTGGCTGCTCAGGGCGGCCGCAGCAGAGCAGACGCAGTGGTGAGGTTCGGTAAAGATTCTGACGGTGGGAAGAACCGCAGGTCGGGCTGGGGGACTAGATGTGTCTGAGGCAGGACCTGAGACATGACGTAGTGGAGGTGCGCCTACTGAGAGTGGCCTGCCAGACCCACTCCCCCGCCTGCAGGTGGTGCTGGGAGAACTCTGGGAGGGGGCTGCCCCTCTGGGACCTGACGGCACAGGGAGCCAGTGCTGGGTGAGGGGAGAGGAAGGCCAGGGCCTGGGCCTGAAGGTGAGAAAAACCTTGACCTGTTCAAGGGCAGAAGAGAGACCAGTGGGGCTAGGACAACAGGAGCAGGGCCGAGGTGGGCTTTAGAGAGAGAGCAAGGCTTTGCCAGGCCAGGTGAGGGGCTTGCAGAACTCAAGGTGGGCAAGTGTATGCCCTACGAAGGTCCCTGGGGGTGTGGTGAAGGGGCTGGAGGAGGCAAAGTAGAGGGGCTGTCCCAGGGAGGGGTGACAGAAGCTCCAAGACCAGGTGGCAGCTATGGAGATGACAGAGGTTCAGAGAGATTGGAGATGTTTTGAGGAAGCAAAACTGACCACCACAGTGATGGGGAGCTGGAAGGGGAGGTTTACATCTGGGGTGATGGGGCGGCGGGAATGGGGAGGGAAGGGGTTAGTGCTGCCGACTGGAGTTGAAAATGCCTGCGTGACAGGCCACGTGGAGGTGTGCAGCCCGGCAGGGGCTGAGGTGGGACTAGGGACGGGAAGGGCGGCTGGGAGGGGAGCCTCCCCAGCTCAGGCCTCCGTGCGCCCACAGGTAAGCTTCCAGCACGAGGTGTACCCAGCAGAGCCAGCCGCGGCCCCCACGGGCCCCACGGGCGCTGGCCGGGAGCTGGAGGAGCAGCCGCTGTCCCGCCAGGTGTTCATTGTGCAGGAGCTGGAGGTCCGCGACCGGCTGGCCTCGTCCCAGATCAACAAGTTCCTGTACCTGCACACGAGTGAGCGGATGCCGCGGCGCGCCCACGCCAACATGGTACGGCCCCCGCCTCCCCCCAGGCAGGGCTGATCTGTGCGTTGGGTAGCCTGGGCAAACAGTGGGGCTCAGGCGGCCTTAGCCGAGGGGACCGCAGGTGCAGGGCAGTTCTGACTGGGTGAGCAGCGAGGGCAGGACCCAAGGCCCAGCAGGTGCCCCGAGCTCACCCTCTGCCCACAGCTCACCATCAAAGCGTTGCACGTGGCCCCCACGACCAACCTGGGCGGACCCGAGTGCTGTCTCCGAGTCTCACTGATGCCCCTGCGGCTTAACGTGGACCAAGTGAGTGGGCGGGGGCAGGGGCGGGGCCGGGGGGGGCCGCTGCTTCCAGGCCTGTGGGCCTGACCCGCACCTTTCCGCTGCAGGATGCCCTGCTCTTCCTCAAGGACTTCTTCACCAGCCTAGTGGCTGGCATCGCCCCCATGGTCCCGGCGGAGAGCTCCACGGAGGGTGAGGAGCTGGGCCAGGGAGGGCTGGGTGCTGGCCTCCTGCCTCCCAGCCATCCCCAGGCCTGTCCCTAGGCCCACCCCGTGTCTGTGCTCCCCATCCAGCTCGCCCTGAGACCCGAGCCCAAGCCAGCAGCCCCTGGGAAGGGCAGCCTGATGGTGTAGAGACGACCAGCCCCCAGGAGACCCCAGGCAGTGGCCACAACTCCTCTGCGGAGCAGCAGCCCATCTACTTCAGGTAGAGCTGGGGCCCTGGGCCAGGACACAGGGAGGCGGGTCAGTGACCAAAGCCGCCCACCCCTGCCCCCCAGGGAGTTCCGCTTCACATCCGAAGTGCCCGTCTGGTTGGACTACCATGGCAAGCACGTCTCCATGGACCAGGTGGTAAGAGGGGCCATGGGCAGGGTGGCCACACGGGCTGGATCCTTCCTGGGTTCCCTGTTCTGCCCAGGTATGGCCTGGTCTTTGGGGTGTAGAGCTTGATGGTGTCTAGGCACCATCAACTGCTGACTGGCCTCCAGTGGCTCCCATGGGCCGGGCAGGTCCCTGTTCCCCATCATGTAAACCTGAACCCCTTCTGTGACCCCAGGGCACTTTTGCTGGCCTCCTCATCGGCCTGGCCCAGCTCAACTGCTCCGAGCTAAAGCTAAAGCGGCTCTGCTGCCGGCATGGGTGAGCCCCCCTCGCCCTCCACTCCCAGCCTCTCTCCAGCCTCTGCCTATCTTCCCTTTGCTCTCTTCCTGGCTGGCTGGGTGACTCGGGCCCGGTCGTCACCCCTGTGGAGCCCCAGTTTCTCCTCTGGAAAACAGTCTCAGTCACCCCTTTGCACAGGACTGGGTGGGGCCAGAGCACCTCGGGTGTCTAAGGTGACCCCCTCAGTGTGTGGCTCTGCCCCCACACCCTCCTCTCCCGTTCCCAGGCTCCTGGGCGTGGACAAGGTGCTGGGCTATGCTCTCAATGAGTGGCTGCAGGATATCCGCAAGAACCAGCTGCCCGGCCTGCTGGGGGGCGTGGGCCCCATGCACTCAGTGGTCCAGCTCTGTGAGTATCTGGCTTTGGAGGCTCTTAAAACTGCTCTGCCTCTTGGGCAGCCTGGAAGCTGCCACTGGGGGTAGGTGGAGGTTCTATGACAGGGTGGGCAGGGGCAGTGCAGCCTTGGGCATCTCTGACAGCTCTATCCCCCTAGTCCAAGGGTTCCGGGACCTACTGTGGCTGCCCATCGAGCAGTACAGGAAAGATGGGCGCCTCATGCGGGGGCTTCAGCGGGGGGCCGCCTCCTTTGGCTCATCCACAGCCTCCGCTGCCCTAGAACTCAGCAACCGACTGGTGCAGGCTATCCAGGTGAGTAGGTGCCCTGCGTCCAGGCCATGCAGGGCAGGGAGGGTCAGCTTCACAGCACCTGATCCCGACCCCGAAGCTCTACTAAGAGTGGGTAGCCTGGGTTCATGGCTTCATTTTGTGAAGAACTGTCACAGACAGGGGAGGCCGAGCGACTGGCCTGGGGCCCACAGTGGTTCCGTGTGGGAGGGTGGGCACCCCAGGCTTTTGCAGCCTGCTGGGTCTCTGCAGCTGGCTGTCTTGAAGGGGAGAGAGGGTGTGGTTCCATTTACAGACAAAGAAACTGTGGCCCAGACTGGCCCTGGCTCATTCAGGCCCTGTGCTTTGCTAGGCCTGGACGGATCTCCAGAGAGGGCAGGGGCTGTCCCCTGAGCAGCTGTCATCCAGTGCCATGAGTCCTGTGGTGGAAGGTTTGGGGACAGGCAGGCATTTGTGACCAGTTGTAGTGGGTGGGGGATGAGTGAGCAAAGGTGGGGAGCTCAGTGCTTTCTGGGACCTGCAAACCCAGCCCCATGGAGCTGGAACGGGGCTTCTAGAGGGGAGGCTGGAGAGATGAGCAGGCTCCCAAGAGCCCCCTGCAGGCACAGCCAGGGGAGGCTATAGTGGAAAGGGGTGACGCTGGGAGAGAGGCAGGGGGGCAGAACTAGGAGCTGGCAGGCTGAAGGCAGGTGATGGACGCACTGGACCCATGGGGCTGAGTGAGGGGGATCCCAGGCCTCTACTGGGACTGCCCCCAGAGCCAGTGAGGCCGGGCAGGCGGGGCTGGGGGAGGCAGATGCACACCTATCCGTGGCACCCCACAAACGGGGTGGGGGTACATGGATGTGGCGGTTGGCAGGAGGAGGCATTTGGGTCTGGAGGACATTAGGAGAATCCCCTCAGGAGGCGTGCACCCCATCTGAAGCCCCCTGACCCTTAGCAGGACCCCAGGAGCAGCCCCAGAAAGCATGGCTATGGGACGTGGTGGGATGGTGGTTTCCCTGAGCTGCCCTGGGGTCCAGCAGGGTCTTTGGAGGCTGATTCAGGGGGCCCAGAGGTCAGGCCTGTTTGCCCAGTCCAGCTCTCCTCATCCAGTGTCCCCAACACTCCCCCAGGCCACAGCAGAGACCGTGTATGATATCCTGTCCCCGGCGGCACCCATCCCCCGCTCCTTGCAGGACAAGCGCCCCACACGGAGGCGGAAGGGCCAGCAGCCCGCAGACCTCCGGGAAGGTGTGGCCAAGGCCTACGACACAGTTCGAGAGGTACTGAGGCCCTGTCCTGCCCCCAGTCCCAGTCGATCCGTGCCAGCCTCCCCACATAAACCTCTGTGTTGACCTCTGACCTCCACAGGGCATCCTGGACACGGCTCAGACCATCTGCGATGTGGCGTCTCGGGGCCATGAGCAGAAGGGGCTGACAGGTGCTGTGGGGGGTGTGATCCGCCAGCTGCCCCCCACAGTGGTGAAGCCTCTCATTCTGGCCACAGAGGCCACATCCAGTTTGCTGGGGGGGATGCGAAACCAGATACTCCCTGATGCCCACAAGGACCACGCTCTCAAGTGGCGCGCAGACGAGACCCAGGACTGATCGCCAGGACCCAAAGACGCTGCTGCCCACCACGCCCAGCTCACCCCAGCACCTGGGCTCCCGCTCCTGGTGAGAGCTTTGGCCCACAGGCAGGCAGGCCAGGCCCTCCAGGGGAAGATTGGGAAGGACCCTGCCCGGCCCACCTGCTGCCAGGCTTCAGAGGCGGGGCCTCCCTGCCTGGGGCCTGGGCCCCATCTCTGCACTTTTCTTCTGGGGAGAAAGGACACTGCCTCCACCACTGCCTGGGCCCACACTGCTGTCTTGTCCCAGGCCAGAGGCTCTTGTACCCAACCCCACTCAGCCAAGTGTCTTTCTGTGTCTGGAGGGAGCTGTCAGGACAGACACAGTGTGGTTCAGTGTATTATTTTTAAGCTCCTTGAGTGTGTGGGTCAGTGTCTGCATGAAGTGGAATAAACTGCCCACTGCCAGCCCCTGGTCCTGTGTACCTTCAAGGCCTCCGCCTCTGCCTGGCCAGATCGCCACATCTACATCAGCACCTCCCATGTCACCATCAAGGGTCACCGTTCCTTCCTTGCCCCCAGGCCTCTAACCCAGCCACCTGCCCACCCCTGTACTCCCTCCCTTGGCTGCCCTTGTGGCCTAGCTGGGCTGGTCCTTGTTCCCCACTGGGGAGGTGGGGGGGTGGCACCACCCTGGTCCCGTTTCTGATGGGACAGGAGGGGCCTGGATTCTGTCTCGCCCAGACCATGATTCTTGACTCTACCCCTGCCAGACCCCCCGTCCTGCCTTACCTGGGGCCAGGTGTGCAGGAATGGCCGGGAAGATGCTGGACCAGAGCAAAGGGCAGGGCTGTGGGGTGCCCCAGAGAGGCGCAGGCCCCGACCACGTGACCTGTAGCGACACCTTTGGTTTGAGCCTCAGTCCCTCCTCATGATTACTGCCCCATGACCTGGGACCAGGAGGGGCAGTCAGGCCATCTTGGAAGGCCAGGCCATCTGTAGGCTGCTGTGCTGTCCCTAGCAGAGGGCTCTTCAGGTGATAAGCCTCTTCCCAGAGTCCCAGGTCCAGGGCACCGGGGCGGGCAGGCCACTGGGGCAGCTCTGGCTGGAAGGGGCCCTGACAATGGCATTTGTGCAGAAACTGACATGGGTTTGGAAAATGCCCCTTGTCCACCCCACCCCCATACACCCCTTGTTCCTGCTCCTTTCTCGCTGGAGCACAGCACGGAGGTGGGCGGGTGGGCCTGTGAGAAGACCACGGCTCAGGTTGGGAGTCACAGACATGGAACCCTGTCACCTAGCTGGGGCGTCCACGGACCTCTCTGGGGTCAACAGGTCCTCCCAGCTCTTCTCTGCATCCCTGGCTTCCCTTTCTCATTAGGAGATCCGGGCACCATGTGAACAGGGCAGAAGTTTTGTCCTGGTGGACCCTGGGGTACTCCCTGCCTGTGGTCACCTGGGGCAGTGGGCCCTTGGTGGGCTGCGGATGACTGGGGTCTGATGCCACCAGGTGGGGCAGATGGGAGCCCAGCCTGATGCTTCCTGGAACAGCCCCACCCTCCCGGGGCACAGTCCAGGGGTTCATGCCCTTCCAACCACACTTGTGATCAGTATTGACAAGCAGCCAGATAATCATTAACTGCTGCCAGGGGCTGGGCCAACGGCTCAAAAGGCGCTGGGCCCTGGGCGTCCCCACTTCCTCCTTGTGTCCAGAGGCCAGCCAGGTGCCCAGGTAAGAGCCTGCCCCCGTGGTCAGACCCCTACAGCCCCTCCGTCCTAGGGTGCTCCCGAGCCCAGCCTCCTGTCTGCAGGGTCCCAGCCCTTCTGAAGAAGCGACCTAGGCAGCCCCTTGATGACGCTGCAAGCCTTCCCAGCCCCGGCCCTCAGTTCCCACCTGTGGGATGCGGAACCAGGACTGCCTGAGCTGCAGCCCCGGGCGGGACTGCCATGGCCTCCCCAGGCATCTCAGGAGGGCCTGCCAGGCGTGGGGTGTAGGAGGGCCTGCCAGGCGTGGGGTGTAGGAGGGCAGTATCACCAGCCATCGTGTCTTCATTCGCAGGCCTGTCCTCCCAGGCAGAGGACTCCTGCCAAGGGATACCCTCATCCCATCCTGACTGTGTCCCACTTCAGGGAGGTTGCCAGGCAGGGTGGACCCCAAGGCCCTGCTCTGTGACCGTGGGTGGCCTCCTTTGCCTCTCTGGACCAGTTTCCCCTACTGGGAAAGGGGGGCATGGCCCAAGTCCACTCTAAAAGCTCAGAATCGTAGCTTCTCTTCCTCTCCAGAATCTTTGGGGTATCTGAAAGCTTCCCTAGGCCTTGGTAGGCCTGGCACTGGAACATGTCACTGAAGCCTCTTGGGCCGGGGCCTGTCTGTGGGGGGTGAGAACACATTTTGCAGGAGAAAGGCCTGTTCCTCGGGGCCCTGGGCCAGTTCAGCTCCTTCCTTTCCTCACAGTAGGGATGGCCCCAGAGGTTAAAGGGTGGCTTCCCATCAGTCTAGGCCAGTGTGCAGGACAGTCTCACAAGGTCTGATGTAATGATATGATGAACCAGCAGCAGCTCAGAGAGGTTAAGCCACACGCTCAAGGTCACCCAGCCCCTAGGCCCCTGCTGGCTCTCAGGCCACTGAGATGTCAAGTGTTCCTCCAGCTGGGTGGTTGCATACAGTCCTGTCTGCGCCTCCTGCTAGCAGGTTTGTGCCTCAGCGTCTTCCCAGGGCCTCTGACGCCCTCTCCCTCCCTGGCCCTCCCTGACCTCTTCATTCTGTCCCTTTCCATGCCTGTCTCATGTTTCCCTTCTGGCCTCTCTGCCTCGCTCTCCCTTTCTCTTCCCTCCATCCCTGCCTGACTCTAGGTCTCATCTCCAGCTTCTCCTACAGGGCTGGCCTCAGGAATCTGGGCTCTCAGGGGTCCCTAGAGACCAACAGATGCCCAGCCGACCCCCGCAGTCCCTCTGCCCTGTGGCCACAGCAGGAAGGGTGGGCAAAGGACAGAGGGCAGAGGCTACTGCGGCCAAACCTGAAACTGGGGCTCAGCTTTGGTTGGGAAAGAAATGAGGAAATAAAGAACTTAGGGGCAGAGGGTGTGGGGTGTCGGGCGGGCAAAGGCTGCCCATGAGCTGTAAACCAGAGCCACTCCCGGCTTTACGAGCAGCTCTGGGGCTGAGACTGGACTTCGCCCAGCAGAGTGCTGGCATCAGACTCCAGGGGTGGGCCTCAGATGATAAGGAGCCTCAAAAAGACCACGGACCTGGGGCCCCAAAGACCCAAGGGTCAGGTGGGTGGGTGTGGGATATTTCCCGGACCTCTGCCCAAAGGGAGATGCCAGGTGGGCAGGGCCCAGGCCTCCAATCGGCTTCCACCCCCTGTAACAGCAACTCCATGTGGAAGTGCCCACTGGTTCCAGTGGGGCTGCTGTTATCTGGGATGGAGGCCAGTGGCCACGGAGGAGGAGAGGCAGCTGCTGCCCAGCAGACCAGCAGGGGCCTCCCAGCCACTCTCCCAGGCCCAGGAGAGTGACAGGCTGTCAGTCGGCTGCCATGATCGAGTGCACAGGGCTCTGACCTATGAATTGACAGCCAGTGCTCTCGTGTCCCCTCTGGCTGCCAATTCCATAGGTCACAGGTATGTTCGCCTCAATGCCAGCCGCCAGGACCTGATGGGGAAGGGGCTGGGCTAGGGGGTGTCTGCTGGGCAATGAAGACTTGAGCACAGCCCTCGAGACCCCACTCCTGCCTGTCTCATTCCCACCTTTCCATTTCCGCTCCGTGAGCTGGAACTGCTTCAGATTCCCCCCTATATTGGTTGCACTGTGGCATGCCTCTGTGCTTTGCCCGTGCTGTTCCCTTGGCCTGGAGCACCCTTCCCGGTCTCTACCAGGCTCACCCTTACTGTTCCAAGTTCTGCCCAAGCATCTGCTACCTCCAGGAAGCCTTCTGGAAGCCCACTTGATCCTAAGTGCCTACAAAGCATCCCCAAGCACCCTATACTTCCCCTGAGCAGTGCACTCACCCAATGTTTCTGTCTTCCCACCACCTGTGAGCTCAGCCCCCCCACCCAGGCCTAGCCCAGGGGTGTGCTTCATAAGTGTTTGAAGAGCCTAAGCCTCCATCTTACATCTCGAGGAAGAATCTCCATTGTGTAGTATGGACAAGGGAGGCCAAGGGCTCTCGGCCCCAGTATGTGCTGGAACCCCTCCTTCCACCGCACCCCCATCCCCCAGCCCAGGACAAGGAGCGTGAGCCTGCCTCCCCTCCCTGCCCCTCTCTCCTCTCTCTTGCCAGTCATGTCCCCGCAACACAGCCACTCTGGTGAAGGAGGCAGCCAACTGGTCAAGCCCACTCACCCTGCTCCAGCTTCCCCAACAGCCTCCCACTGAGTTTTTATACAGTGGGGTTCTGCAGAAATTTTCATTTGAATAAAAAATTTTCTGTGGCTAAAAAAATAGACATTTTTAAATTGGAAACACAGATGTAGAAGCAAATTCCAAATTGCTTAATAACAGGAACTTGTTCTTGAACCCTTTCTGTGTGCTGGGCACTTGGATATGTCAATCATCTGGAAACCTCTCAGCAACTTTGCAAGGTAATTGTGAATGTGTTCGGGAGATGATACAGGTTCAGAGAGGATGAGCATTTGCTAAAGTCACAGACCAAGTTGGACCTTCTCCCTCTGGTGACCCTATGCAGCTGACAAGCATCTGGCTCCCCTACAGCACTGTAGGGGGACACATTGCCCTATCTTCAGATCCCTGCACCCCCGTATCCTCTGTGGAGGCCCAGCTCAGACTCCCCTGCCATGAATCTGCAGGAGCTGCCCCATTCCTCTTCCTGGGCTCTGTGGGCCTCTCCCACTGCCCCTTATCTCGTTCCATCCAGGGTTGAGAGCTCTGCCTGCTTATCTAATTCCAGGGCTGGTCTCAGGCTCCTTGAGGGCAAAGTCCATGACTCACTCATCCTTCTTGGACACCCACCTCCTCAGCACAGTATTCAAGATCACTGGCTGAACAGTACAGAGCTAAACTCTGACCCTCTAGGGGCTGTCAGGACCTAGGGCCAGAGCACTGGCTTAGGGTGGAAGGTGATGGCTTCTCCAGAGCTTCTGATGGCTCTTGGAGACCAGGTCCCAACTCCTGAGTGAGGTAGACCCACCTCTCTCCAACTGGCACCTTGATCTCCACTGACATGTAGGCTTTTTCCACAGGCTCTGGGCCTGTGTGCATCTTGCCTAGTCTGGAAACTGCTGTCACTCCTCCCAAGCCTCCAGGACACCTGCCTGGTTGCCCTGGTCCCCCACTCACTGGCTCCCAGGATGCTCTGTGGCCTTTCTTAGGCACCCATCACACATCTTAAATACACTCCATCACCAATGCCTGGCTGTTTCTCCCCGGCCTGTGAACCACTGACTTTTTGCTTCCTGTAGCCTCGGGGACTGGCACAGAGTAGGTGCTTAATAACACATGCTGAAGGACTGACCGTACGCGAGAAGGTGTTCATGGGGAGAGAGACATCAGACGTTTGGAGGCCCTCAGTCATTGCCCACCATCATCTTCATCACCGTCATCTTTACAGAACACAATGCCGACTGAAGAGGTGTCCTGAGAATGTGTGCAAATTAACCATTTTCCAATCTCGGAGAAAGGTGGGTGGCGGGAAGAGGATCAGTGTTGGGCAGCCGTGATAGGGAAAGTCTCCCTGAAGGAGCTGAATTTGAATTAAGCTTTCGCAGAGGTGAAGCTCAGTGACAGGTCGTGAGCACAGGAGAAGGAAGGAATAACAAGGACAAATGCACGGAAAGGGGACGAGGCCTGGGGCAGGTGGGCTGTTCCCTCCCGCCTCGTAGCGTCCTCTTCTGCAAGTCTTGCTCCCTGTGGCCACCACCAGGGGGCGCGCCAGACCGCATTCCTCCGAGCTGGGCGAGGCCTCTCCCCACCGACTCCTTCCCAGCCTGCGGGGATGTCCGCACTCTACAGCGTCCACCTGGCACAAAGCGGGGTTCCTGATGGGACTTTTACAGCTGTTATGTGTGTATAAAACATAAATGTACAGTGAATACTTGTATAATTATGAGACCCTGTGTAACTATTACTCAAGAAAGAAAATCTCTGTGCTGCAGAACCCCAGACAAAATACGTTCTTCCAGGTGACCCCTCGCGACCTTCATAGTAACCACTTCTTGCCTTTCTCTCTGCAGTTCCCCACCCATGCATGCAGCCCAAAACAGGGTGTGATCATTTTGCCTGGGTTTGTTACATGTTTATTATATAAATGAATTCTGCTGCCTGTCTGGCTGTCAACATGTGCTTGCTGGAGCTGTAGTTTGTCCACGTTCATTCACTGTCGTATGCTATTCCACTGTACAATAGAATACAGTTGATCTATCCATTTTACTATAAATGGACTTTGGTACCACCAGGTCATGCAAATATAATATTAGATCAGGCCACGTGGTGCCTGAAGGGAGGAGTACCTCCTTATAGGCGTTTTTGTTTCTGTTTTTGACAATTACAAAACCTCCAAAAAAGCTGCAAAAATGATACATAGACCACCCAGATACCCTTCACTTAGATTCAGCAAGTTAACATCTTGCCTCATTTGCTCTCCCTCCCTTCCTGCCTCTGTCTCACATGCACACACACACACACACATTTTCTCTGAACCATTTGAGAGTAAGTTACAAAGGTCATGAGCCTTCACCCTTAAATATTTCAACATGTACCGCCTAATGACATCCGTTTGCTTTCACAAGCACAGTAGTTACCAACGTAGGCATGGCAACAGTGATGCAATGCCATGATCTACCGGCCGACCGCCCTCAGAGGACCGTCCCAGCAAGGCCGGACCAGGCCTCGCGTTGGGTTGTCATGTCTCTTCTGTCGGCTTTCACCTGGAACTGTCCTCAGTCTTGCTTTGTTTTCCAAGACCTTAACATTCTTAAAGAGTTCAGGAGAAATGTTTTGTAGAATGTCCCTAGTTTTTTTCCCATTCCCACCCGCCTGCCATTTAAGAAAATCAAGTATGTGTATTATATAAAATTTGGATACTATAGAAAAGTAAACAATTGGTCTAGTTTCTCTGATGCAAGGCTGGCCCTATAGTCAATTTCTGTAATCACTTGAGTTAACTGAGTTTGGTGTTCTGTGCCTTGTGTACATGAACTCATTTAATCCTGGGAGGCAGCTGTTTTCTTAGCCTGTTTTACAGCCGGCAGTCCTGGAGACCTTGAGTATCGCTAAAGATGGCACAGACAGTAGGACTTAACCTGACCATGCGCTTGGCCCTTGCGCTATACGGCCTCTTGATAGTGATAGTGGCTGGTAGTGTGTGTGTGTGTGTGTACTAGGGCAACGTGTGCATCACGTTGTACTCAGTTTTGAAATTTGCTTTCCCAGTTGCCGGTACGCCAGGTTCACTTTAGTTTCTTCCATTTTCTCCTCGTCATCTGCGGAACAGCTGCCAGGTGTTGCCAACCAAATAAATCACTGATCAGCAGAAAGACATACCCACTGCTGTAGGAGTCTTGTGTTGCCATGCAACCCTATGACTACAAACTTAGTGGCCTCAAACAACCACCATTTACCAGCTCACATCTTTATAGGTCAGAAGTCCAGAGTCTCGAATGCTGAAATCGGATGCTGGCCAGGCTGAGCTCTGGTCTGGAGGCTCCAGGGGAGGAATCTGCTTCCACTTGGCTCCTTCTTTTGATTGGCAGGAATTGGCAGAATTCCGGTCCTTGAAGCTGTAGGACTGAAATCCCCAGTTCCTTGCTGGTTGTCAGCTGGGGGCCACTCTGAGCTTTTAGAGGCTGCCCACATTCCTTTCCCCGTGGCTTCCTCCATCTTCCAGCCAACAGTGGCACACTCAATGCTTCTTGTGCTTTGAATCTCTTCACTTCCTTCCTCTGCCACCAGCTGGGAAAAAAAAACCTCTGCTTTTCAAGAGCTTGTGTGATTAGGTCAGGTCACTTGGCTAGTGTCCACTCTGAAGTCAGCTGTGCTGTGGAACACGACCTGTCACAGGAATACACACACCGTATTTACAGTCCCAGGCATTCCACCAGGTGGGTGCACCAGGGTGGGGATCTCGGGGACATCTTAGAATTCTGCCTACCACGATTACCAAAGGGCAAGAGGGGTGTTTCAGGGTAAGGGCTTGGAACCACGGGTCAAGAGGCCAGGTTGCATGAGCAGGTGTTGGAGGCTTGGCCCAGCTCTGGGAAGGGACCCGTTGTATCCCTGCCCTTGGAGAAGCCCCACCATGTACGGCTAGGAGCGAGCAGGGAGCTGGGACAGATGTGGGCCCAGTCATCTCCCTGGATCCAGCCCTTTTCCAGATGACCAGTCCCTGTTGCCTGTACTTCAGGGCAGGATGAAGAAGACACGTTAGAGGAATGGTCCAGCTGGGCCAAAATGGAAGTAAGAGACTGACAGTTGGCCGAGTAGGTGGGTGGGAGCAGCTGCTCAGAGGCACTCACATGGAGGCTGACTGGAGAGAGGAAGATGGAGAAGTAGGTCAGTGGAGGGGACAGAAGGTGGCTGTGGGCACAATGTCTGACCCCTGCTGAGGTATGGGTGTGAGGGCCTGGACTCATTGAACGTGGCCCGGGTTCCGTGTCCTGGTGGCCAGGTGCGACACACTGGGCTGTGACTGTGGTCACCAGGACAGTAACACCCCCATGCCTCGTGTGTACTGTCAGTCTGCTAAGACTGCAGCGACATCGGGGTTACACCCACCATTATCATCAGTGTAGACCAGGATAGTGCCTGGGCACCCCAGGGGATTTAAGGGAAACACTGCACCCTGTGATCAGCTGCAGCTCCTGCCTCAGCATCCCCTACAAGATGGGGCCCGAGGATGGCTTCCTCCAGCTCAGCAATAGAGTTTCTCTCCAAACCACCCAGAGGCGTCTGTGCTCTGCTCTGCAGAGTACCGTGAGGTCATGGGTACATAGCACCCTGGGAAACATGCAAACAGGGGCCCCAGCTGCAGGGTGAGAGCTGCTGCTTCAGGGCACATTCACCCCAGCTCTTGAGACCCTCTTCCTCTGCTTTGCCACCAGCCCAGCTTTGCAACTTTGAGGCCTGAGTGTGGAAAGAGCATAGTGTGAAGACACCAAAGGCCCAGCTTCTCATTCAGCCTTGGCGACTGTTCAAGCTAAGCTCTCGGCATTCCTGGGCCTCAGGCGTTTTCTCGCGGGGATTTGAAGGTAGAGATCCCAAGCACTGACACGGCTGTTTCCAAGCCCGGCCATGTTCCAGAGGCCGGACACCTACAGAGGCCGCTGGAGCCCAGCCACCCTCCCCAGAACCCTGGCTCCCAGGCCGTGTCCACTGACGTGCCTCTTAGGGGGCAGGGTTGTGGAGTATGCCCTTCTGTCCCATGCCAGAGACCCTGGCCTGAGGAGGCACTTCCCCATTTCTTTACCTTATTTTGGCAAAACTCATCTGCTGGCTGAACCCATTCCTCATGACTGCAGGAAAAGCAGGGCCACGTATCAGTACTTCCTCGGTGGAAAGAAGGAACGGCTCCTCATCCCAGGGACAAACCCACGTGTTTTTTACTTTTTCCCAGCCTAACTTTTCTGCCATATTTGGAGAAAAACTCCATTTTTCTTTTCCTTCCCCCACTTTTTTCCATTTAATTGAGGCACACATAATAAAATGAACAGATCTTTGTGTACAGCTTGATGAATTTCCTTTTTTGTAAAGTTGGTTTTAGGAGCCTTGTGTCTATACACTTCTCTAGACCAGGCCATTAGGGGACTGAGAAGACTGCTTTTAGGGAAGGCAGGTGACCCCCTTTCTGCTAGCTGAGGGCAGTCTCTCAGGAGTCCTCAAGGCACCGTAAGGCCAGATTTTGCAGGCATGTTTTTGAATCTGAAAGAAGAAAACACTGGGGGTACGAGATGAGCAGTATTTCTGAGATAAAGGAAAATATTTGAAGCCACCCTCGATCTTTTGTTGGGACCCAGGCAAAGACAGAAAGTGAAGCAGGAGAAACCAAAAGTGAAATCGTTCACTCACATTGTGTGAAACTTGTCCACTACACATAAACTACCTTACTCAAAAAACAAGAAGGAAAGAAAATTAGGACATTTCTCACAGTCTGGGGCATTACTACATGAGGAAGCTGCCCAGAGCTGGGTACTAACTCGGTGAAAATGGGGAAACTAATTTTCGCCTGCTTGAGCCTCATGAGAGAGATCCCTTCTTCCAGTTCTTTGAGCTCTTTGGAGAAAGTCGTGCATAACAAACAGGGGGTGGGTTTCATTTATAAATAACCCAGGAACATTTTGTTGTTTTCAGTGTTACAGGGCTGGCTTTTCCCAGCATGCAGGACTCTGGGGAGATGGGAAAACCATGGTGGGTCAATGTGAGTGCTGCTGGGGAGGGGCCTCACCAAAGCCTCATTCAGGCCCCTGAACAGCCACCCTTTCAGGATGTCCAGCTCTGGGCCCTTCCCTGGAACAGCCCAGGGGCTTTATCTCCGGGGTGGGCCCCTCAAAACTCCATGTAGAAGACAGGTCCTTTGGCTTCTAAGCCTCGCCCAGGAAATCGGGACTGGGCCTGCCGCCGGAGGCCCCTGGTCACTAGCTGGCACATAGCCTCTGGTGGCAGCCCCGCCTAAGAATCTCAGTATCCTCTTTTGAGAATGCCAAAAAAAATCTCATAGCTTCTGTGTTTTTACGGCGATAGATGAAAAGAATGCTAATGAAATCCCAAATAAAAGCAGTAAGTCAGGGACCTAAGATTGCAGGCAGGCTCTCCAGCGATTAGATGGGGAGAGGGCAAGACAAGCCGTGTTGCATCATCCATTCCCTCAGAAGGCACCGAGGCCTGATCCCACTTGGATGGGCCATCACACCTCCCATCTTGCCCTCTGACCTCACTTGCCTCAGCTCCCCGAAGTCTGCTTGTTCTCAGCTTTGAGTTCCTGCCTCTGTGCTCTTGGCCTGCTAGCCTGTTTCCTTCCCTGATGTAGGTACCCAGCCCACCCAGGCTCCCACATTGCTCAGAAGCCAGGAAGTTGGACATGAGGCCTTCAACTGCTCAGGTGCATTTTAGATCTGCCCAGGAGTCCCCCAGGGAGCCCCTCCTGCACTTTGGTGCCCTGGTACTGGTTACATAACAATCACAGTCCCCAAAGCTCTGACATCACTGAAGATTCTCATCAGCCTGGACAGCCAAGGGGGCCTGTGTGAGGCCGAGAATGATGGAAGGGGAATGAGCCTAATGGAACAGCCAGGCACTGGTAAGGGGGTGCCAGAGGTCAGAGTTAGATGGTAACTGGTGGTGACCCTGAGAGGAAAGTGGAAGTATTTGGGTATTTAAATTCCCCCTAAGTTCCCACAAGATTTCACTGTTGCCCCATATTTCCTCTCCTCCCCACGTAGGGAATTTCCGATTTCACTTCTTCAAAACCGATGGACCAGAGGGCCTCAACTTCCTCTTTACCCTCCACTGATGCAGCCGCCTTAGCGAGGCCGGCACTTCTACCCCACGGGGCATATGTCTTGGGTGTCCTGCACTGCTTGTGTCCGTTTCCCGATTCCCAGCCCCGCTGGCCTGCGGGGCGCTCAGGCCCCCTGCTGTGGTCAGACTTTCCCCGTGAGCCTCCCTCTCCCCGCTCATTTTTCTTTCCGGGTCACCACGCGGCCTTGGATGTTCTACTCCCGCAGTTCCTCTACTACCTCGTTCCTGTCTCTTCCTCTCCCAAAGCAGATAAAGAAGAGGGGGTGAGAGGAAGCGTCAGGGAAACAGGGGCGAGAGGAGGAGGCAAGGAAGGGCAGTGAGGAAAGGAGGCGCGCGGCCCGGGGTCCTCCGATGCCTCGGGATTCTGAGCCGGTGGGAGGAGAACCGTTCGTGGGGCGCCGCGGGTGCGGCTCGTAGTCACGGAGCTGCGGTGTCTAACTGGACAGCTCGCGTGTGCGGGAAAGCGCGCCAGCCTCCCGCTTCCCCCCTTCCCACCGCCAGCATTTGGCACAAGCAGCCCCCTGCGCGTGGGGCGAAACCAGTGTGGTTGCCACGGCACCCGGTCAGGGGCGGGGAGCGGAGCTAGCGGAGCTCGCGAGATTTGGAACCTGCCAATGGGAGGCGGGGGAGGGGAGGACGTGGCGGGGAGCTCGCGGGCGGGGCACCCCTCCCCCTCCCAGTTCCCCGCGCCGGCGCGCGCGCCCGAACACGGTGCCCGGCCTTATAAAGGGCGCACCGGGAAGCGCGCGCTCCACTCCGCCAGGGCGCTCCGCGGGCCGAGCAGGGCGCCTGCGCAGTGCGGGCCGCTCCCCGCCCCCTGCTCCCACCGCCCCTCTGCCGGCAGGCCGAGCCTGGTCCTAGCCGCTCTGCTCTGCCGCAGCCAGCCCGGTCTCCCGCAGAATGTTCAGCTGGGTCAGCAAGGATGCCCGCCGCAAGAAGGAGCCGGAGCTCTTCCAGACGGTGGCCGAGGGGCTGCGGCAGCTGTACGCGCAGAAGCTACTGCCCCTGGAGGAGCACTACCGCTTCCACGAGTTCCATTCGCCCGCGCTGGAGGACGCCGACTTCGACAACAAGCCCATGGTGCTCCTGGTGGGCCAGTACAGCACGGGCAAGACCACCTTCATCCGGCATCTGATCGAGCAGGACTTCCCAGGGATGCGCATCGGGCCCGAGCCCACCACCGACTCCTTCATCGCGGTCATGCACGGCCCCACTGAGGGCGTGGTGCCAGGCAACGCGCTCGTCGTCGACCCGCGGCGCCCCTTCCGCAAGCTCAACGCCTTCGGCAACGCTTTCCTCAACAGGTACTTGCCCCTTGACCCGGGGGGCGGAGGGCGCCCTCAGTCTTACAGTTGGGTCCTGACCCTGCCGCGCCGCCTCCCCCGCCGTCCTTTGTCTCCGAGGCCCAAGCGAGACCCCCACGACCACTCCCTGGGATAGGGTCCCGTGCCGCTTCCCGCAGAAAACCCACCCGGAGTCTGGGAGTGGGCAGTCGTTGGCTCCCCCGGCTTCTGTTATCCCCAGAATTTTCCAGGTTATCAGTTAAACTCCCAAATCCTCCCGCAAATTCCAGCCCCACATCCGTCAGAACCGGGGCCACGTTAGGAAGGTGCGATCCCTATTTCCACGTCCTTCGCCGGACTGGACGCACCTAACTCATTCAGACCAGTCCCTCCTCCCTCCCTCCCCTCAAGGGTCTGTTTCTTAAGTGCCCTGGAAAAATACTGTGAAACTTTTAGCCATTCCCTTTGCTGCTGTGGTGTTCTGTGCCTCCCCTGGGACTGGTGGTTTTGTGTTGGAGGGACACGGAGGATCTGCTGTGGCCTGCTGAGTTTGGGGCAGCCCAAGGGGGACACCAGACAGTTGGGGTGTGAGTACTTCTCCCAGGGGCAGCTCTAATGTGTCTGTGCTGCTTTAGGGGTTTCAAGAAGCAGCCTCCGCCGTGGTACGCGGAGCCCTGAAATGAGATTCAGACTCTGAGTCTGTCTTGTAGACTTTCTAGGAGGTTCCTCAACCTATTTGGGGCCTTAGTTTCCCCAGTTAAATGGGTGAAACCTGCCTCCTTATGATGTGTGTGTAATCCTCCAAGATTCTAACTCTTACGATAACCACAAACAAAACACTTTAAGGAGTGCAACGGCTAAGCTCACTCTTAAAAGAACCCAAAAGCATTAGTGGTTCTGAAATCCTTCCCTCAACCCCTACTCCCATGGGACATACCAGTGCACATCAACGATCTGCCCTCTCTCTCATCCCTCACCCCTACCTCTCCCATTCAGGGAGTGACTCCACATGCCTTTAGAAACCTAAGTCCGGGGAGAGCCTAGGAAGGAATTCTTGACTCTTGTCTTCCAGGCCTCCACCCTGCATGATCACATTCCTTTCCAGACACTGTCCACCCACCACAGGGTGGACCAGCCTGCCCCCACCCCAAGGCTGTGGCCAGGCCTACCCCTGTGCACAGAGCTGATCTTTAACAGAGAAGACGGGCATCCTTCTCAGTCTTTTTGCCCCTTTCAGGCGTTTGAGCTTGTCCTCTGTGTTCATGTGTCAGGGCCAGAGTTGAGCAAAGCCTTGGGATGGAGGTTGGGGGAACTCCTGAAGAGGCGTGGCCTTCTTGGTCTTGAGCCATCCTCCGGAGAACACTAGTGTTTTAGAATTATTGTGCCTGCAGATAAGTCATTGGCTCAGACTATTGGCTGGTGGGTGCCGTGTGATCTAGTGGAAAGTTTGGATGCTGGAAATTCCAAGCATCATTAGGCCTCTGCTTTCACCCAGAACCTTGGGAAGCTGGAAGGAAGGGCAGCTACCCCAGTCTCTGCTCTCCTCAGTTCACCACTTGGGATCGTGAGCAGACGAGCAGAAATGGGCTTCTGACCTGATTTCTGAATTTGGAGACCTAAAGTTTCAGAGCTGGAAGGGATCTTAGACATGTAGGCAACCTCCCACCCTCCACCCCATTGGTCCAAGAAACCCGCAGCTGATTTATTACAAGTTAACTTATTACAGGCTGACTTACTACAAGTTAATACAGCGCTTACTGTCTGGCCTTTGTGCAGCCAGTTACCACCTACTGCTGCTTCTACCCAAAAGAAAAGAGCAGTTCAGGAGTGCTGGGTCCCAGACAGGCAGTCTGATGATGATGGTGCCCACAGGATCCAAGACCCACACTTCTGTTTCCTTGCTGCCAGCACCTCACATCCAGAGGGTTCCTGATCTAAAATGACTTTGCCGAAAGAGGCCTCCTCAGCCAAGGGGGGGTGGGGCCTGGTTTGTTGCAGCGGAGGCCCCAAGCTGTGTCAGCCTGTACAGTACACTAAGTGCTACCCAGCTAGCCAGGGCACACAAAGGGGTCTCTTCTGTGGCCGGCACAGCCTCTCCCATCACTTTAAAGAGACCCATTGAGTCATGAACTTGGCTTTCCGGCCTTTTCCTCCTAAGTGGCTGCTTAAGACTGAAATCAGATGGAGGAAACCAAGGCAGGGCACAGTCAGGGTGTCCTAAGAGCATCCTGTGAAACTCATTGTGTAACTGGTCCTGCCTGCTTGTAGTGCGAGGTGAAATCTGCATCCTCGTCCTCGTTGGTGGGAAGTGAGATGGGATGCCTCTGTACTGCTGCTCCTTTCTTACTTTGTGCCACACTTCCTGGGCTTTGCAGAGCAACTTGTTTCTGAATCACACAGATCGTTCATCTACAAGCATTTTTAAGTATGTCACCTCTCAGAGCCTATTCTTCAGATCCATTTATTTTGGTCTCCTCTTCAGTGACTCCCCTTCTAGCAGGAGCCCTGGGTCTGGCATGCAGCTTATTTACAGCATGCGTGCTCTGCTGCTGGCCCCTGCAAGGGTGAGGTCCAAGGTTTGTTCTCCCTGAGGGGAGTTTTGCTGTGTTGTGCTTGCAGGCAGCACCTCTCACCGTGGCCAGTTGTCTCCAGCCTGTGGGCCACTAGAACTTGGGGGGAAGAAGGCTAAGGAGAAGCTGATAGCTAGGATTCCTCCCCACTGTTGGAAAGACAGCTTTAAAAGCCTGCATTCCACAGACAGCAGGTCAGCATTTGCTCTGCTCACAGTAACTTTTTTAGAGAAGCTTTTTTTCCCCTGTGCCCAGTTAAGAATCTCTGCCATTAGTTGGGACAGCCCCTTGCTGTTCTGGGCTGTTCTAAGGCCAGAGGAGACTTGGGCACACACAGCAAAGCCCGCACCGTGAGTTGCTCCCCTCTCTGTGGCTTCGCTTCTCCTTGGCCTGCTTCGACTTCCAGAGAATGGTGTCTGTACCTCCTGGCCCCACCAACCAGCCCGTGTGGTCCCCAGCTTTCACTGGCTGCCCACTGCCATCCCTTCACCCAAGCAGCCGGGTGAAAGAGGAGGGCGGGCCTGGCAACAGGAAGAAAGGCCCAGATGGTGTGTGGAGATTTGGCTAAGCGGTTGAAAATTTTAAAGTGGAATTCTAAGGACCCCATCTCACCCTTATGTTTTCCCCTGGAATTGAATGGTGACCTAGGCTCATGCAGTTTTACTAACACGGCAGCAACTTGGAATTTGAACTCTCAACTCTGTGGGAGAAGCCGATGTGCAGGAAATGCTGATGTAGGTCAGTTTGAGCCGGCTGGTTGGGTTCCCAGCCAAGAGAATATGTAGCTTGCTGGCAACCCCAGAAACTAAAGCAATAGAAAACCTCTTTAAGTTCTTTGCTTCTGGAAAGGAAGCCAGAGGCAGAGATGAAGGTATACAGCATGCACCATTCTCAGATCTCTGGCGGTGACAGCTGAGCCTTGATGTCTCCCTTCCGGCTCTCGCTCTATGCAGGTTCATGTGTGCCCAGCTGCCCAACCCCGTCTTGGACAGTATCAGCATCATCGACACTCCCGGGATCCTGTCTGGAGAGAAACAGCGCATCAGCAGAGGTAAACAGGCTCTGACACCACCCAGCCCAGGGCACCTTCCATCTGATGTCCATCAGCAGACCAGACACTGCCCTTGAGCTCCGTCCCAGGCCAAGTGAGCTTGTTACATCAGCCTGGTATCTCCACAGTGCCCCAAGCCCTGGGCAGGAGCTGCTTCCTCCTGGCTTCCTTTGCTAGGGTTACAAGAGCCGTCAGGGTGAGGCCACAGGCAGTTCCATATGGCTTTCGCGCTCTCCAGCCGCTGGGGCATGCTGGAGCAGAGGACGGGGCCTCGGGCTGGCTGCGAGGTCACAGGAGGTCGCTCAGTGTCTGCATTCCGGGTTCCTCAGCCAGTATTGCGTTCTGAAAGAGGCCCTGGCTCCCCTGGGGCGCATTCCCCTTCAGTTTGTGTTTGAAAACTGTGCCTCCCAAAGCCGTGTAAGTTCGTGGCGGGCCCAGCAGACCTGCGAGAGAACAGGACGGCTCGAAGGAGCCAGCCTGCACCGAGCGCCATTCCTGCTGCTCCTTTTTGTAGACGGGAGGGGAGCCCTGGGCATGCGCGCTTTCTGGGAGGCGCGGGAGGGCAGGCGGGTGGTATCTGGCAGGCTCCGAGTGGAGTCTGCAGCTGAGATGTGAAGATGAAATAAGGTCAAACTGAGGGATTGAGGGCAAGTGACCAGGTTGGCTTGTCATTAACTTGCAGATCTTTCCTGCACCCCTTTCCCTCTTGGCTTCTCCACGTTGGGGAGCTTTGTGGGTGAAGCCAGAAGCCTGAGGTTTTGGGGTGTAGGTCTCCACTGTGGTTACGAGGGGCCCCTGTGCCTGAGCAACCTTGCTTCTCTCTCTGCAGGCTTGTGGGCCCCACCCCTGCGGGATCGCAACTGAGCGCACCGAACCTGCGCTCGCTAAGTCCGGTTTAAGCTTTCAGCTTCTCCAGCCCTGATAATGACACTCCTGAGGGTTCAGAGGCACACTTGGGGACCCTTTCCAAAAAGACAGACACCAGTTTGGTTTTTCTGCTCTTGTTGCAACCTGTTTAAGAAAATGCCTGATTAGCAAAGCCCTGTCATTTGCTAAAGCAAAGCTATAAAATCTGCCTAACTCACTTTTAAAGAGAAACCCACAAAAGGTCATCTCTTTAGTGACCTGGAGGAAGAGGTGGAGGACCCTCTTCTGGCTGGGGCCGTCAGCTAAGCCTCCCCTGGGCTTTGCACCGTGCTCCCTGCCCCAGAGGTCAGTTGATTTGTACATGTCTTAGGAGAAGGGAAAATAGCTCACAAAAAAAGGCTCCTCTTCCGAGAATGCTGCGTTCGGTGCGGCCTTCAGAGCTGGGAGTTATGGTAGTTGGGGGAGGGGCTCTAGGGTTCTTGTGGCCCCCACTGTCTTGTGCAAAGGGGACTTAGAAACAGCTGTTCTCGCCAGGGCTGTGAGATTCCCCTGCCGGGCTGGCTTCCACACTTCAGGCTGAGAACTTGGGAGTTTGTCCGTTGTTGCCGTGGGCTCTGTGGCCCCTGCCGGCTGGGATGCCTCCACTTCTGTCTGCCTCCTTTCCCCATTAGCAGGAAGGCGGGCAGTGTGTCCATGCTTGCACTCTCTGGACTGGCACCGGAGCAGTTCCTCAGCACCCGCCAGTCAGTGAGTCAGCAGGCACAGGGCACGTTTTGACTGGGCTGCCAGGGGGTGATATGGTGTGCAAGGTGGTTCTGGCCCTCACCTTGACCATGCAGGCAGCAGAGGCTTGGAGGAGGAAGGCAGGCAGGTGGTAGGCCACGCTGCGCTGCTGCCTGCGCCCCTCCCAGTGTAAGATGTGGCCCCTCTCCCTCTCCGGGCTACCCATGCAGAGTCAGGGGGAGGAGGATGGCTTGAAGATCAGTGCAGCCCTGTGATGGGAGGAGGGCTTTCTTCCTCTGAAGTACCTAAAGATCAAACTGATGTTACTGGACCTTTCGCTTTGTCACTCTCCAGGTCTTGGTTTAAAGTTAGTAAAAGTTACCGAGTTGGGGTTCGCTGTGGTGCACATTTGGTGTAAGCATAATCTTAGATGTGCTGGGGGCGGCCTCGCAGGTGGTGGCCGCTAGGTGGATGGAGGAGTGGATTTCTCCTTGGAGCCCCACCCCCAAGGCCTTGCAAAGGTCCCTTGTCGCCCTGCCCAGCAGAGGAAATCAGAAGGGCAGTGTGCCCCAGGCTCCCTGGCCGCCCCTCTGCTGATGGCGTGGAAAGCAGGTGTTTCCCTCTCAGAAAGACAGGGCCAGCAGCAAACAAGGTCCTGGGCAGGCAGCATGCATTCCTGTGCTCTGCTGACCTCATTCGCTGGAAACAGAACATCCTTGTGGAGGTCACATGTGCAGGAGAGTTGCTAGTTACGTTTACTTGCATTTCCCACCCTACCTGCCTGGCCCATCCTGACTGCTTCCCTCTTTCCCCATGGTCCCCAGTGTGTGCCGGAAATGCTGCCCGGAAAGATACGCAAGGCCTGAGCAGGCCCAAAGCCATCAGGATGTAGCCCAGGCTCTGCCAGAGACCCCTGGGAATTGCCACGGGAGGAGAAGGGGCCTCTGGTGGGGGGTGCCCTGCTGCTAATCTCCTGAGTGACTTGAAAGATAACGTTCTCCTGTGTCAGCAGCAAAAGGTGACCGGTGAGGACAGTGTTCACTCTTGAGAGCTACCCATGTGACCGATAAAGGGTGTTCCAGAGGGCATCTGGGGCCCAGTCAGGGTGGTGCCCAGGCTGCTGCCCACCTGTAGAATCATGCCAGTGTCTGGGAGGGAGCAGGGTCTCTTCTGCGGCAGGTCCTCGGGGGGTTGGGGGGCCCGCAGAAGGCACACACGGGCAGGCCCCAGCCCTGGAGGCAGGGGCCTGGCCACTGCGCTCCAGGTCGTCGTCACTGCATGGCTGTGAGCTGAATGAGAACATTGGTGCCTTGGTTTCCCCCATGGGAGTCATGTCAGCAGGGCAGTGTTACCTAAGCTTGGGTTAGGAGACGGGAGCTCAGCCTTGTGCCTGGCTCTCTATGGACCCCCACCACGTGAACCAGCCCTGCTTAGTTATCATAGTCTGTGAGGAAGCTACTGCTTTTCAGATGAGGAAACCCCAGGCTTAGGAAAATTAAGTAATAGCTCATGATGACACACAGGCTGGCCCGGATGGGAGCCCAGCGGATGCTGTGCTCTCACCGCACTGTGCTGCCAGAGGACGCTCTGCACCGAGGGCGCGCCCAGAGCTCAGAGCACATGCGCATCCCTAGGCTGCAACTGCACAGGGCTTCTGAGCTCTCCTGAAATGCCCAGGGGCACCCCGTCTGTTTCTCTCCCAGCCTGAGATCAGACTGCGTGTCCAGAAATGGAGTTGAGGAACGGGTCTTTGAACAATGCTGGTATCTTCTTTTCTCTATGCTCTGCCTCCAGCGAGAAATTGTCCCCAGGCCACCCATGGATGGGTACTGGGAGGCCTGGCCAAGGTGGCTGGTCCCCTGGCTTCTCACCTGCCGTCCTGCTGACTGTCCTTGGCTCCCAGGCTCCATCCAAGCCCGGGGGCCATCCTAATAGTTGGCTAGGGCCTTGCCAACCCAATCCCGGAGCCTCTGAGTCTGCGCTGTGGGCAGCCCTCCCTTCCTGCTGGCTCTCCTGTTGCCTTCTGAGATGCTCCACCCGCAAAAGCCCTCCAGCCGGGGCTCCCTGCAGCCCACAGATTGCTCCCGGGGGTTGCCTGAAGTCCTTGGGCAGGGCCAAGTGCTGTGCCCCTCCTGGATCCCCAGTGCCCACAGCACAGCCGGGACAGGAGGTTCAGGCCCCAGCTCGATGCCTTAGGAGCTGGGGGCCCTCCAGGGTTACTGCAACCCCTGGAGCTGCATCAGTAAAACAGGACTAGCAGTACTAGCCTCTCTGTTCTGGTGGATGACGATGGAATGTGTGTGTGTTAAGCTCTTGCCCTGGTGTCTGGTACACACTTAAGATTTCAACAAATGTCAGCTCCTTCAAAATAAAGACACTGAAAAATCCAGGGATTCCCAGACTTTGATGAGGAAGATGTTCTGAATACCATTCTGAGGAGGCCGGAGAGGGGGAAGCTCTGTCTCAGCTGGGGTTCCCCTGCAAATGCCAGGACTTCCTCAGGGCACTGTGGGCCTCCCCACAGCTACGCCCCTCAGAGCCTTCTCTCTCCTCCGCCCCTGTCTCTCCCTGCCTTGGCTCCAGCAGGAGTTTTTGCCCCAGCCCTTGATGGGAATGCTGTGGGCTCTGCCCTCTGGGGAGCGGTACCAGCCAGTGCTGGAGCTCAGCACCTGTTCCACGGCTGTGAGCCTGGCGGCTGGCTGGACAGCAGCTGGCCCTGGCGCCTGTGAGTGTTTGGTTTCTATTTGGGGTACGACGCATTCTTAACACGTTAGAAGCAGTTGTTGCTACACACCCATCAGAATCTAAGCTTCTTGAGCCCAAAATACAAATCGTGTGGTAAATGATACAAACACGAGCGCTTACACAGCGTGCCAGGCGCTCACTTGATGGTCCCAGCAGCTCTGTGAGGTGGAAGCCCACCATCTTCATGTTACAGATGAAGGAACCGAGGCTGGGAGAGGGAAGAAGGACGGCCTGCTAGGGTCACACAGCTGGCTGTCGAGCAGGTTCAGGATTCACGCGGGGGCCTGATTCCAGGGCCCATCCGCCTTCCCTCCACTTCCCCATCCTGTGGCTTATTTCTAAGTCGCATTTATTGAGGTCTACATGAACTACAGGAAACTTCACCCTTTGTAGGTGTCCAGCTCTGAAGTGGTCGTGGAATCGCAACCGGGTGAAGGTGTAGAGTTCCTCCACTGCCCCGGAGGCTCCCTGTGCTCTGTGGCCACTCCTGGTCCTCGCAGCCCGTTGATATGATACTTGGCCCTAAAGTCTTGCATTTTCCTGGGCGTCATCTCAGTGGAATCCTGCGGGATGAAGCCTTTTGGTCTGTCTCTTACTTGGCATGTTTTTTTCTTTTTTAACTAAGGTATCATTGATACGTAATCTTATAAAGGTTTCACATGAGCGACATTGTGGTTATTACATTCACCCGTATTATCAAGTTCCCCCCCACATACCCCATTGCAGTCGCTGTCCATCAGTATAGCAAGGTCCTTAGCGTGTGTTTTTGAGGTGCAGGCCGTCTCTGAGAGTGCCCACGCGCCGCCCCTCACTGCCATACCCCATGTGTGGCTGCGCCGTGAGTTGTCTGCTATGTGGTCACCTGCTGAAGGGTATTTGGGGTTTTCACTTTGGGCCAGTTTTGAATTAAGCTGCTGTAAACATTTGTGCACAGTGCAGATCTTAATTTCTTATTTCTGTTGGTTAATGCCTAGGAATGGGGAGGCCCCTTTCTCATAACAGCTGTTCTACACTGGGAAAGCCCTTCCCTTAAGAGCTTGGGCTGCAGGAGGCTCAGGAACAAAACCTCACGATGCAGGCGCTTAGCTCCTTAACCTCAGCTCTGCTCTTCTGGCCCAGCACAGTTGGAAACGCACGTGGACAGCCATGGCAAGAAATACCGAGGCCCACACAGCTTGAATGGCAGGAAACAAAAGTTGATTGGAGACAAACCTACTATTGTTCATGTTCTAGAAACTTCAGGAATGTATGAAGCAGCTTTCCCCCCAGCTGCTGGAACTACCTGTGTTTGGCGGGTGCTAGGGTAGTGTGAGGACGCATCCCAGCTGCTGCCTCTTCCACTCCGGCGCCAGTGCTGGGGGTGGCCCCAGTCTCCTCAGGAGGGCGGACCTGGTAAGGAGGCCCGCCGGCCCGGAGAGCGGCTCCGAGGGCGCTGGGCGGCAGTGGAACCCGGAGGAGAGGCACCTTGCAGTGCAGCCTCTCCACGCAGCCTGCACGCTCATGCTGAGGCCCAGCACAGCCCCCAGTCTGGTCACCCAGAGCCATTCCTCTTTCTCCCTTTCTTTCCCCACCCCCAGGACTATGTGTGTGTGTGAAAATACATGTAAGATTTACCCTTTTAACCAGTTTAAATGTACAGCTCAGTGGTATTAAGGACATTCATATTGTTGTGCAAGCATCCCCCCCATCCATCCATCTCCAGAAGTCTCTTCATCCTCCCAAACTGAAACCCTGTCCCCAGGAAATGTGACTCCCCGTGCCCCCTCCCATAGCCCCGGCACCCCACCAGTCTGCTTTCTGTCTTCTGGATTTGACCAGGTACCTCATATAAGTGAAATCATAACAGTATCTGTCTTTTGGGGACTGATTTATTTCATTATTCCGTAATGTCTTCAAGGTCCCAGAACTTTGTGAGCCTGAGATTGTCCCTTACCAGAGCTGACACTGGCTTTTGCATCCTCTGCAGGGTGGGCCTTTTCTCTCCAGCTCACCCCCTGGGACCGTGCTGTCTGTTCCTTCCTGGGGATGCCGGCGTCAGCCCCCTCACTCCGCCCTGGCCTGTGCCCAATGAAGCTGCAGCAGCATACCCCTGCCTCTGGTTGGGGACAGTTGCAGCGAGCACGCTGACTCCCCACTGTGCGGTGAGATTGCTGCGCTCCTGGTGGCATCCAGTGCCTGATTCCTAGGCTGGTATCCAGTCCCTAAGGTTGACTCCTAGTATGTCCCAAAGCCTGCAGTGCTGGGGCAGGGTGGGGGCCCCGCACGCTTATCCCTGTACTTATCCCCTGGTCCCTGTCCTTGTCACCTGCCACCCAGCTCCAGGCTGAGCACTGGCTGCGTCGCTGCTGGCCCTCCAGTGGCAGGGACCTGATCGGTGCTCACAGTGCTGCAGCCGCAGGTCTCGCCTTGGTGCCTGTTGAGAGCCTGTCTCTGATGCCCGGTGAGGGCTTGGAGGGGTGTTAGGTGAGCCTGGTGGTGGCTGCAGCCTCATGGTTGTGTGTTGTCCTACATCTGCAGTGACATCACACAAGTCTGAGTGTTGTGACCTTTTCATGACCTATGGGTGTACTTGGCCAGCCATCATGTCTCTCTCACCAAAAGTGTGAGCATTTTCATAATAAACAGGAAATTTCATTCACCTGCAAAAAAATGGACTTAGGTCTGTTGGCTGCAGCTTGAGGTGTTGGCCAGTAACCGGGTTTGCTGGCAGGACGGTGGGGGCGCTGGGCCCGGCTCAGGGCTCGTGGTCCTGCCGGCTTCGACTCCGCCGCTGCAGGTCAGAGGCTGCCTCTCCCTCCTCCTTCTTTCTCTCTCTCCGTCCTGTGCATCCTGGGCCCCCTGCCGTCAGGAGAGAGGGTGTGAGGCCCCATCGGTTGAGTCTGGGGGGCGAGCTCAGCCCCCAGGTGCTGTGTCCCGCACAGGCCCATCAGGGCGCCCCGTTCCTTACCTCGGGTCTGGCCTGGCCGCTTCCCCAGCTGTGTGGATCTGTGCTCGTCAGCTTGCGGTGGTCTCGGAGCAGTTTGATGGGGAGAAGTTGGGCCTCATTTTTGCTGAGAAGAAGCCGCTGTACAGTCCTGAGTCATCGCTTTCTCAGCGCTGACCTGTGTTCCAGAGGCAGCCGTGAAAGGCCGTGGAGCTGGGCCGGGGGGAGGCCCTGCAGCCTCCTCAGCCGCTCCCAGCCTCACCTCCTCGGCCTTCCTACTCCGGTTTTCTGCTGATGGCTTGGCTCTGGGTGTCTCTTCCCGTGGCTCTTGGAGCAGCTTCACAGTGTCTGGGGCTGTGGGGACCTTGTACTTTGGAACCAGCAGCCTCTGGTGGTGGCTGGCAGCTGGCAGTTGCTCCCTGCCTCCCCGACTCTGAGCACTGGGCACCTGGTAGCCTGGCCGTTTCCGACTGTCTGCACGGGGTTGGAAGGCTGGCTGCTGCCCTGCTCGGGCTGAAGTTCAGACTCACAGGGACTGTTCTGCCGCCAACTGTGCCTCCCTCCACCCTGTGAGGGACTCCAGCCGGTGGGCTGCTTCTGATGAGAGCATCCCATTCCCTGGTGTGCTGGGACAGGGACAGGCTGCCTGCACTGCCCTGGCAAGTAAGGCTCCGTCAGCAGAAGCAGTAGACTTGGGGTTTTCCTTAAATTTCAGTGTCTTGCTACACGATGAAAGCTGGTCAGGTCAAACTTTTGTCACATAGTTCCTGACCAGAGATGTGGTTCCGGACCACTCAGCCCCTCATTCCCCTGAGCCCTGCCACCTCTCCCCTCGCCGGGGCCTGTGCCGGGAGCCTGAACATCACTTCATTTAATCCTCCCTGCGGTCTTGGAGGAGGAGTTATATTTTGAACTTTACACATGAAGAAAGCATGACTCAGAAGTTACGAACTTAAAGTCAGTAGTCAGTGGCTGGAGCCAGGAGTTGGATCCAGAGCTGCCTCTTTCACACTGTGTGCTTTCTGGGTGCCCGAGTGTGGGGAGAGGCCTGGAGCACTGGCATCAGGCGTGCAGACAGCTCTGGAGCACATTTTAACCCCGGCCAACTGGCAGCTGGAATGTTTAAGTGGAGCCTCACCTAGGCATGCCCCACAGTGTTAACGCTCGTAAAGCCCTTGTGAGGGGCTGGGGTTCTGGCCTAGATGGGAGTCTAGCCGTGGACTTGCGTTCAGCCTGGGAGGCCCGGCCGCAGGTTTCTTAGGGGTGGGATGGGGAGGGCTGCCTCATCATGGCATTATAGGTAGCTCTGGACCTTTTCTTGATATGTGGTCCCTTTC
This sequence comes from Manis javanica, assembly GCF_040802235.1. Taxonomy (NCBI): domain Eukaryota; kingdom Metazoa; phylum Chordata; class Mammalia; order Pholidota; family Manidae; genus Manis; species Manis javanica. The sequence continues at coordinate 116,614,281 of NC_133166.1, forward strand.
TCTGGTGCCTCCACCTACTACTTTTCTGTTCCCTGCAGGCTGGAGAATGCATGTTTAAATCCCAGATTAGGCACGGGATGCTGGGGGGATGAGGGGGTTGGTTTGGGCTGGTTTCTGGGCAGAGTCCCAGGCTCTTCTCTTCTGGAATACCTTCTCTGGCTTATTTTCAGGAGCCTGGCTATGCTCTGAAGTACTTGGTAATTCTTAAGAGGGCTGGCCTGTGAGTAGCAGGTGAAGAATGAGGAGACAGCCTGGGGACAAGCAGGTTTACCCAGAATCACCCAGAGAGGAAATGGCAGCTCAGGGGCTGGGACCCAGGCTTCCCAAAGAACTCTCAGGCTACTGTTAATACATTGTCTTTTTACTTCTCAGTATTCCTAGAAGGTGAGAAACAGAATTTTTACTTCTGAGGGCAATGGAAGAAGTACAAACATTTTGAAGACACATAGTTATAAAATAGGTTACAAATTAAACTGCTGTTACATAGACTGAAAAATCCATTGGTTTAAATCAGATGTCAGATAGTTCTATGAAAAATAATTGTCCAGGGCATCATGAGTATACAGCATTCATCTCTGAACCCAAAGTGGTTGCTCTAGCTCCTACCATCACATCTGCATTCCGGTCCTCAGGAAGGGAGGAAAGGACAAAGGACTCATACAACTCTTCTTGTCCATTTCTGCTGCCAGAAAGGCTGGGAAATGCAGTCTTAAGCTGGGGGGGCCATGGATCCAGCTGAAACTAGACAATTCTGTTTGTTATTAAAGGAAGAATTCCAGTTAATAGCCTCTGCCACAGATGGCACAATTCACCAAAGGGTCTTAATTCGTTAGTGGAAAACAACACAGAAAACAGTTGAGAGCTAGAGTTTATCTAGTCTAACCATTTCATGTTAGAGAAGCATTTAATACCTAGAGAGGGGAAGTCATTTGTAGTACTTCATAGGCTATTGTAGAGCAAAGGCCAGTGACATTTTCTGTTAAGAGTCAGAGTTAATATTTCTGGCTTTTCAGGCCTTATGGTCTCATCACAACCTCTGAACTTTTGCTATTGTAGACAAAAGCAGCCATAGACCGTACAGATGAGCCTGGCTGTATTTCAAATAAAACTTTATTTATAAAACAGATGATAGGCCAGATTTCACCCTCGAGCTATAGTTTAATTCCTATTGTAGAGAAAAAGGAGATTCCTGCAAAATAGTGAGCCAGGCATTGAATAAGTAGCAGCTGCAGGTGTTAACTGCTGCTGTATGTTGTCACTACTGCCCAAGGGCACCCAGCCTTCTCACCATGCTGTGCTGACTCATGCTGCTGGGGTCCCTCTCTGGCCATGGTCTGACCCACTGTAGAGCTTGGACTTTGTGACTTGGTTTGCGTTGTCTATTTGTTAAGTGCCTCTTTGTGCCAGGTGCCACTGGGTGAGGGTACTACCATGGTGGGTACAGAAATGGGAGGCCTGATGACCCTGCCCTCAGGTGCTGTGCAGTCCACGAGAGTACAGTATAGAAATGAAAATGAGCCCAGGCTGAGAAGTTCCAGGCCAAGTCGGAGACAGGACAGCCCGGCCCCCGGAGCCCCAGAGCTCACCCTTCTCTTCCTGCAGGTTATGACTTTGCAGCGGTTCTGGAGTGGTTTGCCGAGAGAGTCGACCGCATCATCCTGCTCTTTGACGCCCACAAGCTGGACATCTCTGATGAGTTCTCAGAAGTCATCAAGGCCCTCAAGAACCACGAGGACAAGATCCGAGTGGTGCTGAACAAGGCTGACCAGATAGAGACCCAGCAGCTGATGCGGGTGTATGGGGCCCTCATGTGGTCCCTGGGGAAGATCATCAACACCCCTGAGGTGGTCAGGGTGTACATCGGCTCCTTCTGGTCCCACCCACTCCTCATCCCTGACAATCGCAAGCTCTTTGAGGCCGAGGAGCAAGACCTCTTCAAAGACATCCAGTCCCTACCCCGAAACGCTGCTCTGAGGAAGCTCAATGACCTGATCAAGCGTGCACGGCTTGCCAAGGTAGGCCTGGAGGTGGGGATCTGGCCTGCTGTGGGCAGGATCGGTCTGCCATCCCCTCTGGGATACCCAGGACCCATCCTTGCAGACCTACAACCACACCCACCTTGCTCTGTGTCTAAACCAGTCCCCTCTGCACCTCAGGCAGCATTTTCTTAACTGATCCTTTTTCTTTTTTTTTTTTTTTTTAACTTAAAAAAATTTATTACTAATTTTTTACTGGAGTAAAGTTGATACACAGTATAAATTAAGATTCTTAAAGCATGTAAGCATGAAACCGGAAGGTGCTGCTGTACCCAGAGGCGGCCTGAGCAGTTGGGGGTGGGGACAGCATCCTGCCCAGGTCTGTTTGGCCCTGAGGTGCACTCAGCATGGGCTGGGTGCTGGGGACACAGTGGGACCGACACATGTAGTCCCCACCCTTCTAGCACTCGTCAGCCGTATAGGGAAAGCAGACACACAAAGAGAATATAGCACAATATATTTGTGTTGTCATGGGGTTCTACTGAAGCAGGCGGGTCGGGGGGCCTTGGGAGGGAGCTGACGCTTAAGCAGGACAGGCTAGTTGTGGAGAGATGGGGTGCAAGCCTGAGGGTCCTGAGAAAATGCTGGGTAGCCCCAGCCCCCAAGAAGCCTCCTAAGCCTTCCCCCCACCTCTGTGAAGCTCAGGCCCATTGGCACCTGCTGGCAGCATCTGAATTGCTCAGATCCAGAGTGCTGAATTTCATTACCTGCCCAGGTACGTCAGTGAGACCCCGAGGTGGCTGGGGCAGGGGAACAAAGGTTAATGCCACCTGTGCACCCTTCAAGCACTGCCTCATGAGCCTGCCTGGATAAGTCTTCAGGCTGGGTCAGTGTGCACGTGAGGCTCTCAGACCCTGGGGAACAGGGCTTGGCTGACAGCTCATGCCGGTCAGCGCTGGTGCGCATCACCGCGTCTGGTGAAACGGCCATGGAGAACGGGGGTGTTTACCTGTGGCGTGCATTCTGTGGGCGTTGGCCTTTGGTGAAGGCCATCCTGTGGCCAGTGAAACAGCCACTCTGGTCTCCCAGGTATGAAGGACGCAGGTCCTGGAGGATCCAAGGGGAGCCCTGAGGGTGGTGCTCCGGCCACCAGGGAACCAGCTGCCCGTGTTGTGTTGCTCAGAGGTTCTGAGACTCTGCCGTGGGCTGAACAGTGGCCCTGGATACTGACACCATCTTGAGGCCTGAAGTCAGGGTGCCCTCTGTCCTGAGTAGTGAGAACTGATCCTTTATCCTTTACCACTGGGTTGCATTTCCACCCTGGTTACCCAAAGTGCTCATGGGCCAGACTGGAACATGCTGGAAGTGCAGCTTCTCAGGCCCTGCCCTGCCCTACTGAAGCGGAATCTGCTTTAGAATACCAATTCCCGGGGATCTGTAGGCACAGCACAGTTGTAGACACCTGCTCTGGAGGGGACAGGGCTGCACATTTTTCAAAATTTCTCCCTTCTGGAATCTTCCTGTGAGTGGAGCTGGTTCTGAGAAGGAAACACATGAGGAAACCCACATATGCTGCTCTTGGCCCCCTTTTCTAGTGGAGCCTCTGCTCTGGCAGCCAGGAAAGGCACTCTCCACCCTGTCCCCCAACCCTTACTGCCTCCCCGCACCGCTCAGCTGCTGCCTCCTGTGCCCCAGCCCAGCTCTCCCAGCACAAAGGGCAGGCGAGTCTGGCTGGCTCTCCTGCAGAGGTGGCGTGTACGCGCCGGGCCCTTGGGCACTTTGAGTCACCAGGCCTGGAAAACCCCATGCTCTCCAATCTTGTCCAGCACCTGCTGCCTCCAGACCGCTTCCTTTTCCTGGAGTGAGTCCTGCTCTCTGCCCTGCTTGCGCTGGCCCGTGATAGGCGGAGTGGTGACTGCCGCTCCACAGGCCTGCTTCCCTCAGGCAGTTCTCAGCCAGGTGCCTGGCCCAGCCCAGCCTGGGGCAGACGGGGCCAGGCCCGGAGGATCTGGTGGGGCACAGCTGGCAGTCTAGGGGAGGGGGAATGCCTGGCTGCCTGCAGCCCTGCATGGGTGGGCATTGTTTGGCCAGGCAGAGGGATTAGAGAGCTGGTGCCCTCGAGAGCTGCCAGGGTCGCCAGCCCGCTGTGAGATGAAGGGTGTGCTGCCTTCAGCTAGCCAGTGTCTAGGCAAGGTATTGAATTCAAAGTTCAGAACATCTGGGAAAACCCTTATGGGATTCTTCTAATCCTTAGTCATCCCGAGGCTATCATGAGAAGGCGGAGCGTAGCTCAGGCCCTGCTGGAGTTCTGTGGCGGTGACATCAGCATCCACAAACTTGTGTAGGCAGGGTGGTGGGGCTCCACCTGGCTGTGTAGTAACCTGCTCCGGGTCTCTGCTGCGTGGAAGGGCAGCGGGGAGAGGGGGTGGGCCTGGAGAAGCAAAGAAAGTGGGCTTGCGGCTGCTTGGGGCAGTTCCTTGTTATAATCCCCACTGTCTGGGGCAGACACAGTGTCCAGGAAGCACCTGACTTTGCCCTTCCTGTGTCTTCACAGGTCCACGCCTACATCATCAGCTCCCTCAAGAAGGAGATGCCCAACGTCTTTGGGAAAGAGAGCAAAAAGAAAGAGCTGGTGAACAACCTGGGAGAGATCTACCAGAAGATCGAGCGGGAGCATCAGATCTCACCCGGTGACTTCCCAAGCCTCCGGAAGATGCAGGTAGAGCTGCCTTGGGCCCTAGGCGGGCGGGTGGTGACCTGGGGGTAGGAAGGCCCGGGCAGTGGGGCAGTGGCTCCGCGGGGAGCCCTGGCCCTTGGGATGGGGCCTCCCCAGTGGAAGCAGCTGTGTTAAGCCCCAGGACCCCACCCGAGTAGGAGAATTTGGCTCAGGCGTGACACTGTGGACAGGAATGTGGTGACTCACCATGAGCCCCAGGAAGAGGACGGGCTGCGTCAGGCCCTCTAGCGTCAGCCCAGTTCATCCTCGCCACAGCCCTGCCGGGAAGGTGCTGTTGTCCACTCCAGTTTACAGATTGGGGAGCCGAGGCCCAAAGGGGTTAACTGAGTTGCCCAAGCTGTTAAGTGGTTGGGGCCGAATATGGAACCAGCTCTTTCTGCTTGGAAACTGTCACATCACCCACTGTGCCTGGAGTCTGAAGGCCCGACTCTGTCCTCCCTCCCCACCCCCTGCAGGAGCTCCTGCAGACCCAGGACTTCAGCAAGTTCCAGGCCTTGAAGCCCAAGCTGCTGGACACGGTGGACGATATGCTGGCCAACGACATCGCCCGGTTGATGGTGATGGTGCGCCAGGAGGAGTCCCTGATGCCCTCCCAGGCTGTGAAAGGTGGCGCCTTCGAAGGCACCATGAATGGGCCCTTTGGGCACGGCTATGGCGAGGGGGCTGGGGAGGGCATCGACGATGTCGAGTGGGTGGTGGGCAAGGACAAGCCCACCTACGATGAGATCTTCTACACGCTGTCGCCTGTCAATGGCAAGATAACAGGTGCCAACGCCAAGAAGGAGATGGTGAAGTCCAAGCTGCCCAACACGGTGCTGGGGAAGATCTGGAAGCTGGCCGACGTGGATAAGGATGGGCTGCTGGATGACGAGGAGTTTGCCCTGGCCAACCACCTCATCAAAGTCAAGCTGGAGGGCCATGAGCTGCCCGCAGACCTACCCCCGCACCTAATCCCGCCCTCCAAGCGGAGGCACCAGTGACTGGCCAGGCCAGGCAGAGACTGGGGAGGGGAAGGGTCGCCAGTTCTTGAGACCCATGAAGACTGAGCAGATGCTTCCTCAGCTCTTGAAAAGGAAAACCACCATCTTTCTCATAAGGTGGGAGGCGGGTGTTACTCGTATGTGAATGATGAAATTTTGTGCACAAGAAGTATGGATATTTTTAATATATAACATTCGAGGCAGCTTTCTTTCTTGCCTCTTTGTCTGACAGCCCCACGCACAGCCCCTGTCTTTGCCTCTGGCTCCGCTGCCCAGCACAGGAAGGCTCTGGTACCACAGGAAACCGCCTGCTCTGCTGCCCCAGCTCGCCTCCTGGCCGCCACTGCATTTGGACAGGACTGCTTGGGGTCCCCTGCTGGTTTCTAGGCTGGGTGTGGCTTTAGCCGGCCTCCCCCCTAGCTCTGCCGCCTCCCCCACGCTAGCCAGCAGAGTTGGTTCTGTGCCTTCCTCCTTCCCCTCCCTGGCAGCCCCCTGTGTGTGCGCCTGCTCTTTCTCTCATATCCCTCCTGGCTTGGCAGTCAAGCTAGGCCCAAGTACCTTTTTTTGCAGGAGTCTAGGGGACGGGTGGGTGTGAAAATATCTTCCAGAAATGTATATAAGCCAGTTTTTGTTCTGTAAAGTGATAGCTTTCATACTTGACTGAATTTTCCAGTAACTTTTCAACAACTTGTTCAGAAGCTGTGATTTTTGTCTCCTTCCAGGGGGCGTTTCCACCCAGGAGCACTTCAGTGTGGGGTACATGTAGAGTATACCCCAACAGGCCCCCCAGGGCTTATGTTTCCTCCTCACGCTCTCGCTCTCCTGGAACATGCTAGTGTATCCTCCTCCCCAGCCTTGGGAGGGTGGGGGGTCCTCCTGAACCTGAATGGCTGGTGCTTCAGCCTGGGCCTAGTGTCCAGAAAGCAGAGACCAGGGATGACCCGCACCTTCCCTCCTCACCCTTCTTCATTTCCAATGGAAGCCGTCTCCTACTCTGTTGAGCAGGGGAAGGTGACATGACGTGGATGCCATTAGAACAACCTCCCTCCAGGCTGAGCAGTGAGAAACCTGGGGTGGCAGTGGCCAGTGCGGGCTGCCCCATCTGTTATGCCTTGGCCAGGCTGTCCCAGCACAGCCTCGTGCCTGGACACCCTTGCTAGCCTCTTGCTGGCCAGTGGTCAGCCGACGGCCTGGAGCAGCATCGCCATGTTACTGTGGCAGGGGGAGTGGGCTTCCAATCAGGCGCTCCCATGGGGGTCTCAGGGACTCCTCCACTCTGACCTCTCCCACTCCCGTTCCCCTCCCAGTGCTGCCCTCTGGGCCTCCCCTGGGCCCAGGTCACTGGGAACTGGCCTTGTTACCTCCGGCTGGCCTCAGCCCGCCACTCCACACAGTGTTAGGTGAGGGTGGAGGCAGCATCCTCGTCGGGGATTCACTGAGGTGCAGTGACTTCTCTACACTCACCAGTAGGAAGAAAAAGCAACTGAAGACAAGACTTTTTCTTGAATTAAAAAAGTATAATTGTGCTGAAGCTGGCTTCCGGTGCTTAGTTATCTCTTCTGGGGGCTTGCTGGACGCTGGCAGAGCATCGGGCCAAGACGCCGACAGGGACAGATCGGCAAGCCTGCCATGGTGAGGGAGCAGCTCTGCGGCCTGCCAGCAGGGCTGGCGACCCCTTTGCTTGGGCAAGGTGGGAGCTTAGCAGTAGTTAATTTTGGGGGAGGGTGGGGTGAAGCGGCTAGGAGCACTTCTGGTCCCCCGCTGGGTCTGGAAGAAATTACCTGCCTCCTGAGGTCCTCACAGCAGCTCCTCCCACCTGGGTTCTGCCGGACAGGACAGACGGTGGGCACCCACGCAGCTCTCGGGGCTGGGATGGGTTAAGTGCAGGAGGCTTCACTGGGCTCCGTGCTAGCCCCCGGGTCATTTAGAGGCAGTGAGGCTGGTACTCTAAAGACAGACCAAGCAGATAAACCAGCTACAAAAACACAATTAGGAGGGGTGGGACCTGCAGATGTCACAGATAGGGGACTGTACCAGCAGAGGGAAGGGTGACAAATTGAGAGCTGGCAAGCCATGGAAGCATAAGCCTTGAGGCGGGTCGGGGGAGACTGCTCAGGGCGCACTTGTAGCAAAAGGCAGGTTGCAAACAGATGCCAATGGGCTATGAGGGCCAGGTTGTGTGTGGTGGCCTGTGTGGCAGGCATCCAGTCTCATGGCCGGTTTCTGAGGTAGCGGCAGCTCACTGGGCCCCCCTCAGGGTTGGTCTGGTGCTGGGTTCGGAGCATGTGCGTGTGGGAGGAGATTCAAACCCGGGTCTGCTCACCTCCACAGCCTGAGCCCCACCTTTGTAGGTGTCGAAAGTATACTTCAAAATAAAAAAGCGTACAACTCACTGCACCCCCAAAGACCTCAGCTACAGGCATGGCTTTAAAAAGCCCACATTGAAGATTAAGTGCTGTCACTGCAGCCCAGGGGCCTGAAGGGTTGGGGTGGCCCCTCAATTTCCGGGTAGAGCATTCAAGCTGTTAGAGCACGAGGGGAACAGAACTGCCGGTCTCGGCATGGGCATGAGAAGCCCGTCCAGCTCTGCCCTTCCACTGAGCTGCCCCCAGTACAGTGTGGGGGCTTCCGGGCACTTTCCACACCTGGTGCTACCTCCCCGGCCCAGGGCTACCCCAGGAAATGACTGCTGCTCTGAGGCTTGAAGGGACTGAGGGCAGGTGCCTGCCTCCTCCTGCCCGGAGTTTGTACCCCTGGCTCAGGGTCTCCCAGTCTGGGATGGGGGTTCAGGGGGGACCAGTGAGTGTGGACAGAGGTGTAGCCACCCTCCTGAGGGCCAGCCCCTGCCTCCTTTCCCCCTCCCCAGCTCCCTAGCTGGCCAGGATCCTAGGGGAAATCCCCTCTACAGAGGCTCATCTGGGGCAAAGGAGCTGTTCCCACCTGCCCTCGGAGCCCCTGGAGTGAGGCCTTTGGGGCCGTCTGCCCTCGTGACGCCTCAGAGCCCAGGTGTACAGTGAGGTTCCACATGAGAGCTCATCAGAATCAACAGTCCTTCTACACTTCAGTAAACAGAAAAAGAGCCATGAACCAACCCGGTGTCCTGTTCTTATCTCCAGTGGGCTCTTGGCACTTGCTCAAGACGGTGACAGGTCAACACTCAGCCGCCAGTCCTGCCCCTCACCAGTCCAGGCCCAGGAGGTGGGAAAGCACACAGGGCAGGTGTCCAATTCAGGTGGCCCAGAGTGGCTGGTCAGGGTTGGGTTAGGACTAGTGCTGGGAGTCAAGCACCCCACCCAATCCCCAGAACAAAGAGGAGGACCCACCCTTCCGTGAAGCAGCTCGCAGACTTGGTGGTGCTCATGGGATGGAGGGGTGGTGTCTAAAGGGGGCTCTGAGCCTGGCTTCCTGTACACCCAGAGGGGCGGATAATTATAAAACCATGTGGGGCTGCAGCGCTGTGGAGCGTGGGAGCCCCTCTGGCGTGTTGGAGCAGCACAGAGAAGGGCTTTGGAAGAAAAGCCAGATGATGAAATCACCATATGTCCACTGATTTGGGGCTTTGGACTTCTCAAAAGGACACACCCCTGGTGTGCGGGCTGGGCAGGGGAGCAAACGTGTGACTGCCAAGGACTAGCTTGGGAAGTGGGGACCTTCAACCCTGCCGTCACTTGTCAGCCCCTTCCCCAAAGCCACCCCGATAGACACCTTTAAAAACCAGGTTCCTGAGTAGCAATGCAGCTTTACAGGAGCTCCCTACCCCTCTAACCACATACCCTTCCTAGAGAGACATGCTCCGGCAACCGCTGGTGTCCATTCCGTATACCGTTTATTAGGAACCTTGCTCTTGAGCTGGAGCAGTTCTCAGTTGTACACAGAAATAGCCACCCAGGAAGTGATTTTCTCAAGGCTACACTCTTGGTCAATGGCAGGCAGGCCTTATGACCTCATAGCCAGGCTCGTTTCCTGGCTGCCTAGGGCAGGAGAGGGTCGTTGCCCTTTTGGTGGCCAAGGGCAGAGGTGGCTGCCATCCCAGACAGCCCTCAGGAGCACCTGCTGAGAGCCAGCTTCCTCAGGCAGAGGCTCATCCTCGGCCACCAGGGCTGAATCTCAACCTCGGGCAAAAGGAGCCATAGACCAGGCCCCAGAGGCCTGAGATGTGGCTGTGGAGGTGACAGACCCCAGAGCCTGCCTTGGGTCTGGGCTCTTCTCCGACCTGGAGGGCTATACTCTGGGGGTCAGAAAACCTGGGTTCCCTGCCACTGGCTTGCACTGGGCTCTCGCCTTCCCCCTCTCCTTGAGGTTCCCTCAATCTGAACCATCCTCTGTGCTAGGCCTGGGTTGCTGAAATGACAGTTTCCTTTTCTCACCATCTGAGGCCCTTCACAGAATCCTAAATCAAATCCACTGCAGGCTGGTCTTTCCCTGTCCGCTGTCCCCAGCTTCAGCACAACACACTGCCAGGCACTGGCTTAGGCCTAGAAACTGGGAAAGGAGTTCAGGGCTGTCGGTACCACCCACCTCCCACCTCCCCAGCCTCAAGGTATTAAGCTGCTAACCGGGTGGGGGGATAATAACTCTTTCCGGTTGCAAAGATAGCGTCTGCAGTCATTTTGAAATGCTAAGAAGCCCTGCTGGAATGCAAGTTGCTATCACCGTGATCTGTCTCCAAGAGTTAGTGCCAGCACCTCAATACCAAAGGCTGAGAATGGGGAGAAGTCATGGGGGGCCAGTGCCCTGCACCTGGGGGGGCATCCGGAAAGCAGTGACTGGGGTGTGGGTGAAGAGGAAGTGGGAAGAGGGGGTGGTGGAGGTCTCCTGCTCAGACTCACTCATCCTCTGAGCGTACACCGAGCTGGGCCAGGGTCCCTGCCACATGCAGGGCTCCCTGGGGCAAAGCCTCTGTGGCCCTGGCAGTATGGCTTACACAGGATCTGTGAAAAGAGCTGCTGGGGCAAAGCAGGGCCCATTTCGGATGGCAGGGCTGTAGGCCTGGTTGCTGGCTGGGGCTGCAGCAGGTGTTCAGGCACAGTCTTAAAGGCTTTCTGACCTTGGTACTGCAAAGGAGTGGGCAGAAAACCGGACCCCCTTTTAGAGACAAGGAAACTGAGGCTTGGAACAAGGATGTGACCAAATATATATATATATATATATATATATATATATATATATATATATATAGGACTAAACAGAATTAAGTACCAAATGGGTGGGGAGTGCCAAGTGCCAGTCCCAGCTCTGCCCCACGCAGACCTCAGTACGACAGTTTTTGCCCTCTGGGATTCAGTTTCTCCTCTGGAACTGGAATATGTGGGGATGGACTTGTTAAACTGACCGAGGTCACACAAGGAGTGAGCCAGCACCTGGAGGCTTTCCCAGTTGGCCTGAGACTACCCCCCTGGGGGCTGTGGTGGGGTGGGGCTGGGGGTCAGCGTGCCTAAGAGGGGTAATGAGAAATGGCCCATCTTCCCACCCAGGACCCTTTCCCTACCCTCTACTACTCCAGGAGATGGTAACTTGGTCCCACCCTGAGCATCTGGCCCTCCTCTGCTCTCTGGCACCTCCCTGTGGCCTTCAAGGGCAGGAACCCTTTTCCAGGGCCCCACCCCTGCTCCACCTCCACACAGAGGGCCTAGAGTGCTTCAGGTGAGAGCCTGGAGGGGTTCAATCGCACCACCTGAACTCCCGCCCTCCACCCCTTTCAGGACACAGAGGCAGTGATGTCATCCCCAGTCTTGGGTTTGAATCCTGTCACCTCTTCCCCCACCTGGACGACTTCAGTGAGACAGCCTGACTCTGTTTCCCTTTGTCACAGATGGCAGGCGCTATGAGGCCAAAGGGCAGGTCTCTGGGGACATCAACGGGAGACCTGTTGGGAAGCTCGTAGGTGCTACCAACGAGGCTCAGCGGAGCTCCACATTCAGAGACCACCTCCTCCCTCAGAGCTGGCAACTTGGCCCTGTCTAGAATCAAGGGGGTGCCTGTATGAGAGGGAAGCCAAATCCCCAAAGAGATCTCTTAATGGAAGAATTTGTTGTCTGAAGCCACTAAAAGCCCTGCCCTTTGATCCCGCCTCTGGGACAGAGGCAGTTGCATGGCATCTGACCTGGCCCAAGAAGTCAGGAATACCACTGGACAGATTCAGTCCCTCCCCTCTGCCACCTCCTTCAGCCCAGCTCTGACTCTCCTTGGCCCTCACATTTAGGTCAGCTACCAGCGCAGCCCCACTCCAGAATCTAGCTGTAAGGCCTCCTCCTCCTCAGCCCCTCCTCACTCACGCCTTCCTACGCCTCAATGTGCCCATCTGCCAAATGGGTGTAACCATCTCTGTCACCTGCCTGACTCCCAGATCCTCTGTAATAATGCAAATGCAATGAAATCAGAAACTACCTAGTTTTTCGTACGGGGGTGCCAAGCGCGCCGGCATTCCGGGGAGGGAGCGGACTACAACTCCCGTCCGGCTCCGGGGCCGCGGGCATCCCCAAGCCCCTCTCCCTGAGCTGAGAGACAAGTGGCTGCTGTCCCTGGGGACGGAGGAAGTTGCAGTGCCCCGGGAATTCCCCACCTAGGTTAGGGTAGAGTTGGATCTGGGGCCGTGCGGACACGTAGGCTGTCTGCCTGTCTCCCTCCGGACACCCCTTGCCCCTCCCAGGTTACTCTTTGGAGTTCGCACCCCCAACTTCCTGGCCGAAGGTTGGCCCCGCCCCCCGAGCCTCCGCCCCTCCACCCTCACCTCCAGTCGCGTCCCCCATTGGCCAGCGCTCACCTGTCCGTCCGTCGGGGGCGGGGCGGAGGGCGGGTCGCAGCGCGCAGGTGAGGGCGCGCAGTCTGCCGCGGAGGAAGGTGACAGCGGGGCGGGCGGGAGGGTGGGGGGAGGACGCGCGGACGACCCGCGGAGCAACAGACAGACTGACGGGCGGGCATGCCGGAGGCCCGGCTATAGCCCGGGCGCGGGGCTCCGGCCGCGGCCATGGAGCGGCGGCTGCGCGCGCTGGAGCGGCTGGTTCGGGGCGAGGCCGGCGGCAGACCCGGGCTCGACGGCCTCCTGGATCTGCTGCTGGGGCTGCACCATGAGCTCAGCAGCGCCCCGCTGCGGCGGGAGCGCAACGTGGCGCAGTTCCTGAGCTGGGGTGAGTGGCCCCGGGGCGACACAGGGTGTTGGGACCCTAGGGACACGGCGCCGGGACCCTCGCCCCCTTCAACCCGCTCCACACCTCCAGACCATCCGGCAGGGATCCGCGTCCACAGGCTGTCCTCGCAGATGCCCCGCACCGGCCCTGACACGTGCCACCGGACCCGCGGGCCCTCTGTCACCTGCATACTTTAACCTTGCTCCGTTTCACACACACTCCTCCTCACCTGCAGAACCCGGCGCGCGTGCACAACACGCATCTCACACAGACACACACACAAACTTGGTCTCAGGGATAGACACCAGACACGTGTACACAGTACAGGCTCTATAGAAACTCATGGCCAGGATTACTCACTCACAGCCATACCTCCTCACCAGTGAGAATACACTCATACACACAGACCCCTTGCATGCCATGCACTAACACACACGGTCTCCCACATGCCACACAGACATGTCGAGACACTCAAATAATACATGGCTCATGAAGACGCCTAGGAAGTCCTATGCTTTACTCTGGAGAGCACCCCCAACCAACTGGCTGTTCCACTCACCTACTGCCGTTTACAGATCTGTAGGTATTGCACACTTGCAGCTATCACCCTCCTCCAGCCCCCTACATTTCTATCTCCCTGCACACAAGACCACCCCAGACTGGACTCAGGAACAAACCTCAGCCTCTTTGTGCAAGCCGCTGGCCAGGCTTCCTGAAGGCTGTTCCCCAGGGCCAGGGAGGGGGGCCTTGGCTGAGGTGGGTCTGCACCCCTTCCTGGTTGACTCATCTGAGTCACTGGCAGTGGCTGGCCTGGGGTGACCCTGAACCCAGTGTGGGTACCCGTGCCAACACTAGGGCTCCCTGGTCACACCTGGGCAGGCCTTGGGGAGGAGAGCATAGGGGCCTTGCCAGGAGGCTGAGGGAAATGGATGTTTGTTTGCCCAGTGGTCTTCTAGTGTTCTTGGCACTCCTGAGCCCAGGGCAGGCGCAAGGCCTGGCCTGGCACAGCTGGGGAACTGTGAGACATGCCAGTGAGTTGGCCCCCAGCCTCAGCCCTTTCCTCCAAGGTGAGGGCAAAGTGCCCCTGCCTCTGCTGGGGGCCTGTCTCCCCAGGAGTTCCGCACCTTATTCTTGTGTGTGTCCATGTCGTCATCATCCCCTGTGACACCCACACACGTGTGTGTTTGCACACTCACGGGCTCCTCCCTGCCTGCCTCTGGCACCTCTGCGTGGGACCCCGGCATGGGGGCCTGTCTGTTGACATCTCCCGAGGTAACTTTCAGGGCAGTGACTCACTCCACTCCTGCACCAACTCGTCCTTGCTCCGGCCTGGAGCCCCCATCACTTGCCGCAAGGTGTCGGGACTGGGCCATCTGTCCCGGGGGCCTGGATCCTGGCTGTGGGCCCCAGGTTTTGGCCCCTGTCTGGCTAATGGGTAGCCATCCTGGCCTCAGTTCCCCCTCAGGCCGGTGGCTACTCCTCCCCAGCTGCGTACACAGACCTGGGAAAGAAACAATTAATTTCTGTGAGGAGGTTTCCACACCGCCCCTGCTGCAGGGGTTCTGCCTGATAAACCTGTGGAGCAGCTCTCTGTCCCACCCACAGCCCCGCCCAGCTGGCAGGGAGTTTTACCACCTGGCAGGGGGAAACTGAGGCAGCGAGCCAGACTGCAGCTGCCCCCAACCCTTACTGGTCACTCATGCCTCCCTAAGTTCCCAGGCCCCAGTTCCCTCCCCCAGGTCTGGGAGGGGCTGGAGATACTCATGGGAACATCAGGGACTGGGAGGATGGGCTGCTTCTTGCCAGCTAAAGGCTGCGTCCAGATCGGGAGGCAGAGCTGTCGGGCTGGTCAGGCCTGGAGGAGACCCTGAGTCCTCACACCCTCAGGTGCCAGCGTCAGGTGCCAGGGAAAGGTTTTTTGGCTCTGTTTTTGAGTCTTGTGAGAACCTGGGCAGACTTATCTATGCCTCCAGACGGAGGAGGCCCTTTGGGGAACACAGGCTGTGCTCCCAGAGCCCTGCAGAACCACTGTTCTACCTGTCCTCCCCGGCCGCCCCAGGCCTCACCCCCAGCCAGATACCTCTGTGTCCACAGGGTCCCAGGACTTGGGCCCACAGCTCCTCAATGGCAGAAGCCTCTCTGGGGACAAGGAATGTTGCCTGTCCAGTTTCCCAAGACAGGCCCCAGCCTGGTCCTGCTAGGGGGCCAAGAACTGTGAGCTGGGGGTGGGAATGGTATCCTCATGTCCCCAGGGTCACCTGGCCAGCCAGGCTCAACCCCCAGGCTGGGGGAGACTACAAGTTCCATCAGCCCCTGGGATGAGGGTCACCTGGAATCTGGAGACAGAGGTCAGGAAGCCATGGATTCAGGTGGTCAGCAGAGCCAGGACCCCGCCTTCCCTGCTTCCTGATCATAGGCAGTGCCTATCAGCCCCTTGGATGGCCTCATGGGAGTTGTAGCTCCTGGGACCCTCCCAGCCTCCCTGAGCCCAACCCTGTGCTCCCCAGCCAGCCCCTTCGTAACAAAGGTGAAAGAGCTGCGGCTGCAGAGAGATGACTTTGAGATCTTGAAGGTCATCGGCCGAGGGGCCTTTGGGGAGGTGAGCCAGAGGCTTGGGGACGGTGGGAGGAGGGTGTTTGCACCCAGGCTGGCTGACCCCAGCGCTCCCTCTGGCCTCAGGTTGCTGTGGTGAGGCAGAGGGACAGTGGGCAGATTTTTGCCATGAAAATGCTGCACAAATGGGAGATGCTGAAGAGGGCCGAGGTCAGTCTGGGGTCTGATGGGGCTTTGGCACTCAGCAGATGGGCCGGGGAGGCGAGCACTTCCAAAGAGGCATTGGGCATGCCCTGGAAGGGGGAGGGGCGGGAAAGGCCTGAACAGGCAGAGAATCTGCCCCCAACAGCTGCAACTTTCCCCATCCCTTCCTTACAGTAAGCTCTTCTTAATTTCTTAGAAGCAGAGTGCCCATTTTCCTTATGGTAACATTGAGGCTCAGAGCCATAAAGCATGGACTTGGGCTCATGCAGGCAACCTCAATCCAAGCTCCCCGACTTAGTGATTTTTTTCTCCATCCCCTGGGCTGGCAAGGTGGGTTCTCTGGGCTCTGATTCCATGCAACCCCTGCTCCCCAAACTTGCTGCAGACGGCCTGTTTCCAGGAGGAGCGGGATGTTCTGGTGAAGGGGGACAGCCGTTGGGTGACTGCTCTGCATTATGCCTTCCAAGATGAGGAGTACCTGGTGAGGATACTCAGCGATATTGGAGGAGGGTTGCCTGGGGACAACGGAGAAGGTCCTTGGGGGCCAAAGGCACTGGGTCCAAAGAAAGAGAGAGAGAGAGAGAGAGAAAGAGAGAGAGCCCTCCTTTGGGGCCAGGAAGCTCCCAGTTCCCACAGCTCCTGGGACCAGAGCCTCCTGCTTGAACTCCAGCTGGTTGCTGGCTGCCCCAGAGCTGCTGCTGGGAGACACCGCCTTGCCTTCCAGAGCCCAGTGGGACCACTGGGAAGGGGGAAGCGGGGCCCTGGTGCAGGTGCCTGTACCTTCCCCATCTGATTCTCGCCCCGCCCCACCCCCCAACCAGTACCTGGTGATGGACTACTATGCCGGCGGGGACCTCCTCACTCTGCTGAGCCGCTTTGAGGACCGCCTCCCGCCTGAGCTGGCCCAGTTCTACCTGGCCGAGATGGTGCTGGCCATCCACTCTCTGCACCAGCTGGGCTATGTGCACAGGTGGGGACCCCCAAAAGCTCCCTCTGCCCTGCTCGAAGGGCTGTGACATGTGCCAAGCACTCACCATGTGCCAGGCCCTGTGCTGGGTGCTTCATATGCACAATGCCTTTGAGTCCTCACATCAAAACCTTATGTGATGAGGGCTGCTATTGTCTCCACTTTGCAGACAAGGAAGTCTGAGCTTGGCACAGGTAAACACCTGGCTTGAGGTGACTCAGCTGGCAAGAGGCTGAGTTTTGGTTTGCCCTGGGAAACTCTGAGTCTTGCATCCCCCACGGCACCCTCTGCTGCCTCCAAGGGTCATCCGAAAGGATTAGATTCTCCAGGCTAACCATCTTCTTCCTTCCTTCTTGGGAGCCAGGAAGCCTGGCCACCAGCCTTCTCACCTCCCATATGCATGCACACGCGTTACTGTCATGTGCTCACAGGAACACGTGTGAGCATATACACGCTGGTGCATGCATACCTGGGCATGTCCTAGATGCACATACCCACAGGTCAAGCCCCTCATTCTCCTTCTTCTCCCTCAGGGATGTCAAGCCTGACAATGTCCTGTTGGACATGAATGGGCACATCCGCCTGGCTGACTTTGGCTCCTGTCTGCGTCTCAACAACAGTGGTATGGTAAGGACCTCGCCCCAGAGCTGGGTCAGGGGACACCCGCTGGGAGGGTTCCCAAGGGAATGGGAGGCACCAGGCCTAGCCTAGAGGGTATCAGATTCCCAGGGGAAGGAAGGGCTTGCCAGGGCAGGGAGACACCAGGCCAGCCGAGCCCTAGCAAGTGGGGGTGCCAGGCCCAGACCTGTGGTCATGGTGAGGGGCCAGCAGCCTCAGCCAAGCCCAACACTGTCCTTCCTCGTGGTATCATCAACACCACCACCTACAGGTAGATTCGTCTGTAGCAGTGGGGACACCAGACTACATCTCCCCTGAGATCCTACAGGCCATGGAGGAGGGCAAGGGCCACTATGGACAACAGTGCGACTGGTGGTCCCTGGGAGTCTGCGCCTATGAGCTGCTCTTTGGGGAGACGCCCTTCTATGCTGAATCCCTGGTGGAAACCTATGGCAAGATCATGAACCATGAGGTCTGGCCACCAGGCTCTGGGCTTCCAGGAGGGAAGTGGGACTCCTGAGTCTGTACAGGTGGGGATGCCCGCAGGCAGGGGTGGGATCCTGCATGCCCACCCACACCTCTTCCCTGGGCCTGCAGGACCACCTGCAGTTCCCCCTGGATGTGCCTGGTGTGCCAGCCAGTGCCCAAGACCTGATCCGCCAGCTACTGTGCCGTCAGGAGGAGCGTCTGGGCCGTGGGGGGCTGGACGACTTCCGGAACCACCCATTCTTTGAAGGCGTGGACTGGGAGCAGCTGGCGACCAGCACTGCCCCCTATATCCCTGAGCTTCGCGGGCCCATAGACACCTCCAACTTTGACGTGGACGATGACACCCCCAACTATCCAGTGAGTGGTGGGTCTCACTGAGGCAGGAAAACTGCCTTGACCATCACATTGCTGACTGTGGGAAACCCCCAACTCATTCCCGAAAGCAGTTACTGGGCTGGGGATGAGGCCTCCGGACCTCAGAGGCTCATGGGAGTTACAGTTCACCTGGGTTGGTTCACCTGCACCGAGGTGGGTTGTGGCAAGCAGGGGTCCTTTGACCTCCAGGGTGTCATCCTATTCACCAGAGGTGGTATAAAGATCCCCAGCAGTGTCTGGGAGGCCATAACCTCAAGGACTCATGGGAGTTGCAGTCTGTTTAGGTGGGGACTACGGTACTCTCCTAGTTCCCACCTGAGCAGGAGGTCACCACTCCCAGCCCCAGGGGGCATCCTGGGTCTCGAGCCTCTGCCTGGAGCTGTGCCTGTTGACTCTGAGTCTCCTTCCCCTCCTGCAGGGGACTCTGCCGCCACCTTCCCATGGGGCCTTCTCGGGCCACCACCTGCCATTTGTGGGCTTCACGTATACCTCAGGCAGGTAAGTCTAGTCTGTACATACCTTGTGGGAAGCTGGGGGGCTGCCTGACCTGGTGGGTGCTGGGAGAAAAGGGCCGCATGTGACAGGTGCTCAGGAAGTGAGCTCTGAGTCCTCAGGAGGCTGCCTGCCAGGGTTCAGGGTCCGCTGAAGCCACACCCATGTGCCCTCTGAGTCCTGCTCCAGCATTTGCCCCTCGCGGTACCCTCCACCGCAGGCTGAGAGTACCAGATTTGGGCCCAGAGGCCTGGAGTTGGAAGAGCCCTTATGGTCCCCCAGCCTCACTTTGTGCCTCTGTATGAAATGGGCGGGATGACCTAATTCCATTTGTGGAGCCTGAGACTGAGCAAGGTCCGGCATGAGAGGGTGCTCTGATGTACAGGCGAATGCGACTGGCCCGCACTCATCCAGTGCCCAGAGCGTGCTGGGTGCGGGCCATCTGGGCCCATCTCAGAGTCCTTTTGGCACTTCTTGGGAGAGGCCCTGTTACTGCCTCCATTTTCCTGCCTTGGGCTGCTACCCGTGGGTCTCCTGAGGGCAGAGTCTGTCTGATGTGTTTCTCTTTCCAGAACAGAGCCCAGGGTTGGGTACAAAGCTGATGCACAGTTGTTGTTTCTTGGGTGAATGAATGATTGGATGCAGGAGGATGGGGGAGGCTTTGGGGGACTGGGTCTCTGCCAAATTGTGTTGCCTTGCTCTTCGCAGGCCCGGCCCTGAGAGTGGCTCTGAGCAGCTGGCTGCTCTGGAGCAGAAACTCCATTGTCTGGAGCAGGAGAAAATGGAGATGAGCCAGAAACTCCAAGGTACAGGGGAACCAGATAGGCTGTGGGTGCGGGTCTGACCCAGGGCTGCTGCTGCCGACGGCTACTCACCCGTGGGTGTCCTCACTGCAGAAGCCCTGCAGAGCCCCTCAGACCACCGGGAGCTAGAGCAGCTTCGGAAAGAGGTGCAGACCCTACAGGACAGGCTGGCAGGTATTCGCCCCACCCACCGCCCCTTTTCTTCCTCCTACCCTCACCCTGGTGGCTAAGCTGCTTTCCCAGCATACCTGAATTCAACCTGGGTTCCGATCCTGCCCGTTCTGTATGTGTTGTGTAGTCTTAGAGAAATAGCTTAAACTCTGAGCCTGCATATAGAAAATAAGCCAAGGAGACCCACCGCCCAGACTATGGCAAGGGTTCCTTGAGATACCACATGTGGAGTGCCCCCTGGCTTAGGTGGTCAGTATGTGTGGGTCTCAGTGACAATTCCCGGCAGAGATGCTGAAGAACAACAAGGCCCCCTTGTCCCAGATGGATGGGCCTCCTGCTGGTAGCCCAGGCCAGGCCAGTGACCTACAGCAGGAGAGAGACCGACTCCTACAGGTGAGGGCCTGGTGAGGTGGGGGTGGCCCAGGGCTCCATGCTAAGGAAGTCCATATCCTGACCCATGCTGTGCCCTCCCCACCCTGTCCCCCAGGAGCTGGCTGAGGCTAAGGCCAGGCTTCAGGTGCAGAAGCAAGACCTGTGCAGAGCCCAGGGGGGGCAGGAGGAGCTGCTCCACAGGCTACAGGAGGCCCAGGAGAGAGAGGTGGCCATGGCCAGCCAGACGCAGGCCCTGAGCTCCCAGCTGGAGGCAACCCAAGATGCCAGGAGGGAGGTGAGTGATGGAGAGGGTCGGGGACAGCAGCAGATCCCTGCCCCCTGCCCCTCAGTGTGACTGGAGGAAGGCTGGGGAGCTTGGGGTGAGGTGCTAAGAACACTTTGCACCTGCCACTGTGGCTGACAGGCCTGAGCAAGGGGATGACGTTTCAGGTGGGGTGGGCCAGGGATTCACCACCCCCACTCCAGCTGGGACTGGCAGAGCCTGAGAGTCTGCATGTAGCAAGGCGGGGCAGAGGGTTAGCGTGAACTAGGTCAGTACGGACTGCCTCTGTATCTATCACAGCTGCAGGCCCAGGTGGCCACCCTGAACCGGGAGGTGACACAACTCCGGAGACAGCAGCAGCGAAGCCTTGAGAAGGAGTCTTCCCAGGTCAAGGTAGTGAGGTCTTACCCCTGCCAGTGGCACCTCCCTTGGCCTGAGCCACTCAGGGCCCTCAGGGCCAGGCCTGTGTTGCAGGGGTAAGGTGGGTCATGGCTCCTCAGGCCCTTCCCTGCCTTCTCTCCACGTCCTCAAGACTGTGCACACCACTTCGGAGACCAATGGAACAGGATCACCAGAGAGGCCACAGGAAGCCCGGCTGAGGAAGGAGGTGGCTGCCCTGTGTGTGCAGCTGGAGCAGGCCCAGCGCCATGGGTGAGCTGGGCAGCTGGGGCCGTGGATTGGGTGTGGGCCTGAGCTGGGGGTCACCTGGTTATCTGCTCTTCTCCAGGCTGAGTGGGAAGGAGGAGGTTCTGCACCAGCTACAGGAGGAGAACCGGCGGCTGAGCCAGGAGCAGGAGCGGGTGAGCAGGGCAGATGGAGGGCAGAATAGGCAGGCAGGCAGTGGGGCAGGTAGGGAGCCGGTGGGGTGGGTGGCCAGAGCCCCAGGGCAGGCTGTCTCTCCTGCCCTGGAGTACTCACAGCTGGCGGGCCGCTGTAACAGGTGGACAAGAGTGGACACACACGGGATCCAGGGGTGCTGGGGCCCCTGGGGACTGACCCCACCTTCCCTCCTGGCCCACAGCTGGTGCAAGAGCTGGAGCAGGAACAGCAGAGCAAGCAGCAGCTGGAGGGCGAGCGGCGGGAGACGGAGAGCAACTGGGAGGCCCAGATCACCGATATCCTCAGCTGGTGGGTACTGGCTAGGCGCTGCGGGCCAGCTCAGCGGGGGCCGAGAGCCCAGCCCATGACCCTGAGCTCCCTTCCCAATCAGGGTGAATGACGAGAAGGTCTCAAGAGGCTACCTGCAGGCCCTGGCCACCAAGATGGCCGAGGAGCTGGAGTCCCTGCGGAACGTGGGCACCCAGACTCTCCCTGCCCGGCCTCTGGTGGGTCCTTGGAGACTCCCTCAGGGGAGGGGGTGCCTATAGCTTCATTTTGCAGGTGGGAACACAACTCACAGATCAGTGACTTGCCTAAGCTCACAGCAAGTCTGGTAGAGCTGGGCTTTGAGTCTGGTCAGGTGGCATGGGCAGTGGTGTGCTCTGATGGCCTCTGAGACAGCCAGGCTCCCCCTGCCCGCCAGGACCACCAGTGGAAGGCACGGCGGCTGCAGAAGATGGAGGCCTCGGCCAGGCTGGAGCTGCAGTCGGCGCTGGAGGCTGAGATCCGGGCCAAGCAGAGCCTGCAAGAGCGGCTGACACAGGTGCAGGAGGCCCAGCTGCGGGCTGAGAGGTGAGACCAGGGGCAGGCATTGATGAGGGGGCCTGGGACCCTGCAAAGGCCTGTGGTAAGCCCCCCCGGTTCCCCCTCAGCCATCTGCAGGAGGCCAAGAAGCAGAACCAGAGCCTGCAGCAGGAGCTGGCTGCACTGCGGGACGAGCTTCGGGCCCACGGGCCAGGGGGTGAGTGGCCGTCTGTGTGCCTGTCCTGAAGAGAGCCCCAGATTCCAGCATCTGTTACCCAGTGCTTACTGAGCACTTGGTGTATACCAGTCCCCCCACCCCAGCCTGTGGTCATTTCCCCATTTCACGGAGGTGAACACTGAGGCCCCTGCTGGGCCCTGGTTCCTCGGGAAAGGTGTTGGGCTGGGTAACCAGTGCCCCATGCTCTCTTTTTGCAGACGCTAAGGCCTCAAACTCCCTGATTCCCTTCCTGTCTTTCCGGAGCCCAGAGGTAAGAACCAGGTACAGGCACGGGTTGGGGAAGAGTCCTGGGGAGAGGCACAAGGGCCTTGACTTTGCCCCCGTCTCAATCCCCAGAAAGAATCTGCCAAGGATCCTGGCAACTCAGGAGAGGCCCCGAGGTCTGGGGTGGAGCTGGAGCTTAGGTCGGAGGGCCGCCGCAGCCTACGCCGGAGGGTGAGGACGGCAGGGTCACGGCTGGGGACGGGGGCTGGAACCAGCCTACCTTCCACTTCGGCCCCTCACCTGTTTGCTCACCCTGTCCACAGGCTGTGTTCCCCAGAGTGTCTGCTGCCACCGCAGCCCCTGCAGAAGGTCCTCCTGCAAAGGTCAGTGCCTGGGGAGGTGGAGCAGGGTGGGGGCACCAAGCCATTCTGCCAGGTTTCCAAGGACCTGCTCAGGTTTCTGCGTGCATCGTGGCCAGCAGACCACGTGAGGGGCCGTGGTGGCAGTGAGTTTGAGTGCTGGAGCTCAGAGTTCATACAGCCACCTGGCTCATTTCCTGGTCCCACCTGACACTTTAGGGTGGCCTCTGGGGTGGGGTGCAGGGCCCTGGGCAGCCGAGGTCAGGCATGGGTAATGGACACATCCCCCCTCCCCAGCCTGGCTCACACATGCTGCGTCTCTGGAGCTTCCCGTCTCCTACCAAGTGTCTCCACTGCACGTCGCTGATGCTGGGCCTGGGCCGCCAGGGCCTGGGCTGTGACGGTGAGCCGCGCACCCTGCCCGCACCCCCATCTCTCATGCACCAAGCACAGCCCTAGGTGGGAGGAATGAGAATGGCCCTGAACCTGACGCACCATGTTGTTTATCAGCCCAGCCCACTGCTGGGTTTTTCTTTGTTTTCTCACTTGACGGGGAATTGGTGACCGTTCAGGTGCTCCCATGGCCTCAGGGAAGCTGGGGCTGGGAATGCCCAGAGTCCTGGTCCTGGGCCGTCCCCACCCAGCCTCACACCATCTGCTTCTTCCACTTTCCCCACAGTCTGCGGCTACTTCTGTCACTCGACTTGTGCCCCACAGGCTCCGCCCTGCCCCGTGTCCCCCGACCTCCTCCACATGGCCCTGGGAGTGCACCCTGAAACAGGCAGGGGCACTGCCTACGAGGGCTTCCTGTCGGTGAGCTGAGGCTGGATGGGGGTGTGTGTAGGCCGGCTGAGCCTGGCAGGCCCTCCCATGCCTGCCTTCCCCATAGGTGCCACGGCCCTCTGGCGTCCGGCGGGGCTGGCAGCGAGTGTTCGCAACCCTCAGTGACTCGCGCCTGCTGCTATTTGATGCCCCTGACCCACGGCTCAGCCCAGCCAATGGGGCCCTCCTGCAGGTGCTGGATCTGAGGTGGGTGCCAGGCAGTGACACGGGACAAGGGATGAGTGGGTTAGGAGGGCAGCCAGGGGCAGTGTGACCCCTGACCTGCTCCATGAACCTCCCAGGGACCCCCAGTTCTCGGCCACCCCTGTCCTGGCCTCTGATGTTATCCACGCCCCATCCAAGGACCTGCCACGCATCTTTAGGGTGAGTGCCTGGGGCCGGATGGGCTGGGCCACCATCTGTCTCCCCATTGGCACCACTCCAGCCACCTTCCTCCATCTCCATGGCTGCCCTCTTCATCCTGACCCCTTCCCTCCACACAAACAGCTGCAGGAGCCTCCCTCTTGCACCACAGTGAGCTTTTCATCTGCGAAGCTGGCTGTGCCCTGCCTTGTTTAGGACCTTTCTGTGGCTCCGCATTGCCCCCAGAGTGCTCCTGACAGTGACCTTGAGGCCCCACCTTTCTGCCCTGCAGGCCTCGCCAGCTTCTCCCTGGAGCCTCTCTGCCCTGCACCACCTTGTTCTCTCAAGCCCCGAAAATGCCCTGTGACCATGGACCTTTTCACATTCTGTTCCCTCTGTTCAGCCTCCTGCCAGGCCTCCAGCTCCTCCCAACCTCAGTCATTCCTGGTTACTCTGCTTATTCCCCAGGCTCCAGCAGTGTCTTTCTCTGGGAGGTTATGTTCCATCACTTAGCCTGGTCAGGGGGCCCTGCTCTGTCCCGTCCTGTCCCTATGACAGCAGTTGCCCTTGTGCTTGTCTGACCACCCTGTCTTGCTCGTCACCTGCTTTAAGACAGCTCCCAGCACTGCACCTGGTGGGCTCACGTCAGCTTGGGGAGAGGGAAGGCAGGAAGGATGGCTGGCTTCAGCCTGGGTCCTTATCCACAGGTGACGGCGTCCCAGCTGACAGTGCCACCAGCCACATGCACCGTGCTGCTGCTGGCGGAGAGCGCGGATGAGCGGGAGCGCTGGCTGCAGGTGCTGGGTGAGCTGCAGCGGCTGCTGCAGGATGCACAGCCGAGGCCCCGGCTTGTATACACTCTCAAGGAGGCCTATGACAATGGGCTGCCGCTGCTGCCCCATGCGCTCTGCGCTGCCATCATTGGTGAGTCTCATACCAGGGGCACTTCCCAGGGCAGGCCTGGGGGAGGAGTCCTGCCTGTAGGAATGGTGCTGGCCAGACACAGTCATGAGGGCCCATGTCACTTCTCAGTCCCCGCAGCCATGAGCTGTGGACACTCTGCTTTGCACACGTGTCCTTCTCCACCCTCCCCTGGGCATGGTTGTGCAGGCAGCCCAGGCTGGACTGGAGGCCTGCTTTCTGCCACACCATTTCTGTGCCTTGGTTTCTGCTTTTGTAAAAAAATCTCAAGTGAATAAAAAGAGCAGAGGCTTTACTAAGAGACAAACAAGGGGTCTAGGCCAGGCTCTCTTAGCAGCAGCAGCTGGCCCAGGAAGGGGGCTGGGTGTGGCGAAGCCTCCCACCATCCCTTGCGGGACTGCTGCTTCAGCCAGGAGCCTGGTGCTCAGCAGGGCCTCCGTAACCAGCAGCTGGGCTAGAAGCAAGGCAGCTGTGGTCCTTGGCTTCTTCCAGCAGCCTGGGCCCTGAGCCAACCCTCCCTGGTGAGCTGGCACCTCTCCCTGCAGTCCCTCAGGGCGGGAGCCACAGGAGAGACTGCACGGGTCCTCCAGTCTCCTGCATTCGTCAGGAGCCAGAGGATGGGGGCTTTCCTGAGCCGGGATTGCTGTGAGCTTAACACCCACCTGCATTGCTTCATCTCCTCACAGCTTCACAGCAGCTCTGGTACCACTATTGTCTCCACTTTTCAAAGGGGAAACCAAGGTGATACGATTTACCCAAAAGCCCAAGCTCAGGGTGTGGGGCCTCTTGCCCTGCCCCTATGGCCTTTCCCCATTACAGCCAGTCCAGACTCTGGGAGAGAAGGGTACAGTGATACAGGGGCAGCAGGGACACCCCCATATCGTCAGGGAAACTGAGTCTCTGCAAGGACACACAGACTGCCAGTTTCCTGCAGCTGGAGGGTCTCTAACACCTGACCCTCCCCTCTCTCTGCCAGACCAGGAACGACTTGCTCTGGGCACTGAGGAAGGACTGTTTGTGATTCACCTGCACAGCAATGGTATGTGGCAGGCTGGGCTATGGCAGACCTGGGTAGGGCCATCCCAGGGGATGGAGGAGGATGGGCACTGGACTGCCCACCTGCCTATCACTGACACTTTTCCTTGCCCATCCCACAGACATCTTCCAGGTGGGCGAGTGCCGGCGGGTGCAGCGGCTGGCCATGGTCCCCACTGCAGGCCTTCTGGTCGTGCTGTGCGGTCGAGGCCCCAGCGTGCGCCTCTTCACCATGGCTGCACTGGAGAACATAGAGGTGGCAGGCACCAAGATCCCTGAGTCTCGAGGCTGCCAGACACTGGCAGCCGGACGCATCCTTCAGGCCCGCACCCCTGTGCTCTGTATGGCCATTAAGCGCCAGGTGCTCTGCTACCAGCTGGGTCCAGGCCCAGGGCCCTGGCAGCACCGCATCCGCGAGCTGCAAGCACCTGCGCCTGTGCAGAGCCTGGGGCTGCTGGGCGACCGGCTGTGCGTGGGCGCAGCTGGGGCCTTCCTGCTCTACCCGCTGCTTAATGAGGCTGCACCGTTGGTGCTGGGGACTGGTCTGGTACCTGAGGATCTGCCACCATCTCGAGGGGGCTTGGGTGAGGCACTCGGCGCCGTGGAGGTCAGCCTTAGTGAGTTCCTGCTGCTCTTCACCACTGCCGGGGTCTACGTGGACAGTGCGGGCCGCAAGTCTCGCATCCCTGAGCTACTGTGGCCAGCAGCACCCACAGGCTGGGGTAAGGCCTGTGGAGAGCCAGGCTGGGTGGTGCCAGGCACCTGCAGTGTATCCCACATGACAAGAGGAAGACAGGATCCTGCCCGAACTCCTGAGCTTGGCATTGGAGGCCAGTGTTACCCTCCCGCCTGACCACACTCTACTCGCCCTCGGGGCTCACATGGGTCTGCTTCTCCCATGCTTTTGCTCATGCTCATCCCCCTGCCTAGACTGCTCTTTTTTTGTAACTAGCAAACTTAACCAAGTCCAGCCCCAATCCCAGTCAGGGCCTAGAGCTGGCAGGCCCTCCACAGACGGCCACTGTGATCGCTATCACTGTCAGTCCTGCCGTCATGCTCCACGCCCTTCCTTCCTCCATCATTGGTCCTTTGTTCCTTTTTGCTCCTCTACCTCTTTGTTCAAACCTCTGCCCTGGCTCTTAGCACCTTGGAATGACTGGTTTGGCACGCTGGAGGCCTGCAGAATGGGCTGGGCTGGTTTCTTCATCACATCCAGTGCCCAGCCCAGACAAGTACACCCCAGGGGCTTATGAATGTTTGGAGGAATGAATGAACGAATGAACGAAAGGGTCAGTGGGGGATCCACATTCCCAAACACAGGTAATAACTGGTGTGGTGGCATATGGGCTGGAAGAGAGGGATAGAGCTCCCTTCATGAGCAGTGGTTCTTCTGGGGTGGGGCCTGTAGCTTGGGTGTAGCACAGACATTCAGGATGTAGGCGTTGGACCCAGACTGCCCGGGGCCAGTTTCCAGCTCTCAATCACCACTGGGTGACCTTGGCCATTACTTAGCTCTGGGGTTTCCATTCCCTCATTTCTAAGTTAGAGGTGATAGTGCTACCTGCCCAGAGTTGTTTGAGAATCAAAGGAGGGAAACTATGCAGAGTGGTTAGAACTATGCCTGGCATGGTACATAGCTAGCTGCTCCATGATTTTATCTCCCATTGGTTATGGAAGTTGGGTGGGGCAGCTGGAAGGACCTTTGGCTGGGCATGGAAGTTACTGTGTTGTGGCAGGGCACAGGGTGTTCCCTTGATACAGAGGGGGAAGCAAGCCCAGAGGGGAGCCTGGGGCTGCACAGCACAGGCAGTTTCCCATCCTGCAGGTTACGCAGCCCCCTACCTGACAGTGTTCAGCGAGAACTCCATTGATGTATTTGATGTAAGGAAAGCAGAATGGGTCCAGACGGTGCCACTCAAGAAGGTGAGGGCCCGCCAAGATCCCGGGGTCTGGACTGGGGTGCAGTAGGGTTCCATGGCGTGACCTCTGTGCCTGCTGCCTCAGGTGCGACCCCTAAACCCAGAGGGCTCCCTGTTCCTCTATGGCACGGAGAAGGTCCGCCTGACCTACCTCAGGAACCTGCTGGCAGGTGAGGGAGTGTGCGCGTGTGTGTGTGCACGCTGGCGTGCATCCACCTATGCACCCGGGTGTGTGACCCTGAGTTCCAGCTGACGGGCCCTGGAGACTTTTGAGCACCGCCCAGCTTTCTGCTTCTCCCACAGAGAAGGACGAGTTCGACATCCCTGACCTCACCGACAACAGCTGGCGCCAGCTGTTCCGCACCAAGAGCAAGCGCCGCTTCTTCTTCCGGCTGTCTGAGGAGCAGCGGCAGCAGCGGCGCAGGTGCGCGTGCGCGGCGCGGCCGCTGGGCGGGGCTCCCTGCTCGGCGCGGGACGAGCCCGGGTGGAGAGCCGGGAGGCCTCACCTCGGTGCCCGCCTTCAACGACCCCTTCGCCCGCAGGGAGATGCTGAAGGACCCTTTTGTGCGCTCCAAGCTCATCTCACCACCCACCAACTTCAATCACCTGGTACACGTGGGCCCTACCGACGGGAAGCCCAGGGCCAGGGACCTGTCTCAGGTGATCCTCCAGAGCCAATCACAAGCTTCCCTGGTGAGGCGGAGCCAATCATGGGCCTCTGCTTACCTGGACCCGGGACCTCCTCTGGTCCCCGTTCGGGGCTGAGTACGGTTTGTACTGGTCTGTTGTGCTGGTTGCAGCCCATCCGCACTGTCCCCTGTGCCCAGGCTCCGGAAGGGAAGGGCCGAAGCGCCCGCAGCTCCGGCCCGCAGCGGCCCCACAGCTTCTCCGAGGCCCCAAGGCGCCCAGCCTCCATGGGCAGCGATGGGCTCGCTGGAGACGCAGACCCCAGTAAGGACAGCCCCATAGCCTCTACTGCCTACCCCAAGTTTCCACCCACTTTGAACCCGTCCGATCTGATCTTGGATTTCTGTCCCCTCGTTCTGTTCCTGGAGCAGTGAAGCGGAAGCCTTGGACATCTTTGTCCAACGAGTCGGTGTCCTGCTCCCAGGGATCTCTGAGCCCCGCAGCCTCCCTGATACAGGTGAGTCAGCGGGGGGAGAGGGGGTCTCCCTCATTCAGAGGTCAGGCAGTTCTGTGCTGGGCCCTGAGGCTGAACCAGTCCCAGCCCTGGGTCCTAAGAGGGGTGCACACTCATAACCTGTCTCACCCACAGCAGGCCCCAGCAGAGGCCTGGAGGCAGATCATCCTAAGTGGGAATCTTGGCTGACTGTCCCAGCAGTGTGGCCACAGGCGAGGTTCCTAGCCTCCCTTGTATCACCTGTAAAGTGAAGTCTGATCAGGAGACCTGTATGAGTGATGATACCTCAACATAGTACTGGGCATGTGGGAGATGCCACAGAAGTGGCACTCTGGGGACTCTTAGCAGAGGCCCCAGCCAGTAGGCGAGGGGTCAGAGGAGGGAGCGATCCACTCTGGGGACAGGGGAAGACCTAAGGGGAACAGGGAAGTATTCCAGTCACCCTCCGGCCACGTCTTTAACTGCTACCCCTACTCCAGCCATATCAGGGCCCTGGGACTTGTCATGTTATTTCACACCTTCGGGCTCTTGCCCCTGCTGTTCCCCTACCCCCACCCCACTCCTGCTTTGAATGCCATTTCCTGACCTGAACCTGATTAATGTCCAGGCCACCGTCCAGACTCTGCACCAATATCACTTTCTGGCTGCCTGTTCAGGTGGTCACTGCCTCCCTGGGGTTGGCGCTACCTTCAGTGCCCCCCTTCCTCCACCCCATCCCTATCAATCCTGCTGTGCTGTGGTTTTCACTGGGTACCAGTCTTCCCTCTTCAACTGTGGGCTCCTTGATGGCGGGATGTCTTACTGCCGGGAGTGAAGTACCTCTGTTGATTGAATGGAGAACAGGATGAATGAACAAAGGGACTTTGACTTGGGCCCCAGGGTCAAGTAGGAGCTCCCCAGATTCTTCTCATGTACCCTCACCCCCACCTCACATCTGGTCTCCTCAAAGAGCCCTGCTAAGTGGGTGATGGTTCTGGGGAGACCCCTGGGAGGGGCTGGCCTGCTGAAGAAAGAGTCCTGCCCTCTTTTTTCCACTCTGACTTCCTTCTCTTTCCCCCCCAGGTCTCAGAACGGCCCCGGAGTCTCCCCCCAGCCCCTAAATCAGAGAGCTCCCCTTGACACCCTCTGGCAGGGCCCACCCCAATCCCAGGACTGAGGTTTGCGGGAGCAAACAGCTTAAGGAATGCCACACTCCGGCTGGTCCGGGATATGTGGAAATTTGGACTCGGAGGGGCTGGACTAGGCAGCAACTGGGAGGCTGGCCTGGGTTCCCAGGACTTGGGGCCTCACTCCCAGCCCCCATCTGTTTCTTTCCCTTCCGCTTCTAGCCCCGGGCTGTGCCCAACTGGAAACAGAGTGGCCCCCCTTGTGCCCTAGGGGCCCCTCTGCTCTGATGTCCAGGGGTGACTGTGCCAAAGCTCTCATTTCCAGTGTCAAGCTCCAGGAGGCTTGTACATGAGAGGGTGAGGATGGAGAAGGGCCAGGTCCTGTGGAACAGTCTGGGGTCTTGGCTCTGGACTGTCCAGAACCCAGTAAGGCTAAGCTGGGGCATATTGCAGTTTCTTTTCCAAGTCAGGGTGGGAAAGAGAGGCTCTGATAAGAGGCAAGGAGGGGAGAGAAGGAGAGGGAAGCATGTAGGTGAAGGAGGGTGAGAGGCAAGTGAATGGAAGGAGGTGACAAAGCCATCCAGAGAAGGGGGGATAAAGGAGGAGCCACGAGGAGGAGGAGGGAGCACGAGCAGAGGGAGAACACAGTTGGGGTCCTTTCTGGGGATGAGTTTGGCGGGGCTGGGGACAGGGCAGGGCTCCATGAGCCAACTGACTTTGGCATCTAACCTGCCCAGGGGGGAGAGAGTTCCTAGACAGGGATGGCATGGGGAGGGTATTTATGAGGGTACTTGGTGGGAGGTGGGCACCCGACAGGGGCCACTGGAGGGTGTCTGGGTACACTCTGGCCCTTCCCAGAAAGGGGGATCCTTTTTCTCAAAGCTTCAACCAGCTGTGTATTAGGGGATCATAAGGGGCATTTTATTATTGATCACAGTCATTATTATTGTTATTATATTACTATTTTTATTAAACTTCCCCCTACTGATGAGTGGGGGACAAAATAAGTATTTATCTCCCTAAATGCCATAGTCCCGGGAGGGATCAACCCTGACGCTCTGTGAGGCAGTAAGAAACCAATAAAGACAACTTTGTAAGCTGCTGGCCTCTCCTGGATCTGTCTCCCGCGGTTCAGGAAATGGGAGGATCGGAGACAGAGGGGAGAGTGGGGCTATCAGGGGCAGTCAGAGACCAGGCTGTCTTCCTGGTTTTTCAGGAACTAGACGACATGTTCAAATGAGGGTAGATAAGGAGAGTCTAACAGCAAAGGGATGGTTTACAAAAGTGTGGGCAGCGGTAAGGGAACCCACCCAGGAGTGGCGGTGCCCCCTGAGCCCCAGCAATAGTGGGGGGCTGTTATACCACCAGGCCATGGGCAGAAAGAGGCTGTGGTGTGACCTGACAGGAGCTGTGGCTCTAAGAAGGACTTGGCCATGGCCCAGCAGGAAGGCAGCCCAGGAAATCATTTCCTCCACCTCACTCCACTCCCTCCCTCTGTCTTCTGCCTCCTTTTGTCCCAACCCAAGCACAGCCAGAGTTCGCTAGAGCTCAGTTACTGCAGCAGGCACAAGGCAGCCCTGGGGCCGCTGAGCAGGATGGAGCAGGGCAGAGGGGGATCTGGAGGGCACACAGAGGGTGCAGCACCCTGCTGCCCTATGCGAAGGGAGATCTGAGAGGGGTCTCACTTGTTCTTAGCTTCAGTGTCTCTGATTAGGCAGGACCTAGGCCTTGAGGTTGAGCTGGCTGAGAACAGAGGGTAAGGCCTGTGCCCTGGGGTCAGGGCAGACCAGGGGCGCCGATGGCTCTACCCTGAGAAAAGCACCAAAAAGGGACCCAGGTTGTGGATGGGGTTGGAGGGTATCGATGGAATTCCAGGGCCCAGTTAGGAGCTCAGCCTGGAGAATCAGACAACCTGGATTCTAATCTAGATGTGCCATGATGGGCAGGTTACCTGACCTCTCTAAGCCTCAGTTTCCCCATTTGTAAGTGGTGATCACGGGAGGTTCTGGTGAGACGAGTGCCTCTGGTCACTCAGTAAATGTGTGCTTTGCCTATAGAGATACAGAAGCCCAAAGAGGGCCCAGCAGGGACACTGAGAAGCCTCCTGCAAGCTAAGGCCTCCAGCCATCCTCACCAAACTGGAGAAATGGCTGTTTCCCCAATGCCCAGTAACGATTTTGCCAAAACATTTTCAGTTTTTAAAAATTAATTTTCTTGCAACATTTTATGTTGACAAATTACAAATGTATAGGAAGATGAACGTGAGCTCCCTGAATTCTTCACCGAGATTCACCAATTGCTAACACTTTGCTCCTCCGGCTTTACCTCCCTGTCTTTCCCTATGCATGCAGATACAGAGCAGTATTCTGCTGCCATCTGAAAGTAAGTTGAAGATATCTTGAACTGTGCACCCCAACATTTCCTAGGCCTCTCTTAAGACTTAAGGAGCCACCAGAAGCCACTGTTACTGTCTCAAGAGATTTAACATTAACACAAGCCCCCTTTTCTGTTGCCTATCTTGATATTAATGCTTTTTAAGGGTTCCAGGCCAGTTCTTTTATAGACTGACCTACAATTTATACTTGATGGTTTCTTCATTAAATTCAGATTTAGCTATTTTGTCAAGAATATGACATCGCTGAAGCTATTTTAAATTAATTTAGCTGCAATGATACACAATTTTTATTTTTGTAAAATAGAGTGAATTCCCCTTTGACTGCCTCCCCTCCCCCATAAGGTTGTGGCTGTCAGTGTGTTCCACGCATGCCCAGAGAGACTGGAGGACTGCACTCCCCCAGCCTCCTTCCTCCGTCAGTGGGCGTCAGGCAGGAGCCTCAGGAGGCTTTGTACCCATGGCGGCAGCTCTGCCCTCTGTGCCCTCACATGCTCAGCTGGCCCCTCCCCACCACTGCCAGACCATCAGAATTAGTTCTGCCCTTCCTCCATGTTGCTCAGTTTCACTGCAAGATACTCAAGCCGACTAGGGTCTCCATAGCTCTGGCCACCCCTTTTTCGGACTCTGTCTCCACCCTTAGCTCTGATGGCTGTCTACTGTACCCTCAGGAGGTGATGGTCCTTCTTCAGCAAAATCCCCCATGCCCTCACCCTCTTGCACGCAGTCCTTAACCCTCTGGCTCTAGCAGACAGTTTGCCCTCCCTGAGGTCATTACTGCTCCCCTCCTTGTGCCCCACAGACCTTCACCATCCCTCCAGCCACCAGCCTGGAGGCGGGAGGGGTCCTTGAGCCTCATTGCCCCTTACAGACACCCTCCTCCTTTCTCCTTTTGCTCAGGTTTGAACTCAAGTTACCAGCTTATACCACCTGCCTTGTTTCTGACATCTCCCAACCCCCCATGGATCACTCATTTCTTGATAATTCTAGCTCCCCTGCTTGCTGTCACTCTCCCCATCCTTTTCCAGTTTTAACTCTTAGAGACCATATACATGTGGATGATCCAACTGCCAAGCCTCTCAGTTCTTTGAACCCTCCTCCCCCATGATCTTGTCCTCCATCCATCCTGCTTCAGCCACTCCTTCCTTACGACCGTGCCAGGGAGCAGCAGCATCCCATATGGGAGCCCCCGGCCGTGTGGCTACTGAGCACTTGAAATGTGACTAGTCCGAATTGAGATGTGCTGTGAGTATAAAATACATACCAGATGTCAAAGACTTCGTGTGGATAAAGTATAAATCATCATTAATAATTTTTCTATTGATTACAAGAAATAAAATTCGGATATACTTCCAATTAATCTCACTGTGTCTTTTACTTCTGTAAATGTAGCTACTAGAAATGGTTCTTACACATGCAGCTCGCATTAGGTTTCTACTGGAAGCACTGCTCTACACCTTTTCATTGCCAATAAGGACAACCTTCTCCCCACAATTTCAATCTCAAGTATCCCACTCTTTAACCAACACTCCTATCATGTCAGCTCTCTCTAGCACCCCAACTCCAATATACTTTGACCCCTACTGGAACCTGACAGCCCACTGCTTTTGCGCCCTCTTAGGTCCTTATGTCCCTCCTCGCACAGCCTAAATTCCAGGTCACGCCTTTTCATAAATACATTTATTTATTCAGCAAATACTTGTTGAACACCAGCTGTGTGCCAGACACCATTCTAGGCACATGGGACATATCAGTGAACAAAACAGACACATTCCCTGCCCTGTGGAGCTTAGATTTTGGTGGTAGGAGATGAACAATAAAATAAGTAAATTATATGCTGGGATAGTGGTTCTTGACTGGGGGCAATTTTGTCCCCCCCCAAGCAGACATTTGGCAATGTCTGGAGATATTTCTAGTCACACCGTGGGGAGGAGTGCTGCCAGCATCGAGTTGGTAGAAGCCACGGACACTGCTAAACCTCTTACAGTGCACAGGTCAGCTCCCCACCACAAAGAATTATCCAGCCCTAAATGCCAATAGTGCCAAGGCCGAGAAACCGCGGTGTAGAAGGCGTTAATGCTTTAGGAGGGGACAAAAGATAGAGTAGGGTGGAGGGATTGAAAGTGGGATCTGGTTTGCAGAGTGGTTTTAAGTAGGCTGGTCAGCTCTGGGTCAGCCTCATTGAGAAGGTGACATTTGAGCAAAGGTGTGAAGGAGGGAGGGAGGGAGGGAGGATGACCATCCAGACTCCCTATTTCACTGAAAAAAATGAAGTGCCCACCACGTGTGTCCCTGTATTGTGTCTTCTCTCCAGTCATCGAGGATAGACTGTTCATGCCCTAGCAAAGGCCGGACCTGCCACTCAGGAACTCCTATTCTTCTGCTGGTTCAAGGCCATCAGTCCTGCAATCCTCTCTTTGACAGCAACCTACTTCTCCCCCTGGCTGCCATCTTATTTTTCTCCTTCCCTTTGCTGCAAAGCGCTCTGAAAGAGTTGTGTATTATCATTATCTCCATTTTCTTCCCTCCCATTTCTCCTGAGCCCAAGACCTTTGGGCTTTTGCTCCCAAACTGCTCTTAATGTGGTCACAAGGGATTCCCACAGAGCCAGATCCAGTCAGTTCTGGGTGCTCAGCTTGCTGACTTATGAGCAGCATCTGACACCGTTAGTCAGGCCTCTGCCTTGGTACGTGGTCATCTGCACCAGATTCACGTCTGGCTTTGCTTCCCATCTCCTGCTGATCCCTCTCAGACTCCTTGGCTGTCCCAACCTCTACACAAAGGAGTACCCCAGAACTCAGTCCTCAGTGCCCTCCTCCCCATACACCCTTCACCCAGCTTCCCCTAATGTTAAAATTTTACACAACCATGGAGCAGTCATCAAACCTAATTGATGAAAATTATGAATGAAGCTATAGACTTTATTTGAATTTCACAATTAGAGCTTCCAGGTGCCCAAAACTTGAATGGTTTGGTTTTAAAACTGGAAGTCCAATATTCCTGAAGTTCCCCCAGTCCTGGGAAAACTGGGACGGTCACCAGGTGGTTACCAGGCCACCCTAATACCAGTTTTTCTGCTGTCCTTTCTCTGTCTCAGGATTCAATCCAGAACATCACATTGCATTTAGTTGTCCTGTCCCCTTTGTCTCTTCTAATCGGCAACACTTTCTGTCTTTACTTGTCTTTCATGACGTTGACATGTTTGAGGAGTATTGGTGAGGTATTTTGTCCCTCAGATTGGGCTTGCCGTATATTTTCTCGTGATTAAACTAGGCTTATGGATTTTTGGGAGAAAAAAACCCACATTGGTGAAACAGAACAGGAATTTGATCTGTTTTAGTCATTGCTATATGTCTAGTGCCTAGGACAGTGTGCCTGGCCCATCGTAGGCACCAAAAATCTGGTTATTGAATAAAGGAATGACTGACTGACTGTAGAAATTTAGTATTGTTTAATGTTTTAAAATGTTATTAATATAAATCTCATACATTTTGTTCTGAAGCTTTTTTCCTTCAACAGTATACCTGAAGATCTATCTATTTTACGATGCCATAGAAATACTTCACTCTTCTTTTAACCTATTATAATTAAGTACGATGATTCTTTAGATGTGCCTCTTGGCATATGTGTTAGATTTTCTCATGGGCTGAATAGAAGAATGCTAGACGCAGGCAGGCAGTTTTACATATTAATGAATACTGATAAGTACCCAACTAAAGTGGCGGAACACATTTACAGTACTCCAGCAGTGTTTGAAAGGACCCGTTTTCCTTACCTCTTGCCCATAGGTGATAACCTGCAAAAGAGCAGTGACAGCCTAGGCTTCCCTGGTCACTCCCCGGACTACATCTCTCCCAGAATGCGCTGCGGTCCCACTGCCTACCTGGTCCGCGTGAAATGAAACGTCCAGTCCCTGAGGACTGCAGGAAGGCGGCGCTGCCACCACTCCTCACCTCTTTTCGGGCGGGCATAGCTGCTGGACTACCACTCCCATCAGCCATCGCGGACTGGTCGGCCCCGCCACCATTTCGAGATTCGGCAGGGCCATGAGAGGACCCGGGACTCCACTTCCCGGCAGGCAGTGCGGAGCTAGGGGGCGGAACTCCATTTCCCAGCAGGCTCCAGGCGGCGGGCGCCGCGGTGCCTTGTGTGGGATGTAAGCGCGGAGGTGGGCGCGGGGGACCCAGGCCAGGACTCGCCCTGGGATTTGGGGGGCTTGGCCTAGGGGCGTCTTCCAGACGGACTCTAGGGGCCCGGGGTACGGTCGCAGAGAGGGGGCGGGGCGGCCATTGGGGATCCTCAGCTGAGTCCTAGGGGCTCAGCCCCATCGGGGCCGCGGCTCCTGGCGTTGTGGGGGGACGAAGAGGCCCTCCAGCCTCGGCTGAGGGGTCTCTCCCCCGAAAGAAGGGAAAGAGATGAGTGAAAGGGGGTGGGAAAGCAGAGGAGTGTATGGGCGTGGGTGGGGGTGGGGGTTGGAACCTTGGTCGAGCCTGGGTGGGGGCTCCTCAGTCGTACTTGCCCGACCCTCCCTCCTCCGCCTCGTCCGCAGGCCGAGGCCCGTCGCCATGGGGCTGAAGGCCGCCCAGAAGACACTGTTCCCGCTGCGCTCCATCGACGACGTGGTGCGCCTCTTCGCCGCCGAGCTGGGTCGGGAGGAGCCGGACCTGGTGCTCCTATCCTTGGTTCTGGGCTTCGTGGAGCACTTCCTGGCTGTCAACCGCGTTATCCCCACCAACGTGCCAGAACTCACCTTCCAGCCCAGCCCCGCGCCTGACCCTCCTGGCGGCCTCACCTACTTCCCGGTGGCTGACCTGTCCATCATCGCTGCGCTCTATGCCCGCTTCACCGCACAGATCCGGGGCGCGGTAGACCTGTCTCTCTACCCGCGAGAGGGGGGCGTCTCCAGCCGTGAGCTGGTGAAGAAGGTCTCCGATGTCATCTGGAACAGCCTCAGCCGCTCCTACTTCAAGGATCGGGCCCACATCCAGTCCCTCTTCAGCTTTATCACAGGTTGGGGTCCAGGTGGAAAAGGGCAAGAATCCTGTCTCTCACCTGAGAACCTCGGCCCATCTCTTCACAACACTGTATGGTTTGCAGAACCCTTTTGAGACCTGTAAGCCTTGTGAGGTGGGGCAAGTGTTGTTCCCCCCTTTGCAGTTAGGGAAACTGAAGCCCAGAGAGGGGAAATGATGTGCCAAAGTCACACAAGAATGGCAGGGCTGGGACTGGATCCTAGTCACTTGGCTCCAAATCCATTAACCCACCCTCTGTCTGCTCAGCACCCCTATCCCTGCCGCTGAGCAGCTACAGGAATCCTGCAGCCCAGCATGAGGCACAGAGGGCAGCAGCAAATTTGGGGAGTGAGGAGCCAAAGTCAGACTACATTTGAGACGTGAAATACCTATGAAAATATTTTGAAAGTCAACAGACCAGGGGCTTCACCTTAAGAAGCTTAAGGCTCAGGCTTGCAAAGTGCTTTCTCCTTTGCTCCAAGCCCAGCAGACACACTCAGGCCCTGAGTGCCACATTGAGAAGGAATCTGAGGCTGCTGCTGAGTTGAGCAGGGAGAGAGTACAGAGATGAATTAGGAGTATCTGTCAGTGGGTGTGTGAAAAAAGAGCATTGGCTGGAGTGTCCTGTTTTTGCCATCCGTGTTATAACCTAATAGAATAACATGGAAAAAATCTTTAAGAACAGAATGTGGTTGCAGAGCAACAGAAAGGAGTGGATCAAAGGCTGGATGGAGCTACGGAAAATCCAAGAAGGTCTCTTGCTGAGCATAGGGGATGTGCCGAGGAGGGAAAGGCTTTGAAGATATAGGAGGAAAGGGATAGAAGGGTGATGCGCAGGGGCGTCAGAGGTTTGGGCACAAGCCTGCAGGGGAGAGTGGGAGGGAGCCTGGCCCCGTCCCCCAGGCCAGAGCTCAAAGGATGCATTTTCATTACCTCCCCTTCCACAGGCACCAAACTGGACAGCTCTGGTGTGGCCTTTGCCGTGGTGGGGGCCTGCCAGGCTCTGGGTCTCCGGGATGTCCACCTGGCCCTGTCTGAGGATCATGCCTGGGTCGTGTTCGGACCCAATGGAGAGCAAACAGCTGAGGTCACTTGGCATGGCAAGGGCAACGAGGATCGCAGGGGCCAGACGGTCAATGCGGGTGTGGCTGAGCGGGTATTGTGTCCCCTCACATTCTCCTAGCCCAAGCCACCCAAGGGTTCTGCTTTCTTGGGCGCCACTCCCCTCTTCCTTTCCCCACCTCCATATGTCAGGAAGTTGGGGGCCCCTTCCCTGGTTGTCATACCCAGAGCAGGCTCATGGGCCTTCATGAGCCATCTGGTCTTGTCCTCTCTTAAGAGCTGGCTGTACCTGAAAGGATCATACATGCGCTGTGATCGTAAGATGGAGGTAGCATTTATGGTGTGTGCCATCAACCCCTCCATTGACCTGCACACTGACTCCCTGGAGCTGCTGCAGTTGCAGCAGGTGAGGGTACCTGTGGGACCCTGGCTGGGACACCTGCCCTTCCTGAGCTTCAACTTCCCCTTCTGGAACATGGGTTAATGATTCCTGGCCTGGCCTTTCCCAGTGTTCTTGGGAGAATGGAATTGAGATGTAAAAGGGCTTTGACTCCAATAAGGAGCTGGTTCCTGAATTCTGGCCCTTCACACTTGGGGCAGGCCCCTGCTCATGCTGGACCCCACCTCCACCTGGTAGTCTGAGGGCCCCTCTCGCCTGCCCCCAGCTCACACCTCTCTCCTTGGGCTCCTAGAAACTGCTCTGGCTGCTCTATGACCTGGGACATCTGGAAAGGTCAGTAGAGGGGTGTGGCCAGGCGGGGCCTCGGGGCTGGTTGGCAGTCTGATCTCATGACCCTTTCCCAGGTACCCCATGGCGCTGGGGAACCTGGCAGATCTGGAGGAGCTGGAGCCCACCCCTGGCCGGCCAGACCCACTGACCCTCTACCACAAGGTGGGTACACAAGGGAGGCCCAACAGTGGCTGGGGTCTCCTTCTATCTGGGGGCTGGGGGTGGGTGGGTGAGGACAGAAGAGCTTTGTGTAAATTGGGAGGCATCACTCATCCAGTCCCCACTTTATGTTTACCATGTCCATATTCAGTGCAGTCAGGGCTGTCTGCGGTATGTCCTGGGTCCCCCAGCCTGGGAGTGGAGAGCCTGGTTTGTCTCCTCAGCCCTGCTTTTCTGTGGCCTCTCATTGTCCTTCCTGGAATTGTAACCAAGGGCAAATGTGGTGTGTGTGTGTGTGGTGTGGTAGGAGCACTGGAGGGGGGGATAGTAACTTGGTGGGGGTTGTGCTTGGGAAGCTTTGATACATGTGTGGGAGTGTGTGACGAAACCTGGGAAAGGGACGTGCCCTGAGCTTGGAGGACAGGCCCCTTCCCTTCTCTAGGCTTTGTTCTTTGGGGGGGTCCCTGCCCCCTGAAGTCTGACCTAGACTTCAGCAAGCAGTCCTGCAGACCTGGGGAGGAGCACCTGGTAGGGAGGATGGCAGGGGTGGAAGTGGGATTGGAGATGGGACTCTGGGGTCTTCCCATTGCCCCTTCTGGGTGTGATCTGATGGAACATTTGTGCCATACAGGCCACCTGGGGGATGCCTCCCTAAGGCCCCCTGCTTTATCTTCAGGGCATTGCCTCAGCCAAGACCTATTACCGGGATGAGCACATTTACCCCTACATGTACCTGGCTGGCTACCACTGTCGCAACCGCAATGTGCGCGAAGCTCTGCAGGCCTGGGCTGACACAGCCACTGTCATCCAGGAGTGAGGATTCCCCCACTAGGGCCTAGCCTGGCCTTTCTTCCCCTTCTACCCAATTTCCAACCACCTTCATCTAAGAGTGAGGCCTGGTCCCAAGCCCCGTCCCCTCTCCACACAGTCTCTAGGTGGTCAAGCCTGTCATCAGGAGGGGGTCCCCCTGACGAGGGCCTTGCCTTTCCCTCCCACTCCTCTCCTCCCAGTTTCCTACCACCATCATTCAGCAGTGGAACCTTCACTGCCAGTTCACGCTCCCCTCTTCATTCCTGCTCTGCACTGGCGTAAACACCTTCGTTTTGGAATGAGGACCCCAATCACTCACCTGGGGCCTGGATGAGTCAGGAAAAGAAACCTGGGCTGCATCCCCCACTAGGTCCCTGGGGGTACTACCCACCATAGCTAAGACCCTACAGTGCCCTGTTGCTCTCACAGCTACAACTACTGCCGTGAAGACGAGGAGATCTACAAGGAGTTCTTTGAGGTAGCCAATGACGTCATCCCCAACTTGCTGAAGGAGGCAGCCAGCCTGCTGGAGGCTGGCGAGGAGCGGCCAGGGGAACAGAGCCAGGTGAGGGGGCTCCAGACTGTGTCCACCTTCCCACCTGAGCAGGGCTCCCAGTCACAGGGCCTGGGGACCACTGCGTAGGGCTGGGGACATAGGACATAGGAAGGTGGCCCAGTGTGGAGAGAGCTGCTCTCTTATGCAGTAGCTGAGGTCCTGGGCCTGGGTTTGAGGGAGTTGAGGGTATTTTAGGGTTTCTACCCTATGCCTTCAGGTAAATGGGGTAGAAGTCCTTCTGTTTCATGGTAAGGGCCCCTTATTTGCTTGAGGGGATGGGATAGAGGCAAGGGATGGTTTCCCCCTCCCCCTACATCCTGGCTAAGGACTGGTTTTATACAAGGAGGAAGGCTGTAAGAGTTCTCTCCACATGTGCTCGCCTGTGCTCACTTCGTCCGAGGCCAGGGCTCTTTGTCCTGGGTGAGTCAGGGAGTCTGAACTGTGTCCTCCTTTCCCCCTTGCCCAGGGTGCCCAGAGCCAAGGCTCCGCCCTCCAGGACCCAGAGTGCTTCGCCCATCTGTTACGATTCTATGACGGTATCTGCAAGTGGGAGGAGGGCAGCCCTACTCCTGTGCTGCACGTGGGCTGGGCCACCTTCCTTGTGCAGTCCCTGGGCCGCTTTGAGGGACAGGTGAGGAGTAGCTATGCAGGGTGGCTGGGGGAGGCAGGTGGTGACAGCTACAGAGGAGTCAGAACCCTTGTGGTTCTGACCTGAAGGGGATCTGCTCCTCCCCTTTGGGTGCAGTGAGACATGACTGAAGCTGAGTCCTGGGGTTCCAGCCACTGGCCTGCAACCTTTTCCTCAGCTTGCCCTCCCACCCGGCCCAGGTGCGGCAGAAGGTGCGCATAGTAAGCCGAGAGGCAGAGGCTGCAGAGGCGGAGGAGCCATGGGGAGAGGAAGCCCGGGAAGGCCGGCGGCGGGGCCCTCGGCGGGAGTCCAAGCCTGAGGAGCCACCGCCGCCTAAGAAACCAGCATTGGACAAGGGCCCAGGCGTGGGCCAGGGTGCCATTCCAGGACCCCCCCGGAAACCCTCAGGGACGGCCCCAGGCAGTGCCCGGGGCCCTGATGGAGGCAGTGCGGCACCAGCGCCTGCATCACCACCGCCGGAGGGTCCGGTGCTCACTTTCCAGAGTGAGAAGATGAAGGGCATGAAGGAGCTGCTGGTGGCCACCAAGATCAACTCCAGCGCCATCAAACTGCAACTCACAGCGCAATCCCAAGTGCAGATGAAGAAGCAGAAGGTGTCTACACCTAGCGACTACACTCTTTCCTTCCTCAAGCGGCAGCGCAAGGGTCTCTGAACTATTGGGGACTCGCTGTCAGCCCTGGGGCAGCCCGCTCTCAATCTGGATGGAGGTGAGCCCAGGTTCCGCCCCTGGCCACCTGGACTTGGGCCCACCTACAGGCCCAACCCCTACCCAAAACTGAGGCTGCAGGTTCCCAGAGCACAGACTACCCCAGTGCCCAAACTGAGCCTCTGCCTGATCACTGGAATGTAGATGCCACCCCCAGAATCCCAGCCGACCTATTGAAACCTCACCCCAGCCATCACCAATCTTTAAAGGTCCAACCACTGGGATCAGGCCTGCACCTCAGAACCGAGGCTCTAACCTGAGGCCTGACCAGTGTTGCCAGGGTTGCTCTCAACCTGTGGGGCTGGAGTTTTATCCTAAACCTAAGAAGCACAGGTCCGGCCTGCAGCCGGAGAACCTACGTAGGATCCCGCTCAGCCCCTAGGAGTACATTTCTGCGCTTAAGAATTCCATCCCTTGGGAATCCAAGTCCCCTACCCAAAGAATTTAAGAAATGCTTCCAGAATTTGGAAATCCTGCTAGCTTCCTCCCCTCCCTGTCTCCAAAGAGTCCGGGACACGAAACTCCTTCCCCGGCCTGTGCGACTCCTGAGCCCCACTCCCTTCCTGACCAGACTGGCCCCAGAGTAGAGCAGGTCAGAGCAGACATCTCTGCTGACCCTCTGGGAACCTCCCCGAAGTCCTGCCCGTCTCGGGGGGCCCCCGGAGAAAACCTACAGGGAGTTGCGAGTGGTTGAGGGGAGCCTGATCTCCTGTTTTGTACATAGATTTATTTTTCAGTTCCAAGGAAGATGAATACATTTTGTAAAAAAAAAAAAAAAAAGTACACGTCCGTGTTTAATCTGGGAAATTGGGGTTGGAGCGGGCAGGGGAGGTGGAGCGCCCCCTCTGCTTTCTGGCCTCCAGGCTCCCCACCTGTAGAGCGCTGGGAATGGGTGGCTGGCGGAAGGGTCTTGGCACCGTCAGCTCTCCTCGGGGCTTCCCCTGGCCTCCGAGGGCCTGTCCCGCGGGCGCCTCCTCCCGGCTGGGCGGCGGGCATCCCCGGCCTGGCCCCGCCCCGCCCCGGGCCCGGGCCCCGCCTCCGCGGCCTCGAAGCCACCCGCTCCCGCCCCGCGCCGCCCCGCGCCGGCTCGGCTGCTCCGCAGCTCGCGCGCGCCCGCCCGCCGGCCCGCCCGGCGCCGGGCCATGGCGCTGCTGCGGGACGTGTCGCTGCAGGACCCACGAGACCGCTTCGAGCTGCTGCAGCGCGTGGGGGCCGGGACCTATGGCGACGTCTACAAGGTGCGCCGGGCGGCGGGCCGGGTGGGAGAGCGGCGAGGAGGGTGCCCGCCAGTGCCCTGCCGTGGCATCCAGCCCCCAGCCCCGCCCCCTCATCCCGCTTCACCCCCTCCGCCCCTGCAGGCCCGCGACACAGTAACGTCCGAACTGGCCGCGGTCAAGATAGTCAAGCTAGACCCAGGTGAGGGCCCGGTGCCAGGGCCTGTGTGCTGGAGGAGGGCAGACGCTGGAGCGGGCACGGTGTGAGGGGCGGAGAGGTGCTTTCTGAGACCCCCTGAGAAGGAGGCCCCAGGAGGTGCTGTTGCTTGGCACACGTCTGCCCTGGGGGCAGGAGGCACACTCTGCCCATTTTGCAGATGGGGGCACTGAGTTAGGGTGACCCCTCTGAGGTCCCCCATGATGCCCTGTGCTCCCCAGGGGATGACATCAGCTCACTCCAGCAGGAAATCACCATCCTGCGTGAGTGCCACCACCCCAATGTGGTGGCCTACATTGGCAGCTACCTCAGGTGAGGCTGCTTTATACCCTTGCCTACTCCCAGGCCCACCCCCTCGTGGCCCTCCCCTGTGCCCACCCCAGCTCTGTGTTCCCCCAGGAATGACCGCTTGTGGATCTGCATGGAGTTCTGTGGAGGGGGGTCCCTGCAGGAGATTTACCATGGTGAGGGCCCGGCAGCCAGGCCCCAGAGGACCAGAGTCTTCTTTCCCCCACTTCCTTTCACCCCGAACTTCCCCCTACCCCCACACTCCAACATTGCGCGGCAGGGGAGACCCGGGTCCCTGGACTTGGGCTCCTCTCGGCCCCTCACTGGCTGTGTGACCTTGAGAGAAATGCTGTCCTTCTCTGGGCTCTGTACCCCAGATTGTGCAGGGAGAGGATGTGGCCAACACCCCTGTCACCTAGCAGTGCCTGCTGCGTCCCCCACACAGGGTGGCCTGGGAGGGTCAGCATATCCCCCAGACCTCCATGCCAGCCCTTATCCCTTTCATTTCAGCCACCGGGCCCCTGGAGGAACGGCAGATTGCCTATGTGTGCCGAGAGGCATTGAAGGTAGTTGAGCCCAGAAGGCTGCTCAAACTCAGTCCCCAGGAGCTGTGGGCAGTAGCCTAGCAGGGCCAGTGTGTGTGTGGAGCTGAGCACCTTAGGCAGGGCTGGCCTGAGGGGCTGTGGATCCTGGGGGGAAGGGGCCCCAACCCTGTTGCCGGAAGCAGCACATTTCCCTCTTGGCTCAGTCACTTCCTGTTTGGGGAGAGGGGAGGAGGAAGCTGCTTGGGTGGGGGGCCCCTGTCCTGAGAGGTGGGATAGTGCTGGGTAGCTGCCCTCAGGGGCTCCTCTTTGTCCCCAGGGTCTGCACCATTTGCATTCTCAGGGGAAGATCCACAGAGACATCAAGGTAGGGGTCTGGCCAAGGGCATTGTGGGAGGGAGGGGGCGGCTCTCGGGCACCAGACAGGATTCTCTCTCCTCCATTCCCACAGGGAGCCAACCTTCTCCTCACCCTCCAGGGAGATGTCAAGCTGGGTCAGTA
Organism: Manis javanica; assembly: GCF_040802235.1. Taxonomy (NCBI): domain Eukaryota; kingdom Metazoa; phylum Chordata; class Mammalia; order Pholidota; family Manidae; genus Manis; species Manis javanica. The sequence goes on from NC_133166.1 coordinate 116,658,998, forward strand.
CCTGGGGACACAATCAGGGTGAGGGTTCTGTGGGAGCTCCTAGAGTCTTAGAATCTGCATTCAAGTGCTGGGTGCCTTTGAACAAGTCACTTTACCGCCTAAGCTTCAGTTTCCCCACTGAGAAAGTGCAACAGTCCTGGCTTCCTGCTAGAAGTTGGATGTGGTGGGGTCTGTATGGGGTCTCACCTGAGACTAGGCATTGGCCAGGGATAGACAGAGGTTGACCCCTCCCAGGAGGGGGACCTAGCCTTGGCTTGGACCTTTGGCAGTTGTGGCTGAACCTGGGCTGCCTGTTCATCATACTCTGCCAGATGCATCCTGAGCCTGAGGGGGTGGTGACAACTAGCCAGAGTAGGACTGAGAGCAGCTCTGTGTCTCTGCAGCTGACTTTGGGGTATCAGGCGAGCTGACGGCATCTGTAGCTAAGAGGAGGTCTTTCATTGGGACTCCATACTGGTGAGGCTGTGCCTTGGGGTCAGGGGGTGGGTGCTAAAGGTGGGACACAGGTCATGCCATCTGTGTTTGGCCCCATTTCTAGGATGGCCCCGGAGGTGGCCGCCGTGGAGCGCAAAGGTGGCTACAACGAGCTGTGTGACGTCTGGGCTCTGGGAATCACTGCCATCGAGCTGGGCGAGTTACAGCCCCCTCTGTTCCACCTGCACCCCATGAGGTCAGCTGAACACTTGCCCCTTGCCTGACCCTGAGGGCCCAGCTGATCTTTGACCCCTGACCTTGCGCTGTCCACAGGGCTCTGATGCTCATGTCAAAGAGCAGCTTCCAGCCACCCAAGCTGAGAGACAAGACTCGCTGGTGAGGGCCCACACACCCTTCTGGGGCCTCCTTTCCAACCAGTCCACAGGGCAAAGGGGCCCTCTGCCAGCTCCCAGGGTGCAGCGTCAAGAGCCCTGACCTCTCTGGGCCTCTGCACACTCTCTGTGGGAGGGGCCTGGGCCCCACCTCTGGGCCTAGCATCCTGTGTGCACAGGGAAGAAGGGCAGATGGCTGGTGATGGAGGAACTGCCATGTCACAACAGTAGTGTTACTCTGGCCAGCTGCCCTCAGCCTCAGGCTGACTCCTTCCTGGGTGGGCCTAGCAAACTCCTCTGGAGAGGTAGCAGGGGGTAGCTGGCAGGATGCCCTGCATGAGGGCTAACCTGGGTCTGGGGTCCTCCTGTGCCCACTAGGACCCAGAATTTCCACCACTTCCTCAAGCTGGCCTTGACCAAGAACCCCAAGAAGAGGCCAACAGCAGAGAAGCTTCTGCAGGTGGGAGGAAGGGGGCAGGGCCGAGGGCTTGATGCTTGAGAGCAGGGGCCCGGAGGCCAGGGGCTAATCTGCACCCCCCCTCGGTCTTCCAGCACCCATTCACAACCCAGCAGCTCCCTCGGGCTCTCCTCACACAGCTGTTGGACAAGGCCAATGACCCCCATCTGGGAACCCTGTCCCCAGAAGACTGTGACCTGGAGGTAAGTGAGAGAAGAAGGGCAAATGGATCTTGGTCTGGCCTGGTGTAAGTAGTGCAAAGTGATTTATCAAATAGCAAGGGCGACAGTTTGCTTGAATCTTTTGAGCACAGGGAGCACCCACATTGGGATTCTTCCCGGAGCCAGTCTTGCCTCCTTGTACCCCTCCTTGATAGGCTCCTGCCCTTGGCCCGGTCAGACCGTGACCCTGGCTTGGCCGTTTTCTGCTTTGTGTGTGATCTTTGGCTAGTTACTTGCCTCTCTGCACTGGTTTTCTCATGAGCGAAATTAGGGTGCCAGTTAATCTCGCAATGATCTCAGAGGGTTGTTGTGGAAGGGACAGGCCGATGTGTGTAGAGCATATACAGGAGTACCTGGTGTGAGGCGAGTGCCAGGGGTGTGTCCCCTCTCTGTGTTCTTCCTTAGACTTACGACACATTTCCAGACACCATTCATTCCCGGGGTCAACGAGGCCAGGCCGAGAGGACCCCCTCGGAGATCCAGTGTGAGTCCGCTGTTGGGGCGCTGTGTGTGTGTGGATATTTGGTGGTAGAAGCTGTGTGAGGGGATTTGATTGATTGGGGGACTGTTGGGGATTTGGTGGGGGAGTATGTGTGGGGTTTGGTGGGGGCTGTATGTAAGGTTTGTTGGGGGCTGTGGGCTTTGGTGGGGTGTTGTGTATGGGGGTTTGGTGGGGGCTGCGTGGGCAGGTTTGTTCTGAGTGTGGGGATCGATTCTCCTCCCTGCCTGACTCCGTGTGTGCTGGGCCCCCAGTTCACCAGGTGAAATTTGGCGCCCTGCGCAGGAAGGAAACGGACCCGCTAAATGAACCGGTGAGGGGCTGGCTGTGTGGGAAGGGTGGTGCACCAGGCGGACCCGGGAGCCACGCTGGAGGTCGAGCATCTTTAAGGAAGGGTCTCTGGGGCAGGGGCGGCCTGGCCCTCTCGCCCAGGAAAGCGGCCCAAGGAGGCCTGTCCCACTTGGACGCGGGAGGCTGCGGATGCCTTCCTGGGGCAGGCTCTTTCAGACAGTCCTGTGGAAGGCGGCAGGGGGGCCACTCTTTTCACCCCACCCCACCCTGTCCGGCACCTTTTTGCCTTCATTTTGTGTTTGTTGTCTGACTCGCTGCCCCCTGCTCTTGGTGCCCCTGTCCTGTTCTCTCTCATCGTCTGTTGCTCTCACAGTTCTCCTGTTACCATCTCACTCTGAGTCTCCGTGTCTGTCTGTCTGTCTGCTCTCTTCCCCACAATCTCTCGATCGCCCTCTCACATGCTCCCTCCCGGGCTTTCTGCCTTGGTTTCCCCACAGTGGGAGGAGGAATGGACGCTGCTGGGGAAGGAAGAGCTGAGCAGGTGAGTGAGGGAGAGGGGGCTGCTGGGGAGAGGCTTGGGGGCAGCAGGAAAAGCTGACCTCTGATGGCCCCCCTGCCCAGGAGCCTGCTGCAGTCAGTCCAGGAGGCCCTGGAGGAAAGGTGAGGGGCCAGGCAGAGGAGGGGTGGGGCAGCCGGGCCTGGAGCCAGTCCCACCTCACACCTCCTTGTCTTCTGATTTGCCCTTAACAGGAGCCTGACCATCAGGCCGGCCCTGGAACTCCAGGTGCGCAGTGCGGGGAGGCCAGGGCTGGTGATGGGGGGCGTGCTGCTGAGGGTGCAGCTGGGGTGGGACCAGGTTGCAGGGTGACCTGATAAGAGCAGGCTGGGTTCTCTGATCCTCACTCCAGGAGCTGGACTCCCTGGACGATGCCGTAGGAACCATTAAGCGAGCCCCGTTTTTGGGGCCATCCCCCTCTGAGCCTCCTGCTGAGGACCCTTTATCCAGCCCAAGAGGTGAGTCCCTGGCTTTGGGGACCCAGGACCGGGAGGCAGGTGTGGGGCAGGGCTGGGGCTGGAATTCACAGCAGGTCTGTGCCTGCAGGAACCCTGCCCCCACCTCTGCCAGGCGCCGACAGCCCCCCACTGCTTCCCACCGCCTGGGCCACCATGAAGCACCAGGAGGATCCTGAGGTGAGGGGTGCCACAGAGGAGCTGGGGAGGTGGGGGCTGGGCGCGACCTTGGCTCTGACTCCTTCCCTCCCTCTCAGAGATCGTCCTGCCACGGGCTCCCCCCGACCCCCAAGGTGCACGTAAGTGTTTGCCCTGTAGCCCCGCGCCCATCCTCCCCTACCCATGTCCCTCACCAGGCTCTTGCCTCCTCCCCAGATGGGTGCCTGCTTCTCCAAGGTTTTCAATGGCTGCCCCCTGCGGATCCACACTGCGGTCACCTGGATTCACCCTGTCACCCGGGGTAGGCCAGGGCGCAGGGAGGAAGCAGGGACCTGGGAATTCCCAGCTCAGAGACTGACCTCTGACCCTTTACCCAAACCTGCAGACCAGTTCCTTGTGGTGGGGGCCGAGGAAGGCATCTATACCCTCAACCTGCATGAACTGCACGAGGATACACTGGAGAAGGTGAGGCATGGCTGGCTGCGGAGGGGAGAGATTCTTGGGGGGCCTGGGGTGCTGACCCTGTCCATCTGTCATCTGCGGCCTCCAGCTGATCTCACACCGCTGCGCCTGGCTCTACTGTGTGAATAATGTGCTGCTGTCACTCTCAGGTACGAGTTGGGGCAGGGAAGGGAGGCCTGCACGCTGCCCCCCTCCCAACACTCTCTGAGCCCCATTCTCCCTCCCTGGCAGGGAAATCAACACACATCTGGGCCCATGACCTCCCGGGCCTGTTTGAGCAGCGGCGACTACAGCAACAGGTTCCCCTCTCCATCCCTACCAACCGCCTCACCCAGCGTATTATCCCCAGGTGGGGCCCCTGTGGGAGCCTGTGCAGGAGAGGGGAGAAAGGGGAGGCAGAGGGCAGAGCCAGGGTTGGAATTTGGCCCTGCCTGTTCCTGGGACTGTTGTGATCTTAGACATGTCACTTCTGCTTCTCTGAGCCCATTTCCTCATCTGTCAGTAGTTGATAGCCTCCCCGCCCTCTGCCCCAGACCCGTGGGGAGGCAAGGAGACAGGCATGGGATGTGTGCCACAGCATGTGGGAGCATGGGCTTACTGAGCACTTACCATGCTCCAGGTCTCCTGCTGGGCTTGGATTTGAGCTTTGTTCAACTGGCAGTGACACCATGAACATTTTAGGATCCTTCTGTATGCCAATCAGGATTCTTTCTGTTGCAGGGGATTTAAGTCACTGACTTAAGCCCCAAAGGAAATTTAGTGGCTCATGTAACTGCAAGTCCAGGAGTAGCCTTAGCTTCAGGCCCAGCTGGATCCAGGTTTAAGCAGCATCCAGATTCTTCCTGCATCTCTTGGCTGTTTTTCTTTTGTCACTCATTTCCTGACTTTACTGTGCAGTGATGGCCAGTTCCAGGCCAGTGTTCCACTAGCTACCAACCGTGTAGGTCTAGAATCCCTATTTCCAAGTAATTCCCACAAAAGCGTAGGGGTCAGTTCTCATTCGTCTAGTTCGGGATTATGCCCACCCTGAGCCAGTCATTGAAGCCAGGGGATGAGGAGCTCAAGGGCCAGGCCTGGGGCATGTACCTTCTCCAAGAGCCGTGGGCCGAGAGCGGGGCTTGTCTAGGCAGATGAAGACAAGACATCTGCTGGCCGGCTGTGGAGCCAGCGAGAAGGATGCACTGTCTGGGGAGGCTTACCTGGAAAGGAGGCCAGTGTGGTGACCCAAGGTGATGGGGATCAGGCTATAGAATGGTGAGAACTGGACAGAGCCATATTGAGAAAGTGGGGATGACAGGATTTGGGGACAGACCAGAATGAGTGTGAGGGAGCTGGAGGAGGTGCGAGACCTCCAGAGGGGCAGATTGTGTTGCATGTCTCATGAGATATCCAGGGCTGAGTTCCTTCATCGTTCAGTGACTATATTCACTCGGCACCGAGGACGTGCCAGGCAGTGTTCTGAGGGCAGGGATACACCCGTGAGCTAGAGGTCCTTATACGCTCTGACTTCCTTTTCAAGAGAGACAGACAACAATCTGCATAGATAGGGAGTGTATTCTGTGGTGATGCAGAGAGGGGAAGGTGCTGATGAAGAAGAGCAGGTGGGAGGACCAGGAAGGGTGGGGTCTAAATTGTGGTTTTAAACAGGTGGTCAGGAAGGGCCTTGCTGAGATGGTGCTGTTTGAGCAAAGACTTGGAGTGAGCCCTGTTGACTTGATATCCTGGGGCAGGGCATCCCAAAAGACGGGATGGCCAGTGCACAGGCCCTGGGGCAGGAACTGGCAAGGACGCTGGTGTCGGATGGATGGAGGGAGAGACAGATGATCGGGGAGCGCCATGCAGCCGTGAGGCCCTTGGCTTTGACTCAGAGCATCCTGGGGGCCACTGCAGAGGGGTGACATGGACTGAGGTTTTCACGGGATCACTCTAGCTGCTGTGTTAAGAACAGACTGAGCAGGTGAGAGTGGAAGTGGGAGACCTGTCAGGAGCTTGTTGCAGTAATCAGGCGGGAGGTGATGGTAGCTTGGGCCAGGGTAGCAGTGAGGGAGATGAAAAGTAGCTGTATTCTGGTTATATTTTCAAAGTTGAATTCAAGAGGATTTCCTGACAGTTGGTGGATGGGGGAGAAGGAGGAGTCAAGGATGACTCCAAGGTTTTTGGCCCAGGCCACAGGAAGGATGGAGCTGTCATCAGTCGTGGGTGGAGCAGCATCAGTGTTGTCACACTGAATTCCAGATGCGCGAGTGGGACCTCCTCAGCTGTTGGCTGGGTGAGGCTGAGTTCTGAGGAGGGGGAGCCATGGGGATGGGGAGGGGGGCCAGCCCAGTGACTGCACCAGCTGGGGAGATGGGGGGCCCAGGCCCTTCCTGCAGTGTGCTTGCTCATGGGCCACATCTGGGGCCCGTCACCTGGGGCCTTCCTGACCCTGGGCCCTAAATGAACCTTTACTTTGGCCCAGGACCTGCAGGAAACAGGCCCGTCCGAGCCCCCACAAGTCATAGGCAGCTTTGGGTGTGTGTTCGGGAAATCACAAGGTCACAGTGTACACTATGAGCACTAAGAACGGACCACTGCAGAATTATCTGGAAAAACAAAAACAAAAATATCTGCCTCTGTCCCATCTGAGTGCAGAAGAGAGTGGGAAGAACGGGAGAGAGAAGTGAGGACAGGGGCCAGAGAGGGAGACAGGCACTGGCTTCCTAGGTGGGGCCCATATCCCGGCAGAGGGTGCAGGCAGGGCCTGGGTGGCTGGGAGGAGGTAGCAGGGCCGCTGGCATGTAGCTCTGTCCCCTGAGGAAGCGTGAGTCTGGGGAGGTCTCCTGGGGGAAAACCCAAGCAAGGCCTCCACTTCTTCCCAGGTACCAAGGTGGGCCGCCTGCTGGCCCTGAGGGGTGAAGCAGCAGAAGGCAGGCCCTTTGCTGTCTTCTTGCATCTTAATCTCCGTGGGCTGCTTGCCCGTCCATGACACCCGGCATGAGGGGTGGGGCCCAGCCTGAGCGCTCGGGCGGCCTGCATTAGCTTCTGACCCCTCTGTGCACTCATTTCTTTGTTCGTACCCTGCCTCACCTAAAAATGATTTTCAGTGGCTGGAAGTAGGTAGGAAAGTAACTATTTAGGATGATGAAAGCTAGCCCTCCAGGGCATGCAGTGTGCCGGGCTCAGCTGTAAGGTCTTCCCCTGTATTAATTCATCTGACCCTCACAGTGACCCTATGATGTGGGTGCCACTGATATCCCCATTCTACAGATGGGGAAACTGAGGTGTGGAGAGGTTAAGTGACATGCTCAAAGTTGCACGGTTAGAGGTAATTCTGTTATCAAAGCCTTGGACTGACAGAGATGCTGCAGTCTGTAGAGGTGGGTGCCTGAGCCACAAGACTCATTCTTTTCAGATCTTGTGCCCTTCACAGCTGTGTTACTCAGGCAAGTTGCTTTGCCTCTCTGAGTGACTGAGGTCACTCACCTGTAAGGCAGGGAAGATGATAGTACTTACCTCCTAGGCTCTGCCAGGCCCTCACCCACAGATGGCACCTGTGACACACACCCTGCTTGTCACCCCTGTAGACGCTTTGCCCTGTCCACCAAGATTCCTGACACCAAAGGATGCCTTCAATGTCGTGTGGGTAAGAGCTGAGCTGAGTGGGGCCGGGGAGGGGTTGGGACACAGGTACAGCCCGGTGCCCATGGCCTGCCTCTCTCATAGTGCGGAACCCCTACACGGGCAGCAGCTTCCTGCTGGCCGCCCTGCCCACCAGCCTGCTCCTGCTGCAGTGGTACGAGCCACTGCAGAAGTTCCTGCTGCTGAAGGTGTGGGGGCGGTGAGGCCAGGGAGACCCTCAGGCGGGTGGCAGTGGGCCTGCGGGAGAAATGGAGACCTAAGTACATACTCTTGCTGCCCCCAGAGCTTCTCCAGTCCCCTGCCCAGTCCAGCAGGGATGCTGGAGCCCCTCGTGCTGGACGGGAAGGAGCTGCCCCAGGTGTGCGTGGGGGCTGAGAGCCCTGAGGGGCCGGGCTGCCGAGTCCTGTTCCATGTCCTGCCCCTGGAGGCTGGTCTGACTCCAGACATCCTCATACCACCGGGTGAGCTGGAAGGCTGTGTGTGTATGTGTGTGTGCATGTGTGCGTGTTCGTGTGTGCGTGCGTCTGCAGGCTGGTCCGACTCCGGACATCCTCATACCACTGGGTGAGCTGGAAGGCCTTGTGTGTGTGTGCGTGTGTGCATGTGTGCATGTGCAGGCGCACACACACTCGAGCAGCTTACAGCTCCAAAGAGACCTTGGGGGTTGGGGGCCTGGAGCTCCCAGCCTCCTGTCAGCTGGGCTTCTGTAAAAGATTTCACTAGACCAAAGGGCTCAGCAGTTAAGAAAAAGCTGACCAACACTGCAGGGGCAGCAAGGATAGAGCCAAACGGGGCAAGGTGAGCACCAGAGGCCTGCATTCTGAGCAGGGAAGCAGGCCACTGGGCACTGGGACAGCTCAGGGGAGCAGGGTGAGCGGAAATAGGTAAAGCAGAAGGGAAGGCACCCTGGGTAAGGCTCTGCTGTGCCCCAGACCCCAAGCCAGGGGTCTCTCACACACAGGATAACATTTGTAAGAACCTTAGAGTGGCCCTGCAATGTAGGCATTGTCATGCCTATATCACAAATGAAGAAACTGAGGCTGAGATGTGCGGTCACATAGCAACTGAGTCACAAGCCTGGTTTTCCTGCCTGCAGAGCTCCGGCCCTCCCATGGCTCCCAGGAGCCTGTGGGGAGTCACTCTGCCACTTTGAGTCTCAGTTCTGTAGCCGGACAGCGAGATTAGGTACCCTGATCCCCCTGGGGCTGTCACAGGCTGAACTGCAATGCACTTGCAGCAGAGGCCGGCTGTTGCATGTCCCCCAGGTCCTCCTCTTGGGGCCAGAGGGGGCTGGTAGCTCCGCCAGGCCTTGTCACCCTTCTCTGCCTGCAGAGGGGCTCCCAGGCTCGGCCCAGCAGGTGACCCAGGTGGACAGGGATACGGTCCTAGTCTGCTTTGACCGTGAGTGTCCCTGGGGCTGGGGCAGTGAAGGGTAGGGGGTGAGGAAAAGCGCATGGGTCTGCCTCCTTGAAAGGGAGCCATCCCATTCCCGCCCACTAGCCCTCTCCCTGTACAGGCTGCGTGAGGCTTGTCAACCTGCTGGGTGAGCCCACGGCCACACTCGCGCCCGTGCTGACATTTGACTTCCCTATTGAGACTGTGGGTGAGTAACGCTCACAGCGGTGGTGGGCAGGAATATCCCCAGCCTAGAGCACATGATGTGGCCCAGGGCCCTGGGCGGCAGTGGGATGTGGACACAGGTGCTCCAGGCCCTTGAGAGCCATCCTTGTTGCCTGGGGTGTGGCAGTGGGGCACCAGCATCCTCAGGGCCGGCACAGGGCTGACGGCAGCCTGTCCCCTCCCAGTGTGTCTGCAGGACAGTGTGCTGGCCTTCTGGAGCCATGGAATGCAAGGCCGCAGCCTGGACACCAACGAGGTGAGTTGAACTGAGGAATATGGCTGCCTTCAACCCTGCTGTCCTCACCAGTTAGGAGAGGGCCTGCTGGGGTGACCTCAATACCGTTTTTTCCCCAGGTGACCCAGGAGATCACAGATGAGACGAGGATCTTCCGAGTGCTTGGGGCCCACAGGTACGATGGAGTGCTCCAGCCTCCCCTCAGATGCCCCCAAGGCCCCCTGGATGTGTCCCAGTGGCTTCCCTGCCTTGCTCACCTCCGGTCCTCTCTCCTCTACCCCCTCCAGAGACATCATCCTTGAGAGCATTCCAACCGACAACCCGGAGGCTCACAGCAACCTCTACATTCTCACCGGCCATCAGAGCAGTTACTGAGCGGGCCGGGTGGCCAGTGGTAGTCCCCTGCCCTACCCCCATGCCTTAGCTGCCGTCCCTTTTAGGCAGAGGGACCCCGCCCAGATCAGAGGAGCCCAAGGCCCCTGCTCTGCTGGTCTGAAGGGCAGAAATAATCCTGAGAAGTTTCAGGGCTGCAGAGGGCAGGGGAGCCCACCCCACAGCCCTGTTGTAACTGGACCAGAGGAAGCTGCTGTCACCTCTCCTGCCCTGCAGGCAGCCCAGGCCCTAGTGCCCTGTGGCAGGGGTCCTGGGCAGAGGGGGGGTGGGCCCTGGGCCATCCATTCCATTTTGTTCCACATTTCCTTTCCACTTTTCCTGCCGGGAGCCTGGCCCCTATACCCTGTCCTGGGGAACATGGTATTTAATAGAGAGACTATATTGGTATTAAAGCTGGTTTGATTTTACTCCACTGATCCCTCTTTGTCCAGGGGGCCTGAGCCCCCTGCCTCATCTCCCCCTCCCCTCCCTCCAGCACATCTTTCAGTGGCACTGGGTGCTATGGGTGTACCAGAGCAGGGTAGGCCGCCTGTGTTCTGGCAGCATCCTCATGGGGAGGCCAGACACAGGCAGTGGGGAGGCCAGCAGCTCCAGAAGGCAGCTCGGGTCCTGTGCCTTCGCGGGCTCCCCTGGTCAGGAGCAGCCCTCAGCTTTGCAGTGTGAGGCTTTTGTACCCAAGGAGTCATACTGATGGGTGGCCTCTCATCCAGGGCATCTCTGCCCCATATAGGATCTTACCAGGCAGCCATGGCCCAGGAGAGGCCAGGCTCCACCCAGCCTCAGGGAGGCTCTGGCCTATGGAACAGCCTGCCATATCCCCCGCTAGGCCTGGGGCTGCCTTCCTGCCTCCCACTGGCTGCCTAGCCTGGCCAGGACTGAGTATGGGCACCGTCATCAGGTTAGACGCTGGGAAGATTAGCCTGTGTCCATTTAACAAGTACTCCCAGGGGGACCTCCTCAGTGCCAAATGCTAGGCTCAGGCAAGGGTCATTGCCAAGGTATGGATGGGTCCCATGAGGAGAGCTTTCCTCCCTGCTGGGGCCTGCATCTTGAGGGTCTGTATGTCTGCCCATGGCTGACTTTGTACTTTGCATTGTCATTCTCCCACTTTTCCTCTTAGGTGGCTGACTCTATACCTCAGGCCAAGGAGCCCCTGGTTGTCCCAGGACGGACCAGGCTGCTCTTGAGCAGAGCCTTTGGGCAAGTGAGACCAAGGGGGCAGGATGGCAGCTGGCATGGAAGGACGGGTCAGGTGCACAGGCAGGACCAGGGCTACAGAGGGCAAGAAGGCCCTGGATCTGGGGGAAGAGCTTGAGCAAAGGCCCAGGAACCAGGTCTGGAGTTTGGCCCCATCATCTCCCTTTTGATATTCAAGGCGAGTGTTTGAATAAGAACCTAGTGGGCCTTTGGTAAATATTTGATAAGTGAATGAAACATATGGCTGGGTGGTGGGTAGATGGCAGGTTATGTGAAGAGCTGTGGCAACCCAGTCTCTAGTGCCCCTGGCAGAGGCCCAGGCCATCCCAAGGCTGTCATATTGTCCCCTTGCCCACCTGCCAACAGAGCCCTGACTGCTCTGACTCCCAGTGACAGGGAGGGTTTCTCAGCTGAAATGAGGGAGTCAATCAGGAAAGCAGATGCAGTTCCGGTGTGCTGGGCACTCATGTTCGCATTCTCTGTGAGACCCAAGGGAGGTGGGGTTCCTTCCAAGTTCTGAAGGTTTGTCAGCACCTGCCTGGAGGGCACTTGATGGGCCACATGGTGAGGTGACAGGTACAATTTCTAACTTCCAATTTCCCAGATTTCTTAGCAGAGATGTAGGGTTAAGGAATGCCTGGAGTGGGGAGCTAAGCTCCCACTCAGCAGAGGCCCCTGACCCCTGACCTCAGGTGCCCAGGGAGGACTGACCTGCTTCTACCGGGGCAGTAGGCAGCGCCACCTTGTGGCAGGTTTCTCTAGCCCTTGAGTACCACTGGAGTCTGAAGGGGGGTGGGTATCATGTAAGGCGCCACAGTGGTGGGTCTGGGAAAATCTAGGGACTCTGATAAAATATTTGCTGCCAGCAAAGGCTGGCCACAAGCCAAAGAAAGGCAAAGAAGCCAGGGAATATTTGCTGAGAGACTAAAATTGTGATTTTATGTATTTTTTTAATGGGTAATCCTTGTCCATGGTACCCAAATTTAAAAAATACAAATAGCTACAATGAAAAGTCTTCCATCCATGTTCCAGTTACTTATGAATCCCTCTGGAAGTATTTATGCATATTTAATAGTTCGGTATGTATGCTCCATCCACACACACACACACCCCTTTTATACATATGGTAACATACTCTACACACTGTTCGAATCTTACGCTTTTAAAATCCTTCCTGGAGAGCTTTCCATCATCAGTGCCTCCCACATTGTTTTTATAGCTAGTGGTATTCCTCCATGTGGGTTTTGCATAACTAAATGTTAATTAACTGTAATTATATCCCTACTGATAGAAATTACTACTTCAATATTATATCCTTATTGACAGAAATCTATTACTTCAATATTATAAACATTACTGCAATAAATACTCTTATGCAATAAATATTCTTATGCCAATGCCATTGTGTATTTAGTCAAGTGTCCTATAGATTAAATTCCTGGAAGTGGCATTGCTGGATCAGAGGTGGCTGCGTTTGTCCCTGATAGCTACTGTCAAACTGCCCTCTCTGAGCAGAAGCCTCTCTCAGCCATTCTGTGGTTGAAGTGAAAGAGGCGTGGGCACCCTGGGATGTTCCCATAAGTAACCCATACACCTAGGTAAGTGAGGGTCAAGGCAACAACCAGAACGCTTCAGGAGGGTGAGAGGACTGACTGCGTTCACTGGGGCATGTCCAGCACCTGATCACTGCGTGGTGCACAGTAGGCCCTCAATCATGCTTCCTGAGTTTGGGGAAGAATGTATCATGGCCCTAACTTGGGCCAGCTTGCTAAGTTATATTTTTCCTGAGTGGACCATATCCTAAGTGGGCCCTCAGGGCTGTTGGGACGGTTGGAAATAACGTAATACACCTAATGCAGCAACACATGAATCATTAGAGATGTAATACTCAAACCAAATTGCACAGAACTACACACAGTAGGATAGCATTCTATAAAGCTCAAAAGCAACACTAACCATCTATTGTCTGGTGATACACCCACGTGATAAAACTATTAGATCAGGGGGGAAAAAAAACACCTAATTTAAGGTGGTAGTCCCTGTAAGGGATGTGGTGTAGGATAAGGGCGGACCCCAGAAATTTGCAAAGGTATTGGTAATAGCTTGCTTCTCAGGTTGGGTGTTAGGTTGATGGGTGTTCCATTTATAACTCTTCCTAACTCACATAAGTTGCCACATATCCTTTCATATTATGTATGTAGTATTAAGTACTACATAATAAAATGTAAATTTAAATATTATAAAGTCATCACTCAAAAAATAAAACCCTGTAATGGCCTAAAAAAAAAAAAGCAAAAATACTCTTTTCCCAGTAATGAAATCAGTGTCCTGTGTGGAACTACAGGCAGAACTCTCTCCCTGTAGTTTCTTCTATTGTTTCTTTACAGCTTCATCAGATATAATTGGCAAACAATAAACTGTATATACTAAAAATTACTATTCAATGACTCTGACATATATACATACTCATGAGACCATTGCCACAATCACAATAGCCAACATCTCTACCACCCCAAAAGGTTACCCCAGAGAGGTGTCCTTCCAGTGTCAGCTAGCTACATGAGACTACCTCTCAATCTTTCCAGGACTTGGGGTGTCTGAACTATCAGATATAGATTTAAAAGAAAATTCCAGGGATTAGTAGGGATTGAAATTTCTTACCCTTTATGTTCCTGCACCAGTTCTCTGGTACCAACTGGACATCCCCAGTTCAATTCTGACACAAATTACCCTGAGCTGGTGAAGGCCCCACAGGTTAAGGAATACCCATGATGCCCCTTCAGGTCCAATAATCTGCCAGAATGATACACACAACTCAGGAAAGCCCTGTTTATTATTACTGTTTTATTATAAAGGATACAAATAAACAGGTAAAGAAATGCATTGGGCAGCAAGGTCTGGGAGGGTCCTGAGCTCAGGAACTTATGTCCCCATGGGGCCGGGTGTACCACCCTCCTGGCACATCAATATGCTCAGTAACTCAGCTCTCCAAATCTTATTGTGCAGAGCTTCTATTGAGGTTTCATTACATAGGCATGATTAATTCAATCATTGGCCATGTGATTGAATGTAATCTCCAACCCCTCTCCCGCAGCCAGGGGTGGGGAGTTGGGCTGAAAGTTGGTTGTTTTTTCTGACCAGCCAGCAATCCCGAAGCTATTTCAGGGCTCTGAGAGCTGACAATAAGTCACCCTATTAGCTTTAACTCAGATATGGTCCAGTGGGGCTCATTATGACTAACTAAAGACACTCCTCCATCACTCAGGAAATCCCTGAGTGATTTTTTAAAGCTCTCTGCCAGGATCTAAGGACAAAGACTAGATATGTATATACTGCTGCCCCTTATATATAAAATCAAGAGGCATCTGTCTGAAATCTGGGTGTACTTCTTGCACCTGTAACTCAGGATACCCAGTTAAAAACCAACTGTGCCCTCTGATGTCACTGAACCAGCACAGTACCCTTGAGAGTAATGTTAGTGTCTGTGTTATACAAAGAAACTGAGGCATGGAGAGATTAAATGACTTGCCTATTGCCAGCTGGTGGATGGCTGGCCCGGGGTTATACGACTCCAACTTACCTCAAAACTGGCAAGAGTATGCTCCATGGTCCTCAGTCAGCAAGTGGCATGGCCTACATTCCAATCCTGTTTCGTACAACTAGGAGTCTTGGACCAGTAGACTATACTGGTAGACTATGTGATCTTGGGGTAGTTACTTAAACTCTCTATGCCTCAGTTTTCTCATCTATAAATTAGAATACCCATCTTGGAAGGTTGTTTTAAGGATGGAATGAGCTATTGCATGTAAAAACTCAGAGCCTAGAACAGCCATCCAAACTCTTAGCTATTAATTTGTCCTTGGAACACTTACAAAAATTGATCATACACTTGATCATAAAATCATTCTTTATTGAGAAAAAGATTTTTTAAGGCCATATTATTCTGCAAAATCTAACAAAAATAGAAATTAATAGTAGACCAAAATATTTCAACTTGGTAATTAAAAAACACTCTCATAGAAATCCAGGACAGAGGAGGAAATTAAACTGAAACAACTAGAAAGCAGTGAAGATAACGGCCCCACATGACAGTTCCAGCTGTGGCTTTTCCCCTTACTGGCATGGCAGCTGCGTTAGTACCCACAGTACATTTTTATTTGTGTGCTCATCTTTTTCCTTTGCTAGGCTATGTTTTCTGGAAGGCAGGAGCTGAATTTCATTCACTGTGATATCTGCCAAGCTGCTCAAACATTGCATATCTCTTTTTTCCCTTCCTGCAAAGAATTTGTATTTATTGAATAAATTACTTTTTCCTTCATTTTCAAGCAGGTGATTTGAACATTCTATATTTTGTATTTTCCTTTCTTGTCCACAATAGTAGCTTTATTTTTTATACAAATAATACTCACTCAGTCCAAAAAATTAAAACAGGATATAGAATATGTAGAAATAGGAGGGAAAAAATTACCTGAAATCCCACCACCATCAAAATTGCATAATCCCGTCAATGCATTTCTTTATATCTATACAGTTACACAATGTTATATAAATGGGATCACATCATACCTTTTAATAAAGTATAAAGTACATTTTAAAAATAGGTTGGGTTTCTTAAACTGTACTGGATAACTTCGAGGTACCTGTTTCCCTCTCTGGTGTCTTCACTGGTAATGTGGTGTGCATCCTCCCACAGCTTTCTCTACGCTCATGTAACTATATGCAAGCGCACATATACACATATACATGGTTTGTTTTACATGTAATGTGTATTTCTCTGCTTTTCTCATTTAATAGCAGTATAGCACCCAAGTCCCTCGAGATCAGATGGTATGGATTAACTGCTTTTCAAAGCTAATAATCCAGGCTCTGGATCATTGAGCTACTCACATATTGTTGGAAATTCACTTTATTTTCAGGTTTTTGTCATTATAAAACAGTGCTACAAGACCTTGAACAGTAAAAAGGCCTTTAACACAGTATATAATGTCTTGCTTTAGGGCAGATTCCCAGGAGTGGGATTGCTACATTGAAAGGGATTATCTTTTATTTTTCCTGAAAGGGGTACAATTTTAATAGACAATCTAATGCTTTCCAAAAAAGAAATTCACAGTGTTAGAACATTTGTTTTTTGCTATTTTGATGGTAACATACATTTCTCATTATCACCTTAATTTGCAGTTTTCTGCTTGGGCTGTTGGTACCCTTTCACGTTTTTTGGCCATTTGGATTTGTTCTTTTGAGACTTGCCTGTTCAGTCTTTACTCATTTTCTATTAATTTTCTTTTTTCTAATTAGCTTTTCAGACTTCTCTGAATATGACAGAAATTATCCCTTTATAGTGTGCAGCAAATATATTTTCCTAATGCATTGTCTCTTCCCTTTTTTGTTTTAATTTCTTTAGTAATCAAGTATCTTTTTATAGTTTGAATTTCCTCTCTTAAAGTCTCAACCGCTAGATGACTAATAGTCTCCTAAACTGTATTGTGTCTGTTTTACTGTTCTGATCTAGAACTTTATACCATTTACTAGCTAAATCTTTTCTTTACCGAACTGAAATACCACTTTTGTGATATCTCTACCTATATAACATAGGGAATCTATTTCTGGACTCTTGCGCTAATCCATCTTTCCTACAACAATACCACTTGTTTTATTATTGTGTCTTCTATATTGCGTATCTGGAAAGGCTAGGGCCTCCTCTTGTTTACAAATTTCCTGTTTTCATAGTTACATGATTTTAAGATGATCTAATCAACCCCTCAACCCTTTGGGACTCTAAGGGAAAGGCCTATTTGAAACCTAATTTTGGAATTGGCAACTTTATAATTTTCCACCTAAGACTATGTGTTCTCATCAGTACAGATAGTGTTCAATCCTTCAGTAAGACTATTTTACAGCCTTTTTGCTCTAACTTTTTACATTCTCCCCCACCCCGGCCCAAAGAAAACAGGAAGTCCCTTTTTACCTGAGGAGTCAACAAAACGGGTTTACCGGCGCGCGCCGGTCCCTCCCCCCACTCGGTTCCGGGTTACCATGGAAACTGAGGATTGACGTCACTTAGGGCTTCTGCGTCGGACCTTGGGGTCGCGGCCGTGAAGCAAAAAAATTATTTTTAAGGTGAGAGGCGGCTTTGCCCCACCTACGTTTGCGCACTTCTGCTCCACTCCTCCCCGAGCGTGAGCCTCATTCGTCTAGGGTTTCTCCACGCCCGCCCGCTCGCTTAATCCCAGCGAAACTTCCCCGAGAGGGGACTAGCAAAAGAATCGAACGGACAGCCAATCCCATCACACTACGACCAACGAGATTGAATGACTCCATCAACTTCAGCCAATGAGAAAGCTCTCAGCTCTAACGTCACAGGGCTCGCCCCACCCTATCTCCTCCCTTCTGGACTCCGAGCTCAGTTCGCGCAGTAACAAATGAAGTACGCGTTGCGACACCTTGTAGCTCGTCAGGCTCCGTCGCCATTTCCTCGCCTGGCCTAACGGTCTGGCCAATCCCGGCACGTATCGAGAAGGGCCAAGGCTCCGCCAATCGGAGGCTGCCGACACCGACTCTCATCTCGGCCCTGCCCAATCCAGGATCAAACCTGGTCGCCCCCGGCCCGCCCCCGCGGCCCCCTCTCTCCTCCCTCTTTGTGCGTCTCGCGCCGCCGCTCGCCGCCGCCCGCTGCGTGAGGACCGGAGTCCGCGCGCTCCGCGGCAGCGCAGTCGAGTCCCCTCTCCCAGAAGGTTCGCGAAGGAGAAGCAGCTGCCGCCGCCGCCTGAAAGGAGCTGCCGGTGCCGGTCCCCGGGGGCGCCATGGCGACCGGAGCGAACGCCACGCCGCTGGGTAAGCTGGGCCCCCCCGGCCTTCCCCCACTTCCCGGACCTAAAGGGGGCTTCGAGCCAGGGCCTCCGCCTGCTCCCGGCCCTGGGGCGGGGCTGCTGGTGCCTGGGCCGCCGCCGCCCGCTCCCGTGGGCTCGGTGGGGCCCCTGACCGCGGCCTTCCCCTTCGCGGCGCTGCCGCCACCGCCGCCGCCGCCGCCCCCCCCGCCTCCTCAGCAGCCACCGCCGCGGCCGCCCTCTCCGGGCTCTTCGTACCCGCAGCCGCCCCCTCCGCCGCCGCTCTACCAGCGCGTGTCGCCGCCACAGCCGCCGCCACCCCAGCCGCCGTGTCAGGACCAGCAGCCGGGCCCGGCCGGCGGCGGAGGAGGTGAGTCGGGCCGAGAGAGCGCGAGAGGCGTCGCGCGGACGGGCCCGGCCGGCGGAGGGGCGCGCGGCGGCGACGGCGGCTGCACGCGGCACGCGCACGCGCACGGGGAGAGCCGAGCGGCTGCGCCACGGGGCGTGCGTCCTGGTTCTCGGTCCTTTGGTGCGCACGCGCGCTGTGGGTGGGGGCGAGCTGCGGGAGGTTTTCTGTGCGCAGGCGCATTGTGGCCGCCTGGTTTTGAGGCCCAACTAAAATAGCTGAGGGGCCCCTTTGGTCTTCAGCTTCTCGTGTAGGGGAGAGGGGTGGGTTGGGGACCGGGGATGCTGAGTATGCACGTGAGGAGGTTGTTGATGTGGAGCCATCGCTTTCCTGGTGGTAGAGAGCAGCCTGAAAGGGAGCAGCGTACCACGAATAAGCTCCAATATTTCGGCAGTGAGGCAGGATTTTCGCTACAGTGAAGGAAAGATTCAAACTCCTAAGGAGTTGGTTGGGTCTCATCTATTACTGCTTTTGTCTTGTGAGGGAGTTCTTTTTCCTAAACAGTCATTTTACCTTAGAAAATCTGACTGGCCTCCCCCTCCTTGTTGGGGCTTTTCCCCTCGCCTGGGCCTCTGGGAAGTAGACGACTTGTGTGCCACATGTGTAGGGAGTTTTCCCCTGTCTTGGGAAAGGCGCATTTGATTCCTGTTGCATAGTTTGTTCTTCATTGAACTTTTGATGAACATCCTTTAAGGGTTAAGGTGCTAAGTGCCCGTTGGCCAGGAAAATTGAGTGCTTATTTACTAAACTTAAGAAGAAAAAAGTGATTTTGTTGAAGAATTGGGTTTTGTCACTTAATAACCATAAGCTTAGTTGTGTTCTGGCCCATTTAGAAAGACAACTGGTGGGAAGGTGGAGGTGGGGGTAAGCCAGCAGCTGTCCGCCATTATTGCTTTACAAACATGTCTGATAATTCAGTCTACTCTTTTCTGGGAATTTGAAGGCATTCATGGACATGTATATATCTTAGCCCTTTTTTTCACTATCTGGAATCTTAAGTATTAAGATGTTACAATGTTTATATACTTCACACTTTCTTTGGACAGAAATTAAAATGTGAAATGTTAACTTAATCCAGTCCAGGTCCAGGTACCCTCATAATGGCGGTGTGGGTCTGATATCTCAGATTTGTCTTTTGTTTTTTGCCACTTACATTTTAGATCAAGTTCTCAGTTTCGTAGTCTGCTGAGGTTGTGTGTAATAGATCCTAAGTACCCTGAACTGCCTGTTGGTGGTCACTCTGTTGTATATTTGTATCTGATGGGCTTTATCTGTCTTTAGACTTCCCAAGCAAGAAGCGGAAGAGGAGCCGCTGGAACCAAGACACAATGGAACAGAAGACTGTGATTCCAGGAATGCCTACGGTTATCCCCCCTGGACTCACTCGGGAACAAGAGCGAGCTTATATAGGTAAATACACGTTCTGCATCCAAGAGCGTTTTCACGTTGTTACTGTGTTTTATGAGCAACATCATATCTTTTAAAAGTTTGAGACTTTATAAAGTTTTGTATTGTGAGGTGAGGGTATGGTCAGGTATACTTTTATGACTTTGACATAATTCATCAGTTTATACTCTGTAAGTCCTGCATTTGCAGCTCCTTGTTTTGGTCTGTTCATAACAGCAGTGTTCTCCGTGAGTGCCGGGAAGGTAGAGGGGTCCACTTAGTGAGAATAGTCCTTAGTCCAACACCTTGTCCCACCCTTCTTAGCTGTTGTTCATTGCCAATTGATGAGGTAGGTGGGTGTCTTACCTCGTGGCCTCAGTGGAGAACACTGCAGGTATTGTAAACCAAGTACCTTTTTCACAGAATGGCCTTTACCATAATTTCATATTCCTCCCTTCCCCTAAAATGTGGTTTTTTACTTCTTATAGGTACTTTCTGAAAGAGGGAAAAAAACTTCAGTTTAATCAAAAAGCGGTTCTGAAAGTGTGTTTACAGTGCACCCCTTTTTACCATTTTGTTGAATTTAACCTTCAGCATCTTTTCTGGTTTGGTCTTTGGAGAGCTGTCTTAAAATGAGGGCTCTTGTATTTGCTGCTAACGAACTCTGCTGGGAAAGGGGTAATACTTGGTTGTGGAATAAGGTAGGATAAAAGATCTTAACTGTTGAGAAATTTTTGGGGATGATAATCCACCGTGGAAATGAAATTAACCTCAAAATTATCTTTTTAAAATACATGGTTCTTAATGCAGTTTTACTTTTATTTATGTACCTGTGCAGGTGTCTCGAAAAGTTTTAACTGATAAACATTTATTATCAAATAAACATCCCCTTTGGAGTAAATTAGGGCAAAGGTCTCTTAGGCTTATGAGGCCATGGCCTTCACAAATAAAAAGATTCAAGGCCAGCATGTTGTTATTCTTGAAGTTCTTAATCTCTTGTATTTTAGACTGCTGAGAATTTTGAGCTGTTGGAATTATTAATCTCCTTTTCACAGTACTAATATTTCTTCTTTCCCCACTGTTCCTACCTACTCCCACCCACCCTGTCATGACTCTTATTAGAATAGTCTGGGTCTACCACCTTGTGAAAATGTCCCTTGTGGAGTGATATCCCAAGAACACAAGAAAAATGGAAAAAACAACTGAGTTGTGGGGGGAGTTAATGCACTGATCCCTAAGCTACTTACAGCTTTAATCATTTAATCAAAGTAGGTATCAGAGCCAAGGCCAGTGTAGATCTCTGCCCCAAGGAAGATAGCAACCTTTGGATTTAATTGCCTGCTCTTCCTCAGATCAGACCCCACACCCTTACAATCTGGTTAAGAGGACTGCCTGCCCCCACCTACCTAAAGAAGGTAGGTGACTTTAACCTTGAGTTGTTGAGCTTAATGCTTGATGGCCAAGTCAGAACTTTTCTGCATGGAAGAGCTTGGGGAGCAAGGTGTCTTACTCATTTTCTGTCCCATGGTACACACTGCCCCAGTATCTCCTCTTTATATTACAATTGTTTTCATTTCTTCAGAGTATGAAATACATATGTGTGTAACTCTTGTGGGATGTATTTAAAATTAGAAGGGTGTCTTGGGTTAGACATGCACTAATCCTATTTTGGAGCCAACTCAACTAGCTAAATCCTGTAAGACTAGCCTGCTTCATTAACAGTGCCTGCTCAGAACTCAGATCTGCAAAGGTAAGAAACATGTGGTGATTATCCAGTACACTGAAGGCGCTCTGGCTCTGCAGTTCCCATTATCTTGAGAAATCAGTGGGGTAACATGTCCCTGGAGTCATTGAACTGATGTGAAACCCTCATCTCTTTCTTCCGTGTACAGCTTCATTTGTCAAGGTCTGAGGGCCACACAACACACATTCTCCTTGATACACACTTTCTGTCCTCTACATCCCTGTGCTTCTCACATAAGGAGCAAGTCTAAAGACAGACCTCTTGCATCTTAACGGTTATTGGTTTATTATTAAGGTATATGGATTGTCATCTAAAATATGAATAAAGGCAGCAGGTATTGGGAGTTACTAGCCTGAATCTGGTTGTACAGAAAGAGTGCGTACAAACTTTTATGAGATGTTGAATTGGTTACTAAATGCGTTAATTGTTAAAGGAATTTTAAGCCTGGTATCAATGAAAGTGATCTTTGTTCAACTGGTATTTTTCCTTGTCCCATGTTAATTAATTAGGTTTCAGTTTTGGGCTATGTTTAATATTCAGCAAAGGAAAAAAATAAGCTCTCAAGTC
Organism: Manis javanica; assembly: GCF_040802235.1. Classification (NCBI taxonomy): domain Eukaryota; kingdom Metazoa; phylum Chordata; class Mammalia; order Pholidota; family Manidae; genus Manis; species Manis javanica. The sequence continues at coordinate 116,680,894 of NC_133166.1, forward strand.
TTGCCCTCAAAGTAATTTGATGGGAACAAGATATTGTTGATAACATGCGGTTTGGTTCCGGGTGCCAGTTGGTGGGGAGGGAGAGGTGAAACACCACCTAGTAATTGCTTTGATGTTAGCCTTAGTGAACAGTCTTTACTGCTAACCCCTCTTCCAACAAACTGTTTGCTTCCTTAAGTGATAACCATTTTGAAGTGAAAAATACCTGTAGATGTAAATGGACTCCTGCTGATAGATGGTTGGGGGTTTTTGCCTCAATGGTGTTCACTGATCAGTCGTCCCTTTCAAAGTCTCCGAGTTCTTCATGCTTGTTGTTGAGATTTAAGATGTTTTTTGGTAACATTGTCTTTTTTCCATCCTTTTTTTTTTCTTTCCTAACCTGGTTTCTTCCAGTGCAACTGCAGATAGAAGACCTGACTCGTAAACTGCGCACAGGAGACCTGGGCATCCCCCCTAACCCTGAGGACAGGTTGGGAAACAGTTTTAACCAGCTGACAGTAACGCTTTTACCTTTTTCTCAATACGTTTTACTGGTGGCAACATAATGTGTCAGTTCATTAAAATCCTAGTAAGACGACTGGTTAATCTGACCATTCTGGGGACTAGGGTTTAATTAGCAATACAGATGGTCAGTCATCAGTTAGAAAATTGGAATGGAACTTAATTATTAGCAGGAAAAAAAGTTACAGGAAAATGGTCAACTGGTTTCCAATTGGTAAGCATGTAGATTTTAACCTAATTTACCCACTGGTAGGGACAGTGAGGTGGCCCATTAACCAGCCTTTTCAATACCTGCTTTGGCTGAAAGCCCAGGGTGTAGAATTTTTCTCACAGGTACACGATGCAGGGGTTAAGAGTATTTTTGAGCATCACCGAATTTGAGCAGACCAGAACTCAATCTGGTTATTAGCTCATCAGCTCATTGCTGCAGTCTTCTTGCTCATGGTTTTGAGATGATTTTAAAATATTACCTGTTTTGGGCAAAGCAAGCAACCAACCCTAAATTACCTTTTTTGTTTTTAAGGGGATTGTGGTCCTCAGACAGCTGTGGTCATGTCATTTCAGTTTACAATTTCACCTTTGAAAACTGAAATGTTTGAGGGAAATGAACTTTTCAAACAGGAATTCTATTGACCTATCTTTGAGCAGCTAAAATCTGGTCCCTTTAGTAGAAAGACAATACACCTCTCCCTCTCAGTGAAATTTCTTTTAGTGTGTGCAGCGTAGTTGAAAACACTGCCTGAAAAAGTAATGTTTTTTGGCTTTTATTATCCACTTAATGGCTTATTAAATCAGGAAGATGATGTAATGATTTTAGAAGCCACTCACTTAAGCATCTTGCTGCCGTTTGCCAGGAAACAACATTTCTCCATATGAACTCTTCAAGTTTATTTAATTAAATTTGTTATTTTTTCACCTGTCCATTTTGGTTGGAGGGTTGTGCTTTATATTTCTTTTGGCATTTTAAATTTATTTTTAGTTTTTTTAAGATTTGCATTGTAGATTGTAGACCACAACTGATTAGTGCCTTTTTGGCCTTTTCCCCTTTAATAATACGTTCACAGGTTACCAGGCAATTCCTCAAAAGGTTGAATTTTTAACAAACTTTTGCTTCCTGGAGAACTGAGATTAGAATTTAGTTGATCTATGTGATGCCTATTGGAAGTGAAGAAGTTGGGCCACTCTAGTCTCTAGAGTATTAAGTACTTTCACATCCACAATTTGGGAAGAGATTAAACTTGTAAGGCCTTTAAATGACCCATTTGGTTCTGGTAAAACTTGTTTTGGTGACTAGTGAGAAATGCTTAATTTTAGACAGCTATGGGGTGGGAATTAGAACTGTCAAACATGTTAGAAATAATACCAGAGCAGTGTTTTTTTTTTCCTCCTTTGTATTCAGTTTGAAAGAGGCCTAATGGCTGATTGGTTTTGCTTTTGAGCCCAGGTTGGAGGGAAATGTATGAGTCTCTTACCTTAATAAGATTATTTCTTAAGAAGGTGTATTCTCAATATTAAGCCACTTTGTGCCATTTTGGTGTTGCTTAAGTTGCACAGTTAAAAATGTTTAAAATCTATAGATTTACATGTATAAGATGATAGTCTAATGAGCTGGGGTATGTTTGCTTTTGTTCACTATTGTGCTAACAGTTTATACAAATGCTAGAAACGGAGGTGTCATTTAGCCGTCATTAGCCATGAACAAACCTGACCTTTTATTCCATCGTGTGTGTAACGTGGTGTGACATGGTTCCCTTTAGGCTGAAGACAGTGGGAGCAGCCGAGCTCAGTCCTTGCTCTCCAACTAGGCAAGGTTCTCTCAACTAAACCAAGGGTATAGGAATTTTGACTACTTTCAGGATGTTTTTAAAATAACCTGATCCACATGGTCTCTTCCCTTCTTGCAGCTGCTACTAAATTTTCATAATATCAAGTTATGGTCCTTTTTGTAATCTTAACTCAGAATTCTAGGAGTGTAACTTCTCTTTTTTTTTTATTACCGCAAAATCCAGCTGTGGTAAACTGACCATTTTATCATTACTATTTTTTACTTGTAGCAACAGCATTTTACTCCTTAAAAAATGAGAGAGAGAAAATCTGCTTTCTGGACTTGTAAACTCTGGTGGAGAATCATAGGTTTTCCCCTTGCCGTTTGCAGGTTCAGACCCTAGACAAGTACTTGACCAAATCTGCATTTGCAGCCTCTCTCAGAAGCTGCTTTAGCACGTTAACGTTTTTCTCTACCCAGACTCCCCACCCTCGAACAGCCAGAAAACAGGTTGACTCCTGGGCCTTGGACAGAGCCAGCCAGGCCATTGAAGGAAAAGCAGAGACGAAGCCTTGAACCATCTCTCTCCATTGTGGGGCCAAGTAGCTGCAGTAGCCTTGAGTCCCAGTTGGGTTAAAGAGCTCATTCCTTACTATGTGGTAGGGGTGCAGACACTTCTTCCTAATAGGGCATGAGCTCTGACAGTTACCATTTTACCTAAACTTGGGGTTTCCATGGTTCATTAAGTTGTAATATTGCACTTTTTTTTTTTTTTTCAAATGAATCCATATTTGGCAAGAAGACTCCAGAGGATGGTACTGTTCCTTGCCATTTACAATCCAGAGATTTTTCCCCAGGAAGGACAGACTTTTTTTCCCTCTCAACACTTTTAGAAGCAAAGCCATTTTTTTTTTCCCTTTCTCTCACACACCCCAGTTCCCCCTAATGTTAAGCCAGCTTCCGTCTCCCCATTCCACACGATCTTGAATAGCACACGTTATGGTCGGTTCCTCCGAAGGGTGTTGTTGTTAGGGTCTGAGAGGCAGAGGGTCTGGGGAAGACTTATTATAGCCCGTGTGGGACTGAGAGACAAGTGAAGGCAGAGCAGTAATGGTGGCCTGTTTCCCACAGGTCCCCTTCCCCTGAGCCCATCTACAATAGCGAGGGGAAGCGGCTCAACACCCGTGAGTTCCGTACCCGCAAAAAACTTGAAGAGGAGCGGCACAACCTTATCACAGAGATGGTTGCCCTCAACCCGGATTTCAAGCCACCTGCAGATTACAAGTAAGCAGAAGGGCTAGGTTGTCTGGGACAAGGACACTGTAGGTCATGTGTGGTGTGATAGAGTAATTTTGGTACTAAATTTTCACTTACCTTAATCACCAGTAACTAGCACACGGGTCCAAGGGTTAGTTCTAGAAGAGCCTTTGTTAATGATGTCATCTCTCAGAAATGTGCATAGTCTATGAGTCTTTTCTTCCTTAGACCTCCAGCAACACGTGTGAGTGATAAAGTAATGATTCCACAAGATGAGTATCCAGAAATCAACTTTGTGGGGCTGCTGATTGGGCCCAGGTGAGTTTAACTACTGTTCTGTAGGATATAGAATTCCTTAAGAACCATCTGTCTCGTGCCTAATTGGGTGCCATTGGTGACTTGCCTTACTGCTTGATGTTAGCTTTAGCTAAGTTCATGCCTTTCTGTGATAAAATCTCTAACTTCCCCGTTACCATGGAGAAGTCAAATCTTGGAGATTGCTATGACTGACCTTAAAGATCATAGAGCTTTTGGTGGGAAAATCCAATTCTCCATACTCACTGTTTCCTACCAGTGCCTGATCAGCCTACCCTGTGTCCCTCTGGCATGTGAACTTGCCCTTCAGGTATAATGACTCAGTCCTTTCTGCCTCTGGTAGGGGAAATACCTTGAAGAACATAGAGAAGGAGTGTAATGCCAAGATCATGATCCGGGGGAAGGGATCCGTGAAAGAAGGGAAAGTTGGGCGCAAAGATGGCCAGATGTTGCCGGGAGAAGATGAGCCACTTCATGCCCTGGTTACTGCCAATACCATGGAGAATGTGAAGAAAGCAGTAGAACAGGTGAGGGTGCCAGCAAGGAAGCCTCTTGCCAGAACTCCCTGTGGTGGCCTCAGCACTACATAACAATGTCTGTTTCCCCTCCCCCAGATAAGAAACATTCTGAAGCAGGGTATTGAGACCCCTGAGGACCAGAACGATCTGCGGAAGATGCAGCTTCGGGAGTTGGCTCGCTTGAATGGGACTCTGCGGGAAGATGATAACAGGTGTGTAATCAGTTAAGAGGGGAGAGTGCATGGAGACCTGAAGAACCTGCACGAAGTGGGGAGATAGGCCTTATCCCTGGATTTTGCTTTTCTCAACAGGATCTTAAGACCCTGGCAGAGCTCAGAGACCCGCAGCATTACCAATACCACAGTGTGCACCAAGTGTGGAGGGGCTGGCCACATTGCTTCCGATTGCAAATTCCAAAGGTAAGAAGTTGGGGTTGTGGTTTCCTGGTAGCCCATGGTGTATAGGCAGTTCCTTTACTATGTTGTTTGGTTGCTGTTAATCTGTGGACCCATGAGAAACTATTCCTTTCTATGAATGTGGTCTGTAATGGTGGGATTTTTAAAGCCCAGAATTATTAGAAACAGCCTGTGCAGAACATCCCTATTTTGTAGATCATCTTGAGCTCAAGAAAACTGGAAACCTCCATCCTGGGTATACATGTTTAATTGTGGCTCAGTATTAAATTAACTACCTTTTGTTGCTAAAGACTGGTTTAGAAAGACTTAAGTTTGTGGACTTTTAACCTACTATGAGTGGTTCTTGATAACATTTATCTATTTCGGGTGGAAAATCTGAAAGGCTCTGCTAGCAAGTTCTGGCAGGTTGCTTCAGTCTTGGAAAGATTTTCCTTCCTCAAACTGGGAACGTAGAATTTGATGAAACTTGATTTTTGGAAGAATCTACACTTTACTGGCTGGTATGGTGGGCTGTGGTCTGGCGCTGCCCCTCTGCTCTTGTCCCTGGGTCTTTGCTGTGGCTGGGATACATATGGTTATACTGCTTGCAGAGCTGGCTCAGAACCGAAGATCTATTCAGACTATTTGAGGAAGGGTTAGAAAGGATAACTGAACCCAGCCAAACTATTTCTGTGTAAATTCATCAGGGTAAGTTTCCTTATCAGTTTTTTCCTCCTCCTCTCTGTGTCCCCCACCCCATCTTCAGGCCTGGTGATCCCCAGTCAGCTCAGGATAAAGCACGGATGGATAAAGAATATTTGTCCCTCATGGCCGAACTGGGTGAAGCACCTGTGCCAGCATCTGTGGGCTCTACCTCTGGGCCTGCCACCACACCCCTGGCCAGTGCACCTCGGCCTGCTGCTCCTGCCAACAACCCTCCTCCACCGGTGAGCTTTAGGGGCTGCTGCTCGTGGTCTGGCCTCCTGTTCTGTTCTCAGAAACTGGGGGTTAGGGCCAGGTGCTTTGGATAAAGCAGGTTGATGGACACAGCTGGCAACATTGTTCTTCCGGGATGTCAGGATATTTGGGGACCTCACTTTGGGAAGATTGTCCTTGTGTCTGGTCCTGTGGCATAGCCGAAAGAACAGTGTTGCCACCAGGGGGAGCAGGCAGGGACGGTGGCAGGAAATGCTCTCACGTAGTCTCTCATGTCCACCACCCAGAGCCGGCCGCCCTGGATGAATTCTGGCCCTTCAGAGAGTCGGCCCTACCATGGCATGCATGGAGGTGGTCCTGGTGGGCCTGGAGGAGGCCCCCACAGCTTCCCACACCCATTACCCAGCCTGACAGGTGGGCACGGTGGACATCCCATGCCGCACAACCCTAATGGACCCCCACCCCCTTGGATGCAGCCGCCGCCGCCACCAATGAACCAGGGCCCCCACCCACCTGGGCACCATGGCCCTCCTCCAATGGGTAAGTAAGTGTCAGACCAGAAATCTTGGGGCTATGGGATAAGCTAGGGTTACGTTAGGTTGCTGTGAACTGGAAATGGCTGTCGAAGAGTCTGAGTATTTACTGGGTCTCCTGCCAATGCTGGAGCTCCAGAAGGAGCAAGGCTCCATTCTGGTTCAAGAAGTTATTTCTGTGGGGCAGGCACAGGCTTATCTCTGATGGGCAAGGCTCCAGAACTGCCCCTGTAAGGGTAGCAATTGCCGGCTATGTGGTGATAGTCTGTTGGCGGGGTTGTCTTTCTGGCCAGTTCAAATGTCCTGCTAAGTCCCTGCTCTTTCCTTCCATCAAGATCAGTACCTGGGAAGTACGCCTGTGGGCTCTGGGGTCTATCGCCTGCATCAAGGAAAAGGTAAGCTAGCCTGCCATGGACTCATGGGCATCACCTGGGTCTTGAGCAAGTGGGGTGTACCACTCCTCACTGCGCTTCCTCCACCCGCAGGCATGATGCCACCGCCGCCTATGGGCATGATGCCGCCTCCGCCGCCGCCGCCCAGTGGGCAGCCCCCGCCACCCCCCTCTGGGCCTCTGCCCCCATGGCAGCAGCAGCAGCAGCAGCCCCCGCCGCCCCCGCCACCCAGCAGCAGTATGGCTTCCAGTACCCCCTTGCCGTGGCAGCAAAGTGAGTGGGGCAGGCTGGGCTTCGGGTGTGGGTGGGACGAGGGTGGGGCTGAGAGCACTGGGGCCTCAGCTGATGCCTTGAAATGAGACTGCAGTCTCTGCTGGGGGTGCAGATGGCAAGGGCTCAGTGGCCCTGGGGATCTCGGGGAGAAGAGCTGGTGTTTGCTGTGGTTGTGTCTGGGGAGAGGTTTGTGGGGCCTGGAAGGGAGCCTGCTGTTGTGAGTAGGGCGCCAGAGTCCAGGCTCCCAGGCTGAGGGAGCTGCTGGCTGGCCTGAGAGCCTGTGCGTATGGCCGGGAGGGTGGGGGTGCTTGCATGCTCTGGAGAGGGATGTGACTGGGGCCTGAGAGACTGCAGGGATGGAACCGGGCAATGGGAAGAGTAGCTGTGGCCTTGAGGTTGAATGTGCCGTTCGGTGGTGGCGGCGGATGGGCGGAGGGATGTCAGAGCTGGTTCTTGTGTCTGGACCTTCCCCTCCGCCCTTAAGGGGCATTGGTGACAAAAGGCTTACTTGTTAAGCCCAGAGACCTCTAGGCTGACCCCAGGGTAGTCCTGCCCACCCCTCCACTCCCCATCATCAGAACAGCCCCGCCCGCCCGCCCCCCACCACCGTACAGCATGCCAAGGAAGGAGCAGACGCCCCTCGCCCCCATCCCAAGGCAGCAGCCGCAGAGAGCCGCGGTGTGCCCCCGCGCGTGTGACCTTGGGCTTCTTTACCACCCCAGATACGACGACTACCACCACGAGCGCTGGCACAGGGTCCATCCCGCCATGGCAACAGCAGCAGGCGGCTGCCGCAGCTTCTCCAGGAGCCCCTCAGATGCAAGGCAACCCCACTATGGTGCCCCTGCCCCCCGGGGTCCAGCCGCCTCTGCCGCCCGGGGCCCCTCCCCCTCCGCCGCCTCCGCCACCTGGTTCCGCCGGCATGATGTATGCCCCGCCCCCTCCTCCTCCGCCTCCCATGGACCCTTCTAACTTTGTCACCATGATGGGCATGGGGGTGGCGGGCATGCCGCCCTTCGGGATGCCTCCAGCTCCCCCACCGCCTCCACCACAGAACTAGACTTGGTTTTTTAAGAAAATATATATTATATAGAGAGAGAATTGGTCTCGTTTAAACACTCGCCGAAACCTCACCATATGGAGCCAGACATTGGGACGCACGCATGTGATTGTGTGCACGCATGTGTGTGTGTGCACGCACCGGGCTGGGCCAAGCGACTGAGGACTCGTTTGGGAATGGGCAGTTGGTAGTAGGGACGCCAGCTTGGGCTCTCCTGGCGCCCCGTAGCATCGAGTGTCTTCTTTGTCTTCTTTCTCTCCTCACCCAACTCCCTTTGCCTCTCCCCAAACTGGGCCGCCAGGATCCCTCCCCGCGGCGGCGATGGCCCGAGCCATGAGAATGAGGACTTTCCGCGCCCATTGGTGACCCTTCCAGGCAGACAGCCTCAGCAGCGCCCCTGGTGGACAGGATGGTTCGGCAAAGCAGCCTGAGTTATTTTTGTGGACGGAATCGGAACACGCTGGCTCCATATCGTGAAATTTTTATTAATTTTTTTTTCTTTTCCTTTGTTATTTCCTTATCTCTTCCTTTCTTCAGACTCCGTCCAAGGAGGTGCTCTCCCCGGTCTTCTGCTGCAATTAGATTCTTTTCCCTTTTCTCCATTCCTCACCACCTTTCCAAGGAGAGGGGAGCAAATGGTTTTAGGCACAGGCTTTGGCCATTAATGTCAGGCTAGTGGGAGGGCTTGTCTCTTTGGTTCTAAGATTATCAAGGTGCCATGGCCATTCCCAGAGGTGGTGGTGGGTTGTGTTTTTTTTAATTGTAGAGTTTTGTCTGTGCCACCCTTGTAGAGTAGAGGGCTAACTTTGAGGTCTGGGGTTCACAGCCATCCTAGCACCCCTGCCAGTGGTAGGTGGGGCCAGCCAAGCCCCCTTAGACTTGTCTGCCGTGGGACAGCCCTTTCCACGCTCCCTTAACACCTAATCTGCCTCAGATTCCATTTGTTCCTCTCTTTCCTGGAAGGCTTCCCTTTAAATTTTATTTTAATCCCAAACGTCTGAATGTTTTTACAGTGTCCCTTGTTTTTCTTTCTGCTTCCTTTCCCCCCGCCTCCCCCAACACCCCTTCCCTCTTCATGGAGTGATTATGTTGATAATAGTGTGTAATGCGCGTTCTCTTCACACTGGTTTATCTGCAGAAATTTCTCTGGGCTTTTTTTTTTCTGTGTATGATTCAAAACTGAGTTAAAAGGGGGTTGTTCTATTGAATAAAAGAGCAGTGTGGTTTTTGGGGTCTGTTTCTTTTTCTTTTTTCTTAAGCCCCTTCCACCACCACCAACAGCAGCACCAAGGTTAGTTATGTACCACCTGTGCTGAGCACCTGGCCCCAGTAATCTAGCCTTTCCCTGGGGAGCCTGGGGTATGTTAAGAAGCCTCCTGTCTGCTGGTGGAAGTCGGATGTGCCAGTGGCCCCACTGTCTCCCCCTTGTTTACTAGCTGATAGCTGAGAGTCAGGTTCTCCTCCCTTCTGCCTCTCCCCTCCCCTGCAAGTCCCTGTCCTTTAGGCCTTTCCCTGGGGCTAGAACCCCTACATTTGATGAGATTCATTTGTTATTAGTGCCTGAAGCTGCCACTTCAGACCCAGGGCCTAGGGAGGCATCAGCACTAAAGGTCAAGCTCACTAATCCTGCCTATTGGGCACAGAGCAGCTAAAATTAAAACCGCCAAGTGGCTTTTTCTTTCTCTGCTGGTGACTTGCAGCCTGCCAGCACTGCAAGCTTCAGGGAGTGATGGAGGCAAGAGAAAGCACCCCACCTTATTCTTTGTAAGCACCTTTTTGCAAAGGGTCTTAGGCTTTTTTGTTCTTGTGTCTAGAGTCGTGGGCAGCACCCATGTGGCCCTAGGAAAAGCCGAGTCAGGTCTCCACGGGGTAGTGGGGGGGCCCTTGCCCAGCTGATGTGCTGCACTGTCCCTGGAGAGAGCTTGTTGGGACCTGTCCTTCCTTTGGGGAGGCTAAGGGCCAGCAAGCTCTTGCTGACCAATGGGGACCACTGGCCTGGGCTGTTTACCAGCTTGAAGTTGGGGCTGACCACTGCTGTTTATCCAGAGTAGAGCCAGGGTGTTTGGGTCCCCCACCCAGTATGCCTTCATTTATTTGCTATAGGCCTGCAGGGGTTAATGAAGCCTCAAAAGCAAGGCAATTTGGGGGATCCTAAGCTTTGGTTGACTAAAGGAAAGAGGGAAAGATCTTTTCTCTTTGTCCTTAACTGATGGAATGGGGGCAGGGCCTGGGGCCTGGCAACCCTCTTTGACCTTGGCCTTACCTCATTGCTTCCCCTACAAGCTTGGTTTCCCTGGTGGGCTCATTGGGCGGTTAATTAGCTCTTTGAAGCTCTGGAAGAGGCAAAGTGGCGCTATGTGGGTTTTAGAAATAAAATCAATAAATGACTTAACCACAGCCTGGCTATCTCCTCGTCTCTCTCCCCTGGGGCCAGCCCCGTTCCTGTGCTCCCTCTCTCTCTGCTCCCTGCTGTCAGCTTTTGTTAAGGTTTTGGAAAGTAACAAAGTGGCTGACTAAGGCATCAGTCTTGGGTCTTTCTCCAAGCAGCTTGAGGCCCTGAAATGGAAGAGAGACAGCAGGAAGGCCTGGCCCTCATCCTCAGCAAGCACCTGCCTTTGTGGCAGAGCAGGGAGAGGTGGCAGCACTGTCCCACCGGCCTGGAGACACCTAGGGTGGAGGAAAAGGCCTTCACTTGACCCTGCTGCTGCAGAAGGCTGGGCTTCTGTTGTTCTCTTTTTGCTGCTGCAGCAGGCTACCCCGCCCCCTCGAAGTACTGAAAGGAATGCCAGTTGGGAAAGGTCACTGTTGGGGCTCTGGAGAAACCCAAGATTGATCTGAGGAATGAGGCAGGGTTTCTGGTTAAAAACCTAGTCAGACATTAACCTTGAGTCAGCTCAAGGTTGGAAATGTGAACTTTGAGAGCTCTTTACCTGCACATGCAACTCTGAAGGCCAGTGATGGAGGGGGGACATGAAACAAAGTGCCTCAGTGCAGTGTGAGCCTTCAAGGTCTCATCATGCTAGGCGGAGACATGCAAAATAGAAGGGTCCCTGGGAGAGGCCTGGAAAATACTTGGGGCTGCTGACAACAGAACCCACAAGGAAGGTCATTGGAGAAACAAAAGTACATTCGTCTGTACAAATGACGTCCCAGTTCAACAAGTGTCTTGAGTGCAGACAAAGGTGGGCACTGGGGCCCACTGCTGGGGAAGTATTGAGTAACTGGGGGAGTATGGTAAGGACAAGGGAAATGGTCTGTTGGGGGCAGGAACGTAGTAGCCAGAAAATAAAATCTTGTAGGCAGTTAGGGGTCAATGCAAAGGCTTGGATGGCCTAGGCATGCTGCCACAATTGTGGTTAGGTGCCAGCGCAGAAAGCTGGTGCTGCCTTGCTGGAGGATTACTGTGCCATAAGCCCACTGAGCTCCAATGGCCCGTGGCCTCGGAGCCCTGCCAAGCCAGGCTGAGGATGGGAGCTGTGGGGAGACCAGAGTCACCAGGCATTTTTTGAAACATGATGTACAAAAGACTTTAAAAAGATGAGAAAACACTAAAAAGTTTGAGAGTTTTCTATATTCTCATCACATCTGTGTAGGAGGTGCATTTTGGTTTTTCTTCTGACCTTTTCGCTCCACTTTGAAGCCTGGCCCTATGCAAAAACTAGCATGCCAATGCCCTCTGGGGGCAGGCGCAGAGCAGGGTCTGGCAATCGAAAGACTTGAGGTTTGGCTTCCACACAAGTAATCCCAGGGTCGGTCGGCCCTGCTTATGGTTGAGAGCCCTGGTAAACAGGCTCTTAGATGCATCCTGCAGCTGTCAGGTCTCTGCTTTGGTCCTCAGGCTGGAACATCCGCTTCTTCCCCTCCACCTACCCATCATCCTGGGAGGCCCAGGCATCCTTTGAAATAGCACAAGGTTCTGGGTTTTGCCTAAGTAACAAAGCGTTATCTACAGTTGGCTGGAAGAGGGAGGGATTTATATTCTCGTCTGAGAGGATAATTTGATGAAGGCATTCAAGGCTCAGAAAAGTAAAGCAGCCAGCCTGAAGTCACACAGCCTAAAGTCAAATCAGTGCTGGGGCATGGACATGAACAATGAGTTGAAGGTGGCCCAAGCCTCAACAGGAAGGTCCTGTAGCTGCCAGGCCATGAAGATCAATGGTATAAAACTCCCAGGGTGTAGGTGTTCCCATTTTGCAGGTGAGGTCACAGCTATAAACTCTGGCCCACTACATACCTGTCCACTATGTAGCCTCAAGTGGGAAGAGAGTGGGCAAAGGCTCCCATCACTTCCCTGGCAGCTGCTTCATGAGACCTAAAACCGTTGGCCAGTAGTATGAGTGGGTGGTGGGGGTGCTTCAGTTTCACCTGCCCCTGTGGGCTCTGAAGGACTACAGTACCCAGGGGTCCCTGCTCCAGGCTGGCAGTCCCTCACCAACGCTGGCCTGTAACCTGACCACTGTCCCTCTTAAAAGGTCACGTCAGAGCTCCTTGAGGGACAGCAACAGGGGGAGCTCAGGGAGGCTCAGCCTTGATGGGGGATGGGGTGGGGCCAGTGTCCCTGCCTCAGAACCCCCCAAGACCACCCCCTGGAACCCAGCATCCTGGTCCCCCTTCTCTCCTGCCCAGTGTCCTCTGCTAGCCATGTTTCTTCTGTTCAAGGCACCCTGACCCTCAGCTCCTGGCCCTTCACCCTGCAGAGTCCTGGTCCCTTTTGCCGCAACATGGGTCTCCCCACACACATGCAGCTAATAACAGCCCCCTAGTATAGGGCCACCACGGAAGCTTGTCCAGAGGTCATCCAGCCTGTTGTTTGCAGTCTCTTTGGGTTGATGTCTAGAATAGAAGCCAAACTGTTTTAATAAGTCTGGGCCTCCTGACATTCTCATTTGAGAGGATAAATTTGATGAAGGCATTCAAGGCTCAGAAAAGATAGGCAGCCATCCTAAAGTCACACAGCCTAAAGTCAAATCAGTGCTGGGGCATGGACATGAACAATGAGTTGCAGGCAGCCCAAGTCTCAACAGGAAGGTCCTTGGCCTCTCCAAGGATCCCCGAATGAGAACGTAAAATCTATCTCCACCCACTTCATCTATAACCTAGGGAAGGGCCCAAATCAGACCAACTTCTTGGTTGGACATGACCCATTGGCTCCAGTTAAGCCTCTGGCCTCTCAAGCCAGCATTCTGCCTGCCTCATCTTGTCTCTGACCTTGCAAAAGGCAGGGACAGAAGACAGAAGCCCCCAGTGTGTGAGGCCTGGAGGAAGTGGGTCAGCCCAGGGCTGTGGAGGAGTCAGGCTGAGCTGGGGCTGGCTGTGTGGAGCTCAGGCACTGCGCTTCCTGCCCCTCTCTCTTCTTCCTTCACCCCCAAAATAGCTCCCTGAGCTCTCAGGCCAAGACCCTCCCATTGTGGGGGGCGGGGCAAGCTGCCCAGAGCTGGGCTTTAAAACCCCAGGCTGCTGGGGATCTCTACTCCCTGGCTGGAGGCACCGCCGAGGCCGCCTTCTACCAGTCCAGCCCACCCTCCTGCGGCCATGTCCCGGCCCCTGTCAGACCAAGAGAAGAGGAAGCAAATCAGCGTGCGTGGCCTGGCTGGTGTGGAGAATGTGGCTGAGCTGAAGAAGAACTTTAACCGGCACCTACATTTCACACTCGTGAAAGACCGCAATGTGGCCACCCCGAGAGACTACTACTTTGCACTGGCCCACACCGTACGTGACCACCTGGTGGGCCGCTGGATCCGCACGCAGCAGCACTACTATGAGAAGGACCCCAAGGTGCTGCTTGGAGACCCCATGTGGGGAATGGGTTGGGGGCCCTTCCAGGGGGGCTGGGGGATCTTGACCAAGCGGCAGCCCTTCCTGAAGTCAGGGTTTTCTGCAGCAAAATAAGGGTCCCTCCACGCCCCTTCCTGAGGTTGGAGGATCAGGGTGCCAGGTGCCATGGGTGCCATGGGGGCAACCCAGGGGAAGAAACCTGGGGTGGGAGCAGTTTAGGGTTGCTCAGGTCAGGTGGGATGGTTGCACAGGCCCAGGGCCCACTCAGAGAGGGAAGGGGCTGCTGGTAAGAAGACCCCTTCGGCCTGGGTTGGCCCCAAAGTGGAAGGATGTGTCATTGAATGTGTGTGTGGTATGCCTGTGCCGCGGGTGGGGCGCAGCGGGATCAAGTGTCTGTTGGGGTCATGAGTAAATGTCAGCAACCTGACACTCCTGGGCAGGGGTGGGGGAGGGGCGGGCGGATGGAGCAGGAAGGGGCCCAGGAAACCAGGAGGCCAGGCATCACCAGCACCCTGGATCAGGGTGCCTCTTCGCCCCCTTCTTGGGGCTGAGGTTTGAGGGCCAACGGGCATTGCAAGGACAGGAGGTGGCTGACCAGCTGTGAGTCATAATGTGACTGTGACCTTGAGGAAATGACTTTTTCTCTGGGCCTTGGCCTTAACCTCTTGGGGAGCACTTGGAGGTGCCTCTCTGTGTCCTGACTCCCTGATGGGCTGCTGAGGGGCTTGTGTGCCATGGAAGGGCTCTCACCTCTCCAGAGACCCACAATCCCTGAGGCAGATACAGCCAGCCCCATTTTCCAGGTGAGGATACTGAGGCTCAGAGAAGAAAAGTCATGAGTCCAGAGTCAAAGGAAATGCTGGGATCAGAACCCTACCTGTTGGATCACAAAGTCTGAGAGAAGACAGGGCCAGGACAGGATGGGGCCTAGAAGGGGGAAGGAAGTGTGGGAGATGCGGCCCAGCTGGGCCTGGCTGAATGTTGGCCCGCAGCGCTGCCCCCATCCCCTACCCATCTGTCTCTCTGGGCAGAGGATCTACTACCTGTCTCTCGAGTTCTACATGGGACGGACCCTACAAAACACTATGGTGAACCTGGCCTTGGAGAATGCCTGTGATGAGGCCACCTACCAGGTATGTGTGTGTGCTGTGGGGGATGGGTATAGGGCAAGTCCGAGGGATTGTGGGATTTACCTGCTGGCCCTTGGCCCTGACCACTGCCACACCCTCCCCACTCTAGCTGGGTCTGGACATGGAGGAGCTGGAGGAAATTGAGGAGGACGCAGGGCTGGGCAATGGGGGCCTGGGCCGGCTGGCAGGTAAGTGGGCAGTGTGGCAGCAGGTGGGGTGAGCAGAAGGGTTTCTTTGTGCTGGTGCCTGACACCCATTTCCCTGAAAACCCCTAGCCTGCTTTCTGGACTCCATGGCAACACTGGGCCTGGCTGCCTATGGCTACGGGATCCGCTATGAGTTTGGGATTTTTAACCAGAAGATCTGTGGGGGCTGGCAGGTGAGCAGCCTTGGGCCTTGAACTTGTGGGTCCCAGTCATAACAGAGTGAACCCCCATTTTGTCATCCATCTCTGGATAGATTCAGAACAAGCCCCCGGCTGGATGGAAAGCATCACTGCCCCTTCCCCCTCCCCCCAAAGCCAGCTGGCCACTCCTGGAACAGGTGGTCCACACCTGGGGAATCTCTCAGACTCCCACACACATACCATGTGTTACACATACCCACTGGCTATCCCACTGGACCAAGCCCCCCACCAACACACCACAGCCCTTAGTTTACACCCTGTATAGGGCACACCAGGGCACGGCTCCCTTCCCTACCCACTGCCTGCTGTGGGGTGAGCCTGAGTCTGACACTGCCTTCCTTTCTCCCTGACCTGCCTTGGGCTCAGATGGAAGAGGCTGATGACTGGCTCCGCTATGGCAACCCCTGGGAGAAGGCCCGACCTGAGTTCATGCTGCCTGTGCACTTCTATGGCCGAGTGGAGCACACCAGCCAGGGGGCCAAGTGGGTGGACACACAGGTGAGGGAGAAGAAGCCAGGGAGTTGGGGGAGGACCTGGTGAGGGGAAAGGGGAGGAGGAGGCGTCTAGAGAAACAGGGAGATTCAGGGAAAGAGCCGGAGGCCACTGGACCCAGTGCTGTCTTACAATGGAGGACACTGAGGCTCAGAGAGGTTAAGTGACTTACTCAGGGCCACACAGCTGATGCCAGGAGAAGCTGGAGATAGGGTCACAGGGGAGCCTGGGCAAATGCAGAGCCTCGGAGGAAGAAGAGAGACTGCCCTGCTCCAGTAATGGCCCTCGCCTGACCTGGCTCTTTCCCACCCTGCAAGACTCATCAAAAGAGTAATAATGGTGGCTTGACATCTGATCTGGGGCTTGACAGGAAGCAAAGCAACAGCCCTGAAAGGGGGACATAAGATAAAGTCTTGAGAGGGGAATTGACTTGCTCAAGGTCAAACAGCAAGTTAGAAGGAGCCTCAAGCCCAACTAGGTGTCCGGTCCCAGTTGGATCAGTCCTCTTGCTGTCGCTGCAGGTCATCTGCCTCCAGATGGCTGCTCAGAAATCTCTAGGCTTTCAGAGTTGGGCATTTGTTCCACTGTCACCCACAGTAAGGTCCGGCAGGGGCTTGGCTGCCTGCCTAGCTGTGTACTCTTGGGCCAGTCCCTCTCCTCTCCAAGCTGCAGCTTCCTCTCTCCTCCCTCAGGGGCAGCATAGTGTTGGGGGAGGGGGGGCAGTGACCCTTGGGGGAGTGCGTTTGCTGCTGTGTTTGCTAACTGGGGGAGGTGAGGCAGCATTAGTCACTGCTAATTAGCCCTATGGTCAGACAGGCATAAACCCCCTTGGACAGACTTGACTTGTGTGTCCCCTTCAGCTGGGCCACAGGGTCTCCCAGCCATTTCATGATTCTGGAATGTTCTTGAGATTGTGCTCAAGCCAGGCAGGCCAGCTTATCCCCCTAACTGCAGAGGGGCCACCAGCTGAGCCCCACCTTGGCCCCTGGGCTCATCACTGCTGCCTCCTGTAATCCTCAACAGCTGGGCAAGACAGGGCTGGGGGCTGGGTGGAGACATTGGGGCCTGAGTAGATGAGGTCCAGAGGTTGAAAGTTTTGGGTGTGGTCACCCAGAGTTGGGACAAGAACCAGAGGTTGGGAGTTGGAGGTGCCGGGACCTGGAGTTCCAGCTCTCAGGTCCCCATGAGTCAGACACAGCAGATGCCCAGCTCCTGGTGTCCCTGCAGATGGTGCTGGCCATGCCTTATGACACCCCTGTGCCTGGCTACCGCAACAACATCGTCAACACCATGCGCCTGTGGTCTGCCAAGGCCCCCAATGACTTCAACCTCAAGGACTGTGAGTCCAGCCACTGGTAGTCAGCAGCAGCCCCCACCTGGCCCATGCTCAGCCCAAGCCTGACCCTGTCCACTTTTGTCCCTTAGTCAACGTCGGGGGCTACATCCAGGCTGTGCTGGACCGCAACCTGGCTGAGAATATCTCTCGTGTCCTATACCCCAATGACAACGTACGTCACTCTCTGGGCTGGCAGGCAGGAAACCCCAGCACCTGGGAGAGGGCTGGAGATGGGGAGGGATACTCTTTGGTGCCCTAGTCACATGCAGGGCGTCTTGCTGGCCCTTGTGTGTCCTGTTTCTCCCCACAGTTCTTTAAGTGGGAGGACGCCCAACTCCTAGGGGCAGCTGGCTAGGGTCTGGCACTTCGGAGGAGCTGTTCCTCCATTCTCCTGGTCCTTGTATGATGCCCTCCTGCCCCTGCCCCCATCACTACTTCTTGGTGGGAGCACACCCTTGGGTTCCGGAGGTGGGGTCAGTTCCCGGTCAGTAGTCCTGGTGTGGGCGGGAGTATATACTGGCCCCTCCCACAGCACGGTCACGCCACACCCCCATCACATTAACTTCCCCCTCCTTTGCTCTGTCCTTAGTTCTTTGAGGGAAAGGAGCTGCGGCTGAAGCAGGAGTACTTTGTCGTGGCAGCCACACTCCAGGACATCATCCGCCGTTTCAAGTCCTCCAAGTTCGGTTGCCGCGACCCCGTGCGCACGAGCTTTGATGCCTTCCCAGATAAGGTACCAGGCCCCAGGGAGGGCACCTGACATGGGTGCCATGGCCCCTGACCTCCAGTCTCAGCCTGCCCCACCCATTTCATTGATGGGGACGTGGAGGCTGGGGGCCGTGTGTGTACGTGAGGTGACCTGCTCAGGATCCTCGGTCAACAGGCGTATAACCCACTTCCTTCCCCTTTCTCCTCTGGGGCAGCCCCATGAGGGCCTCTGCCCCCACCTTGGCGCGAGAAGCAGGCCCTTGGAGGGGGCCCTCGAGGGGCAAAGGACAGTGGTCACAGGCTTGGTTTGCAGCCCAGACTGACCCCAGTGTCCCCTCCCCAACAGGTGGCCATCCAGCTCAATGACACCCACCCCTCCTTGGCCATCCCTGAGCTGATGAGGATTCTGCTGGACCTGGAGCAGCTGGAGTGGGACAAGGTGGGCTTCCAGACCCCTCCACCTCTGCCTGACCCTCTGTCTCAGGGTTCCCTTCCTAGTCTGGGGAATGGAAAGATGTGAGCAGATGTCTCACAGAACACACAGTAGTGTGAGGCCCAGGGGGTGGGCGACCTGGAGCCTGGTGCCGCCGCTGCAGGGCCTGCGCTCCTGGCTGTGTGTGTGGAGAGCCCTAGGCTTAGGCCCAGGGGTCCTGACTTCTCATTTTGTCTGCCAGGCATGGGATGTGACAGTGAGGACCTGTGCCTACACGAACCACACAGTGCTGCCTGAGGCCCTGGAGCGCTGGCCTGTGCACCTAATTGAGACACTGCTGCCCCGGCACCTCCAGATCATCTATGAGATCAACCAGCGCTTCCTTAATGTGAGTGGAGGACACATGGGGTGGGGGTAGGAGGTGGGCACGAAAGGCGTGTACAGGTAGGCCCTGAGATTCTAGTAGGGAAAGTAGGGCTAGAACTCGGGGGGTGTGGGGCTGCGACCCTGGGTCCGAGCTCTGGGCTCTTGTGGCACAGCGGGTGGCAGCCGCATTCCCTGGAGATGTAGACCGGCTGCGACGCATGTCACTGGTGGAGGAGGGCGCAGTGAAGCGCATCAACATGGCCCACCTGTGCATCGCTGGCTCGCACGCTGTCAACGGCGTGGCTTGGATCCACTCTGAGATCCTTAAGAAGACCATGTGAGACCTGCTCCCCAGACCCCACCCCACCTGATGGGCCCCACTCACCCAAACTACAGTCGCTCACAGGTGCCCCCCTCACTGCCCCTGCCCCTGCCACCCCCAGCAGTCCCCTTCCACAGCAAGCACAGCTCTTACAAGCGCCATGGCCCGGACATCCAGTCCTGTTCCCGGATGACTCCCTCTTAACACACAGCAAGCCCTCTTCATTCCCAGGCCCCTTTCATCAAGAAACCAGGTAGGGCTCTGGGCAGGGGACCTTCATCCCACACCCCCACAACCCTATCCTGCAGCTTCAAGGACTTCTACGAGCTGGAGCCATATAAGTTCCAGAATAAGACCAATGGCATCACCCCTCGGCGCTGGCTGGTTCTGTGTAACCCTGGGCTGGCAGAGGTCATTGCAGAGGTGAGAGGTCATAGCGGGGACCAGCTGGGTATGGTTGTGTAGGTGGCTCAATAGGTTCCATCTGAAGGGATACTGGAGGGGAGCAGGGATTGGTACCAAGGCCTTGAGGGCATTGCCTGTCTGAGGAAAAAGCCAGGAGGAAGGCCTGCTGGGGTCCAGTGGGGTCAGCCATCAGAGCTCAAGGTTGGGAGAGGAGGAGATGGACATGTGCACATGATGCCCCAGCGGGAGGCTGGACAGGGAGAAGCTGTCTGCAGCGGATGGGGTGTGGCTGACCTGGAATGGAACCCCTCTGTAAGGGAGGACAGAGGAGACCATGGGCCTAACTGACAGCCATCTGCCCACAGCGCATCGGTGAGGACTACATCTCAGACTTGGACCAGCTGCGCAAACTGCTCTCCTATGTGGATGATGAAGCCTTTATCCGGGATGTGGCCAAAGTGAAGCAGGTGAGGAGTACTGTGACCTGAGACAGTTGCCAGGGCTGCAGTGGACAGTGCTGGAGGGGCCAGGTCTGGGTCAGGAATGGCCAATAGAGCTCATCTCTCCTGCAACCTCAGGCCATTGGTACAAGTCACCTGGAGCCCTTGGTGGGAAAGCATCATCTGACCTCACTGCAAGAGTTTTGACATTGATTAGCAATGTCTGCCCTGGTGCAGGACTGGATGAAGGTGGCAAATGAGCCTTCTGTCCTCTACCTTCCTGGGAAAGAAATGAGACTCTAGGATTTCCTGAGGCTGAGGCCTGTTGGTGAGCTCTCCCCTTTCCCCTGCCTTCAGGAAAACAAGATAAAGTTTTCTGCATACTTAGAGAAGGAATACAAAGTCCACATCAACCCCAACTCACTCTTTGACATCCAGGTGAAACGGATTCACGAGTATAAACGCCAGCTCCTCAACTGCCTCCATGTCATAACCCTGTATAACCGTGAGTGCTGGTTCTGCTCTGGGTCTCTGTTCACCCTTCTGTGTACCTCCCAGCATATTACATATTACATACTTCCTAATCAATATCTCCTTTGATCTTGGGACAACTCTTGGGACATGGACCTATCCCCGTTCCACAGATGGAAAAACTAAGGCTCGAAATGGGGAAAGTGGCAGATCAGAGGTCAGACAGCAAGTGATTGCCCAAGTCAGGGCTACTGTCTCCCAGCCCGGGCCCTGGTTGGGTGGGTGTGGTCAGGAGCTCCTGCCCAGAGGGGGAACTGGCACACTCCATCCGTCTGTTTCTCCACAGGCATCAAGCAGGATCCCAATAAGTTTGTTGTGCCTCGAACTGTGATGATTGGAGGGAAGGTGAGAAGCTGGGCCACAGACCAGAGCTTAGTAGGGCCTTTAATATCTGCTTGAGGTCAGCCTGGCTGGGTGGCAGAATAGGAGGCTGAGGGTTGGGCTGTGGAGCTGATGCCGGCTGTGTCCCGCAGGCTGCGCCTGGATACCACATGGCCAAAATGATCATCAAACTCATCACGGCCATTGGGGATGTGGTCAACCATGACCCCGTGGTGGGAGACCGCCTCCGCATGATCTTCCTGGAGAACTACCGTGTCTCTCTGGCTGAGAAAGGTGGGGTGATTCCCAAGGGAGACCCTGGGAGGTTCTGATTAGTCCAGTCTCAGGAAGAGGTATTCGTCACCTCTTCCTGGGATATTGTACTTTAAAGACTCTGGAGAGGACAATGCTCAAATCATGAGGCTGTCTCCCTAATGGTAGACTTTTGTGCAGTACAGGGTGAAATTATAGGGGAGAAGGTCCTTGTTGACGTCCCTCAAATCATACAGTGTAGTGGGGATGGACAGTCCAGGTTATATCCCAGATGTGCAAGAATCAATCAGAGGTGGGGGGTGTGGTGTGAGGGAGACTCAGTTGATGAAGACCAAGGGCTGGTGGGGGGACTCTGAATGCAGCGAACCCTAGGACCAGCCCTAACTCCAGAGTCCCCACCTGGGGTGGGGCTCTTCCTGGAGCTGAGCTTGGCCCCTGCTGCTGCCCCACAGTGATCCCGGCTGCCGACCTCTCCGAGCAGATCTCCACTGCAGGCACTGAAGCCTCAGGCACTGGCAACATGAAGTTCATGCTTAATGGGGCTCTGACCATTGGCACCATGGATGGGGCCAACGTGGAGATGGCAGAAGAGGCAGGAGAGGAGAACTTCTTTATCTTTGGCATGCGGGTGGAGGACGTGGAAAAGCTTGACCAGAAAGGGTATGGGGGTCAAGGGCTCCAAAGTTCACAGTCCATGGGCAGGAGGTAGCAAGGTGTGGCTACTGGAGGGTAGGACTGAGAATAAGAGGCATGCCTGGGAAGGCTGACCTAGGCTGCACAAGGTCTTAGTTGTGGTGAGGACGCTGGAAAACTTCTGAGGTAACTTATAATAAGGTTAATGTTGTGGGAAACAAAAGAAGTAACACAGGACTGAAAGAAAAGGAATAGAAAATTATGTTAATCCTAGGAGGTATTTTATTTCTGGAATTGAAAGTAAAATTAAATTATTAGCTCCCTGGCAGCCATGGCAAAAAGGGAAACATGAACACAGTAGTTACAACTGTGTTTTTGGTGAGAAATGCAATTCTTCAGAGGAGCCTGGCATTACATTTTTAAATTTTAGCTTAAAGTATTATTTTGTCTTACCATAAAAGCAATCCATGCTCATTAACTGGAAAAATACAAAACCACAAAGAATAGAGTAACTGTCATCCATATCATCTAGATTTATAGCCACAGTTTTTTCTACACATATGTATGTGTGTATGTATATGTAGTTTTTAAAAGTTGGGAATAATGTACATATATTCAAATCCTGATACCAACATTGATGAGGCATTTTCCATGTCATTAAATAGCCTTCAAAATATTTTAAATATTTGTATAGGGTCCCAGCCTATGGACATGCCATAACTTATTTAACCAGTTCCATCTGGTCCAACATTAAGGTTGAGTTCCTGTTTGTTAGTATATATGTCACTGTGATGAACAACCTTTTACACCCATGTCCACATCTCTGATTATTTCCTTAAGATAATTATTAGAAGGGGATATTTCCGAGTTAAGAAAGTACAAGTTTTTCTTGATACATATTGCCAAATTGTTGTCCAAAAAGTTGGTACCAGCTTACACTCCACCAGCAGCTTCTGAGAGCTGGGTTTAAATACTGAAAGGAATTTCTCCTGTGGGAAAGTTCAGACTTGGTCCTTTGGACAAGAAGGAGATGGGAATTGTTTTGAGTAAGGTCTGGCATGTTCAGAAGTAGGCTCCAGAAGGACAGTTGGCTCCAGGCTGGCAGCTGGGCTGGAGGGAACCAGTGGGGGCTGGCACCATGGTGCAGGGAGGGGCCAGTGCTGGGGTTGGGGATTAGAGATGGGCAGGCAGGTAGCCTTTGTTTCTGAGGGGGGAGGAAAGAGATGAGACGGGCCATGGGGAGAGTTTTGAGTCCAGGTGGCTGAAAGTGCTGCCCCAGAAAGTACAGCACCAGAGGAGAGCGGGGTGTAGGGCAGCCATGAGCTTGGTTAGACAGTCTGAGTGTAAGGACGCTCCTGAGGATATACCTGTTGGCTCCTCCTGGAGCCTGAAGGTGAGGCCACAGATGGATGTGGATAGAGGGTGAGAAAAGCCCTTCCTGAAGGAGACGGTGTGTGGGAGCACCAGGGTTTGGTTTGGGGCCTCAGCTCTGACAGTTACCCTTCTGCCCTCTCCAGGCCTCAGAGTCCTCATCCACACAATAGGGCATGAGAAGCTGAGCAGAGAAGGGAGAGGGCCTCCGGAAAGGACCTCCAGAGGGGTGTGGCAGCTCCAGGGAAGGCAACAGCTGGCTGGGCCTGGGTTTTAACCCTGGGGCTTGAGACTTCTGGGATACTCTGGAGGAGGAGCCAGAAACCCCTTTCCAGGGTGCTGACTGAGGGTCTCCCATTCTCAGGTACAGTGCCCAGGAGTACTACGACCGAATTCCTGAGCTTCGGCAGGTCATTGAGCAGCTGAGCAGTGGTTTCTTCTCCCCCAAACAGCCCGACCTGTTCAAGGACATTGTCAACATGCTCATGCACCATGACCGGTGAGCTGGCCAGTCAAGGGACTGTGCAGGCAGGGCTGCTGGGCTGCAGGGGACTCAGGCAAAGGGGAGGCTGGACAGGGGTCCTGGGCTGGTGCAACCTGGCTCCTTTGGAAAAAGCATTGCTCTCCTGGCCCCCAGAATTCCACCGGGACAGGATGGGATTGGCCCCTGACCTCATGGAGCTTCCTGCCTCTCCATTCCCCTCCAGGTTTAAAGTTTTTGCAGATTATGAAGACTACATTAAATGCCAGGAGAAAGTCAGTGCCCTGTATAAGGTGAGAGCTCCTGGGCCAGGGGTTGGAAGGGCTTCAGTGGCCCTGGCTGGGATGAAGCGAAGGTGGGGACCCCAACCAGCAGAGTGAACCAAATTTCCTTTCTGGCCTATAGAACCCAAGAGAGTGGACGCGGATGGTGATCCGGAACATAGCCACCTCAGGCAAGTTCTCCAGTGACCGCACAATTGCTGAGTACGCCCGGCAGATCTGGGGTGTAGAACCTTCCCGCCAGCGCCTGCCAGCCCCTGATGAGATCTGAGCCTCCAGAGCAGACCCTGAGTCTGTTTGCAATCCCTTGGGCCAGCCCCAGCTCCTCATACAGAGGGTGGGGTACTGGAATTAGATTGCTAAGCCTCTTCCTGGTACCCCCGATGTTCCCCCAGCGTCGCGGTCTCAGTGGCCAGCGTGACTAAGGACACTGCTCCCATCCTGCCTCCAGAGCCCTGCCCCTCCTATTACGGGTTTGACCAACTGGACCCACTCTCAATAAACTAATTCTCCTTGGGCGCCTCCTTACTCCTCCCTCTTTTGGGAAATATTTTTAGTTCTGGGCTGCACAACAGCAGCTGCGCAGTCACGGTGCCATACCCCCGCACCCTGCAGGTGCGTCCCCTCGGCGGGGGGGCGGCCCACGGGGGCGGGACCCAGGGCTCTCCAGCTCCCTTCCAGGCGTCACCCTCCACGCCTCTCCCTTCGTGCTGTGTCCATACTAGGTCAGCGGCCTGCCAGGCTGGCCGGGGGCGGGGCTCCCGCCTGGGTGGGGCCCACCGGAGTTGGGAGCTGGGACTTGGGCAGAGGCCTCCGGGACTACCGGGGATCCACGCTGTCGCGGGCAGGACTCAGGAGGGGGAGGAGCCTGTGGGTGGGTGGTGCCTTATTGACCCCGCCCTTAGTCCCGCCCTACTGCGGCGTTTAAGGGTCTCTAAGTAGGTGGCCACGCTTGGTCCGGAGTCTGGGGCAGTGTTAGGGCGGGGGACATTCACAGACCGTCCGGGCTTGGCCAGTGTTGCCTCCCACTCACTTAGGGGAAACTGAACCTGAAAGGGCCTGTTTCTAGTCCTTGCATTACCAAGATTGAGGTGTGGGGGAGGTTTGCCTCCCTGGCCCTGAGGCAGGGAGGGGCAAGCCCGGGAAGGCAGGTTTGGGGCCGGTGGTTTCACAGTGAGTGTGTTTGGATCCAAACGGCCGGAAACGGTTACCAGCTCCCCGAGGCTCCGCTTGTGGGGACCCCAACGGCCTGCGGCTGCCCCTCCCAAGTTCCTGCCTGCTCGGGGCCCAGGCCTCCAGCCCTCAGTCTCCAAGCTGCGGGCACATACTCGCCACTTGCAGCTGCCCCGTTTCATCTGGCCCCATGGGGAGCCAGGCTTCCGGGGGCCCCAATCCCTGCTGTGTGAACTAGAGCGCCCCCGACTCCAACATCCCCAGACATCCAGGTAGTCGCGTTTTCATTCGCCCTTCCCACAGGCCCCTCTTCCAAAAATGCTCCCTTGTCCTAGCCCCCTCCCCCAGACTATCACAAGGACCCGCGGCCCCCACGCCTCTGATCTCCATCAGCCTGTGCCCCCTGCTGCCCGCAGGAAGACGCCCGGCTACGGGCCGGGTTAGCCCCGTGGGAACGGTTTGTCTCGAAAACAGGAACCCGGGCCGGGGGCTGGGCGGGGCGCCCCTTCCCCACCGCAGTCTGCTTCCTGCCCCTCCCAGCTTCCTCTGCCCAACACCAGGCAAGGCGGGGGGCAGAGGGGCGTCTGAGGTGGGGGGAGTGGGCTCTTGCTTTAATTTCCCCTCCACGTCCGACTCGGCCTGACCTCCGCTCACCCACTCTACGCGCGGCCAGTGGCCCAGCCCCTGCGCGAGGCCCTGGTCTCCGGGGTGGCGCGGCAGGGGAGGGGTTAAGCTGCCGCAGGGACCGCGGCTTGCGGGACGACAGGGAGCCCCTGGTGGGGGGAGGCGCAGCCTGCGGTGCGAAGCCCAGCGCAGGGACGGACGGGAGGGGCGGGGAGGGGAGGGGAGGGGGCGGCCGCGGCGCGGGGGGGCGGGGCAGCGGGGAGCTGGGCCGCGGCGCGGATTGCTGGCGGGAGCCGCAGCCGCACTGCGAGGCCGGCGGGCGGGAGCGCACGGAGGTGGCGCAGCCGGGCCGTGTGGCGGCAGGTCCCAAGAGTGAGTGAGCAAGCGATAGTGGGTCGCCGAGCAGAGGACCCGGCCCCTAAGGGCCTCCCAGGGCAGCGCAGGCGAGCTGGGGGAGGTGGGTGTATTGATGGGTGGGGAGTCTGCGGCCCCCGTCCGGGATAGGTGGGCGCTGCCGGATTGCTGAAGCGCCCTGGACAACCCGCGGGAGGGGGCGGCATCCGCGGCGCACCTGGCTCGTCCCAGCCACGTCTCAGCGAGACCTTCCCCCGCGGACTTCCCATTTGACAGATGAGAAAATTGAGGCTTGGAGCGGCCAAGTGACTCTCAAGGTCACACAAGCGAGGAAGTGGCAGAGCCAGGCGGGGGTGGCTCTGGGTAGCTCCTAGGAAAAGTCCACTAGAGAACTCCGTAGAGGAGCACCCTCTACACCCGCCCCGCCCGGGGGAGTAGGTGTAGGGGCGGGGTACCTTTCCGTGGGGCAGTGCTCTGCCAGCGTCCGGGGGTGAGGGATGTCAGGGCCTCTGGGGCCACAGGGCTGGCCCTGGACTGAGGATGAAGGCAGGGGGCGGTGGAATGGGCGTGTGGGCACACCCGCGGGGGTGTGTGCCTGTGTGGGAGAATGTACATGTGTGTAGGTGCACTGTCTTGCGTGTGTGCACACGTGTGCGGATGTCAGCGCCGCTGTGGCCGCGGAACTTAAGGCTTATCTGGCTCTACTGAGTCGCAGGTCTGGGAGGCGGCCCCATCAACTGGTTTGCAATTCTGGGTTAGAGAGATGGCTGTATGTGCTCCTAGGGTTCATTTGTGCAGGTGTGTGCCGGGTTTGTGTGCCGTTGTGAGAGACAGAGGATGGGAGGCAAGTGCCTGAGGCCCGGGTGTACGTGAGCGGGGGCGTCTTGCACCCCACTGTGGGTTCCTGGCCTCGTGTATGGAATCATGGTCCCTGGATGAGTGACTATGATTCCGCCAGGGACTGGAGTTGCTGGTGGAGTCTTACAGGCACTCTCCCCCTCCCCACGGCGCTAGCGCCCCCTTCTGGGCACCCTACTCTGTGTGTCCCGAGTGTGGCCGGCGGGAGTGGTGAGCTCTGTTCCACTGTGCTGTATGCGGGGCCTGGGTCTGGAGCTGGTGCTGGGGAGGAAAATGGCCTGCGGAAGGGCTGAGGCGTGACCCCCTGGGGCCTTCATGGAGGAGGTGGCTGGGGAGAGCGCAGTTCCCAGGCTCAGGCTTTCCGCTGACGCCTCTGGGCCTCTTCGGGTTCCCGGCTCTCCCCCAACCCCAGCCCCAGGAATGTTCTTCACTCCAGCCCGCCTCCCCAAGGGCAGGCCCCTGGGGGATGCCACGGCCCCGCCTCCCTCCCTGGGAGCCCGGGAGAGGGCGATACGGGCAGGACGCCTGGGTTCCTCCCTCTCCTCATCCCAGGGAGAAATTCCTCCGAGGTCCCCTCAGGCTCTGGGTTCCCAAAATAACCTGCGGGGGAAGGGAGGCTGTGGAGGGAGAGAAGCGGGAGGGGCGCAGAGCCGAGCTGCGGGGTGCTGCAGGTGCCTCTAAGGGAGAGGACGCCTGGAGAAGAGGGCCTACGGGAGGCTGGGGCACCAAGCACCTTCCGGAGTCCTGGCTCATCTGCATCCCCGGGGAGCCCCTCGGCCCTCCCGCGACTCCGAGGGTGGGCCGGAAGCTCTCGGCGGGTCCGTTTCCCAACTAGTGGGTTGCACCATCCTGGGCCAGACCGTTTAACCCCGGGAGTGGCCGCGGTGGACGACTCCGCCCCTGCCCAGCAGGGGGCGTGCCCACCCCGCCCCGTTCCTGCCCGCAGGGCCTCTCCCCCGGCCCGCGCCTCCGCAGACTCCCTTTCTGCCTCTCGCGGTACAGGGGTCCGGTCCGAGCCCCGTGGGAGGCTGTCGGAGCGCAGCTTGGCCCCAGCCTACCCGCACCAGCGGCCATGGCGGGCATCCTCGACCTGGACAAGGGCTGCACTGTGGAGGAGCTGCTCCGCGGCTGCATCGAAGCCTTCGGTGAGTGGTACGGGAGGGCACACCCAGCCCGAGCCCAGCCTGGAGCCTGAATCCTGCCCCTGCCTTCGAGGTCAGACCCCTGGCCCAGACCCACCCAGCTCTCCATCCTGAATCCTCTTTAACGAAGGCCTCCACTTCATAACAGGGTAGAGAGATCCACAAGCTTCAGAAAGATAAAATGTTTCCCTTCCCTAGTCTGTCGGCTTTGGAGGGAGGGACGGGTCCCCAGACTCTAACTGGAGGACCATTATCTGTCTCCTGGGGGATCCGCAGGAACTCTCCATCTCCGGCCTGGGAGCTGTTTCCGGCTGATGGGGGGCGTCGTATCTGGTGCAGGGGTATCCCTTCCCCCCAGCACTCAGGAAATGACCTCTGGATTCTTGACCCCAGGGAACCCAGACTCCTTCCGCCCCAGCTGGTTCCCCTCTGGTCATGCCCCCGGCTCATGCTCCCTTCCTCCAGTTCCTTGGATCCTGTCTTTTCCTGCCACCCTAGCTTTTCGTTCCAATCTGCCTCCTGGTTTTTGAGTCCTGGGGAAGCAGGAGGTGGGCGGGGAGACAGATACCTGGAGGGCTGTGGGGTAGGGTTTAGGGACCTCAGGTGGGGACGAAGGTTCAACCCATTTCTTTTTGATCCCTCGGAGTTAGATGACTCCGGGAAGGTGCGGGACCCACAGCTGGTGCGCATGTTCCTCATGATGCACCCCTGGTACATCCCTTCCTCCCAGCTGGCGGCAAAACTGCTGCACATATATCCTTCGCGGGCCTCGCCAAGGGCCCTGCAGTCCGAGGCCATGAGCTCCCAGATGCCCAATCCAGGCAGAGTAAGGGCTTCACTTCAGAGCGGGGGCCCCTCCTACGTCCCAGAATTCAAGCTTTGCCAGGAGGCTCTCTGGGGCCTAGGCTGCACCCCGTCTTTCCTCAGGTCGCTGGACCCCCACCCACCTCCCAGCCCTAGTCTTGCTCTCCTCTTCCTTACAGTCTAGGACCTGGCCCCCACTCCCAGCCCTTGTCCCGCCTCTTGGTCTCTCCCAGAACCAGGCCCTGCCCTCGTCCTCCCCCAGAACGGAGCCCCCTTCCCACCCATGCACCTTCCCGAAGCCCAGGCCTCGCCCCTCCCTGCACCTCCTGTCCAGAGCTTTGGCCCAGGCCGCCCTGCTCCCAGCATTTGTCTTAGAACCAGGCCCCGCCCTCAGCCTCCTTTCAGAGCGTGGCTCTCCTCTGACGCCCTTTCTCGAATTAGCCTCCGTCCTTGTTTTCCTTAACTCTCCTTCACCTATCAACAATCCCGGAAGGACAACTCCAGTTCGCTCCAGGTGAAAACATGCCACCTGGTTAGGTGAGTCTTCCCTGGGGCTCTGTCCCCTTTACTCCCTTCTCCCAGGCTTTGGGCTGGCCCAGGAGTTGGTCTTGCGGGTTTGAACTCTGGCTCTGTCCCTGGTGCATGTGCTACCACAGGCTTGCCTCTTCCTGGCTGGGGCCTGGGTGTTCTGATCGGCCAGTGGGGGTGGGGAAAGAAAAAGCTGGGAGAAGGGGAACAGTTTGAGGCTCTTTCTCCCTCTTTGGGGAACAACAATCCCAGGGGATGGTGGGGGGCTGCCTTGAGTGACCCCCAAACTTTTGCCAGGTACTGGATCTCAGCATTCCCAGCAGAGTTTGACTTGAACCCAGAGCTTGCTGAGCAGATCAAGGAGCTGAAGGCTCTGCTAGACCAAGAAGGCAACCGCCGGCACAGCAGCCTCATCGACATCGAGAGCGTGTGCGTGGGGGGAGCTTGAGGGCTGGGGAGGGCACTTGGCATCCTACACCGTCTGTGCCTAATAAATGTTTGTTGAATTGAATGAGCGAGGGTCATGTCACTCTTGCTTAAAAACCTTCTGTGGCTCCCTTTTGCCTTCAAAATGTCTCCACTGGGGATAAGGCCTTTCATAGTCTCGGGCCAGCTTGGCAATTGTGCCTCATCTTCCACAGCCCACTGCCCATCCAGGCACCTTATGCTGAGGCTGTGGGTCCACATGCCATTCTCAGTCCCTGCCTCCTTTCCCATCATGGTGCTCTGCTCATATTGTTCCCCTCGCCTCCCTCTCCATGTTGTCAAGACTCAGCTCCGGTGTGGAGTGTCTGTGGGCTCTTAAGGCTCAGGGCTTTCCTAGGGCAGAATTTGTTGCTCCCCGTGTTCCCCCATGGCACTTTGTACAAAGACCTGTATGCATGCCACTCAGTTCTGTGATTGTCTGTGTCTGTCTCCCTCAGTAGAGTGTGAGCTCCTCGAGGGCAGGAACCATGTCTTGCTCCTCTCTGTACCCCCAACGCCTAGCACCGTGTCTGGCCAGAGTATGTCTTCCATAAACGTGCTGAGTGCATGACGAGTGGGAGATTGCAGGATTTGCTGGGCCTGGAGATCAGTGCCCAGGACAATGCCTCGCATTGTGTAGGGCCTCAGCTTGAGTGGTGTGTCTGTGTGAGTGGGAGGCCACAAGGGATGGGGTGTCTCCAGCAAGGGCTCACTGCCCCTGCCCCCCCAGCCCCACCTACAAGTGGAAGAGGCAGGTGACCCAGAGGAACCCCGTAGGACAGAAAAAGCGCAAGATGTCCTTGTTGTTCGACCACCTGGAGCCCTTGGAGCTGGCAGAGCATCTCACCTACTTGGAGTATCGCTCCTTCTGCAAGATACTGGTGCGGCCTGAGGGCCTTTGTTTTGGTCCGGGGTGGAGTGTGGGCTGGGGAGGGAGTCCCAGGAGAGGCAGAGTCCCTGGGGTAGGTGAGGGGTTTCAGTGCAATTACCAAAGGGCAGCTGGAGAGTGAGGCATGGCCATCGGTGAGGGGAGGGGCCCGAAGGGCACTGAGGCCGCTTCTGACCCCAGTTCCAGGACTATCATAGTTTCGTGACTCATGGCTGCACAGTGGACAACCCCGTCCTGGAGCGATTCATCTCCCTCTTCAACAGTGTCTCGCAGTGGGTGCAGCTCATGATTCTCAGCAAGCCCACAGCCTCACAGCGGGCCCTGGTCATCACACACTTCGTCCATGTGGCAGAGGTGCCTGCCCCCCCACCTCCCCCCCCACCTCCCCCCATGGCCAGCAGAGTGAGTCTCTACTGCCTCTTCTCCTGAAAAAGTAGCTCATTGTCTCCCTCCTCTCCATTTGCCCCCCAGAAGCTGCTGCAGCTGCAGAACTTCAACACACTGATGGCGGTGGTTGGGGGCCTGAGCCACAGCTCCATCTCCCGCCTCAAGGAGACCCACAGCCACGTCAGTCCTGAGACCATCAAGGTGCCTGGGGCCGGGGGGCCAGGGAAGTAGCCTTGTCAAATCCTGGGGCCAGCCTTTCCAGGTCTGGCCTCACTGAGAACTCCCAGCAGTGCTGGGGGTTGGGTTACTTCTGTCCCCATTTGATA
This sequence comes from Manis javanica, assembly GCF_040802235.1. Taxonomy (NCBI): domain Eukaryota; kingdom Metazoa; phylum Chordata; class Mammalia; order Pholidota; family Manidae; genus Manis; species Manis javanica. The sequence continues at coordinate 116,712,093 of NC_133166.1, forward strand.
GGTGAAAAAACCGAGGCTCTGAAGGGTTTGATGCTTCTCCGAGCTTGCCCGTGGAAGTGGCAGAGTCGGGGATCACAGGTCTGCTGCCTCCAAAGTGTGTGCTTCTTTCTCTTTTTATTTTTTACCATATTGGGTGAAATACATATAGGGAAGTATTTATAAGACAAATGTATGTTTAAAGAAAAATTATAAAGGAAATGCCTGCATAACTACCACCCCCATCAAGAAAGAATATTACCAGCCCTGAAGCTCCCAGCACTTTAGAGCATAACTACCCCACCCCCCCAGAGATAACCAAAGACATGACTTGCATAGGATTCTGACCTTGCTTTTCTTTATAGTTGTCCCACCTATGTATGCATCCCAAAACAATGTGGGGTTTTTGTTGCTTGTTTTTGAACTTTCTATGAATGGAATTGTGTCGTATATTATTTTATGTCTATTTTCATTCTTACAGTGTATCATGTAGAGCAACTGTTCATTTATTTCCATTGCTATATAGTATTTATTTGTTAGTCCACCCAATTTATGTATCGACTCTACTGTTGACCATCTGGGATTTTTCCAGTTTGGGCTGTTACAAACGACACAGCTGAACGCTTTCTCCTGGAGCACTGAGCACTGTCTTGTGCTGCTTTGCCTCCCTGAGCCTCAGCTGCTTCTTCCGTTACATGCTTGTGATAATCTGTGCTCAGGCCAGGTGTAGAGGTGTGGTATTTGGCAGTGGGTGTTGCCTTGAACTCATGACCTGTGAACTCTGACTCCTAGGGGCTAAGGGAGCCAGTGTTGGGGGACAGTGAGAGAGGATTTTAACCTTCCACCCATCCCTGACTCTGACCCCTCATCCTTTCCCACATTTCCAGGGCTGATGGGGGAGGCTAGTTGAGCTAATGATGTGTGTGTCTGTGTGACCGGTGCCCTTTGTCCTCCCTGCCCCCCCAGCTCTGGGAAGGTCTGACAGAACTAGTGACAGCAACGGGCAACTATGGCAACTACAGGCGCCGGCTGGCAGCCTGTGTGGGCTTCCACTTCCCCATCCTGGGTGTGCACCTTAAGGACCTAGTGGCCCTGCAGCTGACATTGCCTGACTGGCTGGACCCTGCCCGGACCCGGCTTAATGGGGCCAAGATGAAGCAGCTCTTCAGCATCCTGGAGGAGCTGGCCATGGTGACCAGCCTTCGGCCACCAGTGCAGGCCAACCCTGACCTGCTGAGCCTGCTCACGGTGAGGGACCGGGAGTAGGAATGCTGGGGGTTTGGGCACCAGGGTTGGCAACCACCCCTGGCTTTGAATTTACACAAAGCTGTGGACTTGGCCTTGGGCTCAACGTTCTGGCCAAGGAACTGAGCTCCAACCCGGGCTCCAGGGTTTGGAGTGAGCTCTGAGGTGTGTTCCAGGCACTGGATGGGGCTGTGGACCAAGGTCTGATCTTGAGACTGGCACGTGCCTTTGTGCTGGGCTTGCAGCTGGGCCTTGGTCTTGGGTCAAGTTCCTGGCAGTAGGTTGTGTTCAATGTTTGGAGCCAATATCTGGATTCTGGGTGCAAGGGTGGTTTCCAAATATGGCCCTGAACTCTGGGTTTCTGGGCTTGGCCTGCACTCGGTTTTGAGGTTTAGCGTAGGAGCTGGGTTCTAGTCTAGGTTCTAGACATTGGGCTGGAACTTGGGTTTTTGGGTTCACAGTGTATTCTTAGCTGTTTCTAGGCTCTGCATTGGAATCAGGGTTGAAATCTGAGAGCTGGATTCTGGATGCTGGGTTGGGTTCTAGGTTGTGGGTAAATTTCAGAGCTCTGGGCTGGCTTCTGACCAGATTCCTGGCTGAGATCTTGGCAGTGTGTTGTGCTTTAGGCTTGGGGTCAAGCTGTAGGTTCTGGTCTGTATGCTAGGCTGGCATGTCATTGCTGGGGTGTGTTCTAAGATGGCCTTTGTTCTGAGTCTAGCTTCTGTACTGGGCTTGAGGCTGAGCTGTGGTCTCTATGTGGACCTGTGACCTTGGGTTCTGAGCAGTGGGGGCCTGAGAGCAGCAGGGGCCAGTGGTGTGATCAGATCCATGTGTCCCAGGTGTCTCTGGATCAGTATCAGACGGAGGATGAGCTCTACCAGCTGTCCCTGCAGCGAGAGCCTCGCTCCAAGTCCTCGGTGAGGGAGGGCGGGAGTGCCCGCGTGCCCAGTCTGCCCATCCTCTTCCTCCCCTGCCTCTGCTCTGCCTGCGAACCCCAGCGTATGAGGGCAGGAGAGGCTCCTAGAGGCTACCTCAGCCTTCCTGCATGTCGGGCGGGCACCCTTCTCCCCAGGGTGTCCCCCCTCTGCTCTCCTGGTGCTGGGCTCCCTCACCTCTGGGCCTTGCTCGGGCCTGACCATCCCCACAGCCAACCAGCCCCACCAGCTGCACCCCACCTCTGCGGCCCCTAGTGCTGGATGAGTGGACCTCCGCTGCCAAACCCAAGCTGGATCAGGCGCTCATGGTGGAACACATCGAGAAGATGGTAGAGGTGAGACCCTGGCTGTGGGCTCTGGACCTTATGGGTCAGGGACACAGGCCCACAGTGGTCAGTCAAGGCTGTTTTTGTCAAGGCACCATCCTGTGAGCCACCACCGGTGCCAGCGCTCAGTCTCCAGAAGGCATGGGGTGGGGGTGGAGTGGGGGGTATGTAAAACAGAGGTGGTTGGGGGACAGCCACCCACATTTGAGACCCCTTCACAACATGGACTGGGAATGTGGGCAACATGGGGCTGCTGCTCCTTTTATTCTCCTGCCTCTGTGTCCCTCTGTGTACCCCAGTCTGTGTTCCGGAACTTTGATGTCGATGGGGATGGTCACATCTCACAGGAAGAGTTCCAGATCATCCGTGGGAACTTCCCTTACCTCAGCGCCTTTGGGGACCTCGACCAGAACCAGTGAGGAGGGCTGGGGGCTGGGGGAGAGGGAAGGCAGGCTCACTTCCCCCCCAGGGTTTCAATTTCCTCCTGTGCAAGATGAGGCCATTGAACCAGATGATCTCAGCAGAGGAAGCTACCAGTGCAGGGAGGGCTCTTATTTGGCGGGGAGGCTGCCAGCTGCGGAGGCATGGGGTTAACCCACTCATTCAGGCAGATGGGGGGCTCCACCTGAATCCTGCAAAGACTGTGGCCTGGGGACTGTTGCTACATAAATGGCGTTTTATTTGTGGAGCTCACAGCTGGCAAAAAGTGTGGGCAATTTGAACTCCTGGGTAGCCTGTTTTAATGAATAGAAAAGAAAGGCCTGTAATTAGCAGCACCCACTCGCTTATCAACAATTCACATGCTGACAATTTGGACAAACAGCTGGTTCTCTGGAGTAGGTTAAACATGCCCTCTGCATCCATGTTCATACCTGTTTTGCTGAGTAGACAAAACTCCAATTAAAATTGATAGTCATTTCAGGGGGAGTTATTTCTTAACATTATCCATATTTCAAAAATCTGGATTTTTTCCATATAGCAAAAATCTGTGGTGAAAAGAATTCAGGTGGTAAAATAGATTTATGGTGAAAACAGTGAATAAAATAAGAAGTGAAAGTTCCCTTCCTCCTTTCCCCTGTGTAGAGGTTATTATCATTAGAAATATCATTAGCAGTGTTACTGGTTGGGCAACGCCTGTATCCTTCCAGTCTTTTTTTTTTTTTCATGCATGTGCAAGTTAATACTGATTTTGCTTGTCTGTGTCTGTTTTATGGAAACAAACAAGATGATGGTATAAACGTGGCTCTGCCAGTGGAATTCACTGTATAGTAGCTTTGTTTCTCCATAAGACAAGAGTTCCATGTTATCTGCCTGAATTGGTGGGTGGATTTTTTTTCAGGCAACACTTTCAGTGAAGGTGCAGCCCGTGGAGACCTTTGAGGCCCCAGCTTCATGCAGGGATCTCAGGCTTAACTCCCCATCTCCCGCAGGCCCCAGGCCTGGTGCCCGGCCCCTAGCTGGGCATCAAAGCCCAGCACCTCACTTACCAGGAGAGAGACCAGCAACCCTGTCCCTGGGCACTGCAGTGACAGGCTCTAACTCACTGCCTCAGCTGGAAGCTCCCTCTTTGTTTCTGGAACTTGGGGGATTCCATTTCTTTTCTTGCAAACTTACTTATGCATTTTAAGCTATGTTTGATATATTTGAACCAGCATCTAGGTTCATAGCAGTAGGGTTTTCAGGTGTGTGTATATGTGTGTGTTTCAAATGACTGTCCTGACAGAACTGCATGTCTTGCTTTTTATACTTGTTTCATTTTCCACTCACCCCTTTGTCATGGACATTTTTCCATGACGATTCATGCAGAACTCCCGCATTCTTTAGAACAGCTGCCGAGTATTCCACTGTGTGGCTGGGCCATCACTCACCTCACCATTCTCCTGCTGATGGACGTGGAGACTGTTCCCAGGTTTTTGCTATTAACATACACCATGATGCTGTGAACATCTTTGTACTGAGGCACTCAGGTCACTATTTCTGTAGGAGTAATTCCTAGAAGTGGGATAATTGGATCAAAAGATCTGCACATTCTAAATTAGGAGGGAGACTGCCAAAGTGACCGCAGGCAAGGTCGTGCCAGCTTGCACCCGCATCAGTGGTGAACAAGTGCCCGTTTCCCCACTTCTTGCCAACGGTGGATGCTATAATAAGATTCACAATTTTGCCCATCTAATTGGCAAACGGTATCTTGGTTAAATTCTGCTTTCTTTAATACCAGTGGGGATAGGATATCTTTTCATGTTTTGACTGGCCACTTATATTTCTTCTGTTAATTGCCTGTTCATATTCTTTGTCCATTATTCCACTGCGTTTGTTGGTCTTTTTCTCATTGATTTTTAGAATCTCTGTTAATGGATATTAACCCTTTGCCACTGAATGTGTTTGCAAATATTTTCTCCTAGTCTGTCATTTATGTTGTCTTTTTCCATATAAAATTTTTAAAAAATGTGTGTGCTCAATATGTCAGTCTTTTCCTTTATGGCTTCTCAGATCTGTGTTACATGTATAAAGGCCTTCATCCCCTCAAGATTACAAAATTATTATCTTATACCTTCTCAGATACTTTGATAATTAGATTTTTTACATTCGGGTGCTCAATTCAGTGGGAATTTAGTTTCCATGCACAGTATCCAGTAGGAATTTAGGTTTATATATTTTGTTCAATAGCCACTGTCCCAATGCCCCAGTGAGTTGAAGAACTGCCTGGATCACATCATGGAGCCCCAAATACAGTGGGTGGGAGTTTCCAGGAAGGACCAGCCCTGACAGAAAGAGCTCCTGGTGGGCCAGGACCGATTGGCTACACAGACACTGTTGTTAAAAGCTTCACGTGCACTCTCTCATTTAATCCTCACAAAAACCCTCTCAGGTGTGGGCACCATCATTATCCCCATTTACATAAGAGGAAGCTGAGGCAGGTCACACAGCCAGGAAGCAGGAGAGCTGGAATTTGAACTGAGGTCCATTTCCAGAGTACAGGCTCTCTTCTAAAATATGTTAATAGGTGAAAGAAGAGTTCTGTGGGAAGCCCTGGATGACATGCGAAACCTTGATTACAGGTGTCTCTCTGGCAGGATTATGCAAGAGTGAGGCGAACACAGCTTTTCCCAATCTTTACTGGTCCTGGAACTCATCAGAGATCTCTTAATTCTCAGGACTCCTGACTGGTGTTCCGCAGAGCTCACTTTGGGAAATGCAGGCTGATAATCCCACGGGAAAGTGCACAGCCCTTTTAGGTTGCACACCAACTCTGTGAAGTGGGCAGGGCAGGAATTAATGATCTTTCTGGGGAGGAACCCAGGGGAAGTGACTTGCCCATGGCAACAACAGTAGAAGCTACTACGTCTGTCTGCCTGACTCAGGTCTAGTGTTCTTTCTCTTCCCTGCACTAGGGGTCCAAAATAGGAGTTTGGTGAGGGCCTTTTACTTGACGTGCTCCCCAGTGGGACGGTTTAGGCGCGTGGCGGGTGGTCCTGGGGAGGCGCCGCCCTCCTGAAGTGCTCCCCTCCCCGGCAGGGATGGCTGCATCAGCAGGGAGGAGATGGTCTCCTACTTCCTGCGGTCCAGCTCAGTGCTGGGCGGCCGCATGGGCTTCGTACACAACTTCCACGAGAGCAACTCCTTGCGCCCCGTCTCCTGCCGCCACTGCAAGACCCTGGTGAGCCTGACACCCCTCCGGCCCTGGCCCCTCCCACCCACGTCCCGCCCGTCCTCTGGCCCCGCTCCGGCCGGAGCCTCCTCTCCAGGGGCAAATCTTATCGGTTCCAGCTGCCTGGCCTCTTCTGTGCCTAAAGCTGAGGGGCTCTCAAGCCCCAGGGAGGGCAGGCCCAGGTCCCGCCCTTGAGAAGGAGGAAGTAGAGTCATCACCTCTGCATCCCCCCCCCCACCCGCCAGCACAACTTCCTCCTCTATTTCAGATCCTGGGCATCTACAAGCAGGGCCTCAGATGCCGAGGTGAGCAAGGCTCCACGGGCTGAGTTTTGGGGAAGAGGTACTATCCCGGTGGGGATTCTTATTTGGGTGGATCAATGGTGAGTGAAGGAGTGAAGTACCGTGGACACAGAGGCATGGTGATTATTTGCGAAGGGAATCCTACAAGAGGGCTTTTATTTAGGTGAGGTAGCTGCCCAGGAACAGAGCACTTTGGAGAGGGCATAGACGGAAGAGACCACTTTGGAAGGAAACACTTATTTTGATGGGGCAGCTGCTCAGGAGCAAAGGAACCAGGGAGAGGGCAGGCCTGGAGAGCAGGGATGGAGGGTGCTCTGACCGCGGGCCCTGGCTGCCTCCCTCAGCCTGCGGTGTGAACTGCCACAAGCAGTGCAAGGACCGGCTGTCGGTGGAGTGCCGGCGCCGGGCCCAGAGTGTGAGTCTGGAGGGGTCTGCTCCTTCACCCTCACCCACACCCACCCACCATCGCGCCTTCAGCTTCTCCCTGCCGCGCCCGGGAAGGCGGGGCTCCCGGCCTCCAGGTGAGAGGGGATCTCATTCTGTATTGGCCTGTGGAAAGAGGGAGGCAGGGCTATTGGGACGAAGTGTTAACTTATCCAGGAGGGAAACCATTCCGGAGTTTGTGATTCCGTTATTTTGATGGGGTGATGAAGAAGGCTTGGACAGGTAAGGGTGCCAGAGGGTGGCCGGGGAACCTTCAACCTTCTGAAGCTGAGGAGGAATAATATATAAAGAAGAGTAAAAGTGGAAGAGGCTTCAAGATTCCAGTTGCACTCTTATTTTTGTTTGGGGGGTTGAAATGAGTCAGAGGGGGGATTAGGTGAGCGATTTGCCCGTATTTCCCCTTATGGCTGGTTGGAGACTATTCTGAGAAAAGTCCCTTGCTCCAAAAATCTCCCAGCAGCTCTCCTGGGGACTCTGGTGGTTTTGGGTTGGTTTGATGAATGACAATTCCTCAAATGATTATTTTGCTGAGAACAGACTGAACAACAATGTTAAACTGGGGTCTAAGTTGACCACAATCGTTCAGACTGGCATATGTCCTCAAAAATAGAGGCATGAGTAGGGCAAAAGTCCTCAAAAATAGAAAAGATAAAACCATTTGCATCGAACCTTCCAGAAGTGCTGGGGTCTAAAATGTGAAATGCACACAAAATTGACATTTAAGCAAACGGCACTGACAAATCTGTGGCTGTGAAAAGGCTGTGGCAGAAAGAAAACTTAGAAAAAGGGCCTCAAAAATTGGGCTGTTTGGTCATTCAGTGAGTTGATTTTTGGTGGACTGGCTGCTTCTGGGATGCAGTGGGGTGCCACCTATAAGTGGGGGAAGGGCTGCTGAAGGCATGGGGACCCAGGAGTTGGTCCTGTGACCTCCCCTGCCTGCAGAGATCCGAGAGGAGGAAGTACAGGAGGTGGAGGATGGTGTGTTCGACATCCACTTGTAATTGACGGTGAGTCCTCTCAGGGGTGTGTCAGAGCCTCCCCACTGAGGGCTGGGGGAAGGGGGGGCGGTCAGCAAGACTGGCACTCTGTCCAAATGACGCAGGCCAAGTGGCTTCTACTTCTTTGTGGCGGGTCTTCCTCACAACCTGTTTTTCTCTTCCCAGCTGTTACTGGATCAAGCACTCATGCCTGCCTTGGAGAAAAGACTTGGACCAAAGCAGGGAGCTTGGGGTGCTGGGCCTGGGGGTGGGTGTGAGGGTGGCATTCGACTGAGCAGAGGGCCAGGGCTGGTGTCCCTAAGGTTGTACAGACTCTTGTGAATATTTGTATTTTCCAGATGGAATAAAAAGGCCTGTGTAATTAACCTAGACCATCAGAGCCTAGAACCCTCGTTGGGGGGCAGGGGAGGGTTCCTGCAATCATAGCGACTAGAACCTAGGAGTCTAGAACTTTGTAGTCAGAGACTCTTGGGAGATCTGAAGTCTCATGTGTCTGGAATCTTAGGAGGACTAGAATCCTGGAGGCTAGAACCTGAGAACCATAAAACCTTGGAACATAAGACTCTAGGGAGGGCCTAGAATCTTGAGGAGTCCAGAAATCTTGGGGTCTAAAAACTTGAAACTAGCGTGTCTTTGCTCCCAGGATTTCTGGGCCCTGTGGTTATGTCTAACCATAGCCTTCAGTCCACAGTTGAAATTGCCTCACTTGACAGGTGGCCTTTGAGCCCCTGCTTGAATGCTGCCAGCAATGGGGAGCTTGCTGCAGAGAAATGAGGGAGGGAGCGGGCAGTCCAGAGTGCTGGCTGTGGTGGAAGGAGGGTCTGTGTGCTTCCGTGCCTCAGGGTGGGGGCTCTGCTCCCTGGGTTTGCAGCCTCCTGGCCTGGTGCTGCTGCCAGCCGGAAGCACAGTGACTTCCAGAGGAAATGCATATTGATCCTGCTCTCAGCCTCCTGTGGCCTCTCTCAACCCAGCTCTTCCCTCCTGAGTTTGCAACACAGGTTTTGGGGGTCACTGCTACCTGAGGAAGGCTAAGGCCACTTCTAAGGCTTGTCTGGGTGAGGAGGGTGGACTGGGGTCATCTGAAGGTTCTAAGGCTGGGTCAGGATGTCCCTGGGGTCAGGAGACTTCAGACAGCAGTCCTGAGAGTAGGAGCTACTTCCTCAGCCCCCCAGGCTGCGGCATGTCCTCTAGTAGCTGTGGGTTGTCCTGGGGGCGGAGGCCTGAACACACTGACTCCTACTTGGAAAGCATGTATCTAGGGGCCTGATAATGGTCTCTGGCCCCTCACTCAGGGTTCCCTGACCCCATGTCTGTCTCTCCCTTTGAGACCCCACACCTCTAGCCTGCTCCTCATTTGGGTCATCTTCTCTCACCCTGTTACTTCTCAGCTGCAGCTCTGGCCCCTGTTGGGCTCCCCAGCCCTGTCCCCACTGGGTCCCCAGTACTCCCCTCCTTCCCTCCTTAGCCCCCTCCTTCCCCCTCTGTGAGGCGAGGCTGTAATATCCGTTTCACGATTTGGGGGCTGAGTTGCTATAACAACAGACGGCGATTGTGTTGTGAAGAGCAGCTCACTCCCTGCATCGCCGCCTCCTGCGCTGTCTCCATCCCTGCAGCCTGGTCGGCTCCCTTCCCTGCCGCCTCTGCCCCAGCCTGGCCTCTTCCCAGTGTGTATGCGTATGTGTGCCCCAGCTGAGAGTGAAGTGTGACGTGTGATTACCACCAAGGTTGCTTGTGTGAACTTGGTGTATGAGCATTACCTTGTGTGTGTGTGTGCATGCATGTGTGTGCATGGACACGCATACTGTATTTGCTGCATTTCCCCTCCACCATGTGTCCCCACTGGACTGCATGGGAGAAGGGCCACATTGGGTGGGTGCCTTTTGGGGGTGTCTTGAGGTGGTGGGATCCAACTACATAGTGTTGCCTGAAACTTGGACCTTGGGGGGAGACATCCCTGTGGTAGGGAGGTAGAGGGGGAGGAAGGTGCACAGCTGCCAGGTGACCTTTCTTGCCCTTGATGGGCAAAGGTGGCCCAGTGAGCTGGGGGTGGGGACAGGAAACATGCTCACTCTTATATCCCTTCCTGTGCCTGCCCTCCTACCACCTCTTCCCATGCCCACCTATGGGTGGGTCTGAGAGACAGTCTCAGTCTCTGTGCATCACTGCACCTGTCTCCCTGTGCATCTATGCCCTGGTGCCTGGCTATACAAATCCGTGTGTGTGTGTGTGTGTGTGTGTGTGTGTGTAGGCTGTAGGGAGGGGAGCCGTGGGGGATGGGTGAGGCTGTGGCCTGTGGGGTCAGAGAGGCGAAGTTACATCCAAAGGCCCTGACTCAGCAGTTCCCATTCTCTGGCTCCTCCTGTGGCCTCAGTGGGACCAGCCTGAGGGTCTCTCCAAGGTCAGAGTGAGCCCTAAGTCTGAGACCTAGCTCAGGGATCTCTCTTTCCAACCCACAGAAAATAGCCCCTGCAGGTCCCATCAGGGGCCAGGGAGGGAGATCTCTGGAGGATGGGTGTTGGGTGTCCCACTCATCTACTCAGTAGCTGACCATTCTGCAAAGTGCCTCAGTGGGCAGGATGACCTGTGTGCATCTGTTCTCCTGGGCATGCCTTGCCTCTGAGTATGTAGGCACCTGTGTGCACAAGTTTGTGTATATTCTTGGACAAACATGTGTTGCCTGTGGGTGATTTACCATGGTGGGGCATTTCTGCAGCTATCACTGTGCATCCCTTTAGGAATGCCTGTGTGCACATGGATAGGTGTGCCTGGCTGTGACTGCACCCCTCTGTGCCCATGCATGCATTAGTGGTGGAATGTGAGTGTCCTTGCATGTTGTCTCTGGCTAAGGAAGTGCCAACTATCACCAGCTGTGCAGATCACAGACTGTATAATAGAATTCAGGGTCCTGGAGCAAGCTGTCAGAATGGTCTGGTACATGCATGTACACACAAAAACTGCTTGATTCAGAAGCCCAGTGTCTAACTTCGCGGTCCACACACTAGGTGCCAGGTATACCTTTGACCGGATGAAGGACTGAAGGGGTGTCCTCTTCCTCCCACACTCAGACACACACACAGTGGGACCTTCACCCTCCAGTACCATATTCACTGGGGAGGAGAAGAGAGAAGGGGGCTGCTGCCCCCAAAACTACTCCTACCCCGGTCCAGGATTACAGGAAGGACTGGGAACTAGGCTTCAAACTCTGGGATTCCCATCAGCCGTGGCTGGGAAACCCCAAGTCCTTAGGTCTACTGCGCCCACATCTCTGTCGTTCCCTCCCCCACCGCCTCCATCCTTATTACAGCAAAGGACCCGGTATCCTCAGTTCTAAGGGCAGCCAGGGCGCCCTCGGGTGGTGGGAGAAGGAGGCGAGGCTAAACGCTAGAAAAAGAGCCCCCCCGCAGCCGCGGGCAGGGTCCCCTTTCTCTAGGCTCCGGGCAGCCCGAACCCGCCCCTGAGCGTAGCCAGCAGAGGGCGCTGTGGCCCGGTTCCCGCACCGGTCTTGCCCCCTCGCCCCATATCAGGGTCCACACCCTCCCCTACGGCTCGCCCCAGCCCTGGTGGCTTATATATCCCTGCTGGCGGGGGTATGCGGGTCCCGAGGGTCCGACCGACCCACTGGGCTGGAGGCTAGGGCGTCTGGGTTCCCGGAAAAGAAATTGGGGCTGGGTTGGGGGTCTGCCTGGTTGCTGGCCGGCGCGCCAGGGCTAAGGATCGCGAGAGGCTGGGAAGAGCTCGGATGCCCCGGGGCCGGGACGCCTGGGTCCCTCGCGGTAGAGGGAGGTAGGTCTGTGGAGCAGCGGGACGGGCGGATTCTGCGCACTCACATTGGCTGTGCCGCTCGTCCGTTAGTGCAGCGTGGCCCAATGCGCGTGTTTGGGAGGCGGGCACTGGTGCTGATGCTGCCGTCAGTCGGTGTTGCAGGGATGCGGCGGCGGGAGCAGCCGCCCTGACTCGCGGAGCATCCTCCTCCGAGCAGCACCGCGGCGGGGCGGGCGGGGACACGGCGGGAGCGAGAGGCGCGAGGCGGCGGATACCGCTGGCCCCGGCTGTGCCACCCGCCGAAGACGGGGCAGCCACGGGGCTCTGATTCCCACCCGCCATCTCCTGGCTCCCGTAGAACCAGGTAGGGGGGGGGGTGCTGCGGCGGAGACGGGCGGGGGGCCGGACCCGATCGGGGGAGGGGATGATGAGAGGGGCGGGGGAGGCAGGAAGGCTGGATTGGGGGGCGGGGGCGCTGCCGGGCTAAGAGGGCTGGCTGGGTGACAGGGGGGAGGCTAATCTCTGGGGGTTTAAGGGTCGGAGGCTCCCTGTGTAAGGGGCACTGGCCCTGAGCCGGGGTGAATGGAGGGGGTGAAAGGGAGGGTCGTTGTGGGGAAGGGACTGGGTGAGAGGGATCCTGGAGGGCGGACAGGGAGGCTCTGAAGGGGGTGTCCCCTGTCTGTGCTAGCCCCAAGGGTTGGAAGCAGTGCTGGCCAGAGGGGCTGGGAGCTGTTGTGCTCTGAAGGGTCTGCAGGGGAGAAACCCGCGAGGAACTGGGCTTGGTGGGAGGAGAGGGCGCTGGAGAGGGGAAAGAGAGAAGTGGAGAGGCAAGGAGCGGGGGCCTGGCCAGGGGCTTTACTGGGGGGTGGGAGCCAAGGGGAGAGGGGGTTATTAGGAGGGGACAGAGGGGAAGGTGCCAAGGTGCCTTGCGCAGAGATGGGTCTGTGCTGCTAGAGAGCCAGGAAGATGGGGGGCCTGAAGGAGAGGAGTGGAAGCTTGTGGGGGGCGGAGGCGGGGAAGGCCGGGGCCATGAGAGGGAAGACTGGGGATCGGAGGAGGGGGCCGTGCTGGGGGCGGCGGCAGGGCTGTGGCCAGAGAGCGCTGCAGGGAGAGGCAGCTGCAGGCCCCAGGCTTGCTCCCCCACCCCTGGAGAGCAGGAGCCATTTCTCAAGTCCCAGCCTGCTCCCCAAGCTGGAGGGGCCATCTGCCTGGGTTCTTTAGGCTGGGGTATGAGCCCCTGGACCTTTGAAGGGCCCTCGGAGGCAAAATTGGCTTTGGGGGGTGCTGCTGTCTTCTTTACTCTCAATCCCCACCTGAGTCCCGGGTGAAGGCATTTGGTGCCTCATTGAACCAGCGAGGGCTGAGAAGGGGCTGTTTCTTGGTGCCTGGAGGTGAACGGGGGAAGCTGTCCAGACTTGCAGTGATGAAATAAATCTGAGGGGGTGGGTCTGGAGTCTCCAGTCCTCTCAGCAGCCCCTGCGGCTTCTGGACACCTCTGGTTTTGTATGTGATCAGGGGTGGAGGTGGGTGAGGACCTTTATTCATTCCTGTTCCTCCCTCTTGTCCACCTTCCAGTGTCTAGTGTTCCTTTTGGAGGAAGGTGGACTTGAGGGCTTTGCATTCTTTATCTTATGCCAGAGAAGTAGAAAGAGAGAAGGGGGGCAGAAGGAGACAGAGAGGAAGGAGGTGGGTGCTAATCGTGAGGCCTTCTGTTTTGTGGGTGCTTCAGCCATTCAGGTCCCTACCTCCTCCTGCCTCCTGGGACGGCTCCAGGGATACCAGTATCCCAGGTCTGGGATGGATCTTTCTGGGGACAGGGGAGAAGGGTCTGGCTGGGGGTTTCCTCATTCCTGCTAGAGGTGGTGCTCTCAGACCCATCCTGCCCTCAGACCTGCGGGGGTGGGCAGCACTGACTGAGACAGGCAGACTCTGGTGGCCACAGGGGGACTGGGAGTTCTCCAGGAGCCTCGGTCCTCCCCTGGCTCCGTGGCCTGCACAGAATCTACCTTACGGGCTCCTGAGAGTGGGGTGCTGGGGTCGTTAGGAGCTGCTGGGGACCTCTCTTCCCTCCAGGCTCTCAGTCTCTACCCAGGTCCCCTGCTCCCTCCCATCCGCCCTTGCCAGTGACACAGACAACCCTGACACTGATACATACGCTCAGTGGCACCCACCCAGACACACACCCACATAGGCACACACACCTGCGTACACAATACACCTCCCGGCAGCACGCCGCCCACACTCCCCACCCAGAGAAGCTGCCACCTCGCTGCCTGCCTCAGAGACCTCCAGTCTCCCTGCTCTCATGCACACGACACACACATGGCCCCTACATGGCCCCAGAGCCCTGACACTGACTGTCAGCCCTCACCCTCAGGTGCACATACCCCACCCAACCTTTCCCCTCCCCAGGCTCACATGGGCATCTCAGGCACACCTGTGCTCTTGCATACACCTCTGTGCCCTGCCCCTGCCCCAACACACATCATTAAGTACCATGTTCTCTTCTTGGTCCTTAGCACTTTGCCCCAGGCCTTTGTGTGTGCGCCTGTGTTTGTGCACACCGGCACCCACATGTGCATGCTGACACACCCTTTATGCCTGGCTTGCCTCCTGAGCTTTCTCCACTTTCGTCCTTTTTCTCTTTCACCCTCATATCTTTGTACCCTCAGAAAGGCCCCAAACCCCAGGCCCTTCTACCCCTCCTGACGATGACCACAATCCCTCCTGGTCTAGCAGAGCACTCCGCCCACCTGGTCTTCCCCAGAAACCTACGTTTCCAGGAGCCCCATCCCAGCACTAATCCTGGCTCGTGGGGCCCTACATCTGCTGGGTGCTGGAGCCTTGCTGTCCATTCATTCCCAGCTCCTGGGCCCAGCCTCCATGGGACACCCCAACCATGTGCTTCATGTGCCACCTACCCTGCTGCTCCATCTGTTGGGGTGGCTTCCCGCCCAGCCCCTTCCACACCGGCAGGCCTGTGGGCTCTCAGAGACTCATTCAAGAAATACTCTGGTGTGTGCACAGCACCTTGTCATTTACAAACTGTCTCCATGGCCAGCCATTTAACATGGTGGGATGGGGTGAGAATGAGGCCGCCTGGGCTCAGCTCTGCCCCTCAGTGAGCCTCAGTTTCCTCATCTGTAAAATGGGGGCCCTCATGCCTACCTCATGGTGTTCATTCATGCCCGGACTAGGTGAGATAATTATGATGAAATAATAGTAACAACTGTATTCATTGTGCATCTGCTATGAGCCTGGCTCTGCGCTAACTGCTTGGTGGACTTTACTGCATCTGATGTATTTGCCAGGCCCATAGAAAGCCCCCAGTGAACAGCTTCTATTTCTTCATCATTATCATAGCCTTCCACACACATGTGCACACACCTGTCATGGACACCTTTAGGAACACTCCTAGACACCTCATGCTTACTCACGAGGCCACCCTGGGAAGCCATCTGTTCCCTCTGCATTGCTGGGGTGTACCTGTCAGGTCACCCAGCTGTGCACAGCACAGAGGTGGCATGGCGGGAGGTCACCCTTCCCACTGCCTGCCCCCAAGCTCCTAGGCATCTGTACCCCAGCCCCCACTCTGCTGAGTCACCCAATTGCACCTTGGTCCCCAGCCCACCCACTCCTTGGCCTCACACACCTGGCAACAGCCTTGTCATGCTCACCTCAAGCTGCCACCTCTTGTGCCCAGCCCCCTTCATGCTTCACTCATTCTGCACAGAGACCTGCTCAGGGGCCCTGTGCACACACCACTCACTCCCAGTCTGTGCTGCTAAGGGTCTCCCTCTAGTCCCCAGACCATTCATCCCTTTTCCCACCGTCTTAGGCAGGAGTTGGTGCCTGGCAGAGTGGAGGAGTAGCCCAGGGGGTGAAATCGGAGCCCCAGCCCTGCTACTTACAAGCTATGTGACCTTGGGGGGGCCCTTCTCCTCTCTGAGTGTCAGTTTCCCCATCTGCAAAAGGCGGCAGTGATAAGACCTGCCTTGCTTATTTCCTTCACCAGATCCTGGTGGGAATAAAAGGAAACATGAGACACATGGAATTTTGCAAACTGTAAAATGTTGAAATGAGGAGTTTTAAAAGTAATCATTAGTGTAGCACACACTTTAGTCTGTGCTAAGCCCTGTTATAAGTGCTTTGCATATATTAACTCTTAATGTTGACAATACCACTGTTACCTCTATTTTACACATAAGGAAAATGAGGCCCAGAGAAGCTAAGTAACTTGCCCAAGATCACACAACTTTGAGAAATGGGTAGAGCTGGCATTTGAACCCAAGCTGCAAACAGCGCCTCTAATCACCACATGGTCTCATTTTTGCCCACTGCTGAGGGGCGGCTGGATATGGACATCCCTGGGGTCTCTCCTTGCTGTCTCTAGGTCATCAGGATGGAGGGAGCAAGGAGGGAGCAGGAAGGGAAGGTGGGAACTCTTCACAGCCCACCAAGCCTACCTGAGGTTTTAGGGAGGAGAGGGGACTCTCCAAAAGCAGTGCTGTGGCTGAGAGGGACTTCAGGGCTCATGCAGTTTGGTGTCTCCTCCCGTAGGATTCAAGAGGCCCTCTGTAGCATCTCTGCGTAGTCACCCTGCCCCGGCTCACACACCTCCACAGGCGGGGAAATCACCGCCTCCCGGACGCAGCCTGCTCCGCTGCTGCAGACTTCGGGTTGCTAGCAAGTTTCCCTGCAGCTCGAGCCAAGATCTCCCTCCCCATAACACGCACTTCTCCCACCTGTCCACGGGCTGCCTTCTGGGGCCACCAGAATGTGTGCAAACCTAGCTCTTCCTCCCTGGCGCCTGGGGGAGGCCCCTGCTGTCACACTCCCAGCTGGTGTGAGAGGGAGGTGGCGTGAGGAGAAGAGAGCTAGGGGAGGCTGGCATTCCCATGGCTGCTGGAGGGGTGTGTGTTGAGGGGGGGTGAGGGGAGTGTACATGTGGCCAGAGACAGGGGTGAGTAGAAGCTGAGAAAAGGCCCCTGGCCAGGGGCTCTGCCAGGTGGGGGTGGACTACCTATTTGCATCCATTTGCTTAGAAAGTGCTGGTAGTGTGGGGGTGCTGAGGCCTTTGGTCAGGTGGGAAGTTCCAGTTCTGGAGCAGTGGCTACTGTGGGAAGCATCTGGAATGGTAGGCCAATGACGTTGGTTTTAGTCTTGCTCTGCTGTGTAGCCCTGGGTCAGTCACTGACCCTCTCTGGGACTCAGAAAAAATGAGAAGGATGAACTCCATGAGTTCCGAGGTCTGTGTCTTTCAGTCCCAGTGGCAGACTCAGAGTCTGGGGTGTCTGCAGAGGGCAGGGGCCCCTGTCAAGGGAGGGCTCTGAGCTTGACACTGCTCTGTGGCCTGTGGACAGTGCGGGATAGAAGAAAGGCCATAGACATTGGAGCCAGGAGACCCCTTATCTGTACTCACACTTGGGCAAATGAATTCATCGTTCTAAGCTCAGGTTCCTTGCTTGAAATATGAGATGACAAAACTACCTCCTAGAACTGGAGGACTGAAGAAGACGATGTGCATGGGGGTTCAGCCTGACACCTGATGCACAGTGGGGAGCCTGAAAGTTGTAGCTCAGATGCCAGAGTGGCCTGGCTGTGGGAAGATGAGGAGAAGGCTGTCAGCCTAGAGGGCCCAGAAAGAGTCTATGGGAAAGAATTCAGCCAGGAAGAGTAGGCAGAAGTCCTGAGAGCAGCCGAGTCACCCAAACCCAGCCCTCCGGCTCCCATCACCACTGGCTCAAGGCCGCAGAGTCCATCTGTGGGTAAAGGGACTAGGGGGCTGGTTGGATGCAGAATCCCAGGTCACATGGGAGAGGTCAGCTCCCCAGAGGAGCAGTGGCCCTGGGCCAGCAGTGTGCACTGCAATGATGTCAGGCAGCAGGCAGGATATTCCGAGGCTGCTCTGGCCAGTGGCCCTGTACTGGCAAGTGGGCACTGGAGAAGAGTGGGTCTTGGGGAGCAGTGCCTGGACACTGTGGGTGCAGGGGTCTTCCACTGCACTGCATGAGTTTGGCAGAGAGGCCACTGCCTTATACAACTTCCAGGGGACACAGTTTACTTGATGTAGTTGTGCAAGGTAATAGCCCTGGCCCATGGGGAAGAGATCTGAGGCCAGAGAGCTGCGTGCCAGGAGTTGAGGAAGGATGGCATATCCCAGGTTAGCAGACACCCCTGGGCCCTGGGAGGAAGGGTGGGTTGGAGGCTGGGTCAGCAGTTTAGTCCTGGGGTGGGGGAGACTGTAGGGAGGGTAAAGGAGCTGTGGAGAGCAGCAGGTTTCCTGAGAACAGTAGGATGGGGTAGGGTAGAGAGGACCCAGGTGTCCACTTAGCTCTCACTCCTCTTGGGGCTGTCTCTGCCTTGCAAGCCTGAAGCTGCCCCACGTGTCCCAGGTCCCTGGAGAGAGGATCCAGGGAGGGCTGGCGCTTCCTCCTGGCCAGTCCTGCAGCCCCCGTGCCCTCGGCACTGAGCCAGGCTGGCCTGTGCTGCAGAGCTGTGGGCTGTGGGGAGAATGCGTAATGAGCCTTGAGGGGCCGCAGGCCCAGACCCTGCCCTCGCCCTTCCCCAGAGGCACCGCAGAAGCCCAGCCTCTGCCCCCCACTGCAGGCTCTGGGTACATGTTTGCACACAGCACTCCGTCCTTCCCACACTGCCCCCACATCTTGGCTGACACCAACCAGTGCAGTCTGCCCCTCCTGGCCTCTCACTCACTTTGTTGCTGACCCCCCAACCCTGTCCCCCAAGCAGGTAACATTTCTGGCTCTCAGGACCCAGGTGTCTGCCTCCCAACCCCTGGAGGCCTCCCCACCGTCTTTCACTCTATCTGTACTTTGCCAGCTTCCTGAATGAAGGAGATCCTGCCCCTAGGCCTTTTCAGCAAGATCCCTTCTGCCATCTAGAGGGTGGGGGATGCAGCTAGGACAGAGGGACTGGATTGGGGGGTGGGGCAGGGGGACTAATCCCCTCCCTCTCTCCAGCTGAGGGGTGGACAGCAGCACGAAATCCTATTCCCTCTGCTAGTGGAAATCAATAGCTAATTAATTCCCTCCCCAAAATGTGTTTGGGGAGGTTGTTGGGGGAGACAGAGAGAGGCTAGGCCAGCTGAGACTGAGACCTAGCGGGGGAGGGAGGGAAGACGTTACTTTTCTGGCCATGAGGACTGTGCCTTTGCTGGGGGTCTCTGGCTGTCCCTTCTGGAGGAGAGGTAGTTTGGCCTTTCCCTCCCCCGAAAGCCTAAGGGTCCCCTTCCCCTGCCCTGGGCTGGGGTGGGGATGCATGTGTGTGGGGATAAGGGCGTCAATCAGGCTGGGAGCAGGTGCTGCATTTAATTTGATTGGCTAATTAGCCCGCACATGTTAATTATCTCCATTACCCAATGAGGAGAGGCAGTGGCAAAGCTATATATAACCTGAACAGCATTTGGACAGAGAGGGGGCTGACTGCCTGGATCGCCTCTCCCTCCTCCTGGGAAGGGGCAGCCCTTGGAGGGGCACTAGGGCTGGACACTTGAATCCTGGTTGGAGCCTGTAGGATGGGGAGGCAGCAGTTAGAAGGAACCAGATGGAAGGACCTGAGAGCTGGGCTTTAAGGGTCTCTGGGAGATGGGTCCCCAAACTCTATTGCCAGCCTCCTACCTCATCTCCCTTTTGCATACATGTCACTCCAACCACAACTGCCCTCCCATGATTCTCTGCTCACCCTCTTGCTATGTTTTTTTTAGGGGGCCCTAGCTTTCTCTCACTGCCTTTATACCCCAACTTCTTCCTATGTAGGCAGGAACCACACCCATCCAACCTTCTCCCTTGACAAGTCACCTCTCTCCTCTTCTGTCAGTCCCCACCATTCTGAGCTACACCTATGGCTGCCCTGACCCTTGTCCTTCATGGAGGGGCTGGCATTGGACACATGTGGATCAAAGTTCTAGTTCTCTGCTTACTGGCTGTGTGATGTTGGGCAAGTCCCTAGACTTCTCTATGTGGGTTTTCCCAATAGTTACTGGAAATAATGGGACTTTTCAGAGTGATTAAGTAAAATGACATTTATAAAAATGCCCAGCATCCAAAGCTTTGACAAATGCAGTTTGAATTTGGAATTTAATCTTCTCTATCTTCTCTTTCCTTATCTCTCCAACCAGGCCACCTTTCTTCTCCACTACTCTTCTGTCTGTCACTTTTCATGTATTCCTTCCTTCCTCCCCTCTTCAACTTTTCCCTCTTTCTAAACTCTGGACCTCCCTGCTTCTGTCCCAGACTTCCCCCCACCTTCTTCCCTTCCTCCCACCCCAAAATAAAATCAATGCAATATTCAGGAGGGTTGTTGGATATAAATAATTACGACTCGGAGTTTAACGAGATGCAAATTCCCCTCCCCGGTGTGGGGTATAAATTGCTCTCTGACAGCCCGTTACAAGGGTAATCATTTCAGAAAGGCAATTTTATGCAAATGAGCCTGCCTGCCTCCTGGTGGCTCCCCCAGCTCTGATGGGGAGGGGGTGGAACCGAGTGGTGAAGAGAACCCAGGTTTCGGCCCAGCATGAGGCCGAGAACTGGGAGGTGGAGGTTGAGGGTGACCGACAGATATTTAGGTACAGGAAGGATCTGGGCTGGTAGGCAGTGGGGTTGCAACCCAGAAAGGCATGGGTGTGGTTTTTTTGGGAGCTGAAGACATGGAATGAGATACCTGTGTTCTTGCATGGATGGAGAGGGCTTGGGACCTGGATGCCTGGGTCCTGGCTGGCTTCTCTCCCTTGCCCCCTTGCCAGGCAGGTTACCCAATGATACCATTGATGAATTGGCATTTAATTAATTCCAATGAATTATTTAGTAACTTCATTATCCAGCATCAGGAGCTGATGAGAGAGAGCCCTGGCTGGTGGTAGGAGCTACTCAAGTTTGGGAGGCTCAGAGGCTCGGCTTGAAGCCGTACTCCGGGAGCTGGCCCTGGTCCTGACGGAGGCGAGGTGGAGCACCTGGGTTGCGCTCCTACTGGACTCTAAGATGCTACCTTCCGTCCTGTCCACATTCTAATCAATAATGCCCTTAATGAATGCCATCCCTCTCCGAGCGCTGGGCACCCAGTACTACTGCCCATGGTGGTGCCTCTTGCTCTGGGAGCCTCTTCAGGTCAGGACTAGCCCTTCAAATTCTAAAGGGAAACAACTGGGTCCCTGCTGGTGTGACGGGGAGCCAGACACCCACGGCCATTCCCCCTGCGAGCCCCTCACTAATTCTTTCCTCTCTGTTTCCCGCAGGCATCCCTCCCCAATATTCCTTCAGAGGCCGCCGAGGGGGAGGGGCGCCTCCGCCGCTGACCCAGGAAGCCAGCGCCTGGGCCTCTGCGCACCTGGTCCCGCCGCCGGCATGGCACTGTGAGCCCTCCAGGGAGCCCCGCTCCTCCCGGGGGGCTCCCGGCCCCCTCCCCGCCCCATGCGCCCGCGGCTCTGAAGCCCAAGCGGGGCCGGGGGCCGGGCGGGGCCGGGGCCGCGGGAGGCATGGCGCCCGGGAGCCCGTGGCGGCCGCCGCTGCTGCTGCTTCTACTGACGCTGGTGGCGGGCGCGGGCGGCCTGGAGTTCGGCGGCGGCCCCGGGCAGTGGGCTCGCTACGCGCGCTGGGCGGGCGCGGCGAGCAGCGGCGAGCTCAGCTTCAGCTTGCGCACCAACGCCACGCGCGCACTACTGCTCTACCTGGACGACGGTGGCGACTGCGACTTCCTGGAGCTGCTGCTGGTGGACGGACGCCTGCAGCTACGCTTCACGCTCTCGTGCGCCGAGCCGGCCACGCTGCAGCTGGACACACCGGTGGCCGACGACCGCTGGCACATGGTGCTGCTGACCCGCGACGCGCGCCGCACGGCGCTGGCGGTGGACGGCGAGGCGCGCGCCGCCGAGGTGCGCTCGAAGCGGCGTGAGATGCAGGTGGCCAGCGACCTGTTCGTGGGAGGCATCCCGCCCGACGTGCGTCTCTCGGCGCTCACGCTCAGCACCGTCAAGTACGAGCCGCCCTTCCGCGGCCTTCTGGCCAACCTGAAGCTGGGCGAGCGACCCCCGGCGCTGCTGGGCAGTCAGGGTCTGCGTGGCGCGGCCGCCGACCCGCTGTGCGCGCCTGCGCGCAACCCCTGCGCCAACGGCGGCCTCTGCACCGTGCTGGCTCCCGGCGAGGTGGGCTGCGACTGCAGCCACACGGGCTTCGGCGGCAAGTTCTGCAGCGAAGGTGAGCCCAGGGCAGCTGCCGCTGGGCTCCTGGGCGAGGGGAGAGGGGAAGAGGGGTCCCGGGGGCCGCAAGGGCAGGTGTCCGGGGTGGGGACCAGTGAGCGCGCCTGAGGCCCGCGGGCTCAGGTGCTCGGCGCGAGAGAGTGTGTACCCGCACGCGAGGGTGGCGAGGCGTGTCCCTGTGGGGGGCGTGGGAGGGCTCCTGCCCGGAAGAGCGGGCGCGCGCGGCTGGCGGATGAGCTGCAGGAGCCTCCGAGGGAGGTGGCTGTGGTGGGCGTGGCTAGCGTGCTGGGCGTGTGTGGGCGTGGCCAGTTGTAGGTAGGCCTGTGTAGTCAGGTCCTGTAAGCGGCCGGCGAGAGTGTTCGGACCCCGTGCCTGAGGGTGTGTGGGCCGGGGGTGGGGGACAAGGATGGTGAGACGCCCGGGAGGGCTTCTCAAGGTGATCTGTTTGGCGGGGTCTTGTGGGCAGGGACTGAGGGGGCGTGAGGTGGGACTCCGAGAGGGAGTGTGAAGACAGGGTGAGGCCTGTGTGGCTAGGCCTTGGGCAGATCTGTGAGGGTGAGTGGTCCGCCCGTTGGGGCGGGGCCTGTGAGGGCTCCTGAAGGGCTGTGGGCGGGGCAGGTGGGGCGGGGCCTTGAGGACGGAGGCGTGGTTGGGCCTGGGCCGCGGTCGGTGAGACTCGGCAGGCGAGGCCCTAGGCGGGAGGGCGGTGGCCGCTAACAGTGCACCGCCGCGCGGGCGACGGAGAGGGGGGTGCGAGGCTGTGACTGCGCCCGCCAACGGGGCAGGAACCGAGTGTTTCTTTTTCTCCACAGAATCGGCAGAGCCCCTTAGAGAATGAGGAAAATCTGAGGGGTAGGGTGGCTGAGCCTTCTCAGGCCTGACAGTAGGAGAGGACATAAAAGTGGCTGGTCGTCTCTCCTGGGTGAGAGAGGTTTTAAACATTGGAGCCCTTGCCAGGGTGGGCTTTGGAAGGGAGCCTGGTGGGCTGGAGAGGGGTTGTCAGGAGTCTGGAGCCTGGGATTGAGCATGGAATAGGGACTAGAAGGGAGGCTTCATTGGAGGAGAGGTTCCGCCAGCTCCCCAGCTTCAAGCGGCTGGATGGGTGAAATGAAGTTGCAACAGGCCTGGGGGGCCGTGGTTTTAGTGGGGTTGAGGAAGGAGGGCATCTATTACTTTGTTCCGGCTGGGGAGTGGGGGAGAGGGTACCCATCAGTTTGGGGGCAGTGCGTGTGTGGCTCCTCATCCCTGGTCTGTGGCAGCTGCTTTCCCAGCAGATGTGTGCAGACAGGCATGCTCTCCCCCACCCCCGGGCCTCTAGAAGCTGCAGGCCACTCAGCAGTTGTGTGTGTATCTGCCCTCGGAGAGGTGGAGTCTTTTGGGGAGCGTGTGCTTGTGCACATGTGCCCACAAACTAGTGTGGCTCTGGGACAGCTTGGGGGATGGGTGTCCAGTTGGCTGCCAGTATGAGGACAGCCATGGAGGAGCCGAGCGGACAGGTGTGGTCCTGGGTTTGGGAAGTCTGTACTTTGCACAGTATTCTGATTGTGTATCTGTAGTTGTGGTGGAGGAATACATAGAAAGATTTTTGGATTGCTGTTGTGGGGTTATTTGTACAAGGTTGTGGGATAAATCTTCAGGAACTTTGTGTATTAAGTTAATCTGACGCCTTCTCACCTTTTCTCCAAGCAGTTCAGGTGCTCCCTAAGCTGTGAAATTGTGTGTTTTGGGAGTATTTGCCTGCATGCAGAGGCCCATGAGTCTGGCAGTGCGTATGCTACTTGTGAATGGGTCTGTTCGCATAGTTGTGTTTATAGATAGAAGTCCAGTGCCTAGTAGAGTGAGTACACAAATGTAAGGATGTGTGCTCTGGTGTACCCACGTGCATGTGTTTTAATGTGAGGCCTGGACTCTTAAGACACATGGACTCTAGGAGGAATCTTTCTTTTTATGACCTTTAACTTGGTTCTCTAGTTCCTATGACCCCTTCCCCTCTAAGTCTTCCTAATAAGATGAACCACCCTTATGGTCCGGCAGCATGGAAATGTGAGCTACAGAGAGGTGACAGTAACTGGTCCTTGGTCTCCCTGGCAGAAGTGGGCCTGGGTGTAGGAAAAATGCAGCCAGCAAAGGGACCCTGCTCAGCTGGAGCTCTTGTATCCATTTCCTGAATGGATTCAATTGCAGAGGCTCCCAGTAGGCCAAACAGTGTGTGTGCTTGTGAATGCGGGTTGTGTGGTTGTGTATCTGAGATGTGTACAAGTACCTGTGTGTGAGCAGGACAGTTGTATGTATCATATGTGTGTGCTTGATGTGTATCAGATGACTGTGTCAGCTCTGTTGGGGCTATGAGAGGCAGCTGCGTATCTGACCTATTGTGTGTGTGTGAGATTCATGAAGAAAAGTGAAAGGGAGATATTAGGTGGGTGTCAGACAGCTGGCAGGGGCAGGGTGCCTCTGTGTGTGTGGTATCTGGTAAGAGAGTGGTGCTTTGTGATAGAAGGACAGAGATACTCATCTCTGTGTTCCTTGTACCTAATATAGTACCAGTCACTTAGTGGGTGTTTGATAAAGATTTGTGGAATGAATTAAGAGATATGAGAAGTATTTGAGAGAATAAAGGCTTAGGTAAGACTATACGTGTATATGAAAATATGTATGTGTATATTTTTAGATATGTGTTGTGGGTGGGCATGAGGATTATAAACACTGGTTGTGTCTGGAGGTTCCAGACACAGGGAGGGACAGCCCTGTTGATTCCCCTCCCCACTCCACGACCTCATTCCCTCTCCTTATATTTGTTCCTTATTTCCTGGACAGCTTTTGTAATATCCTGTGCTCATTAAACTTCTAGTATGTTCTCATCCAGCCAGAGGGGAAAGGAAGGGGCTCCCACTCTTGGGTCCTGGGGTTGGAGGAAGACGGCTTTAAGGGGAGCAGGCTGGCTTCTGATCTCTGAGACAATTCTCAGGGTCTGAGTCCCCAAGTTTCCCAGGAAGTTATAGTCACGTCATTATCTGCTTTGAGTTGTTCTCAACTTTTTCTGAGACTGAGAACATTTGAAAAAGTCAGTAATTCACAGGACCCCTTCCAAATAGTAGTTATTTTTATATCTGTTTATTGTGAAAACAGATGACTCAAAGCTGCTATGAATTCAAGAAAGCTTTTAGATGACTTTGATGTTATATTTGCCATTGTGGTTAATCAAATATACATTAGAAAGAAATTGTTTTAGTTTTATATGTAAGGCATGCCAATCTGCCTTTCGATATTTGGTGTGCATGTGGATCTGTGGAGCCTCTGGAACCCCCCTGCCCTCCTGGGTCTGGGTCTGCACATTGACTTGAGAGCCCCCATGTTAGGGAATTTGTTTTTTCTCTCCAGAGGGTCTAGCCAAAGGTAATCAGAGACAGAGCTGAGTATGAGTACAGGGTGTGTGGACCCGGTGCTATTATCTGCCAAAGCTGGGATAGAGTAGACTGGGGTTTTGCAGTGGTTTGCCTGGGAACTCCTCCTCATGTCACTCGTGTGTGTGGAGAAAGGGCCGAAAAGTGATCAAGGAAGAAGGGTGTGCAGCTGTGTGTGGGAGACCTCGAGTGGAGTGGAGGCACAGCTGTATAGGATGGGGTGGCAGGTGTGTACCTTGCTTGGGAGAAAAATATGGAACCAGTGGTGATGCATGTGCTTTCAGGAAGGTAGACGCACGTGTCCCATGTGTGCGTTTTATAAGTTTGTTGGTGATATAAGTCAACAGGTGGTTATCAAGGCTTCCTTTGTGATAGGCCTTGTATTGGGGGCTGAAGAGGAGTCAGAGATGAATACGGTGCTGCTCTGGGAGTTAGCTGTTTAATTGGGGGAGTAGATAAAAATGCACCCCAGGGTGTGGTTAAGAGTGTAGATTCTGCACCCAGATTGCCTGGGCAGTGACTTTGGACTTAAAGTCTCTCTGCCCTGGTTCCTTATCTGTAAAATGGGGATAATAATAAATAGTACCTCCCTTATAGAGTTGTTATGAGAATTAAACTATCTAATGTGAAGTGCTTAGAATAATGCCCAGCACGTAGAGAGTGCTCAATAAATAACAGCAAAAGAACACCTCAAAATAGTGTGGTGTGTGCCCAAAGAGATGCAATGGGACAGTGCACCTGGGTGATTAAACCACAGACTCCTAAGGCTCAGATCTGGGTTGAAATCTGACTTCTCTACTCACTAGGCCTGTGACATCAAGTGAGTACCTAACCTTCAGGATAATTTTCCTTACCTGTAAATTGGATGAAAGTATGCTTATCTCCCAGGTTTGCTGTGGGAATTAACTGAGTGTCTAGTACAAAGTAAGTGGCGAGTAAATGGTAGTTACTATTGTAAGCAGACTGCTGTCAGGGTTTTGAGGAAGGGGAGAATTTACAAGTTGGGGGGATTGGTAATAAAAGGCATGCTATGTAAGATTGTCCTTGAGCACTGATTAATAAGCTTGGTTTGGGGAAGTCACTCCAAGCAAAAGAACTGGTAAGAACTAAGGCATGGAGGAAGGGAAATGTACATCATGCCCGCAGAGGGGCACCAAGGAGTATCTAAAGCAGGAGAGATAGGTCTTGGGGTTTGACTTAAATCATTCAACCAATATTGGATGCTAACTGTGTATAGACTATCAGAAAATGAATCTACAAAAGAATTTTGGAAAGATACGTGAATAAGTGCTGTATTTCAAAAGCTGGGAGTGGGGTGTAGGATGGGTTATAGGGGGCAGAGTTATGCAGTGGAGAGTCAGTTGGAAGATAGTTCAGGAAAGAGGTATCGAGGCCCTGAACCTTGGTTGTCTTAGGGAGTGGCAAGGAAGGGTGGTGGCAGCTGTGGTGGCAGGAGCAGCAGTGATGGTTGAGAGCTATGACTGAGACTGAAGCTGTAGGACTCTTGCATGTGGAGTGGGTGGGGAGGAGTCAGAGATGATGAGGTTTTGGGTTTGCGTGGTTGGAAGGATGGTGGAGGGGTGAAAGGAAAGGGGAGGTCAGAGGGGGAGCAGGTAGGGGCCACAGGTCATGCACATGTTGAGTTGCAGCACCCCTTGATGTTCCTGGACAGAGGTGTCCAGGCAATTGGAAATGTGAGACCAGAGCTTTGAGTTGGCGGTGGGACTGCAGATGGAGACCTGGGAGCCACGTGCATGGAGAGCTAGTGTTTGAAGCTCTGGGACCAGGTGAGGTGGCCAAGGAGAAGGTGAAGAGACTTCAGAGGAGCATCTAGTTTGGAGGAGGTGGGAGTGGAGCAGCCGCAGACACAGGGAAGGAGCAGTTAGAACAAAAAGAGAACTGAATCACAAAGTCAATGGAGGAGCGCAAGGGGCCTCAACAGCTAGTGAGTGTTTGCTGGGTTTTATCTCATTTAATTCCCACGACCACTGCATGAGATGTAAGAGCTGGCATCTGAGCCCTGGGCTGACTCCAGGGCCTGTTGCCCCCCACCTTTCTCCATGCTGCCTCCAAAAAGGAGAGATGGTCAGTCGGCGGTGTCCATGGACTACCTGCGTTTGGTTACTTGGGGGCCATGTTTCATCAGAAACCAGTAACCACCCCAAATTCCTCAGGGCACAGCTCTCCCTTAAGCCAGTATGTGATGACAGTGTTCCTGCACTTGTTACCCGCTGTCCCAACACAGAGAGGGCAGTGGGAATGGATCAGTAAAATCTCAGTCTTCTGGAGCCCTCAGGGAGGAACTCACCCTGGAAAGTGGAGCATTATCCCATTAAAATACCAACTCACCAACCTTTAAAATATTTCAGATTTTATGGAATATGTTGCACACCTCTCTGCCTCCCTAAGCATAATATTTAGAATGTGACTTAACCTTTCCCAGATGACTCAGGATGTCGTGATTCCCCTCAGGTGTTGCACCGGACTGTCACTCAGTGGTTCCTTCACTGACGTTTGTCCCTGCCTGGAATGCTGCCTGACCGTTTTTGAGATCTCAAATTAGCTTTTTCTAGTTTTTCCACCTCTGCCCTTAGGAGGAGTTGTCAGGTAGCAACCCATATTCATCTCTCTTTCTCTCTCTGTTTGTGAACTTGGAAGTCAGCGTTCCCAAGCATGTGAGAGTTGTGTGTTACTAAATGTAAGTGGCTTCTGGGTAGGGTCTCAGAGGCTGTCCTCTGAGAAAATAACTTTTTAAAATGCATAGCTGTTAGGGTATTGGTTTCAGTTGCTTAGGACTTTTTCTTTTCTTTTGTTCCAGTCTTCATCACTCTCTTTGATAATGAGTCTGCTGGAATGCCGGGTTCATGTTAGGCAAGGCAATATCCTCTGTGCTCTCTGGTGAGCCATAGGTCAAGATCTATGTGTGTGCAAGTTATGTAAATGGGGTCATGTCTGTGGAATCTAACTGCCAGCTCTATCGTCCCATATCTGTGGTCCTGACAGTTTCTGCTGCTGGAAACGGCTCTAGGCAGAATGGGATGGGCTGCTCGAGGGAGCTGTGCAGGGCAGGACTGGTGTAAGAATCCAGAGACCAGACAGATGCTCCCAGGGAAAGCCTCATAGCACTGCCTGGGTTTGAATCCCAGCTTTGCTACTTGCTAGCTGTGTGAACTTGGGCAATTTACTTTAAGCACATTGTTCCTCTATGTCCTATTTTGCAAAATGGAGGTTATAATGTTGTCATAAGGACTAAATGAGTTAATATGTAGAAATCCTTTACAGTGTGCCAGGCTCTATTCTACATCATCTATAAACACTACTATGATTATTACCTCTAGTGGCCAGAGAAGGCTTCAAGGAGAAGGTGGGACTTGGTTATGTCTTGAAGGATGACAGATTTGTGGAGGTGGAAAGGAAAGGGCAGAACTTTCCCTTCAGGAAGACAGCCTAAATGAGGAGCCGAGAGGACGTGGGTCGAGTGTATCGGGGCTGGTGAGAAGACCAGAATCAGAACTGCAGAGTAAAGGCAGCTTCTTGAAGTCTTGACTTCAGGCCAAGAAAGTAGCCCATTGCAAGTTTTAAAGCCAGACAGATTTGCATTCAGATGTGACTCTGTCTCCCCTGAGCAGGGTGACCTGGACAAGTTTCTTCTACTTTCAAAGCCTTGTTTCCCCATCTTTACAAGGAAGTAATTGCAGTATCCATTAGCGAGGTAGTAGTAGAGAAGACCTGAAGCAATGCGTGGAAAGAGCCAGGCACGCTTGAAGTGCTGTCCTTGAGAAGTGTTTTTTATTACTTATTCAACAAACACAGGCATGCCTTTTTCTGAGCCCGGAACTGTGCAAGCAGCTGGATATAGAGAAATGAATGAGACATTGTCCTTGTCTTGGATATCTCATGGTCCAGCCAGGAAACACACATGGAAACACAATCTCAATAGAGATCCGATAAGTGAAATAAAAACACAACGTACACATCGAGAGCTGGCCCAGAAGAGGGATAGGCAGCTCTGCCTGGGGGGTCAGTTCAGAACACAGACAGGTGTTTTGCACTGGTCTTAAAGCAAGAGTGGGCTTTCTCAGGCAGCTGAGGGTGAGGGGAGTGGGGACAGGAAAGGGCATTTCAAGCCGAGGGAATAGCCTGTGCAGAGAAATGGGAAGCAACTAGGTGTGGCTGGAGGCTGAATTGTTGTAGGAAAGGAGGGAGGAGGGGCCAAACTTTGGACTTTCCTGAGAAGTTGAGACTTAGGTTTTGCAGCAGAGTTATGACCTGGTTGGACCACTCTGGGGGTGCATGGACCACGAATTGCAAGGTGAAAAGACCGGCTGTAGGGGGAGATCATTTAAGAAGAGGCTTATTAATATTCTGGGGAGAGGATCTAATGAGGGTTCGACTTTGGGGCTGTGCTGGTGGTAATGGGGGGATGAAGAGCATTTCTGTAAGTTTAGTTTCGTTTTTAGGGTTTTGGAAGGTCGAACTGATAAGACCTGTTGATTGCCATGTGAAAAAAAGCGAGGCTGGTTTCTGGGTGCCTAACCTGATCAGGGAATGCAGGCAGGGGGAGAGGGCCTGTGTGGGAAGGCTTATGAGGTCCATCCTGGACATGCTGAGGGTC
The DNA here is from genome assembly GCF_040802235.1 of Manis javanica. Classification (NCBI taxonomy): domain Eukaryota; kingdom Metazoa; phylum Chordata; class Mammalia; order Pholidota; family Manidae; genus Manis; species Manis javanica. Next base: position 116,741,962 of record NC_133166.1, read on the forward strand.
CGGAGCCCATGAGCCACTCGAGTAGAGCCTCTCTGAAGGCAGGGAGGTACACAGGTCGAGAACAGAGGAGAGATGTGTGTACCAGACCCACCGAAAAGTTCTGAGCATGTATGCTTGTGTGTGCGTGTGTCACAGCAGCTTCTGGCAGGTGTTTCTAGTGCCTGTGCCATGAGGAGCCAGGCTGGGGAGGGGCAGGGAGAACAACCAGAAGGAGGTGACCGTAGGAAACCAGGGGAGAGGGGTGAGGTGCAGGCAATGATGACCTAGGGACACAGTGGCCAAAGTCAAAGGTGATTTTATGCCCCTGGGCAAGTTTCCTTTTCTGTCCTGGGGAGGTAGGTAATACCGCTGAGCTCATGAGGGCTGCAGTGAGGTTGACACTTGATGACACAAGTTTAGGATCCATGTGGTGCTGGGCTCATGGCTAATTAATAGAATCCTGAAGCTTGGCTAAGTGTGGGGCACATAGTGGGTGCTCATGAGGTGGTGGTTGAGAGCAGTGCTTGGCCAAACGCAGGGCAAGAGGCACTCTGTTGTGGGGATAGAGATGCTGAGCATGGTTTTAGTGGTGGACTTTGGATGTCAGAGAGCTGTCTGAGTAATTGCTGAGCAGATAGGTGGGGATGTAGGACTGGCACCTGTGGACGAGGCTTGGGCTGCAAGGACAGGTTTGGGAGTCCCTAAGCCATGAAAGCGAGCTGTCACCACAGAGAGGGGAGAAGAGAGGAGTGTGGAGAGCACGGGACTGAGCCTGGAGGGGCCCGTGATGGCAGGTGGGCACAGGTAAGTGAGCAGAAAGCACAGGGCAGCAGAGAAGGTGAGGTCTGTGAATCTCTAGGAGCAATCTCAGAAGCCAGGAAAGGGAAGATGTGGTCAGGCAGCAAACCTAGCTTGGCATCTTGTCTTCCTGAGCATGGCACACCCATGTTTGTGGTAGGTGCCAGTACTTTTTGACATACTCTCTTGTGTTGCATTATCTAGAAGTCACCAAACCTTCCTGTTTGTGTAGGTGCTGGAGAGATGATGTGCTGATGGGCCAGGGCCTTAGCACACTGGGGCCAAAGAGATCCTGATGTAGGGCTCCTCATGAAGCCCAAGGGTTTTCCAGAGGGTCCCTTCCTAGCCAGCCGCCCCTTTCCTGCCACAGATGTAATATGATTCAGTTTATTTAAGAAAATCATTCTATGCAGTTTTCAGAGGATGCAGCTGTCAGGTAAAAGAAGCTCAGTGTTGTATGGAAATGTGTGTCTAACACGTGAAGATTTGTAAAGGCTTCTGTGTATAGATTTAAAAAATGGGAGATAGGAAAAAGGGAGTGGTGTTCATTGTGGGGTGTGAGTCTTTAGCCGCTGGAGGGAGTGTGGGGTTGGCGGTGGCGTACGCATCTAATATCGGGTATCAGATCACTGGGCGGGTATTGCTTCTGCATTTGGCCTGTGTGTGTATATTATGGAGGTGGTGCGAGGTCTGATAGATGACAGTGTGTGTTTCTGGAGTGGAGCTAACCCCCGAAAAGTGAATGAGCAACAATACAAACTGAGGTTGGAGGTAGGAGCGGTGTGTGCATGTAACACGAGTGTGTGCTGACCAATTGTTTGTGTTCATACATGCCTATCTGGGGGCACATGTTTGTGTGTTCCTTCTTTTCAAGTCTCCCGGCAGGGGGACATGTGAGAAATGTTTGAAGAGTGGGTGATTTGGCAGGTCAGGGCCCAGCCTGCTTGAAGAATGTAGCTTAGTTGAAGGAACCACCTCCATCGTCTCTTCCTTCTTCTCCTCTCTTGTCCCATTTGGTGAACCCCAGGGCCAGGCCCAGGCAGGCTTCTCATAGGTGAGTGATGACTGCCCAAAGGCTGTGGTGTGACCCAGGGATAGGCCCAGTCTGGCCCACTGAATTTGGACTCCTCCTCGCCACTGAAGTGGCCCGTCCAGCCTGGGGCCCTTTGCCTTACCCTGCTGTTAAGAAGGCCTTTATCCTAGAATCACAGAACCAGAGCCAGTATGGGTCCTAGAAACCGTCTAATCCACTGCTCTCATTTTTTCAGAAAATGGACTGGGGGCCCAGGGATGTTACACCCGTGGGCTGGGAGTCACACAGAACTTAGAGGCGGAACTGTTTTCTGAGTGCATACTGATGGATCTTCTCCTCTGGGTGGGTGGGGCTGAGGGGGTGGCTGGGTCCGGGTGTACAAAGGCTTCAAGTCTGAGTTTGAGAGAGATTATTCATGTCTCTGGATCACTAAGCACCTATGTGTGTCAGTGTGTCACTGAGCAGGAGTGTGTCTTGCATGAGCCCTATGTGAGCGGGTCCCCATCTGTCTCTGAGAAGCAATGGAATGCAGGGGACACCTGACTGCCACTCTCAGCTCTGCCTCTGATTCTCTGTGTGACCTTGACTGGTCACTTCTCTGCCTTGGGCCTCAGTTTCCTGAAACGTAACATGACGTTGGGTCCTCTTGGATGGTGTGACCTTGTGCGGGAAGTACTGACCTAGGGGACAGCTAGCCCAGCAGAGCCTTCCAGGTTGTGTGACTTGTGTCAGGGCCTGGGTGGGCTTGGGGACCTTGAACCCATCACTCCTTTGGAGCCCTATCCTTGGTACCCTTGCTGACGTCCCTCCTTTTTTTTCTCTCTCTGCCTCACCCTTCCTGAACCTTGCTGGCCTGTAGAGGAGCACCCCGTGGAAGGTGAGTGAAGCTTCTCAGTCACCGGGGTGGTGGACCAACGGCCGTGGGGTCCCATGTGAGGGTGCGTCATTGGCCACCTGAGGGTTCCCTCTGTCCTTGTTTGGGGCTCTAGGGGGAAGGATGTCTCTGGGTGCTCTAGGTTGCCTCAGCCCCACCTCTTGCCTGCCCCTCTTTATTGGTTTGCTGGGGGGACTGCCAGGCAGAGGGCAGGCCCTTCCACTTGCCAGTCTTCAGCACCAGTTGCTGACCAGGTTTTCTTCTTCCTCAGGGAGGAGCGGGAACAAGGGGGGAGGGATGGGCTGAGGATTCTGCAGTGCCCAGAAGTGAGTTGGAAACACCATTTTTGCCCAGGTCAGCTGAGAGCCCTGCTGCCAGGGGCTGGGGTTGCTGCTTGGGTAGAATCTGCTCTGGGGTCTGGAGAGTGCAGGCAGAGAGGTGGGGGCTGGGGCCAGGTCAGTGGGTGTGGATGGATGGCAATCTTGGTGCCGACTGACCCTGGGGCCCCAGCCCCAGTCCCATGAGCTGCTAGGTAGGGGTGGTCTGCTCTTCCTGCAGCAAGGGCGGGAGCAGGCCTCTCTTTGGAGTCTCTCTGTCCATTCTTCCCCTCTCTTCTGTTTCATTTGCCTTTCCTCTCTCTGGTTATTGTCTTTCCCTCTCTTTTTCTCCAGGCTTGTGTTCCTGGGCCTCTGTCTTTGCCTCTGTCCTTCCCCAGGCTCTCTCTGGGTTCCTGTCATTCTCTGAAGCTTCCCTTGTTGCTTTGGTTCCCTGTCTCTTCCTCCTCTGGGTGGACTAGGTCAGGGAGAAGGAAGACTAGGCTGAATGGTCCAGCTCAGAGGCCGGGCTGCTGGGGAGCTCACACGCCATGGTGGAGAGGGCAGGCAGCGGATGGGCAGTGGGTGGGATCCTTCACCAAACCTGCCCCAAACTGTCTTCCTGGAGAAGCGAGCAACAAGTGCGAGTGGGAGGGACCGAGGCAGCCCTAGACTGGGAGCTCCCTGGGCCTGAGCCCTGTCCTGAAGGAGCAGAGGGGGAGCACCCAGGATGTAGGAGTCCTGGCAAAGAGTAGAGAGGGGCTCTTGGCCTGGGTGTGGTGCTGGAATCCATTTTCCTTGTAGTGTCCATGGTTTGGCTTGTCTCCCACCAATGTCTCTTCTCTTGGGGTGTCCTCAGGTCCCCTGGTCCCGGCATGCGGGCACCTGTGCGTGTGCATGTGTGTAGGTGTGCACATGCATTCATAGGACTCTGTTGTGTCTGTTTGCCTTTGTGCATGTCTGTACACATATGCTTGTGTGCATGTGTCTGAGTGTGTGTGCAGGCGTGTGTGCCTCCACTGTCGTGTCTTCTGTAGCGTGATCTGTATCTCTGTGTGCCTCTGTAGGAGTGTCTGCATCTGTCCTGTCTGTGTCTGCATCTCTGTGTGTCAGTGTTTACCTCTGTGCATGTGAGCGAGTCTGTGCGTCTGGGTGGATGAAGCCTTCTGAGGGCTGAGATAAGATTTAGTGCTGATGTGACTTTGACTTTTACTTGCTCTTGATGTCATGTCTCCTCCCGAACAAAGGGAGAGATGGAAGGAGGAGGGGAAGGGAACAAGGAAAGGGGTAAGTAGAGGCCAGGAGGGGAAGTGGACGGAGGGCAGAAAGGAGAGAACCACGTAGGGGAAACAGCTGGTCCAGAGAAGAAAGGAGGAGAGCAGGGGTGGAGGGTGAGGGTGCAGAGGGGTAGGGGAGTGACTGGAGCTCAGAGAGGGGAGAAGATACCACAGACAGGGACAAGAAGGGAAGCTGGGCTTTGGGGACAAGGGGCAAATGAGACCTGTGGACACCCTGCGGCATTTCTTGGGGCTGGCACGGTGGTCTGCTGGCTTGGGTGTGGTGCTGGGCGTGCCTGCAGGTCAGCCGCTGGGCCGGGGGTGTGCGTGCCTGTGTACACACCTAGGGATGTGATATATCTGTGTGTCTCCCGTGGCGTGTCTGCTTGTATCTCTCAATTTTGTCCCCTATAACTGTCTTCCTCCTTTCAACACTGATCCTCCTGAGATTTGGTGGGAGGGTAAGGGGGTGGGACTAGAGTGGGCAGGTGGGTGTGGCAGGCAGGGGCTTCAGGGGTGGCTGGGGGCCTCCTCTGTGGTACTGTGCTCAGATCTCTGAGTCCTCTCTGCCTTTACCCACTTCTCATCCCTTGACACTGTGCTTAAGCCTAGCTTTCTCCCGGGAGCTCGACCATCCTGTTGCCCAGCTCCCTGCCAAGCTTCTCCTTTTGGGGACCCCGCTGCCCCTCCTCCTTTCCCCCTAGCCTCTTGTAGCAGGGAAAGAAGACCCAGAAGCAGCCAGATAAAGTGCCCGAGGAAAGGCCCCTTGGTAATGCCATTCATCACTGCCAGCCCCCTCTCCAGTGGTGGAGGGAGGCGCTGATGCCACAGGTAGATGTGGGGATGGGTGGTGAGGAGGGCTGTGTGGGGACGCGAGGCTGTAAGGAGAGTACCCTCAGGTCAGATTGGGCTGAGCCTTGGGTAGAGGGGGCCGGAGCCACCCTGCCTCCGCCAAGATGGCTGGTGCTGTCATGCCTGAGGGAGCTGAGCAGCTGGTTGCTGTGGTGACAGAGGGAGAGTGCCGCATGCTGATGAGGCTGGCTGGGAGCTGGGCAGTGGAGGGTCTGCGAGGGGAGAGATGTGGCTCCCCCAGGCAGTAGTACAGGCCTGAGGGGGGCAGAGGACGGATTCACAAGGCCTCTGGCTCCTGGACTTGGATTTCCAAGGGTGGGAGCCTGTGAGTAAGGCTGTTTCTGCCAGGAAGGGTTGGATAAATGTTTAGGACTTTGGGTCTGTGTCCTGGATTTAGGGGGTTTGGAAGCAGAATCTGTAGTTCTTAGGGAAAGAATTGGTAGGGGGCACTCAGCAAGAGATAAGGCTCAGTCTAGATGCATGGGTGTGCCCCTATTTTGTGGCTGAACCCTGTGTCTTTCCTAGAGCTGTTCTGCCCTGAGGTGGCCCTTGGCAGCTGTGGTCTCTCCTCCTGCTGGTTTCAGCTGCAGAGGTGGGGAGAGACAGGGCCTCCCAGAGAGTGGGAAGGGGCATGCAAACCATCTGCCCACATCTTCCACAGGATCCAGGCCTTTGGCACCTGGCCATGCCCATCCTGACCTCCTGGCCACCTTTCCTCCTGGAATGCAGGCATCCTTGCTCTCGGCTTTGTCCCGGAGACACCTGGAGCTTTTTACTTCTTTCCCAGACCCACTTTCTACCCCTCAGGCCCACATCTCATTGCCATAGTGCTGGGATGTTTCCCAAGGGCTATGTGGTACTGCAGGGCTGTTCCTTCCCCACTCTCTTGGCTGGAGACCCTGGGTGCAGGGTTGGGGGAGGGGGTGGGCTAAGGTCAGGGAGTCCTGGAGTCAGCCCTGCTGTGGGGCCTGTGCTGCCAGCCACTCTGGGAGAAAGCTTTCCTTGGCTGGTGCCCTCTGGGGACTGGCGGCCTGGTCCAACGGGCCGGAGTCTCTCCCCGTAAAGCTGAGGTGGGTCTGGCTCAGGACTGACCAGATTGTCTCAAGGGGCCAAGGTAACCTGGAAAGAAAATCCCAGCTGATTTTGCTCCTTTGTCTTGGATATAGGGCATCTGTTTTCTGTTTTCAAAATTCAACTTTTGGGTCATCTCAGAGGGCCTGGCCAGAGAAAAGGGGTCTGTAGAGTAATTCTGGCCTCTCAGAGGGCCAGACCTCCTGCCCATGGGTCTTGGCTGTCCTCTTTCGTCCTTATTGTCCAAAAGTGCTGGTCTTGGTCTTCCAGCCCTCCATGTGCAGGGTGCCAAAGCCCCCACCTTTGCTCTAGGTTTCCCTAGATTGTGCTTTCTCCTACCTGCTTCTTCTCTTTGTCCTCCTGAACCCCGGTTTCCTTTTAGAACCCGGATGTACAGGGTGCCAGCTGTCCACATGGAGATCATTGGGGGGACAGCTGGGAGGATCAGAACTGGGCAGATGCCTTACCAAAGCCCGCTTTGGGGGAATTCCTTCTAGGCACAGGTTCCTCACACACCTTGCCCTTTTCTGCCAGGCTTACTGGGGTGATGGGACAGGGTGTGGGGTGGTTGGAGGTCCCCCTTGCCCGCTCAATCCCACGCTAACAGGACACTCTCTCTCTCTCCAGGTGGCTTTGATTTTTGTGTCGTGTTTTATTTTCTCCTTCATCTGAATCGTTTTTCTCGTTGACTGTTTTTTTTTCTCTCCGTCTCCCGGAAGAAAAAAAAAAAGAAAAAAAGAAAAAGGAAAAAGCAGCCCTTCCAGCCTCATGCTTCTCCTCCTTTTCCTTTTTTTTTTCGGCAAGAAGAAAAAAAAAGAAACCAAAGTCTCCTTTCCCCCTGCAGTGACTCCCTGCCCCGTCCTTCCTGGTTCTGCCTGTACCCCCTTCATCCTCTCCGACGCCCCCTTCTCTCTCTCTCTTCCCCTCTTGTGCCCCCCACCCTCTGTTTCGGCATCGGGCCCCTTCCCTCAGCTTCTGGGCTGGGGCTTTTCCCCCCGATGTCTGTCACAAGTTAAAAAGGGTTTTTAAATTGTGGCAGCAAAAGCTCTTTTCTCCCCTCTCTCTGGCTGATTTTGATGACTCGTGTTTTCTTTGTTTCTTTCCCCTTTTCTTTCTTTTTTCTTCTTTTTTTCCCCCTTTCTTTCTTTCTCTCCTCCTTTCCAAGGTCCGGCTCACCTGACGTTAAACAGCGAAGGTATGGTTTGAAGTTCTGGTTTGGATTGGATTGGATTGGATTGCCCCCAAGCTGCGCCTGGATTTTCTGTTCCTCTCCCTGTTCCCCTTTCCCCTCCTCCACTGGTCCCACCTCCTTCCTGCCTTCCCTGCCCCCTTCCTCTGCCATGCCTTTATTTTACCTGGGGGTGCTGGGCTGGGGGTGGGGGCTTGTCTCTGTGCTCCCTTCTCCCCTCCTCCCTGACACACTCCATCCACCCTCATCCCACCTTGGTTTCTGACATCAAGAGATGTTTGAACTCCTGCCGTTGTCTCCAATCACCTTTTTGCGTTTTCCCAGTAGTGTATCTTGCTTTTTTTTCTCTCTCATGGTGGTGTTTTATTTCCTTCCACTCATTCTGATCATTCTTTCTTTTCTGTGAACCAAAATAGAAAGAGAAAAGCATGGGCTGGAGAAAGAGGATTCCATTCCCCTCGCCCTGCTACTGTGGGATGTCCTCTCCACCCACAGCAGGACTGAAGGGGGGAAGGGGGAAATGGAGGTGGAGGGCACCCCCTTTCCACAGCTGTCCCCCCCATGTGCCATCACCTTTGTATGTTTTGAATGTCTCTTGACCCTCTTTGACAAATGAGGAGTTTAGGCCCAGAAAGACGAAGTGACTTGCTGGTGATCAACACAATCTTAATTGGTGGGACTGTCCGGAGCCCTCATTTATCTTTAGCCTTGCATTCTACCAAGTTCCTGCCAGATCTAAAAGCCAGGTGTTAAGCAAACCTGGAGACAGAGCCCCAGAGCCTTGACTGTGATCCCGCTAGCTGGCCCCTCCCCCAGGCCTCCCTGTCGTTGACTCTGTCTGGCCTTCCCGACCCTTAGGCACTGCTCGCTATTCCCAGGGAAGTCCTCTGTTGGGATTCATCTTCCACAGAAATGGGGTGGGGTCTCTAATCTGTAGGCAGGAGAGGCCTGCAGGATGAAGTTCAGGCTGCAGGGAGAGCCTTAGATCTGGAATTTGGATGGATTTAGGTCTGGGGAGGTAGGGGCCTGAGATTCTTGCAGGAATATGAAATTATAGCAAGAAATGTGGGGGAAAAAGGAAGCCCCAAGCAGAAGGTCAGGACTTAGTTGTTTGCTCATATCCTTCTTGCCTGCTATTGCCTGGTTCTGGGGCTGCTGGCTGTGGCTCTCCTTTGGCACAAATAAAGGCCCGAATGATCCTGAAAGGCCTGTTCCCCCCTCTCCTTTCCCCAAAAGGTCTGTAGCTCACTGTTATTCTAGCTAAAATTCTGGGGACTTGGAGCTGAGGTGGGAATAAGGGCCCAGACAGGGACTTTTAAACTTTGTTCTTGAGTTCTTCTCAAGAAATCATCCTGTGGGGTCTGGCAATAGGTGTGGGTGCCTGAGAGCCAGGCGCTGAGTATACAGGACAGGGGTGACTGGAGAGTTAAAGCAGCCTGGAGCCCAGATGGACTAACACATTCCTGTGGGGGCCTCTGGAGAGCAAGCCTGGGGGTTGATGAGCTGGGTGGTGGGGAGCAGAAAGTTGTCCCTGAGAAAGGCCTTCCCCACATACATGATGAGCTCCAGTCAGGCAGGACCCCTCTTGGTACACACAGCCCTGCTGAAGGCACAGTGCAGGGACACACAGCAACCATGACCCTGCCTCATGGTCTAACTGGCAAAGAAGGGGACAGTACGAGCACTAACTGCAATAAATGACCCAGGTGTAGGTGGAGAACCAGGTTTGCCTTGATAGGCAAAGAACAGGAGAGGAGTTTGGAGTGTGAATCAGGAAGTTTTGGGAGGAAGGGGGCCTGTGTCAGGCTTTCCAAAGAGTTGAAGAACATGAACCCTGACAGGGTGGAGAGGGTGTGAGCAAAGATGCGGAATGCGGAGGAGAGTGAGTTAAAATTTGGAAGTAGGAGATGAGGGGTGTGCAGGTCCTGAGGGCCAGCCTGTTTGCATGTTGTCAGGTAGAAGAGGCTCCTGAACCAGCAGTGAGGCCTCTGCTCCTTTGTTCCCATCTCCCTACCCCTAAGTAAAGGGCGGAAGTTGGTGGTCAAGTTTTATGGGGTCTCTGGGGCTGGTGGTCCTTGGTTTGTCAACCAGCTCCTTCCCTAAAGGCTCTAAGCAAGTGAGTCCCTAGAGCAGTCCCTCCACCCCAACCTGCACCTCCACGCAGGACCTCCGCCCTGGAGAGGGCCCTCTATCACCTCAAGGCTGGGGTGGGACTGGCTGTAGCCCCCTGTGCCTGACTCCCCAATTCTGCTTCTTCAGTAGGGTCCTTACTGTTCTCCGAGGGGGGGGCCGGGAGAGGAGGAGCCGGCGATGTGCACCAGCCGACGAAAGGTCAGTGACCCTACAGTCCCCAGAGAGCCCAGCCCTCACCCCCTGCAGGTTAACTACTTCCTGGGGGGCAGTTGAGTCAACAAAGGTGTACCCCATTGTATCCTCTCTGAGGTCCATGGAGACTGGTGGGCCTGTACCCCCAGTACCTGCCCTGGTGTGAAGGACCACAAACCTCCATTTCTTTGCCAAAGCCCAGTTGTCTTGGTGACCTCTTTCTAGAACATTGGTGTTTTTTTATGGTAGTTGTTCAGGCCCATCCCTGTCCCTTTGGTAGAGTAAGGAAGCAAGGTCAGCCCTGTTCAACCATCAAATTCCGGAAGCCTGCTAGGTGCCAGCCCAAGGGGATTCTGGTTGGGAGATGTGGCCTATAATACCACACATCGCCTCAGTGAGCCTCCGCCACCCTTTGTGGAAGGGCTCATTGTCCTTGGGGTACAGATGAGGAAGCTGACACTTTCCAAAGGCTCCAGGCCAGCACAGGGCCCCTTAGCTTGTCTTAGGTCTGTAAGTTTTAAGCTCATTTTTCTCTACTGAGGCTGCCTCTCTTAAGAAAGCCTCTTCCCTAAGTAGTTTACTGGGCAGTTTAGCAGCCGCTTAAGGGTTGCCAAGTACTGGGGCTGTTGGGTCTGTCTGCGTTCTGTAGTACGTGCTGTTCTGTCAGCCTGGATCTCCGCCACCCCTGCCCTTCCCCAGCTATTTGGTATCTCTTTCTGCTGACTCTTAAAAAAGCAGCCAGGCCATCCACAGGAAGTCTTCTCTGAACTCCCCAGACAAACCCAGACACTGTTCCATGTTCCCTTTGTCTACACATCCCTTAAATCCTCACCACACTGCACTGTAACTGTCACTTTACCTGTTTGCTTCCCCACCTAGGCTGAGCTCCCTGAGGACCGAGCGACTGGGTGTTTTCACTTGTTTACCTCTAGTGCTTTACAGTTTTCAGTGCATATGTAGGCGTGTGCTCAGCAAATTTATTTTAAATGGGTGAATGGTCTCTGTTCTCAAGGGGCTCATTGACATTCCAACAAATAGCTACAATAAAGCACGGTACATGCAAAGTATATGAATAGTGCAAGCTTTGTCCAGAGCAGTTAATTTATTCATTATCTAGAGACATAGGCAGCGCGTACACACACAGAAAGTTACAGAGCAGGGCAAGAGTCGTTTATTTGTAGAATGGCTTATAGTTTCTGAAGCCTCACCCCGTCTGGCCTCTTTCTAGATGCCCACAGCAATCTGTGAGGTAGGCTAATGATTGGCTCTTTTGTCCAGGCAAGAAAGCTGGGGTTTAGAGATGTTGCCTCTTGGCCAAGGTCACAAGGCTGGTGGAAGAGCCAGCGTTAGTGCCCAGGTCTTCTTTCGCACATCACACTTCCTCTCAAGGGAGCAGTACAAGATGTTACTAGGCAGTAAGTGCCAAAAGAGCAGGACAGCTGTAGTGCTTGAGATTAGGGAGGGGCTACAGGAGGTGGAGGGAGTGGGGGGAGGGGGTTGGAGACCTTCCCAGAGGAGGGCTTTGAGCTGGGCCTGGATGGGAGGCTAGGAGGCAGCTGCCCTGTCCCTCTCGGCTCTCAGAAATCCAGGACTGCAGCTGTTCTCTAGCCACATTCAGCTTGACTGGGGACACTTGCGGGGCACCACAGCCCCCAGCAGTGGTCGATAAACAAGTATCAGCCTTTACTCCCTCCCTGTGCTAGGGACTATCCGTAGTTGTCATTGTTCAAGTGCTGCTGGGAGTTGTAGTTCTGGAGTCTCTTGGGCGTGAGATAGGGGAGAGCGCCCCCTGGTGCTTCAGGTCCTGCTCCTCCCAGATCTGTTTTGCGGTCTCTGAGCACCCTGGGGAGGACTGTCACCACATCCTTACCCGATGGAGCCCCCCTTAAGTCCCCCTGCCCTCCTGCTCACTCAGGGTCTCTTTGTCTTTCCCACCCTCCTTGGGTTTTGTTGTTCATATTTGCTCAACTCTTCCCTGTGCCTCTCACATTCTTTCTGGCTCCCGCTGGCTGCTCCAAGCCTCTTTCCATCTGGGCCTATCTGGGTCTCTGGCGGCAATGGGAAATGGAGAATGTGTAGCCCTCGGCTCCAGAGTGGCGGCTTTGCCTTCTCTCCTAGGAGACCCGAGGCTGCCGGAGAAGTCGAGGGTTAGCCTCGTTTCTCCATCTGCCTTGGCAGCTGTGATCCAGCCCCAGGCCTGCCTCTCTCCTTTTTGCTGGCCTCTGTTCTGCTCCGATCACTTTTTCACGTGATTGCCTTATTCTTTCCTTTCTTCTGTTTGACTCTCCCTTTAATGATACTTTCTTTGACTGCAGTGAAGCTGAGGGAGTGGGAGGGCAGACCTGGCTTCTGTGAGGGACTAGTATGTGTGGCAAACTCAAGGTCACACACATTCCCTTTTCTGGTCCTTGAGCCCCTTGGCTCTGCCAGTGTCTGGGCAGCAGGCCTGTTGCTATGGAAACAGCAAGGCCTTGAGAAAGCCTTGGCTTCATTCCCTGGAGGTCCCTCTCCCCCTTTCCTTGCTGGCCCCCTTCCCAGCACCCTTACCTGTCCCCGCCCAGCTTGCTCCTTGTCTTCACCCAGATTGCTTCACTTCATCGCCTCTTGCTCCCTCACTGCTCTGAACCCTACTGTCCCCCACGGTCCATCTTCCTCCCTCTCTGGGTGGCCTCCTTCTGCACTGCCATTCTCCCCCGCCTCCCTCTTCTTGTCTCTGCCTGACCCTTCCTCTTTGTTTTCTGGCCCTCCCCACTGGAGCCCTAAGGTAGGCAGAGCAGGGTTTCCGACTGTCCTGACACTGCCCATGCCCCCACCAGCCTCACTGCCCCGAGCCTCGGGATGGGGCCTTGCCAGCTGCAGTGAGCGCTGTGCCAGGCGCTGGGGCAGCAGCTGGGGCCTTGGCATCCGGAGGCAGTGAGGACAGAGTTTATGGGCAGGCTGCCTGGAGGGAGAGAAGTGGAGCTGTTGTGTGAGGGTGGGGCACCTGCAGAATAATGCACCGGAGAGCTGCCGCTTCCACACGTAGTGCCTGCTGCTGAGGCTGGGCCTGCTGGACGGCGGGCACCTTCTGAGGGCTCTGGGTGTGCCCTGGCCTGGGGGCCTAAACTGAAAAGCCCCACAGTCCATAAAGGCCTTTCAGCACCATCTTTTTTGCCCCATCCACCCTGTGAGGTGGGCAGGACAAGCTGTTGTGCCAAGTTTCCTGGATAGGAGAAGGGAGTCCGTGTCGAAGTCCATATCCTCTGCTCTTCCCTGACTCCATGTCCTGTTTTCTTCCTTCTGCATGTGCTCTGGCTTGTGAAGGTGTGGGGCTGGGACCCCAACTTCTCTGTTGTCCTGTTACACGTCACCCACTTGCAGAACGCTATAAATACCTAAGGCTTTCCCAGTCATTTGCTTCTCATTAGAAAGTGCCAGTGGAGGGAGCCCTGTGCCAGGTGCTTATATGCAGGTACACGCACACACATGCATGCATGAGAGCCAGGCTTGCTCTTGTCCTCTTCCCTAGCCACTTGCCTGGCACTCGGGTCCCACGCCTGCCCTCTGGAGCCCTCAGAGTCTCTCCACTTAGGACCTCTCTGCACTGTCCTCTCAGGTTGGAGTAGAAAGCCAGGGGTGGGGGTGATAGCTGGCTTGATGGCCATCTGTGCAAGCCCCGTCCAGTGGCCCACGCTACCTAGTGCATGTCCCTGTCACCTGCATGGCCTTCCCACGTATTGTCCCCTTGCCGTCCTCCTCCCCACTGCTTCCCCATTCTCCTCATCTGCTCATTGCTGTGCGACAGGCCTACTAGTCCCATCCCCTGTGGTAAGGCCTGAAACTGTCCCATGCAATGAGAAAGGCCATCACCAGAGAAGAGGCAGGAGTGAGAGGTGGAGTGCACCAGGACACCCTTGGTGCCCCAGCCACAGCGGAGGCCCTCCAGGGAGGTGTCGGATGGAGGCTCCTGTTTTTCTTCCACATCCCTTTGTTTAGGGGAGTGGCCTATGGAGATGGTTGGGGGAAGAGGCAGTGAGAAGTCTGCTTTGCCTGGCCCTGTGGCAGTTTAATTGTCAGCTGTCAGTGTGACAGCCACTTAGCAGCCTCCTGCTTTGGAAATGGACATGGGGGAAGCTGGCTGCTGACAGCAAGGACGGCAGGGTCCAGAGAGGAGGGTGGATGGGGGGAGGGAAGAGGACCTAAAGCTTGCATTTGGGGCCACAGGGCTCCAGTGTCCAGGACCTGGCCTGGGTGGCTGAAGGGGAGGAGGGAGGTCTGGTGTGCCCTGCTGCACTCAGCTGTCTCCCATTTCCCCACACTGCGGCGTCCAGGCAAGGAGGAATTTGTGGCGACCTTCAAAGGCAATGAGTTCTTCTGCTATGACCTGTCGCACAACCCGATCCAGAGCAGCACAGACGAGATCACGCTGGCCTTCCGCACCCTGCAGCGGAACGGGCTGATGCTGCACACGGGCAAGTCGGCTGACTACGTCAACCTGTCCCTCAAGTCTGGGGCCGTCTGGCTGGTCATCAACCTGGGATCTGGAGCCTTTGAGGCCCTCGTGGAACCCGTCAATGGCAAGTTCAACGACAATGCCTGGCACGACGTCCGGGTCACCCGAAACCTGCGCCAGGTAGGGGGAGCACGAGGAAGGCCAGGGGCTAGCTGCGCCCAGGGCCAAATGGGAATGGGGAGTGAGGGCTGCCTGGGCTGTGGGTGCTAGGCCTCAGACCCGGGCAGTGAGGAGGTTCCAGAAGAGGTTGAGGCCTGGGCTGTGAGGGTCAGGAGTTCAGAGCAGCAGGCAGGCTCTAAGGACCAGGGAGCTAACTAGAGAAGAGGCTGCTGAGCTGCCCAGGGCAGGAGGGAAAGGGAAGGGCTGGGCTTACACTGGGCGTGTGGCTGGGGATTCAAGGGCCAGTGCCAAACAATCAGCAGTCCGACAGGAGGATGGTTTGGGAGATGGGAGGAGTGAGATACAGCCTGGGTGGACCCCAGAGTGCTATGGGGCAGGAAGGCTCTGGCCTGGTGGAGCAGCTGTGGGCGTCTTGACACTAGGGCAGAAAGGCACAAACAAAAGCCTGGCTATGTGTGGGGACAGGATGTAGCCAGGACACAGTGGGGCCTTTCTAGGGCAGAGGCAGGGATGGGGCAGAGAAAGATGGAGGCACAGCAGGTGTGTGAGGGAGAGCAGTGCTGGAGAGGGTGCTTGGTCTGCCTTGCCTCTGGGCAGCACACTCCCTTCTCTTTCCCTTTCCAGTCCCTCCAGAGGGGCCTCCATGTCCCAGTGGTCCATGGCTATCCTTCCAGCCCAGCCCATGCAGGGGCTCAGAGGAGACTGTCTTGTCTCAACCCTTGCAGGAGGGACAGGGTTCTTTTCCACCAGCGTCCCTCCGCTCAGACTACCACGGGGAGGTGCCGATGCTTCTGGGCACTGGCTCTGCCCTCTGTGCGGCCTCTTTGCCTCTTGCAAGCCAGACTCTTTTTCCAAAGCAGGATTGGCTGCTGTGCATCCATGGTGGCTCCTGTCTCTGCCTCCTGCTTCCTTTCCCTGCTCACTCAGTGCCTGGGGCTCAGGTACCCAGGTACCCAGGTGCCCAGGTCCAGCTGCTCCTTTTCTCTTGGCTACCCTGTTTTCTCTTGCTTCTAATGGCAGGGAAGCTGTTCTAGCTCCATCTCCAGCAGGCTAAGTGACCAGGAACATGGACTGTCCCTGCCATGGGAGGCCCTATCTTTGCTGGTTTGCAGCCCTGCTCTTACTGGTTATCTTCTCCCAGTACTTCCTGGTTGTAGCTGCGTGGCGGCTATCCTTCCCTCTTCTCTCCCCTTTGTCAGCCTCTTGTCATCCCCCTTTCCCTCCCTTTCCTCCCACTGACAGGCTGGTTGGGGGCAGGGTTCCAGCTGACTTGGTGTTCTTGTTACCTGCTCTTCGGCAGCACTGGGGGGAGATCTAGCGGGGCCTCCTCCTCATTTGGCGCCTCCCCCTTGCTGCGAGGACACTACGGTTAATGCGGCTGCGCTCTCTTGAGCCTGTTGTAGTTGGCTCCTAGCACAGAGTTGTGCTCCTAGCTGTGCGCTGATTCTTAGTGTGCCGATTCTGGAGAGTGGCATTCTTGGTGGGGGCGTTCCCCCTCAGTGCAGTGCCCCGCTTTGTGTCACTTCATTTTCTACCTGGTCAGAGGGCTGTCTTGTGTTGTCACCATTATCTGAGCACACCTGAGTGTATCATGTACATCTGTCATATTTTAGGTGCCCCACACATTTTACTGAGTTGGGGGGAGTTTCTTTTGATGCTTCTTGCAGGTTTTCACTCCCCAGGACCAGTGTTGTCACCTGGTACTGCCTTTGGAAACACGCTATAGACACAGAGTCCCTATCCACATGTTGTTGGTCATCAAATGTATTGTGCATCCATACTGGGTACAGAGGAAAAAAGACATGGTCCCTGCTCTCCCAGCCCTTCAGTTCTTGAGGAGGCAGGATGAGTCTATTCAAAGTTAACAGAGCAAAGCCACCCAAGTGTCCACCATGTGGCAGAAACCTTAAGCATTCTAGGAAGCTGAGAGACACTGAGAGGAGGAAGAGGTCTGTGGCCAGGGGAGGTGGGAAAGCCACACAGAGCGGGTGAGACCTGGCCTAACAGCATGGAATGTAGACAGTGACCCATCGTAGCCTCTTCTCAGGGCTCCCAAGAGTTGTGGGTCCAAGCTGGTAACCAGCGGAAGCCACTTCCCCCTGGCCTGTTCCCCAAGATGGGCCACAGTAGAGTCAGGTCCTGTGGACTCTAACACACACCTTCAGGGCCAAATACAGTGTCTGCACAAGGACTTTGATTGAAAGTCGTCTTTAGAAACAGTTTGGAGGGATTTTTTTGACTCCAGTCCATTATTAACATGAGGTGTGGCCCTTTCTTGGTCATGATGACCATCGGAGGAAGGTTGGCTTCAGGGGCCGTGCTCTGGATTCATTGTCCTTGCTTAAGGCCTGTCATGTGGCTGGGTCTACGAATAATTTATTGGGTCCTGTTTTCCCTAGAGGAGTGGTTCTCAACCAAGGGTGGCTGACACTTGGGAATGGGTCAAGAGGTCCATTCCAAAGACTGGAAGAAGGCAGAATTCCTTCCCCCCTTCCCTCTGATTAGATGATTACCCCTGGGGTCCCCAAGAGACTTTTAAACATAGCAGTTAGGACCAGAGGCCTGAGAGAGCACCTTGCTCTTGCTTTCGTTGAGGCCTCGTGCTGGATAGTATCTCCTGGGGGATCTTTGTAGGAATGGTCAGCTCTGAGGATTCCCTGAGGCTTGTCTTGAATCCTGGGCCCACTGTCCTCCCCTGTTCGGTGCGCCTGCTCTACGCCTGCTCTACCATGCAAGCAGAGTGCAAACCCATCTCCTCATTAGTCAGCACCAAATTGGAAGACAAGCTAATTTCCCCTGCCCAGCTGCCATGATGCCACTCCTCAGTGTGCAGATTTTCAGGAGCCCCCCCCCCAGGCCCCAAGGAGAGAGTTCTCCAAAGACAGTGTCCTTAGAGCACTTGGGGCTCCCTCCCCAACCCAGCCTGCCCTTCCTCTCTGGCTTGTTGCCCACCTGCCCGGTCTTAGGGCCTAACAGCTGCACTGTATATCCTGTCCACACCGGCTTCCCCAGTGCCCCTCTTTTTCCCCCAGTTCTCCTACCGACATCTCCATTTACCCTCCTGTCTGCTGGGTGAAATCCTAGGGCTGGGGTTTGAGTCAGACAGACTGGGTTCAAATCCCAGCTTTGCCAGTAGTTTGAGTGACTTGAGGCAAGTTATGTAACCTCTCTGCTTAGCTCCTCATGGAGCCTTTGATGACTAACAGAGGTAATGCTTAAAGCACAGTGCCTGGCACTTGTGAGGACTAAAGGGCTCACTGTGCCCATTATCCTTAGTTTGTTGTTTTTTTCAATCCTTCAAGCCCAGCTTCAAGCCCGCCTTCTTCATAAACCCTTCCTGACGCTCCCAGCCCCAGCCGGTCTTCCTTTGCTGTGTTCTAGATGTGTCATATGTGTTATCACCACATTCCATCTGTGTGGTTAATATTTGTGTTTACGTCTTTTCTCCACTTCCAGGTGGTAAGCTTCTTGTGGGCCTAATACCAGCAACTATTGAGTGTTTTTTAATTGCTTTTCTAGTGTTTTTTTCTGGTTCATTTGGGCTTTTCCTTGAAGCCAGTTGGTGAGATTTTCAGCACAAGGACCTAGCAGATCAATTTCTTATGAACACTGAACTGCCTCTGTCTTCTGGGGAAGACTCCTATTCACTTTACAAAGCCAGGAGAAAGCCTCTCCCACCCACTCCTCTGAGGCAGCTGTAATCTGTCTCATGGTTCTGCCATTCTTGGATGTTCCCAAAATTTGAATGTTCTGTTTGTCACTCTGAACGATGGGCACCCTAAGGCCCTGAGTGGAGCGGGCACCTCTTTTCTTTGTCCTGAGCTGCTCTTGCTCAAGCTCCACAGAGCTTGCTTTCATCCAGATTTTTGTGATTTGTGTGAGGGGCTAGGGCTTTCTTGAAGGGGTCGAGTTCAAGGTGGAGATGGGGGTACATTACCGCTTGGTATAATGACTGACCTCTCCCCTGTAGGATCTGGTGCCCTCCTCCCTCATCATGAGCTGTCATTCTTGTACTCCTGGACTCCAGGAACCCTCTAGCTGTTCCTATGGGTGGGGAAAGCCTTCATTGCGCACTTGTTAGTCTGAAGCCTCGGCATTCTAGATCCTGGCATTTGGGAAGGCATGGGCTACCGTGTTCCCCTTCCCTGTGCTGTGTCACATCACCAGTCATGGATTCCAGTGGAAGCCCACTTTAGTATTTGGCCATGATTGCCCCTTTGGGCATGATCGCCACGGACTGGGGTCTGGGTCCACAATCCCTAGGTCTAGAGGGGCTCCATGTCACCCACTCCAACCTTGCTATTTTTCAGAGGAAGTCTGGATGTCTTGCTCAAGCTTTGAACTCACATCTCTCGCCTCTCAATCCTGTTTCTTAATTTGCTATTCTACTTAAAAATTAAAGTTGAAAACTGTTTTTTCCTTATTTTAGTCTCCACAGCCAGTTCTAATTCAAAAAGAGTAGCAGTTGGATTTTTACCAATGCCTTTTTTCCTTCTGTCTTGTTCAACGAGTGCAGTTATATCAGACAACTCCTCCGTTTTTTGGTGCAGTTGGCTTAGCCACCCTGAAACTAGTTGTTCCTTGTCCTGGCTAGTTGGCCTCCTCGTTTCATAATAGTGCCATTAGCTGGCAGTACGCGTCCTTGTAGCCTGGGTTATCCCCTTGCTCTGGTCGCCGCACCTGCCATTAGACTCTTGTCCTCCTGTTCTGTAAACTGCTTCTGCATAACTAATAATTAATATTGGTTATTCAGCACTTCTAGCTGCTAAATATTGAATTGTGTTATTTTTAATTATATGAGGCCTTTACTAATTGTCTTACTGAATTAGTCCTGTGCCCACTGGTTTTAGTAACTCTCTAACTAATGGATCTGTCCCTAGAATACCTCTTTCCCACAGTCACACTCTTGGGTGTGCAGTTTAGTATTTTAATGGACATAGAACAATAGTGTCCTCCCATCTTTGATACTTGAGGTAAAGCTGCCTTAGTCTCTTTGACATCTCCTCCCTCAAGATCAGGGTGATTTTGAAGGTGATTGTCACTGCATTCTCTGGCCATGAAAAGAGAAATGACTTCAAGCCACGTGGGGGTGTGGTTTCTATAGACTGGGATTATAGTTATAACCAGAAGCTGGTTTATGGCTTAGGGAGGAGTAAGGGATTTTAGAGTAGGTGGGCCTCTGTGTTCCTTTTCATGGGGTAGTGTTTGGGGGCATGAGTTTCTGGTGCTGGCTGTAGGTTGTGGAGGCTCAGGGGTCTATGGGGGTGCATGAAAGGAGGCCAGGCTGTTGCGAAAGCCTGACCAATTCCAGGGACTGGCAGCAGTGGTGGTGATACTTAACTAGGGGAGGGACAGCTGACCAGAGGAGCATGAGTGAGTGGGGTGGGGGTGATGGAAGGATCCGAGGAACTTTTTGGGAAGTGGATACTCTGAAAAGTCGAGTTAGGCAGTAAGGAGTCTGCTATAGGCGGGCGGGGGAGGAAAGGGTGGTGGGTTTGGGATGATTGCATAGGATGTGAGCGAGCCCTCTGCCAGCCCATGGAGGGCAATTTTCATTTTCCCTATTCTGGTGGTGACTCACTGTCTCTTCATTTTTCAAGGGAGAGAAACAAACAAAAACGAAAGAAAAAAAAAAAAGGAGCTGTTCCCCACACCCCCCATGCCTCCCTGGATCTATCTGCCTGTCCTCCATCCCCAGGAAAAGCAGACGCCCACATCCCCTCCTGTGCTCCTTAGGAACACCTGCCTTTTGCCTCCAACTAAAATGGCCTCTCATTCTAGCCAGTCCTGGGATTCTCCAGGGGCAATGGCCAGTCTTCTCCCAGCCTGACAGTAAGCTGGCCTGTCACCAGCAAGTTAGCCCACTAACTCGGTATGGTCACCGGTCAGCCAGTCGGCTAGCACCAGCTTGCTCTTTAGCCAGTTCTCTGGAAAGCCATCTGGTTGACCAGTTAGCCAGCAAACCCATGGGTCGGTCGCCACCCAAGTGAATTAGCCTCCCTTTCTCACTCCCCTTGTCCCCTCCCTTCTCTCCCGTCAGCCCCCTACCATCTCAGCGGGTAGGACCTACTAATACTGCATAACCGGGTCTGCTTCTTAACCCCCTGCCTTCCCTCTCTTACCCTCTGTTGGAAAACCCTGTTGCCAACTCTGTGTGTGTCACTAACACGCTTATAAGCCAGGGGACCCTGGGCTGGGCAGGGACAGGTGGGGCAAGGTATGAGTGAAAACCGCAACTAACCCTTCTGTCTCATCTGCGGAATGTCGGCCATCTTCAAGTCTTTGCCTCCTTAGTCCAGTTCCTTTGCTGCTTTCTTCTCTACTAACCGAGGTCTTGAGCTGCCCCCCTGGCCGCAGCCGGGCCTTCCGGGAGGGGGTGGGGCGGGGAGAGGAATCCGAGGAGGGGTAGAGGTGGGGATCGGGAAAGAGGGGGTTTAAGTTTTGTGTGTTTTATTTCTCCCTCCCATTTATAATTTGATTTTCTTTAAACAAAGTACTTCAGTTGAACTTAGGGTGGGAGGGTCTGAACAAACAACCAAATATCTATGGATATATATTTTTCCTCTTTCCTTGAGTTTCACAGTTGGTCATTTTATTTTTCTTTTCTTTTCGTTCTGTTCTTCTGTTGTTGTCTTTGTTGTTTTTTTGGCCCCGCCCCGCCCCACCCCCATCTCCGGTGAAGCACGCAGGGATTGGACACGCTATGGTAAACAAACTGCATTATCTGGTAGATATCACTCTAATTGTCTTACCGTTTGGTTTGCCGTGGGTTTTTTTACCTGTTGGATTCTCCCTCTTTTGTTTCCTTCCCCACCCACCCTGTTTGGTTTTGGTTGTTTTGCTCTTCCAACTGTTTTTTTGCGTCCTGGACAATCGTTAGATTTTGCTTCTTTCTCTTTTAGTTTTCCTCTTTAGCTTTCCTTATTTTTTGGTCCAAGCTCAAATCCAAAAGACAAATGACAATGGAGGAATTTGGCCTGTCCCTGCCCTATCCCCTGACTTCTGAATTCAGATTTCTGGATAGAGAGACCTGGGGGCAAGGCCCGTGTTCATCGGCTCTGGTTAGACCAGCCCCGATGCCAGGCTGCTTATTTCTATTATTGCTTTATTTTGTTCCTTTTTACCCCCTTCCTTTTTTCTCTCTGATTTAGTTTCTTTCTTGGTCTCCTGAAAATCCATGGAAAACACCATCCCATGACATGCTACGCTCTGCTCACTGTCAGCTCCTAAACAGGCCCTTCAAGTTTGGGGAGAGGGTTGGGGGGTGAGACCTCCAGTGGCAGCCAGCTGGGCAGGTTCCCCAGAGAGGGGTGCTGGCCTTGGCAGATGCAGAGCCACCTGGGACCAGTCAAGAGAGCCTTCAAATCACCAGTGTATACCAGTTTGAAGGCTGCCCTATCCTGGCTGCCAGGGAAGAGGTGACACCCCTTCCTCACTTCTCAGCCTTGAGGGTTTCTGGTTCTGTCTCCCCCTACATTTTGCATGGCATGAATGGTCTTTTCCCCCTACCAGGGACAGCGTCCAGTTTCCCCCACCGCTCTGCTGCTCTGACTAACACTGTGTCTCACACTGTCTTACTTCCCCTCCATCTGCCCTCCCCTCTCTGCCCTCTGCCTGTCCTGCATGGCCTCTGACCAGGGTGGTTTCCTTCCATTGAGGGGGTGAGAGGAGGAGTCCTAGCAGGGGTGAAGTCAGGGTAGTTGTCACCAAGCTCCTCTGTTTGGGTTAGGCTCAGTCCGGTGACTGTTGGTGTGGGTGTCTGTGTAAATGCAGCTGGTGTGTGTTGGTGTGTGGGTGTGACTGTATGTAAATGTTGGTATGACATTTAGGGGGTGTTAGTGGGAGACTGTACTGTGTGTTTGTGAGATTCTACTGGGTGACTACACATGTAAACGCTGGTGTGAGCTAGGGGGCTGTGTGACTGTGTGTTTGAGCCTGGCGAGGGCTCTGTGTGGAGGTGGGAGGTGGGGGCCTGACCCTTAAGTCTGGGGGCCATGATAGGCAGGAGCAGGAAAGGAGCTGGGATGGCCCTTTGCTGCTCTCCTCACCCTGCAGTGAAGTATGTGCCCACAGGCCCTGCTGTGCACCATCCCCTGGGATTCCCTCTTGCCAGCCCCATCCTGGCTCTGCAGCAGCAGGCGGTTAGTCATCGCCTATTAATAATGCAGAGTGATTGAGCACCAAGCTGGGGACCCTGCAGACTGACGTGTCTGCTCCCATGGGGCCAGCACTACTTGGGGCAGCTGCCTGGCTGGCAAGGAGGGAAGCATGATAGTGGGCCTCCCAACCTGAGTGACTCCCCTACTCCCCAGGAGGCTCTACCTCTGAGGCCACCACTGGCCTGTCCTGCTTTTACCACAGACCCACGGTAGCCCTCTTCTCTGCCCTGACCCCCAGCTAGTGTCCACAGCCACAGTCATCCCACCCTCCCCAGTCTAAGGCCTCACCTGGGCCACTCCCAGTCATCCTGGTGTTCAGGTGGAGCAATGTGGTGGTCCCGCACCATCCCATCCACAGGCTTTCTTCTCCAGTTGCTTAGCTGCTGCCCACCCCTCAGGTGAGGCCATTGAGTACCTGTTGGGAGCTGGGCATTTGGGACTCTTTCTTTATAGAGTGTTACTGGACAGCCAACCTGTGACTTTAAACGGAGGCAAGATTAACCCATGTGGTGCACTAAAGCACCTGGGGATTACCATCCCAGAACTAGGACTCTGCAGACCTTCCTTCTAGTCTCAATTCAGTTAAAAACTGATCGCTTGAATTGGGGCTCAAGCTCAGGTTTCTCAGGTACTGAATGGGCTCATACCTGCATTCCCTACTTCAGGGTGTCAGGGTGTGTGAAGATCAAGTAAATGTAATGGAAGTGAAAGCATCTGACTCTAGAGAGGGAATTATAATGTTATTAAACTATGAAATGTTAATCAATTACCTCAGTGTTTCCAGGGCAGGGATGTTTTGTAAAGAAGTGATTCCCTTCCCATAGAGAACCCTGGAGAATATAACACCTCTGGCACCACTGGAGATCTTATTATCTATCATCCCTTCTTAGGAATCAGTCCCAAAATAACTGATGAAACCCCAGAATGCCTCAGGACTTGAGCCTGGGAGGAGGAGGAAAGATGGAGAGACTTGGTTAAATTGGTTAAGAAGCAAACAATGCTGTCTGGTTTCAGGCCTGGCAAGGAAAGTTCTTGCTAAATTCTGTCTCTAAAGTCCATGCTTTCCAGTGTGGGGATCGCTGCCTGATGATCAGAGCATGGTTGCCTCTTGGTGTCCTGAGTAGCCTCAGAAACCCTCAGAAACCTATCCGAGGGATCAACTCTTTCAGACCAAGAATAGGGCACCAAAATCTATTCTGATTCCCAGGCATTACTTCCCTGGGTTCCAGTTGGTTTTGTATTTATTTTAAGTAACTCATTTATATGGCTTCTTTTCTTGTTATTTGAGCATTTTTCCTTGCAGGAGAGGATGGATACAGACCAAAAAGGCCAACCAGTTGGGAGGTTTGGGTTAGGTGCGGTCAGGCTGATGGAAGTTTTCTTGTAAAAATAATAATAGTTCTTTATACATTCGCTGGCATCTTTGGTTTTCCTAAATATACCCCAATTTTGAATCCTTTAAACTTGATGAATGTCAAGGGGGCAGGCATCAGGCAGAGATAGCTCCCATTTGATGGCTGGAAAACGGGGGCCTAGAGAAAGCCTGGGGTCCCACGGCTGGCTCTTGGAGGGCCTGGTGCTCTCACTGCAGTCCTCACTTGGTCCTCACAGCAAGCCTGGGAGAAGCGCAAGTGACAAACACTGCTAACCCCTTTTACAGATGAGAGTCAGAGAAGTCAAATGAGATTGTTATGGAAAATGGTAAAGGCTAAACATGAATTCAAGATTTCTGACCTGAAGTCTTTCCCTTTTATTCCCAAACTTTATCAAATCCAGATGTCAGGACTTGCTGTAGGGCTATAACTGCTGGCTTAGTTGTCTTCCTGTGCAATTCAATCCAATTCTCTCTTTAACTTCTCCCCACCCCAAAAAGATGGCTAAACTTGAACACATAGCAGAACGGTATGACCTTCCCAGCAGTCTTTCCCTGGTCTTCATGCCCTCCTCCTGCCCCAGTCAGTCCCAAGGAGAGGTGATGAGAGCAGTGAACTCTCACAGGAAAAGAGTGCCTATTGATACAGTGTCACAATGTGTCAAGGGCTTCATAAATCCTGAAGCCCATCCAGCCTGTCCGCAACTTAAAAACACCTGACCTCAATCTATTCTCCCCAGAATAAGTCCCCCTCCTCAAGGGGTCCAGTGACCCTGTGATCATAGGGGGCTGTGAGAGGCCCTGGACAATGCCAGAGGGGCCTTCCTTTCTCCCTCAGCCCTTCTTCCTGGGGCACTGGGGGCACGGACCTGGTTTCCCATCCTCCCAGCCTGCCTGCAGGGAGACGAGCACAGCAGAGCAGGAGAGAGGTGGAGCCAGCAGGGTCGAGAGCCCACCAAGGCCGGGGGCTGCTCCTTGAAGCCACCTAGAGCCACCCTTCCCGCCCCTGAGGAGCAGAGGGGGTCTGGGGGCTGTGCTCCTGTCCCCTGTGCTCCATCCCTTCTTCCCTGGCTGGCTGTGGCCTTCCAGGGCAGAGCCGTGGCTCGTTCCTCTTGGCCCCCTCAGTGTCCACCCAGGGCCAGGCCTGTGCTGAGTGGGTCGGTGTGGGTTGGGTGCAGAAGCGGCTGTGTCCTTGGGTGGTAGCCATAGTCCTGCTGATGCAAAGGCTGCTGCCTGGAAACAAGCCCATCCAGACTTCATCCCACTGCCTTCGGTAGGGTGTGGTGTGTGAGCAGGTGTGTCTGGGTCTGTGACCGGTGGCGAATGGGCAGTGGGAGTGAGTGTCTGGATTGCCCTCTGGTGAGGATGGTCCGAATCTAATGTCCCCTCCCTTTTCTTCCCAATCCATGAATGTCTGTCCGAGTGGTGGCTCCTCTGCCCCGACGCTGGAAGGAAGCTGCTCCTTCCTGCACCCCCACAGCTCTTTCGCCTCCATCTCTGCTCTTCCCCCCCGCCCCCCCCCGGGCCCCGCATGCCTTCACGCCTGTGGCTGCTGCGCAACTCTCCTGCTGGGCCTGGCCCCCCGCCCAACCTCGTGCTCTAACCTGCATGTGTCCCAGCTGCAGTGGCTGCTCTGTGCTGCCCTGCCCTCTGCCCTCCTCCCCGCCGGCCCTACCCCTTCCAGAAGCTGTGCTGGGGGGCTGGGGGGCAGGGGCACCATGAACCCCTGGGGTGGAGGGGGATGGGGGAATGATTCCCCTGTTTCCTGCTTTTACTAACGAACCTGCCATTTTTGTGTCTGGACTTTGATTTGTCTGAGGGAACAGTCGGGTCTTACTAATCTGTCATCTTCCTCGCCTTCCCCACCTTCTCCATTCCCCCAACCCTTTGCTTCCTTTCCACCCAGTGCCCGCCCCCACCGTTCTCCCTCTGTTTCCCAGCCCGCAAGCCCTTCCTCTGTGGGCCTCCTTATAGTGCCCTGCCTCCTCCTGCTTTCTCCTCCACCCCTGGGCCAGGGCTGCCCTAAAAACATAGCTGTGAGCTTGGGGAGCGGACAGGAGGTGGTTAAGGCAGCCCTTTTCCAATGGGGGACAGCACGTGGCAGTGGTTTGCACAGCCATGGTGGGCAAGGTCAGATTTACAGCCAGTCCAGAAGGGAGTTGGGGGAGGTGGCCCCGTCCCCACAGTCAGGTCCTTCTAACTCTGAGAGAGCAAAGGCAGGGGAGCTTGCTAACTGGACTGGGCCAAAGAGAGCCCGTGGCTGGAGGAAGATTCCAGTAGGCGGTTCCTGGCTTCTGGGCCTGGGGAGGGAGGACCCTGCTGAGCAGCTCAGTGGGCTGGAAGGCTGAAAGCTGAGCTTACTGACAGAGGCCAGAAGAGCCTCTTCCTGGGAGCTCTGGGGATGGGAGTGCCCCCCACCTGCATGGAAGCAGGAGTTGCCCTATCAGGGCAGTCGTGGGGGACTGAGGCTCTGTCCACCAAAACCCCCAAGGCATTGGGTTTACAGACCAGACACGGGAAGAGCCAAGCGTGGCCCTGGGTCATGAGGCAACTTAACGCTCGCCTTTAATGACCATGCTGTGTCCCCTGGACTGTGTTGGTATTACAGGGGTTACAGGGCCACGTCAGGCCAGGTACCTGTCCTTCAGAAGCTGACTGTCTGATTGGGGTGACCAGGTGTAGGCTCAGGTACAATTAGCGGCCCAGTTCTTGGTCTCTCAGCGCAGGGTCAGGGTGGAGGCGGAGGACAAGGTGGAGCTGGGTTTGCCTCAGGGAGACTCTGACCCCGCCACTCCTCCCAGGCCTCTGCTTCCATTCCTCCAGCCCCCTTCTGCCCATTCTAATCTTGTCTGCATGTTTTTGTGACTAATACTTTGACCCTTCCCTTTTCTACCCAGTTCCCCACTTCCCAGACTCAGGTGGGGTGGAAGGAAGAAGAAATAAACAATAATGACCAGTCCTCCCTTCAAAACAAGACTCAAAAGTTCTCAAACTGCCCCATCCCACAAAGACACCCTTTTACCTTCCCAGCACAAGGTTTGATGGCTCCCAGGAGGGGCCCCCTTCAGCCCTCGCTCTGTTCAGCCCTGCCCCACTCCCTGTGAAGCCCCAGCCCAGCACCGTGGGCACTCAAGGGTCCTGCAGGAGAAGCTTCCCCTGCACCCATTCTGCCCATGTTCCTTAGGCTCTCCTAACACACACTCCCCACCCCTGGGACAATGGAACCCTGGAGACCAGTCTCTGGAAGACGGCTGGCGGCATGCGTGTATGGACTGGTGTGGGTGGGGACGTCACCGGATGTGACTAGAAGGCCCCAATCTGCAGACTTCATCTGACAAGGGGGTGCCAAAACACGTCTGGGGAGTGGGAAGTGGGGCTGGAAGCTCAGTGTTGGGTTCAGAGTGAGCCGGCTTCCTGATGGCCCTTGCAGGAGTCTGCCTGCTTTCCCAGTTAGCCATCCTGAACCGCAGCCTTCCTAGAGTGGGGGCTGGTGGTCCTGTAGCCGTTGGCTCTTCCCCCATAACCTTGCGGGGGCTCTGGAGCCTTTGGGGGCTGCTCCCATGGCTTTTTCAGGGGCTGGCTGGGCATTTGCTTGGGGTGGGGTAGCCAGAGTCCCCTGCACTTGTCACTCCCCAACAAGGTCCCATTTGCCTTCCTCAGGCCACTGCTGAGCCCCTTTCACCTCCTCGGACCACCAGCTATACCCCATCCTTACCCATCTTGCTTTCTCACCTCACTCTTCAGCCCAGGGTCAAGGTATAATGAGGTCAGCCCTGTCTTCCTCTGTTCCCTAACTTGGCCCTGACTCCCTAGAGTAATGATGGTGGTGCCAGTGGGGAAGACAGTGAAACAATGCAGGTGGGCTGTTGAATAGGTAAAGGGCTGCCCCCTCCATGGGAGACAAGAGAGTGACCCAAATTCAGGGGGACCTAGGCAGTAAAGAGACACTCAGGAAGTGGGTGAGGAGTAGTGGAGACCTTTGGAGTCGGGGTTGTAGTGGTGGGGATCAGGCCTGCAAGGCCTTCTGCAGCCTCCAGGAAGACGCAAGGCTCCTTAGGTGTATCTGAGTTCTCTGCACACCCTTGCCATCCTCCGTCTTCCTGCTGGGCTAGGACTGGAAGGGCTCCTCAGGGCCCCAAGGGAGAGCCACAGGAGTCGAGCCACAAGATCCAAGGATGGTCAGTGTCTCTGCCTTGCTTACGGAGGCATTCTGAAATCCCAGGCGGGTCCAGAAAGCACCTTCATGAGGAAGGAAGTGTGGGCGCCATTTTCATCACCCCATAGTGGGGCCCTGGGTCCCCACTCCCACGGACCTGCTTCCTGGGGCTTTGCATGGCAAGCACTTCAGTACTCATCAGACCTCTGCCTGCCGAGCCGCGGGCCGTGGGGCGGGCCTCCGTCTACCCTGAAACCATCAAATCTTGTGCTGCTTCCTTTCCCACCTCCTCTCTCTCTCTTCCCCCCACTGTTCCTCCTCTGAGACAAGCAGACATAAAAATGGGGGGTCCCCCTCCCCCACTGCCCCTGGCCCCTCCCTCGCCCAGCCTGTGGCTCTTCCCAGGGAGTTGATGCCAGTTGTCTCCTTGTCTCCCCCTCCCTCCCTGGGCTGGGCAGGTGACCATCTCGGTGGACGGGATCCTGACCACCACAGGCTACACGCAGGAGGATTACACCATGCTGGGCTCTGATGACTTCTTCTACATAGGGGGCAGCCCCAACACAGCTGACCTGCCAGGCTCGCCAGTCAGCAACAACTTCATGGGCTGCCTCAAGGATGTGAGTAGGGCGAGGAAGGGGCTGGAGCCAGCCCAGGAACCCTTTGACCCCTGTCTTGAGGGTGATTTGGTCTGACCTGGCCAGCAGCCTGGTTCCTCTGCTCCTTCCAAGCCCACAGTGGGAGACCTTCCCTCTTCAAAACCTGAGGCCCATTGATTGCATGAAGAGCCTTCTTTCCCCTTTCCTGAGCCTCAGGAGTTGCTCACCCTTTCAGATGCCTTCTAGGGCAGCTGTGGCTCAGAGGAAAGGATTTTGGGTGTACAGACTAAAGACCTGTGTCTGAGGTCTGGTCTTCTGCTCACTAGCTCAGTGACCTTGGCCAAGTCCCTGACCTAATTCCGGTTTCCTCATCTAGAGAATGAGTAGTCAGTACCTACTTTTTAAGGTGGGTGTGAGGAGCAGAGGAGAGTGTAAATTAAAATACTGTGTCAATTGGAAAATGTCAGCCAGATGTTAGTGGTGATCGTCTGGCCGTTGTTACGAACTGCAGTTTGGCAAGCACTGAGGGCGCCATGCTAGCGCTGGGCCGGAGAGCATGAGCGGGGCAAGGGAGGGGCTTGTTCACAGCCTTTCTGGTGAAGCTCTAGAACAGAGGCTGGAGCAAGTGGTCTCGGGGAGCTGAGCAGGGACCCCCTCAGGGCTGGGTGGAAGGGTCCCATGGTCCTGGCCGCCGCCGGGCAGGAATGGCCAGGCCCTAAGCTGTGTTTGCTCCTTCATCCCTGCCCCTGCCCCTCCCTGCAGGTGGTCTATAAGAACAATGACTTCAAGCTGGAACTATCCCGCCTGGCAAAGGAAGGGGATCCCAAAATGAAGCTGCAGGGGGACCTGTCGTTCCGCTGTGAAGATGTGGCTGCTCTGGACCCTGTGACTTTTGAGAGTCCTGAGGCCTTTGTGGCCCTACCCCGCTGGAGTGCCAAGCGCACGGGCTCCATTTCCCTAGACTTCCGCACCACTGAGCCCAATGGGCTCCTGCTCTTTAGCCAGGGCCGGCGGGCTGGGTCTGGGGCTGGAAGCCACAGCTCTGCCCAGCGGGCTGACTACTTTGCCATGGAGCTGTTGGATGGCTACCTCTACCTTCTGCTGGACATGGGCTCTGGGGGCATCAAGCTGCGGGCATCTAGCCGCAAGGTCAACGACGGCGAGTGGTGCCATGTGGACTTCCAGAGGGATGGGCGTAAAGGTCAGGAGGCCTCTGGTCCCTCTCCCTCTCACCCTGGCCACTCCTCTCCTGCCTGACATCCTTCCAGGTCTCTTGTGTTGTCACCCCTCCAACCCCTCACCATGCCCGGCCCTCCTGTCACAGTGCATTGGTGGAATGAACACAGTGTTTGGAGTCAGTCAGATCTGGATTCACACTCCATCTCTCCCAGTTATTGTGTGTGTGACTTTGGGTCCACTTCTTTGAAGCTTTTAAGTCTCAGTTTTCTTATCTTTGAAAGGAGTCCTTACACTGGGGTTGTCAGGAGGAGTTAAGTAAGAGAACACCTGCAGAAGCATTAGCCCAGCGCCTAACGAGAGTAGAATCCTGTTCCCCTTATAAAAAACTTCCCAGACTTGCCTCTTTTCTTTCCAGGTCCCCTCAACTTTCTCTTATTAACTCAACAAATATTTACGGAGCACCTACTGTGTGCCAGACGCTGTCCAAGGTGCTGGGAAGGGGACAGCTGTGAACTAATCCTCTTTTGTGTCACGGGGCTCAAGCTCCGGTGGGGGACACAGACACTCTCACCTGGTGAGGTTTCTAGCGTGATAAAGCTGCAGAACAGAAAGTTCTGGGGCTGAGGAGGTGCTCTTTCCTAAACCTGCTCCTGCTTCTAGCTGCCCTTTCCTCCACTCTTCCTTGTCAGTCTCCCTGTCCCTTCTTCTTTTTCTGCTGAACCTCTCCTCTGTACTCTTTACCATCTTGTTGAACACAAGAGGAAAAATTGATGTAAATGAGAACTGACACATTCTCTAATTTAAGCACTTATCAATGTCAGCTAAATTTTCATGCTCCGCAGCTGTCACCTCGCTGGACCTTTGAGTCTGGGTGAAGTGACCATTTCTCCCACACATGGGGAATAAGGAGGCACTGTG
Source organism: Manis javanica (assembly GCF_040802235.1). Taxonomy (NCBI): domain Eukaryota; kingdom Metazoa; phylum Chordata; class Mammalia; order Pholidota; family Manidae; genus Manis; species Manis javanica. The sequence goes on from NC_133166.1 coordinate 116,772,669, forward strand.
ACTCCTGGGAGTGCAGGTCTCTACTGGCCCGGCATCTTCTTCCTTTCCCTTCTTCACGAGAAATGTCACCTTCCTTGGCTTTATTGTAAATGGGTTCAACCCCTGTTTTGTCTTGTGATGGCTCCCAGGAGTCTTTGCAGAGCACTTGCCTCCTAGGGTTTCCAGACAGGTGATCAGTAACTCTGTAGGTTGGAAATCTGCCCAGGCCTTGCAGAGAGACCCGGGGCCTTCTGCTTCCAGGAGTGGTCTCCGCCTCACGCAGGTCTCCAGAGCCCACGCACCAGGTCTGGCCAGTCTTTGGGTCCCTGTCTTGACCAGCTCTGACCATTTCTGATGGCTCACATTTATTCGTGTGCACAAGCACAGACTTGGGGCTGTTATTCCATTCCAACAGAGCTCTCTTTCAAATTCCATGTTTCTTTTTCTTTTTAATTTGGTAAATTATACATAACATAAAACATACCAGTTTTACCATTTTTAAGTACACAGTCCAGTGTCATTAAGGACATTCATATTGTTGTGCTACCATCACCACCAGCCATCTCCAGACATCTCGTCTTCCCAAACTGGAATTCTGTCCCCATTAAACACTAACTGCCTATTCCCCCCAGCCCCTGACAACCATCATTCTACTTTCTGTCTCTATGATTTGATAATTCTAGGCACCTTTTATAAGTGGGATCATACAACTGTTGTCCTTTTATGTCTGGCTTATTGCACTGAGTATAATGTTCTCAAGATTCATCCATGCTGTAGCATGTGTCAGCATTTCCTTCCTTTTCATGGCTAGTAAATATTATGTTTTATGTGTATACCACATTTTGTCTGTCCATTCATCTGTCAGTGGACACCTGGGTTGTCCCACTCCCATGTTTTAGAGTGACCTTGGAGCAAGGCCTGTACTCCAGCTTCCACTTGTTGAATGCATTGAACACCCTTTTCCCACCTCTTCCTTCCCCTCCCTCTTCCTTCTCCCACATTTGGCTCATTTGCTGAGAGTCCATCAGTGCCCATGTTGCAGAGGCCCCACAGCAGGTGGGTAGAGCAGGCATCTGAGGATTCTGGTGCAGATAGAGGTGTGGGTGATCGGGGGGCTCATGTTTGGAGGCCTGGTTGGGGAGTGAGTTTATCAACAGGATGCTGGGACATCTGACCGTGTCAGGGGAGAACAAGGGAGGGGCCATGTTATTGAAATCGGGCATGGGGGAAGTGGCCGCTCTGGTTCAGGGAATGCTTTTGGCAGAGGGAACGTGCTCCAGATGAGGAGCTGCATCTGTGGCAGAGGCCCTGCATTTGCTCCCTTAGTTTCACATCCCGTGCTCACACTTTGATCTTGGCCTTCACCCTGAACCCCCAACAAGATCTCTGCCCAGTCAGGCCTAATATAGATCAGACCCTCCTTATTTCTCTTTAACTTCATGGAGATAGGCGGCCATTTTAATTTTTCTTCAAAGAATTGTTCTAAACTTGACAGAGGAAAAAGTTTAGAGTAAAAATGACAAACACAGCAAAGTTTCTAATGTATGTTTCTGCTTCTTAAGATTTCAGTGAAGGCTTTAAAGCCCCTACCTCCCAAATCTTTTTTCTAAGATAACCAGCCTCTCTTTCCAAGGAAGTCTTACAGCCCAGAAGCTCCCTGTCTGGCTGCCATCCTGTCATGCAGGCCCCAGGAGCTTACCTGCCTGCCCATCTTGTTCACTAACTGCAGACGGGATCCGGGCTGGGTGGAGGAAGCAGGCGCTGGGCCCCACCACCTGGGGCTCCTTACCTACCTGGGCGCTCTGGGCCCTTCTCCAGTCTCTGTCAGCCATTTCAAAATGGGATCGTAATGACCCCATTTCAGGATTACTATGAGACTCAGTAATAAAATGTCTGTGCTAACAAATATTTGATTGTATAATGTATATAACAAGGTGCTAAGTGCCCAGCACATAGCCACAAATGCTCAGTAAATGTAAGTGGGGGGAAAAACCTTTTGGATTCAAACCTATCAGCCTCCTTCGAGTTCTCTGCCTCTGGCTCCTGGTCTAAGGGAGTGGCCAGAGGAGGGACCTGTGAATGGCCCAGCCCGCTTGGGCATGTCCACCGCCAGTTCATCCTCCAAGGACTTGCTCCGGTGGAGAAGGAGGGATCTGGACAGGGGCCCACGGAATGCGGCAGTTGGCCTGGGGCTGACTTCCACAAGTTCCTAGCCTGGGGCCCTTAGGCAGGTGGTACTGCGTCAGGCAGGTGAGGCCGAGCCTCCTGCCCAGGGCTGCTGCAGGGAGCCGGGTGGCCTGTGTTGTCTCCGTTCTGCCCTCCCCACTGAGGCCCGTTCTTCCTTGGTCCCCAGGCTCCATCTCCGTGAACAGCCGCAGCACACCGTTCTTGGCCAACGGGGAGAGCGAGATTCTGGATCTGGAGAGTGAGCTGTACCTGGGTGGCCTCCCCGAGGGGGGCCGCGGGGACCTGCCCCTGCCCCCAGAGGTGTGGACGGCGGCGCTGCGGGCTGGCTACGTGGGCTGTGTGCGGGACCTCTTCATAGATGGGCGCAGCCGGGACCTGCGGGGCCTGGCCGAGGCGCAGGGTGCAGTGGGCATCGCCCCTTTCTGCTCCCGGGAAACCCTGAAGCAGTGCGCATCTGCCCCGTGTCGAAACGGGGGCGTCTGCCGCGAGGGCTGGAACCGCTTCGTATGTGACTGCATCGGGACCGGCTTTCTAGGGAGGGTCTGTGAGAGAGGTGAGGCTAGTCTTCATTCCTGGTGTCCCTGCTGCCCATCACCGTGCCCCCTTCCTCCTCGGGTGCCCCTCCTGGACCAGCCCTGGGCATCATCCCTGTAATGATGCTCTCGGTCTTCTCTCTCCCTTCCCTGGTCTTTGCCTGTCCCTCGCTTCCCTCTTCCCCCACTCCTGGGGCAGAGGCCACGGTCCTGAGCTACGATGGCTCCATGTACATGAAGATCATGCTGCCGAATGCCATGCACACGGAGGCAGAGGACGTGTCTCTGCGCTTCATGTCTCAGCGGGCGTACGGGCTCATGATGGCTACCACCTCCAGGGAGTCAGCCGACACCCTGCGCCTCGAGCTGGACGGCGGCCAGATGAAGCTCACTGTCAACCTCGGTAACCACCCCGCCCCATGCTCCTAGTCCCTTTCCCGTCCTTGCCTCTGACCCACACCCCTCTGTCTGGAGAAGCTAGTGGTGGCACCAGTGAGAGTTTGGAGGTGGTGGTGGTGGCTGGGGTCAGAGCCCCTGAGAGCTCCATCCCTGGCCAGGATACACAGTGGAAGGCAATGCGGTATGCTCAGCAACACTGTGGGGAGGACCCCAAGTGTGACAATACTATCTGTCCTAGTGTGTTTGGGGTGTGACAGCGGTCCTCTTGGGGTGCTCCTGGGGGTCTTGGCAGGATCTGTCCTGCACACACACATAATGACATAGCTTATTCTTGGTCGTCAGCCCATCCACTTGTCATTCCTTGTTCATTCATTTGGGAAGTACTCACAGATGGCTGCTGGTGCTAAGCCTGAGCTCAGCACCACAGCAGATCTAGGGATAAGGACCTGGCCCCTCACCCACCCACCCTCATGTGTTCTGTGTCTGTCTGTGTGCATAGGTGCACATGGGACACTGGATACGTGGGGACTTGGCACCTTCCCCTTGTCTGCTGTCATGTTTCAATTCCATAGCTGCCCTGTGAAGGCACCGGATCCCTTGATAGGCATTGCTATGCCTGTTTTATAAATTGTGAAAATCATATACTGACTTATCCTACATCACAAAGCTAGTGATGGTGTGGGGAAGAGCCCAGGTTCAAATCCAGGTCATTTGCCCTAAAGTACAGTGCTTTCCCCCATTGCCTCTGACAGAGCTGGGCAGTGGAGGGCATAGGGGCGCTTGCCATCAGACATCTCGCCATCTCCGCCCTACCCAGAGCAGGTTGCAGTTCCACTTCACCTGGCGGTCCCCCAGTTGTCCACATAGGCAGGGCCATCATGCCTGTTTGGGCAAAAAGAAAACAGCAGGTTCCTCATTCAGCCATCACGTAGGGGACACATTCTAAATGCCACTGTATTCTGAACCTGGGTTACTGCAGCAAGGAAGACAGGGATCCTACTGTCTTGGGGCTTTCAGTCAGGGCCACACTGGAAGGTGGAGGCCCTCAAGGTCCAGGCTGGGGTCACATCTGTCCGTTTCAGACTCCCCTTTCTGAATGCACAGAAGTGTAGCACCCATGGGCTTGCCACGCAGATTCAGGCCTCAAGAGATGCTTGTTGTGTCCTGGACCCGGAAGAAAAGTAGAGCTCTTTGAGCAGTTTAGATCCTCAACTGGGAAGAACACAGAACTTTGAGCTTTTAAATATTTATCTGGAGCCTCACCCTAATCTTGGTCTCTGGGGCATCTGTGGGATAGACTGGTCTTTTGGGGGCTCATTACCTTGTTAATAAATTTACATTATATCTTTCCTTTCCCTTTTTGGCCACTTGGCCTTTGTACTCCTTTTGGACAAAGAATGAGGCTGGGGCTGGAGGTGGGCAGGTGTGCAGGCAGCCAGGGCCTCAGAGACAGGAACTTTAGGGTTCCCTGAAGCTTTGCTTCTAGCCATGATCACAGCCTACAGAGTGGGTGATAGGTGGCAGCGCTGCAGGGGAAGGCAGGATGGGAAATGCCCTTTGGCCAATGCTCTGTGGGTACAGTACAACATCCCCTGGCTTAAATGGTTATAGGAGGAAGGCATCAGCCCAGGACCCAGAGTGGCCCTGTGTGACATATCCCACTTTGCCCTAGGATGTGTGTGTTCTCTGTATGGTAAACATGTGGCTCTGTGTGCTTGGTGGGGACACAGCAGGGAAAATCTGGGGTCTTCTGTTTGCACAGAAGGTAAATGCTTCTTCCTTACTTGAACAGTCTTGGGACCTTTGGGAAGAAGCTAAGGTTCCTTTAGATTAGACAGGAGGCAGTGTCCTGGCCCAGGAAGATGATCTCTGGGGGGCCCTCATGATCTTTCACTCTCAGCAACTACCTTCTCCTTCCCATGGACATACTTTTCTGTCTGTGCCATATAAGTACTAAGATGTTAGACAGCAAGGTGGCCCTCAGGATGACAGCCAGCAGGACAGTCCTCCCACCCTTCTGTCACCTCTGGCTATGCCCAGCCCCATCACAGAGATGTCGTCTCTAACACGGCTCATGACAGGCCTTGGCCAAGCTCATGCCACAGTCCACATCCAGCCATCCAGCCTCAGGCCGGGATGACGAGTCCTAGGTCTGGGGCCGGAAGATCTGGGCTCTAGCTCTGGTCTCCTTGACTGCTAGGTAAGTCATCTCCCCTCTTCTGAACCTCTGTTTTCTTATTTGTAAAATGGAGATGAGGATCCTCACTCTGCCTGCTTTCTCTGGTGGTTCTGAGGTTCAGCTGGGACAGTAGGAGTGAAGACATACAGATGCAAGACACGTGTATAGACTCACCCAGCCTTCTAGAAGGAAAATCGTAGTGGGATAGGGACCTAAGCTAGAGCCAGGTCTGGGGGCTTGCTTCCATATTGCATGACCCAGTGTGGCCCCTGCCTTAGAACCCCCACTCTGCTTCTACCCAGGGCCCATGGGCCTCACAGACAGGCAACAACTCCAGAGCCCCAGTCCTGGGCTGGACTCGCAGCTGCGGAATAGAGAGAAGCCCGACAAGGCTTGGTCTCCGGCCTCGTGGTCTCACCCTGTAGGGAGGGAAGCCAGACATATGTAGGCAGCTGTGCAGCTCATGGGGTGCTCAGTGGAATGACCCAGACTTGGTGTTGGGTCCTGAAGGGGATGCTGAGGCTGCCAGTGACCATTTGGTGGGACCACTGAGAGGAGGCTCTAGTGGCAGCCTCCGGAAGTGAGGGTGTTGGCTAGGTCAGAGAGGGCCAAGAAGGACCTGCTGCCTCCTTCTAGGCCGAGGATGCCAGAGAAATTGGACTGTGCCTCCTGCCCTGTCCCCCAAACTTCACCATGTCTGCATAGACTGATCAAGTACAGATGCTGCGCTTTGCTGTCTGCAACCCCTGGGCAGGGTGGTTGATCTCTCTTCCTAGAGGATGGTAGAGTCCCTGGTTTCTTAACCCTGTTCCCGTGTGACCTGTGTTCCTAGCTTCCTTCTGCCCTAGGTATGGCCTCTGGGCCAGTGCCCAGCCTGTCCTGTCCTTCGTTGCCTTCCCTGGAGTTGCCCTCCACGAGATGGGCCCACTTGGGCCCAGCTATCCGTGAGGCTGACATGCAGGGTGCATTGTAATTGAATCTCCAAGCTGGAGGGGCCCTTAGAAGTCACCTTCTTCAGCCAGCCCCACTGTGTATGAATCACCCATGTGTCCTGCATGGACAGGAGGCTCTCCACCTCTGCTCAGACACCTTCCACGTCAAGAGCTCCACATCTCACCTCTGAAATGGCCATTCTAATCAGTAAGTCATTTTTCCTTAGTGTCAACCACCCCTTCCGAAATTCCTATAGGTGGGTCTAATTCGGCCCCTTGAGCCATACAGAGCAAGTCTAACTCTTTCTCATGTTGTAAGCCAGGCTTAGGGCCTCTTACATTCCAAAGCCCTTTAATCCCTGGCCACGGGAGGGTGCCTCGGTCCCACCTGGGGCTGATCAGTAGTTCTCAAGCCGCTTCGATAGGCCAGGATGCTGGGGAGATGGCTCTGAACGAGGGCCACACACTGCCACTTGGCACTGTCACTTCTGAGATGACACTGTATGCAGTAAGCCCTGGAGCCACCATCTCCAGTCTGGACGGTCTGGTGGGACAGGAAACCAGGGGCGAAGGAAGCCTGGGGCCTTTCCCCTGAGTCCTTCTCCACACAGATGGCCTTTCCCACCTCCCCATCTCACATTTATACCCTCACCCTGGTCTCTGTTTCCAGCCAGGGCCTGTCCATTCCCTGAACTGGAGGCCCAGGCTACTAGCTACTGCTCCCTGAGCTGCGCTCTGGTCGAGTTTGTGCACTGGGGGGCTACGTTTCTACCCTGACCACACTTTGGGCTTTGCTCAGGATGGTGCTGGCTTATCTTCAAGGGGTGTTTGCTCTCCTCAAACCCCACTGAAGCAGGGGCTGAGGGTGTGGTCACTGCAGGGGCGGGCCTGGAGCTGACACCTCTTCTCTGGACAGATGGAACCCCATTCCTGGCCCTCCCCTGCAGGGGAGGGGAAGAACTGAGTGGCTCCCTGAGCCTTTCCCCAATAGGGGATCAGCCTGCCCTTCCAACCTTTTTTCTTTTTTGGACCCTTCATTGGTGAAGACTCTGCTGGCCCTGAGAGAGCCCCCGTGACCTGACTCCGGGCCCGGCACCCCCTAACTGCTGTCCTTCCCTCTTCTCCCCCTAGTCTTCCTCTTTTCTGTCTGCATCCTCTCTGTCTCCTTCCTCTCACTGTGACTTCTGACTTCCCCCTGAATCTGCCCCTTAGCCTTCCTCTGCCTCCTCTGCCCCTCTCTTGGTGCCAGGCTGTGGCTTAGGGTCCCGGCTGCTCCCCCCACTCTTCTGCTGCGGTTGACAACGCGTGTGGAGCTCAGCCGTACTGCCCGAGGGGCCCATGTCCCCCACAAAGCCACAGGGGAATCGGTTTAACTCCGCTGCAGGAACCTTCAGGGGCCCAGGGGATGCCAGGTGCCTCAACCCCCTTTACTTCCTGGGCCTTGGGGTTGGGGGCAGAGCCTGTTCTGGGAGGAGCCACACGGTGCCAGGATATTGTTGGTAACTGACCTCTTTGGAAGGCAAGGGACAGCTCAGGATTCTCTTTTTCAAGCCCCTCAGCTCCCAGGGAGGGGGGCTGAGGTTCAGAGAGAGATCTGTCTGCAGTCGCTTGATGAGGTCAGGACCCAGCTCCTCTGCCTCACAGCGCGGGCCATCCTGCAGCCTCAGGCTATCCGGGTCTGATGGCGGGGTGCAGGCATCCAGAGGCCCTAAGTCCCAATTTCATAGGACCCTGGTACATGAGCTGTTCACCCTGCAAGGCCGTCCAGCTCACGTGTTGTGGGCAATGTGTTCCCTTGGGTGTGACCAGAGGCCCTGAGGCCCTGGACTGCAGCTCTTTGTGGACAGTGTGCTTTCAGACCAGGGTGCCCTCTGGGCCTGGAGTCCTAGGATAGCAATGCTGGGGCTGGGGCAGGGGCAGGAGACTTTGCCTGTGGTGACCTGCTTGTCCGTGGCTTGCTGTGTGGAGCTCAGCCGCACTGCCCAAGGGGCCCATGTCCCCCACAAAGCCACAGGGGAATTGGTGTCATTTGAAGTCACACTTTGGCGGCCTCAGTATCCCCATCTAAGACGCCTTAGCTCCTCCCTAGGAAAACAGATTACTACTAATTCCTCTTCAGGGAGAAGTTCACTCCAGTCCCCAGTGGCAGCCTGGCATTCTCCAGGTTAGGAAGGCTTGAAGGAAGGTTCCTGTAGGGGTGGTGCAAGCCCCCTGGGACTTTGGGAGGTGTATGGCCACGGGAAGGGGGCCCTGGGACTGACCCCTCCATTTAGCTCAGAGCCCAGAGGGGCACAGGGAGTGGCATATTGCAACTTGGGCTCTGAGCAGGGAGTCGTCCCAGAACAGGGGATGCAGGGACTCTGGCCTTCCCTATTCATCTCCCTCCCAGAGACAGGGAGATGTGGGGTTGGCCAAGCCCTCAGCCCCGCAGTGATCCCCTGTACGACTGGGATTCCCAAGGTGCCCATCTCCCTCAGACACAAGAGGCCTGGGACCCTCCAAGAAGGGAGACACAAGTCCTCTTCCCATCACCTGACTGCCCTGCCTCCCAGCTCTGGGGAGGGTTGGAGCCCCCTTGGGGGCAGGAGGGACAGGGGTCCAACTGAGGAAGGGGAGAGGGCACCTGGGCACGCGTGGTCCCCGGAAAGTGGCCCTGGGGGGAACCCCCGCCTGCAGACACCCCTCCCTGTGAAGGATGTAAAAAAAAAAAAACAACTTGTTCTGCCTTTTTGTCTCCCCTCCCCCTCTGCCCGCCCCATGGCCCCCCCAGACTGCCTGCGCGTCGGCTGCGCACCCAGTAAGTGGCTTCCCTCTTCTTCTGCAGAGTCCCAAGGGGCCTGGGACGCTGGACACCGGGATCTGGGGAGGGGTGGTGGGGAGAGCCTTCCTCACTGGCTTGTGTAGGGGTTGGGTGTTGGTTGTGGGGAGGGGAGCAGGCCTGGGATGGGGTCGGGGTAGTGTGGTTATGGAGGCGGAAAGGGCCAAATGAGGCTGGACCAGGGAGTTGGTGGAGGGTCCAGGGGCAGCATGCTTACTGGGTCTGGGAAAAGGAAGGCCAGGAACACTTGTCATTTAAAGTCCTCAGGAGGGTGGGGCAAAGACTTGGTGGCCCCTGCAGCAGGATGGCCTGCCACCCTCTGGCACCAAGAAGCCAGAGGGGCTGGAATATTCCACCGCATCTCCAGAGGTGGCCACAAGGGGGAGGTCGAGTCAAGGAAAAGAAGATGAGGACTGGAGTGGAGTGGGACGCAAGCTGAGGCCATGGCCTCAGAGTTCAGCCCTCCATAGCTCCTGTGTTGGGTGGTGGCGGAGTTTCTGCCAAATACGGGCGCTTTCAAAGGTGACAGTGAAGCTCCCAGCAGGGGTGAGATGGAGAGGAGTGTGGGCATTTCTAAGCATCCCAGCGGGCTGGGCTTAATGCTCTGTCTTGGAGTGTCCCGGCTTGGTGGTGTGCCCTGAGGTCACGCAAGAGATCACAGGAACACAGCAGACACAGGCAGAGAGACTGTGTGTGCTCAAAACATCTCTGTGTGTGTTTGGTACCTGTATGTGCATGTGTGGTGAGCCCTGATCCTGCTGGCATGACTTGGGGGGCCCAGGAATGACCTGGGAGTGCTGCAGAGTCAACCACTCTAAAGAGAAATGTTTTGTTTGTTTTAGACTTGGAAGTGGATAATCCTGGTCTTGAATAAATGGTTATAATTCTTAAGAAACATTTCCCTCTTTGGCCATGCTGGGTGTGCTGTGTATGTGGTTGTGTTCCTGGGTGTGTGAGCTAATGAGGTGTGTGCTGAAAGGTCACATTGGGTCCCTCTGTAGATGGGGGTGTAGAGTGTCCTCTTGCAGTGTCCTCGAGCAGTGAAGCTGTGGGTGCCTAGTTACAGTTGGGTGGTGGTAAGGCTTTGTATTTTTGAAAGTTTTAGGTTTATACACATATGTTGCGAATTTACCTGCTGGCTACACACCTTGACACTGAAGGTCCTTAAAAGACACAGGGAAGAACATGTTGGTTGTAGGTGTGAGTGTCTGTGTGCAGGGCCTCAGGGAACAACTCCAGAGGCACCATTCACATCCTACTCTATTCAGATGACACCCTCAGGAGTCTCCCAATGTGGTAGGACCGAGTGTGTCTGGGTTTATGACTGGGTGTGTAAAAGCTCTATGTGAGTGTGTGTACCTGTATGCATGTGTGTGTGCGGTGCTGAGGCTCTGGGTGCCTGGGGTGGTACCATACATGAAACCATATGCAAGTGTGTATAGGCGCCATGTTCACATCCCCCTTGGTGCCGCAGGTAAAGGCCCAGAGACACTCTTTGCGGGGCACAAGCTCAATGACAATGAATGGCACACGGTGAGGGTGGTGCGGCGTGGCAAGAGCCTGCAGCTGTCTGTGGACAATGTGACCGTGGAGGGTAAGTGGTCTGGGACCAGGGAGGTGGACACATCTCTACTGATCTCTTTTGGGCCCCATTCTTTTTGGTGACCATTGCCTGGGCTTCCCTTCCATCTTGCAAGCTGTCCCTGCCATTTCTCCCTCTGGGGTGATATGTTATGGAGGCCTGGATTCCAGGGGCCATTTCAACTCCTATAAAATGCAGGCGGCATGTCCCTGGATGCCTGTCGGCCCTGGACTATCGAGTCCCACAGCTCCTCCTAGACCCAGGAGTCGTGCTTGCTGCCAGCAGCCACCTGATGGCATCGGCTGATGCCTCTCCTGTGTGACCCTTGTGTGGAGGGGAGGCTTCTTGGAACCCAAGGCTCAGACCCAGAAAAGATCCCGCAGTCCGTGCCCCAAACCCACTGCCCTCATCTCTGTCTGTCCCGAGCAGGACAGATGGCAGGAGCCCATACTCGGCTGGAGTTCCACAACATCGAGACAGGCATCATGACGGAGCGGCGTTTCATTTCCGTGGTGCCCTCCAACTTCATTGGGCACCTGAGTGGGCTGGTGTTCAATGGCCAGCCCTACATGGACCAGTGCAAGGATGGTGACATTACCTACTGTGAGCTCAATGCTCGCTTTGGCCTGCGTGCCATTGTGGCTGATCCCGTCACCTTCAAGAGTCGCAGCAGCTACCTGGCACTTGCAACGCTCCAAGCTTATGCCTCCATGCACCTCTTCTTCCAGTTCAAGACCACGGCCCCGGATGGGCTTCTCCTGTTCAACTCAGGCAACGGCAATGACTTCATTGTCATTGAGCTGGTCAAGGGGTGAGGTGCTGGGCATTGCACCACTGTCACGGAAATGGGCCTCCCCCCCCGCTGAACAAGATATGCACCCCTAGCCACTGGCTGAGATGCCCAGTTCTCCAAACCACAGGTCAAGATTCAGCTCCCCAGCCATAGCGAAAATGGAGAAGCAGCTCCTCCTCCCCCTGCTGACTCCCCAGTTACTTCCTTAACAGGGTTTCCCCAGTTACATCTGTTCCGTTAATTGTCCTGGTTCAGGCCCTCTGGCCCTTTCTGTAGGTGGAAGATGGGACCTTGTCCCTATGGCCTCTCCTACCCAAGAGGACTCCACCCTAGAGCTGCTCTGTCCTTGTCCCTAGAAGGCTCTGTTGTCCTCACAAACCTCTTCTCCCAGCAGCTCTTCTGAGTCTGACAGGAGCCACAGCCTCTGGCCTTGCCTCCCAACATTCTCCCCATGATGGCATCTCACACCAGTGTCCTCTTGCCATTGGTTTGAATCCCTCCACTATGGTTTCCCTCCCCATCCCTTCCTCCTGTGGTGCCCCAGACCCCTGCCATCTATAGCTCCTCCTTACCCCATCTTCCCAGCATCATCCCAGCCTTGACCCAGTGTCTCCTCCCTACTGTGGGGCAGGTACATCCACTACGTCTTTGACCTGGGGAATGGCCCGTCCTTGATGAAGGGGAACTCAGACAAACCAGTCAATGACAACCAGTGGCACAACGTGGTGGTGTCCAGGGACCCAGGCAACGTGCACACGCTCAAGATTGACTCCCGCACTGTCACACAGCACTCCAATGGCGCCCGAAACCTCGATCTCAAAGGTGGGGCCTGGGGCCTCAGGAAAAGGCCTGGCCCTAGCCCAGGTCCCACTCCACCCAAAAGATCACCCTGCCCTGGGATACTCTTTCACCCCTGAGATTCTCTCTGTTTCCCCTGCCCATGGTTTCCACCTCTCTTTCACAATCCCTGCTGTGTCCAGCCTGACATTTGCCCATCAAACTTCTGCTCAGCTCTCCTGCAAGGCTGCCCTCTCAACACTGAGTCTGGTGGCAGGAAGTGTTTCATAGGGAGCACTGTGGCCTCACTCTTGAGGTAGGAGTAGGTAGTCCAGGGCTTCTGAAGATCTCTTGGACCACCAAGGTCAAGAAACCTGCCTTGGTTGAGGGCTGGAGGAAGATGAGGGAGCTTCTGTCCTGGCAGATGCCTCCCATGGGTGTGGTGGGAGGGGCAGCTGATGAGGGCAGAGGGAGTAGGGCCACTAGGTCCCTGCATGCTGCCCTGGTCATATACCTTGAGTGTTGGCTGGGATAGCTCTGGGGACTTTTTTGGATCCGGGCTTCCCTAGTAGGCTCAGCATCACACCAGGGTTTCCCATTCCCCAGGGCCTCTCTGGTAGCTATTGAAGCAGTCATTGCCTGCCCCCAGAATGGGTGGTTGAGAGATCAGGGAAGGATAGCCTAGAGACTGGGGTTTTGGAACAGGGTAAAGAAAAGGCCCGCAGCTTTCCCAGAGACCACTGGGGCAACACGAGGGACCTCCTTCACATGCCCACAGTGGTCCTCAGCCCCTCAGGGGCCTCTGGGAGTCGATGTGACTCAGACTGTCCAGGCTTAGAGAGCTTCCTCAGTGGCCATTGAATTCACCCTCCTCTTAGAGAGGAGGAAATGGAAGGTTCAGAGGCTAGATGGCTTGCCTGAGGTCACAAAGCCAGCCTGGAGGCAGGCAGAACTGGAAGCCTGGTCAGATGCTAGGCCACATCTCCGGGCATACGGCTGCTAGTCTCCCTACTCCCAGAAGGGGGCGATGTGCCACAGAGAATCCGAAGTGGCAGCAGCCCAGGGTTGGTCTGGGCTCGTCTTGTGGTGCAATGAGTCCATGGCCAGGACGTCAGGATTAACTTTTGCTGAAGCTCTGCCCTGAGCTGGCTGAAACTTCTAGGAAGTTAGATACGATGTGGCCAGGCAGTGATGTGTGGGATCACGTATCCCTTAGGGGAACTTCCTGGTGTCACCCAGAGTCCCCAGGCCAAGCCCTAGTGGGAAGGGAGCTAGGTTTAGAAGCCCCAGGAAAGAACCCAGAGTTGGGAGGGGATGGGAGAAGCCTGAAGGGGTTCTGGGAACTGGGGACTTTGAAAGGGAGGGAGCGGGGGTGCAGGGGACGGGGCTGCACATCTATGAAAGGCCCTGATTACAGCCGGAACTGGAATCAGATGTGTGGGAGATAGCGTGGAGTCCGCTCCTCCAGCTGCTCCCCCTGCACCCCCCAGGCATCTGGGCTTCTCTGGGAGGGGAGCAGACAGATGGTAGAGTGAAGGAAGAAAGAAGAGGTAGGGGTGGGATATGCAGGTCCCTGGATCTCTGTAGGGAAACTGGAGTCTGGGATGGGACACCACAGGCCTGGAGGACCTGACAGCAGCATGCTATTGGCCTGGCAGGGAAATGGGGACTAGGATGCCTAGGTCTGACCTCATTCCCTTTGCAGGGGAGCTGTACATTGGCGGTCTGAGCAAGAATATGTTCAGCAATTTGCCCAAGCTTGTGGCCTCTCGGGATGGCTTTCAGGGCTGCCTGGCCTCAGTGGACCTCAACGGGCGCCTCCCAGACCTCATTGCTGACGCCCTGCACCGCATCGGGCAGGTGGAGAGGGGCTGTGATGGTGAGTGTAGTGTGGAGGAGTTTGGTGTGACCCTGCAGGCTGTAGAGGGCCAGCAAAGTATAGCCCTTTCTCTCAGACCTCACAGAAGCCCGCCCTACAGGTCTGGAGCAGGGGTACAGGGGGTGAAGGGTCATTTGTCCTCCCTGTTGCCTCCCACCCTGGTCACAGTTCAAGGCCAAGCCTAGCAGTACTTGAGCCCCTTATCCTCACCCCACCTCCCTTGTCAGTATTTGGCCCTTTCAGCCTGGCAGAAATGAGAGCCTGGCCCTATAGCTTCCGCACCTCCTGGGGAGGGAGGGGGCTTGGCTGAGTGGGGGGTGTTCCTTCCTCCTGCCTCTCCCAGGCCCCAGCACCACCTGCACCGAAGAGTCCTGCGCCAACCAGGGTGTCTGCTTGCAGCAGTGGGATGGCTTCACCTGTGACTGCACCATGACTTCCTATGGAGGCCCTGTCTGCAACGACCGTGAGTGCCTGGGAGGGCTGCGGGCTCTGGGGGAGGTCTGGGCCCTTTCCCAGCCAGAGGGTCGCTGGGGAGGAGGGCAGGGTTCTGAGGGCTGTGTGGCTGCTTCCTTCTCATTCCTTCTTACCATGAGAGCCCAAGGGGAGCTTCTGACTACTGCCCCCTCTTGGAGTCTTTTCTCTTGGGCCTGTGTAGGATTGCTGCTGCCTGAATATCTGGGGCCATCTGTTGACGGATGGCCTCTACTCTTCATTCTGAGATGGTTGGACACTATTCCCTTCACCCATAACCAAAGGCGGCACCCTCTGTTGCTCTCCCTGTGGGAGTCTGGTGATGGTCTTACATGTAGCTCACACATACACAGGACTGCACAGGGCAGGGGCTGTGTCCACCTGCATCCCTTCTTCGGTGCCCGCCAAAGCATGTGGAAGCCTGGTATTTTGTGCCCAGAGTAGGCCACCACCCAGAGGGCAGGCTCTGGAGGTTCCTGGGAGGCCAGGCCTTTTGGACAGCTGGCTCCCTAGACACTGGCTAAACAGTTCCTTCTTTTCCTCCCAAGAATCCCAGCTGCAGGTTGTCTCTTGGAGCCACAAGGACACTCCCTAGTGTCCTTGTCTGGTTTACCTCCTTCCTGGCTGGGCATCTGCCTGCCAAACTGCATGCTATGTGAAGCCCCTCCCCAGAAAGGGCAGCTTCAGCAGCAGTTTCCAGTCCCTCAGCTTTGGGGGCCAGCAGCTGTTAAAGCCTGGCAGCGGGAGGGCAGTAGGAGCAGGAGTAGGGGAGAGGCCCCCTCCTACCCAAGGGGGCTGTGGAGTGCCCCCTGAAGGTCTGCTTCGGGCAATGGCTAGGGAGAAGAGTATAGCCCCCTCAGGTGGTGCTTGAATGTCCTCTCTGGGGAGCCCTGCTTGGAGACCAAGGGTGGTCACACACACGCACACATGCACACGCACACATGCTGGGGAGACAGGGCTTCCAGAGGAGTTAGTAGTAGACACGGGCTAGGAACCGGGCTCAGCGCCTTTGTCTCTGTGCCAGCCTGTGGAGCCTTAGTCCCTGGGGCATGAGTCCTGAGTTTCTTATGGGATAAACCTACTACTGGTTCCAGGGTTTGGGCTCTTGGGCTGGTCTTGGTTTTTCCTTCCCCTTTGGAAGAAAGTCTAGCCCATCTTCCTCCACACTTTCAAAGGCATGGCCTGCCCTTGAGTACTTCCACACCCTCACCTTGGCTGCAGGATTTTCCTTGTCTGCCTGCTGCCACCTGTACCTTCCAAAGCCCCCAGGTGATGGGCAGCTCAGGGGCACGTGAGCCCTCGCTGCCGGGGCATAAAGACGACCGGGCCGGCTCTCTCCCTCTCCCGCCTACCCAGCCGTGCAGATCTGGAGACGGTGGTAGCTTTGCTGCATAACAGTAACAATCCCACTGACTGTTCAGTGTTCAGCAGCTTAGAACTTGTTCCTCAGTGAATGCAGTGGGACGGAGACAAACCGTCCTACTGAACTGATGAGGAAACTGAGGCCTCCTTGCCCTAAGTCACAGGGTGCAGTGGGAGAGCACACCTGGAACCAGGTACTCCTGACTCTGTTCCCCACCGCTGCCCATTCAGCCTGGGGGGAGTGGTGGTGCCCGTGGTGGGCACTCTTGTTCAGGGTGCAGGGGTGAGGATCCAGAAGCACTACTGCCCATCCTCACTACTCCACTCCCATGCAGAGGAGCCTTCTGGAAGCGGTAACAGAGATGGATGGGGGTTTAGGAGGTCATGCCACTTTTTAGCAAGGGTGGGGAGAGAGGTGGAGCAACTTCTTCAGGTTCCAGGCAGGTAGGAGGCAGTGAGAAGTGGGGCTGGGGTGCTGGGCATATCTGGGGAAGTGTCACCATCCCTGAGCACTGGTCTGTGTCTGGTGCCAGAGCCTGAGCAAAGCCATGGAGGTGAAGGCGAGGTGGGTGCAGCCTGGGGTGGCAGGGCTCCACGGCCAGGCGGCCCTGTCTGCGCTTGAAGGGCAGCACAGGAATCTGGGGGCGGGGCTCTGCCTGAGCTTCCCAGGCCACAACTCCCTCTTCTCCTGGGGTTGTGCCTCCTCCCAGTTCTCTGTGCTTGGCTGTTTCGTGGTCATGCTGTCTCTGTATGGCTGGTCCTCCTGGGGCCCCACTCATGCACGAGTTCAAGCAGGAATCTGGCTGAAAGGCCTGTTCAGTTTGCTCTGCCCCTGAGTGTGGAGGCCCTAAGGGCACCACTGGCACCAAGGGGCCCTGCACTGAAGAGAGGGAAGAGGGTGGGAGTGGCCGAGGGTGTCCTCAGGGAGTTGGGATGGGATCTGGAGCTGTCAGGTGGGGTGAAGGCTGAGGTGAGGAGAGGTCTGGCCTTCAGGACAGCCTTTCCCAACTTGTGTCCTCAGTGTCTCCATCTATGACATGAGGACTCCACCTTGGGGGGCTGCTGGTGAGGGGACCTCTATGTCCCTTTAAGGCTCAGGAATCTACTCCGGGAAGGCAGGAGAGAGATTAGAGGGAGAGAACCCATCTCTGGAATGGGAGAGGAAAGTGGGGGAGAGAATATAATAGAAACTATGACATGAAAGAGGGAGGGAAGATAAAGGGAGGGACACCTCACGACATGCAGCTGAAACCCCAGGGCTGAGGTTGGGGCTCAGGTGCTCGCATGGGTCTACTTGCTGCTCTGTCATTCAGGGCCTGTCTCTGGTCCCTCCCAGGCAGTTAGTTCTTCACCATCCCTGCCCCGTCTCTGTTTCTCATCTCTCTACTTGCTCTGTTCATTTCTGCAGCCTCTATTGATCTCTTGCAGGCCTCTCCCTCTCTTCTTTTTAACCCTCTGTTTCCCACCTTGTTCCCCAGTGTCACCCCATCCAACTCTTTCCACTTCCCACTCACTGGTATTGATTGGCCTTAAGGAGGTTTTCCTTCCTCTCCTCTGGCTGCCACTGGCTCCTCCCTCCTTCCCTCTGGGGCCATACATGTTCTGCCTGCCCAGAACTGTTGTCAGCCTCTATTCCAGAGCCAGGGGCACATGAATGGGGTGGAGAGGGCAGGGGGATAAGGCTTCAGGGGGGCCATCCCTGCTTCCCCACCTGCAGTCTCTCCTCCCTTTGGGGCCACACACCACCTCAAAGCCTCCTCTTGGGTGCCTGAGGACCCCTCTCTTCACTTCTGAAGGGCTGGGGACCCCTGGCAGCTGCGGCGGAGGGGCTGTCCCAAGTCCTGACTGCATCCTACAGCGGGGTGCAACATGTGTGGGGCTCACGGTGACAGCTTTTGCTCTAAAACTGAATTCCGGGTCAGTCAGCAGAAGTCAGCCCGCTCTTGCCCCGCTTCTCCCTCCCTTGCTCATTTGCCCTCCCCCTTCCTTCTGCCCCTTCCTCACCACCTCTCCTCCTCAAGCCTACACTGTTTCTTTGGCTCGTTCCAGGTGCTGCCTCCACCTCCTTCTCCCCTCAGTCTCGCCTCCCACACCTGCTTCCCCAGGCCTAGCAGAGCATTAGCTCACCCACTGCAGGTTGAGGTGGGGGCAGAGGTGGTGTCCAGATGTGCATCCTCCCTGCACTTCCTCTGGGGTGATGACACATGCTTCCGAGGGGTCCCCAAAAGCCTGGAGGAAGATCCCAGTGGAGGAGCACCTAGAAGAAGAAGTGGCTTCCTCAAGTGGACATAAGTGGCCCAGGAAGGATTTTGTCCCAAAGCACTCAGTGGACAAGTGTCCTGGAAACCTCTGTGGAGGGAGAGGCTGAGGCTGGTGGAGCAGGGGGAGTGTAGAGGAAGGAGTGGAGGAGTCCAGGAGGGTGTGCAGGGGTTGGGGAGCACCCTTTTGGGGAGGTGGGGACTAGTGTGTATATGTGTGGTCTTGAGTACCTTGAAGGCTCTGGGCTATGTGTGCATTATGGGTGACCCTGTGTTTGGAGGGTGAGCTGAAGGAGGTATCTGTGTGTGCTGGCTGTTCCGTGCCTGTGACCAAACATGTATGTGTGTGTGCCTGTGTGTGCCTCTGTATGTTCTTGGCTAAATGTGACTTCATGTGCCAATGTCCGAGCACATGTATGCATGTGTCTGAGCCTATGTGTGCGTGCTCGCATACTGGTGCCTGTGTGGACACGTGGTGTCTCCATACCCAAGCCCCTCCACATCCTGGCGCGCACGTGTGTTCCGAGGGGTGCGTGCAGAGGTGGCGGCGGCCGCATCCCTGAGCTCCGGACCAGCAGGCACTATAGGGGTTCATCCAGGTGCAGGGGCAGGGGAGTGCAGGAGGAGAGCGGCCTTTCTTGCTTTCCTCGGTCCTGTTCAATTATTCATCAGAGCCCTTTCTCCGGAGGGGGCGGGAGGCGAGCGCGCTCCCGGGCGTGGGGGAGGGACGGGCGCGCGCGGAGGAGACGGGCGCGCCAAGCGGGCTGGCCAGGAGCCGCGCGGCGGAGCTGCCCAGCGCCGCCCGCCGATCGGGAGCCGCTCGTGTCCCTCCGCCCTCCCCCCGCTCCGCCGTCCCCCCCTCCCTCCTCCCTCCCTCTCCCCGCCAGCTCGCTCAGCCTCTGCAGCAACACTCCGCTGCCTCCATCTCTCCGCTGGAATCTCGCAGGCTCGCGCCTCTCCTTTGCTCAGCCCGTTCCCTCCTCTCCTCCCCCCTCCCCCCATTCCCCCCTCACCCGGATTTGCTTCCCTCCCCCTTCTCCCGCCCCCTCCCCCCGGCCGCTCCCTCCTCTCCCCGGGCCTCCGTCGGGTGGTAGCGGCTCGGCCGGCCGCGGTCTCCGTCCGCCCCCCGTCGCTCTCCTCCGGGCCGCCTCCCCGGCTCGGTTTTTCCGCAGGCTCTCCCCCGCTCGCCTCTCCTCCCCCCGGCGCCATGCCCCCTCCCCCGGGCGCTCCCCCGGGGTTCTGACGGCTCTTGGCACCGCTCCGACCCGCCGGGACGCGCGGAGACCCGTAGCTTCTCGACATGGACCCAGGCGTCCTGGACCTTGGCGTTGTCGCTCCGCGGACCCCGGAGCCCCCGGCGGAATCCAGTTGATTTCGTTGCTCCGGACCGAGGCTCGGGCTCCGGTTTCCTGCTCTCCACCCAACCCTCCCGGGGCTCGGAGCCGGAGGGGCCTCGCGGGGCCCTGCAGCGCCGCTTCCTCGCGCCCGGCCATGGGGCTGTGAGGTGGCTGCGGCCGGGCCGAGATGCCCCCCGGGGGGAGCGGGCCGGGGGGGGGCCCGCGCCCCCCCCCAGCCCCGGCCGGGCGGCCGCTGCTGCCGCTGCTGCCGCTGCTGCTGCTGCTGGGGGCGGCCGAGGGGGCGCGGGTGTCCTCCAGCCTCAGCACCACCCACCACGTCCACCACTTCCACAGCAAGCACGGCACTGTGCCCATCGCCATCAACCGCATGCCCTTCCTCACCCGCGGCGGGCACGGTAAGTGGGCGACCGCCGCGCTGCGCCCCCACCGCCCGCGCCTCCCGCGTGTGCGGCCCGGGCCCAGCCCCTCGCCCGCCGGCTCGGGCTCCCCCGTTCCGGCCCCACCCTCTCCTCTCCCCCACCCTCTCTGTCATCACCACCCTTCCCTGGCCTCACCTTCTGCTTCTCCCGGCCTGTTTGCTCCCCTTCCTGTTTCCGCTGCCCGTCACCTCCCTGTCTGTCCTTTCATGCTTTCTGCCCAGCTCTCCCGTCCCCCGTTTCTCTCCCTCCCGCCTGCTCCATCTCTGCCTCGTACCGTTTCTCCAGCTGGTTTACCTCCCTGCTGCCTCATCCCACCTCCCCTCCGCTGGGGCTGCGTCTCTGCACCCCATTATCTTCTTGTCTTTGTCCCCCTACCTCCCCTCCGTGTCACTGGTCATTTCTTGTCTCTGACAGTCCCATCTCTTCTGCGTTCGCCTCTTCGTGTCTGTCTCTAAACCCCGTCTCTCCAGCAACCTTCCCTTCCTGTCCCTTTCTGTCCTTCCATCACCTCCTAAACGATCGGTTCCCTCCCTGTCCCGCCATTCTCCCAGCCTAGTTCCCTTCGTCTCCACCTCTCCTTTCCACACCCCTTCATCTCTGTCCTGCCTCTGCCTGTGAACCTCAGCCTCTCTCATCTCTGTAGCCCTATTGCTTGGAATTTAAGTTCCACTGTCCCAGTGCCCCCTTCACCTCCCATTCCTGTCTCCTGCCACCTCCTGGGTTAGTACACTGTCACTCTCCACTGACCATTACTTCTTATCACAGTCCCTCATAACCATCTGTCTCAACCTTCTTCACCTTTCCTCTCAGACCCCATCACCTCTGTTTCCAACCTCTGTCACTTCTCATTGCTGCCCCTCATCACCTCCCATCTCAGTCCCCTCATTGCTCGGTGGCTTGGACGCTTAAAAGTCGAGCCATCCTTTCCCAACTCTGTACCCCTCGCCTTCCATCTCTGTCCTCATATTCTATGGCTTCATCACTCCCCGTCACTGTACCATGACTTCTGATCCCTCATAGTGCCAGGTGTGCCCCTTAACATTCCACTTCATTTCCATTTCAATCCTTCCTGTCACCACCTTCCATTCCAGAGACCCCATCATTTCCCATTTTAGTCTGCTCCTCACTTCGCTTCTGTACTCCACATCACCTCCAATCTCTGTACCTTGCCATCACTTTCCAAAGGTACCTCCATTTCTCTCTCATGTGCCTTTCTCACCTCTCACATGGTGCCACTCATCACATCCCATCTTTGGCCCCCATCTCAGTCCTCCATCACCTCCCATTTCTGTACTTCCATTACTTCACATCCCTGCACTTCATTTCTTATACCTGCCTTCCCATCTCTATACCCCCATCACCTCCCATCTTGGTTCTCTGCCATCTCCAAGCTACCATCACCTTTTATCTTGAGCCCCATCATCTCTCCTCGCGTGTCTTCACTAGCTCACACTCTGCACCCTTGTTGCCTCCAACTTCTGTGCTCTCCGTTTTTGTCCCTCTATCACCTTTCACTTTTTACTCCCTTTCTGTGCCTCGCTCATCTTCCATGCCTGAATCTTCATCACTCCCT
The DNA here is from genome assembly GCF_040802235.1 of Manis javanica. Lineage (NCBI taxonomy): Eukaryota > Metazoa > Chordata > Mammalia > Pholidota > Manidae > Manis > Manis javanica. Next base: position 116,794,168 of record NC_133166.1, read on the forward strand.
CTCTGTGCCCCACACGGCCCACCATGGCTGCATTCTTCTCTGCCTGCCCATCCTTGCTGCCTAGTCTTTGCCCCCTGCACCATTTCTGACCATTCCACCCCTCTCTCCTGCTTTTCTTCCTCCCTTTTCTCCGACTTCATCCTCAGCCCATTTTTCATGCCTCTGCTCTCCCTCCCTCCCGCTGCCAGGGGTGGCCCTGCCAACCCCCCTCTTCACGCTCCACTCTCTTTTCCCCGCAGGGTGTCCCTCTCCTCCCCTCTGCCCCAGCTGTGGTCCTCTCCAGGCAGGCTCTCCAGGCTCGCTCTGTCTCCACCCTCCCACCCCAGACCTTGCTCCTGGTCTCAGCCTCCTTTTTCTCCCCATGAACTCTCGCCCTCTTTGTCTCCCTCCCTCCTCCTCACTGTCCCCTTTGGCTCCTTTGTGGCCCAGTGTTGCTCCCCAGGGGCCCAGATTAAGACATGATATTTCTGGGCAATGAGGAGAGGCATGAAGGGGTGAGATAAGGAAAGGGGAGCCAGGGATACTGGGGGAGAGTGTTGTGGGGGGCAGAGCAGAGGAGGTGAAAAAGGAAGGGAGAGGTGAGAGGAGCTGAGCAGACTGGCAGGAGGGGCTGGGAGCTGGAGTGTCAGGGGAAGTCTCAGTGAAGGGGCTGAGTCGGGATAAAAGAGCTGGGCAAGAGGGAGAGAAAATGGAGGAGAGAGCACGGTGGGCAACTCTGCAACACTGGTGCAGAGGAGAAAACGGCCCCAAGAGGGCCAGTGGCTGCCGGTGCCACATGGAAGTGGAGGAAAAGCTGGAGGGGGCTGGAGGGCAGTGATGGAGGAAGGTAGGAGACTGAGTGGAGGAGCAGGTGGGGGTTCAGGCAGGTGAGAGGGAGAAGAGGGCCAAAGGTCAGGTACAGAAGAGTAGGGAGGAGGCCACCTGTCAGAGCAGAACCCCACCTTTGCTCACCTTAGCCATATGGGAGGCAAAAGCACAGACTTCTCTTGGGACTCCCATGTGGCTGGCTAGAGGAAGAGGCCAGCTTGGGAGACTTCCAGGCAGGGGAGACCCTTCTTCTGTCCCTGCCCCCCTAGCATCTTCCGGTGTGAGGGAGCCTCTTTTCCTGCCCTTGCTTCTCCACTTCCCTTCTCTGGGGTTCTCCCTGCGTTTCTCCTTGCCTTCCTTCCCTCCTTCTCCTCACTCTTTCCTCCTTTACCCTTCCATCCCCAACTCCTCCTGTTACATAACATCCCCACCCACCTGCCAGACACCATTGACACTCCTGCACCTGATCGGTCTGGGCATCAAGGACCAGGACATCTGGGTTCTAAAAATGGCCTGAGGGGGTGAAAGTCTCCTGGCCCTTGACCCTGATTCTGGTTTCAGAGTCCTTGAGGAGTCTTTCAGCCTCAGGCCTTTGTTTCTGAAACCCTCTGAAGCCTGATGGAGGGGTCAGTCTCAGCTCGGTTCTGTGTCAGTAGCTTCTAGGGGTTCTGGGTTCACCACTCCAGCTTCTTGAGGCTGGCATTTATTTTGATTATGGGTATGGGTGTGTTAACTTGGATATCTGACTGGATGGTTTGAAGCCAAGAGGGGGCATAAGATACTGTTCTGGGATTTTAGCTCGAGAGAGAGCTGATCCCAGGGTTCTGGATCTGTGGGGGTCCCCTTGGGTTGTGAGGGTCCATATACAAAGAGTGGGTATGGGCCATGGGCACCAGGACGTGGCTCTTCTGGATTGTGCAGGACATTTACCCTCTCATTATTCTAGGTCTATCAGAAGGTTTTGACATGGTTTCTGATGCTACAAGGAGACAGGCAGACGGAGGGTCCGCACATGTAGTTTTAACCACAGGGGCCTCCTGCATGGGTGTTTTTTCACATGGGATGTTAGTGTTTGGGTCTGGGTTAGCGAACCATTATTAATGGTTGGTTGTTTTTCTCTAGAGTGCAGGTGTGTGGGAACTTTATGGAAGATTCTTGATCATTTAGTATTTTACTGGATCAGTAAATTTCTGGGTCTAGGAGGCACTGAGGGGACTATGTTGGGTGTAGGCAGAAGGTGTCAGGTCCCTGGGCCTGTGGCATCTTGTTTCCCTTGTCTCTCTTGCCTTGGCCTTCAGGAGTGGGCCCCTCCCCCGATGTTATGCACAATGCAGTTCACTAGCATTTACTGGAAGGGGGGGCACTGGGGGAGGGGAGAATAAAAACAATGGGTATGGGCCATCTTAGGGGCAACATTCTGGGCCTAGGCTTAGGCCCCTCTCCTCTGCGGAGCCCCTTCCAGAACCTTGCAGAGGTCCTAGGTGTGGTGTGGTGTCCTGGGCTCCGTGTCTCTGTACCTTACCCGGGGGAGTCCAGTGGCCAGGGTAGAGGACAGCTTGCCTGGTGAGACACAGGAGGCACTTCTGGAGCTCGCGCCCGCCGGGGAGGGGCTGGGAGCGGCCCGGCGGAGCCCCGCCCCTGCCCGCCCTCCACCCCAAACCGAGCCCTCGGCGCCCCCGGGCGGGAGCGCCGCGCTGGGGAGAGAAATGTCTCCCCAGGGTAATTACTGCCGCCCCAGTCCAATAAACCACTCATCCTTCACCTCTTGGGCCCAAGAAGTGTCTCTCCACCCGATCCCCCCACAGTGTAATAAACGCCCTTAGGCTTTAACAGGCCCGCCCCGCGTAATAAACCGGCTGCAGTGTGAGAGCAGCGGGGTAATAAATCCCCGGGGAGGCCTGGCTGAGCCGGCCGGGGCCGGGGCCTGGGCAGGCGGCGGGCGGCTCGTGCGCCCAGGCTAGGGGGCGGGGAGGTGCGCGTCCGTCCTGTCCTCGCGCTGCCCGCCCCGCTGGTCTTTGTGCGCTTAGCGCCATGTTCCCTGGCTGCCTCGTGTCTCCCGTGGGGTCTGCCTTACCTCTCGGGGTCTTTGTGTGCAGCTGGGTGCGTCGCCGCCTGTCTACGGGTTGGGGTCTGCGTTACTCGGAACGTGTGGGCTCGGGGCGCCCGCACCACCTCCGGACCCTCCCGCCGCACTGCCCTGTGGGGCATCACGCGCTCCTGCTTCTCGGGCCCCCTCGGGGCACAGGCAGGGTTTCCTCCGGGATGGTGTGCTGTCTGGGTTCGTGGGGTGGGAAAGGGAGAAGACAGGGCCCCTTTTCTCCTAGACCTGGGATATTTGGGAGCGGGCTCAGGTAGATGGGGTTCCCCTGGCTGCTCTGAGGGACTAGAAAGCCCAGTAAGCCTCTCCTCGTCTGACTGAGAGGCCCTGGAGCACGGGGGGTGAAGAGACAGCAGCCTCTGGTCAGGCAGGCAGGCGGGGCGGTGAGGGGGGCTGTGTGCAGGAAGGTCATCATCTCAGCTCCCCTGGCCCTCCCCACTCCCCAAATTTGGAAGTGCAGCCTGTAGCGAGTGGAGGGGGAAGGGAGGACCCCGGTATTATGGTTGCCATGGAAACAGCCGATTTTCCAGAGTGCTGCAGTGTTTGGGAGTGGAGAGACTTAGTGGCTGAGGCCTACTGGGCTCCTGGCCTCCAGGCCCTTCCCTTTTTGGGCAGGTGAGAACCTGGGGCGTGGTTGCAGCGTACTGTGCACTCTGCTCCCAGTCAACTTCCCACCCCAATCTTGGGGCCTTGTCCTGAGGGTTCAAACCCTCACCAATGGGTCTCCAGGCTCCCAGGTAGAAAGGATACCTGGGTCTGGAGGGGGCAGAGCCAAGCTCTGTGTGTCTGCTGGGGATGCTTTGCCAGTGACATGCTGTGGCACCTTGTCAGTTATTAGACATCAGGGTGGCTCTTGCTTGCCTGCCCTGCCCCGGGGGATCATCTCTTCTCCCTGGCCTTGCCTGGGAAGATGGAGGGCATTGAAGACAAGTGCTTTGGGCAGCAGCTCCAGCTCCGCCCAGCCCCACCCCTACTGGCCTCACTACCTCCGAACAGCCTTCCCCTTTCTCCTCAGCCCCTCTCTGGGCCCCCAGATGGTGCCTCCCACCAGGCCCTCAGGCCCCTCTCCATTAGGGGCCTAAGAATTTCTGGGGATAGAGACCCCTTATCCCTGGTTACCTGAGCTATAATGGGGTTCCTAGTCCCCGAGGTGAAACCCCCAAGGTGCTTGAGGGGACCAGCTTCAGTGTTAGCAGCTGGGCTGCCATCTTGGTCAAGCAGGTTTGCTCCCTGGAAGTGCCTGGAGCCCTCCCTGAGTCAGGCCTTCTGGGCTCCCAGCAACCTGCCCACAGGACTTTCTGTCCCACCTAGAACTTGCCCATCCCCAAGGCCCCACTTCTCTTCCAGCCTACTCCAGGCTTTTGCCTTTAGGCCCCATTTGCCTCTCATTTTCTCTCTGGATAAGCCCTCCTCTGAACCCCTCTTGCCCCAAGAAGTGCTTTGAGGGGGAGTCGTTACACTAATTATTTAAGCATTTTATGAATCTCATCTCCATTTATGTTCTAAAGAATGCAAGATTGTTCTCTTCCCTTCTCTGAAGGCCCCAGAGTACTACTAGTCCTCTGGGCCTTCCAGACAAGGTTCCCTTCCTAGAAACTGGGTGACCAGCCCTCCACCCCTACCCTAGCCATCAGTCTGGTCCCACCCGTCCAGCCACAGGGAGCCCAGGCAGCCACAGGAGGGAGCATAGCGACTAATGGGGTTTATTTTGGGGCTGAGATTGTTAAGGACCTCACACCTGCCCCCCAGCGGATGGAGACAGAGTGGGGAGAGAGGGTGGGGTGGGGGAGGGCAGGGAGAGGAAGCCTTCATCTCTGGCTCCCACTCTGCCACTTTCTCTCACCTATACCGGGCTCTGTCCCTTTCTGTCCATCTGTCTCTGCCTTCTTCCTCTTCTGGCCATCAATCTTTATTCCTCCCCCACCCCCCATGTCTGTCTCTTTTCCTGGTAGGGCTCCAGGACGTACTGTTTTGGGGCCCAGGTAGCCCCCTAATTGAAAGTGGAAGCAGGGAGTCCTTGGCAGACTGGGACCAGGATTTCCAGGGCCTGTGGAGGGGGCGGGGCAGGCACCGAGGGGTGCCAGCCAGTGAGCTGGGAGTCAGAGCTGAACCCAGCTTCTGCCCCTCCTCTCATTATTTTCTGGGGCCACTTTCACCTTGGCGCCTCCTCTGCTTTGGCCCCACAGAAGCGCACCTTGCATCTGTCACTTCTGCCAGCCCTGGGAGAAGTGGAGCTGGTCAGGCCCAGGCCCCCTGAGCCCTGCCGGCCCCAGCACTCTTCCTGGTCGCCTTGCAGCCCCTCTCTGGGCTCTCTGTGTTGCTCTGTTACCTCTCTGTTTTGCTGTAATTAAAACTAGAATTCTTGATGAGGCAGCTACATCTGTCTGTGCTCGTGCACAGGCTCTCACCCGGGTACCGCCTGCCAACTGTTCTTAGGACTGCAGAGCCTGGTGGCTGCTGTGGGTATCACAGTTGAAGCTCTGTGTGCTAAATCTGGTGTCCCAATGCTCTGGTCTGTCACTGAGGGCCTGCTGATCTCACTCTCCTGATATCATATCTCCCTCTCTCCCTTTCCTCTCTCTGCAGCCGGGACCACATACATCTTTGGGAAGGGGGGAGCGCTCATCACCTACACGTGGCCCCCCAATGACCGGCCCAGCACGAGGATGGACCGCCTGGCCGTGGGCTTCAGCACGCACCAGCGGAGCGCTGTGCTGGTGCGGGTGGACAGCGCCTCCGGCCTCGGGGACTACCTGCAGCTGCACATCGTAAGGACCCAGGGCCTGGCCCCTGACCCCCACAACCTTCCGACTGCAAATCCATTCAGTCCCCTCATTGCTAGGATCAGCACCTCAAATCTTTCCCTCATGTGGAGTCCTCAGAACTTCTGTTTGTGATTCCTGGGGCTTCTTCTAACTAGTTCTGCTTCTGAGACCCATTCCCTTCCTGGTTATTTACAGCGGCTCCCAGAGCCACTCTGGCTGATTTGAAGCTCCCAGCTCCCCACTCCCTGAGACCATCTGTGTCTTCTGTGCCTCTGAAAGCTGGGGGCCTCCCTGAGGCTCCTAGGCCATTCTCCTGTAGAGTACAGAAACGCCCCCACACTGACTCTGCTGGGCTGCTGCCTGCTTGCTCCTAGATCACCTAGGGCGGCCGGCTGTGACCTGCACCCGGTCCCGCGGACCTCCTTGCCCACAGCTGCCCAGCACTGCTTCTTCACTTTGCATTTAGATCCTGCCCCGCCCCGCCCTCTGTTGCCATGACTTTTGCCCCCCAGCATTCCCCCTTCCCCTACCTCCCCTTCCCCTCTTTGGCCTGCTTACTCATCTCTTACCTCTTGGCCCAGCCCCACATCCCCATCCTGACCTCAGGTCCAGCCTAGCTTTGCCTTTCTCTGCCCAGCTTGCACCCCCTCCACCCTCTGCTCCTCCCCAGGGCCTCCCTGGGGGCTTCCCACCTCTCCTCACAGTGTTCATCCTAACTCTAGTCTTCAGACAGTCCCTTTTCTTCTCCATCCTCTTCCCATCTCTGGTCCCACATCCTTCTCTGCGGCCTCTGGCCTTGCTCCATTTCATTTTAGCTCTTAGCCTCTCCCTGTCTCATCCTCATGGTCTTAACCCCTGGACCTTTGACCTCAGTCTCCATTTCTACCTACACAGCCTCTGACAGCTACCTTCCTTAGCTGCCTGTATCTCATATGCTGACCCTGGCCAGGACCCCTGAGGTGGGAGGGTTGAGCAGGCTGACTAGGCTCTGTGTGCACTGGGAAGGTCTGGTGGGGCACCCGGGCTTTAAGGGAAGTGAGGAAGCCAATGAAGAAGGCTTTGAGCTACTGGCCACTCCTTACACAACAGCTTTTCAGGGTCCCATGGCTGCACACCCCTCCCCCAGCACCAGGGAGCCAGGAAGCAGGTGTGAGGAGAGATGTCCTGGGGACTATGTGGGGCTAGAGTGGAAGTGGCAGCTGACAGGCACTGGGCAGGGGCAGCCAGGCAGGGACGTGTGTAGGGAAGGGAAGGGATGTACAGCCGCCTGGGGAGCAGGTCTAGGAGTTCCCTGCCCATGTGATGGAGACAGACAGTATCTCCACCCAAATGTGAGAGACAGTGTGGTTACAGACACTGCAGATGATGCTGTGTGACAGGGTGGTACTGGGTGCATGTTGACTGTGTCAGGAGTGACAGTGGGACTGTGGGGGACACTCTCATGGCCTTGGATTGGCTGTGTCACTCTGTATTTGTATTTTGCTGTTGTTCTGGTCTCCTGACCTGGCGCATTTTTGTGTTCTTCTCTGTGAGTGAGGGCTGCTATTCTCTCTCCCCACAGTCATGAGAGGCTATATGGCTTTGGAGTTGATGGCCTGGGTGTGAGTCCCAACTTTCTTGCTCTGTCCTTGTGCAGTCACTTCATTTCTCTGAGCCTCAGTTTCCTCATCTGTGTAGTGGCATGATAAAAGGACAGAGGATGCTGTGAGGTTTGAATGAGAGCATGTGTGTAAAGGACTTTTACAACACTGCCCAGCCCTAGGAAGTACTCAGGTCAGCAAAAATGCCTGTCACCTGTGGTCATTCACCTGGATGCGCTGAACCGTGCTTATCCTGTGTCTGCCTCTTTGACAGCTTCTGTGTGTCTCAGTGTCTGTAGGTTTAGGAGACAGGGTTCCTCAGTGCTGAAGAGAAAGGGTTCGGGGAGTCAGGGCAGAGGGAAGAGGAATCCACTTTCCCTTCTGAGCGGTTTCCCACAGGCCTCTCCTGGTGCAGGGTTATTGGGGGTACAGGGCCTGGTGCCTGGTCTGCAGAGGGCAAAGAGGAGGGGAGACCTGGCCCTTGGATGGGGAGCCTGGTAAGGGTGAGGGCACTGGAGGAAGTGTGAGGGCCATGAGAGAGGCCAGCTCTGAGGGAAGAGCTGGGCACCAGACGGGCTGAAGCCCCTTGGGGGCAGCACCCAAGCCCCCTTCTCCCCTGGTGACACATCAGCTCCCACCACAGCATCATTAGCAGCTTTCAGAGAGTGGGGAGGCGGCTGCAAAATAAGAGAAAAGCAATTTGACGTTTCTAATAAAGCGTCGCTCCACTTTGCCAAATTAATTTTGACTCCCATAATTATTTGCTGTAGGAGCGGCCGCGTTCTCCCCACCGCCGCCTAATGAGGTAATTGGGGAATTAGGAATTAATGACTTTAACAGAAGTGACAACTGACTTCACATCGGGAGCAGCTCCAGGGAGCTGCCTCTTCCCTGGAGTGCATGGCTGGGAGTTTGGCTGCCTCCTAGGAAACCCAGGTGCCCTGCCTTCCAGCTGCCCTGTCGGCCCTCTGCCGGCAGGCTCCCAGGCCACACCTGCTTCTCCACAGCCACAGCCACTGGCTGAGCCTGGTGGGGAGAAACCCTCAGAGGCGTCCAAGGGGCTGACGCTATTCTGGGAGACGTTCTTACTAACAATAGCACTGAGGAGCATTGCCTGTTCCCCTCACGTGCGTGGGGAGCAGACGATCCCGTCTCCATGGGAGGTTGGCGGTGTGTGGGTGGTGGATGGGTGGGGCTTGCTGGTACTGTTAGGCAAGGCCAGCCTCAGTTTCCCTGCTTTTCCGCCTCTGAGGAGAGATGCTGCATCCTTGTATGACGGTGTGTGTGTGTCTTTCCTAGATTCTAGGAAGGGGAGAACTAGGCTCACAGATGGAAGGGGTAGGGTGTGGCTCTCCAAGCGAGCCATAGCTACACACCCTGCCCCCCAGCTTTCTCTGCAAAATCCCCATCCCTGCTCCCAGTGCCGGCAAGCCTCTGGGCTCTGTTGGATGCAAGAGGTGGCAGCTGGTCTCCCCATCCCCAGGCCAGACTGGGACAGCCTTTCCGGAAGACCCCAGGCTGTTCTGTGATGATTTGGTCCCTTGTGACTGTGTGTGACTCACGGGGCCCCAGTGAGTCTGCGCGATGTCTGTCCTGTGTGGGAAGAGGGGTGTGGGGACTCAGGAGGCTGGGTTCAGGGGTACTGCTGGGGAAGGGCAGGGGAATGGAGTAGGAGCTCAGGTTTAGAGCCTAGTGGGCCTTCTGCTGGCTTTTTTTAGATATCTGGTCTCAAAGGTCAGTTGGCCTCAGTAGCCTCTCAAATCACTCCCCACCCTCAGCAGTTTGAGTCAGTGTCTCCTGGACTAGTGTGGCAAGGGGGAGAGGGCATTGGCTTTGGAGTCAGGCCAACTGTAGTTCAGATCTTGGGGGTTTTTTCTTATGAACTGTGAGATTTTGAGGTGTTACTTAACCCCCCTGAGCCTCAGTTTTCTCCTCAATAAAATGGGGCTACTATAAGCTTCCACAGAGGGTTGCTGTGGGGACGAAGAGGGCATGTATATACCGAACCCACAGAGGCCTGGCACATTTCAGGTGTTCTCTCCTTCTCACTCTGGCCTGATAGACCAAACTCTTCCTGGGCTGGATCCTGGGTGGCCTCAGTAGGGTTCCCCATACAGGTCCTCTCCAGAGCCTGCGACCTGGGTTCCAGAGGTTGCTCAGACTGACTCTTTGCTCCCCTTCTCCAGGCTTTAGTTCCTGTCTTTCCTCTTCCTGTCCCTCCCCAGCTCCAAGCCCCATCCTCAACCCTTACCTGCCTGTGTTTGCCTTTCCTTATTAAGACTGACATGGTTTGTCTCCCCATCTCTTTCCATACCTGTTACCTCCCAAAACACACTGTCCAGACTCCTACCTCTACCCCCGTGGCTGTAGGCGGGCCACCCCCACACGCAGGCCTGATTTACTTGGGGCCTGGTGGGCTGCCAGGAGAGGCATGCTGATGCTCCGGTGCCAGAGCCCCGGGGACTTGCTCAGAGCTGAGCAGTGCAGAGGAAGGGAGGCTTGAGTGGAGGTGGTGGAGCTGGGGGAGGCCAGACCTTCCTCAGGCTGGGGCAGGCTTCCATGGGTTTCTGTGTTGGTTGTGCCTTCGGGAAGCCTCCATCCTTTAAGCACCTGCTGGTCCCCAGCTTGGTCCTGGTCTTCCTGTCTGGAGCCTGGGCTCAATGGTCCTTGCTCAGAGTAGGTGCTCTGTAAACATTTGAATATTCTGAACAAACCAAAAAACAAGAGGCAGGGATGGTTAGTGGAAGCGCTCCAGGGCTAGGTTCTGCACCCAGCAGTGGCTTCAACCTCCCTGAGCCTCCAGTTACTTCCTTATTTGCATATAGTGGAGGAGCAAGCCTGCCCACCTATGTAGGCAGGTGAGAGTCCAGGAAAGACAAGACTGGGAGAGAGACGTTGTGAAGCTGTGATGAGCCAGGGAGCTAGGCTGGTAGCAGTTAGAGGTGGAGTTCTAGAAGGAGTGAATGGCTTCTCCCTCCCAGCCACTGACCGCTGCCTCCCTGTCCTCAGGACCAGGGCACTGTGGGGGTGATCTTTAACGTGGGCACAGACGACATCACCATCGACGAGCCCAACGCCATCGTGAGTGACGGCAAATACCATGTGGTGCGCTTTACTCGAAGCGGCGGCAATGCCACCCTGCAGGTGGACAGCTGGCCGGTCAACGAGCGGTACCCAGCAGGTAGGCAGCGCAGCCGCGCTGTGGAGGCGCAACGGGAGGGTCGGGGGCAGGGCTGGCAGGGCCGCCTCTGACTAGGGCGCTGCCTGCACCAGGGGTGGGGCTAAGCCGAGAGTCTACGACTGTGGGCGGGGTGGGGCTGCGGAAAGGCGTGGCTTGTGGGGGAGGTACCAGCTCGGGGGCGTGGTTAAAGAAAGCCGGGTATTTGCTGGGCGGAGCTAGACCGCGTAGTTGGAGGGCCTTAACTAGCGGGGAGAACGTGACAGAATTGAGTGGGGACGGTTGCAAGGCTAGGGTCTCGTTCGGGGGTTGGGGGAAGGGCAGAGGAGGAGAGGTGGAGGTTGGGAGAGCCTGATGCGACTGAGGAAAGGATGAGTTCAGACTTGAGGGGCAGGTGGAAATTGGGAGGCAGATGCAGAGATCAAGGAGAGATCAAGGAGAGATCTGGAAGTAACCCACAGCATACCTTGGCAAGGAGGAGGGTTGTTCTCAACTACAGACCCGAGGAACGAACCAAGATCTTTACAAAGAGCAAGTCAAAGATTCATATTAGGAGGTGTAGATAGAGGAAGAGACGTAACCATGGAGACCCAGAGAGAACCCCAGTGTCTCAGGGCATAAGGGACATGGTGAAAGGGAGATTAAGAGATACAGTTGACAACAGGAATGAAAAATAGGGTCAAGTGCATCCAGCAAACCTTCATTGACAACCCACTAGGTATGAAATCCTTTCTCAGGCCCTGGAGACACAGCAGTGAGCAGGGAACAGCCCCTGCTTGCAGGGAGCTTACAGTCCTGGAAGGGGGTAGCACAGGAATGCAGACAGACCCACTGCAACAGTGTGACAGCTGTGGTGACTGAGGACAAACCAAGGTCTGAGGAATGCAGGGGAGGGATGGGCATGAGGACATGTAAAAAATGAGGAGGCAGAGACTCTGCAAGATACCGAGAGAGGCAGAGAAAGAGCCTCAGAGAGAGAGGAAGCCAGAGGAGGATGGAGAGATGAAAATAGTTACTGAGACATAAGCAAAGATGGAGGCAGCTCGCGAGTGATGCTGAGAGATATGTGGAGATGCTGTTGCACAGACCCAGTCAGCAAGAGAAGAGGTGGACAGGACCTCTGGAGGGAGAGGAAGAGAGCCCCAAAGTGGGAGATAAAGAATCAGGAAAAACGGAGCCGCTGCAGGGCAGGACTGGAGAAACAGAGATGTGGAGATATAATAGGCTGAGTGATGATGCAGAATCATACACATGGGGGCTGACTGAGAAGCAGAGAGCATCTGTGGACTCAGCCCCTCTCTTAGCCAGAAGTGACAGCCAAGGAGCTGCCCCACGCTGATGGAGAGGGGCGTGGGCAGGACAGTGAAATGTGCAGGCGTACACACCTTCATAAGCCCACTTATGCTGGAAAAAAGTTGCCCATGTAGGCTCACAGCTCACTATAATGTGGGCTTGTACCCAAACATTCTCAGGCAGCCCCTGAAGATGAAGAGAACTATATTACCCCCTAATAAATAGAGACTGGAGGATACACAGCCAGCCCCAGACACATGGATAATTGCAAATATTCACGTGATCAGGCTGACACAGGCAAAAAGGCTCTGTGGTGGGATGCTGACCTACTCCAATGCCCTGGGCATGTGTAGTCACCCAGGCACACAAATGCTCCTATGCTAAGTCTCTTATGTGCACAGACATTGACAGGCCAGGCTGTGTGGGTGTAATTGCCCTGTGGGCATCAGACTTCTCTCTCAGCCACACACACACAAGGGCAGCCTTTGTAGCAGTGAAAACATCAGCCTACACTGGACAGGGCTGGACTGGAAGGGCATGAAGACCTCACCATATCAAGCCATGACTCGGGTCCAGAGCTTCTCCCCTTGGAGCCCAACAGGCCAGAGGCCATGTTGGATAAATCTCACCTGCCCTCCTGTGCTCAGTACCCCTGGCGGAGGATGGGTAAGACTGCTGGGTGTCCTCCCACCCTTGAAGTGGAGTAACCTGAGGGCCTGGTGGCTGCGTGTGTGCACTAAAAGGGCAGATGTTCTACAAAAGCCGAGTGTCATCCTGAGCAACACTTCAGGTTAGCAGTGTGCGTGGGAGCCCAGAGACATAGCTCATAGACTCAGAGTCAGCAGGGCCTGGGTTCTAATCCTGGGTCTCCTACCGACAAGCTATGTGGACTTGGCCAAGTCATCCAGCCTCTCTGAGCCTCAGTTTCCACCTCTGAAAGGTGGGGCTAATACCTGCCCAGAGCAATACTATGAGCACTCCATTGGATAACTAAGGGAAGCACTAAGATGGCGTGGCATAGAGGTGTGCAACAGAGAGAGAGTTGTTAGGACTTTATGTTCTCCAGTGAGACAGATGTACATTCTTCCCTTCCTCTCAGGACGCGCACATGCACAGACACACGCAAATATACAGACACACACACAAGTATCCCAGTGCAGGTAGGCCCCCGAATGCCTCCTGCCCTCCTGCCCTCCTGCCTCTGCACATGCGCCCTCCCTCTCTCTTCCCTGCCTGACTCCCCACTGGTCATTCACCTTCCCTCCACTGTCTTCTTTGGCCCTTCCCACCATCATCTGCTGGGTGGGATGCCCTGTGCTGTATCTCACAGAACAGAATACTGCTGGTCATTTGGTCAGTCTTTGGCCCTTGGCTGGGGCTTCACATGGGCAAAGGTGAGGCCTTCATTTTTGTATCTCCAATTCCCAGTACCAGGAACAGGGCAGGCACTCAAGAAATGTTTGCCACATGACTGAATGAATGAATGAACCCTTTTTAATTTAATCACCAGTGGCCTGAATCTGCAGAGAAGGCGAGGTCTCACTGCCTCATAAGTACCCGGGGAGAGACCGTGCATGCGCACAGGAACACAGGGTGTGCTCAGGCTCTGGAGGGGTACGCAGGCAGGCCCAGGCCCAGGCCCAGGTCTTGTTGGGCAGGTGAATGCATCTGTACAATGGGAGATGAGAGGGAAAGCCCCTGCCAGTGTGTACACTATAGAACAGTATGTAAGTGGTTTTAATGGGAATAGTGGCCAGATTCCCAAAGGTGAGCATTTCCATTTCCACTGGATTGTCGCCTCAGCCCATGGACATCGGGAGCACACGGAACTCCTAGTCACATGACATATCCCTTTCCACAGACACACCCATACAGACAGAGACTCACATGTCCTCTCTCCCTCCCTGCCTTCAGGGCCTGGAGAATGGTGAGTGGAGAGAGGAACAGGTGGGTATCCAGATGGGCAGCGGAAGATTGAGGAGAGGAGTAGGGGTTAGGAACTGGGCAGGGAGGAGCCTGAGGGAGAAAAGCTTATGAGAGAGGGGAGAATGGGGCTGGCTTCCCAGGGCAGAAAGGAGAGGGCCCTGAGCAGAGAGGAGTCTGAGGGTCCTGGCCTAGAGCTGAGGCAGAGAAGTGAGCAAGGTGCAGCCAGGCAGAGGAGGAGTAGGTGGCCTGAATGGCAGAACCCTGCGGAGGAAGTTGGGGAGAAGAGGGGAGATGGCTCCCAGACAGGGTGGAGGGAGGGAAGGGACAGGTGGGGCTGCTGGGTGCTGCTGCAGCTGCCCCCGCAGACCTCCTGTTGTGACGGCAGCTGTAATGTGCCAGGTAGACAGTGGTGACCAGGGCGAGGGTGAGAAGGCCTGAAGGGCCTGCAGTGAGAGCAGAGGTGGGCTGGGGCTGAGGGAGGGATGTGGGTGGAGGCTGGGGGTGGGTGTGGAGTGAGAGATGGGGGGGAGCCGGGAGATGAGCAGGAAGGGAGTGGCCGCTGAGTTGGCTTGGAGAAATAGTTTAACCTCTGATAAGTGCGTGTGCCGGGTCACCCCCCTAAATGCCGCATAAACCCCCGCTTAACCCGCCCCTCCCACTTCTAAACTGCCCTCTAAACTCAGTAACCAGCTGGCCGCTGAGGCCTCCCACCCCCCAACTTAAACCTGCTAAATGACCCCACCCACTGCCCCACTTCGGGATGGGGAGGGAAGCTGGGGCACAACAGCTTGAGCGCAGATAAACTCACTTAACTTCTGACTTTTGGCCCTCCAGCTGCCCTCTTTTCTTTCGGCCCCCTTTCCGTTTCTTCCTGTCCCCTCTCTTTTTCTTTGGGTTGCCCCTGCCCCCAGGGCGGGGCTGGCTCTGGATGGGAGCCTAGGGAGGTGGCCGGGAGGACGAGGGACCCAGCACTTCTTCTCCCGCCTCGCCTCGGGTGGACCTTCCCCCTTTGCCGTTGGATGTTGCTGCTACTCCGAGTCTCCTGAGAATATGCGTAATTACTTTTCTAACTCCTTTGGACTTCGCTGCCTGAGAAACCTACTGTCTTTCTAAACTTTTCCAAGGAAACTTTGATAACGAGCGCCTGGCGATTGCTAGACAGAGAATTCCCTACCGGCTTGGTCGAGTAGTAGATGAGTGGCTGCTCGACAAAGGTAATTAACCAGAATTAATTAATTAATTAATTAACTTTAAAAACACTATCTTAAAGGTGCAGAGCTCTCTCTTTCCCCACCTATGCCTTCCCCATCGCCCCACCCCTTAGTGAAGCAAAGATTGTCTGGCCAGGATGCCCCTGTCCTCTCTGCAGTGAAGGGTCTGTGTCTTTAGAGTGGTGGTTTGGGGCAGGGGCACTGTTTTTCCAACAGAGGCAGAGTCCCCGTTCTCTTTCTAAATGCGGGATGGGACTGGGATCATCCATGGGATTCCTGAACCACTCTGTAAAGCAGGCCAGATGCAGGCTGGGAGGCAGCTTGGGAGGTGTCCTCTACCAAAGGTCAGCCCCGAGGGTTTGTGAAGGCTAGTTGAAGGCTGCAGTAGGCTGAGAAGCAGAATAGCTGACCCTAGGACCCAAAGGAGTGGTTGAAGGCTTTACCAGGCTCATCTGAGAAGTGGGGGCCTCAGATCCTACTTGGAAGATCCCCCCAAGAGAGTGGCTGTGGGGCTGCTGTCTGTGGAGTAGGCCAGAGGCCTCTGAGAAGCAGCGGAGCTCTGGGGAGATTGGCAGGTAGGGGCAGAGGTGGCTGTCCCACAGGGATTTCCGTGCCCATGAGCTCAGGAGGACAGAACAGGCTGCGTGTGGGGAGGTGCTGCTGGGTGTGAGGGAGAAGGCCACTTGTCACCAAGGGAAGCTGGGGCCAAGGGCAAAGCCATCCCCTTCCCTTTGGAGAGGGGGCGAGCTCTGTACCTCTAAGGCTAAACTCTAGGGGGGAAGTAGAACTGTTAAACCTCCACCTAACCAGCTGATAACTGTGCTTTTAAATGTCCACTGGGGCCTTCCCCACTAAAACCCCCAAATGTCACTTCCAGCCCCCCACACAGCCAGCGGGGACTAAACATGCTGATAACCAGATGTGATAAATCCATAACAGGACAAAAAGTTAAAGGGACTGTAACAGACATTGCTAAAACCTACAGCCCCCAGCCTCACTGGGGTGCTCTCTCCAGCAGGGTGAACTTTAACCCTTTGAGGAGTTCGTGGTGGGGGGCCACAGGGGCCATGTTTGCTAACCTACATAATTACTCTCCGTTATCCACCTCTCTCTCCCGGAATCAGGTCAAGGGAGCAGCCTGGGCTGAGGCTGGGACAACTTGTGACCCCAAGGGTAGTGGGAGCTGGACAGGCCCTGGGGGAAGGGTGGGGTGTGTGGTCCAGCGGAGGGCCGAGATCAGCCTGGTGATTTGAGTCCCAGCTCTCCTTCACTAGCTGGATGGTCGCACCCTCTCTCTAGGCCTCTATTTCCCCTTCTAGAGAGTGAAGGATTGGGCTAAATACTCAGGTATTACCCAGAGTGTGGAAGGAGGAACCCACTTGTTGCCTGGCCTCGGGCAAGACTTCCCTTTGTGAGCCTCAGTGCCCTCCTCAGGGAGATAGGGACAACAAAGCCTGCTCAGCCTTCCTCACAAGGTGTGCTGGAGGAAGAGATGAAATCAGGAGCAGGAAAGTATTTGAGAACAAGATCTGGGCCTTCTTGGAGGGATTAGTTTACTGTCAGCATCTGGCATGTGGTAGGTGCTCAATAAATATTTATTGAATGAATCAATCTTCCAGTTCCAAAATGTGTCCTGTGAAGCATGAGTCCAGTGAGATGCTTCACAAGAAAGAGATTGGTGGTAAAATGAGCTTTGGGAAATGCTGAATCCTGTTTCCTCCTCTTGGATGTTGTTTTAATAAAGGCTCTGATAAGTTCTACAGGAAAGAAACCTGTTGTTTACTTGTGAAGTGTTTGCTTCCCAAACTCCTTTGACCACCGTGAACCTTCTCCCCTTTGTTTTTCTCATGAATCTTATGCCTGGGAGTAAACTCCGTGCACGGTGGTCCCCCGGGCCTCTGGTTCTAGAGTTTCGATGCCACCCACTGGTCTTCAGCTTCTGTGGGTTCTGGCTTCCCCACTGGGGAGATGGTGATGTTGCTCCAGTACTGAGTGAGTTGCTGGGCAGTGAGAAGGTGCTAGAGGTGGAGGAGAGGCTAAGCAGAGGGGACAAGCAAACATACCTGTGGCTGGCCATTGGCGAGAGGCCAGACAGATGTTTGGGTATCCCAGAGGCCATGATGTTCCGGGAAACTCATGCTTCCAAACAGGGTGTAGGTTTCACAAGTTGGACTGTCCTCAGCCCAGGTTTTGGGGGCAGGGCTTACAGGCACCTAACTCTAACCAGATCTTTAACGAGGCACTAACCAGAGGCTAACAAGGGCTAAGCCAGGTCTTAAACACCCCGGCGCCAGCAGCTGAAGGTCTGGGGGAACAGGGGGCGATATAGTATTTCCTCTGCCCACCTCCCCACAAAACTAAGCAACACCAAAACCAAAGTTAAATCTAAACTTAAACATAATAAATATCTTTTCTAAAAACCAAACCAAAGCAACAAACTCAGAGGGTTAAACGGACCCCCAGATCCACTAAAACCAAACAGAACCGTGAAAGCCCACCCAGGTGGGGACTCTGAGGTTGTTAGTGCCGAGTGAGGAGTGAGACTGGAGCTGGAGCGGTTTTATTGGCTGTCATGAGTGAAGCAAGGTCCCTTTAACATTTTTTATCTCTGTGCTTGCATGTCCTGGCGGGGAGGAAGGCCTCTGCTCTCAGGGCCTGCTCCTGGCAGTGGCTGGGCCTTGGAGGGGAGGAGGAGAGAGGTCGGAGGCCTGGGCGTTGGCTGGGGGACAGAGTGGGGCCTGTGTGGCTGCACCTGCCGCAGGCACTCGGTCCTCCTCCCAGTCACTGGCCTCCCCTCCGTCTCACCTCCCTCCCTGCCCTGCCGCGCTCCGACCACTTGTCCTGGCAGTCGCCTTCTCTGTCGCTGCCTCTTTGTCTCCTCTATCTGCTGCTTCTGAGGGCTCCACGGCTCAGGGCTGGACACTGGTGTGGGACATTTGGGGAAAAAGATGGGGATCAAATTGAAGAAAGGGAAGGAAGGGGGCAATGCCTCTGGAGCAGGAGCGGAGAGGGGGATGGGAAGGTCAGAGGCATGAGCATGGTGGGGAGAGGGGGGAGCTGGGCTCCCATTCCCAGCCTGCGTGTGCCCTGGGGACCCATCCCCTCTGGGGTCCCCATCTTGCTGGACTAGGAGCTGTGGCTGACAAGGACTTTCCCTTTGGTGTCTGCCCCTCCCTCATTTCGCCCTCCCCACTGTTTGCTGGTGTCCACCTCCACTCCTCTTCCCTCCATCGGCTCTCCTCCATTCTCCGCATCTGTTTCTGGTCTCCCCCCACTGCTTGCCCCTCCTCTGTCTGCCACCCTGCCCATTATCCTCCCCAGGCCGCCAGCTGACCATCTTCAATAGCCAGGCTGCCATCAAGATCGGGGGCCGGGATCAGGGTCGCCCCTTCCAGGGCCAGGTGTCCGGCCTCTACTACAATGGGCTCAAGGTGCTGGCGCTGGCCGCCGAGAGCGACCCCAATGTGCGGACCGAGGGCCACCTGCGCCTGGTTGGGGAGGGGCCGTCTGTGCTGCTCAGTGCAGAGACCACGGCCACCACCCTGCTGGCCGACATGGCCACCACCATCATGGAGACCACCACCACCATGGCCACGACAACCACGCGCCGGGGCCGCTCCCCCACACTTAGGGACAGCACCACCCAGGTGAGCTCCTCTAGCTGGCAGACGAGGGGCAGGGCTTTGAGTGGGGGGTAGGGCTGCTGTCTGCATGTGACTGTGGTGCCCGGGGGTGTCTGGGGTTCTGGTGGGGTCGTGGAGCTGCTGCCCGATCCTCGTCATGGTGATGGTGCAAGGGAGGCAAGGTCTCTTTTCACGGCAGGCCTCCCTGGTGACCAGGGATGTTATAGTCGTGGAGGTGGTCACTATTTCTAGGGGAGCCATTCCCAAAGTTGAGGGGGAGTTTGGTACTCCAGGTAGACCAGAGAAGACCATGCTATCTAAGAGAGGAAATCTGGGCTGGGGGTGAGGTGGATGACCCCTCTGCCCGCCGCATGACGCAGGCCAGCCTAATGCTGTGTGGGCAGCCAGTCGGGGGATGGGTGGAGCCAGGATGGCATTGCCCGGGACAGGCCCAGAGGTGACAGCACTGGAGAGGCTGTAGGCTCACCTGGTGGTTGCAGCTCCCCCATGAGGTTGGCGGAGGCCAGGAGCAGCCTCTCTGGTGGTGGAGTCTTTGCAGTAGGACTGTAAGCCTGTTGCCTTCACAGGTTCTGTCTGTGTGACCTTGAGCAGGTGCCACCACATAGCAGGCCTCAGTGCCTCCTGTGGCTCTGAGGAGGTGTCTGTTCCGACAGCTCCCTGGTGCTTTGCCTGCCCCACCTGCTCAGGTGCTCTCCCGGGGTCAGGTCCAGCCCAAGCGACTTGAGTTCATCTTCTCTGTACCCAGGGGAGTGCCCAAGAGGGCTGTACCTGGAGAAGGAGGCTCTTCTGGGGCAGGGGAGACCTGGCTTTCCTGGTGCCCAAACCTATTGGCCACGTGTCACTTATGGAGTTAGTTTTCTCGTTGTTGCTGCCGGTGATTGTTGGCCCCGGGAGGGCCCACACCTAGCGCACCGACCCTTGCTTAGTCACCCTGCCCTCATGGCTCATGGCTGTTGGGCTTCTGGGTCTGGAGGGACTCCAGTCCTCCCAGGGTGAGGGAGGGGCCTGGGGGCAGCCATGGGATATGCCCTACCTCCTCCACCAGCCTGATTTCAGCCTCTGTAAATGAGGGCTGGGCTTGGTGAGCTCCAACCCTCCTCATATCTGCTGATCTGTACTGCAGGGAGCAGGGGACTGAGTGACAGCCCCATCCAGGAGAGAGAAGCAAGCCTGAACCCCTTTCCCTTCTGCCTTTACTGCCAAGAAAACCAAGGGGACATGAATGCCAGGCCTTGCCCCAGGGAGTGGGAGCCCTGGGAGAGAGGCCCAGCTCTACCCAAGGTTGGGCACTGGCCACACCCAGTGTCTGTAGGCAAGAAGGGCCGTCCAGATGCAGAGGGAGGGTGATGGGCAGACCATCCAGCCGAAGAGAGGGAGGGGACTCCTAGGAGGTCACACCTGTGCTGAAGAAGCCCCCACAGGGGAGGCCTGTGCAGAGTGGCAAGGATGCAGAAGGAAAGTCCATCTCCAAAGGCTCTGCCTTGTCCTTGGGTGAGGGCTGCAGTGTCTGAACACCAGGGAATGGAGAAGGGGCAGGATATGCCCTTCACCCTCTCCGCAATCCAGACTCCTCCCAGGTTAGCCCGCTCTCTCCCTCTACCCAGCAGTCTCTCAGGCTCCCTTCCCGCCTGGACGCTGGGTTCCCCCGGTCTCTTCCCTAGCACCCCCCATCGCTGCCCCTCCCCTTGCACTCACTCATCTTGGGGACTCTCTTTCTTCGCAATCAGAAGGAGAGAAAACGCTGACAGAGCCGACTCCCGTTGTCATGGCAGCCATAGCCCTAATTATTGTGTGCAGCCTGGTTCCCTCGCTCTGGGAAGGGGGTGGGGAGAGAGATGAAGGTGGTGGGGAGGTGAAGCCAGAGCCATGAAACACCCCCCTGCCCCAGGTGCTGCTGTTCTGCTCTGCCTGTGCTGGCCTCCAGAGGCCACTGGGTCTCCTTGCTCCCCTTGGTCCAGTGTCCAATCTCCCTGGCTTATAAAATAAAAGGCAGAATGTGTGCTGTCACATTGACCCCCAGGAGCCATGAGAGCGGATGCAGGTGGACACTGTTCAGTCTCTCTTTGCATGGGGGAAATGGAGGCCTGTGGTCAGCCAGCAAGCCCTGAGAGAGCTGGGGCATGGTCCAGGGTGTCCCAGGGTCTGTCCTTGTGCCATTCCACACCTCAAGAGGTGGCTGCGGAGCTGCTGACCCAACCTGGAATCCTCTTCTTTCCCCACCTCCCCTCTCCCCCACCCCAGAACACAGATGACCTCCTGGTGGCCTCGGCCGAGTGTCCGAGCGATGACGAGGACCTGGAGGAGTGTGAGCCCAGTACTGGTGAGTGCCTTTCCCCCCTCCCCTGCCCCGGGGCCCATGGTGACTCTGATGGGAGGGAGGGCGACTGTCCCTGCCACCAGGCCCAATCCGAGGGGCCTGCTCTCTGGCCTTAACATCCCCTGATAGCTTCCTCTCCCTACCATTCCCTGCCAGCCCACTCAAATGCCCTCTGGAGAGGCAGTCTCTGGCCTTCTGGTGCCCCAGTCCTTAGATGTAGTGAGGTCCTTAGCTTGGAGTCCTGGAGTTGAGGGCCAAGGGATTCCAGGAGGGAAAGAGGGAGACTTTTCCCTAGAAATACAAGTAACTGCAGCTCCCGTTAGTCCTTATGGTGGGGATGGGGAATGCAGGCCTAGGAACTACAACTCCCATCAGCTCATGGGTCTAGAACTGCAACTCCCATCAGTCCCTGAGGCCTGGAGCTCTCTTGGTCTCTCAGTAGAGGAGGTCACTGCTGGATCATGACCCCTCCTCATTTCTAGGCTCAGGGAAGCGGCCAGATGCTCTGCCAGGGGCACGACGCCAAGCTGGGGCATTTACCCCACAGCAGTTCTGTGCTGAACAGTATAGTAGATGGGATGCCCCCAGCCAGACATATGGTCCCGTGGGGGGATTGGGACCTGAGGTCTGGCCCACATTTTTAGTGGGGTAGCTGTCATAGGAGGAGAGCAAGGCCTAGAGGGAAGGCTTCTGGGGTGGCATTCCAGGCCTCTGCTTGATCCTTCCAGCTGGGGAGAAGGGTGCAGCCCCAGAGAGAGACCAGATTGGCGAAGCAGGGGTGCCAAGAGGTATGGGGTGTGGAGTTGCACAGTGGGTATGAGGGCCGTTCATCTGAGTAGGTTGGGGGCAGTGGAGAGGAGCTGTGGGGAGTGGGGAGCTGAGGTCCTGGTGCTTGATGCCAGCAGCAGGGATGGAGGAAGGACTGGCTGTAGCCAGATTTCCCAGTGGGGAGAGTGGGCCTTGGTGGTGGCCTGGACAAGCCCTTAGGAGCCTCATCCCTTGCTTGGGTTTCCAGAGGCTGCTCCCTGTTACCTTGCAATGGATGGCACCTGGGCTGTTGGCACCTGAAGGCTGGAGGTTGAGGGCAGGTGCCTGCAGAGGGTCAGGGAAGGTGATGTGGTCAGCTGAGGTAGATTCACAGCCTATGGATCCTACCTTGGGGATGGGCCTGGGTTCTGCCAGCCTCAGGGGAGATGCTCAAGCTCAGGGTGAGCTGCAACCCTGGAAGGAGTATGAGTAGAGAAAGAAGACAGTGGAGCCTAGGGACAGAGGCTCAGGTTCCAGAGCCCAACGGCAGAGGGATTTCTGGGGTGCAGGTTCCCAAACCCAGTGGATGAAGTCTGACTGCCTTCTATGTCCCCTGAGTAGACTAGGGGTTGTTCTGGTAGTCCTGAGCCCTGGGCCACTTGGGAGAGCCACAGGCTTCTGGGCTGGAAAGGCCCTCCTGTCCACAGCCAAGGGCTGGTGCTTTCTGGAACAGATGATCTCCACTGTCAGGAGGCCTCTCTGCCAGGGCCTATTCCCTCTGTCTCACTGGGTGACCTCTGCTCAGGGATGCCTCCTCACACTCTGCCATTGCTTTGGGCATCTGGCAGCTTTAACACAGCTCTCCCCTTCCACCCTGCTTTGCCACTAACTAGTCACTTACTAGGGTTTCCTGTAGGTGGACCCAGTGCCTCCAGCCTGGGCCTGCTAGGAGTGGCTGAGATGAATAGCCCAGGAGAGCCCTGGGATAAGACTGGTGACAAAGAGCTGGGAAAAAGGCACTTCTGCGGGTCCTGAGAAAGGGTGCTGCTGAGCTCTAGCATGCATATTTGCACACTGTGCCCATGTTTGCACACTCTGGGACAGGAACTGCAGGGTAAGAGAAGAATCTTTGCTCCCCCTGGACCCTGCGGAGAGCAGTGTTGGGCCAGATGGCCACCACACAGGGACACTGGGCTGCATCAGAGCCATATGCTGTGCACCGAGGTTGTCGCTTCCCAGCCCCAGCCCGAGTCTTGTCAGGGGCTCTGGTGTGACTGGTGTGTGCACGGGTGGGTGAGTTCCTTTAGGGACGGTTGAGACAGGGGAGGGAGGAAGAGCTGAGGTAGTCCTCCTCCCATCAAAGGGCCAAGTCTCTAAGGGGAGGATAGAGGAGGAAACTGAAGTTGGGGGATGGGGAGAGGATGGTGGGCAGCCCAGCACCCAGCTTAAAAATATAAGGGGGAAGGAGGGCAGAGTGCATGCTTGGGTCCCCAGAGGAAACTGATGGAGACAGGCTCTCCCCAACAAGTCATCACACTTTTGCATTTGCATTTCCACACTCATACCACTCTGACATGCTTAAAGTCAGATTTTTATCCTGATGGGAGGCCAGGCAAGGACCAAGATGACTCCAGGGTCCCACAGGCTGATCTAGACCATGGCACTCCCTACCTACCTGGAGGGGTAGGGAACTCTGAGCTCCCAGTGCAGGGAGGCATTTTCTCCAGCAAAGAACCAGGTCTCCTTGGGCACCAAGGTCAGTGTTAGAGGTGGAAGCAGGCTGGCCGGAGACAGCGGCTGCCCAGGGGCTCACTGCTAGGTGTTTTCATCCCTCCCACCTGCCAGACCCTCCTCCTTGGGCCCAGCTGTGAAGCCTGCGATCATCCCTGCTTACCTTTCCATTTTTTCCCTGGACCTGGGCCTCTCCACAGACCCCAGGCCCTACACTTCCTTCTTCTAACTTGTGGAGACCACCATCTAACACAGCTGTCTTACCTGATGTTGGTAACCTAGCCAAAGAAGGGTATTGTTTGATGTTCAGATTCTTTTGAATGGGCATGACTGTAGGGGGGCATTCAGACCACAGACTCCTACGCCATGCTCACACTTAGAGGCGCTCACAGAAGTTTCAGAATGACAGGTGCATGTTCAGAGCAGCCACATACCCAGTGCACTCAGACTACTGAGGTGCAGGTGCATGTGCACACACACGGGCATGAACTCAGGGATGCACACGTCTGTTTCCAGGCTCTCGGGTGCACACATGTCCCACCTCCATCCAGGTGTACCCTTGTGCTCAGATCTGTAGTTGTGTGTGCGTTATGTTCACATCCACCAAGACACACACACACATCCTCAGAGGGATGTCCTCGTGTATCAGTGTGTGTGCTTATTCCCATGGAGGCTTGCCTGGGTGCACACAAAGTGCCCCTGTGTGCTGAGACCCACAAAGGTACAGGTGTGCACACGCTCAGAGGTAGGTTGTGTGTGTCCAGACCCAGGGGTCCCACACATGCACACATTTGTTCAGACTCACAGACTTGAACCTCTCCTACACTGCCCCATGAGAGGAGACCCTTGGCAGCCCACCTTAGCTCAGACATGTAAAGACTCGTTCTTACATTTGTACCCATATGCTCAGATGCATGCACTCTCAGAGATGCACACACATACTCAAAGACACACACATGCTCAGACACACTTAGATACACATATGGTCAGAGAGACACACACATGCTCAGACCCCTCATGGCATACATATGAGTACTCAGTCCCACAGTGGTATGCACACACATACTCAGGTCTACACTGGCTCACACAGGCGCTCACAGCTACTGATGCATTTGCTCATCTGCTCAGAGCGGCCCATGGAAGGACAAAGAGACCCAGACCCTCAAGGCCATACACACATGTTCAGACCCAGTAAAATGCATGCCCCTGTGTTCACACACAGGTGAGCACAAACAGCTGTGCAGACCCACAGGGCACACACACACGTGTGTACTCAGATTCACAGAAGTCCACTGTGCTCAGACCCACGGAAGCAGTCTCCTGCACGTGTGCATCCCCTCTGAGGCACTGTCCCTGTGAACACATACATGAGCTCCCCAGAGGTGTACACAGGGTTAGTGACACAGACACACCATTGGCTGAGACCCATACATTAAGCTTGGAGTCACAGAGGCACAAACGTGTTCAGATTCCAGAGTGTCTTAAGGTAACAGTAGTTATTATAACAGATAAACTCCACAACCTCCCTGGTTTAATATACAGAAATTTATTTCTCCTTCATGTAGTTATAAATAAAGCTTCCTGGTTGGTGGACAGCTCTCCTCCAGGCGCTGGTTCAGGGCCTGGCCTCCTTCCATCTTGAAGCTGCACCATCTTCACCATGTGACTTCCTGAGCTGTGGTGGAAGGGGATGGGCAGGGTGGGTCGCCAAGGACCAGGCCTGGGAAGGAGAGGGGCACGTTGCTTCTGCTGATTCTGCTGCCAGGAGCTCAGTCATGTGGCCACAACCCATTTCCAGAAGGTTGGAAGGTACGGCCGTGCTGTGCCTGCAGGAAGAAGCACAAACCGATTTGGTGATGAGCTAGTGATTTATTTGCCACAGTCTCGTCTTTGGGTCACCAAAGATCCATTTCATTCTTCGTACTCACAGAGCACACCTACCCCTCCCCAAGGGAGGTACCCCAAAGCCCCAGCCAGTTAGGGCAGTCATCTCAAAGGTGAGGCCTTCTCCATGGGGTCCAGATCTGGCTCCTGGGTACCCATGTGTGTGATCTGGATACCCATAAACTGAAAGGGCAATTGATCTCACTGCCCACACAGCCCAACACACATCTGGAATACAGTGGTGGGTCAGAGACAAGCACCATAATAAAACCCATTCGAAAAAGGGCAGGATGGGAGATGCACTAGCATTGAGTAAATCCAGCCAGTGTGCGCAGCTCGCCGTTCTTGAGGCTCTGCTCCTACAGTGGGGAAGTTTCTCCCTTAAACCCCCACCTCTGTCATCTGGGAGAGACGCCCTCTCTGCTGTGAGGGCCTGGTGCTGCCCTCTGGGGGTTTCTTCCCAGTGCCCATCCTCCATGGCCATTTCTGAAGTGGGTGTGGGGAGATGTCCTTCTAGGAACCCTTGAGTTCTGACAGCCCGCTTTCTGCTCGTGCATGTTTGGGGGTGAAAGGGTTTGGCTCAAACAGTCCAAGTGACCACACTTAGAGGTCTTTCCCAAAGCCACTTCCTTATTTCTCTGACCCCATGCCCATCTCTTAATTTATTGGCAACTCTCTTGAGGGCATTTGAAACAGGAGGTGGGGAGGCCACAACCTTAATCCCTATCCTTGTGCAAGGCTGAGCCCCCTTATTCAGTTGGCAGTTTCGTGCGCTAGTCATTTTCCTCAAAGCCACGTTCCTCTTCTCTCTGGAGACTCAGGGTTTAGAAACAGGGACTCTTCTGACATATTAGGCCCCACATTGCTGGGCTCTATTTCCTTCACCTCTGCTTGCAAAAATATGTGAATTCTTGCCTAGTATTCTTTCTTTCTTATAATACATTATGAAAAGCAGAAAGTCGAAGCCGGCATCGTCATCCGACCTTCCTGGCATTTTCCCTTTGTGCCTCAATCTCCACAGGCGTGTGGCCTGCCCTCTAGGTCACCACAAGCAATGGCTGGTACCACACATCCTGCTGCTGCCCATATGGTTCCATCTTTCCAGCTTCCAAATCAGCTTCCTTGGACTGTTACATGATGCGCAGGTTTTTGTGACAGCTGTTTCTGGTTCAGTGTCTAAGTTGAGGTCATACTTGTGTCTGTAACAGATAACCCCTGAATGTCAGGGGGAACTTCAAGGGAAGTTTCTCACTCAGGTGAAGCCCTTCCTGGGTTCTCCTGATCAGCAGGTGGCTCTGCCCCAAGGGGTGCTTGGGGAATCCAGGCTCCTTCCATCTTGTGACTCCTCCATTTTCAACATGTGGTTTGCAAGTCCACTGGAAGGAGGAGAAAGAGCATGAAGGATCGCAGGTAGGAGGCTTTTATGGGCCAGTACTTGCATGCAGTGCCCACTGCCCAGTTATAGGACCACACCTAATGGCAAGGGACGCTGGGCAATGTGGTCTTGCTGCCCAGGAGAAGAAAATGAGTTGGGGAAGGAGGTATTCACAGACACACACCATGTGTGCTCAGATCCACGGTGGCACACTTCCGCGTTTTCAGTGGCAACTTTGTATATTCACACGTTGCACACATGAGTTCAGTTCCAGGCTCAGAGGCAGATGGACACACACACAGCCAGAGGTTTACTTACATGTGCACATGTCTGTTCAGACTCACATGCATGCTCATATGCTCAGATCCGTCGAGGTTCATGTGTACACACACACACACACGCTTAGAGACACATGCCCAGGGGCACAGAGATGGGCCCTCAGAGGGTGTGTAACTTCTTGTGTACATGATGCACCTCCACCTCTGACCTTGAATCCACCTTGGCATTTGCCCTTGCTGTGCTGGTGTTTCCATGAGGGGAAGGGCACCGTCCTTCAGCTCACTGTCCACAGATGCACACACAGGTTGTTTGCTGCTGGAACAGGTAAGTAAGGGCTGAAATCTAGCCAATGCTCTGCTCTTCTTACCAAGCTGTGTGTCCTGGGCCCTGGAGCAGGGCTATGTCTACCAGGAGAACAGGAAACCTTTTCCTGTTATGCACAGAGATACTGTTTGCCAAAGTGGGTTGAGGCATTCGGTTGTGAGGGACTCAGGCTGGGCAGGATTTGTCTGTGGTCCAAGGCCTGAAGCCCCTATACAACCTAGTCCAGCTGGCAATGAGCAAAAAGGTAGAAAGCCAGGTGTGTATCCTGATCAGCCTATGACGGTGTGTCCTTGGCAAGGGCCTCCTGGTCCTATGCCTTGGGCTTGGTATGCCACTGGGGCCCTGACTATGGCCAGCTGGTTCAGGGCCACCAGCTTGCCTAACACAAGCCTTGATCCTGAAGTTTCTAGAAGCAGCTGGTGGCCCAGTCTAAGATCCAAGGGAGAGATGTTATAGGTGAGAGGTGGGCCCAGGGAGCAAGGCTTCTCCCAGGCTGAATACTCTGTAGTGGGGGTGGGGAGGAACAGTGTTCAGAACCCAGTTGCTCTGGCTCATGAGGGGCTTCCACCTGCTTCCCAGATACCTGGCCTGGCTCAGAAAATGCTTGATGAATATTCCTCCCCTTCCCCTGGTTAAAACACAATAAGCTTCCACTCCATGCTAGGCCCAGTGCTGGATGCTAAAGAGACGAACAGATGGGTCTTGGGCCTTCCCTCGCACTGAGTCCAAACCAGAAGTCTTCCTGGAAGGGAAAGGGGTTTGGCTGGATTCAAAGGCTGAGTAGGAAGGGGGAAGGTATTGTTAATAGAAGAAAGGTCAGGAGGAGGGCCGGTCATATGGGCCAACAGTGAAGCACTCCAGATACTCCCAGGATCTGTGCAGGAATGGGAACCATGCCATGAGTGGACCCAAGCTGCCAGCCTCCTCTCGGCTGAGAGCTGAGTTTACCTCTTCCTCAGAGACCAGGGTGCCGTGCGTTGGTCTGGGGCTCAGATGGGGATGAGAGGACAAAATGTTCATCTGTAGGCTGGAGTTCCACCCCAGGCCTGGAGCCCAATACCCTAACTTTATAGATGAGGAAACTGAGGCCCTGAGAATGAAAGAAGCTTACTCATGTCACACAGGAATTAATGACA
This sequence comes from Manis javanica, assembly GCF_040802235.1. Classification (NCBI taxonomy): domain Eukaryota; kingdom Metazoa; phylum Chordata; class Mammalia; order Pholidota; family Manidae; genus Manis; species Manis javanica. The sequence continues at coordinate 116,822,463 of NC_133166.1, forward strand.
GAACAGGTCTCTGGCCTCTGAGGTTAACATCCAAGCCAAGGGTCAAGCAGCCTAGCAGATTTCTATAGTCATGGGGAAGATTTATCAGGCCTTCCTGGGCTCCTTCTGAGATGGCCCTTACCTGGCCTCTGAGAGCCACAGAAGGGACTGGACAGTCCATTCATTTGCCTAGCCTGACACCAACACTCGGTGACATTGGGTGGTCCTGCCCAGCCCAGGTCTCAGCATCCTCTTCCATAAAAAGTTGGGGCTGGCTGTCCCAGTTCCATGAAACATGCTTCTCTGCTCTTGGCTGAGCCCCTGGAGGGCTGGGCACCCTGGGGCTTCACAATCTGTGGTTCAGGTGAGCCCCTACCCAGGTGGAGATTAGAGCCTGGTGGAAAGAGCAGCCTGAGGAGCCAGGCAAGGCAGAAAGTTTGATGGTAAGATCTTGGCTGCGGCTGGCTAGTGTGAACAAGGATGGCTTTGCCAGATTGCTAGAGTTTGTGATTTGACGATCAGCAGAAGTGTTTGAACAGCAGCACAGAGACCAGAGGGCTTTGAGTGGAGGGAGCAGGGGAAGAGGAACCAAGATATGCTAATTGCTGGCCTGGAGGCAGTAGGGCAGGTGTAACCTGACAGTGGTTCCCCAGAGATGCATCCTGGGGGTGGGGGTGGGGGTGGGGCTGAGGGTGTGTGGTGTGATCTGTGAAAACCGCACCCTGCAGAGACCGGGAGAAGTGCTCAGATGGGGTCAGGGCTTGGGCTGCTCTAGAGGGAGAGGTGGAGAGGAAACCTCCAGGCCTTGAGGTGCCCCTGCAAGAGGAGGGCACCCTCCCACCAACCTCCTGGATCTGGGCTCCAGCTCCCTTTTACCCCAAACCAGAGTTGCAATACTTCTGTTAGGATGGAGGGTCGGGGAGGCAGGTGGTTCAGTGGGCTGATGGGAGTTGTAGTTGTTAACTCAGGCTGATGGGAATTGTAGTACACGCCCCTCTGAGGGCTAGTGGGAGTTGTAGTTCTCGGGCTGATGGGAATTGTTTCTGCCCAGGGGACCCCCGTTACCAGACCTAGGGAGAGTGGAGACCTGACCTCCCCACAAAAGCCTTTCCACTGGTTTCTCCCGGGCCCTATATTAACAAGTGCCTCCCAGATGGCTGTGTATTTTCTTTTCTTTTTTTGCTTTCTTCTTCTTTCCGTTGTTTTATTATTGTTTTAACAATAATAAGAAGGCCAGAGGCAGTCAAGCCCTGGCCAGGTCCTGGAGGCCCATGGGGGTTCTGGGGAGGGGGAGGGGGGAAGAAAGTGGGGGTCAGAGGTGGAGGGTGAAGAAAGAGAAAGTTGGGGAATTAGGGTTAGCTCAGGACTTATGTGGCCCTGCCCACTTCCTTCACTCATTCCCTGCTCCTCCCCACCGCCCGCCTCTACACAGCTTCTCACCACCCTTCCCAAAGTCTGTGGGACAGGACCTTCCGTGTGTGTCTCCCCCCTGCCCACTTTTCCTCGTGGACCTTGTCACCCCCCCCCCACCTTCAATTTCTCCTCCTCCCCCATGGCTAACCTGCAGTCCGCCTTAGAAGCCCCTAATCATGACCATCCCCTCCCAGGCCCTCCCATCTGTGTAGCAGTTCCTACGTAACTGCCAGTCCGGTACCCCTTCCCCAGACCTCCTTCCTGTGCTCCCTTCCCTCCCGCACGTGCTGAAGCAGGTGGTGGTGGCAGGTCCTCAAGGCCAGACTGCACTGTGCAGATTTCAGTTCTGTGTTTGATGAGGGGAGAGGGCGCAAGTGAGGGAGGAGGACGAGAATTCAGGAGGAAGCGAGGTGTCCAGGGAGAGGAGAGTGAGGGAGGGAGATACCGAACAGATAGACAGAAAACGTTGTACGGAAAAGTTGTTTTTCTTATTTTTTCCGGGAGAACCCGCTTACACAGCTCTGTTTGTAATTTTTTTCTTCATGCTAAAATCACACGGCCTATTTGTTGATGTAAGTTGCCTGAATTCCGTGGTATGCTATCTTCTTTTTTAAAAACAAAAGAAAAAAAAAAAGCAAAAGAGAAAAATCTAGAAAAAACCCGTAAAAGATATTGTTATTAGGTTTGTTTAAATGCTGCTCTTGTATCTGTTTTTAAATCCTTAAACCAGTAGAGTTTTTTTCCGTTTCTTTTCAATTTCCTTTCCTTTCTGTTCCTTTTAGTTTCTTAAAGACAAACAAAAGACCAAAACCCAGAGAGCCACAGAGCCCGTGCGTGGGGTGCCCAGGGCATCCGAGCCGCTGCCCGCTTAAAGCGCAGTGCTCCGGCAGGCTGGCGGGCGGGCGCAGCCCGCTCTAGTCTCCGCCAAAGCCAATTGGAACTGATTTGGGTGTGTGAGGCTGTTGTTTCTCTCTCTGTGCCGGCCGCCTGCGCCCCGGGCCCTCGCTGACGCCCTCTCTTTTCTCTTCTCTCTCTTGTTCTAGGAGGAGAGTTAATATTGCCCATTATCACGGAGGACTCCCTAGACCCCCCTCCCGTGGCCACCCGGTCCCCCTTCGTGCCCCCACCCCCCACCTTCTACCCCTTCCTCACGGGCGTGGGCGCAACCCAAGACACCCTGCCCCCGCCCGCCGCCCGCCGCCCGCCCGCCGGCGGCCCGTGCCAGGCTGAGCAGGATGACAGCGACTGCGAGGAGCCCATCGAGGCCTCGGGCTTTGCCTCGGGGGAGGTCTTTGACTCCAGCCTTCCCCCCACGGACGACGAGGACTTTTACACCACCTTCCCCTTGGTCACGGACCGCACCACCCTCCTCTCACCCCGCAAACCCGCTCCCCGGCCCAACCTCAGGACAGATGGGGCCACGGGCACCCCTGGGGTGCTGCTAGCCCCCTCCGCCCCAGCCCCCAACCTACCGGCGGGCAAAATGAACCACCGAGACCCGCTGCAGCCCCTGCTGGAGAACCCACCCCAGGGGCCCGGGGCCCCCACGTCCTTCGAGCCGAGGAGGCCCCCTCCCCTGCGCCCCGGCGTGACCTCCGTCCCTGGTTTCCCCCATCTGCCCACAGCCAACCCCACCGGGCCTGGGGAGCGGGGCCCGCCGGGCGCAGTGGAGGTGATCCGGGAGTCCAGCAGCACCACCGGCATGGTGGTGGGCATCGTGGCGGCCGCGGCGCTCTGCATCCTCATCCTCCTCTATGCCATGTATAAGTACCGCAACCGCGACGAGGGCTCCTACCAGGTGGACCAGAGCCGGAACTACATCAGTAACTCGGCCCAGAGCAATGGGGCGGTGGTGAAGGAGAAGGCCCCGGCTGCCCCCAAAACGCCCAGCAAAGCAAAGAAGAACAAAGACAAGGAGTATTACGTCTGAGCCTCCAGCACCGCGTCCACTGCCAGCTGCCCTGCCCGGGAGGGCCCAGGGGAAGAGTGCGGCACTCGTCCTGCCAGGGGACCCACCCCCCGGCTTCCTCAGACTTCTATCACGAAGAGGATAAGCAAAAAAAGAAAAAGAAAAAAAAAGGAAAACCCCGTGCTCGTCCCCTTCCTCCTGCCGCCCTGGACCGCGGCATCGTCAGTCCTGGGGCTGTCTGTCCCCCCAGCTCTACGCCCACCAGGCAGGGCACGGGCTGACAGCCCTGGGTTGATTTATTTTTTTAAGTGGGGGTAGTTTTATTTTGGTGGGGTTGGGCGGGAAGGAAGGCTAGGGGTTTTGTAAAGTGTCCACTACTCGTTCTGTTGATTTCCTCCGTTTTTCTTCTCCCTCTGTCCTTCCTGCCTTCCTTCCCTTCCCAAGCTCTCCGGTCCGCCCCCCCACCTCCAACGCTTGCTGTGTCTTCGCCCCCACCGCCCTGCCCCACTTCTCCTTGTGTGTGTGTCTGGTTTCTCCCTTCCTTTCCTCCCTTTGGGTTTCCAGAGCCGGTGGGAGAAGGGCGGGCGGGTAGGCGGAGCGGCCCAGGGGGCGGGGGGCAGGGCCGTGGGGCGCCCCGGGCCCGCCCGCCGGTTGGAGGCGCCTGCCGCCCAGGGAATGGGCTCGGGCCGGGAAGGCCTGTTCCGTGGTGTGCCGCCGGGCGACGTGCATTGATGGGGAAGCTGCTGGAGGAGCAGGGGTGGGGGGCGGGGGGAAGGGGAAAGGCAAATGCAGATATATATTAAAGACAAATAATCTAGATACCGCGAGCAGCACCCGTTGGGCGCGGGCAGCAGGAAAAGAGCGAGCGAGGCTTTGCCCGCAGACTGCTGGGGTCACTTCTCTGCCCACGGGCTCCCTGCTCCCCCAGTTTTTTTTCTCTTTGTTAACAAATGTGTCTGAGTCTTGGAAAACACCCCAACCCCGGAAATGTGTGGGAAAAGAAAACGAAACTTTCCAAATCCAACAGTCCTGTGCAGTTTGTTTCGGGTGGGTGTTGGGACATTGGTCCTGGCTCTGGGCTGAAAGTGGGGCCCATGAGAGCTGGTAAGTAGCACCCAAAGTTTTGGGCTGAGCATGGCTTTGGTTTCTTGGGGTGGCTTGTTTTTGTCTCACCCCTACATCCCCACTAGTCCGAGGATGGGGTAAGGAAACAGCTCCAGGTTTGTGGGCAATGGCTGGTCTCTATCCCTTTTTGAGCCAACCCACTTTAGCTTCTCAGGACAAATGCCCAGAGTACAAATGCCCAGAGGCAGAAGCACGGTGTTGCCCCTTGTGGCTAAAGAGGCCAGCACCTGTGGGGGCTTCACGTGCACGCCCTGGCCTGACCACAGCTCTTGGAGGAGGCAGTGTTGCTCCTGGGTGGCAAAAGCTTCAGTGGTGGGTCCAAAGTCTCAAGGCAAATCAGTGACTGAGTCCAAATATGCCCCCAGTTCTGCCTAACTTCAGACTTGCTGCTGCTTCTGCCTCTTGCCTGCTTTGGACCCCCTACCCTGCTGCCAATGCCCTTCTGGCCGACGGGCAGCTCCTGGGGCTCCTGGGTAGAGGTAAAGCTAGCACATCTCATCCCCAGGTGTTTGCTATTTGTGGAGACACTAAACAGGCCCATAGGCCCAATCACGCCGAGGCACATTATTAAGCCTCTCAGTCGGAAGGAGCAGACTCTTGAGGTGGGGTCTGTGCATGAGCTGAGTGTGCAGGCATCCTTGGGGGAGCAGACTGTGGGCGGGTCTGCGTCGCCAGCGTGGTGAGGTGGATCGCCATGCCGCTGGACGCAGGAGACGTGACTCAGCCGTGCTTCTGTCCCTGAGGCCTCCTCTCCCGCTGCTTGGTGGATCTTGCCTTCCCTGCCCTGCTCTGCTTCTCAGGACCTTGGCTGGGCATCACCCTTCACTGCCCTGTTCTGCTTCAGGAACCTCTATCTGCGGGTGACTCTGCTGCTGGCCAGCTCATTATTGTAGCATTTTCCAGATCGCAAGCCTGGTCCATGTTTCAGCCTGCACACCTCCTAGGGTCCTTGGGCTTGATGTCCATAGGGGCCCCACCCAGGTTAGCCTAATTTCCTCCCTCCCTTCAGTCTGGGGTGAAGCTTTTATCTTGGATCCCTCCCTACCGTGGGGTGTGCCCCCCAAGGGTCCCAGAGCCTTATCATGGGTGGGAGAGTGAGTCCTGCCCCAGCCACCCTTGGGTGATATGGATTTCCACAGACTTGGTCACTCCTTGCCCTCCTGAAACAGCTGCCTGGGAGGAGGCGTGGACCTTGCTTGTCCCCCACTGATCACGGCCTGGGAGCCTGAGGTCCTGCCCCTGTGCTGGTGATGGCCTTGCCCCTGGGTCCTCTGCTGCTGTTCTCTCTGTCCAAGGGACAGAGAATGTCTAAGCTTCCCCTGTCCCCATCAGCACAAGCCAAAGAAAACCAAGGCAGGCAGGCAAGCAGGCAGGCAGTTCCTTAGTGTCAAGAGGGAACATCCTTATTCCAGAAATTCCTACACTGGCCCTGAACAGTCTGTCAGAATAGGGGACCAGAAAAAGGTACAGTACAGGAGTTGGAAGGATGGCCCCCAGTCCTGCTCATTGCCATGTGGGACTGGGTATTTTCCTCTCTGCATAAGGAGGCCAAGAGTTCCTATCACACAAGGGCTTGATTGTAAGAGGAAAGATTCCTGGACTTTGCCATCTGTAAGAGATGGTCACCTGGGTCTCAGCTCCTTAACACCTGGGCCTCAGCTGGGCTCCCTGGGGGTCTGGCTGGCCTGGCAATGGCCCCAAATAGCATCTGGGAGTGCTGAAATCCCATGGACCCTGCTCTTTGACAGTGGTACTTGCAGGGATGTGTCAGGAGATTTTACCTGGTGGGGACCAAGGGTGGGGGTTGAGGAAGACACTTAAGTCTAGCTAATGTCTTTGACCTTGAAGATCTGCCCTGGCCATGCAAGCTCCTAGGAGAGGGAACACAAGCTCAGCCAGCGCTGGGGCTCTTCTGGGAAGATGCCTGCCGGCCCCGGAGGTGGATATAGAACCTGGCCCTGTGCCTCCCCCCACACCCCCCTGGGTGAGTCACAGGCCTGGCTGGAGGCAGGAGAATGGCTACAGTGGTTTCTGAGCTGCTTTCTGTCCCCTTTGCTGCCCGAGATCTCCACTGTCATGCGAGGATGAGTATGGGGGTGGCTGATAGGTTCTTTCCCACACCCAATTCCCTCGGCTCTTCCATTGCAGGGAGTTGCAGCAGCTTCTGGGCTCATGAGTCCCTGTGGTGGGCATCAAAAGGGGGGTATGTCCCAGGGAGGGCCTGCCATGTGGGTGGCAGCACCCAGCTAGGATGCAGGCCTGTGGCTGCTGCCAAGGGAGGCACTTTCTCCCTTTGTAGGATGCCTACTCCACTGTGGTGATGACACCCACTCCCTAGCTGCCCCAGAGGGGCAGGGCCCTGGGCCCTCCAGTTCCCAGTCCTGGTGAGTTAAGTGAGGGCGGCTATGTCAGAAGCAGGCAGGCCCTGGGCCCTGGAACCCTGACTGCCTGGAAGGGCCAAGAGCAAAGGCACCCCAAGTGTGGCGGAGGGACAGATCTGACCACTAGGTGAGTTGGGGGTCATCCCGGGGGAGAGGAGGAGCCTTCTCCCACCAGGCCTGTAATCTGCCTTGTGGAAGCTTCTGGATATCCTGAGGCCCCAGGAAATCTGAGAGGGTAAGAAAGGGGCTGGAGCTCAGCTGGGCAGCGGGCAGACAAGATGGGAAGTCCCAGGTGAATTGGGCAACCTGGCCTTTGGGCATCTTCACAAACACGTTCCCTGTGCCCACCCCCTTTGTCCTGGGGGCTCTTTCTGGAAGGGTGGCCACAGGCAGACAACTGAAGGACATAGCACCTGCTGAGGCCCAGGGGTTGCAGCTGATAGGACCAGGCCAGGGGTGAGCCTGTCTCCCAGGGGCTGCTTTCTGGTTTCCCACTTACCTTCTCATCTGTGTGCAAGCATGAGTGTCCATATCACTTAATGGGGGTGGGGGTGGGTATGTGTGTGTGTGTAGAGGGACACAGCCCTCTGCTAGATGCCTGGAAGCAGTGACATGGGCACAGGTGGACCAGAGACCACCTGGGCACAGCTCTGGGGTGACTCAGCAGGTTGGCAGCTGGAAGGGACCCTTCTGGGCAGTAAATAGCTCCTGTCTGCACCCACATCTGTATTAGCCGGGGTAGGGGAGCCTGGGGGCTTGTCACTCCCTGCCTGAGCCCTTACACTAGACTTCCCCGTATGCAGCGCCAGTGGACCCTGTGGGGTCCTGGCTGGTTCTGAGAGGGAGGCTCCTGCTCTTGAGAAGCATCACCAGATGCCCAGACTGTGGGGCCTGGGGGCAAGTGGCAGGTGTGGTGGTCAGAGCTGGGCTCTGCAGGCCTGTAGACTGGGCTTGACTCCTGATTCTGCCCCTTCCTTGCTGTGTCAGGGGCAGTCAGTTCCTCTGAACTTTTTTTTTCCCTCCTATAAAATGGGGCCACATCTACATGGAAGGGTTCAGGAGAAGAAGAGATGAGATGATACTTGGAGGCGTCCAGCACGTTGCCTGGCCCAGAACAGTGGCTGGGAAGGGCAGCCCCTCTGGCCTGGCCCTCAGGGCAGGAAAGCTGGCCTGGGAAAGGGCCATCTCATTGAGGGGCCTCCCAGAACTCTCCTCTGCACCCCTGTCCCTGAGGCTGATCCCTGGAGTTGGTGAGAGGCAGTCATTTGTTCCTTTATTCACTCTCTCGTCCCCCTCACACCAGCACCCCTCTGGCTGGGCTCTGTGTGGGAGCCAGGGACAAGGGGCAAAGGGACCACCCAACCCTGTGGAAACCATAGGCTGGTGGGGTGGGAGGCAGGAGTGTGGCCACAGCTGTGGGGAAGGGCTTCACTGGAGCCTCAGGCTGGGCTCAGAGGGAGGCCAGTGCCTGAGCCTGGGAGGCTGAGTGGGAGTCTGTCAGGCAGAGAAGGCAGCGGGGGCCTTCCAGACAGGACTCCCGTGTGGCTGGAGTGTGGGGAGAGGCGAGGAGGAGTCAGAGGCACCTTTCTGGTGACATTAGCTACATTGCTTGTGCAGAACCCTCAGTAGAGAAGCTGGGGTGATGGTCAGCCTCTGAGTTTGGGGGCACAGATGGATAGTTGGCGACCTTGAGCAGTGAGGGGGGGAGCATGGGGTGGACAGGCCAGCCCTTCCCTGTCCTGGTCCCCACTCTTCTTTGCAGCCATGAGGGAGGGTCAGGAAACAGTGCACCGGGCAGCCTTCTGTCAATCCAACCATCCTTTGCCCCTTCTGTGTTGAAAGTGGTTCCTCAGACAGAGAGGCAGGGCTTGGCTCGAGGGGCAGCCCTCAGGCCCTGTGAAAATTGAGGCCTTTGCTTCCCTTCCGCCTTTGCCAGAGGAGAGAAGCTGCCTCCTGCCAGTGTCTCGTCAACGGCTTCCCAGGAGGCCTAAAAGCGTGTGGATTTCAGGACAGAGCCCTCCTGGATGGCCTGGGTCACCTTCTTCACTGCCCTGTTCAGGAAGGACATGGGGAGGTTGTGCTTCATGACTGCGGAGTGACCCCTGACTCCTGACCTGTGCCCCTTCTGAGAACTCAGGAGGTGCTGCTCCCATTTTTAGGGGCCCAGAACAGAGCTCCCTGAGCAGGTGATGGGGGTGAGTGGCCAGGCCTGCCCCGTTCTGCGGTTCTCTGGAGGGACAGGGGGTGGGGGTAGGGGCCGAGTGGTCCTGGGTGGGCCCACTCACCGGCTCTGCACATCTTGGATGGTGTCAGGCAGCGGTAGGCTCCGGGTCTCTGGCAGCAGTAGCGCAGCCAGGCCACTCAGCACAGGTACAGCCCCGTACACCAGCAGTGGCAGTGAAGGGCCATGTACACCCAGCAGCCGGACTGGAGGCCCCAGGATGGCTCCTCCGCGGGCTGCCATCTGGCCCAGGCCCACAAAGGTCATCCTGCCACAGCACATGTCCCTGTGAGGGGCCACACTGCCTGCCCATCCGGCCCAGTCCCATTCTGCCCAGGGAGGCACACTGGTTCAGGCTGGGAGGGGGCGGACTGGCCAGCACTGAGACCATTTGCAAGGGAGATGCTCAGCACAACAGCCCACCTACCCTCCCAGCCCAGGTGTTCCCCTCCTTGGGCCCAGGCGCAGCCTCACCTGAGCACTGTGGGGAAGAGCTCGCCTGTGTAGATGATGGTGCTAGTGAAGGCGGCCCCCAATCCCACGAGCCCCAGCACAGCCAGGGCTGAACGCAGGATCCCTGTCTCTGTGGATAGAAATGGGGTTAGGGGGGTTGGTTGGGGGGGTCAGATGGGGGCTTTCTCCAGCCCAGACCTTTCCCGTACCTTCCGAATGTCTCTAGACCCCACATGTGCACCATATCCTAAGTGACCTCATGGCCACATTGCCTACCCCTGAAGGCTGCTCCCCACCCTGACAATCAGAGCCAGGCCCTGGGAGTCCTCCTTGATCCCCGCATCTCCCTGTCTCTCCTGCAATCCGTCACTGCATTCTTATTTTATCTCCATGATTTTTTACAATGCTGCCCCCTCCACTCCGTCCTTGCTACTGTTTCCTAGCTCAGGCCTCCATCATCTCTCCCAGATGCCCCAGCATCTTCCTAACCAGGCCCTTGTTCTAGTCCTGTGCCCTCCGAGGAGGGGGAGGGAGTCTTTGCTTGGCTCTGGTCCCCCCAGGCAGGGATGCATCCAGGCCCACCCGCTCACCAGGGGGCACCAGTGTGTTGGCCAGGATGCAGAGCCCTGCCAGCACCAGCGACACCACCTGCGAGGGCCGGCGGCCCAGCCGGTTCAGCAGCAGCAGGATGCCTATCTTGGCCGGGATGTCCACAACCCCAATGAGGACCGAGAGCAGGAAGATGTTGCTGCTTATGGCCTGCAGGTCCAGGGCTAGGCCATAGAAGGTGAAGCCAAAAGCAAACCTGGGGTCAGGACATGTGGAGTCAGTCTAAGGAGTGGGCTGTTCATTTGCTTGTTTGTTCTTAGACCTGCCGGTTTCCACCCTCCTGCTGGCTCTGCGTGGTGGTGGTGGTGCGGTGTCTCTGTAGACTACATTTCCCAGATTCCCTTGCATGTACGGCTGCTCACTAGGTTTGGCCAATAGGAGGCACTGGTGAGAGGCTGGAGGCAGGACCAGGGGAGAAGCTGGGGCATTCCTCTCTCCCTGTGCCCTGCTGGGCAGTGGCCGTTCTCCTCCGTGGCTGCTGCTTCCATTGAGCAGGACTTCCCTCCATGGCCTCAGTGGTTTCAGTCTTTGTTGGGTAGCACTGGCTCCTGGGCTCTGCTAATACCCCTCCCTCCTCCCTGCCCTTCCAAATGCGGGTGGATGTGCCTTTCTGCCCTCGCTGATCTCTGCCTCCTCTGCTGGGCTCTTCGGCTCTCCCAGCGTCTTTGTCATGAATCCTCCTTATCAGTGTCTTCTAGCAACTCTCCCAGACCTGAGCCCACCTGCCTGGGCTGCCTCCTTTCAGGAGGTGACATGGAGGGGATGTCTATGGATGTCTGGATGCCAGCCCTTATTCCAAATCCCGGGGCTGCAGGCAGACTAAGGGCAGGCCAGAGGTGGAGGCTGCGGCTGGGCTGGGGAGGGGGTTAAAGGGGCACCTACCAGCACAGGGTGGAGACACAGGTCCGGAGGCGCAGGACAGGTGTGCGGAAGAGGGCACCTGGGCTGGCGGGACCCTGGCCCACACTCAGCTCCTCCTGCATGGCTGAGAGCAACACCTGCGGGGCTGGTGGTACTGTCAGCACTGGGGGCCTGGGCAGGCCTTTCTCTCAAAGACCCTCATCCTGGGGAGCTGGAGCCCTTGGACAGGAGAGGGCCTGGGATCAAGCCCTGGGGGAAGGTCCAGCCCCGCCTCACCTCCATGGTCAGTGCATTCCCCACTGCCTTCTTCCCGTTGATGGCAGCCACCCTCTGCAGCTCCCTCAGGCCCTCTTCCAGCCTGCCCGCCAGGAGGAGCCATCTCGCTGACTCTGCCAGCCACCTGGGGTCAGGGGAGAGGGTCACTGCCTGCAGCCGCAGGGCCCAGCAGGTCACCAACTCCTGTCAACTCTAGCACCTCTGCACCTGATTGGCCCCCCTCCCTGGCTTCACTTTGGGCCCCATCACCCAGGACAGCAGCTGCTGCCTCCTGCACGCCAGGTGGCCCCACACATCCCAGCTCCCTGTCCCCATGCCAGGACCCAGCCCCTAACACTAAGCAGCTTCCACACATACACACCCATTCAAGCCCAGACCCCCTGCACCCTTTGGCCCAGCCCTCTGAGCCCCCAGCAGTGCCCACCACTCTATGCTGTCCCCCAGCCACCAGGCCTGTGCCCACACTGGTCCTCCGGCCACGCATGCTTTCCCCGGTGAGCGGCAGCCAGTGGTGGGGCCACCTGCTTCACACCCACCCGGGCCCCGCAGTCCTTTGGGGTTTGCAGAATGGGGGAGAGAAGGGGGACTCAGGTGCACATTAGGGATAGAGTTGAAAAGACCTGGTGATGTGCTGGACTTGGAGGGGGGCGGGAAGGGAGAGGATGGTGTCATGGCGACTCTGATTCCAGGACCTGGAGGTAGGGGGCTGCTATCAACATTGGAGAAGCCTTGGGAAGGGGCAGGAGTACAGAGAGGTTATGTTTGGAATGCTGAGACACCATAATGGAGACATCACGCAGATGTCTGGAAACTGTCTGGGGCCGGGAGAGGCAGGACTGAACAGGAGATTCAGGGTCAGCAGCATTTGGAGGGGGTCAGAGCTGGGGGCACGCAAGATGCCAGAGAGAGAGCCTGGGGAGTCTGCCCGTGGTGCTGCAGGGCTGAGTACTGGGGGCGGGCCCAGGCCATGGTGACAGGTCAGACAGGGGTGGTCCCTGGAGCCTGGGAGGGAGGAGGTGGGGACAGCAATGCAAACACTTCTCACGAGGAGAAATCGATTTGGAGGAGAAGCAGAGAAGATGGTGGGAGCTGAAGGGGCCATGGCGTCCCATCCTCAGAGGCCACGTGTCCACGGATGGGCCAGGCCCAGTGTAGTGTGCAAGGCCACTGTGTGTGGGACTCGCGCACAAGCTCCACATGGGTGGCGCCCCTTCTCAGCACTGCCCTGCCAGCACCAGCCAGTGCCCTGCAGGTGGGCACTCAGGGGCGACTTAGTGACTAATGAGTAGGGGAGCAATGAGTGGTTGTGGGCGCTCACACTGCCGAGGAAGGTGAATGCCAGTCCTGAGGGCTGGCCTAGCATCGGAGAGCCTGGAGGCGTGCCCTGAAATGATGGAAGTGTCTCCTGCTCTGGAGAGTGACTGCCGATTCGCTGTTAAAGGCTCCATTTTCAGAGCTGCTCTGCACCAAGCTGTTGGACTGGGAGAGATTTCTGTAAGCATCCTTCCTCCTACTGTAAGTGCAGGTGCCCTGTCCTCCACTGGGCCTCCGCTATGCTCTCTGCAGTTGCTGAGCGACTACTAAACTGCTAGGTCTTTATGTGAGTGAGTCAGGCTCAGCCCTGCCCTGAAGGGCCTCCAGCACCTACCTACCCACCACCCACTCTCTACTCACTCATCTATCTACTTTCTATCTATCTATCTATATGTGTGTATGTATGTATGTATGTATCTATCTATCTATCATCTATCTTTATCTATCTATCTATCATCTATCTATCTATATCTATCTATATGTATGTATGTATGTATCTATCTATCTATCTATCATCTATCTATCATCATCTGTCTATCTCTTATCTATCCATCTATCATCTATCTATCTATCATCTATCTATATCTATCTATATGTATGTATGTATGTATCTATCTATCTATCTTCTATCATCATCATCTGTCTATCTCTTATCTATCCATCTATCATCTATCATCTATCTATCATCTATCTATATCTATGTATCTATCTATGTATCTGTGTATCTATCTATATCTATCTGTTATCTGTCATCATCTGTCTGTATCTATATCTGTATCTATTCATCCATCATTCATCATCTATTCATCCAGGTATCAATACTGTGTCCCTATCATGTGGTAGGTGCTTGGCAAGAGCCATGCTTGATTTATTTCAGGGCAGTACAGATATTTCCTAGCCTCCCATAGATGTCAGCCCTGTGTGGTGGGCTGGGGTCCCCTCTGGCCACTGAATTATGGTCCTGTTCTTTGTTGTAATGTAGGTACATAAGGCTGACTGTGGCTGTGGCCTGGGAGTGGCGTGTGTATGTGTGTGTGTGTATGTGTTGTATCTTTGCATCCTACCCCTGAGCCTGGCCTAGTGCTGCCAGGCCTGGCACAGAGGAAGGGCTCAAAAAATGTGTCTGGGATCACCCATGCCAAGGTCAGCAGGGACAGGAGAGGGAAGGGGCCAAAGGGGTGGGAAAGAGGGGAGGAGGGAGATGGGTAAGTCTGGGAGGGGGAAGCATCAGCGAGCAGGGGAAGGAAAAGTGACCCAGGCACTTGAGTCCTGGGTTCGAGTGGGTGAGCATCACGGGCTTGTGGCCACCAGCTATGACCTGCTCCTGTGACTCCCTGCCTGCTGTGCTCCCCTGACCCTCTGCGTCCCCAGCACTCTGCCCCCTATGTGCAGGGTCTCCTCAGGAGGGGTGGGCGGGGAGGGGAGGGAGCACACCACCCACCAAGAATACACAAAGCAGAGGAAGAAGGGGACGGAGACCGTCAGCTGCAGCAGTGCCCAGTCACGCACACCGTAGGCCACTGTGGCCATCAGGACCTGGCCAACGCCGAAGGCCATGGTGTTCAAAGTCATCACCAGAACCCGGGCGCGTGCCGACGTCCACTCCATCACTGCAAAGAGACCACATGGGTCAGCCCGGAGCCTGCACAAGCCTCCCCCGCATGGCCCGGTCAGGTGACCTACGGAGAGCGCTGGTGTTCATCATGATGCCCGCCGCCACGAAGGCCACCAGGAAGCGGAACAGGCAGTACACGGGGAAGGTGGGGGCAAAGGCTGCCGCTGTGCCCGACACGGCCGCCTGAAGGTAGCTCCAGGTCAGCACCAGCCTGCGCCCAAACCTGCGGCAGAACCAGGGGCGGGTGGGGGGCTGGGTCCACGGGGTGCCAGGGCATCAGCCACCAGCGCCCACCCTGGGCTTGCCTGCTGAGCAGAGATTAATGCCACAGCAACATCTGTAGACCTGGGCTTGTCACCCACAGAAGGCTGGTGAGAACAGAGTCCTGGAGGCCCAGGTGGACTGAAAGAGCCTCCGACAGGGAATGAGCTCCCTGCTGGAGGTGGGGGTGTGGTTGAGCAGGTGTGTGCAGCGAACGATAGGACCCGATGAGCAGCCCCCCAGGAGAGCGGCGGAACCGAGGCCCAGAGGAGGTACAGCCTTGCTCAGCCGCACAGCTGGAGGCACAGCTGGAGGGTGTCAGGAGCAAGACCCACCCACAGGCATTCCAACTGCCAGCAGAGAGCTTCCTCCCTAGACCCAGCTGCGACATGCCAGCTCAGGGCCAGCGAGGGCCAGGGGACTGGGAGCACAGGCGCAGCGAGGGAAAAGGGGCCTCCCTGTCCCCGGGGAACTCACCTGTCAGAGATACGGCCACACACTGCAGCTCCCACCAGGACTCCAGACAGGTAGATGGACTGGGCCATGGGCTTCAGGGCCTGGGAGTCACACACCAGGTCCCACTGGCAGGGGAGGAGGGCAGCTGAGCCCAGGTGGGAGGGCAGAGGAGCTACGTGGGAAGGCTCCAGGGTGGTGGGTGCGGGTGGGTGGGCTGCTCCTCTCCAGGTGCGTCTGCCCTCCCCTGCCCGGTCCACTCTGCAGCAGCCGCTGGGGCTGGCATCTCCTTCCCACTTTCTGAGGCTACCACCCTCAGGTTCCACGAAGAGACCTGCGCACCTGCTGAGATGGGCCGCCCCTCGCCCCTTTCCAGATCTGCCTGATGCTACCTCCTGAGGACACCCCCAGGAACCGAGGGAATTGTCCCCAAGCTCCCCTGAGACAGGTGGAGGAAGCGGGCCCAGGGGTGCAGAGAGCTGCCTGAGCTGCAGCCGACAAGCGGCAGCAAGGGCAGCCTGGTCGCCCAGGGCTCCCACTCTTCCTGGTCGTCCAGGGCTCCCACTCTTCCACAAGCCTGGGGCTGGTACCCACCTGTAGGGTGATACCTGCTACCAGCCCCCCTTTAGGCAATGTGGCCTAGGAAGGGCTGGGAGCCTGCCTGCCAGCAAGGAGGCCCGTGGAAGTGGGTGCCTCCCAGGACCAGGCCATTCTGAGTCCTGCCAAATGGGAGCTCTGAGTTTGGCCTCTAGGGTCCCAGGACTTGGGGAGTGGGTTGGGGGAGGCCCTTACCTCGGCCACGATGGTGGAGGTGAAGGTGCTGTGGTCGTACACCCAGCCGTCCACACACGGCTCCGTGGCAGCCTCGCTCCAGTTGGTGGCTGTGGTGTTGGGATCCAGGAGCTGCCACTGTGGTTGGCGGAAGCGGCGACATGGGTGGGGCCCGTGGTTGGGGCCTGGTGGGATGGAGACCGTCAGGAGGTCCTTGGGGCCCAGGGCCCCAGGGGCACTGGCCTGAGCAGTGCCATTGTCCAGGAGGGGCACCCAGCAGCGGTGGCTGGGCACAGCAGCCGAGAAGTTCTCCAGCATGTTCTGGGTAGTGAGCCAAATGGTGGGGACCACCAGGGCCACTGTCTGGAGAGCCTGGAACCTGCCCAGGCCACCCACTTGGTCCAGGAGTTCAGGAAATGCCATGGAGCCTCCCAGTGGGCCTGGTGGAGGTACCCACTTCACAGGGGCCGATCCAGGGCAAAGGGGCTGCCGCGGGGAGCCTGCTCACCGCACAGCAGTGCCGGCGTGGCCAGCCGGGAGGCCCGGAGCATGGCAGCGGCCACCGGCTGCTCTGACTCTGGGTCGGGCTCTCTGCTCGCCCGCCCAGCAGCTGTCGCTCAGGGGCTGCGGCCGGGCCCTGTGGCTGCGGGGTGCGACCCTGAAGCCACCTGCATCTCCACAGACAGGGAACTGTACCTCCAGGGACACTAAATCTGAGAAGTGGGGGAAATGGAGACCGAAGCCACCAGACTGGAATTAAACTGAGCAGGTGACCCTCATGGAACAGGGGTAATCATTCCCTCAGTCAAAGTTTAACCTGGCTCTGAGGGAGGCAGGTATGCGAAGAGTAGCAGCTCCCTCCCTTCGTGGCAGGGCACCCCGCCACCAGCCGGCTCTCTGGCAGTGGGGGGGGCCTTGGCCCCCTGACTGCCTCCTGGGGTGGGTATACTGGTGCTGTGGGCTGACCCAGGAGGGGCACCAACCAGGGATCCTCCTGACCTTGGGGCTGGCAGGAGTGTGGAACATCACAGGCACTGTAGGCCCTCCGCGTATGGCCGTGGGCGGCCAGGTGACCTGCAGGCATCTGAACCCAAGTCCCCAGCCCGCGTAGCCCACCCTCTGGCCCATGGCCCCTCACTTCTACCCACCTGCCATCGCTGATGCCCATTCCCCTGGGCTGCCACCTTCAGCCGAGCCCTCAGTGGGGCTTTCCAATGTCACCAGACACCCCCTGGGCTCCTCCAGCTCAATTTGCCCAAAGCACCCCAAGATTGCTTCTCACTCCCCAGATTTGCCTCTCTCAAGGGGTCTCCACTTGGCTGCGCCTCCCATGGCTGCACTCACTGACCAGGAGCCAGGGTCCTTGTCACCCTCCTGCTTCTTACCTCCCAGTCCATCAGTGGCTAAGCCCTGCTCCCCATCCACAGCTGTCCCCCCCCACCTCTGTTCCTGCCCCTTGAAGCCACCCCCCATACTGCAAAACCCTCCTGTCAAATGCTGCTCAAAAGCCAGGGGGTTTCCTCTCGACGGTAGCTGGCTCACACCTCCCACGGCAAGGACAGGGGGGATGCAGTGCCTGCTGGGGGCAAGGGGTTTAGGAAAGGTAGGACTGGGGCCAAGAGAGGCCCCCTTGGTTGTGACAGTTGATTCTCCAGGCTGAAGGACCAGAGACTACAAGGCAGCAACGAAGTGTGTGTGCATGTCTGTGCACAAGTGCGTGAGTGTGTGTGTGCGTGTGTGTGCGTGTGTGTGAGATGGGTGGCAGATAGAGGGAGGCAATGCCGCAGTGATGGTGACCCAGCCATTTGTTCTCATGTGCTTCGGGGCACAAGGCCACCCATTTTAGGAATAACTCGCACCACTTATTTTTGCCTTGCCCCCTCTGCCCTCTGCCCATCGTGCAGCTCACCAGGTTCAGCCTCTTTGCCTCCCTGGCCTCTGTGCCCAGCTCACCCACTGCTTCCCGCCTGTGCCCGGTGCTGGCCCGATGGGTTCCTGCCCTTGGGCCACATCCCCGCACACACCAGAGGTGCCTCGTCCCCCAGGGGCTTGGAGGTGGCAGTGGAGCCCTACTGTCACACTGCCCTGAACCCTTCTGTTACTGTCCAGCTCGTCTCGTTTCTAGCCAGCTGCTGGATGGCAGGGACCCTCCTGAGAGCATCCTGGGAACCCAGCACTGTTTGGACAGCAAATGCAAGTTCTGTAAGACTTGTTTCAGCTGGTTTTAAAAAGAGCTTCTATTTTTTTATTATGAAATTAATGTATACACCTTCCCCCAAATTCAGAAATATTGAGAAGTATAAAGAAAACAAGGTTCACTCCTAAACTCACCAAGCAGTGATCACCACTGTTAACACTTTGGGGTAAATGCTTCCAAACTCTGTTTAGTCACTGGCGTGTTCAGCTTCAGGCCGAGGCTACAAGCCGAGCTACAGCTGCTTTTGTGAGGTCCACATGAAAAGCCTCTGATTTTTAGCTAGTGATTCTAGCCTATTCACATTTATTGGGATCTCTGTCAAGTTTGGACTTTCGGTATGTTTTCTTCTTTGCCATATTTTCCCTTTAAATCTTTGTTTGCTAGTTCTTATTTTCTACTGCATCCATTGTGTTTTCATGTTCTGTTTTTCTTCTCTCTTGGTTTGGCAATGGTACTTTTTATTTCTGTTAGGCTTATATTTGAACAAACAAACTAAGACATATTTTATACCATCTCCTCTTTTCAAACCTCCCCCCTCCTTCTCCATCCTCCCTCATAGATGTCCTTTCTCCTTCTTTCACTAAGAAAATAGAAGCCATCAGAAGCCAACAGTCTGACCTCTCAGCAGCCCACCCGCCTCGGTGGGCCCACGTCCTGCCTTCCCTCCTGCCCCGGAGATGGTCTGCTCGCCGCCCCTCATCCCAGCCGGTCTCTCCACGTGTGCCCCGAAACCCAGCTCCCCACCTGCTCCCTCCTCTCCCTCTCTCCTTGGTGTCTTTCCCTCCCTGCTGGATAAAGCCCCCCCAAAATACAAGCATGCTGTTTTTCCTCCTATCCTCAAAAAAGCCCTTTTCCTTTTAGCTCCTCTTCTCTCTTCAGCTGCCACCCCCCATTTCTGCTCCTATTTACAGTACAATCCCATGAAAGCGCTGCCAACGCTCATCAAGTTCTCTCTTCCCGCTCTCCTTTGGATTCATTCCCATCAAGTCTTTGGCCCTGTCATTCCACGGACGCCAGTGAACTCACCACTGCTGGTTGCAGTGGCATTTTTTGCCCTCATCTTGCTCGAGTCACCGCAGCTCTGACCCTCCCCACTCCAGAAGACCCCTCCCCCCTGGGCCTGCAGGGCTCGCTGGCTCTCCAGCCCTCACCACCCGCTTCTCAGCCTCTTTTGCTGGCTCCTGGTCTTCCCACCGCGCTCTTACCGGCAGGGGCCGCAGGGCTCTATCCTTGGTCCTGTCTCTGTCTTCTCTATCTTTGGGATAATTCGCATCTTCAAGGACCTCTTCTCGGAATGCTAGACTTTAACCCAACTGCCTAAATTTAGGGGCTTGTTAAAATAAGATAGAGCCACTCCTGCTGGGGGCACCGCATCAGCACACTGAAACTGATCATTTTCGTGTCCCTGTTAATGCTCTGCTTGACCAGGAAAGTGGGATATCCATTCAGCCAGTCCCCAAACCCATGCCAGCTATGGCCTCTAATCTTATTTTCTTGTTCCTTCTTACTCCAAACAAGGGTGACTATATGGCCCCAGCCAATCAGGTTTTTCCAATTTTTCTCTTCTTTGTTCTTTATTCTTTATCCTATAGAGGATTTCTGCTCTGTCCCATTTTGCAATTCTATGAATGGAAAAGTGTCCACTTCATGAAGTGTTAAATAAAGTGTGTTTGTACCACCCAAACTGTCTTCTTTAATCACTTTAAGCAGTTTTTGGTGATGAGGATGGGATTCTAAGTCGATTGCTAAAGGCTTGGAGGATGAGACATACAGACAAATGCCCACTGACCCTTAGAGTTCACTGTTCTTCTCCTGGTTACTGAAGGCTATGGGTAAGTCACTCTCAGATATGAGCTCTGCTCCCTCGTGTGCAGCTCTCTGATCCAAACAAAATTTATTTTAAAAAAAACCATATATATATATATATATACATGTAGTTCCTAGAAAGGTTCTGGGTAGTTATATTAGGAATCTGCAACTACAGGTGGTGGCCATGACAGGACACACGAAGGTAAGTAAGTCCATGCAGAAACCACTAAGGGTCTTCGTGGGGAAATTCATTAAGACAAGAAATTCAGACTGGCCAACAGCACGTCAAAATCTAAGTAGCTGCAAGTCAAACTATTAAAAGCCATCAGGGTGCCCACCATTGTGAGGAAATTCCCTCATGAAAGGAATATAGATCTATTGCTAATGGGAATCTCAGAAGCCGGAGCTGCAAAACTGGGCCCAGGTCAAGCACTTAGAAGCTGTTAGAGTGCTTGCCACCTACTCCAAGGCTCCCGTGCTAGGAAGCTGGTCACAGAACGGTCCCACACGAGGCTACCTAATAACCTCAAGAAAATTTCCATGCAAACAAGGTTCACTGTGAAATCCCGTGAAACCCCAACCCAGCAGCACATCCCTCTTGGTATTATTTTGGCTCTGAAATTACAACGGTCATCATGCCGATTAGATGAGATTGTTTATTTCAGAAACGCACTTGAAAGTAAGGGTTCCTAAATGAACAAACAGAATGGGATACCTATTTCAGTTGTTACACAAAAGCCTCCAAAAGCCTTCAAGATTCCAAAATAGCTTCATTGAAAGAGTCATTGCAAAAGGCTAGTGAGAAACTAAAGATACCAGAGGTACCTAAAACAAAAGCCTGTAGGGCCGACTCCTCCTGCGCACCTCTGATTGCTCGCAGTCCACTCACACTTTCTCGGAACCGCCTTTCCCCTCTGAAGAGATCACAGGTCCATCAACAGAGGTCCGCCAAGTTAGTAGCCTTATAGCTGCAATAGCTCCACGGCCAGAACCCTCTTTGGGGTCCATTGTCAAAATGCTGGCCCAGAATCAACTGCGACACTGGAAAAGAGATTGCCCTCGGGGGCTGTGTGCAAATCCTTTGACACCAACTCAAATGCACCCATTTCTGCCTGCAAAGGAGGCTCTCCATAAGGGCCGCTCCCAGGGCTGATGGGACTCCACGGGATTCTCCAGTAAACTGCTGCCAGTTATTCCCTTCAACAGCCAAGGGGAAATAAAGATTAAGATTAATGGGGAACCTTGACAAACTCTGGTAGATACTGGGGCTATATCATTAAACCCCACTTGCTCCGGAAGCTGTGGCTGGGACCCTGGGCAAACTGGCAGAAGCTGGCACGGGGTGAGAATTCCTACTGGAGTCAGCTCTCCCAACCTCCGCTGTGCCCCACTGAGAAAGGAAGGTGAAATTTCACATGTCCCTTCCTTTCCGAATCCAGATTCTTGTGAATTTGGGTACCCACTGGCTGTCGATCCTTTGTCTCCCACGGACAGCTACTGCCATCTTTGTTGTCTCGAATTGTGTCCTGATGACTTGGCTTGGCGGTCTGCCTGGAGCATGCGGCGTGTAGGTGCATATGCAGAAAGCTCAGCCCTCAGGTTGGGGGCCCAAAAATATGGCTGGACAGAAATATGGGTTGCACCCCATTTGTGGCTAGGTGCTCCCCTCTGTTGCCAGGGGAGTTGTCTAAGGCCCTCTTTCCTCTGGCCATCTTTGGGAGCGGCCCTGGATTGTGAAGAGCAGTACCTTTGGTATTTCCTCTTTGGCGACGCCTCTTGCATCTCAGGGGTTGTTCAGTACTGCCAGGAGTATTTATTGTGTGCTCTGGCTGAAACTTGACAAGATATTTCAAAGGATTTTGAAAAAAAAAAAAAGTAGTTGTATGGTCAGAAGTTGGTCAGATTGGAAGCTGATATTCAGACCCTGATAGGAAGCTTTTGTTTAGTCTTTCTCCACTGAGCTAAAATGAAATTATAGCACCCATGGGGAAAGAGATGCATCCCAGAGAGGAACAGCTCTAGAACCCAGGAATCTTTCGATTTCCATCTCAGCTGAGAATTTTCTCCTGATAAAAAGAATCAAACCAATGATAATGTAGGTGATGGGTGGGTTGCCCCCTTGATGTCATTAGGCTGACAGACATTTCAGGTTCAAGACTGGGTGATCTCACCAGGAAGCCACCTTTCCTAGCAAAGAAATGAGGTTTCAAACTGAGCCCTGCCAAAAAATCTCAGATTTTTAGCAGGCAGGCAGAGGAAGGCCCACTAAAGAGAGTGTTCTAGATGATGACAGTGGGGTGAGTGGCCAGACAAGGAGCAGAGAGGTGAGGCCGTCGGGGCAAAAGACACGAGGACTATCGCGTTGCAGAGAGCCTCAGCGTCCACCGCCAGGAGCCAGCCTAGGCGAATCTCCGGTGTTATTACTGGAAAGACTGCGTACTCTCTGAAAATGGGTGCAGGCAGGCTGTTTCTCGGCTGGTATTTTTGGGGGCACAGGGATGCTCTGTGGACGTCTTCCCAGCTGGACTGTGCAGCAGGTCCTTTGCAATTCCTCCCAGCCCCCAAGGTCCTGCAGCGACAGCAGCTGCCCCTGGTCCTAGGCCAGGCAGGAGAAAGGCCACGCAGGAGTGCTTACTGTTGGTGACTCAGCAAAGTCCCCATGCGGCCAGCAGGGCTGGCTGAGTCCAGGCAGGCGGCTGGAGGAAGTGGTAGCCGCAGCTGGCAGGGTTTGCCCAGGCCCCCAGGGGCCCCAGGACTTGGGGCCTAGTATTAATGTGGCATCAGAGCCTTCACACCCCTTCCTCCTGTCCCCCATCACCACGGGCTGAGCTCCCAGAGACAGGATGGTGGTCCTGGGAGGACACTCTGGGTTGGCCCCTGTGAAGGTGTCTGCCACCTGCAGCTTGGGGCCCCTGCTCGGAGCCCTCCATGACTCCCTAGTGCTGCAGGGACAGGCCAAGCCACCCGCAGCCCTCCTCTCCGAGACCAGCCCACTCTCAAGCCTCCTCTTTGCTGCCTCCGTCATGTGGCCTGGGCCCAGCCAGCACCAGAGCCTCGCTCCCGCAGCGCCTGCGCCTGCCTCCCGCGTTTGCATTTCTTCCATGTGGGGGCCATTGCCACCCCCCAAGTCCAAACCCACCTGCCCTCCAAGCTGCTCCCTCTCTGCCCCTGCACACTTCCAGCACCACCCCACCCCTCGAGCAGCCTCCAGCTCCTCCCTCTGCCAGGTAAGGGCCGCTCACTTCCGAAGGGCTGGGTCTGAGTCATCGTGTCCCGGACAGTGGCCAGAGGGGGACCTGGCATGCAGACCAGGGCCCCTGAGAGGCAGGGGAGGCCACGAAGTCTTCACAGGCCCTGTTTGAATCCAGGTTCTCTGGTTCCCCCATTTCCTCATCTGTGACAAGAGCATCAGAGATGCCACTGTGCAAGGTTGTTCTCTGGACAAGACGTCACGGTCTCTGAGGGCCTCACCTTCTCTGGCCCCCCAAGTGTCCAGACAAGGATAACTAGAGCCCCCAACACATGCGATGCCTGGAGCTCCGGCTCCTCCAGCCCCTAAGGTCTGGTCTCTTGGGTGTTACTTGTTCCAAAGAACTATTCTGGGCATTTCAGAAAGTCTGGGCTGCCACATTCCTGGAAGAATGGGTGACAGTGGTCACACCCCTCACCATACCACGTGCCCCAAATGTGCCCACAGGCCCCACTCGGAGTTCCCTACAGAATAGCTGAGACACGACTAAAAGCTTGACGGCAATGGTGGTGGTGGTGGTGATGGTGCCTAAGGGTCACCGTGTCTTCATTATGTGGTGGGCACCTAAGTTCTCTCCCTGTAACTCATTCAATCCTTCAACAACCCTTCCAAGTAGACAAGCAGACCTTACTTATACCTATTTTTACAGATGTGTAAACTGAGGCTCGGAGAGGTCACACAGCTACTCTGGGGCAGAATCAGGACTCCAGCCCAGGTCTGTGCAGCTCCAGTAACTATGTTGTTAGCTTCCAACGTTGGCTGAAGGCTTGTGGGCAGCCAAGGAGGGTGCCCGGAGGCTGTGGAGAGCTGCAAGGGAGGCACCCCACCTCAGCCTCTCCCGCCCTCCACGGTCTCCCTCCCCCGGGTCAGCAGCCCCTTCCCTCATGTCCTCTCTTCCTTGACCCCAGTGCCCCGCCTCCTGGCTCAGCACCTCCCTCCAAAGATCCCCACGTCAACCTGTGTCAGAGCCCCTCAGTGCCCAGTACAGAGATACCTTTGCCCCTTGATGCTACCAGCTCAACCTCTTCCTCTGGACCAGATCCTAACCTTACCTTTGTGTAGCTAAAAGACCCAGAAAAAGCCTTTCCCAGACAGAAAGGCAGCCTTCCCCTCAAGCCTGTTTCCACCTCTGCTGCCCCGCGTGTGGTGCCAGCCTGGTACCCAGCTGGCTCTCACGAGCAGAACCCTTGCCTTCTACCCCCGGCATCGCTCCAGGGCAGTCACAGGCATTGGCTGTATTGAAATGCACTTTTCTCCTGCCTCAAGGCTGCTGACCCCTGGGAGCCAATGAGGCTGGCCACCTGCGTGTACCCACCGCCCACACAGAGGCCGCGTGCTGGGCAGGTTGGCGATGGGGACAGCCATGAGCTGCCAGCTCGGCGCCATCTCGGGCAGGTGGCCAGGCTTAGGGGTGAGTATATCATGGCTTTAATTGGCCCCCCTCGTGTGAGCTGCCGTGGCCCTGACCACAGCCTCCAGGAGTCCCTGGCCCCAGGTTGCTCTGGCCATTGAACAGATTCATTCTAAGTAGGTCAAGAAGAGCGCTGGGCAGTGCGGCTCTGTGTTCTTTCCCTTTCGGGTGCCTGGTGGTTCCTGCAAGTCCGGCCTTCCCTCACCAAAGGGACTTCGCTCTCATGATGTGTCTGAAAGATATTTCATGTTAAAATTCAACGGAGAGATGTTAACCAGCCACAGGAATGGGATGTGTCAGAACAAGCGCTGCTCAAACAGGCTGAACTTTGCCTTGCGCTGTGGAGGGTCTTGCCCACAGCTCACAGCAGCCAGCTGGCACATTTTAATGAGGCTGTGTGCAAATTCGGCCCCTCTGCCCCTCAGCCCCATGCGCGGTTTCCCTGCAGCCTGTCCTGCAGGGCATCTCTTCGGCGGGGGCTGGGCCTGGCTGGGTGCTGGCACCTAGGCTCTCAGCCTTTACTTTAGGGCTCCAATATTTGGCTGCATAAGTCATGTGCTGGGCCAGCCGCGTCCTCAGGAATGCCTGGCTCTCTGGCAAAGCCCTGTCTCTCTTTGATTTGGGGAGTTGCAGCCTATCGGTAAGATTGATTTTCAGTGAATGCAAGGACAAGCTGGGAGGAGGGTGGGGGAAGGCATGACATGGATTTTGGCAAAATCCCTTTCGTTTCACCGGAAAACACAGTGGTGGGATTTGGCCAGCAGCATGCAAACACACTGTGGAATCTGCTTCTGTGGATGAGAAGCAAGCAGCCTGAGACCAGAGTAGCCAGGGCTGGCCTTGGCTTTAACAAACCCGTAAATTCTCCCACAGCGAGAGGCGGTGTGGCCAAGTGGGTCCGTGCACGGACTCAGGAGCAGGCTGTGTGGTTTGAGTCCTCACTCTGCCCAAGCCATTTGGCCTCAGGAAAGGCGCTTAGCCTCTCTGTGCCTCAGTTTTGTCCTCTGTAAAATGGGGACGATGGTCTTTCTGATCTCATAAAGCTCCTGTGAGGACTAATGGAGCTTATGTAGACCATCTGCAAAAGAGTCCGGCAAGCAGTGAGGGCCCTTCATTAATGCTGTCATCGTCGTGGGCCTCATTATTTTTGTTTTGACCACGTGGACTGTGAGACACACGGGAGTCCCTAGGGAGTGGGGGCGATCCAGGGGCAGCTCAGGCAGGGGTAGATATTTGGGGAACAAGGACAAGTATCTATCAGATATACACCATGGAGTAAGGTTGGTGTAATTTGGCTCAAAATGTAATGCATTTGTCCATTATGGCTTGGACTTGGTGATATGGTGGGGACTTAATGATACACGGTAAGGGGGTATCTCAAGGTCAACTCCTAGGTTTCTGGCTTCAGCATTGACTGGAGATGGAGCCACCTAGGTCAAGGGGAAGGTCAAGACTTCAGAGTGGGCTATGCTGAGGTCCAGATGTCAGGAAGGCAGGGCACCGGGCTTTCGGGTGACCACTGGGAGTGGGGCGGGTCCTGCAGCAGCGCGGATGTCCTGTCTTGCGAAGTCTGGTCAAAGGGGCTTGGGGAAGGAAGCGGCTGGAGGCTGGGGGCCTGCTCTGGCCAGAGTGTCCCCATGTGGCCTGCCGGTCCGGCACAGCTAGAGGATTAGAGTGGCTCAGCTCCTCCCGACATATCTGGAGTGGCCCAAATGCTGCATTGCAAACAGCTGGTGTTAAATATTTTGGAGATTTCACATAAACGTTGTGACCTCTGAGTTAAAAACAGCAGGAAAAGTTGGCGACCTTGGGCTCAAGCTCCAGGATGACACTGGCTGGGCCTGAGTGGCCACCACCCACGCGGCCAGCCCTGCATGTCCCCGCCCCCTGGTGTCCCCCCTGGCCTAGTCTCCCCAGAGGTTTAGAGTTTGCAACCTCACTCTCCCCTTGGGGAAAGATGTCACCATCTCAGTGAACCCGCACCAGGTCATCCAGACAAACCCCACAGGGTGTTCCTGGCTCTTCTGTCTCCCAAATTCCACTCCTAACCTTTCAGCAATTCCAAGGGACTCCTGGTCCAGATCCTGCCCCCCCTCTGACCACTTCTCCACCCAGAAACAGCAGGCCCCCTGCCCCAGCCTACAGAGTCATCTCCCAGCGGGCTCGTAGCCGCAGCCTGCAGCCCTGGCACCCGGTCCCCACTCCAGCCAGAGCCACTTTTCAGGGTCCAGGTCAGGTCACATCAGCCCCCACTCAAAACCTCTCACGGGCCGCTTCTTACCACAGCACTCCTCAACAGATCTCTGGCCCTGGTGACCGCCCCCTGCTACTGGTGTGACCTCAGTACCTTCCCTGCCCCCGTACCCATGTCCCCAGCCTCACTGGCCTCCTGTCAGGCACGTGCAACCTCGGGCCTGCACTGGGAGCTGCCTCCCCACAGATAGGCTGCTCGAGGCTTGCTTTCCAGCTTAATAAACATATAGCAGAGTGGAAAGGAAGGAACCACAGTCACAGCCACCGATGACAAAGACGTGTCACAGACACACAGTGTCGAGTTGAAAGATGTGAGTGGTGGACACCATGGAATTCCACGTCGGGGGTGAGGGGGGTGGGAGTGGGAGGTGCATGTATGAGGAAAGCTAGAGAATGCAGGACAGCCATTACCTTGACGGGGTGCCCCGCGGGGGCTCCGAGCACTAGTAAGGCCCTATTTCGTAAGTACATGGTGTTTGATTATAATTTTTCAATTTGATTACAGCGTCCTCGAGGATAACTGACAGCACACATATTTAAGTGTATAATTTAATAGGTTTTTCACATATGTACACACCTGTGAAACCCTCTCCATAATCATGTTAAACATACCCATCACCCCAAAGATACTCCGTGGCATCTCTGAAATCCCTTCTTCCCTCCCCTCTCCTCCCAGACTCTATCTGCTTGCTGTCGCTATAGATTAGTTTCCATTTCTAGCATTTTATGTAAATATATGAATTTTATATCCATTGTATTCCATTGTAGAGATACACCAAAATTTGTTGATCTCCCCATCTGCTGGTTGACATCTGGGTTGTTTCCAGTTTAGGGCAATTGCAAATAAAGCTGTGATGGACATTCACACCCCACGTCCTTGTATGGCATATTCCCCCATTTATTTCGGTAAATACTTAGAAGTGGCATGGGGGTATGATGGGCACACGTGTAAGCTTTGAAGAAGCTGCCGCACCTCCCCAGGGTGATTGTGCCATTTTACATTCCCACAAGTGGCCCACATCTCATCAGCACATTGTTGCTTTGATTTTTGCCATTCTCCTCGGTGTGTGGTGGCATTTTGTTGTAGTTTTGATTTTGCATTTTCCTAATGCCCTTGATCATCTTTTCATGTGTTTATTTGCCATCCATATATCCTCTTTGGTGAAGCATCTGTTTAAACCTTTTGCCTATTATAAAATTGGATTCTCTTTTTTATTGCTGGGCTGTGTTTATAAATTTCTAGCTAGAAGTCCTTTGTCAGATATAGATTTTTCAAATATTTTTTCCGAGTGTGTGGCTTGCCTTTCTGTTTCCGTAACAGTCTTTTGGAAAGAAAAAGTTTGCTTTTAGGAAGCCCAGTATATCATTTTTTTCTTTTGCAGTTCATATTCCTGTGTCCTAATTAAGAAATCTTTGCCAAACCCAAAGTTGCTGAGGTTTTTCCCTGTTTTCTTCTAAAAGTTTTAAAGTTTTAGCTCTTATGTTTCGGTCAATGACACATTTAAAGCTAATATTTGTATGTGGTGTGAGTTAGAGTTGAGTTCTTGCCCTTCCTCCCCTCCTATCCCTCCTTCCCTCTTTCTTTCTTTTTTCTTTTATGTGGCTATCCAGTTGTTCCAGCATCATTTGTAGAAAGATTATCCTCTCCTCATTTATTTGATTTGACATCTTGGTTGAAAATCAATTAACCATATATGCATGGCTTTCTTTCTGAACTCTTGATTCTATTAAAGCAAAAAATGTAGTTCAATTTTGCCCTTTTTTTTCAAAGTTGATTTGGCTGATCAAGGTCCTTTGCATTTTTTAATAAACTTTCAGACCTGCTTGTCAATTTATACCAAAAATATCTGCTGGCTTTCAACTGGAATCACACTGACTCTATAGATTAGTTTGTTGAGAACTGACATCTGGATAATATTGAGTCTTCCAATCCATGGGTATATTATCTCTCTCCATTTCTTTATATTTTTTTAAATTCTTGTCAGAAATGTTTTGTAGCTTTCAGTTTATAGTTATTCTTTAGTTGAATTTATGCCTAGGTATCACATTGTTTCCATGTTGTTGTTAACTGGTATTGTGTTAAAACATTCAGTTTCTGGTTGTTACCAGTATATAGAAAGGTAATAGATTTTTGCAGATTGACCTTGTATCCTGCAACCTTGCTAAGCTCATTTATTAGTTCTAGTAACATTTTTGTAGATTTCTTGGGATTTTCTACAGTTATGTCATCTGCAAATTAAGGACAGTTCCTGTCTTCCTTCCTAGTCTCTATGCCTTTTATTTATTCTTTTCCTGCCTTATTTTACTGACGGGGACCAATGTTGAATAGAAGTGGTAAAAGTAGCTATCCTGGCCTCATTCCTAATCTCAACAGGAAAGCATTCAGTTTTTCATCATTGAGTATGATGTCACCTCTAGGTTTTTCACAGATGCCCTTTATCAGGTGAGGAAATTCACTGGTATTCCTAATTTGTTGAATGTTGTTTATCAGGAATTTTGTCAAATGCACTTTCTGTATCTACTGAGATGAGCATATGTTTTTCGTCTACAGTTTGTTAATTTTGATTTTTTTAGTGTTAAACCAACTTTGCATTCCTGGGATAAACTCTACTTGGTTGTAATATATTGCCTTTTTTAACATATTAGTGGCTTCAATTTTCTAAATATTTATTAAGAATTTTTACATCTATGTTCATAAGAGATATTGGTTTATAGTTTTCTTTTCTCATAATATCTTTTTCTGTTTTGAAATCAGGGAAACACTGGCTTCATAGAATGACTTGGGAAGTGTTATATTTTTCAATTTTTTGGAAGATTTTGTGTAGAATTGGTATTATTTCTCGCTTAGATGTTTGGCAGAATTACCAGGTAAGTCATCTGCGCTTGGAGTTTCCCCTGTGGGAAGGTTTAAGCCATAACTTCAATTTTAAAAATAGAGACAAGACTAATAATGTTATCTATCTGTTCTTGAGTTCACTTTGGCAGTTTGGAAGGATCTCAAGAAATTCGTTAATTTCATCTAAGTTGTCAGCTTTATTGGTAAAATATTACCCACAGTATTCTCTTATGTTTTACTCTGTAGGAGTTTGAGAGATGCTTCCTCTTTCAATCCTGACATAGGCAATTTGTGTTTTTCCCCCTTTCTTTTCTGATCAGTATGTCTAGAGGTCTATAAATTTTATTGACCTTTGCAAAGAACCAATTGCAGGTTTCATTGATTTTCTTTATCATCTTCTGCTTCTCTGATTCCTGCCGCTTATTATGTCCTTGTTCTGCTTGCGTTGGGTTTTGTCAGCTCTTTCTTTGTAGTTTCTTACTGCAGAAGCTGAGGTGTTTGATTTGAGACTTTCTTTCTTTCTAATGTAATCACTTAATGATATAAACTTTCCTCTGAATCCTGTTGTAGCTTCATCTCACAGACTTTGATGTCATTCAAAGATTTTTTCATTCAGTTCAAAATATTTTCTCCTTCCCTTTGTGATTTCTTCTTTGGCCCATGGGTTATTTAGAAGTATGTTGTTTAGTTTGAAGGTGTTTTCTAGATGTCTCTCTGTTACTGATTTCTAATTTAATTCCACAATGAGCCAAGAACATACTTTGTATGATTGGAATCCTTTCAATTTTATTGCATGTGAAGTCAGGCCGGGGGCCCCTAGGAATCCATTGGTGGGGAAAGTGTGACCTTTACATGAGCCACGGAGAATTCTAAGCAGACGGAGGATTTTATTTGGACTGGATCTGACTAGCCTGTGTGCACTGGATGTGAGAGCAGGGGTTGGGATGCCTGGGATGGGGAGTGCCCAGCTTGAGGTTCCCCTGGGTCATCCAAGAAGAATGGGTAGTTGTCTGAGGGTCTGGATCTCCAGGGAAGGGTCCAGGGATACCTCTGAGACAGGGCTGCAGATATGAGGGCTTGAGGGGTACAGGGGAGGGTGAGGAGCCGGTCCTGGGAGTCATCCGAGGCTCTGCCCTGTGACCCTGAGCATGCAATGCCACCTCTCTGAGCTCTTGTCTCCTCACCTCTAAAACAGGTGGTTAGCTAAAATGACCCCATAGTTTTCACAGCCCAGGCTGCTGCTGGCACCGGGAGGTTCTTTGCATGGATTAGAAAAAGGTGGCCCCTTGAGATGGACAAACAACACAAGGTGCCCCTGCGGCAGAAGGCCTGGAGTGCAGGCTGATAGCACGCACTGCCCGGACATGCAGTGAGGCCTGAGGCGCGCTCCCCTCCCACTCCACTCCCACAGACGGGGTCCCCACCCAGACCACACTGCTTGCCAAGGGGACCAGGTGCAATCGCTGCATTCCTAAGTAGGGGGTTTAAGTTCCCTGCCACCCCTGGAACTGCTCACACAAGCATCACATCCTCCATGGGAACATCGCAGGGATCAGCACACTCCCTGATACCACAAAGCCTGCCTCCGACCCCTCCGGCGGCCCATCCTGACCCTGGTGCAGCCCCCTGTGCCTGCATGGCAGGGTGCCCTCCTCCCTGGGCCATGAGTCTCTGACTAATAAACAGCAGTCTATCTTGCCTGTCCAGTGTAGGGAGCCTGCCCTCACCAGCAGGGCAGATAGGAGCTGATGAAAACCTCTTGTCAGAATGAGCACACCATTGGTGAGGGTAAGCGTCTGGGCCAGCGTGCCTCCTCGCTGGAGCCTTGGAGTGGGGCACACCTGGCAACTGCCAGCAGGTTCTATTTGTTGGACTATGGTGTTTAACCCTGTCACCTGCCCTGGGAGGTTGATTCCGCAATCTTTCCCAATTTACAGATAAGGGCTCTGTCAGGGTGGGAAGAGCTTGGGGCCCAGGCGTGTCTGGCCCCTGCCCTTTCTGTCCTGTGCCCTGCTCTGGAGGCTCGGAGGTGGGAAGCTGCAGTGCCAGGGGCTGTGAAGTGAGTCCAGCACGGCCAAGAGAAGGTGTGAACACGTGAGCCTGGCAGGGAAGGGAGAGGATGGGCCTGGCTGGTGAAGCGGCCTCAGGCAGCCGGTCTGGCCATGGCTCTGCCACAGGCTCGTGTGCAGGGCTGGGGCGGGTGGAGTCTGGCCAGGGTGGGGAGTGAGAGGCAGGCAGTGAAGGGCCTTTGGCCTTGTTGTTGGCCACGCTGCCCACTCAGTCATGGTGGCCTGGCCCCGGGTGCCAAACCCTCCCACCCATGGGAGGCAATGCCCTGTAGGCTCTTTGACCAAAGGGGTTCCATGCAGGCAGGATTTCTAGAAATAGGTGTTTTCTTTAATGACCACCTTCTGCCGGTTGGCCTTGGCTGCTGCTGATCTCCTAAAATAATCAAAAGAGAGTACGATTTATGGTAAACCAGCCACATGTTTGGTGCTTGGAGGGCAGAAGTGGGGTTCAGTCCTATGGGAGTATAATCTCTGGGATTAAGGTTTTATTTACTACTGTGTACTCAAAGCCGGAAACATAGTAGGTGTTAAGAGAGGGAGTAAATAAAGTCCAGCGTCCCTGCCTCTCGGCTGGGTGTCCCTTGGCAAGTCACACAACCCGTCTGCCTCTGCCTTTCCCTGACAGTGGAGCCGGAAGTAGCAGCACCTTGGCGGGGCGTCACTGTCTGGATTAAATAAAATGCTGTATTCCAACAAGACAGGCTCACTAGGCGCCACCTGTCATTATGCTGTCATGGTGACCTTGGGTCCTGCTCAGCTTTGGGCGTCCGCACGAACGTCCTCACCCAACACCGCGGCCACACTCCTGGGCTGTGGGGCAGGCCCTGTTCTTGGTGCTTGAAGACAATTACTCCCTCAAACCCGAAAGCAGCTCTTTGAGCCAGGCTGGGTTTTTTTTACACCGAATTTACAAATGAGGACGCAGACACGCAGAGGCAAGCCGGCTATAAAATAAAGTGCAGGCGTGCTCGCTCTTCTCTGCGCTCTCGGAGTGCACGCGGCTGCAGGTGATCTGTTCCCGGAGATCTCCGAGTGCTCACCAGTTCATCTGCCTGGGCCTGGAATTCTTTGTGGGAAGATTTAACTAGGACGCCTGAGGCTGTCTCTGTCTTCTTGTGTGAGTTTGGTTGGAGCGGTAACGTCCCCAGGCAGTGGGGATTCGGTCCCGGGCAGTCTCGCTGCAGAGCTGCACTCGTAACCATTATATTTTCCTGCCTAAAGTACAATTCCTTTCAACCTGTGAGACCTTGAATGAGTCACTGCCTCCCTATGAGCCCCTTGGAAATGAGGGCAGCAATAGGCTCCTCTGGGCTGCGTTGCTGTAGCTGTTAAATGGCTCCAGATACAAGCCCCCAGGTGCTGTGGGCACACAGAATCTAGCTGCTAGTGTCGTCATGGTGACAAGCCAGTCCCTGCCCCTCCACCCAGCATGTCCTCCTGACATGGCTGTCCTGTCCCAGGGCTGTGGGTGGGCGGCCGCCACCTCCGCAGCCCCACCCAGCCATGTCTTGGAAGGCTGGTCCCACTCCCAGGGGGCCACTCACTGGTTCTTCAGGTCCTCGATGGTGTCAGGGAGCGGAAGGCCTTGGGTCTCCGGGAGGAAGAGCAGGATAATGAGGCTGGCAACAATGGGGGCAGTGCCATACAAGATGGGGGGCAGCAGGGGCAGGGCCTGGCAGGTCATCCTGATCAGGGGACCTATAATAGCCCCCAGCCGCCCTGCCGACTGCAGGAAGCCATCTGTTGTCATCCTGCGGGTGGAGAGGGGGGCCCAGACCCTTGTCACAGTAGCTGTTTCAGACAGGGGGGGCTTGACCAGAGGGGGGGCTCTCTGACTGGGCCAGGGGGTTCTTTCCAGGGAAGCTGGTCTCAAGGAGTTGCCCTGCTCAGGCTCCCCTAACACCACCTCCTCCAGAGAGCCTGCCTAGATTTTCCCATCCACAGGAGCCTCTGCCTCCTGGGAACATCCAGGATCCTTCATGAGAACTCTCTAGGGCCCACACACCATTCTCCCTGTTCTAGGTAATTTGGGGACTTTCCTCCTTCTAGACCACTGAGCTCCCAGCTCAGCTTTTGGTTTTCATATCAACAAAATCAATAATGTGTGTTAAAAAAAATGAATGCAAGAGTGGATAAATGAGTGAGGGAAGGAAAGAGCCCTGGGCTAGGATCCCGGGGAGCTGGGGCCCCTCCAACCCTCTCCGGAGCAGGTCCTTCACCAGCTGGAGCCGCCGGTCACCCGACTGAACAGTGTGGGGTGGTCTAACCAGATCACTGGTTTTCTGTCTATGTCCCAGGGAGCCCTTGGGTCCCAAGGAGGCTGTTCAAGGCTCTCGTGGGCAGCGAGCAGGAGACCCCTACTCTACCAGGGAAGCTCTCACCCTCTTCACAGGGTTCTTGCAGTTTTCCACCTGAAGAGAGGATTCTGTTCTCAAATCGGTTTCCAATCACAAGCAAGAGGCCCGTCGGGGCCTCCCACTCGGGCTGCCTCCTGACCCCAGCCGCTCGGGGAGCGCCGCCCCAGGGACTCTGGGGAAGGAGGCTGGGGCCGCCTGCTCACCCTCTGCTGTGTATTCCTGGATGCCCAGTTCCGCTGTCCACCCTCCAACCCTCCTGGGTTATCCCTTTCTCACCCACTCCCAGGGCCGGCAGCTGCTTCTGGGTGCAGCCCGCAGCCCAACCTACCGCAGGGAAGTCGGGAAGAGTTCAGGCTTGTAGATGATCATGCAGTTTAAGATGATGCCAAAACACCCCTTTCCCAGCACTGCGAAGACCACACGCAGGGTCTGCATGTCTGCGCAGAGGAAAGGGGGACAGTGGCATCTGCCTGAGAACCCCAGGCAGCCCGGGCAGAGGGCTGGGTTCCCCACAAGCTTCCTTGGGTTGAACTCAGGTCCCCGGCAGTGCTGACTTGGTACCAGGCTGCCCAGGGCACAGGGCATTCTGGTAGGTGGGCAGGGAGGGGGATGCAGGGCCAGAGCCCAGCAGGTCTGGGATGGGTGACATGAGGCAGCTGAGGGTGACACTCGAGGCCTGTCCCTGCATAGTCACTGTGCCAAGGCTCCTTGGGTTCTGTGTGTGTGTCTTCCCGTGCCAGGCCCAGTCCACAGCAGGGACCCTGGAGGCCCCACCTGGCCAGAAGCCTTCTCGTCGTCCCTCAGCCTGCCTGTGGGGACCCCTGGCTCTCACAGGGAGCCAGTGAGCGATGGCAGGAGCCCAGGCCACAAAGCTGAGGTCCGGGTCACCCAGCAGCTGCGGGCTGGGCCCCACCTCCTGCCCCACATGTCCTTATGAAGGCTTATAAGCTGTCCGGTCCCTGTCTGACGTTCCTCTCCGAGTGCAGCGTCTCACCCTCTGTTTGGCCCCTGGCCTCACTCAGCCCCACCCGGCCGCCGGCTGTCCCTCTGCCTCCTTGTTGTCACTGCAGGATGCCTGTCGCTGCCTGTCCACCAGCCTTCTGCCTTGAGCCATGGAAGGAGACAGGAAGGGGGTTTCCAGGACATCATAGCCTCATTCAGAAAGAAAATCCAAAGACGAGGACCCAGAGCAGCCTCTGCCCCGAATGCCTCTTGCTTCTTTAACAGGCAAGAAGGAAGAACCACACACACCGGCTTTGTGCGTTTCCTGCCTCACTTCGGACAACTTAAAGTTTCTCAGCCTTTTAGGCCCTTCCTCTGCGGGAGGTCCCAGCCTCAGGCTTTGCCTGGCCCACGCCCTGGCTATGTCACTTGCTGGCACCTGGCTTTACCTCTCTGAACCTCAGTAACTCAGGAAAACAGGCGAGCGGCTCGTTGGGAGATTGGATGCTGGTTGGGAAAGATGACACGAGGTAAAGGTGTGACAGTGATAGATGAGGATGGAGGCTGCACACAGGGGCTCCCCCAATCCTGGGGGCCAGGCAGGGGAAGGAACCCCAGGTGGTGAGTGTGGCAGGGGTGGGCAGGAAGCCAGTGCCCCAGGCCATCAGCAGCCCAGCCCACCATCCACGCTGCCCTGGCCTCACCCTGTGGGACCAGCATGTTGGCCAGGATGCAGAAACCAGCCAAGGTCTGGAAGCTGGCCAGAGTCATGCGGCGGCCGAAGAACCTGAACAAGAAGACAGTGGTGACCCTGGCCACGATGTCCACGGCTCCGAAGAGGACCTGGAGGAGGAAGATGTCACTCCCCAGGTTCTGCAGGTCAAGGACCAGCCCGTAGTAGGAGGTCATCAAGAAGAAGCTGCAGGGCAAAGCCAGAGTCGGGCCCTCGCCCCCCAGGGGAGAGGCGGCCCTGTGGCACTGCCACACACCTGGGCCGTCCCAGAGGGCGCAGCCAGCCCACAGCTTGCCACTGTCATGCCCTGAGAAGCCCGCTGAATGCAAGTCATGCCACCCCATGTCGGGCTGTTCCGGGAAAGGGGGAGTGGAGGGCAGCCTCATCCCTTCTGGGACGGCCCGTGGGTCTGGGCCGCAGGCCTTGGCCTCAGTAGGCTGGGCCTTGGCTCTCGGGCTCCCTGGCCAGCAACCAGCTGCAAGGCTTGACCCTCTCTGGGTGGATGGGTCTCTGTGGGTCAAGCCAAGCTGCCCCTTGGGTTCTGGCTCTAGTATTGTCGGGCCATGACATGTCCCTGCTCTGCTAGCTATGAACCAAGGCAAGTCTCTGCCCCGCAGGATGCCAGTTTCTTTGTGTGGAAGAATGGGATTAATAATAAATGAGTCTCTGTGAGGGCCACTGGGCCATGCTGGGCCTCCCTCAGGACCAAGACCATCTCCCCAGCCCCCCGGGAGCCCTGCCCCTTAGCGGGGCAGAGCATAACATGATACAGGTCGGAGGGCCCTCTCAGAAAGGCTGCCCGGCTCCTGAGCTTCCCACGGCCTGCTGGCTGTGACTGCATGCGCGCTGCCCCCCTGCTCCCTTCTCCCACAGCAGGCGACCCCAGGAGCCCTCTCCAAGGAACTGCCCGCTCACTGACCTCCATCTCAGAGTCCGCTCCCTGGGGGGACCCTTGGCAGCAGGCTCCAAGCAGCTGATCTTAGAGCGCCCAGCCCCCCTCCAGCACCACCCCCTTGCTGCCCCCATTGCACCTCGGACACCACCCGGCCAAGAGCTGGAAGCAAAGTGGCCACCCGGGCAGGGCACAGCGTTTCCCGGTGAAAGTGACCAGGGCGAACAGCTGGGCTCTCCCACAAAGGGGCTGGCAGGCCAGGGCCTAGGGCCTTAGCCGGTAACAGCTGGGTTAGCCGTCAAGACAAGAAGCCTCTCCCGGGGGAAGACACTCTGCAGCCTGCGATCTGAATGGCAGAGGACGCACAGCCACCCCTGGGAGGCCTCAGGGGGCCTTGAAGTGTTTTGAAAGAACGGTCCTGGACATTTCTGGCACCAGACATTCCTTCTAATTTGTCTGAAAAACTTAAGCCAGAAAAAAAAGAAAAAAGCTTTTGATCCATTCACTGTTCTAAGATGTAGCAAATATTTACTGTTTTAACCTGTAAGTGGTTAAATACAGCATAACACGGAATCTTTTTTTGCTAATCTTTAATTTTTAATTCCAGATCAAGTCCCAGTCAAACCTGACCCTCACTTCCCATATGCTCTTCTGGAAGTCACTTGGCTGAATTTGTTTGGTTAAGGCACGTTTTCTCGGCCCTAGGGCCCCAGGGGTTTTGAGACAAGGCCTCCTGGGAGTCTGCGCTCAACGTGGGACCTGGTGGGGGCAGCCCGGCAAGGAGGTAGCTCGCCCTGTCAGCTTGGGCAAGCTACTTGCCCCTCTGGCGCCCACTTTCCCTAACTGTAAAGTGGGGGTGTGAATGAACTCCCCACCCAGAGTTGCTCTGAGGGGTCAGTGGATGGCCAGCACATGGTTGGCACGCCAGGAGTGTGGCTGCCAGTGAGCCCAGCAGCCCACTGATGGCCAGTGGTCCCCTCCAGCCAGTGACGGTCCCTCGGCTCTGGGACCCCAGCCCTGCCCTCCCGCTGGCGCCCTGCACAGCCAGCCTCCGGACCAGCTCTGCGCATCCTCCCTCTCCCCGCCAGCCGGGCTCCTGGGGCAGCAGCTGCCTGTCCCAGCCGGGAATGTGCCCCACAAGGCTGGCAGGGGCTCTTCTCCCCTTCGCTCAGGTCCCTGGGCGGGGTGATGGGATGGCGTACCTCACCAGGAACAGACTGCAGGCTCTCCAGCGGAGCTCGGGCACACGGAACAGGTTGAGCACCGACCTGTGGGCCTTTGCAGAGGCCATCTCCTCCTCCATGCTTGACATCAGCACCTCCAAAGGGACGGGGCACAGTGAGTACTGGGGTGTTGGTCCTGCCCCACCCCCGTGCCAGGGAATGGTGTCCAGGTGGGCAGGGAGGTGGGGGAACCTGGTCTTGGTTTTTGGAGACTGTTGAGTCCTAGGGTTGGGGGCAGGAATGGGGCAGAAAGCTCTCTCTCTGGCCCCCTGGCTGAGCTTTCTTCTGCAGACTTGGCCGATCTACTGCAAGCCAGGGAGCAGGCCTTGTATCCAGCTCTGGCCTCTGAGCCGCCGGCTGCAGGCTGCCCCTGGCGGTCACTACGCAAAGTCCCACCACCCACCTCCCTCCTCCGGGCTGGCCATCAGGGCGTGCCTTCTCCCACCGTGCTGCTCCTCCCGGCCCTCCCTGAGCCTCTTGCGACCTCCTGCACCTCCGGGCCCTGCCTGGCCTGTGCTCAGCGCAGGCCTGGTTGCCTCTGGCCTACCCCCTCCTGGAAAGCCCTGGTCCTCCCACTCCCCACAGGTCCACACTGGCTGGATAGTCTCTGGTAGCATGTCCTCCCCCACCCACCTCCTTGAAATAATTCCCTTCGAATAAGCACTTCCTGTTTCCCCAAATGCACTGAGAAGCCCCAAGAGGTGAGTTTGCAATCTGTGTGGGTTGAAGTGGTCGATAATAAAGGAGGCGATGTGGGTGTGTTGTTGATTGTTGCATAGCTGCTGCTGGTGGTGGTTACAGTGGTGGTGATGAGAGTGATGGGGAAGGTGACAGTAATGCTGATGGAGACACTGGTGTTCGGAGAGATGCTGATGCTGATGGTGATGGAGGTGGGGGTGGGGCGGGTCATGGTGAGGTTGGTGATAATACCAATAAGGCAGCAGTGGACGTCTTCTCCCTACCATATCCTACCACACCCTGGGTCGCAGACAGTAGCATCTCACCTCCACGGTCAGTGTCTTTTCGGCTTCCCTGTGGCCATTTATCCTGGCCACCTTTTTGAGTTCCTGCAGTGCTTGGTCGGGTTTGCCCATAACCATCAGCCAGCAGGCAGATTCTGGCAGCCACCTGTCAAGGAAGCAGGTGCTTGGCCGGGCCTCCCAGGGCAGGTAGGGTGGGGGGAGAGGGGTGGGCAGCAGCCCCTCTCCCTCTGCATGGCTAATGCCAGGCTGGAAGGCCGCAGCCCCTGACTGGTTTGGAATAAAGATGTGTCCCAACACCTGGCCACCTTGTTGCCCGGGTGCCCTATCTGGCTTCTGGCTACCAGGATCCTGCCCCCCTGTGCCCCGTGTGTAGCCAGAACACAGGACGCCTGGGCCTGGGGAGACTCTGGGGCCATTTCTGTGACAGAAAGCTCACGTAATGCTGCATTAAAACAATAACGCATAAAAAAATAAATAAATAAAACAACAACACATTAAAAACATCCCAGGCAGAACCGACTGGTTTGGTACAAGCAGACTGCGGCTCCCCAGCCTCAGGGCAGGCACGTGGGGAGAAGCATCTCCTGGCGAAACAGGCAGAGCTCTCCACCGTGGGCACAGCCCTGCCTGCAGGGAGGGGGCTAAGCACTGCCGGAGGCAGCTGGGCGGGACGGCTGGAGGAGCCTGGGTGCGCAGCTTGCTGCTCACGGTCACCCTGTGGCCAGTCACCACGACGATGAACCTCTCTGGGCCTCAGACCCTCGTCTGAAAACGGCGGTCATGACACATCCCTCCCATGAAGGCCAGGACACACCCGGTGTCACCAACGGCACCCGGGATACACCCGGTGTGGCCGGGCTGGCCTAGTGAGTGTGACTACGGGGTGCCTCCTCCTTGCTCACTGATCCTGTTGGTGCAATAAGATTCCATGTGGTCGGGGCCTTCGGTCTGCCGTGTTTGCCGAGCGTTCCCAGAGCTAAAACCATGTCTGGCAAGGGGCAATAAATACATGAGCACGACAGAGTCTTTGTTATTCTCCACCACCCACAGCAGACTTACCTGGCGCAGGGCACAGGGCCCTGACGGCCCCACAGAAGAACTTATGAGGCCGTGAACTTGGGTTCGGTTCCCTGCATCTCTCCTCCAACTCCCCCTCGCCCCTCCGAAGCAGGTATTTCCAGACCTCAGGGATTCTTGCAGCACCAAAAGTAATGGTGAGAATGGTATCTTGTCATATCCCATGCCGGCCGTCTCTGACTCGGATGCCCACGGGTCAGGCCGGTGACGAGAGAGTGTGAGGCCGGTGGGGGTGAGGGAGCCCAGGCCCATGGGTTGGAAGGGGGGGCCTCAGCCGCAGGCCCAGAGGCCAGGGGGCTGCAGGGCAACCCACCCTGGAACTCTGAAGCCCCAGAAGTCTCGCCGCAGAGAGGGCTCTGTGCACATCTTTGCCCACACGCCATGGTGCTCAGCATCCCCCAACATTACGGCCAGCCAGGGTGGTGGGGGCAAGGGGCACCCCTCTTCCTAAGTCTCCCTCCCATTTAGTGATGTCCTCCCCAAGGGAAAAGGCCCCACACTGTACCCACCAGGATATCAGGAAGAAAGCAAAGAAGGGAGTCGACACAGCCAGCTGGAGGTCTCGCCAGTCCCTCAGGGCGAAGGCCAAGCCCCCTAGGGTCATCTGGCCGGCGCTGTAGGAGCACCCCAGTATTGTCATAGTGACAGCCCTCCAGCGGCTCACGGTCCACTCCACTGCTGCAAGGTGACACAGACAAATGTGGGTGGGGCCTCTCGCGCCACCCTCCCCATGGCAGGAGAGGCTGAGCAAGGGACGCACCAAGTATAGCTGAGGCCATGGTGATGCCAGCCATTCCCACAGCGCTCAGAAATCGGAGGCCACAGTAGACGAGGAAGTTGGGGGCAGAGACAGTGCTGGTGCCAGCCAGCGCCACCTGCAGGATGCACCAGGTCAGCATCAGCTTCCGCCCAAACCTGCTGGGACACAAATGCAGCGGGGGTCCGGAGGCCTCAGCAAGCTGGGGGCATGGGTGGCTGGAGCCCAGCATTGGGCCCACATCCCGTGTGGATGGCACCCCTTCCCTGGAAGCCCTGGGTACACACTACAGTGTGCTTGCTATAGAAATGGCAGATGCCTCACTCTCAGGAGTCACACAGCCTCATGCTCAAGAACGGGCTTTGGCATCGGATGCCTGGGTTTGAGTCCAGCTCTGAACTTCCTGGGTGACCTTAGGCATGTGACTCAATGTCTCTGAGCTGCAGTTTCCTCATCTGTAAAATGGGAGTATTCATGATGACAGAGTTGTTAGGTAATCAAGACACTGAGCGAGGGTGCAGTGTGGCTGGGAGGCTGTGTGCACACGGCCAACCAGCTCCTCACCTGCCTGTGAGCGGTGGCAGGAGCGCCCACCAGACGATGCACGCGGGGCCCTGTGTCCGCACATTCTCTGTGCTGCTTCCTGAGGCCAGCTTAGCCTGAATGACGGCCTGCATTTAGCTAAAGCCTGTGCCGGTCAGATGGGAGCCACGTGCGCAAACCTTGGCCCTGTCTGTCTGAGCAGTGACAAGGAACAAGTCACCGGGTCCAGACCTGCGGTGAGGGCTGGAAGCTGACCCCGGGCCCCAGGCTCACCAGGGGATCAGCAGACTGATCGTGATTTGGCTCCCCTCGTGCAGGGCCCCCTGGGGATGGCTGCAAGGCAGGGGGTCTTCTGGAAGTGCAAACAAGACCACCACCTCCCCACCACGCTCAGGATAACATGAGGCCCACAAATGACAATGGTAACATGGCCACAGCACGAACAGCCACCTCTGCGCCCAGCCCTGGCCCAAGCTCTGTATGCAATTAACTTCATCACAACCACCCCCTGGGGAGGTAACAGGGCTCCACTTACAGGAGGAAACTGAGGCACAGAGAAGTGACTAATTACCCTCTGGGACACAGGAGGCAAGGACAGAGTCCCGGTGGTGAGAGCCCAGGGCCTGCACAGCCTGGAGAAAGTTGCAGAGCCCTTCACCCATTCACAGACTGATGATGGAGTGTGTGCCGTGGGCCGTGGGCAGGGGATGCGGCACTGAAGCCCCTGCCCTTTTGACACAGTCTCGTGAGGGCGCACACAGTAAGTGAGCTGGCAAACCCGGGAGGGAGCAGGTGCCGGCAGAGCCGGGCGGCCTGATGGGGAGCGTCAGGCGGGCCATGGGCTGGTGGTACCCAGGTTGGGGCAGGGCCTTCAGCTTGTGTCCAGAAAATTGGCCTGGAGCTGAGCCCTGTGAGCTGGGCACGAAGCAGCTGTAGGGGGTGAGACACAGCCGCTGGCCACCTTAGAGCATGGGGGCAGGCAGTGTCCTAGGCGGGGCTGGCATGACATTGAGGGAGAAGCCAAGTCCCAGACTGGGGCAGGCAGGGACTGCCCCGGGTGTGGCAGGGTCTGAAAGACCTCAGGTTGGCATCGACTGGACCCACTGTTGTGCAGTCACTGAGTGCTGCAGTGGAGTGGCCTCCTGGTCGGAGTGGCGGGGTGGTGGCCAAGGGTAGGTGGGAGACCCGCTGGGAGGCTGGGGCCTGCCCCGTGGGAGGGCGTGGTGTCAGCGGGGGTGGGGGCAGTATGGAGAGGGAACACACGGGGAGGCTTCTCACAGTACAGCTTAGCCTGGCGTCGGGTCCCTGGCCGTCACTGCCTCCTCGGGACCTGGGCCCACGGAGCCCCCTCTTGTAAGTGACCTGGGCTTCCATGGGATGCTCTGGACCTCTGCCCCCCCGTGCTCATCCTGGTTGAAGGAGCTGGAGGGGTGGAGACACTCACCGGTGGGAGAGCAAGCCCCAGGCCATGGAGCCCACCAGGATCCCGGCCATGAAGATGGACTGGGCCAGGGCCTTCAGGCCTTGGTCGTCACACACCAGGTCCCACTGGAAGAGAAGGAGGCTGTGACATACTGGCTTAGAGGACAGGGCCTGGCGGGGCCAAGGTCATGGAGAGAGGTCCAGGTTAGGGGTGCCCAGCCAGGACCGGCTTGTCAGCCCGGGTCCTGAGGGTCCAGCCGCCCACAGTGGGGGCCCCAGATTCCTGCGGCCAGGCGACAGAGGAGGAGGGGGTGTGCTGGCGGTGTGGACCTCACACTCCTCCTGCAGCCAGCTGCCTGGCACATACGTGCCACAGTCACTCCAAGGGGTTGGTGGTGGCAGTGGTGGAAGGTGGTGAAACCACAAGGCTGGATCCCAAGTCTGCCACGGCTGCCTTGGGCGAGCACCCGCACCTGGCTAGGCCTGTCTTCTCGTCCAGAAACGGGGCCCTAGAGTTGCTTCTCTCATGGGGCAGGAGGATGAAATAAGGGCTGAGCACGAGTCCCTGCGATTCTTCAGTACCTCCTGCCCAGGACCGCGCACCCATCAGCCGAACCCCCAGGTCAGTCCTTCACGAGGACCGACAGCCTCCCCCAGGTCGCTCCGTTTCAGCCTGTCTGGCCTGGGCTGCCGCACCGGGAGCCCCCTGCCCCCATAAGGTGTTCTCCGCCTGCAAAGTGCCCTCTTGAATGCAAATCTGCACACATCATGTCCCTGCCCCAAAGCCTCCAGTGGCTTTCTTTTGCACTTAAAGAAAACCAGGCTCCTGAGCCCCTTTCCCCGCAGCTTGGCCCTGGCCCCCCACCCCCGTCCCCGTGCCTGGGTGATCGGGGCCTCATCCTGCTTCTTTGACCCCCCAGCTGTGTTCCTGCTCGGACTTCTGCCCGGCTGGACTCTCTTCCTACCTTCATGTGACTGATTCCTCCTCTCATGATCCAAGTCTCATTTTAAAGGCGGCCTCCTCTGAGAGGGCCTCCGCACCTGCCTCTGCTCTCCTGTCCTTTGTGCCCCGCAGGATGGAAGGGGAATGGAGGCCCCGGCTCCGGCCCTGGCTGCCCAGGTCGAGTCAGGTTCTGGTGTGCCTTTCCTGTGTGTCCTGCAGCAAAGTATTTAATCTCACTGTGCTTCTGTTTTGT
This sequence comes from Manis javanica, assembly GCF_040802235.1. Lineage (NCBI taxonomy): Eukaryota > Metazoa > Chordata > Mammalia > Pholidota > Manidae > Manis > Manis javanica. The sequence continues at coordinate 116,866,054 of NC_133166.1, forward strand.
CACTTATTAAATGCAGACAATAATACCGACCTCATTGGACTGCTGCGAGGTGGTAAGTACACAGGAAAGGTCTGGGGCAGGGCCCGCCACTCCCAAGGCAGGAGGCGAGGGCTTCCACTGCTGCTAACAGTGCTTTAAATGTTGGTCGATTCAGAACCGAGCAGAGAACATGAGCTCCTTGAAGGCCCCCTGCTCATCCTGGAACCCTGGGACCCAGCACAGAATCTGGGCCGTCATAAGCAGTCAAGAAATGTGCATGGAGGGAGCAGCATATCATTTAATAGTGGGGATGGAGCAATGGGACCGTTCTGGTCATGGGTGGACGGCCACCTTGGGAGGCTGGGCAGGAGGAGGGCCGTGGGGCTGGGGGAGGCCCTTACCTGGGCCACGATGGTGGAGGTGAAGGTGCTACGGTCGTACACCCAGCCATCCACGCATGGCTCCATGGCAGCCTCGCTCCAGTTGGTGGCTGTGGTGTTGGAGTCCAGGAGCTGCCACTGCGGTTGGCGGAAGCGGCGACATGGGTGGGGCCTGTGGCTGGGGCCCAGTGGGATGGAGACGGTCAGGAGGGCCTCGGGGGTGAGGTTTGCCGGGGCCTCGGAGCCATTGTCCAGCATGTGAGCCCAGCAGCGGTGGTCTGGGGTGGCGGCCACAAAGTTCTCCAAGAGCATCTGGGAGGGCATCAGGATGGACGGCAAGATGAGGGTGAGCGCCTGCAGCGCCTGGAAGAGGCCCGCGCCTCCGGCTTTCTCCAGGATCTCAGCGAACACCATGCCCAGAGCGGCTGCACGCAGGGCAGGTCTTCCAGGCGTCTCGGGCTGCTGGGAGCCGCGAACAAGCACAGGATCCCAGGCCCGGCCAGCCCAGGGCGAGGGTGGGGCAGTTGTCTAACAACCAGTCCCGGCAGGCCTGGGGTATCCCAGAAGCTTCAGAGAAGCTCCTCCTTGGCTGACCAGCCGCTCCTTAGAGGGCCGTCAGGGGACAAAGCTCATGGGTCCAGGCTGCCTGAGCGTCAGAGGCACCCTGGCTCCCCAGCACCAGGAGTGAGAGGTCAGGCAGAGGTAAAAAAATAAAAACTAAAATGCGATGTTACTGAATTACAGTTTCTAAGGAAATAGCAACTAGACTGTTGTTGCCTGGTTGCCTCAGTTAAAGTTTAATTCAATGCGGGCTCCTGGGTGAGCAAGTCAGGTTCAACTACTGAGAAGGGCCTCGCCACTTTCCCACTGGGTGGCTGATCCACTCCCACATCTTAACTTACAGACCCTCTACATGTGGCCCTTTGGGTCAGGAAACTGTTGGCCTAACCTTCACCCATGCTGGGTAATTTCAGTCCATTTTGCTGAAGCACAAAGGTGAGGACTGGGCTGGGCCCTCCCCAGCTGGGCTCTGCCACCTTGAGGCTGCCAGGAGGCTAGGGTGGGCATGGGGGCATGCAGGAGGCAGGAGGGCCTGGGCCTGTGCTCCTTCTGCCTTCCTGTGCTTCCTGCCAGGAGGCACGGAGAGACCAGCCTGCAGATGCACTACTCTGGGGAACTCCTATTTCAAGGTTCCAGGTTGCCTTTATTAGACTGTAGGCTCCCCCAGGGTCAAAACCGTGGCTACCAGTTACTAGCATCCTTAGAAGCCCCTCCTGGGGCTCCAGATGAGCAGGGGTGCAGTTTAAGGAAGTGTGCAAAGTCAAGCCTCCGTGCCCCAGTGTCTAATGACAGCCCAGCTCAGTGTGATGGGGCCGAAGCCAGCTCCTGCCCCAGCGCCCACCTGGGCTAGGCCTCAGTGACACAGCTTCTGGCACCGAAGGCTTCCTGTGTACTCCGCAGCGTACTGACCATGCTGCCTGTGCCCTCTCATTCACTCCTCATAACAGCCTGGGAGAGAGGCGGTGCTAATTCTTCCAGATAAGGAAACAGGCTCAGAGAGGGCAGGCAGCTTTCCCCAGGTCACCCAGCAGACTTGGATTCAAACCAGACACCAAAGCTTGAGGTCTCTCTGATGCCCCTGGCCAGCTGCCGTGTGGCCTCTAGCTTGGCATGGGCCAAATCCCAGCTAAAATCTGGATTCAGGATTTGGGTCAACATTAAGGCCATCCGGGGAGCCTGAAGTCACCTCCCAGGCTGTGAGGGGAATTGGCTGAGTCAGTTCCCCAGAGGGCTCTGAGGAATTCTGCAAGTGTGCATGAGATGTGGCTGAGTGTCTGGACCCTGAACTTCCCAGAACCTCCCAGGAGGCCTTGGGAAGCTCAGCCAAACAGCGCCCAGCCAGGAAGCCAGGGAGGAGGATTTAGGCCTGGATTTCAAACCCCAGCTGCCTCCTCTGGGCAGAAATTCATGAATTTTAAAATAGCGAATAGAGAGAGGTGGGGAGAGAACCAAGCACAGGAGGTGGAGGCCGTGAGAAAGGGGCTGACTGGACGTAGCCCCAGGCCAGAAAGGCTCAAGGCTGAATTTTACGAGGAAAGAATTGGGCTTCATGCCCACGTTTGTGGCAAAACCATCCTCATGAGGAAGGCCTAGACCCTCGACACCATGACTTGGAGCAGAGGCCTCCCTTCTTTGGCCTCTGGTTTCTGGCTGTGAAAGGAAGTGACCACAGGGGTGCAGGCTGAAAGCAGTTTCCTAGGGCCGCATGGCTGGTCTGGGCCCAGGAATTTGCATTTTAAAATATGCCCCCAGGTGATTCTGCTGCGCTGGGATCTGGCCTTGCTTGGAAAATTGCTGGACTAGAGGTGCTGCGGAAATCAAAGGCTTTTGCAAGAGAATTTTTCTTTATTTCCTTTTTCCATACGCTTAAAAAAATATTCTCTTCCTCCCTGCCCTTTGCCTGTCACGGAAGCCCATAGGCTTTGCTTACAGCAGAAGGTCAAACCTCCCTGGTTTGCCAGAAGGCTTCCGGAATCTCCAACTGACTTTGCGATTCCAGGCCAAGGAATTTTTAATTTGTTTCCTGGTTTTCTGGGGATGCTGGGGGGCAGAGTTCAGTGCAGCTGCTCCGCCACCTGGTGGTCACACCCAGGACTGCAACATTCCCAGCATCTCGCAGACCCTGGCCTGAGGTGCATGTTCCCCAAAGGTTCCCAGGTGGAGATGGAGAGCAGGGCCATTGGGGAGGGTGCTGGCAGCCTCAGATTATAGTTGCCAAGCCTCCACATGTCTCATTACATTAATTGGTGTAACGTGACCCCCTGGTTCTCAGAACCAGAATTGCCACCGGGCTGCCTTTACCAGCAGAGTGCCCTGTCAATTAAACGAGGAGCCCCCGAAAGACCTTAGTTCACTTCCCTTCTCTGACTCCAAAGTCCTTAGTTCTAAGTGGAGGCCTTCTGCTAAAGGCAGTAAAATTAAATGAGATAATGGACAGGCCTGACAATGAATATCAGTCATCACCACCACCACCACCACCACCACCGTCACCACCACCACGATCACCACCATCACCGTCACCATCACCACCACCACCACCACCGTCACCACCACCACGATCACCACCATCACCGTCACCATCACCACCACCACCACCACCGTCACCACCACCACGATCACCACCATCACCGTCACCATGACCATCACCACCACCACCGTCACCATTACCATCACTGTCACCACCACCATCACCACCACCATCAGCACCACCATCAACACCACCACCACCACTGTCACCGTCACCACCACCACCATCACCACCACCACCACCACTGTCACCACCACCACGATCACCACCACCATCAGCATCACCATCAACACCACCATCACCATCACTGTCACCACCACCATCACCATCACCATCACCACCACCATCACCATCACTACCACCATCACCATCACCGTCACCATCACCATCACTGTCACCACCACCATCACTGTCACCACCACCATCACCACCACCATCAGCATCACCATCAACACCACCACCACCACTGTCACCGTCACCACCACCACCATCACCATCACCGTCACCGCCACATCACCGTCATCACCATCACCACCACCACTACCACCATCACCATCACCATGACCATCACCACCACCACCACTGTCACCGTCACCACTACCACCACACCACCACAACCACACCGTCACTGTCATCACCATCACCGTCATCACCATCACCACCACCACTGTCACCGTCACCACCACCACACCATCACCACAACCACACCGTCACTGTCATCACCATCACCGTTATCACCATCACCACCACCACCACCATTGTCACTGCCATTGCAACTGATCCCCTTCACTCTTTTTTTATTTTCCAGTTGAAGTCCCAGCATTTCAGACCCAGCTAGGCTCACTGGGCTCAGGCCCTCCCTACAACCCTGGAGAAACCTGGAGTTGGGAGAAGGTGAGGCTCTTTCCTAGATTAACACAGCAGTGAGGACAGGGCCTTGACTCCTATTTCATTGCTTTTTTAGTACACCCACGTGAAAAGGAACCGTGATCCTACAGAAGGTCCAAGAAACAGCAATCATAAGATTTTCAATCCACATTCAAGTCCAATATCCACATCTAGAGAACAGGCCTCAACACCTGGACAGATGGTACTGATGAATCACAATAGGAATAAAACCAGACCGTGTCTCCTCAGTCCCTTACTTCCTCCTGGAGGGCGTAACTTTGGGGCTTTCCCCCATAACCACAAGCCTAGGGCACTTATTTCCTCCCCTTGGAATTCCTCTTCAAGCTTAGACCTCCCAGGTCTCAGTTATAAGAATTCATCTCTGCGAACCCTCTTAAGTTCACCTAAGCACCTATTTAGGAGGAGGGAGAATGCAGGGAACCTCTTGACTCAGTCCTTTCTAACAGCGTGCATGCAGCTAAAGTCACAGACTCACCTAAAGAAGAAAGGAAAACCCTTCTCTGCCACCCTGGCCCCCAGAGAACCCACAGGAATGCTTCTTCTACGTAGTCAGAAACACATCAATACAAATATAATTACTCGTCTACACTGAGCACTTGTATGTGTATACAGCACACAACCCAATGGTCCAGAAGTGTGTAAAAGTCCTTCCCCCCACCATCCTCAACTGTCCAGACACAACTGTCACAGATGACATATATTCTTCCAGAAAAATCTTAGAGCATTGCCAAACATATGCATTCAGTTCAAAAATTGTTGAATGGACAATAAATTCACACAGTTCAAAAACAGAAAATGGAAAAAAAGGTGCTCAGTGGAAATCCCCTCTGTTGCATCCCACCCCTTCCACAGGGTCCCCACTGCCACCTCAGGCAACCATTTTCAGTTTCTTGTGCATCCTTTTGGACTTTCTTCCTAAAAATATAAGCAAGGGTAAATGTGAATTCCATTTTTCACTCCTTTTTATACAAAAGGCTCTTTTGCCCTTTGTTGCAAACAGTATGTCTTATGCATCTGAGAGCCTCCCCTCATTTTTTACAGTTGCATAGTATTCTGTTGTATGAATTTACCATGATTGAGTGAGGTTGAAAAACTTCTAATATATGTAAGATGGCATTTGTATCTCTTTTTCCATGAACTGTTTTTCCATGTCCTTTATTTATTTCTTGATAGTGGTTTGTGATTTCCTTACCAATTTTTCCAATCCCCTTATATATTAGGAGGTTGGCTCTTGGCTTGTGATAAAAGTTGCCAATATATTTTCCAGTTTGTCTTTTGACTTTGTTACCCTGCTATTGTTATTGATTTTTTTGCATGTAGATTTTTTGGGAGGTACTCGAATTTTCAGTCGTCTTTTTTGACTTTCAGATTTTGTGTCCTGTTTCCGAAGGCCTCCATTCCACGGTGATAAAGGGACTCCTTTGTGATTGTTTTAATCAAGAATGGTAGCTGTTTGTCATATGCCTTTTCAACACTCATGGAGTATGATTTTTCTTAAATCTATGATCACGAGGAACTGTGTATTTATGAATTTCCTGAATTATATTAATAAACTTTCCAAAGAGTGCTGAACCATCCTTTCCTTCCAGGAGTGAATGCACGTGGACAAGCCACTGGATTCTGCCTGTTAATGTTTTACTTAAAGTCGCCATGAATCTGCACGTGTGAGATCAGGCTGGGTTTTCTGCTTTCTCATTCCTGTCACCCTCCTTCCCTTCCTTCCTACAATCTTTGCCAGGTTTTGATATCAATGTGATAGCCACTTGACTGAAACTAATTTGGCCGTATTTTCTTACACTGTGCCAGGGCTGCTCCTTCCTCTGTCCGCCGGGGCTGCTCCTGTGTAGCCCGCCGTGGGTCGGCCAGCCCGCTGGGCCCCGGCTGGGAACCGAGCTCTCCGGAGGCTCTGAGAGTGGGGAGGAGAGATGGCAGAGGAGGGTCTGGGCAGAGCCTGCCCCGTCCAGGGGCGGGAGTCCGGCCAGGCAGTCTCATGTCTGCGCCTTTTTTCCGCAAGTGGATCCAGGCTGCCGAGTGCTCGGGCCCTGGGCTTTGTCTCACTTCCCAGGGCACCCTGGTCACCATGGCCCACCTGAGCTTTGACCAGATGTAAGAACCATAATACAAGGGCACTCTGCTGGGCTCACACTGGGAACCCGAGGCTGGACTCCCCGCAGCTCCAGCTATGCGGTCCTGCCCTTCGGTTGTGTGGGGAAGGGGTCCACAGCCTTCTTTCCTAGTGCCTGTGGATGGACCTGTCATGAGTACCGAGGGCTCTCTGGCTTCAGGAGCTTGCGGGTCCACATGGAGCAAGTGCCAGGACCCTGGGGGCAGTATTCCGCCAGTGACTGGCCCAGGGTGCTCTGACCCACCCCCCAGTGATGGAGCCTCTAGGCAGCATCCTTCCCTGGTCCGCCCTCCCCCCTAGCACTTCCTGAGGTCACCTCCAAAGAGATGGTTTACCCTCATATATTTGGGGGGACCCAACCTAAGGCAGGGGATCCCAGCCCTCTTTGTGAGGCATGGAAGCTGGTTAGTAGCAGCTCCTGGAGTGGCTTGTGGGCACCAGGCTGATCCCTGGCATGGCCTCTGTCATGCTCTGGATGGCTGTGGAGGGGGCTGACCAAAGAGGCAATAAGCCTGAGAGGTTAGAGGATGTCCTCCAGTCCCCCATTTAATGCCCCGGGGCAGTGAGAGCAAAGCCAGGCCATCCACCCAAGCCCCCTCTCAGCCGCACCCCGCCACACTCCCCTGCAGCATCGATGCTACTGGCTCCCCTTGGCATGTCTGTCAGTAAACTGAAGGGACCCAGGATGGAGTCTCAGAGAAGGAAGGCCCCTGAAACGTGTCCTCCCCTCTCATCTGGCCAGAGAAAAGAAGCTCAGAGACACGAAAAACTAGCTCTGGGGTGGGGACCAGGGAGCAGGGGCCAGAGCCCAGGTGTCCCCAGCCTGCTCACCACACTGCCCGTGGCCACCAGCTCCTTCCTGCCTGGGCTGACCCACGGCCCGCTGCTAACAGACTGGCGCTTGCATTTGTTCCAGAGGGTTCTGCATCCCAGTCTCACTGCACACCATAAGCGGCTGAAGGTGGCCCCAAATGATACATCCACACCCTAATCTCCAGAGCCTGTGAGCGTGACCTTGTTTGGAAAGAGCCATTGCAGATGTGGTGAAGTTAAGGATCTGCTGATGAGAACATCTTGGATTATCCAGGTGGGTCCTAAATCCAATGACAAGGGTCCTTTATAAGAGACACAAGGAGAAAAGGAGGAGGTCACATAAGGACAGAGGCAGAGATCGGGTTACACTGCAACAGGACAAGAACCATGAGAAGCCAGCAGACACACAGGAAGACTGTCCTCCACAGCCTCTGTGGGGAGCACGGCTCCCAGTTGGTGGCACTTTGTCTCAACAGCCCTAGGAAATTGATACACACATTTACTTATTCCACTTAGCTCTTGTAATTGTTTTCCAGCAATTTCCTTCTACCTACCAAGACTTAGATTTGAAAGACTGAGAAAGAATTCATCATTACTTCAGCTCCACAAACACATATGAAATACCTACCAGGTGTCAGGCCTCATCTGGGCCTGGGGGAACCCCAGTGTGTCAGAAAGGAGGCACACCCTGTGGGGAGACAGACACACATGATCACCACAGCATAGTCTGGTCGTGCGATGTCAGCTGGCCCCCCACACAGCAGCATGGGGGCTCAGGGAAGGTCTGAGGAGGGCATAGTAAGGGAGGGTGAGGCGTGTTCTAGGAAGAACAGCATGTGCAAAGGTCCTGAGACTGGGGGAGGCAAGATGGGAGAAGGGGGTCAGGCCCCAGCAAAACGTGTAGGGTTGGGGGGCAAAAGCACAGGAGCAGGTGGGGGCCTCTCCGCCCAGAGCGCACAGCCCGGGCATGCCCCCAGCAGCAATGAGCAGGGTCTGGGGCAAGGGAGCAAAACAGTTATGTTTCCGGATGTGAAGGAACTTCTTAGCCACAGTGTGGTGGGGGACTTGGACAAGGCAGGGCCAGAAAGAGGAAAACCAGTGAGAGACTTTTGCCCGGCCCAGTACCAGGCCCGAGCTGAGGTTGGTGGGGAAGGTGTAGATTCAGTGAATGTTGAAGAGGTAAATTGACATGAACTATCACACAATGATGCCTCGGCCCCCGCAAAATCACTCCAGGTAAGTGTTATAATATACAAGTCCGTTGAAGATCTTGATACACACACAGTATGGCCAGAATTTTGAAGTGTCTTTTCATGAATGAGGCAGCGTTCTGACCTCCGACCCCTCAGAGCAAACCTGTCCAGGTCACATGCTGGATTAAGCTTTAAGCCTGATTAACTAGGCGTCAGCAGTCCTCACACGCACATCTGCCTTGAAGCCCTTGGTCTCCGTGGGGAGGCTTTTCCTGGTTGGCCTCAGGGATGGCTGCACCTGCACTGGCCCTGAGCCAGTGTCAGGGACTGCCCACAGAGGCACTGGGCTCTACAGCTGCCCTGGACCCGGAGCAAAGCACCAGGGCAGTGGCCACAATGCTGCTAAGCCATTTGCCCTGAAATAACCGAGGGCTCCCGGTCCTGGCCACACATGCTCCACACACAGGTCTCACTTAGTAGTCACGGTGAACTGACTCCGAACTCTGAAATCTGAGGGACACTTGACAGCTACAGGACCTCAGCTGACCCAGGACCCCCACTTCAGAACAGAGCCAGCCCCCAAAGTTCTGAAGAGGGGTCTCCCCACCCAAGCCCCCAAGCTGACAACCCCCACCGCCGACTTTCTCTCTGGGGTGGTGTGGAGCCCTGAGCCCAGGGACTTGTAGCCTGGCTGACCATCCGTGAGACTCAGGCCTGCTGTGGGCCTGGGGGTGGGCACAGCGCCTCCCCAAAATGCCGTGGGCCAGCTCTGCTTCTGGTGGGGTTCTCACATGTCCCCACATCACCCTCAGCGTGGCGGCAAGGGCGTAGCAGGAATCTGCGGCTTCTCTCTTCCTTTGCTACTCAGAATGTGGTCCATGGACCAGCATTACCCCAGAGCTGGTAGAAATGCGGAATCTCAGGCCCCAGCCCAGACCGCCTGAGTCAGAATCTGCATTTACCAAGATCCCCAAGTAATTTGCATGTCCATTCAAATTCAAGAGGCACTGGCCTCGACCATTCTCCGCCACAGCCTACTGTTCCAGAGGGGGTCTCCCCGAGGGGCTTGGTTGTTGTTTACACCACTGCCTCCTCATCCAAATAGAAGCTCCTTATAAATGGAAACACAGCATCCTTAAATTCCCCAGCACCCAAGCCCTGCTTACACACCGGCTGCGTCTGTCCACTGTTTGCTGAGTGACAGAAGGAACCGCACGGTTAGCGAGCACACGCCTGCAGAGCGCTGCACCGGGCGTTTCCATGCTCTGCCCCATCAGGCAACAGTGCAAGGAGTCTGGATGGCTGTTGGGGGACAAGGTGCACTGCCCCGCCCACACTGAGCTGCGGGGACAGATGCGTGGGGCAGGTTCCCGTGGCTCCCCTTTCCTGTTCTCCCTGGCAGCAAGCAGAGCCCAAACTCTCCTCTTATTCGGCGTCACCCCAGCTACAGATGAAACCCACTTCTTCCCCAGCTAAGGAATCTGCCTTAAGGGACCTGCCCGGGGACCTCACCCTGGACACAGGAGGCCTCAGGGCCTGCTTCTCACTGGGCCCTGAGGCTTGCTGTCTGGTTTCCCGGGGCATGAAGGTGGGCGTGGGGTTCAAGATGGCTGAGAGATATAAAAACTCTCAACAAAATGGGCATAGAGAGCAAGTACCTCAACATAATCAAGGCCATATATGATAAACCCACAGCTAACATCATGCTGAACAGCAAGAGGCTGAAAGCTTTTCCTCTGAGATCGGGAACAAGACAGGGATGCCCACTCTCTCCACTGTTATTCAACATAGTACTGGAGGTCCCAGACACAGCAATTAGACAAAACAAAGAAATACAAGGAATCCAGATCGGTAAAGAAGTCAAACTGTCACTATTTGCAGATGATATGATATTATACATAAAAAACCCTAAAGACTCCACTCCAAAACTACTAGAACTAATATCAGAATTCAGCAAAGTTGCAGGATACAAAATTAATACACAGAAATCTGTGGCTTTCCTATATACTAACAATGATCCAATAGAAAGAGAAATCAGGAAAACAATTCTATTCACAATTGCATCAAAAAGAGTAAAATACCTAGGAATAAACCTAACCAAAGAAGTGAAAGACCTATACCCTGAAAACTATAAGACACTCTTAAGAGAAATTAAAGAGGATGCTAACAAATGGAAACTCATCCCATGCTCGTGGCAAGGAAGAGTTAATATCGTCAAAATGGCCATCCTGCCCAAAGCAATATACAGATTTGATGCAATTCCTATCAAATTACCAACAGGATTCTTCAACAAACTGGAACAAAGTTCAAAAATTCACATGGAAACACCAAAGACCCCAAATAGCCAAAGCAATCCTGAGAAGGAAGAATAAAGTGGGGGGGATCTCGCTCCCCAACTTCAAGCTCTACTACAAAGCCACAGTAATCAAGACAATTTGGTACTGGCACAAGAACAGAGCCACAGACCAGTGGAACAGAATAGAGACTCCAGACATTAACCCAAACACATATGGTCAATTAATACACGATAAAGGAGCCATGGAAATACAATGGGGAAATGACAGTCTCTTCAACACATGGTGCTGGCAAAACTGGACAGCTACATGCAAGAGAATGAAACTGGATTATTGTCTAACCCCATACAGAAAAGTAAATTCGTAATGGATCAAAGACCTGAATGTAAGTCATGGAACCATAAAACTCTTAGAAAAAAACATAGGCAAAAATCTCTTGGACATAGACATGAGCGACTTCTTCATGAACATATCTCCCCGGGCAAGGGAAACAAAGGCAAAAATGAACAAGTGGGACTACATCAAGCTTTAAAGCTTCTGTACAGCAAAGGACACCATCAGTAGAACAAAAAGGCTTCCTACAGTATGGGAGAATATATTCATAAATGACAGATCCGATAAAGGGTTGACATCCAAAATATATAAAGAGCTCATCCACCTCAACAAACAAAAAGCAAATAATCCAATTAAAAAATGGGCAGAGGAGCTGAATAGACAGTTCTCCAAAGAAGAAATTCAGATGGCCAACAGACACATGAAAAGATGCTCCACATCACTAGTCATCAGAGAAATGCAAATTAAAACCACAATGAGGTATCACCTCACACCAGTAAGGATGGCTACCATCCTAAAGACAAACAAAAACAAATGTTGGCGAGGTTGTGGAGAAAGGGGAACCCTCCTACACTGCTGGTGGGAATGTAAACTAGTTCAACCACTGTAGAAAGCAATATGGAGGTTCCTCAAAAAGCTCAAAATAGAAATACCATTTGACCCAGGAATTCCACTTCTAGGAATTTGCCCTGAGAATGCAGCAGCCCACTTTGAAAAAGACAGATGTGCTCCTGTGTTTATCACAGCACTGTTTACAATAGCCAAGAGATGGAAGCAACCTAAGTGTCCATCAGTAGATGAATGGATAAAGAAGATGTGGTACATATACACAATGGAATATTATTCAGCCATAAGAAGAAAACAAATCCTACCATTCGCAACAACATGGATGGAGCTAGAGGGTATTATGCTCAGTGAAATAAGCCAGGCGGAGAAAGACAAGTACCAAATGATTTCACTCATATGTGGAGTATAAGAACAAAGAAAAACTGAAGGAACAAAACAGCAGCAGAATCACAGAACCCAAGAATGGACTAACAGTTACCAAAGGGAAAGGGACTGGGGAAGATGGGTGGGAAGGGAGGGATATGGGGGGTGGGGAAGGGGGCATTATGATTAGCATGTATAATGTGCGGGGAGGCATGGGAAGGGCTGTGCAACACAGAGAAGACAAGTAGTGATTTTACAGCATCTCACTACACTGATGGACAGTGACTGTAATGGGGTATATGGGGGGGACTTGGTGAAGGAGGGAGCCTAGTAAACATAATGTTCTGCATGTAATTGTAGATTAATGATAACAAAACAAAACAAAAAAAGATGGCTGAGAGAGCACGTGTGTATGTCTCACCTCCCAAAATCCATGCGGACTGAGAAAGCTGAGAAAAGGCCAAATAGGAAAGGAATACAAGTAGCATATAAAGCTCATGGGACAGACCAGCGAGGAAATGCACAGACTGAGGGACCCACAACCCCAGGAAAGGAAGGCGCCCCAAACCTGAGCTTGTCTAACCAGACTAGTGCCAGGTGAGGTGGTGTGGGATGGGAGGAGCAGGCCAAGGGCGCTTGGGAAGCTCACGGAAGGAGGGTCAGCAGAGCGGTCAGGCTGGTGCCCCCAGCCACTACCCCTTAGCCACCCACTCCAATGTTTGCCCAGCAGCCAGAAGCCCAGGCACAGCTAAGGGAGGTCTGGCACTGTGTGCTCAGGCAGAGAGAAAGGGCAGCAATGGAGGCCTCATGATGGGGTTGGGGGCTTACTCAGAAAAACACATCCACTCGCTCTCCCTGGCCCCCACCTCACAATGGCGATGGCCAGGGCTCTTTCTTGCAATGAGAGGAGATTTCACTCATGGATAGGTGACAAGAATTCCCAATTGGCCTGAAAAAGGAGGTTCCAGCGACCAGTGACATTGTCCAGAGACCCTCATCTACAAATATGAATAGGCAACCAAGAAACACCAGAACTCTAAAGAATTCCAGGGCACTGAAAGAGAGATGCCAAGTCAACAAATCGAAGAACCAGCTCAGGAAGGGAGCCAAGGAATGCAGTAAGCAGAAGAAAAAGTTGAATTAACTATAGTTTACATTTTCAGAGAAATTTGAGAGGATATTTATTTTAAAAAAACAGGCTTCTGTGAAAAAATAGTTCCAGTATTTTGGAAATTGCAAACATGACTGACAAATTCCAAAACTGTCAATTAACAGGTTGAACAGTGAAGCAGATACAGTGACCTGGAAGCTTACAATAAGGGAATTTCCCACAATACAGTGCAAAAAGACAAATAGATGGAACATATGAACAGTTACAAGACATGGATGTTAGTCAGGATTTTCAACATCTGTGCAACACATGTTGGAGAAACATGGAAAGTGGGAGCTGACATAATAGAAAAAAAACAGAGAAGAAAATATCTCCAAGCTGAACTGTTTAGAATGTAAGGCCCCACCAATTGCCAAGCAGGAATAATGGAAAGATGACACATACTTGGTGAGATGTCTGACGTCCAGGAACAGAGACGGGTTTATACATGAAGATCCCACCACGATTCTTGCAAGGAATAGGTGACTTTGGCCTTCATTCATCCACTCAGTCACCATTCCTATCACACATTTTTACTGAAGACCTGGGTACTGTGCCAATTACTACAGATGTAAAGGTGAACAAAACAGACAGACCCTGACCTCACAGAGCTTCAGTCTAGGGGGCACAGGCCAAAGGCAGGTGGCCACAGCAGAGCAGCAAAGCTTGGAATCAAGAACACGGGGGGCTTTGCCCATGTGTGAATCCAGTCCCACCTCCCACCAGCTCAGTGACTTTGGACACATGATTTAACCTCTTGGCCCCAGTTTCCTTCTCTGAAAGTAAAATGGGAATTACAGTCCCTCCTGTCTCGTAGATTGTTTTGAGGCTGTAAGTAAAGCATTTAGAACAGTGACTTGCACATAGTAAAAGTAAGCACCATATAAATATTTGATAAGACGTAAAGGCAGTGCTAAGTGTCGAAGATCAGGGATGTGGGAGCGTTAGGGAGGTACCTGACCCTCCTTGTGGGGTCTGGGGGCCCTGGGGTGAGGGGCAGTTGCCCAGCCAGTCCTGGGTGCTGCCTGGGTGCAGCCTGGCCGTAAGCAAGTTTCAGACCCGGGTTTGCTTAGGCAGGTGTGGACGGTGTCCTCCAGGACCAGGGCCTCTGCAGTCCACCCAGCTCATGACAGGACATCGGGCCTGCTGCGCGGGCCCTGGGCTTGTCACCCCCTGTCTGGGTGACGCTGATGAGGATGGCAGTGTCACTGGTGCTCCACTGAAGCAGCCCTGGCACTCTAGATGTTTCACATTTTATTAGGTATCTTTGCTCATCCACACCCTGATTTCTTTTCAGCACATCACGCTTCCTCAGCCCCAAGGCCAAGGGCCAGGTGCTTTGAGGGCATGGAGGGGCCGTCAGATCAAGGAAGCCTTGGGTGGGGGGGGTGGCGTGGGAGGCGGCCTGTGAGATGGGCTGCCTCTTGGACTCTCAGCAGGAAAAGGAAGAGAGGAGGGGCATTGGGCCAGGCGGCAGGAGGGGTCGTCAGGCCAGCTCTCCCTTCAGGGCCTGGGGCGGGCGGGGGGTGCCACCTCTGGACAGGTCTCCGGTAGGGGGCATGACTTTGGATCTTCCTCGGGCCCCCAGGAGGAAGACAAAATCTGGTTTGACTTGATGATTCTCTGCTCTTGAAGGGTTCTGTTTCTGCTTTTTAGAGCAACAGATTTAAAAGACAAATGTGCCCTGACAGACTGAGCATGTGTCAGAGGATCTGCAACCCAGCTTTGAGATTCTGGGCTAGGACAGGGGCAGGGGGTCCCATGGTGCACCGGATGACCTGCGAGCGCCCTGCTGGCACCTCCACGGTGGCCTCGGGCCCCTGACCGCAGCCCCCCAGGGCTCCCTGGGCCGGGGGAGGGTCTCCTGTGGCTCCCAGCCGGGAGCAGACCACGCTCCAGAGCCTGGGGCAGAGCTTCAACCCCAGAGCCTGTCAGAAGGCTGAGGACTGGACACTCCAGTCGGCAGGGACTCCAGCACCTCTGGGCTTCCTCTGTGGCCACCAGGGAGCTCTCCCTCCCCATGACTTTGCCGCCAGGGATGTCCCCCTAGTTTCCCGGGTGCTGTCTAGCAGTGGAAGAAATTCCAAGAGGGATAATAGTGCCCTCCTGTCATCCCCAGGGCCCAGGCCAGGCTGCTCCCAGGCCAGAGCTGAGTGCCCACCTGACCCCCCACCCTGTGGGGAGGGACAGAACATTCACCAACACCCCCATCTTGGAGGGGAGCCTGGCGCTGCCCGTTTCATGCTTCAGGGACCAGCACTCCCCTAACCGTGCCCTGGAAGGACAGTGACAGCATCTGGTGCTGTCAGCTTTCCCTGGGAACACCAGCCAAGGAAGCTGCTACTGTGTCTGAAGACAGGGCTTCCACGCGAGGACTTTGCACCTCCCTTGGTCCCCCACGCAGGGGTCCTGCGGAGTGCTAAAGCCCCAGTGTCCCTCTGTGGCACAAAGATGTAGCCCCAAGGAGCTCTGGGGTCTGCCCCCCATCCCAGTGGGCCTGGCAAAAGCTTGGCAAAAGGTCTGCATTTCTGCAGGCACCCTCTGGGCAGAAGCGCACTTTGGAAAGGCTACGTGGGACAGAATCACAGTGTGGACTTGGAGCTGCCCCACGTGTAGCCTGAGAAGCCAGGATTCACAGCACAGACTCTGGAACCAGCCAGCCTGGGGTCAAATCCCAGCTCTGACCTCCGGGCAGTTAGCTAAGAACCTCACTGTGCCTGTTTCCTCAACTGTAAAATGGGTACAATAGTCCCGCTCTCATGGTTTGTGGGGATGAAATGAGATAATATTATTAAAGCACTTAGAACGCTGTCTGGCTGCACAGCAAGTGCCATGTACATATTTGATAAAGAAATACTTGCCCCAGCTTCCTCAGATCCTCTAGACCCGAGCCCAGGGCCCCGGAAAAGCCCAAGACGCCATCATAAAGCCGTGAGTTCCTGATGCAG
The DNA here is from genome assembly GCF_040802235.1 of Manis javanica. NCBI lineage: Eukaryota > Metazoa > Chordata > Mammalia > Pholidota > Manidae > Manis > Manis javanica. Next base: position 116,882,196 of record NC_133166.1, read on the forward strand.
CAGCCGTAACTCTCACCTCAGGGGGTGATTTCCAGGCTCCTGCCATTACCATCTTCGTGTCTTTCTGACTTCCATCCTGTCTGCGGTTGACTTGTACTGTTATTTAATTCATGCTTTTCTTTCGGTCAACTGACTTCTAAATAATTTAGCTTCCTCAGAATGTGTGTGAAGTACTGTAACTGGAAAGCCACTACCATTGCCACAAATAGAAGGAAACTAAAAACACACCCTGTGGAAACGAAATAAACAGAATGATGTTCTCACTGGATCCCTTTGCCAGCCAAGGGCTCTGAGATGACGCCTGCCTTCTCTGTGTTTCTCAGGATGGGGCACTCGAAGGGTCAAAGCGTGCTCTGCCTCTGCCAGGCCAGGGACTGAACCTGCCCAGTGAAGCTGTATTTACCTGGCCCTCGGACACCACCCAGAAGGGCCCCTGCGCCGCCGGGCTGTGTGCCTCCCCGTGGGGAACCCAGCCTGGCAGCAGAGGAGTGGCACTGACTGAGCTGCCGTGGCAGGATTGCACAGGGCTGGGCATTGGCCCAGAGGAGAGGCAGGAGCTGGGTTTGTCCAGCTTGGGGCCCTCTGGCAGCTGCAGGCACATGGGTTTGGGGTCAGGTAGAGGACCTGGTGAAACAACTGGGCCCCCCAGGAAACGAGTCACAGAGGGCTCACACGGGGTACCCTCTGCACCCAGCCTTCCTGCTTCTGTCACCTCGTGGCCACCGCCAGCACAGGGCAGACGCTGGCTCCCAGAATCTCCCTCGGCCTCCTGGAGCCTCCTTGCAGCTCCCAGCAGGCGTCAGCCTGGCTCCATCCCCAGGCAACATGATCCAAGCAACACCCTCTGCTCCGGTGATGACGCTCACTGCCCTGCGCCCACCGTGCACCTGGGAGCCCAGGAAGTGCCTAGCACTGGCTCTGCCCAGGTGCCTGTCTGCCCACCTAGTGGCAGATCTACCAGCATGTACACTGTGGGGAGTAGCACCAGGAACAGGGCCCATTGCTCCCCACCGCTGGTGGAGGACTTGCGGGTGCACAAACCTGGGAGCCAGTGTGGAGGCCAAGTGCAGGCCCAGAGCCAGGAACCTGCCTGGGCGGGGACAGCCTCAGGGTGTCCCAGCACCTCACACAGCCCAGAAAGTGAGGAGCCGCGCGTGGCAACCCCAGGCAGCTCAATCGTGAGAGGCTGCACGTACAAACCGATCAAGGCCAGACCACATACAAAAATGGAACTCGGTGGAAGCTCAGCAAACCAGCCTGTGCAGCCACAATGTCTGCAGCAATAGACCCCAAACTGCAGGACTTGATCAGTAACTACCAGCTTCCCTAATTTCCACTTCCAACCTTGATGTGCCCACTTTGAACCATACGGCCAACTACTCCCCTGGCTAATCCCATAGGATGTGTCTGCAGCTGGCCCACCTCCAGCAGCTCCGTGCTGACAACCTCCAATCAGGCCTCAGCTGTAGCCAACCCCTGTTCCATTATGAAGCCCCCGAAGGAAGGAAGCAGGCGGTGTGAGACTCAGGGGGCAGCGAGGGCTCACAGGCCCAGGCCTGTGCCTGGGAGGGTGGCCCAGGGGTCCCCCAGTGATCTTCATCCCTGCGGAGCACTTGGGATGAAGTCTATGCTCGTGCATTCACTCAGCAAATATTTCACAAATGTGTGTGTGTAACAGATGCCGAGGATGCTCTAGACCCCTGCCTCCATTCCAGCAGAGAAAGAGCAATAAACAAAGCGCGGAGGGAAGAGGGTGACACAGTGGAAAGGGATTGAGGGGCCGTGGGGACCCCTCGAGCAAGTGCTGAGGGAAAGCCTCTGAGCAGCCATGGTTTTCTTCCTCTTTGCGAGGATGACTCAGGGAGCCAGTGGCTATGCCCCCTGAGGCTGTGCAGTGCCCGCCTCCTCCCCAGAGCAGCGGTGGCTCCCCATGGCTGTCCAGCACAGTACCAGTGCCCACACTGCCCTCAGGCCCCATCAGCCACTCACTTTGCTCCTGGGGCAGGGGCAGGACAGACGGCATCAACCCAGGGGGACAGGGAGAGCAGGCGAGGCGGCAGCCCCAGTGGAACTGGGTGCTTTGAGGGACTCCCAAGGTTGGTTTAGGGCCGTGTGAGCAGAGGCTTCATGAGCCTCCGCAAAACCCCAGCCCAGATGTGTGCTTACCGACTTCCTGCCCACAAGTAAAGGAATATCGCTCAGCTTTGGAAAGAGAGAGCTGGGTGGCATCTTGCTTTGTCACCATGTGACATGAGGCCAGTTATTGAACCTCGTTAAGCTTCACTTCAGCTCCTGAAAACTGAGATGCAAAAGGTAGCCCTCTCTTGGGGCTGCTGTGAGGCTTCTGTAGATAATACACATGACCCTGGGGCGCAGAGCCTGGCACTGGGACAGCCTCCAGTGACTGTCAGTGAGCTCTCTTGGGTCTGTGTTAGCCTGGCACCAAAATCCTGGGGGCTTAAGCAGGGTGTTTGTTCCCAAAGAGGAAACCAGGGCTGGCGAGCTTTCCCCGGAGCTCAGCTCTGTGGGTCCTGGCCTGGAGCCATTGCCAACACCCTTCCTGCCCTGCCAGGAGCCTGTCCTGTTCTAGGCAGCAGCCCCCAAAGGCTGCGGTCCTTCCCCTCCTGCCTGCCCCCTGCCCTACATAGATCTGCTGTGCATGTCTGTGTGTATGTATCCTCATTTTCTTCCTTTTTACACAAACCATAGGCCCTGCTACTTCTACTACCAATATTTCGTAGAACTCATGCCTATAAGTACATAGAGAGCTTCCTGATTCTTCTTTAAACCCAAGAGAGACCCCACGGTGTGGATGGATGTAATTTATTTCCTGCAAATGAGTATATTTACAAGTAAATTCTCAGAGGAGGAACTGCCAACTTGGAGGGCAGGGTGTGTGTGATTCTGACGCCGTCGCTGGTCGTTTAGACAACGTGCCTCCCTCCCCATCCACACACATTTTCACACTTGTGGATCTTGGCCAACATGACAGGTGAAAACTGGTACCTCGTGTACCTTAACACACAGCTCCTGTGATGAGCAAGCATCTTCCACGGGCTCAGTGGCCACCTGTAGCTCATTTTTGTGAATCTCTCCTGCCCATCCCCTGCCCCACACCCCCAGGGGGCTATTAGTCATTTTCTTGTTAACTTTGAAGTGTTCTTTATATTCTAGGGAAATGAGCCCTTGTCTGTGATATGAATTACAGATATGCTCCCAGTTTGCCATTCAGACTAGCCCTTCTAACCTCTCTGCTGCAGCCCGTGTTCTCTGGTGCCTCTTTCTGGAAACCTTCCCACGGCATCCGGCAGTTCTTTGTCGGCAGCAGATGATCCATGAGTGCTTGTCAATTTGATTAATGATGTCAAAACTCTACTCATCATTTTCATAAAGACGACTGAAAGCATTACTCCTACAATTTTATGTTTATTTAGTTATAAATATGTACTTTTATACTCCTGTTCTAGTAGATTAAATATAATAAAGAAATGGAAATTTAAAAGATTGACCTAGAAACAAATACAAATGGGAGTTCTGACATTTCTTCCCATACCCCAGCAAATTGTCTTGCATGCACATATGCACAGCACCCACCCTGGGAGACCTGTGCGTGGGACACAGTGGCATGGACACTCCCTGTTCACTGAGAACTTCCGCTTGACCTGGGTGTGAATCGGCATGGCCCCTGGGGTTGCTGGGAAATGTGTGGCTTGCCTCCCCATTCCGACCCAGGCATCTTGGAGATGTCACACGAACCCACACCAGACTGGCTAAGAGTACAGGAGGGGATGCGAGGATTGGGGGTGGAGGAGGTGAGGTACAGCCAGGTGGGGTGCAGCAGCCCAGGACCCCCAGCACTGAGGCCCACCAGAAGTGACAGGGGATGACGGTCACCACAGTTTGCAATCTGCAATCACTCTACCACTGTCGGGGGGCTGAGTTAGGGACAAGTGGGCAAAGGAAAGGGGCAACAGCCTTGATGCCAGGCCCCAGGGTGTGTCACCTGCAGGCTCACAGAGAGGCTGGAGCTCACCGTCACACTGGCCACAGCCACTGATAACAGCCATAGTCAAGTTCTGGAAACCTGCATTGACGGCGGAGAGCAGAGGCCGAGGTCTCCGCCAAAGGTGAGACGTCAGCAGCTGCTGCGGAAGATGACGGCCTGAAATCTCCCCGGGTGTCCCACTCGGTCCAAGAGGCCAGCAGAGGCCTGGGCACTGGCCTCGCGGTGCCCAAGAGCAAGGAGATGCTCGGGGTGGGTGTGCAACCTTACTGCGGCAGCTGTGCAGATGACCAGCTACGTGGTGGCTTAAAACAGCACACGCTTCCGCCTGACAGTCTGCAGCACAGAAATCACAGTCCACGGGGTGAAATCAAGGTGACAGCAGGGCCTTGCTCCCTGTGGAGGCTGCAGGGCAGAATCTGTGCCCACCCTCTGCGGCTCCTGGAACTGCCCTCTTTGCCTGGAGCAGCACAGCTTCCTGCTCCTCTGCTCACGCCCCCTCCTTTCATCGAGTCTCCCCCTGCCTCCCCCTGCTGAGGACACTTGTGAGTGCATTGGGCCCACCGGATAATCCAGGATCATCTCCCTTAATCTCAAGAACCTTAATTTAATCACATCTGCAAAATCCCTTTTGCCGTGTAAAGTAACATCTGCAGGTTCCAGGGATTAGCACTTGGATATCTTTGGGGGCCATTGTTCCCCTGACCATGAACAATGTCAGGCAGACAAGCTCCCAGATCAGGGCGGCGTGGGTGTCAGAGTCCACCTCCTTTCTCACAGAAGCTTCGAGGCCCAGGGGCTGGGACCTTGGGTGACCAATGGGGAGTACCTCCAAGTTGGGGGCAGGCGGGGAAGGTGGGAGCCTGGGTCTAGGACTCACGTTGACCCCTAGCGGGCACCACGTGTCCCACCTATTGCCCTATTTGTCCTGAGTGTCGCCTGGGCAGGTGGCTGCTGAGTCACCCTCCCTTGAGCACCTTTCTGGTCGACTCCAAAGGATTTTCTGGTTCTTGAAGGTAGCTTTTGGATGGAAAAAGACTTGTCAGAAATACTTTGGTTTTTAAAGTTTGTTTTTAAGCCCCCTTTCTTTGAGCTTTCAAATGAACTTACAAATCTTATTCTATGAATAGATCCAGACAATTTTAACAATCATTTTTAAAGCGAACTTTGATTAATGTTTGTACTATTTACCTACTTAGTTAATTAAACCCCTTTAAACATTTAAAGCTGCAATCAAAATTTATTATATTCAGTTTCTAAGTTTTTCAATTATCTGACTAACAAATCTTCCCAGGTCCTTAAGTGATTCTTATCAATCAGATACATTAAAGTTACAATCATGGTGATTTTTAAATATTCAAAAACTGTTTACCAACTTACTAAGATTTCAACATAGAATCACAGGTCGAAATCAATGACTCGAGAACACATTTAAAATCAGAATCACAAAGCTAATGTTAACACTCACATATGCCCAATTTCCCGAAATTCTGTAAGTCCTTTAAGTGCGAAAGGTAACAGTAGATTCTGAGCTTAACACAAGAAAATAAATGCTGTAGTTTTGACCCGCTTCATCATCACTATACTCAGTTCTAAATTTCCCAGGGCTAAAACTGTTCCCCAAACCGATTTGGGGTTTCCTTCTCAAGCACATTCCTTCTCCGTCAGTTGAGGCCTCTCAATGTTCTGTTTCAGCCCCCAACTGGCGAGCAGCAAGTCAACTTAGACAAGAACTTTCTTTCTGTTTTGTGAACAGTCCACACTGTAGCCATTCGACAGAGGAAGGACAGCTGGGCTATTTCCAGTTTGGGGCTACCAAGAATCAAGCTGCTCTGGGTGCCCACGGGACGCCTTGGTGCGTGTGCACACTCCCTCCACCTGGGTATTTCACCCAGGGGGGACTTGCTGGGCGAGAGTAAGCTACCCGTTAGCTTTCCTAGATGTCGCCAAATGCTTTTCCCACGTGTGCACCACCGGTCTCCCTGCTCTTGAGCAAGTAAGCCCGGGGCAGAGAGAACTCAGGTGCCAGCCGGGTTTCTCCTTCGCCTGCCTCACATTGGTGCCCTCCCACAGCTCATACACCGCTCGGGTCATCGTGTCCTGGACCTTGGAACTGCCCTCAAACCCCTGCCACTTCCCACATCTCAGAGCAGTCGTGTGCCCCTTGCTGTGCTGACCCAGAGGGTGCAACCGAGCAAAGCCAGGGCCTCATCTGGAGCTTGCCAGCAGGGAAGCAGGAGGTCGGTTGTCAGGGATGTAATGCAGGCAGTGCCAGGACTGACATACATGCCAAGGGCTGAGGATGCCCACAGGGGCACCAGCCCACATTGTACTTCAGAGAGGGCACCATAGACTTGGGCAGTGCCCCCAAGCCCCCAGCACCATTTCCCCCTTGTGCTAACCACAGCCCTTTGGGGACCCCCTCCTCCTCCAATGCGTGTGGACCAGCCTGAATTAGTTTCTGTTGCATCCACAGAATCCTGGCTGATCCCAAAGATTCCCCAGGAAGGTGACAGCTGGGCTGAGTCCTGAAGGATGAATAGGAGTTGGCAGATGAGAGGCGGGAGGAAGGGTATCAGGTAGAAGGAACCATATCTGCAAAGGCGAAGAGGCAAGTGACCTGGAACAACAGGGGAAATTCACGGCTCTCTACTCTGGGCAATGATAGTGGCACTGGAACCTGAAGGGCCCATGTGTGAAGCCGGGAATGTGAGGCTTCAGCCTGAAAGGTAAAAACCCAGAGCTGTCACAGGAGCCAAGGAGGAGCAACTTGTTTCCATTTCCACCTGGGAAAAGCTCACTCTGGCCACAGTGTACGGCACCAGGTGGAGATGGGGGCCAGCCAAGCGCTGCTGGGATGGACTGAGGCTGGGCAGAGCAGCAGGGGGCACGGAGGCCGGACACCTGGGGGCTGACTGGGTGTGAGGGGCGAGGGAGGATGGCAGATGGTCTCAGACTGGGGTCCTGGGTAGACTTTAAACCTTTAAACAGGAACCAGGCTAAGGACCCACTGGGACCAGTGCTGACGGCCATTCCCTGAGCCCAATGAGCCATGGCCTTTCTGGAAGGTTCCCAGCTCTGCCCTGCCCCCAGATTCTTTCCTCCCTCCCAGTTCCCCCCAGCCCCACCCCGAAGGAGAATCAGCTGTTACCTTTCACCTGTGACAAGAAGAAGAAATACTTGGTCCTAATCCCCGGAACCTGTGAAAGTTACCTTATATGCAAAAAGGACTTTACCAATGTAACTGAGTAAAGGACCTTGAGATGGGGAGATTATCCTGGTGGGCCTGATGTCATCACAAAGGTCCTTATAGGAGAGAAGTTGGTGTGCAGACAGAAGCAGAGAGAGACTGAGGATGCTACACTGCTGGCTGGAGGCTGGAGAGGCGAGGAGCAGGCTCTCCCGGGGTGCCTCCAGAAGGAATCGGCACAGCTGGCCCCTGGGTTTCAACCCAGTGAGACCCATTTTCAGGCCTCTGACCTCTAGAACTGTAAGATGATAAGTTTATGTTGCTTTTAAGCTATTAACTTTGTTACAGCAGCAGTAAGAAACTAATACACCAGAGTAACAGAAGCAGCCAGTCCCCACCAACGGGTGAGGACCGTCCTTCTCTATCCCCCTCATTCTGCCCCCGCCCCAGGCGGCTCTGCAGGGCAACGCAAGGCCCTTCATCTTCTCTGTGGGGTCAGGAAGGGGTGAGGCTTCAATGGATCACCCAGTCCTGCTGGGGCAGCTTGGATATACACCCCACCCCTGACCCACAGGCTGAAAAATAAGTTCAGTATAGGGACACTTAGCCACATCCGGGGCTTGGAGCTGATGTCTGTTTCTCCCCTGCACTTGGGCCCCTGACAGTATTCCACTGGGGACGATAATGCTATAGTAAGTAAATCCCAGGTCTATGTGGGGATGTAGGGAAGATGGACGTTCCTGTGGCCAGGACCCTCCCCTGACCCTAAACTACTTAATGATGTAATTGGCCTCCTGCTAGGTTACTGCTTCCACACCTGGGGCAATGAGCCATTACTGTCGTGTTACTATGAAAGGGGCTCTGTCCAGTGCTGTGCCCGGAGGCAGAGACAGAGCCGGGCTTGCTGCCTGCAGACCGCCCCAGAGGCAGATGTGATTCTAGCACCTGGCCTGCCACTGTGAGAAGAAAGCTTGGTACAAAGTTCCATTGTTATTTGGTCTCACCCCGGGGCAATCTCCCTCAGGCAAGACAGGGGAAAACCCAACCAGCCATCCTTAGACAGAGGACCGGGGCCCCCACTTTACACCCAGCCTGGGCAATCATGACCAGTCTAAACCACTTAGGACAGCCCAGTTTCCCACTTTCCCAGCTTCCCTTGCAGTTGGAGCAGAACATGACTCAGCGCCAGCTGATGAGACAGCAGAAGTCTACTGGGGGCTTCTGGGAAACATTGAGCTTCCTGATGAAAAGGGCAGAAGCTTCGGGCACCCCTTCCCTGCACCATTCTTCCTGTTCTGAAAGCAGAGAGGAATCTCCATAGCTCTGGTGGCCATTGTAACGGAGTGCAGAGAGCATCAAGTCAGGAAAAAGAACTAATGACACTTAACCTGACTGCCTAGAGCGAGAGCCACCCAGTCTTTTCTTGTGTAAATTACCAGAGGCTTCTGAGAAATGCGCCTACCCTAAGTTAGATAACTAGAAGTGGGCAACAGCCTGGGAACGCCTGGGGATGTAACCCGTGATAAGTCACATAGACATGCTTGGGTAAGCAAGAGATAACACTTGAAGCGGGCAGGCAACTGGCGCCTTCCCTAAAAAGGTTACAGTGTTTCCCATTGGTTACAATATAGAGTGTGTTTTAAACCTGTTGTAGAACTGCGCAGGCTTTGATGTAACTGCTGTGAAGATCCTATATAATCAATACCCAAAGTTGCTTCGGGGTCAGCAGCTCGGACTCGGCCTGCGTGGCAGGGGAGGTGCTGTCGACCCCAGCTTGCTGGCTGAATAAAGACTTTGCTTGGATTTTCATCTCCGTGTCCGTGTGTCTTGTTCTCTGGGAAACCCCGGAGTCCTAGACCCTAACAGCCATCTTGTGACCAAGGGGTGACAGACGGAGCTGAGATGCTGGCTACAAACAGAGAAGCCCCGGTCCCTGAAAACACTGGCAGGAACCCAGACCAAGGCCAGAAACTGTTCACTCTGCACTTACGGTTACAGACGAAGAAGAAGCCCCCGTCTAAGGAAAACTGGTTGGGTTTTCCACGTGCAGCCAAACACACTCATATGTTCTGTACATGAACAGAACAGTCTACCAGATATAATGGGTGCATCAATGGGCAAGAGTAGGGGTATCTTTAGAAATAGTACCAAGAAAAAATGGGGGAGGATCCATACCTCACACCACACATGAAAACTAATTGCACATGTATTTAAAAAGAGGGAGAAAAAAATCCAAAATATCATGAAAACAAAACTAAATATTTATAAAGACAAAGCACAAATCAAGAAGATTATATTTGGTGGTTGGGAGGTCACAGCAGGCAGACGCCCACACCCCAGTGGCTACCCCATCACAGTAGCTTTCATCCCAGGCTAATATGACGCCCCCCCCCTACAAGAATGGACACACACACCTAATAAAAGGCCATCAAAATATGTGGAACAGGAAAGAAATAAAGGGAGAAATGATTTTACAATCATGGCTGGAGTCTTTGATACCCCTCTGTCGATCACGGGTACAACCAGACAGAAGATGAGGAAACAGGGGAATTAAATAACACAAGGAAACAGCCGAATCTGGCAGACAGAGACAGCATCGCCACCCAACAAGAGCAGCATATATATTCTTCTCGGGCCCATGTGGGACATTTTCCAAGCCAAACCACATGTGAAGCTACAGATTAAATCTCAATAGATTTAAAAGACAGATATATACAGTATCTCCTTTGAGCACAATGGGGTGGAGTTAGGAAACACTAACAAGTAAAACTGGAAATTCGCACAAGTGTGGAGATTTAACATTCTTCTCTCAAATAGTGAAGGGCTCAAGGAAGAAACAACAAGGCAGAGGGGCTCTGAACTCAATTCCAGTGTGTGTGTTTCCTGCCGACACTGTCAGGCAGCTCTCTGGCCACCAGCGGGGTGTCTTACCACGCAACTCAGCTCTGATGCCATCTACCCGGAGGCGGGGTCAGATCCCACTGGTTAAGGGCTCAGCCCCGGAAGACACCCCCACACACACCCTCCACTTCAGACGCCAGTCACAAGCCCAGGCTGTCACCTCTTGGAATCGACCACTCCCTTTTTGAATTGGAGGTGAAAGTGGACACACAAGGACAGATGACTGGTGGGGGAGTGACAAAGTAGGACTGAAGTTTGAGACCTGGAGCTGTAGAGTAATTTATTTATTTATTTATTTATTTACTTACTTACTTACTTATTTATAAGGGGAAAAAAGTGTTCATAGTGGTCCAGGGAGTGCTGAGGCCAGTACTGACTCAGCTCACTGCCCCCAGCCCAGGTCAGATGAAGTTCAGGAGTTAGGCAGCAAAGCCTGGCTAGATGCCCCATAGAAGTGGTGCATGGACTGAAAAAATTTTTAGGAACAGAACACCAGCTTGAGGCTAGGAAGGAAGAGTTGAGGGCATCCGGTTCACTGACTAAAACCATTTTCGACACTCCAGCACAAAAATTTCCCCTACATAGCAATTCCTTTGAGTTTGTAAATTTCTCTCGGACAATGGAAAGGATCTAAGAGGATTCACTGTCTGGGCCATTTCCTGCTCAAGGGCGGCGGCCCACTGTTTCAGGACTTGATTGGCATGGAGAGGTATCTCTGAAGTAGGAACATTTCATACAGTGAAGCCTTAGGGCATGAGCTGCCACGGGGAACCAGGGTTCTCAGGATGCAAGGACAAGAAATGGGGAGCAGAGGCCCGAACGTGGGAGGAAAAGGGTTTGGAGGGGTCGGTAGGAGAATGGCCCAACCAACACCACCCACTTTGCAGCATTGAGTGTAGTGTCCTGTGATGTGTCACAGTATATACAAAGAACACCATGGTGTCCTGCTGATGGGTTTCAGCCCCGGGCAAGTTCACTGTGGATTCAATGTGACCAAAGAAATGACAGTAGAACATTCTTGGGGTGAAAGGGTTATACCCAACTTTATTCCCATGGTGGCAGGTCAATCACTAGAATCCCATCCACTCAGAGCGAGTCTGCATGCAGCAAGCCAGTCCTGCCTCTGGGCCTCTCTGCCTGCACAACCGTCTCAGTCTCTGTCCTCGGTGCTGCCACCACTCCAGCCTCTGCTCTCCTGCAGCCTTGCAGCCCTGCCACCCTGTCACCCAGAGCCCTGGGTGGAGCTCTTTATATACAGTCAATAACAACATATTGCCCACACATGTGTAGTGAACTAGGTGACCAGGGCCAGGTGAGAATCCTGGCCACAGGAACTTTCATTTTATCCACACATGGACACAGACATGTAACTCAGATAGTCCCGATGGGTTTCTCTCTCTTTCTCCAGCTTATCTCTTTAGACATAGTCAGAGAGATTTTCAATCTCAATGATCACAAACTCAGAAAATGAACCTAGGGTCCCACAGCAGCCATGATTTGCATGTCAATTAATTTAATCATGAAGTCTTTCAGGCCACACAGATGCCAGTGATCTAACCACTGATACTCAATGGGAGGTTGATCCTGTATCACCTCCCAAGCAGGAATATTGACATCATCCACAAGAACAATCTGAGAAGAAGGGAAGAGGTATTAGAAACTAGTAACATCTACACAGTGTAAACAATGTCCGGGCAAAGAATTAGAGCCCCTTCCTGTGGAGTACCCATGGGAGAAGCGATGGCTTCTTTTCCAACCAAGAATAATAGCATCCATAACTTTTAAGGAATAGGGAGACATGCTCATCAGTAATCTCCCAAGGTTAATAGTCCAGGATTTATTAATCCTCTCACACAATTTGTTTCTCAATGTATCTTGTCTTTTTTTCCTTGTACAACTTCAGTACATTCAAATAGAAGAGAGAAAGGTATGATTTTAAAAGAGTACACTTTTCAGGGATGGGTGAGAGGGAGAAGGACGTTCTTGGCAGAAGAACATAGATGAGTCCATTGACCACAGGGCTGCTGAAGGGCCTAGAAGGGCAAACACCAAAGCCCCCAATGAGCAGAACGGTTAATGAGAGAATTAGGATGGCTGATAATTTCCCAGATGAAGTTTCTACTTTTAATTCAGTGGAAACTGCTTGTTTTCCATATCAGGCTGCCCAATGCACATACAATTATGACCACAATTTTAGGAAAACTTCTAAACCAAAATCTGGGATTTAAAAAAAAGCCATCAAACTGGCACAAGAACAGAGCCATAGACCAGTGGAACAGAATAGAGACTCCAGACATTAACCCAAACATATATGGTCAATTAATATTCAATAAAGGAGCCATGGGCATACAATGGGGAAATAACAGTCTCTTCAACAGATGGTGCTGGTAAAACTGGACAGCTACATGTAAGAGAATGAAACTGGACCACTGTCTAACCCCATACACAAAATTAAATTCAAAATGAATCAAAGACCTGAATGTAAGTCATGAAACCATAAAACTCTTAGAAAAAAACATAGGCAAAAATCTCTTAGACATGAACATTAGTGACTGCTTCATGAATATATCTCCCCAGGCAAGGGAAACAAAAGCAAAAATGAACAAGTGGGACTATATCAAGCTGAAAAGCTTCTGTAAAGCAAAGGACACCATCAATAGAACAAAAAGGTACCCTACAGTATGGGAGAATATTTTCATAAATGACAGATCCGATAAAGGACTGACATCCAAAATATATAAAGAGCTCACATTCCTCAACAAACAAAAAGCAAATAATCCAATTAAAAAATGGGCAAAGAAGCTGAACACACAGTTCTCTAAAGAAGAAATTCAGATGGCCAACAGACACATGAAAAGATGCTCCACATCACTAGTCATCAGAGAAATGCAAATTAAAACCACAATGAGATATCACCTCAAAGCAGTAAGGAGCACCATCATCAAAAAGACAACAAATGTTGGTGAGGTTGTGGAGAAAGGGGAACCCTCCTACACTGCTGGTGGGAATGTAAATTAGTTCAACCATTGTGGAAAGCAATATGGAGGTTCCTCAAAATGCTCAAAATAGACTTACCATTTGACGCAGGAATTCCACTTCTAGGAATTTACCCTAAGGATGCAGCACCCAGTTTGAAAAAGACAGATGCACCCCTATGTTTATCGCAGCACTATTTACGATAGCCAAGATATGGAAGCAACCTAAGTGTCCATCAGTAGATGAATGGATAAAGAAGATGTGGTACATATACACAATGGAATATTATTCAGCCATAAGAAGAAAACAAATCCTACCATTTGCAACAACATGGATGGAGCTAGAGGCTATTAGGCTCAGTTAAATAAGCCAAGCAGAGAAAGACAAGTACCAAATGATATCACTCATCTGTGGAGTATAAGAACAAAAGAAAAACTGAAGGAACAAAACAGTAGCAGAATCACAGAACCCAAGAATGGACTCACAGTTACCAAAGGGAAAGGGACTGGGGAGAATGGGAGGGTTGGGAGGGATAAGGGCGGGGAAGAAGAAAGGAGGTATTATGATTAGCATGTATAATGTGGGGGGTGGGGGAAAGGGGAGGGCTGTGCAACACAGAGAAGACAAGCAGTGATTCTACAACATCTAACTATGGTGATGGACAGTGACTGTAACGGGGTTTGTGAGGGGGACTTGGGGTAGGGGAGAGCCTAGTAAACATAATGTTCTTCAAATAAATTTTAAATAAATAAATAAATAAATAAAAATTAAAATTTAAAAATTAAAAAAAAAAGCCATTAAGCTGGCAGCAGCAGTGACAGAGCGGCCCACATGAGCCCTGGCGGCAGCACCAGAGGGGCCCGGGAGAGGCCTGTGAGAGCTCGCAGCGATGCCAGAAGGGCCCGGGAGCAGCCTGCAGGAGCTGGCAGCGGCAGCGGAGGAGCAGCCCAGGAGCAGCCGCGCCCCCAGCAGCAGCTCAGCCCGGCGCACAGCTGCCCAGGGCCAGACCCAAAGGCCACTGTTGGCACACAGCTGCCCGGCAGGGGCACTGTTTTCATAGGGGAGCGCACCCGGTGTGCCCGCCACTCCCTGCAGGGCTCTGTGCTGCTCTGGTGGAGACCCCGCCCACAGCAGCTTAGGAGATTAACCCGGGGCTGCTCCAGGAGTGAGGGTAACCAACACAGGCAGCGGAGAAGGGCAAGGCGACCAGCAAGCAGGAAAGGACTTTGTTCTCCCAGCTGAAACACCCGCAACCTGCCTACAGCCACCGCTTTCACCATGAAAAGGCAGAAGAATTTAGTCCAGTCCAAAATAGTCCAGACAACCCCTGAGAGAGGGCTGGGGGAGATAGACCTAACCAATCTCCCTGAAAAAGAATTCAAAATAAAGGTCATAACCATGCTGATGGATCTGCAGAGAAATATGCAAGAGCTAAGGGATGAAGTCCAGAGGGAGATTATAGAAATGAAACAATCTCTGGAAGGACTTAAGAGCAGACTGGATGAGGTGCAAGAGGCCGTTAATGGAATATAAATCGGAGAACAGGAACACAGAGCAGCCGAGGCAGAGAGAGAGAGAAAAGGATGTCCAGGAATGAGAATATTAAGAGAACTGTGTGACCAATCCAAACAGAACAATATTCGCATTATAGGGGTACCAGAAAAAGAAGAGAGAGAAAAAGGGATAGAAAGTGTCTTTGAAGAAATAATTGCTGAAAATTTCCCCAAACTGGGGGAGGAAGCACACAGAACCCCCAACAGAAGGGACCCAAGGAGGACAACACCAAGATACATAATAATTAAAATGGCAAAGATCAAGGACAAGGACAGAGTTTTAAAGGCAGCCAGAGAGAGGAAAAAGGTCACCTACAAAGCAAAACCCATCAGGCTATCATCAGACTTCTCAACAGAAACCTTACAGGCCAGAAGAGAATGGCATATATATTTAATGCAATGAAAGAGAAGGGCCTTGAACCAAGGATACTGTATCCAGCACGACTATCATTTAAATATGAAGGAGGGATTAGACAATTCCCAGACAAGCAAAAGTTGAGGGAATTTGCCTCCCACAAACCACCTCTACAGGGCATTGTAGAGGGACTGCTCTAGATGGGAGCACTCCTAAGGCTAAATAGATGTCACCAGAGAAAATAAAATCACAGCAAAGAAAGCAAACCAACCAAATACTAACTAAAGACAAAAAATAAAATCAACTACCCACAAAAGCAGTCAAAGGAAACACAAAAGAGCACAGAATAAAACAACCAACATACGAAGAATGGAGGAGGAGGAATAAGAAGGGAGAGAAATAAAGAATCACCAGAGAGTGTTTATAATAGCTCAATAAGCGAGTTAAGTT
Organism: Manis javanica; assembly: GCF_040802235.1. Classification (NCBI taxonomy): domain Eukaryota; kingdom Metazoa; phylum Chordata; class Mammalia; order Pholidota; family Manidae; genus Manis; species Manis javanica. The sequence goes on from NC_133166.1 coordinate 116,897,624, forward strand.
ACACAGTAAGATAGTAAAGAAGTTAACCTTGAACGTTTGGTAACCACGAACCTAAAGCCTGCAATGGCAATAAGTACATATCTTTCAATATCACCCTAAATGTAAATGGACTGAATGCACCAATCAAAAGACACAGAGTAAAGAATGGATAAAAAAGCAAGACCCATCTATATGCTGCTTACAATGGACTCACCTCAAACCCAAAGACATGCACAGACTAAAAGTCGAGGGATGGAAAAAGATATTTCATGCAAACAAGAGGGAGAAAAAAGCAGGTGTTGCAGTACTAACATCAGACAAAATAGACTTCAAAACAAAGAAAGTAACAAGAGATAAAGAAGGACATTACATAATGATAAAGGGCTCAGTCCAACAAGAGGACATAACCATTATAAATATATATGCACCCAGCACAGGAGCACCAGCATATGTGAAACAAATACTAACAGAACTAAAGGAGGAAATAGAATGCAATGCATTTGCTCTAGGAGACTTCAACACACCACTCACTCCAAAGGACAGATCCACAAAACAGAATATAAGTAAGGACACAGAGGCACTGAACAACACACTACAACAGATGGACCTAATAGACATCTACAGAACTCTACATCCAAAAGCAACAGGATACACATTCTTCTCAAGTGCACATGGAACATTCTCCAGAATAGACCACACACTAGGCCACAAAAAGAACCTCAATAAATTCAAAAAGATTGAAATCCTACCAACCAACTTTTCATATCACAAAGGTATAAAACTAGAAATAAATTGCACAAAGAAAGCAAAAAGCTCACAAACACGTGGAGGCTTAACAACATGCTCCTAAATTATCAATGGATCAATGCCAAATTAAAATAGAAATCAAGCAATATATGGAAACAAATGACAACAACAACACAAAGCCCCAACTTCTGTGGGACACAGCGAAAGCAGTCTTCAGAGGAAAGTATATAGCAATCCAAGCATATTTAAAGAAGGAAGAACAATCCCAAATGAATAGTCTAACATCACAATTATCGAAATTGGATAAAGAAGAACAAATGAGGCCTGAAATCAGCAGAAGGAGGGACATAATAAAGATCAGAGAAGAAATAAATAAAATTGAGAAGAATAAAGCAATAGAAAAAAATCAATGAAACCAAGAGCTGGTTCTTTGAGAAAATAAACAAAATAGATAAGCCTCTAGCCAGACTTACTAAGAGAAAAAGAGAATCAACACACATTAACAGAATCAGAAACAAGAAAGGAAAAATCACGACAGACCCCACAGAAATACAAAGAATTATTAGAGACTACTATGAAAACCTATATGCTAACAAGCTGGGAAACCTAGAAGAAATGGACAACTTCCTAGAAAAATACAACCTTCCAAGACTGACTAAGGAAGAAACAGAAAATCTAAACAGATTACCAGCAACGAAATTGAAGCGGTAATCAAAAAACTACCCAAGAACAAAAACCCCGGGCCAGATGGATTTACCTCAGAATTTTATCAGACATACAGAGAAGACATAACACCCATTCTCCTTAAAGTTTTCCAAAAAATAGAAGAGGAGGGAATACTCCCAAACTCATTCTATGAAACCAACATCACCCTAATACCAAAACCAGGCAAAGACCCCACCAAAAAAGAAAACTACAACCAATATCCCTGGTGAACATAGATGCAAAAACACTCAACAAAATATTAGCAAACCAAATTCAAAAATACATCAAAAGGATCACACACCATGACCAAGTGGGATTCATCCCAGGGGTGCAAGGATGGTATAACATTCGAAAGTCCATCAACATCATCCACCACATCAACAAAAAGAAGGACAAAAACCAGAAGATTATCTCCACAGATGCTGAAAAAGCATTAGACAAAATTCAACATCCATTCATGAAAAAGACTCTCAACAAAATGGGCATAGAGGGCAAGTACCTCAACATAATAAAGGCCATATATGATAAACCGACAGCCAACATCATACTGAACAGCGAGAAGCTGAAAGCTTTTCCTCTGAGATCGGGAACAAGACAGGGATGCCCACTCTCCCCACTGTTATTCAACATAGTACTGGAGGTCCTAGCCACAGCAATTAGACAAAACAAAGAAATATAAGGAATCCAGATTGGTAAAGAAGTTAAACTGTCACTATTTGCAGATGATATGATATTGTACATAAAAAACCCTAAAGACTCCACACCAAAACTACTAGAACTGATATCGGAATTCAGCAAAGTTGCAGGATACAAAATTAACACACAGAAATCTGTAGCTTTCCTATACATTAACAATGAACCAATAGAAAGAGAAATCAGAAAAACAATTCCATTCACAATTGCATCAAAAAGAATAAAATACCTAGAAATAAACCTAACCAAGGAAGTGAAAGACCTATACCCTGAAAACTATAAGACACTCTTAAGAGAAATTAAAGAGGACACTAACAAATGGAAACTCATCCCATGCTCCTGGCTAGGAAGAGTTAATATTGTCAAAATGGCCATCCTGCCCAAAGCAATATACAGATTCGATGCAACCCCTATCAAATTACCAACAGCATTCTTCAACGAACTAGAACAAATAGTTCAAAAATTCATATGGAAACACCAAAGACCCCAAATAGCCAAAGCAATCCTGAGAAGGAAGAATAAAGTGGGGGTGGATCTCGCTCCCCAACTTCAAGCTCTACTACAAAGCTATAGTAATCAAGACAATTTGGTACTGGCACAATAACAGAGCCACAGACCAGTGGAACAGAATAGAGACTCCAGACATTAACCCAAACATATATGGTCAATTAATATACGATAAAGGAGCCATGGACATACAATGGGAAAATGACAGTCTCTTCAACAGATGGTGCTGGCAAAACTGGACAGCTACATGTAAGAGAATGAAACTGGATCACTGTCTAACCCCATACAGAAAAGTAAATTGGAAATGGATCAAAGACTTGAATGTAAGTCATGAAACCATAAAACTCTTAGAAAAAAACATAGGCAAAAATCTCTTGGATGTAAACATGAGCGACTTCTTCATGAACATATCTTCCCAGGCAAGGGAAACAAAGGCAAAAATGAACAAGTGGGACTATATCAAGCTGAAAAGCTTCTGTACAGCAAAAGACACCATCAATAGAACAAAAAGGTACCCTACAGTATGGGAGAATATTTTCATAAATGACAGATCCGATAAAGGACTGACATCCAAAATATATAAAGAGCTCACATTCCTCAACAAACAAAAAGCAAATAATCAAATTAAAAAATGGGCAAAGAAGCTGAACACACAGTTCTCTAAAGAAGAAATTCAGATGGCCAACAGACACATGAGAAGATGCTCCACATCACTAATCATCAGAGAAATGCAAATTAAAACCACAATGAGATATCACCTCACCCCAGTAAGGATCGCCACCATCCAAAAGACAAACAACAACAAATGTTGGCGAGGCTGTGGAGAAAGGGGAACCCTCCTACACTGCTGGTGGGAATGTAAATTAGTTCAACCATTGTGGAAAGCAATATGGAGGTTTCTCAAAATGCTCAAAATAGACTTACCATTTGACCCAGGAATTCCACTTCTAGGAATTTACCCTAAGGATGCAGCACTCCAGTTTGAAAAAGACAGATGCACCCCTATGTTTATCGCAGCACTATTTACAATAGCCAAGATATGGAAGCAACCTAAGTGTCCATCAGTAGATGAACGGATAAAGAAGATGTGGTACATACACAATGGAATATTATTCAGCCATAAGAAGAAAACAAATCCTACCATTTGCAACAACATGGATGGAGCTAGAGGGTATTATGCTCAGTGAAATAAGCCAGGTGGAGAAAGACAAGTACCAAATGATTTCACTCATATGTGGAGTATAAGAACAAAGGAAAACTGAAGGAACAAAACAGCAGCAGAAGCACAGAACCCAAGAATGGACTAACAGTTACCAAAGGGAAAGGGACTGGGGAGGATGGGTGGGAAGGGAGGGATAAGGGTGGGGAAGAAGAAAGGGGGCCTTACAATTAGCATGTATAATGTGTGGAGGGGGGCACGGGGAGGGCTGTGCAACACAGAGAAGACAAGTAGTAGTGACTCTACAGCATCTTACTATGCTGATGGACAGTGACTGTAATGGGGTTGGTGGGGGGGACTTGGTGAAGGAGGGAGTGTAGTAAACATAATGTTCTTCATGTAATTGTAGATTAATGATACCAAAAAAAAAAAGAAAGCCATCAAACCCAGGAATAGTTGGCTTCCTTGTTCTGACTGGAGCAGAGTGCGTGAAGAGGACCCAGTGCGACACTGTGGGTCCAAACAAAACAATTGCCATTCTCTTCCCCAAAGGAGGACCGAAAACCTTCTTTTGACCTGATAATATTCTGAGTTTGAGCTGCTGTAGTTTGTGCTGAGAATTTAGTGGAGGCTTTTGGTTTCCTTATTAAGCTGATTTAAAAGAAAATTCTGTATAACAAGAAATAATAAAATGAGCCATAGCTGGAATTATAGTTTGACATTTCAAGATAAACACTAGCTAGGTATTATGGCTGACAAACTCAGATTCAATCTTGGAGTGTCTGTCAAGGTAACAGAGATGGGTCAGTGGGAGTGACTATTCCCATGTCTCTGGGGCCCCTGTTAGTCTGGGCCCGTACAAGCAGTTTCTCTGATTTCCGCAGCCGCCAAGTATTACTACACAGTCCTTCTTAACAGGAAGTCATGGGACTCCGAGGTTAAGAAACATGCCTTAGATCTCAGAGATAAGGCCAGAGATTGGCTGCCATTTATCTCTCTCCAAATCAATGTCCTTTTTGATAGACCTTATTGACTTTCCACTTATATACCAAGTTATCTGACTGTAAGGTAGGAAGGTGTGGATAATGTAAAGCCTCCTGTGGCCAGCATTCTCACCCGGCCCTGGTCGGCTAGCTCACTACACACATGTGGGCAGTATGTCGTTATTGGCTCTATACAAACAGCTCTGCCCAGTGCCCTGGGTGACAACGGTGGCACGGCCGCTGCATGGCTGCAGGAGAGCAGAGGCTGGAGTGGTGGCAGCACCAAGGACAGAGGCCCAGAGGATGGCCGTGTGGGCAGAGAGGCCCAGAGGCAGAGACGGGCTTGCTGCCTGCAGACTCGCCCTGAGTGGACAGGATTCTAGTGACTGACCTGCCACTGTGGGACTAAAGTTGGGTATAAACCCTTTCATCCCAAGAATGTTCCACTGTCATTTCTTTGGTCTCATTGAATCCATAGCGAACTTGTCAGGGGCTGAAACCCACTGGCAGGACAGAAGGTCTTAAGAGCATTCATAGGGAAAATATGGATGATCAATACATGAATGACAATTAGGCTGAAAACAGACTCATCACCAGTGACAGTGGAAGCCAGGAGACAGCATAATGTTTTCAAAGTGCCATTGTTGTGAAGTAAAGGCACTGCAAAACAGACAGAAATCAAGTTTACCAGCAACAGATCTCAACCAAAGGAGGTGCTAAAGGGTGTACTTCAGGACGGAGGAAAACAGTCCCGTAAGAGAAGGTCTGAGATGGAAGAAGGAACGGGGGGCAGATGAATCGGTAAACATGCCGTGTGGGTAAGCCTTAACAAATAGAGACTGTATAAAATAATAGAAATACTATTTATTTTGAGGTATTATTAAAAAGCAAATTAAAGTGAAGGCACTTTCAGGTAGTCACTGTAACTCACTGACCCCGCAGAAGATGGGGAGGACAGATGAAAGGGTGAAAAGCCCTGGGGCAGATGGGTCAGTTATTAAAATCCGTGTCAGCTCCACACCACCCCTCCGTATTTGGCTTTGGGATGGTGGGGCTGGAACTCTGGGGGCATTTCTGCTTGCCAGCAGGGTCCCTGTTGGGCTCTGCCAATGAGGGGCCTTGGGGAGAGGCTGCAAGGCGACGGGGGTTAAGCCTTACCTTCCAGAGTGGAGGGCAGCTACGGGATTCCTGGGCATTCTTCTGTAAGAAAGATTTGTCCCCTTTCCCTTATTTATTTATTCAGTTATTCCTTTACATCAGTGTGGACTCATGCATATTTATTTTACATTTTGGTCTGTGGTCAATACTACATTATTTATTTTGCTGCTCAAATTATTCTAGCTTTGGCCACTGGAAGCTTTTCTGGTTGGTTCCTGTGGCCCTTTGACATATCCTATCTTTGTGAGTTGTCTTGTTTTGTTTGCACTTCCTTCCTTTTGACAATATAAGAAGTTCCAGGTTTATTGTATATTTTCCCTGTCCCAGGGAATGAGCCATTTCTGGGTTCTGGAGGGGAAACCTGAAAGCTGTTCTTAAATTTTTGGGGGTGCAGAGGGCTCAGGGCATGGACTAATCCCTTCCACAGACCAGGGAGGGGGACCATCGTCCCTGCCTGCCAGCTGGAGTACTGGGAGGGCAGAAGCCAGAGGCTGGGCCAAGGAAAGGGTCAGCCTGGCCCAGCAGAGGCAGGGCTGGGGTGCTAGGCCTCGTGGTGTGGGTGCCTGACAGATGCCAGCTGGTAGCTGCCTGATCATGAGCACAGGTGGGAGGCCCAGGAATGTCTGGGGGGAAGATTGACAGAACTTTGCAGGGAGCTGAGACCCCAGACAAGGAAGGGTCAAGAAAAACCACAGGTTTTACTGGCCCTGTGACACCAGCCACCCCTAGGCAGCATCTGTGCCCACAGCTGGGGAGGCCTGGGGTAGCACTGGCTACACGAGCAAATGCTCAAAGCATAGACAGTGTGCAGAACAGCTTTTGAGCCCATCTCAGCCCGTGCAAGCAGCAACTCCAATCTGATGAAAACGCAGGGCAGTAGAGACATGGTCAAACAACAGAGAATAAAACACTATGTGATTTACAAGACAGACAAGATCACCCATAAAAGGTTACTTTAGCCCTGAATTTAAAATTTATACTGGTTCTAAAAAGTACACATTTGCAAGTATTGTCACTTTGGGATATTACAAAAGCCATTTCCTAAGAACTTAAAGATTCTGATTTTGAATCACAGAAGGTAAAGTGAAAGAAACTGCTGTCCGAAAATTGGGATAAATGTCAGCTGAATGGCTCAAACAGCAGAGCCATGATTTTATGGGCAAAACAGATTTCTTAAAGCAATATCAAAAGGCCTGAGTTCAGTAGTTACTTCGAATATCCTAATCTCAAAGAAATTTGCCCCCTCTTTGTCCAGACGCTTTGCATTGTCAGAGCACAGGAAAGTAAAGACACTTCACAGCCAGCAGATTATTAAGCAAATACTGTGTTTGCTGGATGCCTATAAATCTTCCAGGCTGACTGCCAGCCAATTGGTGGAGCGATTCTCGCCTGGGATCAGCAGGTGGGAGTCCAGGTGGGAGCTGGGGCTGGGGTGCGCTCCAGGGTTCCACTCTGGGGGGCAGGCGGGGTGGGCAGCACGTGCATGGACAGTTGGGGGCTCAGGGGTCCTGAGGACTCTCTCAGGGGCAGGAGCAATTTGGCGGTCAGCCAGGCTCCCTCCACTGCCGTTATGCACAGCTCGAGGCCCTGCAACAGAAGCAAGGGGCTCCTCTCCAGAAACTTCCTGGCCAACAGAGGCGCCTCAGGCTGAAAGAAACTCCAGGAAAGCACGCTAAATGCCAAGTCCCTAATGCCAGAGCCACCTGCAGAGAAGAGCCACGCCAGAGAGGCTGCCTGGTGTGGGGGCGAATTTGAGGGCGGGAGGCTTCACCAGGAACCCGCACACCCCGCTGCTCCAGGTGCAAATCGGTGTCTCCGTGTGGCTGTGGTTCGGTGGTGTCTAAGGAACGAGGCACACATCCTCCCTGTGCAGGATTCAGGGCGAGGAGTACGGGCTTGCGGGAGAGCTTAGTAGAGGAGACGGCTGGGGAGGGGCTCTGGGCCGGTGCTTTGTTACCCAAAGCGAACCTCACAGGGGAGTCGTTTGCTGTCTCCAGGAACTGGCCAGCTCTGGGAGAGGCAGCTCTCCAGGTTCAAGGTCCCAAATGCCAGAGTATCAAGAATACAGAACATAAGAAAATACAGTCAATACGGCGGCGTATACATAGAGTGGAATATTACTCAACCTTAAAGAGGAAGGGAACTGCAACACATGTTACAGCATGGATGACCCTGAAGGCATTATGGGAAGTGAAATAAGCCAGACACAGGACAAATTCTGTATGACTCCCCTCAGGTGAGGAACTCGGTCAGAGTCACAGGGTGTCCCCATCGCTGATCATCAGGGAGACCCACGTGAACCCCACCATGAGCGAGCACCTCACGCCCGCCGGAACGGCCGCTCCCAAGACAGCAGGTGCCAGTGAGCGTGCGGAGAGGAGGGAGCCTCCCTACACTGCCCGCGGGAATGTCAATCGGTGCTGCCCCTGTGGAAAACAATATGGAGGTTCCTCAAAAAACTAAAAATGGAAATACCATACAACTCAGCAATTCCATTTCTGGGGATTTACCTGAAGAAAACAAAATCACTAATTTGAGAAGATATACGCACGCAGCATTATTCACAACAGCAAATACATGGAACAACCCAAGTGCTCATTAATAGATGAATGGAAAAAGATGCGGTACATATATATGATGGAATGTTGTTCAAAAAATTCTTGCCATTTGGGTCGACATAGAGGGTATTGTGCTCAGTGAAATAAACCAGGCAGAGAAAGACAAATACCACATGATTTCACTTATATAGAGAATCAAAAAAATCAAACAATCAAACAAACAAGAAATAGACCCACAAATACAGACAACAGACTGTTGGTTAGCATAGGGAGTGGGGTGGGGGATGGGTGAAATATGTAAAGGGGATAAAGAGGTACAAACTGTAAATTGTAAAATAAATTAGTCATAGGAATGGAAGTACAACAGAGAGAATATAACCAATAATACTGTAACTCTTGTATGGTAATGGGGTAACTACACTTACTGTGACAAGCATCTAGTAATGTATATACTTATTGAGTCACTATGTTATACATCTGAAACCAGTATAATATTGTGTATCTAATTTATTCCAATTTAAAAAAAGTCATAGAGACAGAAGTAGAATGGTGGTTGCCAGAGGCTAAAGGGGGCGCGGAATGGCGAGTTAGCGCCTAATGGGGACACACTTTCTGTGGGGGATGACGGGAATGTTCTGGAGATGGATGGTGGTGATGGCTGCACAGTAAGGTGAATATATTTAATGCCACTGAATAGTTTAAAATGGTTAATTTAATGTTGTGTGTATTTTACCACAATAAAAGAAAAACCACTAAATTGTTCAAAGGTTTATTTCACAAACATAAATGTATGTGATTCTTTTTTATTATTCTCCCCTGACTCTCTCACATGTAACTGGATATTTTCTGAGATTACTGGACTCTCCAGAACATATTAGCTAAAATACACTGATAAAGCAAAACGAAACAACCCAGTAATTTGTGGGACATATTCCTAAGGTCAGGGTGGCCCATGAGCTCCAGGACCCTGGGAATAGAGATGGAGGTTTTTATACCTTTTTCCTAACAGAACTCAGGACTCAGGCCTGGCTGCTGCCCTCACAGAACACAGGACACGAGGTAGATTGGCTGAGAAGAATTCCACAGGGGCTGATGCGCTGTGGGCTCTGGGGGCAGGGACAGAGCACAGAGGGAACACGGGGGAGAAACGGTACTTCCAGGCGGGAGGGTCCCGGGAGGGAATGCTGCTGCCAGCAGTCAGCAGAGGGGACAGGGGCCTGCTAACTGGGTTGCACAGCATCTGGGCAGAAGGCATGCAACCTCTCTGGGGGCTGAACCATAGATCTGCACAGGGCGGGGAATGCCATGGCAAGGGGTAAAGCTGCACCAACAGGCAGGTCCCTGGCAGGGGCCCCAGTCCCTGGCTAAGGCCCTGAGCCTCCTGGGGCCAATGGGGAGCCAAGGAACAGGCTTCTGTGGCAGGAAAGCAACAGTGAGAACGAGGCCTTGGGGAGCGCATTCCTCCATCAGGCAAAGAGAAAGGGGCTGAGGGTCAAGTGGTAGACAAAACCCACAAAAATCACACAAATAGGTATAAATGGCTGCTGTTCCCCAGGAGCGGGACAAGTTTGAAGGACATGGGGTTTGGTGTGGCCACAGAGACACCTTCCTGAGGAAGCTGTGCAAGGGTCAAGGGCTTCAGCATAAGTAGAAATCAACAAAGGAGGAGCAGAGGCGGGTTCCCAGCGGAAGGAGCAGCATATGCCAAGGCCCTGAGACAGAATGGAGTGTGGGACACTCGGGCAGCCAAATGAGTGAGGCTGGAGCAGAACGGAGGGGTCGGTGGAGAGGGAAGTAGGGCCCTTAAATAAAAGTGCATCTTCACCTACCTGGCCAGTCCCCTCTGAATGGAGCTGTGGCTTCAGACACCAGCTGCCCCAGCGACTCCCAGAAGGGAGCCTCCAGCCCCAGCCCCGAACTCACGCCAGCTGTCTACTCGAGGATGCCACAGTGCCATTCAGATGTATAATATACTATACTGGGATGTATAATAGGCCTTGCAAACTTAACAAGCCCCATCCTTGATCCTGCCCATCTCCTCCATCTCTGCCTGGCTGCCCACCCTTCCCTTCTCAGCTTCAAATGGCTACTAAATCCTTCAGTTTTATGCTCTCACCGCCTAGCACCTGTTCTTTCCCATAACCATGGATATTCATGTGTTCATCTGTCTCCTTGTCTGCTGCCCATCTCCCCCACCCATGCACAAAAAGGCTGCCCGCTCCAGGGGGGCAGGACTCAGACATCGGCCACACGTGCTGGGCCATGGCAGTCGCTCGCTGTGGATGTGATTTACGAATGATCAAGGGACATCCTCTCTCACAGGGGGAAGGTGAGGAAGCGACTCTTCCCCCTTGTAATCAGGCCCTTCCTGGAGTATCTTGGCCTCACATTCCCCACTAGCGAGCTGGGAGACTTAAGACTGTACACAGGGCTGTGAATCCCCTGTTCGGAGAGCTGCCAAGCCGTCCCCAGGGTCCTGTTCGGAGAAAACTCAGCGAGGGCTGTTCTCCCCAAGGCTGTGACCCACTTTGCTCCAGGACACAGAGCCACGACTTTACAAAAACCCCACCAAGGTGGCAGGCCAGCAGGAAGTGCCTCTCACACACAGCGCCAGCCCAGCTTATGTGCTGACCTGCGAGTTTTCAAGGGGCTCCAGCCCAGGAAACGGCGGAGGCTTGGAGCCTGTGGAGGCACTCTGTGTGTGTCACAGTGACTGGGTGGGGGCACTGCTGGCACCCGCAGAGAGTGGGGTGGGCATGGAAAACGGCCTGCCATGGACAAGATGGTCCCACACAACCTAAAATCATCTCACATGCACGTGACTTTCAAATGTCCACTGGACTGGATTTCAAGTAATTTTAAATCATTTTTAAATTTCTATGGTTTTTAAATGTTTAAGAATCATAATACTTCTGAAATTCATTTTTATTATAAGACCCTGTTTATAATCATTCAGCACCTAAAACCTAACAACATGGATTTTTTTTTTTTTTTAACTAAACACTAAGTTTTTCAGGACGGCAACTCTCGTGTGAAATGAAAGAAAACGCACTATGTCGTGTCCTTTCGCTGAGAGGTAGTCCCTGGTCTGGATGACCATGTCAGCACCGACTCCGCACCCCTCTCAGAGCCCAGTGCCAGCCCCTGAGGGGCAGATGGCTGTGTTCGCAGACTGGTCACCGAGGCGGGACTGACCAAATAAGTTAAATGCTGAGGACGACAGAAGCCAGGTTTCTCACTGCCAGAGAAGCAAGTCACCAATATGGAAAGGGAGGAGGCCGAGCCCTGCGCGTTATGTCACAGCTGCAGGGGTGGACTGGTGGTGTGCAGTGTTTACGGAAGATACAGAAAGGAATGTAGATGAGCGTGTCTGCATATAGATATTCCCTAGCTTCAGCCGCTGAGAAGTCCTGGAGGCATTGACAATGAGCACGCCAGGCACCCAGATCTTGGCTTCCTCCCTAAAAGGATCCAGGGCTTGTTGGGAAAATGGCCAGATAAGGGCTGAGGTAGGAAAAGTACAAGATGAGTCTAGAACATCCTTTGTGCCAGAGAGAAAGGATGTGCTCAGAAACTGACAGGGAGAGATCAAAAGCCCAGAGGAGCTCTAAGGGGCTCCCACAGGCTCTGAGGCCATTTGACCATCAAATAATGCTATCCAAACAATGGTGATGACAGATTTAACCTATTGAACAAGACAGAAAAACATACAGCTATAAATGAATGAAAAGAGGATGAGAAAGAACTTTTCTTTATACTGAAATGACAGTTAATGAATGTAGAAGGAATAATGGAATTAGAAAAACCATCATTCCACAACCATCATAGTTATTGATTATTTAGCCAAGAAATATCAATTTCTTGATATTTCTTATATCTAAGGCTAAAACTGCTGGTGTAACTCCAGAGAGAAAATATGTTACCAGCCCAGGGCAAATAAACCTTTGAAACTGAAATCAGTCAAAGGGAAAAATGAAGTGGGAGAAACCCATTCATTGCTTACAAGAGTTGTCTACTCCCACCTGCCCGTGTCTCTCCACATCCTGGCTGGGAAGAATCCCCCCAAAAAGCCTCTCTGGTCCCATGCACACTCACCTCTCCACCCCCCTTGTAATCCCCTATTGATATGAAAATGGATTAAGGCCAGGCAAATGATTCTGGAAATACTGCAATTTTACCCACAGCTGGGTCAGAGTTTGAAGAGGCGAGGATATATACCAGTTTCAAAGCACAGCCCTTCCAAACACTTTGTAACTGGCCAGCAAAAAGGAGTAACTTTGCCATGGAGAAGGCGGGTGGTTGATCAAATGATCAAAGTCACAATGTCACAACCAGTCATCCAAACTGTGGTCTGACTGATGCAATGAGAAAAACACAACCCAAGTCCTGTGGTATTGCTGCCCCAAAATGCACAACCTGAGTCTGATCAAAGGGAGGCACCAGACAAACTCTACCAGAGGGACATTCCACTAAACAGCTGACCTGCAGTCTTCCCAAGTGTCAAGGTCATGAACTTTGAGGACAGACTGAGAAATAGTCACAGATTGAAGGAGACAGAAGAGACATGACAAGGAAATACAACGTGTGGTCCTCGATTGGATCCTTGGACTGTAAAGGGCATTATTGGGAAATTGTCAGAATGGGAGGGGGACAGGGAGGGGTCTGTTTATTAGATGGAGATAATGTGTGATGGTTAATGTCCTGATTTTTATGTTGTATTGAAGTTACATGGAAGAATGTCCTTGTTTGTAGGAAATACACTCTAAAGTGCTTGAGATAATGGGGCATCAGATTGGCAGTATATTCTCAAAGCATTCAGAAGGGGAAAAAACCCATTTGTACTATTCTTACAAGTTTCTGTAAGTATTCAATCATTTCAAAATTAGAATTATCTTGAGCATTAAAAAATAGCAATGGCTGCCCACAGAGGAGGATGCAGACCTCCCCGGATACAAGGCCCCACCTCAGTAAAACCAACAGGAATTAGGTCCAGCTTGTGTGTGGCACCCCCATGTGTTAAGTCATGGCATCAGCGCAAGTGTGTCCCAAACATCAAGACTGAGGGGTCCAGAAAAGTGGCCAAAGCTGAACTTCTCCTGAGCATGCAGTCACGCTGCAGGTCCCTCCCTCAGCACCCTGGCATCCTAGCCCTCAGTCATGCTGTGCACTTATTTGTGCACTGAGCCCTTTCCCTAGAGGAATGTACATGATACCCAAGTGAGTGTGTCTAATCTGCTGGGTGAAATCATTCAACTAGTGACTTAAAAATAATATTTTTAGAGTAAAACAAAAGCAGAGAGTTAATGGAGTAGCAAAAAACAATGCACAAGAAATTTTCAGGTAAAACAGGAGACTTTCAAGAAATTTTACATGTAGTGGGTCAGTTCTAGCTCCTTCTCTGTATTCCCCGGGACACACTTGTGGGGAGGATGCTTCTGTGGAAACATTTGAAAAGTGTGGCAAGGGTTATAGAATCAGAAGATCTGGGTTCAAGTCAGCTCAGCCTGTAAATGTGGCCCTGGGCGAGTTGCTTAATCTCTCGGATCCTGTTTCCTTATCTATAAAATGGAGACGGTATCTATTTTCTTCAAGGCAAAGAAGACTTAAATACATTCCTAAGCATTTTAGGAATTTCAGACTATAGTCATTCTCATTATTTGAGATAGTTCTGTCCTATAAAGTCACGTGGAGCACTGAACCATTGCTTTGACGGAATATAGGTTTAGGATCCTGCCAGCCTCTGCTCACATTTTGTCAACCCATCAATACACAATTTTGTATTATGTGTGCTTCTTTTCAAAAACACCTGTTTAATATATATTGTTGATTCATTAATACTGAACTCAGAGTCAGCTGCGCCTGCAGCTTCTCTAACACACATATTTTCTCCACAGGGCACATCCCAGCCTCCTCCTGACTGGGACACTAGACAGCGCTTCAGAACTACCCTTGGGGGCCATTTTAAACAATAAGATCACCAAGAAAAAACACAAAAATGCAAAAAATGTTGCACCAAATAGATGTGGAGAAGGACCCGTTTACAGAATGGCCGTGGACAAGAAGGTGGTGGGCAGGCTTGTTCAACCTCAGGTGGAAACCGTCAGGTTTTTGCTGCTTTGTGCATGTCCACAAAGACTATGAAATGGCTGCACATATTAATCTGGGGTCACAAATAAGTTCTAGCAAGGAGATGCATTTGCAAATACAGAACCTGCCAGTGTCAGGGACCAGCTGTATCTGCAACGTGAGTCCACGCCTCTGACCCCTGCCATCTCTCGGAGTCGCTGAGCATTTTGCAGCTGTCGGCGGGGGAAGGGGGCCTCCCTGGGCGGGGACTTTTGGGGCCCCTTCTCACGGGGCTCACTCAGGAGCAAGCTTGCCCCAGGCGCATATCAGTCTTGGCAAAGCCACGCTGGAACACCAGAAACTTGATTCTCCTTTTCTCTAAAAGGATGCTTCCACATTTGGCTGTCTTCACTCTTTGATTTTCTAAGGAGAAAAGCAATAGGAGAGACCTCAGCTCACCTCTGGGGCCTGTGCTCGTCCGTGTTCAGCAGAAAGAGCAGGGACACGGGTCCCCAGCCTCTCCTCTCAGGCCCAGGCCTCCCTTACCACCTGCCCCAGCGGCCCTTCCCTTCCTCTCGCATTACAGGCGCTTCCCTGTCTTGTCAAGACGCCAGGAACAGCCTTGTTGATGCATCCAGAGGCCACCCTCGATTGCCATCATGTGACTTTCCTGGAGCCCGTGACACAGCTTGGTCCCTCGTACCTGTGGCCGCCCCTCTGCTTGGCTCCCAGGACCTCCACTGCGCTGCCCTCCCGCCCACGGAGGGCTGGAGCTCTGCCTTCCCTACACAGACGCAGGGGCACGACCTCGGCCAGATCCACAGGCCAACCCTGGCCGACACCATTTACTCTCTCTGCTCAGCTCTCTACCAAACATCTCCGCTGGAATGCGCAGGAGTCCAAGAGGGGGCAGACTGTTCCTCCCCCATGGGAAAGGCAACTGCACCCCGAATCCTTGGCGTCTTCCCTGGTTCTTCCCTTCCCACCGCCTTCCAGGCCAAACCGCCAGCAAACACTGCCAACGCCACCTACAGCGTAACCCAGACTCCGGCCTCCCTCCCTCTCCAGCTGCGCCCGCACCCGGGGACCAGGCGGCACCATCCAGCGCAGCCGTACAGGCTTCCCTATCTCCACCCGCGGGCTCATCTCGGCCTCCTCGGCCTCTTTAAGTTCAAAGATAGGCATCTGCCCCCTGGGGGGAGCTGTTCCCGGCCAGGCCAGGGGTGTAGGTTACGCTTCTGCGGTTTTTTCCGCTGTGCCATCCCTGAGTGGAAGGTCCAGCTCATTTGTGAGAACGATGTGATTTCTCATTTTCTCCCTCTGAGAATCTGTCATTGCTGCAGTACCTGATCCCCGCTGCCACAAAGGCTATTTCTCCCCCTCCCCCGCCCATTACTTTCCGAACTCTTGTTGGTTCTGATGAACCCTCTACCTTACTTCATGTATGTCGGCTTCCAACCTCTTCTCTGAAATTCAAACTTACACATTTTAAGTAGGAGGAAACTCTCCCACTTATATAAAACTGCTCATAATCTCTCTGACCACCTAACTTCTAGGATACTGTGTGGACCAGTTACATTTTAAACAATTATGATTTTATTCTAATTTGCATTTTTGTTATTTCTCCTTCGTATTAAGTGGATTTTTTTTTAACTATGCATGCAGGTAGAGTATATTATCTCTAAAGTTCATTTCTGGATAGCATAGGTATCATAGGACATCTGGTGGGAAGGCAGTCTCTGGATCTAAGATCGCTGAGGCCCAGTGTCATGGAAAAGAGGTCACACCCCTCCTCTGCTCAGAGGCCTTGAGAGGCCCTCTGGCGCCCCCAACCTGCCCTGTCACCTTCCTCTCTGGTTAGTTCTCTCTGCTAATTCTGCCCCAGCCACACAGGCTGTTGCTGCTCCTCCAATGTGCCAAGTGCACTCCTGCCTCAGGGCCTTTGCACCATCTATTCCTTCTTTCTGGAGCTTTCTTCCCCCTGATCTCCTCATACTTCACACTCTCACTTCTCAGATGTTTCTTCAAATATCCTGGCACCTTTCCCTGAGCCCCATCCAGCCCAGCCCTCCCTGTCCTTCCACCCTGGCTTACCTCCTGCCGCATTTATCACCAGCTGAGAACTATTACTGTCACCCATTTGCTTTGCTTATTGTCTGTCCTGCCTCTGCCCCTCCCCACCCCAGAACAGAAGCTCCATGTGGGCAGGGAGTTTTCTCCGATTTGTTCAGCCGAGGTCCCCAGTGCCTAGACCAACAAACAAACATCGAATGAGTGAGTGAGTGAGTGAGTGAATGAATGAATGAATGAATGAATGCCTACTTCACAGAGTTGCTGCGAGGATCAGGTGAAAGGGCTGGCTTCGCGCTGGGCACCTAGCGACTCTGAAATCCCAGCCGCACCCCTCCTTCCCTGGAGTCCCTGGTAGTGAAAAGCCCTTTCAGGTATGTAGTGGTTCAGAAAGAGCTGGGAAACCATTTCCTGGCCAAGAGCAGTGTATGTGGATCCAAGAAGGGGCGTTCAGTGCACCAGACACGATGGTCCCCAGGAGAAAGTGGGGGAGCAGGGTGGGGGCGAAGAGCCCATCCAAAAAACCCACATGCCTCAGCTGAGCCCAGAGGGAGGCTGCGCCCCAGGGAGCCGGGAGTCGGGACAGCAAGCCCTGCTCTGACCCTGCCGGACCCCCCGTTACCCCGAGTGCCTGATTGACAAGCCACCAATGCCCAATGCCCAGAGCACACAAGAGATGAAATTATGAAACAACAGCTTTTCAACTTGAAAAGTTCTGTTTGTTTGCTTTGTACAAATTTATTTAGACCTTCTAATTAATATTGAATAAGTATACGGAAAAAGCAGTTTTTAAAGAAAGTTGAATTCCATTTGGGTCTCATGATACCCTGGGAGCAGGGGCCTAAGGCATCATATTCAAGGCCCACCCTGCGCTTGCAGGGCCCTGGGAGTGGGTGCTTCCCTAGATGTCACGTCTTCAGGGCCTCCCTTGCCTCATTCTAGTTCAGGCTGTACTTGGAAGTTCATCTTTGTTTGAAAAGCAGAGGCTGAGGGCAATGGGATGGAATGCCTCTCGGGTTGAATCTGGGGCGGTCCTGCATCTGCAGCACCGCCTGAGGACTGTGTGTGTCCCCACGGCCCCGAGGGTGAGCACAGGGTTCCACCGATTTCCAAGATACGGAGTCACTATACAAAAATCAATTATATGTCTCCCTTCTAGCAATAATCGAGAAGTAAAAATTTTTTAATGTAATTTATAATAACAAAAAATATGAGGTACTTAGGAATAAAGCTGACAAAGACATATGTAAGATCTGTACACTGAAAACCACATAGCACTGCGGAGGATCTAAATAAATGGAGAGAGAGAACCTGCTCGATATCCTTCTGATGCTAATTCTACCCAAATTGAGCTTAGGGTTAATGCACCCAAATCAAAAGCCCAACAGGCTTTCTGTAAAAATTTATGAGGTTATTCTAAAATTTAAATAGAAACACAAAGCTCCTAGAATAGCAAAAACAATTTTGAAAAAAAAGAGAATATTTGGAAAATGTACACCACCTGATAAGAAGACTTAACAGAAAGCTACGGTGATCAAGCAGGGTGACCCTGGTGTAAGATTAGAAATGTATCAGGGGAGCAGAGAGGAGAGAGAATCGAGGTGATAATGCTGTGAGGGTCAGACGGTCTGTTCAGTAAAGTACTGAAACAATTACATATCCCTATGGAAATGACTCTTTCACCAATTATACTCACAACTAAACTTGAAGTGAGTCATAGTTCTAAACATAAAAGCTAAAACCATAAAGCTTCTCAGGAGAAGGAGAAAAATCTTCACAGTCTTTGGGTAGCAAAGATTTCTTAGGGAGACGAAAGCATGAGCCAATAAAAATTTCATAAATTGAACTTCAAGGACATTTTAAAGTTCTGCTTTTCAGAAGACTGTGTTAAGAAAATAAATAGGCAAGCCACAGGCAAAAAAATAATCACAATATATTGCCTGTCAAAAGACTTGTATCCAGAATATGTAAACACCTCTTACAACTCGAATGATGATGACCCAATGTTTAGAAATGGGCAAAAGACTGAAATAGACATTTCACAAAAGAAGAGATGCAAGTGGCCAATAAGTGCAAAAACCAATGCTCAATGTAATCCTCATTGGGGAGACTTGAATTAAAAACCCCGGTGAGACACCATCATGCACCATTAGAGTGGTCGGCACGAAAAAGGCTGACAACTGCAAGTGTTAATAAGGACGAGGAGCAACTGGAAGGCTCACCTACAGCTGCCCTGGGAGAGTTCCGCAGTTTCTTATAAAGTTAAACATATACTTACCAAATGACCCAGCAATCCCACTCCTGGGTTTTTTTTTTACCCAAGAGAAATGGAGACATATGTCCACACAAAAATGTGTACTCAAAAATGTGCCTACCAGTTTTAATCTCAATAGCCAAAACATGAATCAACCTTGCAGACATTACACTGAGCAAAAGAAACTCGACATAAATGGCTGCATAAAGTATGGAAATTTCATTTCATTTATATGAAATTCCAGAAAGAAATTACAGAAGGGAACAGACTGTAGTGACAGAAAACATTAAGGGCTCTCTGGGGCCAGGGATTGCAGGGGGTGGGGGAGTGCAGGGGGAAGTAGGGGGATGTTGACAATAAAGTTTTAGGAACCATAAAAATGTTCTATGTCTTAGGGGTTAACATCCAAAATTTATAAAGAACTTACACGCCTCAACACCCAAAAAGCAAATAACCCGATTAACAAATGAGCAGAGGATATGAAGAGACAGTTCTCCAAAGAAGAAATTCAGATGGCCAACAGGCACATGAAAAGATGCTCCACATCACTAATCATCAGGGAAATGCAAATTAAAACCACAGTGAGATATCACCTCACACCGGTAAGGATGGCCAGCATCGAAAAGACTAAGAACAACAAATGCTGGCGAGGATGTGGAGAAAGGGGAACCCTCCTACACTGCTGGGAATGTAAGCTAGTTCAACCATTGTGGAAAGCAATACGGAGGTTCCTCAAAAAACTAAAAATAAAAATACCATTTGACCTGGGAATCCCACTCCTTGGAATTTACCCAAAGAATACAACTTCTCAGATTCAAAAAGACAGATGCACCCCAATGTTTATCACAGCACTATTTACAATAGCCAAGATATGGAAGCAACCTAAGTGTCCGTCAGTAGATGAATGGATAAAGAAGAGGTGGTACATATGCACAATGGGATACTATTCAGCCATAAGAAAGAAAGAAATCCTACCATTTGCAACAACATGGATGGAGCTGGAGGACATTAGGCTCAGTGAAATAAGCCAGGCAGAGAAAGACAAGTGCCAAATGATTTCCCTCATTTGTGGAGCATAACAACAAGGCAAAACTGAAGGAACAAAACAGCAGCAGACTCACAGACTCCAAGAAGGGCCTAGTGGTTACCAAAGGGGAGGGGTGGGGGAGGGTGGGTGGGGAGGGAAGGAGAAGGGGACTGAGGGGTATTATGTTCAGTATACATGGTGTGGGGGGTCACGGGGAGAACAGTGTAGCATAGAGAAGGCACAGAGTGGCTCTGTGGCATCTTACTACACTGATGGACAGTGACTGCATTGGGGTGGGGGGGGACTTGATAATATGGGTAAATCTAGTAAGCACATTGGTTTTTTCATGTGAAACCTTCATAAGAGTGTATATCAATCATACCTTAATAAAAAAAAGTAAATATAAAATGAAAAAAAAAGTTCTATGTCTTGACTACAGTGATGGTTCCACAGGTATACATGTTCGCCAAAACCCACTGAACTGCCCGCTCAAAATAGGTGCCCTTCATCATATGCAAATAATATCTCATAAAGTTTATTTTATGAAATCCTATATTCTTCTTGTTCTCTGATAAGCCCAAGCACAGTGCCTGTCTGATGCTCACATTCATCAACTCTGAAGTGAGAATTTAGAAAAACTCACTTGATTGGATTGTGAAATGAGCTCCAGATAAAGCATGTGGCAGGGCCTTCAAAACGGTAACATAAAATGCAAATGTTAGTTACAATTCATTTTTGTAAATGCAAAATAATGAAGAAGAGCGCAACGTGTCATCAGGAACAGCGTTACCTAGACATCACTGTGAGAAAATTGTCTGAGACTCCATAGGGAGGAGTACGGCGTTAGGGAGCAAGCCTCGTGGAAAAGGCTGGAGTCAGCCACTCGAGAGGCGGTGGGTCAGCGAGGTGGATGAGCTGAGCGCTGGCCACGCACTCTGCGCCCCTTGCTGGGGCAGCGGGCAGCCCAGGAGCTGGGTGCACAAGGAGCACAAGGAACAGCTGGCACCTTGCCCAGATTCTCTTCCCTGGAGAGACCTGTACAGCCAAGGGGCGCCACCAGCCCCAGAAATGCCTGAGACTTGACACCATCCCCTCCTGTGGCTGCACCCAGTGACGCTATGACCTCCTTGCCCACTGTGGGGCTGCTCTGTGGCGCCACCCGCACTGCAGAGCTCCCCGGGGCACTGGGCTGCAGCAAAGCCCTGAATCTGCCATGTTCCTCCCGGGCTCTCAAACCTTCCCATGCTCTCTGTCCCTGGCAGGATAAAGCCTGGTGTCCGTGGTTTGACCTTCAAAGTCCCTTCTCACTCATTTCCCACATGCTGTGCCTGGTCCTCACATGCCCACATGTCATCGTCACCTCTCCTTTCTCCAGCCCCATGGGACCCTTAAGGCTGGTTCAGGCTCCAGGTCTGCCCTGCACCCTCCCAGATGACCCCATGAGTCTCCATATCCTCATCCCTCCCTTGGGGAGCCTCAGAGGTCCGCCTCTCCCATCTCCAGCTGCGCACACCATCAGGCTGTGAGCCCCTTGGGGGCAGGCGGGCCAAGAAGAGGTGTCACGACACATCAGTCCTAGAACCTAAAAGGGTCAGGGTGGGGAGGTATTTATAAAAGGATTTCTTTGGTGAGAACTGAAAGTCCCACGTCCCCCAAGTAGAGGGAGGGCGGGTAAGGTGCCTCCCACCTCAAGCCTAGAGAGCCTGGGCCTCTCAGAGAGCCTGATGGGGTCCCCTCATTAGGGACATAGTGATGGAGCAGCAGGCTGGTGCCCCCATGCCCATTTTACAAGCAGGGACCAGCCTGCCTCCCCAAGTTAGTCCAAGCAAAGGGGTGAGGGCCTTGCGTGGAGACAGCTGCTGGAGTCCAACGGGCCACCTAGAAGGGCTCACCAGCCTCAAAGAGGTGGCAGGATGTGGGCTACTTAATTTCCAGCATCTAAGAAGGGCGTCAGTGAGCCTGAGAATTAAGGGCTTCTCCCAGAGCACAGGGGAGGAGGGGCCCGGGGAGGAGCAGTGCCCTGTCTCCCATGTCGGTCCCCAGGAGAGGAAACAGCGGTGTTAATTCCCAGCAAACCCCGGACGGCAGAGCTGTCCCAGGCGCATGGGCCATGCAGCCCCCTCCCGGCCCCCAGCTTGCTGCCCCAGGGGGAGGAAGAAGACCCCTTCTACGGCGCCAGCCATCAGCCCGCAGCCAGACCCACAGGTCTTGGCTAGGAATGAGGAGGGACGTGTGGACAACACCGCAGAGAGGAAACCTTGGATTTCTGAATTGAAACCCTATGTTAGGCTTTAAGTGATCATAGGACATTTCTCCCCAGCGAGTGGTCAGAAAAGTCACAGGCCCACCCAGGTTCCCATCATCCACTGCACCGGGCTGAACAGTGTCCCCCCCACCAAACTCATGTCCACCCAGAACTTTAGACGGTAGCCTAATTTGGAAATAGGGCCTTTGTAGATGAAATCAAGTTAAGGTGAGGTCATACTGGATTCAGGTGGGCCCGAAATCCAATAGCTGGGATCCTTATAGGAGGGGGGAAATCTGGACATGACCAGCTCGGAGGGGAGGCTTGTGCGACCCGGAGACACGCTAGGGGCAGGCACAGAGCCTGGAGTGGGCGTCTACCAGCCAAGGGACGCCCAGACCACAGGCACCCAGCAGAGGCTGGACGAGGCTAGGAAGGCTCCTCCCTGGAGCCCTGGGAGGGAGCGTGGCTCTGCCAACACCTAATTTCCAACTTCCAGCCCCCAGAAATGTGAGAGCATAAATCGCTGCTGTTTTAAGCCCCACAGTTTGTGGCACTTTGTTGTGGCAGCCCCAGCGAACTAAGAGCCACTAAAATGTAAATGAGGCAGCAGGAGACAAGCAGGCACTTCTGGACGCTGGCCCGGCTGTCTTGTTCGGCAGACCAGTCAACTGCGGGCTATCATCTTGTCTCTGTAAACACCAAGGCCTTGCTGGGCCCACTCGGCCAAGAGCTCCCAGCCTGGAGCTGCCCAGCCTGCAGTACTGAGCTGACGCTGGTACAGTTACCAAATCAGACGTGCCAAGTGCAAAGCCGGTGCCCGCAGTGTTGCTCTTCTGCGCAGCCCTGTCCCTCCCACCTGCCCTTACCACACCTGTGTGGAGAACTCGGAGACCCCGCCAGCCCCTGCTCCTCTCCCTAGGGCCGCTTCCAAGTGTCCTGTGATCTCTCCACATTTGGATTCAGTTCATTGCTCAGTATAAATCCAAAATGCTGAGGCTTAAACAAGAGCCCTTGAATCTAATTAAAGTCTTGCCAGCCACAAAGCTGGTGCCACTCCGGGGAAATGTCCTCCTCGGTATTCCTGGGACCACGCTCTCCTCTCTCATCCCTGCGCTCAATTTGTCTCCGGATTCTTTTTTTCCCATTCATTTGTGCCAGATTTCCATGTGTTTTGAAATCCAGATCTAGTTTGCCCGAGGTAATCAGCCCACTGGGAGACTTCCAAATACCCGTGTGGGCCCAGATTTCCCCCAGAAACACTTGCTGCAGCTCACCAGTAACAGCGATTGCTGGAGAACGCCCCCAGCAAGGAAGATCGCCCACAGCCTGGCTCAGCAAGGCTGGACGCAGCCTCTTGTCCGGGTTGTGTACTAATTCTTTCAAAGTCAGAAGTCTGTCCTTCAATCAGAGCAAATGAAAGTGCATTTGAATTTCACAGCTAAGTTAGGCCATATTTTTTCTATTTCAAAATATGCTGACCCTATTTCCCTTGCAGATATCAGTGACTCCAATTCTGCATCTATTTCTTTATTATTTTATGTTATTTTTATTCTTAATGTTAATAATGCCTTTCATTTACAGCCTATAAAGAGCCTTCCCAGGGAACTGGGCCATCCTCATTCTGTAGACGAGATGCATGCAGCTACTGAGCGGGAAGCCTGACCTCCAAAAACCTCTGGGCTCTCGTCTCCAAATTCAGTGCTTTTTCCCGTGTTGCCCCCTCCTAAAGATAAAGAGCGAAACCTTGTAGTAAAAGAAACTTGAGAGACCATTTATTGAAATCCCTTTGGAAAACTGGTCAGGTTCCATGAATAGAAGATTCCCTGCATCAAAGGCTAGTGAAACGATCCAAGGGGAATCCCTCCCCACTCCCAGGGGAGAGAGACTGGCGAGTGAGTCCCCTGGTGACGTGTCACTTCCCCCAAATCAAACTAACAGAAGCAGGGCCTGTGTGTGTGAGCTGCCAGCTCCCAGAGGGCTCCGGGTATGGACGGCCACGGAGCTCCATGTCCACATGCAGCTCCCCACCCTCTGCCTCCGTGCTGGCTCTCAGGAGCAGCAGGGACTCGAGAAATTTGGGTCTCCTCAGTTCCACTGTTCATTCACTGTCATGGACTGAATCGTGTCACTCATTCACACGTTGAAGGCCAAGCCGCCCCGCAGTTCAGAGCATGACTGTCTCTGGAGACAGGACCCTTAGGGACGGGACTAAGTCAACATGAGGCTGTGGGGGGCTCCGATCCTGGCTGACTGGTGTCCTTGTAAGAGGAGGACAGACACGTGGAGGCACCAGGGATGCGCTTGCCCAGAGGGGAGGCCATGTGAGGACAGAGAGAAGGTGGTCACTCGCAGCCAAGGGGAGGGCGCAGAAGACACCCAGCCCACCCACCCCTGGATCCTGCGCTCTGGCCTCCAGAACTGAGAGGAAGTAAATGTCGGTCGTGCAAGCCACCCAGCTGTTGGTATTCTATTACGGCTGCCCCAGCCAACGAGACACTGGCTCACCCGAGTCATCTGAACTTCCGTGGCCTCAGATTTCCAATTGGCCATGGGGCCAGATGGGTTCCTGCCCTCTGGACCTCACATGGTCAATGTTGAGGCTCCACTGGGGTCATGGACACAAAAGCCCTTTGTAAGACACGAAGCCTCCAGCAGACTGGAGAGTATGTTGCCCACGAGCACCATGTCCAAGGCTGCGGCTGGGGAACAGCCGGAGTCAGACACTCACAAAGCACCTGCCTCTGACTTGAAATGAGCCCCTTGCTGCTGTTGGTCTTTCAGAGACTAATCTGTACAAAAGCCCTAAAAATGTGCATTGCCCTGGGCTCAACAATTTCACCTCCAGGAAACAAGCACACAAGTGAACTAACAGCGCAGAACAAGATGTTCATCACAGAGTTGCTCATGGCAGCCAGAGAAAAGCTCCAGCGGGGGATTGGTTAAGGAGCAATTATATGATAGAATAATTTGCATCTACTAAAAACCATGCGGTAGAAAATAATTTAGTGGCGTGGAAGATGTTTGTAATAAAACGCTAACAGAAAGAAAAATATCTTATAAACAGAACCATATGTTAAAAACAAATACTTTTGTAAGATTCTATCTGCGTCCATCTGAATATATAAAGAAAAATAGAAAACACATCAAAATACTAATAATGGACAGGCGATTATGGGTTTGAGGGTGTCCTTTTCTTAAGCTTTTCTATGTTCTTCCTTTTTCTGTATTACACAAGCACTACTTTTTTAAAAATTAATAACCACTTTGTTTCAATAAGTAAATAAGTGGCACCTATCATCCATGAAGTAAAAGTTTCCTGGTTAAGTGAATTGACTTTTATATGTAATAACACAGAGATGGCAAGAATCAAGTCCTAAAGATGGAGAATTGGTCCCCCTCTGTGCATGCTCGTCCCCTACAGACAAAAAGGAAGCTGTAGCCATCAGTCCTGGGAGCACCTCCCATGTGCTCAGCATCGTGGCAGCAAAATGCTTACTCCTGTAAGGAAAAACCCCACCACTGATTCTCATCCAGGTGGGACGCCTCCACCCCTGTGGAGGTTCACGGAAACATATGGTGGCTTCCTGGCTGCCAGCTGACTGAGGAAGCAGCACCCTGAGCCCGGTTCACGGGCGGGCAGAGCCGTGCAGCCCCACTCAGAGAGGCCCTGAGGACCAGGGACTAGGAAATCCTCCTGCTGGGCAGAAGGGCATCTTGGTGGAGAATTTCTGACTGTCCACTGTGCCTGGAAGGAGAGGTGGCCAGAAGTATGGCTCTACCCTGACTCCTGGGCAGGGGCTCATGATTTGGCTGGATGGTCAGTCTGAGAGGATTTTACCCCTGACAGCAACTGTGCGTGATTTTTTTTCCCATCAGCTGCACTGGACTGAATGTGTCCCCTCAGCTTCCTATGTTGAAATCCTGATCCCAGTGTGGTGGCATTAGGAGGTGGGGCCCTGGGAGGAATCAGGCCATGAGGTGGGGCTCTCATAATGGGATTGGTGCCCTACAAGAAGAGGCCAGTGGACTAGCTCCCTTTTCTCCATGTGGAGACACGACGAGAGGTCGGCAGTCTGCGACCGGAAGAGGGCTTCCGCCAGAACCCAGCTCTGCCGGGACCCTGACCTCAGACTTTCAGCCTCCAGAACTGTGAGAAATGGATTTCTACTGTTTAAAAGCCACCCAGTCCATGGAACTTCGTTATAGCCGCTCAAATGAAGACATCAGCCAATTCTCTGAAACCACTGAGGTAGCCACTATTCACGTCAATTCTGACACTATCTGCCTGAAGTTAGCACCAGATCCCACAAGCTTAAGGGCTCATCCTACAAGACTGCCACCACTTCAGACCCCAGTCCAGAGCCCTGGGCCCCTCACACTTGTGACTGATTGGCTATACATTGAAGGTTCCTGTGAATCCTTCCTCAGGTCTGAAAATTTGCTAGAACAGCTCACAGAACTCAGGAAAACACTTTGCTTATTATTATGAGTTTTTAAGGGATACAACTCAGGGACAGCCACATGGAAGAGATGCACAAGGCAAGGGGCCAGGGGCAGGGGCTGGGCTTTCAGCCTCTCAAGGCATGCGGCCCCCCAGCACCTCTGCCTGCTCACCAGCCTGGCACCTCCTCAAACCCTGTTGTTTAGGGGTTTTATTGAGGCTTCATCATTTAGGCACGATCGATCATTAGCCCAGCCTTCCCAGAGGCTGTGGGAGAGATGGAAGTCCCAGCCTGCTGATCAAGGTTTGACCCTTCTGGTGACAGCCCCCATCCTGAAGCCACCTAGGGGCCACCGAGAGCCACCTGACTACAACACAAGATGCTCCTATCACTCAGGAAATTCCAAGGGACTTAGGAAATTCCTGCTCTGCGTCAGGAACTGGGGGATCAAGACCAAGCCTGTATTTCCTATCATGCCGCAGTCCGGGGATAGGAAGGAACGGGAGTGCAGCAGGGGTGGCAAGGGCGTCTGGAGAAGGGGCACGTGGATGGACTTCCTGGCGTGGACATGAAGGTGGGATGCTGTGACCCGAATGCTCACCAAAGGGTGGTCCTTGCAGCACAGGCGCTTGGGAATCAGGTGCTACGGCACCCAAACTGGAGACTTAAATTTGCAGCCAAGCCAAGTGGTTTGTCACATGGGTGAATTTTATAACACACTCCGGGAGGTGCTGAGCAGGGAATTCATCTGTGTGAACACAGTTACTGATTCTCCCAGACAACACCAAGAAAGCCAGCTGGTTTAACTTATAATAAAATTTCAACCCAGTGGTAACAGGATTCAGTGAAAATTTTGGTGTAATTAGTTATCCATTTGCAAGGACACAAAGTTGGATGTCTACCTCACACCACACACACACACACACACAAATCCCAATCAATTTAATATTTATATATATATATATATTCACTTATGTAATAGTGCCATGAAATACAGGAGGATGTATGCATAAGTTTGGGGTGAGTAGGACCCCTCTAGGAAACCCGGAAGCCATAGGCAAAGACTCATGTATTTGATTACATAACAGCTTTAGTTTCAATATAGCAAAAGACATTATAATTACAGTTAAGAGACAAATGACAGATAGGAGAAAATATTTGTAGCATATTTGTTCATTCATCATTTAACAAATATTTGGTATCTACTATCTCCCAACACAATGCTAGATGCTCATAGACTACTTTGAAAATATTCACAAATATGCACTTATATTCAAAACTTTATATGACTAAGCTAAGGGTTTATATCCAAAGAATGTGACCTAATCCACCTAAAATAAAACAACATTGAAAATAAAGTAAACAACAAGATAAAAGTAAAACAACAAAAATTGAAAATAAAGGCACACATACAAAAAAGATATCTGATGTATGTTAGGTTTGATCTTGGCTCCATATGAAAAGTCAAAAAGCAGTGACTTATACATGGTAAAAGCACATTTTCTCTCACATAAAAGGTGTGAATGAAGGCCATCCAAAAATGGTACAACAGTCCCATTGTCAACAGGGGCCCAGCATTCTTCTTTCTGCTCTATATTCTAGCTCTAGGTGCCATGCTCAAGACAACCTCATGTTCCAAGATTGCTGCTAGAGTTCCAGCCATCCAATCAGCATTCTAGGTAACAGAAAGGGGAAAGGGAGACAAAACAAAAGTGCCCTCCATGCCAGATTGACTCCCTTTAAGCACCCTTTCTGTCTTGCCAACATCTCATGGGTCACACCTGGCTGCAAGAGAGGCTGTTTAATGTACTGTTTCAGAAAAATATTTAGATAGAATTTGCTATATTAATGGATTAAAAAAGAGAAAACCACCATTTCATAGATGCAGAAAAACATGTCACAGATGAATGGCAGCTAGTAACTTCTGTCAAACTAGAAAAATGTTAAACAAAAGCTGGTCTGGCAATATTAAAATAAAAATTTATGGCAGAAAGCATTATTAGACATACATAAATAAATATATAATAAAATGATTAAGTGTACTATCATCAAAGTCAGTAATTTGCAGGCACCTAACAATGTAACTTCGATATATACACAAAGCAAAAACTGACTCATTTATAATGAGAAATTGAAGTCACAGACATGGGGGAAGATTTCAATATTCAACTATCAGAAACTAATAGATCCAGCAGATAAAAAATATTGTTATAATTTATAATGTCTGAACAATATAATTCACAAACTTAATTGTATATTTGGACCCAACAAATAGACAATACTCATCATTTTAGCATACACTGAACACATATAAAATTGACCATTTATGAGAGAGGAAGTTTTTAAAAATGCTGAAGAATCTATATCTTTTGGCCACAATCTCTGAGAACAATGCAGTTAAACTGGAGAGCCACTGGTTTTTTTTTTTATTGTAACTCCACTCATTTAGAAATAAGAAATTAGCCTTAGATAAGCAGAGGTTATAAAGGAACCTACAAATAAATGCCAAAATATTGGGAATTAGGTGACTATGAATATACTGCTTTTCAAAACTTGCCGGATGCCTCTAAGGTGCACAGCTACTTCGATCTAAATTTATATCCTTAACTATATTATGTTTCTTAAAAAACAGTGAAGAAAACAATGATTAAAGCAGTCAACTCAAGAAGCTAGAAAAATATTAAAAAGAAAACCAAAGAAAGTAGAAGGGATGAAATAAAAATGGTAAAAGAAAAACTAATGAAATAGGAATTTTAAATACTGGAGATAACTAGTGTCAGGGAAGACTGTTTGCTCCCCACTTCTGAGGCTTCCTTCTGTGTGGAGGGGCAAAGGTTCCTTCCTTACTCCTCCACCTCATACCTTCTGGGGGACGGAAGTGCCCCCCTGATTGGGCACAGAAACCAAGTGTGTAGGATCCTGCTTCTTCCCCTTTCTCCTTCTCTCTCAACCGGTCTCTTTTTCTCTCTCTCTCTCTGTCCGCACTCCAGCGAAGAATGTGTTCACTATTGTTCTTGACCACAGAATAAGTGGAGCATAAAAACCGGTCTCCAAGGAGCAAGGGGTGGATTGCAGCTTCTCAGCCCTGTGTCAGTGGGTACATCAGTCTTTCTGTCTCCGGGGTTCCTTTGTCCCCATATGTAAGTTTCCTTCTCCGATATCAACTCATCAACTCACAATAAAGATGATAATCTGTTGCTACCCTTTCTGTCTTACATGTCAGATATCTATAAATTTTACAAGAAAGATAGATGGTATTTATTGGGTTCCCTAAAAAACCCCAAAATCAATAGCACCAAAAGTTGATTCCTTGAAAAGATCAAAAACAGTTACTAAGCCCGTCAACTCAAAAGGTGAAGTCATACACATTAAGAACAAAACAGACATCATAACTATTGATACAGTAGGGATTTCTAAAACCATTAAAGAAGATGATGAACTTTATGCCAATAGATGTTAAACCTTAGATGAAATTGTACACAAAGTTTTAAAATAAGGTAAGACAGACCCCACTTATTTTAGGATCAGAGAACAACTGATACACCAGTTGGACAAAGATTGCACAAGGAAAGAAAATATAAACCCATTTCACATTTAAACATACATGTAAAAATCTTAAGAAATATACAAGCAAAACAAATTCATGGTGCGTTTTTTAAATATGTGCATCATGACCAAGTTGGGGCCACCCTAGTCATATAATGGTTAATTTTAGAAAAATATTTAGGTAGTGCTTGCCACATTAGTAGATTAAAGAAGAGAGAACATCACCATCTCAGTAGATGCAGAAAAACATGTAATAAAATGCAATATTTATTCATGATACAAACTAAAAATATAAAGGAATTCCCTTAGTTTGATCAAAGATGATGTCTACCGAGAACTCATAGGAGATTATCATACTTAATGTGAAAACATTAAAAGCATCCCCAGCAAAATTAAGGAATAAAATAAGGATGACAGCAACCACTCCTCTTTTCAACATTGTACTGGAGATCCTAGCCAGTTCAGTAAGACAAGAAAAGGAAATGAACTATTCAATAATAGGGAAGAAAGATCCAAAAGATTGTGGTTCTTTGCTGACACTATGATTATCTATATAGAAAATCCAAGAGCTTCTACAAACCTTGAAAAGTAATAAAGTCTCAGCAGGGCTTCTAGATACAAGATCAACATAAAAGATCAATATACCCTATGCCAGCAATAACCAATTAGAAAACATAATATAAGAAGGCATTTCTCGCAATAGCAGCCAAAACCATTAGGAATTGAGATTAAAAGAGAGAGTGATGTTCAAGACCTTTATGGAGGAAATTACAAAACATTATTGCAAAACACACGAGACTTGAATTAATAAAGTTATATAGCATGTTCATGCATAGACTCAACATCATAAATATAATAATTCTTCCCAGATTTCTCTATAAAGTTAATGAAATTCCAATCAAATTCTGAATAGGCCCTTTCAGGGAACTTGGTGATAATAATCCTAATGTGCAAATAGGATAATAAAGGACCAGGAATAGCCAAAACAATTTTGAAGGAGAATAAGTGGAGGTAAGGGTGGGGGCAGATTTTCTCTACCAGGTATCAAGACTTATAAGATATGATAATTAAAATAATGTGGTAGTAATTCAGGATAGACAACTACACCCAGAAATGTATACCTAAAATTTGATATAATAGAATCAAGAAAATGGATGGACTAGTCTATAAATTATACTGGGTCAACTGCTTGTCCATTTGGAATGAAATAAACATAGGTTCCGGCCTCACACTGCAGTGCACGTGGGGGCCCTGCCCACTCCCGCTTCACACTCCCAGTGCAGGTATACAAGGGTGCCGACCCGCAGGCTGCCACTCACTCTGCAGGAGCAGCAGTCTGGAAATGCAGGCTTAATTAATGCCCCAGGAATGGCACTCGGGTGCTAATTGGCAGCGCAGAAGGATAATTACCACCACCTCCTCGCTCCTCAAACAAGGTAACGGTGGCGTGTGTTATATTCCGTCTCCCTGAGGTCCCTGGTGGGAGTCTCAGTTGGCCTCAGTGCCACCTGTTAATCAGCACGTTCTTCCTTGGCCTCCTTCCCTTGCTCTCCTCACTGCAGGCACGCGGTCTTTGCCTTGGGTCCGCTCCTGGAGGAGGCAATGCGAGAATAACACCTACCAACAAAATTAACAAGGTGCATAGAAATCCCAAGTATGAAAATATGAAAAGCAAAGTTTTAAAGCATTTATAAGAAGAAAATATATGAGAACCTATTTATGACCTCCACATAGGGAAGGATTTCTTAAACAAGACGCGAAGAGCACGTCATAAAGGAAAAGATTGACGGATGCGACGGCATCGGGGGGGTAGCGTTTCTGTTCAACAACAGACACCATAAACAAGTGAAAAAACAAACTACGGTTCAGGAAAGGAGATTTGCATCGCACTGAAGGATCGTGACTGGAATACGTATGCACATCCTAGAAAGAATAAAAATAAGACAGAATGGGGAAATGAACTAAGGATAGAAATAGGAAATGCACAAAATAAAAACTATAAATGACCAAGACACACATAGATGTTTTACCTTGACAATGATTATAAGAATAAAAACTAAAGCAATGACATAATCATACTTTATCTACCAAACTGGCAAAATTTTAGACAATGGAACAGAGGGGGAAGGGCCTGCTCAGACAGGAATCAGTATAGCCTTTCGGGAGAACAATTTGGTGAAATCAAAAAACATTTGAAATGTTTATACCCTATGACCCAGCCATCTCACATTTAGAAAAGGATGCTACAGAAATTAGAGCTTGAGTATATAAAAATCTATTAAAATGGGTATGTTTTTCTGCATGGTTAGTAAATAGAAAAGTGGAAAAGGAGACCTAAATGTCTCTCGGTAAGGAAGGTTACAATAAATGAAACTACACTCCTCAGTCATTAAAAGCAAGGGGTGAAATGTGGTCTGTCCATACCATGGGATGTTATTCAGTCTTAGAAAGACAGGAAATTCTGACACAGGCTGCAGCATCCATGAGCTGAAAGACATCATGCTGATGAAATAAGCCAGTCACCAAAGGGCAAGTGCTGTCTGATCCCCCTGCAGAGTGCCCAAGTTCCCAGGGACAGAAAACATAATGGTGGCTGCCAGGGGCTCGGGGAGGGGAACCTCGGGGGTTCATGTCTAATGGGGACAGGGTTGCAGTTGGGGAAGATGGAATGTTCTGGAGATGGATGGCGGTGATGATGGCACAACAAGGTGAATGTCCTTAATGCCGCTGAACTGTGCACTTGAAAATGGTTAAAATGATACATTTTATGTTTGTCTATTTTACCACCATTTTTTATAAGAGGCAAGGGGTAGACAACCCCCTATTGACCAAGAAAGAGTTGTTTGTTGTTTCAGTAAATACTGCAGTCAACTTCCAGTGGAAGAAATATGTAATAAATAAGAGAACAAGCGTAAACATGAGATAATTTCAAATTGTATGTGTTAGAGAGAAAACACAGAAAATGAGGCAGGGGCATGTGGTGGGACAGCAGGGGTGCCAAAAGATGGTAGCAGATGTCCCTGGGAAGGTGGCATTTGACTGACGCCTGAGCAGGGATGACATTTCCTGAAGTTTCCTGCTTGCTTCTCACCCTCCAACTCCCTCCATCCCATCTCCCCTCTCTCCACAGGCCACAGAAACCCCTGGCTTCCCGGAAGGTGAATCCTCTCTAGATGTCATGCTTGTCCGTTAATGAAAGAAAGCCTTGTAAAAAAAAAAACCAGGGTTTAAAAAGAGGTGACTCATTCAACCAGGTTAGTGTTCACAGGAAAGAAAGTGTTATGAATGGATGGGGTGGGGGAGGCTGTCCTGAGGGGGGGATGTCCAGAGTGGGGGCTGCCTGGGAGTGGGGGCTATCCCAGAAGGGGGGCTGTCCCAGAAGGGGGCTGTCCCAGAAACCGACAGATTTCAGAAGGAAATCGATACCGGGCAGCGGGTAGCGGTTCTGAGAAGGAGCAGGACAGAGTGCAGTCTCTGTGGGCTCCTTTCTCCCTGTTCCCTGAGACAGAGACCTCAGGGGGGGCCATGGCTCTCAGAGGTTGCCATCTCCCGACCTCCAGATCCAGGAACAGCCTTGGTTCCATGACTCTGCCCAAGACCAGGCAACGACGCAGCTCTCTGTTCGGTGCGGCTACACGCTGGCCGCTGGGAGTGGGGTGGGGGGTGGCAGGGGAGAGGAGCTTCTTATTTCTCACACATCACTGTTTTATGTGAAGGAGAAATTCACATAACATACAACTAACTGTTCTAAAGTGTATGTTTCAGAGGCGCGTAACACATTCACAGTGTTGTGCAGCCACCGCTTGTGTTCATCCTGCAGAAGAAAACCTCAAATCCGTGAAGTTCAAGGCGGGGATTCCAGGATGTGCAATGGATTAGGGAGCAGACACAGCACAAGCTCAGGAGTGAGGGAGGGGAAGGGGCAGAACAGGGCTGTGGGCTTGGGCTCAGTGCAGCCTCACTCTGGTCCCAGGGGAGAGGCTCTGGGGGGTACACTGCACTGCAGTCACCCCCAGCAGGAAGCCACAGAGCCCCGCTTTGCAACCCTCTACTGACCAACCAGCCGTTGGCGGTGGGCTGCCACCAGCGTGGGGAGGGGATACACCTGTCCAAGGAAAGCCGCTCCAGGAGCTGAGATCAAGGGTGCAGAGAGGCAAAGCTGTGAGTGACGAGCAGCACACTCACTGCTGACGTGCATGCACACCGGCCCGGCAAACGGACCAGGACGCTGTGTCGACGCCATCCAGACAGGCCACCCCTTGCACAGGCAGCCGCACTGGCTTCTGGCATCAAGTCTCCTCCAGCCAGGCACAAGTTCTCCAGCACAGTTGGTCACGATTCCTGGGGAAACTTCCAGCAAGCAGGGTAGTGGGAAAAACTAGAGACCCCATTTCCACTGCTGAGCCTGAGGCCTTAACTGACCCTCTCCCTCCCCCTCCCCTTCCTCCTCCCCACCTCTGCTGGGCATCTTGCCCTAGGTTGGGGGGTGGGGAGTGAGCCCCATTCCCATCCCTGGGGTCTGGGGCCCTGGTTCCCATGCTCTTTTACCCTTATGGTCACAGCATGTGCCATTTACAGCTCAAACTGGGCATGGAGCACCAAGAACCGCATCCATGGGCCAACTGAGTGACAGACGTGCCCTCCCTGCCCTTGTCACAGTGCAGCACCCCTGACGATCAGACCCCCCCATCCTGCTGCACGGACTCCTTCGGGGCCTGCTGTGCTCCTGGCACAGGGGCCCAGAGGGACAGGAGGCAGTGGCAGCTTTAAGTTTAGGGGACTCTTCCCATGTCTCCTGTGGAAGCACACGTGTGCACGCACAGACACTCACATGCACGCACACAGGACCTCTAGACACAAAGCCTTAAAGACATGGGGACCTGAGGGGCACATTCCCTGAGTGAGTCAGCGGGGCAGGAGGGCAGCCGCCCTCTTCCTACTGCTGCTGCCCGGAGTGGACACGGCACCCTGGGCCTTTAGTTTAAGGAGCAGCCTCGCCCTGAAGGGTAATCACGGGTGTCCACTCTAGCCGTGGACATAGGAGCCGTTCCCCTGCTCGGGCAGGCTGGCAGCTCTGGACGGGGCCTGTGGTCGCGCGCCTCCTGCCGCACCCCTTTCCCATAAAGTGAATCCCTTGGGAGCTCAGAGCTGCCGTTCACTGCCGACAGGTCATTCGGAGGTGGCAGGACTGGGGCAGCCTCGAAGAGCTGCAGCACGTCCCCTGGGGCACACGAGTAGCCTCCGGCTCTGCACCATGTGGTCCCACTTCACGAGCCCGGTGCCCAGGCACTGTGGTAGCCAAGGCCAAGGGCTGGCTGGGTCCCCCCGCCCACTCGGTCGTGTGGTGACTCTGCGGCAGCAGACGCTCCCTGCTCTTAGCGGCAGACAGGTCTTCACTCTTCGTGCCCCTCCCACAGTCCACGCACATACCTTTCCCCAGACCCCTTGTTCCACTCTCACAACCTTGTCCCTTGTAGACTTGAGCGACCAGCGCAGCCGCTGTCCATCAGTCCATGCAGATTCTGACCTCAGGCCTCTCTCCCTTGACAAAGCTCTGCCGATGCCCCGTAGGCCCACCCCCAGCAGGGGATGGGGACAGCGGCAGTTCATCCTCAGCTCACACCAGCGCTTCCAGCTGACCCGCACCACCAGCCTCTGCCTTTCTCTTCCTGTCCACTGGTCATGGGGAGAGCCCCACGCGGAGGGAGCTGAGAGGGGCATCGGGGCAACAGTGCTTGTGGGTGGGAATCTGGGCCACCTGCTCATGCAGCTTTGGGACCTTTGTGAGCCCAGTTCCCGGTGTGCCGCTTCTGACTTACAGTGGAGGCCTGGTGGGTGGCTCATCAGCTCCTGATGAAAGGGTGTGGCCACTTGGCCACTGGATGTCCCCTAGTCAGCTGCTCAGTTCAGGGCCCAGTGACATGCCAGGAGCCTCTCTCTGCTGCAGATGGCGTGGCCTTGTTCCAGCAGCGAGGGACCTGAGCTATGGCTTTCCTATGAGAGCTGCCCACATGGTGACCTTTTCTACTACAGAAACCTCTAACACATGGGATCTGACAGGTCACATGTCCCGAGCATGGATGCTAACATCAGTTCAGCCCCTAACTAGGAGCCTTCTGTGTCACCCAACAAATGGGCCAAAGCAGTATTCCCTATTGCTGAGTATGTGTCCCCCAGATCCAAAGAGGCCACCTTTCCTGATGGTAGAAGGTACAGGGCACAGTGAGCAGCCGCCCTTGACTTTGGAGTGGGTGAGCCCACAAGCCCAGACCACTGGGCATTTGAAAACTTCCCCAGCACGGCAGGGGGAATCCTCCAGCTCACCTCCACACATGTCCTACCAAGGCTTCCAACACACCTGCTACTTCTTGCTCCTTGGGCCTGGTTGACACGCCGTTGCTGGCAGAGTGGATCTATGTGGCATCTGTGGCTGCCAAGATGAGCCAGGTCCCTTCAGACTCTGGGATAGACAGCAGGAAAACTGACACAGCCCTGGGGGAAGGCCGCAGATGCATATGTTGGCTGAATCAGTAGCCACATCCCATATTCCAATGTGATATCAGCCAGCGCTGGTGGAGATGCCACGTCTTTCATAGAAGCTGTGCCAGAGGCAACTTGGTTGAATCTCTGGTCGTCCACTGTCACCTGCCATGCAGAGCCACTGCTGACTTCAACAAGGCTTGATGGAGACCACTACCCCTGCATCCTTTAAGCCTCTAAAGATGGTGCTAACCTCTGTCATTCCTCCAGAAGTGCAGGGATTTTTCTTTGCTGTCTTAGCTGGGATGGGGCAGGAGGGACGAGGGTCAAGGAGGCTGGGCCAGGGGCTTCCACTTGGCCTTTCCCAGTACAAGAGCTCGAGCTCTGCAGCTCCATGAACCAACAGGAAGCTTCTGCCAAACACTAAGTACTTTATTCCATATACACATTCAGGGACCAGGCAAGTGACCACCAAGTGGGTGTCTGGACACAATGGACCCCTTGTGAGATGGGCCCAGTGGAGACCTGGACCAGGACTCCATGCATTACCTGTCCCACGCATTCTTACTCTACTGTTGTGTGATGGCCCTTGGATCCCTGGGCAACAATATCGGTTTGGACCCTACGTCCAAAAGCCCTTGAATGATCTGGGCAGCCCATTGTGGCAGCCCTGGGGACGTGTCACTCAGCATCCCTTCAAAAGAGAACGTGCCACAATATTTTTCCACAAAGAGGCCATGCCCTCCCCTGGCAGCCCCTGGCCAGTCACTACACAGAGCAGGGGCAGAAGGACCTGACATTTCCTCCCAAGTGGGCCCCACTAAAGGGCTGCCTTTGGGCTCAGAGCTGCTGTGCATGCGGGGCTTTCTCTTCCCACTCCCCCCTCCTTCCCACTCCCCTCTAACAGGGAGCAGATCTCCGTCACAGCCTGGGGTTTCCTAGCCCCTCTGGCTCTCCCTTGGCCTTTCACAGGTGTTGACACCCACTGCATCTCTTGTGCTTCTAGCCCCATCTGTTAGAACTGACACACACCCTTTCCCCAACTACAGTTACTAGAATGCATGGCTACAGCTCCCTGTCATGGATTGAATTGTGTCCCCCTCAAAAGATGTTGAAGTCGTTCTAACCCCCAGTACCTGTGAACGTGTCCTGACTTGGAAATAGGGTCTCTGCAGATGATCAAGCGAAGATGAGGTCCTTACGATGGGCCCTAATCCAGTATGACTGTGTCCTTACAAAAAGGGGAAATTCGGACACAGAGACACACAGGGAGAACACGCCACGTGAAGATGAAGGCAGAGATCAGTGTGATGCTTCTAAAAGCCAAGGAACGCCAGATTGCCAGCAAGCCACCAGGAGTGGGGGAGACATGGAGCAGATTCTCCCTCCCAGCTTCAGAAGGAGGCAATACTGCCAACCCCTTGATTTCTGACTTCTGGCCTCCACAAGTACAAGAAAAGTAATTTCTGTTGTTCAAGCCACCCAGTTGGTGGTGTTCTGTTTACAGCAGCCCTAGTGAACTCATTCAGTCCTTCTGGGGACAGACTAGAGCAATCACTACTCTAACCGCTTGCCATGGATGGCAGGGTCCTTCCTCCTGGGACCCACCCGGCTTCCCATTGATGGATTCTGAGTTTGAGGACTGGTTCAAGTTTGGGCAAGGGATGACCACCTGACCTCAGCCTCTGCTAATCCATTCTTGATCACTTTCGATTTTATATATATATATAAAAGAGTACCCTTGCTGGCTGCCCAAATACATTGGCCCTGGAAATGTCATGTCCTATTAGCCATCTCCATAGGTTCCTGCAGTTTAGGGCCCCAGCTGCCATCCCGATCTTGTTGTCTTTTCTGGTAAGTGCCCCCACCTTGCTTATGCCACTTAAGTGCTGGCCTCTGGTCTCTGCTATTCTGAGATCCCATCATCCCCACTGCTACTAGGGCGCTCAATTCTGGGCAACATCTCCCATTGTTAGGCCCAGCTGACAGAGAACAGCCATTCCCTGGTTTCTCAACAATACTGATACCTCTCGCCGGTCTGTTCCTTATCGCCTTGGTAAAGAAGTTGGCCCTCCCAAGGACTTTCCCAGTGGGCTCTCCAATCTACAAACAGAAGCCCCAGCTCGCTCGCCACACAGAAGGTTCCCTGAGCCTTTGCGTACCTTCCTCCACGGTCCGCCGCAGCTCCTCCAGCCTCTACTTCATTGAGTGTCCATTATCACTTCTTCCAAGTTCTGAGAACCATCTCCCAAGGGCCTTCCCAAGTGTCAAATCTAAGAGAGTCTATCTTGCTAAATTCTTCAGTATCCTACCTGTATTCGGCCTTTCTTGACCAGGATCCTTTGGAGGCCACTCCTGAGAATATTCTCCCAGTCTCAGCCAGTCCCTGTCGGCTTGTCCCTGGGCTCCTCAGGTGACTAATTCCTCCTGTCCTTAGCAGGCAGAGCATCCATGGTCAGGTGACCAAGGAGGGAGGTGGGGACAGATCCTGAGGAGGGTAAGCCTTAGCTTATAGGGCCCACCCCTTATTTGTGGTTTCTGCGTAGTATTTAGCAAGAGGCGGGGCCTCTATCTTCCGACAGGGAGGAATGGCTGCCTCTGCAGGCCAGAGTACAAAAGGGCCTGGAGGCTCAAGGTGCTCAAGAGCATCTCCCTGCTCGCTCCAGCTCAGGTCTCAGGATCCCCAACCCTGCCCTTTGGGGCTCTGGCTTGGACAGAGGCCTTCCCCAGGCTGAGAATTCCGTTACTGTTAAATCCTAAGCCTGTCTCCCGCCATCGGCCCTCCAGCTGTAGGAGAGGTTTCCTGACTTTGCTTTAAACTGGCGATCAGTGGTCTGGCTTGTCATTTTCTTTCCTCCGAGCAGCAGTGACGCCCGGCAACAGCCTTGTCTGCCCCACAGGCCTTATAACCATTATCTTCCTCCGTGTCCCTCAAACACTAAGGACACTGCACAAGCCCCCTCACCTCATCCACCTGAGGGCATCCCCGGGTGACTGAGGAGGCTGAGCAGTGGGGACCAAGAGCTCCCCCCCACCACTGGTGTCAGGGGTCCCATCACAACCGACCAGCTGCAGAACCCCATCCAGGGGCTGGCTTTCCAGGACCGCCCCTGGGACTCTGCCTTCCATTGTCTAGAAGTAGAGCCTGAGACCAGGCTCCGGGAGCAGAGGTGCACCAGGTGGGAGCTTGTCAGGGCAGGCCGCTCCGGGGGTGAGGGCACAGGACAGGGGAGAAGGAAGGGTGAGGACGGACGTGGTCTCAGGCTAAGCCCAGCCTGGACCTGATGCACAAATTGTACCACAGACCCACCCCTGACTTAGGGCGAGGGGACAGCCTCTTCCACCCTGTGTGGAAGTTAGCCATTGGCTATGCGCTGTCCCCTGAATCTTCCAGGTGCTATGGCTGCATCAGCCACGGGCACATCTCCAAAGAAGGGGGCAAGGGTACCAGCCTGGGTAAGGGGGTCTGGTCGGAACACCACCAGGGCGTCTGGAACCACGGCCTTCTCTTGTGCTGCTTCAGGCTGAATCACTGATGGATCGCCAGCCCATTGTCTCTGGTGGGAGTCAGTCACCCACCCAGCATGTCCTCCAGTGTGCGGGGACACAGGTCGGGCTCCCTGAGCAGCTCTGCAGCCGCCTCTCCTTGTCAACTTAATGTGAGGGGGGTGAGACACAAACAGGTCACCCACTCTCTCTGAAGAAAACCCCCCAAATCTCCACTCCAGTTGTGTCCTCTCTGATGC
The DNA here is from genome assembly GCF_040802235.1 of Manis javanica. Taxonomy (NCBI): domain Eukaryota; kingdom Metazoa; phylum Chordata; class Mammalia; order Pholidota; family Manidae; genus Manis; species Manis javanica. Next base: position 116,937,992 of record NC_133166.1, read on the forward strand.
CTTTGGTAGGCGAGAGGCGGGGCGTCACCGACAAGCTCCAAAGCCAGTTCTCCACGACCGACTTTACGAGGATGGGGATTTACTGGTCCTGTTTTCTCAGAACTTCTGCCAATGGAGCCGGGACCTCTGATGTTGACATCCCGTTGTCCGAGAGTGTGAGCTGCAGCTGTTTCTGGCTTTCCACTCCCCACCCCTTCCTCTCTGCACCAGGGCTGCCGCGCACCCTCACTCCCCAAACAGAGAGCCTGGAGCTCTATACCTCCCCCCACCACCAGACGGGAAGCCAGAAGGAGCGTGCGGGGGAGGGCGCCACCTAGTGGACACCAAGGGCCGAGGAGTGTGCAGTGGCTGAAAGGGGGCTTGATAGACTGAGGGCGGCGGGTGTCCGGGGGGCTGCATGGGGCCAGGCAAGACACTGGATGGCAAAGGGCAGAAAGAGAGGAGACGTGAGAAAGTGGAGAAGCCAAGGTGCTTCCAAGGGCGCCATGAGCCCAGCCACTGCCTGCCTCTGCGCACCATAAGGGAGCCTGTTGGCCCGGCCAGGACAGGGTCCAATCTCTGCCGCCTCATCGGACACTTGGGAGAAATCTCCTGAACATTCCAAGAAAGAATCACTTAAAATCCATTTGGGCCTCATGTTTGATTTATTCTAAGAAAAGGAGTAATGAAAAATTCAGAAAGGGGAGAGGGTACTCCTCCTCACAGTGGGGGGCTGGCCCCCTCCCTTGACATGGTCTCTCAGGCAGTGAGGAGGGTAAGTGCGCCAACTGCCACCAGGGGTGGAGACGGGGGGTCAGTAGCCCGCCCTCCCCCTCTCCAGACCCCCCTGTGTGGCGGAAAGGAGGCGGCCTCCGCTCCACATGGCTTATACACACCCACCCATGTATAAAGGGGCGCTTCTGTAGGGACACTAACAGGTCGGGAAGCAACGGTGCCTCGCTGTGAGTAGAGGCTCTCCGGGGAGGGGAGTGGTGTTGAGGGGGCAGAAGACAGAGCTTTCGCTTCTTAATTTATACACTTCCCCAAAAATGTGGTAGGATCGTGGGGGAAATTCACTTTCAGTTTTGACCTCCTTTTGTATTTTTCTGAGTTAAGAAAGAATTGGATCATAAAGACAGGAAGTATCAGGGTGTTTGCCAGGGGCTGGGGGAGGGGACATGGGGACTTTGCTTTCAAGGGGACAGAGTTTCTGTTTTATAAGATGACAAGAGCTACAGGGTAGAAGGGCAGTGACAGGTGCACAACAGTGTGAATGTATTGAAGAGCACCGAACCTGCACGTGAAAATGGTTAAGACGGTACATTTCACGTCGTGTGTTTTTCCACAGTTAACAGTTGGCAGCAACAGACCGTTGTGCCTCGTTCCGCCGCAGCACCACGAGGCGGGGGCCAAGGAGACCTGACCGGCCGGCCTCAGAGCCAGGTGGGCACACGAGGGCCCCAACCCCAGTGCGGCTGGAACACTGCTGTGCTCGTTCGCTCACGTGCCTGTGGCTGCTTTCACACTACTTTTTACAATGGCAGAGCTGAGGAATTATGACAGACACCAAATGGCCCACAAAGCATAAAATATTTACAATCTGGTTTTTGACAGAAGAAGTTTGCCAACTCCTGCTCTAGACCCAACTACCAAATCTCAAGAAATGCAGGGGACAGAGGAGCATGTTCAACAATGCCAAGCGCATGCAGCCAGCAAAATCCAGACTGCAGGAGACTGTGGGGCAAAGCACCGCCCCCGAGCCGTCAACACACAGTTTACAACAACAATGGAGGGGCCTATGGGTTTTGAACTGGCTGGGCAGCACCTGATAATAGAACCGTGAATGGTGAGAAGATAAACCCTCAGTTTCCACAGTAGCAAGTGAAGGGATATATTAAACACTGAAAACCAGGAATTAAAGCATAAACTGTTTCACGCAGAAGTGGAGATTTAAGAAAAGAGGAAACATCTGTTTTTTAAAAAGCTGAATGTGGGTGCCTCTGGGTGGGGGGGTCTCAGGCATCAGAGAAATGGGGTAGAGTACTAATCTTTTTAGTGGTAGCATTTGACTTTTTAAACTATGCATATATTTAAACATCAAATATTTAAATGTTTGAGTGAAATAATAACTTACAATTTTTAAATTTAATATATGGGTTAACATCTTTATAATCTTGGATTATGGATGGCCTTTCTAAACATGATTCCTGAAAGTCAGAAACAACTAAGGAAATGGTTGGTCTATTTGGCTGCATAAGAACCTGAACCTTCTTTATCAGAAAAACTGTTGTACATATAAGGTTGCAAGACAAATGACAATGGGGAAAAAAGATTTGTCACAGATAGTACAGACGAGGAGGTAATATCAGTTTTGTTGTTCCAAGCAACAGAAACCTTAGCTGATTTAAGCAGAAAGGGGGATGGACACTGAGTACAGCACAGACTCCAGGGGGGCTGGAGAGCCAGTCTTGAAGGCCTCCCAGACAGCAGTGGCCATCATGCCACCACTGGCCAAGCAGATCCCACAGCTGCCCTCCAGGCAGCGCACTGGGTGCTGCCATTGCTTCCTCCCTCTCCAGAATGAGGTCTCCCTAGTCCCTGCTACTCTGACCCTTGGCTTCCAATTGCATTCTGAGGCAAGGGCATCTAAAGGGCAGAGCCTCCATCCTCCTAGCTGCAGGGGAGACTGGAAAGCAAGCCCCTGATATTTCTAACTTCCATAGCAGAAATCAGGAAATACCTCAAAGGAAGGAAGGGGATTCAGATGCTGGGTGGACAAAAATAATGATAGATGTGCATTACAATCCCTAATACATCAGAAGAACTTACAACTCATTAAATAAAAGATGAAAAACTTGACAGAAAAACAGGCAAAGCACCTAAAGAGGCAATTGATGAAACAAGTGAAATTAGTCAGTAAATATATAAAAAGCTGTTTAGCCTCACTAATACGGCAGACACTGTTCATTGCCTACTCCAATCAATTCCCACTTTCTTTGCTGGCAGAACCCTGATGTTGTTTATATTTCAACCCTGCCTGCAAACAAGTCAAGGAAGAATATCCAGCCCAGTTCTGGCTGATGAGCTGTGCAGAAAGGTATGCTGGGGGCTTCCAGGAAATATATCTGTATCAGGCAGCATAGACTAGCTGCTATAACAAACAAGCTCCAGATTTCTATAGCTAACACAGCAAAAGTTTATCTCTTGCTTGAGCAAAGCCTAGCTGGGTGTTCCTGGCTGGGTGCCCCTCCTGTGCAGTTAGCTCTCCTCCAGGCAGTAACTCAGAAACCAGGGTCCCCCCATCACACACACAGCTCAACCACTCTCAAAACACGGCCTCCCAGATCACTGAGCACTCTGCTTTCCGCTCACATTCCATCGGCCAAAGCAGGTCACATGTTCACATGGACCCGCCCAGCCATGAGGGAAGCTGGGAACTGTAGTTTAGCTGTGTGCCAAAAGAAAACGAGTCAAATTTAGGATACCAAACACTGTCCTTGCCACAAATCCCCCTCTGGTCACCACACATCCAACTGGCTCCTCCTTCCACAGAAATGACTTTCCTGGATTGGGCCCTAATCCTCCCCTCAGCAAAGCTCCCGTTTCACTGCTCTCCATGGCCCTTTGCATGAATCTCCTTGCTCAGCCTGATGTGGTGTTGCAGGTCCTGCTGTCCTTGGTGTCCATACAGCGTTTGCCCCAGCTCTCTGCTCTCTCCATCACAGTGCCCTCCCACAGCACGTCGCAGTGAAGGTCCCAGTTTGGCTGGGAGGTTTGCCACCAGCCCTTGTTCTGCCTGCAAGTCTCCCACTGCTGGGTCCCCATCGATCCAAGGGAGCTGACTCTGGACAAGCAAAGAGAAATGCCTGCACCAGCCAGACTGGGGCTTCCTCTGCTCTCAGAGGAACCGCCATGTTCCGGATGAGGACTGTCGGGGGGTGCACAGCACACAAAAAGAAGGCTTTCAGGAACTCAAAACATAGGCACGCACATGCTTTCCAGAACTAAAATTTAACAGAGGAAGTGAAAAAAAGGAAAGGGCCTCTGAGAACGAATCCAGAAGATGGATGGAAGGGCTGGCCCAATGCAAAAAGCCAAAACACAAAGACATGAAAACACAACAGAAAGGTAAAGAGAGGGTATGAGATCAGATATAGGACCCCAAATTGTGCATAACAGAGTTTCTAGAAGGAGAAAAATACAGAAAAAGAGATGCGATAATGTAAGAAATAGTAGAGTAGAAGAGAGACATAAATCTTGAGATTTGAAAAGGTAGAAGTGATAAATAAAGGTTACTCACCCCTCTGCAGGCTGGGGAGAGGTTGGAGCTCGTCATAAAGAGACTCAGTCTTCCCCGAGAAGGCGGCTTCTGCTTCTCATTTGCATTCCTGGAAGTGAGAGGGGAGAGACCCCATTTATGAACTGGTGAGAGAAGGTGGCCAGGCCACCAGGAAAAGAAAGGCTCCTACCTGAGTAACAAGGAAAACAGACCAGAAGAACCCTGACAGGCTGAGAGTCAAATCGGAACAAAAGTCTTAAAAGAACAGAAAACAGAAAGTTTGGGAAACAGCGGTGGGCTTGCAAGCTTATTTAGAGCTGCATTTCAGTGGATGATAATGTGCAGGAGAACTAGGCTATCATCATTAAGGAGGGATTATTCAAACCCGGGAGACATACTACAAAAGAAAATTTAATCATACATAGCCTAGGGATGGAAGTAAAATTCCTATATGACATCGGCAAAGCTCAGGAATCGAGTTGGGGCTGCAGCAAGGGATCCAGAGAGGAGATGTAAAATGTTCCAGAGTTCTCTTTTTTGGGAGTTGGGGGTTGGGCAGGGGCAGAGTGGACAGGTAGCACATTAGGGGGGGTGGAATATTTTTAATACTTGGCTTGGATATGGTGAAAGGGAATTAGAGGTTTGAATAAGGTTATTTAGAACAGAAAGTTAACCACTAGTAGAATTCAGGAGCTCAGTGGCACTTCTAAATCAGGAGCAAAGAAGGTGGGGGAGACCAGAAATAAAACGAAGCTGTTCAAGCCAGTAAAGTGAAGGAAAAAGAAAACAACACCACCAATAAAAGCTCCAGCATCCCAACACCTTGCAGAGCACCTTGCTGCCTGCCGGAAGGTGGAAAACAGATGCATTTCCCGAAAGCCCTCAAAGCCCAGTTTTACCCAAGATCTTGCTTCCATCAAGCAGCTGCACCTGGGCAAGATCTGAGGGCAAAGCAGGCCCAGCCCTGCTTCTGCTTTCAGGCAAACAGGGCTGGTGGCCAGGGGGCTGAGGTCCACAGGGCAAAGCATTGTCTGCTGGGGCACATCATGCCCAGAGAATGCCACCTTGGAGCTATGTCCAGATCCCCGTGTCCGGCAGGGATGGTGTGGCCCTGAGCCAGCATCTGGGTGGCAGCTGAGCCCCCGGCTTCCTGGGCATGTCGGAAATAGCAGCTCCTTCTCAGGCCAGTTCTGCGGTGCCGCTCAGGCAGTCACTCCTGAAAGCTCAGCCCCAAACCTGCCTCTCCAGCTATTCCAACTTGGTAGGCACCTGATGCCTTGTATAAACCTCTCTGCTTACGCTTGGAAATTCCTGTTTGTTCAACTTAGTTGTGACTGATACAAACAGTAAACATGAAATACAGTGGAAAGGATACAAAACAAATACATCAACTGTCAAAATAAATGTGAACAGGCTGAATTCCCCTATTAACTTTGAAGTTCAAATGGAGGAAGAAAAAAAGGAGAGAGAGAGAAGTAGAAGGAGGAAGAAGAGGAGTAAGGGGAGGAAAAGGAGAGAAAACCACACTACATACAACCACTTTGGAAAACCACTTGGCCCCTGTATCTGCTGAAGCTGAAGACATGCCCGCCTACCCACGGTCCAGCAAGTCCGCTCCTAGGTAAGGAGAGATGAATGCATGCGTCCACCAAAAGGCATGTAGAAGAATGTTCATAGCAGGGTGTCTTGCCTGAGGTTTTCAGACCTGGACAAGTTCATTATGGATTCACTGAGACTGAGGAATGACAATGGAATGTTTTGGGGTAAAAGAGTTTACTACCTGGCTTTATTCCCATGGTAGCAGGTCGAGCACTAGAATTGCATCTGCACCCAGCAGTCTGCAGGTCTGTCACCCTCCTCCGTCTCTGCCTCCGCCCAGAGCGCCGGGCAGAGCTCCTTATACAGTGACTCAGTCACTGATGCCTTACTGCCAGCAGGTGTGGAATCAGTAGCCTAGCAGTAGGCCAATTACACCATCAAGTAGTTTAGGGTCAGGTGAGGATCCTGGCCGTAGGAACTTCCATTTTCCTCACACAGCATTGCTCAGTAGAGCCCAAAACTAAAAACAGCCCCAAAATTCATCAATAGCACAATGAATAAATAATGGCACATTCATACAGTTTGACTACTGCAGAGCAAGGAAGGAAAGACCGAACTACTGCTACTTCCAATCATATGGATTTAAGCCTCACACCATATTAGGAGAAAAAAGCCAGACACCAAAGAGCACATATTATGGGATTCCATTTACACAAACTTCAAGAACAGTGTCTTGCCAATGGGTTTCAGCCCCAGGCAAGCTCGCTATGGATTCAATGTGACCAAAGAAATTGACAGCAAAATGTTCTTGGGGTAAAAGGGTTATACCCAACTTTATTTCCAGGAGGCAGGTCAGTGACTAAAATCCCGTTCACTCAGAGTGAGTCTGCATGCAGCAAGCTGGTCTCTCCCCTTGCCTCTGGGCCCCTCTGCACAGCCGTCCTCTGGGCCTCTCTGCCAGCACAGCCATCCCACACAGCCATCCTCTGGGCCTCTGTCCTCGGCACTGCCACCACTCCAACCTCTGCTCTGCTCTCCTGCAGCCTTGCAGCCATACTACCATGTTGAGCCCAGAGCACTGGGTGGAGCTCTTTATAGAGAGTCAATAGCCATGTATTGCCAACAGATGTGCACTGAGCTAGCCAACCAGGGCCAGGTGAGAATTCTGGCCACAGGAACTCTCACTTTATCCACAAACAGACAATAGAACATACATAAGTGATAGAAGTCAAAATAATGGTTATCTCTGGGAAGGGCATGAGGGAGCCTCCTGGGGTTGGTGGGAGCAAGAAATGTTCTATGTTTTGATCTGGGTGTTGGTTGCAGGCGTGTAGCTCTGCATAAAATGTGATCAAGTCATGTACCTAAGATGGGTGCAACTTGCACACTACACTAGATGCTTATTATACCTCAATGAATGGTTTGATACAGTCATCCTATTTATAAAGAAGATACATCTAAAACAAAATGAAAAGAAACTTGCTCAAGAAAAAAAAGAACTCTAAAGAAACACATTTCAAGACCAAATGTAGACTCCCTTTGTTAACCTGCTCGCTGGTGTGGTGCTTCCACGCTCTGGGGCAGCGATAGGCAAGTCTTTAAGAAGGGACAATAAAGTACCCAGGCCCTCCTTCCTGCCTCCACCAGGGAAAATCGACTTCCCCCACTCCCGGACACAAGTTTCTTTACTGGACACTGAATAGGCACCTAGGCATGCACCACACCACCCAGCATGCTCCCCTCCCCACCCGCTGCACAGAAGCTAACCACTTGCTAATACATTTCGCTTGGGCTGCTTGAACCTGTCCCTTAGCAATGACTCCCAACAGGGTTCTGGGGCCACTCAGAAAGGGAGCTACCCCAGTGAGTCAGCCACCGCAAGGAGGCACTGACCCAGAACAGACCACGCCCTTTCCGCATGGTGGACTGAAGCGTCAGCCTGACTGCACCTCTTATGTGTCACACCCACACCCTTGCTGTGGCCCGGCAGTGAGTGGGGGGCACTTTCTGCTCCTTGACTTTGAAGTTGTCCACGTAATTTGCTTTAGCCAAACAGACGTGAGAGTCAGCCAGGTCCCAAAAGGCCTCATATGTTCTGCTTACCCTCTGACATAGAGACACATGCCCCACCTAGTCCACTAGCCCAAGGGGGACTTAAGGCACCCGGGGCTGAGCCGCCCCAGCAGCCACAGTCCAGCTAGACCAGCCATGACCCAACCAGTCCATGAGAGTACTCGTGGAGCGAACCATTGTTGTTCTAAGCTCATGAGTCTGGGTTGACTTGTTATGTCACCCTATGGTAGCAATAACCAACCAATACAGTCTGTCACTCAAGGACTGTGTGATCAGGACCGCATGAGGGACGTAACAGCTGTCACAGCCCTTCAGAGGACGGCAAGATCAATGTGGAAAAAGCATCAAGAAGCTTCCCAGAGAAGGGCACTCTGTCTACAGGCAGCCTGTGTGTGCCAGGTTCTGTGCACGCCGTCCGTCGTGTACCCTCATCAGTATCCTTACAAGGAAGGCGCTGCAGCTCTGGCAGTGCTGAGCCTCCTCATTCCCACATGGCCAAGTCAGCTGGCGCTGAGCTGTGCCTGGCCCTCTCCACGGGCACCCTCCCTCCCTTCAGCCCAGCCCCTGGCCCAGCCACCCTCCACAGTACCTGCCTGGCGCTTTCCAGCACCGGAGCTTGAGACCCGTGCTCCGCAGCCTCCCGAATCTCTACCAGCCCTGCAGCGAGTGGCCATCTGTCTTATTTGTTGGGGGGCAGCACACCTGTAGAAGACAGGAGAACCAAGGGCAGAACAGGGGGCTCCAAGAGGAGGAAGGGCCCGCAGCTCCCAAGGAGGGAGATGGACGGGTCGCAGGGGAGCCTCTGGGAGGAATGGGGCTGAGGAGAGGAGGGCAAGCAAAGGTCCACGGGGGCTGCAGGAGGGGGCCTGTGACCCTTGAGAAAGCTGCTTCTGCAGCTCAGTAGGGAGGAGCCAGACTGCAGAGGGTTTTTTTGTTTTGTTTTGTTTTGTTTAAAGACCAAAAACAGCCCCTGAGGGCTCAAACAGCTGCTGAAGGCCGATTGGATGAGCTTCCGGCTTTGTCCAAGGTGCTGACTTGTGCCTGCCCAGAGATACGGTACATAAAATGGGTTCTCCATTCCTTCCAGAAATGTTCCTAAAATTGGGTTGTTTCCTCCATTTTTCCAAGGTCACTATATTCTCCTTTGCTCCATATTCTTTGGTTAAAAAGAGACCAAAGTACATGAATAGGGTTGGGAGATTTCCTGGGGGGAAAAAAACTGGTTCAGTGGAGCCAGAGGTAAGTCCGGTCCAGTGTCTATGCAGGGACTGACTTCTATTCCAGAAGCTGTTAAGATATCCTTGACTGAGAGTTCTCAGAAAATGACAAAGGAACCTCAGTTACACTGTGTGACATCTCCTCTCCTATTCTCTCACAGTCTGTCGGCGTCCCTGGCTTGCCCTCTCATCTCTCTGTCTCTGACTCTCTGTCTCTCATCCCCTCCCTTGACTCTCCACTCCAGCCCACCAAAAATCCCCCAAACCCACCAAGGAAGTTCCCACCCTCTCCTCCACACTCTGTTGTCCTCCCAATTTTGCACTGAGGAGTCCAGGAACTGACCAGCAGAGACAAAGGTCATCTCCAAAGTCAGGGGCACAGAAGTTGACCTGGCTGGGACAGAAGTCCCCCCAGGAGGCAGGAGTTGGGGGAACGACCGCCCAGCAGCACCCACAGGCTGGGGAAGTTTGATCTTTGACAAAAACAAGTCCTCACTGCTCCACAGAGGTCTCGGGGCTGCAAGTCCTGACCTGGTATTTCCCATCCCAGCTGCCAAGCTGTATCATTTAAGATGCTCTCAGGAAAATGGGAAAAGGTAACCAAAAAGTCCAGAGGTGAGGTGTGGTCAGACAATGTCATCAAAAGCTATGCCCTTCCTCTCTCTCCACTCTGTCTTCCAAAACATCAGCTTGGTCCTACCCCCAGCCCCTCCTATGGCCGTAGGGTGGACACCAGCAGCAGCGGGGGCTGCCTGGCTCCTTGATCGCAATTAGGGGGTGGCGGGGAGTCAGTGGTGTGCTGGTAAGCCAGCTCTGGGGGTAGGCGAGATCCTGATTTGTAGCATTTGCCAATTTTTGTGGTGTAAATACTCCCACCATGGCTGATTACAAGCTACCAACCTGATGGCACAGTTGAAAAGAGATGCACAGGATAGTCTCCCGAGCCAGTTCTAACCAGCTCCAGCATGCTTCTGGGGATGAAGAAGCATCCTTCTCTAAACCAAGTAAGATCCCCATGGAATGGGGGATGGGACAACATGGATTGGTTTAGACCAAGCAGGGCCCATCCCTGGAGCTGGGAGCCCGGTCAGTTCTACCCAAACCCTTTGGCAGCCACACAGCAGGGCGGAAAGAGGGGGAGTGCCCGTTGGGAGAGGAAGCTGTGATGGAACCTCTCACCTTCCCAGTGTTCCTCCCCAACCTTCCTGCCCAACCAGCATCTCCCAGCCTCCAGCAGTCACCTGTGCCAACCAGCAGCCCCATGAGCAGGCCCCCTACAGTGGGCAGTGGCTGATTCCTGGTTTGGGGGCCAGTGAAGTCATGAGGCCAGCAGACAGAAGGACCTCAGGGATAACCAGGGGCAGCAAAAGCCAAAATCCCATAAAAAGTTCCAGGAACCACCTCACAGGCCTTCATCACGACTGTGTTGCAAGCAGCTGGCCTGCGTGCTGGATAATAGCAAGCATGGCCTGGTGCATTCACAGCCTGGAGACTTCCAGGCAAAGGGGGCAGCCGGGATCCCTCACTCCCAGTCTGCAAGCTCCAGGTCCCTTGGTCCATGTCTGAAACCCACTGAGGAGAGAAGAAGGTGAGAGGCCAGTATCTCTGTCCACCGCCATCATAGCTCACTACCATGCTGTCTGGTGGCCCATTTTCTTACAAGCATACCTGGGACTTTGGGAAGCCAGACAGCTTTGTAGGACACTGACACCAGCCCTAACTCGTCCCCCAGGTCAGAGTTTCCAGTACCTACCCCAGACTGAGGCTGAGGATCTGAAAGCCCCTGTCCACTGCCATCGTCCTGACCCAGAGCATGTGCTGGGCTCCAAGTGGTGCTTCAGCATCGTCTGTACAGAAAGCCGTGTCTCTTGGCTGCCAGCAAAGCTGATCGCTGAGTTAATTGGCAATGTGTTGTTAGCTAAAAAAAAGCAAGTTATAAAACTGTATTTATAGTTTGACATTGTTCTAGAGGAAAAGGAAATATGTGTGCAACTGTGAGAGTGTGTGTCTGTGTATGCTGGGGGTACCTCTCTGTGTGAATAGAAACAGACATAGGAAAGGGTCTCACTGGGGGCAATTTTGCCTCCAGGGGACATCTGGCAATGTCTGGAGACATTTTTGGTTGTCCTGTTGGAGTGGGGACGCTATTGGCATCTAGTGGGTAGGGACCAGGGATGCTGCTAGTCACCCTACGGTGCACAGGACAGCCCCCACTTCAGAGAATGATCATCCCAAATGTTAACAGCACTGAAGTTGAGAGACTCTGATCTAGAGCGGTGCCCCAAAATGGGGTCCTTGGAGGAGCAATACTGGGTCACTTGAGAACCCGTTAGAAGTGCCTATTCTTGGCCCCTTTCCAGATCCACTGAATCAGACACCCTGAAGGTGGGCCTAGGAGATGTGCTTTTCACAAGCCTTCTGGGTGATGTTAACGCCTGCTCCAGGTTGAGAACAGCTGGTCTAAGAATATACCAGATGGGGGGACAGTGACTTATGGTTTTCATTTTCTCTGTATTTTCTAGAAGTCTCTATTTAAGTAGGTATTACTTTTTGTGATCAAATTATAGTCTAAGATCTTAGTTAATCAGTTATGCTAAGGTTTCCTTGTCAGGGTGAAAGAGTACAGAGTTCCAAGACCGTAATGTAAACCCTGGTTCAATTTAGCAAACAAGCTGTGTGACTTTGAATGAGCAAAAGGCCCCAAGCCTTGGCTTCCCCACCTGGGAAATGGGCACGATAAAGGCCCCTCTCTCTGTCGGGGTTACTGGGGGACGAGACGAAATAGCCCAGCAAAAGCACCCAGAGCTGATCCAGATTGGCGGGAGGCCATCAGTGAGTTCCCTGCCCTGCGGTGGGGTGAATGGGGCAGGACGCGTCCATGAAGCAGAGGAGAGCGGCCCCCACACCGCCCACGAGGCAGGGCCACTAGACAGTCAGCTGTGTGTGTTCTGTATTTCCGGCTCCCGAGTCCTGGACGGAAGCCAGGCATCAGCTCTCTTGCCTCTGGGAGGCCATTGTGACTGAGCCAAAGCTGAAGTTTCCCCCAGACAGTCTCTTTCTGTAAACAGCCAAACACAGGGGAAGATTGGGCGTCCTGGAGGCAGAGGAAAGCAAGGACCCCCAGAGCTGGGGAAGGGCGGCGCCCCCAGGTGCTCTGGGGAGCGGGCACCCAGGCCTCTGACTCACAGAACCCAGGGTAGGGGGTGGCGTGCCGTCTGCAGAGTGGCCCCAAGGGGCAACGGAAGCCACAGGACTCCAGGAGACCGCAGGACATGGCAGGCGGCATCTCTGTGGTGACCACGTGGAGCAGAGACTGATGCTCACAGATTTGAACTGTGCGGGGTCCCCGTGGCAGGGTCTGGAGAGCAGAACCCACTGGTGCGAGGGCCACACTCCCTCCCACCCGGAGCAGACCCGAGTGGGTGTGAACAAAGCCCTGTGAGGGCGAACACCAACTTAGGTCTGTGAAATATGATTCTTCCCTGTTACCACATGCGCCCTGTCCTGCGAGGAATCATTGTACCCATTTTACAGATGACAAAGTGAGACTCACAGAGGCAGGCTCCCGGCGGCCCAGCTCCCCAAGAAGTTCAGCGGCAGAGAAGTGGCGACCAGTGAAAGCGGCTCCCACCCGCACTGCAAGGCGCTCACAGGCCAGGCTTCTGCAGCGGAGGGCCTCCAACGCGGCAGCAGACTTCTGGCCGCCAGAGGCATTCGTCTGCCACTGGGAATGAGGACGGGGCTGGGGAGTCTGCGGGAGCATCAGAGCCCCCCAGGAACCTGCATAAGCAGTCCTCGGCAGTCCCTGGGGCAGCGGCGACCCAGCCCACTGAGAACCACTGCACAGGAAGAGAACCTCGAGGAGCCGCCCCGGGCCCCTGCCCTCCTAACCAGAGAGCTGGGACGTGTGGGTGGCAGTGTCCCCAGCAACATCCCCACTGAAATGCCTTTCTGTAGAGGGAGACCTTGTGTTCAGGGACATGCCCATGGATCTGCGAACTGGATGCTGTTGGATTATTCTAGAACAAATAACCTCTGCCTTACACAGAGGAAAATGTCAGACTCAGGCCCTGCTCACTGCCCAGCACTTAGTTGAATGTGCGGCAGGCCAGGTCTACAGCCATCAGAACTCAGCGCCCTCAGCCTCCGGCCCAGCATGCTGGTGTCTGTCTCGGCCACAGCAGGAATTCGGCCACCACCCCAGGGTATGACACAAGCAGACCCCCTATACACATCATGGGCCAACTGAAAGAGTCAGATGCGCACAGCTGGTGGTGCATAAAACAACGAGGTTATACCCATCACCAGAATGTCTCCCAGGAAGGGGACCTTGGCAAGGTCAGACCACCTGGGGCCAGTTCTACGGGTAAACAGCTTTGGATGACCTTAGACAAACACCCAATCTTGCTGGCCCTCCTTTCCTACACCTTTAAAATGCAGGTGAAGACAGCACCCACTTCGGGGAGTTCTGGGGAGGATCTATGAGGTTCTGTGCCTGCAGCTCTAAGCTCCTGCTATGTCTGGCATGAAGTAAGTGCTCGTTAGGTGGTGGCTCTTGACAGCCCCAGGCAGATCTTGTGCCCTGGCCACCTCACGTCGCCGTGTCTGATCAGTGGGCACAGGCTCAACCCTTGTTCTTCTTCCAGAGGGTTCAGAACACAGATGTTCCGCCCCTCCCCCCTGGGGCCAGCAGGGTTGTCAGAATCAAATCCCCACGGACGAAGGCCCAGGACAGACTCTGAGCAGACATCCTGTCCCTCGAAACTTCAGGAAAGACACCTTTCCTCATGGCCTAAGGAGTTCTGGGGGCAGGACACGTGTCTTTGAGAGGAAGGGGAGGCCTCATGAGAGGAAGCCGGGGCCTAGGGAAGGGAGCAGCCACCTGCCACATGCTTGCTCTCCGAGCCCCTTATCTCCTGCCCTGGGGCCCATTTCAGTGCGCTCAGGCCTCCGGGCTGGCTTAGAAGGTGACAGCGTCTGGCTTTTAGCAGGACAAAGAAATAATGATGCCCAGAGGACCTGACGATCACCTGTGGTTTCCTTGGAAACCAAGTCCCCTGCTCACCGTCCTCAGGCTGCTTCTGTCTCCAGCCTCGATCTGAGTCATGAATCCAAGAAGAGCCAGATCACCTCAAAGGGGGCCGCCCACGAAGGGGAAAGAACCCCACACTTTCCATCTTTTGTGTAGGGGCCCTACTTCAGGATCACCAAGGACCCCTAGTTGCTGACAGAAAGAAATCCTGAGAATAAATGTGGGACAATGACAGACTTAGAAAAGCACCCTTTTGGAACTTCTCATAAAATAATTCATTCAGGCCATGCTTACTGACGAATCAAACATTTAGGGGGAAAGTTGACAGGTGTTCGGTCAATAACAAGCCTCCCCAAAGTGTAGGGGCAACAAAATCCCACTGGTGTCTCACAGACTTGGCAGGCTCGGCTGGACAGAGCCCACTTGGGGTCTCAGACAGCTGGGGTCAGACGGAGCTGGGGCTGGAGTCACTCCTCATCACCTCCATCCACCATCGTCAGGAACCGTGCCTCAGCGGAGATGACAAGAACAGCGCAGACTGGCGGGGGATCACCCTCTCGGCGTGTGACCTCTCCGCAGCTAGCTTGGGCTTCCTCCCAGAACGGCAGGCTCAGGGTAGTCAGCTTCTTGCATGGCAGCGGGCTTCCCCCAGAATAAGAGTTCTGAAAGACTAAGGGGGAAGCTGTGCTCTCATGACCTCGGATGTCACAGTGTCACTCTCACCACCTTCTTCTCAGGCAGAAAGTAGGTCACAGAGTCAGCAAGACTCAAGGTGTGGGGACTGCATGAGGGCATGAATACTGGGAGACGTGGTTCACGTGGAGACTAGCTAACCGTGAGGAACCCCACTGGGGTGGGGCGGACTGGGACCCACGACTGGAACCCACCTCCGGGCCCTATAGGTCATTTCTAACGTCAGTAAAAGAGGGACCAGCTGACTGTGCGTGCCTCCCGCTGTGCAGCAGGAAGCCCAGGATGGAGTGCGCTTGTAGGAAGAAAAGTGGAACCTATTTCTGATCGAACCTCCAATGCTAGCATCCATTTCCAGAAAGTATGGGGAAGAGGTCATCAGTGGAGGAGTCCGGAACGCCGCCTGTCCCCGGGAGAAAGGACTCGGCTGCTACCGTAAGTCCAAGACATTATGTTAAAACAGGGGAGGGAGAGGGTCAGTCCTAGATGGGAGAGGCCTTACGAGGCACAGGGGCCTTTTCCAGATCCAGATACCACCAAACCAACCGTAACGTAGAAAGACACTTTTGAGGCAAAAGGGGGAATCTGATTACAGACTGGCTATTAGATGATCCCAAGGGGTTATTATTTATTTTGTTAGGTGCGATCATGGCTTTGCAGTTATGTATGAAAATGTGTATGTGTGTGTGTGTGTTCAGAGAAATATATAGAAGTGAAGGCACATTATGATTGAGATTTATTTTAAATACTTTAACAGAAAGAAAGAAAAAGAGAAAGAGGAGAGGAGCAGATGAAGTAAATGTGGCAAAACCTTGCTAATTAGCAAATCTAGGTTGGGGGGTGCATATGGCGCCTTATTGTACAACTACTTCCCCACTGGTGTGTATGCGGGAAATCGTTCATAATAAAAAGAAAAATTTTTAAGGGGAGCCATTGAGAAGGAGCCTTTTATCCCCCCCTGCTCCTGACAGCGTGCCGCACACTGGAATCATTTGTCACAGCAAAGCTCAGCTGCCCAGACCCTGTCAAGAACAAATGCAGCGATTCAAAGTCACCTTTTGGAGAGGCAGAGGCCGAGTTTCTGAGCTGTGGCCTTCCGCCCCTCCTGTTGTTAAGCGGGGGTTCTGCTCAGCAGACAGCAAGTTCAGCTCCTAGAAAACAGCGGGGCCCCCACCTCAGGATCGCCCTTTGCGATCAGTGTTCCGTCCCCTTCGGGCAGGGTGGGGGTGGTGACATGGGCATCAAATGGATCCTGCGTGTCTCACGGTGCATCCGGGAAGGTCTGAAGCTGACAAAGGGAAGAAGGTCGAATGCGCAGCACATAGAAGGCCACATGTGCATGTCCCCGATGAGAGAGAGAGAGACTCCGTGGGGTTCATTGGCTGTGGTTCCCTTCTTCAGGCTGGGTGATGCTTCTTCCTCTGAAAAGAGGGGCTACATCAGCAGCGCCCCTCCCGGCCCGTCCCCAGCAATGTCTCTTCTGCAACTTTGGAAACTGCCTGTTTTGAAATTCCTTGCTGATTTCGACATCATGACCTCAGATCAGCGTTCAGGGCTCCCAGGGCTCCCGCTGGACTCAGACGGGCCAACCAGACCTCCTGAAGGGCAAGGAGGGTACAGGGACGGCTGCTGGCTGAGGATCGGGAGCCCAGGCTCAGCCCCAGCTGAGCACCGCTGGGAGACTCACCGCTTCTCTGGGCCTCATCTGGAGACGGGAACAAAGCTGGATGCTGGGCCAAGGCCCAGCCTCTGAGAGTCTACACACTGTGAAAGGGTGAGGAGTAAAATACTGACCACCTGTCCACCTGTCCACCTGTCCACCTGTTCACCAGGCCAAGGCTGATGGTTTGTTCACCATGCAGCAACACAACTGAGTTTGATTTTTCACATGCAGGCCTGAATCTGATATCTGCTGCCTCTCCAAGGAGAACCCAGGCCCAGCTAGGGTCTTCCCTCAGAGATGTCAACTGAGTCCCATGTCTCACCTGGGCACACGACACAAGGAGCTTTATAAGGGAGACACATGGGTTCAAGGTGTGATGGCACAGAGGCCCAGGAATGCAATGTTGTTTTAACATACAAAAATCAATTAATGTGATACATCCTATCAGTAGAATAAAGGAGGAAAACCACATGATCATCTAAACAGATGCAGGAAAAGCCATTGACAAAATTCAACATCCTTCATGATGCAAACATTCAACAAACAAGGAATAAAGAGGAGTTCTCTCAACCTAGAGACTCTGTGAACACCCCACAGCTAACACTGTACTAATTGGTGAAAGACTAGATGCTTTCCCCCTGAAACCAGGAATAAGACAAGGATGTTTGTTTTCACCACTTCTGTTATACTGGAGTTCTAGCCAGGGCAATTGGACAACAAAATGAAATAAAAGGTATCTATACTGGAAAGAAAGAAATGAAACTATTTCTATTTGAGAGTGACATGATCTTGTAAATAAAAATATCCTAAGAAATTCACTAATAAAAAACTATTAGGTACAGCATTCAAAAATCCATCAGCATCATCCACCACATAAACAAAAAGGACAAAAACCACATGATCATCTCCATAGATGCTGAAAAAGCATTCGACAAAATTCAACATCCATTCATGATAAAAACTCTCAAAACAATGGGTATAGAGGGCAAGTACCTCAACATAATAAAGGCCATATATGCTAAACCCACAGCCAACATCATACTTAACAGCGAGAAGCTGAAAGCTTTTCCTCTGAGATCGGGAACAAGACGGGGATGCCCACTCTCCCCACTGTTATTTAACATAGTACTGGAGGTCCTAGCCACGGCGATCAGACAAAACAAAGAAATACAAGGAATCCAGATTGGTAAAGAAGAAGTCAAACTGTCACTATTTGCAGATGACATGATATTGTACATAAAAAACCCTAAAGACTCCACTCCAAAACCACTAGAACTAATATCAGAATTCAGCAAAGTCGTGGGATACAAAATTAATATACAGAAATCTGTGGCTTTCCTATACACTAACAATGAACTAACAGAAAGAGAAATCAGGAAAAGAATCCCATTCACAATTGCATCAACAAGAATAAAATACCTAGAAATAAACCTAACCAAGGAAGTAAAAACTACCCTGAAAACTACAAGACATTCTTAAGAGAAATTAAAGAGGACACTAACAAATGGAAACTCATCCCATGCTCTTGGCTAGGAAGAATTAATATTGTCAAAATGGCCATCCTGTCCAAAGCAATCTATAGATTCAATGCAATCCTTATCAAATTATCAACAGCATTCTTCAATGAACTAGAACAAATAGTTCTAAAATTCATACGGAACCACCAAAGACCCCGAATAGCCAAAGTAATCCTGAGAAGGAAGAATAAAGTGGGGGTGGATCTCGCTCCCCAACTTCAAGCTCTACTACAAAGCCACAGTAATCAAGACAATTTGGTACTGGCACAAGAACAGAGCCACAGACCAGTGGAACAGAATAGAGACTCCAGATATTAACTCAAACATATATGGTCAATTAATATTCAATAAAGGAGCCATAGACACACAGTGGGGAAATAACAGTCTCTTCAACAGATGGTGTGGGCAAAACTGGACAGCTACATGTAAGAGAATGAAACTGGATCATTGTCTAACTCCATATACAAAAGTAAACTCAAAATGGATCAAAGACCTGAATGTAAGTCATGAAACCATAAAACTCTTAGAGAAAAACATAGGCAAAAATCTCTTGGATGTAAACATGAGCGACTTCTTCATGAACATATCTCCCTGGGCAAGGGAAACAAAAGCAAAAATGAACAAGTGGGACTATATCAAGCTGAAAAGCTTCTGTACAGCAAAGGACACCATCAATAAAACAAAAAGGCATCCTACAGTATGGGAGAATATATTCATAAATGACAGATCTGATAAAGAGTTGACATCCAAAATATATAAAGAGCTCATGCACCTCAACAAACAAAAAGCAAATAATCCAATTTAAAAATGGGCAGAGGAGCTGAATAGACAGTTCTCTAAAGAAGAAATTCAGATGGCCAACAGACACATGAAAAGGTGCTCCATATCGCTTGTCATCAGAGAAATGCAAATTAAAACCACAATGAGATATCACCTCACACCAGTAAGGATCGCCACCATCCAAAAGACAAACAACAACAAATGTTGGCGAGGTTGTGGAGAAAGGGGAACCCTCCTGCACTGCTGGTGGGAATGTAAACTAGTTCAACCATTGTGGAAAACAGTATGGAGGTTTGTCAAAAAGCTCAAAATGGAAATACCATTTGACCCAGGAATTCCACTTCTAGGAATTTACCCTAAGAATGCAGCAGCCCAGTTTGAAAAAGACAGATGCACCCCTATGTTTATCACAGCACTATTTACAATAGCCAAGAAATGGAAGCAACCTAAGTGTCCATCAGTAGATGAATGGATAAAGAAGATGTGGTACATATACACAATGGAATATTGTTCAGCCATAAGAAGAAAACAAATCCTACCATTTGCAACAACATGGATGGAGCTAGAGGGTATTATGCTCAGTAAAATAAGCCAGGCAGAGAAAGACAAGTACCAAATGATTTCACTTATATGTGGAGTATAAGAACAAAGAAAAACTGAAGGAACAAAACAGCAGCAGAATCACAGAACCCAAGAATGGACTAACAGTTACCAAAGGGAAAGGGACTGGGGAGGATGGGTGGAAAGGGAGGGATGAGGGGTGGGTAAAAGAAAGGGAGCATTATGATTAGCATGTATAATATGGGGGGGCATGGGGAGGGCTGTGCAACACAGAGAAGACGAGTAGTGATTCTTCAGCATCTTACTATGCTGATGGACAGTGACTGTAATGGGCTTTGTGGGGGGGACTTGGTGAAGGGGGGAGTCTAGTAAATATAATGTTCCTCATATAATTGTAGATTAATGATACCAAAATTTTAAAAAATAAAAAATAAATTTAAACTATTAGAACCAACAAACAAGTTCAGCAAATTTGCAGGATACATGATCATATATAAAAATGAATAGTATTTCTGGGCATTTGCAATGAATAATCCAAAAATGAAATTTAAAGAACAACCCTATTTATAATTGCATCAAGAAGAATAGAATACTTCATAATAAATTTAGCAAAGAAAGTTCAAAATTCATACTCTGAAAACTGTAAAATATTGTTGAAAGAAATTAAAGAAGACTTAAATAACTAGAAAGACAACCATATTCATGGATTGGAACAGTTAATGTTGGTAAGGTGGCTATACTCCCCCAATTGATCTACAGGTTTAACACAGTCTCTAACAAAATTCCAGCTGGTATATTTGCAAGAATCAATAAGTTGATTCTAAAATCCATATGTAAACTCAAGGGACCCAGAATAGCCAAAATAATCTTTAGAAAGAAGAAAAAGTTGCAGGATCCACAACTTCCCATTTTCAAAACTCACTACGAAGTAACAGTAATCAAGACAGTGTGGTACTGGCATTAAGATAGACATATAGAGCAAGGGAAGAGAATTGAGAGTCCATAAATAAATCCTCACATTTATGGTCAACTGATTGCCAGCAATTGTGTGTCAATACCAACCAATGTGGGAAGAGCAGTCTTGTCAACAAATGGTGCTGGGCAACTGGATATCCACATGCAAAAGAATAACCTCACACCACAGATAAAAATTTACTCAAAGAGGGTCAAAGACCTAAATGTAAGAGCTACAATTATCAAACTCTTAGAGAAAACATAGGCATAAATCTTCCTGACCTTGGATTAGGTAATGATTTCTTAGATATGACACAAAAGTACAAGAATCAAAAGAAAAAAATAGATACATGAGACATTAAAATTTAAAACTTTTGTGTTTCAAAGGATACCAGGAAGCAAGTAAAAAGACAATCCACATAGTGGGAAAAAATGTTTTCAGATCATATATCTGATAAAGGGCTGGTATCCAAAATATATAAAGAGCTCTTATAACTTAATAAAAAATGGCAAGTTGCCCCAATTGAAAAGTGCGCAAATGGAGAAATGTACATTTCTCCAAAGATATAAAATGACCAGCTAACATATGAAAAGATACTCAACATCATTAGTCATTTAGGAAATGTTAATAAAATCACCATGAGATACCATTTAACACCCACTAGGATGGCTATAATAAAAAAGACAGACAATAACAAGTGTTGACAAAGATGTGGAGAAACTGGAACATTCAAATGTTGCTGATGGAAATGTAAAAAGGTGCACCTACTTCAAGAAGTTCCTCAAAAGGTTATACAGACAGTTACCATATAATCCAGAAATTCCAGTACTAGACACATACCCAAGAGAAATGAGAGCATATATCTACACTAATTAGCTTCCCTTGCAGAGGGCAACACCATCTAACCTAGTACCCCAATTCTTAGATACAGCCTCACTGCATCCCAAACCTCTCAAAAGCCAAAGATCCAGCAGGCCTGACTCAGAGCTACAACTGGGAAGAAATTGGCAATTCTAAGAAAGCCCCAGGTCTTTTCTCCTTGGCTTCCAAAGGAGATCATCCATTCATTGAGAAATAATTCCTTGTTTCTGGGGCCATTAGCCTCCCAGATCCTTCCTGAGAGTGATTTCATTTTTCCCTCTGCCACCTCTCAGCCTGGCCATCTCCCTGTATAGTCTTTTCCTGTATCTGTGCTTGGTTCCTGATATTTCTCATGTACTCCTACAGTATCCTGGGAGGTTAGTGTTTCTATAAATCCACAAACCTTTTTTCTCCAAAAGTCCTGAGGCCAGATGTATTGCAGAAATCAGATTTCTTCAAATTTTAGAAAGGTAATGTGGTACATACACTGTGTATTATGTAACATCCCCAGTAGGCCTAGGGATCACCGTGCAATCAATTGTATTAATATTACCACATCAAGGTGTATGAATATTCACATTGAGTGAAATCAATAAAAACTATAAATAGCCTTTCATCAGCTCAGATCACATTCTGCAGCGTTGGGTCTCTAACCAGGGCTTATGTCTGCTTTGAGGCCTCTGCACTCTTTGCCTCCACTGTCCCCTCCCCACATAAGCTCTTGAAACATCAACCACAACCATTTCCATCTCCCATCTTTCCATACAAAAGCCTGTCTGTACCACATTCTGTAGTCCCAGCCTATGTTCTCAGCCTTAGTGGGACTGAAAAAGCTTGGTACTTGGAGTCCATCTCTAACCTTCTGACCAACCCTTATCTCAGAAAGTTCTTATATATGAACCCTGTTTAGGCTGAGCCATGAACCAAATGGGCACCAGTGAGATCTTTTGAAAAAGGAAATACCCTCTGCCTCCCCACATCAGGAAAAAGGCTCATATCCCTTGATCCACTCAAGGTTTCAGCTCTTCCAAGAAAACTAAAAGCCAGATTTGACAGAGCAGACCCTGTTTTAAGTCTGAGACCTGCCATCAACCAACTTGTTTTAGAACCTGCTTTGGATCCCTGCTGCCAGTTACTTTGAATGAACCTCTTCCTCAGACTGGCCTTAAAAGAACTGGTTCCTGAATCCCAGTATGAGCCTCATCTGCCTCTGCAGATGCCACTTGATTCATTCATTCCACAAGTATTTATTGGGTACCTACAACATGCCAAGCACTGTTCCAGGCACTAGGGTTTTAACAGTGCATAAAATAGACAAGGTCCCTTTCCACTTGAGCTTGCACTGTAGTGGGGTGACAGATAATAAACAAATAGATGCATAATATAACATCAGGTGGTTTAAAATGCTGTGAGGAAAAATAAATCAGTGTAAAGGTATAAAGAGAGAATGGGGATGCTATTTTATATACATACAGTAGTCACAGACAGCCTCTCTAAAGGGGTAACCTTTAAGCAGCAGTCGGAATTAAGCAAGAGAGCAAGTCATTATGCTCACTGGAAGAAGAGCAGTATAAATCAAGAGAAAAGCAAATTCAAATGCCCTGAGTAGGAAGTAGGCTTGCATTTTAGAGGAAAGTGGGGAAATTGGGCACAAAGGAGCAACCAACCCATAGCCATTCTATTATCCACCCAGGGGCCTTGGAGGATGCTGTGGTGAGGACTTAAGGGAAAATGAGAAAGATGTGATGAGAAACTGGGAAAGGATATTCTTGTTATATAGTGTCAGAAAGTTTAGCTTCACCTATGGTGGATGTGGAATGTGGAAAATAGAAAATGTACTTAATGAGCTAGGTGATCTAGCTAAGGAGATTTCCAAGCACAGTATTTAAGGTTCTACCTCATTTCTTCTTTCCTGCTTTAGTAAAATGAGATAAGAGAGAAATAAGTTAAAAGAAGCTCTTATAAACACAAAGGAACAGGACTTTCTGGTTTTGGACATCATTAGCTTCTCTAGATGGCAAATGATGCTAAAATTAAGAAGTAGTTCCTGGGGAAATAGCAAATCAAGGGAAACTCCAGGAAAATATGATCTAAAGATGAACCTGATGGTATGACTGTAAAATCTGTTATTAAGTCCTCAGAAAATGTGAAGGAGTACTTCAAAGAACCATTTACTTAATAAGTCTTCTTAAAAAGCTTAAAGGAATTATCCCTCAACCAGATCAGCAGAATCCCAAAGTAGAGAACAGTTTATCTGGGTCCAATGGAGTAAATTCTAATGAGATTCATAGGAAATCCAAAAAGGTTTTAGGAGAATTGTATTGGCAGAAACTGCCAACTTAAATAGTACAAAATGAAAGGAAGTGTTTGAACTCCCAAACTTCGACAGGTAGGAAGAAGACTGAGAAAATCAATCAACTGCTAACATAAGCTACTTTTCATGGAAAAAGAAAGATGACTTAAAATGCAAAACCAAGATCCCCTAGGGTAGAGCCATGGAGAATTGTTTCCAGCCCTTAAATCTTTAACTCCTAATGAAAGAACTCCTAACATGGGACGTTCTGATGTGTTTCAGAATTGCTATTGACTAGTGACTCCTGAATGCCTCCTTTTTGAATTGGGAATGTCCATGATGATTATCTTATTTTTCTCATATCATATATGTAGTAGGGGGGGGAGGTGTTATAGATAACTGTCTCTTTAGTTCACATATCTTAAGATCAAGAGGAACTGTACTCAAAAAGCAATAATTGAGGAAACTTACCCAAGAAGCTTCACTGTACCTAATTTACCTGATAAAGATTCTGGACTTTGAGCTATAATATGAGACTTTTGAGGACCTTGGAAGGAGATAAGAATATTCACATGTGGGAGGGACATGAGCTATTGTAGACCAGAGGGCAGACTATGATAGATGGCCCCATTCTATCCCCCTCCCGGTGTTCACACTACCACACTTACCACCTGTGTAACTGATAGGATATTGTAGAAACCTTGGTGTGTGACTCCTGATTCTAAGTCATAAAATACATGCTTTTATGCTTTTCTCTCTCTTGAATCCTTCACTCTGGAGGAATCCAGCCACCATGTTGTAAGAACACTCAAGCAGCACCATGGATAAGTCAACGTGGTGAGGAACTGAGGCCTCCTGCCAACAGCCAGCCCAGTTCACCATATATTTTGGTGACCCATCTTGGAAGCAGTTTCCAGTCTTGTGAAGCCTGTAGATAACTGCAGCCCTCACCAACACCTTGGCTACAACATAATGAGAAACCTTAAACCTAAACCATCCAGCTAAACCACTGAACTTCTGACCCACAGAAACTATGTGAGGTAATAAATGCCTATTGTTGCATTAAGCTACTAATTTTGTCCATATTTTGTTATGCATCAGTAGATAACTACCACAAATGAGCATCCATCCTTTACTTAAATCCTTCCAGGATCAGAGAATTCATTTTTTCATTCATTCAACACTTACTGAGTATCTATTCTATGCCAGCCAAACAGTCACCACCTATCCATGCAGGAGAATTGTATCTCCCCACCCCCACTAATGACAGACTTGGTCATATGATTTTCTTTGACTAATAAAGTATGAGCAGAAGTGATATATGTCAATCTAAGCAGAGGCATTAGAGCTATGTCATGATTCTACCATCACTCTTCCCTCCGCCTCAAAAACAGCACTTTCCTAGCTGATCCTTCAGCAACAGGCAACATGAACCATTAGCAAGAACAAAACCCTGTTATTATAACCACCAAGTTTTGGTGGTGCTTGTTATTCAGCATAACCCAGCAAAAGCTGACTGATAGTGTCACACTGCATCCATGTCTCATGGGATGCTATTTTCTGAGACTTCTTTATCCTGGCTTTTTTCCTCAGAATGCTTCCTGGATCATTACTTTTCCTCCCAAGGCTCACCACGCTGGAGTCTGAGCAGCCCAGAGCACAGAAGCCTCATCCTCCCAGATCTGAGTGTCACACAACCATTTCACAGTTTCCTGGAACTTGGAAAAGTGCTCTCTGGCAACCTCACAGTCTGGAAACAGAAACCTCCCACATAGCTAGAGAAGAATGTCTCCAGGGACCAAAAGGACGTCAAGAGTCCACACTCTGAGGCTTGTGAACTTGACCCTTAGGGCAGCCTTTAATGTCCTCAGAGCCTAATTAAACTTCTTAACCTACAACTTAATGAGTTTGGTGATATGGTTGCCAAGCCCACAGCAGATTCAAAGGTACAAATTAGAGATAAGTTGACATGCTAGGCAATGAGGCAGAATTAAGGAAAGAAATGATGAATGGCTGTATGCCAATCGATGTTAGGCACAATCCAACTCACAACCATTCTGCAGGATCAATATTAACATGCACATTTTACAGCAGAGGGAACTGAGGCTCAGATAGGTTAGTTATTTTCTATACGTCACAAGCTTGTCAGTAAGGATTCAAACAGGCGTGTAGTAGATACTCTATGAACAATAGTTCCTAGTGATCATTTTGACCTGAGGGGAGGCAGGGAGGTTTCCAGGTGTTCCCTCACCCCATTCCCTTGAGTTTCTCCACATCCTCACCCACATGTGTTATTTTCCCTTTTTTTTAAATATAGGCATCCAAATGGGTTTGAAGTGGCATCTAATTTTATCTTGATTTGCATTTTCCTGATAATTAGTGATATTGAGCATCTTTTCATATTCTTATTAGCCATTTGTTTATGCTCTTCACAAAAATATCTGTTAAAGTCCTTTGCCCATTTTTTAATTGAGTTAATTTTTGTATATGATGTGAGGTAAGGGTCCAACCTCATTCTTTTGCATGTGGATATCCAGTTTTCTTAGCACCACTTGTTAAACAAATTATTTTTTATATGGATAAACACAAAAGCTAGACTTATAGTTCTTACAGAACTATAAGTTTCAAGAGTCACGAGTTCTTCATAAGCATTCTTAAATTCGGGGGTTTCATGTCAATAATAACATTCACACTTGATTCTGGCCTACCTGGAGAACCACGTGTGAATGCACATTGCCATGTGGTTTCACGCTCGCCATGTGTGTGTTTGTGTTTGTACCACCCTGAAGTATTTATCTCAGCTAATGGAACAAAACAGAGGTGGACTGATGGGGGCAGATACATCCAGGCAGTGGTTCCAATGGAGACCCAGGGCAGACAGCAGATGGAACTATAAGCCAAAATACATATATAGTTTAAACAGAAGCAAAACAAATGACAAGGGACATTCAAGCAGCACTAATTTTAAACAGAAAGGATGACATTATTTTGCTAAAACCAGTTCATTGCGGCTCAGACGTAGCGTGGCAGTTTCCATCTGCTGTCTGCCCTGGGTCTCCATTGGAACCACTGCCTGGATATATCTGCCCCCATCAGTCCACCTCTGTTTTGTTTCATTAGCTGAGATAAATACTTCAGGGTGGTACAAACACAAACACACACATGGCGAGCGTGAAACCACATGGCAATGTGCACTCACACGTGGTTCTCCAGGTAGGCCAGAATCAAGTGTGAATGTTATTATTGACATGAAACCCCCGAATTTAAGAATGCTTATGAAGAACTCGTGACTCTTGAAAATATGTCTGAGGACTCCAGGGAGTCATGGACCCAGGTTAGAAACTCTGACTTAGGTAAATGGGGCACAAAGGCCTTCGAGGAGGGATAGGGTTACAGTGGCTTTTCTGAGGAATTTAAGTGTCCCTTTTACAAATGTAAACAATTGGCTTTACAGTGGGTAGAGCTGCGTCTCTGCAGATTATGCTGTTTAAGACAAATGTGTCTTTTCTAAATCTGGATTCCTGTGCCAACCTCAAGTGGGCCATTAGTGCTGCCTGCGAGCAGGCCTCGCTCCCTGGGGAGGTGGGGGGCACCTTGTCCCCCTTCAGGGCTCCTCCTCCACCTCCCTTCAGCTGGCGGCCTCGCTTCCTCTTCCCGGAGAACTTCCTCAACTTCCACCAGCATCTTCACCCTCGGCCTTCTCTCCGGGTCCTGAAAGCACCTGCTCTGCTGCTCCTGAAGCCGCCCCTCTGTCGAGCTCAAGGACAGCCTCCTGGTAGGCCTCCACCTCCTCTGGCACCACAGTGTCTCTCCTCTCTTTTCCAGCATTCCCATCAGCTCTTCAATCTCTTAACTTAAATCTCAGAACTTCCCCCACTGGCCGCGCCCTTTCAGTCTGCTTACTCACAGCCCGGCCTCTGCCGGGGGTGTGCTCAGCAGTCCTCGCACCTAGTGGGTTTAAATGTTGCCATATGCTGATGCCATCTAAATTTACAGCTCGGCCCAGACATCCCTCTGGACCCTGACTCACAGCCAACTGCCAGTTCCCCATCTCCACGGGGGCGGTAGGGGAGCGGGGGAGTCAAGCAACAACATCACACTCAACATGCCAAACTGAGTGAGTTTCTCTCCCACCACCTTCCACATCTCATTAACTGACAACACAGGGTTGCTCAGGCCAAAGCCTTGGCTCTGAAAATGGCCCACAGGGACACGAAAGGCAGTCAAACATCATTAGTCACCAGGGAAATCAAGGCCACAACAAGATGCCACTTCACACCCATTAGGGTGGCTATGACTAAACAGACAATAACAAGTGTTGACGAGGATGTGGAGAAAGTGGACCCCTCATACGTTGCTGGTGGGAATGCAAAATGGTGTGGCCAGCAGGGGAAATAGGTTGGCAGTTCCTCAGAAAGTTGCACAGAGTTACCATATGATCCAGCAATTCCACTCCTAGGTAAACACCCAAGAGAATTAAAAACAGATGTTCAAACTAAACTTGTACATAAATCTTCATAGCAGCGCTAGTCACAAATGCCAATATGCAGAAGTAACCCAAATGTCAATCAGTAGATGAATAGATAGACAGAACGTGGTCTAGCCATCTAATGGAATACTATTCAGCCTTAAAAGGAAGAAAACTGTGACACAGACTACAAAATGGATGAGCCTTGAAGACATTATGCTCAGTGAAATAAGCCACAAAAGATGACGTATTGTTTCCATTTCTATGAAACATTCAGAACAGGTGAATTCATGGGGACAAAAGATAGATTCATGGTTATCAGAGGCTGAGGGGAGGGAGAATGGGAGCAGCTGGTGAATGCATGCAGGACGTTCCTTGTGAGGTGACAAACATGTTTTGGAACTAGATAGATTTCATTGCACAACATTGTGAATGTATTAAAGGTCATTGAATTGTGGGCTTTAAAATGGTTAATTTTGCAGTTCGTGAATTTTACCCCAATAAATCAACCAAACAACCAATCTCAGTTCCTCTCCTCCTGCACCCCACATCCAACCACTCGGCCAATCCATCCAAATCAGCTCTGCCATCAAAACCTGCCATTTCCCACCCCCTTGCTCCTGCCACCTGATCCTGGCCACCGTCACCTCTCACCAGAGGACTGCAGGAGCCTCCCAACATGACCTGCCCACTCTAAACCCACCAAGGGCCAGCATCACACTCAGAGTCAAAGCCAGAGTCCTTGCCAAGATCCAAAAGTCCAAGGCAGCTTCTTGCCCTCCCCCACCCCCATCTCTGCCACTCCAGCCACACCCGCCCCCTGCTGCCCGCAACATGCCAGCAGCCTCCGCCCCAGCTTCTGCAGCCCCAGTGATCTCTCCCTGGATCTGCGTGGCTTACCCCTCATTTCCTTCACATGTTCAGGCCTTCCTAAAATTTCAGCCCCACATCCAACACCCCTGACAGCCATCCCTGTCTCCCCTGCTGTGTTGTTTGCCTCTTAACTTTGTATGTAGTCTGTCTCCTCCACTAAAATGTAAGCTCCCTGAAGACAGGATCTTTCCCTTTTTTGTCCCCCGCTACATCCTCAACACATGGGACAGAGCTCCATGCAGCATACAGAGCACACCGGATAAACATGTGTCAGATGAATGCATGGATTAAAATTCATTAAGCCCGTCTAACTGTATTTGTTTTGTGGAGGTGTGTGTGTGCCAAACAGTCGCTCTTGGGAGGTAGAAAGATTGGAAGGTGGGAAGGTTTGCCCCCAAGGAGGTGTGCCTGCGTAAAAGGAGCTGGTCTGGGTCAGAGTGTCCGCAAGGGGCGTTACTCAAAGACAGATAACTCAGGCTCGAGGAATATTCCATTTGCTCACAGCACCTGCCTTGAAGGGAGGCGATGTCTCACCGCCGTCTACCTGAGATAAGCAGAGCGTGGGCAGGAGTGAGGCCCCCTGTGGGGCAGGGCCCTGGCGTTCCCGAGGGTGAGCGCCTCCTCAAGTGTCCCGGCCTGGACACCACTTGCCCCACCCCAGCCCAGCCCTCCGGCCAGAGCTTCCTCTTGGCCAATTCCAGGTGTGCTATACCTGTGACCCCAGCTCAGGGGCAGGTTCTGTTTCAGAACTGAAGTCTGCTGCCCCCGTAAAAGATGTCTTTGTGGACAATTATTTCACAGTGGCAGCTTGAGAAGGTTCACATTTCCTAGGCTGCTGGTCGCCTGCTCCTCAAGCCTGCAGAGGCCGGGCACAGGTGGAGCCCGGAGAATCAACCGCAAGGCCTGCCAGTCCGAGGACATGGGCATGAGGTTGTCTGTCAAGCCAGCAGCTGCCCCCACCTCGTTCCTGATGGGGTCTGAGGAGGCTTGATGAAGATATAAACAATGCAACAAGAAAACATAGACTGCAAAAGGGGGTGGAAGGAGAAATAAAATAAATGGACACAGCATGGAATGAGCCAGAAAAGGGGGAGATAAGAATGGAGAGGGGGACACCAAGGCAGCCTAGAAGGGGGAAGGCTTCTCGGAGGAGGCAGTACCTCAGCAGACTCTTGAAGGGTCAGCAGGAGTTTAATAGACCAAGAGCTGGAGGAAGGGTCCCAAGGTGGAAGGACTGGTTAGCAAACAGAGAGAGAGAGAGCCAGTGGGTGAGTAGTTTGGGGGGTAGGGGGAGCTCAGCCACAGGTGAGCGGATTCCCACCCCCTCCCCTCATAAAGCCTTGGTGGGCTGCCTGGTCCCACATTCCCTCCACCCCAGAAAGAGGCAGTGACTAGTCTGGTGGCAAACTGGGAGTCTGGCGGCCCAGGCCCAGTTGCCCAGGACCAGCACTGCCCAGTGGAAGTCCTGGTTCTGCTCTCGGCCGTGCTTGGACTGGCCTGAGCTCCAGGAGGGCAGTCTGCACACGTCTGGGGACAGGAGGGCGGCTGCCAGAAACCCTACAGTCAGCAGTGTGGAAGCCTGACACTCCAGAAGCTACCACCCTTCTGTCAATCAGCTGTGGCCTCATTTAGATCCCTGCGTTCTCAGGGAGGAGGGGGTACGCAGTGACCACCACCCGGGCCTCTACCTCTCGGCACGATGACCCAGAAGCACCTTGAAAACCCTAAAAGGGACTGGCATTCGAGGTCCCGGGAACCAGGTGGAAGGACCGCGTTTCTAGCCACCCACCAGCCTGAAGTCTGTGTAGGATGTCACCAGCTTTTATTGCAGTGACTACCAATACGGAAGGGTGTGCCCCAGCTGATAAAGTCTGGGACAAGGAAGGATTCAGGAGGGAAAAACACACATAGGGGACGGGTTTCATCTCAGGACAAGTCAAGGATTGTCCAGGAGCTCAAACTCCACGACACAGACAGACGCTGAGCTAAGACAGAGCTCAGGCTGTGGACGTGATGACCAGTAGCCAGCCTCAAGGGGTCAAGTTTTATGGAATGCCAGGCCTCCAAAGCAGCCGGAATAAACTGGATTTTCACTTGCCCATTTGTTTCCCTTTCCTGGATTACTAAACTAGCTCAGCAAATTTGGAATTTAAATTGACATAGTGTCTGGCCTGTGGCAGGGACAAGATTTACCCCAAAGCCAACTGCTTGAGTGGGCCACCTCCAAAGACTAGGGAGGGGCATGTGGTAGAGCTAGGTTCCATGCGGGAAAGGTCAGGGCATATGGAAGGCGGTGAATCTTATCAATGAGCAGATAAAAAGGAATGGGGCTTATGTCAGGGGTCTGCAGGACCACCCACAGGTTTGATGATTTGCTAGAAGGACTCACAGGACACAGAAAAACCGCTATGCTCACAATTATGCTCTAGTACGGAAAAAAAGATACAGAAAAAAATCAGCAACAGGTAAAGCTGTATAGGGCAGAGTCGAGGAGAGCCCATTGTGAGCTCCCAGTTGTCCTCTCCCAAGGGAGTCCTTCACACAGTTTAATTCTCCCAGCAGCTACACGTGACATGTACAAAGTATCGCCAACCAGGAATTATATCAAAGCTTTTGCACAGCGAAAGAAACAAAACAAAAAGGTAACCTCCTGAATGGGAAAAGATATTTGCAAATCATATATCCAATAAGAAGATAATATCTGAAATACATAAAAACTTACACAATGTAATATAAAAAGCAAACAACCCAATTAGAAAATGGGCAGAAGACTCAACAGACATTTTTTCAAAGAAGACATACAGATGGCCAAAGGCAAATGAAAGATGTTCAACACCACTACTCATCAGAGAAATGCAAATCAAAACCACAATGAGATACCACTCCACACCCACAAAGGTGGCTATAATCAAAAAGATGGACAATAACAAGTGTTGACAAGATGTGGAGAAATTCACTGCTGGTGGGAATGTAAAATGGTACAGCTGCTCTGGAAAGTCATTTGACAGTTCCTTAAAAAGTTATTAAACATAGAATTACCACATGACCCAGAAATTCCACTTATAGGTGTATCCTAAGAGAACTGAAAACATGTATCACACAAAAACTTGTACAAGAATATTCACAGATGCATTCTTCATAGTAGCCAAAAGTTGGAAACAGTCCACATGTCCATCAGTTGATGAACAGATACACAGAATGCGGTAGATCCATACAATGGCATATTATGCAGCCCTAAAGAGGGATGAAGTACTGATACAACCTAGGCAAACTATGAAAGCATTAATGCTAGTGAAACCACATGATTGCATACTTCAAAAGGGTGACTTGAATTGGCATGTGAATTACATTTCATTAAAAAGAACTTACGAAAAGAAAAGCTGAGATGCAGGGCCCTCTGTCCCACTGAACTCCCCTCCATCATCCAGTGACTGGCAGGAACCGCAGAGGACTGAGACCTCAGAGACAACAGTCTCCCTCCTGAAAAAAAATCCAACCAAGTAGGAACAGCTGCTTCTGGCAGAAAGGCTGGCTTCCCAGGCTTACGTGGAGGAGCAGGGGGTGCTAGCCAGGACCTCAGTGGCATGCGACGGGGGTGCACACAGGCCCTGGCATCCAACAGACCCAGCTTGGCTCCAGCCCCAACCTATGCTGCAAGAGATGAAACCTCCCTGTCCTCAATATTCTCATCTGTAAGGGGGCTCCCAGGAGACCCACCGCAGGCGTAAAGCAGATGACACCTGTGAGGTGCTTAGCACACAGCAGGTGCTCTTACTGCTTTGAGCTCCCCAGAGGGTGCCACGTGAAGAAAGACATAGGAAAATCTTGCCATGAAGAGCCTGTTTAGCCACTGCCTGCCTGGGAAGAAATGGGCTCTACAGAGAACACCCAGCCCCTTCATCCTCCTGGGGCTCCCCCAGTCAACTTGCAAGCCACTGCTGGCCTCCACACTCAATTCCTGGCCAACAGGGACCGTCTTGAGCAAATTGCTGCCATCAATCGATTACACAGGCAAATATGGCTTTCCTGCAAATTAATGAATTGGCTTTCCAGCTCATAAATCACTTCCTGTGACAAGCCTGGCCTGTACCCAAGAGAATGTCCAGCCTCAGAGTGGGCCTCATCCAGTGTGGTTTCCCAAACTGCATTCCAGGGAACCCTGGTACTGCATAGGTGTGCCTGGGCTTGCGGTAGGAAGGCCTGAGTCAAACAGGCATTGTGATGCAGGACTTCTCAGACCCTCCGATATACTAATGGGCTTTAGGATTCCAAGAGGCAGCAAAGCGGACAGCAGATTACAAAATCTTTCTACAAAGCATCTATTACATTTGCAAATACCTTGAGCTCCATGGATCATGGTTTACAAAATGCTCATTCAAGCCAGTGCCCTACCACCTCCCAGCTGAGGACACTGAGGTCCCCCTCCTGCTGGGAGCAATGGCAGCCAGCCTGTTCTCCCCACCCTGAGGCGCTCTCTAATGGCATGAATTTCTGAGGCCTCTCTGAGCTGAAACGCAGACCTGGGCGTGAAGTGGCTGAGCCTCTGCCTCCTCCCTGGAGGCCTCTCTCCTTCACCCCCTTAGCTCCAGTGAGGCCAGCAAAGCAGAGTGCCCCAGGGTCCACAGCCACCCCCAACATTCCTCCTCCTTGCAGTGACGCAGGCCACTCTCCCATCCTTGCCCTGCCCCCTGCAGGCCACAGGAAGGCCCTCTGCAGCACCCACCGACGGCTGGTAAATGAAGATCTCAGCCCCCCTCGGAAGCCCCAACACCTTCCCCAGACCTGTTCAGGGCACCTGAGGACAGCTGGGTGCAGTGGAAGGAGCACAGCCCACCCTGGCATCAGCTATTCAAAAGTGGGGCTCTGGGCCTCTCTGCCAGGCAGTGCCCGCATCCCATCCCACAGCTGGGCCAGGCTTCCTTGGAAGCTCTGCCCTCCCTGAGCCTGCTTTCTCTGCCAGCCACCCACATCTGCCCACTCGGGACTTTTCCTTAACTGACATAATGTTGTCTAGGGGCTGTAGATAGACAACGGTGGGCTATGTGTTTCCTTGTCCCTGCCACTGGGAAGAGGGGAGTGTGCCCTCCATGCATTCCAGTGTCTTTGGCCAAGGTGTTACCTAGAGTGAGCTCGGGCTATGGAGGGACAGGGTGGATACTACAAAAAAATTGGGAGTTTTTAAGGTGTCGGTGGGAGGAAAGGACGCTAAGTCAGCTGTACATACTGAATGAAATCACGGATGGCAGGCACTTGGCACTGAGCCAGGCTCAGAGGTGATGCTCATACATTAGCTAACATTTTTACTTATTCTGTTAAACAAATATTTTGGCTAATAATGAGCTCATTTGACTTTTGATGCTAACAGTTTGGAAGGTGGTGGACAACATAAAAAGAACCTTAAATTCTCCGCCAGTTACTGACCACATTATCACAAGACCTCACTTATGATTCTCAGGCTGTAAAATGAGGGTTAAAATATCTCGCCACCTAGCTCAGATGAGAAACTATGCTTCCTAAAGCACAGAAATGCTGGCATTTTCACTTCTGATCCTCGCTGCATGTTTCAGATCTTTCTTACGAGCACCAGTTGGCAAAAGGTTTTCTGAGAATGGAGTCCTTTGGCAAACAGTAGGCCAGACAGCTACTTGGACTGCGGTAGAGAGTTTTGCTTTAAACAAACTACAAAAAAGGGTGTATATATCTTTAAATCCATGTGGCTAAATTGCTTACTAAATAAGCAAATATTGAACAGAGTGAGAAAATCTGGTTTAAGCTCCAAGACAGCAAAGAGGGCTGTGAACTTCAAGGATGCTTATGGAGCAGGTGCAGAGACTGGTTCTGTGAAGGGATGAGTGCCCACCAGGTAATGAGAAGACCCCCTGCATTGCAAGCCTGTGGGATTTATGAGGTTAATTAAGTTCATCATATTCTGACTCCCTGTGTAACACGCTCAGCTCTCTGGAGCTACAAATAAGGTCTCATCCATACCCATGTCCAAATCGCCAAGTTCCTTAGTGCCCAGCTGCACACCCACAGGGCCTCAGCCCATCTCACGTCCTCTGGGGTATTTCGCTTGTGCTCAGGTACAAACTTGCCTTCCGCTCTGGCCTTGTCCTATCTGTGTCCCCTGCTTTTGCTGACCTGCCTCCAAGAAAGCAGCCCCACCCGCATCCCCAGCCATCAGGACTACCCCTAGTGCCCCCAAGCTGCCCATCCCAGAGAATCAGGGTCAGGCTGGGGTTGCAGCAAACATGCAGTGCCCTGTGCCCACCCACAGCTGTGCTGTCCTTTGTCACGTGGGCCTGGAAAGGATGCTGCGCAAGCGCAGAGGAAACAGCTCTGCCGGTCTCTAATCCTAACCTCTAGCCCTCTCTCTCCCCTCCACCATTCCTGCCTCCCCTTCCTCTCCCTGGGCACTTCTGCGCCAAACACTTCCGTTCTCCTCGTCCAGTTCTAAGAGATGAAACCACCATGTGTCACATTCCTGCAAAGAGGGCCAGGCCAACACAAGGCCCCCAGCCTACAAACAGAAGGCTCTACCTCCTGGTAGGAACACCTCAGGGACACCCTGCTATCTCCCCATCAAACTCCTCTTTACTCATGAATAGATATGGGAAGGATGCACCGGTTATACTCAATTGCACCTAGCTACAAGTAAACAAAGACCAAAATAACAATGGCTAGAATAAGATAAAGATTAAATTTTTCTCTCGTATAAAAAGAAGTCTAGAGACAGCCAGTCTAGAGTAAACACAATAGCTCCACAGCCATCAACAACCCAGGCTCCTCTATCCTGCTATCATCATTAACATGAGGCTTAGCTCCTGTCCTCATGATCCCAAAATAGTTACTTCAGTTCCAGACATCACATCCATATCTCAGGCAGCAGGGAGTAGAAAGGGGCAAGGGTGAAAGGGCATGCTTTCCTATTGAGTCAGTCTCCTTTGAAGAGATTTCCCAGAAACCCCACCCACCAACTCTTGCTTATATCTATCAGTCTCTTTCTGAAAGGTTAAGAAATGTTGTATAAAAAGCCCATTGACACACCCAACACTATTGTTAAGGAAGACAGGTGTGACTGAGTGGGCAAATAGCAGCCTTGGACACACTTTCTTGAGAACTGAACAAAAGGGAAAAGAGGCTCAAACTAATTTCTTACTTAGAGGCAGGGGAGCACTCACAAAATGAGAATGATGCAAGCCCATGAGCAGTGATTATGGCACCAAAATAAGAGTCTGTGTCAGGTATTCTCAGCCCATTCTATGCTCCCAAGGCAACACTGGTTTGTGGTGTTCACCTGAACAAGCCCACTACCATATTCCACTGCTAGGTCGGTATTTAAAAGAGCAGCTGACAGACTGATGCTCAGCTTGTGGTCTACTGGGACCTCAGCGTCTTCGTCTCCTGAGTTTTCACAGACTTTGTTTCCCCTCGTCCATCTTTTGTTCATGTTGTTTGCTTTTCTCCTTGAAACAATTTACTCTAGAACCCTGCTTTCAGTTTCTCTGAGGCACAGTCTTCACACTGTGGCACCAGGTAGCTGATCAGACTGGGGAGCGTGCTAAGATGAGGGACACTGCAATGTCATGCGATAACTGGCATGACTTATTTCAGAAATGCCTGCTGACATGTCTGCCGTTTTTGAGCTGGCATGTCTGCCTCCAATAAAGGAAGCCCAGAGCCGGCATTTATCATGCTCCAGGCTCTGCAAGTCGAGGCGAGAACCAGACCTTAGGAGCAAAGAGAGCTAAAATTTACGGCAGAGGACGGCAGATGGCACACTTCTGGCATGCCATTCTGGGAGACAGAGCTTAAAGGCGGGAGGTAGCAGAGAGACAGTGTAACATGGTCATCAAAGGTCTAAAGGTCTAGAGTAGAGAGACCTGGTTCCCTGGATGTCACTGTGCGACCTTGGACAATTTACCTCTCTAAACTTTATTCTCCTTCTGCATAAAATGAGACAATACAGAAGATAATAATGTAGAACCTAGTCATGAAATGAAACCCTCCGTGGACAGGGCCTGGGCTAGTGCCTGGTTGCTGGCCCAGGCAAGTGCCCAATAACATTAGCAATCACTATTTTTGTCTAACAGCAGTGATAATAGTGGTACTGACCTGTATTTGTATGGCGTGAAAGGGGTTAGCGCAGGGCCTGGTGCGTAAGACCCAATAAATGAGATCGACACCATTGTTATTCTTGTTGCTGCTGAGGGAAATATCCAGAACGTATGTCCTCTTTCCACAGACAACTACCGATGCTTCCCTGGATGGGCTCCCTCCGACAAGAAGAGCCTTTTGGTGGGAGCCTCCAGCCCCAGCAGGAAGACAGGCAGGACACGGAAGCCCCTGTGAGCAAGAGCTCTGGGCTGCAGAGGCTGCTTGGCATGGGGGACTCCCTTGGGGAAGAGACACTCCCCCACTGTCGGGGGGGTGCCCATCTGGGCTCATGGGTTCGGAGGCAGCTTCTCCTGCTCCCGTCTCTGTCCAGCGTTCTTCTAACAGGCTGCTTTGTGACAGGTTTGCAGGGACATCTGTCAGCAAGCAGGCCCTGCCAGGCACCTGTTGGCCCCCACTGGGCAAGAAAGTAACATGCAGAGGATTTAGGCAGGGAGAGGGGGGCATGGAGGACACTCCTTATTCCACAGAATACCCTCCTTCTAGTAAGTGGTAAAGGCCTGAATTCCTGGCAAAGAATACTGGTTTCTGAAAGCTCCTACCATAAAATTGCATCTGTAGCCCTATGGAAAATTCTACATTTTGGAAAGCATGGCCCTG
Organism: Manis javanica; assembly: GCF_040802235.1. Lineage (NCBI taxonomy): Eukaryota > Metazoa > Chordata > Mammalia > Pholidota > Manidae > Manis > Manis javanica. The sequence continues at coordinate 116,975,547 of NC_133166.1, forward strand.
TGAGAAGGAAAACTCAAGCTGGGAGCATCAGGAGACTGACTTGGCATTCTGCAGCTCTGTGACGATGAGCAAGTCCCTTCCCCTCTGGGTGTCTCCGTCTCCCCAAGGTCAATGAGGGAGTTGGTGAAATCCATGGCTCTCAACACTGCACATGCGTCAGGGAAGCTTATTACAAAGGCAGATTCCCAGACGCCATCTGGAAACTGACTCAGCTGGACACAGAGGAGCCCACCTGCACCCCCTCCCAGGAGATGCGGCGCCCTGGCTGTCACTCAACAGGCATCCCAGAGTCTCTCTGAGCATGACTGTCTCCCAGGCCCCAGGGAGAGTCAGAAGGAGCAGAGGGCCCAAGAGGGGAGCAGGTGGAAAGCAGGGCGCCCCAAGGGTCCTGGCCTGGTGGCTGGTGGCCGCTGTCTGAACACCCCAGGCAGACCCAATAGCCAACTGAGTCCCACCCGCCCACCTTCCCCAGCACCAGCAGGGCAGCTCCCAGGTGCAGGCACTGTGGGGAGAGGCACCTTGGAAATTGGCCTCCTCGCTTTTCCTACTGAAAAGTCCTTACCTTTGAGGTTTTCAAAAATCTGAAAGAAATAGTTGGCTGGACTCCATGGACCCTCTAAGCAAGGAAGCAAGAGTTTTCTTTCTACAAATGTGGTGCAAGACTGACACTCACACACAGGTGTGCACCATCCTGTGGGAGGCAGCGGCTTGAATGGCAGCAATCTCCTCGCACACCCTGGGGACCCTTCTGCCCTCTGCTGCTTCCCCAACCTCCTCTGCTCCCTCACCAGCATTAGTCACACCTGATTGGTGTTCCAAGGCTCTGAATGTTTTACCCCATCTAATCCTTACAAGAATTCTATGCTGTAACCAAGATAACTGTCTCCATTTCAGGAACAGGGTTACTAAAGCACAGAGTGGTTCAATAATTTGCCCAAGGTGACCCAGCTAAGAACTGGTGGAGCCAGGCTTTGTACTTGAGCAGTGAGGCTCCCAGACGCTGAGCTCTGAGACCTGCTTCCACTTCTAGATCATGTCCGCAGCCTCAAGGAAGGTGGCTGGCCCCAGCCAGGGCCAAGAGGCCATTCACCCCAGTCATGCGCTGATCCCACAAATCCTTGTTGTTAATAAGTCCAGGCAGGAATCTGGGCCTGGTGGCTGGGGTCATACATGCATGTTGTCACTACGTATACTCAATCAAACTCACACACACCACACCTGCGTTGCTCACATGCACTCATACACATGCTCTTACACAAACTCACATTCATGACCCAAGGCACGTTTACCTACACACCCACACGTCTGTGTGACAAGCTTGCACATTCACACTCTGTGCTCACATATCAGCACACTCACACATTCTCGTGCTCACACACGTATTTATTCACGTGCACACACGCTCATGTACTCATACCCACGAGGGCGTGTTCCCACCACCACCCACTCCCAGCTGGTTTGTTCTCGAGCAGCTGACGCCACTTCAAGTCGGGAAAGCTGAGAGCCCGGCTCACATGTGTGTGAGGGTAGCAGGGGAGGGGCGCCCGTCTGCTCCTCACCCCCCAGGGAGGCGGGAGCTGGAGGGGGGCCCCCCAGAGGGCGGCCAGGCAGGAGGCTGCTAAGAGGCGGACAGTGGGAAGTGCACCCCCGCTGTCTTGCCTAGACAAGGGTGCTTGTCACCAGCATGCCCAGGCCAGTCCTGATTTTCCCTGGATTCTTTTTTTTTTTCAATTTAAGCTGCCCTTTGTGGAGCGCCCACAGCACGCCAGGCACCTTGCAGGGGCCTCCTGGACACCCTCCGGCCTTCTAAGGTGACTGCTGTTCTATCCCCACTTCACTCAGGAGGCAACAGAGGCCCAAGCCCCAGTGAACTGTGCGGGTAAAATAAAGGTTCCTGGGGCCAGGATTCCCACCTGGCCCCAGTTGGCCAGCTCACTACCCAGGGGTGGGCAATATGTCATTACTGACTCTAAAGAAAGAGCCCTGCCCAGTGCTCTGAGTGACGTGGTGGCACAGCTGCAAGGCTGCAGGAGAGCAAAGCAGAGCTGGAGTGGTGGCAGCACCCAGAACAGAGGCCCAGAGGACGGCTGTGCGGGCAGAGAGGCCCAGAGGCAGAGACGGGCTTGCTGCCTGCAGACTCGCTCTGAGTGGACGAGATTTTAGTGAATGACCTGCCACCATGGAAATAAAGTTGGGTATAAACCCTTTCACCCCAAGAACATTCTACTGTCATTTCTTTGGTCACATTGAATCCATAGTGAACTTGCCCAGGGCTGAAACCCATTGGCAAGACAACTGGTTACATTCACAGAGCCACTCAGCTCCCAGATGTCCCAGCCACACAAGTCCGCCCTCGCTGCAGGCCAACTCCCTGGGGGCTCCACCTTCTCCATACAGACGCCCAGCCCAGCCAGACACAGAGAGAGGACTTCCCATCCCTCTCATGAGCTACACCCCCACCACCACCAAGACCCAGCCAGACTCCAGGCGGGGGAAAGAAAGGCCTCCGGACCTCCAGGAGCTTTGCCAAGAAAAACTCAGGAAGGCGCGCAAGGACACACTCAGCTGGTGAGATGCATCGTTTCATTTTCAAGGAGACATCGCATCTTGGATCTCACCCATGCCGCTGCAAGTCATATAAAATGATAGGATCTTTCTGAAGGGCGGTTTGATCATTATACTGAAAGCCTTTAAAATATGCATGCATGGGCACATCCTGTAGGCCATTAATTCATTTCTAGGAAATGTATCCTAAGGAAATATTTGGACAGGTGAACAAAGATAGAGGCACAAGGTTCTCAGTGCACCACTATTTAAAATAGTAAGAAGTCAAAAACAGCCCTAGTACCCAAAAATAGAGAACAATGTAAATAAAGCATAATATCCCCATACAGTGGGGATATTATGTGGCTACAAAAAATTAATATAATTACTGACATAGTCACAATCTGTTTCTGAGTCTCAGACAGGTGATAATAACTTATTCATATTTTGATGTCATTTGCATTCAAAATCTCTATGAATAAAGGAAAATCTGCAAATGAATGCCTCTAAATGTTAACACACACAGATTACCTATGGAGAATAATGACACTAATGATTCTGTTTTTTCCTTTTTGATTTTCTGATTATTTTCCCTAAAATTGACATTCAATGAAGGTGAGTGCTTTCCAATCATATGTGCATATTATGGCATGGGTTTGATGGAACATACAGCATGCCTGATGGGTCACACAAGAACGGGAAACACCGGCATCGCTGGTGACTGAAGGTGGGGTAGCTAATGGCCAGGACCAGGGGGAGGAAATTTTTTGCACTATGTGCTCTATTTGTATCCTTTGAATTTTGAATTATATGAGTTCGTATCTCTTCACAAATATAAACTACATTTAAATTTTGAAATAAACAAGAAAAAAGGTTTAAGGAACATGTTTGACATCTCACAAAGCCCATTTTTGTGTGGCAGGGAATGTGGAAGGAGACTATTCTCAAAGTTGCAAACTCAAATACCTAGAGGGGCCAGGGAGATAAATAAGGGACAGTGCTGGAGTGACAATAAGGAGTGGTGGGGTCTGTGGCAAACTAGAAAGCAGAGGTCCTCTTAGTGGTGGCAACATGATTCTGCTCTGGCTGAGGAGGCCAGGCAGGAAGAATGCCCCAGGGCTGCCAGCCCTTTCAATTGGTCAATGAAAATTTAAAAATCCAGACTTACATATACATTTTCTCTTTTTAAAAATGGGCTGACACCCCCCAAGCACAAGGCTCTGCAGGCTAGACACAGGCAGCGAGTTTGCAGCCCTACTATTTTACTGTAGAATATTCTTGTTAAGAGCCCCAAGGACATTAGGGAGGGGCAGCTTGCCTAGAGTCAAATGGTGGTTGCCCACGACACAGACTAAAAAAGCCTACATCTATCAGTTTCAACAGTACTTAGTGTTGACAATGAGTGGAGGGAGGTGAATGGTTAAGGGCTGTCAGACCCTCTCAGGGACGTCAGCGTTTCAACAGAGCCATTTAGGAGAGCCCAAGCCTGCTCTCTGATGCCACTTTAAGAATGAAGTCAGAAGCCCAATGCAGAAGGGTGAGCCCTCCCAGCTCAGACGCAGCCTCCATGGAAACCTGGGCTGGTCAGGATAGAAACAAGCTGCCAGAGTGTAAGCCCACCTCACTTGCCTCTGGCCTCCCTGCCTTCCTGCCTGTAGGCAGCCACCCTCTCCCATCCACTCTGCTGGTTCACAAGCTACCCAGCCTATAGCCCAAGTCACATCTGCCTCCTCTGCAGGCTCCCACACAGGGCAGAGGTGGGATTCAAAGCACGGCTGGCTCACTCCTCTGAAGCCCAGCCCTTTCCACCCCAACTGGCTCCTTCATCAGGGTTACCCCCATGCTCTGAGCCTCAGTTCCTTCACCCAAGAAATGAGGCTCAGAAGAACTCTTTCTTCCAGGGGCTGTGAATTACATGGGATGAAGGGTGAGGAAATTGAAGATGGAGAGACTATTTTTTAAACCTTCAAATTAGCAAAGGTTTTTAATTGATAATACTTGGTGCTGATGAGATGATGCAGTGAGACATTTTCATATCCTGCTTCAGAGACTGTATGCCAGTACAATATTTATGTGGGGTTATTTGAAAGTATATTGCAAAGGGTGTGTCAAAGTATGTAGGCAAATCTACAGAGACAGGGCTTGGATGAGTGGTTGCCTAGGGCTGGAGAGCTGGGGGAAATGAGGCTTGCCGGCCAGTGGGTATAGAGTTTCTTTTGGGGGTGAAAACGCTGCTCTAAAATTAGATTGTAGGGATGGTTGCACAACTCTGAATATACTAAAAATTGTTGAATTGTACTCTTAAGTAGGTGAATAATGGGGTATATGAATTATATCTCAATAAAGTTAATTTTTAAATGCACGTATTTATGTACAAACTTGTTTGTCTCAGCATCACTTATAATAGAAACAAATTTCAAACAATCCAAAGATCCAGCATTGGGGTAAAATTAAAGCCCTTCCTTACCATGGCACACCTACAAGTTTCGAAGCAGACTGCTGGGATCAAATGCTGAGTGACCTTGAGCAAGGTGCTGACCTTCTCTGAGGCTGTTTACTCATCTCTTAAATGCAGGTGATGCTTTTCTCAGAAGCTAATTGTGAGGAGTCAATGAGATAACCCGTGGAGACTGTTCAGGACATTAGAAGACCTCTGTGAATACAGACACTGTCATGTCTGTTCATTTTCTAGTTTATCCTAACAGGGACCCAACCCCCTTTTGACAAATGGGGAAGCCTGGGGCTGTTAGGTGACTTGTTCAGATCACAGTCCATAAAACAGGAATCAGAATGAGGGATACTATCCCCTCCCCCTCCGCCTCCTGGGGGCCTTCTCCTGGGTCTCTTCCTCCTCTCTCAGACATGCAGGGTAAGATACAGTTGGGTGTCCCTGCACCACCCGACTGCCCATGACCCACAGCCATGGGGCCCCACCCACCCACCAAGCCTGCCTGGCTTTGCCCTGACTTCAGCAACTCTTAGGTTCAGATCCCCAGGCCTCCTGGTGTCACCTCCTCTAAGAGGCAAACCTCAGGACAGGAGGGGAAGATCCACCATGAGATGACTCCACAGGGAGAGGCCTGGAGGCAGCCCAGAGAGGTGTCCAGGCAGGCCTGGGGTGGGACTCTCAGGACATCTGTACTATTTTGACAAATAGCCTGACCTGGGGGGATCATAGTGGGGGAAAGGGGGAGGAGTTCCCACTCTCCCCGAGGGCCCACCGTATGATCACAGTGACGGTCAGAGTATGGGCTGCTCCCCCCACTGACAGGCACCAAGCAATGCCCAACTGATCTCTCCCTAGGGGCCAACCCTTTCTCCTGCTCTCCACCCAGTGGGCTTCCAGAGGGCAGCCCACAATCCCAGGCCACAGTGGTTCAAGGTAGGCACATGATCTGTGTGGATCCAATCGGAATACATTTCAGGATTTCCGTAGGGAATGCTAAAACCAAGACTCGGTCACCGTACTTCAGCTATAGCCCTTAGAGAACCCAGTACCCAGTCAAAAGGAGAATTCTCTTTACTGCAACACCCCCCCCAAAAAAAGCAGAACGAAAAGGCGAGACTGGGGAACTGAATCCTGATCATGTGTTTGTGTCTGGATCAGGCCTTGCCTGAAGCTCCACCTGGAATGTGTAGTTACAAGAATCTGAAAAGTCTGTTTTGCAGAAGCTAGTTAAGGTTGGGTGTTCTAGTACTCACAACCAAGAGAATTCGAAATGATACATGGCACAGCTGTCCGGACACGCATCCAGGATGAGTGTTTGGCCCTTCTACTGCTCAAGTCAAAAGCCAAATACAAAGAGTATCACCTTACCCAGAAGGGTCTGCCCTGTTCCTCCTGAGGCCCCAGGCCCCATTGAGCAGAAGTTTGTCTCCCCAAGGCCTACCCCACCACCCGCACACCAACCCTCCACAGATAGAGGCCATGCACAGCACTGGGTGGACTTTTATTTTAAAGTCAAAGGCACAGCCCAAAAGGGCTGAGGCAGTGACTGTGGCTACCCAGCTCAGACCCCCAAGGCCCTGCCCCCAGCCAGGAGCAGTTGTCCCAAAGGGGAGGGAGTGGGTGAGAAGAGGGGCTCCCCTTTTAGGGAGTCACCTATTTCCTTCCTTTGCCCCCATAGGGGAGAAGCAGGTGACATAAAGTGAGGCAGAAATGCTTCATGGGTCCCCCAGGGCCTCTCCCTCAATCCCCCAACACAGGTCTTTGGTGGACATAATTGCACAAACAGTCCATAAAGTGACAGCTTGGGGGGAGCCCCCTCCCAAAAGCAGGGCCTCAGGAGGGGGCGGGGGAGAGATCCCAGTTTCTCCCTGCGGCAATTCAGTGCTTAGAAATGGGGGGGAGCCCTTCTCTGCTGGAGCAGCCCCCTGGGGAGAAACGCTTCCAGCCAGATGAGGCAGTGTCTTGGCAGAGAAACTCCCCACACTCCATTCCGCAGCGGGTCCCCTCCCCTCCCCGCATCTCTATCTGATAAGACATAAAAAATTCTCTTCTTATAAAAATACTTCTGCTCTGTCTGGGAGTGGAGTAGGGGGAGAGGGAAAGAGGGGCAGTCCCTGGGTACAGGGCCAGGCTGACGGTGGAGACCTGGGGGCAGCGGGCCTGACTCCCAGGTCACAGCCCCTCGAGGGGAAGGTGGGTCACAGTGGCGGGGCTAGGAAGGGGGCAGCGGACCATTGGCTCGTCGCGGGGTTCCTTTGGCGGCGGGGGCCCGGCCCGGGGCGGCCGGCGCGGGAGAGACACGGCGGGAGGCGGCTGCACTCCGAAGCTTTTGTTTCCGCCGCTTGGCCAGCGGCGCATTCTCCACGCTCTTCAAGAAGAAACCCTCGCGCTTGCCCCGGTTGAACGCCTGTTGGAAGGGAGGGGGTGAATTCCCACCGCTCAGCCTGGCCTCGACTTCCAGATCTTAGCTTTGGCTCCCATCCTGAACCCTCCGTCCCCCAACTGGGTCAAGGCCAACAGGTCCTTGGCCTCCTGTCTCCCAGGGCGCCTAAGGGCCAGAAGCCGGGTGGCGCGGGTCACCTCACCTTTCCGCGCTCTGAGGACACCACCTCCCAGAGGCCCCGCCTCCCGTGACCCGCCCACCGCCAGGCCCCGCCCCTCACCATGAAGGTAGCGTTGAGTCCAGAGCGCACAGCAGGCCCGGAGGACTCCAGCACGTCTGGCGTCCGGAGTGGGGGCGAGGAGCGCGCGCTGCCATCCTGCAGCCACGAGCTGCCTCGCAGCCCCTCGAGCTTCAGCCGCTTGGCCGGGTCAACGGTCAGGAGCCCTAGGGGCCGGACAGGCAAGCGTTGGGGAGGGCCCACGTGTGCAGGCTGCCTCTCCCACCAGTCCCCCCAGCCAGAACACCTAACCCAGTGACAATCCGGGACACACAATGACCCCATGGCCTCCCCACCCCTCCCATAACCTGTGACCTCAGGCTTCTCACCTCGGACAAGCTCCTTGGCTTCCTCAGACACGCCCTGCCAGGCCTCCCCGTCAAGGGAGAAGCGCCCCTCGCGAATCTTGCACATGATCTCGGCCGCCTGGCTCTGCCCGCCCTGGCCTGAGGCCCCCTGGAAGGGGACCTGCCCCGACAGCATCATGTACTAGGGGGGTGGGGGAGGAGTGAGACCGGTCTGGCTGCGGGGCCTAGGGGTAGCCAGGAGGCTGACTTTCCAGCGCACCTACAGCCATGTGTGATGAACCCTGACCTCCAACCCCTAATTCTCAGATGCCCCACCCCAGCACTAGGGCGCCCCTGCTTCTGTATTAGAATGACGCTGACCCCAGCCACAGACCGAATGCTGCCACCCCAACTGTGACCTCCGTCTTCTGACCATCCTGCTGCCCCAAATGAGGAAGACCTTTGACCCCAACTCTGAACCCTCCCCAGGGACCCCGTCCCATACCAGAATGACGCCAAGACTCCAGAGGTCGCAGGACTCGTCATAGCCCTGCTGCGCCAGCAGCTCAGGGGCGGCGTACTGCAGTGTGAAGCAGGGCGTCTGCATGGGTCCCGCAGGGCTCTGCGGGCGCAGCCGCGCGAACCCGAAATCGATGATCTTCACTGGAGCACCGGGCGTGTCATCGGCGTATAGGATATTCTGAGGGAGGCGGGGGGCGTCAGAGACCGGTCCTCCGCGCCGCAGCCCCCACCCGGCCGACGAGGCCCGTAGCCCACCTCGGGCTTGAGGTCGCGGTGCACTACGCCCGCCTCCTCGTGCATGAAGCTCACGGCTGACACAAGGCTGCGCAGGATCTGGCTCGCCTCGGACTCGCTGAAGTGCCGCTTCTTGCGGATGTGCTCCAGCAGCTCCCCACCCTGCAGCAACTCCAGAACCAGGTACGTGTGCAGCTGCGGGCGACGCGGCAGGCCATGGTCACCACCTGGGTCACCGTCATCCAGCCTCAGGCCCTGCCCACGTTGAGCCCCAACCTCAAGACCACGCAAGAATTGCCCTTAGGCTGCACCTCAGGTTCTACAGCCACAAGTCTTCCAGATACCCGCCCCTTCGGCCCTCTTAAATTCCACCCACCCTCCACGCCCCCCTCAAATTCCGGTCCCTTGGATATACACAGCTCCGCGGTCCAGTCCTCCGGCCCTACTCCAAGTCCCACCTCCCAGACCTCGCGGGTCCCCTCAGGCTCCACCCACCCAGCCCTCAGGCCCCGCCTCCTACCCGCCTCCCTGCCCTCCACCGGCCGCCTCCTGTGTCCCTGCGTTCCGCCCCAGCCCTGGAAGGCGTCACCTGGTCTTGATGTACATCATGCAACTTCACCACGTTGGGGTGCGACTGGCACAGACGCAGGGCGGTCACTTCGCGCTGAGTGTTCGTTTCCAGCCTAGGGACGGGGCAGGCAAGGTCCCGACGGCTGAGCTCCGGCCCCGCCCTCCAAGACTCTGCCCGTCAAGGCCCCACCCACTCCCGCCAGCCCACCTGCGGCTGAGGATCTTGACCGCGAATTCCTGGCCGCCCTGGCGCTGGCGGCAGCGTCGGCACACGGAGAAGCTGCCCTGGCCCAGCGCAGGCTCCCGCAGGTCCAGCTCGTACTGCTGGAAGAAGGGCGAGTCCTAGGTGCAAAGGGGGAGCGTCAGAGGTCCTACCTGGGAGCCTTGCAGCCACACCAGTCCCCCCCTCAGGGAGGCTTCAGACCACAGGGAAGTTACCCCAGGGTTGCCTGGTGAAATCAATTCTGTAATCCTACAACCCAGATGCCCCCAAGTCAACCCGGCCCAGCCCACCTGCATCATGGCGCTCCTGGCCACCGCCGCCCTGCCAGGACGGTCTCCAGTGCCAGATGCTTGCAGCACATCTGTCATCACTGCATTGTTGTGGTCAAACAGGATGGATGGTGCCACGAAGGAGTATCCCTGCCGGGGAGGCGGGGGATGTTATCAGGGGTGGAAGGGTGTGGGGGCTGGAGGTGCAGATGGAGAGACTGGAGGGCCCAGACCTCCCCAGGAGGGTGGGCAGAGGGAAAGTGAGGGGTGGGGTACCTTTTGCATCTGGTGCACACAGGATGGATGGACACTTTATCCCACCTCGTTGCACCATCATCTGGGGCCCTGCCTGTCCCCTCCCAGTCTGTGACCTCCCCACACACAAGTACCAAGGACATCATCTGGCACAGTGTAGTAGCCCGGAAAATGATGAGCCAACTCCATAAAAGGACTCTGACCCAGTGTCACACATGCTAAGTTTGTGAGAATTCCATTCTACCCACTGAGGACAAAAAGCCTTTATTCCCTCCTTTCAGATCAAACACTGGTATTTTCTGCAAAGGGAACTATTAAGGAAATGTAAAGAGAAACCAATGTTAATTATTTGCCTTTCCTAAGGATCCATGTCCTGGCAAGTCAAGGGATTCTCAAGGGTAATTTTAACGTTGTGTTATTTTCTCCTAAAAATGCAGCCCCACTGTGCAGTAGAATGCAAGCTCCATGTAGGCAGGACTTTTATCTGTTAGGTTCATTGATACTTTCTCAGTGTCCAGACAAGTGCCTGGCACATTATAGGCACTCAATTAATATTTTTGAACCATTTAATGACTGAATGAAAATAACCACTGATTCATAAGAAAGAACTTTCTCATTAGGACTGTGACACAGTGGATAGAGGGATGCAGTTCAGCACAGAGCTGTTACTTATGAGAGCTTCATACAGGGGACTGATCTATCCACACTTGATCTATATGGCCTATTCTTATTTTATATTTATGGACCATGTCCTACAAACCAGGCCCTCACACTGGGCAGAGGGATTCAAAAATTGAACACATGATCCCTGCCCTCTGGGATCCTCCAGGCCAGGGAGGCAGTCTCAGTCGGCCATCAGGATTCAACCTGACAAACGGCCCTGAAGGAAGTGCTGTCTGCAGACAGCTGATAAACCAGGAAAGGGCAGCCAAAGGCCAGAGAGCCTGGACAGACTTCACATGGGGCAGCACTGAATGATAAGGCTTGAAAGATGAGTGGGAGCTTTCTAGGTGGGCAGCTGTGGGAAGAACACTCCAGGTGGAGGGAACTACATGTGCAAAGGTACAGAGGTGTTCTGGAACCTCTGAGCAGTTCAGAGGTGCTAGAGCACCAAGTGGAATAATAGTGAGCACCGAAGCTAGGGTGCTGAGCAAGGATCACATCATGCAAGGCGTTGAATCCCGAGAAAAGGAGTGTGGACTTGTCCAACAGACCTAAACTTCTAAACCGGCTGGAAGGGGCCTGTGCCCCCAGGAATGTGATTATGATATATGCCAAGGGACAATATAAACATGACATCTCTTCCTAGGTGTCCACTTAAGGAAGTAAATAACATAAAACAGTATTTGTACATAATAGTAAAGAAATATGATGAAGTAGAAGGAAAATTAACATGAATTTAAAGATAAGCCATGAAATTCAAAGATATGTCCACCTTGGTGGTCTCTATGACTTACAACTCCTGGCACCCCAAGAGTTGAGAGGTGTGGGGGAGATGCTGAGTACTGATCAGGACACAGGGCGTATACAGTGCCCATGGGTCAGCCAGGGCAGAGGGTGGCAGCAGCATCCTGCTTCTCCCGTATCTGCGGTTCCATGACCTCTCACTCACCTGGAAGACACGAGGGTCCCCAGGCGGGGGGCTACCAGGAGGTGAGTAGACAGGCTCTAGCCGAGTAAATTCCTCTGCAAAGTTGCCTACATCCAGCTCTGAGCGGATATGCGGTCGGAATGGGGCTGGAATCTTCCTGGCAGCCAGAGCAGCCCAATCCAGACCCTGTAGAAAAGGAATTCAAGAATGGGGGTCAAAGGGCAAGAAGTAAAAACCCCTATCACTCAGGCAGGCCACCTTCACTGGGCAGCTCCTCAGTGAGGCAAGGATCTATCTGGCTGTTCTTCCTGCCTCCTCAGCTTCTGTTTCTCTCTCCCTCTGATAACAGAGTCCCTTTCAACTTTGGAGAACCACCCCTCCACCCCAGGCAGTCAATTCAGGACTTTTAATAGATTGGCATACACAACAAACAAATCTCTTTCTCCCACTGGACTTAAAACTGGGAGGACATGGGCCTACAACTGCTGAGAAACCCCTCAGGGTCTAATAATGAGATCCCCATGCAGAGAAGCAGAACCAAAAGACAAAGAAATAAATTCCTAATGACAGATTCGGCACCTGGATGCACCCTTGCCTGAAGTCAGACCACTCTTCCTTGGACTTTCACTTACAGAAGATGCCTTTTTATGTGTAAGCTAGTGGGGCAGAGCCTGTTCATTAACTGCCAACATCCTCCATCTTTCTTAGTACCACAGCCCCAATTTTATTCCAGGAAGCAATATACACAACTACAAAACGATACTTCACAAGCTTCCTCGTGGTTAGGGGTGACCAGTAACTTGTAAGTAAAAATTGTGAGGTAGGACCAGGGAAAAGAGCCTTAAGAGGTGGGTGAACAGTTGGCAACTGCCTTTTTGCCCTTCCCCTCCTTCTTCCTCCTGCTTCCTCCCTAGACAGCAGCTAAGATGGCAAGAGCTTCAGCAGTCATCTTGGATTGTGAGGCAAGCCTATGAATGGAGGCTACATGCTAATGGAGGAGCTTTTTATTTTAAAAAAAGGGGGGGAGCTTGGATTCACGAAAACCACAGTAGCTCTGGCCTGCCAACGCCTGGACTTGTTGTATGTGGAAAAATAAGTAAGTGAATCTTGTTTAGACCCCTGTTCATTCTGATCTCTGTTCTTAGCAACCAAACTATTCCACTAAAATCTCCATTTTGATTTGTTGGACTTTATATTAGTTGCAGCCAAGAGGCCTGCCTTGGGCTTAAAGGCCCCAGTGCTGGCACTAGGGACCTCAGCATTGCTATCACCAAAGAGTCTGTCCCAAGAGAAAGGGAAATGAGGGAAACACTCCTGAGCATCAGGCCTTGAAGACCTTGGGCCTCTCCAGTATGGCTACAGGTCAACCCACTCCCAGCACCCAGGGCCTGGCATGCATATAGGTCAGGCTGGAGGAATTCACTTAAAGAAACTGACACTGCTCAGCCCCTTCCCCAACAAAGGGGCACCTTCACCATAGAGACCGAGATTCCTGTCTGAGAAAGCATCTCCAAGATCCCTTCCAGGCAGGTACTTGCTGGGAAAATTCAAGGAGATGGCACTCACAGCAAGAGTAACTGAGTGCCTGGCCCACAAAAATGCCCACTTATAGGCACAAATGTGCCATAAATGGGTATTTATTTACAATGTCAGACAAGTGGAAAATCTGATACCCACATGTAAATAGAACATAGCAGTCAAGAGTGTGGGCCTTCAAGTGACCCAGTCCTGGGTTTGAATGTGAGCATCATTTTTGGCTGGGTGATCCTGGGCAAATTACTTAACCTCTCTGAACCTCAGTTTCCTCATCTGTTAAGATGGCGATAATCAGAATGTTTCTGAAGGTTATGAAATAATGCAAACAAAGAGTCAACACACAGTAAGTATTCACTGTTACAACATCCTGCCAGGCAATGACACTGACCAGGCACAGCACCTGAGCCGCAAGACCTCACAGGGAGACAGAATTCACTTTGCATGGCACTGTTATCTGTGCGTGCTCTTAACAAGTGGACAAAACCCAAGTGGCTAGCCAACTGTCCTTCAGAATTAAAAGCACAAATACAGGGACAAAGAACAAAGCACCTGGACAGATGCTAAGAGCCATGTGACTTTCAGTACTGATGTGGACCTACAGGAGACCTGGGTCTGTTCCCAGGTCTACATCATTTACCATGCCATTTGGGGCAGGTCACCTGCCTTCTCTGAACCCATCCAGTGAAAGACCGAATGAGTCCATTCTCAAGTCCCTGCCAGTCCTGACAGCCAATGAACCTAGAATTCTTTCCCTCAGGAGCATCTTCCAAGTTTCAGTAGAGATGGATGAGAAGACAGGCCTGCTGTCTTTATCTGGGGGGTTGTCCAAATCAAGTGAAAGCAGCCTATCTCATGCCATCCCTAGTGTCCCCCAGCCCAGAGCAGCAGCCCAGCCTGGGTGTGTGCAGAGAAGAACAGCGGTGAGTCATGAGCCTCACCTGAAAGAAGGGGTGGTTCTTGACTTCCTGTGCCCCCTGGGGGCCCGCACCCAGCCGCTTCTTGGGGTCCTTGCAAAGTAGCCGCTGCAGCAGGTCCTGCGCCACTGGCCCAATCCGGGGGGGGAAGGGAGGGGAGCACTTCAGGATCCGTCTGGGAGGATTGGGGGGGCGTCAGGGGCAGCGAGCCCCCCCCATAACCCTGCCCAGGCCCTTCTGCCACCCTCCACATCCAGCCCCGCTCACCGGGACACCTCTGCCTGTGTGTTCCTCTCGCCCTCCAGTGTGAAGGGCGAGGCCCCCGTCAGCAGCTCGAAGAGCAGGATGCCCAGGCTCCACCAGTCCACGGCCTGTCGGGGCAGAGCAGGGTGAGGGCCTGCAGCTGCTCTGCCTTCCCCCCACCCCCCACTCCCCTGCCAACCCACCTTGCCATGCCCCGACTTGCTGCGGATGATTTCGGGGGCCATGTACTCAATAGTGCCACAGAAGGAGAAGGTTCGCTCTTTCTGGGAGGGCAAGAGGACCCATGTGGATACCCAGCAGCCCCCAAGGCTGAGAGAACTTGCTGGACTCGGTAGGACTGGAGCAGTGGGAACTTCCTGAAGGCAGAGCCTGGATCTATTTACCTCTGTACCCCCGAGAAACGCAGAGCCAGGCACAGAGCAGGAGGAGGCAGGAGAAGACTCCAGTCGGGGTGTGGTAGGCAGAATGCTCGCCCTTCACTCACCTCTTCCGTCAGGAACTCCTTGCTAAGCCCAAAGTCTGTGAGGACAATGTGGCCCTCGGAGTCAAGCAGCACATTCTCCAGTTTCAGATCTCGGTAGATGATGCCCAGCTAGCAGGAGCAAGAGGGGTACTGAGGCTTCCTCCCTGCACACCGCCCCACCGCCTACAGCTATGCCCCCAGAACCAGGCCCTGCTCAGGATAAGGGGGACCCTGGAGAAGGGGGTCACCAGTGCAGGAGGAGGCCTGGGGTGGAACTGGGCCATTCAATTGGAAGGGCTATTTCAGATGGAAAAACAACCAATGAGGACTCTGTAGACAGGCACCCTGGGGAGGCTCCAACGTCTCAGAGAGAGAGAAGCCGTGCGAAGAGCCCCACTGTGAAAAGGCCTCAGGAGCCACGGCGTTAAGTCTCCATTTGAGGAAGTTCTGTGAACGTGGCCCCGGGAGGCAGCCCTGAGTTCCCTGTGAAAGGAAAGCCCCTTCGAGGAGGTGCTGGGGGGCGATCCCCCCATTCAGGAAGCCTGGGGAAGCATCTCCAGTCCCCACAAAGGCCACCCCCCACCCCCAGGATGCCTAGGGAGAGAGACCCCTAGGCTGCCATGTTTGGAGACCCCTTATAAGACCCAGGCTCAGTCCCCACTTCAACAGCCAGGTGGCCAGGTCTTCACCCACCTTGTGCAGGTGTTCCAGGGCCAGAACAATCTCACCCCCATATACTCGCACCTCAGCTTCCTTGAAGTGCTGGCGCTGGTAGAGGTGGGTGAACATCTCTCCACCGTTCACATAGTCTGAGCAGTGGAATGGAGGTTGGCAAGCAGCCTCCCATTGGACAGCCCCACCTACCTTCACAGCCCCCAAGGTTGGCAGGTGCCTGCCCTTACCCAGGATGAGGTGCAGTTTGGCATCTGTCTGGAAGGCATAGTGCAGCGTGACCAGGAAGGGCGCCTGGCGCACCAGCTCCAGCACTGAGCGCTCGGTGCGTGTGTGCTCCTGCGTCTTGGCGCGCTGCACCAGCGCTGCCTTGCGCAGCACCTTCATGGCATACAGCTTCCCCGCATCGTGCCCACCCGCCTTCCGCACCAGGAACACCTTCCCGTAGGCTGTGGGAACAGCAAGTGGGCGGAGGGTAGGCCGTGAACAGAAGGGTGGTGCAGACTGGTGGGGGTGGGGGTGATGCCAACCAGGAGGGTGTACAAATTGGGGAAGGAGCTGGGCTTGGGAGGCAGATATGCAAAAAAGCTGGCAGAGCCCTCTAAGGAAAAGGTGTGCACACCCCAGGTGATGCTCAGCAAAACCGGGAGAATGTGCAAACCACGCTGGGGGAATGCAACTCCAGGAAGCCTGCAGCTCAAAGCAGGGGCGGGGCATATGCAAACCTGAGGACAGTCAGAGATATGCGAAGGATGCAGATCCAAGGAAGGGTGGCAGAGGTACAGGGATGTGCAGACGCCTGTACTGGGGAGTGTGCAAAGCAGGGACAGGGCTCTCTTACTGCACAAGGGAAGGAGCTGTGCAAATCACTTGAGAGTACTACAAGCCCCCGGAGGGTGTTAGAATATGCAGGAAGACCTCGCAGGGAGGAGTGATGTCAAGGTGGAACAGCCCTAGAGTGGGCATGTCCCCGGGACTGGGCATGCAAACCCTGACAGGGCAGGGCGGGGCAGGCAAGGCGGGCTGTGCCGGGAACGGGTTGGGGGCATTGCTAATGGCCTGGCCCTGTCCCAGGCCCAGGACGGTGTGCAGGCCGGAAGCCCGGGACACCTGCCTGCAGGGTAGGGGTCCTCACCTCCCGTGCCCAGCACCTTGAGCAGCTCGAAGTTCTCCACGCTCACCTTCTCCTCATGCCCGGTCAGGTTGGCTGTGGGCACAAGAGGCAAGTAAGTCCAGCCGCTGCATGCCCCCTCCAGGCCTAGCCTGGGCAGCCATCACCCGGCCCCGCAGCCGCGGGCCGCCTCCGCCCTACCTTCCGTGATCCGCAGCTCCACCGCGCAGCCCTCCTCCTCGTCCTCGTCCCCCATGGCGGGCGGGTCGCCGGAGCCCGCGCGACTCGGCTCCGGGTGGCGCCGGTTACATGGCGGCTCCTGCCGGGGCGGGCGCTTCCTGGTGCCGCCTCCGGGGCCGAGGCGGGCGCCGGCGCCGCCTCCCGCTCCCGCCCCGCGCGGCCTGAGTCAGGAGGCTGGAACGTGACAGCGCCCGGCCGCTCGGGCGAGCGGGGGCTGTCGGTTTCCCGCGGGCGCGCGTGGCGGACATCAAGGCTGTGCGCTCCGGGGCCCCGTGCGACCCTCCTAGGGACCTGGGAACACCCCTTGGGATCCATGCCTGGAGTCCATGAATAACCTGGGGCCTCTACTGGGCGGATACCCTCAAAGCCAGGTACCCGCTGAGGCCGGTGGTGGTGAGACACCCGAGCCGCCCTCCAAGTAGGGAGGGGGCCCACACACAGGCGCTAGAGGCCTGCCCTCCAGGGTGCAAGCGGGAAGGGCAGGCAAGCATCTCTGTGCAATTCTTAACCACCAGCACGCGTGAGGAATTTTATAAACATCAACCCACTCAGGTGGTTTGTGATCAATCCCTCCTTAACCAGGGCAAATCGGGGAGGGCATCTGTAGGTCCCCTTGACCGATGAGTGGCCTGAAGCCTCAACAGCAGCCCTGTCCAGCCGCTGCCAGCACAACCCTGCACCTCTCATTCAGTGTGGACTCGCCTTTGCAGGGGAGGGCATGGGCTCAGCCCCCCTGAGGACCAAGCCCTGTCTCTGGACTTCCCTACCCACAGAGAGCGGAGAGGGTGCAGGAACCAGGCCCAAGAGATTCCAATAAATCTCTTTAGAGTGGACCCGCTAACACACGGACCCAGGCACCCTTCATAGCCTGCTCAGTGCCACAGTCCTCACATGGTTCTGGCCCCTGCGGTCCCCAAGCAGAGGGGTGGCCTACTCTCCCAGTCAGGCCCAGAGCCCTTGGCTGACCTGTCCTCTGGAGCCTCATCCCCCTTCCCCAACGCCTGACAAGGGCCACCGGCAGGTAGGGCAGCCATCAGAGCCCCACCCTAAGGCCAAAGGAGGGAACTTTCAGTGGCTCAGCACAGCTGGAGGCCAGGCAGTCCCGGCCTCTGGGGCTTGGACTGACCGGAGAGGGCAGAGGGTGGACTATTCCCAAGGTGGGCCGTGGCAATCCCATGAGTCAGGTGCTACAGGTCACCTTGGGAGGCTGGCCTAACCACCCCTCCCAGCTTCAGGTGGCCTGGCCCACCCCCAGATTCAGGATGCCTCACAGGGCAGGGAGCCCTGCCCTCTCCTGGGTGGCCCCAGGTGCTTTGACTCACGTCTGTCCTGCCACCCAGTCTAATTGCCCCCTTCCTGACTGTCATCCTAGAGCCCTGGTGAGAGACCCCGTGTCCCTCCTACCTCTCATGTCCCTTCAAAACGGCCCCCACCCCACAGAACTGTGAACTCCCTGGGAAGGGGTGCACTGTTGAAGGGGCGGAGGAGAGAGGATGAGGAGGCAGGAAATGACAGAGAGAAGGGGGAGGCGGGGCTTCTGAGGCTTCACTGCCCCCTGCCCCATAGCCCAGACCCCGTTTTTTAAGCAAAGGCTGAGCCTAGACTTGGGCCCCACCCACTGCTGGCTACCCAGAGCCCCCACCTCCCCACACCCCTGGGACATCCAGACAAGCCCACTGGGTCTCTCCTCTGCAGAAAGCCCTGTGCTGCCGTGTGGAGGGCCAGGAAGGCAAGGGCCCAGACCCCTGCCAGCAGAGGATGACTCCAGGCCACGTGTGTCTCTGGCACCTCAAGGCTCCTGATGCAGCCAGTAGACAGACAACGCAGACTAATGTATCCCAGCTTTATTCTCCTGTGCCTCACAACCCAGATAAGGCTCAGGGACGGGCCCAGGCCACTGTCTCCATGGAATGGTCCTCAGCTCCCCACCTAGACGGGGCAGGGAGCTCTCTTACCCACTCGGGCCTGCCTCCTGGGGGGGTCCCCCATGGCCCACCTCCTCAGCGAGGGCCTCATCCCCGTGCTGCGGCAAGGAGCTGTCTGTGGGTGCCAGCCATCTCCCGGTCCACAGGTTCACCCCAGCTCCATCTCAAGACCCTAGTGCAGACCTTGGGGGATCCAGAGGCCCAGGCTTCCTTGTCCAAGAACTGACCACAGGTGTCCTTAACTCCAACAATCCTGGCCTGCCTGGGGCCCCCACTGAGACTCCAGCAGTGAGAAGAATCCACTCCCAAGCTCCCTGTCGTCTTGGTCTCACTGGCTGAGGGAAGGGGCCAGAGCGCGTTTCTCCGGTTCTTGCACCTTGAGGCCTGGAAGGAAGGGCTCAGCTCAGGCCTGCTCCTCGGTGGGGGACTGCCAGGGCTCAGGGTGGTTCACAGGGCCCAACGCCTTCTGTGACCCCCCATGCCCTTCTCACCTCTCGGCTCTCCCCCTCCTCACTCCAGCTGCACCAGCCACCTTGCCAGTCCACAAACACACCAGGCTTTTGCTTTAGACGCTCCCTTGGGCTGGAATACTGCTCCCAGATAATGCTGACGCCAACCTCTCACCTCCAAGTCTTTGCTCCAAGCTCACCTCCTCTCTCAGGCCTACCCTGAACACCCCAATTAAAACTGCAGCTGCCCGCCCAGTGCTGATCGCCCCCAGCCTGTTCTTTGTGCCCGAGCATTACTGCCTCCTAATGTCCTGGGGCTGAGCTGCCCAGCCCAGGACTGAGCACACGAGATGTGGCTACATACTTGTGCTGTAGTATAAAATACCCACTGGACTTCTGAGACTTAATATGAAAAGGATAATATAAAATATCTCATTAGTGACTTTTCACACCAACTACATGTTGGAAACAGCAATAGTTCAGGCATATTGAGTTAAATAAAATGTTTATTTTGCCTGTCTCTTTTTACTTTTCCTGATGAGGCAACTAGAAAAATTTAAGTGACACATGTAGCTCTCATCACGTTTCTATTGGACAGAACTGTTATCGATAATTATTATTTTTATGCATATTGTTTACTGTTTGCCTCCCATACCAGTACATTCTCTGCTATAACCCCAGCTAGCATGTCACCTGGCACTTAGTAAAGGCTCATTGCCAATGAGTGAATGGATGAATGAGGTCTGTCAGCGACCCGGGTAGGGCAAATACCCTCACTCACCCTCTCGGTTAACATCTGTTTCGTGTTCGGCCAGGGTCTCAACAGAGCCATCCCATCCCACGCCAGGTCCTGGAGGAGGTACAAGCAGCCTACTGGGCCACAGGGACCAGTGCAGAGATCGGCAGGGCTTGTGGGGAGACACAGGGGACAGGAGAGAAGCTCCCCCAACCAAGGAGTTGGTGGGTCCGTAGGGAGTTAGTGCTATTGGGGGCAGGGACCCTTGTCCCTCACCTTTGCCATGGGAGTTGAGTGCGCCCAGGGGACCTGGCCGGCGCTGTCGGAATCGCTGTCGGGGCGTATCTCCGGGACTGAATGACTCAGAGCTTCGCCCCACAGGGAATCGTGAGCTGAGTTTCCGTCGCTGCCCACCTGCCAGGGTCTCATCCCGTAGGCACAGGGAGCTTTGGGCCCGGCGCACGGGTGCTGGTGAAGGGCACCCTGCAGAGGCACAGGCAGGGAGCGTGTTAGAGCAGCACGGGGCGGGGCCGGGCACAGAGGGGAAGCCGGCAGGGTGAGGCGGCGCAAGGCAGGGAGAAAAGGCTGCGGAGGTGGGAAGGGGGTCTGGGTGAATGGCTGTGGCAACGGAGGCTGGGCCCTGTGCTGGCTCTGATACTAACTCACTGTGTAACCTTGGGCAAGGTGCTTTCCCTCCTTGGGCCTCAGCTTCCTCATCTGCTGACTGGGATAAATGACCTCTCACTAAAGTCCCCTGCTGCTCCAAGGTTCTAGGTGCAGCTGCGGATGGGCAGCCTAGGCAGGAGGGAGGTGCGGGCTGAGAGGGATGTGGCAGGGATGCAGGACAGAGAGCCACTCGAAGCATGTGGGCAGGGTAGGGCTGCAGCAGGGAAGGCCAGAGGTACGTGCGCAAGCGGCGCAGGGAGAGACCAGAGGCATTGACAGACACCAGGGTAGGGGTAGAGGACATGGGGTAGGGACTATCCTGGTCACCCGGCCCCCAGACCCACCTGTCCCATCCGCCTCCCTGCCCTCGGAGAGCTCCGTCTCAGCGGGGGCCCCCAGGCTCTCGGTGCTGCCAGCCCCATCGGCCCCCAGGCGTGGCCCCCCGTGGAGTACCCCCTCCCGCCGGGGCCGCATCAGCCTCTTCACCTTGTCTGCCAGCCAGCTGCCCTTCCTGGGGGCAAGAGGGCATAAGAAGGGGTAAGGCCAGGGAGGAAGGAAGGGCCTGAGAGCCACGTCAGAGATGGCAAAAGCCAGGCAAACCCTCAATGAGACCAGAGCTGAACTGGGCCAGGGGTCAGAGGGCAGTGCAGGGGCAGAGGTTGTGGGGATCCCTAGCCCAAGGGGTGGAAGGGCCGCTCACTTGGTCCGGGGCAGGGGCCCAGGCTCCAGCACACGGTACTGGTCCATGATCTTTTCCACCAGCTTCTGCTTCTCACGGCGCAGGGCATTGAGCTGGTCCCTGGAAGGATGGGCAGAGAGGAGGCAGGCACGCGGCTGGGGCGGCAGCGAGGCTCAGGTCACAGCAGGTGCGCACTGGTGCAACCCTGCTGATGGTTCCCACCCTGACATACACGGCCTGCGCTGATGAGCGCACCCTGGTGGCCAGCCCCAGCCCTTGCCCCTGGACCTCCGGCCGTCTCCCCACGAGCTCGGGGTCCCCAGAGCTGCAGCTCCCAGTCGGCAGCGAGCCCGCCCACGGCCTGCTCACAGGTACTGCCGCTGCTCCCGGTGCAGGTGGTCGCGGCTCTCCAGGCTGCGCTCCAGGAGCTCCCGGTTCTCCCGGCTCAGCGCCTGCACCTCAGCCAGCAGCTGCCGGTTCTCCTCTTCCTGGGCGCTCCTCAGCTCTGTCAGCAGCTGGGGGGGGCCGGCAGCAGAACAGGAGGGGTTACTGGGGCCGGTGGCTACCGTCCTCTCCCCCCGCTGCCCCCACCGCCTCCCCCACTCCACCTGCCACCGGCCGCTGCCCACCCTCAGCACACCTCACACTGGGTGGTCAGCCGGCAGGTGCTCAGGTCCAGCTGCTGGTTGAACTCCCGCAGCTGCTGGCTCTGCACCTCCAGCTGTGCCCGCTCCAGCTCCAGCCGTGCCAGCCGACCCCTGAGCTCCCCGCGTTCACCCTGCAGCTCCCCGCGCTCCCGGGACACCTCGGCCAGCAGTGACTGCGCTCTGAGGAGGCGAGGAGAGCTGCTCTCCAAAAGGACTTGCCGCCCATCCCAGACCCCCACAGGGACAGTGACTGTCACCACCGACCCACTTCACAGATGGGAGCACTGAGGTCTGGCTTGCAAGGAGAGGGCTGGTACCTGTCGTGCTCACTCTGGAGCCTCCGCAGCTCCTCCTCCAGGCCCCGCTGCCGCTGCCCATCCTGCATCAGGCGTTCACGCTCTGCCAGCAAGGCCACCTCCTGTGCCTCCACACTGGCCCTCTGGGCCTGCAGCTGATCATGCCTGGGATGGACAGGGGCTCAGAGGGCTGCAAAGACCTGGGGCCAGGGCAACGAGTGGCTGCACTGTTCAGACCTGGGGGTCTGCCTCCTAAGCAGAGGCCCCCAGGCAAAGCCATACAGAGAATGCCATGCCAGATGCCCACCATTCCCAACAACAGATGAGCCACAGGGTGAGCACACTCCAGCCCCACGAGAGGGAAAAGGGGCAGAGATGGGTTTGCTGGGCAGTGGTGCCTCCCTGGTGGGTCAGACCCACCAAGGGAGTTTGCTCTGGGTGCCCAGGAGAGGAGCTGGGTGTCTGAGGGAGGCTCACCGGCCCTGCAGCTCACGGTGGGCCAGCTCCAGTGCCCGCATATTGGCCTTGAGGTCACGGTGCCGGACCAACAGTCCCTCTAGCTCGGTCTCCTGCCGCCGCTGCAGCTGTGCCAGGGCCTCGTGGTCCCGCAGCAGGGCCTGCTGCTGTCCTCGGGTCTCCTCCTGGGACCGCCGTGCCACCCTCACCTCCTCCTCCAGCACCCCCAGCTTCCTGTGCAGCTCCTGGCCCTGCATCTCCAGTATAGACTTCTCAGCCTAGGGCAGAGGAGAGAGCAGGGACCACCGGGGTGGAATCCCCGGCCGGAAAGGGGCGGAAAGGGGGCAAGGGATGGGGACAAAAGACAGAGCGCAGGGCAGAGAACAAGGAGAGAGATCTGTGGAGGAGGCAGAGGGCTGGGGTGGGGGCAGCAGGGAGCCGAAGGCAGGGGCTGAAGTTAAAATGGCATGGAAAGTGCAGCACGGGGAACATAGTAAAGTTGATTGTAATATCGTCAAGTCTTAGTGTGACAACAGCTGGTATTTACACTTATCATGCTGAGCATTTTGCAATATACATAATTGTTGAGCCACTATGTTGTACACTTAAACCATAATACTACATGTCAACTATATTTCAATTTTTTAAAATTAAGGCAAAAAGAAAAGAAGTTAATGTGCAAGGAGAGCAGAGAGGTATCACAGAGGCAGGTGCTGTGGAGTGGGGGGCAGGAGACCCAGGGCAGGGATGGGACAGACGGGTCTGCAGGCAGGAGCAGGAAGCGGGTAGGGACAAATGGCTGGTTGCGGAGGAGAGGGCTGGAGATGGGGCAAAAAGGGGCACAGTGGGGGCTGGACGCAGGGGGAAGAGGAAGGAACAGGGGAAGGAGGAGGGGTTAAGGGGAGATGTGGGAAGGTGGCTGCAGACGACAGGTGCAGAACAGGGTGGCTGCGGTCAGCGGGCATGGATACATGTGACCAGGGAACAGGGCTGGGCAGCTGGACAGGAGCAGGAGCAGGGAAGGATACACAAGGGGCAGGGGCAGAGGCTGGGCACCAGGCCGCCACCCACCTGCAGGCGGCTGCTGCGCTCCTGCGCCCGCTGGCTCTGCAGCAGCAGCTCCTGTGCGTGTCCCTGCAGGCTTCCCAGCTGCCCCTCCAGGTGCTGCAGCTGCCCCTGCAGAGCTGCCTTCTCAGCCACCAGCGTTGCATTCTGCCAAGAAGGGGTGGGGTGGGGAGTTGGCTAGGAGGGGCCAGGCAGATCGGACAACCCCACCCCTCCCGGGGCCCACCCGGGCCCACACTCACACTGCGCTCCACCTCGATGAGCCGCCCGCTCTGGGCCCCCGTGATCCTGGGATCGGTGTGCTCCTTGAGCCCCACAGGGCCCTCTCGCAGCTGCAGGGAGAGGCCCTGGGAGGTCACTTGGGGCAGTACAGGAGGCCTGGGGCAGCGCAGGGACCTAAACCAACAGACCCTCACCCCTTCGTCAGCATTTGACACTGTCCACTCTCCCCCACCCACGCCCCTACCCCTGGGTCCTGACCCCTGCAGGCCAGCACCCTCCATCCCACCCGTCTGGACTTCCCTCAGTTCTGGCCTCGGCCCGTGCCACAGCTTCTGCACAGAGCACTCTTTCTGTCCCAGGTTTGTGGGCCACTTTCCCCAAAAAACCTCTGCCACCAAGCCCACATAGCCAGCTAGTTGGTCAGCTGGGTGCCCACCATCCCCAGCACCCTGTGACCTTGCCTCTGTCCCAGGTGGACTGTGAGCTCCCTGAGGGCAGTGGCCTGTATTACCCCCAGCAACCTTGAGAGAGCACTGGGCAGTGAGCCCGCATGCAGCAGAGCCATCAGAAACCATTACCGATGACAGTAACTGAGCCCACTAGGAAGTTGTGGGGTCCAAGCGAGAGACACATCAGTCACCTCAGAGCAGAGCCACCAGGTTCTGTCCATTTAAGGAATGGGGGAGATGAGGTCCTGAGAAGACCACGTGGCCAGGGCAGTTGGCCTGACTCTCAGCACAGTGCTCCCTCTAACCATCCCACACACACAAGGCAAGCAACTGGCCAAGAATCAGGGAACAACACTAGCTCTGGTGGGATGGGCGTCTGTGCAGGTCTGGCTACCTGCATGCAGGGTGCTGGGAGGGCTGAGAGGAGGCCCCCAGCTCCCAGGGCCGGGGACTCACCTGGAGCAGCTCTTCTTCCAGCTGCAAGGCCCTCGTCTCGAGCTCCATCAGTGCCTCCTCTTTGCCGGTGGCCGCCGCCTGCAGCTCAGCTTCCAGTCGCTGCTCCAGGGCCTGGTACCTACCACGAGAAGCTGTGGCACCTACCCTTCCCCAAGACCCTGCCTGCCTCTCTCTGCCCCTCCGGCAATGTCCCCACCTCTGCTGCTGGAACTCTTGGTCCTGCACAAATTCATGCCGCTCCTGAGCCGCCTGTTGCAGCTCCCTCTGCAGACGCTCCAGCCGGGCCCCCAGCTCCTGGCCCCGCACCACAGCCTTTTCAAGTTCCTGAGGGCAAGCAGAACAGGCTCAGAGCCAGAACAGCAGACCACCGCCCTCACCCAGGGGGCAGGGGAGAGCTGGATACAGAGGGCTGAGAAACCTCAGGAGACCTGGCTTTCTGTCTTGGCTCTGTCATCCTGGGCAAATATCTTTAACCCTTTGGGCCTCTATTCCCCCATCTGTAAAATGGGAGTAAAGCCTGGTCACCTTGCAGAGTGGCTATGGAAGAGCTGGCAGAGTGTGGGTATGGCCCGTGGGCCAAGAGTCAGAGACATATGCTGGGAAAGTGTCTTTACCTCTCTGAGCCCATACTTCCCCATGTGCCTAGTGACAGCTAGACCCGTTCTGTGTGCTGAGGCCACCCTGGACATGTGAGGGAAAGAGACAGGTCTGGAGAGCAGTCCTGGCCCAGGGCAGGAACTTAGTGAATGCCAGGCCTAACCACAGTGGGGGCTGGGAGGCGTTTGGTTGGGATGCTGCTAGCCAGGCATCCTGTGGCAGTTGAGCCGTACCACTGTAGAAGGGGTTAAGAGGCCCACTCTGGTCTGTGGGCCCCAAAGGGAAGTAGACCAAACCATTCTGAGTTGCGGGGGCCCCCACATGGAAGGGCCAAGGCTGACCAGCCACTGCAAAATCCTGCCTCTGGAAACCAGATCTACAGCCTTTGCTCTGATCTTCCTGGTGTAGCAACCCCACCCGAGCTTCCTCCTGGGGTCACCTCACTCCTGGACACCCTTGGCCACTGTCTCACTTGAATGACAAGTCTCATGAGACCCTGCTGCCCATTGGCCAGTAGCCACTACAACCTAAGGGCTAAGGGTTAGGAAAAATGGTGGCACAGATGAAGACTTGACCTTGGGCCAGACCCTACGCTGGCCCCCTCCAGGCCCTGGCCACAGCCTCAGTGCCCCCACATCACACCTTCTGCCCTGCCCCAGCCAACAGGGATAGCTCTCTCAGCCCTTGCTTCCCTGACCTCCCCCAGCCACACCCAGCTATCACCAGGAACTGCTCTAACCAGGAAATTTCCCCAAATTCCCCTTTGTCCTCAGCCTCTCTCACCCTCTCAGTCCTCAGAGCTACTCTCCCAGCCAGCCAGCCCCACCCTCACCTTCTCTGCCACCTGTTGGCATTCCCTCTCCACGACTGTTCTAAGCTCTCTATATTCATTATCTTGCAGAATCCTGTGGGGCAGGTAGTTTTTATTCCAGTTTTACAGGTAAGGAAACCAAGATTTAGAGAGGTTAAGTAACTTGCCCCAAGCCACACAGCTGATAAGTAGGGGATCTGGGACACAACCCAGGTCTGCTTAATAGTATCTCTCAGTCACATCCTACAGAGTGGACCCAACCTCTCAGCCCACCCTGGCACCCACAACGCCCATTCTCCCATTCCCCAGGCCTGCCCTGAATGATGCATAACCCTGTGTCCACCCAGTGGTGTGTTCCTCACTCCTTCCATCCCAGGGTATCTGAGCAATGACTCCTCCTCCCTGAGTTTCACAGGGATGAAACTACAAACTTGTAGATTTGATTCCTCGTCTTTGGCACACCCTCCCCCAAAGCCCTGGGCCCCACTGGCCCAAACACCCTTCCCATTCCCTCCCCTCCTCCAGGCAGCCTTCCCTGCCACGCTCCAGCCTGAGTCCAGTGTGCTTCCTGGACCCCCACGGCTCCCTACACTGTCCTGTCTCCACCCCAGACTGTGAGCCCCTCCCCACAGACAGGTGTGCTGGCTGCCTGGCACCAAAGAGCTCCTGGCACCAAGGAGCTGACCGTCAACATGCTTAAATAAATGAATGAAGGCGTGTCCAGGTCTCTCTCTTCCATCCCCCATCCCAGCCCCAGAGAGCCTCACCTGCTACCTGGACCACTGGCGCTGCCTCCTAATGGTCCCAGGCTTCCCTGCACACCTAGGGGACCCTCCTCAAACTCGGGTCTGCAAACACCCTTGGATGGCTTTCCCCACCTGGGGATGCGGCAGTAAAACCCACAAAGCTGGCCCCACACACCCCTCTGTTTCCCTATTCCTCCCAGGGTCCCTGAGCATCTTTAAGGCCTTTAAATCTTTGCGTGTGCTGCAGCCTCTGGAACATCTTCCTACGCTGACTGAAATCTTACCATTCCTCAGAATCCCCCCACCGAAGCCTGCTCTCCCGCACCCTGGCATCAGCTCCCTCTCCAGGGGCTCCCAGCACGCTTGGCTCTCAATAACCGGTGTGTCCTGAGCCTCTGCCCAGCATGAACCAGGCTCTTCACACCCTGAGGCCCCTACTTACCTCCCTGAGGGCCTGCCTCTCCCTGTTGGCCTCCTGCTGATGCCGGCAGCTCTCAGCCTCCAGCACTTGCAGCCGCTCCTCAGCTGCCTCAGCCCGGGCCCGCAGCCTGGGCCCCTCACGCTCCCACTGCCTCCGCTCTCGGCCGGTTGCTGCCAGTGCCTCTGCCAGCGCCTCCCGCTCCCGCGACACAGCCTCCAGCTCCTGGCCAGCTGCCTCCACTGCCTCCCGTAGCCGGGCCTGCTCCTGGGCCTGGGCCTCCACCTCTTGGTGAGCCTCAGCCTCTGCGCTCCGTGCCTGAGCCAGTTCCTCAGAGAGGCGGGTGGCCTCCGTGCCTCGGGCCTCCAGCCTCCGGGCCAGGGCCTCCAGCTCAGCTTGACAGGCCTCAGCCTCCCTCCTCAGCCGTGCCACCTCCTCCCTGAGAGCCCCCTGCTGTGGGACACCACTGGCCAGGGTCTCCTCTGGGGTGGGCTTCTCCCAGGCCTGGGTCTCAGGAGCCCCTTCCAGCTTCCACTGTCGTTTTTGCTGGTCTGGGCCTCCAACCGTCCCCTCCAGCCCCTGTTCGTGCTCTCTGGCCTCTGTTTGCCCCTTGGGTGGGTCCAGCCCCTGGCCTGGGGTCTCCTGCTTCCTCTGCTGAACACGGAGGCTGAGTCCCCAGGGTCCGGGCTTGTTCTTGGGGCCTGCCTGTCTCAGCCCCTGGGCCTCAGGCCCGGACTCCCCAGTCTCTCCTCCCGGCATCAGGTGGGCCTGGATTTTGATCTCTGGATCCTGAAGTGGAGCCACAGAGGCAGAGGTCTGGAGAGGGGCTCCATGGCCAGCCTTCTCCAAGGACTCCTTTGTCTCCGCAGCAGGACCCGACTCCTGGGGGGTCAAGTCTGAGGTCTGGGGGGCCATGGCAGCCGTCTGAAGGGATCTCTCCATCCCCTGTGGGTCTGAATCTGATGCCTGGGAACACTCAGCAAGTCCTTCAGGGACTGAGCCTGATACCAAGGGAGCCAGATCCGAGGCCTCGGGGCATTCATCCCCCACCAGGCCAGCCAAGCCATGGGTGTCATGGTCCGAGGCCAGGCAAGTCTGGGGAGCCGGGTCCAGCTCTGGAACCAAGGAGTCCTCATTCTGCTCCTCCAGCAGGGGGTGCTGAGGGCACATGAGAGGGATGCTCAAGCCCAGAGGAGGATGCCAAAAAGGACCTACTAGGAAGGTTGGGGGAGGGGACTCACCTGGCCATCTGGCTGCCCCTGTAACACCTGGAGCAGACCTCGAAGCTCCTGATTCTCCAGCTCCAGAACCCGCAGTCGCCCAGCCTCTGCCTCCCTCACTTCATCATGCAGCGAGGGGGCAGCTCCTGGCAGGGGTTCTGGGGCGTGTGAGATGAGGTCAGGACCCCTCCCAATGCTAGGTCTCGCCCTGCTCCCCGGCTCCTCACATGCACCCCCCCATCCCCTAACGCCTGGGAGAAGAGGATGACGTCAGAAGCCGAACCCACTATAACTGCAGGAAAACACAGGCAGCCCCCAGCCCCAGCCCCTCCACTGAGGCCCTACTCACCCTCCCCAGGAGAGAGCGGGGGTGGTGGCTCCAGGCTCCGCTGAAGCTCCAGCTCCAGCTCCACGTTCTCCTGTGCCAGCCGGTCCACCTGATGCCGCAGAGAATCCAGCTCCTGGTGGGAAGCAGGATCAGACGAGCCCTCCCCACCAAGGCCAGTCCAAGTGTGTAGCCTAGAGGGTCACTAAAAGAAGGCTAGGGGCCACAGGGTCACTACGGAACCCTGGGGGACCACTGGGGTCGCTGGGGCTCACAGATTTCAAAGTAACCAAGGATCTCTCTGTCAATCTCACCGCATGGGCCTCGCCCAACCGAGTCCGAAGCAGCAGGTTCTCACGCTGGGTCTCATGCAGCCGAGCACAGCGCTCTTGAGCAGCCTCCAGCTGCTCCTCCAGCAGAGCCTTCGAGGCTTCCAGGGCCCCGGAGAGCACCCGCTCCTCCTGGTGAGGAAGCAAAGAGAAGCCGAGGTGCCACAGACCCCGCCTGCCCTTTTCCTTCTGACCCTGCACGCCCATGGCGTTCTAGGCGCCACCTCTCCCCTCCATCAGCCCCACCCCCCAGGTACCACCTCCCTAACCCCGGGCAGGCTCCTCTTCTATTAGGTCCCGCCCCTTCTCCCCAGCAACTGCGTCTTAGGTGGTATCCCTCTAGGCGCTATTTATCAGCCCCAACGCCCGAGGGCTCTCTCCAGACCCCACGTCCCCTGCATTTGGCCCCACCCTCTTCTCCCTGACCGATCGTACCTACAGCCTGTACCTCTTCCCCCCGCCCCCCACATCCTCCCCACCCTCCAGAGGGCCTTTCCCCAGATACCACCCCACCCATTTCTCCCAGAGGTGACCTCCCTCCATTAAGGCTCAAATTCGCTCCTCCTCCTGGCCCACCCCCAGCCTTCGCAGCCCCGCCGCGCCGCACCTCCAACTGGCCCTTGCAGGCCTCTGCAGCCTGCAGCCGCTCCCGGCAGCGTCGCAGCTCCTCCGGCAGGCGGGACAGGCGGCCGGCCCGCTCCCGCAACGCCTCTGCCTCCTCGCGGTACAGCTCGGCCCGCCTGGCCTGTCCTGACAGCGCCTGGGCCTGGGCCAGACGATGCGGGGCTGGGAACAGCCAGCGCGGGCCAGCGGAATTAGGGGTGGGAAAGAGCGGGCCGCAGAAGGCAACAGGACGGGGGGCTGCGGGGGAGGGTTAGGGAATGCCGCAATGGCGGGAGCATCCTCTGCGCGCACCTCCTGGCGGAGCCTTCGAACTTCGGCCTCCAAGCCCTGCACCTCTGCCTGGGAGTCCAGCAGCAGCTCGGCCTTCTCCTCCCTGGAGGGAAGGGACGCTGGAGGAGTCTGAGGACCGTAACCCCCAACCCTTACCAGGCCTGAGCTGACATCCCCACTGGGGCTGGACCCCCCCATTCCTAATCCGTCGCCCTCCGCCCGTGTCCACTTCCCAGCCTGCGGTACTCACAGCTCCTGCCGCAGACGCCGCAGCTGGCCCTTGGTGTTGGCTAGCTGCAAGGCCAGATGGTGTGAAGGGCCCTCCGGGGGAGTCCTAGCAGGAGCCTGAGGCAATACAGGGGCTGGCTCTCGCTCCAGCAGCAGTTCAGCCAGTCGCTATGGAGGTCAAGGGTCAGGGGTCAGGAGTAACCCATCCAAGTCCCCCACATCTGCACCAACCACAAGATGAATCTGGCTGCTGCAGCCCTCCTGGCCCAAGACTCCCAACCCCCATCTCACCCACACATCTGGGTACCCCACGGTCCTCCCATCCCCACCAGATCCGTGATGCCCCTGCCACCCCTCACCTGGGCCTCCGCATCACGCTCTCTCGCCAGCCTCAGCAGGGTCCCCATCAGGCTCCGGAACAGCATCTCCAGCTCAGGAGACGCCAGCTCCCCGGGCTCAGGCCCAGCCAGTGCCAGCACCAGGCCAGCTCCAGGCTGGGTCACCTGGGGGGCACAGGGAGAGCAGTTCAGCCAATGAAGGTGGAGGACAAGGTGTCCCCGGGTAGCACTGCAAGTCCAAAGTTGTACCTCCTGGATGGCAGCAGCCAGCTCACTCTGGACCTCGAGGCTGAGGCCCTGGATGTGCCGGATGAAGAGCTCTCGGTGCTCACACTGCAGGGAGATGTGGCAGGGAAGCTGGCACAGGAGGCCCCCACCTCTGCACCCAAAGCTGGACCCATCCTTCCCTCCCCTGCTCACCTGCACTGATGCCCCCAACAACAGCCGAAGGACGCCTTCCAGCTCCCCCACCGCCTCCTCTGAAGGGCACAAGCCACGGGGGTTAACAGGTGAGGGGAGAGGGTGGAAGCAGGAAGGGGTCGTGAGAGAGAGCACCTGAGAAGGGGTCGAATCCCAGGGCCTGCAGGTCTGGGGGCGGCGACAGGATCAGCAGCTGGAGCTCCTCCTGTGGGTGGAGGGGTCCGGAGATATACAAGGGCACTTCCCTCAGGGGACCCCCGCGCTCAGCCTCCCACACTAGCTCCTCACCTGGTAGAAGTCCCTCAGGCAGCCCCACAGGTGGCTCAGGTTCCGCACCCTTGTGGCTGCGGGACCACAGTGGCCCCTGACCATTTGAGGTCCCCCTCGGGAACTGGGGGCACTGTGGGCACAGGGGGTGATAGGTGGGTGGGGTAATCTGGGACCAGCGTCCCCCCAACCAGGCCCTGCCCAGCGGCCCTAGGCTGGCCCCACCAGCTGTCCCAGTACACCCCCCCACCCCCCCACGGATGCCTAGATTCATCCCCAATGCCCCTTACATCATGCCCAGCACCCGGAGGAGCAGGGCCCCGCTGCTGAGATGCAAGAACCTCCTCTCGGGGCACAAGGGCCCCTCTACCTCCTCCTCCTCTTCCTCCTCAGGCTCCTCAGCCTCTCCCACCAGCCCAGCCAGTCCCAGCGCCTGTGGGAAGGGGAGATGGGTCAGCTGGCCCTGCGTGGAAAGCCCCCACCAGCAGAGTCACTCCTGAGCCCCTCTGACCTGCCCCCTGAGCCCGCGCAGCCCCCTCCTCACCAACTCCATGAATACCTCCAGCCCGGGGTCTTGACCCTTTTCCTGCCCCACAGCCTGGACTCCTCCAGAGCCCCACTGGAGGCCACCCCTCACCCTAGGCCCCCGGTTTTGCCTACCCCACACCCCAGCACTAGCCCCTCCCTGCTGCTCACTTCCCCTCTCCAGTCCCACCCCCACCCGCCTGCTTGCCCCTCACCCAGGTGGCCAGGCTCCCACTCAGGAAGTCTCTGAGCCTGGGCTCCTTGCTGCCATCCATGGCGGGGTCAGAGTGTTGGTCCCGCTGTGGCAGCTACACCTGCCCTGAGAGGAAGAGGAAGTCCCTGGGTGGGGGATCCCGAGCCCAGCCACAGGCACCCTGTGCAGCTTCCTCCTTCCGGATGCAGGCAGGCAGTGCACCCCCAGAGTCCTGCCTCAGCCCATACCTCGCCACCCCGCGTCCTCCCAGCATCCCCAGCAGGAGCAAGGCCCACAGCCCTCCTGGCTCAAAGGACAATGGTGGGTGAGTCTTCGCCTCTTGGGGCCTCAATTTCCCAACCGGAAAGCATGGAGGGTGGCCTAAGCCTTGCCCCTTCCAGGGCCCCTGATGGGATTCTGAGCCTTGTGTGGGAAGGCTGGTACCCATGCCTGCATCTTCCAATTTGACCAGCTTCTCTCTCCCTTGATGTTTCTCAAACCTACCCGAACTGCCCTCGCAACCTGTGATGCCTGAGTCAGATGCTGCCTCACCAGCAAGCCTCCTCTGAACCAAAGCCAGAAGCAAGCACTCGGCTCTGCCCCTACCCTCCCCATACTCTGCACACTGGCCTGAGACAGGACACCTGGGCCGTGGGCGAGTGACTTCATGGGCCTTGGCTTCCTTTCTGTAAAAGAAGCGGGCCGCCTCCGGGAAAGCAGTGAAGCGCGCAGACCAGCAGCATGTGTCTTGTAGACCCACAGGCCAGGAGGACATTCCAGGTCCCCATGCCCCACCTTCACCCTCCCCACCCCCACCCCCCACTGCTGCTCAGTGTTGGGGGCCTCCATTCATTCCTTCATTCTGGCTCCATGCTGGACACTGCTGGTAGTAAAAAGCCACATAGTCCCTGCCCCGCTGGGCTGAACAGTAACTGGGGGGACAGCTACCTAAAAACCCACACATATACTCAGAAAGTAATGTGGCAGCTATACCACCTGCATTAATGGGGAAGGGATTTGACCTTGAACAGATGGTTGGAGAAGCGTCCCCAAGGGGCTATAGATGATGCTGAGAACAGAGATGATCGGGTTAACTAGGCAAGCGGGGAGGAAGGAAGGGCATTCTAGGCAGCGGGAACAGAATATGCAAGGACTCTGTGGCATCTGGAAGCATGACCAGTGTTAATTTCAGAGATTATTCATGTTTCATTGATTCCAAGACACTTTATTTCTCACATTTAAATCTCTGAAGTCAGGTTTCACCATAGAGCTGCTGTCTGGCTGGCTGCGGTCCTGACATAATTGTCATTACCTGCACGTGCCCACACTTCAAAAGCACTAAACCCTGCCAAAAGGGCGTCAGCAGCTTGGAAGAAAAGCCCAGAGGCAAGAGTGGAGTGCCCTTTTAACCTCAGAACCCAAACGGTGGGAGCCCCCAGGAAAGGGAAGCACACTTCCCAGTAACACCCCCAAAGCAGAAGTCAATTGCAAAGCCGGCTTAGGGGCCGATTGCAATCTAGTGGCTGCTGGTGGTTTTATACTGTCATAGGGATGAGTGTTCGGGGTGGGCTGCTCTCCAGAACTCCTGACGGCTCACATGGAAAGGCAGCAGCGAAGCCCAGAGACATCACCCCTCTGTTGAGCTCTGAATGTGAAGGAAGTTTCCAGACACAATAAACAGTTTATTCTGCTTCTATTTTCCTTTTTATGTGTGCATCAGAATTATATATGATGAGAATCTATGTCTGAATTTAAAAAAGCTCCTTTGGGAAGTATAAGATAAATATTCTAGTGATGGAACAGACTTGGGACAGAGTTAACTGGCAACATTCTTTTTTTCCTTAGTACATTTTATGATCGGTGACATCTTAGATTTGATGAAGCATGGGGTAAATCATAACAACAATCATGGCAAACACAGGCTTACCATGAGCCTGTTATGGTCACAAGTGCTTTATACTTATGATTTTCATGGACTAGTCTATGAAATAAAGACTATAGATTATCTCCAATTTACAGAGGAGGAAACGGAGACTCAGAGATGTTAATAACTCACCCAAAGTCACACAGCTTTAACTGGTCGAACCAACTGAATGAAGGTGATGCAGCCAGAGTGCAAAGAGCAAGACTGAGCTTGCTCACTCATGGTCAAGGTGAGCT
This sequence comes from Manis javanica, assembly GCF_040802235.1. Taxonomy (NCBI): domain Eukaryota; kingdom Metazoa; phylum Chordata; class Mammalia; order Pholidota; family Manidae; genus Manis; species Manis javanica. The sequence goes on from NC_133166.1 coordinate 117,009,868, forward strand.
GCGTCTGACCAGACAATGGGCAGCCAGGCAGGGTTATTAGCAGAAGAGCACATCTGCTTGTTTAACTCTCCTGAGACACATCTGGAAATGTAGCTAATCCTCCCAGAGAGTTGTTAGAGGATTCCAAAGCTGGTGCCTAGTGTAAGCGCACATTAAATGGTCCCTGGGGTGGTTATTATCTTTAGTATTAATAATGTCAAGGGTCCCTCCAGATTTGGCCCTCTGCAAATCTTTTTCCTATTTGCATCCCCTAAGGATTCTAGCCCAGAAAGTCTTTCAGTCACCTTCTCTGGTTTAGCCAAGTGTGATGACTGGCTTCATCTCTTGGTGACCAAGGGCCCCTGCCTTGCTCAACATCTGAGTCACACCCTTCCTCCAGCCTCAGAGGCAGGGGCCATGTTGGCAATTGCTCTTACATCTGTCACCCCAGACATGCCCAGCTGCACCTCAATCTAGTTCTCTGACTTGATTCAGCTGAGTCAGACAGAGGGGCGCTGGGGGAACAGGGAAGCAGGGGAGGGGCTCCCTCAGCAGCTGACACAGAGATCCTGGGATTTCAAGGCTCAGTTAGCTGTTGATGGATGTTTATTGGAATCTGGCAGTGGTCTCTTCAGCTAGATTTTTCCTTTAAAAAAGTGTTCCAGATACAGGATCAAAAAATGTCAAGACTGCAGAGGGTATAGAGAAAAAAATCAAGTCTCCCTTCATTGCTCCCAACCCCGAGTCACCAGTCCCTATGTTAGCATTTTCTGTGTCCTTGCTGAGATGCAAGTGCCTATAGCAGGTGACTGCAGCCACACACAGAACTGTGCACCTCCATGCTCCACACAGTATTTTGCAGTCTGCTTCAGATTTCCGTTCAGAACCATCGGCCTTGCCCTTTTTAATGGCTGGGTGGTATTCTACTGTGTTGCTCTCCCATCATTATTGAACCTGTCTCTTGTCAACAGATATTTTAAATACTTGCATTTTTTGCCATTAGTACAGTCCTATAAAGACTACCCTTCTCAGGTATCTTTTTCTGGCAGTTTTTAAGAGGGTTCAAATGCCCACTGCTGCCAGTATGGGGATCCAGGAGGCAGGCAAACAACTGAGAAAGAGAGACAGACAAATGGACAACACAGCTAACTGCAGTCCCCTCCCTTGGGGCTCAGCTTTCCCATCTGCACAGGGTGGGTGTGGGAAGGACTCCAACCCCCAGTTCCCTTCTGGTTTTGAATGTCCCACAAAGCCCTGGTCTGACCCCAAAGGCCAAAAGGCTCAAGGAAGCAGAGTCCAGGGAGGCCAGGGCAGGTGATGGCCATGTCCACTCAGAGGCCAGGACCAACCTAGGCTTAGTCAGAGAGCCACTTTTTTCTGCAGCATGCAGTGGCACCCAAAGCCCTGCCCAGCACCCCAGTGGCCTGCCCACAACCCAGCTCCCTAACCGGATGGTTCAGGCCCAGCCTCACAAACTAAAAGCAAAAATGGCGTCCAGGGCCTTCTGGGCAACTGGCCCTCTGGTTTTGGGTCAGAAGGACTCCCTCCTCCCCACCCAGCATGTGTCTGAGGAGGGGTGGTTTTCCCACCCACCATTTGAGTGTGGAAATAGTGGAGTCAGAGTTGGATAAGAGCAGAAATGCTTGGCAGAATGACCCAAATGAGCTCCCAGGTGGGAAGAGGCAGTGAAAAACCAGAGCTAGGGAGGGTGGAGCCCAGCGCTGGGCCAGGTGCCCAGGAACTCAGGGTACAGCCTGCAAGGCCTGGGCCCCAGCAGCTGAAGGGAGCACGGTGCAGCCCAGTCCCCACACGTGACACTTGGCCTGCTCTCCCCAGGCTCCCCAACACTCCTCGCCTTGCACCTCTTACCAAGGCTGGGGCGCTGACCTAATCCTCCTGCAGGAGGCCTCCCCATAATGCCCAAGGAGTCCCTTGGAAATACTAGCTGGCTCATGACCCTTCCCTGCTTAAAATCCTCCAGGGGCTTCTCCCTGTACTTTGAATCAAGTTCCAGCTGGCTCACCTTCCTACCTCATTCCTTGCCTCGCTCCTATCCCCACCTCCTGTGCCACATGGGCCTCTCCCACTTCCTCAGTCTCCTACCTCAGCACCTTTGCATCTGCTGTTCTCCCAACCTGAAACACCCTCTGTAACCCACTGACACATACACCCCCTCTCCCCCTGTCTGGCCCCTTCTCCCCTTAATGGTCTCGCCTAATGGCCTCCCTCAGAAGAGGTTTTCCCTTTTGAGAGTAGACCCTTCATAGTCTCACTCCACTCTGAGTCTCCCCTGGTTCGCTTCCTCTGCTCCAAGCTAGAGTGGAAGCCCCACGGGGGCAGGGACAGTGCGGGGCTGCCCATGGCTGCAGTCTGGCGCCAGCACTGTGCTGAGCCCCAGAACCCACGAGAGTGCCAACGGCTGCCAACCACTGCCCGGGCTGGCTCTGTTCTTCCCACGTGTTAATCACTCTTCCCCTCCACAGCCGTGAAATGCAGGTGCCATTATTATTATCCCCCTTTAAGAATAAGGAAACTGATTCACAGAGAGGTTAGGTCACTTGCTTAAGTCCACACAGCCAGGAAGTGGCGGAGCCAAGTTATAGAAGGCAGCTGAATTAACGTTTTTGAACAAATGAATTCCTGTTTCAGGGATAAGGGAAGGAAGGCACAAAGGAGCCTGGGGGTACAGGGGGCGGCTGAGGGCAAGCCCAGGCCCTGTTGGAGGAGCCGGAGAGCAGTGCCATCTCTCCTCCTTGGGCCGCGCTGCTTTCTGGTGCGAGAGCAAGGCTGGGGCTGGGCGCCCACCGAGCAAGCACGGGGAGACCCAGCACCAAGCCCCGCAGTTTCAGCCTCCCTGGCAGTTAAAGACTCACACATTACATCCAAGATACCATTAAATATCCATTAAGCTAGGAAAAATAAATCTAGAAGGTAAAACTCAGTTGGCACGCCGGAGGAGAGAGTGCATGCCCACATCACTGACAGCAGTCAAAACGGCCTCAGAGTTTTCAGAGACTAATAAAACCACCCTTTGACCCAACACCCCCACATTTGGGAACACGCCCCTAGGAAGGAGCCCAAGAGGAAATAAAAATAGAAATGTGTCTGAAGCTGCCTCAAGCCAAATCCTGGAGACACCCGCTCTCCAAGAGAACCCAGCTAAGCCATGGCTTGTGGACAAGATCCCATCTCTGCCTACATCTGGTCTGCTCAGCCCAGACCGCTCTCCTCTTCCTCATCTCTAGGCCTCAGCACAGGCTGTCCCCACCACCTAGAACACCCTTCCACCTCTGTTCACCTGGCTATCGTCTATTTGTTTTTCAGCCACAGCAAGTTGGAAGTCATTTTCTCCCTCCCACACCCCTAGTGGGTAGTATTCTTTGATACCCCAACCTGTGTTTCCCTTTCACAGCTCCACCATGTGCTGGAGGCTGTCACCCCCACTAGACGTCAAGCACATCGAGGTGGGAGCCAGAGCTGTGGAGACCCTGCCAACTCCCTGGGAACACTTGCTGGGCATCTGCGGTGGTGCCTTGCAGTGTCCCCAGCTGGGCCCAGCACAGTGCCCGGTGCAGAGATGATGCTCAGCAAACAGCTGCTGGATGCAAGGCACGTAATTTGATTGTGGGGGTGCCATGAGCCTCCAAAAGTCTGAATGCACCTTTCATAACTGCGTAAGGGTGCTCACAGATGCTTCACAATTCTCAGAAGAGACAAGCAGCCTCACCTTGGAAGAAGCCAATGAGATTCAAGATCCCTCTTTGCAGTGGCCATGGTTGTACAAGTTGTTGAATCGACTCAAAACCACTATTATACACTTTTAAAGGGTGAATTTTATGATATCTGAATTATATGTAAAAAAAAAAAAAACACCTTTAATGAAGCAGAGGGTGGGGCCCACATGGAGTATTTGGGGGAAGAGACTGGGAATGTGCTGTTGTCCTCAGTAAACGGGACTGATCTGGGGCCTGAAAGGATAGAGCAATTTGGGCAATGGAGGGGCATCCCAGGCAGTCAGCGCTGTTGGGGAGATGCTGAAGAGGCAGGAGCTTGGAGGACCCACAGGCTGGAGAATTGGGGTGACTGTGGAGACCAAAGTTGCAGGGAGCAGGGACAGAAGCTTAGAGAGAGGCCACTTGGGATACGAGATGACCACCCAGGGACCCGGGACAGTTTAGCATGTGCCCCTGCCAAGGCTGATGGGGGCAGCAGGGAAGTGTCACCATCCCTTGGGAGGCCATGGAGAGCCCCAAATTCCCTCTGCTCAGAGGTGATCCCCTGTGTGGCCAATGCTACTTATTGTCGTCCCAATATCCTTTCTCCCTTAGAAATAGAACGCTTGTTTTTTTACTTAGACACATGGCAGCCTGGAATAAAGTTGATATTCTCCAGCCTCTCTTGCAGTGAGTATGACCATGTGACTAAGTTCTGGCCAGTGAGATTTAAAGTGGAAATGATATGTGGCAGCTTCCAAAAAACCTTAAAAGACAGCTGGCATGGGCCTGTTATTCTCTGTTCCTCAGTTCCTCCTTCCTACTGGTCATGAGGGAGAGCAGGCAGATGGCACCAAGCATCATGATTAATTTTTCCTGCCTATGATGAAAACGCCGAGATATAAACAGTGTAGTAAGAACAGGAGGGATTCCATCTTAAGGCTAAGACTCCATTTAAAAAAACAGGGAGTTAGGAGGTAAGATTCCTAACATATTTTATGGTAATCAGCCAATAACTGACCCTATCTTAAGGCAGGGCAAGCAATCCTAAATGGTAAGGCCCCACTTGAGGGTAACCACTATCTTGGAGAAGAATAAGATCGATAAATTCCTTCTGTTAAGTTTATCCTACAGAATATCTAGAGGACAGACTATGGATGGTGCCATGATATCTCTCACTAGAGACAGACATCATGAGAACACATGTCAAGCCTACACACACCCCTGGCCCTTTGCCCCTTTCTTGAAAGCCTCAATAGACAGAATCCTAAGCTTTTAAGCGCATCTCCTCTCTGAGGTTGCCCTTACTCCCCTTTCTTTGAGTGGTACTTTGCCTTAAAGAAAGACTTCTCACTATTCAACTTGCTGTGTTTTGTCTCTGTGCTCTTCCAGTGGTAACTGTCCATGTCATTTTGCTATTTCATTCAGCTCTCTAGACTTAAGCACAGTCACTCCCCCTGTCCTACTTCAAACAAGTAGGGAAGGGCTGCTGAGAGCTCTGATTTGGGCTTGCAAGTTCCCATCACCCAGATGACCCCGACAGGACTGCAGCTCTATGATCACGCTCTTTAGGAGCCTGCCTGAAAAATCTCCTTTCTTTGCCTTTGGGAAGTTCTCAGAACATAATCTCACTCCATCCACTACTCTGCAGGTCCCCCAAATCTTTCAGTGGCAGGGGCTTAGTTCCCACATCATGCATATTCAAGCAGACACTGGACACCAGGTGACTCTGGCTTCAGGAATCTGGCTTCAGGATTTGCCCTATGCCAAGCAGGAGTTCAATGAGCTTCTCTTTCCTCCCTCTGTTCTTCCTTGCTCTCTGCTGCCTGCACACTGCTGCCATTTGCTGCCACTCTTGCTTTAATGAATTCCTTCCTTATCTACACTTGTCAGACCTGTTTGAGAATTCTTTCTCCATCAGAGTCAAGAACCCTCCCCTGCCCAGGTTGAGGTTTCACCTAGTGTGCAGGGAGAGACTGCCCCAGATTCAGCTGCCTGACAACAGTTGGACAATGGTTGCGATGGCTGGAAATCAAGCAGCTGTTTTGGATTGTGAGGTAGAAGGCACAGGTTTAAAATGGCAGACAGCAAGACAGAAGGAGTGTGGGTCCCTCATAATCATGGAGCTGCCTCACTAGCTCTAGGTGTACTGCCTGTGAGCTAAGCCTCTGTCTTATCACCTGTATTTACATCACTCTCGGGCAAATCTAGTTCTAATGCAGATGCACTGTGGTTAAGTTTATGCTGAAACAATGGGAATCTCTCCCTCCCTTCATTTACTTTTTTTGTTTTTTAAGGCTCTTTTCAGTTTATTGCACGAAGGAGTTACACTAGTCCAAGTTAAAAGCAGATCACAAATGGTTACACTATACAAGCTGTGAGGTTTTTAAACTTGTGACAAAGGACAGAAGGGAAATTCTACTCACTGCAAGGAAATCCTCACTTAAGCTTCAGAGAACCAAAAGCACTTAAAACCCATGAACCTCCAGCTGGTCCCCCTCAGCCAGTCCAGCCTCTACCTGGAGCTGGCGTGTGTTCTTGCGCTGGTCACCCTGTACTACTCCATGTTCCAGATGCTCAATTACAGTACCATGGCAGGCAGATTTCTTCTTAAACGCCTCACTAGTTTCTTTTTACTGTAATCATCAGCCATCCCTTGGACAGTAGTAAGGGTCTTCCTGCCATTTCTCTGTTGAACTTTTACATGGATATAAATCCTCAATGCCAGCAGGAGGCAGATCATCGCCTTCACTTGCATCAGCAAAGGGGTCGAACGAGTGGAGATTCTGGTTAGTGAACCTACGATTCCTTTTCCTCCAGGAAAACGGGAGGGAGGGGCGGGGCGAGGTTGCTGCTGAGCCATCAGCGGCAGCTCAGCGACTGGGGACCCTCCCTGCCTTCACTTTTTCACTCTTTCCCAAGATATGTGTTCAGTATGTCCCCACCCTGAACAGGGCATCTTACCTGTGTTCAGTAAAAAAAAAAAAAAAATAGATTCACAGCTCAAGTAGGGAGAGTTGTTGCAAATATTAACATGACAGATTGATACACATGTTTACTAACACCAAGAATCTGTGCACTCACACAGATGTTACTCAAACTTCTCCAGAAGTTATACAAACACATATGCACCCAGGCGCACACACACATACACCACAGACACATTTTCTCTCACTGCTGTCACTCCTGTGACACCTGTTGAGGCCAAACCCCGACCTGGACAAGCAGGGTGTGTTCACGTGGGGCGAGTAGCCTCCAGCTTTCCTGCTCATAGAGGCTGCATGGCTTCAGCCTGAGCCTGGTCTAGGCCAGGAATGCCAGGAGCGACCCCTCCAGCCCTCCCTGCCTCTCAGCTCAGGTTTGACTCTCTAGGACCTGGCAAAGATTCCTCATGGAGCTGCCTTCCCAACTCCTTAACCTGTTAGACTTCGGGTGCCAGACAACATATGGAGAATCCCGGGGGGCCTCTAGACAATGGATAACAGAAGAGTCATTAGCCCCTTTATACTGAGGAGGAAGCAGGCTGGGAGAGGCAGAGGCATGTGACCCATTAATGACAGGACCGGAATTTGACCTCTCCTGACTCCCAGCTCTTTCCCTAACCACATGCCGGAGAGCAGGTTGTTGCTTTTTTATAACCACTTTTGCCTATTACTTTATACCACTTAGTACTGTGTACTAGGCTTGTGCCAAGTGCTTTATATACATTGTCTCACTTGTTCCCCACAACCATCCAATGAGATGGGTTGGATTATTCCCACTTTAAAGAGGAGGGAAGTGGAATCAAGGAAGACTAAATAGCCTGCCCAAGGTCACCAGCTTCCCTGGAGCCGGTCAGCATTCGCAGTCTAGTTGTCTGGGCCTAAAGCTTGGTGGCCCCACCCTGTGGTGATGCCTCCCGGGCCAGAATAGAAGCTCACCTGGAATTTCTGGAAGGACTTCAGGGGTTCCTTGAAACACTTAAAGAGCACACACATGTGCAAACGTGCATTTTCTAAGGAAAAGGGCATGCCTCGCAGCCCTTTTCCCAAGGAGATCGACCCAGGAAAGGCCAGAAGGGCCAATGCTGATGAAGCCCTGCAAGTCAGGACAGGCAGGTGAGTTTTATTTGGGGACGTGCTGGGTGATGTTTGTTTTAACATTGGCCTTTTTGCCACCAACAGCCCAGGAAGGTCAAATCTCTTGCTGTGCGATAGTTGATCTCCAGCCTTCTACCACCCGGAACAGCTCACAGGACACCCTTACCCCAGCAAGGTGAGCCATGTGGCCGGCAGCCAGGGCCAGGGCCAAAACCCCACCTCCATCCACACCCAGCTCCCCATCATGCTGAAAGGGCCACCTGGGCCCTGGAAGCCCCTCATCCTGCTACCAGGCAGTGACACAGAACCCCGGAGCGGACAGGTCTTCTCAGAGGTCTCACTGGACCCCAGCCATCCCAGGTAAGAGGCGGGGAGTGAGGGGAACAGAGGCGCGGCCAAGGGGCAGCAACAGAGACGGGACTTGCCCTGGGAGGAGCTGCGAGGGCAGCCCCAGGTCTACCGGGAGGAGAAGCAGGGTGCACACACTGGGGGGCTCTTTGCCCACTGTTTACCAAGGCAAACAGGAGGCTACAGGAGCCCACCTGCTGGCCCGGACGCTCTCTCCACCTGGGGCTCTCAGGGCACTCAAGACCATGCGCCAGGTGACTGTGGGGGCAACTCTGTGCCTTGTGTTCCTCACTATACGATGAGAGGATTAAGGGAGATGGTGTCCAGGAAACAAAGGGCCTTTCTGCCATCATGATGAGGACAGCACTGTGACCCAGAGCTTGGCACGGCAAGGCTACAAGGGCTTGAGAAGCTTGAGAGGTTGTCAGCCTCCTGCCCTGCCCCAGCCCAGGACCTTGAGGGGCAGTAGGTTGAGGGAGAGAACTGATGGGACAAAGATCAGGGGTTGGGCTATCTCAGGAGGGAGGCTGGCCCCTGCTGACTGCCCCTTCCATGTGGTCGCCACCCAACCACCCAGCCCCTTTGACTACCAGCTGGGTGGCCCCCTGAACTCGCCCTTCCTCCCAACACCCACCAGCTGTCCACACCCCAGCCCTGAGCTCCTGAAAGTCACTCAGTCATCAATCCCACCCTGCACTGGCCCCTTAGCACCTCTCCCCGCCTCCCTGGGGCCTCGCTCCAGCTCTACTTCCACACGGGAGTCCAGGCATGACTCCGCCTTGTCACTCTCCTGCATAAGTCCTTCACTGGCCTGAGGTACCCCCAAGGGGGAAGGTAAGCAGCTTACAGGGCTTTAAACACTGTCTGTCCTCCCAGCATCCTCCCTTAGCTGCTCTAGGCCCACAGCCCTTTCGTTTTCCACCTCCACACCTACGGCCACAGTTGCCTCTGCCAGGAGCACCATTCCCACTGCCCCAAGGGTCATGTCCTCCAAGAGGCCTCTCCTTGTCCTTCCCAACCTCCCAGTGAGTACAGTTTACCCTAGTCAGCTCTGGAGGCTGAGCCCCCAGTGGCCAAGCAGGGCAGGGAGGGCCTTCACAGCCTGGTGCCAACAGGGCACATGGCAACACCACATTGTAAGTAAAGCCCATGCCTGCCACCCGGAGGCCAGCTGACTGACTCAGATCCCAGCTCCTTAAGTGCCTGAACGAGCTGGGCCCTGCGCTGTAACAGGGCAGTAACAGTGCACACCCCACAGGATCCTGGCCAGAATTTTTACTATACCTGAAGCATCTGCGTCCCTTAGACTGTGAGCTATTAAATACGGCAGGGGCCTAGTAATCACTACCAGCTGCCAGTCACATGGCTTCCAGAGACAAAAAGCAGAGGATAAGGGCAGAGCCTGTAGACAGTAATAGCTCCCAGCCCCCAACCCTGCTGGCCTCCCACTACTCACAGTACACCCATCACTGATCAGGCCTCACTAGTGTCTTCTCCCCTCCACAGCTCACCTAAACTCCTCTCCAAGGAAGCTCTCCTGGAATGAACTAACACTGCCTCCACTGATGGAGCCCTTTCTGCCAGGGGACCTTCCTGGGATGAGGGTGCTCCCGGAAAAAGTTCAGCAGAATCTAAAAGCTGAGACAGCCCAATCCCTGTCCTGGCTCAGCCCAGGTGGTGGGGTGCCTCAGGTCAAATGATAATCAGGCAGCACCCCAATATCAAATGCAAAAGGTCATGGGTACAAGCCAAGCTCATGTCTGCTTAAGGCCTTTCCAGACATGCTCTGTCTGCAGACTACTCCTTCCCTTGCTCTTCAGATCACTGACCCTTTCTCACCCTGCAGATTGATGCCTCCTAACACCTCCTTCCAGACACCCTCCCTGACAAGATCCTAAATTAAATCAGGGTCCCCTATTAGGTTCCACTTCAGCCCCTGCCTACAACCTTCACAGCTGTCAATGTCATGAGGCCTAGCCCTCAGCAAATCATCAATTCAAAATCAAGGAGACAGATGTGAACTAGAAATTTTTATTGCAGAAATTGACCAAGTTTCTAATTGGGTGGTCCCAGTTGAGGTTGGGGCCCTCTGCACAGGGCTGAAACAGGAAAGGGTGAAGGAGTACATCCGGGCCCAGGGCCTCAGAGCTGTGAGATGATGTTGGGGGCCAGGCTGCAGGTGAGGCCTGTGCCATCTGGCTCCACATTCAGGGACTTCACTACACCATCCTCTACCACCATGGAGAACCTGCCAGAAAGAGGGACCAGGCCTGCAGCAACAGCCTGGGCCTGGAGGCTGGGAAAGGAGACAGGAGGTCTGGCAGGGAAACCCCCCAGAGGACCCTCCCGTTTTTACCTCTTGAGCCGTCGATTCCCAAAGAGGGGCACCAACGAATCATCTAGTAATAAATCTGTCTCCTATGAGGAAAGGCAGAGGAAAGGCTCAGGAACCCCCAGAAAAGGTCAAGTCCCCCAGCTGCTCTTCACATTGGCCATGTCTCTCCAAGTTCCTGCTTCCAAGGCCTGGCACAGGAACTGCCCTGTAGGGAGGGGGCTGGGGGAGCACTTACCTTCCCAAAGGCCCCAGTGGGGTCAGCCAGGAGCCGAACCTAAGGAGAAAGTAAAGGTCACATGGAAAATCTCACGCCTGGTCCCTGATCCCCCTGCGGGACCTGCACCTCACCTTGTCTCCCACGCTGTGGGCTCTTCCCCACTCTTCAGTCACAAAGACATCGTTAACACTCAGACATGCCACCACCTGGACCCCCTTGGCCTTCAGAGCCCCAGCTTGCTCCACAAACCCTGGCAGGTGGGTCTGGGCAGGGGAAACAAAGGGTCAGCAAAGGGAAACTGCCTCTGTTCTTCAGCCTATCCTTTATCTCTAGGCCTTCTTCACTCCCCTGTTTCAACATCTTTGGACAATGAGAACTGTGTAAGCCACAGTTCCTTTTAGCCTTGGCCATGAGGAAGATCCAGTGCAAACTTCTGTTCTGTGGTCAAAACCATGAACATCCCGTGGGCATGACTATGTCTTATTGACCCAAGCCCAAGGACCTTCCATGTGCCTGTTACCAGCAGGGTCAATAAAAGGTGTTGGATTTAATTGCAATACCCTTTTCCCCTACATTCCTGGTACCATAACCTTTCCACAGCCTCTGCTTATTACCTGAACACTCTGGTATGCTTTTTAACTGTCACACCGTCTACATACTCGTGCTGCAAGCTGCCCCAGGACTACATGCAGGACTCATGAACAATACAAAGATGTATACAAGATCCCAATTGCTAAGCAGCAGAAGGGCAGGTCTCACCTTGGAACAGCCAGGGGTAAAGGCCCCAGGGACTCCAAACAGCACCCCCTTCTTGCCCTTGAACAGCTCTGCCAGGTTCACCTTGTTCCCAGGCTCACGTTCAAACACCACCACGGATGGGATGGCATCTCCCACCTGGAGGAAATGACTCCAAAATGAGGAATAGAGCAGCTGCACCTGGTGGAGCCCCAGGCTGACACCCAGCAGGGAAGTCCGATCCTGTCAGAGCCTCCAGAGGTCTCTGTCACCCTCCCCTCTTCCCCCACAGCCTGTTTGCCCCACATCCTCCAGGTTTCAAGACAGCCCTATCCCTCTAGAGGGCCTACTGGTGACAACACAAAAAGGAAGAGAAGGCCCCCTGGGTGTCCCTTGGGGTTGAGTAAACAAGCCTTCTGAGTTACAGGAAAGGAGCGGGATAAATGGGCAAGGGAGAAGGGGCAGAAGCTGCATGCAGGGGGCTGAAGAGGAGGCCCTGACAGCAAGGAGGGAGAGGACCCTGGCCAGGTCTGAGTATCCCACCCTCAAAAAGAGAAAAAGGGACAACAAAAAGTGGGAAAGTTTGGGGGGAGGAGGTTGTAGGTCCCTCCATCCAGGAGGTGTGGACTGGAAGGAAGCTCTGAAGACGGGCTTCAAGGGGCTGGGAGAGACAGACAAAAGGGAGGAAATGTCAGAGGCGGGAGGAGAGTCTGGGAGAAACTCAGTGATTGGGAGTAGGACGAAGCAGAAGAAGGACGTGTCTTGAAAGAACATGGGAGGGGCAGGGAGTGGAGAGCCGCAGGGAGCTTAGGATGGTTCCAAATGAGAGGGGTGGACTCCGTAGATGGAGTGGAGTGCGGGAGACACAATGGGCGCTCTAAGGCAACGGCCGTTTCAGAAGATGGGGTGAAGAGTGATGCCCAGTAATATGACAAAAGCGTCCAGAAGAGTATGGGGACGCATGTACAGGGGTTGAAAAGGCGATCTGGGGCAAAGGGAACAGTTCCAGAAGGTGGGGGAGGTCAAGGTGTCGCAGCATGGATGAGCAAGAGAGCCCCAGGGGCTGTTCCAGGAGATCGGCATGAGGCCCCTAAAACTAGAGATTGGCGGGGCAGTCACAGGGTCTTGCGGAGAGAATAAGGGAGACATCCGGCAGAAGGAGTCCAGGATGGCTGGGAGGGATCCGGGTGGCAGGAAAGAGGGTGCCTCTCCCCCAGACAAGTGGGATGGAGAGCCCTGGGGTGATGGGAGGGAGCGGGGTTCAGGCCTGGCCCGGCCAGCGGTCACCTTGATTGGGGCCATGGCTGCGGAGGCGCTTCTGAAACCACAGGCCCCGCCAAGCGTCCACTCTCCGCCTCGTTCTCGGACCCCTCCTGCTACCGCCGCTGCCGCTGCAACAGGTTTGACTACAGCAGCCGGCGCAAGTACCGAGGGCGCCCTGACGCCCAGGACGCGCAGCACCACCAAACGCATGCCGGGCCCTGAGGCCGCTAACGACAGTTCGCAGCCGCGCCCCGCCTCCAAAACGCCTCCCTGTCGGGCCGCGGCTGACTGCGAGGCCAGGCTTGAAGTACTCCCAGGAACCCTTCAAAAGGCGGGGCCTCGGCCGCGCCCCGCCCCCCGACAAGGCTCCTTCACTGCTTCCGGGACGCTCGGTCTTATTTGCATAAGGGGCTGGACCACTGGCGCGGTTGCCAGTGAGACCTCTCAGCCATCGAACAGTGTGTATTTGCGTACAAGAATAGGGCGCCGCAGTTTTGATGGGCTGAATTTACGTATTGAGGCAGTTTCTGTTCTGAACCGAAAACGAGGGAAGGGAGACGATGGTGTCAGGTGCCTGTGCAAGAATGAAACATTTTGATTTCAACGAGGTGTTGTGCATTGCAGCTGTTTTACCTACGATCTGTGTTGTTTGTGATTTGCATTGAATGGAGGCTTTGCTCAGGCAAAACCACTGGGCCTGTGCTGTGGGAACCTCCTCCTGAAATGCTTCCGGTAGCAGCGCGGGATCCGACCAGGCCTTTCAGATCCCTCTGCCCCGGCGAGCAGTAGTACCAGCAAGTTCGCCGCTTCCGCTCCTTCCAACCCTCCAATAGGACAGAAAATGGAGCGGCCCCGGAAGTGATGCAGCCGGATACTGGTCTCCCTCCGGTTCCGGCTTAGCCGGAGAGCGTTGTGGCGACATGAAGCTGCTCACCCACAACTTGCTGAGCTCGCATGTGCGGGGGGTGGGGCCCCGTGGCTTCCCTCTGCGCCTCCAGGTACCGGCCCCAGCGTGGTTTCGCGCCCCACTTCTGGGCAGGATACGGGAGCCAGGCTCCGGTCCCTGCCTAACTAAACCTCTCCGCCCGCAGGCCACCGAGGTCCGCATCAACCCTGTGGAGTTCAACCCCGACTTCGTGGCGCGTATGATACCCAAGGTGGAGTGGGCGGCGCTTCTGGAGGCGGCTGATACTGTGAGAACCCCTACCTCCTGCCCCCCCAACTGCTGTGCACCCTCAAAGAGTGGTCTCGCTGCAGCCTCTTGCACCGACCGGTAGTCTAGTCTCAGGGTGAGAGTGGGGAGGCCCAGAGTGATTTAAGCCTCTTGCCCACAGTTGCATCTGGTCGAGGTGCCCAAAGGGCCTGTTCAGGGGTATGAGCAAGATGAGACATTTCTAAGGAAGATGCACCACGTGTTACTGGAGGTGAGAACTGGCCCATCACTTTCTTGTCCCAGCCACATATAGGCACATCCAGAAGCTGCCATGCCCAGCTCTGTTCCCCACTTCCCCTTAGGTGGAGGTGTTGGAGGGCACCCTGCAATGCCCAGAGTCTGGACGTCTGTTCCCCATCAGCCGTGGGATCCCCAACATGCTGCTGAGTGATGAGGAAACTGAGAAGTAATCCTGCCAGGCACCAGTTTTTAATTTTGTGATCATGTGTATCTCTTAGGTATATCCTGTGTGCTGGTTCTGTCATGTGTCCCCAACCCTTGACCCAGTGACACGCCAAACATACAGTGTTCTTGAGCTTGATATATTTTCTTCTCATTAAAGGTTCAAAACCAAAAGCGGTTTCTCTTTGCAGCAAATATACATTAAAATAGAGTCTCTGTACAGCCAAGGGCTCTGGGCCCTGGCTTGCCCCATGTCCCTGCACCTCCCTGGCCAAACCCAAAAATAAATATAGTGTTATTGCTCTGCAGGGCATAGAGGCAGTGCTCCCTACCCCCTGAGGAGGCTGGGTGGGAGCTGATGGGGGGCCTGGCCACCCAGGAGTCCAGGGGCTGGAGCCTGCTTGGAGTTATTGCTTCAAGGGGGGGCAGTAATGCCCAATGCAAATGATAAGGAGAGGAGCGAAGGGGGCAGGGGCCTTTGCTCTCCAAGTCCCCCTCTGCTGTGGAGAGGGGGTTGAATTAAGCAGCAGCAAAAGCATCACCCATTGGGAGACTGTGGCGTCCACTCCCTTCCCTCCCTGAGATCAGGCTTCTGCCCCTCACGTGTCCCCTGCAGCTCCCTATGGCTTCCGCAAGGCCCCCTACACGCTGGAGGCATGTTATGGCTTGCAAGGGGCAGCATTGTGCCCAAAGCCTGGGCACACATTCCCAGTTTCTAATACCCCCTGGGTGGGGGAGGGGAGGGCGTAGGGCCTGCTCCCAGGGGCTGATGGTATTGCCTGGCCCTGCCAGCAGGCTGTTGCACTGCCCAGACCCCAGCTCTGCCCTCTCGGGGCTGACCCCATGCTGGGCGGGTCCTGCCAGCACCCACCCATGCCCACCCCTTGCCTCAGTCCATCATGGCCTCGAGCATCTCCAAGAACAGCTTGTGCATGGGGACCTTGCCCTCCAGCTTCACTCCATAGAAATGGGCCAGCACTTTGCCCGCTGTCTGGCGAAGGAGTGGTAGCGTGAGCAGCAGCCTTCCTGCCCGCCGCCGCTCAGCACCCCCTCCGGGGCCTGCCCGACCAGCTTCATACTCCAGCAGGGCTTCATGCAAAGCTTCTCGCAGCTGCTCCACAGCCTCGGCATCTTCAATGTGCACAGAGTCTGCAGGAAGGGGAAAGAGCTGTTGATAATGGGCCAACTCCAGAAAGGGCAGAGTCCACACCAGCGTGGGTATTGCAGGATGCGACCTAAGGAGCCAAACATGGGTTTGTTGTTTGGTTCACTGAGGCATCACGAAATTCTCCTGCCCATGAGCCAGGACCTACCTTTCCTCCAGCTATGGCCACCTCTTAACCCTCCTCACCTTCCCTTCCACTAAATTGTTTCCTTTTCCACATAAGGTTGGCACTAGAACTCAAAATCCTATGTGCAGTTCTGGGCCTGCCCTTGCCCTGCTTTGTGAATTTCAGCAAGTCACTGTTCCTCCCTAAGCCTCAGTTTTCCCTGTTGGCAAAATGAGGCTGTGCCATCACCCATAGTTAAAAACTAGAGGGCCCTGTGGAAAGTCCTGTCGGTCATGCCCCAGACATACCCGAATTGGCAAGCGCCAGTGCCTTCAACAGGACATACTCCTCACGCTCCAGACGCAGGGCCTGCAGTCGCCGCACCAGTTGGAGCAGGGCAGCCCCGAGTTCCCCCAGGCCAGCTGCTCGCGCCCCCTCTTCATCCAAAACCAGGTCCTCAGCGAAGGCCAGCTCATCCTGCAATGGCAGTGAGCGCTGGGCCACACCTAACACCAATACCTCCATCCATACACTCTGCAGTACTGACATCTGGTCAGACAGCGACAGTGAGGAGAAGCCTGGAGAGAAGTGGAAAGCGAGGCTGAGCAAATGCACCAGAGCCAGGCATGGCCTGGCTGACCCAGAGAAGCCGCACATCACCTGGGCCCTTTACCTGGGATGCTCTTGGCCCAGCTGATGGTAACCACAATCTCTCGGTCAAAGAGGTCACAGAGGGTAGCCACAGCTGGGAGATGCCCATCAGGGCCCGCTGGATCGGGCATGGCATATAGCTTCTCAGGCTCAACCACCAGCAGATGGGACACCAGTGCATTCACCGGGGCTGCAGTGACAGTTGGAAGAGGTGCTCAAGTTCATCACCTTGCAGGCCCTTCAAGGTCCAGCATCTTTCTAGAGTCAGTTCTGCTGTGACCCTCCTCACCAGCCACTGGCCAGTCAGGTTCAGATGCTGCTCTCTGGGAAGGGTTCTCCCTTTCTCCCAGAGAAGGCCAGTCTGTTTGTGGACAGGTTCTGAGTTTAGAAATCCATTCCCTGTTCCCAGTTGTACTGCCTGGGGACTAACGCAGAAAAAAGTAATTTCAAAATACTTCTTGGGGCAAATGACTGAGTGACTAAGGGGAAATCTGGGTTCCAGGGGCCAAGGTAACTACTATCCTGGCTGAAGGATACCAGACAGGTCTCATGTCCTGGTCCCACCCCAACCCTACAGCTCCAAGGCCCCAGTGCTCTCACCTGTCTTCCGAGGACCTCCAGCTACGGCCAGGGGTCCAGAAGGGAAGGGGCCTGGGAAGGGCAGTGGGTCCACCTCTGGTCGCCGTTTGTACTTCTGACGCCCACCCCGGACACGGTCCAGACGTACCCCTTGAATGGTAGGACAGGGCTGTGTCCATGGGGCTGCAGGTGACTTGATCTGCAGAGCCCTCCTGCCAGTGCATCCCACCAGAACTTCCAGGCCTTGCCCACCCAGCCCCAGGCACCCAGCAACCCCAGCACTTGCCCAGGCCCCTGCCCAGTGCTCACCCTCCTTGAGCATGCCCACCCGCAGGCACTTGGTGAAGCGACAGGCCTGGCAGGCCTTGCGTCTCCGCTTGGTAATCTCGCACTCATTGGAGGCTGGACAGCTGTACTCGATGCTCCCTGCCAGGAAGAGGCAGGGCTCCAGTGGCGGCCTCCCAGGGCCCGGAGGGGGCCCAGCAGACAGGAGAGCCCTGACTCGCCCTGGACAAGCACAAGTCTGGGGAGAGCAGGAGTGCCGTGAGTGGGGCAGGGAGGCCTGAGGCAGTGAGGGGAATGGCCCCTGGGCTGGGGGGCCCCTGCCCAGGCAAGGGAAGGGCTGGGACCATGGGTGTCAGGCTGCATGTCTGCCCCCAGCATCTTGTCAGGCCATGTCTCAGGCTCTACCACCCTCATCTATTCTCACCAAAGCTCTCATCAGGCCGCTACATTGCCATATCCAAAGGTCAAGCCTCTTCTTCATCTTACTTGGTCTGGAGGAGCCTCTAATGTCACGGATCATGTCCCACTTCTAAAAGCTCTTAAACATTTTTCTTCTTTTGCTCCTATGACACCAGCCTCCAGGTTTCCCTCCCACCTCATTGGCTACTTTGTGGTTTCTACGCATCTCCAAGGCCTTCCTGCACTGAAGAACCCTGGGGCCGCCTGGGACCTCGCCTGCACTGACTCACTCCATGGTGCTCTTACCCAACCATAGGCTTTCCAATTAGTATCTCTAGTCTAGACCTGCCTGAACTCTAGGTTACCTGCCGTAACCTTAATCTACAGATCTACCCCTCCAAAATCTACAGCTCCATGTGTCCAGTTGCTTAAACAGAAATCTAGAAGACATTTTGGATTCCTCTCTCAACAGATCTTGGTGGGCTTTACCTCCTGATATGTCCAGAAGCTGATCCCTTCTACCCTGGCAACTGCTTCCACCCTTGACCTGAGTCACTGTCACCCCACCTCCTGGCTGGTCTCCTGCTCTGTCCTTTTTCCCTTCAGTTACATCAACACAGAGCCAGAGGCATTCTATTAAACCTAACAGATCCTGTCCCCCTCCCCTGCTCAAGATCTTCAATGATTCCCCTTCTCAGAATAAAATCCTTAGTGAATCCCGTGGTCAGTGAGGTCTGCGCCCCTGCTCCTCACCACCTCTCTGACCTCATGCCCCGTTGCACTGTGCTCTGGTTCCGTTGGCCACCTAGATGTTCCCCAAACAGACCCCTACCTCAGGGCCTGCTGCTCCCTTACCTCCTTCAGATCTCAGTGTCACCTCGGGGAGGTCTTCCCTGGCCACCCTATGGGAAGGCCGAGTGCCCTTGTGCAGACATCCAGCCCCTTGCCCCTGCCTTAGAGTTTCTCATTAGCTCTCACCACCACCTAATATACAACAAATGGACATACTTATCTTCTTTATTATCTGTCTCCCCACTTCAGTATTAGCTCCACCAGGGCCAGGACTGTCCCCAGTGCTAGGAACAGGGCCTGGCATGCAGTGGGCGCTCATCACTGGCTGAATGAATGCACAGCAGTCCTCCCAGCCTCACAGGGCTACCACACGACTGAATGACACAACCAGCCAACACACCCTTAGCGCAATCTCCTTTACCTTCCTCAGGCTTCCACACTCAGCTCGAGACACCTCTGCAGGGAAGACCTCCAGAGCCCCAGCCTCAGCCAGATTCCTTGGCACACCCCTGCTCCTCTCCTTCCACAGCTCTACTACATTGTTGTACAATTCATTGTTTTCTCTCTCTCCCCTCTGCTAGAATGTTAACTGCTTGAGGACAGGAGCTGTTCTGCCTTAGTCACAGCTATGCCCCAATGTCTGGAATAGTGGCCAGGACAGCACGGCAGAGGTCTATGAAAAGCAAGGGTTCTGGATGCTGCCCGGGGCCCATCATGACCACCACTAAGTGTGACTTTGAGCAAGTATGCAAACCATCAGTTTCCCATTTGTAAGCTGGGATGATAAAAACAGCACTTCCTACAAAGGCAGCTTGTGAGAATTAAAAGGAATCATCAAGGTGACACATTCAGCATGTTAATGGCACCTGAATGCTCAATAAATGATTGCCACCTGCAGCTAGTTTTTGCCATTTATGGCTCAATAAATATTTGCCAACTGAATCAACAGAACGAAGGGCTCCAGGGTAGTAGGAGATACCTGGACCTGGACCTGTTGGCTTAGTGGCCTTCAGAGCCCGAAGGGAGCACAAATGGTTTTAGACCAGCGGGTACCGGCCAAGTAAAATTCATGGAATGTCACAATCGGTTGTGAGGCATCTGTCCGAAGTTCAATAATTAGCAATAAATAGAGGCAGCAGTCTGGTGTTTAAGGGCTCAGCTCTGGACCTAAATCAACTCAAGTTCAAATCCCGGTTCTGCCATTTTCTACCTGTGGGACTTTGAACAAAGTTTTACCAACCTCTCTGGATCTCAACTGTAACAGAGCTGGTACCTGACAGGCTGCTGTAGGAGCAACTGAGATCATAAACATAGACCGGCACAGTGCCTCGCACAGGCTAAGCACTCCAGAACTGTTCTCAAAAATTACGTATGTTCTAGCCACCAAATAACCAATGACTTACATAAAAATGTAAGGAACAGGCACATCCCAAGTAATGCTTATTATGTCACCACCTTGCTCATATTTTGATATGCTTTCCTGAGAAAAGTTCAGAAAGCACTATTAGCAAGGACGCCTAAGAGTCTTTTTAAAGTTGTGTGAGAAAAATAACGTAGCCCCCTCTCAGTTACCCATAAAAACCCGCCCTGTGCTTGTGCTGCTTTAGACAAACCAACAAAAACGTTGGTTTCGTTCTGGTGGGAGGTCAGCAGTCCCAGAAACAAGAACAAAGTTTAGAAACAGGCAGAAGCTGCCTTAAATTTTTCTCAGACACGATGGAAGGTGCTGGGCCATTAATACCCTGAAACCTAGGAGGCATCCTGAGTCCTCTCTCACATCCTATATACAACCCATAAACACATCCTGGTGGCTTTAACTTTTAAGGGTGTTAGGAAGGCCTGAGAAAACTGGGCTGCCAACCGCAACTACTACATGGCAGCCTGGGGGCCTACTGCCACCCAGCAGTGCACCAGCTGGGTAGTGCTGGGCTGAGAGGGCAAAGGGTACAGAAGTTGGGGGTGGGGGGGCAGCTCACCCTGGATGGTCCTCTTGAAGAAGGCTTTGCAGGCCTCGCAGGATGCCACACCATAGTGGTAGCCGGAGGCCACATCCCCACAGACCAGGCAGAGGCGTTTGGGCAGGGAGCTGAGCACCAGCTTCCCACTACCCTGCTCTCCAGGCCCAGCCCCCTCCCCATCCTCCTCCTCCTTGTGGCCTGGGAGGCAGCGGGTAGGAGCTGGGCCAGGGGCCAGGGCCACTGGGGGCTCGGGCTCAGTCTCCGAGGAGCCCTTTGGGCTGTCAGGGCTGGCTGGCTCTGCCTTGATGTAGAGAGGCTCAATGCCCACCACCTGGCTGGACATGGCGCTGGTCACCTGTGGGGAGAGACCTGTCAGGTCACAGGGAGGCACTGGGATGGGGGATGGAGAGACACCCTGCCACCCTGGTTGCCCAACCCTGGGCCTGGGGCCAGCCAGGCTTCCAGGCTCAGTGAAGGGGGAGGGACAGGAGGCCAGAGTCCAAGGAAGGGCTGCCCAAGAAGAGCCCCCTCTAGCTGTTGCCATGGGAACAGAGTCTCCAGGACCAGTAACTGACAACAGTCTCCTACTTGGGAACCTGGGGGAGGCGTGGAAACTTCCTACTCCCCCCAGAGCCAAACAGCAGGGTAACCTTAGCCCCTAAGGAACCTTCGATGGCATCTGGAATCCCCAACCAGACCCAGGAGATCCTCTCAACTTTCTCCAGATGTTGGCGTCCTTGGTGACCACCCCCTCCCCTAAGCATCCTCCATTCAAGAATGCAAACTGAAGCACACAAACCCAAGGGCAGTGGAGGTGCTCACACGTGTGTGTTCACACCTTCACACACACTCCCACTTGCCTGCACTCTCAGGTGTCTCACATGCTCACAATTGCTCACTCTCTCCTGAGCTCTTACACTCACATATGGCCTTAACCCAAACCTATTCTCACTCATGCACCCAAAGTGCATACCGGGTAGTCACACTCAACGCTCCTCATAATCACACACTCACAAACACTCTCACCATGCCCCGACTCACACACGCACACACAAACCCCAGTACAAACACACTCGGAGCCTTCCACACCTGACACACGGCACCCTCCCGGCCCAGCAAGCCCAGTCCCAGGCACACCGGAGGACGCGGCTCCACTTCCTAGCACGCCACCCCGGCCAGCACGTTCACTTTTACACTCCTGCTGCCGCAGAATTCCCCACCTCCGGGTGCCCCGCCCCCCAACCTGCGCACACCTACGGGAAGTTACCTAAAGTTGCTGCTCCTCCCCTCCCCCTCCGCCCGCGGGGGACCTCTATCAGGATATCAGGAAGTAAATGGGGAGCGCTAAGTAGGAGGAAGTCCTCCCGGCCGGCGCGATGACCTTTGACCCAGAGAGGAGAGTGGCCCAAAGCCCCTTCGAGCGCCCCCACGTGGTCTTCAAAGCCCCTTCCCGAAAGGGAAGCCTCCCCATCTCCCACCCCGGCCCGCCCCTGGGACTTCGGTATGCTCCAGGTGCCTGGCTGAACCCTGCCCTAAGACTGGATCCGAGGCCCACGCCCGACCCTGGCCAGAGCCAGCAACCCGAGCGGGAGCCGGCCCCTGACTCAGGCGAGCGCACTAAGACCTGGATGCCGGATCCCGCCCGGACCCTGACCGGGTCTGGCTCTCGACCGGGTCTTGACCGTGACCCGAGTCGGGCAGGAGCCGAAGCACGCCCGCCTCTCTGCCGCGCTCGCACATGGCTCCCGCGCCCCGCCCGCCACCCCACCCCAGCGGCGCTCCCCTCCGCCCCCGGACCTGGGGCTCCGGCAGGGCGGCCGGGCAGGCATGGGGACCGGGCAGCCCGGAGCGCCGGGGTGAGCCGGGAACCACTGGCGGCCCCTCGTCTGCCGCCTCCTCGGGCTGCACCGCCCCGCCGCGCCGCGTCCCCTTACTCGGCGGCGCCGCCGGCGGCTTGTAGGACACAAAAGGACATCGCGGCCGCTTCCTACTCTGCTTCCTCCAGCTGACAGCGGGGGTGGGGCCGGCCGTGCGCATGCAAAGTAGGGGGCGGGAAATGGCTCTCTATGCTAATCAGACTAGTGGGGCGGGCAGCGCCTGCGTGCGCGAAGGAATCAAAGGAATCGGGCGGGGTGGAAGAGGCCAGTGGGCGGAGTGGAAGGAGCCAGTGGGCCGGATTTCAAGAAGGTCCCGCCTCTCATCCCTCGAACCACAGAGGCGTATTTGCTTACACGGCCTCAGGGGGGGCGTGGCCAGGGGAGACGCGGAGAGGCTCTGGGGAGGGGGTGGGTCCAGGAACGCTCTTTCGTAACAGAGGAGCAGCAGCGCGCAGTGCGCGAGAGGAGTGGGCGAGGTCGCCCAGTGGCCGCAGCTGCGGGATTGGGAGACGACATGCTTATGTAAATGAAGGGCGGGATGAGCGGAGGCGAATAGGTCTGCATATGCATGAGGGGCGGAGCCCAGCATGCCCAAGCTAGGGAGAGGGGTTGCCGTTTTTCCTTTCCCTCCCCCTTCGCTCAAGATAACACCATCCCGGCGCTTGGACAGCAGACCCAATATCCCCACGACGCTGTTGAACTCGGGGACGGAGAAGACCTAAAACATGCCAGAAGTCCTGGATTTCGAGTCCCGGGAAGGCGGAGCCGATAGGGCCCGAACGGAGAACGCTCAAGGTCACTGCGGTGACCGAGTGAAGGTCACGGGGAAAGGCGGGGCCGCGTGCGTCCGCCTCACGCGGGCAGCCACGTACTGACTCACGGGCCGTTCACAAGCTCTTTTATTTCTCTAGGGCCCAAATTCCACGTGGACAGGGTCGGTTTTGGGTTTGGGGATGGGACAGGGACGGGGCTTGGAGTCGGGCTGTCACTCGAGCCCGAGCGGTGCACTTAGTGCACCGAGACGTGCAGCCTCTTGCTACGGCGCCTCTTGAGCCTCTCGATGTATTGCTGCAACTCCTTGGTCAGGAAGTGGTCCCTTCCGATGCTTGACCTGTAGCCTGGAGGGCAGAGCTCCGCTCAGGGCAGCAAGCAGGAGCATAGCCTCCCCAGCAGCGGGTGCTGCATGTGTAATTCGAGGAATCGCGTGTGATTTGGGGTGGCAGGAGTACTTGGGGTTTGGGTCTGTGTTAGTTTGGGGAACTTAGATCTCCAAGGTGCTGGCCCCTGCCAGGTTTGTTTGTTTCACACGGTCAAGTCATAGACCTGTGCTCCAAACAGATGGAGGTGTGTTCAGATTTAGGAAGGATGAGGGGTGAATTGCAGGAGAGATATTGCAGGCCTGAATTAGGGTAGTGGTAGCAGGCAGCTTGAGGAGACCTCCTGGAGCACATACTCTTAAGCGAAAAGCCAGCCCACTCTTGTCCCTTCATATCATTAGCAGGGCCAAAGGAAGATAAGTTTACCCAAATAATCCACCGTCCAAGGCTTTTCACAGCACCCAGGGAGAATGGGCCAAGGCCACACAAAGGCTGTCATCTCTACTTGAGCATGTGGAGAAACAGCCTTAGAAAAGCCATATTACTTAAGGCTGGAGGTCCAGGCCCTGACAGTCACTGCATGCTCTCCCCACTGGGTCTCACTGTGCTCATTCCTCCAATTTTTTACTTCTGTGGGGATCCTAGAATATCCGTGGATGGTAAGGGAATCTGACAAGTCACCCAGATCCTGAAACCCCACTCCCACGGACCCAAGCTCTGCAAAATCTCCCAGGGTCACTTGTGGGAACTTGGGATAGGGCTCACTCCTGAGGGCTTTGGTGAGGATTTCTAGAGCTTCATTCTCCATGAGTTCCATCAGGGGCAGTGGCAGCTAAAGAGGCAGCAAGAGGTTTAGATGTCAAAGGGACCCCAGCTCTCCCCACAGCCAAAATGCCTCACCTGCTCATTCCAGCCTGGAGAGTCAAGGCCCCCTGCCAACCGGCCTGACCCTCCACCATACAGACCACCCCCACCTCTTCACCCCAGCAGTCCCCAACTTGCCCATCTACCACCCCACCAAAATCCCCAGTCTCCCTGTGTGCCTCCAACCCTGTTAATGCTGCTCCTCCCAGTAGGCTTGATGGGTTGTGTGCTTCCAGATACGGAGTTCTGAGAGGAGAGAAAAGAGTTATCAGTCATCTGCAGACTGCCTGGTCTTTCCTGGAGCAGAAGAGATGTATGGGTAGGCATGTGGTGGGATGTATGGGTAGGCATGTGGTGGGAGGAGTAGCCTTCTGCCATGTGCCACCTTAGTGGAGAAACAATATAGGACAGTGGTTTACTGTCCTAGGCTTTATTGTCCCACCCACCCAAGTTCCAGTTCTGACTGCCCTACTGTGTAAGATTTAGGGCCAATGACTGAAAGTCTCTTCTGCCCCCAGAGTTTATCTGTAAAATGTGATAATAAGAATGGCTCCTTATGAAGGTTGTGATATTTAAGGTAATCATGCAAGAGAAACCCCATGCCAGGTACACAGCAAGGGCTCAATAACTGGCAGTTATTATATAGTTAATAGTTCTGATTCCCTGAAAACTAGGGGAGGTTGCAGAAGAGACAAGTCCCAGTGTCCAGGATGAAGTAGGTACTTAAAAATTGTAACCAAGACTGAATGAACTAAAGCAGGCACCTCCTGAACAAGCTCAAATCCACAGACAAGGAATTAGCTCCCTCTTCTCAACTGTCTGGTGATTCCAATAAACCACAGGCCCTACCGCGCGGCCCTTAAAACAGTTTCGCGCTTCTCTCCCGGACCTGGTGTGCTACAGGATTTTGTACGAAGCCTCCCCGGTAGGGGGCGTTCCAGGAATGTCTGGTTAATTTTAAGTATGAAACGTTAGCCCAGACGCCCCTCCCAAGGAACCCTGGAAATTTGGATCCTAGAGTTTCCCAAATTACAGCAACAGAAATTGGGGTCCTGGCCAGCCCCCT